>NC_143396.1:106759426-109259426 GCF_052110815.1 Crocodylus siamensis
TATGCCCATTGTTGTTTTAAAAATTGGGTTACTGGAACTCTTGTCTACATTTAGTGTATAAGCCATTGATTTAAAATCCATTTGCATACTTCAGAGGTTTTGCCTTTGACCTCTCACTAAGTGATTTAGGCTTGCATTGACCCGAGTATCCATTGACCTGTCTCATTATATGGTAGCCAACTTCCAGATGATAACAGCAACCTACTTCTGGACCTACCTCCATGCCTTTGAGCCTGGAGATATTCCTGATGCAGCTCTTTAAAAATGAACTTCTTTATGTGGAATTTTTGGATTAACTGGGCATGTCTATATGAAATGCTTACTGTGGAACTGCCTAACTAGCTCCACATTAAATGTCTTTGTGTCTACAGATTTGCCCCTATTAGGGTGCATGAAATCAATAACCTCCAGAGTAGGCTCATACTTGTAAATACAAATACTACCACACTGCAGAGTTTTTTTTCATGCACAGAAATACATGTGTAGACTCTGCCTTGCTAGCTTGGGCATGAGGATGTGTCAGTGCAGGGGCTGCCTGCCAGCTAGCCCCACCCTGAAGTATCCTCATGCCCCAGCCACCCCCTCTGCAACACATTGAGCCCAACTGGAGCAGCCCCAGGCTGCTGCCAGCCAGGGCTGTTCCACTACTCCAATTGGGCCCAATGTGCTGTGTATGAATAAACTCCAGAGCTAATTGCTTCAGAGTTATTTGTTCCTAGGTGCACATTCAAACGTGTGCCTACAAGCAAAAAACTCTAGAGTTTATTCATGCACATTAATTGCATGTGTAGACATGCCCATTGCCAGTCACCTCTGGTCTGTTTGACAGTGTAATGTCACCAATATGTCACTGTGACCCTGAACCAAAATCACTAGTCATGATAAGAAGATTCAACAGTTGTTAAAACCTGCATCATTTGTGTTAAAGCTGGACCAAGTTTGTCCTGAACAACCCACATTTTAGGGAATGTAAAGGTATGTTTGCACCTCCTTTCTTATAAACTACTGCAGCTGTATAGAACAATATTCTTAGATCCCATTTTCCTCAATACTGCTAGATGATAGTTTTCCAGAAGAAATGTCACAAAACCTTCTACCTAACCAAAAAACTATGAGAACTTTTAGTCCTGGAGATCTTAAAATCCACCATGAAAAAGTCTAATTGAAAAATAGTGAATACAAGCAATAGGTAAGGATTTTTGTGGGTGATATCTTTTATTGGAATAGTTTGGGTAGACTTACACAAGCTTTTTTTTTAAGGCAAGATCTAAGTTTGTCTCAACTATGCTGTTAGTTCAATAAAAGGTATCAACCATAACAAAATTTCCCTCTTGCATATTCCTGGACCACTGTGGCTACAATATCACTCCAACATTATCTTGAATGTAGTTATTAATTAGTATGTGCCAGTTCAATGTTTTTGCTATTTTATTCAACTTTTACCCTTTTATTTTTAATAAAGAATACTAAATATTAAAACATTTAGCTTGAGGGAAAAACTGATCTGTGAATGTTTTGTGACATGTTTTGCTGTTCTACTTGAATCTGAATTGGCTGCTGACAAAATTTGATTCATCAAACAAAGTATATTCAGTGATATTACTTTTTATTGGCAGATTTTATGAAAAAATAAGCATATATTACAAAATCCGAGGAAATATATTCAGCATGAATGATAAAAATATCTAACTCTGATATCCTTGTCATGGTTATATCACTGTCTCATGAAGTGTGAGCTGATGTTCTCTTCTGAGTGACGGACACTTGCAAATGAGTGGTCTCAGCTGGGTTTCATATTTGTCCAAGGAAAAATTCTATTCATATGAAGGATTATTGATAGTTACCTAGTAGTAAGGTACTTTTGCTCTGCAGCCACAGATGGAAATACTTTGAAATCCTCTTTTCAGTTGCATTGTCCTCATAGATTTTCTTGGTTTGATGAGTGCAGCCGTGGATCATCGAATAGTTCTGCAACCAAAAATGCATGGTCAGACCAACTAACTACAGTGCAAATAGTGATAAATTTTGCTATAGCTCAGCAAGAGGTGAAGTAGGGTTTAGTTTGATTTGGCAAAACACAGTCCTTAGGTTGAGTCTGAAAGTCAATCTTTCTGTTTAAATAACTATCATTTTTTGTTGTAGTGCTTTAAAGCAGGAAGAAGGGTGCAGTAGTGAATCTAGCCCTATATCTACAGGTATGTCCTGTCCTGTCCCATCCCCCCCTGCTCCCCTCCTCCCCCCATCACTGGTAGATGACATTTATTCACTTGTGAAGTATGGTTAAAGGGATTTATGAGGCATCCTTAAGGTACATGCTACCCTTATGCTGCTACCAAGAATAAATATTTTGAGTATTTTGATGGCTACTTTTAATTTTGCAGTTGGAAGTCAATAAATAAGCTACTGAATTCTCATTAATGGAAGCTGAGCACTTCCTATAGATACCATGGTAAATACCTCTGTATTCCTCTCCTTCTGCTCACTCATTTTAACTACATAGGTATTTATTGTCACAATTATATCTGAGGTAGAGATTCAATTACTTTCCAGCTCTAAGAATTTCAGTCTGGTTTCTTAAGCAAAAATCATAATCACTTTCCTCCTCTTGTATAGTTTCAAATTCTTCGGGATGCCATATTTTTCTATTTTCTATCCCAGTCACTGCTTTCCTTTAGGATTCACTCCTGCCACTGTCATTTATGGGCTAGATGAACCATTGGTCTGACCCAGTATGGCACTTTTTATGTTATTATGTTAATTTTTTGCCATTTGTCTTCTGTGCCTGTTATTTGGGTCATTTACTTTGGGACACAGCATTACATTTAAACAAGGGCATGCTTATAACAAAAACATATAAATCTTCATTTCTAAGGTCTTGATCATTTTTAAAGTATTATTTTGCCATATTTTTAATCATTTCAATTTATTTCTTGATACGTTCAACCATTACACTAGTAGCTAATTTTAAAAAAATCATTTTGAGTGGTTATGTTTTAGTAAATGAGCATTTGAACTCCAATAAGTCACATTTCATGGAATGTCATTACAGTAATTCAGAAAACTCACATTAAATGGATATAAATTCAGTTCAATATGTTACATGGAGTTGTGACATTAGCAGGGTTGCTATAGCAGTCAAGGTTTTAATATAGAACAACGTCTTACTAAATATTAATAAAAAAGTGTGTATTTCAGTAGCGATATTGCTATCATTGTTAATTAGGGTTTATAGTGATACTGTTGATATATCCTTAACCAATAAAACATGACAGGCACTGCAGTTCTGGGCAATTATAGCACACCTCAGGTGGTGTTACATGGCATTAAGCCAAATTATTATAATTTTCCAAGAAGTGTAATAATCACTATGCAATGCTTTGATTCGAGCATCTTATGCCTGTTTTGAAATTGATTTAATACAAAACATAAAGAAGGGCTTTAGACTTATCTCATTTGCTAGACATCCTAAACAGGGGCACAAGGTATCAATGGTAGTCAATGGTCAAAAAAGTCAAAAGTCATTTCTTAATTTAATTATAATAGTAAGTGCTTCTATAATTCAGATTTGGCCAATGCAGTGAATCAGATACTTTAATAAGTAGATTACATCCTTCCATTATATCCAAAAATGAAATTACCGAGAGGTAATTACAGCAAAACAGATTTAACTTATATCTCAAGAAAATAGTCATAACTGTAAGAATTGTAGGATAATGGGATAAGCTATCTAGGGAAGTTGTGGAATCTCCTTCCTTGGAGCTTTTCAAGGTGAGTCTGGACTGGATTGGTCTGACAAAGTGTAAGAACAGTAAGTCCTGTATTTCTGCTGGTGGTTGGATTTCATGAATCTGTGGGTCCCTTTTAACCTTACACTTTTATGGTTCTGTAAATTCTTAAACTACTTAAATGTGGTCTTCTGGGAAGTGTCCCAGTCTCAACAGAATCTATCTCATCCCTAATCTGGTTGGGATCCATAAATTTGGAGTTCCTCCACTGCTTGCCTGGACCTGTTACATGTTCTTAAAGCATGTCTGAAAATGCACAAATATGTACAAAATGCACTAGCAGCTGCTGATCTTGAAACACAACTGAAGGAGAAGCTTCTATTTTTGTGTATAAGATATATTAGTCTGGAGGGACAGAAAGCAAGAGTAAGTGTGACTTTTTGCTGAGTGGTTCAAGATCTCATCTGGGAAGAGGGAATCTAGATTTTAATACTTGCTCTAATGATTTATGAGTTTTTGTTCAATTATTATTTACTATGTAATAGGGCTGTGTGAGATTTCAGGCAGAGCTTTGGGTCCAGAGAAGCTTTGGATGCTTCAGGATCTGAAGCAGCACATCCGGGTCAAAGTGCTGCCTCCTGAAGCGGTTCGGAGCCATGTAGGAGATCTGGCCATAGGATATAATGGAGAAATAATAAAATACCTATAACTTTGTTGTTTTTTGTCTGATTTGGATGGAATTTTCAGGAGCAGTAGACTCTGCAGTGAGTATGAAGTCTGCCAAGTTTCAAGAAGATTGGTACAGGGGTTTGGGGGAAACAGCACCCCAAACTCTTGAAAGCAAAACTGTCACGTCTAAGTGCTACAACACAAAACTGCCAGAGTGGTAGCTCTTACTGAGGCCACGAAGCCTGCCAGGTTTCAAGAAGATCAGTGCAGGTGTTTGGGGGGAATTGCCTCTCAAGCTGCAGACAAGCAAAACTCCTGCCATGGCTGCTGTGGGACTGACTGTCTCTGGCTTGGGGCAGGGAGGGGAGACACCACTGCAGGCCTGGCTGCTAAGCTGCTGTTACCAATCAATCAGTCCTGATTCACTCGGACCAGGGACTCAGGGACCAGCTGAATACACAGGACCTAGCTACTACATAACGACTTAACAAGCATCAATTAGCACCTACAAAACCAGGCTAAGGAGAGGAAAGACTCAATACACACAATCAACTGCCCCAAGGCAGAGACAGTCTTGGCACGAGTTTTACCTATTAGTAATGAGGGGTGCAGGGTCCCAGACTCTCCCTGCACCAATCTCCTTGACAACTGGCAGACATCACAGCAGGGGCCACCATCCCTGCAGTTGTCACCCTGCTGCGCCTTAACACATGCAGTGTCACCCATGGCACGAGTTTTGCTTGTCCACAGCTTGAGGTGCAGTTCCCCTCAAACCTCTGCACCGACCTTCTTGAAACTTGGCAGGCCCTGTGGCCTCAGTAAGTTCTACCGCCTCTGCAGTTTTGACCCCCCTGTGGTGTAACACACAACCATGACATTAGTTTGGCTTTCAAGAATTTGGGGTACAGTCTCCCCCAAACCCCTGCACCGATCTTCTTGAAACTTGGTAGGTGTCATGCTCTCAGCAGAGGCTACCAATCCTGCAATTTTCATCCAAGTCTGACAAAAGTACAACAAAGTTATAGATTTTTCATTGAATCCCCATTATACCCTATGGCCGGATCTCCAAGGTGGCTCCGAAGCTTTGGGTGGATTGAGGCAGAAACCTAGTCTGGAGCTCCGGATTGGATCGTGGCCATTTGAAGTGGCTGGATCTGAAGTTGGACAGGATTGCTGCTGACTCGTACAGGCCTACTAAGTAACATAAGCTTCTGTTGAAACTCTGGGCTAGAGAGTTGTGCCCCTTATGGCATTCACTCTTCTGATCTCCATAATTATAGCTAGATATGGTCTGTAATAACTAGAAATCTTGGGAACTATTGTGCCATTTGAAGCTCAACCTCTCTCACTGGTTTCCTTTGGCTGGTGGAGCACTACCTTCCATCAGTGAAGGTATTTTATACAAAACGTCACCAGTGTACTCTGTTCTGGTGGTTATGTCAGGTTATGTCCTGGCGACACAGGGCAGGTATATCTGAATTTCTTCAGGAGAGGAATACATTTAACCCTATTCCATGTCCTGGATGAGTGTTCTAATTGTTAAGTTATATGGGTTACCAGCCCTCCCAAACCCACCTCCAGTATCAATATATATGTAAAAAATGGCATGATCTTTGTTTTAGAATAAATGTGTTTCAGTACCTAACTTCAAGGTTCACAGCTATTAATCCACAATGGAAGAAAGAATGTAGTGGTTGTGTTAATCAGGTGTTTCAGCCTTGGAGAGGGGTGCAATTTCAAGCACTGCCTACTCTTATGGCTGCGTCATTGGTATTTAAGGCATATGTGATGGTATATTTTAAGAGATTTAAATTATCTGAAGGATTCCCTCAGAACATTATTTTGCTGTAAATCTTTTTCCTATTTATTCTCTATAGTAAAAAGGAAACTGGGGAACTGACATACACATGTTCAAGTGATCTAAGAGAGTTCTCCTGGGTTTGTTTTCCTGGTAGAAAGACATATTCAGAGACCCCTCAGCAGACATTCAAAACCTAAATCTTTGAGGAGCAGTGAGCTTGCACATATGGCCTCTGTGCACACATCCCAGTGTGCTCTGTAGGCTCTTTCAATCTGACTGGAGAGAGAGAGGGTAGCGGTTCACAGGATAGCCCTGATTGGCTGATTCAGACTGCTTAGTATTAGCCTGAATCTCCCTGCAAGATAAGGTGAGGATTGTGAAAGTAGTGTGTTCTACTCCCTGATTCACTGAAGCAGCCCAAGTGACACACTGTTTCTCTGAGAGGGACTGGGAGCAAAGCACCGTGGGATGCTGGAGGTATGTGCTGTGGCTTCTCTCAAAAGGAATAGTGTATAGATATTAACTTTCCCAAGAGAAACTCCAAAGGGAATGAGGTAACCCTTATAGTTTCTGAATTATTTTACTCCCAGACCAACCATTTTTCTCTGGGAAAAAAATCCTGAATATCTGTACACTCCTGGTTTCTATTGGAAGACCAGCAACTCACCCAGTAGAAACTGAATGTCTGTACATGGCCTATGCCTTCTAAAGTTCTGAAGTCTCACTTTCAGATTTCCTTGGGCACTAGCCTTTCTTATGAGAGTGCCAGCATCCATGAGGTGAACCGGCGCCTCCGGAATTGGTGTCATCACACTGGATTTGGCTTCCTGGACCATGACCCACACTTCAGAGCAGAGGGCGTCTTGGGGCGTGATGGTCTCCATCTTTCCCCCAAAGGTAAGAGTTTGTTTTCTTATAGGTTAGTTGACCTCCTTTGGCGGGCTTTAAACTAAGTTCATCGGGGGATGGGGATCCACAGGAGCAAGAGAAAACTCAACTAGGTGTAGGACCTTCCCAGGTAAGAGCTCAGGTATATACCAAGGGCCCAGTTGTCTCTCAGGTAGGGAGGGTGCCCAGGGCTCCCAAGGGGAGATTAAGGTGTCTCTTCACTAATGCAAGAAGCATGGGGAACAAGAAGGAGGAGCTTGCTCTCCTGCTTGCAAGTATTAAAATCGACCTGGTTGGCCAAGTGGAGAAGTGGTGGGATGAAATATTTGATTGGGCATTAGATATAGAGGGCTATAGGTTGTTTAGAAGAGATAGGAAGGGGAAAAAAGGTGGGGGGGGGTTGTGCTCTATGTTAGGGAACAGTATACCAGTTCTACCTTTCAAATGGGACCAGAGGAAGGCTTAACTGAGACCCTGTGGGTCAAACTTTAAGGAGGGCGGGGGGAAAGGGATCTGGTGGTAGGGGTTTACTACAGGCCACCACATCAGGGAGAAGAGCTGGATCTGGAATTTTCCAGGCAGTTGGGGGAGGCCGTATGTGCAAAAGATGTTGTGGTCGTGGTTGATATGAATTACACTGACATCAACTAGGAGGAGCAGTCGGCCAGGTCTAGTCACTCACAAAGGTTCCTGACATGCATGGAAGACCTACACCTCATGCAGGAGGTACTCGTCCCCACTAGGGCAAATGCCATACTGCATCTGGTGTTAGACTCTGGGGATGACCTCGTGGGGGATGTGCTATTGCAAGGGAGGCTGGGGGACAGTGATCATGAAATGATCCAGTTTGCTATTCAGAGAAAGGTGGAGAGGGTAACTAGCACGGCGCAAATGCTTGACTTTAGGAAAGCCATCTTTGATGTGCTCAGGGATGCACTCGGAGCCGAGGGTGTAGCTAGTATGGGGTCCAGGAAAGGTGGTCCTTCCTCAAGGAGGCTATCCTTGGAGTGCAACAGGATGCAATTCCACTGCACAGGAAGGTGGGAAAAGGGTTCAAGAAAGCTTCATGGCTGACCGCGGATATCCAGGCTGGCCTGAGGTCAAAGAAAAAAGCGTACTGGCAGTGGAAGCAGGGGGCAGGGACCAAGGAGGAGTACACCTCCCTGACGCGAGCTTGTAGGGATTTGGTAAGGAAAGCTAAAGCAGCACTGGAGCTTAGATTAGCTTCTGGGATTAAGGATAACAAAAAGTCCTTCTTCAAGTATATAGGTAGCAAGAAGTCTCAGGGTAACATTGGACCCCTACGGGGCAGGGCAGGGCAGGGCAGGGCAGGGCAGGGCAGGGCAGGGCAGGGCAGTTGGTGATGGACGCGCGAGAGAAGGCAGAACTCTTTAACAAGTTCTTTGCCTCTGTGTTCCTGTCTGCTGACAATGGGGTGCTCTCCAGTGACAGCGTAGACAGGCCCAGGAAGGATGTGAGTCCCTCAACTGTTAGTTCAGACCTAGTTAAGGATTATCTGGAGCACTTAGATGTATCCAAGTCAGTGGGCCCGGATGACCTTATCCACGGGTGCTGAGGGAATTGGCTGGTGTCATTGCAGAGCCATTGGCATGGCTGTTCAAGGACTCCTGGTGCTCGGGCCAAGTCCCTGAGCACTGGAAAAGGGCCAATGTGGTCCCTATTTTCAAGAAGGGGAGAAGGGAAGAGCCTGGCAACTACAGGCCAGTCAGCCTCACTTCTATCCTGGGGAAGGTCTTTGAAAAAATTATCCCACATTTGTGAGAGCCCTGCAGGGGAACTGAGGTTAAGGGGTAATCAACACAGGTTTGTGCCAGGCCGATCCTTCCTGACCAACCTGGTCTCCTTCTATGACCAGGTACCAAAAAGCTTAGATGTGAAGGAGGAAGTCGATGTCATCTTCTTGGACTTCCAGAAGGCCTTCGACACAGTGTCCCACCCAATTCTGGTGGGCAAGCTGAGGGACTGTGGCACTGACACATGCACAGTCACATGGGTGACAAACTGGCTCCAGGGGTGCACCCAGAGGGTGGTGGTGGATGGGTCAATGTCGACCTGGGAGGGTGTGGGCAGCAGAGTCCCCCAGGGCTCAGTCCTTGGGCTGGTGCTGTTCAACATCTTCATTAGTGACCTGGACGAGGGTGTGGAGAGCACCCTGTTCAAGTGCGCTGATGACACCAAGCTGTGGGGTAAAGTGAATACGCTGGCAGGCAGGGATCGCATCCAGGCAGACCTGGATAGGTTAGAGAAGTGGGTGAATCTGAACAGGATGCGGTTCAACAAGGCCAAGTGCAGAGTGCTGCACCTGGGGAGAGCAAACCAGCATTATGGTTATAGGTTAGAGGCTGACCCTCTCAGAAGCACAGAGGCAGAGAGAGATCTTGGAGTCAGGATTGACTCCAGGATGAATATGAGTCACCAATGCGACGAAGCAATAGGCAGAGCCAACTGCACCCTGTCATGCATCAACCGGGGCATCACTAACAGGTCCAGAGAGGTCTTGCTCCCCCTCTATGCGGTGCTGGTCAGGCCACAGCTGGAGTACTGTGTCCAGTTCTGAACACCGCACTTCAAGAGGGATGTGGAGAACTTGGAGAGGGTCCAGAGGAGGGCCACTTGTATGGTTGAGGGCCTCCGTGGCCAGCCCTTTGAGGAGAGGCTGAGGGACCTGAATCTTTTCAGTCTCCGCAAGAGAAGACTGAGGGGGGATCTTGTGGCTGCCTACAACCTTATCAGGGGCGAGCAGCAGGGTCTCTGGGAAAGTCTGTTCACCAGGGCCCCCCTTGGAGTCACTAGGAACAATGGCCACATGCTGAGGGAGGATAGGTTGGATATTAGGAAGAACTACTTCACTGTAAGGGTGGCCAGAGCCTGGAATAGGCTTCCCAGAGAGGTGGTGCTCTCACCTTCCCTGGAGATCTTCAAGAGGAGACTGGATAGGCACCTGGCTGGAGTCCTATGACCCCTTCCACCCTCAGTGCTCATTCCTGCCCATGGTGGGGGATTGGAGTCGATGATCTGTCTAGGTCCCTTCCGACTCATTGTTTCTATGATTCTATGACTGTAACCAGATGATATTATCTGCCTTTAAATTTATATCAGACACATAAGGAACATAAATCATGTCTAAAATGGCCTTGATAGATAAGTAAAATATGGCTAGATCAACCAAAGATATCAATCAGTATAGCTATTAAGTACCAATTAATGTGTTTAGCAATTAATATGTAATGAATTTGCTCATAGCTGCATCCTTAAAAAGTCAATTAAATGCGTGAACAAAACTTCCATATTTAATAAACTAAGAAGTATTCATTCTTGTGTATGCATTTTAATAATTACCCAACAGCTGTTATCTCTAATATTTTTATTAAACCTTAGCAATCCATTTAACATTTATTTAATAATAGAAATGACTTCTCATGAAACTGAATGCTCAGTTATTGTTCTCTGAGTGTTGCTTCATGTGATTTCTTTCTTCCTTGTATCCTCACCCAAATTCTGCTGTTTGTGACACATATACAACTCTACTGTAGCTGCATGCAAGTTATGTACTTGGGCCCTGAATTCTCATTATCCAGCATATAACATAATAATTTACAACTATGAAAAATGTAAATGTCCATCTATTTTGCATAAATACACATAGAGGATCATGCCAAACTCAATAAGCACTTTACCTGTAAGATGGGAATATTAATATTTTTTCCAACCTTTTACAGCACTTTCAGATACAGAGGAAGAAAAGCAGTATTTGAATTGCCATTTTCCCTATAATGTATAATTTTGTTTAATCTCCACATAATTAATTTTATCACACCACAACAAAATCTTTGAGCTTAAAAATCTTATATTGGTTTTGAATGTTATACTGATTAGGCATGTCCACATGTGGGCATTTAATGTTCATTAGCCCTATTTAAGGTGCATAAAGAAAGTATTAGATTTAGGCATGATTAGTTAAAGTGCATAAATACATGTGTAGATGCATTAATGCACATTAACACAGGGACTTTACTGCTGGGTCTGCCCAGCCACTAGGGGGATGGCCAGAGCCCACCCTAGGTCTCCTGGCTGGCCACCACTCCTCCCACAGGGCTGAGCTGCTCTCTGGCAGCCCCTAGCTGCAGGCTATACAAGCCTTCACCCATTTTGTGTCTTGGGGCACACAGAACAGGGGGCCTGAAGGAACCAGTGCTTTCTGCAGGAGTTCACCAAGCTCTGTGTGCCCCCCTGGACAGGACTCAGGCACTCTCTGCCTGTCCTGTCCCCTAGCTGGAACTGCTCCTTGGCCAGGTGAGTGTTGCAATGGGCTGCAGCCTCCTGTGTCCAGGGCTGCTGGCTCTGCTCTCTATGGCAGCAGGGCCAGTACCTGTACCCTGCTCCTGCTAAACCCCAGCTCTGACTCTTTGCAGACACTATGGTGAAGTGCCTCTGCCATACAGCTCCCTATACATGGCCATGCCCCTGTCCTGGCTGCTGCTGGCAGCCCTCCACCACCAGCATCACAGGAACACAGAATGGGGGCCCAGCCAAATGGTGCAAGGAGCGTATCCAGCACATTGTCCAAATCAATCCCCAAGCCTGCCTGCATGCCATGCCTACACCCATTCCAAGTCCCTGATGCCCCAGCTGGACCCAAAAGAAGGTTCATGATCTTGTGGCACCCTGGGGCAGGTCAATATCCAGAGGCAGTTTGGGTGGGGTAGTATCTTGTGCACTCATATTTATGAGGCCATTTCAGGTGGGAAGCTTGCATTAGGCCACTCTCAGATGGCATTGCAATGTTGCATAAAGGCCAAGGTCTTGTGGGCATAGTGGGTGGCCATGACCAACATCAATCATTGGTCTGGTCTTGCCAAGAAGACCATGCCCCTCACACAGGAGCTGACCCACATTTTGGTGCCCTGGGAGAAAGCCACACCCTTGTGAGTGCCACCAGCAAAGGTGGCCTGCTCTCACCCACACCTATCTCTAATGCCTCTGGTGATGTGTTACCAGAGGAGGGGACCTTGGGCCTTTAGTGTCCTGCTCTATCCATCTCCCCAGCTACTGTATCCACTGGCAGCTCAGGAAGCCCAGCCCAGCACCCTCCTCACCCTCAGCCTAGCCCCACATCCCACCACAAGGAGCATTAGGCCATGCCATTGCCAATTGCCAGCAGTGCCAGATCCTCCCTATGGGGGGCCCCAGGCCAGATGCTGACTGACCTGCCACTCACCGTGGGCCATGGACACTGGGCACAGCCAGACACCATCATTGACAGGGAGTTCCATGCTGATCCACCAGCCTCACCAGCACTAGCCATGTGGTAAGTCCTGCACTAGCGAAGGTCCCTCCCAGTACTTGGCCCTGCCCTATCCCCTGTTCCCTGTCCTAGCCCCTGGCCCCTGCCTCTGCTCCCATCCTAGCCTGCCTGCACTCCTCTGCATGTTAGGACACAATTCAAAACTTTACTAAGCAGCCTGTATCTCCACAGCTGGGTGGGTACAGGCCTCACATAAATAGGAAGGTGTTGATGCCAGTGACACTGGCAGGGAAGGGGCAGGGACACGCAGTATTATGATAGGTAGCCCTCCAGGTGGCAGCAGGGGTTGTGGGGAAGCTCAGGCTTGTCTCCTGTGCTGTCATGCCCAGGGCACCAGTAGAATCAGCAGTAGCAGGGCATAGTGGCCTTTGCCTGTACAAGCACCTCATCACACACCACCCAGGGCATACACAGAAAAGACACGGTCATGGTGCAGTGGCAACATGAGCAGGGCTAGCCCTATGTCACCTCCCCAGAGAGGTCCCCTATGGGGAGTGGCAAGCCCCTCACCCAGTTGTCCAGGAACACCAAGCACCCCAAGTCAAGGTGTTGTGGGCTGGGCAGCAACACAGCAGAGAAGATGACTTACAGGGAGAGGGGGGTCAGGTTCTGGAGATGTAGAAGCAGTTGCTGCCAGCAATCTGGTGTAGCCCACCCTGAGAAGGGGGCAAATGGAGGCAGGCTGCCTGCATACAGCACCCAGTGGGCCGTCGGCCCCAGGGGAGTGCACAGGACTGGGGGGCTTGGCTGGTGGATGCCTGGGCCCAGCCCTGCTAAGACAGATTCCCATGGTTCCTGGGCACCTGTGCATGGCCAACCTCCAATCTGAGGCCAGGCAGGGCAGGACCCCTGGTGCAAAGCATCTTATCTCTGCAATGTCACAAGGTTGCACAAAAGCCTTCTGTCTCTTGCCTTTGCAGGGACAACATCTGGATGCACGGAAGAGGCTGCAGGACCCCGCAGGAGTGCCACAGCAGAGCCACTGCCACCCACTGCTGGAACCAACCAGATTCACCAGCTATACCAGTGACACACCAGAGCCTGGAGCCTCCTGCTCCAGTGGCTGGTGGTGGCAATTGAGAACTGGGCAGTGCAGGAGCAGGTTTGGCAGTAGGAATGGGGGGTGCAGGAGCTGGCCTGGTGGGATGAAGACATCACCAGGGACACTGCCCAGGAGGAGGCATGGGACCAGGCACAATACCCATGCCTTGATCAACCAATTGGAGCATGGGGCTGGGACATGCCCATGACCAGGACAGTTCCTATCCCCTGCTCCACATGTGGGGAGGAGGCTTGGAAGCCTGTTCCCCACTCAGCTTCATGAGTACAGAATTGGGCAGGAAACAGGCTCCCCACCTTGTTCACCACTCAGCTCCATGAGCACTTTGTTAGGTGGGGACCAAGGTGGGGATCTTCTTTCCTGCTCAGGTCTGTGAATGTGGAACTGAGTGGGGAACAAGCTATCTGACTTGTTCCCTGCCCAGCTCTGCACTCATGAAGCTGGGTGGAGAACAAGCTTCCCAGATCCCACCAACAGGGAGCTCCCAGGCCCAGCTCTGCACCATGAGATCAGCACTAGGAGACCCTTATTTCCCAGCTTGAGTTCCATGTTCATGGGTCTCTGGCTGGGAAATCTTTATCTTCCACTGCCAGCTCCACAGTCATGAGGCCAGTGCTGGGAGACCGTTATCTCCCAGCGCCAGCTCTGTGATCATGCTGCTGGCACTGGGAGATAAGGAGTTCTCAGCCCTTGGCTCCTCAATCATAATTACAGCATGGAGAGCTTGGAGCTCTTTTTGCTGCTGGGGCAGGGAGATATAGTCTCCAGGTGCACTCTGATGGCAGAGCTGGCCCCAGCAGCAGGCAGCTGCCAAGGCCAGGGAGCAATCTCCCATCCTCCGATGGACAGCTGACAGGGTTCAGATTTTCTCCCAGTCAGATGTGTACGTGAACACTACTGAGCCATTCCTAAACAAATGTAAATTTGCTACGTGCATTTGCAAGTAGCAAATTTACTTGTGATTAATGAAGTTTACTGTGTAGTAAGCATGTGCACATGTAGATGCACATGCTTACTTCTTAGTAAACTATGCTACTGTACAGTTAAGCATCTTATGTAGATGAGTCCAAAGGATAGTAGGGAATATGTATTTTGTATTCTCAACCAAGCTAAATTCACTAGAGGTGAGCTAGATGTTTCCCTAGTCTGTTGCATTCTCTCAGATTAAAAATATGGGGAAAAAATAAATTGCTAAAAAACTGAATAAATAAGTAAAATGAAATTAAGTCAGAATTATTTCAGTTAAACTTACTTTCTTAAAACATTACATTTGGATAATGACTTCTATTTGAAAGAAGATAGGCACTTTCAATGGTTTGTATTTTTAAAAAAGCCACTGAACACAAGTCTTATCAGGCTGTAGTAGAACTGCTATCATAAAGATTCACTTTTAAGAACTAACCTAAACTGACATGACAACAGCTGTAGATTCTAGCAAATAGATGACATAGATTCTCTCAAGATCAGACAGCAACATAAGGTTTATATATTTCTAATGAGATGACACACTACTATTGATATATTTATATGCATGGTGATAACAAATAATACACAAGCTTGCAAGTTGTTGGATTGATTGTAGAATGAAGGTGTGATTAACAGGGGCTATAGCAAAAATAAATCTGTTCATTATTTTTCTTCCTCTTCTTCTCTAATACTATCTTTGTAATTATGCATTAGTGTCATTACGCAAATGTACTGCCTCTACATTTTTTCCTGAGACTGCAGATGCTAAAATTTGCCTTTCCTTTCTTTTTTCTTACACAGTTTAGAATTTCATGGATGCCTCATTCAGCTTAGCAGTTACCCAACCACTGGTGATATGTAGAGGGTGCATGTGGGTGCATGTGTGCCCCCTGAACATAGTGGTGTACCCCCTGTGGAAAACCTGCAGGTGGTCACTGCTTGCCACCCCTCGCCTTGCCACTGACACCACTTGCAGCATCTGTGGGTAATCTGTGATTGCCTCTGGCCACTACCAACATTGCTGGTAGTGTTTGCAGGTGGTCACTAACCACCAGTTGGTGCTCGTCACCCCCTCCCCCCCACTGCTGACAGTGCTGCGCCTGCCTGCGGGTGTTCCCCACTTGCCACCACCACAATCCCACTGCCAATGGTGCCACCGCCACCTGCAGGAGCTTGCCATGTCCCCCTACCCCCCCCCAGCTTCTGGGGGCATGCGGCATTCATGTACCCAAGCCTTCTTAGCCTCAAAAAATGTACCATTTTGAAACATTTATTTTGTTCTTGACAGTCACTATTTTTTATGATTTATGACAGTCACTTGATACACTATACAATTAGTGTAAATAGTGGAGTTCTTTTAGAATACATTTATTGGAGCAAGAACAGAACATGTATGGTCTTAGATTTAGTGAAGCCCTAAGCAAATTGTTTTGTTTCAGCATGTCTCCATATGTCAATTTAAGGTGCATTAACCACTTTTATGGTGCATTAAGGGAGTGGGTCTACATGTGCACACCCTTAATGTGCCTTACAAGATGGTGATTATTCGCTATTTACACCTAAATTTCCTACCTGCAAAAGAAGATATCAAATTTAGACATTAGTATCTAAAGCTCTGTATGTCAACTGACTTAAGACTAACTTTATTCCCACATCAGTCTGCACATCGTGTTAATGCGCCTTAGTGTGTGCATGCGTAGATGTGTGCCTAAATCATCTTAATAAGCATTAGGCAAATGCACATTAAGCTTAGGTGTAGAAATGCACTTGTAGAAATGCTCTTTGTGTACCAAATATTCTTCTCCTCCACTGAGTCAAGACTTATCCTCTGGCTCTCCTTTCCATTTCATTAGAGTGACCCTTGCTACTTTTTCATCCCCTAATGATGCAGCAATCTGATACTCTTCAAAGGCTTCCCAAATCTATTCTCTCCCCTTTTCATCTCTCTCTCATTTTTTTCCCCTCCCATGCAAAAATCAAGGAATTTGCCTTCTGGCTTATCTATCGCCTGTTATAATCAAAGAATCAGTGGAGCATTTTGATTGCTGAAGAACTCCTCCCACAGTCACGGCACTCCCTTTAACTGAAATTATTGTGCTTCTATAGCAGCAGCATTATCAAGGTAGTAGCTGGCGACCAAGACAAGATTTGCAGTCTCAATCTCACTTCCTTTCCTCCTGTAAACTGGACAACAGAGCACAGGGAAAAAGGGAAACTTACTCAAGGGGGCTTGTTTTGTTTGACCTGCTCAGGACTTCCTGACATAGTTTCTCCTATCCATGTGTAAGATATCAAAGCCACAACCTGATCAAAGGTCTACTCCCATCTTCTGCGGCAAGACATATGCTTACTCGTCTATCATGGAGCACTTAATTATTCTGTTTCGTTAAAAAATATTAGCAGAGATATTTTTCACTTTTTAAATATGATCATAGATTTAATAGATTTTTAGGGTTGGAAGGGACCTTAGTAGATCATCGAGTCTGACTCCCTGCCCTGGGCAGGAAAGAATGCTGGGGTCAGATGGCCCCAGCCAGATGCTTGTCTAGTCTCCTCTTAAAGACCTCCGAAGTAGGGGAGAGCACCACCGCCCTCAGAAGCCAGATTTTGGGAACCCTTACCATAAAGAATTGCTTCCTAATGTCTAATCTAAATTTGCTCACTGTTAGTTTATGGTTGTTGTTCCTAGTAACCTCAAGGGGTGCCCTGGTAAAGAGTGTCCTCTATTCCCTGCTAAATCCCCCCGCAATTAATTTGTAGATGCCCACAAGATCCCCTCTCAGCCTTCTTTTGCTGAGGCTGAAGAGATTCAGGTCCTTCAATGCCTCCTCATAGGATCTTACCTGCAGCCCCTTAACCATATGAATGGCCCTCCTCTGGACCCTCTCAAGGATATCCACATCCCTCTTGAAGTGAGGTGCCCAGAACTGGACACAGTACTCCAGCTGCAGTCTTACCAGTGCCGCATAGAGGGGAAGTATCACCTCCTTAGACCTGCTCGAGATGCACCTTCTAATACATGAAAGAGTGCAGCTGCCTTTACATATCACTTAATTACATCAATGAATCATGTTCATTTTGGAGTTGACTATGACTCTAAGATCACTTCCTGGTGCTGTGCTGCTTAGAAAGTCAACTCCCAGCCTGTAGGTGTGTTGGTGATTCTTTCTCCCTAGAATCAGCACTTTGCACTTATCTTTGTTAAATCCTATTCTGTTCTGCCCACTTTTCCAATCTGTCCAAATTCATCTGAATCTGCTTCCTGCCCTCCAGTGTGTTTACTTTGCCCCATAATTTGGTCTTGTCCATGAGTTTGGACAGATTGCTTTCTATGCCTTCATCCAAGTCACTGATGAAGATATTGAACAACACTGGTCCAAGGACTGAACCTCAGGGAACTCCACTGCTGACATTTATCCAGGTCAAAATCATTTTAATACTGAATTGGAAGTTGGGTTTCCTAACAGAAAATGTTAAATTGAATATATTGCCAAATATTGGGGTCACAATGTGGAGTGCGGGAGGGAGGAAAGGAGAGCAGGGGAAGAAGAGTAGAAGTCAGAGGACAGGAATGAAGGAGATATACTGAGGTGAAAGCAGAAATGATGGTGTAGGAAAGAGGCTGAAGGAGAAAGGAAAATTTGGGTTTAGAAAAGGAAAGAATAGCATCTCAGGGGATTGAAGTGTAACTGCACATTTTTCCAGTGAGCTAATAGTAAGGAGTACTTATTTTGCATACATTCTAAGTTGTACTTTGGCATTGTGAGGGCTTGCCTGGGACATACGTGGCTAGGCCAGTGAGTAGGACCTGAAGGGCAATCAGGAGGTCACTGGGTGGGAGTACAGGTTGCTGGGGTGTCAGGTCAGGGTCTAGATCAGCAGAGCAGAGAATGTTGGACCAGATCTCAGGAGAACTGAGAGGGAGATCTGAGAGACACAGTCCAAGGTGCAAGATCAGAAGCCAGGAGAATCAGAGATAGCGAACTGAACACAAGGCTTGCTAGAGTAGTCTGAGGCTATTATTAAGGCATTCATGCAGCCTGCTTAGAAAGGGCTGAGTGGTTGTCTCAGTAAGTCTGAGGCTATTATTAAGGCATTCATGCAGCCTGCTTAGAAGGGCTGAGTGGTTGTCTCAGTAGCCAGTCCAGTTACGGAGACCTGGGGCAGTCACATTAGCTCAAGATTGAGGCTAGGTATGGAAGCTCGAGAACTTGATTTGGTTGGACCTGGCTGACCAGAGGCCCTGACAGACCCAGAGCTGTTCATACAGATATTAAGGGTTGGTTACTTTTCCTCTGAAGTAGAAACAAAAATCAAAAGGGAGAGAAAAACAATGAATTATTTTCCTAAACCTCATTTTTTTTGGATGACTGATTTATGAATTTTAAAAATAAACCTTAAGGTTTTTCTGTTACCAGTGAGCAAATGTTAGGTAGAATTATTACAAACAGATTATAGAAAAATTAGGACTATTCTCTTTTCCACTATGACTCCTATTCAAACTAGAGGCATTCATAAAACCTCCTTAGTTGGCTGAATAAGAATCAACTTAACACAGATACTGTATTGGCTGCTCTTAGCAGATCCTCTTACAAAAACTACATAGGGCATAAGCTGTAAGGATGGCAGTAGTGCATACTGCTATGGCTATTCTGTGCTACTGGATTGTGAGGCTGGATGTGGCAGTTTGAATATGCCTTCATAATTTAAAGCAATTGCTTAAATTGTGATGGAATAGCTCTAGACCCAGCCAGTCCCAAATCTTTCTGGATATGCAACTTTCACTGAACCTTTATGTGTTGCATACTGTATATTATTGTATGTATAGTGTGTAAGGGATCATTCTGTTCTACTGTGGTGCCACTCTCAGAGAAAGAAAAACATTGTTAGTGAAGGATATCTGCTGGGGATAAAGAGGAAAAAGCCCAGGAGGAACTACTAAAAGATTGGGTTTTAAAATTCTAGGCAGAACTCCAGAGGGAAAAGAAAAAAAAAAGGAAAAGAACCTATTATAGCAAAGGAGAATGAAAGGTATTGATAATTATATAGAGCTGAAATCAGTTTAAAAGGTAACATAAAGAAATGGGGGAAAGGCAAAAAAGAACTAGCAACAAATCTAGATAAAACTTGTAGAAAAATTACTTTAATTTTATTTACTTATGCACCACAATTTTACTTATTTTCCTGATAGCGAAATGCCCAGGTATTCTGAATTTGTCAAGAATAGCTATTATAGACATTTATGTGGTATTAAGATGTCTTGTTGGGTACAGCCTCTGAATCAGAACCTCCTAGACCATTAATGCTGGAGGCTGCAAATAGGAAAGGAACAATGGAAAAAGCCCTGGTCATACCCTGTTAACACTTCCTTTCAGCATTCATACTATACTTTCTGCTAGTATATGACACAGGATACTGAGCAAGATGGAACTCAAGTCTGACCCAGTAAATGGCAGTCCTTATATTCGTATGCTTTGGACTCTATTCTATACTAGAGAATAAAACAGAAGTGATAAACCTAAATTCATGAGAAAGCTAAATGAATTATTATGTAGATGGAGGTCTATCCAATCTAGCATATAGTGAAAAAAAAAGTCCAATTTGTTAACAATACATTGTTGCTCCAGGTCCCCCTACTCTTTTCCTGTTTACAAGAGCCAATTATTCTTTAAAGGTGAGCTCTAAATATTAAGTAATTACATTTCTGAAAGTTCCTAAGCTTAATGAAAAAAATGTAAAAATAATCAAAAACCTATTTAAAAAAAACTATGTGGAATTGTTACTTCTGAATAACAAAAGCTAAAGTCACATCACCATTTTAAAGTGAACACTTATTCAGGAGATGCATATTTTGTTTTTAGAAAGGGGCTCCTTTTTCTTTGGGATGGAGCTTGGCTTAGGCCCACAGATTCTGTCTTGTAGTGGCATACAGGAGCCACAGTGGTTTTGGAAAGAATTCTGTCATTTTAGGAGCACTGGAGGATGAATGTCTAGGTGCAGCCACATGTGCCGTAATGGCTTTTTGTACTGGAGTAAACTGCTCCTGGGCACAGTCCTAACGTGGACCTGGGACCACAGCAGTCAGAACTCGGGTTGAGCATGCCCCCAGCTAGCTGGGCTGACCGGGCACAATTAATGTGCCCAAGCAGTGTCTACACATGTGTTTTGGTTCAGTAAAGTATTCCACCATAGGATAGTACTATCTCCAATGGTCCTAGCCTATGGCAGAGTTAATTAGCTTATTTTGCCCTAAAACTGGTGCATGTGTAAACTGTAATGCTTTACTGTGGAGTTAATTAGTCAACTTTCCAGTAAAGTGCATGTGTAGATTCACCCCCGGACGACCAATTAATGAGCTTGACTAAGAATATTGATACATTTAAATGTTAGAGAATTCTGTGCTGCAGAGCAGCCAATAACAGACTGCATAAAACTGCTGTAAATTAAGGCAGATCCTGGGACTGCTTGTTTTAGGGGCAACTTGGACAATGTAGATGCCCAAAATCTGAGCACCAAAGTAATAATAAAGGCAGTTTTGCTCCCACTCTAAGGTGTACCAAGAATGCTGCATGTCTCAAGAAATGCCAGATAGAATCTAGCTTTTTTAAAAGTTTAACATAAAGGCAGTGATATTCCTTCAGAAATGAAGCTGCAGTTCACTTTCCTTATCAGTCTGTAATCCAGCAGGGATATTTATTTAGATAAATGAAACCAAGTTATGACATATGCCCTGCTTTGCATGACTGTTTTCCAGTGTTACCTTCCTTTTTTGGTGAAATGAATCACATAGCACAGAACTGTAATAATCATACTTTTACTGTTATAGACACAGGTGCTTAACACTCTAAAAGTTAAAAACAAAACCCCCAAAACATCATCTTAAAAGGTTGTGGATCAGCTTGAGCCATTAGAGGAGCTTATTGAAATGAAACGATTTGCAGTCTTTGTTTTTTTGTAAGGTTACCTGAACTTAATTATCATGTCTAAAATTTCTTGAAAAGTTTATTTTTTGTGTCAAAATAGTAGAGGACTTCTTTCCATCATAAATTCATTCAGGTCTTTAAAAGAGTGTTTGTGGTGCCTGCAGTGCAACTGTGATATCACAAAAACAAACAAACCACAAACCCCCGAAAACAAAAAAAGCCCCCAAAATCTTCTCCTGAGCCCTGGAGAAGAAAGGGAAATTTAATTAGACTCTTCAGCCATTTAATATTTCTCTCTCTGTGTTTCATTAATATACACTCAGTTTGAAAGCCTAATGTTCATGTTGGGGACTGAATGGCAGAGGGCCTACATAGTACTCAAGTGAGGTGAATTTCATTTAAGAAAATCAAGTATCGGAGACAGCACCAAAATAAATTGTTCTACCTCTATTCATCTTCTCCCTCTTCATGTTTGTTTTGCTATTGTTTCATCCCATTCTCTTTAGCTATTACCTGTACTATATGACAGAGCTGTTTGTCTAAGTGCCACCAGAAGCCTGTATTAAGTTACTTATTCATATTTGGTGAAAGAGCACGTGATACAGACTTTAACAGTTCTTTTTCCCTTTTGCCACTAGAATGAAGTACCCTTTCCATTTCCATTGTTTTTTTCAGCCTAGCTTTAGTTCATCATTTGTCTTTCTTACTTTAGCACAGTAAAGTGTTCTTTTGTCTGGCATTTCCTTTGAGATATTTTAGGCTATTGCTAAACAGATTATTACAAAACAATGAGTACTTTAACAATTACTATATAGCATGCCAGTTGTTTGATGGCTTCTAAGGAGAATAGTGAAGAGGATGATTTGATAATAACAGGATTGTTTTCCTGAGCTGTGAAGGCAAAAAAAAGAATTCATCTTTCAAATTGAGCCATAGAAAAAGGCTAACTAAAAGACACATTTACTGGTTAGGAGACTTGGGGGGATATGTTAGAAAAGCTGTAGTTTCATACTGGCAATGAAATAAATAACACCTGAATATTGCCATATTCTTAACACAAAAATTGAAGTTCCATTCTTCCAAAAATAAGGGGAGGAGCTGCTTGGGGATTATTCATCTTTATTTTTTTAAAGTTTTTTGTTTTTTATTTTCTCTGAGCTTTTAGGAGAACAGTTATACATCTCCCAGATCATAACACTTACTACACTTCCAGATTACAAGGAGTAGTTTCTGTGACAACAATCACTATTTGACAGATTTCAAAACTTACCTTTGCCTCCAAAGACTACTTCAATAACACAGATAGTAGAACTTAGCTTAGCATGCTTCATGATCATTAATTATGAAGGGTAAACATGCCGGGATCAGGAAGGTCACACAGAAGACAAAAAAGAAGAAAAAACTGATTAATCCCTAACTGACCAGTACATTTCTTAGCAGACACCAAGAGCCAAATGCTTTTTCTGTAATGCGTTACACTAGTTCCAGGAAACTACTGATTTCATACTTTATTATTTCATAGCATTATTATTTATAAAGATCCTTATACTTAAAAAAATGTTGAATAACCTAAATTGTAAAGAGCTGTAATTACAAAGCTAAATTACAAAGAGTTGGATAAATGACAATAATATAAATCACAGTAACCATAATTTAAGCACACCATTGTAAGAACCCCGCTCCCTGACGCATATTTTTAGGGGGTTGTTTGTTTGCTTATTTGTTTAGGAGAGAGATCTAATGAGCCAGATTTTAGAGAAAAAAATGTTCCACACCATGAGGGCTTCCACAGCAAACAAGAAAATAAGTCAGGGTTTCAGTTGTGATGGCAGACCCTTTAAAAATGACCTAATATATACAAGAAAAGATTAATCAGGTATGAGCTGAAGTGGAGGTTTCAAATTAGGATAGCCATGCTTCCTGAGTCTTAAACCAGGAAAGCTGTCTACAAACTCCAGTCTCTGCTAAGTGTACCAGAGGATGGGCAGGTGGGAGTTTGGGGAGCAGAGTGCTACAATCTCAGCCAAATGTGCCAGAAATGGGGTGGCAAAAAGCAGGCCACTTTATGATGGCAGAGGACCAGTCATCTCATATTGCACTCCTTGCCCGGGGAACACAACTTCTTCTGCCTTTCTGTTGAAAATAGAAGAAAAGCATTCATCTGAATACACCAATGGAGTATCTGGGACAGGTGTTTAACACAGAATACCTCAGAGAAAATAGGAAGTATGGTTGCCTTACTGCAGATTCAGCCATTGCCAGTCTCATTCAGAATATAATAAACCAGGAGATTTACAATAACCAAACCTTGAGATAATGAGGGCCTGCATGGTAATCATCAGGTTATCCTTTTTAAAATAAGGGTACAGTCTACTCAAACCGCATAGCCAAAAGCTGTATATCAACACCACACATGGCATTCCATTATAAGGGCATGGTAAAAAATAACACCAACTTTTAAAACTTTACTCACAATTTCCAAATGAGTCCCTCCAGTTACAGAAAGGAGACCAATTCATATTGAGGCTGAGATAGGGTCCGATCTCCACATGCTTGGGAGGCAGGTGCCCACCAGCCAAGCCAGCTCTTCCCCTGCACTGGGGAGATCAGGGCCAGCCCATGTGTCACTTGCCAGCCCAGGGCTGCCACCCAGGGTAGCCTGGAGCCCTCCCTGGCTGCTGCAGGGGGGCAGAGCAGGGCAGGAGAAGCCCTGGACTGAAGTGACATTAATTGCATGTGTAGATGCACCCAAGGAAACTTAAAAACGTTTAGACTCATGAGTCTCCAAGCCATGCTGAGATAACCTGATTGCAGAATTGAGGAGATGGAACAGCTCTCTTCATGAAACAAAGGAGATGATGGTCATACCAATCAATAGGGTAGTCACACCATTCATATCAGCTCAGTGACAATGTCAATCATAGATCTGTTCCTATAAGTACAGTTCTCTACTTTTTAGGTAAAATCTAAAACATGCATTTTAGTCAATAAAGTATATGCTACATCATTTAAACAGACATCAGTGGATAGAGGTAAGTCTCCAAGGACTGCCACCCTTGAAGATTCCATCTGCAATGCTGACACCACATCAGCAGGCTCTGAAATGTGAGTGAACCTGGTGACCTATACTGTAAACTTTGTTTTAGTCCCAGGGACAGAGGACATGACAAAAAACTGTCCTCATCTTCATGATTAGCCACCTTGAACATTGCAAACATGGAAAAACTACCTCATATCTTTTCCAGCACCCCTACCAATAACCCATCAAAGTCCATATGTGCCAAAACAGTACTTGTGCGATTATCTAGCCAACTTCTGGCAACACACCCCAGATCTGTATGATGCACACAGGGAATTAGTTCCCTTATTAGCAACATATCAGGATTTAATTATTGAAAAACTAGTAGAAGATAGACCAGGATTATTCCTCTTGACCATTATTACTACTGCCAACCTTTCCTAGAGATTAATGTCCTTTTGGGTATCTGTAAACCTATTCAATTCCCTTCCCTATTCCTTACAATTTATAAGCACCTTCCCAAATAGATCATATTTTAACAAAAAAATACCATAGCAATCAAGCTGATAGTACCTCTTACTCTTTTGCTATAATAAAAAGGTAATAAGACAGGTTAAAAGGGTCCCGTCTCCTCTCTTCTACACACCCATAGATTCATCCAACATATACAAAAATAGATAAAATAATTCTCCCACCTGGCTCTGTTCATTACATCAAAACATTAATAATAATAGTAATAATAATGGTAATAATAATAATAAGAAAGCCACTTTGCCTCAAGATGGACTGAAATAAATACTACCACTGATGATAAAAAGGCAAAACAAATGTATAATCAAGAATATCTATGGTATATCAACTTATATGCAACCTGCCAACAGCAGCCATGACACTTAGGATCTGAAAGTTGTCTGCTGTCTGGAAATTATTGCCTAAGGGTAGTGGCATCCAAGATGGGCAAGGTCCCCAAGGACCATCCCAGTTAACACCTGCTGATAGAAAAAACTTCTCCCTCCAGAGAGAGACAATGTAAAGGTCAAATAACATTATTCCAAAAAGACAAGAAGCTCTATCTGAAACTAACAATTCTACCAAATCTTTGTAATTCTATTCCAAGTACTGACACATAGCCACTTTTACTATTATTTAATTACTAATGTGACATTACTTAGACTACAATGGTTGTTTCGCATACAATTGGAGATAACATTCTGGTCACACTGAAGTAAATGGCAAAAGTCTTAAAAGTTACCATGGAAAAAGGATTATGCTTCAGCTGGGAGCCCAGATCCTATTTTTGGAAGGGATGTAGGTGATTAGGATCAGATTTTTATATATGGCAGAATTCTATTTCACGTTACATACCCAAATCACAGTTTATCACTTGCCTAAGTAGAATTTTTAACACTTACAATTTATGATTTTACTGTCTATGCTATGTGGATGCATACACATCCAGTTGGCTACTAAGCATGTGCAGCTGTCTACACATTGGCATGGTAAGGACATGGCTATGTACTCATGTGCTGAGTGTAAGTCACAAAATGTTACCTTGCAAAATCCTATGACTAGCTGGTTAGACACTGGAGAATTAGAAGAGTGACCTCCTATCTTTCTTTTACCCCAGTAGCTGAGTACCTAGAAAATTTGCCAAGGAAGCAGAAGATGCTCCAGCACTTTGCAGCCAGAGGTGAGTTGAAACTGCTTGTTTGTGATTTCCCCAAACAGTGCTCTAGCCACCAGGCCACAGGCTGAATATCATGCAGTTCTTCCTACAGTACTGATTTTAAAGTTCGCTTTATGGACAGTAAAGGAAAAGACATAACAGTGCTAAGGGTAGGTCAGCTGGAGCAGGGGAATAACTATAGTGTTGCAAACTACTGACTACATAGACCCTGAGTTCTAGCCTGCAACTTTGCTATGGGTCAAAACTGCTCTCTATACATTGTTTATTAATTGCAGTGACTCATCTGCATTAGCCATGTGGATGTGTAGGCAGAAGTTCATATAAAAGACTTTCAAACTGTGTAAAGGCGAAAAAAAGTTATGGCTAGAAAAATGACTTTTGAGCACATCAAGTGACACAATATTTGGACGTAGATGTCTCCCTGCTTTTGGTCTTATGTATCAAAGCCACAAATGAGCACCTACTGGAATTTTCAGAAGAGCTTAACTTCTGTTAAATTAAAAGTAATGGGAATCATGGCCACAAGTTATTCCCATTAATGGGAATAAGGGCCACAAGTTGTTGGAGAGTAGGTTTATATTAGACATCTGTAAGAACTACTTCACAGTTAGGGTGGCTAGGATCTGGAACCAACTTCCAAGGGAAGTGGTGCTGGCTCCTACCCTGGGGATCTTTAAGAGGAGGCTTGATGCCTACCTAGCTGGGATCATTTGAGCCCAGTTTTTCTCCTGCTCAGGCAGGGGGTCGGACTTGAAGATCTGTAAGGTCCCTTCCGACCGTACTTCTATGTTCCTAAGTCACAATAGGCACTAGTCTATACAACAAATTTTAAAGTTGGTCAAACAACTTCCTGGTTGAAGTAGTTCAAGTTTTGACTGACTGAATTCTGTCTTTTCTCTATTATCTTTGCAGAAAATTCACCTTGCTCTTTGGCAGTTTATTTATGTGATTGCTTCAGGAAAATAGGATTACTGACCTCATCACAGGGAGTTTTGGTTTGTTCTCACTTGGAGCAGTTAGTTCAAATTAGTATGAGTTGTCAAAAAAGAGTCTGGCACCAGGAAAAATGTTTTTTCTTTTTATTTCTTTAATGAAAAATATTTTGGGAAGTATGGCTGGATCGTAGAATCCCAGCAAGATAAGCATCCAAATGTGTCTTGAAGGCGTTCAAAGTGGGTGCTTGAACCGCCTTCAGTGGCAGTCTGTTCCAAACTTTGGGGGCTCGGAGAGTGAAGAAGTTCTTTCTTATGTACAGCCTGAATCGGTCACAGTGGAGTTTGTGACCATTCGATCTTGTCATCCCTTGGGGGGCTCTGGTGAACAGACGTTCCCCCAGATCCTGATGAGCACCCCTGATAAATTTAAAGGTGGCCACCAGAACACCCCTGAGCCTGTGCTTTTTCCATGCTGAATAGCCCCATGGCTCAGCCTCTCATCATAAGGTCTGTTTTCCTGACCTCTGATGATGTGTGTGGCTCTCCTCTGCATCCTCTCAAGCTTCTCCACATCCTTTTTGAATGGTGGAGCCCAAAACTGGATGCAGTACTCCAGCTGCGGCCTCACCACGGCCAAGTGCAATGGGAGAATGATGTCCCAGGATTTACCTGAGAAGCATCTATGGATGCAAGCTAGCATTTTGCTTGCTTTACTAACTGCAGCATTACACTGAAGGCTCATGTTCATCTTGTGGTCAATCATGACCCTCAAGTCCCTTTCATCTGTAGTGCTAACCAGCGTAGCAGGGCCGAGCCTATAAGCATGCTGCAGGTTTTTCCTCCCAAGGTGGAGAACCTTGCATTTTTCAGTGTTTAACACCATCAGATTCTCGTCTGCCCATTTCATGAGCCTGTCAAGATCCACCTGGATCACCCTCCTGTCCTCAGGTGTGGATGCTTTACCCCAGAGTTTGGTGTCATCAGCAAACTTGGCCAGTCCGCTTCTGACACCAATGTCCACATCATTGATGAAGATGTTAAATAGTATAGCCCCTAGGACAGAGCCCTGAGGGACCCCACTGGTCACAGTGCACCAAGATGATTGGCTCCCATTGACCACCACCCTCTGGGTCCTACCGCGGAGCCAATTCCCCAGCCAGCGGATCATGGTAAGGTTGAGGCCACAGTTAGCCAGTTTAGCCAAGAAGTGATTGTGGGATACCAGATCTAAGACTTCTTTAAAGTTGAGGTATACAACGTCAATCTCTTCCCCCTTGTCCAGGCGATACGTCACCTGGTCATAAAAGGAAATGAGATTGGTCAGGCAAGACCTACCCGCAACAAACCCATGCTGGGTATCCCTCAGGATATTGCCTTCAGCTAGTCTGTTAAGGATGGCTTCTTTGATAATCTTTTGCAAGACCTTCCCCAGGATAGAGATCAGGCTGATGGGCCTGTTGTTAGCTGGATCTACTCTGCTCCCTTTCTTGACGATAAGCACGACATTGGCCCTTTTTCAATCATTGAGCACTTCACCAGAGCGCCAAGAGCTCTCGAAGATCTGTGCCAGGTGCTGAGCTATGATGCTCACCAGCTCCCTGAGTACCCTTGGGTGTAACCCATTGGGGCAGTTGACTTGAAGGTATCTGGCTGACTTGTCAAGGTGTTCCTTCACGAGGTCAGCTTCGATAGAAGTTGTCAGTTGTCCCATCTGGTTTAGCAGGGCTCCAATGTTGCCCTTGCTTTTCCTCCAGCTCCCAACATATCTAAAAAAGGACTTTTTATTTTCCTTGATATTTGTAGCTAGCTGGAGTTCCATCACAGCCTTAGCTTTCCTGATTTGTTCTCTGCAGGTCTGGACCAGAGCAGAATATTCCTCCTTGGTGGCAGTTCCAGTCCTCCATCCTTTGTAGGTCTTCCTTTTAAGACATAGGAGGTCCGCCAGTTCCCTGGAGTGCCAAGGGGGCTGCTGTGGCCTTTTGCTGCCTTTCCTCCGAGATGGGATGAACTTTGCTTGTGCATCCAGGATTTCTCCCTTGAGAAGCAACCACTCGTTCTGAACTCCCTTGACCTTTTAGGGCCTCTCTGACAAGCCTCCTTAGCTTGTCAAAGTCAGCTTTCCTGAAGTCGAGGACTTCCGTATTACTGACTGACTTGCCAGCTTTGCGGCAGATGGTGAAGGTGATCAACTCGGGTCACTGTCACCCAGCTTCCCTTCAATTGTTAGGCCACTTGTTAGGTCATCCCCGGTTGCCAGTATGAGGTCAAGCAGTGCTTTACCTCTTGTTGGCCCGTAGACTTCCTGCATCAGATAGAGGTCATTCACACATGAGAGAAGGCTTTGTGGAAAGTATGTGGAGCACTTTCTGTATCTTGGCACCCACCTCTCTCAATGGGCTACCGTCAATAAAGAAGTCCAGCACTGGGTCAACCCGGGGGAGGCAGGCACACCTGGGCCATGGATTAGCGAGGATTTAGTTAGGGAGCTTCTGGAGGGGTTGGATGTATTCAAGTCAGCCAGCCCGGATGATCTCCACCCTAGAGTTCTAAAGGAACTGGCCGAGGTCATTGCAAGTCCCCTGGCACAACTTCACGAGCACTCGTGGTGCTCTGGTGAGGTACCGGAGGACTGGAAGAGGGCCAACGTGGTCCCCATCTTCAAAAAAGGCAGAAAGGAAGACCCGGGAAACTATAGGCCGGTTAGTCTCACCTCGATCCTAGGCAAGCTGTTCGAAAAAATTATGCTGGCACACATCCAGGAGGGGCCAGCAGGAGACTGCATGCTTAGGGGCAACCAACATGGGTTCATCAGTGGCAGGTCCTGTCAGACCAACCTGGTGGCCTTTTACGATCAGATCACCAGATCATTAGATGTAGGGGTAGCAGTGGATATAGTCTTCCTGGACTTCCAGAAGGCTTTTGACACTGTCTCTCACCCTGTTCTCATTAAGAAACTGGGGGGCTGTGGTGTAGACACCCACACAGTCAAATAGGTCGCCAATTGGCTGGAGGGCTGCACCCAGAGGGTGGTAGTAGATGGGTCCTTCTCAACCTGGAAGGACGTGGGCAGTGGGTTCCCCCAGGGCTCGGTCCTCAGGCCCACACTGTTCAACATCTTCATCAGTGATTTGGACGAGGGGGTAGAAAGCACCCTGTTCAAATTTGCTGATGACACTAAGATGTTGGGGGACGTGGGAACATTGGAAGGATGCAACAGGCTACAATCAGACCTCGACAGGTTACAAGGGTGGGCGGACAAGAATAGGATGGGTTTCAACACAGACAAGTGCAAGGTGATGCACCTCAGGAGAAACAGCCGGCACCATACATACAGGTTGGGGAACTCCCCTCTTATCAGCACAGAGGCGGAAAGGGATCTGGGGGTCATCATTGACTCCAAGATGAACATGGGCCGGCAGTGTGGAGAGGCAGTAAGGAAGGCCAACCGCACCTTGGCATGCATCCACAGATGCATCTCGAGCAAGTCCAAAGAGGTGATCCTCCCCCTCTATGCGGCATTGGTCAGGCCACAGCTGGAGTACTGCGTCCAGTTCTGGGCGCCACACTTCAAGAGAGATGTCGACGGCATCGAGAGGGTCCAGAGGAGGGCCACTCATATGATCAGGGGACAGCAGGGCAGGCCCTATGAGGACAGGCTGCAGGACCTGAACCTGTTCAGCCTCCAAAAGAGAAGGCTGAGGGGGGATCTTGTGGCCTGTTATAAACTAGTCAGGGGGAATCAGCAGGCATTGGGGGAGTCACTGTTTCCCCGAGCACCGCCAGGAGTGACCAGGAATAACAGTCACAAGCTGGCAGAGGGTAGGTTTAGGTTAGATATCAGGAGGCATTACTTCACAGTCAGGACGGCTAGGGTCTGGAACCAGCTTCCAAGAGAAGTGGTGCAGGCTCCTACCCTGGGGGTGTTTAAGAGGAGGTTAGATGAACATCTTGCTGGGGTCATTTGACCGCAGTACTCTTTCCTGCCATGGCAGGGGGTCGGACTAGATGATCTGCTCAGGTCCCTTCCAACCCTACAAACTATGAAACTATGAAACTATGAAACTGCACCAAGCTGTGACAAACTGCACCAAGCTTCTTCAAGCTGTGACGAACTGTTTTTTAAAATAGAGATCTTTAGAAATCAACAAAGGTCCTGGTTTATAAAGCTGTCATGCTGACCACCCTCCTCTACTGCAGTAAAGCCTGGACCATCTACCAATGCCACATTAAGAATCTTGAGAGATTTCACCAACAGTGCTTGTTCTGAATCTTGGGGATCAAATGGGAGGATAGCCATACCAGCATGAGCATCCTCCATGAAGCTGTGTCCACCAGCATTGAAGCCTTGTGTGACCGCTGGCCCTCGAACACTTGATCCTGCGCAGCCCTGGCTCAAGCACTGAGGGGTGTATGCCTTGTAAATCTGTGCAAATTGCCAAGTAGGTGTTCCCTCTGTAGGTAGTCTGTCCCTATCTCACCTGCCACGACTGTGAATGTTCCTCAGTAGGGGGGTTGGCTACCAAGGGATCTTCTGTGGCGCACAGTCTACCTGACGGCCACCCCTACACCCCGTCCTCATGCCATCTCGATGGATTGCTTGATCTTCATAACTATGTGCCTCTTCTTACCTCCCTGAGGAGCCTCTTGAGTTCCTTCCCATCTGGGATGTCAGCCCTTGTGGCTGATTTCCTTACTCCGCCCCGGCTGTCCAGATTCAGGGCCTTGCTCCTGGAACCTGTACTCGCTTAGGGTGCACTCTTGCCCTAAGGCCTTTTAATCCAATAGGAAGCCCTACGGGCCTTCCCTTATCTATTCTAAGATCTGCTCCTGACTCTCAACCCCTTCACAGCTGGGAAACACAAAAGAAAAACATGAAAGAAAAACACACAATGACATGATTGATATATCGCTAGGACTCAGGGCAATTTCCTCCCTAGATCCCTTGTGCCAGGGCACCCTGTACTGAGTTCCCTATGGTCTAGCTAAATGCCAACCTCCGTTCGGAGTCATGTACTCATGGCCTCCTTTTTGGATCATCTCTTCCTCTTCTTTCCACTTCCTCAGCGAGCCTGGTGTTGCCCCTCTCTCCCTTCTGGGGCGTCCCAATCCGAGTGTCTCACCTTTCCGTAGCTCTTCTTGTTGCCCCTGTCAGGACCCTCCTGGCGGGGAGAGTTCCTCCTCCTCCCCACTGTTCCCAATACTCTCACCTGTAGTGATGAGTGTCTTTGCATGCCCTTCGCTGACTCCCCACGTGCTGCCACTCTCGCAGGTTGCAAGGCATGCTTCTAGCTTCTCCCTGGTGTTGGCAGTTTGTTTCTTGCCACTGTTGCTGCTGCTGGCGTCTGAAGCCTCTTCTGTCTCCTTCTCTGCTGCTTCTCCCTCCTTGGGAGAATCCCAGTGTGGGTCCACTGTCTCCCCACACCCCGGGTCTATGCTCTCCTCCCTTTTCCCTCCTCCACTGGCCATCTTTATCACTGCCTGCTGGCACCTGCTGGTGATGTCATTGGCCAGCCCCAGCTGAATAAAGACGGGGCTAACAAGCCACGCGGGTTTCTCTCCCTGCTCCTGCGGCATCGCAGCTCCGGCTGAGGGTAAGGAGTTTTTCTTTTTTTAGCTTCCATATTCGTTTGTTTCTCTTTTTGCTGTCCCTCCCGCCTCCTGTAACTTTCTTTTCTTGTTCAGGGTCCTTCCTCCCATTATCTCCTGGGACACGTTGCTCTTCAGAAATCAACTCTGATGGATGGGCCACTGCGTCCATATATCGTAGAACTGCCTCCCTTGTTAGAATCTCTTCTCCCTGCTCTCCGTTGGCCAACACTCAAAGGGTGGCCAAAGGAAGCAGTACAAAGATACACTCAAGGTCACCCTCAAGCACGGAGGCATTGACACCAATGGCTGGTATGAACTAGCTGCCTACCAACTGGCATGGCGCCACCTGGTCCACCACATAACACTTCAAGGCCCAATGACATGATACCAAGGTGGAACAGTGGTGGTGGAGGAAGGAGAAGGAGACCAACCCAGAGCTGCAAATCCCATTCCCCCACAGAATAATATGCTCCTGTTGCCAAAGAACATATGTATGCAGAATTGGGCCCCTCAGTCACCTGAGGATCCATCAAGCCTGATGGACATCATCCTCAACTTTGAAGGACTGCTGCCGATGTTTGGCAGGTCGGAGGTCTCACTGTCGGTCTGACAGAAAGTCATTGATGAAAGACTCCTAACTAGAATTTATTTGCTTTGGACTAGGCACTTTGAACATAAACTAAAAGTTTTTTGTAATAGTCTTATAATTGCCACTAATTCAAAATGTATTACATTTTCCTAAAATCTACATAGGGAGATAGGTATTGCCATAGTACATTAGACCTGAGGTCGACTTTGTTGGGTATTCTGCTTCCAACAGTGACTGAAATTAGAGGCTTCCCAAGAAACCCCAAGAGTAAGTGGATGTTGCATAATATGTATGCATGAAGATATCATTCTAACCTGCAGTAGTTTAAAGTTCTATGAAGCATAAGTTCTTAGAGGAATGAGTGTATCGGTAGGAAGGTATAATCACATACATGGCAGATCCAGGATTTACTGAAGGGGGGGTGCAGCACACTGCCCCCCAGACCATGGCAGGAGGGGAGTGAATCATGGCTGGAGCCCCTGGACTTGCAGGGGGCACTGGGGACCCAGGCAGAGAGCAAATTCTTGAAGGAGAGGGGGAGACCCGCTGCTGCTGGCACTGTTCCTGGCTGGCTGGGTAGGGCGGGGAGAGACCCAGAGCTGCTCCTGCTCCAGTTTAGCTCTGGTCTTCAGGGAACAGCTGCACATTGAGCTAGGTTTAGTAGCACACAGGTTCCTTCTTTCAAACCCTACTTGCAGCTTGCCCTCCTCCTGGTTGTCCCCGGCTAGCTGAGAACAGGCATTGGTTTTGAGTAGCATGAGTTGTCCCCACATGCACTGCCCTCCTTTTTTTGTGTGTGTGTGCTTTTTTGGATCTCCAGGATTAAAAAAACTGGCATTCAGATATGTGGGGAGCCAGAAGAAAAACAAGAGTAACATTGGTCCCCGCTAAACCAAATGACCAAACTGACAAATTTTGACATTGGATTTGGACCCAGCCCCTAAACCTTTGTTTCAGGAGAGCACAACCCTCAGACTGACCACAACGGCTGCTAGTTGATAATAGGTGAATTTATTGATACAGAGCGATAACAAAAAGACAACAATACAAACAATCAAACAGTTCTATATCTACCAATCCTAGGGCTGTCATTGGAGTCAAAATATATCTGACAAAGATGCAGGCTCCACTCTGAGGCTCTTTCTCTTAGGTGTCAGCAATCTGGAGATGGGATGCCAAGGCCCAAAGTCCCCCTTGAGTGGGGTGCATGAGATGGGCTGCTGGTATGTCCTAGGTCCATGGTGGCTTCAGAGACCCTTCCCAGGGGATGAGGACCCTCTCTCAAGGAAGATAAGGAGGGACAGGGTGGGATGAGCAGGAACAGGGAGTTATATGAGGGACCCTTTGTTATTCTCAAGTTTCTGCTTTTGTTTTCTCCTTCCCTCCTGATGACTCCTGATGAGCCTTCATCCATGGCAATCTCTGGTTGGTTGTTTCTCTGTGGTCACAAGTCCATGTAGCCTTCTGGGCCTTATTCTAATTTGGTCTCTTCTCCCATAACTTGCACTTAACATTCCCCTCCCCTCCCCCACACCCAGCTGCTCTGTGGCCTTGTAGCTGGTTTCACTTGTCTCATGTTATGGGACAGTATAGTATATACTTCCTTGGTTCCCAGGCTTTATGTCCTTGTTGTGTTAGATAACCTGCCCAACTTGAAGGCTGTGATCTCATGTTATGGCATGCCCCCCTCAATTCTCAGGCTGTGTTCATCCATTGGCTTGGTCATGCTAGACAGTCTGTCTGCTTCCAGGGGCTATATGGAACTCTGTGTGTGAAATCCAGGCTCTTACAAATTAATTAACCCCTGCTGCCCATATTGAACCCTTAATACATTTATCTGTACCTATAGGCTAATTCACCCAAAGCCAACCTTTAAATACCATTTTCAAGCCAACAACAACTGACACCCAGCAAAAAGCCAACCTGCTTAATGATTAATTTGAATCAGTTTTTCACTAGGCCAAAGGGACCACTCTACCTAACAGGACTCAGGATGACCAGGGTGAAGGAGAATATGCATCCGTCATTGGCATAGACCTTGTGAAGGAACACCTTTGGAAGCTGGAAGCCCACAAATCAGCTAGTCCAGATAGATTGCACCCAAGAGCGCTTAAGGAACTAGAAGACATCAGAGCTTGGCCACTAGCAAGGATAGTTTAGAACTTGTGGCGGTTGGGGGAGTACTTGAAGATTGGAAGAGGGCCAATGTGGTACCTATCTTCAAGAAAGGGAGAAAAGAAGATCCAGGGAACTACAGCTGGAGTATTGCATGCAGTTCTGGGCTCCACAATTTAAAAAGGATGTTGAGAAGCTTGAAAGAGTCCAGAGGAGAGCCATGCTCATGATCAGAGGACAAGAAAGCTAGTCTTATGAAGAGAGGCTGAGAACCATGGGACTCCGCAGCCTGGAGATGCAAAGGCTCAGGGGTGACTTGGTGGTTGCCTATAAGTTCAGGGGTGTGCATCAGGATCTGGGGGAACACCTGGTCACCAGAGCACTCCAAGAGATGACAATGGTCCAATGGTTACAAACTCCTCCAAGACTGTTTTAGGCTGGACATAAGGGAAGATCGTCCTTACTGTTCGAGCCCCCAAGCCCTGGAATAGACTTCTTCCAGAGGTAGTGCAAGCACCTACTCTGGACACTTTTAAGAAATGTTTGGACATCTGTCTTGCTGGGATCCTTTGACCCTAGCTGACTCCCTGCCCCTGGGGCAGGGGACTGGACTTGATGATCTTCCAAGGTCCATTCTAGCCCTAATGTTTATGAAATCTATGAAATCTATATGCCGCTACTGTGATTCTAGCCATGTTCGGTACCCCCCACAACTGTTTCCTTCAGCCTGCTGCTGGAACTGGGCAAGAGCAGCTCTATGCCTAATTCAACTAGGGACATGAGTGGCAGCAGTAGAAGCAGGGTACATGCACCTAGACTGCTGCACTCTCCCTGGATCCCCCTCTGTCTTTCCCCCTTCCTGACTACATAGCAGCAATGAGAACAACTAGAAGCAGTTTCTCAAGACCAGGGAAAATATAAGCTATATTTCTTTTTTCCCTTCCCCATCTCCTTCCTTCTTTCTTTCTTTTGATGAGTGTTAAGTAGAAGTTACCAGTATTATAGTCCTTATCATAAACTCCAATCAAATGCAGTTTTTTTCAGCAGCATATTAATAAGCATATTAATAAGAATATAATGAAGTTCCATCTAATATAATTAGAAGTTCCATCAAAACATCCATCAAAACATCCAGTTTTACACTGACTACAATCAGTTTGTATTGTACAAACAGTTAGGATGATGCATGATCCATAAATTCAAAGCTATAGAAATTTCCATAGTAGCCAAATCTTGCAGCAGAAATGTGGTCCAGAATTATACCCTTGCATAAGATGTGTATGTCTTTGGGTCTCACTGGCCATGTCCAGACAAGCATGGATGTTTGGTTCCCTGGGAACAAGTAGCATCAGGACACCTTATGCCACTGCTACTTGTCCTCAGGGAACGCCCATGCCATGCACTCACTGGCTTGTGGCAGGTTACCCTGGGTGGAGTAGGAGAGGCTGAGGCCAGCATAGTTGCTGGCCCCAGCAGCCTTACCTGGGTTCCTTGGGGCTGGGGAAGCTGCAGGCACATCATTCCTTCATCTTGGAGCCTGGCCAGCAACCAGAACATGGCTCTAGCTGGTCAGGCTCTGGTTATGGGCAGTGTGTGTTATCCCCACGTGCACTGCCCTCATTTTTTTTCTGTGTGGGTTTTTGGATCTCCAGGGGTCAAAAAAGCCCTCCTTGCTGCAAGGTAGTAGTGCAGGAAATGCCTGAATGACAGGTCTGTGGTGCCACATACTGCATAGCTGCACCCATCTGAAAGCGGACACTGGGTGCATCCACATATGCAATTAATTCAGCTGAATAAACTCCAGTGCAAGTTGCATTGGAGTTTATTGCTCCTGGGTGCCATGTTTGCACATATATCCAGGACCACAGCACACTGACCCATTGGAGAGGCTGGCTGGAGTATGAGGGTGCTTTAGTGCAGGGCTAGCTGACCTGCATCTATACATGCATTGTGGCAGAGTAAATAACTCAGCTGTAGAATAGTACTTGTATCCAACAATACTATCCTATGGTGGAGTTAATTATTTTAATGCACCCTAATAACATCATAGATGGTGATCAATGGGACTTGTTACTGGGGAGCTAACTAGTCAACTGGCACTGGCATCATTGGCATCAGTGGGACTTGTTACTTAGGAGCTAACTAGTCAACTGCACTGAATATCTCACGCAGACATGCCACTGAGGGGAAAAACTGAATGTAAACTGAAACTGTTCTCTTCCTCAACTAACATCCAGTATCAGACAATGGCTCAGAGAAGTCAGAACTACCTCATTCATCCCAGCAAAGTAGTAACCAAAGCAAAGATGACAGCTTAATTATCAATAACATATACCAAGGGTGTCAAACTCATCTGGCCTTGCAAGCTGGATGAGTGGCATGGGTCAGATTCAGCCCATGGAGCTGGTTCAGCATATGCCAGGCCCCATGAGAATCATTTCTCCACCATTCAGCCCTGTGCTTCCTTGCTCAGACCCAGGGAAGCAGGGGATGAATGGTGGGGCTCCGTGGGCTGTATGCTGGATACCTTTGATGCAGACTTTTTAATGTTCATCATTTTGGAAGAAGTATTTGGTTAATACACTTCATTTCACAATATGACCCCTCTTTTCATTTTCCTCAAGTGCTTACCGTCCGATCCCATTTAACATTTTTAGCTATAGAATGTATCCAGTATCCAGTAAAAGAAATCTGGAAGGATTTGACAAACAAAATTGTGGAGACTGCCTCGAAGAAATTGAAGTTAATATCAAAAAGCACTCGTGTAGTGATTACTGTAGCAGTACTTATGTCAGTTACTTCTCACACTGAAAATACTGTTTATTATCTGGGCTAAATTATATAATATGAGGACTACTGTCCTGATGGTATAGTTTCATAGTAGCTAGGGTCAGAAGGGACCTGAACAGATCATCTAGCCTGACCTCCTGCCACAGGCAGGAATGAATGCTGGGTTCACAAGACCCCAGACAGGTGATCATCCAACCGCCTCTTGAATTTGCCCAGGGTAGGGGCGAGGACCACTTCCCTGGGAAGCTGGTTCCAGATTTTGGCCACCCTAACTGTAAAATATTGCCTTCTGATCTCTAACCTAAATCTATTCTCCATCAGTTTATTACCATTGTTCCTTGTCACCCCAGATGGTGCTTGGGGGGAATAGGACCCTTCCTATTTGCTGTTGATCTCCCCTAATGAGTTTGCAGGCAGCCACCAAACCCCCCTCAGCCTCCGCATGCTGAGGCTGAACAGGTTCAGGTCCCTCACCCTCTCCTCATAGGGTCTGCCCTGTTGCCCTCCAACCAAGCGGGTGGCCTTCGTCTGAACCCTCTCAAGGCAGGCCACATCCTTCTTGTTCAAGGTTGTAACAAACTCAAAAAAAATCTCATTGAAGCTGCCTCAGACTGTCCAGGCTATAGGATGTAGGTGGATCTCCATAATTCTAAAAGCTGTTAAGGACTGCTACATCCTCTAGTCCAGGGGTGGGCAAAGTTTGGCTTGTGGGCTGGATCCATCCGGCAGCGGACTCCATTTCTCAGCAGCCCCTGCCTGCATAGCTGGGGCCAGTTTCCATGGAAACCCCAGCAGCAGCTGTGCTGTGGTAGTGCAGGGCCAGGGTTTTTGTGGGGACCAGCCCCAGCAGTGCTGGCACCAGAGCTGGGGGGGGGGGGGGGGGCGGGGGGGGGTTGTGCTGTGGGTGAGACTGGAGCAAGCTCAGCTATCGACATCTGTGTGGGGCAGGCAGCGGCAGTGGTGGCGGCAGTGGTGCCACTGGGAGGGCTAGCTACAAGGGGCTATGGGGAATTTTGAGGTATCTATAACTCCCTCAAGCCTCCCCCTAGTGCTGCTCCTGCTGGCAGGGCGTGTGGCAGTGACAGCCTGGTCCAGAGCCAGGGCAGAGCTGTGATCTGCAGCCCACAGGCCCCAGGCAAGGATGTGTGGGTAGCGGATTGTGGCTCTGCCCCAGCTCTGAAACACACTGTCACCACTGCAAGGAGCTGGGGCATAGCCGTGATCCACTGCCTGCATGTCCCTGCCCAGGGCATGAAGGCTGCAGATCATGGCTTTTCCTGGCTCTGAACCATGCTATCACTGCTGCAAGATCCCAGTCCAGCTCTGGGAGCAGCTCCATGCCCTGCTGCCTGCCCTGCCAGCTCTGCTGGGGCCAGTTTCTACAGAAACCCAGTTTTTGCACTATTACAGAGCAGTTGCTTCTGGAACCTTCATGGAAACCGGCCCCAGCTACTCAGGCAGGGGATGCTGGGAAATGGAGTCTAGCTGCCAGCTGGATCTGCAATTTTGCCCACGCCTGCTCTAGCCAGATCTTTGCACATACATGGGCTGTGGAATTCCAGAATATTTTAATGGAATACACTGTACGTTTCTTATAAACGGAGTAAATACATCACAAAATGGAAATGGGCAAATCTTGCATAAAATCTCTATTACCATGTCTTTTTACTTTATATAAACATTGCAGTGGTTTCTTTTGTTTTTAAACTTTAAAATTCCAGTGTGAAAAATTCAAGGAAGCCACCATATAGATTTCTATGTGCCAGAAGTCAAGCTGAAAATGCTTGCAAAGTGATCCTGTTAGGAAACAGAAACTATCCCATTTAACTTTTTGTGACTAAAATAAGCTAAGAAATAATGATTGAATTTCAGGCATGTACATTCATGGTGCAAAATACGCTTGTGCAACAAAGCTATCATGATTTGCTTGAGGATGTCTCACGAGCTATGAAAAGAGACTAAATATGTTGAGTGGATTATTTACAATGAGTTATTCTCACATCTACAGAATTTAGTATAGTGATTATCAACGTTTTAGAGACTTGAGGCATCTGTTGGAAAATAACAGCTCTTAGTTTTCACTCTTTTTTCTCTAGAAAAATAATTAAACAATTTTCCTGTTGCAAAGATCACAACAGATCAAAACGTACTTAATTCCATGGATTCCTATTTGAAATCTCTTGGTTTATCTTGTAAAACATGTTTGCACACCCAGTAGCATTAATAGTACATGGCACCCCACAGAAGCTTTGAAAAGGTCTCAAGACACCCCACAGTGCTGTGGCACTCTGGTTGAGAATCACTGGTTTAGTATCATTATCAAACATAAAAGTTTGTTGGGGAGACTGAGCTTATGTGAAGCAACTGAAACTAAAGGAAAATGCAGGGTTAAAATGGAAAGGCAACAACACATTAATGAGAAGAATGCTAATACTTGTATCTGTTGGGAACTGACTCATTTGGTATATCTCCTAAGTAAGTCTTGGTCAAATTTACAAAGATTCTTATAATATATTTGCCCTTTCAGTGTTTTATAATTATATAATACACTGAGCCCAGAAAATTCTTTTGGCATTAAGGGGTAGAAAGCAATCTGCAGCTGGGATTCCATATAAACATCTGAAATGTTGACCTAAAACCAGTGTCAGTAGTTGCATTTCTGAAAAGGATGTGGTGAATCACATGGAGCTAGAGGTTTTGTGAGTTGCTCAAATTATTTTGTCATGTTTATAGATTTTTCCCCTTATATTTTCATTGAATATTCTCTTACTTATTATTCAGAATCTATCTACTCTTGATCTTATTTGTTACCAAATTATTTCCCAAGTTTTTTTATGATATTTGTTTTGTTCCCTTCTTTAATCTTCTTAAAGAGGAATAGAAATGGAACAAACTACTGAAATACAGAATAATCCTTTGATTGAAATTTGGCAAAATCCTTTCTTAATCAGAAGTCCACATTTTTGTGGAGGGACATGGAGAATTCTACATAAAAATCTGAGCCCATTGATTGATTAAAGACTAAGGATTGAAGTATTTGGTACAGAATACACTTGATTGTTTTGGAAAAGGATATTGAAAATAATCGCATCTGGGTAGTTTCTGTTTCTCTGCACATTTTACACTTTGTGGCATGCAAGTAAAATTTCACCTCAAGAGAATACAGTTTGTAACTAGGATGTAAGTTAAGTGATGTGTTAAAAAGGCATTTGGCTGATATTATGCATCATTTTTCAACGCAGTTCTTTTCTGCTGGTTCAAACTTTTGTTTGTTTGTTTTAATGAATCAGTAATCTAATGTATCTATAGGCAGAGCTAATCCACATGAGTAAAAACTATTATTTTGCCAAGACTATTATTTTGCCTAAAGTAAAAAATAATTAAATGAACCTGAAATAGATGGTCTACATGAAAAATTGAAACCAAAATGTTTAAAGTTTGGTAAAATTATAAGTAACTGAAAACAGGATAAAATTATAGGAGGCATCAGACAACTTTACCAATAGGAAATGTTACTAGCCTCACCTATGATTAAAAAAACAGTTTTAGATATGTTCAATAAGAGCTTAAATCTGCACCTAACATTTTTTATCAAAATAGGCACCAGGACATCAGAAAAGAAAATTTCTATTGGCATCAGTGGGACTTGTTATAGGTTCCTTGCTGAGATACAGGACCTCCACTTAACCCAGGAGGTGCACAGTTCCACCAGGAGAGATGCCCTGCTGGTCTTGGTCCTGGCCATAGGTGATGACCTGGTGAGGGGACTCCAGGTTCTTGACCACTTGGGTGGCAGTGCTCATTGCCTACTGGAATTCAGCATCCAGCGCAGGGTGTCAAGGGCACTGGGGTCCTGGAGTGTAGGGGAACTGGGTGTCCAAGACGAGTGGTCATTCCTTAAGGAGACGATCCTCTGAGCCAAAGGGGTGACAGTCCCAAAGAGAATCAAAGGGGGCAAAAGTGCTCAAAAGCCCCCCTGACTCACCAAAAGCATCCAGGAATGCCTGAAAGCCAAAAATGAGGCATACACCCAGTGCAAGGAAGAGGCTATCACCAAAGATGAGTATACCCCCATTGTTAGGGTCTGTAGGGGGCTGTTAGGAAAGCTAAGGCAGCTATGGAACTAAGGCTAGCATCAAGGATCAAAGACAACAAAAAGTCCTTTTTTAAATACATAGGGAGTATGAAGAAGGCACCGGGGAATGTGGGGCCCCACTGAGATTCAAGATGGACTCAGGAGAGACTCCTCCAGGCTTACAGTCAGGAAGTACCGAGTTAGGGAACATCTGCAGGGGCTGGACGTGTTCAAGTCAGCAGGTCCAGATGCTCTCCACCCCAGGGTTCTGAGGGAATTGGCAGGGGTTATCGAGGGGCCCTTGGCATGGCTTTAGGAGTACTCATGGTGCTCTGGCCAGGTGCCAGATGACTGGAAGAAGGCCAATGTGGTCCCCATTTTCAAAAAAGGGAGGACAGAGGACCCAGGCAACTATAGGCCTGTTAGTCTTACTTTGATCCTGGGGAAGCTCTTTGAGAAGATTATCCAGGAGCACATCTGTGAAGGACCAGCAGGTGGGATAATGTTCAGGGGCAACCATCATGGGTTCATTACGGGCAGGTCCTGTCAGACCAACTGATGCTTTCTATGATCAGGTCACAAAATCATTGGACGCAGTTGTCATGGTGGATGTAGTCTAGTCTTTCTGGACTTCAGCAAGGCTTTTGACACTGTTGCCCACTGCATTCTCATTAAAAAGCTAGGCGACTGTGGCATTGATGCCTACACAGTTAGATGGGTCACAAATTGGCTGAGGAGCCGCACACAGAGAGTGGTGGTGGATGGCTCATATTCAGCCTGGAGGGAAGTGGGGAGTGGAGTCCCCCAGGGCTCGGTCCTACACTGTTCAATTTCTTTATTAGCGACTTGGACGAGGGGGTGAAAAGCACCCTGTTTAAATTCACTGACAGTACCAAGATTTGGGCCAAGGTGGGCACTCTAGAAGGGAGGGACAGGATACAGCTGGACCTGGACAGCTTACAGGGGTGGGTGAATGAGAATAGGATGGGATTCAATATTGATAAGTGCAGGGTACTGCACTTGGGCAGTAAGAACCAGCAGCATACCTATAGGCTGAGGAACTCCCTTCTCAAAAGCACAGTGGCAGAAAGAGCTCTTGGAGTCATTACTGATTCCTAAATGAACATGGGCTGCCAATGTCAATAAGGTCAAACACAGTCAATAAGGTTAACCGCACCTTGTCATGCATCCATAGATGCATCACAATCAGGGCCAAGGAGGTGATCCTCCACCTCTATACGACACTGGTCAGGCCACAGTTGGAGTACTGTGTCCAGTTCTGGGCAGTGCAGTTTAGGAGGGATGTGACTAGCATCAAAAGGGTTCAGAGGAGGGCCACTTGCAAGATCCAGGGACAGCAGGGCAGACCCTATGAGGAGAGGCTACGGGACCTAAACCTGTTCAGCCTTCACAAGAGAAGGCTGAGGGGGGACCTGGTGGTCATCTATAAACTTACGAGGGGGGACCAGCGGGGAATACGAGAGACCCTGTTTCCCCGAGCACCTCCCGGAGTTACAAGGAATAACGGCCATAAGTTGTTTGAGAGTAGGTTCAGGCTGGACATTAGAAGTCACTACTTCACAGTCAGGATGGCTAGGATCTGGAATCAACTTCCAAGGGAAGTGGTGCTGGCTCCTACCTTGGGGGTGTTCAAGAGGAGGCTTGATAATTGCCTAACTTGAGTCATATGATCCCAGTATTCTCTTCTGCTCAGGGCAGGGGGTTGGACTTGAAGTTCTACTTAGGTCCCTTTCAACCCTAGATCTATGAATTGATGAATAAGTACAATATTATGTTGTGGAAAATAGGATTACCATATTTCCACTTCCAAAAAAAGAGGACACCAGTTGTGTGTGGGGGAGTGTAATCTGCCCCTGCCCCTCACTCCCAAGCCACAGCCCCCCCAGCCCTCTCAGTGACCCTCACTCCCAAACCATAGCCCCTTGCTCCCCCAGCCCTGAAGCATCTCCTGGCTGCCCTGACCCTGCGACCACAGGCATGGGCCCCAGTTCCTCCAGCCTGGGCTTGCATCTCCCTGATCCCCCAAAAGGCCCCTTCTCCCTTCCCCTGCTGGAGGGGCAGGCACCTGCTCACCTTGCTGGAGCCCCAGAGCCTGGACAGCTTCCCCCAGCACAAGCAGGCACCTGCCCCCCCTCACCCACCTATCCCCTCCACCCACTTCTGCCACACACACACACACACATATACACCCCTCCCCAAGCCCTGGCCCTCCAACCCCCACCCTGCATAGATTCACCTGCATCCAGCTGTTGGGGCACATGATACCCCCTGCCTCCAGTCATCCTCCCCCTGCATTCCCCAACCCCAAGCAGATACTTGCTAGGGCAATCCGGGAAGTGCTGGGGAAAAAGCTTCAATGCTGAGCAGAGCAAAATCCCAAACATTTGTTGATATTTTTTTAAAAACCCTGTATAGGGATGGAAGGACCTAAAAAGAGGACATATCCAGAAAAACCCAGACATATACTAATCCTAGTGGAAAGTTTAAGAATTGCACTAAGACCTTATAACCAAAGTAGTTTCATTTCTGAGAATAATTTAGCTAATATAACAAAGTAACTTTAGATTACATATAAGTAAGTGTATCATGTGTTGTTGATAATATCTTTACGTATATTTAAATATATTTAAAAGCCACAAAATGAAAATAAAAATTACATAAAATAATGAAAGTGCTAGGATTCCTCAAAGAAGTGTCTACATAGGAAATGTGGCAAGTAAAAATGACTTAATGATACAAGTTAATAAAGGGTTCAGAATTTATGTTTATTGACATTACTTAATAGACAATAGAAAACCTTAAATGCTTATTGTTGTCAGATATATTTTGTAACTCTGATGAGAAGGTGCTTTAATTTGGCCATCACTTCAATGATAGGGCTGAATTTTTTTCCTGATGTAAACTAGCTCCATTGAAGCCAAAGGGCATGTGTAGATGAAACGCGGGCCCTAACTTGAAGTGGTGGGTTTTAAAAAACACCACTTCAATTTAGGGCTGATTAAATCCCTGTGTTGTGCACACACTCTGTTGATTTACCTGCCTCTCCAGCAGGGAGGTTTAGTGAGATGCCAGTGGGCAGAGAGGTCCCTGGGCTGTGGGGCAGGGGAGGGGTTGGTGCTTTCCTCCATGGGAGCTGGGGCCCCACCCAGGTGGCACTCATGCACAGGCACCCTGCTCAGGCAGTCCTGAGGGGCACTGGAGCCATGGAGGGAAGCCCCGGACCCCCAGGCAGTTCAGGCAGGCAGGATTTGGGAGCGGGGGAGAGGAAAAGATCAGTCTTGCTGGGCAGAGCTGCTTTCCTGAGCTGCTAACATTGTCTAGGGTTCTGTTGTAAGTGTAAAATGTCAAGGAGAGGAAAGGAAACTCAGGATAGTCTGCAAAGACAGCATTAGGTACTTAAAATCTGTCTGAAACATTGCTGTCAGCTGAATCATTTCCTTTTTAACCTGGAGGTTAGGACACACACAGAGTTTGCAAACAGACTTAACTCCTCTGTTATCATGTGACTAAACAGAACAGGATTCTTTCTCGCTTATTGAGAAGCTTCATTCACCTGAAAAAAAGGTATTGCATAGAAACATGTTGGTTATAATTTTCCACCTGACTTTGAAAACGAGTGTTTGTGGAAAGAAGGAACTTTTAAAGATGGTACTTCAAAAAAAAGTTGATTTTCAAAAAACAGAAGTTTTTATTCAGAGAAAGTGAAATGCAAAAAAAAAAAAAAAAACTTGAACCCCCCCCCCACATCAACTTAGTTTAATGCACTGCAGTATCTGATAGCAACTTTCTTGTCATTGATACAAGTATATATGAATATGAGGTCTTCTGTACCCCTTTAAGGTAATTATAAAATTTATTTTATAAGGTAATTTATTAGGAAGGCTTTGTATGGAAGTCTCTGTATTATAAATATTAATGTTTGAGAGATGGAATCTACTAAGGCAACAGGCAGGAAAGAAATACCAGTAAAGAAGAGAAGTGATGTTTTGGGTAATTAGGGATGCATATAGAAGGATAAAAGATCATTGGGATAATTATATTCCCGGTGGGAATCCATTATGTTATTCCTGTAACTCAGGGGTAGGCAATATATGACCCATGGGGTGGATCCTGCCCACTAGGCCATTCTGCCCAGCTCACGGGGCCCCTAAAATTTTTTACAAAAATTATATTTCTTTGCCTCTGACTCCTGTCAAAAATTACATGACCCAGGAGCAGTAGGACCCAGAGGAAGCCATGGCAGGCCCGTGGAAGAGCAGGGCCTGCCTGGCCCTGCCCCCACCAGCTGTAAGCCAATGCCTAGCAGGGGCTTCTGGCCTGGGATCATGGGTCTGTTCCCGGCTGTGCCAGAGTGGGAAACTCAGGTAAGAGCGGGGTCGGGGCTGTGTGTACTGGTCCCTGCCTGACCACGGGGCTGGGGTGGGTGGTCAGGGAGTGAGGGGGCATGCAGGAGCTAATGCTGGTGCCCTGGGGCCAGCACCAGTGGGGTCCAGAGTGGGGTGGCTCCCCTCTCTCCCTGCTGAGGCAGCCCAGTCAGCTGTTCCCCGGGCTCCTGCCACCCTGCTCTCTGCCCCACAGGCACTGGGACACCGCCTGGCTGTTGCTGGCTCCCAACTCCCCTGTCTGGCTCTGGGTGCAGTGTGGGGGGTACCTGAGGCCACTGGGGGTGGCACAAGCTGGCAGGAACATGACCCAGGGCAAGAGAAATGTGGGGAGGCAGCACAGAACTTGAATCACGCGCCTAAGGCTTGGGGCGGCAATGGCCTGGCTGCCCTCCCCATGGGAGGCTCTGGTGGGTGCTACTGCCCCAGGGTAAAGGCCCACCCCCGCACAGAGGCCCAGTGGTAGCTTACTCCCTGGCCCCATAGGGGGGTGCAGTCAGGCCATTGCCATCCCAAGCTCCAGGCACGGGATGCAAATTCTGCGCTGCCTCCCTGGGCTTCCTGCATCCTGGGCCATATCTATGTTGGGTTGTACCACCCCCAGCAGCCTCAGGCGGCCCCCTGCACTGCCCCCAGGACCAGCCAGGAGCTTCCCCAGGGCCCCTGGCCTCCTGGAAACTGCAGGAGCTTCTGAAGCAGAAAAGTGGCCATGGCTCCACTCCAGCTCATGGCATAGCAACCCTGCTAGTCCCAGGGCTGGGGTGTGAGCTGCTGCCAGGCCACTGGGCAGGCGGGCCTTCCCCCTAGGGCTACCCATGTGGCCCTCAACAGCTTGCCAAAACTAGCTAAGTGGCCCTCCACCTGAAAAAATTGACTGCCCCTTCTGTAACTAATATTTTAGTAAAATAAATATCTTGTTATAAAAACAGAGTTTGGATCTTTGTCTGACATTTAGCAGACCTAAGAACCCAAATGCACACAAATGGTTGCTTTTGCTTATGTCCCTGGATCCTGGCAACCATCAGTGGGACAGTCTTAGCCACCAGATTTTAATATCCACAGTGGCTGATGAAGAGTCAAGTCATAGTCATGGAATACAAAGAGCAGAAAGGAATTATTGCTTGATGTTCACAGTATTGCAACACTAGATTCAGTCTGCCTTCACAATGCAGGACAGAAGAAAAGGTGTATTGTTTTTATCCACTACTAAAAACTGGGATAAATGTGTGGCAAATAGACATCACCTTTTTGCCACCATAAAAATGTTTAAGGTGGCACAAGGTGTGAGTTAACAGTTTTCTTGACCCCTTGTCATGATCCAGATGTTTAAAAGTGTTGCCATGACCAAGGTTAGCCAGAGTATGTGATGCCCTAAATGGGAGGACAGCTGTTCAGTATTGCATGCCACAGAAGTTCCCTTCAAGGGATTCCCAGGGTATGCATATGCAGGCTGCTGTAGCACAACTGGGCACAGGGGTTCCCCTGATTGCAGACATGCACCACAGTAATCCTCTTCAGGGAACTCCCACAGTGCTTGTATCTTGTTTCTGTGCCCTGACTGGAAGAGATCCTCTGTTTGTAGACAAATAGTCCAAGCAGCCAGGACTTGACAAGCAGCAGTGTCCTGACCCTAAGAGACAATGGCCCCAGCAATATCTATAGACGTCAGTGAAGCAGAGCAGCTGTGCCAAGACATATCCCAGCACAGGTGATCACACTCCAAAGACACCATGGGCGATTATACACATGCAGAAAGGCTGCTCTGAAGAGCTGTAATTACAATGCATTGGAAGAGAATTGATTGAGTCTGATGGAGTGGTTCTCAAGGCCACTTTAATTAAAACACTCTCCTGCCACTCACAGAGCACATCTATAAATATCCATCTATTTATAGCCATAGATTGTAACCACATTAAAGCCTGATCCAGGATAAAACCTAATGACAACCTAAGTTTAGCTGTATGGGTAGTCCCACTGAATTCTTCTTACAGTAGTTATGATATGCACATACTTAACTGCTTAATAGTTTTAAAAAAGTAATACTGACACTTAATGGATATAGAGGAGACAAATATTTAGCTGAACATGTCTCTTCAATATTCCAGGACTGGAACCAATCAGCTCTTCAGAGGAACAGCTCTACATCTCTCCTCCTTGAAAAGACATTTGGCCTCTCCTTGCTGTCAGTTCATGGGATCTTGTGATGCTGAAGCTGATACTCAAGACAGAGATCTCCAGCCCATTAATTGTTTGGCATGTGACCTGAGATAACTTCATGTTCTTTGCTCATCCTGTTATTAAGGATAAGACTTTTGTGTGCCCATGAAAGATTGAGAGCAAGAAAATACAAAAGAAAGGGTGTAGCTGCAAGAAAGTTGCAAATTAAAAGAAAAGTTAGGGAGAGAGAAAGGAAACTAGAGAAGAGGCATTTTAGCTCACAAGCTAAGTGGGTAGAAGTTAGGAAAATAGTTAATTAGAGGGAAAAGGAGGAGCACAGCTCTAGTTGTATCCAGTTAATTAATTTCCAGCTGTCTTCAAGGGTTTAGAGTTGTAAGTATTGAAGTTAGGAAGGGGAAATAAGATATCTATCAGTACCTTCACCTGGGCTTTTTTGGCTGAGAAAACAGACAGACCTAGCTGCCTCTAGATAAGTACTGGAAGTTAGTAATTGTGAAACAAGGCCAACAAATTGCCAAAAAATCCATTGTTAAGTGGAATTGGTGTCACTGGGAATTAGCACAAAAAATTATACTGATATTATTTGAAAGTGGTAAAACTAGAGCCCTTCTACATGTGCAGATAAAGGCACGATGAGATCTCATGTGCAATCTATATGATTGTGCCTCCTGCTATGCCACACATGTTTGGCAGGAGGTGTGATTGTGGGATCACAAATCAAATTCCATGATGCTTTATTGCCAGCGCAGAGGGAGCCCAATCCTGGGCTCCCTCTGCACTGGCAAGAAGCAAGATCCCACAGCTGGGAGCCACAGCTCATGCAGTCTCCTAGCTGTGGGTGCTCAATGCACCCTTGTGACTGGGAGATTACAGCTCATGCATGAACAACCTCATGAGCTGCAGTATTCCAGCTGCAGGGGTGTATGAGGCACCCCCATGGCTGTGAGACCTGTCAACTGGGAGCTCCCAGGCTCAGGGATGTACATGCCACCCTCCACAGCTGGAAACTCCAATCAGCTGATGGGGCTCCCAGCCATAGGGGCCTCTGGGCATCCATTCAATTAATGGCATGATAGGAAGCACCTACAAACTACATATTTTGGGGAATAATTTGGTAGATTGTCTTTTTAAAAAAATTAAGGGGTAATTTTGGAAGGCCCAAAACAGGGTTTAATGACATTTATGTCTTTATAGGTCTTCTTAATTGTTTTATAGTTCCTGATTGTTTTGTGGGTTAGACTACATCACTTATTTCACTTGCTTCCATGTAATATCCAACAACAGGGATTTCCAGAATGCAGCTGTCTACAAGAGTCCTTTTTACAAGTTCTGTGATTTGCTAATACTGTACTAGTGTTTAAAATATTTGCAAATGATTTTATGACCATTAATAGCACTGCACTTCATCTACATGGAGATCATATTCTGGAAAAATGGCATCTGTTCCTTTCAACAGTATTCTAATAATATTTATATACTGTTCCAGAGAGGGCCCTAAATGAGATTAAAAAGTTAAAATTGCCACAGAATGGACTATTTTTTGTTTCCATTTTCTAATATAATTATATTTTTGGCACAAAGTGTAATGATTTTATACAAGTTTCAGCTCTTGTGATTTTTGCCATTGATGCTGTACTGTAAAAAATCTTAAATCAAGTTATGAATTTGTTTGGTAATTCATTCTCATATCAAGAAGACAGAGATTAGAGAAGTAAGTGGTAAATTATCACTGTATTTCTGGAAATAAGTGTAATGGAAATGAGAAGCGGCATAACATTTGCTTGTTTCTCTTATAATATTATGGCCATCCTTAGGCAACTCTAAAATGAACTTATGTCATTCTTTAAATCAAATGAATCCACAGGTGTTAGTTGATTTAAAAATCCCCAGATAAATCTCTCTTTAGTAGAGAGAGTAAATTTGAGAAAAAGATATATAATTAGGCCCCTATTTAAAATGGAGTTTTGTAGCATAGTGCAACACCTGAGTAAGGAAGAACACTCTATACTTACTGTGCATGCAGAATCAAACCATAAAGAATTCACACTGATTGAATTAGATTACAAAGGATGCTTAGGGTTGAATCTAGAATTGAGCTTAGTTTTCCAAAATCTTGGTTCTATGTATTAATTTCAAATTCCTCTTTCCTCCCTGGCTTCACTTGTATGATAGTGGGTGCATCTACACTTGTGCTTAACTGTGTAGTAGACTAATCTGCTGCAATGTAAAGTGTCACAGTCTATACATACAATGCATAGGTGGATTAACATACAGGGTGGTGGGGAACAGATCCAGCGACCCCTGTCAATCAGAGGCCCTCAGGAATCTGGGTTCCCATGGGAAATAAAGGATTTCTCTTTGCAGGTGGGCAGCATTCTAGCCTGAAAGGGGTGCTTGGGGCTGCTGGGAGTGAGACGCAGGGTATGCCATATGCCTGTGTGTGTCTGTGGGCATGCACATAGCCCAGAACACAGCCAGGCATTATGGAAAGCGGCTTTCTGCAGGTAAGTGTATGGAGGGAAGGGGCATGGGGGGGTGGGGCACAGATCAAGGCCCCCATGGTGAGGGAGAGAATGGGGCAGGGGCTGAAGCTGGGGGTACTGCCCAGCCAGGGTGGTGTGTAGGACCTGGGTTTGGGGCAGGAAGCAGGGAGCAGGGGGGGAGTGGGGAGCAGAGAGGAGAAGTAGGCATGTGCTACCCCATGCTCAGCCTGGCGGGGTCTATCCAGCCCGCCTGAGGGGCATTAAGGCCTGCCCTGCTCTTGGCAGTGGTGGCACTTGCAGAGGAAGGGGCCTCTCTCCTTGCTGGAGCTCAAGGCACCAATAAATCTTAGTCTACCACCAGTGCAATGCTATTAGACTGTAGCAAACTAATTTTTGCTGCCTTAAAATACTTTCATGGATAGTACTATCTTCTGCTGGTGAAAATAACTGCACCTAAACACACTTGTAGATGCTGACCATCCAGCTGGGGGCCAGATCTCTGGCTCCTGCCAGCCCCTCCACCACCCGACAGAGCCTCCCAGAGCTTGGAGCTGACCACTCACCGCCTCTGGGAGCCCAGGGCTGCTCCATCCTGGCACAAATGTCTGCAGTCCCAGGAACACCCACAGGACATGTCCCTACATGAAGGGTGCACGCTTGCAGCAGCAAAAATAGTAGCGGCACAAATTTGTGCCACTACTTTTTGCCACAGCACACACCTTTGCACATGCACTTTGGTATGGGGCAAATTGTCCTTTCCCTGCTCCTCCCAGCTCCTGGCATGCTGGAGGAGCTGGGGCACAACTAAAGGAGATTGTCTCCCTGGAAGACCAAGCCTCTGTGTCTATCAGCACACACTCCTGTTGTGTGCACTGCAATGCTTTTTCCCTTGCCATTTCTTTTGCTACCAGGATTTCCCAGTAGCAAAATTTACCCCGTGCTTTAAATTTGCAGTGCAGTCACATTTTAGCATTCTGGGCTTGTGGTCTGTGGTGCCACAAACAGGTCTGTTGCATCACAAACCTCACATGCCTGCATGTCTGGATGTGGCCACTGAGTCTACTTAAAATCTCTCCCTCACTCTCTTCACTTCGTAGCATTTACCATAACTCTGCTCTCTCCCATTTATTCTTTCTGTATTTCACCCCTTATTTAGCCAGAGAATAACCATATATATTCACTTACTACAATTTCTTGCTATCCTAGATCTTAAGAGAAAGGAAAATAGGGGAAACTGTGCATAGTTAACATAGATACTGTCATACTGTCATAGAGAAAACTAATCCAATGTTAGTTTCATCTGAGAGTTGAATAGACAGAAGAAGGTAGAATCCAGATAGGCTTGCCTCCACAGAAGTTCAAGGCAATGTCTTATATTGGGAAATTCTTTCTAAAACCCTAGGATTGAAGCGTTCTCTGGATCCACTACAAATATATATATAAATGCAGTCTGAGGTCTATACACATCATTTATATTTTACAGTGAGTTAAAAGACAAATACAAATGACTAAACTTGTATAAAAAGTTTATCAATGAGGTACTTCAAAACCAAAATAGAAATAACATTATAGGAACATGCCATGTTCTTTCTCTGCATGACCTTGCTAAAACCCTGAATATTTTGCTATTGATGCAGCTCTAATCCAAATGCAGTTCAGCAAGGCTCAATGTGAAGTCGTTAATGCAAATTGCCAAGGCAATAAGATGACAACCAGAAAATGTTTGGAAAATGTTACAGTGATTTAAAGTGCCACAACCCCTGGCTTTATAAAAGCTTCTAAAATGTTAATTTAAGGATTTCATAGTCAGGAGTAGAATGGGAGTCTTTGAAAATGAAAATGGTTACATGTAAAATATATGCATTTTTTCTTTTTTCTTTCATGTTTGTAAATGGAATACTGTGAATGCAGTTTCTAACTTACTGAGCCCACCACCCAAAACATAATACATCATGTTTCTTACATCTCAAACTGTTGGATTGCATATGTAATAAAATATTTCAGATTAAAAATATGGTTGAGCATAGAGCCATGAAGAGACTCAAATGTTTGACACTTTAGAATATGTTCCAGGGAAGTGGATTCATGAGCAGAAGGCAGATAGAGTACTCAGGGAGAAAGATAATCTATTGTTGGACTCCTCACCCTTTTTTAATGCACACCTTCTGTGGTTCTCTCTTAGTTTCTATGTTTTTTTCATAATATATTTTCTATAAGTTTTAAATTTCCTCAAACACTGGTAGAGTCTGTAAATCTATGGATTGATGAATATTAGTGAATTTAAGCCAGTGCAAAGGACTGCAAGTTGTGTGATGTTACCCACTTCCAGATTTGATCTAGAGGAGTGATTCTCATTCAGGGTGCTTGGGGTGCGTTGAGATTCTTTCAAGGGTGCCATGGGATACTTCAAAATTTTAGGTATCCCATGTTGGGTGTGAAAGCAGGATTCACAATATCAACCCAAAAAATGTCAAATAGGAATTCTTAGTGCTAAAAACATAATGACCTGTTTTGGTCTTTCTGAGTTCTTCACGATGGAATTGCCCCATAATTTCTCTTTCGTCAAAAAAAAAAAGAAGTGAAAACTAAGAGCTGGCATTTTCCGACAGGTGACTTGAGCCTAAAAAGGATGAGAATCATTGGGCATATCAACATGAGATGCTATGGTACAGTAGCAATAAGCTACTGTGCCATAGCTTGTTGCTACCGTGCAGTACCATTGCTAGGCTCTAACCATGTGGCAATGATACTGCACAGTAGTAACGAGCTACTGCGCAGTAGCTCATTCATAGTGACCAGTAGTGTCAGGCAAAATCCATGCAGTGATGGTACTGAACAGTAATGCTGATTACTGTGCAGTCATTTAGCACTTGCTTATACACAATGGGTGGCTCATGTAGACGGGTCCACTGATCTACAGTTATACAACAGGAATACTGAACGTAAAATGAATCAAGTGGGTGAGAAGTATGGGCTCCTATAAACATGCAGGGAGCCTGCTCTGATGTGCTGGAAATCCAGTGTATCAACATCCCCACGTGTGTCTGCACTGAAAAAATGGTGGCAGGGCACTTTGAAATAAAATATGTTCAATGTACTTTAGTTCATAGCATCCCACTGCCATTTTTACCCACCCTATTTTCTCAAACAGACGTGCAGTGGCAGAGAGACTAAAGTGTCTCAGTACAGAGCCAAAGGCCATGTGGAGATGAGACAAGAGGCATGTGTGCACAAAACTTTAAATCAGGCTAAATGCTTTTGCTTATTGCACATTAATTCCAGCTGCTGCAGCAAATGCAGTGGCATAATGCATTTAAAATGACTTGGGGCGCAGCAAACTAAAACTCCTTTGAGGAGTTTTAGTTTGCTGCCCCTACAGCCACAGAGCTACACGGAGCCCTGTGCTTTGCTCTGTGCAACTGCTTCCATTTACAGCAGCTCAGGATCTGGCCCCAGAGTTACGAGAGCATCACAAAATCTCAAAAGTATGGTACAAAAGTTCCATGGCAGAGATGATTTAAAAACAAAAAATAGGTGATGCTTATTATTTTATCTTACCTTATTATCATTTATTTAAAACTCTTTACATTTAAGTCTTTAGCTTGATCAAATCAATAACATTTAGAGATGCAGGCAAGTCAGCGGGGTATGTGAACAATATGGGGGTTTAATCAGCCCTGAATTAAAGCAGTGATTTTTAAAACCCACTGCTTCAATTTAGGGCCCTTGTTTCACCTACACATGCCCAAAGATACAAGCTCAAGTTTTATTCCAGAGTCAACTCATCTGCCCAAGAAAAGTGGAAAGCTTGATTTTTCCCCTCCCCCCCCGGAGCCTGCCTGCTTGCCTGAGCTGCATGGGGACCTGGTGCTTTCCTCTATGGCTGCAGTGTCCTCCGGGACCACCCAAGCTGGGTGCCTACAGGCGGCTGCTACCTGGGGGGGGCGCCACTGCCACAGAGGGAAGCACCAGCCACCCCACTCCCCTCATAGTGCAGTTGTAATTTGCATTTTCTTCAGAGCTGGTATTTTCTGGTATATATCTGTGAAATGTGGCTAAGTGGGATGAAAAGGAAAACAGTCACATGTTTTAATCCTTTCTCTCGAGAATAAAATAAAAGTAAGCTTGTAGTATTTTCTTACTACTTGCCAGTAACAATTATACTAATTCATTCATCCTATTATGGACTTGATACTGCACATTAAACTCAATGGAATTTTTGCTATGGATTAGGCAGGAACAGGATTGGGGTAGATGGGCTAGATGAGTTTTACGGGCTACGTACAGAAAAGAATAAAGGTCTCTTAGCACTCACCAGCCTAATACCTAACATTTAGCCATTCTGTCACTTGGGAAATCTACAATCCTGAGTTGTGTGCCTAAGCTTTATATACAATGTATGTAAGAAGTGGCCTTATAAATTAACAGCATTGGAATGGAACTCAGTTATCATCTAGTTCAATCCCTAACTAAATGCAGAATTTGCTCTTGCTAAAGTATCCAAGACTGATGCCTATTCAGCCTTCTTTTGACAACTTTCTGTGAGAGAGATTCCTCAGTTTTGTTCTATCATTTTACTAGTATTACATTTAGATTTTTTTTTATATTAGCTTAAATCTAAATCTGCTTAAAATCATTCTTAAAGTGTAGTGCCCCAAAGTGGACATATACCTTTAGCTAAGGTCTAACCAAGTAGTATGCTACTATCACCTCCTGTACCTGGTCTTAAATGCTTCTTTTATTGCAACTTAAAATTACATTATCCTCACTTCCCTTTTTTCCAGTGGCATCACGCTGTCTCATTCTGATTTTGTGATCTACCGTTACTGTCAGATTTTTCTTAGCAGTTCTATTGTTATTTTTGTGGATTTAGAGTTTGTTTGTTTTTGTTTCTTCTTTTTTATTGTAGCACCAATTTGGCTTTACTACATTTCAGTTTGTGGTCAAAGCACATTTTTTTAGATTATCAAGATGCCTTTAAATTTTAATCATATCCTCCAAGAATTTGCATACTTAATCATCATGATTTATTTCTCCATATCCAAACTACTAACTCTGAAGTACCTAAGGAACAATACTTGGCTGTTTAGTTTCCCACTCAAGGTTTTAAAGATCTTTATTTTGGAGTAGGTAGACATGCCAGTTCTATTGTGAGAGACAGGGTTCCAAAGTCCTTTTGCCAAGTACTCTCTACCCTATTGGCTTCAGTATAGAGGAAACCCATGATCTGGCAGGATATGGCCATACGCACACACAAAATTTTCATTTTGCATCAGTTTATAAGAGCTCATTTATACTTAAGTAGTTTCCTCCAACATTTGATAATCCTAATTAAAATAATGTATAAAACAAGATGATAATGATTGGATTGTTATGGTTGTCTAATATTCAGCTTCACACACTCATGTTGAACAAATGTCTGTCTCCAAGCCTGCTCGTTTGACAAATGTTATGGTTATGATTTTCTGCTAAGTAGTTTATCTGCCTTTGACTTAAAACATTTTTCAGGATTTCTCAGCCAATATTTTCCTGGCAATATGGTACACCTAATTGCTTTTCTGCATCACTCTTTTAAGAAGCCAGACAGATGGAGTTCGCTCTCTCTCTCTCCCTGTCTCTTTACCCTTAAACAATGCCTCTTTCTATGAAGAATGATCTTTCTTCCATTTTCAAGGGGTCCATCTCCTCCAAAGCAAGAATAAGAACATTCAGAATATTAATAATCATTGTCCAGTTGAGTCCTTTTCAAGGTTCAAAACTTCATCTGCTTTCTTTCTGCCTTTTAATCATAATTAACACTGGATCATTTGTTTTCTAGATTTCCTTCTCAATTTGAGCAAACTGGCTTTCTGCTACTTAGTTTAAGGCAACTCTATGAACACTTCGTTCCTTTTACTATTTTCTCTTCACTTGAGAGGGATCAGATTAAAATAATGCTTCTTTTCTTGTAAATTATAATATTAATAAATGTGAAATAAAACAAAGTTTCTTCAACTTGCTTGGAAGTACTCTGTTGATTTAATATGATTCTCTTGCAGTCCTCTAATTTTCACATCCACTGGTAATTGCTTTGCCATCTGTTTATTTGTGAACACTTTTGTCTCTTGCAGTGACTAGTTACCTTCTCTCTACTCTTAAAGACTACAGACATAATGCTACCTCGTGTTTCTAACCTTCATTTGATTAGATATTATGTTCTAATTCTCAGCTAAAGTAACAGTTTAATAAATCATAAATAAATAAATAAATAAATAACTTTGTTCATTTGAGTAGTGCTATGCACTTGAAATACTATTATCATTATATCTAGAATGCCACGGATTCTTTATTGATCAGGCAACCCATTGCCCCTGGAATGCTGGAATGCTCTCCATAACAGGAAAGATAAGCACTGATAGACCTAAACCAGTTGCTGCATTTCATCTGTGTAGAACACTACATGAACAGGATAAGAGACCTAGGTATTTAAAGTAGGCTTTACACAGGAAGTAAGAAGACCCAAAATTAAATCCTCAGTTCCCCAATTAAGGTAAAAAACAAAAAAATCCTATGAGGTGATACCCAATTACTATCTTACCCCAAATTCATCTGCTTATACTAAGGAACCAGTTCAGGATAGTTTCCCTCACTATAAAGTCAAGTTCTTATATTGCTATAACGTTGGGTAATTGTTTACTGCAGGGACTGATCCTACATTCACAGAAATGAGTAGGAAAGTTTTCTTTGACTTATATAGTGTAGATCAGGTTTTTGATCTATTAGGGCTTGATAACTTTTTCCATTTAAGCTGAACCAAGTGCCAAAGAAGTAAAACGCTAAAAATCTAAGTTTAATGTGAAAGTCTCTGAAATGTACCACTATAATAAATATGCAATAGGGGATTTGAAGAAATAATAGGCCTGGCACTGGCATGCACAAAATATAATACCATGGTAAGACAAAATTATTTATTATATGTAATTGCACCCACACATGTACACACAGGCCTAGCACTATTGTATACTAAACATTCATAGGATTTTAGACAAATCTAAAGAGTAATTTCTAAAACTATATACATTTCAGGAAATGTAAAATAATTTTTATCATTCATAATTCAATATCATTTTTACTTAAACAGATGATAGTGTAGTCCTACTAAAGTGCATGGTGCTCTTTAAATGAAAGGGGGATACAGGATAATGCTTTAATTAGTACATGACAAGTATACTATACTTGTAGTCAAATACCCACAAACTCTCTGAAATCTATTGCTTCAGCAGCCTGTTTACAAGATTCATGACATACACAATACAAGAGTTGCGTGCTCTGGAAATGCTGTAAACTAGAGTACCCCTAGTAATGACTAGCAGACATGGACAGTAATCCATATAGTTGTCCAATTTTATTCATATCCACTTCTGTAGAAGCATTTCTTCTCTTTTTTCCCCTTTTTGCACACATGAGCTGTAAGCCATCCATAATAGCAATGAAGCAAATGAAACAGCACCCTCTGGGGAATAAGAAAAGCCTTATTTTTCTATTGATCTGTATGTTTTATATGGTCCTCTTGCTATGGTCTTAAATTCATTACTTTTTATTATTTTCATCATGCTTTTGTTTATTAAAGAATGCAATGTTTACAGTTCCTTAGAATTCCCCCATTCCCCACCCCAGAAGGATTCCTAATTGCTTTGTACTTCCCATTCTTTTTGCAGTGATTGACACCTAAGACATCCCACCAAAAGACTGCTTGGGAACAAGGAAAATTCTCAAACAGTTCTTTAATTAAAATAAGAACTAGGAAATATTTAGCATATAGGAACATAAGGGGAAGAAGATTAGATACCTGTGTGTTTTGTGCACTTGATGCTCATTTTTTAGCCTAACACTTGAGCATCTCTTGGATTTTGGTCACAGCTCAACAAGGTATTTATAGGAGGTGAAGCAAGGTCATAGAGCACTTTGCATTGATGGGGGCAAGGGAATGATGATTGTGGTAGATGAGGGGGGAGTGAGAGGGACAGTATGGGTGAAGGGAGGGAAAGTCTTACCCACCAGGGCTGCTTCTCAGCATCAGCAGCCCCATGGGTTTCCTGGGAGCAGATCCTGGCGAAACACTGTTTGATGCAGGGGGCAGTACCATTCTGCTTGCCCTCTGCCCGTGTGATACACCACTTCATGAAGTGCTGAGCTGTCTGGTTCCTGTGGCAGGGCAGCTGCAGTGCAGGGCTTCCCCTGTCCCAGAATCTCAGTAGGGGATTCTGGCCCCCCCTTATAATCAATGCCTGGGGCAGATGCTCCACTGGTACATAAGTTGCCAAGAAGTTCTTTAGGAGTGCTCAAAATTAGGTGCCCCTGGGTGTGTCTACACGTGCACTTATGCTGGCTTAAACTTACTGTGCAGCAAGTTACTGTGCAATGAGCAGGAATAAGATGGCATCTACACATGCAGGTGTTAAAGCGCATTAACACTTTAGTTCCAAGTCGGTCCACACACACACAGTATTACTGTGCAGTAAGGCATCTACATGTGCATTACTGTGCAGTAACTAATCAGGCATAAATTTGATATCTGCATCTTGTAGGTATCAAATTTACGCTCAAGTCAAGATAAGCCACCATATTTATGGTGCAATATGTGCGTCCACATATAGACATGCACCCATACTGCTCAGTAATTTTGGTTACTGCGCAGTAAAGGCTCACATATAGATGTGCCGTCTGTGACCTTTAAGGTCCTCCCAACCCTATGTTTCTATGGCAATCAATTTGCTGAATGGAGGACCGCGTTAGAAAATGCCATTTCTAATGATATTCCATTATTGGTCACTTTTTCATCAAGTAGAACATTTTCATTATATAGGGGTTACTGTCTAAGGCTTTCTAATTTCGTTTTCGGTAACTTGATAAAATGACCATAGTATTCATGTTATTCCCTATTCTATGAAAAGAGAAAATGGAAATAATGTAATAAAGTTATTACCTAGTGACCAAGGCAATGACAACTGAAATGTTTTTAAGAAGAACCATTCGCTGTAAATCTCCGTTCCACTGCATGTGGTATGTTAGACCTTGTCAGTGAGTATGGCATACTCATTACTTAAAAAATGTAATCATTGCTTGAGTCTTTTTGATGTCTAGGAGTAACTTATTAACAAAGGATTTATAGCAAATCCAAATTGCTTTCAGAAAGGTACATCATATCTGCAGCTGGCGCCCAGTGTGTATAACAACTGTCCCTACAGTGTCCTTGTACTATATCGGTGTCATCCTGGCAGCACTTATAAATCTAAAAGCATCTGTTTCACATTTAATTCCTGTACTCGGATGACTTATCTGCATTACTTGTTACTGTAGAGTGTTTCATTTATTATTTATCGTACACAGATGTTTAAAGAAAACAGCAGCTTTGCATGTGCCACGTACCTCACCTGACTTTATTATCTATTCATAAAGAGCAAATACAGCCAGACATTTTGATAAACTACCTCAGAATTCAAAAAAAGTTTTCTCTTTAAATGTATGCCATATCGATCAGTGGATTAAATGCTTCAAGCAACTAAATTTCATATTGAAAATCTGTCATTAAAGTTTGATGTCCTCTTAACATATGTAATATATTTGATTGTAATGCATCAGTAAGCTCTTCAGGTTGAGTGCTATATTATTTCCATTACCTGACATGGGCATCGTAGTGGTACTAAAAGCAGCGAGTGAGCCTCACTTTTTTTTATTAGAAAAGAAGTACTCTGACTGCACTGCCTTTACGGCTTTTGTTTACACTCGGGTCTCTCTCTGTGTGACTTCGTTTGGGGCGAATTCGCTTATATGCGACTACCTTATTTATACCAGCGATTCGCTTTGTGCGAGAAAAACACACGCTTACGCAAAGGGGGCCAGCAACGAGCTCCCTGCAGGGGGGCAGAGCTCCAGCTGCGAGGAGGTGGGAGGAAGAGGACGGCACGCGGTGTACACGTGCACGTACAGTACATGCATGCGGCCCCAAGTGGCTTCAAGGGCAGCTCCAGCAAGTAAGTGCGGGGGGGGAAGGGAACTGAGGCCCCTGTAAGGAGGGAGCTGGGCAGGGCTGGGGCCGCTGTTCAGCCAGGGGTTGCTTGGGCCCGCAGAGTGCAGCAGGATGACGCCTCCGGTGGCTCGTCGCAGCCCCGCTGTTCACTGCTTCCCAGTCCCAAACGCCTCCGCAGCCCGGCGGCACGACTTGGCGCAGCAGGCCGCTTGTAGACTGCGCAGCCGCACTGGGTCGCGCCCGCCGGGCTGGAGAGGCCCTCGGCGAAGGGAAGCGGCCCCGCGCCTGCCCCGTGCTGCCTTGGCAGCGCGCCCGGCGCGCGGGCTGCTGCTCGCAGCGCAGAGCTCACAGCCTCTCCACGCAGCAGTTACTGCATTGGGCGGTTGCTGTTTGAATTTGTCATGGTTTGGAGGGGCAATGGAGTGAGGCTGGTAGGGGTCCCTGTTAATTACATGTAATAATGGATTGGCTTTATATGAGTTCGCTTTACGTGAGGTTTTTCTGGAACGCAACCCTGGCATAAAGAGGGACCCAAGTGTGATTATTGACTTGGCAGAAGTGTGTCTGGTACCACGGATGAAAATGCAGATAGAAGGAGTAAGACAACTGTTGCCTCAGCAGCTGGTAGTAAAGATCAATCTGAGGTACATTTCACTTCCTGTTCTAAAGCAAAAGATATCTCATAGGAAGTCATTCCCCAAGCAAAACTGATGTGATGGGATTTTAATTTTGAAAGTGCCTCTTGCATTACTTACAGATATTGATGGCACATCTGGAAAGCATGGTGATCTGGGGAAATAGCATGTTCAGCTTAGAAAAAGAGAAACCTTGAAGGCGGTTGAGGGGTGGGGAATACCATAAAAACAAGATGCACGTTACAATCACCCTACTCTACTCAGAGTAGTGTTCCTCTTACTGCACCAAGGTAAAATCTGGTATTAGTACATGAAGATTGTGTTCATTTACAAGTAGCTTGTTAGTGACAACCACTATTAAATTCCAGACTCAATATGGATCACTATATCCCAGTAAAACCCTGTTGATGTCATGTTATTGTGTGGTGTTCTCTATTATATATATTGGGACAGGACGTGGGTCAAAAGACTACAATTCTAATGGAAAGTCAGCTTTATTATAAATCGATATAGTTACATAACATTCCTAAATTTTTGGATGCTTGGTTTGTGTACTAGGGCAAATTGAATGTAACACAAGGATTGCCTATGTGGAAGCTCTTTCTCCTCATCTGTTCCTTTAGGAAATTCCACTATGTAGGCGAGTGCTTTGTTTTCTGTTTCTTATTAAAAGTTTGGAGATAAAAACAAACAAAACATCACTGGGAAAAGGACGGCAGGGGTATGGATTAACATGTTTTAAATGTTCCACCAAGATGAATGAAAATAACTTGGGTAACCTAATCTCATGTAGTTAAGCAGACAAAAGCTAAGGTTCCATGTCCACATGGTGTAATTGCCTTTCAAATTGAACCAATAACAGATATTTGAAGATGTGCAAATCACAAAAATATGTTTAAGTGACATCATTCTTGTGGCGGAATGCCGGGCTTGCGATTCCGGCACCGCTTGGGGAGCCGCAGGCTTTGCGGAGCAGGCGAGCGCGTGGCTTGTGGGGCGGGATTGGAGGTAGCTTTATAGCTGCCCTCGAGGTTCGCCGAGCTGGCGCAAGTAGACGACTTAGAGTAAGTTGTTAGTTTCTTTATAATAAAGTCTATAGGATGTTCGTTGGTTCACGAGGTTCCGGAGCTAGCCCTTGCGTTCCAACACTGGAACCAGTCCAATGCTAGGTGCGGCTGCCTGCTCCTTAAGTCCCAGAACTGGTCAACAGCTCATTGAGATGGGATGTTAGTAGTAGAAGTTATTACAGAGCAGATATAAGGTAAAACAAAAGGTTTTATTCACTCACCTGGCCTCACTCTCTTACGAATAAGAGGGGAGGTCGGCTGGAACAAAGTTGCAGTAAATGTAAGTATAGAGAGCATAGATATGCTGTCTAAGCTACGAAGAGAGGCAGTTGAGAAGTGGAGTCTCCGATGTTTCTTCAGTTACAGTATGCCGGATACAAAGGGGGTCTGTTGGTTCACGGGGTTCCAGAGCAAGCCCTTGCGTTCCAACGCTGGAACCAGTCCAATGCTAGGTGCGGCTGCCTGCTTCTTAAGTCCCAGAACTGGTCAACAGCTCATAAATGGGATGTTGAATACAAAACTGTAACACGGTGAGTTGTTGTCGATTGTCGGGTTTTCGAGGCCTTGGTTTTCGCTGGGATACGCCCAGGCGGGGAGGCTGAGAACTCGTCTGCAGAGTGATCAGGCCTACAGGATCGTCCAGTTGTCGTCTCTGCTACTTCCTGCCTCTTTGCCTCTTTTATAGATGTTGGTTGGACTGCCTCTGTGACACTAACTATGATATAAGCTAAGCATACAGGGATAGGATAGTTTCTTTTACACAGTAATTGCTAGGCAGACTTTTTACATAAGTTTCGTTTCTGCAGAAATGACACTTCTAGATAAGAAATGAAATTTACAGAATGCGCATGTGTAGCTTAATGCCAGCGGAGAAAAGTACAAAGCGCTCATTTTGATTAACAGTCAAGACTTCAAGGTTACATAAATGTGAGAGTGCCGCGCGGCAGTTATACAGAAAAAAATAAAATAAAACAGTTACAATTCTGAAGGGACTGGAACATCCCAGGTTCTATCAGGAAGTTTTATTGCTATGCAAACAACTGCTCCAATAAACCACTGCTTACCTAGTAGTGTAATTAGAGAGAGGCCACCAGAACAGATATCCTGGGTACTGACCTGTGGGGAGGGCAACAGAGATAAACTGCTACCGCCACAGCTTGAACAATCATGCCAGTGAAACAGTGACAGCTGAAAGTCACTACTACCCCTTTGTATTGCAGTTGCCTTGGGCATCCATGTGTGTTGTTACATCTCTGACCTTACCTCACCTCTTAATTTGGCAAACAGTCCACCGATGGTAAATTAGAGTTGATTTACTTTAAACAAAAAGTTACTTCTTGGGTCATTTTAAGTAACACTTGCCAGTGACTTTTAGATCATTATAAATAAGTCATGGCCTGAGTCATGCCAATTTCTTACCAAAAAGTCTTATTTCTGTGCTAAGCCAGGGCCTGTCTTGCATCTGCATCAACCCATCTATTTTGGACATAATGTACCTTGGGGGGGAAAATAAATCTATAAAAAATAATTTAGTCTTTTGTCCTATGTCTCAGGTTGTCTACAGAGGCACATTTTCAATCAGAACACTCACCATTCTAAAGAAGCTGGTGCTTCCAGTATTTTTTAAAACGTAATTAATAAAAAGCTATATAATTAAAATATTATACTAAAATCTATTCATTGTTATACTATAAATGTTATTTGATGAATAAAGCAATGTATCTATTATTTTACTGGGCATGAAGTTTTTATAAGTACTTCAAACTTATGCCAGGGAAATGAGGTCTTTGACAGAAGAAAATATAACCTTACATAGGCATAAATAGGAACTACTATATACTGTACAGTGATATGGAAGGATTGCATTGAATAGAGAAAAAGTAGGAAGAGAATTTCCTGCTGATAAGAAAAGTTCATCTCCTACAGAATATTCTCTTCTATCCTGCCAGTGAGTGGACGAGGCAGACGGCATGAAACGTGCATCGCGGAAACCAACTGGCGGCTACAGGAATGGTGCTTCGAGGAGGGCTTTGGCTTCCTCAGCCACGACCGGCACATCACGACGAGAGACATGCTGGGGTGGGACGGGCTCCACCTTTCTCCTAAAGGTAAGCGTGTGTTCTCTTCTAGGTTGGCGGACCTCCTCCGGCAGGCTTTAAACTAGGCTTGTCGGGGGAAGGGGAAGATGAGGGCGGAGGAAATATCAGGCTGCCAGACAAAACAGCACCCACAACTACAGCCCAGCCCAGACCGACGAGCGAAGCAATAAAACAGGTAAGAGAGAGGGGCCAGGGTAACATTGGGACTAGGGGGTCAGTACACACACCCACAGGAGGCCTCAAATGCCTCTACACAAATGCTTGTAGTATGGGCAACAAGCAGGAGGAACTCACCCTCCTGCTGGCTGACACCAGCCCAGACATAGTGGGGATTACGGAAACGTGGTGGGATGAAACGCATGATTGGGCGGTCAATGTCAAGGGCTATAGGCTGTACAGGAGGGACAGGATAGGAAAGAGGGATGGGGGCATGGCGCTCTATATTAAGGAGGAATACACATTCTCGTTAATTAGCAAGGAGCCAGGGGAGGGGCACTCTGAAGCGCTTTGGGTTAGAGTACAAGGCAGTCGAGGGGAAAGGGACTTAATGGTGGGAGTCTACTACAGACCTCCCAACCAGGGTGAAGAGCTTGACCAGGAATTCTTGGGTCAGCTCACAGAGGTAGTGAAGGCTAAGGATGTGGTTGTAATGGGGGACCTGAATTTCCCGGACATCTGCTGGGAAGAGCAGTCAGCCAGGTCTGAACGCTCACGTAGGTTCTTGGCCAGAGTGCAGGACCTCCATCTAACCCAGGAGGTGCACAGCCCCACCAGGGGGGATGCCTTGTTGGACCTAGTGCTGGCCACGGGTGATGACCTGGTGAGGGGGCTGCGGGTGCTCGACCACCTGGGCGACAGCGATCATCGCCTGCTGCAATTCACCATCCAGCGCAAGGTGGCAAAGGCATGCAGTGAGGCAGTGGCCCTAGATTTTAGGAGGGCAGACTTCAACGAGCTAAGGAGGATAGTTGGAGTAGCTCTGAGGTCCCGGGGGGGAGGGGAGCCAGGTGTCCAAGGAGAGTGGTCGCTCCTTAAGGAGACGATCCTCCAAGCCCAAAGGAAGGTAATCCCAACGAGGATCAAAGGGAGCAGGAGAGCACACAAGCCTCCGTGGCTCACCAAAAGAATCCGGGAATGTCTCCTTGCTAAAAAGGAGGCTTACACCCAGTGGAAAGAAGGGGTCATCACCAGGGAGGGCTATTCTGTAGTTGCTCGGGGATGTAGGGGGGCAGTTGGGAAGGCCAAGGCAGAGATGGAACTGGGACTAGCTTCCCAGATTAAAGACAATAAGAAGTCTTTTTTTTAAATACGTAGGGGGTAAAAAGAAGGTCACGGGTAATGTGGGGCCCTTGCAGGACGATATGGGTAACTTGGTCGTCACACCAGATGGCAAAGTTAACATGTTTAACAATTTCTTTGCCTCCGCCTTCCTAGGTAGGGACCAGAACAGCCACCTCCCTGCTGGGCCCCCCTCGGGCCCTGGGGGAGGCACACCTGGGCCATGGGTTAGTGAGGATTTAGTTAGGGAGCTTCTGGAGGGGTTGGACATATTCAAGTCAGCCGGCCCGGATGATCTCCACCCTAGAGTTCTAAAGGAACTGGCCGGGGTCATTGCAAGTCCCCTGGCACAACTTTATGAGCACTCATGGTGCTCTGGTGAGGTACCGGAGGACTGGAAGAGGGCAAACGTGGTTCCCATCTTCAAAAAAGGCAGGGAGGAGGACCTGGGAAACTATAGGCTGGTTAGTCTCACCTCGATCCTAGTCAAGCTGTTCGAGAAAATTATGCTGGCACACATCCAGGAGGGGCCAGCAGGAGACTGCATGCTTAGGGGCAACCAACATGGGTTCATCAGTGGCAGGTCCTGTCAAACCAACCTGGTGGCCTTTTACGATCAGATCACCAGATCGTTAGACGCAGGGGTAGCACTGGATATAATCTTCCTGGACTTCCGGAAGGCTTTTGACACTGTCTCTCACCCTGTTCTCATTAAGAAACTGGGGGGCTGTGGTGTAGACACCCACACAGTCAAATAGGTCGCCAACTGGCTGGAGGGCCGCACCCAGAGGGTGGTAGTAGATGGGTCCTTCTCAACCTGGAAGGACGTGGGCAGTGGGGTCCCCCAGGGCTCGGTCCTCAGGCCCGCACTGTTCAACATCTTCATCAGCGATTTGGATGAGGGGGTAAAAAGCACCCTGTTCAAATTTGCTGATGACACTATGATGTGGGGGGACGTGGGTACACTGGAAGGATGCAACAGGCTGCAATCAGACCTTGACAGGTTACAAGCGTGGGCGGACGAGAATAGGATGGGTTTCAACACAGACAAGTGCAAGGTGATGCACCTTGGGAGGAACAGCCGGCACCATACCTACAGGTTGGGGAACTCCCCTCTTGTCAGCACGGAGGCGGAAAGGGATCTGGGGGTCATCATTGACTCCAAGAGGAACATGGGCCGGCAGTGTGGAGAGGCAGTAAGGAAGGCCAACCGCACCTTGGCATGCATCCACGGATGCATCTCGAGCAGGTCCAAGGAGGTGATCCTCCCCCTCTATGCGGCACTGGTCAGGCCGCAGCTGGAGTATTGCGTCCAAGTCTGGGCGCCGCACTTCAAGAGGGATGTCGACAGCATGGAGAGGGTCCAGAGGAGGGCCACTCGTATGATCAGGGGACAGCAGGGCAGGCCCTATGAGGACAGGCTGCGGGACCTGAACCTGTTCAGCCTCCAAACGAGAATGCTGAGGGGGGGATCTTGTGGCCTGTTATAAACTAGTCGGGGGGATCAGCAGGCATTGGGGAAGTCACTGTTTCCTCGAGCACTGCCAGGAATGACCAGGAATAACGGTCACAAGCTGGCAGGGGGTAGATTTAGGTTAGATATCAGGAGGCGCTACTTCACAGTCAGGGCGGCTAGGGTCTGGAACCAACTTCCAAGAGAAGTGGTGCAGGCTCCTACCCTGGGGGTGTTTAAGAGGAGGTTAGATGAACATCTTGCTGGGGTCATTTGACCCCAGTATTCTTTCATGCCATGGCAGGGGATTGGACTAGATCTGCTCAGGTCCCTTCCAACCCTACAAACTATGAAACTATGAATATAAAACACACAATGACTTTTTCTTTTGCTCATAAACATACTTTCTGCAGCTTTGTCCCTTCTCCCTTTAAAATACACAAAATGGTGGGTTTATAATGTTATTTTTTCCTAGAAAGGGACAGAATACCTACAAACAATGTATAGGTTAAGATTCACCACCCCCCTCCCCAGCTACCCTTGAATATTACTGCCATTACTATTGCTGTGGTTGCACAAAATGTGAATATAGAGACAAAAATGAGCATGAAGCAGCTGAAGCTGTTCCATGTACTGGGTCTTCCTATGGAGAAACAATGGGTAATAAGAGTTCATTGAATGTATCAGACCTTAACTGATCCTTTTGGAACCATGACAAAACAAATATACATACAAACAGACACACCCCCGCCGTAAGTAGCCTTAGAAATTTTTTTTTAGGGATTAGAAGGAATAAAAATAAATGCCCTAAAAATGAAGTAACCAATTCCTCTGACTCCAAAGAGCTAGATATGCCCCAAGTCCTATATTTGAAGGCCAAAATGCTGGATGAGAAAGCAGTAAAACTCCTGACAAGGGACATATAGTAGTTGCTAATCGCCAAAGGGCTTTATATAGGCAGCCGGTATAAAAGACAGATATGCAGCATCCTAGGTACTGTCATTCTATGTACTGTATAAAATAAATTGAACCTCAGTTGCTAAAATCCCTATGATCCAGAACCTGTTATCTGAGTGCAGACAGGAATAAGACAGGAAGACACGGTTATGCCTTAAGGCTGATCAGCTGTAGAAAGTTTGCAGTAACAGTAGCTACTGAGAGACATCTCCCCTGTGTGTGCACATCACCGTACTCTTTGAACATGTTGAGTGTATCAGTTGTAATCAGCGTGGGCTATCTTTCTCTGTACAAAGAGAAAATACCTGTTGGAGGATCACAGATTAGAAAAAAAAATGCACTCAGTAGGTGGAGAATTGCAGGTTTGACCATGTTGCAGGATGACGTCTCTGTGCATTGTAGATAGCTTTCAATAGGAAAACAAACAATAAATTGTAAATGTCTATGTAAAAAAAATAACACCTTTGTATTTAGATACTAAGGAGCCAGGAATTATAGTAAAACTTCAGACAGGTAAAAACTCAAAGAGAAGCTGAAGTACCTACAAATTCTTTTCCTCTTCTCTCACTATGAACTAAAAACATATTACATGAATTTTGGCAGAGTTTTAAAAATAACTTCAGCTGGGCTGAGATCAAGGGAAAGTTTAACAGCTTTTCCCCTGGAATTTGTTATACATTCCCCTGGAATTGTTATACATTATTTGAAGATAACAACTTAAGCCAAATATTTTTTCAAACTTGGATGACTAAATAAAACTAAAATCAATGAGCAGAGCAAGTGCCAGGGACTTGTGAAAACCAGGTGGCACTTTTTATTAGGTGCCTAATTTTTTAAGCACCTTTTTGAGAATGTTTTAAATTTTTAAATAAAACATTTATTGCATTCTTCCTGCAGTGATATAGGAAGGACAGAATTGCTGTTTGTGACACATGGGCCTGTCTTTTGTGTGTATGTGCCTTTATAATCATAAGACTGTGAGGTGGGCTTGCCTATTTTTGCCTGGTTCCTCAGGCTTAGAAAATTGCCAAAGCAACTGGTGGGGAAAGCCCACCAATCAAAGACCAGCAGGGGAGGAGCCTCCAGAGGAGTCTGCCGCACCCTTATGTTGGGGCAAGGTGAGGAGCAGATCTCATTGAAGACTGTGCTCCACCTCCCCCTGACTGGCCAGTCTTCAGTCTTGGAGTAAAAGCCCAAAAGGGTGTATAAGGAGCTGCCTGCACAGCATGTCAGTAAAGATGACGAGGAACAGAGAAGAAAGAAGCAGCCAGGGCTGAGGAAGAGCTGGGAAAATGCTACCCAAGAGGCACTTCCAGTTGCCCTGAGAGCCTGAAGACTCCACCATTGGATGAGCGTGGCAGGTGGCCGGGTCCCCAACCCCTTGCCACAAGAGATCACAGTGAGCTGGTGGAGGCATTGCTGCATGGAGGGTCCAAGAGGAACCAGGACCTTGAGAGCTGCTCGAGGCAGCTCAGGTCTCCAACCCTGGCATGAGGCCAGACAGTACAGATATTGCTACATGGAGGATCTGAGAGGGACCAGGACCTTGGGAGCCACTTAAGATGGCTCAGGTCTCCAACCCTGGGATGAGCCCAGCACCAGTGCAGATGCTGCTGCACAGTGAGTCATTGTCGGACTGAGGAATATTGAAGGGCACAGGAGGCAGTTTGGGCCCCATTCCCTGCTGCCGGGTGCCCAGGGCTGTAACCTGCTGAGAAGGTTAAGCCATCTGGGCATGTGAATGAGCCACGTACCCCACATGGGGGACTGAGACAGAGCACCTGCTGCAGGAGCCACTTGCCTAGCTGGAAATGAAACACCAGGAACCTTTGCTGGACCCCTACTCACCAGAAAGCATGAGTTCTTTGGCAAGGGGTTTCCCACCGGGGAGGGACACAGTGGGTAGCCCCATCAGAGGTTAGAGGGAGACTCCTTCGGGGGTGGAGCGCATATTTGGGATTACCACACCCTACACTTGGGAATGTTTATTATTTGCTTGCTGCTTGATGCGTCTTATATTTTAAAGTGTTTATTAATTGCTTTTGTCTTTTCTGTTTTGGAGTGTTTATTAACTGTTTATTGTGATTTACATTTTGGGGGTGCTTACCCATTGATTGCTGGGACAAACCCTCTGAGGATCCATGGGCAAGGTTTCTCCCATGGGTCTTGAGGACTGCTAAACTTACCTGATCTGTTATTTACTAACTTGAATATATTAAATGTAAATATTTATCTTTATCACATGTCCAATTTATTCTACCCCATCCCCTTTTAGTCTGCATCTGAATAAATCATGTATATAGTTAAGATATTGTGTCCTGGTCTTCCTCTATAGAGACACTGGAGAAGGGGAAGCTGTGAGCAAGCTGCAGTTTCCATCTCCAGCACGTACACTCTCCTGACCTTCCCCTTCTATTGGAGAGGGGGTTACACACTTCAGTACACTCGGGTTACAACTATCCTACTTATTCTGCTTTTATATTGGCACAGGTGAGGCAAGACTGAATTGCTCTGAAAATCTTTAGTCTCCAAACAAGCAGTTAAATATCAAGGCAAAAATATTACAGCCTATTGCAGAGGCAATGCACAATATTTTTTCTAATATTTTTTTTTCCTTTGCCCTGCCTTGAAATTGTTGAAAAGGTCAAAGTTTGGTAAAATCATGGGGACAATATCTGCAGAATTTGTGTTCTACTCTATATTTGGCTGGAGTTTGTTAAAAATATGGTAAAACAAAATATTTTGGCAGAAATAAAGTTTCCACTTTTTTTCTCTTTTTGACCAACTTTAACTCCAAGCCTAGAAAGGAAAGTATTTAGAGTTAGTTCCCTAAATATTCCCACTTAAATCAGTCCTGTATTCATACACAGGTATAACTTCACTTCCTCTTAATTCTTTGGAGGAATGCATCCCTTGTCTTTACTTTTCTTATTCTTTGTTTTGTGATTTTTATAGCATGTACTAGAAGTAATTCATAGTTGGTATATATAGTTATTTTCTATAAATAATATAACTATGACTGTGGCCCAGGACCTGATCTGTCTCCATTTGAAGTCAATGTCGAAATTCATATAGGTTTCAAAGGAAGATGATCAGGTCCTTGACGTTATAAAAAGGTGGTGGATGCAGAAATTGGTATAAAGGCAGCTTAACCCTAAAACAAATTCAGGAGTTTAAATGATAAAAGGAGCTTATGAAAAGGATTTTGACATGTCTAAGGCATGGCAGAGAAGTGTATTTATTCAACTTAATCTTTAAGTACCATATTTACTCAAATCCAGGAGAGCTAGGAATTTAACTGGAGTAAAGAAAATGTCTGTGGAAAGAAAACAAAAGCTAAGTAGAGATTCAAAAAGCCCCTGGCAGAAGCACTCTATCATGCTTTACTTAAAGTGCTATAAGTTAGAGTGCAAGCAAGCCAAACAGATATTCTCTGTTTGGTGATGGGGAGTTTCTCAGAGCTTTCTCACACTGGCCACTGGGGGCACTCCTGCACACCCCCCAGGAGGCTGCCAGAATAGGCTCTGCCCCTGGCCCTCTCCCCCCACCCCCACCAACTTGACTTTGTTAGCAGCTGCTGGGAGGGGAAGAGACGCCGAACCCTTCCTCTGCGGCAGCCCCAGCCCTGTGGCATGCTGTGGCGTTGGGGCTCCTGCATGGACACAGAGCCCAGATCCCTTGCCTTCACAGACTGCCTGGCCAGGCAGCCTCTTCCCAACCATGTATCATGGTGGGAGTGTACAGGGGAGGCATACCACAGGGCCAGGGCAGCTGCAGGGAGAGAGGACCCCCCCTTCCCCACCCCATCAAGCTTACAGCTGGCCAGAGGGAGGAGGCATGCTGGAATCAGAAACTGCCACTGATTCAGGTCAGTGATAGCCAAGGGAGTGGGACTGGCTCAGTGCTCAGCAGAGCGAACCAAGTCTACCCAAGGCTAAAGCATAGCCATGTGAGAGGCCCCTGGGATGGTGGCAGAATGCAACCTAACTTAACTTGTGGTGGATGTGGCACAGACATTTTAGAAAGTATTCTAACAGAAAGCGCTTTAGTCTAGTACCACATCCATCAAGGTTTAACTTAGAGCATTATCCACCATTTTTAAAGCACTATAGAGCCATGAGTTCAGTTATGGCTTTAGAACATTTTCTGCATGCTTAAAGCATGGTAAGTATAATGTCTGTAGTTAGTCAAAGGGTCCAGTAATCATATCAGGTGCACCTTGTAGTTACCAACCAATAGTCTTCCAGTAGCTTTGCCACTATGACTTGTGTTTCTAGGTTCCCTGAGCTATAATTCCAATAAACAATTCCTTCTCCCCAGAAAACCAATGCCTTAGGTTAAAAATAAGTCTTGCCTTTCTCCTACATTTTTTCCTATGCTCCATTTTACTGCTGGATATACCTTCTCTCCTTTCACAAGGCCCAGCAGACTGGTCTTCAGAACTTGATTCCCACAAAGGAATATTTTGCTTGTTTCTCCCCTTTCATCTTCGCTACATGAGGTTTCTCACTGTAGGCTACTGCAGGGTTTACTACCTGCTGTGGAATCTGTTCCATTACTTATTTATGTAGAGCAAGGAAATAACAGTCTATGGGTATACAGAACAGGAGGGAACACCAGCCATGCAGCCACATACTACAGCCCTTTTTCATTCTTCATAGAAGGCAGCACTGGGAATAAGCAAAAGTAAAAAAGAATGCACCAAACTATAATGACCCCCAATTTCAGTCTTTTTCCTGCTTTTCTGCTGCAACACTGTATAGGAACAGGTGCAGAATCCAGAGTAAAGCATAGAGGCAGAAGGTTGTGTTGAAATAGCCGGTCAGCTCACAGGGACATTCTCTGGGGATTGAAGTGGAATCTGGGCAAGGACTGAGTTAAAGAGGGAGGTAAGGACAATGTTCAGGGTGAAAAAAGGAAAATGTTGATAATGTTGATGATGCTGGAGAAGCATCTTTATCATCAGTCAAAGGTAAAAGGAAAAAGAACATCCTCAAGCATGCACATGTGTGCGTGCGTGTGTACAAAGCGGTGTGGTTTCTTACAAGTTGGACATGTCTGCATGTGCATATAGGCACCCTGAGGTACTAAAGAAATGTGTATTAAGCATGCATTAAAGTGCACGTGTTGACACGCTCGTTATTTCCTAAGATACACTTATGCAAAGATGAAGCTTTGGGTTTTGGGGGGCTTTGTGTTTGTTTGTTTTTGGGTTCTGGTTTTAGTGGCAAGGCATAACATTTTGTGTGAAAGAAATGAAAAAAAACCTCATGTTTTTTAAATAGAGCTCATTTATTTATTTTTGTGTACCTTGTGATTTTTGAACTTGAGAGTTTGCAGTTCTGTAAATATATGACATTTACACCCACAAAATAATGATTTATCTATTTCTACCTTTCATCTTTATGGCATTTATACCTCACGCAGCACTAAAATATCTGCACACTATCCAGATGGACACTTTTCATAGACACTGTTTTAGAGGTACAGAGGATTCAGTGCTAGAGAATATCAAGTCAATGTAAAATCTCTTACTTATTTTCTTTAAATTAAAATTGTTTTGAAAAATATGAGGCCCAGTTCTACCTTATACATGCACAATTCCTAATTATTTCATTGGTATTTGTATGTGTGAATATATGAGAACAGTATTTGGCCATATATTATCTGCCATAATGTTTCGAACATTTTACTAGCAGCTAAGATAAGAAATGGCAAGTTGCCTCAAATGAGTGGGCTATGGCTTAATGTGAAGAACACTCTGGGGAAACAAAATCAGATGATAAACTCAGTGAAGACAATTCCTGGCCAAACAATGAATCTGCTGTATGGGCGTATCAGATCATAAAAGGCATATTTAGTCAAATAAAATTCAACAAAAATCACCATTTTCAGATGAGTTATATGAAAGATGAGTACCAGTAGGAAAGGTGGAGGGAAACCCTAATATTTATATTGTCTTTTATAAGAATCTTCTGCTTACCTGTTCTAGCACTCCAGCAGTGGAATAGGTGAAGATGGCTGCTATGGTATTCAGGAACCACTCAGCTTCAAAGAGTTTTGCTGAAGTCTGCAACATTAAGTCCCTTTCAATATGTTGCACTTATGCCATGAATAATGTTTTACGTGCACTACAGATTACAAAAGTGCTACACAGTGACCCAATTTAAGGCACCATAAAATGGCAAACCCAGTATAACTATGTTCCCCATATAATTTAAGGTGCCATATAAAGAAAGTAAACACTGAACATTTTTACAGCTGCTTTGTATGGCACCTTAAACTGAAAGTGTGAAAGGGCCAAGGCTAGGGCTGACAATCAGCTACTTGTTTGCCCTAGTTCTGTCCCTTGCCCTCAGACCTGCACATACCCAGCTTTCAACACGCCAGTGTAGTGATCTGATCCCTGACCCCAGAATGTGCCTTCTGCCATGCACGTGTCACATGGCAGGATGCAAAATTTTTGGGATTGGGTATCAAATCACATATACCTTTAAATGAATGGGTGACAGAGACTAAATAAAGAAGTGACAGGGAGGGGCCTGAGTTGCAGCAAACTGCAAACAGAACAACCAGGTTGTTTAACAGAACAACCTGTTCTAACTGCCTCATTACAGCTTCTTAACTATAAAATCCCCACATCTGGCAGCTATAAAAAAGGGAGGTTTCAAAGGTTGTTTCCTACCGTTTGCTCTCCCTACCATAAATTTATGGCTTTCTCTTCCTGCTTAAATGCCCCCCCAAAACTTTAGAGACCCAACCTATAGAAACATTATCCAAAACTATAACATATATCACCTTCTGTTTTCCTCTGTTCCTCAGGTGTCAAATATTAGCACCATGATCTTCAAGTAGGGAAAAACTCCTTCACTATTATGAATATATAATACACATGATATATATATGTAGTCACATAGCATGATTCCCTACACATTTTATCATGTTTTGAAAAAAAATAATAAAGCAGGACCATGGATACTGCATTTTTGTAAACGTACCAAATGTTTGCAAAGACTGGAATAGTTAGAGCACAATATGAAAATGTGCGTATGGAATACGAGGATTAATAAAACATTTAAGCCCTATATTTATGTGAAAAAAATACAATCTTTATGCATAACATTATTTTTGCTTTAAAACATATATATTTAAAAAAGCATAATTTCAAAATACCTGAAATAGTTATCCTTGCAAAGAATGTCTGTTCTGGTTGAGTGCATCTACTCTTGTAGATTTTGTGGAGAAATTAAATTTTTATTCATACAGACGAGAAAAATCTTCCTTTAAATGACTTTTTGTTGGTAGATTAATAAGCAAGGGAAAGTATCTTACTGAAAGTTACTTTTTTTTTTTGTAAATAAATATATATATGTGTGTGGATGTATGTATGTATCTTCACAGACAGGTTCTAATTATTCAAACAATTTAATCTGAAAATGGATACACAACTGACACTGGAAACTTTTAATGAATTGAGACATAAAAAATTTAATAATAATAATAGAATACTTTGTACTCTAAAGTATAGGAAGGGGGTTTTTTTCCTCCTACAACTCATACTCCTTTAAGCACCTGTTCATATATTAACTTCAAAATACTTTGAACAGTCTGTATTTGATCAAATTAGGATTGTCCAACTGGTGGCCCATGGACTGCATGTATCCCCAAGGGGTTAACTTACAGCCCCCAAGCTCCCAGTCTGGGCACTGTTCTTCCATTTCTCTCCTGCTGCTATTGCTAGAGTCTTCTGTCTCTGTACTCCCTCTTCCAGCTTCTGTTTCCTGCCTCGTCTCCTGGAGGATGGGGCTGGGTGGTACAGTGTAGTCTACGGAACTAAGGTTGCCTGCAAGTGGGACTAAAAGTGTGGACCCAGGGACCCCATGTGGTGTGGGGGTATACCTTCTATGTGGTTTGGTGTGGGAGTCCACATAGCATGAGGTCTGGGGGTGTGTAGGCCTTGTAGCATGTTGCTGGTGGAAGGGAAAGGGAATGTACCCCTCAGCCACTCAAAAGTTGAGCTTCTACCTGTTCATAGATAATAGTTTTTTTTTTTCCATTTCCTATATCCTCCTCACTCTAACCTAGTGCACACGATAGCAAACCAGAATTAACGGTGATCATAACCACCATCATATCATTAAATCCTTGAAGAGTCAGTGCAAATTTCATGTAACCACACTGACTTCAGTGTAACTGAAGATAGTAAGAGATATGTAATTGGCCCATATAAAGCAATGAAACCAAAAGATGTTTCATTGGAATATGTTATTTTCAGTATTAACAGGAAAAATTAATGCGTTCCAATTATTTAAGAGTTATCCATCTCTCTGTACAAACTCTCAAATGCCTAGTTCTATAAATATTATTTTAGTTGCTAAATTTATATTTTGTATTAAAGAGAACATAGCTGTATATTGGGAAGTATTGTGGTCTAGAATCATCTGGTACTAAGACAAAGGTTCAGTTCCCAGTTCTGCTGCTCACTTGGTGTGTAATACAGGATGATCCAATTAACTGCTATGAATTTCAGGTTCCTCTCCCACCCTTTCTTTTTCTGGTCTATGCAATATATTTTGGGGAGGGAATATTTGTGCATATACACATATACATATACTTTGGTTATATACCACAAGCTTTCATGAGTTGAAGCACACTTCATCAGATGCATAACCCATTTAAGTTTATGATATATACTGCATTTACTCAAATACAAAACAAAGCTTCCCCCACCGATTAGCATGGGAAACCTAGCCACTCGCCTTATATTTGCATATAAAGAAACCTTGTCTATCATACAGTGCTGCCAAAAGCAGAATTTGCCTAGTCACGGAGACCAGCTATGAAGTTGATTAAATGCAGCCAATGCTGAGAATGACTATAAAAAACATGGTCCATAATGGGCAAATATGTTAATGGGAACTTTAATATATATATATTTATTATGAAAGGATCAAAAACTTAAAAACCTGCTTCCATCAGCTTATATTTCATTACAAAAAAACTACCTCAGTTAAAGGCCAACAAAACAATAAAGTATCGAAACTTAAAACATGCTTCCATCAGCTTACTCTATCTTACAAAAATAACATCAACTAAGAAGAAAATGAAACAGAAAATTGTTGTCAAAATATAAACCTGCTTTCATTAGCTTCCAAACCTTCAACAAATAAGACCAACAAAAACATAAAACGTTTATACATTATTCATGATTCATTCTTCCCCACGTTCCCGTTAATCCAGGGCCTGGACACTTTTGTTTCTTAAAATTGTGTTATCCCCTGTTGCCTTACAAGCTTATTTGTTAATGCATATCATCCCTTACCCCTATATGTCTTGTCTTAGTCCTTCTCACGCTATAGCTCTGCCAACTCTCAGGCATTATCATCTTTTCATCTTCCTAAACCTACTAGGTATCTCCATTCTTCTCTTATACATAAATCCATTGCCTACTCCTTACCTACTTCTCTTGTGTCCAGCCAGCAATGCCACCCTTGTTTGCTCAAGCACAAATGCAAAGTATCTTCTACTGAGAGTTTCACTTGTTGCAAGACTAGTAAGTTTATTTCCTTTCACAATGCTACATGAAAGCTCACTGCAGCTTCCCGTATTCTTCCTCTGTCCTTTTTCTGGGCCCTGCCCTATACTTCGTATAGAAGCACTTTTAGTATGAATTGGCTTTTTGCACCCAGCTGCTTTAATAGTTGCTCTGCCTTCCCCCAGACTGTTCTGGCAAATATATAATCCCACATCACACGTCATATGCTTTCTTCCCTGTGATATGTTTGTCTGGGGCACTCAACTGTTCTAAACAGTCCTAAATTGTGACAGAGCACCTGTACTGGTACAATCTAATGTGTTAGCAGGCTACCAAAGTCCTTGTGCTGCTTCTGTAAACTGTTTTTCAAACACCCTCTTCCAAATTGTCTGTACTTTTTCCCTTATGAACATCTTCTATTAGGGGATAGTCTTCTTTTTCCTGACCCAAGCCTTGATTTTTTTTATGGACTACCAACTCTGTAGCAGCTATTGTCTGCATCCTGTACTGATTCACACATTTTACAGTCTTTTCATACATTGGCACTATCCAGGCCCAGGGCTGTGAGAGTGACATTTTAAATATGTTATATTTATGTAATACCATTCCTACATAGAAACAAACACACCCAGTCCATTCAGTGCCCCTTGTATCTGTTCTGTGCAGCACAGACTAACATACTTCATATAAACAAACAAAAACACATCTGGGAAGCCCAATCCTCCCTTCAATTTCTCTTTGTATAAAATCTTCTAAGCCTTTCCCTTTTGGCTTTCCAAAAGAACATGATCTGTTCTTGTTGAATCCTACACATGGTGGTCCAGGATGGAGGGTCCACACATACATACATTATGATTGGGAGTACTGCTGCCTTTTTTACATTTAGCCATCCTGCTATCGATAGCTTGCAAGTGTATAAATTCCCCAACTTTAATTTCACCTTCTCTTTCGCCTTCTCCCAAGATGCTTTGCCTGTCAGTTGCATGTCCACCTCCACTCCCAGTATCTTGATTTGGTTTGTTGTGACCTGTAAACCTAGTTTCCCATTCTTTCCATCTTCCCCACCACAAGACACTTTTTAGTTTTGCCCCTGACACCTTTTTGTATTCATTTGGATGTTTTATAGCTCATTCTAGTGATGCTGTCTTGTGCTAAGATATTACACTGTTGATGTACAGCATATATTTTTTTTGCATGCACTTTCCTCTGGGGATTGGCATGCCCTTGATCATGTGATCTGTCCTGATCCTCTGTGTGCAACAGGAGCCACCGCTGTTTCATGCCTGATCTGACCTTGGCTTTTCTATTAAATGACCATTCACTTCTGTCTAACACAGAGCTTCTTTGTATAAATTTTGGTGGGACTCCCATCATCTTCAGAGTGCCAGACAGGAACTCCTGCTCTACCTGGTCATATGGTTTTCCTAATCAAGATTCAGGAGTGCTACATTCAGTCCTAGGGCTCCTATACATGTACAGGGAGGTTGCTCCAACACACTGTAATTACAACATGTCTGAGCAGACATGAGCCATGTCATCTGGCCTGTGGGTCTCCCCAAAGTTCCAGAAATTTGGTGTCAGGAGCCATGACATTTAACACTTCCATGAATAAATACACCACCAAATTTTGAAACCCGATGCAACTTGATTGGTTCCAGGTCCTGCAAGCCCCTGGACTGACCTGGCACAACTTGTTTGGCCCATGGTATGAAAAAGTCAGGCACCACTGGTTTAGAAAAAGCACACCTACCTGCCTTCTTAGGGAGAAAGTTAAATTTCGTCCCACAAAAGTTTGTGCTAAACAGATAGACAGATACATACACACTTTGGTTAGTCTATAATGTGCAAATCTACCCTGCCCTCTGTAACATCTTTGACCCAGTGTAATCTTTTTTACCATGCCTAGCACAGGGATGTGCTGATCTGTGGCTAGGACCCCTGGACTTTACAATAAATAAAACAAATAGTAAATGTAAATATTTAAAAGTTCATGAGTAGACTTACTCTCAGCTTATTCTACTTCAAATGAAAGGAATATAATTATTAGTAATTCTTATATATATATATATATATATATATATATATATCAAGGCAATGGGATGATTCTACCAATCTCTAGTTTTTGTTATGGTATTGCAAACTTCCTCCACAATTGTTATTGACAGGTATGTACACAAAGCAAAAAGAATGATTACCTGCCCTTCCACATCTCATTTGATTAATGGCCCTAGAAACATGCTTCTCACCTGGTTTAGAAGGAGAAAACTGCTGTGCTAATTACTGATACTCAGTTTCTGTCACCTTTCACCATAATCAGTGCCACCTGCAAATTATTGCACCTCTTGAGAATCACACCAGCAGGCAATCCTCAAATACTAGTGGTTCTGCATTGTGTGCAGAGTTGGTTCCATCTGGCCATTTTCCCTAGGCAAGAATTCCTCTGAATGTTTGGACATTCTGCAGAAAACTTTCTGGCTGATCAAGCTTCCTTCTCTCTATGCTTTGTCCTTATTTTTAACTAACTGCTATTTACTATTTTTTCTAAGACCTTTCATTTTTAAATACATTACTTGCCTTTCCTTGTTTTTTACAACTCAATGGGCACATCTACAGATGTATATTTACTGTGCAGTAACCAAAATTACTGCACAGTACAGGAACACATGTACATGTGAATACCCATACTGTGCAGTAAATATGGTGACTTATGCCAACTTGAGCATAAATTTGATACCTGTATCATGCATGTATCAAATTTATGCCTGATTAGTTGCTGCACAGTGATGCATGTGTAGACACCTTACTGTGCATCATTAATGTGCCTTAATGCTTGCATGTGTAGGAATCGGCCTATTCCCACTTACTGCACAGTAAATTTAAGCGAGCCTAAATGCATGTGTAGATGTGCCCAATGACTTCCAAAACCTCAAATATTTTGTACAAATGGCCAAGCAATCATGGTTTTCTGGCATGAATGTGAGAAGTGGAAATATAGTCACCAGGACAAGAATATATGTGTTGACCAAGAATTGCACCATAAATGTTTGTTAAGTGAATTACAGAAGGTGCTGACATAGTCTAATTTAATTATATATAATTTTCTTCTTTTACATGTTTTAATATGTACATAAAAATTGGCATTAACAAAAAAATTAATTGGGCCTTATTAGGGCAGTACCTACCAGGTTTAGAAGCATTCTTACCTTTACCTTGCCAGAAACTTTAGCATATTCAGGAAATGAGATCATATTGCAGCAACTCTTGTAATGTTGCACTTCTGTCCATAGCTGGGAAGATCCTTGCCTGCATTTTCCTCAATAGGTTCACTTTTCTCTCTGAGGACATTCTGTCCAAGTCAAATAGATACGAACTTTGATCTTAGACAGCTGCAGAAATGCTGCGAACAACACCAAGATCTTTACATGGCCTTCATTAACCTAACTAAGGTCAGTCAACAGACAGGCCGTCTGGAAGATCCTGATGAGGTTTGGATACCCGCCAAAAATTGTTACTATGATCAGACTTTTTATGACAATATGACAGCAACTGTCCTAAGCAATAGTGTGACAGTGTGAAAAGTCCATCATGTCATGCAATGCTAAAAATACAGAGAACAAAAGAGTACTTACCAACTGGCGAGTCCGGCCCAAGAGCCCTGGATGGTATTTAGCTTGATCAGCTGGGAGACCTGGCTATGCAGCGAAAGAAGTGCTGTGGCTGGCCTCACAGCTGATTGGTGTGGGAAATAAAAGAAAGCTGAGCGGGCAGTCTGCATCAGCCCAGGAGAGAAGGCTACATAGAAAGAAAACTGAAGGAATGAGAGACCGACCAAAGGGACTTGAGAGGGAGTCCCAAAGACTGACTCACCTGTGGGGGCAGGGATATGAGGCGGCTGCAACATCCAAGCCAGTGAGTCAGAATTCAATGGGTGCAGGCAGGAACCTGGAGGGAAGAAGAGATCGGACCGAGAGTTTGTGTGAGCTTGAGGCATTGGCCTCATGTGACTCTTCCCTGAAGGTTAAGGGCAGAGATGAACTGCGGGATGGTTGGCTTGGGATCCATAGAGGGAAGAACGGAGCAAATGACTGAGAACAAGAAACCAGCTGCCTGGAGGCTGATCAAGGTAGTCCGTGGAGACTCCCACAGAGGAGAACTGATGTCATAGATTTCATAGACATTAGGGCTGGAAGGGACCTCGGGAGATCATCAAGTCCAGCCCCCAACCCAAAGGGCAGGAAGTCAGCTGGGGTCATAGGATCCCAGCAGGATAAGCATCCAATTTGCTCTTGAAGGTGTTCAGTATAGGTGCTTGAACCACCTCCGATGGCAGGCTGTTATAGATCTTGGGGGCTCGGACAGTAAAGAAATTCTTCCTTATGTCCAGCCTGAAACTTTCTTGTAGTAGTTTATAACCGTTCAACCTTGTCATCCCTTGGGGCGCTCTGGTGAACAAACGTTCCCCCAGATCCTGGTGGTCACCCCTGCTAAACTTATAGGTGGCCATTAGATCACCCCTGAGCCTGCGCTTTTCCAGGATAAAAAGCCCCATGGCTCTCAGCTTGTCATCGTAAGGTCTGGTTTCCTGACCTCTGATCATGCGCGTGGCTCTTCTCTGGACTCTGTCAAGCTTCTCCACATCCTTTTTGAATTGTGGGGCCCAAAACTGGATGCAATACTTCAGCTGCGGCCTCACCAAGGCCGAGTACAGAGGGAGAAGGACATCCTGGGATTTGCTTGAGAAGTATCTATGGATGCAAGCCAGCGTTTTGGTTGCTTTATTAGCCTCAGCATCACATTGCAGACCCGTGTTCATCTTGTTCATGTTCAATGATGACCCCCATGTCTCTTTCTTCCATAGTGCTAGCCAGTGTAGCACTGCCAAGCCTATAAGGATGCTGCAAGTTTTTTTTCCCAAGGTGGAGAACCTTGCATTTTTCAGTGTTAAACACCATCAGGTTCTCGTCCACCCATTTGCTGAGCCTGTCCAGGTCAGTCTGGATCTCCTGGTGTGGATGCTTTGTCCCAAAGTTTGGTGTCATCGGCGAACTTGACCAGTCTGCTCCTGACTCTAATGTCCACATCATTAGTGAAGATGTTGAACAATATGGGTCCAAGGACAGAGCCTTGGGGGACCCCACTGGACACCAGGTAAAATTGCAAGTAAAATTATAACATCTGGTGTGGTGAGGAAAGGGGATGGGGATGGTTGAACCTGTGAAGTGGAGCCAACCTTTTAAGCTACAGATATAATGTCAGCCTTAGTTGACTGAAACCAAGGTTCTCATCTACCAGGTTTTGTCATCCCTACCCTGTTGTATGGAGGTGAAACTTGGACAACACTTTAGAAAGTTATCATTAGCAATGTCTTTGGAAAATTCTCCATATCAATTGGGAGGTCACAAAAATGAAAGTCAGTGTTCTGGGTCAAGCAAACATCACCAGCATTGAAGCCATGTTCATACAACATCAGGTCTGTTGGACAGAACTTATCATACAGTTGCCTGGCACTTTGTGCTACTGCTAGTTGTCCTCCGGAAATGCCTGTGCCACATACCCTCTGGCATGCGGCAGGTTATCCCAGGTGGAGTAGGAGAGGCTAGACCCAGCAGCCTTACCTGGGGTCCTGGGAGCCTCCTGGGTCTGCAGCAGCAGCTATCCTGCCACTTGGCCAGCAGCTGGACTGTGGCTCCAGCTGACCAGGCTCTGGTCTTGGGTGGCATACATTGTTCCAGCGTGTGCTGCCCCACTTTTTTTTTTGCATGGGATTTTTGAATTCGGGATCTCCTGAGGTTAAAAAAAACTCCTGCACTGCTAGCTTACAGGGTGGAGAACACCTGAATGTGTGGTGTGTGCTGTGCGGTCCTGCAGATGCGTCTGTGGCCGTATAGCTGTGCTCATATGGGTGTGGCCACTGCGATGGGAATTGGAGTAAAATCAGTATCTTACCCAAGAGGACATCTGGGGGAGCGAACAAAGAACTCAGCTGCTCTTGCTGAAAGGCAAACCAATCCTGGAGGCACACTGGCATCTTCACAGGTGTGCCAAAGCTCATTGGACAAGCTCCAGCCATCTGAAGCTGTTTCCCCAGTGATGAGGAAGTTGATGAGTCCTGGAAGGACCAAGATCAGAAATAAAAAGCCACCAAGTGAAACGCTGCAGTGGAGGGAGGGCCCATGTGGGGGAACCCAGAGTTCTGTATACAGGCTGCCAGAGAGGGTAGCAACAGAAGGAACTGTTGGAAGAGAGATGGTGGCAGTAGCTACCCAGCCCAGCTGTTGGAATTGTGAGGACAATGAGAGGACTGAGATCCTGGAGAAAAATGCTGACAGCAGCAGCTTGGCACAGCTGACAGGCCCCTGAGGCTATGAGGAAGAAACATTTTCTTAAATGGATTGTGTTCTTTTCTTTTTTTTTCCTTCTGTGAACACTGACTTTGGGGAAGGGTCCCAGGTAGGGAAGAGCCTTACCTAAGGCAGTTGCCTGGGTTTTGTTGGACTCTGCCAAGGGACTATAAACTTGGTTTGTGTTGCGCATTAACTCAGTGCAAGATGTCTTAAGGTGATTGACCTAATCCATTTCATTAGGTGGACCACGAGGGCTGAGGAAAAGCCCAGGCCACAGATTACTTAATCTTCAGATTGAGGAGGCAAAATCTGAAGTGGTGCATCCACTTCAAGCAAGAAGGGGTATTTGGAAGAAGGGACATGACAACACTTTTGAGGATGGATGTTTTGTCTTATTTATTTCCTTTTGGTACTATTAGTTTTCTGTGCCCTTTTTGGGAGTCAAATTCTAAAGGATAATAGCTCAATTTATCAAGAGCAGGCAAGGGAACAGAGTGTTGTATGGAGGTGGAACTCTGCAGAATAACCCAGTCAGCAAACCTATGATGGAGATCTGATCACAGCCACAGAAATCCAGTGCAGCTTCCTATCAAGATTACATGAAAGTCATGGTAGACAAAGATTAACAAGTGGCTATGAACTGTGGCTATGCTACATCACCCAAGGACACTCACCTCACTATGGAGCCAAACAGATGAGAGAGATGAAAGGAAAGAACTGTGACCCAACATCACCATGATCTTCTCCTTCCTCCCAGAATTATTTGGCATGTCTATAGTCCAACATACAGAACTCATATTGGCCTCCCCAGTCATCTGTGTGACCTGTGATGACTTCCCTATTTACTGGAAAACTCATCCTCTTATCAAGGGACCACAACCTCCATTGACAATCCTAACCCTATAAATTGATTTTGAGTGACCTCTTACATGTCATTTACATCTACTTATTTTTAAACCTATCCAGCCTTCACTTGAAAAGACTGAATGCAGTGAAAATTCCTAATCATCCACATTTTATTCACCAACAGGGTATATGTGTTTTATGTAAATATTTACTCTCTTATTAAATGAAAAATTAGTAGTCATAGGATGTGTCTACCCATGCACTTTACTACACAGTACATTCATTTGCTTTGCTATAAAGCATTACTGTCTATGTGTGTGTCAATTAGACTGGCATAGATTAATTTACTGTGCCATCAGCTAGTCCCATCAGACACAAGTACTATCCAATGGTGCAGGAAATTACTGCAGTTAAAGACACTTGTAGACAGTAATGTTAGGATTAGTTTACTCCAGCTCAAATTGGACCAAAGTTTACAGTCACATTAATTGCATGTGTAGGTGTGCCCATATGGTACCAAGCCACACTTGTTTAAATATTATTTTAGAAATGCTGAGTGATTTCAGAGTAATTATTCAACCAAAAATCCTTCTAAAAGTTGGGTTACTAACTATATGTGTAACAGAAATATTCATAGACTTCCATCTTCCATTTTCATCAGTAACAGGAACAATAAAGCATGCTTACATGTAATACATATTTTTAAAATGTGGTACTTGGAAAATAAAGCAAGTCACACAATATTTTGATATATTGGTGAGATACATATCCTGTTTTCTGCATAGAACTCATAGCAGAATGAAAGTTTAAATTATTGGAAAAATGATACTTTTCATGCTGAAAAAGGTTGAACATTCTGAACACACCAGTAATAGTTTCCTCTCCTCCAAGAAAATAATATTTCCTCTTTCTTTCCAGCAGCCTCCCAAGACAATTTAATGGTATTTTATGTTAGCCCCAGTTTCTTATTCAAAAACGTTTTCCTCTTTAATCCATACTTTTTATATAAAACCTTTGTGTTTGCCAATGTCTCAAAGGACATGATAAAATATCTGAGATCAGTTAAAAAATGACATCTGAGTGTTGATATAATTTGGTGTAACTGGAAGAAGAGCATCTATCTTTTCCCTTCCACAAATGTATTACAGCACCAGTGAGTGGCATTCTATCATTGAAAATATACTGTGGGGAAACAGCGTAGCACAATGCACAGTCCCGAAAATAGACTTAAATGAAGATCTGTTGGTATTAAACAGCTACCTGAATAGACCAGTCATGATTTCTATTGAAAAATCATAGCTATGATAATATTGTGACAGCAGTATTGTATGCACGTGTGTTTAATATCAGATGTCTCACTGGGAGACTTTTCTTCAAGAACTTGGAGAAGGGTATCCTACTATTATATAATGTAACTGCATAATGAACTACTTATAACACGGGTGCAAAACTTTAACCTGGTCTGAGTTCTCTCTAGAAACAGATAAACCTTAGCTGAAACAAGCAGGTGGGAAGGAATTTAGATCCTTAGTTATTTTAGCAGATTAAGATTGGATTTGTTTCTTGTTAGGGATAGAATTTTGATAAGCGGAGGTGAGTGTGAAATATACTTAACAGATTGCAGCTGCATTATGTTCTTGTTTTAAATGTGTTTTTATCATTTATTAAATAATACATAGTCTTTATTAAAGTAAAATATATTACATTTTCCAAATGTTTGTTACTTGTTTTCTATTGTACAATAAGACATGATAATATATAACTACTACTACTAATAATACAGTAGCAACATGGTGGTGCACTGCATTTGCAAGGGAGACTTAATTTTACAGCTTAATGGAATTCGTTAGCAAAACACTGCTAAGTGTGATCCAATCCCATTATCCCAGTTTAACATGAAATTCCATTGGAGAAGAAATACAACGTGAAGAGAACAGGTTTAACATAGTACCCGGCGTCTTTAAGATGACAAAAGAGTAATATGGGATGAGTTAGCTTAGTAAAGGTTCTGTGAATATTCTTGAAGGTGTTGAGATTTTTTTGTAGTATTTTATTCAGCTGAGATAATGAATTTAAAATGATTTATCCAAATATGGGTAAAAAGTTACTAGGTTTTTCAAAGTGCTTTCTGAGAGAAAAAGAGTTTGTCTGTGTAACTGACTTTTTTTTGAAGGTCCTAAAGGAATTAGTGCTTGTCTTGAAGGGTTCATGCACACAATCCTAGAAATCGCTCTCTCAAGTAATTACCCTTTCTAAGTACTATATCTTTGTAGGAATATATTAACTTCCTCAATTCCTTTTTCACTGAAACTTTGGATGAGCTGAGTTTAAAACTGTCTTTTGCTGTACTTTAACGTTTGAAGAACTTATATTCCCCACCACACTTGTTTTCTAATAATTCATAAGTTATTTTTGACAAATTTATAAAAGCAAAGATAGTTAAGAATAAGAGTTCTCCTACTCTTTAAATCTCTTCATTATTTCTGAAAAATGTAGAGGTCTTAGATTCATATGCAACACTAATTAAGGAAGAAAAGGCTTTGTATTAAACAGTAAAGAAGCTTTAATACTCCTTTTACTACTTAAATATTTTCAAAAAGGTGACCTGCAAAGCAAATTCTAAAATAAAACTTTTTTGTTTTTAATCAGGCTTAACTAAGCTTGTAAGGAAGCAATTTGTCAAGGAAATAAGCTTTAGTGAACCACTTTTTAATTATTTTCTCCTTATGTGAAATCTTGTCTTTTCCTGGTGTTTTGAAGGTATATGTAAGGATGTGAAGAGATGAAATTGTACTGCTTCCTATACAATTAATGTTATTTGTGATATCTTGGAATGCATTTATGTAATACCTTTCATGAACTAAGAAATTTCACTTTGCCACACTACCTACCCCCACTTCCACCACCCTGAGAATTTGATGTTACACTAGTGGAAGGATGTTATTGTTTTGAATACACAAGATGAAAGGGAAAAAAAGTCTGACTGAATTTCCTGTATTGATTTCAATTTCTCTAGAAAGAAGCAGATATCTCATGGATCTTTAGGTGGCAGACAGACATTGGGTATGTATAGATATTATGCTTAGATCAGTGTAAGTAGGGTTAGGTCAGTCTAAGTGCTGACCTGGAGGTTAGATCAAGCAAAGATGGACTTCTAACTTAGTTCACCACAAAAGGTGAACTAAGTTATATTGGGAACAGTACTGTAATCTACTGAATGTCTATATATTCATACCACTGCCCCAGGTTTAGAAAGTTGAGCAATTTGCCCCAGCGCCAAGCTATGCTTTTCCAAAACTTCCCCCAAACTGACTGGGATATTTTTAGCCCTTCAACTCTACCACACCTGGATGCCCTTCAACTCTACCACACCTCTACCCACCCTCTCCTTGCACACCCATAAACCCCACTGAGGACCTGCTAAACTGCTGATCTTGCCCACCACTCCCCCGCTGACCCTAGTTTATTTAGACTGTGTTCCCCACATGACTCCCAGCACTGGTGAACATCTGCACAAGAAGGATCTGATGTATGATCACACAACTTAATGTAACCCATTTGATCAAAGAGTAGGTCCCAGGAATGTCTGCACATACTCATTATATGCTGCCCTTCCTAGTTTGCTTCCAGTTTGCCTTCTTAACTCCCTGATAGTCTGTCTGAAAGGCTTCCATCTGAAGCTTCACAAAGAATTTTGAACTTTTTAATTTGAATCGGGACAAATTCCATGTTGATTTTAATTTTTATTGGAAAGAAAGCAGGTCTTTTGTGGATCATTACCTGTGGACAGACAATGGGTACATAGAGATGTTATGCTTAGGTTGACCTAACTAGTAGGGATGTGCAAAGCTTTGGTTGCTGATTTGATTTGGTGGAGATTCAGCCCAATTTGGTGGCCAAATTGAATCTGAATCGAATCAGGAGACCCTTTAACCTCTCTGAATTGATTCAGAAAGGTTTGATTATTCAGACATAGACACAGCTTTAAATGTTTTTCTACATGCCTCAGGGTACCAGGCAGCTCATGAATGCTGAGACGGAGGGGTGGATGGCAGCAGACCCAGAAGTGGACCAGAAGTACTTCCGGTCCACTTCTGGGTCCACCGGGGAGTGCGTGGGGGGGAGGGACCACTCCCTGGCTTAGCAACTGGTGCTTCCTGGGTCTGGGGGGGGATCCAGGGTGTCTACAATCAGGTGTCTACACATGTGGGGAAGTGGGAGCAGATTTACTGCTCCTGGGAGCAGTCTGCTCCCACCCTTACTGGCCCTGCACTGGCTCCCTGCAGCTGCCAAGTGGAGCTCTAGGCTCCCCCTTGGTGCTAGCCCAGGTGCTGGTAGGAAGTGTGGATCCAGGAGACAGCTATCTCCTGGTAGGTGCTGGGAGATTGTTCCCTGCCTCTGTGAGCTTCCTGCTGCCAGGGTGGGCTCCACCACCAGAGCCCAAGCGAGGACAATGTCCTCCTGCCTCAGCAACAGAAAGCTTCTTGCCCCAGTTCCCTGATTGAGGGGAGGGGGCTTGGAAAGACCTGCAGGGGAGGAACAGGTACCAATCTTAGTTTCCTTGCCTGGTATAACATCCATTATAGCATCATAGAGATGCAACACAGCCCCCTACCCTGATCTGCTGGTGAAGCAGCTAGCAGTGAGCCCCTTTCTGGGCTGGCTGCTAGCTGCCCCACTGTGGGTCATGGCAGGGGTCTAGGACCTGCCCTACCACCCCACAGCATTTCCAAGTCCCATGCCTCCATCACCCAATATGGGCATAGGGCTAGGACTTGCCCCTGTCTGGGACCTGTCCCAGCCAGCTCCAGGATGGGCAGGGAATTCTCCAAGTATATGGAGCTCCCTGTCCCAGGTCTGTGATTACGGAGTGGGGGATGGGGAACTTGTTCCCAGCCCCAGCTCTGCAATCATGGAACTGGGTCTGGGAACACAACAGGAGCTTGTTCCTAGGCCCAGGTCTGTGATTGTGGAGTGGGGGCTGGGGAGACTATTCTCAGCTCCTGCTCCACAATTGCAATCCTAGCCTGTCCCTACTCCCAATTCATGACTGAAGAGCAGAGGTTGGGAGCTCCCTGCTACTGGGTCATGGGGACATTGTCCCCACCCAGGGTCTGGTGGTGGAGCTTGTCCCAGCAGCAGGCAGCTCCTGGGGGCAGGGAGCAATCTCCCACCTCCTGCTGCCTGGCTGACCAGGAGCATGTTTGCTCCCAGTTAGCTGTCTACACACACCATACTGTGCAGTAAATAAATTTTCTACTTGTATTTACTGGTAGCAAATTTACTTGCAATTACAGCACATTAAAGTAAATATCTGCACATGTAGATGGTGATGCCTACTGTAACTGTAACTTGTGCTAATCTCAAGTAAAGGGGCTCATGTAGATGTGTCCAGGGCAAAGTTGTGGGAATCTGTGCTGGATGCTTTTGGAGGGAGTTTGCACTATAGTGAAAGAAGCAGGTAGAAATGGTATACAAAGATATTTAGAAGGCATTATTAGGGATTATAGAGTATACAGACAATTTTGGAATATGCTAATTGTTGTGAGTGTTTTGGTCAGTCTGTCAATAGGTGCTTGGTCTGGGTAAGACTAGAGGTGCTGAGATAGAGGTAATGAGTATAACTGACTAGAGCAGGAGGTTACCTGTAAAAAGCCTTCTCATTAATAGTAAGGGCTGTCATAAATGACCCAAATTCTAAATGTGTAATTAGCCACAGGTAGATGTTCATTACTTGGGGGGAGGGGGGACATGGAGCCTTGAAATCATGGGCATTGATTAGGAAGGCTATTTGTTTTTGGGGAGCCAGTCAGTATATGTGCAGGGCCACCCAAGCGGGAGAAACTTTAAAATGTTGTTTCTCTTCAGTGACAGGAAAGGGGAAGGACATAGCTACATGCACACTGTCAGGCTACCTGTCCAGGCTACCAGTGTTATACTACCTGTCATAAATGTTTTGATGAAATAGGACACGGTGTTCTATTCCATCTGTGTTCAGCAATCACATTTATTTTCTTGATTATATTAAGAGTGGAAAGAGACAGTGGAGTTACCATTGGACCACCTCAGAATATTACATATCCTTTGGGAATAAGGTTTCTGAGGAAGCAATTTAGCAAGACTATAAGCTTTAGCTGACCACATTTTAATTATCTTCCAACCTATAAGAAAACTTGTTATTTTTTAATTACTATTAAGTAAAAGATTTTTTTTTTAATTTTAATGTTCAAAATTGTAAATCTAACTTAACTGTGTGTGGGGGAGGAGGGGTTCTCATTGTTTCACTGTTATAGTTAAAGGTTTCATTCCAAGCTGCCTGCGTACTAAGCTGCTAGATTTCATACACTGTTCCAAAGCAACTGAAACATTAGTAATATCCCTAGTAAAGGAGGGAATTGAGTTAGAAAGTGGAAGATTGTGGGCTAGATTTAATTCCACCTGTTAGGTGTGTAAGTGGAATTAGTGCAATTCTGTTCCATTCTGTTTGAGATGCTGAAACAATGTTAATATTAAAAATGAATGTATTCTCCTCTGCTGCATTTTTTTTAACTCAGTCTTAAGGATCAGATGATGGTGAGTGACAAACATACATACATTAATGTATTTGCAGGGACTTGATTAGAGTGGAATAGAATAACATTTAGGTGCCTAAGTCTAATTAAACACTCAACAGGTGGAATAGAGCCTGGCTGCATGTATGACAACTCAGGTAAACTTTGAGATGCAAGATATAAATATACCTCAGCAGAAGGAAAGTCTCATTGGTAGATTTTGGTCCATACTGGGCACATCTACACATTCATTAATGTGCCATAGTTACAGCGTTTGGATAACCATGTACTAAATTAATGCACAGTAATTTGTCCTACTGCACAGTAGTGCTGGCGCACAGATTTTTAATGATGCTTACTGTGCAGTAGCCTAATACTACTGCACAGTAGTAGCATATTAGCATGGTTTTTGCCCAGCACACTACTGCACAGTGGTATGAGACTACTGCACAGTTAGCATTTTGTGTAGATGCACCCACTGTTATGAAAAATACTGCTAAACTAACTACATAAAGACTTTCATTACTTGCAATGGAATGATACTTTAAATAATTTAATTATAAAGCAGTATACTATGTAATTTTATAAAAACTTACTGCTAGACAGGGTCAAATATAGAAGTTGAGAAATGTCTTTCTCCTTCTAACATTGAAAACAAACATTGTATTGTAGGACAAGGGTAGTGATCTAAGTCTAAGTAAGAATTAATTGTTACTTTAATCACCCAAATTATTACCTTACCATCTGTTTTAGATACCCATACAAACTGTGCAGCCCACTCACTGTGATCAACAGAGATTCTCCACCTCTCTGAGCTGCTGATTCACAGCATCTTCTCTTGCCTAAGTCACTAAACTAGCTGTACAAAATTTGGCTTCCAGTGAAGCATGAAGTTCTTTGCACCACACAGCACCTGTTCCTTGTTTGGACAGGCAGGTTAATTCCATCCATAGTTCCTCTACTGGTTCACTGATCTAGTTGACTCTTGACCAGTCTAAATTAAGGTCTTCAGTTCACTTATTCAAATAAGGAAGACCTTTGCCTTTTGATATCACGTCTTTTAAATTTACTTTCTTCTCCAGATATTCCATTTTCTTCACTGTTTCTAGCTGCTGTATAATCCATGTACACCAACAAATCATAATTAGTGTTCATTTAAAAAAATATAAATTCCCTAGTAGGCAATATTTCATTCAAAACAGATTATTTTGCCTCAGTGTTTACTTTCCTTCTGATTGTTGCACCATTAGTTTCCTCCTTACTACATATGTCTTAACATTCATAAATTATATTCATTATAAAATTCTCTATCTTATTTTTTCTTTTCTTTTTTCTTTTTCTTTTTTTTTACAGTCTCTAATGTTACCATTGCAAGGATTTAGGAATGTGGATGATTAGCAGAAAAAAAAGTTGTCTGGTACAGTCACTGTTAGACATATTGTCTCATTAGTGTTTCTGAGAAGTAATGTTTGAGAGCATTATCTGGGCAATAACTCTGTCAGACTTCCCTATTATTGTAGATAATCCACTATTCTATCTAATCTGTCTCTCTGACTATTCATCTGTGATATTTATAGTGTGCCAATCACCACTGTATTTCAGCACCTGTTTCTTCAGGCTCTTTAGTTATATATGTGCACAGCGTAATCATGGCTGCCGTGGAAAAGTTAAACTTGAACCTCAGTGCTGAAAAACTTGTTATAAACCAACAAAATCAAACTCCCCCTCCTCCCCCCCATTGTTGTGCTGGCTGGCTCTTCTGTTATTTTTTCCTAGTTATAACCTACTTTCCTCAAAGAAAACCTTTAAACTGCCCCTCAAAGCTGGGAGAGGTTGGATGGAATTATTTGTATGTTGTTTTTTATTTCAAACTCATTCTTATTGTTCAGAGTTCTTGCCCAATACTTGTTTTCTCTGAAGTTAGAGCTTAGGAACTGACTATTTACTTCCATGTTAGTAATTGCACTCACACAGTCATCTCTCCTCTGTTACTCTTAACTGAGACCAAGCTTGCACTTGAGGTAAAGCCTCTTTGTGATGTTATTAATTTTGACAACTTTTAACCTCAGTGTAGTCTATGGTTTTGACACTATCTTCCAGCTCAAAGATATTCTTTTTAGGTGCATAACAATATCTTAACACTTTAATTAGAACACTAAAATCACTTTGTCTGGACTTTTCTGGTGCCAGAAGGTCCCTTAGCAGATTGAACTTTTTTAGGCCATTTACAGAGGCATAGCTCATTTTCTGCCTTCCTTCTGTTTGCTTTTCTTTCAAAATTTCCTTTAATCATTTGTCATAAGCAGACTTTGTAAAGCCAAATCCACTATGATTCCTTAACAGGATTTTTTTTTCTTTTTTCTTCACAGAAATAAGTTTAAGATGTCAAGATACTTTTTACACCAACAAGTTTTTGTGTGGAGTCACACTAGAGGGTCAGGCAGGCTAGAGAAATGTAGTGCTTATTGAATTAACCTAAGTGAAATTAAGTTGCATAATGTGCTGAAATGGGAATGCCAGCATGATCAAGTAATTAAAAATGAGATATTAATATCAGAACAAGTTACACTAACTGATCAGTTATCCTCAGTGAATGATATTGTGGCCAACAACTTTTGAGAGTTCTTGATTCACCCTATAATGGATGAAACAGACACTCAAAACATTCACAGTGGAAATGCTGACAGACAACTCTTAAATATGTTTCCTATCTCTTTCCTATGCAAATACTAGAACATTTTTTTAGTTAACACTCCATTAGTATTTTTCATCAAGTGCAATAACTCTAAGTAAATAGGCTTTACATTTTGATAACACTTTTTATGGCATAATTTCAGGGCTCTCCCAAGTAGACCACTACTTTTTAAGAACTAGGGGGCAGATTTTGTAATAAAAAGCTGGCAGCTGAAAAGGACAGAACTGTGAAAACTAAATTTTGTATCCTTATTTGGTGAGGTCTGTGGAAAACGTGGTTCTTAGACTTCTGTCGGCAAAGAGAAAGGAACCAAAAGCATCCCCTCTGCTGCTTCAAGTTTTCCATTAAAAGCATTTATAACTGCATACGTGTTTCACTCATATGGAGGAAGTTCAACTGCCAGGACTACTTCAATATACCAGCCCGTGGATGAAACCAGGCACAGTAGTGAAGCCTGAAACAGTGTCTGAATAAGGAAGCTACAGAAGTTGTTAATATTGATCTGAAATGCATAAATGAAACCTTAGCTGTAGCCCCATAACCTGGCTTGAGTAACGACCATCCTGTTCAGTAGGTTAAATTCTTGTTAAAATGTCAGATTAAAGGGCTAAGACAAGTACAGCTGTTCCTGTTATGGATTTTGCAAATCCATAACAAAGCGCAAGCCCATATCTTAAGGAAACCCCTTAGCATACGTGCAACAGACTGAGACACACAAAGGTATTACATATGCTTGACTATGCATTTCTACTGCAAAAGAGAAATTGTGTGCAAAATTAAACAGACACAAGACATGGCATGTGTTTTGGAGGAAATCACTAGCTGTTGTTAGATCACTAAATTAAGAAAATTATCACATTCATTTATCTGGGACAGTCCACACGGACAAAATGTGAGACCTTTGCTCCAACTAGCACCAGCAGTTATCTCTTCACCTCCTCTGTAGGGCAATGTTTCCCACATAGTTTCTAGTTACAGCTTGACCTAGAGATTGATCATTCATGCAATGCTGTACAGTAGTAGTTGTTTGTGTACCTACTATTACAAGGAGGACGAAATTTATCAGAAGGGCAGCAAATGTTGTGTGCCTGCAACTAATAAGGGGCAGAGATTCATTGTACCTCAGCTGCTTTGTGGTAACTGTCCTTGTGCCTGCTCTAACCCCAGAGTGAGGGCTAAACAAGGACACTTTCCCTTTGAATAAAGTAGGTTTAAGTTACCCCAGTGAATCTTTTACTTTATATCCCTGTAAATTGATGCTCCATGGGGCAACTGTGGATTCCAGGTCAATAATAGGCTCCCTGGGGCTCTTGAACTGACTCTAATTCCTGTGACCTCACTTGGGGTCACAGTCTCTGTTTCAGGAACTACTCGTCTAGGCTAGGGACAGACTCAAAAAGCCAGAGCCTGAATTGATTCAATCTTTGTAGGGTAGTCTAATTTTGCTAGGCTGAATTGGTTTGTAACTGGACAGACATACTCTCTGGACTGAGAAAATTCAGCTTGAGTCACATGCCTGCAGTGCCTGAGGCTGGAAGCTGGGGGGCACTAGAGCAGCCCTCCCCTCCCTTCCTTTGTACAGTACAGAGCTCAGCAGGCTGTGGCCAGGCCCTGGCAGGACCTCTGATTAGGGATATCTGTCTGCACTATCTCTTGCTTTTCCTCACTCAAGGGGCCAGGACTGTTTCCAGAACCCAGCCCCCAGCTAGCACTCTTAGGCAAGGGTGTGTCCACATGCATCTGTTGATGATATGGAGCTTTTCCATCTCCCTCCCTGCTTCTGTATACTGTCTGCACAAAATGACAAGCAAGCAAGTCAGCAGGGAGCTGACAACAATGTTTATCACCACATCAGCAAAACAATAGCTTCTGTCCATTACTTAAAACTCCTCTTAAACAGCTTACCAGCTGACCTGTTGAATAGCTCCAAAATGCTCTAAGTGATCACTGTTCTGTCTTCCTATCCCAGTGAAACTGGAGACACACACAGACACCTCTCAGCATTAGCTAGCATACCACCTACCTAATATCCATGGGACTGGGGTCTGTGCTGTGGGAGATGGGAGGCAGGGAGGGAAGGGGGGATCTCTGCTTCAGCAGCAAGCAGTGGCTGTGGGGGTAGGGCAGGGAGAAGCCAGGCAGACCCGGCTGTCCCTGCAGTCTGTGCCTGAGCTTCAGCCAGGCAACAGAAGGGAGGGGCCAACCATGCTGTGCAGCAGTGAGTCCTGCTCAGTCCAGAGAACATGCTGCAATGCTAGGGGATTCTGGTTTATCTTAAACCAGCAAGGGGTCTAGGACAGACATTGCATAAACTGGTTTGACAGAAATCAGTTAAGTCTGATACTACATTCAACAAGGTTAATCTCAAACTGGTTTCAGCCATTTTCAAAATGGTTTATGTTCACTGAACATCTGTTCTGTTACAGGTTTAAACCAGTTTCTGATCACTTAAACCAGTTTATGTGTAATGTCTGTCGCTAGTCATAAGGGCTTAACACCAGCCCACTTAGACCTTGATCCAGCCAAGCATCTAATCATATTAAGCATGTGAGCAGCCCCACTGCAAGCTGATATTATTACACCACTACTTACCTGGAGATACTTAATATTATTACAGCACAACTGTATTTTTATAATACATATCACAGTACATGTAATCCAGAGAATTACAAGGATATTTTGTTAAAAAGAAATTAATGATTTTTTTTAATTCAAAGATTGAGTTACATTTTTGTGTTTAAATCAATCTAAGCCTAAAAAGATGATATTTCTGTATTTTCTGTCCAGATACTAAATCACCAAAACTTTTAAGCATTATCAATTATTCACAGTGACTGTGGTACAAGCATGGATGTCTGAGATTATTAATTTATGACAGAAGTTCAACCAACTGAAAAGTCTGGAAAAAACAATCAAATTCTATGCGTTTAGTTGAAAATTGCAATGAGGTCTGAGCAACTGGTTATTATTAGTATGATTTCCAATATGAGACCATTTATACAGGCATATAGACAAATTTAGATCAAGGTTCAGCAGCATTTGGATGTCAAGATCTTTTTCAGCGAGGCCAAAATCTTGACCACTTCCATTACATCCAATATCCTACCACCCTTGTCTTCCTCTAGGTTTGTTTGTGTTGTTGCTTTGGCTAGGGACTCTCTTATTGGGCTTTTTCAGCATCTAGTTGAACAGGGTCAGATCTGTAGCAATACAAATAAATAAGTAAAATAAAAGAGAAATGGAGGTTTGGAGATAATACAATTACTATATTTAACATTTCTGTGCGTCTTGGTCACTGGGTCCTGAACTATACAAAAGTAACTGTATATATGCTATTAATTTCACCTAATTCAGAAGGATTGCCTATAAGCATAAAGTTAGTTATGTTCACAAGGGTTGGCAAGTTCTGTGACAATTATATTGTCAATGAATATTCTTAACAAGCTACATGTATATGTATAAAACCAGCAATTTAATTTGCAGGAATTGTTGGAAATGAATGTGCTTGTTAAAATATCTAGAAAGTAATCTTTTTCTAAATTACCTGTAAATCAATCTAATTTAAGTTTATCTGCCCCCCTGCACTCCTGAAGGAGGCAATACTGTGATTTGTCCACATTTGGCAAAGAATAAATCAAAAATCATTCAGATTCTCAGTTTCACAAGTATTTGACATTACTGTTGAGAATGGTGCTGAGTTTACCAAACTAAATGATGTATTTCATTGGTACAATGTAAACAAAGCTATATGGGTAGCAAACATAGCAATTTAGTTGTATCATGGAAGTTATCTTAATACAGAGGTATTCACCCATATTTAAAAGGGATTTATATAGTCTTACAATGAATCAATTTTCCCTTATAAACTTTATTCCTTCTTAATAACAGCATAAAGTTTATTTTTAAATTTTAGCACTTCCATTGCTACTCATTATATTAAGACTGTTATAACACACCCATAAATATTTTATTTGTTCTTAAACATGGCATACAGTTTTAGCCTGAAGAATCAATGTCCTTTATTAAAAAACAGACATGGATGTTTTTTATGTATTAAGTGAAACATAAACACATAGATGATTACTAGATTCGATTCCACTTTCCATATCACCCATAATGATAAATTAAAAAATTAGAACAAAATGGAGTGTGTAATGTTAATATTGGTATTTCTTTACATTTATATCCAGAACCATGTAACCTTAAGCTCTGATCAGAAATGCAAAAATACTGACTGCATATTGAGCCCTATTCAGGATCAGGGCCTTGACAATCTTCTAATTTAGTCTTTTTGTCTGGAATAGGAATATATAAAAAAAAAGAAACTTAGCAGAAACATGTTTAAGGGAGATAACAGGACAAGATATCTCAAAAATTTCAAAAGCCAAGTCAAAACTGCAGCTGATCAAGTCCATTCGTTGTGGAAATCTTTGCTCAGTAGTGTGTGTGTATTCAGCAGCATGCAAAACATAATGATTATGCCACCATGAAACATTTAATAGTTAGAAGTCTAAAGTTATAAGAAGAAGGCCTGAAAACCTTTTGTGCATGACACTCATATTCAAAGCAATTGTTGTGTCATGCATAACAGGTGGAGGGTTTGTGGCATCCAGACCCAAACTCCAGGTTATTTTGTGCAAGAATAAACTTCTCAATATAAATTTAACAAACAAAATATAGTTGAAAAAGTACAATAAATGATAACACACATAAGATTCTTAATAAAAGGTAAAATAGAGCCATAATATGTGGTTATATATTTAGGCCATGTCCCTGCAAACATTCATGCATTTAGATAATTCTATACATATCAGTAGTCCATAGAAGTCATTTGGAATATGCACTGTGTATAAAGTAGTGTATGCATATTAGTTTCTATGTAATAATGACAAAGGCCTTAGCTATGTAACTACCCACAATATCTACATATGTGCAATCCCAATAAAAACAACATAGGTAAAATTAGTCAGGTCCATGTTTTCTCAGAGCCTAAGATCATAAAATCATTTCATCAATCAAAATAAAAAAATATATAAGCCATTTCCAAGAAAAAAAAATTTGGGGAATAAAAAAAATTGCTGACCCTAGGTCAGTGCATCAAACTTAATTATGTCTATATGTATTAACCCTGGACCTAAACTGTGTACAATATACAAGGATCCAGTTCTATGAAAATAATAACAATACCTTTCTTATTTAAACCTAATTTTAACATGAATTAACTTGCAAACTGATACACATAAAATAAATTATTATTGTCCCCTAATGACTAATCCAAGCATGCCAAATTATTTTAAAATTTCACTCATCAAATTTTTAAAAATCATTATTTGCCAATGAAAAGAACTAACTAGATGGTGTCCAAATTTATGCTTCATATTAAGATGCAGAATTCATTCTTGGATCTACTCTGTGCTAATCTTTGGATTCCTGCAAAAAGCTGAAGAGTAATTTTTGGTGACTCGTATTAAAATCCATCTGTTTAAGAGACTTTGGATGTGGATAAACAAATTATATTGATTAAAAAAGGAGGGTGACTTTCTGCAAGTTAATTCTGTGCTTGTTCCTGGTCAGCCAGGCAGCTTAACCCCCTTTTGGAAGATTGCAAACATCCTCTTGAACAAAGATGCTTTGACAGGAAATCATACCTTTTATGCGTATGAATTTAGTGACAAGAGTAACTTGATTATACACAGTATTCTAGTTCCTGTTTCAGAATTTCCAGAGAGCCGATGCAGGATGCACCATCACCATGTCCTCCCCATCCTCCCCAGCGAGTTCTGGCCCCACCCATGTGTACTGTTCACATGCCTGAGCTGAGTACCCAGGGCCCCAACTGGACCCAGAAGAGGGTGTGAAGGACCTTGTGGCCCTCTGCAGGGATGCGGAGGCACAGAGGCAGTTTGCGAGCACTTGACTGCCCATGTTTATGAAGCCCTGTCAGGTGGGCTGCATGAGAGAGGCCACTTCCAGTTGGCATGGCACTGCCGCATAAAGGTTAAGGCCTTGTGCACACAGTGGGTGGCCATGACCAATTCCACCCATTGGTCCAGTCATGTCTGCAAGACCATGCCCTTTATATGGGAAGTGATGAGCATTTTGGTGGCCCAGGACCCAATCCACAACACTGCAGTTTTGACCAGTGGGGGTGGCCTGGCCAAGCCCAGGCCCTACCTGACTCCTCTGAGCATGTCACCTCCCCAGAGGAGGGGCCCTTAGCTGTGCAGCACACTGCCTCGCCCTCCTCCCCAGCTACTATACCCACTAGTAGCTCAGGGAGCCCTGGCCAGTGGCTGCTTCACCAACTCTGCATCCCCTCCTCACCTCTCCACAAGGAGTGACCAGCCACAACATCACTGGCTGCCAGCAGTGCCAGCTCCTCCCTGGGGGATACCTCTGGCCAGGCACCAGCACATCAACCACCATGGGCCATCAACCAACACTGGGTGCAGCTGTTTGTGTATGCTGAAAGTAGTTCCATGCTGAGTCACCAGCCATGCCAGCCCTGGACATATGGTAAGTCCTACACTGGGGGGAAGGCCCTCGTAATCCCCAACCCAGTCCCTGCCCCCACTCCCTGCCTGGCCCACCCACACTCCTCTGGCCCTGGAGCCCCACCCCATAGCATGCAGAAAGGTGAAGGTGGGATACAGTTCAGTACTTTATTGGGCAGCGCATATCCCCACAACTGAGCAGACACATGGCTCTCATACCCCGAGGAAGGCATTGATGCCAGCAGCAATGCACAGCCCCTGGTGCAGAGCATCTTATCTCTTAACTGTTGCAAACTCTCACAAAAGGGTTCTGTCCCTTGCCTCTGTGGGGCCAACATCTGGACATGGTGGAGAGGTCACTAGCACCAGGATGTACCGGCACTGGCAGCAGTGCACCCAGGACTAAACCGTTCTGCTCCAACAGCTGGTGGCAGTGTCCAAGGAGCAGGAGGCACAGGACCAGGCATGGTACTAGGCACGGGAGGAGCAGGAGCTAGGGTGGTGGTTGGAGGATGTCACCAGGGAGGTGTTCCAATGCATGATGCATGAGTACTATGACCAGACGGAGGCCCTCGAGGAGTGCCACATTGTGCTTCTCAAGCAGTAGACTGAGCGCTGGGGCCAGGCTGTGTTGGCCATGGATGCTGACCGCCAGGACCTGGATGCCTTTCTGGGCCTGGTGATTACACCCATTCCCTTTGGCACCCAGTCTGACAGGGCACCTTGCTCCCACCTGCGGCCCCACTGGAGTCCCCTCCTGGGATTTGGGAGAAGCCAGGTGTTCCAGGTGTGGCCCCACCAGGAGATGCTGGCCCTCCTGGGCCTGGACTTGGGTGGCCAGGAGGGGCACCTCCCACCCTGCAGGAGCACCAACCACTTGTGCTGCAGCAGTAGCCTGCCACCCTTCGGGGGCAGCCATGGTATGGGAAGGCAGGGTTGGCAAGGAGGGAGCTGCTGTATGCTGTCCCTGCACTGGGCACACAGCTCCCAAACAGGGAAGGGGCTGGCCAGGGGTCAGAGGGTGGGGGAGAGTTTCTAAGATGGCTGCCAAGTGCTGGCAGCTGCCTTTGGCTTCAGCACAGCTGCCAAGTGATGGCAGCCATGTGACTGGCAGCTGGAGCTCCCCCTGGTAGCCACAAGGGCTCATGGCAGCCTTCTCTAACCTGGGAATAAAGTTAGTTCCAGGTCACCTGCACATGTAGACACCTGCCTATTCCTGCTTACTGCACAGTAACTTACTGCACAGTAAATTTAAGCTGGCAGAAATGCACATGTAGACACTCCCAGTGTTCATCACAAAGTGATAAATTTTTCCCTTTTGATGATAAATCTGAAAATTGAAATTACCCTTTTTGTCTCCTGAAATAGAACAAAAAAATTAGAAATGTTCATATATTTTCATAATTAGAAATGTTCTAATTTTCATAATGTTTAATGTTCATAAAATGAAATGCTGATAAATATTGGCATCACTGAAATACCTCATTCTGAAAAAAACCCAAAATATTTCAGTTGTAGTTTTTATTGTATCTTTTATATCAGTAGAAAATGTCATGAAAAATTATTTTGTAATAGCAATTTATTCCATACTGAAAAGGTTAAATGAAACATTCTATTTGTGTGGGGGGGAGGGGTTCTTAATTAGATTTTTACTAAAATTGTCATATCTTCTAAGAACATTTCATTGCAACTTAACTGCTGTTTTCCAAAGGAAAAAAAGTTCCATTAAAAACATTCCATCCAGGTATATTAAAAATAAAAAGTTAAAAACCTTCAGCTATTCAGCAGGAATGACCATCAAATCCAATAATTGTGCTATGGTACATCAAGCAGCTAGCAACACAACAGCTAAGCCGAACTTCCCATCATTGTCTGTCTTTCTTCAGTACCTCATCTGTCTACTTCAGTGACCCTGCTCTGCTCTACTCTCTCACGGGTAGTTATATCACCACAGGAGTCTTACTTGAGTAGCAGACAACTGAAGCAGTCAGCTGAAGCAGAAATAAAACCTTTTCTTTAGTTTTAATAGGGCATCTAGACCCCACATCTAGTAGGAAAAGCAAATCCTTCAGCTGGAGAAGGGAAGAGAACATGCTCTGACCTATTAAGGCTGCCTGAGTTGTCAAAAATGGCAGAAGGAGCACCCAGGTGGAACATTTTTATCAGGCATGTTTAACCAAGGGCAATTGTAAGTAACTAGTATCTGATGTGAAGCAGTGTCCATACTGACCTAGACAAGACTCATAGTATTGGACCTTGAAGCTGAGGCTCAAAACATAATATAGCCACATTCCTTCTAGAGGTATAAAGGAGATAAAAATGATGAAATCCACATGAAAGGCTTCATATTAAAGAGTAAGAGGAACAAATTCAGATCAGGTGCTCATTAATAGGGACCTATGTAAATCAGGGTGAGACAGGTTTTCTTCATGGGCTGCTTGCAGGACAGAGCCACTTTTGTGGGCGTTTTGTGACAGCCCCACTCCTCACTGCTGATTAACTGAGAATAGCCCTGGAGACCCCTCTCCTCACTGCTGATTGGCAGAGAAGGCTGCTTTTCATGTGGCCCCACTCCTTGCCACTAATTGGAGGAGAGGCCCTGGAGAAGATGGACACGAAAGCGGCGACAATCTTTGACTGCTCCCCTTAATGCTGCTCCACCACCTCTTATTCCCCATGGGCTACAAGGCTGGGCATCAGTGTCCATGAGGACCACTGGCATCAAAATCTCTCACTTATGCATCAAAATCTCTTCAATGTTTCTGAGGGTACATGAGGCAGAGGCAGTCCCTGCCCCTGTTAATAGACATATTCATGAAACAAGCTTACTGGCATGTACCCACTAAGCGCTATGGCACAAGTTACCTGCATACCATCAGAAATCTGAGAAATGTTACAGTGTCATAAAATGATGACATTTTTAGAGCAGTCTTAGGTGAAAACTTTATTTCATTTCAGACCTGTATGATTGTGACTTGCCAATAGAGGGCTAGTGAGTAGGGTAGTGGAAAGGAGCCAGGACTCTATTCCTTCCCTGTAGTGGGAGAGGGGAGGGTGGCATGTAGTTGGGAGTCAGAGAAATCAGCATGAAGGCTTCCCTCCTTCCACAGCCAGCAGGACCCCAGCCAGAGCAAATGGTGCAAGAGGAGACATTTTTCAAAACTATTTGAAGTGAGATTGGAGATGGGGGGAGAGGGGGAGGGAGATAGGAGAATGAGAAAGAAGTGAGAAAAAGATTAAAACAAAATAAAGGACTAAAATCTTGCATGTGTCTCAGTGAATTGGGATTGGGTTGGGGAGTGAGGGGAGTCAGGTTAGAGGAAATTGTGCTGGGTGGGAAGGCGGGGGCTGTCCTGGCCCAGGTGGCAAGACCCGGGGGTTGGGAAAGCATGTTTCACCCCACTCCAGGGTCCTGCTTATCTGGGGAGCTGTGCTTGGGCTGAAATGAACAGGGCCTCTCTGCACTTAAAGCAGACCAGCAGCTGATCAGCTGGAGCACAGAGCCCCTGGGAAGTATCCTCCCTGGAACTCTGCGCAGGCTGAAACTGAGCTTCCTGCAGCCAGACCAATACATCTGGGGGGAGCAGGCTTCCCTGACTCTAGTCTGCAATTATGCTCAGAACAGTTATTCTTAGTGTGAAGGGGTGGTCCACTAGAATTTCAGAGGGTAGGAAAGGGTACAACAGGTGGAATCCCTCCGGGGATGCTGGAGGAATTAACATAAAACATTTTACTGCCCTCCACCTTTCAAACAATACCCTGGAATGGCATGGGAAAAACTTTCCCAAGGTAAACTGTCTTTGGAGGGGTTTATCTTTAAAATGTTTTGAAGCTACTTATGGTGATTTAACACCCCTTTACTAATGACTGCTCTTGTTTTTATCTGCCCTTATAACAATTTAAGGTAATTTGTGCCAGTACCCTAAGATAGTTATATTACATTTGTTCCACTGATTTTACTGGTTCCAAATCTGTACTGTGGCCACTCTATGATATACTCTTTTGTTACCATAGTAAACAAAACAAAACAAGACAATACAAAGCATGCAGATGCAGGAACCATCTTTAAACCATATTTATTGACTTTTTCTATTTTTTTACAATTCTTCTATATTTAAATACAGTTTTTACTGTAATCTAAGTCCTACATCAAGGGAGACCTTTTTATTTTTTTTTTTTACCCAGTAGTAAAGTTGTGTGAAAAGTTTCTCCTTTTTACCTATTTTTTCCCCTATGAATTTTAATAAACTTTTAAGTAGCTTTCAACTTTATACATTTCAACTATGTACTTCCAGAGCAAAGAACCATCTATCTGTGTACCTGCTATACATGCCAACAGATTTCCAAATCCTAACTTTTTTGACAGATTTCTGGCTTCCTTGCTGACTAGGAACTCAGGGCTGCTGTTTAGTTCTGTGTATATTATTTTGTTATTCCACTTACGTTGTCAGGTAACATGTGACAAAATCTTGTTCTGCCATGACATGTTTTGCTATGTGACTTTTAATTGAAATATAATGTCACTTCCAGTTATAAATCCAGATATGTGAGGCCATATCATCCTGTATGCATAAAGGTTTTTCATATAGACTATGCTACATATTCCAAACTCAGGTCTTCTTGCTATTAAATTTCTGGGAGAAAATGATGCACAGTGAAATGATACAGATGGCTTTATACAGAGACAATTATACTGTATAGCTGCGTCCGGATGAGCATGACCGTGAAGTATGTGGCACTGCAGACACATCTGCAGTGCCACATACTGCATGTTCTGTTGTTTTCCATGCTACAAGGGAGCTGCATGGAGGGATTTTTTTGACTCCTGGCTATCCAGGATCAAAAAAAACCAGAAAGAAAAAAAGCAGAGTGGTGCATGGAACAGCAGCATGCACCACCCAAAGCTGGAGCCTGGACACCTGAAGCTGTGCTCCCCTGCCAGCAAGGCTCTGCACAAGAGAATCACCACTGCTGCAGCCCTAGGAGGCCCTCAGGACCCCAGGTAAGGCTGCTGGGGCCAGCCCAGTGTTGATCTAGTCTCTCCTACCTCGTCTGGGATAACTTGCTGTGTGCCAGCACACACACGGCATAGGCATTTTCCAGGGACAGCTAGTGGCAGCACAAAGTGCAAGGCTGCTAGTTGTTCCCGAGAAACCATATGTCCATAAACATTTGGATGCACCCTATATGTTCAATTGTTTATATATGTAAAAAAACAAACAAACAAAAAAAAGAGAGAGCTGTAAGGTAAGCTAATAAGCCATGTTACTCTTCATATGATATACTACCAGATAGTGGACTGGTTTTAAGTTTCCTAAGTATTAAGTATTTCCTAAGCTTCTTAAATATTCAGTGACTGCTGCTTCTGTCTGTCATCATATTTATGTCAAAGATAGCCCAGAGAGTAAGGAAAATCAGAAATTCACATTTCAGAATTCCCCTCCCTGCCTTCTCCCTTTTTCTCTACCCCCCTCCCCCAAATATTTGGAAAACAACTGAGCTGTATTAATTGCAGATAAACAACTTTGACCTTCCAAAAGTATTGCACTGGGTTGTTATTTTTGTGAGCTTCTCAGTTACACATATTTTTCAAGAGACATGTATTAGTTTTAATAATAGAAAGCGTTTGATCATTTGGTTAAAAAAACTATGATGTATGTATTTCAGGGTCCAAAGAGTTGGTAAACATTATTTCTCATTTAATGAAGCAGGTAAAATTACAAATTATTACAAATGAGTCCATGTTCAATTATGGGAGTAGATCCAAATCCCAAACTCCCTCAACTTCACAGAGGATTTGGAAAAAGAGGCGAGAATTAGGTATTTGGATACCAATATATTTCTTCCAAATGCAGATGTGTTTAGACTGGATATCCAGTTTCAACCTATTTCTAATTATTTACTCAAATTACTCAAATATAAGATAAGCCCCCCCATAATAATTTTATTCTAAATATTAAAAATGTATATTTTTAAATAATTTTCCAGCTTTAGATTGAATTATTGGAGGTTTTGTTTGAATGTCCTCCCCACCCACACAGGCACTGCTACAGCAGGAAAAAATAAATCTGAGGGGGCATGGCCCCTTTGTTTTCTGCCCCTCCCAACTTCTTCCCTCTGCTGCCTCCTGCTTTCCTCAAGTACAAGGAAGTGAGGGGGACATTTGACAATCATGACCTTGAAATAAACACATCTATAGTACCCATTGCAGAGTGCACGGTGCTGCAACATTCCCTGGCCTAGCTAATCTGAAGGTGATGCTGTAATGTTAAAAGCTCAAGTCCTGCACTTGCACAGTAAGTCAAGGTTCTGCAGTGAATATATTACCTCTGAGGAGGGGCTGACCTTAATATATATATTAGCATGTGCAGTAGAGACCGAGTAACAGGGATTTTGGCGCCAAAAGTGGTGACCACTATTCCCTAAGTGCCTGTGCTCCTGTGTGTGTGCCGGCAGGCTAACACTCTTATGGTAACGTATCACCCATTCCCTGGATCGAAGGAGCGAGAGTACCCTGAAGAGGGGGAAAATCTCTTGGGAAGGTGGGGGATCTGTACAGTTCTCATTGTAAGCATAAGGCCTGAGAGTCTATGACAGCAGGCTCTCTGTATATGTGCTAGTGTAACTTGCAACATTGTTTGCAGCTCTCAGACTGAGGGTCTGCATCTGTTCTATTCTAATCTCTCTCACTGTTTCCTTAGTTATCATTGTAGATAATCTTCTAATTATTTAAGTACTGTTGTTGTCTGTTATCATTAATACCGTCCTGTGATTTCCAGTTTAATTGAAGAGTCTGCTCATTTGTTTTTGTGGTGGAGTAGCGCTGGGCTGCAAGCAAACAACATGCTTAGAGCCTCCCGCCACCTTAAAAATCCTTTCCCTGGGCTGGGTTCTCAGAGGAGTAACACCCTCATTTGCTTAATTAAGAGTCCAGTGCTTAACACCATAGACTTAGTTTATCCAAAATTGATGCATTTACCCTTTTTTTGAAACTATTGCAAATTTCAGCACAGGTACTCCATAAGCTCACTTTTAAGCACTAATTTTGTATGCGTTTTTTTGTTGTACAAACTATATATATTAATCTAAAGCCAAAAGGCTCATGATTTACCATATTGTTTATTGGGCTGGACCCCAGCAGCGTCAACATTGTTTCAAGCTATGGTGAACCCACTGCTCAGTATGTGTGTGTGCACTCCAAACACCCCTCACAAAGGATCCATGTACTAATTACCTCCACTCATGACTGGAACCAGGTATTCTTGTCATGAGCCCTGGACCCTCAAAATAATTATGTGCAGATGAGGCACAGGACAACCTTGTCCAGCTCCACCTCATGGATGGTGTAGCCACACTAATCATATGCAATGGACAGATATTCTAGGTGAATTATTTGCAGCCTTGTTTGGTGACATTTGCCAGACATTAAAGACTGGTAAAGAAACAGGAAACATTGGGAATGGGAAAGAAAATTTCAGCTTAGCTGTGGGAGTGAAAGAGAAGTTGAAATGTGTTCAATGCAGTATTTTACCATGAAATGAAAGTCAGCACTGAGGGGGGCTGTGCTCACTACCATTAAATGAATGGGAACTGAACATGTATCTTATTCAGATAAACTGCCGTAATCTTGGCTTTACACCCACTTTATGGAAAAAGGAGACTCCTCTCTAGCTTGCTCCTGTAGCCATACAGCTAGGGCATGCTAAACCTGGGGGGATCTGAACCCCAAGCCACTGGACTTGGGCCTGCATGTAGGATGCCTGCCAAATGCTTTGAAAGCCCCAGGCAGGGATGGAAGATGTTTGCCAGTAGTAGGGCCACATATGGTTCTTGAATGACTAACTGATTTGCCTGATTTGACTTGGAACATGAAACACTTTCCTTTAAAAAATGCTGCACTAACCCATCCTTGTGGTAGGTTCCCATCAGTACAGGAAACCTGATCAATACCGTAAGGTTGAAGACAGAGGTCAACAGAGCATGGTGTGCAGAGTGGTGGAGGGAGACCTAAAACTTGAAATAATGGCTGTGGTGGTGAGTAACCACGAGATGAAAAAAAAATAAAGAGTGGAAAAGAAGGTTGGGAGACAGATGGAAAATGATCAAAAGTTGAGAAGCAGGCATGAAAGGTGATAGCAGGAGCAACAGAGAAGGCAGCAATCATGACAGCAGCAGTGAAGAAGGAGGTGACAAGAGTGATGATGCCAGAAGGAGGACAGGAACCAAGGATGGCAGGTTACTGTCTGGGAGCAGCAGGTGTAGTTATAATTGGGTGAGAGACAGAATAGAAAGAACATGACTGAATGCCAGCCTATCAAAAGTGGCTTCAAAGGAAGACATGGAAGACATGATAGGATATTTCAGAGAGGAAAAGAGACTGTGGATAAATGCAGAATTAGTGATGGGATAGAGATGGGATCAGTGCTGAACAGATGTGAATTTTGGAAAAGGTACTGTTTCATATACTGGAGGTGCAGTTGGAGCACCTTACCAGCTTAATTGTTTTTCCAAACAGGAAGTTGTGGTTGTTGAAGCAAAATTTTAAGTATAGGTGCTGCCAATGCATGAACTCAGTTTGACTGAAAGTGGAAAATTCCATACAGGGCGTGGACTACCCTTTCTATGACCTCAGGAGCTGTCAATCAGCCCTGACCCACTTTCAGCTCTGAGCAGACTCAGTTGCTATGCAGATCTTAGTGCAGAGCATGCCCAGTGTACGACTGGAATGAGGTAATACCTCTAGAAATTTCTCTTAGCCAAGCAGCCTGATTGGCTATAGGGCTGCTATAAAAGGTCTGAGGGCCCCTCCCTCTGGGGGGAGAAGATCGCGTCACTGGAGACAGAGGCTGGTGTTTCCAGGGACTGTCTGGCAGTCAGGCTCTTGGGCCTACTGGTCTCCTTCCCCAGATTGGCACTCTGTGCTGGTTAGAGCGATTGCGGTTTTGATCTCCTGGTTCCCGATTCAAATTGACCGATTGCTGACTACAATTTTGGACCATCCCACTACGACTTCACCTCAACATTCTGGCATCCCGACCTCGGCATTACTCTACGACTACTCGATCGTCCACCAATATTGGACTGGCGTCACATCTCGTTTTCATCATTCACCGCGTTACAGTTAGTTTGTTGTTCGTGTTATCCACTCAATGAGCTGTTGACCAGCCCTGGGACTAGGTCTTTGACTGAACCTCGTGGGCCAACAGACCCCTTTGTTGTTCTTGTTATTCGTAAGTTTGTAAACTGTAACTGAAGACATCGTTTCCTACGCACCTAAGCGTAAGTCAAATAAATTTCCAACTTGTTTAAGAAACCGCTACGCTTCCCGTGCCTCAGTTCTCCATAGCCAATAGAACCCGGCCTGTTACCGTGTCTAATTGCCACCCTGGCCCACCGTGACTCTGGGGTTTGGTTCCCCACCCCGGGACAGTGGTAATCACGTACTGTACTGGAGAATGGTATAAATATTTTTTTTTTTTGGAAAAAAAAACATGCAGAGGAGTATGGGAGGGAGGAATTAAGAAGGATAAGATTTATAGCAGGAGAAAAGTCAAGGGAACAAGTGGTTATAGTATGAATATATACTAGAGACAGAAGACATAGAAGGCAGATGACCTAGAAAAGTGTCTAGAGGCAGAAGACATAGAAAAGTGGATTAAAGTTTACTTTCAAAGAGTAACGAGTGGAGAAACCTCAGGACAAATATGGTATGTCGGTGGGGTCATGGAGGGCACAAGTAGTGTTACAAGCAAAGGAATGGAACCCAGGTCAGGTGTGGCACTGCCCATTCATAATCCAGGTAGGGGGCACATTGGGGGTTTATGATATCCCATAAGCAACCAAAGAAGTGAAGCAAATGCAGCAAGGAAGGGCACCTGGTTGCACGCTGTCCCCATTCAGCGTATAGAGCTCTGAAGAGAAGGGGCATGGTGCAGCAGAGTACTAGGAGTTTGTAAAAGACACTATATATAAGGGGTGGGACACTTGTATGATAGTTGCCCCAAAGCTTCCACATGTAAGGTCAGACACCTTGAGGAACACCAAGTATTGGAAGAGGACAGCAGGAGAGAAGAGGGGGTTGAAACAAAGATAGAAATGGAGGAGGAGACTCCATGGGAACAGAGGGAGAAGGGAGAAAAAGGGAAGTGTGATATCTTTCATTTATGTGGCTCAAAAAGATACAGGAGAAAAAGGGGAGGGTGGAGCAGAAGAGTGCCCAGACATGGAGGTGGGAGGGTTGGGGAGGATGGGGAGAAAAGACAAAATAAGTAGAAGAAATGGAAATGGGGCAAGAAAAAGAGGACGGCTGAAGAACCACGGGGAAAAGAATTAAAGATGGGAGAGAGCTGCATAAAAAGATGTAGGAGCTGCTCATGGAAGGTGCAGAAGAAAGACAGGTATGAGAAGAACTAGAAGAAACAAGGCAAAAGACAGAAACCTGGTTTAAAAGAAAAATGAGAGAGAAAAAGTTTTTAGTATAAGCCTTGGTGGGAGAAAACAATGTAGTTCTGATACTTTTTGGCTGGAGTGAAGTTGATGAAAAGAGAGTTAAAACCAGTGCAGGAAGAACATCGCACCTGGGTAGAAAAGCAGGAGGTGTTGGAGGCAGGAGGTGTTGGAGGCAATGAAACGATTTTATGAAGAGCTATATCAGAAGAGGGAAATGAACAGGAAGAAAATGACGGATCTGCGGGAAGAGATTGAGGAAAAGCAGAGGAGGAGAAAGCAAAGGAGATGGAAGAAAAGATGAGCCTAAAGGAAGTGGAGAAGTGCTTAAAAATCTTTACAAGAGGGAAATCACCAGTTGACAGACTACCTGTAGAATTTTACAAGAAGTTTTGGTCATGGGTAGGAAGGGATGTAGTGGAAGTTTTCAAGGAAATAGCAGAAATAGGAGAGGCAGGGAAGGATTTTACAAGAGGCATTGTGATCCTACTTTCCCTGAAAGGGCAGAAGGAACTCCTGAAAAACTGGAGACCAATTAGACTCCTTAATATGAACTATAAGTTTATGGCCAAGACACAAGCTTTTAGGATGAGGAAAAACCTCTAGAAGATAATACACAAAGACCAAATAAGTGCAGTACCAGGCAGAAGGATCTCTTAGGCAATCAGAGTGATCAGTGATACACTGCCCCACATCCAATAGAGGAAAACAAATAATTATATATCAGAGTATCAAGAAGTGATGGGGCCTAAACTAAATGCAACAAAAACCACCACAATGGGAATGAGGAACTGGAGGGACTTGGAGAACTTGGGCCTTCAAATAAAAAAGAGGGAAATCAGAGTGTTAGGGAACCTAATGGATGCTGAGGGAAAAGCATAGGAAAGGTAATGACAAGCATACGGCAAATACCTGGGTATGGTCCAGAAGAACACTGTCCTTTGCTAGAAAATTGGTGGTGTTTAAGTCTGTGCTACTGCCAATTATTCTACATATGGGAATTACATTCCCACTGACATGGCAGCAAATAGCAAAAGTATATGGGGAAATAGGTTCTTATGGAATGCCAAAAGGGAAAGGTTGGCTACAGCTGAACTGTACAAAGCAAGAGAGATGTGGGGACTGGGGCTGCCAAACTTGGGATTGTTCATTTATGCAGAATATGTAAGTGCAGTATGCAAGGCAGTAATCGAGGAAGATGGGAAAGTGGCACAAATCACTCAATTTCATGCAGCTGTAATTTTGAGAAAATGGGGAGTATATCAGACTTCTTTGAACAGTCCATGGACATGGCAACTGCTGATTCATTACATCAGGATGGAAGGTTTCATGCAGAGTATAAAAAAGGGAAGGTAGGGCTGGATCTTAAATTGATTAAAGCAGTGAGAGAGACAGGATGGCACTGGTGGGGGAAACTTCACAGAAGGACAAGTGAAGGAGGTGTGGGGAGCAGTGGTGGGTAAACAACTAAAAGGTGAACGTGCTGACCTAGCATGGACGGTTGTAAGAAATATCTTGCTGGTGAGAGAGCTGCAAAACAGATGGAGCTGGATGACCTCAAAGTGCCCAAGGGAGATATGTGAGGAAGATCAAATGGTTGGACATGTTTTGAGAGTGTACATATTCAAAGCGGGTGTGGGAAAGGGTCCGCTACTCTCCCAGTGCCACCAAAATAAACCTTTTCTTAGCATGGGAGATGGTGCTATATGGACTCAAAACAAGGGGCTAGAGGAAATGTTATTAAGGACTTTATTGGTATGTGTTAAAACTAGTTTATCAAAAGTAAGAAACCTCTGGGTTTTTAAGGGCTGGCTTTCACTGAAAGAGAGTGCCTGAAGTTGGGGCAGTGTTAACTGAAATACTACATAGATTGTGACAAGGAAGAAGAAGAGGCAGAGAAAAAGTGATGAAAAAGGACTGAACACACTTGTTTCACTGAACCAGCAGAGAGGACTGACAGGACGGGCAGAGAGTTTCAGGTGGTTACTGAGGTAATAGTTTTTCATGGGGTTCTGTATGAATAAAAAGTTGTGTAAGGGATTTTTGTGGGAAGCTGATGTACATTGTTTAAGGCTTTATTATAAGTAGTTGTATGTTTTTGAACATATACTTGTTTTTTCAATATTCAATGGAGTTTTTTGAACTTCAGTGAAGTTTTGGTAAAATAAAGATGCTCATTATGTGACACTTTGTAAATGTAGGGTGATACATTTGTTTTTAATAAAATGTGTAAAAAAAAAAAGGGTTCTTATCAAAATGATTGCCTAATATGGGTCACGTGTTTTATAGTCATTCTCAGTGATAGCTGCATTTAATCAGCTTCATAGTTGGTTTCCATTACTGATCACATGCTGCTTTTAGCAGCAGTTTAATGACAACGGATTTAATGAGGTATCCTTGTATGCAAATGTAAGACAAGGAGCCTTTTTCCCCATGCTAACTGGGGAAAAATCCTTTTGTTATATTTGAGTAAATATGGTATTATTTTTTTATATAGCAGGTGGTTGATTGAAAGAAATGCTGAAGATTTATCTTTCATTAGCTATTATGTTGTTTAAATTCTTTGAGCCCTGTTGACTTGTTACGTATTACAGTGGGGAAGAAGGAATTCTAAAATGAACAGAACTAGTCTGTTGACATATTTATAGGATGACATATTCAGATTTAACATTTAGAGTGGGGAAATTTCAGTTCATTTTTATTACCAAGGATACGATAGTCATTTTAATGTCAAACTTGTAAATGTACTTTTATTGTTCTTAAAAAACAACAACATAAAATTAGATCATCTTTCATTAGCGTGCTTTTCATAATAATGTAGATACTGAAGGCTTTCATTGTTCGTGGTTATATATATATATTTTTTAACTAGCATTTTTTAAGTTTTAGACACCCTTTTCATTTTTCCTTATAATTAAAAATATGTAACGATGTACAAAGGCCACTATACATATTTAGCCACTACATGATACACAAACTCATGTAATGTACAATGATATTTTCAGATTAGTTTGAAAATATGGACTGTACAGTAGGGGTGTGTGAAGCGGGCCCTATTTGATTCAGATTTGGCCCGATTTAGGGACAGTGATTTGATTCTTTGATTTGGATCACTGCCCCGATTTGATTCGGCCAAATCTGAATCTGAAGATTCAATGCTGATTCGGAGAACTAGCAATTCAGACATAGACCCAGCTTTAAAAGTTTTTTCTACATACCTTGAGGTACCAGCACTGCTTGTGAATGTTGCGATGCTGGGGTGGATAGAGTATCCCACAGGAGTGTAGGGGTGCCCTCCATGTGCTCAGTAGTGAACCCAGAGTACTTCTAGTCCACTTCTGGGTTCACCGGGGAGCGCGTGCTCCCCCTCCCCATGCTGCCATGGCTCAGTGATCAGCCATGGGGGTACCTGGGTGCCCCGCTCCAGACCGAGGACGCATCAGTCACCATGCCAGGGGGATACCGGGGGGCTCCCCAGTGCACTCCCCAGCAGACCCAGAAGAGGACCAGAAGTGTTTCTGGTCCACTTCTGGGTCTACTGCCAAGCATGTTATGCTCTGGTGGGACACTCCATGTGCCCCAGCATCTCGGCATTCATGAGCCATCTGCTACCTAGAGGTATGTAGAAAAAACATTTAAAGCTGTGTCTATGTCCAAATCGCCAAATCTTTCCCAATCTCTCTGAATCAATTTGGAGGGTTCCAATTCAATTCGGAGAGTTTAAAGGGTCCTCTGATTCAATTTGGATTCAGAGATTCCATCACTGAATCAGGCCAAATCTCCGCTCAATTGAATCAGGGTGAAGCTTTGTATAGCCCTACTTTTTAAAATCCAGATTAAATGTGAATTGGAAAGATGATCGGTCAAAGCCTCAACCATAGAGCAGAGTGCTGCAAAATGTTGTTGTACCATTAGGTACTAAGTTACTTATATGCATCTGGGGCAAAGGTAATATAGATGAAAGCATACCTAAATCATATGGCTTTAGCTACCAAATGGTTCAAAACCCAAAGGCACAGAGTTGGCTTAAAGACACTTTTCAACACTTCCTTAGATTATACCTCACCTAGACTATAATCACATCTTTGTCCTGGCCTCCTTGTTCCAAACTCCCATCCTATATTTCCAATAAAGTGGCAGTTACATGGGGCACAGTTATTATGCTCTTTGGCCTAAGTTCAGCCAGTTATGCATGTGGTGACCACTAATAGAATTCATTAAGATCTTTATTCACCCCTAAATAGAGGGCCAACATCAGTCATCAGAAGTAAACTTCAATTAAAACCACCAAACAAATAGTGTATGGGTGTTATGGGGCACCTATACACATGCAGCAAGGCTGCTCTGATGTGCTGTAATTATAGCACTGGAGCAGACTTGATTAATTGAGTCTGTTGAAGTATGGTAATTATACTACCCTCTAGTGCACTCCAGTGTCATGTGTATCAGTGTCACCAGGCTAAAAGATGGTTGTGGGGCCACTTTAATTAAAGCTTGTTCAATGAGCTTTAGTTAAAGACCCCTGCCCCCATTTTTCAGTATACACATGATGCTCTGGGTGATTTAATTAGAGCATCTCTCAAAGTCAGTCTAATTAAAGTGCCCCCCCTCCCAACTCCTGGTGCACATTTATAAATGCCCTTGGAGTATCTTCTAGGGGGGATTCTTGCCTGGGACCACTTTGGCTTTGTCTGGGCTCTTAGAGAATTCCTTGAAGTCAGCCCAGGCATGGCTTTGAGAGCAGCAACAGGGAGGCTAAGATCCTTCCCACTCTGAGAATAACCCCGATCTTTTGATCTCTCTCCTTTCCTGGTGAGACCATCCATGACTCAAAGAACTAGAATTCAGTTCTGCTCCTCAGACAGATACTTACCTCCTACTGGGGAGACCCAGCACAACCCAATATTTCAAGCAGCAAAGACAGTCTCTTCAGGAAAGACATTTACTAGGCCAAAATCTATCCATACAGAGGTTTTTTCTGCCCATCTCCCAAGGGGTTAAACCATCTCTCTGTCCCCAATCTATCCCACACAGCTTTGAGAACCCCAAAAGGTACTTAGCTGTTCCTTTTCCAGTTTTTCAAGGCCCTCAGTCCCCACAGCTCCTCTCCTGGTTGTCATGTTGTGGGTTCATTTCCACTAAGTCAGGAGCCACTTTAACAAAGAGGTTTCTTTAATCATGCCAACAGTATCCAGACAACCACAAGACTCCTTTTTTGGCTCTCTCTCCAACTCTGCCCATCTCTAGCTATGTGTCATAGTGATATCCTGGAGGGGACCTGAGTGACAGCCTAACCCTTAAAGGTATGCAATCCTCACACTGGTTTCTCATTCTAGACTCTTTCCTAAGCACCTGATAGTCTGCTAGTTCACTTTCCCCTCTCCCTTGCTGTGTTTATCCCTGTCCCCTCTTGACCTCTCCTTGGTGTTACCTGCAATCCTCACCTGCTGTTGAAGTCAACACAGCTTTTGTATAAGAATGTATCTGCTGTCCGGTAGATGTTCTATCTAGACATTCCTGGACTTTCCATCACTGACCGCAGGGTAGGTGTTCTTAGAAAAATTTTAAAACACAACTTGAACAGGAAATTGTGGAATGAGAAATAATTCAAAGACTGGATTTTATTAAGTATGGCCTAAATAGGAACTATGAATTCTTATCCTATCTTCTGGGTTACAAATTTTTATTACTTTTATAGATTTCTTTCTTTTTTTTTTGTCTCTTCCAGCACTATTATTCCTCATCCCCTCTCTCCTCCCTTCCTGTCTTTGGTATTCAAACTATTCTCTCCATTTTTATACTGCTCTATGCATGTCCTTCAGCATCTGATGAATTGAGGTCAGGCTCATGAGAACTTATGCTAATTATCTCTGATTGAGTTAGTATATAAGCTGCAAATATACCCTGCCTACAGTCTGATAGCCAGAAACTCTGACTTCAGTGACTCTAAAGCATTCTTTCCCCCCTGCCTGAATTAGCAAGGAGAAAACTAATGCAACTTTATTGCAACATGAATACTGTTATAATCAGAAATAATCAGAAATATCATACTTATCCCCAAAGTCTGTCATTTGGGACAGTGGGGTTTTTACCCACAGAAAATTAAGGAAGGGAAAAATACTTGCAGAAGTGTTTCCTTCTGGGGCTTTTTTCACCACACCTTATTCCCTTTTCTAAGGGAAAATTTATGAGTAGAAGCTCCTAACATCTATCTGATCATACTCTTGTCTTGTTTTCACAGTGCTACCCCATTGTGCCCTTCTTGCAGAGAAACTTGTGACAGCTACCTAGCATTCAACAAGGACGTATTTCTCCGGACTGTGTTGTCTCCAAGGAGTTTAGCTCTGTGTCTTTCTCCAGTTTGTTTCTCCCACACAGAATGAAACAGAATAAGGCAAATGACCACAACATTTAACATTGAATTGTTTCCCTCTTTCAATCAAACACTGTTGAAATAGTTTAGATTTTGTTGCAATTGTTGAAAGCCTTACTTGTATTTTGTGTAAAGATCTGAATTTCAATTGAAATGAAAAGTAAACAGATAAATATAGATAGTAAACTTTAGAAATCATCACTGATTTCCTCAACAAGAACACTAATAATTTATTTTAGTCAAAATTAAACATAATACTATCTAAAATTACCTCATGAACCATATTTTTCACCTGCTTGGTTAATTGTTTGCATACCTTTAGTTATTTAAATAAGGTTTCATTTGAGATGAGAAGCTGTTTTATTTCTACATTCTGTTACAGATGTGCAGAGTTTCAGGTTGAAAAGTTGGCCTGCAAATGTTGTATGCTATAATTGATGGTGATATTGCTTTATTTTTAATCTTCCTGAAACAGTAATTGTAAAATTAGACACATCTATCACTTGATTTAAGCAACTAGCAAGAAATGGCAAAAATGTTTAGTCAGTGTTTCCAAAATTCAGTCATACAATCACAACATGTTCTTTCCAATCATTAACAGGCAATTTACTAGCTTTGTCACTTAATGCATCTGAAATGCAATTGACAGAATGACAAATCTTTTTATGAGGAGTCTGAGTCATATCAAATTAGCCACACAGGAATGTTTTTAAGATATAACCTGCAAGGATGTAATGTCTTTTTGATTTTATACTTTCCATGTTGCTATACAGACACTGCTGTAGATACAAAGATAGAATGTCTTTTTGATTTTTATACTACTCGTGCGCAGGACTGCATAATTAATTTTAAGCCATGGTAAGAAATCCACGTGATGATATTTAAGGTGTAGGGTGTGAAACTGTACCCAACACAAATGAATTTATATGAAAGAGTAGCTCATTTACTATACAGTCAAAATCCCTTTTGTTAAAATTCTACAAAATCAAAAGACTGTAAATCAAGATCCTTGCAATATGTGTCCCAGTTGGACTGCTAGATCTAGACTTATGTAGAAGCTTCATTCATGAATGTTCTCTCTAAGTTATTTGGAGTTCTCTGCTGGGATGATAATTTGACTTCTAATGCAAGTTGCTTTTTTCCAGCACAGACCTATAAACCAAAAAAACAAAGCATGAAAAATATGCTCCATCTGTCCCTCCAGTGTTTCTGAGCTATGTAGTTAAAACAAAATGGCAAGCTCTACAGCAATATAGCTTGCTGGGGACTGAGTCTTTCTGTCTGCACTGCGCACCCAAGTTCAGGTTTTGACATGAAGAGACCAGCCTAAGGGCTGATAAAATGCTATGATTTTGTCTTCTCAGTTTCAGAGAGAATGAGCCATATTTTTGCCTGATAGCTCACATTCATGCCACACAAGCAGCTCCTGATGAATAGGAAGGAAAGCAAAACTGCTTCAAAGCTAAGAAGCAAAACTAATTACTAATTAATGAAATATCACAAAAATGACCTAAAATATCTCTAAGTTAGTTCATGATCATGCTGTTCATTCCTAGTGTATTACCTTCAAAAGCAATACCTCTGGAAATGACATGATATTAAAAACAGTGATTAGCAGTCAAGTACCAGACTCTGGAAAAATTGGAATATGTGCTTAAATTTCAAGTATGCAAGTCATCCTGTTGTATTCACTAAGAACATTCATGTGTTTAGAGTTAAATACGTGTGCTTGCAGGACTGAGGCACAACTTGATAGTATTTCAGAAAACCCTCAAGAAAAAATGTAAACTATCAGTGTTCCTTCCAATAATTTAAAACAAGCAAGAGTAGAAAAGGCATTTGGCAAAAGCCATCCAAAATAGTTGGGATGAAATAAAAACAAACGTATCTTGACCACTGTCTAATTATGAATATGTAATATTTTCAATATATTAAATTACCTAAGCACTCTTAGACTCTTCCTAACCTGCCACAATGAATCATCATTTCTGGATAATCTGTCTCTGAAAAGGACATATCTTCCGAACTATCAAACATCTGCCATACCTTTGGGTGAGCTGGCCTTCCAAACTGAAAGCTTTTGAATATTTATTACTGTTTCCCATAATATGACTATTACTTTCACAGTTGCAACGTTAAAGCCAAATATTTACATTGGTCCTATAAAGAGGCAGAACTCCATAAAGAGTATTTAAAAGCAATAAAACAAGTAGAGACCCTGAGATGTCCTGAAATTGTTGTTAGTAAAGAAAAAAACGTATACCAAAATTCCCTTGTAATATTAGTCTGACCACATCCTCATGTTTGGAAAGTGTGCTTTGAAGACATTTGCCATTTATAAGACAAATTGTAATCTTTGATATGGCATCCGGGGGGAACAGCAAAGTCATAGATTTGATGTTTTAAATTTAATAGAGTAGGATTAGACACCGTGAAATTTTGGTGTAGGAACTAGAAAATCTTCCCTTCACGGAATTTGACAGATGATGTTTCTTGCTGGTAGGAGGAGAAATTTTGGTGCTGTACTTTAGGAATATAAATAACTAAAGCTAGAGTTTGTCTTTTTTCAGTTCCTGAATATGGGATACCGCATTTCTGGGCTGCCTCACATGCAAGCATTGGGGCTGTGTAAAACAGGCCCAATTCGGATTCGGGTTAAGCCTAAATCAGGCACAGTGATTTGGATCACTGTCCCTGATTTGATTCAGTCAAATCCGAATCTGAAGATTTGATCCTGATTCGGCAAATCAGTGATTCGGACACAGGCACAGCTTTAAAAAAAAGTTTCTGCATACCTTGAGGTAGCAGGTGCAGCTTGTGATCACTGCAGTGCTGGGGTGGGTGACACAGGAGCATAGGGGGCTCTCCAGCATGCTCAGCAGCAATCCTGGACTCACCTCATGCCCTCCCAACTTAGCGATCAGCCACAGGGGGACCCTGGGTGCCCCCCCCACCCCGAGACCCAGGAGGCACCAGTTGCCAAGACAGGGGAGTACAAGAGCCCCCCTGCATGCTCCCTGGTGGACCAGGAAGTGGACTGGAAGTGCTTCTGGTCCACTTCTGGGGCTGCTGCTGAGGGTGCTGGGGAGCCCCCCATGCTTCTGTGGGATGCTGCATCTCCCCAGCACTGCAGCGTTCAGAGCCCCAGCTACCTAGAGGTATGTAGAAAAAAACATTTAAAGCTGTATCTACATCCAATTCACCAAACCTGTCCAAATCTCTCCGAATCAATTTGGAGGGTTCCAAACTGATTCAGAGAGATTAAGGAGTCCTCTAATTTGATTTGCATTTGGAGATCCAGCTACCAAATCAGGCCGAATCTCCACTGAATCAAATCAGGGACTGAAGCTTCACACAGCCCTAAGAAGTGTAGGGAGGAAGTATTTCTTTGTCAGTTCCCTGGAGAATTGGTTCCTGAGGGAGTAATTAATTTATACAGTCCTTTGCCAAATGAAAGACAGTCCCATTTTGGTTTCTCTCAGTTCTGCTGACCTGTATATTGAAAGTAGATGGGATCAGAATTGATTCCAGTATATTCTCCACCTGCTTCTTTCAAAGTGTGTGAGACATAGGCTCTCAGAACCTGCTCTTCCTCATATTCTTGTTTATAATATGTCTTCATCTCCTAAAGTCCACATGTCTGCATGGTGTTTAAAGGAAACAGAAATTTGACAAAGGTTCTGCTGAAATCAAGGAGGTGCCTTTTACCCACAAAACTGCACCCAGGTTTACGTGAAAGAGAAATTGTTGAAATCATGTTTTGCTAAGTTAGGTTACATAAAACCAAGACCTCTTGTATAACAAACCAAGACTATATGTTTATCAGTAAGGATTAGGATTCAGACCTACAGAGCCTCAAAGAAGGTTGCCTCATCCAGTTTCCAAGTGAGCACATCTATAGAGGACGTTTATTGCACAGTAAACATCACACATTTACACATGCATGCCTATCAGGACGGAGTAAAGCAATTTACTCCACAGCAGGATAGTACTTGTATTGACTAAGTACTAGCCTGCTCTGCTGTGGAGTAAAACACTCCACAGCAGTGCATGTGTAGACACTGCCCAGCTGGCTGGGACATGAGGATGCTTCAGTATGGGGGTTGCCTGCTGGCTAGCCCTGCACTGAAGTACTTTCCTGCCCCAACCAGTCCCTCCACAGCACAGTGAGTTGGGGGAAATAGCTCTGGGATGGTAGACTGACCCCCCAGATACCCTGCCAGCTAGGGCTGCTCTGCTCCAGCTCAATGTACTGTGCATAAATGAACTGTGGAGCTTATTGCTCTGGAGTCGATTGCACCCAGGCATTTAATATGTACATGCATCTAGGAGCTACAACATTCGGAGCAATAAGCTCCTCAGTTTATTCATGCACATTAATTGGACATGTAGACATGCCCAGTATAGTGTGATGTATATCTCCATAGAATGACAACTGGTTTTAACTGTTGCCTAAACCTTCAGGTCATCTCATCTTCCTTCCCAACCCAAATACAGTAACATGTAAGCTACTCTGTGAGTACATCTACACAAGACACTTTGCTGTGCATTAGTATATGCTATATATGTGTGGCACTTACTGCACAGTAAATTAGTCTAATGAGTGGTTTGCTAGTGCCAAGAAATAAAAGTACTAAATTAATGGCAGATTAGCTACTCTGCAGTAGCGCATGTGTAGATGCTGACACTGGGTGCAAATCTAAACCCAGTCAGCCACACCAGCAGGTGTGCCTTCTGCCTGGGCCAGAGCCACATGGCTGGCAGTTCCTCCAGCCACATGGTAGGGATATCTCCTTGATTGTCCCAGGCTGGCCTCCAGACCCCTGGCCTGACCCTCATGACTTATGCCAGTTACTGCCTGTCCCCTGGTCACTGTGACCCACACATGTAAGCAAGCGCTGCTCGTAGCAGCACCACAGACCCTGACTGTCCCCTGGGACCTCTGCCACCAGCTGCCTGCCTCCTGGACACTGTGTCCCTTCACTGTGGGTGTATGCCAACCCCTGCTGGCACCTGGAACCCCGGCCTGAGCCCTGAAGGCCCCTGGAAGCATTTCTCATGGCAGCCTCCCCAATGCCATGGTCCCAGGGCCCCAACTAGTCCAAGTGAGAGACCACTGACTTCATTTCAGTCTGGGGCAACACAGAGGTACAGAAGCATTTTGGCTGGGCCACCCAGTCAAATGCTCATGCATACAAAGTGATGGCAGCCCACATGCAGGAGCACAGCCACCAGCAGTTTGGGTCTCAGTGCTGCATCAATGTCAAAGCCCTGTGGGCCCAATGGGTCCATATCACAGACCACAACCAGCAGTCCAGGGCTGCCCACAGGACCATGCCCTTCATGTGGCAGGTAGACTGCATCCTGGCCATTCGGGACCCTGGTGAGGGCCAGCACATGTACTTCATCATGGGAAAGCTGCTGGACCCTCTGCCACAGCCCAGGAGTGATGAGTACACTCTGCGGGAGGGCCCCTCAAGGCACTAGCTGCATGTCCGAGTATGCTCTTCACCCTCATCCTCATGTGGCAGCTCAGGCAGCCCAAACCAATACCTACCCCACCAATTCTAGGTCCACTCACTGGCTTCTCCCTAGAGGGGGCCACTGCATGGAGAGCCAAGCACTGTGCCTTCACACCCTGCGACACTGGAAGCAGCCTCACCCACTGTCCACTAGGAGGGACAGAGTTGAAACCATTGTGAGCATCTGTCATGCCCATTCAGTAAACCCCCTATAGGGAAAAGGGCAGGGGGGAGGGGGTGCTGCCGCCACTTGTTCCAATGCCAACTGACCTGCCCATTCCTGGGCTGCATGCTGGGAGTCATGAGCCCCATGGGGAGTGGGGACCACACCCTGCTTCTGGACTAACTGGTCACAGCGATAGAGGAGTGTGGCTCATGGCCTGGTGAGCTCCGAACCTGGAGTCAGAGTGGGAAAGGGACTGGGAAGAGAGCACCCTCCAGGAGAGGCTCCTCATCTTTGAAGAGAAGCATGTCACCCTCCTTGAGAGGATCCTTGAAACATATGGTGTCTCAGGCAGGGGAGGCAACTAAGGATCCTGATTCTGGTGGTCAGCTTCATGGGGAGGGACATAACTGCTGTTTGAGACCAATTTCCCTTCAGGGATATACACGGGGCACATCTACACAAGATGCTACTGCTCAGTCATTACTGCACATTTATTTAGTACCTGTATTAGCAAGTAGTAAATACATGGAGCAGTAACTGGAGTTACTGCTCAGTAGTGCCAGCAAATGTCTTTTATTAGTAACCTAATAATACTGCCCAGTAGCATATTAGCACTGTCTATGCTGTGATGTGCTACTGCGCAGTATTTTTCAGCTAGTGAGCAGCCAGTGTCTTGTGTACACATGACCACAGTGTTGTTTTATGAAGTGGTGGTGAGTGCCAAAACCCCAGATTATATTGAGTTTTTTATCTGTTTACTTTATCAGCCTATGTATCTGCAAATTCCCAGCGACTCTGATAACAATTCCTACCAATGCAGATGTGCCTATTTTCAATTTTTTGTTGAACAAACTGCCAGCAGGTGACAACCTCTTTTTTTACTGGTGCTGTTCTGTTTTGATATATATGGATCAGCATTTGACATTCCAGTTTTTCTTTAGTTGGCACTTTGTTATTTTGATGTTGCTGCCTACTAGTTCTTTGGTTTCAGGATAATAGGAAAGAGCTGCACTACATTTCCAACAAATTTCATTGCAAAGTCTTAATGCATAGCCACTGAAATTTGACCCATTTGTCAGATATTACTATGTCAGGTACAACATCATGAAAAAAATTAGATTTGATGTGTTCAGTCACCTGTTTAACAGTAAGATCTTCTAGTAAGGCTATCTCAAAGGGGTAAGAACAGAAGCTAGGACAAGTACAGAGTTGGGTGGGGGTTTTTTGCATTGTTGACAAATCAATGTCTATTTTGTCCCAAGGGAGAATTTTACTTCAATCAATTATATAACCTCTTTTGCTTAATTTGGACTATGTTAAGTAAGGTACAAGCCTCAAGAACTGTTCATTTGAGTCAAGTATAAAGCATGTCTAACCCTTCTCTTAAGTTTTTCAATTTTAAATCATCCCCATGTATCCTTTTTAATGTTTCTATAACACCTTAGGAATCACCATCCTAGTGCCTAAGAATAGCACTAGGCACTTGTTCTTACAAATGAGAGTGAGTGTTCTGAATCACAACTGAATGAATGCTCCTAATTTGCAGAGTGAGGTAGGAAACTAAATTCCTGAGAGGTCTTTACCATTTCCTGTGAAATACCACATTGTGCCTCTGGGTATTCCAAAATACCTTTTGAGATACTTACTTCTCCCCTTTCTCTATAGAGGACGCCTATGGGCCTAACACTAAATCACTTTTTGTAAGGTGTCTAAGTCTTCATTCTGAGGGCACAGAAACTATAAGAGTCAACCCCAGTTGAACTGAATCAATCCCTGAGCAAGGTACTTAGGTTTTGGGTATTCCTAATGCCTAAGTATAGGCATAGATTTCACCCATATATTTCTTTTGAATATGAACTTTAATCTTTTTTACTTAGTCCAGCTGTAAGCACTTGTCAGCTATGGTTGAAAAGTGTTATATAAGAGCCTGATCTAATTTATGTTGAATTAGATTAGCCCTATATGTCATGTATAATTATATATTGACATCTATTCTTCTTAGTGTCTTAAGCAAGATCTCTAAGATCCTCATTATCATAGATATGGACTTTAAAAGAGGCCTTATCAAACCAATCTATGCCTAAGACAAAATACATTGCTGTCTGTTTGCATTATTCTCTCCTATAATTCAAGCCACAAACTACTACAAGACATAAATAAATATTGGTATTTGCTCATGAGAGATGGGTCCCTCTAAAGTTGATTTGTATTTATATACAAATAAGGCTTGTGTTTGCATGTGGATTTTAGGATAATGTTCTTGCTACCCTTCCTTTAAATATTTTATTAATTGTTTAGACAGATCGTCTCATTTTTCTTTTGTTCTCACAGAGGTGAGATTGGTTAGGCACAAAATGCATTTGGTAGTGATTAGCATTTATTTTCTCCTAAATGACTGTGGATGTTGTCATTTATCCTTCTTTCTCTGAATTTTGTCATTCATTTATATAATGAAGTCAGAATATGGTTATAAGTAGGGCATTCTGTTGCCTTGGAGAAATAAAGTCAATTGCAGAGATTGTTCTAAATGAGTTCAGCTTAGTTAGAAAAATATATACACTGCAATATTTTATGTATTTAATATGTACTCTTGCACTGTTAACTTAACATGACAATATGAAATATATTAATACTTTTATCCTGAGGACTTACTTAATATTCATATATATTATATGTTCATATATAATATATATAGGATTATAAAATGTATAGTAAAAGCATTATTATTTGTATAAGAAAAATAGATGTTTTTAAAATATGTTTATGCAATTGTCTAGTAATATAATTTAATTTATTGACTTCTGAAATTCTAATCTGTAAGAGGTATATCATTTCTTAATAATTTGTAAGGCAAAATTATTTTATAAATGCTAAACAGCTGTGTGGAACAATGTTTGACAGCATTGTAGGTCCTTTTTAATAAAATATGATTTTTGGGGAAATACACACAGAATATGGATACCATACATTAAAATTATTTTATTAAATTTAGCTACATATTGCAATTTAAATGTTAAATAAAAAAGGACCCAAATAATGAACTCCATCCTACTTACCATACTCTCAAGAATCATTAATTGCCTACACAAATTTAATTTTCACTCACTAGCTTAACAGTCCACGCTCTCACTTGCCTGAATCTGTGATTTCATGAGAAGCACTTATTTCTTCCATGTGCTTAGAAAGTTGTCATCTTAATAATTGCAGTATGTACCAAAAACTTATTTCAAAGACCCTTGAAGGTACACAGGGACCTACAGGCCAGTGAGTCTAACTTCCATTCCTGGAAAATTGGTAGAAATAATAATATTAAAAAATTGTTCATCAAATGGATGAATATGACTTACTGGGGAGGAATCAACATGGCTATGTCAAAGAGAAATCATGTCTATGGTCTGACCAAATAAATGGCAGTTCTTAAGTTCTTATATTCTAGGTTTGTCAAGTTACAGCGTGGGTTCTATAGAAGATATTTTAATAGCCTTAGGACAATCAGTTGTTGCCAAATCCCAGGGCACTTCTCTAGCCTCTTAGCTTCTGGTTCATTCATTTATTTAATCTTAGAAAAAAGAACTAACATGATGTATTGGCATCTCATTATGGCTAAGTACAGACAATCAACAAGCCTGAGGCTGAATCAATTCAATATTTGCAGGTGTGACAGGGGGGTCCCCGGTCACCTGAAAAGATCAATGCCCCACCCCCATTCTAGGTCAGCCTTCCCTCACTCACCTGCCATGCCTTGATGTAAATGGATAAAAACACAGGAGGCTGCCCTAATTCTGGCCCTGGTGTGCTGGGCCCATTACATGGCTCTATACCTCTGGCCCTGTACCTCACAGATAGCATCCAAAATTGCCTTGAACTCCCCTGGCCTCGTTTCTGGGCTGCACTTGGCCTCTAGCCTAAACATGGCCTCAGGTCCCTCTGTGTGGACCTTGGCTCCTTGGCCTCTCACTGGACTACTCCCTCGATCCCTCACTGGAGGGACATGCTCATTCCACCACCCCCACCGCCTTACTGGAACTTTATCATTCTGGCCTTTACTGGGCCACACCCACTCTGCCCTGTCTCTGGGACATATATTCACTTCATCCTGTATCTAGGCCACACACGCCTGCTCTGGCTTTTTTACCCCTTGGACCTCAGGTTTCTCTTAGTCAGGGGCAGGCAAAGTCTGGCCCATGGACCAGATCTGGTCAAAAGTGGACTACATTTCCCAGCAGCCCCTGCCTGCATGGCTGGAGCTGGTCTCCATGGAGACCAAAGCCACAGCTGTGCTGTGATAGTGCAAGGCTGGGTTTGCCATGGAGACCAGCCCCAGCCACACTGTTACGGTGTGTGGCAGAGTAGGGCAGAGGGTTGCTCTGAAGCCCCTGGGATCTTATGGCAGGGGCAGCTTCATCTGGGGCCAGGGCAGAGCCATGATCTGCAGCCTGCACACTCCAGGCAAGGGCACACAGGAACTGGATGGCGGCCCTGGACCGGATTGCCCCACCACAAGATCCCAGTGGCTCCAGAGCAGCCCCCTACCCTGTCCTGCCCTGCACCCTGTCAGGGCTTCTGGGGCCAGTCTCCATGGCAACCCCAGCCTTGCAATATCACAGCACAGCTGCAACTGGGGTCTCCATGGAGACTGGCCCCAGCCACAAGAGCAGGGGCAGCCAGAAAATGGAATCTGGCTGCCAGCTGGATCTGCTATTTTGCCCACCCCTGCTCTTAGTGGACCTTGGCCCTGCCTCAGTCCCTCCACTCAGTGGACCTGGGCCCTGTGCTTTTCTGTCAGGGTGTGCTCCATAAGCCTTTCTCCTCTCCAGGGTACCTACAAGGCACCGGGGGGATGAGGCTTTATGGCTCCCCATCCTTGCCTTTGACTGGGGACGCACAGGTGTGCCAGAGACATGCTGGGGTGGGACGGGCTCCACCTTTCCCCTAAAGGTAAGCGTGCATTCTCTTCTAGGTTGGCAGACCTCCTCCAGCAGGCTTTAAACTAGGCTCGTCGGGGGAAGGGGAAGATGAGGGCGGAGGATATATCAGACTGCCAGACCAAACAGCACCCACAACTACAGCCCAGCCCAGACCACTGAGAGAAGCAATCAAACAGGTAAGAGAGAGGGGCCAGGGTAATGCTGGGACTAGGGGGTCAGCACACACACCCACAGGAGGCCTCAAATGCCTCTACACAAATGCTCGTAGTATGGGCAATAAGCAGGAGGAACTCACCCTCCTGCTGGCTGACACCAGCCCGGACATAGTGGGGATTACGGAAACATGGTGGGATGAAATGCATGATTGGGCGGTCAATGTCAAGGGCTATAGGCTGTACAGGAGGGACAGGATAGGAAAGAGGGGTGAGGGCATGGCGCTCTATATTAAGGAGGAATACACATCCTCGTTAATTAGCAAGGAGCCAGGGGAGGGGCACTCTGAAGTGCTTTGGGTTAGAGTACAAGGCAGTCGAGGGGAAAGGGACTTAATGGTGGGAGTCTACTACAGACCTCCCAACCAGGGAGAAGAGCTTGACCAGGAATTCTTGGGTCAGCTCACAGAGGTAGTGAAGGCTAGGGATGTAGTAGTCATAGGGGACCTGAACTTCCCGGACATCTGCTGGGAAGAGCAGTCAGCCAGGTCTGAACGCTCACGTAGGTTCTTGGCCAGAGTGCAGGACCTCCATCTAACCCAGGAGGTGCACAGCCCCACCAGGGGGGATGCCTTGTTGGACCTAGTGCTGGCCATGGGTGATGACCTGGTGAGGGGGCTGCGAGTGCTCGACCACCTGGGCGACAGCGATCATCGCCTGCTGGAATTCACCATCCAGCGCAAGGTGGCAAAGGCATGCAGTAAGATAGCGGCCCTGGATTTTAGAAGGGCAGACTTCAACAAGCTAAGGAGGATAGTTGGACAAGCGCTGAGGTCCCGGGGGGGTGGGGAGCCAGGTGTCCAAGGAGAGTGGTCGCTCCTTAAGGAGACGATCCTCCAAGCCCAAAGGAAGGTAATCCCAACGAGGATCAAAGGGAGCAGGAGAGCACACAAGCCTCTGTGGCTCACCAAAAGAATCCGGGAAGGCCTCTTTGCTAAAAAGGAGGCTTATACCCAGTGGAAAGAAGAGGTCATCACCAGGGAGGGCTATTCTGTAGTTGCTCGGGGATGTAGGGGGGCAGTTAGGAATGCCAAAGCAGAGATGGAACTAGGACTGCCTTCCCAGATTAAGGACAATAAGAAGTCTTTTTTTAAATACGTAGGTGGTGAAAAGAAGGTCCTGGGTAATGTGGGGCCCTTGCAGGATGACATGGGTAACGTGGTCGTCACACCAGACGGCAAAGCTAACATGTTTAACGATTTGATTGCCTCCGTCTTCCTAAGTACGGACCAAAACAGCCACCTCCCTGCTGGGCTCCCCTTGGGCCCCGGGGGAGGCACACCTGGGCCACGGGTTACCGAGGATTTAGTTAGGGAGTTTCTGGAGGGGTTGGATGTATTCAAGTCAGCTGGCCCAGATGAACTCCACCCTAGAGTTCTAAAGGAACTGGCCGGGGTCATTGCAAGTCCCCTGGCACAACTTTATGAGCACTCGTGGTGCTCTGGTGAGGTACCGGAGGACTGGAAGAGGGCCAACGTGGTCCCCATCTTCAGAAAAGGCAGGAAGGAAGACCCAGGAAACTATAGGCCGGTTAGTCTCACCTCGATCCTAGGCAAGCTGTTCGAAAAAATTATGCTAGCACGCATCCAGGAGGGGCCAGCAGGAGACTGCATGCTTAGGGGCAACCAACATGGGTTCATCAGTGGCAGGTCCTGTCAGACCAACCTGGTGGCCTTTTATGATCAGCTCACCAGATCATTAGATGCAGGGGTAGCAGTGGATATAATCTTCCTGGACTTCCAGAAGGCTTTTGACACTGGGCAGTGGGGTTCCGCAGGGCTCGGTCCTCTGGCCCGCACTGTTCAACATCTTCATCAGCGATTTGGACGAGGGGGTAAAAAGCACCCTGTTCAAATTTGCTGATGACACTAAGATGTGGGGGGACATGGGAACATTTGAAGGATGCAACAGGCTACAATCTGACCTAGACAGGTTACAAGGGTGGGCGGATGAGAATAGGATGGGTTTCAACACAGAGAAGTGCAGGAGGAACAACCAGCACCATACCTACAGGTTGGGGAACTCCCCTCTTGTCAGCACGGAGGCGGAAAGGGATCTGGGAGTGATCATTGACTCGAAGATGAACATGGGCCGGCAGTGTGGAGAGGCAGTAAGGAAGGCCAACCGCACCTTGGCATGCATCCACAGATGCATCTCGAGCAGGTCCAAGGAGATGATCCTTCCCCTCCATGCGGCATTGGTCAGGCCGCAGCTGGAGTACTGCATCCAGTTCTGGGCGCCGCACTTCAAGAGGGATGTCGACGGCATCGAGAGGGTCCAGAGGAGGGCCACTCATATGATCAGGGGACAACAGGGCAGGCCCTATGAGGACAGGCTGTGGGACCTGAACCTGTTCAGCCTCCACAAGAGAAGGCTGAGGGGGGAACTTGTGGCCTGTTATAAACTAGTCAGGGGGGATCAGCAGGCATTGGGGAAGTCACTGTTTTCCCGAGCACCGCCAGGAGTGACCAGGAATAACGGTCACAAGCTGGCAGAGGGTAGGTTTAGGTTAGATATCAGAAGGCTCTACTTCACAGTCAGGGTGGCTAGGGTCTGGAACCAGCTTCCAAGAGAAGTGGTGCAGGCTCCTACCCTGGGGCTGTTTAAGAGGAGGTTAGATGAACATCTAGCTGGGGTCATTTGACCGCAGTACTCTTTCCTGCCATGGCAGGGCGTCGGACTAGATGATCTGCTCAGGTCCCTTCCGACCCTAGAAACTATGAAACTATGAAACTATTTCCTGGGAGCTGCCCTGCTATAGGCAGCCCCATCATACCATCAAACCCCAGCAGAGTGCAGTTTCAGATTTTACCCAGGACCAACAGGAACCTCCCCCATCCCCATAGTTCCTACCTAACCTCCAGGTGTTCACTGAGCTACTCTCCTTAGGCTAGGTAATGTTATTGCACCAGCTCCCTAGCTGTAACTGTTTGTTCTTCTCCTAGGGCCTGGGCTTATACCCTGACTGCCCTGCCCTCATCCAATCAGGTAGGCCCGTTGCGGTTATATGACCACATAATTGGGCCTGACCACACCTGTCAGCTACTCACAGCCTGCCTTAAGTTCTTAAAGTGGCAGGCACAAACAGTGCACTGAGACAACAGGTGGCAGTGCATAGACTAAAGTTACATAGACTGAAGCTACTGAAGCTAAGCTACATAGACTAAACTGATAAGTAATTGAACAGACATTCAGTTTTGATTCTAGAAATGCAGCCAAAACCTGCAGTGACCCAGGCTAGAAGCTGGGAGGTGCTAGAGCATGCCTCCTTGTTTAGCTGGAGAAGAGAGCATGGGCCAAGGCTAGCCTGCCCACCCTGCGAGGAGGGGTTTGCAGGGAGGTGAAAAGCATTTACGGTGCTGGGGGACGGTGAGCTAACTTAAATCTGAAGGAGATCCAGGACAGAAGTTCAACAAACCAATTTAACCTAAAACAATGATGTCTGATCCTATAACCATCTAGGCTTATCTTAAATTGGTTTGGCCATTCTGAAAGTGGTTTGTGTCCACTGAACTTCTGTTGTATTACAGATTTGAACTGGTTTTTGATGACTTATACCGGTTTATGTGTAATTTCTGTCCCTAGCCTATATGAGATATGCCCATAATCACCCTTCCTTTACTAGTCCTTGCTGTCCTACATCTAACATCTTGTAAATTCCTCAGTTATCCAACTGTCTTTACCTTTTCCATCAAACATTATTCACACATATTGTTTACTGGTTGATGTTACTGATCTATCATCTTCTATCTCATGTTTCATTTCTCATTCATCTAACATGTAGCTAAGTTTATTTATTTTCCTCCTTCTTTGATTGTAACAGCTTCTCCTTAAATCCCTGCCTTGCCTTTCAGCCTCTTTTCATGTTTTTGTTGTCACTACAATAACAATCATTGGCAAGTTTTAAGAGAATGAAAGTGAAATAGATGATGAAAAATATAATAATTGGAGAAAGTATGGCATGTTGAACCCCTAGAGCTTTCTTTTTTTCTTAGTTAGTGGTAGAAGGTAGTATGCAGAAGGGACAAATTACTGGCAGCTTTATAATATCAAGAATAATGAAGGGCTCATGTAATCCATTAAAAAATATCGTCAAAACAGCATAATCTCTTTGATTTTCACTGATCAGAATAGCACATTTTTGCTTGACATTATTCATGTCATCCGTACCAAAACCTCATGTGCTTTCTTGATTGGGAGGGAAGAAAAAGTTTCCAAACCCCAACAAATAAGGACATTTTGGGGGGGATAGGGCAGAAGGAAAACTATTTTAGATGTAGCCCAATATCTCTGCATGCATTTAAATTAACAACAATGAGAGAGTGCATTCTGTAGGGAAAATGTGAAGTTAGAAAAAGGGAGTTTAGTTTGCATTCTTATCATATTACCTTACAATCGTCCAGAGAAAAATGATCAAATTATTGCGGTTTTTGTTAATGTCTACCTACCGTTTCTTATAATATAATAAATATCATAAAACACCAGAACTATTTTAAATAACAACAAAATATAGTGTGTATTGTATGTAGTACTACAGGACACAAATATGATATGACATACTACATTAACCTGCCAAGAGCCCATAATAACTATTACTATTTGTTTTCAACCTCTGATTTAAAAACCACAAAGAGTTACAATTTAAATTCTAACTGGATAAAAAATTACTTTTATATCCATACTATCTCTGGAGATATGTTTAAAATTGAAATGCTTGTTTTTTGCACATTCTGACATTATTTCATATTGAAATGAACATAAGAAATTGGCCATCAAAAGTAAAGAGAAAAAAAATAAAAAGGGTTAGAATTTAAAACCTATCCCAGAGATTTGCAATTGAAGCAAGTTCTTAGCCAAGGTCTGAATTTGACTCCTTGTGGATTTTAAATGAGAATGGCTTTCACACTGCTTATATTCATACTTGCACACACGCTCTCCCACTCTGCCTCAAAAGAATTGCTGAATGTGCGTATGCTTTAAGCAGTGGGCTTTTACATGAAAATATTGTTAATTCAGTAAAAGCAACCAAATTCTTCCATATTTTTGCTGATATGTTTATTATTTATCTGTGCATGAAACTGATTTTGACAGGACTTGAAATTCTATCACATTGGCATGCTACTGCAGTTTCTTATGCTCTTATTTTCTTTTCATCCTTTCTCCCATTTTCCTGGCCTTTATTCTTTTTTATCCTTTCTCTTCTTTCTTACCCATTCCCTAATTTCTCTCCCTTATCTCTCTTCCATATTTTTTATAATTACATGCAAAAGTCCTATAAAACTTAAGAAGCCTTCAGATAGATCATTACTAATATAATTACAGAATGAAGAGCATAGTAATGTTTGAATGTAAATTACAGTGAGTTTTTACAGTTCATTAGAAAGACTCAGGGATTGAATTTAGTTTAATGAAAGCTTGAGTGCTCCCAGTATACACAGCACATACCCAGTGAAAAAAACCCATTAATATAGACTCAGAGATTAAAGATGTATGACATGCTCTGCATTCAATTAAAGGAGTCCATGCAGGGTGCTTCAGAGGCCTAGCACCTGAAGGCCTAATGGAGTTGAACAAAAAATAATTGTATATAACACATTAATTTACAAATGAATATACATTACTTTAGTTCTCTACCCTCTGTCTGCAATCATTCTTCCAGTATATAAATGCACTCAGGGCTGAGAATCTCATCTCTCATCTTGCTGCCTTTAAGCCTCACAGACCCTGCAAAAGAGCAAGATTCTACTCAAACTGGTCAGTTAGGATTTTGTACCAGTATAAGGAGTTCCCACTTGATGTAAACCTGACAAAGCCAGCTCCTGCTTAACTTCAGATTCAACCAAGCTAGTCATATCTGGAATCAGGGCCAGGTGACAAGATGGAAGAAAGAATTGTGGCACAGCTCTTCTCCCTGTTTGTGACTTGTACTTGATGTATTAATCAGAATAGCTTCTATTCTCTCTTCTGTCATCACAGAGTCAGTGCAGAATGGCTTACAAAACGAGAATGCTGGCTCCTGACTGCTCTCTCTCTCTCTCGGTGAATACATCTCAGATGCAGTAAGAAATATGTACTGCCATGGCTATGCCCTTCATAGTATTTAAACATATCATGGTTTGATACATTCTCAGATATGTTCTCAGAAGTGGGAATGACCTGGTGCCCCACAGTCTCCTCATGGAAAAATTGGCCAACTGTGGCCTCGGCTATATCACAGTCCCATGGCTGGGGAACTGGCTCCGAGGTAGGAGCCAGAGAGTGGTAATAGATAGAACTGAATCATCATGCCACTCCGTGACCAGTGGTATCCTCCAAGGCTCCATCCTTGGACCTGTACTCTTTAACATCTTTATTAACAATGTGGACATTGGTGTCAGAAGCAGACTGCCCAAGTTTGCTGATGACACCAAACTTTGGGGTGAAGCGTCCATACCTGAGAATAGGCTGGTGATCTAGGCTGACCTTGACAGGCTTAGAAAGTGGGCAGCTAAAAACATGATGATATTCAATATGGAAAAATGCAAGGTACTCCACCTCGGGGGAAAAAAAAACCACATCATGCTTATAGGTTAGTCAGTGCTATGCTCGCTAGCACCATGGCTGAAAGGGACTTTGGGGGGTCATGATTGACCACAAGATGAACATGAGCCACCAATGCAATTTCGCAACTGGTAAAGAAAACAAAAATCTGGCTTACATCCACAGATGCTTCTCAAGCAAATCTCAGGATATCATCCTCCGACTGTACTCAGCCTTGATGAGGCTGCAGCTTGGAGTACTGCATCCAATTCTGGGTTCCATAATTTAACAAGGAAAAGCTTGAGAGACTGCAGAGGAGAGACACGTGCATGATCAGAGGGCAAGAGAACAGGCCTGATGATGAAAGGCTGAGAACCATGGGACTCTTCAGCCTGGAAAAGTGCAGGCTCAGGGAGCCTATAAGTACAAGAGGGCTGTGAATTAGGATCTTGGGGAACGTCTGTTCACCAGAGCACCCCAAGGGATGACAAGGTCAAGCAGTCACAACACCATTTTAGGCTGGACAGAAGGAAAATCTTCTTTATTCTTCAAGCCCCCAAGACCTGGAATAGACTTCCCCCAGAGGTGGTGCAGGCACCTACTCTGGACACTTTTAAGAAACATTTGGACACCTATCTTGCTGGGATCCTTTGACCCTAGCTGACTTCCTGCCCCTGGGGTAAGGGACTGGACTCAATGATTTTCCAAGGTCCCTTCCAGCCCTAATAGCTATGAAATCTTTGAAATTATACTAGACTTATTAGGGACATAAATCTTAGGTCAGATAAAATAACTTCTCTCCAAGCCAAGCAAAATAATTTATTCCTTGTTGTTGTTTTATTTCCTTGTATACCTTTCTACGCCCTTTTTCTCAAAAAATAAACAAACAAAACAAAGGAAAAGAAAATGTCAAAATGTCGTTAGACAGCAATTAAGAAATTTTATATATAAAAAGGAGAGGAGAATTCAACCAGTCCCCTGTTTGTTTAACTTGGAGAGTAAACAAAGCAAAAGAGCTTTGCTGAATGGAAACCTCCACCTTTTAATTCAAACACACTGGAATCTAGACATGTATGGCAAAATCACCCACTGGATGCATAGATCCTATTTACCTACATAACTCTCGGTGAAATTCTTTTAGATTCAGTTTTCACTGACAATGTCTTAATTTCCTAATTGCCTTTCTAAAAATAATTTGGAATTTTCTTTTCTGTTATTATTGAGCTGCTACTATTTGGTTAAGTGCATTACCCAGCTACAGCTTAGATGCATAACCAACATCTGTGGCCTCTGAGCATGCTTCAGGGAGATCCAAGATGCCCATGCACATGCAGAGAGGCCACTTTATCTATGAGTGGTTGAGTTGGGCCCCCAAGACCCCAGAGCCCAAGTAAGCAGAAAAAGTTAGTTTTGCCTAAACTATGGTTGGTAGGACTTAGCTGCCAAACCACATATAAGTACCCGTGAGTCTCAGACAGCTGTAGGGTGAGCAAGATAATGGTCAGGGAGGACAGGGCAGGCCACTGAGGTGATTTTCAGAAAGAGTAGAGAGGTAAATATAGGTCATGCAGGATACCTGTCAGGACTGAGGATGAGGTAAAAGGCTGGGGACTAAAGGGAATTTTACCAGAGCATAAGGATAGCTGGAGCAGACAGCCAGAAGACTGAGTACAAAATAGGGCTGGGAATCAGAGAGGAAAACATGAGGCTAGTATGCTGCTAGGACCAGCTGTCAGCTGCTCCATCTTGAGTTGCCTGCTAGAAGTGCATAAGTCACCCATTTTCAAGTCTCAGAGAGAGAAGTCAAACATAACCTGTCACTGGAGATGCATAAATCTGGTTCTATACCTACAGGGTTGTGGGGTAGGGGGTACTGTGCAGGTAATCAGAAGAAGTAGGATCAGTCCCCGACCCTGGTCACATAACTCAGGGAGTAGCTGGCAGCTACATTTTAAAAATGTTGTGAGTGAAATAGGAATTTGTTCTTAAAGTCTACTGTGTTTTGTTCTCTCTTGCTTTTGTTTCTGCAATGTCTTAGTCTGAAGGGTGATTAACCTCTGGCCCACGGGCCAAATGCGGTCCATGGAGCCATTGCATCTGGCTTGCAGGGCTCCCCACAGGTCAGAAGATTTGGCAATAGGGGAACAGTGGCCATTGCCCTGCTGCCAAGTTACCCATACACTCTCCCCCTGCACAGTGAGATGGGCCAGGCCCCTTTCCCCCTCCCCCTCCCTGAGCAGCTGGAAATGGCCCTGGCCACTCCCACTTTCCTTCCATCCCCCTCCCCCCAAGCTTAATCAGGGCTAGGCTGCCTCCTGTCCCCATCTGCACAGCCAGATGCGGTCCCATTGCCCTGGACACCAGATCAGAACCACTAACTGAATCTGGCCCTTGGATGGACTGGGCACTGCCCATCTGACCTCCCAGGCAAACAGGTTGGGCACCACTATTTTAGTCTAATGGTGAGGAATCCTGGTATGCCCACAAAATTAGATCTGTTTTAATCAGTCTTAAAAGTGTATGTTACATTTTCTGAGAGCTGTAATTAAAGTATCAATTTCTCTGCCACTGCTTAGTACAGAAAATGCTAAAAAGTGGAATTTGATGCTTCTTATGGTGAATTATGTTTACAAACTGCATACTGCTATTGTTACTTTTACCTGTCTGGCTGTAGTTAGAACTAAGACAGAGAGTAGCTGGTACTTTATTTTTCCATATAAGCTAAGAGAACACTTCTATAACATCCTGTATTACTATTATTATTGGTTGCTGTTATTAGCCATTTAATTCTATTAGTGTGTTAGCAACATAACTACACTGTAATCCAAAGATTGACTGGATCTTGAATAGATGTATACTCATGCTAGCTTTAATCTAGTTAGCTCAGGTGATGAGAAGAATGTAGCAATAGCAGCACAGAGCTCAGCCTAAGCTAGCTGCCTGAATGTCATAGTTAGTAGGGGTGGAAGGGATCTGAGCAGATTATCAAGTCTGACCCCCTGCCATGGCAGTAAAGAGTACAGGGGTCAAACAACCCCAGCAAGGTGATTGTCAAGCCTTGTCTTAAAGACCCGCAGGGTAGGAACCAACACCACTTTGCTTGGAAGTTGGTTCCAGACCCTAGCCATCCTGACAGTGAAGTAGCACCTCCTGAGGTCTAATCTGAATTTACCCTCTGCCAGCTTGTGACCGTTATTTCTAGTCACTCCTGGTAGTGCTTGGGGAAACAGGGACTTCCCCAATGCCTGCTGGTCCCCTCTGACTAGTTTGTAACAGGCCACTAGATCCCTCCTCAGCCTTCTTTTATGGAGTCTGAACAGGTTCAGATCCCTTAACCTCTCCTCATAGGGCCTGCCCTGCTGCCCCCTGATCATACGAGTGGCCCTCCTCTGGACCCTCTCCATGTTGTCCACATCCCTCTTGAAGTGCAGCGCCCAGAACTGGACGCAGTACTCCAGCTGGGGCCTGACCAGTGCCACATAGACGGGGAGTATCACCTCCTTGGACCTGCTTGAGATGCATCTGTGGATGCATGACAAGGTGCAGTTGGCCTTCCTGACTGCATCCCTACACTGCCTGCCCATATTCATCTTGGCATCAGTGATGACTCCAAGGTCCTTTTCTGCCTCTGCACTAACAAGAAGGGAATTCCCCGGCCTGTAGGTATGGCACTGGTTCTTCCTCCCAGTGCAGATGCAGCCCCTTTCACTTGTCGGTGTTGAGTCCCATCCTATTCTCATCTGCCCACCCCTGTAACCTGCCTAGGTCCAATTGTAGCCTATTCCTTCCTTCTAACGTGCCCACATCCCCCCACATCTTAGTGTCATCAGCAAATTTGAACAGGCTGCTTTTTACTCCCTTGTCCAAGTCACTGATGAAGATGTTGAACAGTGTGGGCTTGAGGACCGAGCCCTGCAGAACCCCACTGCCCACATCCCTCCAGGTCAAAAATGACCCTTCCACTACCACTCTCTGGGTGCGGCCCTCCAGACAGTTGGCGACCCGTTTGACTGTGTGGTGTCGATACCACAGTCCCCCAGTTTCTTAATGAAAACAGGGTGAGACAGTGTTGAAGGCCTTCCTAAAGTCCAGAAAGACTACGTCCATTGCTACCCCTGCATCTAAGAATTTGGTGACCTGGTTGTAGGAGGCCACCAGGTTGGTCTGATAGATTCTGCCTCTAATGAACCTGTATTGGTTGCCCCTAAGCATAATCTCCCCTGCTGGCCCCTCGTGGACATGTGCCAGAATAAATCTCTCAAAAAGCTTACCCGGGATCAAGGTAAGACTAACTGGCCTATAGTTCCCCGGGTCCTCCTTCCTCCCCTTTTTGAAGATGGGAACCACATTGGCCCTCTTCCAGTCTCTGGCACCAAGCCAGAGCACCACGAGTGCTCGTACAGCCATGCCAGGGGTCCTGCAATGACCTCAGCTAATTCCCTCAGCACTCTGGGGTGGAGATTGTCTGGAGCAGCTGATTTAAATACATCCAGTCTCTCCAGAAGTTCACTGACTAGATCCTCCCTGACCTTTGGCCTAGGTATGCCTTCCCTGGGGCCTGAGGGGGGCCTGGTGGGGGCGCTGATCTGGTCCCTGCTCAGGAAAATGGAGGCAAAGAAGTTGTTAAATAGGTTAGCTTTGTTGTCTGTTATATCCAACAATCATTAAACTTGGGGGAGAGTGGCTCAGCTTCAACCAAAAGGAATGCCAGAGAGGCAGAGTGACCTGTGGCATAATAACGAGAGTGATATATTAGGAAATAAGGATGATGCAGGTTCAAATCTGCTATAGATGAGGAGTGGGGGGTAGAACCCTAGATGAATGCTCTATTCATCTGTTGTTGCTAAAACATGAGAGTATGCTCCTCATCATCTTTGGGGTCCCTGCTGTACTTGTGCAATCTATGCATGCATACTTATGCAACCAGAACATAAAGGAAGAGCCCCTCCGCCCCCGCAAAGAAACAGGTGGATAGCTTTGCCATTTAGAGGCACAAAGAGAAATATAATTCTGACCATAATGATCAGCTATTAAAGGTTGTTCTCTATAGCTGTTGCATCTTTATTATTTAACTCTCAACCAACTTTGTCTCAAGTGCAGACTATACCACAGTTCTTGTATATTTTACCCAAATAATTGGTAGAGGCAGTACTATCCTCAGAACAGATCCCTGTAAAATGACTCTGGAAATCCTCTTAAAATATGATGTCTTGATGTACAACATTTTAAAGCATCTATCATCCAGTTCTTTACCCATATAATATTGTTTTTGTGTAGTAGTAACTTTTTCACTTGAATGTTGTGTCATAAATTCCTTAAAGAATTACAGTTTGTCATAATTACCTATATAAAAATAAACTTGTAATCTAAATAAAAATAATGGTATTGAATATCAAATCTGTTTAGTGAGCTGTCAGAGCATACAGGTCGTCTCCTCTGGCAGCAGAAAATGCTTCAAGCTCCCATCAGCTGATGTGAAGAGTTTATATTTTCACCTGCCATCACAGATGAACATGCCAAATCCTCTTCACAATGGTGGAAGACTCAAAGTCTTACCACCTGAAATGTGACAGGAGGCTGCAGTCAAAATTCTCATGAGAAAACAAGAAATAGTTGTGTCAAAGACTCCCTTCTGCAGACATGGAGCCCTCCACCTGCTAAGGTGACCTTAAGAAAAGGAATAAAGGAGAACTGCAGAATGAACATTTGAGAGAACTGGTAGGAGGAGAATCCTAAGGCAAGCCAATTTAAAAGTACTGGCCATTCCTTAAAGAGGTAAGTGAAAAGTACTACACTTAGGAACCAAATGAAGAAAACCAAAATAGGAAACACTGCACCTGTCTACATGCGATGCTAAATGTGAAGTAAACTATTTCTACTACACATCAGCATGTCACAGCAAAAGCCAAACTAATATGCTAACACCCAGTAAAATTAGTCTACTGCACATTAGCATCACTAAAAAGGCATTCACCGGTGCTACTGCACAGTAATGCTGGTTACTGAGTATTGAGTACCTGTGTTATTACAGGTAATAAACTTAACATGCAGTAACTACAATGCATTAATACAATGCAGACATGCCTACTGAGTAGGCTGTAGTACTGTAAAAAGGATCTGGTAGATAAAGTAGATCATAAGCAGAATATGAGTCAACAATATATTATTGTTGAGGGGAAAAAGGTAATAGGATATTAGGATGTGTTAACAGGAATTTTGTATGTAAGAATATGGAGAGTCATTCTTCCACTCTTCTCATTACTGATGAAACAGGAGTACTCTGTCTGGTTTTGGAAACTACAACTTACTAAAGTTGTGTACACATTAGAAGTTGTCCAGCGAAAAGCAACAAAATAGTAAAAGCCTTGAAAACATGACATATTAAGAAAGTTGGAAGAATTGGGACTACCTATTTTAGAGAAGGGAAAACTGAGCATTGATTCAATATCCAATATAAAAATGACCGTTATAAAGAAATCTCATGAGGTTCAACAAGGACAAGTGCAAAGTCCTGCATTCATAATGTAGCAATCCCACGCATTGTTACAGGATGAGGGCTGACTAGCTGAGCAGCAGCTCTCCAGAAAGGATCTGGAGGTTACAGTGGACAATAAGCTGAATATGAGCCAGCAGTATGCTCTTGTTGCCAAGAAGGCTAACAGTATATTGGGCTGTATTGGTAGGTGTTTTGCCAGTAGGTCAAGGGAAATGATTCTTCCCTTCTATTCAATACTGGTGAGGCCACATCTGGAGTATTGGGTCCAGTTTTGGTCCCCCCACTACAATGGACAAATTGAAGAGAGTCCAGCAGAGGGCAACGGAAAGGGTGAGAGGGCTGTGGGACATGACCTGTGAGGAAAGACCGAAGGAATCAGGCTTGTCTGGTTTAGAGAAGAGGGGATTTAATAGCAGCCTGACGCGGGGGGGGGGGGGTGAAAGAGGATGCAACTAGAATGTTCTTGGTGGTGGCAGAACCAAGGACAGATTTACACATAGGCAAACTAGGCACATACCTGGGGTCCTGAGCTGCGGGGGGCCCCAGTCCTTCCCTATGTGGCAGTGGCACCAATGGCCCCATCTGCCTCCCTTTTCTTCCCCTCCCCTTTACTGGCTTTGCCCTGGACAGAACAAAGAGCAATGGTCTCAAGTTGCAGCAAGAGTAGGGTAGATGAGATATAAAGAAGAATTTTCCCACTAGGAGGGTAGTAAAGCACTGGAACAGGTTACCCAGAGAGGTAGTGGAATCTCCATCCTTGGGGGGTTTTAAGATGTGGCTAGACAAAGCCTTGGCTGGGATAATCTAGTTGGGGATGGTCCTGCTTTGAGCAAGAGGTTGGACTAGATGACCTCCTGAGGTCCCTTCCAACCCTAGGTTTCAATGATTCTATGACAGGATGCCAATCAGTTTTCCACCACATCCAGTGGCAATAGGATGAGAAGTAATGAGGTTAAATGACAACAAAGATGATTTGCATTAGTTGTATTACAAAGAGTGTATAAGCAATGGAAAAGATTACCTAAACATTTGTGAAGTAGCCCTCTTTTGAAGTTTTTACTCATGTATATAACAAATATTTGGTTTAAACAAAGATAATCATGCCCTGAACAGGGGATAGAACTAGACGATCTCTTCAGATGTCTTCCAGATATATTTTTCTGAGTCTATTTTCTACAGAGCTACATTGACTAGCAGTTATTATGACCTTATATTTAACTGTTTACTAATTATCTCCTGCATCAGATTCTTAATATTTTTGCTGAGATCAGTGTCTGGCTCCCTGGCTTCCACATCTGCATATCATTTAACTACTTTTCTTCCATTTTAGCATATCATTTGCTTTCTTCAAGATTTGCAGGAATTTTTCAAAACATTAACATCAACTGTTCACACATCTCCTGTGACAATTCTTTCTAAACCCTAGGTTATGTAAATAACTTTTACCAATAAAACTGTAAGGATGCCACATGCATTTGGACTATATATAACTTTGGGTCTATAATGAATGAAAGTAGGTACTTTCAAGTGATATGATCTAGTTCATCAAAGAAATGCAAGTATTACATAGATAATATTACAAGAAATGAGGGAATGGGAGTATTGTGTAGGTGGAACCATGGTGCTCTGCATGGCATTCAGTGGAGCTAGCTAGCCCTACTGAGACTGGTGCACAAGCTGAATCAAAAGTATGCTTAAATTAAATTATTTCTACCCCAATAACCTGGAGGTGCTCTAGTAGGCAGTCTGGCTCTAGAGGTTCACGCTTGCATGGACCAATTATGCATAGCTCCTTAGTGTTGCTTACAATATCACAGGCTAACCTGAAGTGGATGCAACATTTTTTTTTTCCATTTTCAATCTCTTGTGTGCATTTCTGTGTTAAATTTATAAAGCCCTAAAAATAGGATTTCATAATTGAAAAGCTAGCAGATCCCTTAATTATAGGGGAGCAAACAATGCCACCAGAGAAATGTAAATACAGGCTAATTGTTACTTTTTTATTTCATTTTTAAACAGCTCGCTGACATAATGGCAGACATGAGATAATGGTTCTATCTTAAGCAACAAGAGGTGCAATCAAGCATTCAAAATGTTACTATTTTCCTTCCATGGTTAAAATAGTTTCCATGAAATTTACATGCAAACACTTGTAGAAAAAGGGTGGCAGGGAAAGAGGGAGAGTAAATATGACTGTTAGAAGTAGAAAGTAGCAAGGAAGTAGCATCACTGTTAACATCTTGAGAATAGCCTATATGGTGCAGTAAAATTGAACTGTGATTTCTTGGTCTTGTAAACACTTTCTAGAAAGGAATGTCTTGCCATTTAAAAGATGTCCACCTTCACCATTTTTGGTAGACAAACTTTAGTCAGCTAAATGAGACATTTTTGAATCCTGATTTCTGACAGATATTGGATCAAATTCACCCACAGGGCATATAAATATAAAATCCTATGTATATGCAAATTCTTAGTATTTTGTGTAAAATGGATTTTTATCAATTGACCATTCTATTCTATTAGCTATCATGTTGATACAACATCTTTAGTAATGGTGAAATGAATGAACAAATATAATCAGTAGAGTTCAGAGGTGTTATCAGAGGTCCTAGACTTTGGCGGGGGCATTCTTCTGAGTTCTTGAAATGCAGAACTGTAAATTTAACCAATTGCTTTTTATGAAGGACTAGGAATACAAGTCCTAAGAAAAGGTTTGTCTGATCACCCCATCCTTAATTGAAAAGATAACTGATACTACACAAATTCAGAAAATGTCATCTATAAGCCAAAGGAAATGAAGTATCATTTGTAATACAAGAAATAAATCCTTCAATCTTTTCTCAAGATTACTCAGGCAAAAGTATCATTGAAGCTTAAATTCTAAATGTAAGGTGTATGTTTCAACCCTTTCTGCCTTTTGTCACTAGCCATCTATGATCTGTTGGGAGGGAGAAAGAGATTTCTTATGAGAGTGACTATAAATATAGTCAGGAAGTGGTTGCAATTCCTACAAGATTCATTTGAGGAACCTAGGATGTAATCTAAATGTACAGTTTGGAATCCAGGACAAGCAAGAAGTTCTCTGAGGCAACTCTTACTATTCCTATAGTGATAAAAGTTATAATTTAGAGACTAGAGGATGGCTTGCTTAGTGATCTACAAAGGAAATTTGTTTTTTAAATTCGTATTAACATATGCTTTTGTTTATTGAACCCAATGACTACTACATGGTGTCAAAAGTGGTGAAAGGGAAACAACTTGACAAAATTTGTGTTCCAAATGAAAGAAGTTGGAACCTGAGAGTAAGTGGAGCAAAGCAGCTGTGTCGAAGAATAATGGCCATTGTAAGTGATCTCCCTGCACAGTTACAGTCTAAGGACAGTTGGTCATAGAAGTGTTGCAACCTCCACCTACCCTTCTGATGTCTGGCAATATAGCGGAAAACTAGAAGGCATTCAGACAAAGAATTGAGTGGTACCTAGCAACCATAGAGACAGAAGAGAAAGATATCAAAGTCAAATCTTCAGTCTTTTTGCATACTGTGGAGGAGCAAGTCCTGTCTCTGTATAACACCTTTATCTTTAGAATAAATTTAAAAATATGAAATTAAGTAAAACACTCTCCAAATTTGAGGAGTACCACATGCCAGAAAAAGAATGAGACCCTTGAAAGATACAGATTTTATTCTGTGTAAAAAACAGGAGAAAGTATAGATCAGCATGTTACTGAACTAAAGATATTGAGTCAGGACTGTAGTTGGGGAACTTCAGAGAATCTCTAATTAGAGACAAGATTATTTGTGGCATTGCAGAAGCTGCATTATAAGAAACACTCCTGTGAGAGGGAGACTTGTCCGTAGGGAAAAAAAACTGTCAAATTGTTCGGGGCAGTAGAAACTGTGAAGGCCTGGGATGCAGAGCTGAAATGAAAAATATGGCCAGAAGAAGTCACCTCCCAGAGTGGAATTTTCCACTGGTAGGAAGTAACCTCACAGGGTCAAATTTTCCATTAGTAAGAAGACTTTTAAGGGAAGAAAAGAGTAGCACATATGGAAGGCAACCTAGCCCCACAACTTGTGCTGTATTTGGAAAGATTGGATTTAACTCAAGATGAACCATTTTGCCAAGTACTGCAGCTCCCAAACACCACAACCTCAACTGCATTCAGTTGAGAGGCTACCAGAAAAAAATGTATATAGATATGATAGACACCAGCAAATTAAATGAGAGGGACTAGATTTTGCCAGTGGAAGTGAAAGTAACAATTATTCCATTTAAATTGGACACTGGAGCTCAGGCTAATATTTTACCAGCGTATGAAGATAGAAGTTTAAAATTGAGTCCAAAAGTGAGTCCAACAACAAACATCAACATAACTAGGTAATGAACAGTAGTAACAAGCTACTGTGCAGTGAGTATCACCAGGAAGCCATGCAGGGATGCTACTGAGCAGTGACACCGGTTACTGCACAGTTATGACATTACTCTGCAGTCATTTAGTACTTGGGTATGCAAGTACTAAATGACTGCACAGTAGCAACTGCTCAGCATCTTGTGTAGATGCGGCTACTGAATCCAGAAACAACATCATGCCTCCTAATGATCTTCTTGCCTGATACAGACCAAATCCAAACAGTCTTCTTAGAAAAAGACCAATTGTTTCAGAACACAAGAAGCAACCAAAGCAACCATGTCCTTTTAAGATGAAATGTAAGTGCAAATACCATCGTACAAATGCAAATACCATCATGCAGAAAGAGGAAATCAGCCTCGGCATTCTGTAACTAATGAACTTTGTGCTCCTTGCAGAAGCACAAATATAAAAAATCCAAGTTTCCAGTATAAGGACTTACGTCTATCAAAACACAGAGGAAAAGCTCACCAAAAACAGTTTACCGAGTATATATGTTTCTTCCATCGAACAAGAAAGTGAACCTTCCTGAAAGACTGAGGATTTCAGGATCTTGCTAAAGAGCTGTAGAAATTGGGGAATAGGAAAGTGTTAAAGATTTGCTTCACAGTGCCATGTTAGGAACTGCAATAGGTGTTAATTGATTTTTGAAGTTATTATTGAGAAGAAAGATATTGTGATAAAAGTTGTTAGATATACCTCCTAATTTAGAAGAGTTGGGAATTGGAAGATGATCCCCCAGTTGAGAGCTGGTTAGAGAGACTAATGGGCTACAGCAGCTTTCTTACTGAGCCATAAAGAAAACTTTGGGTTTTTTAGTTCTCATTCATATATATGCGTGTGTTTATTGAACCTGATGACCACTACAGTTTCCAGTTACCCTACCATACTGGAAAAATTTATTTTCTCTTGGAAAAATAAATGACCTCATTAAGATAGGAGCCTGGTTTTAACATTCCTTATATTCACCCATTCTGTAAGAGCCATGGCATGATGTAACTGGCTGCCTATTTCTGCAGATTCATAGCTTTCTAGTGAGCAAACTAAGATAAAAAGTTTTCCCATGAGATTTGCAGCTACTGTACCAGAATGACGTTGAAATTTGCAGAGATGTTAGGCTTTGGAATCTTATCACAGCATTTGCTCTGGAAAAGATAAAGAAACTTCAGTCCAGAAACTCAGAGATTGGTTTAATTTTTCAAATATTCTCCATTTAAATGAGATTTCTCTGCATTGAGCCAAGAATAAAATTGTATGGCTATCACATCTCTGCTTTCTGGAATTGTTCTGAGTCATAGGCACTGACTTCTATTTTTGCTGGGGGAGGGGTCAAGGATGATGTCACCCCCCACTCGCCGGTAGCATGGCCAGAGCAGAGCCAAAGGGAGTGCACGGGGGGCAGGGGTGATTGCAGATAACTCAGTGCAGGCTTGCGGCTCCCCGCCCTGCTACCCTCCCCCTGGGAGCCCTGTGCCAGCCATGCCACCATGGCGAGGTTCCTCCAGATCACCCAGCAGCAGCAGGGAGCACAGCTCCACATCACTGCCACCCATGCTGCTGCTGGGGGGGCAGGGGTGCCTCACCATGGCAGCAGAACTGTCATGGGACTTCTGGGGGGAAGGGCAGCAGAACGGGGAACCCCAAGCCTACAGCAAGCATCCTGTGTCTGCCCCCACCTCCCACACAACTCTAGGGGTCATGTGCCCCTTCCCATTTCCCCCACCCAAGGAGTGCCCACAATGGCAGGGAGCTGCCCTCACCTCACCATTCCCTGGATGTGACACCTGTGCTCTTCCCCACTCCCTGCCCTAGCCCCAGGCCCCATGCACTGCCTTAGCTGGGTTGTGCTCCCAGGGCCAGTCCCTGCCCCATTCTCTCCCTCACCATGGGGGCTTCAATCTGCATTCCCCCAGACTTACCTGCAGGCAGCTCAGGAAACTGCTCCCCACCACTGTCTGGGGCTGTACTCTTGGTCACATGCATGTGTGCTTGTGCACACATGCATTTGAAGCCTCCTGCGTCCCACACCGTGAAGCCCCTTGTAGGCTGGAACTCTGCCAGCCTGCAAGGGGAAACCCATAATTTCCCTTGTTTTTCCCAGTGAATGGAAAACCCAGATCCCTGCACAATACTGGGAATCTGGGACTGGGACTCGATGTTCTCACTTTGGGACTGTGCCAGTCCTGCTTGATTAGGGATGAGTGGTTACCCACCTCCCTTTCTGAGGGGGGGCAGGGCTCTTGGGCCCCCGTGTATTCAGCACCTATGGTCTGTGTGGTGAATGGAGAGCATCCTTTGAAGTTGAGGTAAGTTATCATTGGTCCAGCAATGTCAGTCAGCAAGGAGACATGGATAGTTTAGTAATAAGAGTAAGAAGTTTAATGACCACAGTATGGGGTTAGGGTCATGATCTGTTATTGTTCTGAGCCCATTTGATGTAGCTGTTTATTTATTTGACTAGACTGGATGCAGATGTCCACTTTTTTCTCTAGGAACTGGCTAGTTATGATTCCCAGTCAAATGTATTGAAATAACGATGCAAGACAGAATAGGAATAATTCGGAATTTGTAACCATGTTTTACAAAGTCAAGATGTTATATCAGGTTTATCTAATGATTTTTAATGCTGACTATTATAGTCAAATTAATCTTTTTTTTAGTATTACTAGTAATTCTAGTCACAAAGCTGTACTGAGAAATATGTATGAATCCAAGGATATTTTCCTATAATAAATGTTCATAGATGTCTCATGCTTTTTTTGTATTTAAAAGTTTTGAGGAAGCAAGCAATTTCACAAATGGAAGCTCATTAGGAAAAAAAACCTAATTACCATGATTAGGGTTTTCTCAAGAAAGCAGTTGGGTAGAATTAGTAGTAGACCATTTCCTGACCAAGTGGACATAGGGCTTCCTCAGAAATGAGTCATAAATAGGACCAAGATTTTTAAGTGGGTTGTCCACAATTTGAAAGCTGTGTTGATTCACTATGTGTAGCACACTACTTAGTCTCTTAATTTTTAAAAATAATTTTCTTAACTTGTGTATGTGTGTGTGCATATGTGCATGTGCACGCATGTGTGAGCGTACACACACATGCCTGCACAGGCACATACACGCATCTATCTATCTATCTATCTATCTATCTATCTATCTATCTTCAATAAAGCTGAAACAGATGATATCATAGATGTTTATATACACATACACATAATGTATATATAATATAAACAGATATGTATATTATATACACACACATATACATAATGTTTTGGGATATATATGTATATATCTCAAAATATTGTTTTGAAACTTTGCAAGACAATTGAAAGAGACTATTTAATAGGTCTCACATGGGAAGTGGATATTATGGGCTACTGTGTGGGGGTGTCTAGGGGTAGGAGTATTAGAGAATCTCTCAGAGCCTGTTGCTTAGTTTTAGGAGGGGCTGTTCCCCCGCTGGTACAGAAATCCCTATAACGGCTGCTTCTGTGGTAGGAAGGAGACTATGAACCACCCAGTCATGGAATATCATGGTGTGGAGATTCATAGAATTTTGAAATAATGGAGAAGTAGGGCAGGAAAGAATCTTCAGCAGTTACTATTCCAGTGCCGTGCTTGAGGCAGGACCATTCCTTTTCAAATCATCCCCTACAAATCCATTGTACAACCTGTTAGCAAACCAGTCAACCCAGACACAACCAGAAGCCATAACACCCTAACCTGCCACAGGTAAAGAGGGGAGCCCATGCTGCACAATGTCCAGAAGGACTGCCATACAGAAGAGGAAAAGCACCTTTTCTCCTTTTCTCATTTGCTGAGGAGTAGAATGCAGACCAATGATTTGATGTTGCAGCAAGGTATATTTACACTGGATATCAACAGAATCTAACTGCAGGTTAGATAAGCATTGGTCAGAAACAATCTAGAAGTAGCTAGGTCTCTTCTGCTATCCATTTTTCCCATACTTCTGGGCTTTTCTGGTCAATGAATGGACCAGGAAGGAATTTTTCCTCTTTCAGATGCTGTGTGTCAGGGGTTTTTTTAAACCTTCTTCAGAAACTTTGGGTGCTGGCTGCAGTTATGCCAATGCTCCTGCTGGAAATTAAACCTGGAGTTTCCTGTTAGAGGGTCTTGCCCCTCCTCTCAAAATCAGAGTGATCACCATAGTTGGGAGGTCAGGAAGGAATTTTCCCCCATGATCAGATTGATATGGATTTAGAGGGGAAGGGTGCTCAGCGGGCCTTGGCCCTCTTGCTTGTCTCTTTTGAGCATATTTTATCAACCTTTGTAGCAGCAGGACACTGTCTGCCATGGTGTGTCTGCTTGCCTGTGGCAGGTTAGGGTGTTATGTCTTTTGATTGTGTCAGGATTGATTGTGTAGCATTACTAATACATTAGGCAGTGGATTTGTAGAGGATGATTTGGAGAAGATTATAGGAAAGTAGGTTTAGAAAGGTCCTCATGAGATTATATACTCCAGCAATATACAAAATGTATGCAATATTCAAAAACCCTTATCCTGCTCCCCTTCCTGTCCCCCCACCCAAGTACTTCTTTTCTAAAGGGAATGGGCCTAGCCTCTTTGGTCTGTCTTCATATGAAACCCTCTTCATGTCACTAATCATCCTTGTCACCCTTCTCTAGACCTTCTCTAGTTCTCCTCTACCCTTTTTGAGGTGTGGGGACCAGAACTGGGCACAGTATTCAAGGTGTTGACACACCATGAATTTATCATGGTACTTTCAGCTTTGTTTATAATTCCCTTCTTAATAAACCCTAACATTTTGTTTGCCCTTTTGATGGCTGCTAAGGACTAAGTGGGTGGTTTTAGCTAACTGTCCACAAGAGATTCCCTAATCTCTTTCTTGTATGGTAATAAGTAATGTAGAGCCCATTTTAGTGTAGGTATAGTTGGGGTTATTTTTTCCCATTTTCATCACTTTCCACTTTCTACATTGAACTGCATGTGCTATTTAGTTGCCCATTCACTCAATCATGCCATATCCTTCTGTAGTTCCTCATGACCTGCCTTGGTCTTTACCACTTTGCATAATTTTTTGTCATCCACACATCTGGCCACCTCTCAAGTCACCTCCTTTTCCAGATCATTTAATGAATATGTTAAGCTGCTTTGGTCCTAACACAGATCACTAGGGGACCCAGCTGTTTGCTTCTTTCCATCCTAAAAATAGACCATTTATACTCATTGGATGCATTTGCACAAGTTCTTTACTGTGGAACTGAGTAATTAGCTCCACAGTAAAGCAAAATTTACTGTGGGCTGTGCAAAATTTTGCCAGCTGTTTCGTTTTGATGCTGTTTTGGCTTGTTTCAAGCTCAAAGCAGTGAAAATGAAATGAAATGAAAGGCTTTGAAAAAGCCTCAAAACAAAATGAGGGCAGTTGAAATGTTTCAAAAGTTTTGAAAGGTTTAGAGTTTTGAAGCTCAAGCTGGGCTTGCCTGCAGGGAAACAGAAAGTAAAGACAGAGAAGGGGAGGAGGGGGGAAGGATTGCTTTCATATTGACCATGTAGCTGGCCAGTGCCTGTGATCCTTCCTTGAGGTCCCTTCCAATCAGAGTGCTCTGGGGGAGGGATGGAAAGCACACACAGTCACACAGGTCATAAGTTTTGCTTGTCAGCAGCGTGAGGTGCAGTTTCCCAGAAACCCCTGCACCTATCTCCTTGAAACTTGGCAGGCTTCATAGCCTCAGCAGGAGCTACCATCCCTATAGTTTTCACCCTGCTGTGCCTTAACACACACACTGTCACCCATGTCACAAGTTTTGTTTGTCATCAGCCTGAGATGCAGTTTCCCAAAAACCTCCACACCTATCTCCTTGAAACTTGGCAAGCTTTGTGGCCTCATCAGTGGCTAGCATGCCTGCAGTTTTCACCCCTCTATACCTTCAAACACACACGACATGAGTTTTGCTTTCAAGAGTTAAGTGCAGGGTGTTCTGAGAAGCTGCACCCCCTCTGTCCTTGAAACTTGGCAGGCTTCATGGCCTCAAAAGGGGCTACCATCCCTTCAAGTTTCATCCAAATCAGGCAAGAAATTATGAAATTATAGTCAGTTTCATGCTTCTCCATTGTAGCCTATGGGTGAAATGTCGAAACAGCATCGAAACAGTGAAACAGTTTCACCAAAACAAAATGAAACAGTGGTTTCGAAATGAAACACTGTCCTGTCAAAATGGTGAAATGGAAGTTGAAACAAATGGCGCTATTTTGTACAGCTCTATAAAGTGTCATTATCTACACATGTTCCCATATTAAGGCGCAGTAAATTAATTAATTCCGCTATAGGATAGTGCTGTCTGGATCAAGTAGGATCCTATGGGGGAGTAATTTATGGTGTCAAACATGTGTAGATGGTGACTGGGACTGGCTGGGACACAAGGATGTTAAGTGTAGGGACTGCACACCTGTGCCCCAGCCAGCCCTCTGCTGCCTGATACTGCCACCCAGAGCCACGGCTGACTCCCCAGATCCCCTGCCAGGACCGCTGTGTCCCAGCTCTAACTCCTGCAATCCTGGGAACACGTGTAAATGCTGTGCCCAAGAGCAGCTGATTCTGGTGCAAACTGCACTGGAGTTTATTCATTCAGAGTAATTGCACATGTAGATTCACCCACTTTTTGGTTTCTATCTTTAAGCCAATTTCTAATTCATAAACGGATGTTCCCTGTAATTCTGTAACTACGTAACTTAGATAAGAGCCTCTGATGGGGGACCTTGTAAAAGGCTTTTTGGAAGTCCAAATATGCAATGTCAAGTGGATCACCCTGATCCACCTACTTATTGACACTCTAAAAGAACTCTAGTGGGCTGGTGAGGCATGATTTCCCTTTGACAAAGCCATGTTGATTCTTCCCAGCAAGCTATGTTCACCCAAGTGCTGACCAATTTTTTTTTTTATAATTTTTTCTACCAATGATCCAGGAAGAGAAGTTAGGGTCACTGACCTGTAGTTCCCTGCATCACCTCTAGAATCTTTTGAAAATATTAGAGTTACATTGGCAACCCTCTCATCCTCTGGTCCAAAGACAGTTTTTAGTGATAGGGTGCATACTAGTTAACAACTTGGCAGTTTCTGATCTGAGCTCCTTCAGGACCCTAGAGTGAATGCCATCAAGTTCTGGTGATTTCCTACAGTTTAATTTTTAATTTCCTGTCAATTTCCTTATCTATTGAAACCTCAGTTTGGGTTAGCTCTTAGACTTATCCCTAGAGAGGAGTGGATGTGGTGAGGGAATCTCAACATGAAGAAAGAAGCAAAGAATGTATTTAGTTTCTCAGCAATGGCCCTGTCAATCTTCAGTACCCTTTTTATACCCTGATCATCCAAAGGCTCAATCTTTGGGGTGGTCATATTGGGGATTTATGAATAACTTAGCTGTCTCCTAGTCTGATCTATATAGTAATGGACCAGAGGTGGGCATTAGTGCTTGAACTGGCTAATTTGAGTATATTTGGAGACATAAGTTTAGGCACCTAAGTTGCTTGGACACATGACTGGGGTTTACTCCCCTAAATTGAAACAGTGGATTTTTAATTGTGATGATTAAAAACCCATCATTTCAGTTTAAGGGCTTCCATCACTGTTACGGTGAGGGGCCTAATCCTTTTTCTTTTTTTTTTTTGGCAGAGCCTGCCTGCATGTCCCACAGCTGGAGGATGAGCTGTCACTGGGCCAAGCAGCCTCTGATCTGTGGGGGACCCTGGTCCTTCCATCCATGGTGGTGGCACTCCTTGGTGGGTGGGAGCTGCCCCAGCTTGGGTTCGGGGAACAGTTGGATTGAGCTGGGTGCTGTCTCTGAGCTAGGGCAGCACCTGCCTGCTAGCCAGGCATCCAGGGGGCCTTGGGGGCCTCTGCTGCCACAGAGGGAAGTACCAGGGGTCCCTGCAGCTCTGATCCCACTAGCAGCTCACTCCTCAGCTGTGGGAGAGGCAGGCAGGCTCCAAAAAAACAAACAAACTGGGTTCCAGGTGGGCTGTTAGTTGTGTGGGTGCTACTGCAGCTCAGAGGCATCACTCACCAGATCCAACTCTTCCCTCAAGCCCTCTAAGGCTTCCAGCACTATGTTCACTGTCCCTGCCAACTTCCTACCACCTGGAACCACCTGAGAACAAGCTGACTTGCCCCTGGGGCAGTGTGGGGAAGTGGCAGGTGTGCGGCTGGGTGTGCTGGCAGCTGGAAAAGGGGGCAGGGATGGTGTATGCAGCCCTAGAAGGATCAGGCAAGAATTGGATATGGTAGCAGAAGCAGTGAAGGAAGTAAGCTGCCCAGAGGGATCTTGGGGGTGCTGCAACTGTGGACAGAAGGACTGGGCCACCCCTGCAGTCCAGCAGCTGCACAGCCCACCAGGCCTACAGCTCACATGGGCAGGCTCCACCAGAAAAAAAGAAGTGACAAGGGACCCAATTCTTCTTCTTTTTTTTTTTTTTTTGTGAAGCCTCCCTCTCCTACAGCTGGGGGGTGAGCTGCCAGTGACCCCTGAGCTGCAGCTGGGCTCCAGTCCTTCTCTCCATGGCAGCAGCACCCCTGAGGCCACCTGAATGGGCAGCTGGTGGGCAGGTGCTGCCCCAACTCAGAGGCAGCACCCAGCCTCATCCAACTGTTCCCCGAGCCCAAGCTGAGGCAGCACCTGCACACTAGCAGCCTGCTTGGGCAGCTCTGGGGGGTGCCACTGCCATGACAGTGCAGCTGAGGGGCCACTTGGCCTGCTGTCAGCTTGGCCCCGGCCGCAAGAGTTGCAGGCAGGCTGCACGGAAAAAACAAAAGGACCAGGTTCCTCATAGCATCTGACTTTGGCCCACTTTTCCCATGATGGGAGGTGAGCTTTTAAAAAGCTGCAACATTACAAATAGCTATGCTGCAAACTTGTGGATATTAGGGCTGTGTCAAGCTTTGGTCACTGATTCGATTCGGCAGAGATTCAGCCCGATTTGGAGGCTAAATCTTCAAATCTGAATCAAATCATTAATTTCTCCAAATTGAATCAAAACCCTCCAAATTAATTTGGAGAGATTTGGAGAGATTCAATGTTTTGGACATAGACACAGCTTTAAATGTTTTTTCTACATACCTCAGGGTACCAGATGGCTCGTGAATGCTGAGATGGTGGAGTGGATGGAGCGTCTTATGGGAGCATGGGGTGGGAGGTCCACAGCACACTTGGCAGCAGACCCAGAAGTGGACCAGAAGTACTTTTAGTCCAGTTCTGGGTCTGCCGGGGAGCATGTGGAGGGACGCTCTCACCTCCCAGCTTGGTGACTGGTGCCTCCTGGGTCTGGGGGGGGCACCTGGGATCCCCTTTCAGCCAGTTGCCAAGCCAGGGAGCTCTGGGGGGGGGGGTCCCCCACACACTCAGCAGTGGACCTGCAAGTGGACTGGAAATATGCTGGGCACGTGGAAGGTCCCCTTCGACTCCTGTGGGACACTCCATCTGCTGTACCATTGCAGCATTCATGAGCCACGCCTGGTACCTTAAGGTATGTAGAAAAAACATTTAAAGCTACGTCTGTGGCCGAATCACTGATTCCCTGAATCAGTATCAAATCTTCAGATTTGGATTTGGCCAACTCAAATTGGGACAGTGATCCAAATCAACAAATCGTATCACTGTCCCTGATTCAGGCCAGATCCGATTCTGAATTGAATATGGCTCATTTCACACACCTCTAGTGGATATGGTTTACTTTGCAATATAAGCTCATTTAAATTGCAAAAAAAAAACCCTGTACGTGTACACTGCGATTCAGTTAAACCACAAAAACAGGCAATTTTTGTTACGTGTACAAGCACCCCAAGTATGATAAGTCATGGCTTCAGTGAGAGATGAGTCATCCTTTTGGCAGCCAGTTACTGGCTGCTATGATGGCAGGCAGTTAGCACTAACTCAAACACAGCCTTACATTAGCAAGGTAGACAGTGAAAAGCCTTATCTTGTCTCGAGTCCCTGCTCTTGCTCCTTGTTCCTGATATTTGTCTGACTCCTATCTTTTGGCTTGCTCTGGACTATAACTCTCACATGCAGTTAGTAACTCCCGAGTCCTGGTTCCTGAACCTGGTCTGTCTCTGAGCTCCTAACCCTGAAGTGATTCATAGTTTCCTAACTGGTTTACTGACCCTGCTTTGACTTCTAGATTTGTCATTCTGGCTTCTGGCTCTCTCATCAAGGTCTGTTCCTGACAATGTTTTCAGCATTTATACTCAGGCTACGCTGGTTCCTGACCCTGCCTTTACTCCTGGTGCCAAACTAAGTTCCAGATCCTAGGCCAAATCACTAGACCTGACCACCAGCACTAAGCTCTGGTGCTGACACTAGCCATTTTTTAAGGTTAAAATGGAGGTGCTCACAATTAAATTAGGTAGCTAAGTGGCATATGGCCATTTGCAAAATATCACTTTTTTCTCACTTAGGCACCTAATGACTAAATTCGAGATAATAATGTTCAATGACATTTAAATTTAAGCTTAGAAGATCCATATCAAAACACACAGTATATAAAAGTACTTTATTATTTATTCTGTATTCTTCAAGATCAAGATTGAAAACAAAACAATAAAAGTACTGTAAGAAAGAGAAAGAGGTAGCTTCTAATCTTGATGACACTTGTGTAACTCTGGACTTACTTCATAGAAGGCAATAGTTATACTGCAGTGAATCAGAACAGAATCTGGCCCACATTTTCTAAAGGAAAAATTTACCTTTTGAATCATTATTTCTGAAGTAGTGATAGACATCCTTTTAATAATTAGACTTGTGAAAGCTAAAAGCTTATCTGCTATTCTCAGATGTAATTACAATATACTTCTAATCTCTATTAAGTCTATAAACAGAATACTTCTTTTAATTCTTGACCCTTGGGATCCAAACGAAAATGAGATTAAATGAAGTCAAAAACTAATCAGTAGCACCATACAATACAAACTAAAATACAGACAACATCCACAATTATTTTGTATTCAGACTTCACTCTGTATTGTGTTCAAACACTAATCCTTCCATTTACTTTAAAAGATTAATGTAACAAAAGGGTGACTAATTGTCAAAGGGACACAATAGGGTTCAGGTTGGTGCTCTTTTGTATTAGAGAAAAATAGTATGTTTGAGATGGAGAAATTAAATTTTCTGGAAGAGGTCAGCTTGGGAATCAAATGAATCCTTCTGATTCATGCAGAGTCATGCATTAACCACTTGAGATTTGGAAGGAAGAGACTTTAAAGCTTTTTTCCCTCCTGTACAGATAATTGCCTTTAATAACTAAGTTGCTATTTTGTCTTCAGAATATCAGCTTTCCAAATTAGTTGAGTTCTGAAGGTCCTTCAGAGCACAAAATCTCTGATTAAACATTTTCTAAAGTTCATCCTATTGGTAAGAGTGGAAATTCCATTACTTTAGCAAGAGCAGGCATGTCAAATTTAGCAAGGCAGTGATGAGTGAGAATAGGAGAAAGTTAAGGTAGATATCATTACAAGTCATGAACAAAGGACAGAAAATTATTATAAACCCTATTATTATTATGTGGTACAATAATCAAATGAAGCCTACAGTTATTGTGAACTATGATCAACTTAAATTGTGATGAATTATCTAAAAGGAGTAATTGTCTTGAAGCTGTAAACTTTAAAAAAGTAGCATCTTGAAATGCAGCAGACAAAACAAATGTGACTCTTTTTTGGCAGTTTTTCACAGCTTCATAAACAGAGAAAGGCCTTGACCAGCTTGCTTTAGAAGATCAGGAGTTTTGTAGGACTTAAGCCACCTATGTGCCTCTTGAATCCTACTCCCAGTCCCTCCTGTAAATTAGAGCAGCTTTAGAGATGCTGCACTCATTTACTGAAGATTTTAATGGACTCCTGTGGGACTCTACCATGCCAAGTAGCTAAAGCACAAGTGTTCTTCTGCTGCTCTGATTGCTGTTTATGCATTTTACCCAATTACTATTTAATGGATAAACACATTGGGAGCACAACTTAGGACTCCCTCTACCTCAGGAGAGTATGTTATTCATTGGGCCACAGAATCCTACTTCCTCTTCCTTACTGTCCGTCAGGCCCAACAAATCTTTCATTCTTCTCTATTTGTGTGTGCCACCTTCAATAAAAAGGAAGGAGAATGCCTTCAGTCCTTGCTAGCCTATACCTGGTGGTTTCCTAGGAAATAAGATTTATGGTTCAAACACTCCTCCAGCTGAATTGGGCATATCATATCTAAGTTTTCCACTCCCAAGGCAAGTACCCTAACCACTAAGCTGTCTGGTCTACCAACTCCTCAGGCTGTGTTTTACTTCATATTGATGCCAATGCTATTATTAGTTAAAGAGTTTTCCTAAGATGATATCATTTATTGGACCAAATGTTATAGCAAGGATAGAGTTAGACCTCTAGATATTAATTAGATATTAGCTAGATATCCTGGTTCAGGAAGATATCTTGCCCTTGAACAAACTGGTCCTAACATACGGAAGCACATAGCACTATTTATAGAAAATATGGGAGACCTGTTTCTGGTGGAATAGGATTGCTTTCCTGAGACAAGATACATATCTTTTGAATGAGCAGCTGCTTAGCTGTAGATATCTGACAGTCAGAATAGGACGGGCCTATGTGTGCTTGTATCTGACTAAAATTCCAGTTTGAATGCTGGGCTTGTTTGTCATCCCTGCTGTCTGTTACTCCTATATTGACCTAAAATCACAACACATGACAGAGAAAATATTGAACCTTTCAACAAACAAGTGTCATTATACTATGATGATTAGTTCATTCACATGTAAGACTCTTGGACAAAAGGATACATATCACCCTGGGCAAACCGTAGTTTCACAGTTGAGCACAGGTGAGTAGAAACACTGAGATGTAAGACTGGAATAAACAATGATTCATCTGATAAAGGACTTTGATCACCTGACAAAGCTGATCAGAAGGTTATCTGGCAACGGGGACTAGAGGATATAAAAGAAAGGGTCTCCCACTAGCACTTTCAGAAGGAGAGAAGAGAGCAAAGTGTTTTCATGTTCAGAAGGAGCAAGGGAGAGGAAGTGAGAAGGATAAGCAAGTGTAGCAGTGGGGTCCTTTTTAATGAGAAATAGAAGCTGGCTGTAGTGGGAAGGAGGAAGAGAGAGACTCTGTGATTTTAAAGAGTCTGTATGTGTGGGAGTCTAAGACCTAACACAAAGAGTTATCCAAAGTGGTGAATGATTTTTTTCTTAATTTTTATATTCCATTCACAAGCTAGAGCGAGTGATATTTAGTACCTTTACAAAGCCAGTGTGTCTGGTTACTTCAGCTATCACATCACATGTCAAGTTTCAACTATCCTATGTCTCTGGAGATATAAAATATAAAATCAAATGTACTCTCAGGCTTGAACTCTTGGAAAGGGTGGGTTTTAGGCACTTGTTCTGAGATGTCTCTGCCATAAGATCCCATAATTTTGGAGGGGTAACAGCTATCCAATATCTAGGAAGTGTGCCAGAGGTCTAAGTAAAGCACTAGCTCTGAAGTCTACTTAGGTAAAGGTAAGCCTTAAGGTAAGTGAAAAAAAAAAACACCTGAGTCTATCATGTTGAGATGGAGATATATAATATTTGCCCAATTGTGGGACTTTCAATGGGCTTCAATATGTAGGAAGTTCAACTTCTTTTGACAAACATCTTTGAACAAACATAACTTGAAATTTCTAATGCATGTAATATTTTTTCTGAGTTTATTAAAGAAACATGAGAAAAGTAAATAACCATATAAAGAAGAGTTCTGTATTTTAAGGTGAAACGGGAAAATTAACAATTAAACAACAATAATAGATAAATACTCCATGTTTTTCTTTTTCCTTGGGGGAGAAGAGAAAATCATCATCACTCAAGATTTTGGCAAAGTAAAAGAATCCATATGAGTTTATTTTGCTTATAAACAAAATAAAAAGCACGGAACAAAGACAAATGTACTGAAATATTTACACAGCATTGGCCCTCTTCTGTCTTTTTAGATAATTTGAAACATGGGCCATATTTCATCTTTTTAGGAATGCTAGCATTAGAAGAGAGTAAAATGTCTGTTTAGGTGAGTTAAACATACAAATTACATTTGAACTAAACACAAAAATTCCTTGAGGAGATTTACCTGCAACTGTCACAAGTGAAATATGATCTCTAAATCTTGACTTATGTTGGGCAGCCATAACTTGTGCTCCACAGTTAAAGATTATATTTTACAATAATATATCATGCAATGAAATCTTATTTCCTGATATGAAAGTTAATTCATTTAGCATAGAGGAAAGTGGCCCAAACAAAGCAACTCTGCCCATCAGAATGCCCAATTATGATGAGAGAATAAAACATAATATACCTGATAGGAACTAAGATTCAGTTTCTTAACTGATCTTGTCATTGGTATAAAATATTGATTTATAACTCAAAGTATAGTTCATGTAACAGGGTTGGCTGATAGCTATTTTCAGAGTTGCTAGGATTAGGTTTGGATAGGGCTGATCCTGCCTCAGGCAGGGGGTTGGAATAGATGACCTATGGAGAGCCCTTCCAGCCATATTTCTCCAAGCTTCTATGATTAGGGAATTTACCACCATCCCTCAAATGATGGGGTAGTAATATTACAACCAGGGCAACTGCATTTGCAGTATACCTAAAAGCTATTTCATTCCTTCTCCTGAGACTAGATCATAAATCAACTTGCAGTCATAGACTAAAATCTCAGTTGCTGCTTTTCTCTCTTACTCTCTCAGTTGCAGACTGAGGACCATTTCTTGTGGAATTTTATGCTATATTGTCACCACACAGGGACTACTTAAATTTGCGTGAGACCACACAACCTATAGAAGTGAGCACAAAATGAGTATAAGAGCTGAGTATGTAGTGCAGTTAGCTGCCATGTCAGATTTAAAATGTCTGGACATGTCAACATGAGATGCTAACTGCACGGTATCCCCAAAGTACTGCACAGTAGTGTCATGTGGCAAAAATCAGGATGTGACACCACTGCACAGTATTAGTCTACTGCACAGAAGCATCACAAAAAAGGCATTTGTTGGCATTACTGTGCAGTCATTTAGTACTAGTTTATACTGTTTATACAAGTACTAAATGACTACACAGTAATGACTATGCAGTCAGTGTCTCATGTAGATGCACTCTGTGCGGTAACAATAGATAACACAGACTGCTCTTTCTCCATCCGAATACGACAGTATGTAACCAGATAAAACTATATGCATGTTGGTCCACTCTGTCTCCACTTCAAAAATGTTAATGTACTCATATCACATTTATATTCATAGCAGCCCTGTGATATAAGGAATATTATTCTCACCTATAAAAATGTTAGGCAGAAGGCATGTCTACATGTGCCTTTTAATGTGCAGCAGTAAGCTCCAGAGCTTATTGTTGCCTGGCACACGTCTGCACATGTACTTGGGAATACACAATGTTGAGCGGGGGAGGAGCAGCCATAGTTAGCAGCGGGCCCCAAGGCTCAATGTGACGTGGAGGGATGGGTTGGGGCATGAGGTTGATTCAGTGCATGGCTAGCTGGCAGACACCCCCTGCACTGAAGCACCCTAGGGCCCCAGCCAGCCGGGGCAGTATCTACATGTGCTACATTTTTTACTCTACAGCAGGATTGTATTTGTATTTACAAGTATGAACCTGCTGCAGCATAAATTAGTTTACTGTAGCCTAATAGAGATGCACATGTATTTGTCAGGATGTTAACTGTGAAGCTAATGTTTACTGTGCAGCTTAGTTATTTAGTCTACTGCAGAGTATATGTCTTGTGCAGATGCATCCAGAGATATTAGGTATTCAGTAGTGTTTAGGCACCCAAGTCTTATTTATATGCTTAGTACTCATTTTATGGGGTAGTAGCATAATGAGGCAGGGACAGACATGGAACAAACCTTGGGTGTTGCCTAAGAGGGGAGGGCACCAGAATGGGAGTGCTTCACCCTCTTGCCCTCCAACCCTGTCTTCCTCCCACACCTGCACCTTCCCTGCAACAGGTCCAGCTCCAGCAGTGGGGATGCAGAGAAGTGGGGGTGGTGTGCTGCTGATGGCTTGCTGTTCTTGAAGGAGATGTCATCTTTACTGCTGAAAACGAGCAGGGGTTTTTGCCACTCGGTGTGCATGTCAGCAGTAAAAAAAAATGTATGTGACATCTCGCTCAGCAGCCAGTGAATCTCTATCCATTGCAGTGTGCACCAGCGCCACCCAGGCCATCTTGATACCAGCCATAATCAGACAAACTCAAGCACTGTGGATTGACATAGCTTATGGTTATCAGTATTGATACAGGCTTTCCGTATTACGCATGTTCCAAATTAAATTGTTTGTGGTATTTTCAGTCTGCTCCCTGTGTTATGTTTTTTCCCCTCAAAAAATATTCACTTTCATCCATTATATTTGGAAGTTTTCTGTAAACTTGGTAGTAATATTGTACAGATAATTTTATTTCTGCCTCATTTTTTTTCCCTCAATAAGCTATGGAATACTATGGTGAGGTAAATAAACTTAACTAGCTGGGAATTTACTGGCAGTAGGTTCTTATCCAAAATATTGATTAATCAGAACCAGAAACTTACACAGAAAGCTGTTTCAACCAATTTCCGCTGAACTACAGGACATCTTTCTGGTTGTTTTACTGCTCGCTTCCTGGGTGGCCACTTAGTCTCTGGATTCTGAAGTGAGCCCAGGTTTTTATGGTCTCTTATTCTGCCCTGTGGATGGTCTTATGGTGAAGTTACGTATTATACTTAGACCATACTAAGGGCACTTAAAACACAAGTGTCTGCATGCTAAAGCTTGTTAAATCATGCTAAGTACCCTCTGAACATCTCAAAATTACACCAATTTGGGCAAGGTTAACTCTGGAAGGTGCTACCTAGTCCTGTTAGGCCAGCTCCCCGGCCTTGCCCCGTCTGCCTCCCCGCATCCAGAGCAGCTCTGGTTTCAGTTGAAGAATGGAATCCTGGGAAACCAAGGTGCCTTGGCTCAGTTTCCAGCTCTGCAACAGAGACCTCCGGTGCCCCCAAAATCCTGGCCTGCTCAGGGAGTCTCAGAAGTTGCATTATTGGGAGAAATTTTATTTTGAAATATTTTAATTAAAATCCTTTGTTTATTTCAAAAAACATTTCTGATTTGTTTTTCTTCCATGGGACATTAAAAATACAGGTACTTTTTAGTTTGAAAAGGAAACAAATTCTTAGGATTTCAGAATTTTGTGCAGAGACAGAAATTCTAACTGTTGGCCAGCTCTACAAGAGAGTTAAGCTCCATGTCTGAAGTGAGCCCATAAAAATTGCAATGGATTAAAATTAGTTTACAGTAATATCACTGTTTAAAATACCCAAGTGACTCATCATTTTAGACACAATTACATTCACTAATATGAAAGCAGTTGATATTATCAAGCTTCATATCACTAGTTGAATAACACTGCCATACTAATGTTAATACAGCATGACAGCTTCTGTCTCACATGTGTTACTTAACATGCCCGTCTTTAAGTTACGATTATGAAAAATGTCTTTCCCAGAGCTCCCAAACAAAGAAAGTAATAATATAACGAAAACGAAAAAAGGTCTAAAAGTTAATATTTCAAAACTCCTTGTCAAAAAAGGTAACAATACTTCTGAATTATTTTAAACATTCATCTCTATGTATATTTGACATTTGAAGCCTTTGGAGGCAGTTATTATGCCTTCCAGTCATCTTTACTGGGTCTCAAGTGGAATGACTGGATCTCAGTTTGGCCAATCATTCTGAATGTTTGTCTGAGCAGAAAATAATGTTATTTTGCCTATTTCCTGGTTTTATTTCTAAGTATTTTACTTGCTCAGGCACATGTAACTGAGTTCTTGAGAAAAGTAAACTTCTGTTGGCTATTAGGATGATAGACAAGCTCTGTAGGGGTTTGCTGATTGTTACAGCAGCCTTGGAATATAACAAGAATGTGGTGAATAGCCCAAAAGGACTGAAGGGAATATGTCACTGTTAAGTGCCTCTCAATCAAGGTGTAGTTTCCTGAGTGATTTTCAAGGACAGTCAAGAAAAGTGGAACATGGATTAAAATGATAATGCATGGATATGCAAAAGAAAGGAAGATTAGCTCAGATTTACCCAAAGAATGTTGTCTGCCTATATCTATGTGCACCCATATGTTAGCTTCTGGTTGGATGGTTTAAAAAAGAATGCATGTATAATGATGTATGTTATCAGGAGAGCTTTGGATTTGTGCACCTTGGCATTTACCCCATCTTGTCAGTGGGACTAGCCAGCCAGCCAACAGTGAATTAAGCCTATTTTGCTTCTATTTGGTTTATTTTGCTCACTAATGAACCAAAAGCTGAGAGGCTAGATAGATATCCCTGGATTTGGCAACAACTGCTTATCCTAAGGTTATTAAAATGTCTTCTATAGAACGTAGACTGTAACTTGACAAACTTAGTATATAAGAACATAAGAACTGCCATTTATTGGGTCAGACCATAGAAATTATTTGTCTTTGACAAAGCTGTGTTGATTGCTCCCCAGTAAGTCATGTTCATTAGGCCTGTGCTCAGCAGCTAGTATTTTGCTTCAGACTTAGATTCAGCCAATTCAAGGGACAGTGATTTGATTTGATGATTTGAATCACTGTCCTGATTCGATTCAGCCAAATCTGATTTGGAGATTCAGCTGCTACTGAATCTCCTAATTGGCCAGGCCAGGCCCATCCCCTGCCCCACTCCCGGCTCAGTAATGGCTGCCCCAGCTCCCCACACTTGGAAAAAAAATGCTCTGGCTCAGCGGGTGCTGCCGGGCATGGGGTGATCCTTGCTGCCCCCCACTGCCCCATGCTGCATGGGGGACTCTGCATAAGCCCCCCAACTCCTCCTCCTCACTCCCCCAGCCCCTCCCTGGGTGCCCTGCCTGGGCCAGTGCTGGCCCTTTAAGAAAAAATCCAAACCCTGGATTCACCGCTCCTGCCAGCAGGGGGTGATCCCCACTGCCCCCCATTGCCCCATACTATGTGGGGGGCTCTGCATGAGCCCCCAGAATCCTGAGGCCACTGCAGGAGTGGTGAGTCCTGGGGCTTTTCTTGGCTTTTCTTTTTCTTAAAGTGCCAGAACTGGCCTGGTGGCGGGGGGGGGGGGGGGCTGGGGGAGTGAGCAGGGTCAGGGGGGTCGTGCCAGAACCCCCCCCCATGCATTGGAGGAAGCAGGGATCACCCCTAGCCTGGCAGCACCCAGAGTGCACCAAGGCTTTTCTTTAAAGTACTCAGCTGGGGTGGGGGGGGCAGCCACAGGGGGGCTGGGGGAGTGGGGGGATGGGCAGGGATCCCCCCCATGGTCCCTTCCCATGCCCCTAATACTTACCAGCTCAGTCAGCTGCAGCTCCCTGCTGCAGCCACCAGGGACTGCCCGAATCATCAAAGTTCTCTGATTCTTTTCCAAAGAATCAAATCAGATTTTTAAATCGGTCCCCTGATTCTATTTGGATTCGGAGATTTGGCCACTGAATCATGCCAAATTTCCTCCAAATTGAATCACCAACTGATGCTTTGCACAGCCCTAATGTTCATCTGTGTGCTGAACAATTTTTTAATATTATTATTAGGATTTCTACCATTTTTCCAAGAACAGAAGTTAAGCTCAATGGCCTGTAGTTCCCCGTGTCCCCTTGAAGAGCTTTTAAATAGATTTCCAGTACATACTACAATTATTAATAACAATATGTATTGGATCAAGCCTTTTATAACCAGCTAAAATTCTTTGAAGTCCTAAATTCAGGCTTAATTTTCAAAGGTACCCAAACATGGCTTTGGGCAAACATTTAATGCATTCATAGAATCATAGAAACTAGTTAGGCTTGGAAGAGACCCAAAGAAGTAATCTACTCCAACCCCCTGCTCAAAGCAGGACCATCTTCAACTAGAACAACTTAGCCAAAGACTTTTCTAGCTGGGTTTTGAAAACCTCCATGGATGGAGCTTCCAGTCTCTCTCTGGGTAACCTGTTCCATTGTTTTACTATCCTCCTAGTGAGAAAATGCTTCTTAATATCTTACCTAAACTTCCCTTGCTACAACTTGAGAACATTGCTCCTTGTTCTGTCATCTGCCAACACTGAGAACAGTCTAGCTCCATCTTCTTTCAAACCCTTCTTCAGGTAGTTGAAGGCTGCTATTAAGTCCCCTCTCAGTCTTCTCTTCTTTAGACTAAATAAGCCCGATTCCCTCAGTCTTTCCTCATAAATCAAGTGCCCCACCCCCTCACCATTTTTTTTGCCCTCTGCTGGCCTCTCTCCAATTTGTCCACATCCTTTCATTAGTGGGGGTCCAAAACTGAACACAGTATTCCAGATGTGGCCTCACCAGTGCTGAATAGATGGGAATAATCACTTCCTTTGACCTACAGGATACCAATTCAGCCCAGTATGCCATTAGCCTTCTTGGAAACAAGGGCACACTGCTAGCTTATATTAGGTTAATGTCCACTGAAACCCCCATGTCCTTTTCTGCAGAGCTGCTGCCCAGCCAGTCAGCCCCCAGCCTGTAGTGGTACATGGGATTGCTCTGTCCTAAGTGCAGGACTTTGCACTTGTCCTTGTTGAACCTCATGAGATTCCTTTAGGCCCAATCCTCCAATTTGTCTAGATCACTCTGAATCCTAGTTCTACTCTTTGATGGCTAGAAAATGGTATTCAGAGGCTTGCTTTTCAGAATTGGCTTATAGGTAAAATAGATATATATTTGAATAATGGTCCAGGGCAAGAGCAAGGGTTAACTAATTTCTAAAAAGCCTGTCTGTGACAAAGTTTCCTCAAGGCCCGCTGGTCTGATACAGGCAAGCAGCAAGCAGACTCTCAGGCTGGGAAATTGAATGCATGTTCCATGGTGTTCCATAACATGAGATAAGATGGCATTAGGTCACAGTGCCCAACTGCAGAACTCTTGAGATTTACAGTTTTGGGGAAGAGACCAAATTAGGAGAACTGCTAACACCCAAATTAGAATCTGTACATGTGATGTGTTTGTGAAACAAAGGGATATGCTGACAGGACTGAACGTGGACAGTATGACAACCACAGAGGGACCAATCAGTGATAGCCATGGATAAAGAGTCATCAGGAGGAGAAAAGAATACAAAAGAAGGGATTTCAGAGCAGCAAAGGGTCCCCGAGATGACAACCTGATGCCACCATGGAGAGAAGGCATACCACCAGCCCATATTACCCACTCTACTGCAGGGAGGGGTGGACCTCAGTCTTCAACCTCTAGGGTGCTGATATCTGACATTCAAAAGAAAACCTCAGAGTAAAGCTCATGAACTTCCGAGATATACCTTGACTCTGATGACAGCTCTAGGACTGTTAAATATGGAATTGTTTGCATCATTCTTATCTGCTATCACTCTGCATCAATAAACTTTGTCTATTAGCAAATCAAAAGGTTGTGGTCAGTCTGAGGGTTTTGTGCCAACAACCTCCAGCATACCTACTACTCCCCACCAGCTTGGTGTCATCTGCAAACTTACTGAGGATGCACTCTATGCCATCATTCCAGGTCATTGTTTAAGTCATTGAACAAAACCAACCCCTGGGGCACTCAACTTGATTCTTCTAAGTCATTTGTACAATGATAGACCAATTGGTAAAGCTATGATATTTTGATATTTGCTTATGAAATGTTATTAGTATTGCTCTCAAAGGAAGTTTTTGCATTTTATTTTTTTATCTCATGTTAGTACAGTCCTTTACTAACTTTCACAAGGTAAGGAATGAAGATTTGAAAATGTAAGTGTCTAATAAAATACAGATAATTGTGTAAAGTCTACTTTTACCAATTTTTATATTAACTCCTCTATTATGGAGGTTATTATCCATAATGTGTGCCAGTGTAAATGAGATGAAAACTGAATCTGTTTCTCAAGTTTGACAGCGTGCCACTCAAAAGAATAATTCCCAAGTCACATGAGTCAGATCTCTTCTAATGGATGGAATAGATTCGGTTCCTATGTATGCATAGGTTTCATGGACTTATAAAAATTAAGGGTAGAAAAAAAATGTTTGGATACTTAAAATCAGTTCTCTACCAGTTGTTGAATGACCTATCAACCTAAGGGTATTTGTACATGTGCTCTGGGAGCCGTGCTAATTAAAAGTGCCTGAGAGAGTCACATATATCAGTGTCCCCCACTCTGAAAAATGGCAGGGCACTTTGAACTAAGGCTCATCAAACAAGCTTTAGTTCAAAGCGCCCCGCTACCATTTTTCAGTGCAGGGATGCTGATACACATGATGCTAGAATCTGCTGGAGTGAGTTAATTTCCATGCTCCAGCAGACCTGAGTCAAAGAGAAGTCATTTCTATGGTCTAACCCAATAAATGGTAGTTCTTATGTTCTTATACTCTAGGTTTGTTAAGTTACAGCCTGAGTTATACAGAGAACATTTTAAGAGCCTTAGGACAAGCAGTTGTTGCCAAATCTATGCTCCAGCAAACAGATTAATCAAGTCTACTCTGATGTGCTGGATTTCCAGTGCATTAGAGCCAGTTTCCTGCATGTGTATAGGAGCCCTAGGTGAATCTAACTACATAGCAGAATAGCACAATTTAAAAAGATTTGTGATCTAGTTTCCACAACATTTCTTGGAACTGCACTCCAATAACTAATAATAAATTAGTTCAAGTAGTTATTTCAAGTAGTCTGCTTTATTATGCTAAACAATTCCACTCTGTATGTATATATAAATACATATTATATACATTTATACACACACAATATATGGATCCAAGATACAAACAAACATGTAAGATGTCTTTCCATTCTCTAAAAATAATTTGAATGACATTTTTTGTTAAATTATCAGATATAGAGGTTGTATAGGTTATCAAATGTTGGCGTTGTCATTAATTGTTCAGAAGTTAGTATACAGTGTGCATGAAGACACGCAACATAAATTCATCCTTCCTTGTAATACAGAGCCTCGCACATAAGTAATAGGAAACCTAATGTTAAAGTGAAAGCTACCAGTGTTCTAGCTGGAAAGAAAGAATGTTTCTGACATGTACAGTATCTCTCAGCAGGGAAAGCTACTTTAATGGCTCAAAGTGGATTTAAGAAAATGGAAAAAAACCCCACAAATTACTCAGACTAATAACACATAGTTGAAGCCTATTAACAAAGCCAACTCAGTGGCAGAGAAAATGTCCCCATTATCAAAACATCTCTTGTTAACCAGATTGGTTTTGTGCTGTATTCAATGCACCAAATACAATTTGTTCCTTTCCATTAAACCAAAGAATCCTTATTCTTCAGGGGGGTTTTGTTTTGTTTTGTTTTGTTTAACTGGAACATTAGCTTCAGCTGTGATTAGCAGAAAGCATAGACCTTTGTTCCATCTCTGAAAAAAAAATTAAAAGGATGTCTGTAATACCGAGTCAGGAAGTTTGAATTCTAAGGCTAGGGATAGAAATTATGCAGAAAACGGTATAAGTGATCAGACCCAAGTTCAAATCTGTAACACAACAGAAGTTCCTTGCACACAAACCACTTTCAAAATAGCCAAAACTGCTTTAAGATATAGCTGGTGGATGTAGTATCAGACTTAACTGATTTAGGTTAAATTGATTTATTGAACTGTCCCGTATCCCCTCCAGATGCAAGCTGTCTGCTTGTTCCAGTCAAGCAGGAACGCACTCTGTATTGAGGAATGAGACAAAATGTCTAGGGCTATAACTCAGTATCCTATCCATGAATTGAAACCAAACATCTTAAGTCCAGTTCTTTAATAACAGGCTACTTGCGGATGGGAGGGAGGGAGGGGACTGCAGGGAGGACACTGTTTTAATTTAAACTCAGCACATTCCTGCACTGAACCCAGCACATGGCCAGAAGAGGTAGTACATGAGTTGCACCCGGCTTTTCCAACAATTGTATAGATCAGGTGCTTTTGTGGGACTTTTTTGGTGCTTTTATCTAATAGCTGACTGAATCAGCTATTAGATAAAAGTGCCAAAAAGCACTGCTAAAGCATCCAATTTATAAGATGCTGAAGAGCTGGGTTGAAGTAATGTGCTGTTGCTTTCAGAAAAGCACATTTTTTCATTCCCACATCAGTCAGTGCCCAGAGATAGCAGTCCAAAGTCCCCAAAACTTGCATTGTTTAATAAAGCTAATTTGATAAACTTGGGCAGGTCTGCTGCAGATTTTTTGTTTATGTGCCTAAGAATCACTAAGCCACAATCCTCCTTCCAATGACATGTCAAAGTAACCTTTTGTCTCCACAGAGCACTATTAACCTCAGTGGGGCTCTATGCTGATGCAGCTCATTTTTCAGCTACAATCCAATTGCAGGATTGTTACTTTCCTCAACAGCAAAGGAATTTGTTAGAGGCCCTTAGTTTCCCCCACCTAGTGAAAATACAGATACCTAACCTAGCATTGTATGTTTGGATATTGGTATATTTTATTTTAAAACACAGCAGATATAAATGGAACACCCCCAGCACTCTGTCTATGCCTGCGCCAGTTTCATTATGTTTGCAAAAGGCAAATACAGATACATCAGTGTACTTTATTATAATGTCACATTCATGACACTATACTAAAACTTGATTTGGTATTTCCATTAGAAATCTCATTTTCGGGGGCTTATGACTCATTCATCTAAGTTTTTTTCTGGATGAAATTTACCATACAGATTTGAGTCTACTTACAATTCCTCCTCTAAAAAATGGACAGAATTGGTTATCTGCACATTTTAAATCCCAAGAGCTCAAATGAATTGTTTTCCCCTCCTTGATTTTTTTTAACATTGACAAGGATTTTTGTCCTTTGCCATTTTTACGAAGACAAAAGCAATTCAGAAATTTAACTTGAAAACTCTCTGTCCTCCCTACACATCAGCTATTTATAATTGTTTTCATGCATTCCAGCTCAAAGTTGATAGCTCATTTTGGAAATATCCAAAGATCCATAAAAGTAGAAGGGTTTGAGGGAACAGACTACTGTTAAAATTGTTAACAAAATGCCACAACCAAATTTCCTCCACCTACCATGTTTGTCTGTTCCAAGATCCAAAACAAAAATACATCTGATATACAAACATTTTATTCTGTACCATCACTTGGTCCTGATCCTTCCTGCTACGAAAAGCTTCAAAACATCCAAAACATCACAGTGGTCATGTCTATACATGCGGCAGACATGCATAAGCAGTACATTTAGGACTTGTGTAAGCAGTACTAAATGCTACTTTAGCATACACAAGTCCTAAATGACTGCACAGTAACTGGTGTTACACAGTGGCCCTGTCACTGCACATTTTTTCCACGATGCTGCTGTGCAGTAGCAATGAGATCCAAAACCACTACTCAGTGTGCAACCTGGTTTCAGATCTTACTGTCTTTGTTTGTGCTGTTTTTTGGTCTCCGGGTATGAGGTCACAATTTTGGACTTAGGTATGGTGCCATTTTGTCTCTTATTTCCCTCTTTTGATTTAGACAGTAGAACAAACACTTAATATCTTGTTACTATTTACCACTATCGGTGACCCTATTGCCGGTTGTGACTATTGTTATCAGCACTCAGTGCTTAGTATTTTTTTAAATCCAACTATAAAATACAATCCTCCTAAAGGTTGGTTGTAGGAAAAAGACAATGTAGGAAAAGGGGAATGTCTCCAGTATTTAATTTCAGTAGGGTTTGAAGAATAAGCTAAACTCAATAAAATATCACATCTCTATTCAGAAAATAAGATGTTTAAGTATGCTAGCCATGATTTCTTATCACAAAAGCATTACCAGTCTCACTTACTTGATTTAACATTAGACAGCAGGTAAATGAGGTACGATAAAAATAGAAAGATTTTAAATTTAAGGACAGACACTTTGGCAGAAACTGTCCTACAATTTAAAAGTGAAGGTTACAACTACTAATCAAAATAAAGTATAAACAATGCAATACAAAGACATGCGCACTATACTAGAGCTAAACAAGATCTAGTCTAATAATTAAGGAAATGCCTGAATTAAATGGAAATAATGTTTTAAACCCTGTTAAGAGGATTGTGTTTCAAATCCAAGATAGCAACAGGTATGGCCAGCAAACACCTAACATGATGTATATTAATATACAGCATCTAAGTCACCAATTGATTTCTTCACTATGTTTGGATAGCTTTATATGTATTATTCTAACCACAGAGAAATAAAAGAAAAACTGGCATCATTCAAGACACATGTGGCCTGTAAGGGCTTAAGTTGTGGCTCCTAGGTGAGTGGCTGCTGCTCCCAACATTGCTTCAATTGTCATAACAGCCAGAGTTCCTGGGCTTCCCCCCCGCTTCTTTGGCTTTGGCTGCCTGACCATCTCCCAGAAGGCAGTGCAGTGCAGTGCTGTGAAGTACAGGGAGTTGTGTGCAAGTCCAGGGCTGCTTGGACACACAGTGCAACAGTGAAAGTGCCCACATGAGCACACGGTGCAACAGTGTGTTGGGGATGCAGGCTCACGGTGCATTAGGGAGTAGTCTGTAGAACACACGATGACTGGGGAGTCATCTACACAAAAAATGGGCCCCTGCTCATGGCCCCACTTTTGCTGCCCTCACTGATGCAGCCCAGGGGCATGCAGACACTGTCAGCTGAGAAGTTGGACAGACCTAATATGATGTTTCATACACTGCATTTTTCCAGTTTGTTTGACTTAGTTTGTTCAGTAAACAGAGCAAAATATCCACACGGCAGCTAGCATGGTTCAATGCTGTTGTTTTACATACACACAATCGACACCAGTGTTTAGAGGTACCAACCAAGATCTGACTGTCAAATACATACATAGGAGAGAAAAAAGGAATAATTAGCTAAACTGTTTATTTATTTATTTCATGGTTACATGTTTACTTGTTGTTCTATATTATTTTAGTTATGTTTTGATCAGTCAGTTCATTTGAACAAATTAGTCTATTACATCTATTGTGTTCAGTGAAAATGATCTATTAGAATCTGGTTTGTCCTATTAATCAAAAACAATCTATTACAAAATAGATCAGGTACATCATATTTTAAAGCTATATCAAGAACAGCTGATAAAGCAAAGCAAATAAGCATATTGGTTCTTTTTACAAAAAAAAATCCTCAAAAAGTTGGGTCTGACTGTCCCCTTGATCAAATAAACACATGGGTATTGTGATAAACATCCCAGATCCAAATAACATACTATGATCTTCATCACTGTAAATAAAACAAATATTTCAAAGGATTTTACATTGAATTTTTTCACCAATAATATTTCCTAATACATACCTCCAATAATGTAAAAATATTTAAAAGGAGGCAAAAGGTATGATCTTAATTACCTTGAAACGCATGGGAAAACTCCACTTGTCTTCTTTCCTGCAGGATCAAGTTCAATATATTCAAAGTCAGTCCTCTGCATATAAAATTTGGATTGCATACTTGATTGGAAAGCACTGTTTCCGCAGCTTTTCTTGTTGTGGAACTTAGACTCATGAGAACTGATCTCCCTTCTCTGCTCTGCCACTGGCCTGCCATAAAGTTAGCAAGTGTCTTTATATCTTGTTTTTCTCTTTGAAACATGGAAATAAAGTTTTGAGATCTACTATGTTATATCATTTTTAAATATTTTTGTTTGTTTATTCTACTATTATACAACTAGCTTCCAAGTTAAAACCTTTAATATAAATGGTAGGTTGAACTAAAACAAACAAAGGAAACTGTATAGCTTCTCAAACTGATCTGTCAGAGCACTATGTACTGCCATCCTTTGAGAATTATTAATATATTGATCAGAATTACCAACTATACATTTAGATAATATAGTATGTGACAGACTGTTAGAGGGTGCATGTTTGTCACCCCTCTTGTTAAGATACAAAATAGCACCTGCTTTGCAGCAACAAAGGGTATTTAACATTCACAAAGAGTTGCCAAAAGACTTGGTTCAGAAACTGCAATGAAATATTTTATATTCATTCTTGCACTTATTAATCTTGGGGATTTATCAAAGGCTTAAACATCTTAACCTAGAAAAATAATAGGGAAGCAGTGAATGGTGTTCTTCCTAGTCATAGATTAAAACAAATGAAAGTCTGTGCTCAGACCTTTTTTGTTTTAACTCTGTTCCTTCTTGTGAAACCAGGAAGAGCTTATCCACAGTGGGTTGCTGTATACTGAAATAACAAATCAAAATTAATTGTGTTCCTAACCAACTGAAGCACGGGGCTATCTTTTCATTTCACTTTTTTCCCAGTGCCATTTTGTGTTTCTGCATAGCAGAAGGTGACCTAACCAATCTTAAAAACTGAAACATACAGTATGATCTAAGCTAAAGCCTACTGATATAAATAAGAATCTTTCAATTGACTTTGTCTCATGTCTTAATAGCCTAAAACTGCTTAAGATGATAACATTTTCCCTTTAGTTTTCAGAAAATAAAGAAGGGCCACAATTGTATTTTCTTATCAAATATACAGTTAATGGCAAGCAGGTGAGTCTTGAGAACCTTTATGTTTAAAAGCAAAATTGGTAATTCTAATATATCTGTAGAATATTGTATAATCTGAAAGGTAACAATTAGTTTGATCAGTTGTTTGAATCCTCAGGCATTTTCTTTTAAGAGAGTTTAGTTACTTGTTTAGTTCTTTCTTTATGCTTCTAGCTATAAAAGAAAAATGAATGTCTACCTTTCTTATCACTTGATTCAGAAGACATTTCAATGAGTTTATAACTTCATAAATCTCTCTCTAGCACAGTCTTCTTCTCCCTCTAAATATTTTATTTCATTAAAAGTATTATTCATCAAGATGCTTTACTGGAAAGTAACAACAAGATTATATACATATACACACTTCTGCCCACAAAACCTATCCTTGCTCAGTTAAGTGAGAAAAATAAATGTGCAGCTACTTCCTTTGTGCATAGTCTCTGGCTTTGCAAATGCATATGTGCAATGTTGTAGGCATGATTTTCAGTTTGGATTCATCTATATTATTTAAGGTTGAGATACTCAGCAGGCTAAGAATGGGAAAGTCAGAATTAAAAAAGATTTAAATTACAACCTTGATTTTATTCCTTGGCATATATTTATTAGATAGCATAATAAGGGAAAGAAAGGTAGCCTTTCTATCTCATATAATGAACCCTTTCAAAGTTACCTGCTGTACGCTGTCCTCCTATTGTGGAAAACAGAAGAGTAAGAAAATATCTGTTTGCTTCAACTATAGCAGAATGTTTAATTTCACTCATTCTCCAAACCCGGAGATGGTCTGCAGTAGCATAAAACATAATCAAAACATTCAATAACTTTGCTTTTACTCTGTATCCCTCCCCACCCAATGTCTCCACAAATAGTACTTTCAATTTATTTGGATAGAAGTGACCCATTCTTAACTGAAAACACCAGTGTATCACCCTTGGCTAGAAACCAGTAACAGCAAAATCAAACAGCAAAATCCAGTGATAAATACAAATAAACTACTGGCACCTCCACCAGCATGCCTATCTGTAACATATGGCCAAGAACTCATATGCCACTTCATGTAGAGAGCCTGAGGAACATAAACTCAAGTGGAAGGTTCCCCCATGAACTACAGTATAACTAGTCCAAGATTTAGCTATGCAAAGGGTAGCCAATGCTGAACAAATCTGTACAGGTAAATAGAAAAGGATAAAAATACAGGCGAAAAATAGCCAGAATTATAATAATAAAACTAAAATAAGAAAAATAAATAAGAAAACAAATCAAGAGAAACCAGAGAAATAGAAAGTTAATTCTTAGTATCACTCTCTGTAAAACTGGCATAATTCTAACACAGGAAAATCAATCATCTAGATCTTCTGTCTTGGAAATGCTGATAAAGAACTCCTTTTTTAAAAATAAATCAATGAGGAACACAAGTTTATATAAGAAAACAAAATTAAAACTGGCCAAAAGACCCTGGGAAAAAGAAATAATTATGTCCATGTTCTAACTTCCCAAAACAGATGGGTTGAAAACCAAAACCATTCATATCACTTATGATCACAGAATAATCAAAGAATGTAGAATATCATAGCAAGAATTTACATAATTTAGGAAATACTTCCAAAGAGCTAGATGAAATAGAACTATGATGGCAAAATGGCAGAGTTAAAAGTTTATAATACAACTACATTCACAGAAATAACCAAAATATAAGAACCTCCATAACACCTGAAAAAAGAACAAAGGATGTTTTGAAATTAAAGGAAAGGATCCAGAGAAAAAAAAATACCTAAACAAAATGAGGATTTTTCCATTTTTTCTGTTTGCTTTCCCTGTGCAAGAGACATAGATGTGGCTGTGTATGAGAAAAGGCAAAAAAATAACACTTACCTTTTAATGAATGAAAATAGAATACACAGCAGCAGAATAAGGTAAACAAGACCAAGGAGGTAAAATGGGTGCATTTCCCAAAGTTCCTAAATTTACAAACGCACTGTCACCTTTTAATAGATGCAGCTATCTTCATTGATTTTTGGAGAAAATGCTCAAATTAAATTATATCATTCTCCATGGAAAAAGTGGTCATAATCATTTGTCCCGCTTGCAAAATTTATTCTGAAGTAGAAGAACCTTAGAAACCCAAGAGACTCAAAATTACCTAGAGATAATCCCCTCTCATTATACGGCTATTACTATATCCCACAGGCTCTCTGTAATATTACATGCGATTACATGATTAGTTCACTTAAGCTGTTAGTGTTAATAGTGAGTGCGTGTGGGTGGGTGGATGTATGTGTTCACCATAACATGCATCAACCAAATTTTAGGTAGTGGCTTGAAGTTGTACTAATCCTTCCCAGTTCAGGACCTGATCCAAATCTCTTCAAGTCAGTCAGCTTGGGATCAGGCTGTTAAAACAGTAACTGCTTCCTCTGTAACATGTCCAAATGAACTTGCTACAAAATACTAGCCAGATATTTGTAAAAATAAAACATAATTACATGTGTTAATCCATTGGCAGTAGGATAAGAATAAACAGGTGTCTTTACTTGTGTCTGGTGTGATAGATGCTAAATAGCTTGGGGCATAGATCATTCAGGTTTGGCCCTTTTATTCAACTCCTAGAAATCAGTCCCTTTCTAAATTACTTCCCTTCTTCAACCATGAGAAGGGAAAAGGATAAAAATAAAGAGATACAGTATAATATCATAAATCCAGCATGCTCGGGACCAAGCACTTGCTAGAAATTTGAAAATACCAGATTTTTTTAAACTGGCGTGGTGACTGGTTGCAGAACAGGGTGCGTTAGGGCAGGTGGTCCCAGAGCAGCAGCCGCACACGAAGCAGCAGCGCAGGGTGGTGAATAGCAGCAGCAGCTGCCTCATGCAAGCTTCCCCCTCTGTGTCTGGGAGGGCAGGGGAATGGCAGCCGGTCTCAGCATGGCGGGGCGGTGGGGGGAAGTGCCGGATTTTTGATAGTTCCAGAGTTTTGATATCCAGATTTATGAGGTTATACTGTAAATATGGAGGCTATGTTGATCTGTATATATTTAGGGCATGTTCTATGCCACCAAAGGAGCATCATAGAGGCTACCACAGGGAAGCATAACATGCTCACTCCACATGTGCTACTACCTCTCCCAAGATTATTTAGTGTGCATATTGACATATGCCCAGTACTACACTTTGTTGGTTACATTGTCAGCGGGCATACCTGCATGAGATACTAGGTGCATAGTAGCCTAATAATACTGAGCAGTAGCACGTCACAGCACAAACAGTGTCAATACACGACTGCGCAATATTAAGCTACTGTGCAGCAGTGTAATTAAAAAGGCATGCACCGGCGCTACTGTGCAGTTACTGTGTATTGATTTAGTCCTTGATAATACAAGTACTAAACTTAATGTGCAGGATCTTAATGTGCAGTGTATTAGAACATGTAGATGTGCCCATCATGTACAGACATTTGCTCTCCCAGGAGAAACCCTCTTGGGAGTGATTTAACCATGGTTGTTCCTATGTTATTTTTTTCATAGAGTGGCCATTTTTACTTTGGGAAAAAATGCTAAACTTCTGTATACTCATGGTTTCTCCTGAGAGAACAGCAGATCTCCCATCGGAGCAGACTCAATTAATTTAGTCTATTCCACACGTGACATGACGTGCTTGGCACTGCATCACATAAATTTGTATAGACAGGGAAATGCGTGTCAGCACTGAGAAAATGATACTGGTGAGCTTTTGAACTAAAATACCTTTGGTGTGTTTTAGTTCAAAAGCCAAACTGCTGTGATTTTGTTCATGCTGACACACATTTTGCCATTCATACAAATGTGTGGTTGTGACCTTAAAATCTTTTTTTGACCCTATTAACAAATAAGGTCCATCACTAATAACTAAAGTTTGTTACCTATGTTTATCTTGGGAAGTTGGTCACACTGGATCTGTAAGTTACAATAAAAATATAAACTCTGCTTACTAAAATGTGAAGTGTTTGATTGTTGGCAGCTTATTTATTGTCAGGCTTATGGGATGCTGTAAGAAAGGTATCTCACAGAAAGAAGAAAACAAAACCCTTTCTGATGATCCTTCCAGGTAAATGAGTGAGACACTCAGGATTATGACCATCCAGTTCATTCATTACCTCACCAATATAGCAGCAAAGGGGGTGCAGCAAGAGTGGCAAAGTGACCAGATGAAAGTTACAGACCCAGAAAATTATTACAAGTTACCATCAAACTAACTGGCTTCTCTGCTGCTTTTCAGATTAGTCAGTGAGAAGTGGGAAGAGGCAGAAAAACCTATCATCAAATCCCATATATTCCTTCTTTACCCAGACTCCTCCTTCTTAGATTCATGATGAATGAAGAAAAGTTTAAAAGCAGGGAAAAAGGCTCTAGGGCTGCCTGTAGAAGTGTGGGGATGCTGCCCCAATACACTGTAATTACAGCGAGTCGGATCAGATTTGATTAATTAGCATGCTCCATCAGCCTCTGCATCGTGTGTATTCAGTGCACCCACGCTTCAAAATGGCAGCAGGGGTTCTTTAACTAAAGCTTGTCAAATGAGCTTCAGTTAAAATGCTCCGGGTGCCATTTTGAAGTTCAGGACATTGAATACAAGAGATGCTGCAGGTGCCTTAATTAGAGCGTCTCTTGGAGTTGCTCTAATTAAAGCACCCCCTCCCCACTTGCCATAGAGCATCTATGCATGATGTCCTTTTCAATTTCCTCCTAACAATGTTGGGTGTTGTCCTTTATCAATCTTAGGGTCTTGTTACACCTAATTTAGTGGTCTGGTGCTCTTAACCCCTCTGAAACCAGTTATTTAGGGGCATCTTTACATGTGCTTCGAGGGTGAGGGGCTCCAAGATCCACTCTAATTAAAGCATCATAGTATCTCATATAAGCATTTCCACACTTCAAAATGGTGGTGGGTGGCACTTGAACTAAAGATCATTCAATGAGCTTTAGTTAAAGTGCCCCTATCACCATTTTGAAGGGCAGGGACGCTGATACATGAGACACGGGAAGCTTCTGGAGATGGTAATTACCACACTCCAGCAGACTTGATTAATTGAGACTGCTCTGATGTGCTATAATTACAGCACATTGAAGTAGCCTCCATGCTCGTGTAGAGGCACATTAGGTGACCTAATATTTGGCCACTCCAGCCTATATTTAGCTCTGATCCATGTTATCCAGCTTATGTTACATTAGTGTCTAGCCAATCTAGCCTACATGTTAGTGTAAACACCACTCCTGTCCCTCCCCTCTTCCCCATTGGCCCAGATCCAGACCACAGCCCTCCTTTGCTCTTGACAGCACCCCGTATCCCCATTAATTGTCCTCCCCACCTCTTGGCTCTCTTAGGGTGGACACTGATCTAGTTTTAGACCAGACAATCCTGTTTTTAAACCCTTTGTTCCCTGTCCATTTCTAAATGAGGAACGGATTTCATAAAGTCCTGTTTTTCTGTTCACTACATACATGTTAATCATTTGTCCTTACAATTTTGTTGACTGTGCCTAGAACTAAAATGACTTGCAGCCAGGAGGAGCTGTGTCCTGAGCCAGCCAAGGATGGAGGGAGAGAGGGAGGTGACCTTTCTGATGATTGGCCAAGGGTTCTGGTGGTCTTGCCCCTCACTGCTGATTGGCAGAGGGGGTTGGAGCCCATGCACCTCACTACCAAAGCGATGTCCTGTATTTTGTAGATGCATCAATGGCCACCCTACCGCCTCCAACCCTTGCTTACCTATGGCTGCCTTCACTGTCTGATCATATCACTTGTCCCTGCCTAGCTGCCACAGCTGCCATTGTGCTCTGGGTCAGGCTGGGCAGGATAGACAGTGTGGGAAGCTATAAGTAATTGGGAAGGGAGGGGGCTGAGGGGAGCCCCAGGGTTGGGAGGAACCAGGAGAGCCAGGAGCAGGGGGGTAGCTAAAAATGGGAGGGGAGGGAGGGATTCTTACCTTTCAGTCCTCCAGGCCCTTGCTGACCTGAATGTGCGACTACGCCAAACTCAAGCTAGTACTAACAATGATCAATATATGAGCAGCTCACAGTATAACAGGTAACAAGGCCCTTTATCAAACAGCCCTTCTAATGGGTGCATTATAATACTGAATTGATTAATTCCTCCATTTAGGAACATTCAAAATATATGAATACATAAAATACTATATGTATTGAATGAACATACCATTAAAGGAAAGGAATTGTGTGATCATAAAACACCAATATACAATCCTATTAACATGCTGTTGCACTCATTTTTCCCCCCTAGAGGTGTCTTACCGAGTTATATCGACTAAGTTCAACCAAGCTTATTTTAAGAGATCTTACAAGATATGACAGGGGGCAAGCTCGCAGTCGAGTCTCACATTGGCCTGCCCACCTGTCTATGGGGCAGTCCACCCAGTCTCACCTGCCATGACTTTGCTGTTCCTTTAACTGGCGGTGAAATGCAAGAGGCTTCCCATTACATGCCCCAATGCCAGGGTGCACTACCCGCAGCTCCAAACCTTTCCTATGCTGCAGCCCATGCCTCGCAGATGGCATCCAGTATGATACTGTGCTCCCAGCCTAAATCTGGCCAACTTAGTTTGTTGACAGGCCTCATTCACACACACATGCATACCGCCCTCCTCTTACCGGGCCTCTTGCATTCCACCGCGTCTCACAGGGTCTCTTGCCTGCTGCATGATACCATGCCCCCTTCACTCTGTCCTGCTCCTCTGAGTGATTCCATAGGACATCAGGCGTATCTGAATCATGCCTCAGGTGGTGACATGCAGTCTGCTGGGTCTGTCCCATAACCTTCAGGTAGGTAGTGACCAGCCAATTCACCCCACAGAGGGCTAACTCTTCACTAGATTCTCACAGGGCTTCTCACACCCAACAACTTGTTCTTCAGGGGGCTGGCCCATGTGCTGCCCTTCAGGCTGTCCTACAGCCCTACACAGCACACACCTTTGGGCTGTGCTTCAGGCTAACCCTCAGCCCTACTCAACCCTTATCAGGGCCCTCACTACAACCCCCTCTCTGGGGCTACACATCTATCCCTTCCCTGGGGCCTCTGGGGCCCTGTACCCCTGTGGGCTCATGTGGCTGCAGCTGTTCTTGGACCCATCTGGGGTCTTACATCCCCTAGGCTCAGGTGGCTGGAGCCATGCTGGCCCCCTTACCCACAGTGTTGTGGGGGCTGGAGTTATTAAGGCACCCTGACCTGGCTTTCACCATGGAGGTGAGCAATCTTGGTATTTACATGGGGCTGCCACACCACTGGCAGTCCCACCAGGCCTCCGTATCTTGGCTGGGTGCAGTTTTAGGTCATGCCCAGGACCAGGAGCCTCCAAACCATCCCCTTAGCTCCTGCCCTTACCTCCAGCATGTTCCACGCCACAAGAGAGCCAAATGGTGCTGGTCCCTTGGCTGCAAGTAGCTAACTGCTGTCTCTGCCTAGCTGACCTTTGTTTGAAAATGGCCACCTTAATCAGGCACCTGTCAGTTGCCTGTTCCAGCCCTTAAAGTGGCAAGCACACATAGGTACACTGCCACACAAGACTATAACCTATGATTTGAGGTTTGTGATATCTTGCCACTGCAATTAGTGAAGGTCTTAGGAAAAAATAATTTGAAAAGAGATCACATTTAACAATATAGGTCCAAGTTCAGGCATAACTTAAGTGCTGGCATCAGTAGAAGTTGTTTCCACTTATATGCAGGTTAAATTTGTCTAATAGTATCACTACTGTGACATTAAAATTCATAGTTTTATAGACAATATGCTTGAGATGTTCTTACAGTAATTCTGAAAACATTTTCTGATATAAAATACTTCATATACTTTATTCAGGAGCCCTTATGAAAATGAATGTTTTAGCTATTTTATCACTCATAATTCTTTTTACAATGATTAAAGCTTAAAAGGAAACATAAATAAATACCAGTCACTCACTCAAGGAAAAAAAATTCCTTGCTTCTTAGGCACATTAAGCTTATGCTTAGTAACTGGGTTTCACTCTTAATTAAAATAAGCTTTTTTTCCCCCTCTCTGGTAATCTGAATTTGATGAGATAAAAGTAGTGAAGGAGGCTTTTTTGTCTACTTACTACTTGTACTTTTATATGCAATGTAAATTTTCTTTATATTTGCTTAAAAACTGCAAAGATTTAACTTTTAGATCTTTAATTCTGAAGATACAATGACATGTGAAACAGGGTATGCAGTAGTATATGAGACATCATATGATCTGCCATTCAAGAGCCAAACCTTGGGTCTTTTCTCTCACAGTAGACAAAACCTGATGCTTCAAAGAAATGTGAAGGAGATGACTTATTAAGCAGGTGTAGGATTCTCTTTCCAATCTCTCATCCCAATCTCTCCTCCTTCTAGTTGCTTTAGTTGAGCAGTAGCAAACTCATTCCTCCTTATTGGCTTGATCCAAAAGAAGTGGCAGACCCCACCCCCAAATTCCCAGACTTTCTATGAGCTCTGCAGACTGGACAACATGGCTTTGCAGGCTGGATTAGCATAAATCTACTTCAGCATATATAATATCACATACTTATTTTATGCTTATATTATAAATAATGTAACTCTGGATATTTTTATTACCCATATAAACATCCAGTCTTTTCTGGATTTCCTAAATTCTTGGCCTTGATGACATTTAGGTTCATTGTATTCAACGTTTAGGCATTATATGAAAAATTGGATCTCTTTAGTGGTTGGGAAGTCACCAACTTGTCACAATCATTTTTTTCTAAGTCCTTAATTATTGTATTTGGTTTCATCATACCCTTTTAATCACCTCTCTTCTAAGATAACAATCAGTGTTTTCCAGACCTCTTCATATGATTTTTTTTCCATGACCCTAAATGTTTTCATCTTTTTTGATCCTTCCCTCTAAAATACTGAAATATTGTTTTACTGATATGCAGTGACTACTGCTGTGCACTGTATTTCAGACAAGGCCAAACCATCAATATGTAAGATAGCAATATGAAATTCTCTGTATTATTTTTTGCTTACTCTACCATTTTAACCATTTCTTTGTTTTTTAACAATAGCTGAACATTGAGCTGAAGTTTTCACTCAAATGTGACATTGATTGACCAATGAAATCTAGATCCATGTAAAATGCTAGTACAGCTAAATTAGAATTCTGTAAGGTATCTGAGTACTCTAATTTTTCATCTTTCCAACATGTAAAACTTCATATGTTTCAGCAGTTATCTGAATTTTCCATCATTTTGGCATTGCGTCTAGCTTGATTAGGCCCTTCTATACTTTCTCACAGGTTCCTTGGAATTGATTTAACCTGGATAATTTTGTCACATGTCCAAATATAGACAACTTAATGTTTGTTTCCCCTTCCAAATTATTAAGAAACAGCAGTGGATCAAGCATCACATTTTCAGGCACCCTCCTGTTACTCTTTTGCTATGACATGAGGCTACCATTTACTTTGTTTTTTTTCTTAGCCAAGTTGTGTTCCACAGGAGTCAAAACTTCACCTCACCTTTTGATGGACCTTGTCAAAAGCACTTTGAAAATTTAAAAAAGTTATTTCAACTAATTCACCTTTATCTATTACTTTATTAATATTCAAGGAATTCTAAAAGGTTATTGAGATACAGTTTTCCACTATTGAAATGATGTGGTTAGATGCTTTCCCATTGTAGTTCTCCAAGTATTTTATTACTTTTCAAAATTACTGTTTAAATATTGTTTAGCCAGATACAAATTTAAGGCAGGTTTGTCAAGGATACAGCTTGCAGTCCAGATCTGGCCCACAGAGTCCCATTTTCCTGGCCTGTGGTGTTTCCCATAGGATCAGCTGACCCACACAGTGCTGAACTGGTCTGCACACAGCTTATGGGATGTGCATTGCATGCAGTGCCTGCTCCAAGATCTGCAGTATGTGAGGTACCTGCTCTGGGACCCATGCTGCACAAGGCACCCATCCCAGCTGGTCCAGGATCTATGCCATGGATGTTGGAACAGCAGGAACAGATTCAATGTGCAGCATAGGTCCCTGACCTGTGAGAGTGGGTTATACTCCCTCCGTGCTGCCAAGATTGGGGGGGAGTGAGGTGGGAAGACAGGGAGAGTGCCATGTGCACTGGATCTGGCATGGGGGGCGCGGAGCAAGGAGGTCCATGGCTCCAATCCAACCTATGGAATCGCCTGGTACCACTCATCCAGCACTGTGGGCCAGAAAAGTTTGTCACCCCGATTTCATAATATCCCTGAAGGTATCCCTAAAGAGGCTGTTCCTGCTTTTTTGCTTTAGTCCCTTATCAACTATTTTTTTCTTCTCTCCCCTCTTAAAAAAAATAAATAACAATTTAGGCTTTCTTCAAGAGTACCTAATTTTTGCCAGCAGAAAAAGTATAGGAACAGGTTACAGTGTCTTCTCCTCAGCCTTTTCTATTGAGGAAACTGATTTAAAGACAGCAGCATTTAGCTTTTTACCATTCATCTTTCTTTTTTATTTGCTTCCTGCACCCACATTAACAGTCCTGATGGTATTATTACTATTGATAAACATACAAACTGCTTTTAAAATAACGGATTACCGTTGAACTGGTATTAGGTGCTAAAGGTGACAACTACATCATATGAAAACCTGACACACTATGTTATACAGTACTTAATGCCAGGAAATGCCAAAGTGAAGGTTGCAAGTGCAATTTTTATTTTATTTTAAATCACATGGATATCCAATAAATTATACAATCACATTCTACTCATTCCAAAGGATGCTGGCTTCATTCAGACCACCTGTTAAAGGATGTGAGGTGAAAAATGTGGGGATCCTGTGGATCCAGATCTCAGTTTAGGCCAAATTCTTTTGGCATTCATAATGAGTATCTCCATTTTATCTGTTCACTCACTCAACCACCCACTACCCATTTCACAGGTATTCTTTTGTACCAACAGAACCAAAATGGGAAGTCAGTTTGTGCCCAATTTCATGTGAGATCTACAAGAAGAAGAAAGGGCACAAAAATACTCTCTTCTTCACTTGCACCACTGTGGCACACTGAAGAACAACTGTTAGAAACTAGTTTTTGTTTCTTCTTTGTGTTATTTGAGTTGCAAAGGAGTTAATGTGTGAGGAGGGGTGACAAGGAAACGCATAATTTTCCCCTAACATAAGACAGCAGATATGGTTGGGTGTGCAGGTTGGACATTTTATACAACCTGGCAGAGAGTAGGAGTTGTTAAAGTCCCCTGCCTGGGTACATAAGGAGACACTTTGTCTCCCTCAAGCTAAATTCCTTTCTGAGTACCCAATGGAATGATACAGCTCCAAACAGCTCCACACATGAGCCAGTGCCTATAAGGAAGCCCTTAGCAAATTTTGAAATCACTGACATTTTGAAGAATGTCTGGTGGCTCTTTTCTCTCCATTACAGTAAATAAACAGCATAGTAGGTTGGTCCAATATCCTGGTTACTTGTAGGTCTCTGGCCTATGCTCTGTGTTGAATGGACTTGATATAGTGTACTTTTGTCATGGCTCTAACTCACAATGTTGTAATAAATATGGAAGGGAATAAGGTAGGTGTTCCAGTCTGTATAGGGTGCAGTTTTAGCTTGAGGGCTATTTAAAAAAAAGTTATATATTTTTAAAAGGGAAAAAGTATATTTTGTTTTAGTTACCTTCTGGAAAACAATGATTATTTTTTTTGCTCAGACTTTTAGAAAAAAATGCAACTTTAGACTGGATTCAAACATAAATTTTAACATTCCAACACGCAGAAGTTCTGTAGAATTCTAGATTGTTCATTAGCTACAATGGTAGTATAGCTAATCAACTTACACCTACTGTTCTAGATTTAACATTGAGAAAGCCAGTCAGAACTTCTTCAGTTTCATATCTAACCAACTTGGTTAAGGCACCATAATCTATAAGCCCCATACAAAGAAGACAGCGGACATGCAAAGAAAGATATATTACCATTGAGAATGATAGCTTTTGAGACCTTCCCAGAATAATGGAAAGTATTTGATCCTTGAGAGTATCATTGTTTTCCTCTAGATGATTATGACTTAAAACAAGTCTGAAGAAACCAGCCACAAACTCATCACATATGGCAAATGATATGGCTGGACAGTGGGTTTTATTGTAATATTTCTGTTTAAAATTTGTTCATGTTGTAATAATGTTGTATGCTTGGCTAACCTTTGCATCAGGACTTCTTTACAATAGCTAACCTTTAAAAAGTTTCCCTAGCTATTTTTTACATGGATTTACTAAAGGCTCTACTAGGTCCCAGAGGTGGCTACATGCAGAACAAGACAATATGGACATCTTGTAGCTTTGTTGATACTTCAACAAGGTGAAATTGAAAGCAACACCAAACCAGCTATGGGGAAGCTGAGGGAGATAAATATGACAATGGAGAGAACGGGCAAGAAAGGAGGGTGTCAGCTGGGAGCTAGGACAATCTGAACAGAGTGACCAAGTTAGCAATTTTGGGGGCCCTGAGATTGTACTGTGTTTGGAGAGAACACCTGAACTAACTTTAGCATACTCAGAGCTGTAAAGACTGCATCAGGAACAGAGGAACAGCTTAACAGCAAAGAACTTCTAGCTGGGTGGTCTTTGTCCCAGTAAATGTCTTTTATTGAAAAGGAGCCATCTGTTTCGCTTTTTGGAACTTTGGGATGTTCATCTTCTCCTCAAGAACTTAACAGAATGGAAGATCTTTGTGGCAGGTCACGGAAAACTAGGGAGGGTCAAGGACAGAAAAAAAAAAGACAGGCTCTCGCAGTTGGAAGGAGTCAGAAGTTAAACCTGGGCTGGCTTCAGAGACCAATTAAAAGTTGGGAATCTCAAGCAAGCACGCCCCCCCCTCACTGCCAAGGTGGGGAGAACCTGTGACATAATATAATTAAAGAAGTCCAAAATATAAAAATGCTGAATGAAAAATGAAATTACGCTCCTTAGTGGTTCACTTGAGCACATCTTTATGACCCCACTCCATACCTCAGGGTTCCACCAACAAAATAAGCCTCTAACCCATTCACTCTCACCAGCACTTAGGTAAAGTGCATAGCTATGGAGCAATGTTCGGGAAACACAGCTATGTAGAGCTGCTCTGGGATGTTTGAGCTTCCTACTCTGTCTCTACTGTCAGTCTCTGGTGTGTCCAAAGTGATGAGTGTGTAGGCAGGGCTTATTTTGCCACTGGCAGTCCTTGGGGGTGGGAATGGAAGGAGGGGAGGGAAAGAGGCCCTTTGAGACCTGAAACTAGCTCTCTGCACAGCAGAAATGGAGTGAGGTCTCCACTCAAGCACTGAGAAATGTTTTCTGATATGATAAAACTATAGTGCTATAAAATATAACATTTAGTATTGATGCAAGGACTTTTGTAGATGGTATATTGTACTGGACCAGCTGCACAGTTTGAAGAGATTCAGACCATCTTTTGAATACAAGGCACTCTTCTTCAGGTCTGAAGCTTATCGTAATCTCTCCCAAACATATAGTTGGTTCAATAAAATACATCTGTCACAAAAATACTTTCTGATCACAGAAAGTAGAAAGTAGAACAGGAACTAGGTCAGGAATCATGAGGCAGGGAGTGGAAAACTAAGCAGCAGGTTGGATAAAGAAGAGGGATTGGAGTGGCACATGGTGAGGGCCAGGCCTAATTAGAAACCCCTGTGGGTGGCTGGAGAGCCATCTGACAGGAAGGGATGGGGCTTTACAGGCATGTAAGGCCAATGCCTGAGAACAGTCAACCAGTCTGATGCTGCAGGCAGCAAGGAGAGGAGCTCTTGAACAGGATGGCTACAGAGAAGGACTAACTGGCACCCAGAATGTCCCCAAGAGATACAAGTAGAGAGCTAAAGGGAACTTAAAGCCTGTGGGAAAGTTATTCACCCAGTGTGGGGAAAGTTTTTGTTATAAAGCCAGTCGCCTTGCATTTTTGTTCTGTTCAAGGACTGGAAAGCCTGGTGTGGTTGTAAGGGGTGGAAAAGAAGTCACAGGGGTGTTTGAGAGACATGTGGGGTTTTGAGCTCTTCTAGGGGCAGGGGCACGAGGCATAAATGGCTGGAGACTGAGAGAACTGTAGCTGGAGCCCAGAAGGGGTAATGCAGGTGTCCAGATCTAAGAGGGCTGGACCCAGAGAGTAGAGGGGGTAGCAAAGGCAACCAGAGCCTGAGGGCCAAAGCCCTAGCCCAAGTGGGGAATGCAGGTGGCCGGAGGCTGAAAGGCCAGGCCAGAGCCCATGAGTCTGGGCTACCAGTCTACAGCCAGACTAACCTATAGGCTAAGGCTAAGAAGGTTGAAGCCTCTACAAGGGAGTAACTGGCAATGAAGTGACACGTGCAAGTCATGCATATGGCTGTAGGGGCAGAAGGAGATCACAAATAGCACTTAAGGCAACTGGTGCCCTAGGGCACGATGGAGCCAGGGGGTAGGGGAGGCAGGCACTCAGTGCTTGAGGAGCAGGACTGGGACCAGTTGAGTCTGGGAGGGACCTGCTGGCCAAAGAATAGATGAGACCTTGGTCTGGGACCCTGAAGCAGCATTCCTTTTTATAATCAAACAGTTCCATCAAAGCGCAGCAGGTGAGAGGAAAGGGAAGGTACCCAAAGAACGGAGTGGGGCAGGAGCAGCACAGCCACCATGGGTATCACCGCCAGTCCTAGGGCCAAGTCCTATCACTGGGTTCAGTGTTCATTTGTGGCACACCTTCCAAAAGGCTGGCCATCACTGATCCTGGATAATCATGGCTACTATATCACTGCAACACTACAACTTAGCACTAGTTGTGTCTACTAGTTATCAGTGTTTAAATATGCTTCAGAATTGCAGCTTCAGAATTTGAAAACTCATTAAACATCATAACTAGCAAATAAACATAACTAAAAAAATAAAAAAATAGAATGTATAAAAGCATTTAGAATTATTTCACTTACTTGATATAAGTCTAGAATAGGTTTCTTGAAGTCAAAAAAGTTACTACAGGTCTATGTAAGCATAACTGAGTGCAAAATTTTGTCCACATTTTGTAAAACAAAAGTAATCAACCCTTCTCTGAATTGCTTTATATAATTCACAACACATTCCTATTTCATTTATGCTGACACTGATTGGAATCCTGACTATACTTGCCTTCAGAAGAGAACTTAAGCTTTTCAAAGAGTGAAAAAAAATCGGTAAATAAAGATTTCATATTATCAGTTTATTTCTAATCAACCTAATGTGATACAATCTCATTTCTCAGTGTGAAAAATGAAAAAAAGTATATAAAATCAGTAGCAACTTCTTCTGGGGCATGTATAACTCATAATGAAAATTAACTTTATATCCTTATTTTCTATCACTTGGAAATAAATACTTGTAACATAAGAACTCATGTATTTAATATTTTTGATTATCAGATTAGAAAAAAATTATACAAAATGAACAGGATAAATCTACTGGGATAATAAACAGAATACAAAACATGTTTATATTATAATAAAAATGTATAAACAGTGTTGATACAGAAAATATTGGGAATGCTACTTAAACAAAGTTGAAATGCAAGATTTGGGAGAATGTTTTAAGCATATGCTTAACTTTCAAGTGCTGATATAATAAGCATATTACTAAAATACTCTCTCCAAAAGAAAAATCTTTGGAAGATAAGGTAATGTACTATAGTTATGTATATTTTAAAAATATTTGTCACAGTTTATGTTTGTTTCCTTTACAATCTAGAGTTGAATTTCACAATGTAAATGCAGTTGTAACACACAACAAATTATAATAATGTAAATGAACAAAATGTGGAAAGTAATATTTTACATGAAGTATCGGACACTGCAAAAATTACATTCAGCTAATAGCTACCTTTTACAGGACACATCTTTTTTTCCCAAAAACCAGCTGATGGAAAGTGGGGTGCACATGTATGTGGGAAATATGGTAAGAACCATTCTGCCACGTACCAAGCAAAAGCAAATGTCAAGTCTGAATGTAATCCACAGGGGGTGTATCTACATGTGTGCTTTACTGCAGAGTGGACGAATTAGCTGTGCAGCAAACATCACCATCTACTCATTTGCCCTGATTAAGGTGCAGTAAATTAATTAAATCTACTGTAAGATAATACTGTCTGAGACAAGTGGAATCCTAGGCCAGAGTAGTAACATGCACAAAAATGCAGATGCATGCAGGGCTGGCTGGGGCATGAGGAAGCAACAGTGCAGGCATTGCCTGCTGGCTAGTCCAACAATGGAGCACCTGGTGCCCCAGCCAGCCCCTCCACAGCATGTTTAGTGGGGTGGAGTAGCCCTGAGCTGGCATCTGAGTCTCTGGAGTCTGGAATAGACTCCCACCAGAAGTGCTGCAAGCACCTACTGTGGATACCTTTAAGAAACACTTGGATGCTTATCTTACTGGGGTGGTTTGACCCTAGCTGACTTTCAGCTGATTTCCCCTTGGGCGGGGGCTGGACCCATGATCTCATGAGATCCCTTCCAGCCCTAATATCTATGAAATCTATGTTGTATGTGAGAAAATCCGGTATATGAAGTGCAACTGTGAGATTCAGTCACATTGAAACAGAGTCAAATTAGTAATCTGTTGTGAGATTCTGCACATAGTTAGAAACTAACCATTAAATCTAATTCTAACCTAGGACTATCCCTTCCCCGAAATAGAAACAGTACTCCTTTACCATTGGTTCCATTTTGAAAGCCTATGCTTCACAAACCCCAGATTCATTACTGAGATGCCTAACAACATAAGTGGCCAATCTCTAACCTTCCTGGGCTCCCCAGAAGGTAGTTTGTTAGCCCAGTTCTCTTTTTATATTTTTTGCATAGGCCAATGGGCCATGCTGCTACACTCCACCTCAGCCATTTACAAACAACCTCAAAAAAAGATTAGAAAGGTTAGAAAGACCTGGTTTGAAATGAACCATGGCAAAAAATAGTCTGATCCATAGTATGGCCATCCAGTCACATTTAGGCAATGTTTATGCACCTTGCCCGATTCGTACCAAAAAATAATTCCCACCAACTTTCTCTGTGCTCTCTCCTCCCCCCTCCCCCCAGCAATTAGGCAGAATAAACAACTTGGAGGGGTTCCAAGCCTGACCCCTAGAACTATGTATGTAATATGTTGTGAGCAACGGTGCCCAAGTGGACTTTGTCACAAGGTCTGTGCACTCCAGCCTCTAGGGTGCCAGCTCTTGGGGCTGGACAGTTTGACTCTAAATACATCCCACTCACAGGCCACACTCCCCAGCTCACCTCCCATGCCTTCCACACCTTGGTCTTATAAGATTGAGGGAGGGTCCTTGTTTATCTGTGGCTACTCACACAAGCCATTTATATCAATGTTTGTTGGGGCTTCTCCTCCCTTTGCACCCCATCCACATGCCAGTCAGATCTCACTAGGGTTCAGACTACAGTCCTTCACATAGAAGAGTCCCAGCTAGCAATGTAGTCCATGAACAACTCAGCTCACCATGTTCAGCAAAGGTTGGCAAGGCCTGTTGGCTGAAGACTTCAACTAAGCCCCCTCAAATCAACAAAAGATTTATATGGTCCCTATGCTAGTTTAGAGGTAGATCCACTGCAACTCCTGGTGACCATGACTCATGAATTTCCTATAGAACAAGATAAACACAGGCATTCAATAAATAAACACTTTATATAGGACCCATTTAATTGATTTCAGGATCGTTCTGCACCATCTGGCAGCATCAATTCATTAGCCTCCTGTCACAGAAATAAAGTACATCAAGTCTACTCAGCGTAAGTAATTCATGTGAGTCTTAACCAATTAATTGATTTGAGATCATTAACTCAGTCTCACCCCAGTCCTGAGTCTTTAGGCTTTCTAACTGGTGGATGAATCCAGTCTACTTCCAACTAGTGTGCTCTCAACCCCAAGCACTCCTGGAAAACTCACGTCCATTGCCTCTGCACTCCTGTGAACGAGTCCAGGTATCCAACAGTCTGTACCCATCCGGTCAATAACCTTCAGTCAATAACCTCCGGCCGGAAGTGCAGTGTCTCTGGAGCTGCGTACGTCAAAACCTGCCTGCCATGACTTCGATGGTTCCAATGTTCAGTGTTTTTCTTCTGACACACGTAGGTCCAAACATAAGACTTCCAGTTATTTCAAGTGTGGGATCCTTGAGGGCTCCTTCCTCCCCTACACCCTCACCCGGGCCTCCGTGTCAAATCACAGTTGGCCTTCTAGTCTCTCCCCGCCTTAGGGAGAGTGAAGGCCAACGCCTCAAATATACGAGTCCCGAAATCAACAATTATGAATCAAACAAACAATTCCACTCCCGGGCGTTCGGCCCTGGGTTCCTATGATTGGTTGGCTTTAGTAAAGCTCAAAAGTCCTTTATTGGGTAACTCCTTTCCATTCCCTTCCCGCAGAAGTCTGTCTCTCCCCTCAGAGTCCTCCCCTTCCTGGGGATAATCCAGTCACTTGCTGGGGCGCACTGTGGCTGAGATTAGCAGCCCTATGAGCCGAGCTGCCCGCCATGCAGACCCAGCCGTGGTGAAGCGCCTCCGGCGGCCATGACTCCCGCGGCAAACTTCAGGGCCTATTGCCCCCATTGTCTCGCCCCTCCGGGACCTTACCCTTGCTCCAGAATGTACGTGCCGGTCGCATGTCAGTGTGCCTCTGTTGTGCTGGGCTTCCACCGGCAATCTGTTCCCACGCTGGCACTTCTGGTTTCCCGCTCCTCCGTTCCAGCCTGGCTTTTAAGCCAGCCGGTTTCGCCTCACACCTGCAACAGGTGAGTAAGTGCCCCGCCCCCAGGGGCCGTGGGCGGGCTGTCGCAGCGGAGTCTTCCGCCCCGCGGGTCTCGGGGCTTGTCTGCCCCACCCCCAGGGACCGTGAGCATGTGGTAGCTGCGGAGCCCTCCACCCCGCGGGTCTTGGGGCTTGCCTGCCCCGCTGCACTCGCACAACTCCCTTTGGCAAAGTAGCAATCACTGTAGGCTTCTCTTTCCGGAGCCTCATTCGCTCCTATCCAGAGTTTGAACCCCTGGTGCTGAAGATTCCTCTGAGCCTCCAGTCCGGTGAACCTGCTTCTCTACCTGCTCACATTGCCTCTGTGAGGGCTTCACTGCTCTGCACCCTACCTTCCACTCTCCTGAAGCCTCTCCCCTGCTGGCCTGGGGTGCTCGCCTATGATGTCTGCCCCAGCACACCAGCCAATCCATAGCCAATACAAGCTTATAAACTGAGGTTGCCTCTGTGTCCACAGCTCTGCCACCTGCGTCATTGCAGGCCCTGTCCTCAGTCTTGTGCCCTCACTGTAGGCTAGTGTTCTGTTCCCAACTGCTACAGGGGATGCCTCTTAGGGTGCCACTACTCTGACACCACCCCAGTGGGTGCTCCCCACTCTGGCACATTTCTTGCAACAACAATTTCTTCTTTAGTTGTGTTGACATTGTTAGTTTTTTTCCCTTGGTATTCCAAAACACATAAGAAAAACATTTTTCTAACATGTTTGCCAATGCAATATAATTCATTTAGCTTTGTTAGTATTTGTAATAATATATCTAACTGCACAATATACTCAATATTAATATTCTTCTAGTCCAAAGCATAAGTTTAAGTGTTTCCACTTATTTCAGAAAATGATAGTCTCTCTACCTCTGTCTGTATATCTTCGAACCTATTAGTATGTCCCATTCTTCAGTGAACTGGGAAATTGGCAAAACAAAACAAAACCCCTCAAAACCAAAAACCAAAAAAGGGTTTTTTATATAACTATTCTATTTCTTCTTTTCAGGATTGCCCCTCTGGACACTAGTAGAACTTTAAGTATTAATTCTATCTTTCTTAATAATTTATTTCCACCATTAGTAAAAAACTAAACAACTAAAGTGCTAGAGAACGTGCCTTGAATTAACAATGTATCTTCATCTACGTGTACCAATCTCTGCCCACCTTCCCCCCGCAACATGAAGTCTTGGATATGAGACATGACACAGTCAAAAATAGGATAATAAGATAAATTTAAATTATATTTCTATTTTTCATTCACAAATTCAATCTATTTTGAAGTCACATCTACATCTTAATAAAGGGGAAATGGAATGGGAGAGAACTATTTGTGTGCACAAGCTTTGAAGATCTTGGTGCATCAGTTGTTCAGTGGTTAATGCTTAGCATGAAAACTAATTACATGAAACCAATATTATTTCAAATATTTGTCACAAATTTGACACAAAAGTTGATTTGCTATCCTTCATAACTGTCAAGGAAAACATATTTCGTCAAAACATTGGCAGTTACCCCTGCCAACAGAAAACAAAACTGAAATATTTTGCATTTTAAGTACTTCCTCTTTCCCTTCCCTTCCCTTCTCTTCTCTAATTGCAAAATGGAAAAAAAAAAAAAAAACATGGAGAAAAGTGGAAATGGAAAAAGCTGGAAAAGTTTTGGAAAGAATTCAGTTTTTCTTTTTTTTTTCTCTAATAGAATATTTTTATTTAAAGAAAAATACTTATCATTTTTACTAGATTTTTTTATACCCTTGTTGGGTTTATCAAAGTGTTCATTGAAACTAACTATTTTGAGCATATCTAGAACCAGATTTAGGCTATTTGATTATTGATGAGTGCAAGAATGTTAATGTTAATGTGGGGTGGTGTGAACGATATGGGGGAGGAGATCGTGAAGCTAGAAGGCAGTGAATTAATGGTATGGGGATGGGTAATGAAATGGGAGTTAGAAAGAAATGGAGGAAGGGTGGAGAAATGAAGGAAGCCAGCCACTGAAGGATAAAACAAAAGTAAGTTTAAAAATTAATATAAATAAAAAGGAAATAAATTCAAGAAGGTCTAATATTTTAATACATTGGGATTTGGAATTGGGGTGTGGGGAGGTGGGTGCTGCTTATGCTTCCTGGGATGGCTGGGAGGTAGAAGTTGTCATGCACTGCAGGGTTAAAACCTGAGGCACTGTGCTGAGGTTCGTTTTGCCTTTAAGAGAGGGAGTAAGATTTACTTTAGCTACAGGTCATGGAGTCTGTTGACCGCAGGCTAGGGTACAAAATTTATGAGTTGTAGAAAAGAAGCTTTTATTTTTGTTTACTTACACGCCGATGATGAAGACGCATAGGCACAGCAGCTTGATTAAACACTTTCTGTTTCAGCTATCTAAGTTACAAGCAGACTGCTAATTCTCTCTTCGTTGATGGATCATAAATTTGGTCGATGCGCAGGGGGAGGGGTTACGCCAGGAGTTTTCGATGGCGGAGAAGCGATTGTCACGGTTGGCCGGACCACGACAGGCAGGACTGATTGATTGAGTCCTAAAATGGCTTCTGCTGGGTTCGGGCTGGGCACGGTTTTTAAAGGTTTCACTCCTTCTCTCCCCCTGTCATTGTTGACATCAGATGGTATGTTGTTTTTTCGCGCCCCTTTCTAGTAAGGGGGGTGACTGGGTGAGAGACTTTGTGCTTACAGTACTACAATCAGGAGGAATACTAGACAGAAGTGGTAAAGAAAGGTACTTTTGGGGAAGCTCTTCCCCCAGCCCTTTGAAGGAAACCCCAGCTCATATTGAACCATTCTGTCCCCCTACCCCTACCTGGTTCCCTCCCCTCACTCAACTAGATCCCACTGCTGGACCCATCTGTGCCCTGAGATGCAGCTAGCTGGCATGTATTCTGTAGTCTGTTTGCATGGGTCTGTACCCCTGAGAATGGGAAAGTCACACCCTTGGAGATGGGAGGGGGAGTTGGCTTGGTGCAGAACTGGCCACTAGGCCATAAAGTTTGGGGGGTGAAAAGTTTATCCACACAGAACAGGAGGGTGGGGGCGGGGACACTGGGATGCTGGAAGACTGCAATTTAGGTGGCTTATCTGTGAGGATTGGCTACACATTAATGGAACACGAGCTAGGTAACACAGATCAGAGCTAAACCTGCCCTAGAGTGGCATAACTTTAAGCTACCTAGAGTGTGCCTAAAACTAGTTTCAAGTGTTAAGAGCTCTAGGAACCACCTAAAGTTAACATAACAAGACTGTAAGTGTCACTCCTGATAATTTTAGCACAAACGTCAGGAAAGTGGGTTTATTCTTTACTTTTTGCTGTGATTCAAGGCATGGGCTAAGTTGTAATGAGAAAGATCTCTCTTACCAAGGGTTGTTCGTGGAGTTCAATTATTTTTCTCAAAATTTGAAATTTCAATTTCAGTTTTACATTTCAAAAGTGGGTGAGGAGATGACAAGATAGGATTGGTCTCTTTCTTAGTCCCCAAACCTTAAATATTTCTAGACGTCAAAACTGCAAACCTCTTCCATCATTCTAGATGCCAAAGCATTTAATTATCTTTGTCATATAATATACAAACCTCCCAGGTTTCAGATATTCATAGTTAATTAAAACACTTTCAACATAACAACACATTTCAGTGAATTATTAGCTCAACTGAAAACTAAAATTTATATAGAAACATTAAATTTCTGAATCATGGGTTGGACTAGGTGACCCGACATGATCTAGTCCAAACCCTGAAATATTCAGACTGAGATATTTCTAAATTGTCCCAAAGACCTATTCAAACTCTTCTTGGAAACCTCCAATGATATACAGTAATAAAATATTTTAATTAAATAAGTATACTGTACAGATGAAAATAGATCTAGGTCTGTGAGGCAGTTAGTAGGAAAAGACTTGTTAGAGGCACTGATATAGAATTCAAGGTCCCTGCTGAAAGTGGCATCTCATTCCTAAAAGCCTATTTTTGCTTGTATCTGCTTTACTGCTGCAGAGAAGTAAAAGAGTCAAAGAAATAGTTAATGATTTAATTTAAAAACTCTTCAGTATGAAATTAACAAATATAATTTAATTGCAATTTCTTGCATGATTAATAGGCTAGATTTTCATTTTTAATTCCATCATGCAGTCCGTTAAATATGGCCTTTTTGTTAAATTATTTTAATTTCCTGAGAGATCAAGTTGCTATTGCATGCAGGCTGTGTTATCTAACACCTCATATTATTATTTCTAATTTTCATATCTATTTGATTAATGGTTTACTTTGATCAATCTTATGCACTAGGAGACACAAGTTGATAGTCTTTATTTCATCAAGTCAAACTGCATGGACTGAGGGAACATGCTGATATGTTTCAGAATACAAAAGCCTCTTGATGTAAAGTATATGAATTATGAAACCACAAGTGATACCTAAGAAACCAGACATAATATGGCACATATTTTTGAAAAGTGATGAGAAACCTAGGTGTTTGGGCAAATTTTATTTTCACCCATCTATATTTATTTTTATTTTAGAAACTATAGGTTTGTCAAGATTCTAGAATCATACACATCATTCTGTAATTGTTGTTCAATACTCAATTCTTATTCATTGAAAAACCTACCATTAAGAGCAACTGAACTTTTGCTCAAACAAAACCTGACAGCAGCATTAACCCTGCTGCAAGGCACACAAGCTGTAATTTGTTGTCATCAGACACCCATGGAAATAGCAGTCAGCAGTCATAGTTAGCAGATTCTTATGATTGTAAACAATGCGTGGAAGCCATATAGCTATAAATTTGATCAAGGGTAATTACATTTTTTGTTATGGTATAATGCTGCAACTACGTTTAATGCTGCAGTTTCCTTGTAATACTCACTCTACATATGTAGAATTAAAGGAAACACATGCCAGGAGGAATTTACAAAACTGATATCACAAAACTGAACCAGGTAGCTGACTATGGATTTATATCTGCAGGACTTGCATCTTATCTCCAGAGATCTGGGTATTCCATTTCTTGCATAGAAATGTGGATTTTTTTTCCTTTAAAGGAGAAAATAAGGGATTTTCCTCTTTAAAGGAGAAAATATAAGAAACTATGGGTTTCCCCTTGCATGCTGGCAGAGTTCTGCCTGGCTGCTTGGAGCTGCAGGGTGGGAGGAGGGCAGTCAGGGACAGGAGACACCACAGGCATGTGGCATGCACATATGCACATGGCCAGCAGCACAGCCAGGTGGCGTGCTGGACAGCAGCTCCCACAGCTCCCTGCAGGTAGGTCTATGAGTGATAGGGGGAGCATTAGCAATGCTTGGGTGGGGAAACTGAGGAGGTGGCAGTGGCTTTACTGGGCCTTCACAGTGAGAGAGAGAGTGAGGCATCGTTGGTGTTTGGTAGTTGAGGCTGGGGGTGCTGCCTAGCTGGGGCAGTATGCAGTACCCAGGGCTAGACTTAGAGCCAGAGCCAAGGCAGGTGTGACCTGTCACAGGGGTTGGAGCAGGGCAGGGAGACTTGGTGTTACTACCAGGAGTGCTGAGCTGCCATAGCTACCAAAGTGAAGTGACCCACGCCCACCTGGCAGCAGCGGGGGGGGGGGGGGGCAGAATTTGGAGCTGTTGCCACCATAGCACCTCACCTTGGCAGCCATGGTGGTGTGAAGTTCTACTCCCGCTGCTGCTGGGTGAGCAGGTGGTGCCTCACTTTGGCAGCCATGGTGGCGTGGTACTCCCTCCCACACCAGGTCCTGCCTTCCAGGCCATGGAAGCAGTTCCTCTCTAGTGCCAATCTGGCCAGGCTGGCACCCTATGGCCCACTGTGGACATACAAATCAAGGCAGGGGACACATGCTTCCCTATGCCCCCCCCAATGCATCACCAATGCTGCTGCCTATGCCTACACAAACCCTCCCTTCCCTACACAACCACCCCATGCCCGCCACACACACCCTTCCCCACACACTGAGGAGCTGTGGTCTGGGGTGGAGGGGGAACAGGACGGGAGTGAGGGGCACCCTGAGGGTCAGGGAGACCAGCAGGGCTGGTGGGCGGGAGAGGCTGTGAGTCAGAAGTGAGAGGCATTGGTGGTGATGGGGGAAGACAGGGGACTGTGGGTCAGGCGTAAAAGACACCAGTGAGGATGGGGGGTTGGATGTGAGGGGCACCAGCAGGGCTGGGTGAGGAGGAGGGGCTGTGGCTTGGGAGCAAGGGGCAATAGCATGGGTTTGGGTAGGGCACCAGTATATCAGGGCTGCTCAGCACCACAAAGCAGCGGGGGGGACAGCTGCAGCTTGTCCCATGTTCTGGTGAGCCAAGTGGGCAGAGGGAGCTATGATTTTCCATGATAAGAAAAAACAAAAATCAAACTCCAAAATATATAGGTATTTAGAATTATTTTTATTATTAAATTATATATATACATATTATATATATATAATATTATTATATTATTATTATTATACCTGAGGCATTGTTAGGCTTCCGAGTTGCTTTAAAATTGTAAATATATCAATAAAAATTCAACTGATACATATATACAGTGTGTGTGTGTGTGTGTGTGTTTATATATATATATATATATATAAAAAATGTAGTGACATTTCATTTTAATCATGGAAAAACATGGAATGGATTTGGGGTTTTTTAATCATAGAATTTTGGATTTTTTAAACAGAGAAAACCAGGATCCCTGCTTGTCAGTAGGACTTGAATCTGAGCAGAAGCAGATTGGTGGAAAACAACATGCCCTGGGACTGCCAATGAATGTAACTGGATCCACAAGGGGTGTTCTAGATAAGCAATGTTTTAAGTGGGACTAAGACCTCTGGATTTTCATAAACTGGAAAATTACTTCTTGGAACAGCGGGGTTTTAAAAATTGCTAATTTGGGTGGCTCATTACTTTGTGAGACTTTTTATATGTTTTGTAATTGGTGGTGTTCTTTGCCGAAGCATATATTTGTGTTCCATTTCCAAAGGACTCAGGACATTTGATAGTGGGCATCAACCATATGAACAGGTGGTAGAGGACATTTTATTTTAATTTTTCAGTACCAGAATTAGTAGAGGCAGGATTAGGATTGTGGACCTACATGTGAATGTGGTCTCTGCTGTTATATATTATCAGAGAAAAATGGTCCCTAGATAGGGTGAATTCAACCCCTTTTGTTGCCTTTGGCACCTGGCACAACATTTACATGTGAATACAGAAGAACAACACACATGCTTTTGGCAAAACATCCTCAGCAAATACCAATGCAGAATTTAGATAATGATGACAACCACCAGTACTGATTTTTTTTTCCTCCTGAATATGCTAATTGCAATGGTGCTGTGTAACTAATGCCTCACAAATACTCATCAAAATATGCCCTGAGAAAATTTCTGTTTAAATGCTCCTGTTTTGTTTCATTTAGCCACATTGATTTTCCCCTTTTTCCCTTTTAGAACAGTATTTTTCAGTAATATGCTTAAAAGGCATTTCTCTGCATATGCCCTAGATTTTCCATTTTACTGTAATATCTATGAAATAAATGACTCATTTTGTCATTTAACAATGACTTTTTCAGCTCTAGGAGAAATCTAAAATTCGCTTACTTATTGAAAGGATTTGAAGTGTTTGTCTTGTTCTTGTACACTATACTTCAATATCCTGTCATTAAATGATTATTTAAGCAATATAAGAATCCGAGAAGACATTTTCTAACAAAATGTCAAACAATATGAACATCGACTAGCTACAAATACTGCTGATCCAGGCTTACCGTACTTAAACTTGGTAGATATGGTCTAAACAATTGTCATTTAATTTAACTTCTCATTTTCTGAAGCCTGCTTTGCCCATGAACTTATAACATTTATAACTTTTATTATTGCCAGCCACATATAACCAGCTGCTCCAGATCATCTGGGTTTAGACAATTTCAAAATTTCTTATAGACTGTAATAACAACCTTAGTCTTTTCCTATAATTGCCTGATCCTCATTCCATTAGCAATTTTCCCGATGTATTCTGTATATACTTTCTTGAAAAGTAGCTGAAAATGTGCTTCATAGTCAAAGGGATAAATGGTCGCTGTGATGAACTGTAAATTTTCACAGTGGTTAAAAATGACAAGTATGATATAGTAACCTTATTGCTAGGGCTTCTGCTAAATCTGATTGTAAATCATAAAACATGTCATGCTGTATGTTTATAGCGTACACTTAGTACTGAGGTATAAAGGATTTACAAAACAAGAAGAGACCCTTAAGGCAGGAATTGTTATTTTGGCATCATGACACTCCCCTAATAGTATCCATATGGCTGATATAGCTATGCTGAATATATACCACCAATGAAAGAAAGAAACATAACTTGTAGGTTAAACAAGGCTTTGACTTGACTTTTTCTTAAAATAAAAAAGGAAAGAGTGAGAGACAATAAAACAAACACTAGTCTATACCACAGGGGAAAAATGTTCCAAGAAACACATAATTGAAGTATATTTGATTGGTTCACATAACTTGGTTGCACATTGGTCAATAGAACTCATTGAATTATTCATGGCAAATATATAAGATAAATAACAGAGTTTCCTAGCATTTTTAATTAATTAATCAAATCACAATTTCTATATAAAGCTGCTGAAGTTTCACAATTTATGGACATTATCCAGAATTATTATTTAAGATTCTTAATTTTAATTAAACATGGTATGAAGGCTTTACTTTTACAATGCTAGAAATAAGAATAATTAAAATGGAAAACAATACATTTCACTCTATGAATAAACTGCTTCTCAAGACAAGAGCTGTCATTTTTGGAATTGCAGCCAGGCATGACACTAAGATGCCAGAGAGTCTTTTGTCAAAAGAAACAGTGAAGCCGATTGAGAAAGATGTTGTAATGTGAGAAATATATGCTAGAAACTGACAGTTGTCCAAATGTTCATGAATACCTGTCAATACTTTGATTATCTATATTTTGGTTGGACTTCTACCACACATTTAAAAATATCAGTCCTCAATCAAACTTCCTCTGGAATATTCCTATAATTTCATCAACTTTCTAGCCAGCACCATCTACACCCTACAAATCACTATATACAAAAACCCACAGACCACCACCAAGAGTCTGCTGCAAGGATCTCAGTACTCCGAAACCTCACTGTTGCTGCCAGGACGCGACTAGCTGTTCTCGGGCCGCTCTTCCCCATAGGGTTGGTGTTATCCCTTGTCGGCGCTCCTGCCACAGCCCGAGTGAATGTTCTCTGCCTGACTCCTTGACTCCATTCCCGCCTGCCATGACTTGATGTTATCAGTGTTAGGGGTCAATTGTTGTGCATGCCCGTGGCCCAGGGTTCCCCGGCGGTCACACTCGGGGCTCCGCCACTCCTGCCCCCTGGTCTCACACCTCCTTACGGTGCTGTCAAGCCATTAGTTGTCTTGCTCTAGGATTATTACTGAAATAGGGGCCAGCTTGCCTTCTGTGACCGAGACTATACCTACTACTGGTCTAATGCCCCCTGGTCTCCCCTAGAACCCAGGGAATAGATAAGCACAAAACATGAAAAAGACTCAACACAAACTGGGCATACCGCCCCTTTAATTGCCCTCCCACACCTTACAGAAGCCCTATCTGCTTCATGCCTAGGCGTTCAGTTCTAGCCCCATTCCCCGGCACCTCCCGGTCCAGCGGTGGCGTGTCCTCCGGAGGCCCTTCTCTCTGGGGCTTCACCATAGGCTGTCTGCCTCTGTCTGCCGTTGTCAGGGATACCCTCTGTAGTACTACAGGGGTGATCCTGGGTCTCCCTGCCAGTTGCCTCTGCGGTGATGCTCCTGCGGCGTCCCTGCCTCTTCTTTTCCCCATCTGGGGTGCTTCTCCCCTCGTGCTCCACTGTTCTTGCTGGTCCGAGCGGCGAGGGCATTGGGAGCAGCGTCTCCCCCTTCTCTCTGCCTCCCGTGGCATGTGCCGCCATTTTTATTCGATCCAGCCGGCACTCCGTGCTTGCGTCACCGGCTGGCTGCAGCTGTATAAACAAGCGGCTGACGAGCCGCGTGGATTTCACCTCGTAGTCTCCCTTCCCCGGCTCAGGAGTTGTTGATAAGTATCTTTGCGTCCCGGGACACTCACGATAACAACAGGAGATGGAAAAGCAGGAGCAGCAGAAGCAGCATGTTGTGGACTGAATTACCTATCCAGTGCCACCCACCTCACACAGAAACATGCGCTTGAGTTGCAACAAAGTCTGTCAATCCTGGATTGGCCTTGTCAGCCATCTTTGGATCAACTCAACTGTGAGGAACTGCCAGTATAAGTATAGGGTGGAAGTTTAGCAGGTCTTAGACTAGTGGTCAGCAACATTTTTGGCTGGAGTGCCAAAAACACCTCAACCTCTACCCATGCTTCAACTTGGCATGCCAGGGCACATCCAGATGAGCACGCCCATGTGGTTTGTGGCACTGCAGACACATCTGCAGCGCTACATACTGCATAGTCAGGTGTTCTTCATGCTGCAAGGGTGCATTGGCCGTGCATGCAAAACTCTGTTTTTTTCCCCCATCAGTTTTTTGACCCCTGGAGCTAGGTCTCCTGGAGCCATGTTGGGGCTGCCAGCCAGTCTCTGCCTGGCAGGATTGCCACTGCTGCAGCTCCAGGATGCCACCAGGACCCCTGTTAAGGCTGCTAGGGCCAGAAAAGTGCTAGTTCCAGCCTCCCCTATCACTCACATGGTAACTTGCTGTGCGCCAGAGTGTGCATAGCACAGGTGTTCCCTGGGGACAAGTAGCTGTCGTGCAAGGTACGCTGCAGTTGCTTGTCTCCAGGGAACCAGTATGTCCATGTTTGCCTGGACGCAGTCCCAGACACGAATGCCAGCGAGTCTTGGGGCGCATAGCTGGCAAAGGGGCCAGGGCTAGTGCAACCCTAGATTCTTTCCCACCATGCACCCTGCACCATGTGTGCAGCTACTGCCACCACAGAGCCTGATGCAACTATTTGCAGCCTCCCAGCTTCTTGCCACAGCCAGCCTGGGCTCTGGGAAGCTGATGCTTGCCATGGAACCCAGACTGCTTGCAGCTGGGTTTTCAGCCTCCCAGCTGCTTGCTACAAGCAGGCCCAGACTCCATAGCTGGCAGCTGCTGCCCAGAGCCTGGGGCAGTTGTGGCATGCCAAGCAAAATGGCCTCACATGCCATGCTCTGGAATGTGTGCTAGGGTTTGCCAGACCTGGTCTTAGACACCGATTCATGGGTTTTAGTGCAGTTGTCTAGAAGCATCCCATGTGTGAAAGAGGCATCAGGTCAGAGCTTGGGTATATCCCAGAGTCAAAAACACTGTCTAAATTCTACCCACATAGACATGGCATGGGGACCCAATGACTGAGTCTGCTAATAAAATCAGTAACTGTACCATAAAGTAAGAGGCCAGATTGAAATAACTGTCATATGTGAAATCATGAACTGGACCAGGACATATATAGTCACATAGGACCTGGAAGGTGAAAATGACCTCTCTGTCTCTTTCCATCTTTTCTTAGTTCTTATTCTCTCTGTAGCTAGAACCTCTGGGCATTACAACATCTTTCTCAATCTGGTTCACTGTTACTTGTGACAAAAGGCTCTTTGGCATATTAATGTCATGCCTGGCTGTAATTCCAAAAATGGCAGCTCTTGTCTTGAGAAGCAGCTTATATATAGAGTGAAATGTATTGTTTTCTATTTTAATTCTTCTTATTTCTAGCATTGTGAGAGTAAAACCTTCATACAACGTTTAAATACAATTAAGAATCTCAAATAATAATATTGCACTAATATTTTTTGGGGGGAGAACGATGGATTTTTTTACTATTTAAAATGGGTGATACTTTTGGCAGGTATTCATTTTAGATGGATTTTATGTTTGAAGAAAAGAATCCCTTCAATAAAAGTTAAGAGCAGCAACACTTTGCAGGTAGTACTCAACATCACAGGATTAAGTTCTAAACTGGCATTTTGTTCAATCAAAGCTCTTCCCATATTATTTCTTTTGGCTCTGATTCCTGTGATCACCCTCCTAGATAGCATTCAGTGCATATATATTGAATATACATACTTTGTGAAATTCACATATATGTATAAATATATACATAGTATATGACAAAGTATATGTATTTAGTATATATGCACTGAATGCTATCCCGGAGGGTGATCACAGGAATCAGAGCGAAAAGAAATAATATAGGAAGAACTTTGATTGAACAAAAATCCAGTTTAGAACTTAATACACATATCACAAGGTGTGTGTCTGTGTACACCCCCCCCCATAACAGATCAATGGAATCAGAGCCAAAATAAATAACATGATTTCTCTGTAATGCACATATATGTGTGTATACTACACCCCCCCCCACACACACACACACAGCTCAAGCAGGGACAGGTGAATTGGGGTAGCTGCATGCATCAGAGGCATAGCAACATATTTCAAAGCCCAGGGTGTTGTTGAGAGAGGGAGGTTGGGGGGCTGGGGGGGAATTAGGGCTGACTACTGGAGAGCAGGAGGGAAAGTGAAGAGAGTGGGAATGGAATCCTACCTTCCCCTGCTCCCTGCACTTGGATGGCAGCTGCTGCAGCTCCTGCTGTAGCAATGTGAGCTTGGCTGCTGTAGCTGAAGGACAGGCTTGCTGCAGGCTGATGCAGCAACCCAGCCGGAAAAGAATCTTGGTGCCTCATTCATTTCCCCTCTGTCCTCAGTACACTTTTTGGCAAAGGGGTGCACTTCCCATGGCAAAACCTGGGGGAAGCACATTCCATTCACCTTGCTCACCCCCTCGCCCAAAGACACTACAGGGCATGCTCTGGCACCTGCCTGACACTCTACGGCCAGGTGCCCCAGTTATGGAAAAGACTCCTAGGGAGGAGGGAGGCAGCCTGACACCACTCGAAGTTAGCTTGTGGGCTGGTGTACACTCACCCTGCCCTAGCTGGTAGGCATTAGAGGCTGTTACTATACTATACGTCCCCAGTAGGTGGTAGGGGAATAGAGTCTGAGTAAGCCATAAGCAAAGACTATTCAGAGAACAGTTGCTATGGAATAAGCAGCTCAGGTTGGGACTACTTTGAAGAGGCTCTTCTCTGTGCTACTGACTCGGGGCAGTTGGTCGGTGCTAAAGTGTTTGCCTTGCCTTGTGCCTGGTGTGTCTGTGTGTGTGTGTGTGTGTGTGTGTGTGTGTATTTTTATGTTTCCTTTTCTTCCCGTGGTTTCCTTTTCTTTCTATTTTTCCCCCTCTCCTTTTTTCTTCCCCTTTCTCTTTTTTTTTCCTTTTCATTTCTTCCCCCCCTCTGGAGTGACTGAGTGACAGGATTTGCTCTGGGTAGGGCTGAAAAGGTATTCCACAGCAAACTATTTTAGCAGTGAAGAGAGGCATCAAAGAGTTTGCTTAAGGAGCTTGCCCAAGGAGGGAGCCGTGGAGCATGGAGCCATGCGTATGTATGTGAGTGTGTGCAAGGGCCCAGGGTGTCTGGCATTCAGGTTCTTATGGTGTATCTTTTTATCTCTGTTCCCCTACCCATCTTTATTTTTTTCTCTCTATACAGCATAGGTGTTCTCTAGGGAGCAAAGGAGGCATAAATGGAAACTGGGTCAGCTATTACGACCTGTAATGGGATGTGCCATGTTCATGTTCATCTCAAATGGTCAGGAACACTTCACAGATTTCATAGACTTTTGGGCTGGAAGGGACCTTGGAAGATCATCGAGTCCAGGCCCCTTCCCCAGGAGCAGGAAGTCAGCATGGATCATAGGATCCCAGCAAGATAAACATCCAAATGTCTTTTGACGGTGTTCAGCGTAGGTGCTTGAACCACCTCTGGCGGCAGTCTATTCCAAACCTTGGGGGCTCGGACAGTAAAGAAGTTCCTTATGTCCAGCCTGAAATGGTCATGGAAGAGTTTGTGACCTTTTGACCTGGTCATCCCTTGGGGTGCTCTGTTGAACAAACATTCCCCCAGATCCTGGTAAGCACCCCTGATGAACTTATAGGTGGCCACCAGATCGCCCCTGATCCTGCACTTTTCCAGGCTGAAGAGTCCCATGGCTCTTAGCCTTTCTTCATAAGGTCTGTTTTCCTGACCTCTGATCATGTGCGTGACTCTTCTCTGCACCCTCTCAAGCTTTTCCACATCCTTTTTTGAATTGTGGAGCCCAAAACTGGATGCAGTACTCCAGCTATGGCCTCACCGAAGCCGAGTACAACAGGAGAATGATGTCCTGGGATTTACTTGAGAAGCATCTGTGCATGCAAGCAAGTGTTTTGCTTGCTTTACTTAGCAATAGTATCATGCTGCAGGGTCATATTCATTTTGTGGTCAATCATAACCCCCAAGTCCCTTTCATCCATAGTGCTAGCCAGCGTAGCACTGCCGAGCTTACTTCATCTTCCCCAAGTGTAAGCTGGTGTCTGCCATGGAGAAGATTCAAAGATTGCATCAGGGACTAGGAAAATTATTTGGACAAGAGTTATGGAAAGCTGGTATTGGAGAGGGCAAAGAATAATGAAGAGAAGTGGCAGCATATGACTACTCAGAGAAGGAGAGTCCCCAGAACCGAAGAGCAGCAGATTCAAGTCAGCAGCTGCTTTCAAGCACTCAGAGGTGAAACTGCCGAGGAAGAGGCAGAGGAAATGACTTCTGCAAACACAAGGCAGAGGAGACAGCAGGAAGAGAAGACAGCAGGAAGTGGTGGGCCTCAAGGACAGGGACTCCAGGACCACTGACAAAGAAGGAAGAGAAGAGTGGTGGTGATTGGTGACCCCCTTCTGCAGGAGACAGAGGCACCACTTTGTCAGCCAGATTGGAAGGCTTGGTAGGTGTACTGCCTGCCTGGACCCTGAATTCAAGATGTCACAGAGACACTGCCAAAACTCATCCATCCTTCAAATCACGACCCCTTCCTGACTGTCCATGTAGGCACTAATGATACTGCCGGAAATGACAATGGGCAGATCAGAGGTGACTATGAGGATCTTGGCAGTTCTTCCCAGGGATGCCAAGGGTCTAGGCAGAGACCAGTATATCCTGGAAGTGAATGTGTGGCTGAGATGGTGGTGTTGACATGAAGGCTTTGGCTTCTTTGGTAACAAAGGAGAAGGTGGGGAGGTCAAAATGCAAAATATGTCTGATGCATGTATACAAATGTGAGAAGCATGGGGAATAAACTAGATTAATTGAAAGCTACAGCATGTGAAAACAACTATGATTTGACTGGCATCACCGAGACCTGGTAGAACAGCCCTTATGGATGGAACGTCAACATGGAAGGTTACACTCTGTTTTGAAAGGACATGGTGGTGTTGCCATGTATGTCACAAACACACTTGCAGGAGGACAAAGGCATTGGAGCAGAATACAACTATGAAATGGTACTGATGAGGGACTTCATTTTTCTGGACGTCTGCTGGAAGAACAATACAACCAAACATCAAATATCTAGCCAGTTCCTAACTTGTGTGGAACTTCTGTTTCAGAAAGTAGAAGATACAACTAGGGGATCATCTTTCTTTGATCTTGTCCTGACCATCCAAGCCTACTGACTCCTTGGCTCAGATGATATACTTGGGTCTGGTCCTGCTTTGAGTGGGATGTTGAACTAGATGAACTCCTGAGGTCCCTTCTAACCTTAATTTTCTATGATTCTATGAATTGGTGGAGGATGTGAAGGTGATGGGTAACTTTGGAGGAAGTGATCATGATATGATAGAATTCTAGGTGCTAAGACAGAGAAAGCATGTGGTTAGCAAAATTAGGACACCAGATTTCAAAAAGGCAGATTTCATCTGACTCAAGGAATTAATAGGCATGATATAATGGAAGGACAGGCTGAAGGATAAAAGTCCCCAGGAGGCACAGTATTGGAAGCCCAACAAGAAACTGTCCTGATACAATGGAAGTACAAGAAGAATGGCAAGAGACCAATGTGGCTGCCTAAAGAGCTTCTAAGATGCTTCAAATGCAAAATGAGCTACTTTGCCTTAGTCTTCCCAAGGAAATTAGGCTGCAGCTAGGCTGCTAATAAGGATTATCTGGATCAGGAAGGGGGAAAGCTGAAGGAGGAGATAAAAGAGACCATCAGGGAGCTTTTGTTGGGTCTGAATAAATTCAACTCAGCAGGGCCAGATGAATTCTTCCCAGGGTACTGAAAAAATTGGCAGAGGAGATCTTAGAGCCCTTGATGGGCTAAGTAAAAGAGGATTTGAAAAGGGCCCCTCTTTTAAAAAAGGCAAAAGAGGAGAACTCAAATAATTACAGGATGAAAGGACTGCTATAGATACAGTGTATCTGGATTTCAGCAAGCCTTTTCACAAGGTTCTACACCACCTTTTCAATCACAAGGTTCTACACCATCTTTTCAAACAAACTGCAGAAATGTGCACTAAACTAAGCTACCCTTTGCTTGTGGCTAATGAACCAGTTATCTGTCCAGCTTGTAGTAATTATAAATGAATTCAGGTCATAATGGCAGAAGGTTTTGAGTGGAGTCACACAGTCCTGGGCTTGATGCTGTTCAATGTGTTTATTATTTGGATGCTAGCATAGAAAGCTTCTTGAGCAAGTTTCTCAGCACACACTGAGAAAGATTGTGAACATGTTGGAAGGTGCAAGCACAATTCAGAACCATCATCTCAACAGGTTGGAAAGCTGGTCTACAGTTGACAGGATGAAGTTAAATTCAGACAAATGCAAGGTGCTACACCTCAGGAAGAATAATCAAAAACACAAATATAAAATGGGTGACACCTGACTGGATGGCAGCATTATGGGAAAGACTTAGGCGTCTTGGTAAATCATAGAATCAATATGAGTTTGTAGTGTGATACAGCTGCACAAAGGGTAAATGTGGTTTTGGGATGCATCCATAGAAGCATTGGGTGAAAAACAGAGGAGGCAATAGTGTTTCTCTACTCGGCATTGCTTAGGCCTCATCTGGAGTACTGCATGCAGTTCTGGGCTCCATATTTTTTAAAGGCTATGGATAAGTTACAGTAGGTCCACAGGTGAGCAACAAAGATAATCAAGGACTTGGAGGGAAAGTTATATGAGAAGCTGAAGAAGCTAAGTCTGTTCAGCTTACAGAAAAGGTACGTAAGAGAGGACATGATAGTCTTCAGATATCTGAAGGGCTGCCATAAATAAATGGTAAAGCACCTTTTTTCTCTTGCTGCAGAGATTGGTCAGTTTGGTATGGACTGAGAGGGTTTTTGCCTTCCTCTGTAGTGGGGGAAAGCCTCTCTACCTGGGACGTCTTCAGCATATATTGATAACATTTCATAGAAGCAAGAGGTTGGCTGCTATGGTTCCCCTGCTTTACCAGTGGCAAGTTAGGATGCTAGGTCTGCGTTGTGTCAGGGTTGATAGTAGTCTTATGTAGAGTCTAGATTATGGTTTCTTTGGTTGGTTTGGATAGGGATGATCCTGCCTCAGGCATGGTATTGGAGTAGATGATCTCTGGAGGTCCCTTCCAGCCCTATTTCTGTCTGATTCTAAGAATTCATACAAGTAGAGTTTTACCTCCATTTGAGGCTTCATATTATCTACCTACTATTTAAATATCATTATAATGATGCTTACATAGTCTGAATGTTTTGTCTGTCCAGAGATAATATGGCATGCGTTATACTTGTATGGCACAGGTTATAGCTATATGGCACAAGATAGACTTATCATACCATACCGTCTCTGCATACACTTACTCTCAAATGAGAAGAAGCAAAGTTGTACTAATTAGACACCGTAGAAGCACCAGTAAACTCCCAGTGGAACATGTTTGAGGACAGGACTGGTATGTCTCAGAATTATATCTACTTTCCTATAGAGACATAGCCTTAATTTCCAAAGTCCTCTAGCGCTTGTGATAATGGTATTTATGCTTCTATGACACATGCGTTCTTTTGAAAATGTTATATATTCTTTCTTCCCACAGCACTTGGAGGAAGGTTCACAAAGTCATTAAAAAGGGACTCTTAACTACTGTTTGTCTATTTATTTCCCTCTTAACATTTAAATGTGATGTAACACAATTTGCAAGTCATAAACAGCCAGGGGTAAAAGGGGAAGGAAATGCTTATATTTATATTCACATTGTTTGATCAGTTAAAATTTTAAGTATGAATACAATGACTTGTGCTCAGTTTGTAAAAAGATAGGGAAAATATGCAATATGTAGGTTCAATATTAAAATACATTTTATAATTATATTACACCTCAAACTTTAAAGCAGAAGAGAAAGAACACCCTATTTTCATTAAATGGGCTCTAGACTTTGATTAGAGATTTATTTGTGACTAGATGAGAAAAAAAAAATCACATCCATCATTTAAAGTGCTCTTACCTTATCATAAACCTATCATGATATGATTTTACCCAATAAGCTATCTATAAATATGGTTTGTTATATTTACATATTTATTTATATAATTCAAAGCATTTCAGTATTCTATCACCACTTATTGGCTTTTTAAAAAATTTTTTTATTTTATTTTATTTTATTTTTTAGGTAATTCCCTACTGAATCTTTCCTCTTACCCCAATGTGTAGAGGGTTCAAGAGAGAAAGAAATCCATCCAGTTTACCTAGGGGCAAATATCTGTCTGTAAGGAATACAAATTGCATAGTTTGTCACTCAAAACTTTTTCTCCTTCTAGATTGCCTCATATGTGTTTCTTTTAATGTCACTAAAGAATTTTAAAAGATGTGTTTGGAGACTTTAAACTCACTGCCTCATTTTGAGAAATTCTCTTAGGAGCATGTAAGTGCAAAATGCCATAGAAAATACAAGACAGTTTCTCTAAATGAAAGGTCACTTAAAGATACACTGCACAAACTCTCACATTTTCAAAAAGAAATAACAACAACCCTACCCTGTATTTGTGGAAGGTTATTATAAAAGAAGAAAATATTTGACTTATCTAGCCTTCAGTTACAAATAACCTGCTATGTCAAACCGAAGAAGATTAACAGATGTAAGGGTTACAGCTAGATGTTAATAATAACAGACATCTGTGTCACAGCCTTCAGGAAAAGAAAAAAGCACTGCTTCTGGCCAACATTTTGGGGTGTTATGTTACAATTAAATGTTTCTGTAGCTTACACCAAAAACAAACTACGTATATTATGCTTTCTTGCAGCTAAAACTCAAATGGCACATGCCAGCATCTGAATTTATACTTTTCTTGTTTGTTCTGAGGAAGAGAAAAACAAGAGATAGATATTTTTAAATAAGGAAAAATTAAAGAAAATATCAAATGAGTCAACCATCACATGTGCCACAGCTGAGATATAGAAACTTGTGCATATGTCTTCTGAGACTGTACCTGGCTCTCAACTGGGAGAAAACTCACATAATCAGCCGCTTCTTATGTGTGTGAATCAGCACAGTTTAATTGTACAGGGAAGACAGCTATGCAGAAGTATTATGTTGTCTTTTGTCTTAGGTTAGAAACTGATAGTGTATTTGTCTCAGGAGACAGTATTTTATTCAGAGACAAAGTGCACATCCATGTCCATTGTCCTAGGGGAAACCCTAAAAAAAGGTTCATGGGATAAACAGTACTAACCCTTTGTTATGGGAAATCACAAAGTGTGTCTGGAACGGTTGTCCCATCTCATCTTTGAATCAATGGCAGAAAAGTCGCAGTACATTCAGCCAGTCACTAGACACTGATTGGAAGGATGATGTGTGTACGTGCCAATCCCAGGACTTTTCTGTTCCAGAAAAAACATAGGCACAACTTCTCCCAACATCAATACAACATCTGTTTGTAGCCTTAGTGACACAAAGGCACAATATCATGGACTATATTGTAGATATGAAAAGATTAATATGAATATTTTTTAAAGGATCATAGGAATGAATAAGAGACATTTCTACTTTTTGTATACCAATATGTATTTTTAAATGTAAATTTTATCAATTACAATGCAAGAACAAAATTCTTAGGATAATAGCATGTAATAGCAAAGTTGGAATCATGGGTTTCTAGAGAATATCAAAGAGAAATAATTCTTTGGATAAATTAGAAAACTGAACTTGAAAAATAATGTAAGTATAACTTTTGAATTAAGCTTACGTACAAGAAAAACAGCAATGTGGATCAAGTGCATTGAGGGGAAAAGACTAAACAGATCTTTCAATACTTGGGAATAGTGAAATTAGAGTAAATCAAAAGGAATGTAGAAACATTTTGCTCACGGCATATGAACTCTTTCTATAAAAGCAGAAGATCCAAGCACATTTTAAACAGTGAAACATAATTTTGAATTGTAGCTGACTAAGGGCCTGATTCAAGGCCCATTAAATCAGCAGAAGTATTTTATTAATTGCTGTCAAAGGCCTTTGAATTGGATTCCTTCATAAAAAGAGGTCATATAGAAATAGATCCCAGATGTTATTCTTCTAGAACGTCAGCACCTTAAAATCCTGTTCTGTGACTATGTCATACAGTTCATATCCAATTAATCTGAACAGGATACATACAATCTGCTCAGAGCTGCCTGGTTATAGCCAACTATTTATTTCTAGTAAATTTCCCCTGACAACAGCTCCCTTGCAAAGTAAAATACTAGGATTAGAACAATATTTTTAGTTTCTAGCAAGTATGTGTTCTTTTACAATGAGTGCTTTAAATGTTTCTTGTGTCTCAGAAGTAACCAGAATATCTTTTAGCCATTTCATTTCTATTTGCTGTTGAAAATCTATGTAGTGTTTCCTACACCATAAGCCTAATTCACTTCCCATTTATACTTCTTACTGATTTCTTTGATGGTAAACAACGAAGAAAAAAAATCCTTGTAACCTCAGCCAGTGAATGCATTTCACTACTGAAGTTTCAAATAAACACCTGCTATAGAAATGTGAGTCAGATTCATCTAAAATGTGAGCTCCACACAAAAGATACAAGACCAGAGGGAACTGCTAATTTGTGTCCTGCTAATAATCCTTATGGACTTTTAAGATAGATGGGATCAACTGAGACATAGAAACACCGGCTTTTCTTGAAAGATCTACATCTGGTGACATAGTACAAACAATGGATCTGTTCAAGCTGGGGTTGCACATGGTTTCAGAACAGGTTGCAAAGATATACAACCAGCAAGTGCAATAGAGTACATTACATCAATAAAGGAAAAAGAGGAAACTAGTGTTTTGTGTATGAAATTGGGGAATTAGAGGTTCTGATGTAGGACAATTGTACTGCTGTTTTCCAGCTTGTCTAGCAACTGAGTTCTTTAGCCTTAAATAGCCTCCCAGGATTACTGATGGAAAAAGAGCGGGGGGGGGGGCGGTTCTTCCATAGCTCACTGCTCTCCCTATTTCTGGGGGAAACAACTCAGATTCAGTGCTTCCTCACTTCCCCCTTCCTACATCAACTCACTCATTGAATTATACAATGAACTCCTATTATAATATTGCAAAGAGATGATCTTAGACACACATGCCACATCCACACATAGTGTGGACATCTGGTTCCCTGGAGACAACTAGCAGCAGCACACCATGCAAAGCCACTAGTTGTCCTTGGGGGATGCCTGTACCATGCATGCTCTGGCACATGGCAATTTAACCTAGGGGTGGTGGAGGCGGCTGGGATCAGCACCAGGCTAACCTCAACAGCCTTACCTGGGTGCTCCCCAGGGCTGCAGCAGAAATGATTCTGCTGTGTGGAGCCTGGCTGGCAGCCACAGTGTGGCTACCATTGACTCGGCTCCATTTTTGAGTAGCATGTGCTGCCCGTGCATGCCCCGCTCTGCTTTTTTTCTCTGGGGTTTTTTTTGACCTGTGGATTTCCAAAGGTAAAAAACCCCTCTGTGCTGTTCCCTTCCACCATGGTGAACAACTGGATGTGAGGTATGTCTGCAGCACCACATACTGCACCATACTGCACTGCATGCCTATCTGGACAGGGCCATAAGGACAATTTACTGTGGAGCAAAAATGGACAATTTTTTTAAATGTAGTATTGCTTTATAGCAACATTCTAGCAATATAGAAATATTCCCTTGTGCAGATTCTTTTTTCATATTAGTGAAATTTAACTCAGAATAACTCCGCACTTTCATCTTAAACTATCGCAAATAAGCTTCCTCTTTGGTGTACACGCAAACAGCTGACACCCCATAAAGCCCTGCCACTCTTAACTCCTTGGTAAAATTGTTCACTCTGATACCCTGCCTTTTTGCCTCCATGAAAGGCAATGACAAGTTACACATGCTTTTTGTGAAAGAATGAGTATAATGTTCTGATTGTGGCACCTGGAATGATTATCTTCTGTGGACATGAATAGAAATTAATAGTATAGAGTCTGGAGGGCTGTAGCACTAACTGAGTTCCCTACTCAGTGCGCAAAGTTTCAGCTTGCATTAAGTTGGTAGAAAAATAAATAAAAAGTGGTGGACAATTATAAGCAAGTCATTGTCATATTTTTTATGTAGCACAAAAGTTACATTACTTTTTCCCCTTTGGCACTGAAACAGTTTGCAAAACTATCACATGGCAGCATATCCATCTTCTTATAGAATCACAGAATTATAGAATGTGAGGGTTGGAAGGGACCGCAGGGGGTCATCTAGTCCAACCCCCTGCTCAAAGCAGGACCATCCCCAACTGGGTCATCATTTTGAAACATCCAAGGATGGAGCTTCTACCACTTCTCTGGGTAACCTGCTCCAGTGTTTTACTATCCTCCTAGTGAGAAAATTCTTCCTCGTATCTAACCTAAACTTCCCTTGCTGTAATTTGAGACCATTGCTCCTTGTTCTGTCAATTTTATGGTCTTTTATTGCTGCCTATCACTCTAGGATCTAAGCAAAATATATGTCCAAGTTTAAGACATATCCACATGTCTTAAAATGCCAAAAATGAAAAAAATTGCATAGATTTCATGATTAAATTATGTAAATTACACCTGTAAAAAACTGTGAATGCAAAATAAGTGGTCAGGCCTTTTCAAAATAATGTCCGAAGGTAGTTGTGTTCTTCAGAGCTGCATTTGATGACTCTGCAGGTTTCTTGAGACCTTTCCTAAATTGAATTTTAATACATAGATTATTGCCTCAACTACCTATTACTGATTCTCCTAGCTATTTCTTGTCAGTTTATATTTCTATTATATGATGGTGTGTGTGCATGTCACTGAGAATTTCATTTTCAACACGTTTGTGATTCTTTGTGTCATCAACAGCAAGGGAAACTGACATTGCTCATTATATAAGCCCTTGCCCTCCATTTCTTTTTTCTGCAGGAAATTGAATGGGTTTTTCTCTTGGTCTAAAGAGCTTCCCAAATTGATATATTTTTTATACATTTTTATTGGTTTGTCTGTTCCTTTATTCCATTTGTCTTTGAGTGCATACATACACTGGCAATCTCACATTAAAGTTTAATACAGCTTCCATATTTAGACCATTATAACTGATTTATTGTCATGATTTATTGCACTCACTGCATGAAGCACACTCCCAAATCAATCTCACATACTACATGCAACACACCTTAGACTGAACCTTCCCATTGCATGTAGTGTGCAGAGCCAGCCCAGTGTCTGCTCCGTGCTGCACTTTATGCCAGCCCAAGGGATGGAGTCCATGCAACATATATGGCCTGTCCAATGAGGGCACTGTATGCAGCATATGCCATGGACCAGCTCCACACACTTCATGCAGCACATGCTAGATGGGCCCTGCATGCCGCATGTAGCACTCAGGACCAGGAACAGAGGCACTCAGGACCAGGGACCCTGCAGCACAGCATGTGGCACACAGGGCTTGTCCAAGACCTATAAGTAGCACTGCAGGCTAGATCAAAGCACTCCATGATCTGGATCCAGCCACATCTAGCTGCACCTTTGACATACCTGCACCAATACATTATTTCACAAATCATGATTAACCATTTTCCCTCTTCTTTTGCATTTGCCCTGGTTCTTTGGATCAAATTATGTTGTAAAAGGTTCATGGGATCGCACAGGACTTAAGTCAAGGTAAAAATTCCCTTCTTTCTCATTTTGAGTGGACAAAATTCCCCTTTAAAACAGGAAGAAATAATGGTTTCCAAGACAAGATCTTCCATTGCCAGTAGGTGGATAAAATGTGAATTTCTCAGGTAACACCTTGTAACAGGGGGCCTCTTCAGGGCCCATCTTCTCACCTGCCATGCCTTGATGATAATTAACTAAGATGTTAATTAGGTGGGAGGCTGCTCATTTCTTTCCATGACGCCAGGGGGCACTATCTGTGGCCCCGTTGCTCCCCTACACTGCAGCCCTAGCCTTGCAGATGGCATCCACAGGTCTTCACATCACCAGACCCACACCAGGCCCCGGAATCCTCCAGTCCAGACCCCTCCACTCAGGTGGCCTACTCTGCTTTCATTCTGGGCTACCTTGTTCCCTGAGCTGTTCCTCCTTCTGGGTGTGGTCCCCCCAGGACCCTTGGCAACACTGGCCCTGGCCTCACCTCCAGGCCAGTCTGAACCCCAGGCCCTCAGCTCTGGGCATCCCTTGTGGTGGGCCCCTCTCCCTTTGAACCTTCCAGTCCTGGCCCCAGCATTGACAAGTTGGGGGATCCCAAGTCAGGCTTCTGAGTCTATCACCCCACCCTCACTCCTGGGTCTGCCTTCTTAACCCTACTAGCAGGTAACCCACCTGGTTGTGGGAGCTAGGGTTATTAAGGTGCCCCAACCTACCTTTCACTGGGGTGGTAACTGGCCTGGCATTTCCTGGGGGCTCCTGCACCACTGAGAGCCCCATCAGGCTACCCACTCCTGACAGGGTGCAGTTTTAGGTCATGCCCAGGACCAAGAGCCTCCAAACCATCCCCTACAGCTCCTGCCCTTACCTCCAGGATGTTTCAAGCAGCCTTGCAACCAGGAAATGTTGATTACTGGCCTGCTAGGAGTGAACTATTCTGTTTATATAGGCAGCCAGGGATCTAAAATGGCCGCTGCAATCAAGCACCTGCCAGCTGCTTGGCTGGGCCCTTAAAGTGGCAGGCACCGACAGTGTTTTGCCACACACCTATACAAAAAAGATTCTACTGTTATTCTAGCAAAAGCTGTTTTGAACAGCAAGTAGTTATGTAAAAGGAAAAATAGGAAATCGCCTCTGTTCCAGACAATTTTAACACAAACTTGGGCATATGTGAGAGTTTACTCTAAATCGTTACCCAATTTCCAACAGTATAGTATCATGCAGTTGTAGGTATCTGTATTTATATATACTAAAACAAAATGACCTTAAATTTAAATTAAGGATATTGAGCTTTTGGAAGTAGTCCCAAATTAGCATTACAAAACAAGATTCAGAATGAAGGTCAAATTTCTAAGAATTCCAAATGTGCTAACTCTGAGGAAACACCAAAAGAACATCTGCCAGATAATGGTTTCAAGGAGGAACCATACAATATTTAGGTTATGATGCAGATGTTTTAGTTTTTATCAGTCCTATTTGGTGTTTGTTTTTTCTCCCCTCTTATTTTTCCATCTAATGGTGCCATTGAAATGCAGACTTAACTGGGCAATAACTGTCTTAATGTATTTTAAAAAACAAAGGGAACTAGTGACAAAATATTTTCTTTATTCTATTTTTTAAAAATATTTAAAGAAAATATAAAATAAATGATAACATTATTTGATTTTAAATCCAAAAAACCCAACTGAAATATCAAAATTTTCAAGTCCTCTAGGATTTTGGTAGAATAAATTATAGTACTGTTCCTGACAGTACTATCCTATGGCAGAGTTAATTAATATACTGTACCTTAATACTGCTGCATGTGTAGACTGTGATGCTTTACTGCAGAGCTAATTAGTCAACTCTGCAGTAAAGCACATATTTAGATGCGCCCACTAACTTCAAAATGCATGAGATCCAGGATTATTTATGCTTATCCACATATCCCCCTATTCCCCAAGTGATAAGGCCATATTTTGTCACTCTTGCTGACACTGAGAAAGACCAAGCACCATGAGCAACCTTACTGATTTTAGTTAGGCTTCTTGCAGAGGGACTTACTACTCAGTGGACATGTCTACACAAGATGTTTACTGTGTGGTAGACTAATTATCTGCACAGTAAACATCACAACCTACAGATGTGCCCGTATTAGACTAAACTAATAGGTTCCACAGCATGATAGTACTATTCTATTGCAGAGTTAAAAAAATACAGCACATGTACAGACACTGCCCTATCTAGCTGGTACATGAAGTTGCTTCAGTGCAGGGGCTGCCGGCCAGCTAGCCCCATGGTGAAACCCCCTTGTGCTCCAGCCAGGCCCTCTGTAGCACAGTGATCTGGAGGAAGCAGCCACAGGCTGATGCCCCCAGGACTCCTGCCAGTGGGGCTGCTCTGACCCAGCTCAACATCCTGTGCTCCTGGGCACACATGTAACATGCACTCATTCATGAGTAGACACACTCCATGAGAATTTGGCCATCAGTGAATATATGACATTTATTTTAAAAGAAAATTTAAAGAGAGAATTTCTCTGCTGCTGTCCTGCTTGCTTATGAATAGCTGAAAAGATACAAACATTTGAGACCAGGACTCAGCAGGATTAATTAGTCCAATCACAGCTCACATTAACACAGCTATCCTACTCCTAGTAAAAGAGCTAACACATTTTGAGCTAATTGGGGAATTTCTACACCGCAGTGCATTTTCAGTGTAGACATACTTTGTGTTATCATCATTTTGTCTGAATCATTTTACACCATTTGTGTAAATACTAAATGCCTGGTAAACATAAGGTGGATTCCCATTTCTCACATAAGCATGAGAAAGACTGTTCACTATTGGGATCACATGCAGGAGCAATGTTACTCCTTTTTGACAGGTATTAACAAGTTCACAGAGGTGTTTCTGTGTTTAATTGCCCTTGCTAATGTATGTATTGTATAGATCTGAATATATTATACCCTCAGAGGCAAGAGTGAAATGCAGATGTATAGAGAGGGGAAGGTTTGAAAAGAAGCAGGGGCTATAGGTCCAACAAACACATAAGACAAAGCAAAGCTGATTGGGTAAAGGCAATACTCTGCGTACGGCAACACAGGGACCCAGAGGAATAGGTTTTTAACTATGATTCTTCTTGTGTTGCCTTAGATTGGCTCATATTCTAAGGCACGATAAAATGTTAGTTGAACCCTTTGTTTTTAAAATAGCATGCATTAGAGCTGTAGGTTTTTATCCGATTTAAATTACCATTTTCAAAAGCAACTTTGGTAGAACAAAAGTAGGTATAAATAAAATTACAAATAGAGTTTGAACAAAGGCCACAGAGGATGGGAAGAAAATATCACTTTGTATTTGCTCTCAGCATCTTCACCTCGTAATAAAGAATATTGGACACAATTGTAGTATAACTTCATTTGAAGATAACCTCAGGCATTCCTTGCCTATCTTGTTTGTGACTTCAGTCTGGCGGCTGGAAATTCATCAAGTTTTACCTCAGAGCACCCACTAATTTGGATTCAGAAAGAATATAAATTGTATAATTATCCTCTTTATAACAATTATATCCTGGATAGCATCCACAATGAAACAGAGGACAGTGACAAGAGCTTCTATGCTTTAAAAGTGATCCCTTTGTTCACAATAACAAGTTATTGTGAACAGTGGAGGGGTGAATAAGGACAATGACAGGTACTAAGGCTCGTTGCCAAGAAGATGCATCTTTGTTAAAAAAACTTTACAAGTCAAGCAAAGTAGCTCCCAAAGCAACAGTAATGATGATGCTATTTTGACTGTATAGTTCTTTTTAATTCCCATATAATTATTCTCATTGTTGCCCAGAGCTCCTGGTGGGCAATCTTTGGTGTGGAGTTTTTAATTTTAATGAATGAATGAATAAAAGCCACATATCCTGACATCAATAAAAATATGAAGGTGACGGCACCTAACCTGTGACTCTTCCTTCCTTTTGATGTTCATATCCATAGCATTCTAAGGTGATCCCGAGTTAACCCAGGCAATTTAAAGTCGAGGCCTAACTAACCAGTTTCCTCATCCACTCCAAAACACAGAGCCCCACGTGAGCTACAAAACAATTTGGTGAGGATACAAAATCTCAAAAGATTATTGTGAGACCTAAGGAATGTTTGAGTCTAACAACTTTGACTCAAAAGCCTCATCATGAGAACTGGAAATATTTCCAGCTCTTAACTTTTTAGCCAGGAGACACAAGCACTGTCCTCCAAAAAGTTATCATTTTCTTAGCAAGCTAACCTTACTGCTAAAAAAAAGTGTCTAAGGTAAATCAAATAAAGAATTATCTGAAAAATCAACAACTATATTGTGCCCTTACAATGTGAATGCACACAATTGTTACCAGGAACAGATGCATCTGTGCAAACCAATGACATTCCATGACAACCTAATACACAAACCATTCTAAAAACAAGTTGAAAATTGTCACCTCCAATAACCAACAACATGAAATGAGGTAAGTGGAAACAGAAGGAACTCTGCATCTTACAGCATGAAATAAAATATTGGATCTTTTTGTGATCCATTAGGGAATTAGATTATATTAGATTAGAAATGATCTAATATTAATATATTAGATAGCTATATACATTCTCTTTTCCCTGTTTAATACTTGTCAGGCCAATGTACGCCACATTTAAGAGAAGGTACTTTCACTTGATTTCTTTCTACATTGCTTATTATAGCGGACACCAAACTTAAATAAACCTTCTATGTGTTTCTAGAGGAAGAGAAGCAATATTATAACTGCTGCTGATACTGCTACTGCTACTGGTACTACTACTAAACACATTACTTAAATAATTAAGGTAATACTAGCAATCAATATGAACATTTCCCCAGTGAACCATAACATCTGTATGTTAATTACTATGCTCTGTTCCCTCTTCGGACAAGATGTTAATTCGTTATATCCAAAAGTTCATACCAATAAATCCACAAATATAAAGCAAAACTTCTGGTTATAGTTTCTCCTTTACTTACATATTTTAATACAGAGAACAGTTTCCTTAGTTTTAAAGAATAAGGAATTAAGTCATTAGAACAAACAGATAAACTAGTTGTATAATATTCATATTTCCAGAGCAAAAAAGAAATTTCCTAAATTATCAGCAACAACATGATTTTCCATCAGAAACACAATTCTCTGATATGGAACATGTTTTGTTTCTGTTCATGTTAGAACAATAGAGTGAAAGGAAAACTATTCAGTAGTCATTTGAAATTATAAGAGATAATGTATTTTGAAATTACTACTACCCAAGCGTATTGTGTGTTGACTAGCAGCAGTTCTGATTCCAAGGTAACATTCTCTTCAAATATACAGTTAAGAAAAACATTAAAAGATATTGGTGTAGCTATTCAAATAATAGAATTGTGACCATATCTTTGAAGGGAAGAATCAGCAATGAATATATTCTGTATGCAAGTCTATTGCTGAAATAGATTCTGCTTTGCTGCTATGTTCCACTTAGTGCAGAAAACCAGGAGTTTTTCAGAGAACACATTATGTCTCTGCCATTCTGCACCATCCTGGTACAGCAGTGTAGGTAGGAATCTAACAGAACTTCAGCATGTCTCCTGGAATCCTTTCTTGACCCCCTATCTAGAATCCCAATGGCATGGGGTTAAGCAGACAGGACTAACACATTACTCGGACCGGAGCAACTCGCAGCGAGCAGGTACCAGCTTCTCCAGTCCGACTGGAGAACAGGTATGAGGCCTTGGCGACTCTGCAGGAAATGGAAAGGGAGGAGGAAACCCTTGGGCAGGAAGAAACACCACATTCTTCACACTCCAAACAGATCAAGAGATCCGAGAGGACCCAGAAGAGGAGGAGACGCGTGCTCGTCATAGGCGATTCCATCCTGAGAGGTGCGGAAGGGCCCATTTGTCGCCAGGACCCTTCAGCACGAGAGGTCTACTGCCTGCCTGGAGCTAAGATTCGGGATGTGACGGAGGTAATCCAGGCCAGGATCAAGCCCACCGATTACTACCCCATGGTCCTTGTCCATGTGGGTACTAATGATGCGGCCAGGAGAACCCCCGATCACCTGATGGCGGACTACCAGGCTCTGGGAGGCGTGCTGAGGGAATTCGGTGCACAGGTGGTATTCTCTTCCATCCTACCAGTGAACGGACACGGCAGACGGCATGAGAACTGCATCCGAGAGACCAACTGGCGGCTTCGGCAGTGGTGTCTCGAGGCAGGCTTCGGCTTCCTGGACAATGACCCACACATTACAATGAGGGACATGCTCAGCTGGGATGGGCTTCACCTGTCCCCCAAAGGTAAGCGTGTGTTTTCTTACAGGTTGGCGGATCTCCTCCGGCGGGCTTTAAACTAGGCTCGTCGGGGGGAGGGGAAGATGAGGGCGGGGGAAGCTGTGGACCACCAAACCGGGTGGCACCAACAAGGACAGCCCAGCCTGAAGAAAGAGAGCTTTGGGAACATGAAAGACAGGGGGTGGACAGCAATACGGCACAGGTAAGGAACGAGAAGGTAAGACACAAAGAGCCCTTTGGGACTTGGAGCGGGGGGGCAGCAAAGGCACCAGTCGCAGGGCTCAAGTGCCTATATACTAATGCTAGGAGCATGGGGAACAAGCAGGATGAACTAGCACTCCTGGTTGCACTAAACGCCTATGACTTAGTGGGGCTGGCGGAAACCTGGTGGGATTCATCCCATGACTGGGCGGTACATATCGAGGGCTATAGATTGTACAGAAAGGACAGGGTGGGGAAAAAGGGGGGAGGGGTTGCGCTCTATGTTAAGGAGCAATATACATCAACCCTCATCAAGACAGAATCAAAGGATGAGGAAGTAGAAGGACTGTGGGTTAGGCTAAATGGGGGGCAAGGAGAAAAGGATTTGGTGGTAGGGGTCTGCTACAGACCCCCACATCAAGGGGAAGAAATAGATTTGGGGCTCCTGAGGCAACTCTCAGAGACCATAAAAGCTAAAGAGGCGGTGGTCATGGGGGACCTAAACTACCCGGACATCTGTTGGGAGACACAGACAGCAAAGTCCCACCGCTCACGCAGGTTTCTAACCTGTGTACAGGACCTCCACCTGACGCAGGAGGTACATGGTCCCACTAGGGGGAATGCCTTACTGGATCTGGTATTGGCAACGAGGGATGACATAGTAGGGGACCTACAGATCGGTAGCCATCTGGGGGACAGTGATCACCTAAAAATACAATTCAACATAAGGCGTCGAGTGGGTAAGGTAACTAGTAGGGTGAACGTGCTGGACTTTAGGAAAGCTGATTTCAGTGAACTCAGGCGATTAGTGAAGGACGCACTACAGAGTAGTAGTTTTGAAATGATGGGAGCCCAAGAAGGGTGGCTGTGCCTTAAGGAAACTATCCTTCGAGCACAAAGCGAGACGATCCCTGTGAGAGGTAAAAGAGGGAAAGGGGCCAGGAGGCTTCCCTGGCTGACCAGAGAAATCCAGGGCAGACTAAGGGCCAAAAGGGGAGCACATAAAAAGTGGAAACAGGCAGAGATCACCAAAGAGGAATATACCTCTTCTGCTCGTGCTTGTAGGGAGGCAGTTAGACAGGCCAAAGCTACCATGGAGCTGAGGATGGCAACCCAAGTAAAAGACAATAAGAAATTGTTTTTTAGATATATAGGGAGTAAAAGGAAGGCCCAGGGAGGAATAGGACCTCTGCTAAATGGGCAGAAACAATTGGTGACGGACAGAGGGGACAAGACTGAACTCCTCAACGAGTTCTTCGCCTCAGTGTTCCTAAGCGAGAGGCATGACAAGTCTCTCACTGGGAGTGTAGGGAGGCAGCAGCAAGGCACCAGACTTCCATGCGTGGACCCTGAGGTGGTGCAGGGTCACTTGGAAGAACTGGATGCCTTTAAGTCGGCAGGCCCGGATGAGCTCCATCCGAGGGTACTGAAGGCACTGGCCGACATCATTGCAGAGCCACTGGCGGGAATATTTGAACGCTCGTGGCGCACGGGTCAAGTCCCGGAGGACTGGAAAAGGGCCAATGTGGTTCCCATTTTCAAGAAGGGGAGGAAGGAGGACCCGGGCAACTATAGGCCAGTTAGTCTCACCTCCATCCTTGGCAAAGTCTTTGAAAAAATTATCAAGGCTCACATTTGTGAGAGCCCGGCAGGGCAAGTTATGCTGAGGGGAAACCAGCATGGGTTCATGGCAAGCAGATCGTGCCTGACCAATCTAGTCTCTTTTTATGACCAGGTTACAAAATGCCTCGACGCAGGAGGAGGGGTGGATGTCGTATACTTGGACTTCAGGAAGGCCTTTGATACGGTATCCCACCCCATACTGGTGAACAAGTTAAGGAGCTGTGACTTGGATGACTGCACAGTCTGGTGGGTGGAGAATTGGCTGGAGGGTCGCACCCAGAGAGTCGTGGTGGATGGGTCGGTTTCGACCTGGAAGGGTGTGGGCAGTGGGGTCCCGCAGGGCTCGGTCCTTGGACCGATACTTTTTAATGTCTTCATCAGCGACTTGGATGAGGGAGTGAAATGTACTCTGTCCAAGTTTGCAGATGACACTAAGCTATGGGGCGAAGTGGACATGCCAGAGGGCAGAGAGCAGCTGCAAGCAGACCTGGACAGGTTAGACAAGTGGGCAGAAAACAACTTGTTTTCAACAAGGAGAAATGCAGTTCAACAAGGAGAAATGCAAAGTGCTGCATCTAGGGAGGAAAAATGTCCAGCACACCTACAGCCTAGGAAATGACCTGCTGGGTGGCACAGAAGTGGAAAGGGATCTTGGAGTCCTAGTGGACTCCAAGATGAACATGAGTCGGCAGTGTGACGAAACCATCAGAAAAGCCAATGGCACTTTATCGTGCATCAGCAGATGCATGACAAATAGGTCCAAGGAGGTGATACTTCCCCTCTATCGGGCGCTGGTCAGACCGCAGCTGGAGTACTGCGTGCAATTCTGGGCGCCGCACTTCACGAAGGATGCGGATAATCTGGAGAGGGTCCAGAGAAGGGCCACTTGTATGGTTAGGGGCCTGCAGGCCAAGCCCTACGAGGAGAGACTAGAGAAACTGGACCTTTTCAGCCTCCGCAAGAGAAGGTTGAGAGGCGACCTGGTGGCTGCCTATAAGTTCATCGGGGGGCACAGAAGGGAATTGGTGAGTATTTATTCACCAAGGCGCCCCCGGGGGTTACAAGAAATAATGGCCACAAGCTAGAAGAGAGCAGATTTAGATTGGATATTAGGAGGAACTTCTTCACAGTTCGAGTGGCCAAGGTCTGGAACGGGCTCCCAAGGGAGGTGGTGCTCTCCCCCACCCTGGGGGTCTTCAAGCGAAGGCTAGATGTGTATCTAGCTGGGGTAATGTAGGCCCAGCACTCTTTCCTGCTTATGCAGGGGGTCGGACTCGATGATCTATTGAGGTCCCTTCCGACCCTAGCATCTATGAATCTATGAATCTATTACATTCTCAGAGACAGCCCCTGTGCAAGAATATTTCAAATTAATGACAGAAACCATCAGTTCTTTGCTGTTCTGCCTTCATAGTGAATTTTATATCTCATGAAGAGGTACTGCTGTTGGAGAGGTATATTACTTGTGGTTCTTACTCAGAAGAATAACGATGCACAGTCAAGTAACAGACAAAAGTATTCCAATTCAGGCATGCTCAACCACCAGCCCATAGGCCAGATCAGGGCCCTGACATCCCATCATCCTATCTGCAAGGCTCCCCCATGCATGCAGGGTGGAGTGGGGGGTGGCCAATCCCAGCATACTGGGGCTAGGAGGGCACAGTTCAGGGCCCCCAGAGCTGGATCCTAGCAAGACAGGAACAGTTCAGGACCTCTGAAGCCAGATACCAACTGGACAGGGCCACTATGGAACCAGATCCTGTCATGGAGGGGTGGTGTAGGGTCTGATCGAACCTGTGGACTGTCCACATGCCATTTCTGCTGAATTGAGCTTTGTCTATGTAAAAAGTGGTTCTTTTAAATTCTGTAGAATTTAAACACCTATATAGATAATATAATAATTCTAATGATGTTAAGCCTTATCATTAATAAGCCACAAATTCATATATGAACTTGGAAGCCAGAACCATCATATCCTTTACAATCTGCTTGGGACCTCTAAATGCCATCATAGATTAAACATTAAATAAGAGTATACCAGTCATTGGATGGATCGTAATTATTATATTTGATAATCCACACAAAAAATACAATTCTGACCTCTTAGCATGATCTTGTAATGTTCTAGTGAGACCCATGAGCTATTGATTTATTCAGTTATTCACTTGATAACTTTAAAGATGGGTGCGGATGACATTTTTAATTTAATCTTGCTAACAAAATGACCATATAATTCCCATTCAAGGTCAGTTTTCTTAATCCAACACTTTTTTTTGCCATTTATTAAACTTTATTCCTTCTTGAAACTCAGTATAGTAAATCTGTACGGTGTTTTTCTGTGGCTTCTGATATGACAGTACCATCCATTATAACTAAAGTATGTTTTTGTCCTTCTAGTCATTTCCCTCAGGAGTGTATCTGGTGAATAGATGATTCCAGATGGGTTTTGCAAGAATAAAAGGGACACATTAGTGTTAATTTTCATAACTCCATTGAAGTACAGCTGTGTGCAAGACTGAAGAATAAGAATGTTGAATCTGTAATATTATAAAGCCATCTTGGAAATTCTGGACCAGATTTCCAGATGATGAAAATTGTCAAAGCTTCACAGAAGTCAAACTGGTGGGATGACATAATGAATATAATGCACTAGTCCTCTAGCCCTATCTACAGCCATAGCTTCATACAACATTTTCAAATATAATTCCCCTCCCTCCCCAAACAGACCTCCCCTTCCCAACAAACAGACTCTCCTCCCCTTCCTCCCTAGCCACAAACAATAAAACACCCCCTTCCCCATGCAAACTATTTACAAATGAAGTGCTGTGGTTGTGTGCATTCCTTCCCAGCATGGGTGGCCTTGGGGCGGGGGCACCTAAGAAGCAGAGCCCAAGGACAGGCAGTGTCTCATGTAGACATGCCCAGTATGTAATTAAACAAAGTTTTAAGCAAATCATAAACATTAACAAAGACACTGAAAAACAATGTGCACTCATTGTATATTCTAGAACTCATAACAGTAGTCTGGTAGTTATACTAATTTTTACGAGACTTGGCAACTTGTCATTGCACAATTCAGAATAATGAACACAGTGAGTATGTCCACACATGCAATTAATACTATAAAGGCTCACTGTGATATAAAATACTGTGCAGTAAGTCTTTCCAGGGAGCATGTATGGACATGCTCTCTGTTGAAAGAAAATATGCCTACAATGGTAGCAGCTCAGTACACGGCTGCTCCAACACTGTTCTGGCCATGTGCAGCAACCAGGGAAAGCTCCAGTCTCCCTTTCAGTGCAAGTCAGGGGGGTGGCAGAGAGCACGGGCTACTTCTGATGTTCATAGGGCCAGGAGAGTATGGCCACATTCACATTGGTAGGGGTCCTGATGCACAGGAGATCAGGCTGCTGCTGCAGAGCTCTCCTGGCCTCAAGCTCTGTGCCCAGCAGGGCTGGAGACAAGCTCTGTGCCCAGGAGGGCTTCCCTACAAAGCCAGGGGCTGGCTCAGAGTTGTTCCACTTCTGGGGCAGATCCCAGCCAACTACGGGCTGCAAGAGGCCTTCCTTGCCCTGTCCTGCTTCTGGGGCAGGTTGCAGCCACTTATATATGGGAAATGCCCATGCATCCTGGAGATAGCTGGGACCTCCCCCCAGAAGTGGACAGTTCCCAGCTAGACTCAGGCTGGGTGGGAAAGCAGAGGGCTCCTAAGTCCTGGCATTGCTTGGCTCTCAGGTCCTGTAGCACCAGGACCAGGGGAGTTCCCCATCCCCTGTGGTCCCCTGATGTTGGAGCTGACCAGAAGCAAATTTGCTTCCAGTCAGTGTCAATACATGTGCTACTGCACAGTTAGTTTACTACCTGTATTTACATGTAATGGATAATGGCAGTAGACTAATTTACTGTGCAGTAAATGTGTGCAGGTGCAGACGGTGACACTTTACTGTGCAGTAGATTAGTCTAATGTGCAGTAAAGTATCTCATGTAGACACACCTAGGAAAGTTTTGTTTTCCCCATTTCTCCCAATCTTCAGATATAATTCTGCCAAATATTCTCTCATCTATTCCTACAGGTTCCTAACTTGGGTTTAGCTTTGGAAAAGAAGCTAAATGCTGTCACTGGAAATTGGGCAAGGGCTTTCAGTGATTCTTTGAAAACTCCATCCTTAATTTCTAGGCAAAGACAGAGCTCCACTGGGTGCATCTAGGTGTGTGCTTTGCTGCAGAGCTGACTAATTAGCTCTAGAGTAAAGCATCACTATCTACATAAACACCAGTATTAGGGTGCTGTAGCTTAATTAACTCGACCCCTGACAGTATTGTCTTATAGTGGAATAATCAATTCCACCAAAACACTCATGTAGACAGTAACTAGGGCTAGCTGGATCATGAGGACGAAAAAGTGTGGGAGCTGCCTGCCACTCAGTCTCACACTAAAGCACCCTCAAGCCCCAACCAGTTCCTCTGCTGTACCCATGCCCATGTACCCAGAGCCTGAGGCTGATTTCCTCCCCTCCCCACTCAATTCCACTGCCAGCCCAGAGCTGTTTCATCCTGGGTCTAACTGCTGTGGTCCATATGTGAAGTTGCTGCACCCAGGACCACCTTACTGTGGCACAAAATAGACCAGAATGTATTCAGGCACATTAATTGCATATGTAGATGCACCCAGCGGGCATGTCTATACAAGGTGCTTAATGCGCAGTAGCCAAATAACACTGTGCAGTAACATGCCAGGCAAAATCCATGCTAATACAGTATTGCACAGTAGCATTAGGCTATTCTGCATTAAGCATTACTAAAAAATCATGCACCGGCACTACTGTGCAGTAATTATAGTTACTGCACAATTATTTAGTACTTCATTAAGCAAGTACTAAACTAAATGCACAGTAACTATTGTGTATTAATGAATGTATAGATGTGCCCAGTATGTGCTCACATTAAAGCCTTTCTTCACCAATATTAGGTATTTTATAGACATAGTGAAACTGTCATAGTGATGCCTGTAAGTCAGAAAATGGGTGGAAAGGGCTGTTCAAAGTTTAGAGGAAACAAAAATAAATACATAGATTTAGTTGAGAAACTGAAGCGAGAACATTTCTACCCCCTTTCTTTTTTATAAGAAAGAAGAAAAGAATACCATATTTTCTCACATACAGCATGTCTGCACAACTATTTTTTTAAAGGAAGAAAAAATATCTTTTAGACCTTGTAGTAAGTAACTGAACAGCCACAGCTAGGAAGCCAAGCCTGTTCATTATTTTGCTCCCTGTGGATCACATACAGACTTAGCTTTTTCTCAATTAGAGATAGAAACTGCTGTTATTATATTTCCTCCTATATAATACAAATTCCAGCAGTTTGTTTTTTGGGGGGAAAAAGCATGTTGTATGCAAGAAAATAACGTATTTGAGATTATTTGTTCAAAAAAAAATTGGATATTTCTGTTAAAAAAAAGAGTTGATGAAAATTCTTAACTTTTCATTAACAAACAGGCTTCAATTCACTGTATTACCCTGTATTAAACATACCTTCATTTTCAAGGGCTGTTCTGTTACTGGTAATTTAAGATATCCTAATAAATTCTCCTAAAATTATGTATACTATATTTTCAAAGGCAGACATATTCAGTAGTAAAACCTAGGCTTTATATAGTTGGGCCTTATACACTGAGTTAATTATAAACAACTGACCATGAGGTAAACAAAGCCGGGGTTTACAGCATATCAGGTACTTTACAAAAGTTGCTGCAACACCTTGCTGTTGCCAGAAACTTAACTTTCAATGAAAAAGGTTAAACTATCATGGGTTAGCTTCAATTTATTATTGAGTAGCTGATACATCATATTTATTTAAATTCAAGACAAAGTGGGGTTTTTTATTTTCCCTTAATCAGCATGAGGGGAGAAAAAGGCTCTGTCTTGGATTTGAGTACTGGGCCATGTCAGGTGGCATTTCACCTGCAGCTTTAGCCCCAGGGTGAAGCCATAGCTGCCACCTGCCCCATGCTAGAAGAGCTGATTTGGCAGAGGAGGGAGCATGCAGATGGAAGGACCATAGGGAGACTGGGAGTAGGGGCAGCACAGGGAGAGTGGGAGTGGGAGGAAGGAAATCTACAGCCTGTTCTCCACCCCATTCTCTCTTCCACCAATTAACTCCTATTCTGGCTCCAGTCCCTTCAGCCCTGACCCTTCATAGTTTCATAGTTTCTAGGGTCGGAAGGGACCTGAGCAGATCATCTAGTCCAACTCCCTGCCATGGCAGGACAGAGTACTGGGGTCAAACGACCCCAGCGAGGTGCACATCTAGCCTCCTCTTAAACACCCCCAGGGTAGGAGCCAGCACCACTTCTCTTGGAAGTGGGTTCCAGATCCTAGCCACTTTGACCGTGAAGTAGGGCCTCCTGATATCTAGCTTAAATCTACCCTCTGCCAGCTTGTGATCATTATTCCTGGTCACTCCTGACCCTGCCCACCCTGCCCAGCTTGGAGCTACTGCTGCTTCTCCCTGGCCGAGCTGGGCTGGGGACCTGCTGATGCTGACTACCCCAGAGCCAAAGCAGAGCCACAACATAAAGCAAGGGGGGTGGGGACAAAGGACTGAGGGGGAAAAAAGGGCTGAGAAGAATGCTAAAGGAAGGAGCAGGGGGTGGAGGAGTCAGGGGCCAGACTGAGCTGGAGCCAGGCTGGGGCTGCACTGCTGTTGACTGTCCTAGAGAAAAAAGTAAAGGCTGGGGGGAGATGGGATGGATAAGGAGTGGTGGGGCAGGTACAGGCACAGGTGGGGGTGAAGGGGAAAGAGGATGGAGCAGACAGCAGAGAAGGCATAGGCATGGATGGTCAAGTGGCAGCGGGGGAATTTGGTAGGGATCTGGCCCTTCTCCTTCCACCATTGCTTTCCCTACCAGAAAAGTGAGCAGGGGGCAAATTTAAGATGTCATTCCACTAATTAGATTCTATGCATGCAAAATTATAACAAACATAAAATTTTCCATGCATATAATCAAATTTAAGATGACTCCCCAAAAATTAGAAGTCATCTTGGATTTGGCCAAATACAGTGTTGTCCATTCCCACCCTCATACACATCAAGGTAAACTGTTAATGTGTAAATGGCCTGGGGATCATTTAATATAGGAACATAAGTTAACTGAGCCTAACGAATAGCTAGATGGCTCAGTATAGCTCCAGTTACATGAGCAGAATTTATTCTGATTTGCTGCAAACCCAGCTTTTCTTTACTTCATGGTCACTTGTTTCTATCATGAACTGAGTCTATAAGTCTTAAATATATAAAACATATTTTACTGATGAATAAGGCGGTCCTTGAAAGATTTTAGAAACTAAGAAAATTCTGTGTTAGCAAACTGCACATGAAAAGCAAATCATGCAGTTACCACATAAAGTGTATGGAATTCAGTGTCCAGATGTAGCCTCAAGTTGTGTTCAACTTCAAAGTGTCTTTAAATTAAGTGGTTATTATAGAAACTTCTAGTTTTTCTAAATCTTTTCACAATCTTTTTCACCATCATCATTGCCATGGATTTTAGCAGAAGAGAAAATAGGGGCGTAAAGTTCAATTTGTCTAATATTTCATTTTGATTTAACTATACACCCCAGAAATGATTTTAAAAAATCCATGACAGATTAGTAAGGCCCATTCTTTTAAAAAACACTCAAAAAGAAATGGTAAGATTTATACTATTCCTTTGGCAAGAAACAAAAACAACCCCTCCCCTAAAAAAACCCCAAACCCCCTGTGACAGCGGGCCTGCTTGGGGCTGATTTCCCTGTGGCCCACCCACCTGTTTCTGGGCTAACCACCCGCCTTCTCGCCTGCCATGCCTTGTTGTTAATTAGTTAAATGATGTAATTAAGCAGGAGGCTGCCCATTTCCTGCCCTGATGCCAGGGGGCGCTATCTGCAGCTCCATTCCTTCCCTACACTGCAGCCCAAGCCTTGCAGATGGCATCTAGATGTTCTCATCATCACCAGCCCCATGCTGAGCCCCAGACTTACTATTGAACCCCTCTATGAACCCTCCATTCCAGTGGCCTGATCCACCTTCATTCTTGGCAACATGGCTCCCTGAGCTGCTTCCCCCTCATGGGTGTGGTTCCCCCGGAACCTTGGGCTACTAGTCCTAGCCCACCTCCAAGCCAGTCAGAACCCCAGGCCCTCAGCTCTTGGGCATTCCGCCCCGTAGGCCCCTTGGCCCTTTGACCTTTCCAGTCCTGGCCCCAGCATTGACTAGTCAGGGGAAATGTCAGACAGGTTTGGGCGTCCATAGCCTCACACTCTTCCTCTGGGGTCCACCTTCCAGACTCTCCAAACAAGGGGTAACCCATCTGCTTGAGGGGGCTAGGGGTTAAGGCGTCCTGACCTGCTTTTCACCGGGGTGGTAACTGGCTTGGTATTTCCTGGGGGCTCCCGTGCCACTGTGGGCACCCACTCCCAGCAGGGTGCAGTTTTAGGTCATGCCCAGGACCAGGAGCCTCCTTACCATCCCCTACAGCTCCTCCCTTACCTCCAGATGATACCAGCAGCCCTCCGGCCAGACAATGTTGCTGCCTGGCCTCCAGCAGCAGAACCGCCCTGTTTATATAGGCAGCCCCAGATTCAAAATGGCTGCCCTCAACAGGCACCTGGCAACTGTCAGCTCCAGGCCCTTAAAGTGGCAGGCACAACCAGTGCCCTGCCACGCTCCCCCGCCCCAAACCAAACACATTTATCAGCCCTTTGGCATGCAAAAGAAAGGTATTAGGAAGTTTGGATATTAAAGTTATAATTTTAGCCTGCTTCTCAAACAGTTTGGCTGACCAAATATAGGAACTACAGAATGAGTAACTGTACTAATGCACTATATTTTATATATTTATATATCGTATATGTAGGTATGTGTATATGTACATTTGTATATATTTTATACATTGGAGTGTATGTATATATATGTATATAGCAAGTAGTAAAAGTTTAAGGAATTCAATCCACCAACATATGTTGTTAAATACACAATTTTACATAATTCATGTTGATTTTTTTTTTTAATTCTTCCTTGATAATTGCTTTAGTACCTAAAAAAACTAGTAATTTTCTTGGTAGTGTGATGTTTAGTCACTAAGCTCTTCACTGCCACTATCTGCCCTTTAAATGAGCTCACAAACTCACTTGAGCTTCTGTTTCCCAACAGCACTGTCTTTCTCAAACAAGGTCGAGTCAATAAGGCAGCAGAAAGTGAAAGTTTTCCTCAGAGAGGCTTGATAGTCTGGTAAGAAATGTTTTAAAATATCAACATCTCCCCTCTGGAGAAGTTAGCAAAAGAATCAATTCTTACTAAAAGAGAAAATCTTAGGAATTCATAGGTTCAAAAATAAGTATGGTTGGGAAACAGTTGTCCTATAGTGGAAATCTTGAAAAAAAATTAGAGTGGATATAAAAGTAAAACTGGTCATCAGAACAGCAAAGACCCACTCTACATGAGAGCTCAAATTATTCAAACAATAAGCCTGGAGCACATCAGAGTCTCTTCTATTCTACAGATGTTTACCGGGATATCACAACAGTGAGCAAGTGATCACTTAGGAAATTATCAAAAACCCTGCTATCATCACAATTAGGGATTGAACCTTATATTTCATGTTTTTGACTAACAAACAAACAAATAAATGAAAACACCTTGAATGCAAGCTACTGCTTTTAATTAGAAGTAGCTAGGTACTACTAATGCCCCTTGCCCCAACATAGCACATACATTTATTTTGTTCTTTCTTATTTCTATATAACAACTTTCTGTAAATTCCTAACTAACCCTTGCACCATGTTGTCCAGTATATGTGAATTTTACCTCTCAGAGCTCAGATGGGTTTTATTTTTTTTAAACCTGTTGGATTAACAGAAGTAGAAACTATCTGGGACTACTATCTTTTTGTTCTATTTTTCTCTGTCAGAATGGGCTCCTGCTTCAAGATGGGACATCTAGGCACTACAACAATAACACAATGTAATATCCAGTTGGGAAACTGATAGTTAAATCCTAGAGAAGGGTGTGGCTTCACACTTCACAGCATAATCCTATTGATTAGTTCAGTATACAGGTTTTAGGGTTCCCAATTTGCACTTGTTGGGAAGAATGAGAGGTGGTTTTTTTTTTGGGGGGGGGGGGATTCCATTGCTGCATTTTTGTGCACCTGGCCCAACTCTCCCCTTAAATTGTACAAGAAAGTTGGCCCCTTATTCACAGGTTCTGGATTCTATGGGGAGCGCCTAAGACAGGTGCTTAAAATTTAAGAAGTTCAAGAAATTTAATTCAACATTATCTCTTTTTTGATCTAACCCAAACATTCCTTGTAACTTCTTTTTCTTCTTTCTTTCTTTCTTTCTCTCCTTTTCTGAAAGAAGGTCATTTTACTGGGATGTGTTTAATAGCAGGTTTTAAACACATACAATGCTATTAGGTGGATGGTTTCTCTTGATTCTCTGATTTATTATTTATTTTATTCTAATCTATTTCAACAGATTTGTTTCATTTAAAAATAATGTTTCATCTGTGACCCCTGTTTCTACTAGGGAGGTACACTTTTGGATCTTAAAAAAGATAAAAACAGACAGGCAAGGAAACTGCTCTAGAGGTCTGAAATGCATTTATTTCTCAACCTACTCATTCAGTGTGTTCCATTTACACAAGAGAAAACCCTTCAATTATAAGCTCCTTAATTTACCCAGGAAATTTCATACGGAAAATGATTAATTACTTTGAGCAATCAGTTTTGCAGATAATCATAGTTCTTTATTTAAACTAAAAAAGCAAAAGGGGGTCTTATGAATAAAACATAAGGAAAAAACTGTTTGATTTAATAAATATAAAGTCAGTGTTGAAATATTTCTTCAGATTGACAAATCTTGTTAAAATCATACATCTTTTCTTATTAACTAGCAATTATGGAATTACTCTAAATATATCTGGTACTAAATGACATAACATTAAGACTCATGGAAAAAAATCATGTTTTGTTCTTCCAGAGTGATGAAAAGTTCCTATGGGGTACAAAATTATTTGAATTCAATCTGACCAACTAAACAGGAGGCATTTAGAACCTTGTGATAGAGTAAGCAGTACCAAAAAAAAAGGTCTTGAGGTTATCATGCTTGACTGAGATACAGGAATTAAGCAGTCAGATCCTGCCTTCACAAGACAGGCTGGGGAACCCTAAGAAAGAGAGTTCTGTTCCTACACTTACATCTGTATAATAAAGATAATTATTAAGACTGGTTCAGGTGGATCCAGGAAGGATTAGGTCACATCCCATCTTCCATTCCTCTTTTCAGAAACAAAGCGGAAAGAAGAGGGGGCAGGATACTGCTGCAGGAGGAGGTACCACTAAGGGCTAAATTAATCTTTCCCTGGCTCTACAGATACTGTCAAATTAAGGGATTGTGAACTTCGCAGTGGCTGCAGAGATGGAAAAGTGTTAACCTAACCCTTTGATGAGGGACTTCCTCCTGCAGTAGCGTTCTGCCCCATTACTCTGCTCTCATCTCCCTTTTCAAAATCATAGGTATTGGTGGACTGGTTGGAGAAACAGAGTTCCAGTTTCTGAAAAATACTGAGGTTTGTTTAATATCATTCTGACATCAGAATAATGGCTGGTATCACTCTGGTATAGACTGAAAACAAGATCTTTAGAAAAATTGTTTGCACAACACACACACACACACAAGACAGAGAGAAACTGATCTAAGTAGCTGAGAGTCTAGACACTAGGACACTAACCTGGGAGGTGGATGTCAGTGGAATTTTAAGTAGTGATTTTAAACTGGATCTCAGACATCTCTAAGGCATGCACTAACTGTCAAGCTGTTGGGTATATTCTCTTGTTCCCTGTCCCAGGAATGGAGAGGGAAGAAATAATGAGGGGTACTTACCGGCAACAGAAGACACAGCACAGCAGGGGCGGAAAGAAGAGCCCATGTGGCTCATCAGCCGCCTCTTTATTCAACTAGGGCCAGCCAGTGACGTCAGTCCTGAGTGCCGACCGGTGGTGATAAAAATGGCAGACGATGCTGCGGAAGGCTGAGAGAGCAGGGAAGAAAGGGGGCTGCAGCCACCTCCAGACCAGAGGAGAACCTCCCCTACAGGACCCGCAGAGCCAGACAAGCCAGGGACAGACCCAGACATGGGGAAGCGTGGCCCATGAGGGGCACTGACAGAAAGGCGGGGAAGCAGCAGGCCGTCCAAACTCAAAGACTGATCCAGAGGAGCAGGGAGGATCCCAGGTGGGAGTGGCGGAATGACCAGGGCAAGGGGCATGAAGGAGAGGAATCTGAGGAAGGCCCTGAGGGGCATCGCGACCGAGACGGGCATCACTGCCAGTCCTGGCTGGATCGGCAAGGGAGCAACAGACAGTAAGAAGAATGCCCCTAGCCAGAGCAGGGGGGATAAGGGAACCCACATCAGGAGGTGGCCCATTACTTTAGAGTTATGTTGATGATTTTCTGTTTGGTTGCCCCAGGCGAAGGAGAGGAGTAGCGTACATAGGAAGTACCCCGTGGAACGGGGCCGAGGGAGAGCCTCGGAGTTTTTGTGTTTCCCCGAAGGAAGGGGTGGAGTTGAGGAGACAGATAGGCGGACCCATATGGGTGAACCCGATCTCTGGTGGCCAGCATATGGACGTCAAGCCATGGGAAGCAATTCCACCAGAAGGGCCAAAGCCAATGGAAGGACGATGGACCCGAGACAGTGTGAGGCCGGGGCGTAGGGGTGGCGGAGCCCCGTGAATGACCACCGGGCAAACCACGGGCCACCGAGCAAACCCAACGACCAATCCTGTCCACTGAAGAACAACAAGTCATTGAAGGAGATAATGGGGGAGGCGATTCGAGAAGGAGACACCTGCTAGGTCATCGACACAAGCCCGTAGGACGCCCTACGCTTACCACCAGGGCGAAAGTCACTCATGAACAGATATTCGAAGCCCGGCGTCCACATTCCCCTTTTGACCAGAAACTAACTATGTTAGGATAATATTCCCCTATGCAAGGTAGGAAGGTGGGATAAAGATTACAAAGGTATGTGGCATTGCTAAGATCCAGAATTTATACTCAGAAAATAAGATCTTTAACTCAGCTGTCTGAAACCCTAACCAAGATATGGACTTGGGGTCAGGGAAGGCAATATGGAAAGCAAATTGTGGCATTTGACTAAACAGGATATGTTTACACCTGACAGGGCTTAGTGAAAAGTTCTGCTGAAAGTGTATACCAGAGACAGGAATTAAATCTATAGCCCCAGGATCCCAGTCCAGTCACTTAACCCCAAATGTATCCATTCTCTCTGAGACTATTAATGTTTTATTACAATGTCAGATCAGCATGTGTAAGACCAGTAGGAGAACATGACAAAAAACCAAGACCTGAAAGAGAAAATGTTTGCTGAATAATTTCACAAATTTAAAATCTGAGCATGTGTTAACTGATATGAAAACTGGAAAACTGTGTCCAAGAGTCTTAACCGTCCATTCCTCTCTATCACGAAAAAACAAAAATCCTTGCAGAAGTGTCTCTCATTGAAAAATGGCAGAGAAATATATTTATCTGAGATATTGGGAAGCAAGTGAGAAACCACATAGAAAATAACAAGAAGATACATAAGCATGTAATAAGAAAAGAGATGGCTCTGCTACACTTATGCCACTTAAAATAAGTATTAGCCAATAATGCAAGAGTTAATCCTTAATATATAGAATAAAACTAAAACAATAAGTATAAAAGGTACAAAAACACTGCTGCTATTTGCTATGACATGAGCTAAATTTTATTCTCTTCTGAGTGCTTATTTAGGCTCAGTATTTTTCCTCTTTGTGAATACTGTATTTTCTCCTTATTTACAAAGTAGTAAATGGCAATACAATCTCCATTAAAATACTGTCTATACTTAAAGAGGTCCATCAGGAAAATTTAGAATTAATATGTTAATACTCTTCTAAACTAAGAGTACAAACACAAATCCTTTTTAACCCATTCCCCACAGGGAATGAATTTGAGTAGCATGGGCCATTACAGCTTTGGTGTTTCGCCAGAAGCCACATAGCAATGTATTAGTTATTCTTTAGCCAGCTGAATTGGGCCTTTTAACCTAGCTATTCTGTGCAGCTACCCAATGTATGGCATATTTTGGCTGTGTCCTGAAAGGAAGTGTTAGGATCTCAAAGCAATAGTGTCAGAATCAAGGTCTTTTCCAAAGTTAAGTCACACCAGAGTCAGCCATAGCAGACAAGATAAAATAAGAATTAATTAAAACCTTTGTCCCAAACTCATTCAGATTTTATGAGAGTAATAAAAAAAGTTTGGATAATCTATTTATCATTCGTTATCACCCATACTTCTTGGCATCTCATAAGATGCAGAAGCCTTGAAATACCAAAATAACTTGAAACCTTCTGGAATGCAGAATCAGATGACTGAAGCTCTTCTGATTGTTACACTGGCTGCCTCAGAAGACTCTGCTCTCTTGACTGCTATTAACTTCAATAGACAAGGATTTCATGCAGAAAATGGTGTTCCCTATATCTCAGCCTGCAGATCTATGGCTTCTTCCTAGGCCAAAAAGCAATCACATGACTTTGGGTAAGACACCGAGGCCCAGAACTCCAAAATCATTTCACTACTGGGGTCTGGCATCTCAAAAGTAAAACATACCCCCCTGCTGGCTTCTATGTCCCTGCTGGTTCAGGAAATGATCAGCCTGGATCCATGATCTCTCTAAAATGCATGAGGAAAGGTAAGTACCGTATCTAAGACAGTATATTGGAAGATCCAGTGAGTGAGCTATAGATATAATAGCCAGAAGTGTAATGCAGAAAAAAGAAGCACAGCTCAGGACAAAAATATCTGAATAGCCAGAGATTTAGACACCAAAGACAACCTAAAAGCTGCTCTTCAGCTGATATCCAAATCAGCAGATGTATACCTTTCCATTCGCACTGCAGCTGCTACCTAAATCAGTAGGCATATGCCTTTCCATATCCACTGATGCATGCAAAAAGACATTGCCCAATTCACCACACAGCTGAAAACTAGCACAGAATTCTGAAAACAGGCATTTTTCCCTGCTACAGAAGGTAGGTATGTGCACACCCTGATGAGCATAGTAGCCGTTACAGCTCTTGCCTTCACTGTGAAAGACAGCTTCATATTGCAGCATGGGTTTGGACCTGTGGCTCTAACATCCCATCAAGTGTTTTAAGTGCTTCTATTGAGATTAATAGGAGTTAGATGCCTAAATATCTTTAAGGATCTCTTCCCAGGGCCAGATTTTTTAACAGCATTAGGCAGTTTTCAGAAGTACATAAGCACTTAACTCCCAGTGCTCCTATGCATATTTTGATTCCTAAATATATTTGAAAACCGGCCTGTTGCTTTCCAGCCCAGATACTCCAAGGTATTTAGACACCTAGCCCTCCTTTGTTCCAATGCGACTTGGTTGATTTAAGGATCTGGCCCTCTGTGTTATACATTATCATTTGCAAGGTGAGAATAATACTTTCCTACCTTATAAGAATGTTGTGAGCGAAAAAGATGTTCAGATACCATGATGATGGAGGCTACATAAGTTTCATGGAAAGAAAGATTTCTGCCTATATTTAGGGAAATATATCACCTGTTCTTCTCTTGAATCAAAAGGTATGTATACATTTTGTTATCACTAATTCTCAAAATGCATAACCATAAATTAGGTGGAGAACTGACTATTAATGGAATAACTTTAAAAATCAAATATAATACTTAATATTTATTTCCAATGATACAAACCTATTATTGAAAGCAAAAGATCTATAAAATAATTGAAATGTCAAATTGAAGAGAACAGTAAAAACTAGAATCCAAATATTTTCATGTCCACACAGAGTCTTAAGATACACTTATTTCATTCATGTCAGTGCTTTCATTTGGCATGTTTCAGGTTTGCCAAAAATAGATCATTAAGACCAGGGATAGACATTACACTTTTACGAGTCTAAGTGATTGGAAACTAATCTACACCCATAACAGAAGTTTGTGCACAGACTGGTTTAAAAATAGCACTGATTTAAACCTGGTCTGAGATTTGCACCCCCAAAGGGTGAATATGTGTTGTGTTTACTACTGATCTAACTATACCAATTACAGAAAACTGCATAACTTAGAGCTATTTCACCTCAGGCTTTTTGAACATCTGTACATAGCCTAAATGGACAAATAAACAATTGTTGATTTATTTTAAATTGAAATTAATTTGAAATTAACTTGGCCTGTTAGTGAAAAAAACAACACTTCTTCCTTTAGCTTAAAATAATCAAAACAAATTCAATAAGTAGGCACCCTTATACAATGTTACATGCCAGAACTTGTAACATGTCAACACAGGTTTCTTTTTTCCTAGAATTCAGTAATTAATTCATCATCAGAATAGCTTTGGGGCCTTATTCAGATCCATTTTAAAAACAGTACTACCAAGAAATTATGCTCTGTGCTTCTGCTTATTCAAAGAATATCACTGCTGAATTTACAACAAGCAAACTAGTTAAGAGAGACCCTTTGGGGAACACAGTAAATTAGAAACAAAAACAAAATGAGTGGAATACAGAATTTATGACCAGAAAATCTCATAAAGGAGTGTACATTTCAAGATTTATATAAATCAAACACAAATTCTGTAAATACTTATAACATAATGAATAAATGATTACTGAATGCAGAATATAGTATGTCATGTTACTATATCCTGCATGACTGTTCCATCCTGTTTTAATGTGAGGCTCCTGCATGGTAAGTGAATGGCTTTTGATAATTACTACAAGAAATTACAAGTAAAGTTTGAAGAAGTGATTAACATTACTGTCAATTACTGATAAAGGGCCAGATCCAAAGCATACTGAAATCAATGGGAATCTTTCCATGAATTTAAATCAGTTTGGTTAGAAACACATTATGATTTAGTACAAATTACCTACAGCACTTTGAACATTAACTTTAGCCTTTCTGCAAGTGAACAGAATTTGGCTGCTTTCAATGGAATTAACTACACTTTCATTTGAGATAAATATGGTCCTTGGGTGATACAATGGGATGAAGACATTAGAAGCTGAACCAAATTGAAGTCAGTGGGGTCACAGCAGATATGTATTAACTTCTTGTCTGTTAAGAACACTAGAAAGATTGTTTCAGCAACCTTCTAGCAGTGGCAAAACAGTTCTTTAGATATTAAAGATTTCCTTCTGTGAAATTCATCTGAAATGAAATGAAATTAAAAAAAATAAATAAAAGGGAGAATAGAAGAAATACATAGTATTTTTCCTACTTTCTTTAAAAAGGATCAGATATTACCCTCTAGAATACAACTTGCAATGCATGAGTGTGACAAAACCTGCCCTGAAGACATAGTGTCCCCCAGCAGCCACACTAATCCTGTAGCTTCATTTTTGTCTCCCCCAGATTACCACTATGATCCCATCTGCCAATCCTAGTTGGTAAATTCTGAGACTGTCCTCAGAAGATCAGACTGAGCTTTGGGTGATTCACTCTGCCCTGCTCATCTTTGGTGCTCTGAAATCCTTCCTTTTAATCTTCTTTCCCTTCTGTGATGACCCTTCATCATTGGGCATTGTCGATTGGTCTCTCTGTGGTCATCATACTGCTCACATTCTGTCCTGTCAACATATTCCTTTGTTTCACAAACCCATTACATGCATACATCCTAATTTGGTTCTTTATGGTTTCTCCTAATTTGGTCCGTCTACCAAAGCCAGAAATCTCAGGGGCCCTGCAGTTGGGCACCGTGACTAGGGAAACATGGCAGTCTCTTATCTCAAGTTATGGAGCAGTGTGGTACACGTCTTCCATTTCCCAGGCTGTGTGTCTGCTTGCCTGTGTCAAACACAATGGGCCTTGAAGAAATGGTGACAAACAGGCTTTTAAAAATCATTTAGTCATTGCCCTGGCCCATTGTTCTAATGCATATCTACTTTACCTACAAGCCAATTCCCAAAAAGCAAACCTCTAAATACCATTTTCTAGCTATCGTTAACACTCCATTTTCCCTTCCCATATTCCATTTGGCAGTGCCAAGGAATATAAGCACTATGATGGCTCTTAGGCCACATGAGAACTCCCCTTCATCCTTCAGGGACAGGCCCAAAACAAGTTTTTCTTGTGCAGGAATGACTTAGGGAAGAATTCTTATTGATGTGATGTTCTTAAAAAACAAAGTAGCTGGCCCAACATGCTCACTACCAAACATATTGCAACCTCTGTATGTTATTTGCTTTCACTGCCAAGGGGACTTATACATTTAATCTATCATAGACCTTAGTTAATATTTCCTCAAAAAAGTCTGTTAACTAAATATATTTCTCTCTCTCTTCAAGCTGGACCGACTTTGTTTTGGTACTTATACTCAATTCTGCATCAATGACTCTACAGTCCTACTTTTCAGATGTTCCATTGGCAAATTTGTATTTTGTTTCCTATAATTTTTACTTAGAACAGATGTTTTCTAGGGCTCCAGCTGCTACTTTTTTCTGAGATGTACTTGGCCCATACTTTGAGGACACTGACAATTCCAGAAAATGTTTCTTGCAAAGGAACTATTTTTGACAGTTGCAGACTGTAGGGCAACTTTGATGGCTGGCTTATGCCCTTTATATTTTTCTCTCTTTTTTTGGACACACTGTTCCCTTTTTTTCCCTTTTTTTTTACAGCTCACAGATTTCTCTGTAAGTGCACACTTGACCTTATAGTCACTTTGTGAGAGCTTGGTTGGCCTGCCATCAGGCAGTCAAAATTGGCCATTTCTGTACTAGCTGACAAACGCTTCTAAAAATTGTCCAGTATTGTAAATGCCAGTTTAGTCTTTTTTTATTATAAAACCACAAAGCAAAACAACTTAAAATGTTTTTATAAAATCTACCCCTTCATTTGAAGTGCACTAAATGCTGCAAACTGTGTGCCTGTATGATCTTCAAGATCTTCCTATCTTCCTACTGATTAGTAAAAACCTTTCCTAACTCCTCAGCAGTTCCATCCTGGCTCAACACTTGGAAAACCATCAAAAGGGGGAATGCGCTTTCTACATTTATATCTAGGTTAGTTTATTGGATCCTATCACATAGAATCAATGTGTATCTGATATTTTTTTCAGAAAGATATCTTTAGCTAGTTAGTGGGAATGGTGAAGGAATTACTGTGTAAAGATCTATAGGCTACTGCAGAGGTGGACCCAGAAGGGTGTTGAAGTACAGTTGTATCCTTCCTTTGATGTCTGCTCCTCTCAAATTTTAAAACCAACTGCCTTAGAGTGACAGTGGCATTTCTATTCAGGCTATAGTGAGGGAGTCAATTGTCTTCAGGGCACATTGTAATCTACTTCAGTGAGAGCCAACTTTTTTGTTAGGAGTGCTACAAATTATACTTGCATCTTCCCCAAATGCCACTCCAATCCCTTTCCATTAGCTGATCTACTGCTCTTTTTTCTGCTCCCTGCCTTGTGCTCCCTCACCAAGCTACTATTCTTCTTTCTGCTCTGTGTTTCCTTCATGAATTTATGTTTTGCTTTTTGCTTCCTGCCTTATCTGCCACTGCTGCCTGTTCTTTCCCTACTCTGCTGCAACCTACATAAAAATCTGAATGAGACGTACATTTAACTATAATGACTACAGGACTAAAAAAAAAATGTCTTTTGACTATTTTTGCCAGTTTGTTGTGGGTTTTATATATAATCTAGCTAAATCAGTGTATATTCCTATAAAGCTATGTTTGCTTCTGCTTTGATCTTAAACTGAATAACAGTTATTTTTCCATATTAAAGATAAACTAGAAGCTTTATTAAGTGAAGAGAAATGTGTTGTGATATATACAATGATGCACCACACCATCAGCACCTCCCTTTTTAAAATCCTAGATTCACCCATGGTCTAGTGGCTATTCAGAAGGTCAGATTATCTTTTCACCAGTTTTTACTAACCCTAAAATCTATGCATTTCTTCACCCTGCACTTTTTTTGGGGGAATCTAGGTTGCTAGAAGGAACATTTGCCACCTTACTCAAAGATTAATTTTCTCACCATTCCTAATAATCATCATGTTAGGGTTTATAAACTTTGCCACCCTTTCTTTTATTTTCTGTTTTCTTCACTCACTAAAAAAGATTCTAGTAAAGGTGGTCCTTTTTTATTCCCCTGTGGGTACTGAGATCAGTGCAAAGAAATAATTTAGAGCATGATGATCCAACCTCATTGAAGTAAATAGCAAAGGACTTCTGCTTTGCAGGGCAATGAACCCTTAGTTATATGTAAATCAACAAAAACTGATTATGTGAATAGAGTTGTTGACTACTGGTGATATAAAAATCAGTTAAATAATGTAGTTAGATTTTCCTAAAGAAGGGAGGGACCCAAACTCTCTCATAGACCTTTTCCTTTTCATTGTTACTTTCTTTAATACTTAATTTAATTGGATTCCTGTTCTAAGTACAGTAGCTAACAGGTGAAGTTGAAGATGATAAAAAGCATCACCAGGCTCTTGAGCAGGTACTTGATGAATCCCAGATATAATATAAGAATCTAAATGAATGTATATGTTGTTATACTTTGTCTTATTCTCTTGTACCTCTTTAAATATTTGTCTTATAGCTTGTGTAGTTCTAGTAAAAGAAAAAAGGTTGTGAAGAAGAGCGAAGAGCAAGTTGTTTGAACAGGTTGCAGCTTTTGAAAATATATTTGGCAATACATGCAATTATGTTATGACTAACATAGACTCTAGTTTCCTTTCAAACTCTTGAAACTACTAGAAATCTTTTAAGTTATTGAAATATTAAGATAGATTTGTTCATATTACTATTTCACAATGATTTAAAGGTCTAGGAACCTTTAAAAATAAGAATGTTTTAAATTTATTTTATAATTTTGTGTTTGTTTTATTCCCACACAATCTGCAACATTACAGTAGTGTCTATGGAAAAATACTACTATTATTTCTATAAGTAAATTCTGAATTATATAATTATGTTTTCATAACTATATTTTTTCTCTGATTCACTTTTATAAGTAAAGATTATATGTGACTACTTTATATTTGAAATATGTATATTTAATATGTTTCTTTTTCTAGCTGTTAAATAGAAAATACAGGATAATTGTACTAAAAATGATTACACAGCCAACAGTGAAAATGAGTGGGGGGAAATCAGAACAGCCAAGCTAATTTCTCACAATAATCAACCCAAGCTAAGGAATTATAATAGAAGCCCTTTACTGTTTTGACTATAAATACAGATACACTGGGCAGTTTTTCCAGAACCAGAGAATGCATAGCCTGTATAAGGAGAATGGGATACTTAAGAGCTTCTTCTGCAAGAGTTTTGAGACATTTTGCTATCTAAAGAAATAGGTCAAGCTACACAAAATGGCAGATATCCATCTCTTACTGCACTCCCAGTCTACACATATCTTGGGAGGTGCTTTCTAGGTGGGTACTTTCTTTTTATAAAATCACATTTGTCCCTTCCTGATGCTTGTTCAGGAATTCATTGTATCCTTATTTTTCAGCAACAGCCAAGGTGAAGTCTACTCCATGATATGAGCTGAGAGCTTCCCTTCTATACAACTAGGGATCAGTTACATCAATTCTAAACACATTCTTCCTTTGAACTGTCTTTGAACCTAATTAATTTTGCACTTTAATAAAATAAAATAAAAAACTTAAATAATTTAAACAATATTGTAAGGTCATTAGTGTTGCCCATTTATTTTTTATTAGTTAATTCAACATATAACAAGCACTTTAACTTAGTTTTTTTTATAGTTAAGTGAAAAGCTATCATTTTTTGGCCTGAGCAAAATAATCATATGATCCATTTTATTCTCTAAAGAACCTGTGGACACTGTGCTCTTCTATTATTTCTCAACCAGGATCTAACTGGAAAAAGAAAATATGAAGGGGAAAATGGAGAAAAGATTTTTTGTTCAATTCATATGTAATGAAGGGCTTAGTCCATCTGTCTGTCTATCCATAACGCTCTTGGAGTACTCTAATTGGTTAGTGAAACAACCAGAGTGCAGAGCACTGCCATGACAGCAGGGACAGAGGGGACGGAGTGTGGGGGCAAGGCCAGTAGCACTGGAGGCGATGGCAGAGTGGGGTGCTGGTGGAGGGGGACAGAGGGGATGGCTGGGCAAGGTTCCCCTCCCCACCCTGCTCCAGAGAGGTGGCAGTGCTCCATCGTCCCACATCCCCACCCCATCATTCTTGAATGGCAATTGGCTAGTTATTTCTATAACCCTCACAAAAACAGTGTTCTTTTTCCTTACACAAAGCTCTGGCTACACAGTAGGTGATATGGTGGGCTCAGTTCTGTAGGATGCTGAAAACTGTATATCATATCCAGCAAAGTTTCAAACACAAACACAAATTTTAGGCAACACAAAAGACCCATGAAAGTTACAGAAGTAGAATGGAAATCAACTTGAGTGTTACAGTTCCTAACAAACAGAAACCCACTATGATGTTGTGGCTAAGAGACCAAATGCAAACTCTAGCTGTTTGAACAAGGGAATATTATGTAGGAGGGATGAGATAGAATTGCATTTCCACAAGAACAATTTCAAGTCTGACAAGCATACTTTATGTAAGAGATTTTATACTTTATAAAAGGAAAGGGTTAAGATGTGACCTGACTATAGTCCATACAATTTCTAATGCTGGGAAGATTTCTAATATTAGAGGACTCTTTAACCTAGCAAACAAAGGTACACCAAGATGCTATGATGCAAACTTGGAACTAGATAAATTAGACTACAAATAAAATGTGATTGTTTAATAGTGAAGAAAATGAACCAATATAACAATCTACCAAGTGATGTATTAGATTATCTGCCTCCTGAAGTCCTTAAATCAAGGCTGAATGTCTTTCTAAAAGAAATTTCCTAGTTATACCAAAAATTATAGATTTGGTGCTGGAATTACTCTTAAGTACCTATCACCTATAGCCTTATGGTATATCCGTACATCTTGGCAGGGATACTTTCAAGCACAACCTGTTCTTGCCTTCATGTACCAAGAGCGAAAATGTCGCAGTGAAGCTACTCTGGCAACATACCCCCCCCCCTCCCCACCCCCCAGTTTCTCTTGAGACCTTAGTCTCCAGCATGCTTGAGAGTAGAAGCTGACACTGCTTCTAGAGTAGCTTCACCTAGGTTTGGTGTTTACAAGCAGGACTATAGGGTTCTTAACAAGACATAAGCATACCCTGAGCTATAGATTTCATAAGGCAGCAAGGGAAATAACAGTAAGGAAAGCCAGCTCTCCATATGACTCTAGTTCTTTTTCTTTGTGTATATCTGGGCAATGCCCAGCATAATTTTTGATGCTATTGACTCTTAACACCATTCCTCCTAAAAAATAACTATTGTAGGCTTTTTAAGTAATAGATTTTTTATGTTATGTTATTTTTGTAAGAGTAAATGAGCAAGAAAACATCTGAGCTTTTGTAACAAAACAGTCACAGGAAATTGAATGAAACCAAAAACCCCCCCAAAACCAACAGCCCTCAAACAAACCCCCAAAACACTAAAAACCTCATTTTCTCTATGGTCTGGGTTAAAATACGAAATTATGATAGAAGAAAAGGTTGCTGATTTGACTTAGCCTATGACTTAGCAATTAAATATTTCCATATAATGGTGGTTAACAAACTGCTGATCAGTAAAAATATCTGTAAGATGGTTTATATATAAATGAATAACTTTTCTATTCATTCCAATATTGTCCCAAGGATTTATAGTTCAATGTAGACTATTCTGTATCTTGCCTTGCAAGCCAAATTCCAACAGATATATTTGAAAACCTGTAGATAAAGCACTCTATTCCTGCAGGTTAGGTGGAATATATGTTCCTATACTGTCAACAAATAACAAACTGAACTTTCACTAATGCTAGTGTATGTTCAATGAGTGGAAAATGATGGATTGGCAACCCTCGGCAACACATGCAAACATGTGTGTTTGCAGCAGCTTAAATAGAAGCAGTACAAATTTGAGCCAGGGATTTTTGCTTCAGCGCACATACTCAGACATGCACTTTCTTGTGGAGCAAATTGTGCCCCTTGGGGCAAAATAACCATGCCTGGCTCCTCCTGGATCTGCAGCCAGAGGGAGCTAGAGCCTGGGGCCAGCATTTGTGCTGCCCCAGCAGTATAAAAAGCTGCCCTGCCCTGGTCCCTTCAGTATAAAAAGCTCCCCTGGCAAGTAGCTCAGAGCTATTCACTCTCAGGAACTTCTGGGGCCCAGCCAATTGGTACCTATGAACACTACCCCTTGTGTCAGCTGGACTGCTAAAGCAGCCCTGACACCTTTTACCCACTGCAGCAGTCTGGCAATGGGGGCTGCTGCCTGGCTGTGACCTGCTGTGCACCTGCCAGAATTGGATGAGGCATCTGCCTCTCTGGGCCAGCTCCCAGTGGGCTGTAGCTGTAGAGTTGGCCTTTGTGCAGCACTACTGCCATGTGTGGCCCCTGCCCGGCCATCTGGGCAGCTATCACCTGGAAGATGTTCTGGGTATGGTGGCCTGCTCTAAACTGTCAAAGCATGTCCTCCTGGCCCCAATTGGCCAGGAAGTCAGCCACAGCCAGCCGGGTCCAAGGTGCCACCTCGGAGCAGACAGGGTCCTGCCACTGGCCTCCCTAGCAGGAATTCTGGTGTTCCCTGTTGGAAAACTGAAAAATCCCTGATAAAAAAGATCCCCAAGTCACTCTGTAAAATACCCCCAAATCCATGTTCCTCTACAATTAAAACAAAAGACTACTATAAAGAGAGAGTGAGACAGAGAGACAGCAATCAGTTGGGCAATGTTTTATTGATATATCTACAGTGTTAATGTAATTTGGAAATCTACCAGTGATGCTATCATAATACTAAATTGAACTCTAAATAATGTGCCATGAATTCACGAATACATGAATATATATTTTGCTGTCCCCACAGGGCTATAGCTCCCCCCCTTAGGGGTTACAGCCCCCCACAGAGGCTATGCCCCCCCAGGTAGTACAGCCCCCCCAGCTGGAGCCGCATGCCCTGCCTCACCTCCACTAGGTCCCCCAGCTCCCTGGATTGCTGCCCCACTTGGTCTCATCCCTTACTGACTCCTGAAGCCCCCCCAATGACTGCCACACCCAGCCCCCCTGCACCCTCAGACCCCTAATGGCTCCCTGTCTGGCCCCATCCCCCAACCCCAGCCTCTGACACTTAAAAAAAAAAGCCTCTACTCACCAAGAAGGGGTTGTGGGGCCTCCGGGGCCTCCTAGTAGAGCCACTCCAGGCAGCAGGGCCCAGGCCGGGGCCACTGGGGCTGTCACCCTACCCTGCACTGTGCAAGCAGGACCCCAGTGACCTCGATGACAGCTAGAACTGCCAGTAAGTGCTGGGTGGGGTGGGTTGGGGGGTTCCCCAATGCTGGGCTGGGGTGGCAGGGAAGAGATTGGGGGGGATCAGGGGGCAGGCAGGGGGTGGAGTCAGTGGGGGTCCCCCCATGGTCTCTCCCCTCCTCTAGCCCCATGACCCCTTACTTACTGGCAGTGTGGCCTGGGTCCAGCTCGCTGTTCCTGGCATACTGACTGCCAGGGCAAGGGCTAACCAAAGAGATGCTCTGGCACCCAGAGTGTCTCTAGGGAGGACCCAACCCGCTTTTTTTTCTGTGGGTTTTTTTGACCTCTAGATATCCAGGGATCTAATTTTGCTCTCATGCTGCAAACATTCAGTGCAGGGAAAATTTTCTTGTTCCTGCATGTGCCTCTTGCAGCATCTGAAAGGAGTTTGAGATGCTGCAAGAAGCATGTGAGGACTTGTTTGAATGCATCCCTCAAGTCTTAAGTCTTTTGAAGCCTGACCCAAGTGAGAGAGTACTTCTGTTACCTTATTTTTTATCACAATAACTAGAGATAAGGAAGTACTTCTTATGGTTTACTCCTGGAAGATTAAAGGATTATATCTAGCAACCAAGCTTGACATGAACAGGAAATCTATATCTTGAATATCTCCATGGGCAGCAAAAATCCAACCCTGACAAGGAGGTAGGAATATTGAGACCAGAGGAGTAGGGAGTTTCACGTGTTATTTGCCTACCAGAATAAACCTAGCTCTCTAGATGTTTCCTGATGAATATTTCTGTATAGAAAACTAAATGCCAATAAGCTTATTTATCTTTGCTAAAATTTTTCTTAACCTGGCTTTTTAAATACGTGCACAAAAATGGGAAGAAGAGAAAGGTCAAAGAATCAACACTTCTTCTCCAATATAGGTAGCCAATAATCATTTGCACCTCAGCAAATCTGAAGTCATGTGTTGTACTAGAATGGCTTGTTATTAGTCACAAACAGTATGGTATGAGTCTTTCAAAGATGGGGAGGGGCACGGTTGGTACAGCAGAAAGCTAAAGGGTGTGAATATGTGAGGAAAGGAAATTAAAGACTGTTTATTTCTAAAAATATTTTCTAATGCCTATTGCAATTTTCTATTGCCTATTGAAAGGGGTACAACATTTTAAAAAAAAATTCTATGTAAGCAGGGAAATGAAAGCAGTTAATTTCACACACACGGAAGAAAGGGGACGCTTGACATGACTATTAATCATAAACTAGGAATTGTAGAAAATTGATAAGAAGAAAAACAAGAGAAGAACAAAAAGAGCAGCCATATATAGTCAGGCATGTTAAAGACAATGAGAAGGGCTTTGTTGTTGGGGGTTTTTTTGGTTATTTTATTTAAATGAGCCTTGTTGATAAATTTATTAGTGGCAGTATAATTTAATTTTTAAGATATTGATAATAGACCACATTTCATTAAGAAACTAGAAAAATACAAAAGTATTATGGCACACATTAAATTGATTAAAACTGGCTAGCTGATGGGTCTCAAAATGTAATTAAAATAATAAATGATGTGGTATGTTTCAAGGGATGGTACTCAAAAACCATGAGTTCATGGTCAACACTATTTAATATTTTTTATCAATGGCCTGTAAAAAAAAAATCATAAAATGATTAGTAATTAAGTTAGATATAAGACTAAGATTGAGGACATGCTAAACAATTAATATGACAGGTCATTAATACAGAGCAATACAGATAATTTAGGAGGCATCTAAACATAATAACTTTCATATAGCCAAATGTAAAAGCCAGTCATGTGGGACAAAAGAATTTAGACCCTAAGTAAGTAAAAGATGAGTGACTCTATCCTGGGAAACAGTGACTTTGAAAACAGCTTAAAATTGTGATGAGGCAGATTCAGAGAGGGTGTAGTGGTATGGCCCATGTACTTTTTTGATCACATAGCAAAAGCAGCAACCAAGGAGTTTAAGTCCCTAAATCAAGTAAAAATTTCTCCCTCCCTTTCCCTCCATGCCCAGAGCAACATTCCCTCCTCTTTGCTCCCTTCCCATCCTCTCCAATTCTTCCCTCCCCCAACCTGCTGTTGCCATTGTCCCTACTGCCCAGGGGCTTATGGGAACAATAAATTTCATAGTGCAATATAGTGGCCAAAATGTCTAAGTTCAAACATCAAACTATCAAATAAGATTAGAAGCTGCGTTATATCTGCTTTGGCAATTATGTAACCACTGTAGTGATAGAAGCTATAAATTAGAAATGCTTCCTAACAGGAAACTGAGGGAGATGGGAACTGGGAGATGGTCTCTCAGTTAGGAAGCAGCTAGCCAGTTGGTTAGAGCTATACAAAAGGTCTGCAGAGGCTGCCTACAGCTCCATTACCAAAGTTGGTTGTTCTTCTCATTCACTTATGCCTGCAGTCACTACCACCACTGCTAGAATATTGTGGTTAGTTCTCATGTTAGTATTTCAGTAGAGCATAAACACCACGTGCCCCCAGAGGCTGGGGGGGCGGGGCATGGCAAGCTCCCACAGGCAGTGGTGGCACTGTCTGTGGCAGGAGCTTGGCAGCGGCAAACAGTGAGCTCCCATAGGTAGTGCTATTGGGGAGGGCGGGTGGCCAGCGACCACCTGCAGCTGCCGCTGGCAGCATTGGCAGTGGCCAGCAGCCAGAGGAGACCACGGTGCATGGGGGTGCCCAGTGGCAACCACCCACAGGCACCGCCAGCACTGTCAGTGGTGCCTTTTTGCAAGAGGTGCACTGCCAAACTCAGGGGGTGCTTGTACTCCCACATGCACCCCCCATGCATCACCAAATGAATAGAGAATAAGAGAGTCATAACAATTTTTAAAGGATTGGAAAACATGCCTCATATTGAAAGATTCATGATACTTATTCCCTTTAACTTAACAAAGAGAAGGTTAAGGGATGATTTGCTTTCAATTCCTAAGCATCTGCATGAAGGAAAGCAAAGCATAAAAGAGGACTCTTGAATCTAGATCTGCTGATGGAAGTTAAAGTAAGACAAATTCAAACAATAAATTAGAAGCAAATGTTTAATGTCAAGATAGTTGACTATGGTAACAATTTACTTAGAGCAACAGTGGGATTGTATGTTATTAGATCTATTCACATTAAATTTAGAAGGGTTTCTTTGTTGTTTCCCCTTAAAGATATGCTCTTATTCAAGCAGGAAGGAATTCAGTCAAGTCCAGTGGTCTTTGTTACACAGGAGATCAGAGTAAATCACAATTATCCTTTCTGGCTGTAAAATCTATGCATCTATGGATATACATGGCATGCCTGCATACATTGTTTGGGGATTATTCAAGTCAAATTTCTGAGGGGATGGGTAACTAAACATTATCCTATGGGAAGAAATATGTTCTGATCATGTGATTGTGATTTTTTGCTTTGGACTCTAGTTGATTGTAAAAAATGAATAATGTAGAAGCCTTCAAATCCATGCATGTATGTATTGGTGCATCTCAGAGAGAATTATTTACCATTAATATCAAGGATTTCCATACTTTGTCACATAAAACATCTACCTTTTCCCCAAAAAACAGATGCTGGAAATTAGTGTGTGCATTATGTGAGAGACATGTAGTAAACCAGGTTCTGCTGCTTACTGAGGAAAACAAAAAGTAAAATCGACAGTGATACACAAGGAACAGAACAATGAGTAGGCTATGTTCACAGGCTAGGTATAATGAAAAAGCCCAAGGCTGAATTGATTCAATTTGTGTAGGTTAATATAAGCTGCATAAACTGAACTAATAAGCAGGCATCCTAGTTTTCTCTGATACAAAAACTGGACAAATTCTGCTATAAACCCCAAAATCCACAATTAAAATGAAATACCACTTGATATATATCTATATGTATAGATAGATATATATCAATTGAACACAATGTTTTCTTGATATATTTACAATGTTAAAGTAATTTGAAAGCCTACTAATGCCCCAGTCACTATAATACGATAAATTCTAAATACCTGTACATTTTGGTATTTGTTTTTGGGTTTTTTATCATGGAAAATCTAAGCTCCCCCTGCCCTCTTAGCTGACAGAACACAAGTCCACACCCCTCACTCCCTAGGCACAGCCCCCTGGCCCTCCTGGTGCCCCTCACTCCCCCCACAACCCCACCTCCCAGCCATGTTGGTGTTCCCTATCCCCTCATCCCTGCCAGAGGGGGCCCCCAGCTGGCAGGGCTACAGGGCCAGGGACCTGGGTCCACAATCCCCTGCCCCCTGCAGAAGTGCCAGAGCCCCAGGGCAAGGAGTCAGCACTATGCCCCACCCCCTGGACAAGCTGTCTGTGGCCCTGTCTCACACCCCACTAGGGTGCTCTAGCTGCTCATTCCAGTCTGGGGCTCCAAGGCCAGGCTAGGCAGCACTGCCAGGCTAGGCAGCATCCCCAGCCCTGCCCACTTCCCTCCCTCCCTCCCTCTGGGGGCCTCAATCCCCACTCTCTCTCCAATTTACCTATGGGAGATGCTCTCCAGGCTGCCTGGTGGCCATGTGCATATTTGGGACAGAAGTTTAATAAACTGATTTAACTTAAGTCAGTTAAATCTGAAACTATATCTATCCAGGTTTATCTTAAACTGGTTTCAGCAATTTTGAAAGTGGTTTATGTACACTGAAATTCTGTTGTGTTACAGATTTGAACCAGTTTTCTATCACTTATACCAGTTTGTGGACATGTCAACATGTGCCTCTACGGCACTGGTATTACTGCACCATCTTTCAGTACTTCCTTTTGGAAGTACTAATTGACAGCACAGTAACAGCCCATACTGTACTGTCCACATGGCGCATGGTTACATTTAGCCATTACATCACTGTAGTGACAAGCTATACCAAGGGAACACAGTGCTATGATATAACTGTAGCATCACACGTTTTGCCTGCCAATGCTGCATCACCATAGCACATTGCCACGGTGATGTAGCATCATGTGAAGATGTGTCCTGTGTGTATTTTCTGTCTTTAACCACTATGTGCTGCTAGTCAGTTACTTAGTATACAAGGAAAACTATTACATGCAAAATGCATTCCACATAAAAGCAATAAGAAATGAAAAATCCTTAATGGATTTCAAGGAGTTCCCAGCACTATTGCCTTTTCTGGGTCAATAACTGCTTGAAATTTTATTTTTTACTTGCTCCTTTTTTTTTAGGTGAATTTTGGAATCAGTTAGAAAACAAAAGAGGGTTCCCAACTATGAATGTCACTTCAAGGGGAGAGACTCTCAAAGACAAATATTTTGCTATGTTTCCTGAAGGTCCTGATATTCTGGGTCCCATGGCTGCATCCTTTTGACAGAGAATGCACTGTACCACATGCTACACCTTGGCTTTAGTGATCTGCACTGTAGAGGAGTGCAACTGCTGCAAGTCTTCTTGGCTCAGAAATGCAGAATCTTTCAATAGAAGTTCTTAAATGAAATAAGACTTTTTCCCAGAAAGTGAGTGTGCGACTCACTTTCTAACTTGAGTCCTCATATCACTATTTGGGAGTTCTGCTACAGAATTGAACACATTGTTATAACCTTTTTAATTCCTAAATCCTTCAATTTATAACATGTCCATTGGAGCTTGAATCACTAAGGCACAAACCTGAATTTTGCCACCGACGTTGTAGTGTGTTCAGATATGTATTTGCTAGTCTTTGTTTTTTCCTTTTGTCAGTTTCCTGTTGTGAGTTTCTCCTTTTAAATCATTGTCTGGAAAGACAAACAGCCATTTGGTAGAATACTTCTGAACCCATCACAGAGGAGATGGTCACAGAAACCCTTATGTTATGGAGTCTTCACTTTTGTTCTTTGTTTGTACCTTCCTTAAATCAAAAATGAATTACATTATACTGAAAGTGCATGTATTTTCTCCCATTGTATGGAAACAAAACAGATTTCAATGGGAATTTTACTCAACTAAAGACTGAGGACTACACAATTTGACTTTGGGTACTGTTTTTCCTGGTAATCATCCCAACGGTATGTTTGCTTCATGGGAATACAAAATATATCGAAGATTTGCTAGCTAAATTAATCTTAATTATTTGACCTTTGCACAATCACTTTTAACAGATGATCACATTATGTTAAACATGTAAACAATCAAAAAATAACAAAAATAATAAGTCTTTCTTGGCACATTCTCAATATCAGCATTTTCGGAGCAAAATAAAAGAAAAAAATTATCTTGAAGACGTAATAATATAAGCTGATAGATGATGCAGTAACAACTGCCACATATTTAATTTTAACCTGAATAAGTCATTTTGTTAGTAATGCTACACCATTTTAAATTTCACTGTAAAGGATGATTTTGATTACTTGAATAGTGACAACTGACATCAGAAAAATCCTTTGCAATTCTTTGGGTGAGTCTCCACGTGACAGTATGTCCCTGTAGCAATGCACTATAGTGATGTAGAGTCTGCGGGCAAAAACCATAATGCTGCAGCTACAGTGCTGTAGTGATGTGCTCCCTCAGTATAGTGTGGCTCTACAGCAATGTGTCAGTGAAAAATAACCATGTGTCGTGTGCATGGCTCAGTATCGGCTGTTACTGAGCTGTCATTTAGTACTTCCAAAAGGAAGCACTAAATGATGGCAGAGTAACAATGGCACCATAGGGTATATCCACACATGCTGGCACATGTGCCTGCAGCAGATCAAATAGAAGAGGTGCAAATTTGAGCTGGGGCTTTTTGCCTCAATGCACATACCCAGACATGCACTTTGGTGTGGTGCAAGTTGTGCCACTTGGGGCAAAATAACCCTGCTGGGCTTCTCCTGGATCTGCTGCCAGGTGAAGTAGAGTCCAGGGCCAGCACCAGTGTGGTCCCCAGCAGTACAAAAAGCTGCCTGTCCTGGCCCCATCAGTACAAGAAGCTGGCCTGGCAAATAGCACAGAGCTACTCACTCTCAGGAGCTTCTGGAGCCCAGCTAATTGGTACCTAGGAACACTACCCGTTGTGCCAGCTGGACTGCTGAAACAGCCCTGAGAGTTCCCTGCACCCACTACAGCAGTCTGGCAGTGGGGGCTGCTGCCTGGCTGTGACCTACGCACCTGCTAGACCTGGATGGGGACTGCACAGTCAATAGAGGCATCTGTCCCTCTGGCCTAGCTACCAGTGAGCTGTGGCTACAGAGTTGGCCTTTGTGCAGCACTACTGCTATGTATGCCCCTGCCAAGCTATCTAGGCAGCTATCACTGGAAGATGCTCCCAGTGTGATGGCCTACTTTGAACTGTCAGAGCATGTCCTCCTGGCCCCAACTGGCCATGAGGTCAGCCACCTCCAGCTGGATCCAAGGTTCCAGCTCTGAGCAGGCTCCTCTGCCTGGCTCCTGCCATTTGCCTCCCTAGCAGGACTTTTGGTGTTTCCTATTTGAAAACTGAAAAATCCATGATAAAAAAATCCCAGAATCACTTTGTAAAATACTCCAAAATTCATGTCCCTCCACAATTAAGAAAAAAGACCACTCTATATATATATATATATATATATATGAAAGAGAGAGAGAGAGAGTGAGTGAGCAAGCGCAATCAGTTGGGCAATGTTTTATTGATATATCTACAGAGTTAAAGCAATTTGGAAGTCTACTAGTATCTCTATCATCATAATAAAATGAATTCTAAATACCTATATATATTTCTGTTTGCCTTCAGTTTTCTTATCGTAGAACAGTTAAAGCTCCCCCAGACCCCTTCACTAACCAGGATGTGGGGACAGCTGCCCCTGGAGACACAGATCCTGCCAGCAGGTCTCATTCTGTCTGGCAGCTGGGCATGTAGGGTGTGTGCTGGGGGAATGTGGGGTTTGCAGAAGGGCAGTGGGAAGGGGGGTGGAGGGATGTGGGTGGCTGTGGAGGGATGTAGAGGAATGGATGTGTGGGTAGGTGTGGGTGGATCATGGGGGGAACTGTAGGGAGGGGCTGCTTAAGATGGGTGGGTCCTCTGCCCCCCGCATGATTCAGCCTTCTATCACACAGCTCACGGACTGCCTCCCCCAGAGGGCTACAGCCCCCACAACAGTGGCCACATGGCCCCTGCACGGGCTACCACTCCCCCTGCAGGGCCTATGTGCCCCACCCCAGCTTGCTCCCCGAGCTCCCCAGATTTCTGTCGCACCTGGCCTCATCCCCTGCTTGCACACTCAGACCCCCAGTGGCTGTCCTGCCTGGCCCCAGCCTCCTGGCACTGTAAAAAAGGAAAAAAGAAAGTCTCCCCCACCACACACCAGCAGTAGCAATGGTCATCACGGTCACTGGGGCCTCCTGGAAGAGCACCCCTGCACAGCACAGGGCAGCAGGGGATAGCAGGGACTGGCCTGGCTGCTTGGCACCCACACTGCAACTGCCCCATCATGCAGATGCAACCTGGGTTGGCAGGGTGCTGCATGGCTCCATGCACTGTTGGGTGGCTGGGCTGCTGTGGTTGTCACCTGGGACCTGGCACTTCTCAACCTGAATGTCCCCAGCTGCCTGACAGCGTGTAGAGGCACATGGCACCCTGCCGAGCTACAGCTGTGCAATGGGGCAGTGGCAGTGGGGGTGCCAGGCAACCAGGGCTGGTCCCCGCTGCCCCGTGGTGTACGGGAGAGGGGGAGGGCTCTGCCAGGAGGCCCCAGTGACCCTGATGGCAGCTGCTACTGCCAGTGAGTGTGGGGCTTTTTTAAATTTAATTGCCAGGATGCTCAGGGGGGCTCAGGGGGCATGTGGAGGCTGGGCCTGGGTGGGGCAAGGGTGGGGGAGCTGCAGGACCCAGTGGGGGATGGGGCCAGGCAGGGCAGCAATGCAGTTGGTGGATTGGGCCAGGTTGGGCAGTGATTGAGGTGGCGGGGGGTAGGCAGAGGATGGAGCTGGTGGAGGTGCTCCCATGGTCCCCTCCTCCCTCATCCAGCCCCCCCCCCCACTTCCCAGCATGGAGCCTGGGTCTAGCTCCCTGCAGCTGGCATGCTGCCTCTCCTACATGTGCAGGGAGCATGCTTCAGCCCTGAGGTGAGGGCCAGCCACAGAGGTGCCCTGGCTGGCCTCCAGTTGCCTGTGCCCTGCCTTGCTTTTTTTGCCTGAAGTATTTTTTGACCCCTGGATATCCAGGGGTCTAGTTTTGCAGCACGAGGAAGGATTTTTTGTTCCTGCACATGCGTCTTGCAGCATCTCAAAGGGCTTTGAAACACTGCAAGAGGTACATGTGTGCTTCTCTGGATGTGCCCATAGGGGCATGTGTAGACACGCCTTTTGAGATGTAAAGCATTGTCTAAATGTAAGATGTTATAAAATTAATTTTGTAAAGCTTCTAAATAACGTAATGGTGTGCAATCAACAGAAGCTCTTCCTTTTAGTAGGATAGAGAGGGAAAAATCTAATTCCTCATGCATTTTTTCCTTAGACAGATAGTGGGTATTGTTGATTGCAACCAGAAATCAATGACATGCTAATAAATGAACTATTTGTTTATTTGCTTTAAGTACAACATTTCTTTTCCCTGCATGTAATATGTCATTTCTCCCTAAGTATACAATTATTCTATGATAAATCACTTGCCAAAAATGCAACATTTGAAGGACTACTAACTAATTGCATTTTTATGAAACAGCATTGGAAAATTTGCTAACTTGTATCACAAATATAAGAATGAATTCTTTACCCAAAATATTTTGAGTAAAGATACACATTTAGAAGTTCACAGATGAAATAATGCCAAAAACAAGGAACCATAAAGAAGATAAAACTATTTATGTTTCTTGGGGGATTAATACATAATTAAAGTTTGCCTATCCTTCGTATCAAAACATTCCACAGTTTCATAAAATAGAAGCACGCAATGAATTCCTAAGAACCATTCATGAACAAATCAGCTCTTTTACTTTTTATCCCTAGCTGTAATTACTGACATTTGGCATGTGCCAGCACTAATAAAATCTGAAACATGAAGATTTATCATTAGTACTATAAAATCGAGAAAAGTCTGTCAGATGATAAATCGTTTAAATTGGAGAGAAAATAAATACTTAGTGTACATCACTGAAACATCCTGAAGTTAGTCATTAGCCTTAAATTGTTTAAAATCTGAATTCTGTATTTATTTGTCAAAACCATATTTGCTTTTATTGAGGTTCACACAATAAAAGGCATAAATCCATATGTCTGAACCGTTTTTCTGCTGAGTCATGGAATTGTAAGTGAGGCTGATTATTATATCATCATTTTTTAATCTAGCATACATGCCATTATGTGAAGAAAAAAAAATCAAGGAGCTTCACACTATCATGAGAATAGATGGAGATATGGTATACTGAACCAAACATTAAATGTTATTTGTATAAATGTATGCATAACGTCCTTGGTCTGGTATTAACTTACAGACATGAATAAATTCAGAATGAAGTCTGAAACCATGTCATTGATTCAGCACCTTGTTTCTAAGTATTGAGGTGCATAGAGTACTTTTCACATAGTGCTGTATAGGCTCTTTTGATCTGTAATTTCATTTTTCATACCTACCTTCAAGTAGGATTGCTACTCACACTAAATAGCAGTGGAGGATAATATGAGGTACAATGCACCTGGATTTCTATTCTATGTAAGTTACTCATATTCCAGGTAGCACGAGTGGACCTTGCAGATCTGGTACTTACTGCCATGTTCCTGTGAAAGAAATAAAATAAAATCCAGAAGAAAGATGAGGGCTCAATTTTTAGGGTGCTAAGCTAGGATTTGGGAGACCTGAGATTATCTTCTGGTCCTATAGGTTTCTTGTGCAGCTATTTGCACATGACTCAAGACAAAGTATTTAGGTAAATTAGGTATTTTAATTCCATTTTGTCAAGTGGACCAGTAGTTTGGACCAAGGCATGGATCCTAGAGTGGTAAGGGTACTGGTGAGAAGTCTGGGAAATATAAGCAGGGACCCTAGTGCTCCATTTCCCACAAACCCTCCCCACCTGAAAAAAAAGTTTTTCCCTTTGAACTGATTAAAAAATGTGATTGTTTTGTTTTTCATTTTAATAGAGAAACACACAGGCTTTCCAGTTTTGCAAAGAGTTCTCTGCAGGCTGGCAGAGTTCCAGCCTGCAAGGAGCTGGAGGGAGTGGGAGGAAGACAATCTGGCAGGGGCACCCTGCACATGACCACAAGGAAACCTGGAGAGCAGCTCCCACAGATAAGTCAGGGGGGAGGTAGAGGGGATTGAGACCATCATAGGGAGGGAGGGAGTTGGGCAGGGCTGGGACTGGGACTGCTGTCCAGCCAGGAAGTGTGTGGGGCTTGGGGCCTGGGGCTGGAATGCAGAGCTGCAAAGCCCCAGTCAGGAGTGGGATGGGGCCATAGGTGAGGGGGGCTGGCTTTCTGCCAGAAGGGCACAGGGGCATGTGACCCCCAAATCTGTGCACAGGGTGGGGTCGAGGATGGGGACTGACTGACATCAGTGGGCTTGGGCTCCCCACCCTGTTGTCCTCCCTGCAGGACCTCTACAGCCCAGTGGGGGGGGGGGGGGAGGGACCCAGTGTGACAGGGCAGAGCAGGGTTGAGTAGGGAAGCTCCTTGCCACTGCAAGCTCATGCCACCTTAGCAGACACCCCCTGCCCAACCGGCAGCACTGAGGGGACAACTCTATGCCACCATCCCTGATGCTGCTGTGTGGGCAGTGGGAGCCTCACCAGGGCATATGGAGCTTGCATCAGCAAGAAGTTTCCCTACCTGGCCCCCACCCTGCCTGACAGTTAGCTGACTCTCCACTTCCCATATAAGTTCCTGAGTAGGAACAAAAAGCATCTGGGCAGCACAGTTCAACCTGATCTTAGACAGCTTTGCTGTTCCCTCTGGTTTGTGATCTAGCCCCATTCTCTGCTTGATCTCCTGGCTTCTCAACCTGGCTTTCTGTCCAGCTCTTGTCTCTGCCTCATCCCACAGCTTCCTGACTCAGCTTGTTGCTAATAGCACCCATTCTCAAACCGACTTCCTGGCTTCCAAACCTGAGTCGTACCTGGATCCTGCTCACTCCTCCTGACCCTAGTCAGCACCTTGATCCCTCAATGTTCCCAGACCTGGCTGCCCATGACACAGTGTGACAAATTCTAATTGTTTGTCAATGGTAAGTTCTCAGCCTCTTGGTTTTCTGCAAATGTTTTGCTGCTAAATCCAGTCTGGTTTTCTGTCATGGATGCAATTCCCCTTTCCCTCTCTCACAATTTACATTTTTGCACTTCAGCTTTAGCTCCATTACAAACTCTCCTCTGTCTGTGCCTTCTCTGTGTATGCTTTGTTTGAAAACGTCTTTCTTAATGCATCATTTTTCAAGTGCAGAACTCCTCTAATTTCTATAATATGGTTTCACAGTTTGCCACCTCTGCCTGAGTCAGCTGAAAATTATGAAAAACAAACCAACTAAAGCCTGGAGGCAGCTGTCAGAAATTAAGATACCTTCTGCCCACCCCACTTTCCTGAGACCCATTCCTTGCAAATATTGAATGAAACAGTATCTGAATCCTTTCCAGTTATCCTCTATATTTCCACAGAGTTTTTGCTCTGGCAGTTATTTTAAACTAATCCATGCTTCCACTCAGGTTATTTTCTTAGTTCATTTTACTCCTGGTACCATAACTTACTTTAGCAGTTACTCAGAGCCAAGGACTCTGACATAAGTTCTGCCACATTCTGTGCCTAAATACTAACTAGGACATGGACAAGCTTGAGAGAGTCCAAAGAAGAGCCACTCATTTGATCAGAGTCTTAAAAGGCAAGCCATACAAGGAAAGGCTGAGCAATCTGGGACCCTTCAGCCTGAGGAAAAGAAGGCTGAGTGGGTTCTTGGTAGCAGCTTGCTGCTACACTAGGGGAGTAAATCAAGGGCCCAGTGAGCAATGTGGTGAGTGCATCAGGGCACCCAAGGGGAAAACTAGGAGTAATGCTCACAAACTCCTGGAAGACCAATTCAGGCTCAATATTATGAAAAACTTTTTCAGAGTCAGGGTGTCCAGACTGTGAAATAAGCTCTCTCCAGAGGTGGTGCAATCACCTACCCTGGAAATCTTCAAGCAGAGACTGGACAGGCACCTTGCTGGGGTCACCTGACCCCCAGTTATCTTTCCTGCTTGGTGCAAGGGGAGGGACCAGATGATCTTCCGAGGTCCCTTCCAGCCTCACAATCAATGAATAACTAAGTATTTTATGTTACAAAGACCAAGTGCATAACACAACAATTCAGTCCAACTGGTTTATAATACAACCTCTTAAAAGTCCTGTTCCCCACATCTCCCTCTCCCCATGCATTATTTTGCTTAGGTAGGTCATCCAGGACTGTAGTTTTGACTAGGCAACAGACTATTACAATGCTGAGCCTATGTGTCATTGCTCAGGATCATACCAGAAACATTTGGAGTAAAAAATGGCCTCAAATATATGGTAGCAAACTAACCACTGGACAATAATTCTTTTCTATTGTTTTCTTGTTCTTGTATCATTTTCCATACCATTGTGACAAAGTAGATGGATGTTATTATATTTAATAAGAAACAACAGCAACCTCCTCCCCCAATATCTAGGTCCAGATCTTGAAAGAGAGAATCAATATTGTTTTCCTGTAGGTTCATTTGCTATTTACTGTCTGAGTCACTGAAGATATTCTATTAAGTTCTTATTAAATAAGAACCCCAAGGCCAACAATAAGGATCAGGTCTATGGAGGTTTGGTTAACCATGTTTGTAGTATATACATAGTTGAACAAAGCTCATTTTAATTGATATATTTTCTGCCATAATTATTCCCTCCAGTCATAGGACAGACAGTTCCATCTAGACAGTGTTGCACATTGGTATTAAAATGAAGTATTTTTCTAACAACATAAATTAATTAGTTGCAGCATAGGCTATAACCTATCTGAAGTAAATGGCATGGGGTATAATTAAGAGTAAACAAACCTCGTGCCTAAATTCTATGAGGCCATGTACACTTGGATTATTACAACTCTATTGGGCAGTAACCTATTTGCCTACTAATTGTGCCTCATAAAAGCAATATACCTACACTGATTAATTTTACTTGGAGAAACTATGGTAGCTTAATTAAATGATCCTTTCTAAATAATGACAGCCTTTTCAAAGTAACCCTCCAGGAACTGAACTGTTGCTCTAAATGCATCAACCAAACAGAATATAAGGGAGGTAAATTACACAAGATCCCTATTGACCACATATTCACACATAGAACAATCAAGACTAATGGGATGTATATATTTTAAAGTTAATCAAAATGTCCTTTATAAACAGGGCAACTTGTTTCCCTTTTTTTAAGAGTACCACAATATCTCTATTTTAAAAGCAGAATTTCATTCTGGAATATACTGATGCACTGTTGCTGACCACAGGTAGAGATTTGAAAACCAAGCAAAATCCCCATGTATAAACAACATAATATATAACTTTGCTTGGTATAATAATACCTAATGTTTTCATGCCTTTCCATAAAATGGAAGTCATTATCTGAAGTTAGGCACACAGCTACCCCAAAACTTGCATGTGGACAGAGTTATATTTCTGGAAGTGTTTACATTGCAAAGTGAAGTACAACACAGAGGTGACCAAGATAACTTTTAAAAAGCTCATTCACACATTGGAAGACTTACAACTATGGAAGTAAGCAAAATGGCCCAAATAGACCTCTGTGCTGTCACATCAAAAATGTTTCTGATAACCCGGCTAGTTTAAATGCATCTTGGTTATTATCACATTGCACTGCAGTCTACAAGCATGCTATAAGAAAAGAATTCACATATTGATGGATCTGTGAAAACTGCACAGAAAGTCATCTCACCTATCCAGTGGGAAATACCAGAGGGCAAGTTGGAACCTTACTATACCCTGCCTAATTGTAAATCAAATGGAACCTGCTCTGGATACTCAGCCATGAACCATCTCCTGAGCTTAGGCATCTAAAATAGATTAATCACTTTCTGGAAAAAGCAGAGGGATCTAAAATATGTTAGAAGAGCCACTTACAAGAATGCTGCAAGTGTAATTAGCATTCTACCCATGTACACACAAATTGAATTCCTAGTGCTCCTCCAAACTCTTCCTCTTTCAACCTGTTTTCTTCTCGCCAAGTTCCATGTGGTCGATGCAATAGGCACTTACTTCTTTGAAATGTCCAGAGATCAAGATACTTCCTGTTAACTCCAATTTTCTAGCTCTTCACAAAAATATATCATTGTCAGAGGAAACGAAATATGAACATTCAGGCCTGTGAACAACAATGCAGCTGTCACTTCTCATTTGGGGCCTACAAGCCTTGGCAGAATCCATTTTTATAACCAGGCTCTGACAAAACTATTTGTATGAATTACAATCACAAGAAAATGACTTTTATATGTCAGGTCTGATAAAAAAATAAAGAGAATGAGTGTTTTACAATGGATTAATCAATAACATAATTGTTCCACTGTTTCAGATAAGATATTCTCTCTTGGGTAGTTTGGGTACAAAGCAGCACAGTCATTCTAACAATTCTGGTTCCTAAACTGAGAATGTCCTTGTGATATTAATTTATGAACAAATCAGGACAAGTATGAGGATTTGCAAATTCCTTTTCTTTTTTACCATGTAAAGGTAATTCTCTGACAAAGCACCATCTCCAACGATTCAGGAGAACTGGATATTCTGTGGGTAAGAGAGAACTTCTTCAGTATTTAAGTATTTGTTGAGGGCCAAATTCACTTCTAATAAAGAGGGCTATTTCAAAGCCCAAGAATGGCCCTCTGCAGAAATCAGTAATTGGGTCTTTTGAAGCTGGCTACTTCTAAACTTTCTGAACACCTTGAAAAGCATCTTTCAGATAGCGTCACCACCTGGACCAGTATAAGAAGTGATGAACCCAGTGTATCTACAGGCTTCAGAAAACGGTAGACATAACAAGTGTCTGTGTCTATTCCTCCAGCAAAACCTGCTGCATGTTACACTTTAGCTCCACAACCTGCACTGAATAAGGACCTGAAAGAGTGAATTTCAATCCTTCAACCCACCCACACTTTACCCACATATAGCCTGATTCTTAGGATTTATGTGAGTGAAATAAATTTCACCTTTATTCAATATAATTTTTATTCAGCTTGAAAGCCTCATCTCTCTCAGCTTCCCAGTGACAGCTGTCAGAATCCATCAACATTCAGCATGAGAATATAAAACTAATAGTCTTCTTGTAATATCAAAACTAAATGGACTGGTGAAACTCAAAATGAAATACTATTACTGAAAAGATTCTTTTATCTGGTGCTTTGTGCAGTTGGGAAAAATGGTTTAAATCTTGTCTCTTTTAAATGTTGGATTATAAATGAATGCTGACAAGATTAAATAAATGTACTTTTTTTTTCACTTGAGCCCCCAACAGCAGTTTTTAACTGGTGAATGTATACGATTCAATATTTTACCATGATGGGTACATCAACCAAAGGCTAGTGCGGGGGTTGGACAGTGCCAATGAGACAATGTCTAGATTTTTTTTTAGAACATCCCCAAAACTCCACCACCATGAGCTAAACCCTTAGTAATGTTACTGAGTTTTATCTTGCCAATCTCTGTCAGCTGATAATCTACCAATATACAATCATGCCTAACCAATTCAGTGGTTTTACTAACATGGACTCACACTTTTACATTCTCATACACAATCTCTGTGACTAGCCAATGAAAGATAAGTTTCATTGTCTAGACACAACTGTCTGTGTTGAATCACAGTGCCTGACTCCATACTACTTAACTGAAGTGGCTCCTGTATACTAAGATGCTAGGTACATCGATATGTGCTCTTAATGTAAAGCAATAAACTATGGAGCAGTTTGAGCTGAAGTAAACTGCTCCCAGGTGCAGCATCTTTATGTGGACTCAGAAGAATGGCAATTTGAGCCAGGGAGGAGCAGACCTGGGCTAGCAGGGAACATGGGGGGGTCAGCCCTGGGCTCAGGGTGGCAGCACCGAGTGGTGGAGGGGCTGGCTGGGGCATGAGGTTACTGACGGTGTGGAACCATGTGGCTAGGTGGCATGCAGGAGTTTGGCTGGACTGACCAGGCCCAATTTACACCCTCAGTCAGTGGCTACTGTCACGGGACGGGGTCCTTACGGACGGCCGTGATCTCCCAAGGCCCTTTACCATGCCAAGTTGGCCCAATGGGCACCCTTCGATTCTTGCCCACCACATCTTTGATGGAAAATATATAGTAGGGAGGCTGCCTTTATGTGGTCTTGGACGGTTTGCTGTACTCTCTGACCCTGTGGGCTCCCAGACCCCTTGTGGGTCCCATTTTACAGTGGGTGTTTCAGGGCACCCTAGCCTTATGGGCTGTATGCATGGCTCCAACCACCCCTTTACTATGCCCCAAGCCTTGCTGATGGTACTGACGTTGTTTGGTCTGGGCCTTTTTATAATTTGGCCCCCCTTATCCTCCCTGGGCACTCTGCAGCACTGTCTCACTTGGCACCTCATGGGCACTGGGGCTCTCAGCGGCTCCGCAAAGTGCTGCGCTCCCTCGGTCGCTGGCTTGGTGCTCCCCAACTGCTGTACCCCCTCTGGTGCTGGGGTCCCCACACTGCCGTGGGTCCCCTATGAGGACTGCTGCATCCCATAATAGCCTCACCCAAACCACCAGTCTTATACAACAATAAACAAAATACAAGTCCCTGGGCTGTAAAAATATATTCAAGCTACTCAGCTATAACCTCAGACAAACCCTACCAGGGAATGCTCCATCCCTTAACAGTATCAGAAGCTGCTCCAGCAGACAGGCTTTGCTTGATCTGGGAGAGCTCTTCCTCCCTTGGCTGCTGGCAGGGAACTGCCCTCCCTGGGCCCAGTCCTGGGCTTTATATGGGCCCAGAGCCTTGCCCCTTCTAGTCAGCTTTGTTCAGGTGCAGGATAATTTACCCTCTGGCTTGTTGCCCTAGTAACCTGCACCTGGGCTTCTGTCTCTCTCTCTCTGGGCCTCTTCCCAGGCAGCCTCCACCCCTCTAGGAGCAGGGCACTTTTGTGCCCTGCGACACATCTCCCCCCTTAAGATGCAAACTCACTGGGAAAGAGGGGCATCTTCACTCGGTGCCACCCTGTGCTCTTCATCTTAGGCTCCTGATACCCTTGTTCTGGCCACCCAACTCTAAAACATGGAGGCAGAGGTTTTCAGGTGCTCCCTGCTTACCTTTTCCTCAAGGTTGCACCGTGTGGGATTTGATGGGAGTTACCCTGCCAGGGGTAGTCCCCCCACATTGACCAACCTTGGTCAGGTGCATTTCTGTCAGTCAGGCCTCTGGCCTTTAGGGCCAATGGGGTCCTCCTACATTATGCTCTCTCTCCCTTTTTCACCCCAAGCTCTGCAGCAGGAGAACCAGCACATCCCCCTTTTTTCCAGGGGCCTCCTCTCTATCCATTGGGGTGTCTGCTCCCCCTCAACTCATCTTACTTCTACCCCTTCCCTCAGAACCAGTCATGGGGTTTCCTGTTCCCCTATGGCTTCTTGCGAATCCATGAGCCTACCCCAGACCTCCCGTTGCATTCCCAGTGCCTTTTGAGCATATTCTTCTGACCAAAATTCTATTTTTCTTCGGCTGGTGGTTGTGCCTCCAGCTCCCATGTACACTTTTATATATGCCACACCCCAATCCTTGCTGCAACCAGCTTCTTTAGGGTCCACCACTTAACTTGTCCTGGGAGGTTATTAACATATACCTGGGGTCTCTTTCCAGACCTTTGCTCACCCCCTTGTTTGGGTATTTTTAGCTCAGTGTAACCCTCTGCACCCTTGTTTGAGTGTGCAGCTTGCATCTGGGACAGGGTTTGCCTCGGTGTAAAATTTAGGGCCCCCCCCTTTATTATAAAACTTGGGACCTGGCTCTGTTTCCCCGAAGGCCTCCTTAGGTGGTCATCTCCTCTCTCTCATCACTAGCCCTTCAGCCCACATCTCCTTCAGGGGCTCAAGTAATTTCCCTCCTCTGGAGTCTCTCTCTGTCCTGCCTCAAACTAGGCTTTGAGCCCCCTATAGTCCCTGTTTCCTCCGTTCTGGGTGCTTTACCTTCTGCAGGCTATCTTGGGGAATCAAGCCCCTGGTCTCGCTCTCTTCCTTCATGGCCACAAGGTCTACCACTGAGGATCCCTTGGTCAAAATGCTCTCTATCTGCACTAGGCCTGCCTTGTCTCTCCAGGCCTTGGTATTTGGGTGGCTTTTCCTGTACTGGAGGCCCCTGCCCCTCTACCCACATAGTCTTTAGCCATGTCTCCATCTCCCGTAAGGCGTCTTTCAATGTCTCACAGTCCCAGAAGAAGTGGGATCATGGTGAGCACCCCTTATTAACTTTTAGGCAGCCACCAGATCACCCCTGAGCTTTCACTTTTCCAGGCTGAAGAGTCCCATAGCTCTCAGCCTTTCATCCCAAGGTCTGTTTTCCTGACATCTGATCATATGTGTGACTCTCCTCTAGACTCTCTCAAGCTTCTCCACATTCTTTTTGAATTGTGCAGCCCAAAATTGGACACAGTACTCCAGCTGCAGTCTCACCAAGGCCAAGTACAATGGGAAAATGATATCCTGGGATTTGCTTGAGAAGCATCTATGGATGCAAGCCAGCATTTTGCTTGCTTTACTAGCCACAGCATCACATTCATGGCTCATGTTCATCTTGTGGTCAATCATGATCCCCAAGTCCCTTTCATCCATAGTGCTAGCCAGCATAGCACAGCCATCAGGTTCTCATCTGCCCACTTCTTGAGCCTGTCAAGGTCAGCCTGAATTTCCCCAGCCACTTGACCTTGCTACATGCACTTGGGCATGCAGAAGCAGTAGCTCCAGCTCTGATTGGCAGGTGGTGAGGGTACAGAACCATTGCTGTAATCCCCGGGTTGGAGCTGTAGTTGCTGCCACATGCCCCAGGTTGGGGTCAGTTTCCACCACCACTACACCTTCCTTGTGCCTTGGGCTGGATCTGGCTTGCAAGAAACCCCACAATCTGGATAGGGCCTGGGCCACAAGATAAGTTTTACATCCCTGCCCTACACAATCAAACAATTCACTAGAATCATCCTCTCTTTTTTGCAAAGCTCATAGCTCACAATTAAGTCACCCAGGATTTGGGAGGACAATGGCCACAGATGAAATCTATGAAACCAAAGCAATGTAGATGGCTGAAGCAGCTGGAGGGCAACTGGGGCTGCTTCAGCCCTTGCTTGCACTCCTCCCACTGATCATCATGTCCACCAGAGCCCAAGAGCCCCAGATTCTGTGGTAGTCAAACAATTTGTCCAGCAGGCTGGATAGCATGACTCCTATCTGGTCTGCAGGCCATCTGTTTGACATCCCTTTTGTAGAGGAAAAGTCCAACTGCCTACATAAAACTCTTCATTGTGTTAAACTACAGATAATGTTCCACACACAATTGATACAGCTGTCCTGTGACCAGTCCATGAAACATATTTCTAAATTTGTAGCTTTATCTATGTTAATTACATTTATATTATGAATTCTCAAAGCTCCTGAGACAGGAACTGAAAATGGTGGAAGTGTTTGCCTTAATATACTGTTATGCAATAAACTTTTCTGCTTTAGGGTATTTGAAACATGAATACTGCTCCAGGCTCCTTGTAGAAGATGAAATGTATCTTTGTCTTAAAAAACATTAAAATATAGATAAATGCATTTTAAAATATCACAATGCCATGTAGATATACTTGAGTTAGCTGTGCTCATGCTAGCTCTGTAACAGGAAGCAGCATAGCCTTTTCAGTGTGGTACTGCACTTTAGCTTATTACCTCTGCTGAAAAGCAAGATTTGTGACTAAAGGCTTTGTATCCAACTGAGGCAACTACACTGCACCTACTTCTAGAACTAGTGCATGTAGACTTAGTTCAGGTATTCCTGTATGACATAGTCCTGTACTTTGTAGGTGCATTCCCTTGTTCATAAAAACAAATATAATTACAAATTGGATTATTTTAATTACCACATGAATTATGTTTATTGCAACAAACAACCTCATGCATAGTAAAAGTATGAATACATCTCAATCATAGGAGAATATTAGTAACATCAAAAAAGACCATGCCAATGTGGTACTACAGACTTACACTAGCATAACTGTACTGATCATAAGTAAAGTAAGCAGAATTGGATACAATCCTGTTTTTTTCATATAAATACAGCTTCAGGTTCCAACTGTCTTATTACATTTTTTTTTGTTTGTTTTTAATCTTATACAGTCTTTTGAACTTTGGGGGCCTGATTACAGTATTCCATTTTCTTATGTCTTGCAAACATTTTCTTTCCTCTTCCATTCTTCCCATTCCCAATGTATTGATTGCTCAGATACCCACAATAAATAACAAACTGTCATAGAGTACTTCATGATTGTGATTGGAAGGCATAACAGATGTGAAGCTTTTCATTCACTGAAAAGAAATATGATTAATTTAAAGGTGTTTTGGGAAGGAGTTTTTAAATTGTAGCCTAGCTGTGATATAAGGTAAGGGAACAGTCAACATGTACAACTTGATAGAATTACAGACTTCAGGGACCTGCATCTAAATTTTGTGACTGGAGTCATTTTTTATTTCAACTCCTTATCTCCATCTACATTCTTAACTTCTTCTGTCTGTCCTGTGAAGTCTCATGAAAGTCCTTGTTAAAAGTACACTTTTTTCCTTCTAGGTATACTAATGCATTTCAATTTCCAGGGACCTCTGTTATTTCACAGAGGTGGTATAGAGGCAATTGACTCCTACTGTGAACCCCTGTGTGTGGTATAAACCACAGTGTCAACTGATTTCCACTTGAGAGGATTTTCAGAGAAAAGGAAAGGTGATGTGTCCCCAGAGAATGAAAAACAAAAGGTACGATCTATTTAAAGTGGCATTTTGCTGTTATGGAAATTGAAATTTTAAGGTGATGTAGAAAAAGAAATTGTATAAAATGAAAACACCTAATTATAATAGCCACAAATATTTGAAAATAAATGAGTACTGATGTTTTTACCTTCACATAACTATACTTCACATTTAAATAAATGAGGAGCTTTACATCTCCACTTGCTAGTGGTAGAGGTCACAAGCCTCAACATCAAGGGAAAGGGGTTGGCAGGAACTTGCTGTAAAATTCTTCATGGTATATAATTCACACATAGACATGAGCTTTGTTAAGGATCATATCTTTTCCTTTCAAAAAGAGAATGGACATCACAGCAGATACTTTAGAAACGATGGCAGGATCTTTCAAGGGTAGAAAAAGAGAGCTCTAGATATCATTGCAACCATTCCCTTCTGTATATTCTTGAGGGGGAAAATGCCTTTAAAATTTTGATGGCAATACTCCACTTACTTCTCTGAGATTGTTTATTTGATCTCACATGTCACAAGAGGCAACACAGCCCCAACTTCAATGCAATGGGAGTTGGAAACATTACATTTGATAGGTGACATTAGTATCTCTTGAAAGTGGAGGCATCCCATTTCTAAATCCCATTACTATTTTAGGCAAAGAGAACTCCTTTTGCAGCGTATTAATCTAGAGGCTATATTTTGGGAAACCATCTTCAAAAAGCACACAAAAACACAATGCAACCAATTATATTTTTTATTTTGCCAGTTTTATACAAATGCAGTTCCAGTGATTTTAATTGGAATTACTCATAAATTACAAGGGCCCCTCTACACATGCAGGTAAAGGCACATCAGGATCTAACATGCAATCCACACAACTGTGCCTTCTGCCATGCTACACATTGCATGGCAGGAGCTGCGATTGAGGGGTCCATGTATGCATGCCCATCCTACATGTAGGGTACATCTGGGGCTAAGCATCCTGTCAGCTGAGTCCTGACACAACTCTCAGTCCCAGCAGCTGTTGGGCACCCATCACAATAGCTGCAGTTTCCCATCTAGAGTCCATGGTCTACCCCCATACTTGGGAGATAACAGCATCTGAGGTCTCCCAGGTGCAAGGATACAGACTACAGGTGCAAAATAGAGTGGATAAAAAACAGATAAAGTTATTACACATTTTCCATGTAAAATATTTTACGCCGTCTCAGGAGAGCAGCTAGGGCACGTGCACGGAGCTTGAACCCAACATGGGGAGGGGTATGGACCCTCAAGCCATAGGTAAGGGGGAGGTCTTGAGAGGCATCCCCATACCAGCTGCTGGGTGTAGGAGTGGCCATTCCTGCTAGGACAGGGTTAATCCCAAAAGCTAAAACTAACTAAAGGAACAAAAAAAAATTGTATATGTATGTTATAGAGATACATGTCTGAGAATGCAGCCATGAAAAGCAAAAAGGGAAGGGGGTGAATGCCTGGAGGGGAAAAAGGAGGAATGAAAAAGAGGTGGGGAGGGAAGTGTGTGGGGGTTGAGGGAAAAAAAAGAATGAAAAAGAATAAGAGAAAAGGGGGGGGGAATAAGATCACCCCTCAAAAGGTAAAAGAGAAATAAGATAACTCCCCATGGCAAACAAGCAAGCAAGCAAGCAAGCAAGCAAGCAAGAGAAACAGTAAGAGGGAGGCTGGGAAGTAGACAAATGCAATTCACTGATGGAGAAACTGGAAGTAGAGGGGGGAGGGGACAAAGAACAGAGCAAAACAAGAAAAAACACTGCAAAAATTCAAGAAAAAAAAATCAGGGAGTAGACAAAAGCAAAAGACCTTTAGACAGGTGGGAGTCAGGAAGGAAAAGAGATAGGTAGCTGGGGGGGGGTCTTACACTTGGGATCGCCCCATGCTGCTATAAGTTAGCCCAGTCTGCTGAGGCGTCCAAAGTGGAAGGAAGGAAGGAAGGACTTTGACTTTTTAACTACTTTATTCAGACGTTCAGGGATACAGAAAGGGTGGCCACTTACAAAGCAAAAAAACAAATTACTATCAAACCAAGAACACCATGTCAGTGCATTCAACACATCACACTGTGACAGACACCCTCGCTACATGCCACGTCATGTCTTACATGCTAGTTATGTGGTCAGAGTGCCGGCTGCACGGTCCTAACTATAAATAAACAATTCATACCCTGCTCCATCCAGTCATACATGTAACAAAACCTTCAACTTCCCACACAAAAAGGAAAGCAAAAAGGCAGCTTGGTGAGGGCCCAGAACACGGCATGAGCTGGAAGTCATAGTCTGACACTGAGCCAGCCCTGTTGCCCAGACCGGTCATGACATCAGAGCGGGTATTTGAGACAGCCGTCCTCCACATGGCACAATGCTGCTTCAAGGGCCCAGGGTGTCTCAAAGGCAGGCACCGCCCACCAGAGCACAGCATGCTCAAACTCCAGTGAGAGGCGCGTGCACCAGGAGGTGGAAAAGCCACAGGGCATCATCTAAGCCGGTCCTGGCAAGCCAGTTTTGGCAGCTCTTGAGGACGGCCAACTTGGCCTGACCCAGTAAGAAGTTGGCCAGGCAGATGGGGCCCTTCTCAGCTGCCTGTTATGGGTAGGGGCACACATAGCTGGTCTCGGAAAAGCTCCTGCCAAGCGCCTGAAGCAGTGGCTTGAGGGTGACAAAGAGCAGCTGCAAGTGAGGACAGTCAAGGAAGGCATGAAAGAAGGTCTCCTCAACATCCCCCGGGAAGAAGGGACAGGCTGTCAAGGTGGCGGGGTGGAGGCATTAGCCTCTCCACCTGGTGGCGTCTCTGTACTGGTGGGGGGGAGGGTTGTGGCCTAGTCCCAGCCCCTCCACTGGGCGGCATTCTCACACCAGAGACTCCAGCCCCCTCAGATGGAACAGGGGTAGAAGGAGGTCGGGAAAAGTGGATGCGCCATCTGTCGGCGCCACTGTAGTCACCGATGTTTTGGCCGAACTCCCCCGTGGGCACTGAGCTGCTCGGTGGGAAGAGCTCCCACACGGAAAACACGTGGTCTCCCCAAAAGAAAAATAGATCACAAACCTCCGCCCATTGAACATAAGGCTCAAGGACTGAGGCAGAGACCATGGGCTTTTCCTGAAAAGCATGAAAACCTGCCTTCCAAAAGACAGGACATGCCTCAGTTTGGGATTTTTGCTCCCTATGGTCAATCGGTGAAAGGGACTCATAAGAACCCCATAGGGCTTGAGTTCCTTGGCCAGCTCCCGATTGGTCACATGTGGGGGCACATTACCTCACTGCTGGGGTGTCTAGGGGCATGACAAAATAATGTGCTCCTGCAATGTCCAGGCCCTCTGCGCACACCCTGTTAACTAGGGTGGAATCGCTCAGATAAATTATTGGGACCATGTTGACACGACCTGCGTAACATATGTTATACTGTTCCACGAGGTTAGCAAGGGCATCTACGCAAACCTCAACCCCGATGTAGGGAGGGGTGTGAACCCTCAAACAATGGGTAATGGAGAGGTTCTGGGAGGCATCCTCAAGCCAGCTGCTGGGTATAGGAGCAGCCATTCCTGTTAGAACAGGGGTAATTTCCAACTATAAGCAAAAGGAAAACAAAAAAAAAGTTTATACTAACTAAAAGATAAGTGTCTGGGAATGCAGCCGCAAAACTCTAGATGGGAGGGGGAAAGGCATGGAGTAAAAAAAGGCAGAGGGAAAGGGGATGGGATTGAAACAGCAAAAAAAAAAAAAAAAAAAACAACAGGGGTGGGGGAAGAAGGGATAATTAAGAGCACCCCTTGGAAGGCAAGCTAATGGAAAAGATACCTCCCCACTACAAGCAAACAGAAAAGAAAGAGAGAAAGAAAGGAAAAGAGACAATAAGAAAGAAGGCTGTAAAGACAAAGACATGGGAAGTATAGGGGGGATGGGACAAAGAGGAGAGAAAAGGGAAAGAAAAAGCTACAAAAATGCAAGAAAAAAAATCAGAAAGCCAGATAAACAGAAGCTAGAGACCTCAGACAGGTGGGAGTCAGAAAAGAGACAGGAAGCCAGGGAGTCTTACGCTCAGGATCGCTCCATGCAGCTCCAAGTCAGCCTGGTCTAGTGAGTCCAAAGTGGAAGGAAGGAAGGCAGGCACAGGTTTACAAGAACTTCTAACTCCTATCACCAGGATGTGTACATGCCAAAGCTTCGAAACCGTCATTTATTCCTCCCCTTCCCCCCTGCCCCAACCTGGATGTTGGGTAAAAAAAACCAAAAAAAAAAAAACAACTCACATAAGAGTTTGCTGACTTTCCCTATAAGAAAAAAAACACTTTCTATTATCCCAGTATGGTAATCAGTCAGCCACTGCCATCACCAGAAGTCCAACAATCAGATAAGGTTGGGGATAAGACAGAGACCACTATACCTGTTACACCTATTACACTTAACAAACATCCTTTATTCTCCAACACATCTTTAAAGAGGGCTGGTCATAGAACCCAAGTCACACAGTGCAATGGAAGCAGTAGTAGGTATGTCAGATGTAGAGCCTGAATTTTTGTGATAGCCATCCTTCCTTTGGCATACAACATGAAGATAAAAGAGTGGAAAAAGTAAGAGACAAGGCGAAGATGAAGAACCTATAAAATGAAGGTAAATGGATAGGACAGGGAGCATGGAAGATTATATCCCCTACTCCCATTTGTAAGATTGCTCTTGCTAGACTCAAAAAGCTCTATTGAAGTCATACTCTTATTAGCTAATTAGGTATTTTTTACATCACTCACAGGTCCTGGCTATGACTGTAAATTGCATCAGACTGGAGGGCCTGATGGCAGTGCAGTGAGGATACTCCTATAAAATACCACAGTGTTGCAACTTCCACAGTAAGGTACTTACCGGTCCTGCAGAATCCTTGCCCTCACTACCTTGTGGTTTCTTCTCGGTTGGAGAAAAGCTAAGGGACATCACTCTGACAGAAATCGGCCCTCACTGAGTTGGTAAGCAGTCAGCAACAGTTCTTATTTGTTGCTCTCTTGCAGAAGCTACAATCATCTATGCACTGAACATCTGGACTCAGTCTAGTTTTTGGGTTTTGTTTCAGTGGTTAAAAGGGGGGATGGTAAGTCTTGGGCAGCATCCAGTCCTCTATGCCAAACCCTTGCCTAGGCATATGGGTTGAAGATCTCGGTGTGATAATCTCAAGACTCCATACAAGTGGATTGATCACACAACGAACTAGGCCTCTTATGCAGACACCATGATCCAGAGGATCAAAAGTTGCCCACTGCTACTTCACTCACAAAAACTATGTTTAAAACACAGGATAAAAATTCACAAATTGCTACAGGTTTTGTATCCCCTCCCTACTCAAGGTCCAGTTTAAAAAAAAAAAAAAACTATCCAAAACAACCCTCTGAATACAATAATGTATACCTATGTCTAAACTCCAGGCAGGGTGTTGGACCTGATGATCTGTTTAGGTCTCTTCTGACCCTAAGTACGATGATACTATGATATGCATCTAAAATTAGCAATTACTATTAAAACAAACAGCTCTAATTCACCGTCATTACTTGGTGTTCTATTTTAATCTTCAGCATTTCTGTCAAAACAAAACAGTTTTCTTTTCTTTCCCTTACTAGCTGAATGATTTACATTTACCTTTTCTATGGAGAAGGTCACAATATGATGGATTAAGCATTAAAAATAACCAGAAGGCTTCATTTAAATACAGAAAACATACAGGAAATAATGAATATATTTGCGAAGATGTCTGAAGGTAGAAATGTTGTATTTATAATCACTTCTTTTTAAAAAGCAAACTCAAAGTCATCTCATTACATACAAAACAAAATAGCAAAAGGAAATTTATGTTACTTGGGTTAATGCACTAGATTTTTCAGATTTCCATATAAAATGAATTAATTTTACAGTAGGAATTTTGTTCATTTGGCAGTCTTCTCATATCTAATGAAGTGCTTCTAATACTGAAATAAATTTACAACATGGAGATGGAAGGGAACAATTAGCAAGTATTAATATGGATCTTAATACATTTATGAATGAGTTCATATGTTTTGCCTACAGTATCAGGTGACTGAATCTGATGACTTATGAGTTTTCATTGTATCCAGTATTACTTTTGAGGCTACAGAACCTCACAAGGACAATACTCCCATTGCATGTCACACACATTTAACTGAAAGCTAGATTGTTGAGTTTTATGATAAAAATATCCATGATGACTTTCTTGAGAGTGTTATTGCCACATGTCTATAAAGCATTCTGAGGGAGAGGTACACTGTAGCATCCAAGGGATTTAAACACTACAAGAAGAACAAGTAAGAGAGACCTTGATGCTGCAACCTAATTATAAGGCCTCTTCTCTGGGTTCTGGTCCCTCTTCCCAGGACTGTTTATCCATTTTACATTAGAAAATCTTTGGATTTAAAAAAATCCAAAATAAATCTGGGAGCAAAGGAGTACCCTCCTTACAACCAAGTGGTCTAACCACTAGGCTACAAAGTCCGGTTGCCTCTTGCTTGCTTGCTTTCTATCTTTCGCACCATTACTCTTGTATTCACGACTAAGATTAGCCTGGCTTCTTCAACAAGAAGTGTAGATGGTGTTCCCACCAGCTATTCTATAGATTGGTGTTTAAGGTTGTGTTGTGGGGAAGGGTTGAAGATGGGGACCTGAATAACCAAAAACTGAGAGTAGATTAGACAAAAGGTCTTCTGCTTCCTGGGTGAGTGGTCTCTTCACTCGTAAATTTGGCAAAAGATGGGTATCTTTAGTTATGTTTTTGAGAGTGACTGTGTTTGCTGCACAATGGTTGCTAAAGTCAATATTATCAGTGCCTACCCAATGGATTAATCCTCTATCCAAATGTAAACATAATGTAGACATTTTGCATGCACAAAAACATTTTGGATTACTGTGGAGCTGACTTGGGAGTTGCTGGCTTTGAAAATGGTATTTCAAGGTTTGCTTTTTAGGAATTGGCTTATTGGTAAATGTATAGAATGGTTCAGGGTGGGCAGCAGGGCTTAATTGATTTCTAAAAAGCCTGGGCCACACACACAGTTTCATACAGCCCTGGAAGCAGACACGCTGTTTAAAGAACAAGACCAATGGATATACACACAGCCTGGAAAAAGGGGGCATGTACTAGACTTTTTCCATAACATGAGATAAAAGCAATACCAACTAATAAAGCCCCAGAGCAGGGGGGCCCTGAGTTCCAGTTTTGGAGGAACAGACCAAATTAGGAGAAGGCCTGGAAAGACCAAATTATTATGTGTGCATGTGATGAGTAACATGGACTTATACCAACCACACAGAGAAACCAACTAGTGACAGCCACAGATCAGGAGTCATCAAGAGTCATCAGGAGGGAAGGAGAATACAAAAGCAGAGATTTGTGACTAACAAAGGGTCCCACCCGGGTCCCTCCCTCTCCTCAAGAGGGGTCTCTGTCCCTGTCCCCCGGGAAGGGTCCCTGAGGTCACACCCCCAGCCTATCTCATCCAATCCACTGGGGGAGGGGACACTTGGCATCCCACCTCCAAGCTGCTGACATGCTCTAGGATGACAGTCCTAGGATTTGGTAGATACATGGAATTGTTTTATTGTTTGTATTCTTTTCTGTTATTACTATGTATCAATACATTTGCCTGTTATTGAATGGAAAGGTCGTGGTCAGTCTGAGGGTAGGGTGGGTCCCCCTTCTCCTCCAAACAAGGTATCTGGGTCCTAAATACAGAGCCAACAGGACTTTGACATATAGAATAGGAACCGCAGAGATGTTTACAGTCAAAAAAAGGAAGAGCCAAATGGGGTTAGGTGATTAAAGAGTATTGTGATGGCTTAAAAAGGTCATTTGAGGTTGCTATTTAGAATTATAATATGCAAATTTTGTTTAAATTTGGCTAGAGACCTAGTCCATACGCATTTGCCATGAAGGCCTCTGCTATACATTACATGCATTATGCAATTGACTGTTAATCTCACACAACAAATTTAGATCAGCCACATGTGCAAAGTAAGTTGGGCTACAAGTACAAATTAATTATCACTGGTTAAACATGCAATAAATTTAGACCAACCAAAGTAAAAGAATAGTCAAACCATAAAAATTACTATCCAGCTATAAAAGGAGCCAAGGTATGAAGTTAGTGCTTGAAAATGTGTAACAACTCTACAGCTGCTATCTATTCAGCTCTCATTTGAATACATAGCAGGGTCCAAAGTTCTACACTAATACTGAATCATATGTAACTTGTGACAGCCAATCAGATTGGTTGCATTGCTGGTGCTATTTTAAGAGGCATGATGTTTTAACTTAATCTTATGCTTCCTTGTAAGATTTTATTTTTATTCTCTCATCGGCCAAAATACATCAGAAGTATATCCTCTGAAGTAATCCTATAATGAACAACTGCCACTCTTGCACCAACTTGCAGCAGAAAGAGAAAAGGATACAATCAATTGGTAAAACAAATCACAGAAGTCACAGGATCAGTGTCTTCTATTTTGAAAATAAATGTATTGCCATGGTTGACATTTAATTATCAGAAATGCCAAGGTGAAAGCTGACAAATTCCATTATCCTATGACTACATTCTACTTCTGTGATATACTTTCTTATATAAAACAAAGTTTTGCTTACTTCACAAAAGCTGAGGCAGAATACCGTTTATATTTGTGGGAATGTAACATAAAATGCCACATGTCATGGACCCCTTTATTGTAAAATATGGAAAAAAAATCCTTATAAGAAAATGTAGGTATGTCTTAGATACTTAAGTATAAATAAGTCTAATGCTTATACTCACAGTATAATAATATTACCCCCGCCCAAGCCTAAGCACATGATGCCAAATTTAGCATCTTGTCAATACCAGTTTTGCTAGGAGACAACTGTACATTGCCATGGAGATAATCCTAAGTTTACTGAAAGATAGCTCAAGGGGCACACAATAACTACATGAACTACAAGATAAATTCATTTGTCTGATCTGAATGTAATTGCAAAGTGTGTGTGTGTGTGTGTGTGTGTGTGTGTGTGTGTGTGTGTATTTAGGTATATTTTAATGCCTTAAATAACTTTGTAATACAGTGATGTAAAGAAAAAAAAATGGAGGGTTAATATATTCTTTCAATTAAGAAGGTTTTGAATTTATTAAATAGCATAAAGGGAACTTGAAATTGTATTGAGCTATGCCTAGATATCATCATCAATGACTTATAAAAGGTAAAGGGTTTTTGGCTGTAGCTGTGTTGGTCTATGGACATAGGCAGGCAAGGTTCTTTGCGAAGATATGATATCTTTTATTAGACCAACTGAATAGTACTCAGTTGGTCTAATAAAAGATATCCCTATAAAAAAGTTAAGAACTTTAATTACCATATTTCTGTAGTTTTGTATTCTTTAACAGTCTTGCATTATATGCCCAGAATTTTTACACCTTGTAATAGGGGGCCTTCTTGGGGTTGATTTCCCTGTGGTCTGCCCACCTGTTCTGGGCCAACCGCCCCCCTTCCCACCCACCATGCCTTGTTGTTAACTAATAGTTGTTAATTAAGCGGTAGACTGCCCATTTCTTACTCCAATGCCAGGGGGTGCTATCTGTGGCTCCGTACCTCCCCTACACCACAGCCCATGCATCGCAGATAGCATCCTCTGTTGTCAACATCACTGGTCCCACTCTGAGCTCCAGAATCCTACTAATTGAAACCCACCTGGATCCCTCCATTCAGGCAGCCTATTCTGCCTTCATTCTAGGCTGCACAGCTCCCCAAGCTATTCCCCTTATGGGTGTGGTCCCCCTGGGACCTTTGTCTACACTGGTCCTGGCCCCACTTCCAGGCCAGTCAGAATCCAGTCCTGGCCCCACTTCCAGGCCACTCAGCTCTGGGCATCCCTCACGGTGAGCCCCTGGCCCTTTGACCCTTCTGGTCCTGGCCCCAGCATTGACCAGTCAGAGGATGTCAAGACAGGTTTCTGATTCTATGGCCCCATTCTCTCACTGGCATCCACCTTCTGGACCCCACAAGGGGGTAACCCACCCAGTTGTGGGACCTGGGTTTAAGGCATCCAACCTACCTTTCCCTGGGGTGGTAACCAGTCTGGAATTTCCAGTCTGGAAATTTCCAATTTCCAACACCACTGAGAGCCCCACCAGGCCACCCACTCCCAGCAGGGTACAATTTTAGGTTATACCCCGGACCAGGAGCCTCCTGACCATCCCCTACAGCTCCTTCCTTACCTCCAGAGTGTTCCATGAAGACTCACAGCCAGGTTATGTTGCTGTGCTTCTAGCCAGCAGCAAAATTCCCTGTTTATATGGGCAGCCAGAGTTCTAAAATGGCTGCTGCAATTAAACACCTGCTGGCTGCTTGGCCCCAGGTCTTAAAGTGGCAGGCACAAACAGTGTCCTGCCACACACCTGAAGGGATGTAGTACTATCAAAGGACATGGGTACTTGGATGACATTCTACATGCAACATTTAGGCATCAGATCCTCAAAAAAATTAAATAAAAACCCTATTCCTGCATAATTCTGTTGGTGCCTAAGATTCTGCTAGTAAAGTCCACAGACTTTATTATCTTTCTGTCCTATTCTTTCTATGGTCACATGTAGAACCAACCAAATGCAGACTGCCAAGCTGCATAGAGACTCATCAGATTATTGAACCTTCATAGAAGTCTCAATTCAGGCAACCTTCTCACCTACAAGTAATTAAATATTCATTATAGGAGGGACTTGAACCAGATCATAGAACATGAATTCTCTGACCACTGGGCTATATAATCCCATGCTTAGCTACCCATCTTCTACAATACATTGTTAAGGTAGCTAGATACCTAAGTAAGGGCTGTAAACTTTTCCAAGGAAAAGAACACTTATCAGTGGACAGTGCTTAACAGTGGGCAGTTGTTACTATCACCATTACTGTACAGTTCTGAGGATGCATGGGTCTTCTCCAATCCTACTGCATAGTAGCAATGAGCTACTGCGTAGTAGTGCAGCATCATGGTTCATGCCCATTGGTGCTACATCACCATAATGATGACATAGCATCTTGTGTAGATGTGCTCAGTTATGAGTTGGAAAACTAGATATTCAAATGCCTAATTCCTTGGTGGAGTTAGCCCTAGATACACATGCCATTTTGCATTTGCCTCAGGTGTCAACATAGTGTTAAAAGACTGTGTGAACATCCAGGCATAGATATTTACAAGTCAGACTGAGTGTCTATTGAAAAATAATTCCTAAAACAATTCTTATATGGAAAGTGCTGATGTTATCTCAGAATTAATTGGAGAAAAACAACTTTGTAATTTTTTTTCAGGAGAGAGAACTTTCAGGCATGGAAACTCGTTGCACTCTATAGAATGATTATAATATATATTTCTTTTCTATTATGCCTTCAAGACTTTGCTTGAATGCATTATTTTAATCTGAAGAACTGCAAAACTAGACAGAATTTTATTACTTTTAAGGACAGTTAGTTGTACGTTGCCAGTTGTGCTAAAATTAATCCAGATTAATCCAATTCATGCAATTCACTCATCAAATCCAAATACTCCCATTGCCTAATTTTTTATTCAAGCAAATTCCCATAGATTTTAAAGTGAGCCATCCCTAGTTAATGAAGGTCAGCTCCTTCGCTTCTTACTCAATTTTCATCTATCAAGTGAATTAATCAAGAAAAATCAGTCTACATGCTATCATGCTGTAAACTCACATGGTATAAAATTGGTTCTACTCATTCCTAGCAGGGAGGTCCCAGTTAATAGTTATGGACAAGTGCTCATGATCCCCTCAGGACCTTTCCTATTGGGTCCCCTCCTATGTATATGAGGCCGGTGTTCAAAACTATGTAGAGATTTGGAGTGAGGTGCCATCAGAGTACTGATGACACCCAACTCTGCCTTTCCTTCTCTTTTGACTCGGGCCCCCCAGTTTCCTTTCTGAGTGTTGGGCTGCATTTGGAAATGCTAGTGAACCAACTGAAACTGAATCCAGACCTGACAGATGTGATGGTGCTGGGACAATCGTTTAATTATGGAGAATTGGTGAGCCCCATCATTGATGGGGTTCAGCCTCCTCCTGTTACCCAGGTTCCCAGCCTTATGGTGCTCCTAAGTCTTCTCCAGAACCTGGACCTTCATGTGACAGTGGTGGCTAGGAATGCCTTTCACCAACTCCCCAGGTGAGAAGGTTGTGGCCCTTTCTTTCAGCTTCAGATCTGGCCACTAACATCTATGTCTTCATAACCTCAAGACTTCTTCTTTCATATGGCTGACTTGGAGCAACAATTATAAGTCCAGTTTAAGGTTAGTTAACCAGTCTGGTGCTCTTGAGGGAAGGGAACGTACCTCTGCAATGAAACTGTCAAATTTGTATACCGAGCAGAGTGTTGTTATGTGATCAAGATTGCTACAGTTACATTTTTTAGGACACTTAATATATCATTTGTGTATCATCACCTCAAGACTAGGCTACTGTAATGTGCTTTACATAGGCTGACCTTGAAGACATTTCAGAACCTGTGTTCCAGAGCCTGCACTGTCCCCCAACAATGTCCTACATTAAATCCAAGGTGCTGGTTTTGACATACAAGGACTAAATGATCTAGGCCCAATGTATCTAAGGGAAAGCCTTCGCCCTTATGTCCTGTTGTGATCCCTAGGGTCAGCCAAGAGCTCTCTCCTCCAAGTACCATCAGTATGCCAAGTCTGCTTGGCAAAATGTATGGGGATGTCATTCTCTGTAGGTGCTCCTCAGCTCTGGAACTCCTGCCCTCCTGAGGCCCAAAAGAGCCTCAGACTGGATATCTTTCAGGAGCACTGTACAATCTTTTTATTTGATCAGACATTTAGCAAACAAAACTAGGTTGGGGTATTGTTTAGAGGGGTTCTGTTTTAAGTTGACATGATCATAAATTTATGGTTGTAAACCTATGGTAAGAACACTGAGTTTCAAAGGCAAAACAAGCAAATGAAGAAAATCCTACCTTGCATTTCTACACAGTATTGACAGCATCTATTAAATACAGTGAGATAAAGATGACTAATGAGTTAGACACATTTTTGAAAGGCTAGAAAATGTGTAAAGGTCTTCAGAGGCAATGTGCATCATGTTATAGTTCTTTAATTGTACCACTATGGTGTCACAGTTTAATAAAAGTTGGCTGCATGCATTTGTGTCTATGGATAGGGTGTTTTTTTATGCATATTCCTTGAATGATGCATCCGCTCAATTAGCAAAATAATCCATAAAAAATTATCCTGTTTTCCTCTTCATTCTTTCAGGACTTTTCCCAGAATACTGACAATACACAGACACAGCTGGAGCCCATTAAATTTAACAGCAGCATAGCCACTTGTGGAGGCCTCAAAACTCTTGCTGTGATGAAAAGATTTTTTTTAAATTAAAAAAAGCCATAAAAGAAATTGGCTTCCACATAATGAGATTATAATGTCAAATGATGAAAAGATGAATAAAGTATTTATTTTTTACTCCTTTAAAATATCCAAATACATTTTGTTCATGAATATTAGAGTGATCCAATCACCTCATACTTTTGAAAATAAAAGCCATTGTTTCATGCTTCATAAGCATCTGAGATCTTTCTCAGTCTTGTGTATAAAATTGCTACGAATGTCATGTTCAAATATGCACGTTTAGAACTTTGCAATATAAATTTAGCACTTACGCTGCTCAAATATTACTTTACCTTTCTACAGCTATGATTCTCTGAGGTGCTCTCTATCCCTGTCCCACTGATTTGAATAAGATTGGAGGGTTCTCGCCACCAGAAGGACTGGATTCTTAGTTTACATGTATTCAGTTTTTATACATATCCCTTTACCAAGCCTTGCTTAAGCCTAAATAAGGATGTTCTTGAGAATAAAAGTGTTACTTTAGCTGAACTGGACAACATATATTAACTCCATTGTTCTCTGCACCTTTCTACTACTGTACTTATTCTATTACTTTGGTAATTTCTAAATGGCAGGAATAATTAAAAACAAGTAAGTAGCACCCCCTGGTTTTACTTTTTCTCTGAGGATCTTAACTCTTAACCAAGTCAGTGTAAAGATAATATTTCTTTTAAAAAATCTAAGTAAACATCATCATATGGATCTCCTGGGATATTTTGCTTCTCAAGTGAACAACTCCTCAGAGTATGAATTATATCTTTTTTCACTCATTGTGTGGTGCCAAGCATAGTTTTATCACTTAAGAAGGAGTCTAGTTGTCAAACCGGGGAATACCAAATGATGCTTTAGATTCTTAAAGTCAGTTATTGATGTTGGCTGAGCCAGAACCTCAGACTGTGTTAGGATGACTGGTAAGGGTTAACTTGTAAAAGTTAGAACACTTGGAACTTAGTAGACTACTTGAGAGTATTCACTTAATGTAACTAAGTTAACCAAAGGCCTTGTGCTTGGTAGAGGACAAGATAGTATTTTTTTTTATTATTATAAAAAATAATATGATTATTTTTAAATGAAGGAACATGCATCTTGGTACAAAACAGGATAAGATCAGAATGTGATTGTTTAAAAACAAAGCAGATGAATAACCAACTATTTGATTATGCATGTATAACTTCATGTGATTGAATCATATTAGGAATGATAAGTAGGCAAATATTCACGTGAGAAACTTAGAAATTAATGTAACCCTATGTTATTCCACACTGGCACAGAACTCATACCTTTTGTATTGCAACTTATGGACTAGAGATTGTGCTGGCTGCAACAACTGGCACTTAAGTTAGATACAAGTTTCAAATTTTAGGCCAATGATAGCCCAATTACTTGCAAAAAGCACTGACCCTAAGTAATATATAGGAGCAGAAATTTAATTATAAACATTGCATTTTAATATATATTAATATTTACAAATGAATTTACATTTTAAGTATGATTTATATAAAACAGCTTTTTCACTTTTTCTCTGTGTTTCCGTGTCAACAGGTTTATATCACCTATGATGGATGTTATTTACCAAACTGAAATGAGATATGTCAGAATGCCTTTCTTATAGACTTTTATGAGCAGCCTTATTTCTCTGATATCAGCTCATAGCAAAAGGAGAAAAAGCCAAAGAGGATGAAAAAAGAAAATAATGCTAACATTAAAATCCTTCTATTATAGTAGAAACTGAGCATAGACTTAAAAAGATGTTACTATAGCTTATTTGCCATTTTATGTCTATTACGTAGCCTTGAAGCCTACTAAGCATATATAATATTCTAAAATTCTAATATTTTAATATTGTATCCCAAACAATATATTTTCATGTAATGGGCTAATATATTCTAATATTATGTTTCAAACACATTTAGACAACAACATTTCAAATATAAACTACCTTTGCAAAATGCTCTCATAAAGCATAGAATCTTAATTTTATGTTTTGATGCCATTAGCTAGCATAACTATAAAATGAAAATATATAATACAGTTGGGTCCGTAGCTTATTAATCATGAGAAATATACTTTTAATGTTTTTCAATCTGTATTTAATTTGCAGCTAGAATCTCAATTGGAATTTCAATCTGCATTTTCATTAAAATATCAATAACAATTCTGCAAAAGCAATTCTGGTATAGAGGCAAAAATGATTTTTGTGTCAAAAGTAAATACTGTTATGAGAAGCATGACAGATTTTTAGGGGTGTTGGAGAATCATTTGCAAGATAACATTGTAAATTCCATAATTTTCAGGAGATTTTCCACTTTCCAGCATCTCAATTAATAAATGTGTCATTATTATAATATATTTTCCATTATGCTGCTGTCTATGGTTTTGAACAGTGGAACCATCTCTTCTCACATATAGTATGCCCCAGAAGGAAAAACAATATTTTATCTTGGAGTATGGGGTTTCTTGGGCTTGAACCTATATGCCAGGGCAGGAGGGTGGGAACTGCTTCCTGGGCCTGGGGGCTTGGGACCTGGGGCCATGTACTTGAGCTAGGGCCTGGGATCCAAGGCAGGAAACTGGGAACTGTGCACCAGTCCCAAACCTGCTGGCCAGCCCGATCCAGCCACAGCAACACTGAGGTGAGGCCAGTCCTGATCCAGCTGAGGCCGTGCTGGCTGTGCAGTGGGGCTGGAGCCTCATAATGGGTTCAAGCCTGAGAGCTGGATCTGGGTCCTTTTGCTGCATCTGTCCTAGCACACAGCACTGAAGCCAGTGCACGATCCCAGACTCAGCACATCAGGTCCAGTTTGGCATGTGGCTCTAGAGCCAGTGCATGGCATTCAGATACAGGCCAGACCCATGTGCATCTGGTCTGGTATGTTGTTGAGGCTCCTAAGGGTATGGATATTTGGTGGTGAGGGGTGAGGAAATAAAAGGGGAAGTGGCAGCATTAATACCATAGTGCTGGAAGCCACGGAAAATTAATGCTTAAATGCTCTGATCCCCTTCCCCCTACCCTCAGCACCTGATTTCCAGACTTATTTGGAGCTTTTTCCTTGAAAAAAAACCCACCCCAGTTTTCTCCATCTGGTTTGGGGGGAGGGGGGAGGGGAAGGACACAGATTATATGTGAGAAAATATGGTATTAGAAATGGTTAAATATCAGTTCTGATTTCACGCATAATGTTTCAAACTTGTAATAATTGAAAATCCCAACTTATAAGTCCTATTATACGAATGGAAAGGAACGGAAAGGAAATTAAAGTAAAGAAATGACAATAAGTAAAAGGATTAGTATTTTTAAAAGATCAGTAGTATTAAAGGAGGCAAGGGAGTTTACAATTCACACTTTATTCACAATTTACAAAAGTAAGTTGTGAGGGTGAGATGGGAAGCAAGTGGAGAGCAAGTTGCTGAGTAAAATACCTTAGAAAAAGTGTTTTTTTATTTTCCTTTTGTTTTAAATATAAGCATTCTTCATGCTGCAATAAGAGGGTTCCTGTACTCTGATAGAAGTTGGTTTCATGGAAGATATAGCAAGATATATTTATGGTAAAAATATGGGGAGAGGGAGAACCTCCTAATGATGAAAGTTAGTGGGAGAAGCCTTGGTATTCATCAATTCTTCTCCAGCTGATTAAACAGTTCATCGATTGGCCCTTCTTTGTGCATGTTGTTTCATTTAAAATTCTGAAAGCTAATCCATTTTTGTTTCTTGTTTGAAGCTGAAATCCCAGGTTCCTCCAGATAACTGCATAAAAAAAACTAATCTGGGACATTTTAATGCCCTACAAACCAACAGTGAAACAGTCAAGTTTTCTTTTAATGATTATCCCTTGTGGAGGAGTCATGTAGCACTTAAGGAAAATAAATAAATAAAAATTCTCCAGACATACTTGGATGTATTTCTAATTTTCTAGATATTCTAAAACTTTTTTTTAAACACACAAAATGTACAAGTTAAGGTTATTTTTTCTGAGAAACCTCGTAGACTTATAGATAAAATTAGAGCAGCTGAAAAAAGCTATAGGAATGCCAGTATTTTTATGGGAGTAAAACAATCAACTTAAAAAGAAATCACATATATTTTAAAATGCTGGATTACCATTGTTACACAGAAAAACAAAGAATAATATATGCATAAATATTTTCACCTTAAATATGAGCAATGGTTGCTGACATACCACTTTGTTTTCAAAGTTCACTTGAGGGGAAAAATGAAATCTACAAAAGAGATAAGTAAAAGAAATCTGAACGTTTTGCTGTCTCACTGGGGATCGTTATTTTATTTGGCTAGAGAATCTAAACATACAGTGGATGGAGACTCAAACAAGAAACTTTTGAAAGCAAGTTTATACAAGAATTTTCACAAATAAATAATGAGCTTTTACCATGACTCCATTATATTTGTTCTGCCTTCTTATCAACTGTCCTACCTGTAGTACTAAAGATAAAACTCCCTTCCGGAGGTTTGATATGATGACATCAACAGGAAGTTGTCAGCTATCTTTGTGTGTGTGTTAGTAGTTGCAATAAAGCCCTTTTGAGAGCAAAAGGTCTTCCTGCCTTTTCCTCAGCTATGATAGCAGTCTACCAAGGTTGGATTTAACTAAAATAACAAATTATGTTACATTAATTCGTATGCTGCATCTGGGTAATGTCACACAAAAAGTTCTCAGATGATTTTCAAGATTGATTCATATAAAATAAATATGATCAAACTTAAGTTACCCAGATAGAATGTGATGAGAGGGAACAAAAGGTTCATATAACTAAAGAAAAAGATTAAATAATGGACACTGTTTAGTAGTAGTAAAGTCAATAATATTTCTTTGTATAGATCTTTAGGTGCTGTCAGCATAATTTTGTAGATTTTTACACTAAAATCATCCTGGGTCATATGCCTCAAACATAAAGGGTCATATCTTTTATAGGGTAACATCTCACTCATATATACCATACTAGCAACATAAAAAAATAAATTTAAACACTAACCACAATGAAAGGAGATCCCAAATTAGTTTAAAGCTATAAATAAGGCATAGAGTAGACCTATTTTATAAGTTTAATGCAGACTTACTTCCATTGGACTGATTATAGGGACTGGGAAGACTTTTGGGGATTGGATGTATGTGTTAAGATTCCTCCCTTCCTAGCCAATGTCCTCAACAAAAGAGGATGTGAAGTTATGGTGTCTCTTGCATACCCTTTAATCCTTAATATTCACTGAAGATTAAGGACAAAAAATAAATGTAATTAAAAATAAGGGAAAGAGATTAAATGAAGTGGCAGTTGGGTGGAGATTAAATTTGCCCAAACCAAGACGTTAGTAAATATAAGCATGTGGCAAATTTAGCCAATCTAAGTTCTGTTCTAGTAATTAATATTGCACATTTTGAGTGCAAGCTCTGTAAATAACAGATAAGATGTGTAGTTCGTGTTTTCACTTTTTTGTTATAAGATTTATAGGATTATTTTAGGTCTGTGAAGTTTCACAAACTGACTTCCTATTTCCTCTGCTTTTAGCTCTTTTTTTTATAGGCTACTGATGCATATTAGAATTTAATTACACCAATTAGTACTGCCACATCAGACATATGATGTGTCTTCAATTAGGAAGTACCTACTGGATATTAGTACAATTTAGCTTTGTAATTAAAGTTCTAAGAGCAGTACAAATTAAACATTATGATTACAAAACATTAAAATAACATTGATGGCATTAAAATGGCATATTTTAGAGTGACCTTATAAGCTAGTGCTTTTGAAAAAGAATAGATATCTGGGATATGTATTATGCTCTATACATCCGAATAGAAAATATGATGTTACGGCTTTCTTTGCCAAAGTCCAAATTGTAAGCTTGCAACAAAATGTCTTAGATATATCCAGTGTTAAATTGTGCATTGATGTCACAACTCAAGTTGTGATGCAGTGCTCCACATTCACAGGTAGAACATTCTGTGATTTCTGTCGCCTTCTCAATGACTCTTGGTCAAACAGAGCCAGCTTTTTTTTTTTTCCAGGAAGGATGGTTTCGTAAGAGTCCATTTAAGTAAACTGGCATTTGTGCTATATTGCGATCCATAAGAAATTGAAAGAGCTTAAAACTCAGTCTTCTTTGGTGAGTAACGAAAAAACAGAGAATCTTGGCCTATCTTACCATTTCCATCCAAACCCAGTCATATCTCGCCTGCCGTTTAAAGGTAGCTATAGTTTAGAAATATTAGTTCCTAATAGTCCCTGTTCCTTTAGCATAATCCTTAAATAGAGGGGCAGCTTTTCAATATTACAGCTGTCTCATAAACTTCTTAGCGAAATTCTTTCCAAAAGAGCTATCAAGTAGGTGCATCATAGCTTTTTACCAGTGTTGCTAGGGTGGAAGTAGCAAGAGCAGAAGATAAGTCTATGAGGAGAAACAGTGGTGGGGAAAATCTTTCATTTGAAGCAAGGTGAGGCAGAGCTAAGAGCATTGGGGTAGTACTGCTTCCAACCCCAATTTCCTCATGGCACCCATCTTTCCTTTATTCAGTTCCTGCACTCCATGCTGCTGAATGTTGCTCACACTTCTGGAGAAACACTGCTGTGGCAGGGTTGAGTTCTTTAAATAGACACTAACTTTGTTGCAAAATAAAATTATGCCAAGTTACTCTAGCACAAAGGATTTGTCAAAATTAGTAAAAAGTATTTTTAAAACGATTATAAGTGACAACAACAACAAAAATAGTATCATTAGACATGTATAAAGAACTAAGTCCCAACCACAAATATGGCTATTGAGTGATGCTTAAAAAATGTTAATAAGGTAGAGTAAACTACCCTAAAGGAACAGTTTAAGGATTGCTTCTAACACAGGGTTTACTCATATGGTACCAAGGAGAATAAGCTTCCACTCTCATGAAAATTTTACATGGAAAGGTAAAATTAAGTGGCAGTCCAGGGAGAAGGAAAGCATACAGAAGAGCATATGATTCATAATTTTATTCTCAGATAGCAAGAGGCACTCAGTATAATCCAGAGCACCTCCTAGCTCACTTGATGTCATGTGGAGGGCTTTTTGAATCCTAGATGGTCTAAGAATAGGGAAGTTGAAAGGAAGCCTTTCCCGTCCACCCCTCCCCAGGCTGAAATTCATCATTTGTCAGTTTTTTACAGCATAGTACTGAGTTCAAAAGAATTCATGGTGAAAAAACTGTCCCTGCAAGAATTCTTTTCCACACCATCTAAAGCTCCATACTCATTAGTGTAACCTCCTTATCACACAAGAATGGAAAAGATTCCCTAGCCATGGTAACATGGAACCAGGATTCTCCTAATGGCTGCTTGTTGCTTGTGGTTCAGTTAAATTGTGTTTCCTAATTATGCCATAATTTATATTTTTTCCTCAGTTCAATCTTGCATGATAAGCATATGATGGACTGCAATTTATCATGATCATTAAAAGTGACACTGAAGGTGGTCATTAATCATGGTCAGTAGTAAAACAAATAAATGGAGTGTGGTATATCTTGGACATCTATGAAACAGGATTAATTTGAATTTGTAATGAGATCATAAAATAGAATAGATGAGTGCTTATATACAAAGGTGGAGAGTAGGCAGGCATGTGCCATGTAGTTCATCACATACAGTTTTGAATTTTCTGGGGGAAATATTTCATTTGTTGGCAGTCCATTTTTTTTCATCAGACCTTAAAATGATACACTACAAAAGACTGCATACATGTATGTACTATCTTAGTTACCATATTATATGAAATAGCATGTGTAATTTCTGAAGAACAGGAAGAGAGACAGGAATTAAATTCTTCTGGCTATGTGACTTTAATTTTGTGAAAAAGTTTGATCAAAAAACTCCTGGTATTCTTCAAGGTATCTATTCCTGGCAGCAGTTAAAAAAGATAAGTTCACTGTTGCCTCAGTTTCGTCTGGCATTCCCCTTTTGTGATATTTCCCCATGTCCTTTTGAGTATATATTATTCAAGTACTTCCTGAGATCTGCGGCTATTCAAAGGGCCATATACTAATACATAAAGAAACAACAAAGCTCAGGCTTCCATATATATCTGTTCCCTCTCCCACGTTTAGGTGGGCTGTTGCCCACTTTTCAGAAAGGCATTATTCCAGTTCTTGAGCTTATAATCTACCAATAACCAGTTAGCTGAAGGAAATCTATTTTAGGCTGCCCTGACCAACCACCTAAATTAGGAGCCTAGGAATCACAGGCAAATGAACAGCTAAACTATTTGCTGATCCCTCATTGAGCCTTGTTTAATGCACTCACTAGATTTTAGTAAACCTTTTTGCAGAGATGCTCCTTCCTCTCTTCATTAGGTGCACCCCATTTTGCTCAACAGTCCTTCTTCCTGAAAGAACCCCATAGCTAAAGCATCAAAAGCCTTATGAGTGACAGTATTGCACAGCTACATGTTTATTACCCAAATGTACAGTTTTCTGCCTTGCATTAGAAAGCTTATTTAACTTTATCCCAACCAAAAACCCATCAAAATCCTTGTTTCTTACATAATTACTGGACCATCATAACTACAACATCACTCCAACACTACCAAAACAGACTTCTCCCAAGGCATTTACCATTTGGGAAGGATTGATTAAAAGACAAACCTTAGCATCTATATCCTTCGCTCCAGTGTTCTGCAGTAATTTTATTTTTTTCACGGTAACCCTGGCAGTATCATTACTGCATACATGGAGAAATATAGCATGAGATACTCAGAAGACCAGATGAGTTATGGCAACCCTTCCATAATGTCTCAGATTTGGGACCTTAGTAAGAAATAGATCTTCCAAGATAACAAGTCCAGTTAGTAGATGGATGGAGAAAGCTCTTTGTCCTGTACTGTCATGGTTAATATATATATATATATTATATATATAACCATGACAGTACAGGAGAGAGACAGAGAGAGAGTTTTCCATTTTGATGGGTGGGGGTTCAAATGCGCAGCACTGTCTGCTGCCAGAGGTGACTAGCTGCTAGCTTTCATCCTCCACAGCATCCAGTTTTTCCTTGCCTGCTAAGCCCTTTCTGTCTAATTCTGTTCCACAATCTTAGAGGTCTCCTCTTATACCTGTAAGTTCTTGTATTCATGGATGATTCTCAGCCTTGTCACCTCTTCCTACAAATATCTCCTGAATAAATTTGCTATCAGGAACTTCTCACACAGAAACCCAAATCAAGACCTGCTTGATAACACTGGCGGTTTGAGGTCTCATCAGGACACAGCCCATACAGTTAAAGGCAGGAGGTGAAAGCATTAGTGTTTTTTAGGCATTATGGTTTTTGTGTATTGGCATATTCCAGCAACTACAATATTATCACTTTTGCTAACTTTGGGGGGGTGGGGAATCCCTATGCATTCCTTACATTGTGGATAACTCAGGAACCTTATAGTAAAAGGCCTCCAGAATACAGAAACTGAAAATCTTCCTTTTAGTCACAGTCCCCTAAGCTGTTTACTGGCTCTTACTGTTCCTTTATCCTTGCAGAAGGCTACCATTACCCTCTACCCCTACATATATGACCTCCTGCCCATTGCTGGAAACCTACTTCTCTCCACTTGTATGAAGGTTAAGAGACCGGGAAGAGAGATATTGCCTCCTTGCCAGCTTCCTTAGTCATCGTAAAATTTCAGCTCCAATTATCAGTAAACAGTGGAGAATTGTATGGATCTAATTGACTGCTCTCACAAGAAAGTACATGTAGCAGCTTTGCTGCCTCCCTACCTACCTTAAATTGTGTTCCCAGAAAGTTAATATTTTCCTGCAGAACAGTAGCCAAAATATATATCTATTCTTGTGGTGAAGTTATGTACCCCATCATCCTTGAATAACCTTGTTATCACATACACACTGTGCTAATTTTTCTTCACATATATTTTAGATCTGTCAACCCTCCAAGACCTAGCAACTCTCCACTATACCCATCACTGCAACATTTCCAATGAGGATAAGCCTCTGGGGAAAAATAATGCCCAAAATCTTGCTTTACCTTGATGCATTTCCCTACAAAAGCCTAAATCATCTTCACCCAAGTATGAAAGCTTTGCAGTAGGTGACCAGGAAGCTGACAAGAAACATAATAGGTTTCCAATGCTACATGCCCATATTCTGTCAGATCCAATCCAATCCAGGTTTCCAGGATTGGTGAAGAGGCCAATCATAAGTTACTCAACAATCAAAACTGGTTCCATAACGTAAATATCTTATTTTATTTCTGTATAACTGCCGCGTGGCACTCTCACATTTATGTAACCTTGAAGTCTTGGCTTCTAATCAAAATGAAAGCTTTGTACTTTTCCACGCTTGTTTTAAGCTACACATGCGTATTCTGTAAGTTTCATTTCTTATCTGTAAGTGTCATTCCTGCAGAAACAAAACTTATGTAGAAAATCTACTTAGTAACTATTATGTAAAAGAAACTATCCTATCCCTGTATGCTTAGCTTATATCATAGTTAGTGTCACAGAGGCAGTCCAACCACCATCTATAAAAGAGGTAAAGAGGCAGGAAGTAGCAGAGATGACGACTGGATGACCCTTCAGACCTGATCACCCTGTAGCCGGTCTTCAGCTCTCTGTCTGGGCGTATCCCGGTGAAAACCAAGGCCTCGAAAATCCGATAATCGACAACGATTCACCGTGTTACAGTTTTGTATCCACCATCTCGTTTATGAGCTGTTGACCAGCCCTAGGATAACCAGTGGGCAGCCGCACCCATCATTGGACTAGTTCTAATGGTGAAAAGCAAGAGCTTGCTAGGGAACCTTGTGGGCCAACAGACCCCCTTTGTATCCGGCATACTGTAACTGAAGAAACATCGGAGACTCCATCTCTCGACTGCCTGTCTTCGCAGCTTAGACAGTATATTTACGCTTTTTATACTTATATTTACTGCAACTTCGTTCCAGCCAGTCTCCCCTCTTATTCGTAAGAGGGTGAGGCCAGGTGAGTGAATAAAACAAATTTTTACTTTACCTTATATTTACTCTGTAATAACTTCTATTACTAACATCCCATCTCAATGAGCTGTTGACCAGTTCTGGGACTTAAGGAGTCGGCAGCCGCACCCATCATTGAACTAGTTCCAGTGGTGGAAAGCAAGGGCTTGCTCTGGAACCCCGTGAACCAACAGACACCCTACAAACTTATTATAGAAAACTAACAACTTACTCTAAGTCGTCTACTTGCGCCAGCTCGGCAAACCTCGAAGGCGGTCATAAAGCTACCTCCAATCCTGCCCCACAAGCCGTGCGCTCGCGCACTCCGTAAAGCCCGCGGCTCCCCAAGCGGTGCCAGAATCGCAAGCCCAGCATTCCGCCACACATAAAATGGTTTCCATTTCACTTAATTAGTAAATTCTGGAGGAAGAAAATAAAGGATCCATCAAAATCATTACAATCTGTTCCAGTTAACAATTCATGCATAGTACTTAGGATCTTTCATAATTGCAATGTTGATGTTGAGGAATTTGCTCCAGTACTGAATATCAAGAATTTGGGCCTGGGTTTTGTTTTTTTGTTTTGTTTAGTGGTTTGACCAAATCCTTGTTTTCAGCCCTTACAGTGCAGTTTGATTTATGCATTTCACATCAGATAGCCATTACATAACAAAGAGAAATCTTCTCAGCTGCAAGGACAGAAGCACAAGACTCCCCCACTTCCCTCATCACCGGGTACAGAATCACAGAGATGAAAGATCATATGTTCTCTTCCTGGCTCTATTACTCTTGCATTCTTGGCTACTGAAGCAACCCAGCTCCAACAGGAGGAGTGAAAAGTGTCCCCTACACAGACACTATTATAGAGTCTGATGAGAAGCATACGTTTGAATGCCAGAACCTGAGGTTCAAGTATGAGTACTGGAGGGACATAGGGCCGAGAACACTGCTCTTCCACTTCTCAGGTAAGTTTGCACATGTACAAAAGGGAAGCCTTGCAATTTAGACAGTGACTTAAAATAAAAGAATGAAGCAGCCACCTGCATATGTTCCAGGTGGCTTCCCCTTGGGTTGTGAAAAAATGTGTAATGCCCCCTTTCCATAGAATGTGTTAGCTTAGAATATCACTCACCCACAGATCTGTTTTTACCATAGGCAATCAGTAAGAGAATAAAACAACAAAAGGATTTCTTTCTATGGAATGCAAGAAAAACGTTAAGTTCAAAGATAAAATAAAAAAGATGAGATCTGCATCTTACTCTGTCATCTGGCTAGAACCTAACACTCGTGAGACTCCTGCCAGTGTTTCCAGAGATCATCCTTCCTGTTGATCCTGTCAGCCCTGACTGCTGGGGACCTGGACTTTCCCTAAAGCTTGGGATCTCAAGATCACCTCTATCACCAAAGCAGTTTCCTGAATACCTCCAAGCCAGCCTCACCCATGCAAAATCAGTATTGTCCCAATTCCTCATGAGTATCAAAATTCTCTGGCAAGTTCTCCATATCTGTACAAAACCACAAGAAAATCTTTGTGGTACCCCCCCTCAAGCCCCCCAGATTTGATAGGGTTTGTGACAATGCCCTGTCAGCAGATAGTCTAGCACGCTTCAGTTTTTTTACCAGTTTTTTTACCAGCCAGACCCCGCAATGGTCACACCTGTAGTTCACATTTACTTGTACCAGTTTTATCAGTCTTAACTGACCAGCAAATCTAATGTGCTTCCAGTTTTATGTGTGGACCCAAACACCACATGGGGCAATACCATGAATGACAGGATAGCTATAAAACTCAGGACAAACACCCAAAGTGGCTTTGTGTAAGGTCTCCTACAACAATGAATATTGAAGTGTCCAATATCAGAGCTGAGTAGAAAAATATTAATGAAATATAGTCTATATCTAGTAGTATAGCACTGATGACTTTGTCCTTGAAGTCACATATTTGTTTGATAAGAGCTCTTTCCTGTTACAAGTTATTTTTTGCTATTAACATTGTAAGACTATAATGCTGTTAGTGAATTTTAAAATCTCCCAGCAGAATTATATTATTATTTGTAAGACATTCTGAGATATTGATCTGCTTCACTTATAAGTAATTCATAGACTTTAGTGTTGAACAAAAGGTACAATATCAAGAAAATGTGCTGTAGGGCATAACTTGTAGAATAATTAAAAACTTAAAATTACTTCTTTTGACTTAACACCTTTACATTCACTTCAGAATAACTTTACATGACTCAACAGTATAATAGCAAAAGGTTTATGGAGAAAAATCAGGAACTGATTTTTATATCTAGCATACAACCTTCTCCTGCATAAGCTGATCAATAGTTTCCTCCTTCTCTGACTTTCAGACTCTGTAGGAAATTTGAAATAAAAAGTTTTAAGAACGTACCAGTTAAAGTATTATTTAAATATCCCAAAGAAATCATGCTTGAAAAATTTGGATTCAATTAATGATGTCAGACGAAGTAGGTAACACCAAATATATGCATTGCCCCCCTAAAGCTAGGAAGGCAGTGCCTATAAAACAAAATCACTTTCTCCTTTGCTTTAATATATGGTCTGTCTAACTTGTTCTAATGGTTTTAAATGCATTCATGCATGGGATAGTTAGGGGGATAGAGAACAGGGGTGATTTGTAGAAAAGCAGAAATGATCCCAAGAGTGCCTTTTCCATATTATCCATCTCAAGGGAAAATAAATAAGAAGACTAAATGTCCATCAGAAATACACATAATTTTTTATGTAATCCTGTGTTTGATATTTAACTTGGTCCCACCACAATTCCCTAATCCTCCTAACCTTGGAGTCAAAAGATCTTTTAATTAAAATGCTATAAATGTTCCTCCTCGGCCATCTCTAAATCTCCAATCCTCTTAACTTGCCTTTTAAAAGTATAAGCACCTTATTTCCTTACAGAAAAATCTTGGCTCTGGTACAGCATGGCACAGAGCCCAGCCAAGGTATGTAGCCAGTTGGATATTGCAAAGAGGATATGCTATATGCAATAACAACATGTCAAAAAGGGGGAAAACCCACTTTATAGCTGTCTATATGTAAAGCGGGGGATTTTGTACCATCTGGGTTTTTAGTTAGGAATAATATAAAGGAGGGAATATATGGCTGGTTGGTAGGCAAGGAGGAGCTTAAAAGAGGCTACATGTTGATACTTTTGACTGTAAATCAGAATGAAATAAGAGTAAAATCCTAGCTCTAGTCAGGCCAGTGGAAAAGCTCCCATTGACTTCACCTGGGCCAGGATTTCATCTATGGGCATTTTTACATGTGCTGTGGGACACAGCACCGGGCACTTTAATTAGCAAGCCATGCTAATTAAAAGTGCCCTCATGTCATGTATCAGTGTTCCTTACGCTGAAAAAAATGGTGTTGGGGCATTTTGAACAAAAGCTCATTTAATGGGTTTTATTTCAAAGTGCTTTCATGAGCTTGGACTCACTTTATCACATTTTGGTTGCATCTACCAAAGATGCTTAATTGAACATTAGAACATTAGCAGAGTTTACTGCACAGTAAGCATGTGCATCTACACGTGCACGTGCTTACTGTGCAGTAAACCTCCCTAATCCAGAGTAAATTTGCTATCTGCAAATGAAGTAGCAAATTTACTTGAGATTAGTAATGGCACAGTAGGACTTGTGTAGACACCTGGTCAGAAGCAAAATCTGCTCACAGCCAGCTGTAACTCTCTACCTGCAGGAGCTGCCTGCTTCCAGGGCGGGCTCTGCCACAGAAGCTTGGGTGGGGACTGTGTCTCCATGCCCCAACAGCATGAAGCTCCAAGCCCCTTGCTCCAAGATTGTAATTGGGCAGTGGGGGCTGGGAGACCCATATCTCCCAGTGCAGACTCTGTGACCACAGGGAGTCACAGAGCTGGCACAGAGAGCTCCCTACTGGCAGGGGCAGAGGAGCCTGTTCTCTCCACAGCTCTGCAACCCTCCTGCCCCTCCCCCCAATCACTGGCTGGCCACTGCGGGAACCCCCAGCTTCAGGATGCACCAGTTGTTCTTGCTGCCTGGCGTGCTGGGTGGGGGCTGGGAACTGTCCAGGTAAGGATGACTGAGGTGCAGGGCTTGAAAAGAGCTTCAGTGGTGTGGTAGATCCCAGCCACCTGCTACGATTCACCAGTGGGGCAGCTAGCAACAAGCTAGCTGCTAGCTGCCCCATCAGTGGATTGGGGTAAGGGGCTGGAACTGACCACCCTCACCTGCAGCTCTTTCCAAGTCCCCAGTCCCTGATTAAGGAGCCAGGATTGGGAGCTCCTTGCTGCTGGGGGGGTAGGGGGACTTTGTCTCCTGGTCTGGTACTCCCTATTGGCCCCTGGGCAGCAGGAGCCCATTACAAAGAGCAGAAAATCTTCTCCCTAATCCTCACATGTATAGACACCTGCACAAAAGCACTTACTCCAAGGTAGTTTACACCAGACTAAGTTTAAGATGGATCAAATGTATGTGTAGATGCAACTATGTGAAAGAACATGCACAGAGCAGCATATCAAATAGAGTGATTAGAATACAGAAGACAGGGAAAGGAGAGAGGGAGCCAAGGAGGAGGGGCAGTGCTGAGAAAGGTAAACAAGCAATAACCTCATAGGGATAAAGGTGTCACAAAAGCTAATCTAGGTAGGGTGCAAGAGAATCAGTATACTCTGTTTAGACCATACACTTAACACAATCTAGTCTCTGGGAAATTTCTTATTCCACACTTTCTCATTTAGTTTTGTTTTTAAGGTTTTGTTATCTAAGAACAGCTACTTTAGGTCAGTAATAGTATATCTATGGAGGTTAAAGTGTAATCCCACAGTTTGTGCATCTTTCTGGAACTGATTTCAGATGGGGACTATAAGATGGTGATGGCTGTAGGGTTGTGCGAAACAACACTGTTTCATTTGAACTTCCATTTTGCCATTTGTAAAGGACGGTGTTTCGTTTTGCTGTTTCAGAGCACTATTCTGTTTCATTTAATCAAAACTGTTTAGCTGTTCTGACGTTTCGCCCACAGGCTATAATGAGGAATCATGAAAATGCCAATAACTTTGTCATTTCTTTCATGATTTGAATGAAAACAGCAGGGATGGTAGCCCTGGCTGAGACCATGATTCTTAACAGATTTCAAGGAGATAGGTGCAGGGGTTTCTGGGAAACTGCACCTCAAACTGCTGACAAGCAAAGCTCATGGCATGTGTGACTTTGTCTGTGTGTTAAGGCACAGTGGGATGAAAGCTGCAGGGATGGTAGCCCTTATGAAGCCATGAACTTTGCTGAGTTTCAAAGAGATAGGTACATGGGGTTCTGGAAAACTGCATCTCAAAGTGTTCAGATCAAAAGTCGTGTCACTTGTAAGTGTGAAGGCACAGAAAAAGCTCAGTTCAAACAATGCTTTTTATGCTGTTTTTCTGTCCCTCCCCCAGAGCACTGGGATTTGAAGGGACCTCAAGGAAGGATCACAGTCACTGGCTAGCTATACATGTCAATATCAGAGCAGTCCTTCCCCCTCTTCCCCCTCCCTCTCCTTACTTCCTCTTTTCCTGCAAGCAAGCCCAGCTTCGAAACTTGAAACATTTCAAAACTTTCAAAACATTTCCAGTGCCCTTGTTTCATTTTGAAGCCTTTCATTTTGATCTCATTTCACTGTTTTGAGCTCAAAACACGTTGAAACAGCTTTGAAACTGAAACACCTCTCAAAATTTTGCACAGCCCTAATGGCTAGGTGCCATAGGCTGCTGGAGGGCTTTCTGAAAACCACTGAGCTACCCTTGCAAAGCCAGAAGGCCAAGGCACTTAAGCAAGCCCACCCCTCCCCAGCCCTGGTACAATCTGTGGGCAAGGCAAGAGCCCCCAAGAGGACACTTGTTTGCCTGTACACAAATGTCAGGAGCTTGGGGAATGAACAGGAGGAACTTGTCCTACTGCCTAACATAAATAATTGTGACATCATAGGAATAACGGAGACCTGGTGGGACTCTGCCCATGACTGGACCATGGGTATAGATGGTTATACCTTGTACAGGAGAGATCGAGTAGATAAAAAGGGTGGGGGTGTACCTCTCTTTGTTAAGAAAAGCTATGCATCAATGCAAGCTGATGTTGGCTACCAGGATGACTGGAGACCCTCTGGGTTAAAATTTGGGGAGAACACAGCACAGGGGACACAATGGTGGGAGTTTACTACAGACCTCCCACTCAAAATCAAAAGCTTGACCAGGAGTTCGCCTGGGAACTTGCTTAGGCCACATGCTCCAGGACCATGGTTGTCATGGCTGACTTCAAGTACCCAAGCATCTCATGGGAGGATTACTCAGCAAAATCTGAGCGACTGCAAAGCTTCCTATCATGCGTGGATGACCTCTACCTGATTCAAGTAGTGCATGGGCCAACAAAAGGTAAAGCGCTGCTCAACCTGGTACTGGCTCCTGGGGATGACCTAATCAGTGACCTAGTGAACAATGGGAAGGTGGGTGACAGCAACCATGAGCTGATCACCTTCACCATCTGCCGTAAAGCTGGCAAGTCAGTCAGCAACATGGAAGTCCTTGACTTCAGGAAAGCCGACTTTCACAAGTTCAGGAAGCTTGGCAGTGAGGCCCTAAGGGACCATGGCCCCAGAGGGAGGGGAGTTCAGGAAGAGTGGTTACTCCTCAAGGGAGCGAACCTCAACGCACAAACTAATTCTATTCCATCTCAGAGGAAAGGCAGCAGGAGGGCACAGCAGCCCCCCTGGCTCTCCAGAGATCTAGCAGACCTCCTGAGGCTAAAAAGAAAGGCCTACAAAGGATGGGATGCACCTCCAAGGAGGAATATTCTGCACTGTTCCAGTCCTGCAGGGAGCAAACCAGGAAAGCCAAGGCTGCAAATGAACTCTAACTAGCTTCAAATATCAAGGACAATAAAAAGTCCTTTTTCAGATATGTGGGGAGCCAGAGGGAAAACCAAGGGCAACATTGGACCCCTGCTGAACCAGATGGGACATCTGACAACTGACGCCCAGGAAAAAAAAAACAACCTACTAAATGAGTACTTTGCGTCGGTCTTTCATCTGTCCCATGGGACACCCATGCCCGCTATGGGACAGGGAGGTCAAGGTGAAGGAGATCCCCTGCCCTCCACCAATTCTGACCTTGTCAATGAACACCTTGAGAGGCTGGGTACCTTCAAGTCAGACGGCCCTGACAATCTACACCCCAGGGTACTCAAGGAGCTGGCGAGCCTCTGGCAGGTATCTTTGGAAACTCCTGGTGCTCTGTTGTAGTGCCTGAAGACTGGAAGAAGGCCAATGTGGAGCCTATCTTCAAGAAGGGAGGAAAGTAGATTCAGCTAACTATAGGCCCATCAGCCTGACTTCTATCCCACGGAAGGTCTTAGAAAAGTTTATTAAAGAGGCCTTCTTTAATGGACTGGCCAATGCTAACATCCTGAGGGATAGCCAGCATGGGCTTGTTGTGGGTAGGTCTTCCTTACCAATCTCATTAACTTCTAGGACCAGGTGATCTATCACCTGGACAAGGGAGAAGATATTGATGTCATGCATCTTGACTTCAAAAAAGCCTTTGACCTGGTATCCCATGATCACCTCCTGGCGAAACTGGCCAACTGTGGCCTTGGGTCCACCACAATCCACTGACTGGGGAATTGGCTCTATGGTCAGACCCAGGGGGTGGTAATTGACAGAAGTCAATCGTCATGGTGCCCTGTGACCAGTGGGGTCCCCAAAGGCTCTGTCCTTGGGCCCATATTGTTCAACATCTTCATTAATGATGTGGACATTGGAGTCAGAAGCAGATTGGCTAGGTTCACTGATGACACCAAACTTTGTGGCAAAGCATCCACACCAGAAGACAGGCGGGCAATCCAGGCTGACCTGGAAAGGCTCAGCAAATGGGTGGATGAGAACCTGATGTGTTTAACACTGATAAATGCAAGGTTGTTCACCTTGGGAGGAAAAACCTGCAGCATCCTTTTAGGTTTGGCAGTGCTACTCTGGCTAGCACTATGGAAGAAAGACACTTGGGGGTCATGACTGACCACAAGATGAACAAGAGCCTGCAATGTGATGCTGCAGCTAATAAAGCGACCAAAATGCTGGCTTCCATTCATCGATGTTTCTCAAGCAAGTCCCAGGACGTCATTCTCCCCTTGCACTCGGCCTTAGTGAGGCCGCAGCTGTAGTACTGCATCGAGTTTTGGGCTCCACAATTCAAAAAGGATGTGGAGAAGCTTGAGAGAGTCCAGAGGAGAGCCACGTGCATGATCAGAGGTCAGGAAAAAAGACCTTATGACAATCGGCTGAGACCCATGGGGCTCTTTAGCATGGAAAAGCGCAGGCTCAGGGGTGATCTGATGGTCACTTACAAGTTTATCAAGGGTCACCACCAGTACCTGGGGGAATGTTTGTTCACCAGAGGACCCGAAGGGATGACGAGGTCGCACAACTATAAACTACTGCAAGACTGTTTCAGGCTGGACATAAGGAAGAATTTCTTTACTGTCTGAGCCCCTAAGGTTCGGAACAGCCTGCCATTGGAGGTGGTTCAAGCACCTAGATTGAACACCTTCAAGAGGAAATTGGATGCTTATCTTACTGGGATGCTATGACCCCAGCTGACTTCCTGCTCTTTGGGCGGGGGGCTGGACTTGATAATCTTTCAAGGTCCCTTCCAGCCCTAATGTCTATGAAATCTATGAAAAACCAGAACAGGTTTGCCTCCTATGGCTATTTTGAGATGTCCTTGTCTCTCAAGAACAAGCTACATACCTCCCATTCTCCAGGCATCAGGCCTTGCAAATACCAACCATGTCCCCTCAAAAATACAGACCACATTATTACCTGACCCATTAATGTGGATTATAATATCCAAGGTTTATTCAGTTGCACCTCTACCAATGTTAAATGTGCCATCACCTATAAGGTGTAAAACTGTCCTGCCTTCTGCCTGACTTCAGACTAGCATAGCTAACTACCTCTTTCTATTCATTATTGGTCATTTATGAGAGACAAATGATAATGTCTTGCAGTAGGTAAACATTTAGATTTTTTACTTTCCCTAGCAATTTGCAATATCAGTATGCAAAAAACGAAAAAGTAAACCTAAAATTATACTTCACGAGAACTGGACAAGATGACTGAAAACAAAAAGAAAAATCTGTTTGATAATCCAGGTGAATCTGCAGGTGAATCTTGAAAAGCATTCCCCCCCTCCAGTCTTTTAAAAGAAAATGATTCATACTGAATAGATAAAAATAAGTTTTTAATATCTTATTCCTGTAAATGTTTTATTTTATTTCTGTATAATTGCCGTGCGGCACTCTCACATTTATGTAACCTTGAAGTTTTGGTTTCTAATCAAAATGAAAGCTTTGTACTTTTCCACGCTTGTATTAAGCTGCACATGCATATTCTGTAAGTTTCATTTCTTATCTGTAAGTGTCATTCCTGCAGAAACAAAACTTATGTAGAAAATCTACCTAGTAACTATTATATAAAAGAAACTATCCTATCCCTGTATGCTTAGCTTATATCATAGTTAGTGTCACAGAGGCAGTCCAACCACCATCTATAAAAGAGGTAAAGAGGCAGGAAGTAGCAGAGACGACGACTGGATGACCCTTCAGACCTGATCACCCTGTAGCCGGTCTTCAGCTCTCTGTCTGGGCGTATCCCGGTGAAAACCAAGGCCTCGAAAATCCGATAATCGACAACGATTCACCGTGTTACAGTTTTGTATCCACCATCCCATTTATGAGCTGTTGACCAGCCCTAGGACTAACCAGTGGGCAGCCGCACCCATCTTTGGACTAGTTCTAGCGGTGGAAAGCAAGGGCTTGCTAGTGAAACCTGTGGGCCAACAGACCCCCTTTGTATCCGGCATACTGTAACTGAAGAAACATCAGAGACTCCACCTCTTGACTGCTTCTCTTCATAGCTTAGACAGCATATCTATGCTTTCTATACTTATATTTACTGCAACTTCGTTCCAGCCAGTCTCCCCTCTTATTCGTAAGAGGGTGAGACCAGGTGAGTGAATAAAACAAATTTTTACTTTACCTTATATTTACTCTGTAATAACTTCTATTACTAACATCCCATCTCAATGAGCTGTTGACCAGTTCTGGGAATTAAGGAGTCGGCAGCCACACCCATCATTGAACTAGTTCCAGTGGTGGAAAGCAAGGGCTTGCTCCGGAACCCCGTGAACCAACAGACACCCTACAAACTTATAGAAAACTAACAACTTACTCTAAGTCATCTACTTGCGCCAGCTCGGCAAACCTTGAAGGCGGTCATAAAGCTACCTCCAATCCCGCCCCACAAGCCGCGCGCTCACCCGCAGCTCCCCAAGTGGTGCCGGAATCGCAAGCCCGGCATTCCACCACAATTCCAAGATATTGTTTTATCTCAGAATTAAAAATCTAGATTAGAAGCCAACTGTTATTTGCAATAATTACATGTTCTATAGACCGTATGTTCTGAGAAGAAAGATTCATTTAACTGTTTGGAACAAATACCCATACCTGCCAAGTTCTTGGGATCCTGCCAGATTTACACAGTAAGGGCCAGCTTTGATTCTACTCATTAGAAATGCCCTGTCGTACCTGGTTCTGGCCACAGGCGATGACCTGGTAAGGGACCTCCAGGTTCTTGACCACCTGGGTGATAGCAATCATAACTTGCTGGAATTCACCATCCATCGCAGGGTGTCAAGGGCCTGCAGCAAGGCAGTAGCCTTAGACTTCAAGAGGGACAACTTCAATGAATAAAGGAGATTAGTGGGAGAGGCGCTGGGGTTCTCGAGAGCAGGGGAACTCAGTGCCCAAGATGAGTGGTCGTTCCTTAAGGAGATGATACTCAGGGCCCAAGGGGTGACCATCCCAACAAGAAGCAAGGTGGAGCAGGAGTGCCCAAAAGTCCCCCTGGCTCACCAGGGGTGTCCGGGAATGCCTGATTGCCAGAAAGGCGGTGTACAACTGGTGGAAGGGGGGTGCTGTCTCCAAAGAGGAGTATATCTCCTCTGCTCGGGCCTGTAGGGGGGCTGTCAGGAAAGCTAAGGTGGATATAGAGCTAGGACTAGCATCCAAAATCAAAGATAATAAAAAGTCCTTTTTCAAATATATAGGGAGGATGAAGAAGGCACTGGGAAATGTGGGGCCCCTACAAGATTCTCTGTGCAATCTGGTGGTTGCACCAGAGGAGAAAGCAGACCTTTTTAACCAATTCTTCACCTCTGTTTTCTTGGGCAGGGACTGGGACTTCCCCACCGTGATGCAAGACAGACTCGAGGGGAATGCCTCCAGACCTCAGGTTGGGGAACACCATGTTAGAGAGCTTCTGGAGGGGCTGGACATGTTGAAATCAGCAGGTCCAGATGCTCTCCACCCCAGGGTGTTGAGAGAGCTAGCAGGGGTTATTTCAGGGCCCTTGGCATGGCTTTATGAATGCTTGTGATGCTCAGGCCAGGTGCCAGATGATTGGAAGATAGCCAACGTGGTCCCCATCTTTAAAAAAGGGAGGAGAGAGGACCTAGGCAACTATAGGCCCATCAGTCTTATCTCAATCCTAGGGAAACTGTTTGAAAAGATCATCAAGGAGCACATCTGTGATGGGCTGGCTTCAGGGATGATGCTCAAGGGCAACCAGCATGGTTTCATTAGGGGCAGGTCATGTCAGACCAACCTGATTGCCTTTTATGATCAGGTCACAAAAGCATTGGATGCAGGTGTCGCCATGGATGTAGTCTTTCTGGACTTCAGCAAGACTTTTGACACCATCTCCCACCCCATCCTCATTAAAAAACTAGGCGACTGTGGCATTGATGCCTACACAGTCATATGGATTGCAGATTGGCTCAAGGGTCATACTCTGAGGGGTGGACAGGTCATATTCGTACTCAGAGGGGTGGACAGGTCATATTCAACCTTGGGAAAAGTGGGCAGCGGAGTCCCCCAGGGCTTGGTCCTTGGGCCCAAGCTGTTCAATCTCTTTATCAGCGATTTGGACGATGGGGTGAAAAGCAACCTGTTTAGGTTTCCTGATGATAGCAAAATTTGGAGTGAGGTGAGCATGCTAGTAGGGAGAGAAAGACTGCAGCAAGACCTGGATAGGTTGCAGGGGTCGGCTAACAAAAACAGGATGTGTTTCAATACTGAGAAGTGTAGGGTGCTGCACCTGGGCAGTAGTAAACAGCAGCACACTTATAAGATGGGAAACTCCCTTCTTGAGAGCACAGAGGCAGAAAGGGATCTTGGAGTCATTATTGACTCCAAGATGAACATGGGCCGACAATGCGAGGTCACGGTTGGCAGGGCTAACTGGACCTTGTTGTGCATCCACAGGTGCATCTCAAGTAGAGCCAGGGAGGTGATCCTCCCCCTCTACACGACACTGGACAGGCCACAGCTGGAGTATTGTGTCCAGTTCTGTGCACCCCACTTCAGGAGAGATGTGGACAACATTAAGAGGGTCCAGAGGAGGGCCACCCGCATGATCCGGGGACAACAGGACAGACCCTGCAATGAGAGACTTCGGGACCTGAACCTGTTCAGCCTTCACAAGAGAAGGCTGAGGGGGGACTTTGTGACCATCTATAAACTCACTAGGGGGGACCAGAAGGGTTTGGGAGAGACCTTGTTTCCCCTAGCGCCCCCTGGCATGACAAGGAATAACGGCCACAAGTTGTTGGAGAGTAGGTTTAGATTAGACATCCATAAGAACTACTTCACAGTTAGGGCAGCTAGGATCTAGAACCAACTTCCAAGTTGGGGGTCTTTAAGAAGAGGCTTGATGCCGACCTGGCGGGAGTCATTTGAGGCCAGTTTTTCTCCTGCCCAGGCAGGGGGTTGGACTTGAAGATCTACAAGGTCCCTTCCAACCCTACTTCTATGATTCTATGATTAGGCATGTAAATGCACTTTAGCTCCTTATTGCAATTTTCCTCCACCCTGTTCAAGTCCTCAAAATCCACCTATTTTTAATGCATGTATTCTTATAACATACCTTTCTCTTGCACTTAAAAACAAGTCACAAAAAAAAGATAGGAGGAGAAAGATCTACCCACCTTTTGCATGAACTGTTTTTCAGGGACTTGATCAGGGCGGGATAGAATCACACTTGGGATAGAAGCAGATGTCACATTAAGATAAACTTTACTTGGTTAATCTAAATGCTGATCTATGCAGATGTTCTGAGAAGTTAAACTGGGAAAAAATGTGGTAGGCGTGATCTAACTTAGTTCATCTGAGGAGGTGAACTTTGATCAGGAATGGGTTAGCCCAATCTAAGGGGCATCTGCACACACCTTGACTGAGCTGTTTAGCCTCATGCCCCTCCCTGCACCTGGACTGTAGCAGAAACTCCAGCCCAGACCCACCCACTTCCTCATCAGCTGCTGTTATTAAATGTTTGCGCACACTACTCCTGCTCAAAGATTACATGACATAAAGCTTTGTGATTATAGACAAGGTGCAGTGAATCTTTGCAGGTACACTTAGACACCTAAATCTACTTACACACCTAATAAATGACATAGATCTGGCCCTAGATTTCTCTGAAGTGCATGGACTCACAGTATGCGGATTCATAGTTTTGAATGATACTGTTTTATGTACAAGAATAAACCAGTATCTCCTTCTCAGTGGGCATATTTTAAGATCTTTTAGAAGTAAATATTGTCATCCAGAAGTCCTACAGCTGTGGGAAACTAACATTTGTATAAAACATAATAACATATAAAATACCACATCTTACTTTGGGAAAGATTCCCCGTCTCCCCCTTCCTTCCCCCCACTACAAAGACTAGAAATTGGTTTATTATAAAATGTAGAATTTTACAGATGCTGATTGTTCAAACACAGAAAAGATGAAGGAGTTTGTGAAACTTAGCATTAATACTATTTTTCAGTACTGTCATTTCTAGGATAAATTATAGGTTTTTTGAGCACGGTCCAGATTATATCATTTGGGACCATATTAAGTTCCTACACAGTGTTTGACTCTTAAGGGCCCTAATCATATCTGGTGTTTCTGGTCATTACTATTGTATTAGTATAGTATTTGAATATGTCCGTGTGTGTGTGTAGCATGCACATACACATGCATGGGGGTGTGTGCAGATTTTGCATGTATTACATTAGTGCACATGTACACACACACACATATACATATACTGGTACTTCTATTTTATCAAATAATCAGTCAACCTCACCAAAACAATACTCTTCATAACTGCTTTTATATTAAGTTTCTTTCTTTTACCTTAATATGATTCCTGTGCTCTACTTGAACCTTTTTTGTGCTTTTCTTCACATATAGTAGGACAAGTTCTGTTCATATTTGCAGATATGTGACTACTGAAATAAATTCCATTACTGAGGCCAGAGTTTGGTGCCTTTTTTCCCATTTACTCACTTTGAAGGATCAAAATAGAAATGAAATGGGAGATTTTTAGTGTTTCATATTCACTCTGAATTAGGATAGTGAAGTTAATAAGTTCAGTTATATTCTGCTTAACTGATCTGTATCAGCTATACAGCTATATGTATCCTCAGGTATTTCCTCACTATATAAACATTTTTATTTCAAAATACAATGTCATTCAGCTGCTGATGTATACTCCTCTTTCACAAAGACTGTCTATGCATTTTGAGAAAAACAATATTCTGGGGCTGTAATCAATACTTATTTTACCCATCCCATCTAATTTTACCCATTGCCAAATGGCAGGTGATAATGCCTCTCTACTTGGCATAGGTTAGATATCACCTAGAGCACTGTGTGCAGTCCTGGGTTCCACACTTAAAAAGGATTTGAGAAGATACAGAGGGTCCAGAGGCAAGCAACAAAGATGATGAAGGGTTTGGAAAGCAAGTCATACAAGGAGAGGCTGACAGAGCTGGGAATGTTTAGTTTGTGGAAAAGGTGCTTTAAAAGGAGACATGCTAGTAGTCATCAAGTACCTGATGGTCTGCCATAAAGAAGATTGAAAGCACTTCTTCTCTTTTGCTGCAGAGACAGGGATGCAAGCCAATGGTTTTAAGTTGCAGCAAAGTAAGTTTAGATTGGATTTCAGGAAAATAATCTTCACTGTTAGAATAGTGAGGCAATGAACTAGACTGCCTAGAGAAGTTGTAGATTCCGCATCACTGGCGGTGTTCATGAAGAGGTTGGACAGCCACTGGTTGGGGATGATCTAGATGTAGATATGCCTATGTTCTACTATGGGTATTTCTTGGGCTTTTCTGATTGTCCCGTACCCCCTTTCTGCCACATGTGTCAGGGTATTTTTGAGTCTCCCTTAGAGGCATTTGGTGCTGGCTGCAGGCAAGGCTTAGAATTTTGACTGGAATGTGTCAATGCTCCTGCTGGCACCAAAGCCAAAGGTTCCTGGCTAGAAGATCTTACTCTTCCACTCAGGGTCAGACCACCCACCATATTCAGGGTCAGAAAGGAATTTTCCTCCATGGTCAGATTGGTACAGAGTATGCCGGGGGGCATGGCATATATTGACAACCTTGAACATGTACTGACGATCTTTTATAGAGGCAGGACAATGACTGCCATAGTTTGCCTGCTTTGCTCAAGATTAGAGCGTTATGTCTGTGTTGTCAGGGTTAACAGTAGTCTGATTCAGAGTTTATATTATGGATTGTATAGGATAGTATGGATACGGATGGTCCTGCCTAAGGCAAGGGGTTGGACTAGCTGGCCTCTGGAGGTCCCTTCAATTCATCCAGTCCAGTACTCAAAGCCATTTCGTTTTTCAGTTGAGAAGACATAGACAAGACCTATTGCCCCTAACGTGCTGCAGCTAACTGCTCTGGGGAAAACAATCTTGCTTGAAAGACGGCAACACTGCTTTTGGAAGAGCATCTGAAAAGCCAGCATGAATTTTCCTGTGCTTGCTTAGTTATTCATCAGCTTTATCCTTTTCTCACCCTTAATGACTAGTTTGTAAAGCTCCTTCATCCTTCTAAAGGAAATTTAGAAAGTGTTTGTATTAGCTCTGCCTTTTTAGGTATGGCATTGGAATATCATGCTGGCATTCATGATGCTGTACTGTTCTCACTAGAGCAATAGGTATGTTAGCTGTAATGAGCAGGGAACTGCTAAAATCCCAGTGTAGTAAGGAACTTCCAATAAAATATTATACACTGATGCAATCAATCTTAATATAAATATGTTGATTTTCATAAGCTGAGAATCTGGTGAAATGACTCTTACCTATGTTGATGGAGGGTTAGGAGAAATGTGTAAGTGCCATATGTCCAACCTGAGCTTGAAAAAAAAAAAAAATCCTCACTGCCTCCTACTCAAGAAAAGACCTAGGTTTGTTCTGTTATATAAGAATTAGAAAGGAGAAACCAATTCTCACAAACAAGAATGTCATACCTCAGAGCAACTAGAAGCTGCTATACCTTTACAGAAAACCTTTGTATTTATTCCAGTCCCCTGCTCTCCATAAATATTTCTGCTGAAGAGCCTTTTTATATCAGAACCTTGCAGGGAAGAATAGTTTTATCTGAAAAAGATATGAACTCTCCATGTGCAGCCTAGAGTTGGCTGGGACCTGCCCCAGGATGAGACAGGTCCCAGCCAGCTCTGGGCTGTGCCAGGAAGCAGGAAGCCCCTGAGTCCTGGCACTGCTCAGCTCTAAGCTCCTGTGAAGAGTCAGGAGCTGAGCAGCACCAGGATGTGGTGGGGCATAGAGCTACTCTGTCCCAGCACTACTCAACTCCCAGCTCCTGAGTAGTGCTAGGACTGGGGGAGTTCCCTGTCCCCTGTGGTCCTCTAATGTAGGGGCTGACTGGGAGCAAATTTGCTCCCAGTCAGCACATACACACGCATTACGGTTCGGTATCTACTGCATAGTTAGTTTACTACCGGTATTGATGGGTAGTAACTAACTGCCCAGTAGACTAATTTACTGTACAGTAAATGTGTGACTGTGTAGATTAGTCTACTGCACCATAAAGCATCTTGTGAAGACACACTCACATAGTTTTATGTATGCATTTAAGACTATATGCACATACTTTACAGATTAACTGATGCACTGAAATAGATATAGCCTCATTGTCTCATCATTCTCAAGACTGGTGACTGACATAGTAGGTTATCATTAAAAAATATGCATTGTCTTGAAATTTAGATTTTTGAGCCCCGGTGCCCCATAGAGAAATAATAGTGGGGCACTCAAAACAGTCCCGAGTCATACTGACTACTGCTGAAAGCTATGTATGGGAAGAGATTCAATCTTCTGGCTTCTCCTTCAGGATTAGCATCTTTCATAATAAGCTTTTTGGGCCAGAGGCCAGTGTTTTTTTAATGTCTGAATGGTTCCTACCACTTTCCGTGTACTATAAGATTAATAAATATAATTATAACTAGCAAAATAATGGCCACTGTAGGCAAAAAGGATTAAAAAAATTTTGAGTTCAACTGGCAATGGTCAGAAAGAGCATGGTTAAAGTTGACATGGTTGCAGACAGGCTAAGTCCTCTTTAACTTTAATTTGTTTTCATTTATAGATATACAAAGCTCTCTGAAACATATGTGATTGGGTTTATGATGTACTGGACACTGTAATGGTACAAGGATTAGAAGATATGACAGAAAAAGAGAGCAAGAACTTAATTTATAGCTTAGAGAAAAAGAGATTAAGGGGATATAAAATTGTATAAATTTTTTTTTAAGGAATCAAGGAAACAGTATCAAGGCAGCAAGGGGATTTTCTATGTAGTCTGAAAGAGGTTTAAAAAAAAAAACAGAGAGAGAAGAAATGGCTCCCAAAGTTTGAAATGGGTTAGTTGTTAGGCTAGCAGGGAGGAATCACTCAGAGAGATTAATTCATGGAACAGTCTACCAGAAAAGGAGATGAAGTACCTGTACTGCAAGTATTAAAGAATAGAATAATTCATACACTACTGGTAATAATGTGCTGAAGTGACATGAATAGCACAGGGAAGCAAAGTCTGTGTACAATTCTGATTCCACTGAGGGGTCTATATCAAGGCCTTCTCAACCCAATAGAGGTCTTTCCAGCTATCAAAGATGGAAGAAGTTATGACTTCTTCTAAAATCAGAAATATGCTTTGATTTTGGTTGTGGATTTGTTTTTGTTTCTTGCAGGAGGTAGTATATTTCTGCAATACATGAAGAAACCCAGTTTTGCCATCTCTTGCAATTTTAATGACAATTGGCAATATTTTGTCCTTTTCTTAAAGCCCCAGCTTCTGGGCTGTGTGTGAAAAAACATGAGAATATCACTTTTCATCTTTAAAACAGTAAGCTTCTAACCTTCATGGTCATCAACAAAAGCTGGAAAACATGACCCAAGTGCTTTCTAAGATCTTAAAAACTAGAAAACAAAATGAATAGCAAATGTACTATTGTTTATATCTCAGGATTTCTTAAGTTACAACTCATGATTTTTGAATGCGGGTAGGATGATGTTTAAAATATAAATGAATAACTTCACCTAATCCAAGACAAAATTATTTCCTGCTTTAAATCTATGAAAACAATGACTGATAATGCTTTGTTACTTTCCCACCATATTGTGAAGGATGCTATTATTTGCATTTTTCCCCCATTTCTTCATTGTAGCTACTGGAACATCTATACATAATGCAGTGGTTTCATTTATTATTGTTTGGTGGTGTACCTTTTTGATAAATCCTATAGAACCATTTTTTTTTTTACAGTAAATCCTCCTAGCCCACCTTAAAAAATTAAAGACCTGCAGTTTATTGATCTTTCTGTTTAACTCCATGTTTTGAATAATACATCAGAGAAGTGACAATGTTTTTATGATGTGTTAGTGTCGTACATCATAACTAGCACCACTGCTTCAATGATGAATTATCCAGACAGTTGCATTAACCAGAAAGATAAATGCTGGCATATGGGCATATATGTATCATCTACCTAGAAATAGAGATAAAGATAGATTAATTTATACACAGTTTAAACTTTAGAGATAAATAAAAAGTGTATAACTAGACTGTGTGCTAGCTGGAGAAGAGGTATATATTTACATGTAAAGGAGAAGTTGGAAAGTCCTACACTTGTTTCAAAGTCACATATTCCTTGAGTAAAATTTGATTATCTGGTCTGAAGGAGTCCAGTATAGTAAGAAGATTAAGATTAAGATTTCCTAACTGTAGCAGACCGTGAATCAAGCATGGGTAGTCCTGTCAGTTATTCAATGGTTTTACCTTCTTTTTTTTTAAAACCACAGACTGAATGAAGGTTTCACTGTTAAACTTGTTTTCAGTATCAGGAAACTGGTGTCTATGAATACACTTGCTTCCACCAGCTCCCTCACATTTTGTACTAGTGATATTTATAGATCTTCTGAAACGTGCTACCTGTTTCTATGTTTACTTGATTTTCTGTTTCACTTGCACCGTGAATGAAATTATATTATTTTTCCTAACCTTTTATATAGGCTAAAGGCCATTATATACATGCAAACATGTTATCTTGTTTCACATGCTGATCTTTTTAGTGGAGAGTCTCTGAGACTTATACAAATCAAAGGCTTAGTAAAAGGCTGCTTCTCTCAAATTCACTCATTGGTGATTCACTGTCTCTATTTTATTACTTTTCCTTACATTCTGAGCATTCATGCAGTATGAAACATATTCTAGGCTCATGTTGTCAGTTTTATAGATTCAATTTGCCTAAAACCACACACAGGCAAAAGAGAAGACCAGAGACAGGGAAAAGGAAGATCACAGAGTTATAGTATATTAGGGTTGGAAGGCACCTCAGGAGTTCATCTAGCCCAACCCCCTGCTCAAAGCAGGACTCTCCCCCACTAGATCATCCTATCCAAGGCTTTGTCTATCCCAGTCTTGAAGGATGGAGATTCCCCCACCTCTCTGGGTAACCTGTTCCAGTGTTTTACTAACCTTCTAATGAGAAAGTTCTTTCTCATATCTAACGCAAATTTCCCTTGCTGCAACTTGAGACTATTGCTTCTTATTCTCAGCCCCCTCACCATTTTCATTGCCTTCCACTGAACTCACTCCAACTTGTCTACATCTTTTCCATAGTGGGGTGCCCAGAACTGGACCCAGGACTCCAGATGTGGCCTCACCACTGCTGAATAGAGAGGAAGAAACACTTCCCTTGATCCACTGGCAATGCTCCTATTAATGCAGTCCAGTATACCATTAGCCTTCTTTGCAACAAGGGCACACAGTTGCCTCATATTCAGGTTATTGTCCACTCCAGTTGGTCTCAAGCCTATCCTGGTGAATGGGATTGTTCCATCCTAAGTGCAGGACTTTGAATTTGTCCTTAATGAACCTCAGGAGATTTCTTTTGGCCCAAGTTTATCTATATATTTATTTAGTGCATGCGTGCATGTGCATAGTTTCATTATAGATTTCATTTTATAGCAGAAGGGTTAAACCAGCTTGGTAACAGGAAGTTTTCACTGCACACTTGTGTTAAAAAATAAATTGGATCAAATGCATGGTATACTAGATAACATCTAATTAGACCATCAACTGCAATGCTTGTCCTAGATGCCATGGCTGATACATGATCTTATTCTAGCTTTCAAATAATTGAGTTGAATACAAACAAAACCAAACCTGAATCTTTTTAGAAATCCAAAAATATTTGTGTTCTTCTTTATAAAAAAAAATTAAGTAGTCCTTGTACTAAAAAAAAAAAAAGAAAGAGAAAAATAATCAGTTTATAAAGACTAATCTTGCAGTATTCCCAATTTTGTCAAATGTATAGGCAGAGAGAATAGGACAAGAATATTAGATCTTGTGAACCTTCCTACACAATTCTTTATATATGTGTCAATCCTCCAGAACAGTTGGGGACATTTCCTTTGGCACCTCTAAACCAGGGAGGGCAATGACTAGGGTACAGATCATTCTAAATCAGTGGTTCTCAATGTTTTTGGACTTGAGGTTCCCATCATTGGGCTCTATGCACTCCTCCATAATTGTGTAGCTCCCAATTTCAAAAATTATTTTATACATTACAGTGCTTACCTCCTTGCAGAGAGGCTGGACAGTTGGGAGAGGGGGATCATTCAGGCAGGGACAAGTCTGGACCTGCATTTATCTACTTAGCTTATATGCTTATCTCCTCATTATACACAGCAACCTTTATAGGCTGTGGTAAAGAATCACTGCTTCCAGACATATGTGGTTCAGTGCTCTCCCTCTAAAGCATCCACCCCTGCCACTGTCAGAGAGAGGATACTGTGATAGACAGATTATTGGTCTGACCCAGTCTGCCATTTCTTGTGTACTTATGAGCCCCATTTCCAAGAAGAAAAGAACAGGCATTTGCCTAGTTTGTAGACAGCCATTTTATTGTGTTATGTGAATGGAGACAAACACTGGGAAAAAAAACATGAAGTAGAGGAATATCATGCTAGTGAATTATTGACTATGGAAGAATTGATGAATATTTGTGTAAAAATCAGCAATATCAATTGATTTATCAATCAGCAGCATACAGTACTGGGAACTGAGGGCTCTTCTAGACATTCAGGTTAAGGCATGATAAGATTTGATTTCTGATCCTCACAATTGCACATCCTGCCATGCCACACATGCATGAAAGGAGGTCTAATTATGGGATCCAGGTGTGACTGTGGGATCATGATCCTGGGCTCCCCCTGCACTGGCAAATAGCAGACTCCCACAGATATTGTCTCTGCTCATGAGTCCCATTAGGCTCACAGCAAGGGCAGAGCCTGGAGTTCTCTCCCAGCTGCAAGCCCTGCAGCTGACAAGGTTTGCAGTGGGGAAGATTTCCACATGCTGTCCCTGCAGGTGGTGCACCCCTGCAGCTGGGAGCCCTGTCAGCTGATGAGACACCAAGCCCCAGGGCAGCACCTGGCCACATATTCAATTAAGGGGATAAGAACAATGCCAGAAAGGTATTACACTTTTTTTTTTCTGTGGAATAACTTCATGGCCTATTCTTTGTTTCATCACACCATTATTTGATTAAATATGTGGCTGGTGGGTCATGGGTGACTGGTACAACCTTAGTCAGCAGGAGCACATGCTCCCCCACAAATGACCAGTCAGTGACCCACGGCCAATCTGGGGGTACACCACCACTCTCAGGGGATGCATATGCACTCCCTGCACCCCCTATGTGTTTCCACTGGGCTGGGTCACAACTTAAGATGTGATTAAGTGGTTAATCACACCCTAAGTGTAATGTGTAAATGGGGCCTAATGCATTGATTTGCCAAGTCTCTTGCCAAAATAAAGTCAGCCAGTGAGAGACTATAATAATGGAATGTTTCAGATTTATTACAGCTTCTAAATTTTATCCTGCTTTGCAGTACAACCTCTCATCCATAACAGTTTAATAGAGTACTTTCCTTTGTTATCCCAGGGTCCAAAAAAAAAAGGAAAGGAAAAGAAAGAAATTCCTTATCTTGTTTGCCACCTGTCAAATGAGAAGGAAGGACATCCTAGAAACTGTTGATCAATAAAGCAAGTAACAACATGGATCTTCAATATTAGGAGTCCACTGCCATAGTTATAACAGTAAGTGTACTGGTGTTTCTGCTAGGTACATTGTATAAAATAATCAGCATGCAGAATTTGTAAAATCATATTCTCATGTTTAATTACAGTAACTATGGCATTAGCACAGGTTAAACACAGTGGCTTTGATTTTAATCAGAAGAAAACAATCAAATTCATTCTAGTAGGCATCCAATTCCCCATCCTCCTATTGTATTCTCTCTCTTGTCTTTGTAAAGGTTTTTTCTGGGTTCAGCTTTTCAAACCTTATGAATCATTTGAAATAAAATGCATGCCTGATAATTTGTTACAAAGCTGAAACTCTATGTGCTCATGACAGGTTCTGTTTCAAAGTTATATTGTTAAAATGGTAGTTGCTATTGGTGGTTGTTTTTTGTGTAATTTTAGGAAGGGGGTTCTTTTCTTTCTTCTTTTATATATCGGTCCCCAAAAGACCATAAAATTATTTTAATTAGGGATGCCAACTTCTGTTGGAGAAGCTGAGGGGATAATTACATCATTTATATGCAAAATGGGTAATTTTCTTGTTGCTCTTCACCATTCTCTCCTTTCCATTATTTCCCTACATCTCAGCCCTTCAGTGTTGGGCTATTCAGTTTTATTTGGGTCCATCTGGAGTATCTCTGTCCCTCTGCCATTCAGCCACAGCCATAAAATAAGCATTACCTCAGAAATCAAATAAGCAAAGTTCCAGCCTTCCACTCCATTCCCCACACTCTTTATATTGTGCCTATAGGAATATTGAGGTCTATAATAAAGAAATGGAATTGTCATTTAGTTATTTTGACTATTTTAATAAGTTTTTAAAAATATTCTATTAAGTATAAGAAAGAATATGATGAATTACAGGGAAGCTGCATAAAAATGAAGTAAGAAAAAAGCAAAATTAAAAAATGGAGAGGCAAAAAAGAGACAAGTTAGAAGAGAGATGCCAAAAGTGGCCTCCAGAAATATCTGCAGCAGAAAAACAACAAAAATCTCAGACAAATACAGCAGCAGTGGTAAAAAAAACGTTTAATTCTTTTCAGGGAAAGAGAGATCCCTTTCCATTTTGAGGTCAATAGCTATTAGGGATGGTTAAGCTAGTAAACTTGAAAAAGAACTGGTTTCTCTCACTGATCATTGGCAAAGCAGTGCAGGGAAGCATGAACTGCCACTGCTGTGAGGAACTATACTCTGAAGAGGCTCTAGCATGAACCAGCTACAATTCATTGTTAAGTAATACAGAGGCTTGCATTGGTCTATACTGCTGAGCTAGAATTTAAGTAGAAACCTACGCTGGTCTTTTATACGCTTCTAATTTAGGCAACACCTAGAAATCAGGCACCTGGCCCAAAGAGAATGATTCAAAAACCATCTAATGGGAATTTAAACATCAGACCTCTCTGGGAATTTAAGCATTGTTTAGGTACCGTCCAGTTCCATTCCAGTTTACAACAGAGATAAACAGAAGCTAAGTGTCTTGCTGCTCAAATTGGGCTGCTTTGGTATGGGATTCTAAGCTCAAGCCTCTGCATATCTTTCCAGTGTAAATCATAGACCTCTGAAGACTTTTGTGGTGGCTCTAGTCAAGGTGTTTTTCCTGAATCAGATCATTTCTTACAACTTAGCATTTAAGCTGCCTAAATATAAAACTTAGGCAGAATTTGTTTCCCAATCTAAAACTGCCCTATAGACACTGAATGAAGCAGACCTCTGTCATAATCACGCCTTGGTTCTACTGCTGAACAACATGTATTATTAGGAGTAAAATTAACTAAGAAAATGCCTTGAGTTAGGTGTATGGATAGAGATTTGTTGAACTGACACCAGTGGTCAATTTTTAAGGAGGCATATCAGCTCATACCAATCCAATTGCCAAATGCAGCCTGGCAGCATGGACAGCAGGGTTGAGCTGATAAGTCTGTTGTGGGGGGAGGGGTGGGGGTGGATCAAGGCCTCCATGGTGGGGCAGGCGGTGCCCAGTCAGGACGGGGAACAGGATGGAGGCACAAGTGGCTTGTCTGGAGGGCATGGGAGCAGATCCCACCACTATGTGCACCCCCAGGGGAGGCATGGAGAGTGTGTGCCAACGGATCTGAGCAGGGCTGCTGCTGCAGGTTGGGGCCAGGGCCTGCAGAGGGATTGGGCCAGGCTGTGCTCAGGGCGGGTGGTGGTTTGAAGTGGGAGTGGGGCTACAGGGGTCTGCCACACCCATATTTCATAGATTCATAGATTGTAAGGCCAGAAGAGACCTCAGAAGATCATTGGGTCCAGCCCCATGCACCAAGAAGGAAAGATAACTGGGAGTCAGATGACCCCAGGAAGATGTCTGTCAAGTTTCCTCTTGAAGATTTCCAGGGTAGGTAATTGCACCACCTCTGGAGGGAGCTTCTTACACAATCTGAACATCCTGATTGTGAAGAAATTTTTCCTAATGTTGAGCCTCAATCAATCTTCCAGGAGTTTGTGGCCATTACTCCTGGTCTTCCCCTTGGGTGTCCTGGTGAACAGTTGCTCACTGGGCCCCTGATGTACTCCCCTACTGTAGCAGTAAGCTGCTACCAGGTCCCCTCTCAGCCTTCTTTTCCTCAGCATGAAGAGTCCCAGATCCCTCAGCCATTCCTCATATGGCTTGCCTTTCAAGACTCTGATCATATGGATGGCTCTTCTTTGGACATTCTCAAGCTTGTCCACATCCTTGTTAAAGTGTGGTGCCCAGAATCAGATGCAGTATAACTGCGGTCTCACCAGTGCTGAGTAGAACAGAAGAATCACCTCCTTGGTTTTGCTGGAGATGCATTGATTCATGCATGCCAAAGTATTATTTTCCATACTGGCTACAGCATCACACTGCCAGCTCATATTTATACTGCGGTCTATTATTCCCCCCAGGTCCCTTTCATTAGTGGTGGTAGTCAGTTTGGTGCTGCCAAGTCTGTAGGTGTGTTGGGTGGTGCTCATTCCAAAGTGGAGCACTTAACATTTCTCAATGTTGAAGTTCATCAGGTTCCAGTGTGCCCAACCTGCTAGCCTGCTTATCTTCAAGCATGACCATGCTTCCACATAACTTGGTGTTGTCCACAAACTTGGCTAGTTAGCTCTTCACCCCCACATCCAAATCATTAATAAAGATGTTGAAAAGTACTGGACTGAGCACCGACCCCTGCAGGACACCGCTGCCCACTTCTCGCCAGGATAACACAGATCTGTTCACTATGACTCTTTGGGTCCTACCCTGCAGCCAGTTTCTCACCCACCTGACTATTTTGAAGTTAAGCCCACAATCCTTTGATATTCTCATGAGGACATCGTGGGATGTATGATGGCCAGAACCAAAGGGGTTAATGAGCAATGTATAGCAAAAAAAGATCTGTGTCTTGAAAGTATCTGATAATGGTATATAGTTAATATTGGCTAAGGCAAAGCTTGCAAAATTGTTTCCCACAGACGTATCCTGTCTGTCAGAAGCAAAACCGTAATGTTAAAATTAACTGTCTGTACCAATCATAAGACTAACATGAGCCCCAAGAAGCAGAACTAGAAAACAAAACTGCATACTTAGCTAATCTAATATTTTTTGCTTAAAGGTCAGTAAAATTGACAAATCTAACCACAAGGTATAATTACCACACTTCAATTTTTAACTTTTATTCTTATATTGTCTGTTTATTAGCTTAACCTTTTTTAATTGTTATACGTGTAAACCATATTTTGCCACTTAAACATTTTTGTTGCTATTTTGCTGCTACAAGTAAAATGTATCTTTACTGTTATAAGTGAAACTTGTCTTTGCTTAACTCCCAACTCTGCCTGCTCGATCCCGAACCAAACAGCCCAGTGGCTGACACAGTTGTAGCACCTAGTCAGCCTGCAACTACATTGATACACTAACAGTGCCCAGCTGGCCTGTGACAGGGATATTAGATCAAAAGCCTTTTGGAAGTCTAGGTATACAATATCAACCTGCTCTCTCATGTCCAGGTGGCAAGTTACCTGGTCATAGAAGGAGATGAGGTTGGTAAGGCAAGACTTGCCCATGATGAAGCCATGCTGGCTGTCATTCAGAATCTTACCTTCTGCAATCTTATTGCAGATAGACTCCTTGATGAACCTTTCTAGGATTTTCCCTAAGATGGAAGTTAGGCTGATTGGCCTACAGTTACCCAAGTCCTCCCTCCTGCCCTTCTTGTGGGTGGGCAAAATATTGGCCCTCTTCCAGTCCTCAGGGGCTTCCCCAGAGCACCACAAGTTGTGGAAGAGTTTTGTCAAGGGTTCCACAATTACTTTGGCCAGCTCCTTCAGCACTCTCAGATGAAGATCATCCAGTCCTGCTGACTTGTATACATCTAAGTTTATTAACTGGTCATACACCAATTCTATGGCAACAGTAGGAAGACGATTATTCCTACCAGGCTCATCCTCTACTCTACCTGGTGTGGTTTTCTCCTTGGTCCAGTGAAAGACTGAGGCAAAGTTGTCATTCAGGAGTTCAGCTTTCTCCTGGGTGCCAATAACTAGCTCTCCTGAGTTATTGACCAGTGGCCCCATGCTCCCATTTGTACTCCTCCTGTTCCCTATCTATCTACCTGAAGAAGGACTTCTTGTTGTCCTTAATTCCTGTTACTAATCTAAATTCGGATTCTGCTTTATCCTGTCTTATCTGTTACCTGCAAATATTGGCCATTGTGGAATACTCCTCCTTGGGGCCTGCGCCGAGCTTCCATTGTTTATTTGCCTTTTGGTAGAGGGGTGGAAATCTTAGACTGGATTGCACCATTTTTAAACCAGCCTGTGTGTGCCGAACTTCTGTTCTATTTGGGTATAGAATGGTTTTGCACGTTGAACTTCTGTTCTGAGCATAGACCAGTTATCCATCATTTACACTGGTAAAAGTGTAATGGCTGTGCCTGGCCTATAACAGCTTGCAGGTGACAACAAAGTATACAAAACATGGGCAGAGAGAATGACATATACACTGCTACCTCAGAGAAATTCTGCATAGGAACAATGGATAATATTGCATCAGAATACTGAATGGACCATCAGTCTAAAAGCTAACCTGATTAGACAAAGCTTTGGCTGGGATGATGTAGTTGAGGCTGGTCCTGCTTAAAGCAGGGGTTGGACTAGATGAACCCCCTGAGGTCCCTTCCAACCCTAACTTTCTATGATGGTGTGTGTCATTAGCTTTAAGTTTGAAACAAGACAACATAGTGCCAGAAAAAATATCATATCAACACTGAAAGAAAAGCCATCGGTACTTGAAGGAAAAAGAGGTGAAACTGATGGCTTACTATAGTAAACTTATTTCTAGAAATGAATAAAGTTCACTAAATGTATAACTGATCAACTACCTGAAAGAGATACATTTTGCAATGGTATCGGGGGAAAAAAAGAATTAAAAACATATCTAGCCCTTGCTCTTACCAAATGCATACAATTGTCAAAAGAGCAAGAAACCAAACTGGTTAAGGAAAATTTGGAGGCTATCTTTCAAAGGATAGAAAAACTATTAGCCCAATGCAGTATAGAAGTAAAGGACCCCAGCCATAATTCAGACTCTACAGTGGAGATTAAAGTAACAGCTTGATAATCCTATTCCTCTGATAATCATAGAAAAAGAGCCATTGCCATTTGCTAGCCAGCATTTAAAAAAAAAAACAGAAAGGAAATAAGTGCTTGTACAGATCCAAAAGAACTAATATATCTGTATATATAAAGAAACATTTTCTCCTAAATATAAAGAAAGAAATCCTGGTAAAGGCAGCTCATGTAAAATATTTTACTGATGTTTGATGCATCAGTGTGGTTTTGTTACTTGCCCTTGTTAAACTAAAACACACACTATTGCTTGTTCATACATTATTTCCTCAAATATCCTTTTGGTGCATGATCAGGACCTGAGAAAATACAATAAAAATATGACAAAGGTATTTAAATAGATGATATTTTTAAAAAGCAGTAGAAGAGTCTGACTAAGGACTCTTAGCAGCTTTAGAAAGAGCCAGAATTCTGGGCTTAAAATCTCAAACACTTAAATGCCATGAGATACAACAAACAAGCCAAAAGGCCAAAACAGGAAAGGAAACAGCTAAAAAAAACAAATACAAAAATGCTGGAGAAAAGTTAATAGATCAGGAAGTACAGAAATATCACAGTAAGATCAAGGTAAACACATCTTCTAATTGCAAGGGAGAGGTACAAATATCCTTTACAAGGATAAATGGTGTAGAGAGATTAGTACAACCTTCAACCCAAACCAGAAAGCGGTGTGCTACTGTGCAAAGACTTCCAGTGGACGTAGGACACAAAACGGAATGAAGAGTTTAAGACACTGAAAACATTAATTAAAAAAGACCCCTCACAAAGTATAACAACAGTGCAAAACTGAATTGTCCAGGGAGGTTTCCAGATTCGGGCTAAGTACAGACAGTCAAAAAGCAGAAGTAAACAAACATTTACTTTTGAGACAGAAAATGCAGCCAAATGTCTGAAGTGGCTCAGGCCAGAAGCCAGGGGGCACTACAGCACAGCTCCCTGGCACCTAGCTCACTTTCTCTTCCTGCTTCCCTTGAGGTCTCTGGGATTTGTAGTCCAAAATCACAGCAGCAGGACTTCGAAGGGCTGCTTATCACTTCTTCCTCCTGCTTCCAGCTGCCTCTGGGATTTGTAGTCCACAGCTGCAGCCAGCAGTAAATTTGAGCAGGAGAAGGGGTGCTTAACCTCCTTCCCTTGCCTTGGGGGGCATCCCCCACCCCTGTAAACTGGGATGCATCCCCAGCTGGGTTTGTCCCCCGCCCCATCCCCTTGTCAGCCAGCCCTCACTGCTTCAGCTGGGAAACAGAAGGGTGGGGACAGCCCTGCTCTCTGGAGCAGGCAGAATAACCCTGTCCAAGGCTGGAAAGCATGCTGGGGGACTGTGATTTAACTTGAACCAGGAAGGGGCCCGGAACAGAAGTTTCATAAACTGGTTTGACCCAGATCAGTTAAATCTGATACTACATTCAACCAGTTTTATCCTAAACCACTTTCAGCCATTTTGAAACTGGTTTATGGGCACTAAATTACTAGTTTAAACCTGTAACAGAACAGATTCTGGTGACTTGCGAAACTTCTGTTCCTAACCTTAATTAATTTAGCATTGCCCGACAACAATGATCCTGAGGTTTCTGGGGAGAATCAGAAGTCTATGCAGCAAGGCAAGGCTCTTAAGTCTAAATGAACTTTACTAATTTAGTTAATAAATGTGTTATATGTATTTGAATTCCTGCATTGTGTTAATGTTGTTAATTACAATGCTTGGCTAGGATAAGAAAATCAGCACAAGCCAGTTGGAATCTACTGCTGTGCTGTGCAGACACTCATGTTACACAATACTGATCAGTTAGAGCTCAGACACTGAATGAAGCATATCTTTCTCTGTCAGACTCGTTGGCTTTGAGCGATGGCTGAGCAATATTGCTGCAAGTGCTGTATCTGTTCTATAGATAAACACAGGGTTGCATTCTCCAGAGCCATCAATTAAGTTTTTCAGAAGCAGGAATGTTTACAAGATAATTATTTTAAAAAGAAATGACTGACCTCTACTTAAATTAATTGAAAAGTGTTTTCCTTGATTTAGCTTAAAAACAGGTTTTAAAAAGCTCTGCCTTGCCTTGCCTAAATTCTACACTTCATTTTGGAAGGTTCTAAGTCCTCTTTATTCCACAAAACTGTTTGGTTGAACCTATTGGATCAAAATGAGGACTTACAATGTTTATCTCACTTAAACATGAAAAAACAGTTACCCTTTTCCCCCAGTACAGATATCCCAGATGACACAACACCTAGAAATTTCTACCTGCTGAGATGTTCCTAAAGAGTAAGCGTGAGAACATGTGAAATCTTGTAAAAGGTAGCCCAGTTCACTATTTTCTATTAGTACTAGAAGACCTTCCCTTTGGTGCGTCTACTTGCTAAAATGGAAAATACCAATATTTAAAGAATTGTTCTAGAAGGGGAAAAGTCATCTCCTTGATTAACCAGTCCATTAGGAGCACTTTCTATTAATATAATTCAGATATTGATTAAGGGTACATACAGGCATTACATTTAGATCAACCTAAGCAGGCTTAGGTCAATCTAAAAGCCTAACTAGATAGGTGTTCAGAGAACTTAAATCATCCAAGAAATGGTGGGCCTGATCTAAAAAAGGGTTAACCCAATCTTGCTAATGCCTGCCCAAATTTGCAGTGAAGCCCTGAGGCTGAGAAAACCAAGCTGGTTACTCCAGCCCCAGAGCTTCACTTTTCTCATGCTACTCCTGACCCTAACTCCTCCCCCTTCCCCCCCCCCCCGCCTTTGACCAGGCAACCCACCCCTACAGATCCACCGACCCTGAGTTACACTGATTCCCTGCAAAGCTCCCAGAAGCAGTAGTTTATGGCTTCACGTGCCATGACCAGTCTGTGTTATGCAGCTTAATTTAAGCCACATGAACATAGAGCATGTGTAGTGAATGACTGTATTTACCCTGAAGCAGATACATTTTGTACATTTTTGATGCAGTTTGACCTAAGTACGTGGTCAACACATACCGTACAGAAATTGAAAAGCATAAGTTAAACAATGCACTGGAACTGAGCTCAGCCTAACACTGCTTTTTCTTGACTTCCTGGAGTAAACATCTTTATTGCCAATTAGCCTAATGCCAAGTTATTGTCTTTCAAGTTTTCAGAAGAAAAGCACCTTTGCACATTATAGATAGTATAATTCACACTAAATATTTGTATTATTTTCCCTTGATATCATTACATATATTAAAGTATGGCGATGTTAGGATTAAGGCTTTTGCAGAATTTATTTGATTTCCCTTTTATTTTTTTCTGTAGCAGTTATAATTTGGAATCACATGGCTGGTACATCCAACACCTTTATTCTAAATAATGAAAGACTGGTCTGCTACTCAGCTCAGATTCTAATTATCCAGTCTCCAAGGTTAATTTCAATGTGGAGCTGTAAATAGATTAATACACAGTGTTCGAATAAAGAAAACATTTGCAGAAAAATCACCATATGGACCCTATTTAGACAGATGATCTAATTACCATAATGCCCAATGAACTGCTGCAGGAAAGGTTTTTTGAGCAGGATGCTACTTTCTGGACTTTGCCCTCACATCTTGTACTGCAGTAGAGGTGATGCTTGTCTTTAAAGCCCTGTGACCAATATGTTCTCATTTTGCATATTAAACATTTTATTAGCAATATTTAAGAGGTATCCTTTAACTGCAAATGAGCTTCCAATCCCAAAGAAAGTTGCATTAAATAATGAGAAAAATAAGATTGCTAATGAAGACTTAAGAGGTAATTCTGAGAGACAAGCTGTTTTAAAAGAGAAAGAAGATTATTACACCACAGGCAGACATGTGGCTACTCAAATGTTTGTGAACAAATTTCCTTACGAATTTGGTGTATATTCTTAGTTATGTGTAAATTATGTTCTCAATTCTTTCTCCCCACCTCCTTCTCCCCATTCCCATAAATTTACTCATAGCATGATATGCAGTTCCCCTAAATAGGAAAAAGAACAGACAGCATAGATTGGTAGTTATTTTCAGTTCTGGGCTCATCAACTTGCTAAATTATACGGATCTGAGAGGCACTGTTTACAATGTTTGACTAATCAAAAACTGTTTTCATGACCACAATCTATCTTTTCCCACTGCTAAAAACTAGCAAAAATCCCCAGTGAAATCAACCACATCAACCCGATTCAGAGGAAATTAACAAAAAAAATCATCGTATCCAAAAAATCAAAATATCCTGTTAATTTTAGACAAGTTAAGAGTAAAAACAGATTTAAATCTGTGTGCACAGTGAACTCCTGTGATGTACTTCAAGAAGGTCAGTGGGACAAGTCACTAGGGAAATGTTTTCCTCAAACAAATAATCTGTTGCTTTCCTACAAACCAGTTTCTGCATCAGGGATAGTTATTGCAGGTGGAGCTGATAATTGGCACTGAATTTAAAGTTGCCTAGAGGTTTGTAGCACACAAATGTTCCAGTGGTTTAATTGTAGGGTATAGTTATTAGAGGTAGAACATCCCTAGTTTATATGCAGATATACCTGTGGTGCTCAACCTTTTGGCTCAGCAAGCCTGATGAGTGGTGCAAGACTGATCCCCAAGCCAGATCATGCTGCATGCCCAGGTCAGGCCCCCCCACTACTTCAGTGGGTCTTACGTGCCCAATTTAGTGTACAGGGTGATCATCTGCAGATGACACCAAATTATGGGGAAGTGCGGTCACAGTAGAAAATAGGCTGGGGATTCAGGCCAACTTGGACAGGCTCATAAAGTGGGAGGATCAAAATCTGATGACTATCAACATAGAGAAATGCAAGGTGCTCCATCTCAGGAGAAAGAATCCATATCATACTTATAGGCTTGTCAGTGCTACACTTACTAGCACTACAACTGAAAGAGACTTGGGGGTCATGATTGACCACAAGATGAATAAGCCATCAATGCGATGCCACAGCTGACAAAGCAAATAAAACCTTAGCTTGCATCTACTGATGCATCTTAAGCAAGATCCAAGATGTCATCCTCCCACTTTATTTGGTCTTGGTGAGGCTGCAGCTGGAGCACTGTATCCAGTTCTGGGCTCCACACTTTAGAAAGGACATGGAGAAGCTTGAGAGAGTCCAGAAGAGAGCCACATGCATGATCAGAGGTCAAGAGAGCAGGTTTTATAAGGCAAGACTGAGAAGCATGGAACTTTTCAGCTTGGAAAAATGTAGGCTCAGGGGAGACTTGGTGGCAGCCTATAAGTACATCAGGGATGTGCATCAGGACCTGGGAGAAAGTCTGCTCACCAGGGCACCCCAAGGTAAGGCAAGGTCAAATGGTCACAAACTGCTGGAAGACCAATTTAGACTGGACATAAGGAAAAACCCAGAAGTGGTGCAACACCTACTCTGCTTGGGTGTCAGCCATTCAGGTCTCTGGCTCTTGTAAAGTTGCGCCTTCACCATTGCAGCCCTTCAGGCCCCTGGTCTTTGCAGGGTTGCTCTGTATATAGGGTGCCCCCTATAGCCACAACTCAAACCTCCAGTCACAGTGAAATGAAATACCAACCAGTGGTTTCTAACTCAAAGTCTCAAACTTCATATTGGGTCTTATCTCTCTTTAGTGATTGGCCCTTGTAAAGCATAACAGTTCAGAATTGCTACCAGTTAGGCCATTGCCTAGCATGATTTTGGATCAAAAAATTCTATTCCTGTAGGTGAGAAACATGGCAATCAATACAGTTCCAAAGTCAGAAAATGCTAGAAAGTCACAAAATGCCTGAAAAAGGTTGCCTGTGCAACTTTAATTCATCCTATTTGTGTGTTTGCATTACCTGACCGCCACCTCCGCAGTGCAGAATATAAATCAGGATTAGTAATAGTAATTCAGGACTGCTACATGAAGGGAGCTGTGTGTAAGAACCATGTCTCATTCACTACAGAAGTTGCAAGATGCACATTGTGAGTAAGCCCAAGTATTTCCAAGAGAGACAAAGGGTGGTCCCAAGGTTAAAGCAGCTCCAGTCCTCCCTAGATAAATGGAAGAATATCCTGTCTAGCCTATATTTTTATGCTAGATGTTGGAACTTGGAGAGGGATGAGAGAAATGCCTATGCAGAGTACAGTAAGAATAATTTAAAGGGAAAAAGGGGTTCCTGTGAATATAAAACCTACTTAAACAGATGCAGGTAATTGCATACTATTCATATACCACTGTACAAAAGACCAACATAAAGCCTATGCACCACTTACATCAGTATTATTGTGTGTTTAATTGCAGCATCTAAGGGTGTAAGTCATGCCCATTGTGATAAGTGCTATTCCAAAATGGAACAAAAAAGCTTAGAATTTAGGCGTAAGACAGAAGACAATAGCCAGACACAGATAGATGGACAACAAAGTATACACACACACACACACACACAACAGACATAAAAAGACATCACCCTAATTATTGGTGCACAGGTACCACTACTGATTGCCTGCTAATGCTGCCTCCAGCAGGCAATCAGTAGTGGTACCCATGCACCAATAATTAGGGTGATGTCTTTGTAGGTCATGCACGCGCGCGTGTGTGTACTTTGTTGTCCATCTATCTGTGTCTGGCTATTGTCTTTTGTCTTATGCCTAAATTCTAAGCTTTTTGTATATAAAAGGGGCAGCGCTAGCAGGGAATCAGTAGTGGTACTGTTATATAGTTACCCTATAAATAATTTTTCCAGTGTCAAGATTTTTCCTTCCCCTTTCTTTCTATCAAGTTAAGGTAAAGTTTAAAGGAGTGATTAGAAGGAGGATGATGAGGTAATGGGGATATTTATAACAAGCTCTCTCCAAACATAAGGAGATGAAATAAGAGATGATATATGCTAATAGCATTATGATGTAAAGCCTGATGATGAAGAGTGTTGAGGCTTCCAGAGTTTATTGTACAATAAGACTGTTGAGGGCTTCAGGACCTCACAGGATGAAGCCAGCAGCATTTTAAATGGCACATGCTATTACTATAAAAGCTGATAAATAAGGTACCCACTTAAGCAATAGTTAACACATTTTTGAGGCCTAAAAATTGTGCAAAAGACCATGGATGTTAGGATCTTTTTCCAAAATAGCAACAGAATTAGAGAAAGATGATGTAGGTATAGGCAAATAAAACTTTAGTAAATAGAGTCCTCACACCACGAAGGAAATGGTTAAGCTACAGATATGTACAGATGAGTAATTATTTTAGCATCAGCCCTTGAGGGAAGAAAAAGTTTATTTCTTGGTTAGTTGCATCTGAAGTAATGAAGAACTTGTAAGGCAATTAAAAGCAATATATTAACAAGAACTATGAATTTGTGTACTGCCCTCAAGGAGCTATAAAAAAAACGAAGAAAAGGTAGGGAAAAAAATCTCTGCAGTAAAACTGACCTGTAAAAGAATAATTCTCTCTAGTTTCCAGGAAAAAGCAATATATGGTCTGGGCTCAAGGCTCCAATCTAGTTGCCTTATAATGAATATTAGTTTTAACATTGCCTTCAGTGGGAGATGGATTAAGGCCTGTATCTCTGAACCAGAATAGGTTTTAAGCTCCTGAGTAATACCATACATTTAAATGACAGTAGTCATTTCCTTAAAAGTTAAGTATATACGTAAGTATTTTGCTGGATCGGTGCCTGTAGGAAGATCAACTATATATGCGCTAACCTATATTAATATAACAACATGAGTGGGAAAAACAAAACAAAAACAAAAATTAAAAAAACCCCAAAACATATGCTATGGGTAAAAAATAACAGATTTTCACTCCTACATATGAACACTGTGATCCTCAAGAGAGAACCTAGTGTCACTGGAAACTCTAAATAGTTACTAGTTTTCTATCACAGATCAAAGGTTGTAGCTGTAGTACAGGGGATTTTTATTACAGAGGAGTTTGTTTACTACTTTTGGGGGAATTTTGTAAGTCATAATACAACCATCCGTTTGCTCTTATCATTTTTAAAGGTATTTTTGTTTCACTGTGGGGAAAAAACACCACTTTCCCTAGCCAAACAAGTGTATTCACTTCATATTTAAAGAGCAGAGAGTACTTAAGTGTAAAAGAAAGATATATCACCCTAGTCATTTTAACTGTATATAAAATGTTAATGCAAATATTAATGCTGGAGGAAGAATGGTTACATATACCAGATCCTCTGTTTTCTAAACATTTAAATTGGAATTTTATGGCTAAGTATAGACAGTCAAAAAGCCCAAGGCTGAATCGATTCAATCTTTGCAGGTTAGTCTAAGCTGTGTACATTGAACAGATAAACAAGTGAACTGACATTCATTTTGATTCCAGAAATGCAGCCAAGTGCCTGCAGTGGCTCAGGCCAAAAGCCAGGGGGTGCTACAGCATGTCTTCTTGCTTGGCTGGAGCTGACAGCTTGGGCCAAACCTAGCCTATGCACCATGCAAGAGGGGGCTTCCAGGGGTGGAACAAATCCTGGGATGCTGGGGGACAGTGAGTTACTTGAATCTGGAGGGGATCTGGAACAGAAGTTCAATAAATGGATTTAACCTAAATCAGTCTAATACTACATCCATCCATGCTTATCTTAAACCAGTTTCAGCCATTTTGAAAGTGGTTTATGTTTACTGAACTTACAGGCCAGGTACAGAAATTACATTTTTACTTTAAGTGATCAGAAACCAAGCTATACCCATAACAGAACTTCAACATGCAAAACTGGTCTATACTCCTAACAGAATAGAAGTTTAACACACACAGATTGATTTAAAAATGGAAAAACCTGGTCTACTATTTGCCCCACCTCTCTCCCCCCAAAGAGCGAACGTGTGTTCTGTTCACTAGTGATCTAAACTACACTGTTTACAGAAACCATGCAACTTAGATTGATTCTGACTTGGACTTTTGAAATGTCTGTACCTAGTCCTATTGTATTACAGATCTAAACCAGTTTGTGATCACTTATACTGGTTTGTGGTTTCTATGTGACACTTTTATACATCCCATATCATAACACGTTCATGGTTGTATTTTATAAAGTACTCACAGTACTTTTGGGTAGGGAAATTTGTTGTTAGTTACTTAATTTTAAACTAACATTGGGATATTTCTAAATATTCAGATTTTATATGAACACATGAAATAATGGAGACAGATGCACTAAATGACTTTCATCTTTTGTTTCCACATTTTCCAGCTTGCAATGCCCTTTGTAGAGACCATTGTACCAAAATGCTATTTCAAAAGTTAAGATGAGTCACAGCAGGGAAGCATTTTTTAAAATTATTTTCATCAAAAGGACCGTATATATTTTTTTGCTCATCTGAATGTTGTCATTAGACTACTAATTTACACTTTGGTAAAAGGGTCAGGAGTATTCAATTTTTTGAAGACTTGATATTAGCTTGAAAGGGATTTTTTAATAACTGTGTAATTTGCCACTGTAGTTCCATCATCCAGTGTCTTTTGAATTATATATAAGACAAAACTTCATTAGAATGTGTGTTTCAAAGTGTTAATTCTTTCAGATTCCGGAGTGTTCTTTTTTACTTTTATCAAAATAGAAGGGCTTTTTTACATGTCAGTGATAAAAGGATGTCCTAGTAAAATCAATAGTCCATTCAAATAAAAATTGTGCAAAGAATATACTTTGTATGAAGTGCAATTAGCCTCCTTAGTCTAAAATAAGCAACAATTAAAAAAAACTAAGCATTTTATTGGTATAGGTAAGAGCAAGGGACAAGATAACATTGGTCTTCTAAAGGGACTGCATAAAATATTGGAGAACACTATGGCAGAATACAAGTGGTGTGTGGACTTTCACATTAGGATTGTGTCTCAGTACACCCTGAAGATCACAGATTCTTCAGTGAATGTCACTCGACACATGTGGACTATTTATTAGTTAACCTTACAGAAGGGTAAGGAATTCCCGTAACAATGATGGAAACAAATATCAAATTTTCAAATTGATGTGATTTTTGCATTAATTCATGTTAATCACTCTAGAAGATGGAATACAAACTAGATTCTCATTTGCATTAAAAACAAGACTGTTACATTTTCAATAGGCGTTAGGTGCCTAAGTAGCCTTCAAAATCTTGCCCTAAAGCCCTTTATATTGCTTTCCTAGCATAAAAGGAACATTAAATTGTGACTAAATATATTTTATATTCTTGCATTCCTTTACATTTTCAGAATCATAGTGTGCCCTTAGTATAAATATGGAATATGGCCATATTTTTTAAATTATTAAGTAAAGCTATTCAGAATATCTAATTCTTTCCTACAGAAGAAATCAGTGCCCAAAAAAAGCTATCTGCAAACATATTTAAGTCAAAAAATAGCTTTTCCAAGGTCTCAAGATAATTGTGCTATTCACCAATTAATTGTGTGATACCTGTAATGTACAGTGTGGGCTAAGCGACAACTTCATAAACCAGAAAGACACTTCAAGCTGAAGAAAATACGTCTCTCTACAGAAAGTGCTGCACGAAGTCCCCCGGAGGTTGCTTAAATCTTTCTCTTGCCCACCAGACCAGAGTAATGAGGGAATATGAAGCAGGTGAGACTTGTGACTCTATCTACTCCATACCTGAATGCTTTCTACGTTGCAGATGTCAGCACTTCTCAAAAAAAAAATCCCCAAACACCTTGTTTTGCATTTTATATAGGGATGGTGCTTTGCTTTGAAGTTTACTTTAATCTAACAAAAGGTATCCCCAAATAATTTTCTGGTAGCATTTCAGGTTCTCAGCTTTGTGGTATTCACATCTGTGATTTTATAGTGGATTAGTTTCCCCTACTGTTCCCCTAACAAAAATACCTTTTAGAACTGGATAAACAAAAAGCCTTTTAATATCTTGTGAATAGTTCAGTGTAAAGAGCATAGGCCCACACAAACTGTCTACACTACAGGTCCAATTGATTCAAAAACTGGATTTTAAAACTTGCTAAAATTTAGTGGAGAGATTTTTCACTGTGTATCCATGCTTGGTATGACAATTACTCTTGTGTTTCTGATGCTTTTTTGTTTCACTTAGATGAACTCTTCAGTTCCATCTCAGTGACTCTTTCTTTCAGTCATTGCTTTCTTTTTTCCTTGATCTATCTGTCAATAATTACAGCTCTCTTTCTGTAGCCTTGACCAACTTGCTCTCTTCTGATATCATGCTTTTTTCCTCACCACCCACTCACCCTGGTACACAGATTAACTTTATGAACTCAATTCTATTCCAGAGCCCCTGGAGTAACAACAACACGTATTGATCATTGCAAGTGCATCACTTCTTTAAAATTTGCTTTAAATCTTCCTATCCTTTTTAGATAACAATTGAATCCTTTTTGTCACACACTGTGTTAAAGGCATTAAATGCAATGTAAAAAGGAGGGTATATTTGGATCCCCTACATGTTGGATTAAGTGAAAGTGACATGTTTTCTTTTATTAGACTAAAGGTATGTACAGACCTAGGGTTAGGTTGATCTTAGTGCTGATCTATACCTGTGTTCAGGGAGGATATATTGAGCAAAAAAATGGACAACCTGATCTAACTTAGTTCACCTGAGGAAGTGAAGCAACTTAGATGAGGCATGGGTTAGCTTGATCTATGAAAAGTCTGTACAGGTTTGGAGTGCTGCCTTGGATCTGGAAAAACCCCGCTGTTTGCCCCAGCTCCAAGGTTGCACTTTTCCTACTGCTCTTTATCCTGACCAGCTTATTATTAGTACCCCCAGCCCCCCACACCAAAATGATCAATCCTCCCCACAGACCCACCAAGCCCAACATGGACCTGCCAACTTCCCCACCCCACAGACCTGCTAGCCTACTTTGATCCTGGCTGCCCCACTTCCCCGTCCAGACTTATTTAGATCATGTTCCTGGCATGGCTCCCAGCAGTGGCAAATATGTGCACAAGCAGGACCTGATGTATAATCATACAGCTTAAAGTATATCAGGTCTCAGGAATGTCTGGACATTCCCTAAGTTACTGAGTACTTGTGTTTGTGCTTGAGTGGGACAAGCCAACCAAAGACTAAAAAAAAAAAAATGTACTTGAGTGATAAGCCATTATCAATAACATTAAAGTTCAAAAACAAGTTTTACTGATGATGATAATGATATTTGAAAGGATAATTATTTCTTTCCAAACTCCTGCTGGAGCTTATATCTGTGTATGGAGGGAAGTGCACAAGAAGCTTACCTCAACTTTTGAGCATGGTTTGGAAGTCATAGATGTATTCTGTACACTCAGAGGACAGGCACCATTCCCTCCCTGCAGCTAGTGAGCTCAAAGCATTGCATTTTACAACCACATCATGATTATGTGAATAGTGAGGGCAAAGGAGAATCAAACCCCACATTGCTTAAAATTGTTAATAGCAGCCACATCTACACAAAACACTGATTGTGCAGTAGCTCATTACTACCACCCAGTAACTATTACACAGTAGCATTACATGGAACAAAGCATAATGCGATGCTACTGTGCAGTAGTAATGAGTTACCGTACAGTCAGCATCACCAAGATGCTGTTATGGGATGTTACTGTGCTGTAACTCAGGTTACTGCATAATCATTTAGTACTTGTGTATGTAAGTACTAAATGATTGCACAGTAACAACTATGCAGGCAGCATTTCATATAGACGTGACCAGTTCTAAATGCCAAAGTCACCTGTTCAATTGATTATGACCTGTATAAATGGGAACAATAATTTTTAAGTGTTCTGGGTTTGTGAAAAAAAGGCAAATAGCAGAAGTTCTTATATTTATACAAGTGGTAACATTGTGTCTTTTTGGTATAATTCATGACCTACATATTGCCATCACTGTAAACAGAACACATCTTACAGAATGAGCCCAAGCATTATACTTTGTTGCTATCAAATTATTCTGAATATAACATGCTATTTTTATGGTTAATATAGGTACCCTTTATTGCAGGATTCAGGATAGAGATGTACTTTATAAACTAACTGAATCAAATGCGCATAAGCTTTTGCAAGCAGAGCTCAATTCATCAGATACTATGAAAGGACATTCAGACAGCAGGCTATCAAACAGAGTGATATAAAACCCCTTTATTGCAGTTATGAGTCTCCCATTCCAGGACAGTTGTTGAGACTTTAGACCCATTCCCTTTCCAAATTTGGACAGAGGAAAGAAGTTTTCATCCTGCAAAAATAGTCACTTATAAAATCTCATGTTATTAATGATATAATTTAATTAACATATATATTTCTTTAAATGCCCATATAAACTCGATTCCAGTTTATTTGATTAAAATTTGTTAAATAAGAGCTCCTAGAAAAGGGTTAATTTTACCTTCAGCTTCTTACTTGGAACACAGTAAACCTATTTTCTTACTAAGAATCTGTTTTGACATTTTACAGTTTCTTATCCTATCTTTAAACCTTCCAACTTCTTTACGTGACTGTTAAAAGAAAATTACCATGTCTGTAATCAAAGGTCTAGTTCAAACTTCAAGCATTCCCATTAGTTTCCTCTATTGTGCATCGTGCTTTTCTTTCACAGTGTGAATTTAGTAGTGGATAATTTTGTTATCCGGTGGACAATCTTGTTTACTGGATATCCTCTCTCCAGCCTGGTCTTATCAATAAAGCCTGTTAAGGATCACCCCACACTCACCTTTGGTCCATTTTGTTAAGTGGATCACTTAAAATCTGTATCTGCAGCTCCCCTCCCTTGAGAGTGATTATGGCCTTTCTGTTCAGCAGTTGAACTCTCTCACTAAACAACCCTCAAATCCTTGGAGCCCATCCTCCAAATAAACTAGCAGATAGATATAGACACAGATTAAGTAATATCTTTTGGGGGAGGGAAGGAGATAAGAATACGGCAATAGACGCACAGTAATTGCTACACAAGCTAAAGAAAAATGGTCACCAACCCTGTCTGCAATAGGAGGTTATGCTCTAAGAATACATATATCAGAGTTCCTAGGGCTGATTTATGCTACGAGAGCAGCAGTTTGAGCACCAGGGGGCTTGAGCACATCCTGCCCATGCCACCCTAACGGGGAGGTATGCTCCAAGCAAGATCTATGCTAATGAGGCTGTATTGGGTTCAATCCCTCTGTGTCTTCTCTCAAGCCCTCTGTCGCTAGGAGAACTGAAAAGCAGGATCTGGGCTCATACCCAGACAAGTGTCGCTTAAGTATATCCAGTTTCCAATGTAACAACAAGCTAGCATGGACAGAACATGGATGAGTTGTGCCCAAGCCCCTAAGCTACCATGTAGCTACAGTATACACAAGCTTTAGGTAACTTTACCAGAATCTTAATCCAGCAAGATCTTAAATTCTCTGGCTCCACTGCAGTAAACACTCCATTTTAAGGGAAAAATTATTACATCAGTTTTATTCAGTTGGCTTATGCATAGCCTGTTAATTTGGCTTATGCCTACATGCATTGCTGGACTGGGTGACAGTGTTCAGGACCTTGCAATATCAAGCTGTACATGATCATCTTGTGATCTGCTATTTCAGTCTTGGGCTTTTCTAGGAAAAGTACTATTCTTTTTGTGAAATTGCATAAGGCTCTCATAAGGAGAACAAACAAACATAAAATGAAGCCATCAGTGTCTTTTTGTTGGAAGTGGCATACCTTATTGTTTAATCTGTAGATTGTCCCATTGAATATGCTTGTTTGGAAGTGGTATATAAAACACACTCTGCCAAGTCTGAACCTTTAATGCAGAAGGCAGTAGAGACTTAAAGTTCAACTTGACTATATTTCCTAAAGAAGCCTGCCTTATTCATGCTACCACTTTAAAGCATGTTAGTTATCATGTCCTTATTAATAAGTTCATACAACATGTCTTCAAATCCTAGTAAAGAAAAATCTCCTTGGAGTTGTTACCAATGACTTCTGCAGAATTCATCTTTGATAGCTTGTCTGGATTATGTCAGGATTTCAAAAAAGAAATTATGCCACAATTGGCTGTCATGTTCTCTTTATCATTAGTTTAAATATTTTATCAATTTGAAATTGAAGATTACTGTAATTATTGCTTTAGACCTTTAAAAGGGTAGGGAAAAGATTATACCTTTCTTCTTTCTATTTAGCCCCTGCACAGTGGTCAGTACTGCATATGGCTATAGCATATTCTACGCTCTTAGCTGTAATTGTAAGTGTGAGGAGTTGCTTTTGTAGCACCTATTATTTAATTATACCCCATCAAACCAATTATTATGACCTTCAGAGGCTGCATAATTGAATGAAACTGAAGCCCGCATTAAGTTTAAGTTATACAACAGTACTTATATGACCATTCTGCTTTCCTAAAATCAAGATAATTATGCCTGTTTTTCAGGAACTTGGGCATTTTGATCTCTAGATTTGAAATATGCATTCCCTTCAATATCTTGCATACCTGCTTTATTATGAATATAGGGGAGGGCTAAAAGGAAATGTTTATATATTATAGGTCAAAATGTTTGACTGCTGTTAAAGATCAGAAAAAGTAAAAAAAGTAGCTCTATTCATTGCCCAGAGCATGAAAAGAATTAGGGTGAATTTTAATCGACTTCAAAGGGCTTGTCTACACTGCAGCTGCACCCTGTCTTAGCTAGGCTGCCACTAGTCTAGAATTGGCCTTCTAGAAGTTCACTCAAGGGTTATCTTCTGAAGCCATTTTCAAGAAAGCCAAAGTTCAAGGTCTAATAAGTAGCTACAAAGACACATCCTCATCTTCACTGGCATATTTCTGGATTTGTAGTGCATGGGTGGATCGAACATGTTTGGGAAAAGCTTAACTAGTATATGTTGTCTCTTTAGTGTAAACAAGCCATAAAGCACTTCCATGAGATGTCACGATGCCTAAAGTGTTCCCTACCCTAGAAGGGATGATTCAGATCAACAAAATAAGTAACTAGATTTCTTACACAATGACAAGAGTCAGATCTTGCCTGAGATGTTTCCCAAGATACTGCTCAGCAGGAAGGTGCTCTAGCTGTACCAGTTCACAGGTTAGGCTCCTCAGATTCAATCCTTTTCCACCATCCTCCCAGGTGCATATTTCATCACTTGCCATGCCTTGATGGAATTGTTTGTTGTAGACCCTTGTTCAGTGTTAAAGGGCAATCCCTTAGGGTCCCTTCTCTTCACACATTGTAAGGCTTCCCCTACTCTCCCTAAATCCTTTCTTTTCTCAGGGCCATGGCCCAACATTTGCAAGTAGTCACTCAAATTCTGATGAGTTATTGTGGTGGGGCTTCCCTGTTTCCTTTTCAGTCATGCAATGAGAGCAGTTAGGCTGAGAGGCATGGAATCTCATGTACCAAGAGCAGCCTCCTTAGCCCAGCCTTGGCTTTCTCAAGACTTCCCCTCCTTCCCATCTGTCTGCTTGCTGCTTCTCTTACATAGCCATGGAGCAAGGCTCTTAGTCTGTGCCTTCCTTCTTAAAAGCATAGATACCCTTTTTCTCCCTATCTTTGTAATAAGGTAAAGGGGCACCTATTACACTACTCAATAGGAAGTGTTAGCCCCAGGTGTGTTTTTACAGTCTCACTCCTTAAAGTTTCAGTATCTGATGTTATGATCTTCAGACACCAACTAGAAGCAGAATACATGAATAACAGCAGCACTGAAGTTCACTCTAGAGCGCATCTTGTGCTCACCCTTTAACACAGGATGGTAGTAATGGTAATCTTGTTCCCTAGTGATAACACTTGACTAGGAAATCAGTGATCTGAGTTCTAGGCCCATCTCACCCTGAGGGGATTCAAACATGCAGCATTAAATTCCCAGGTTATTTAACCATACATTAGACTAGGGGAAGCCACCCCCTCCAAATATTTCTGTTAAAGCTAGTCTGCTGGACAGACAACAGTGCAGGATTCATGGGACCAGAGAAAGTGAGCAAGCAAATGGGAGCATGGTCCAGAAAACAAGACATTGTCCAGAGAATGGAAATTACCAGAGTCCACCCACCCAAGCCCACAGCATGGTGGCTAGAGTACTTAGGGATCTGTAGGGTTGAAGATCAGTTTGGAACTGTCCCATAAGAGAAACAGAAGAGCAAATATTCACTATTTATTTTTCCCAAAGTGAATAAGAGGTACAAAATACATACAGAAGTGAGAGAAGTTTCAGGAAAATTAATAAATAGTCAAAATAAATCTTTTGTTAGGTGGATCAGAAAACACTGATGACATCATTTAAAAGGTCTGTTTCTCTAAGGCCTCATCTGCAACTAGAGATTTGGACATTGCTTTTCAATAATTATGTGGACCAACTGGAGATAGACCAGAGAGTGAATAATAATAAGTACAGAAAGCACAAAACATGAAGAAATGTTGGAAGAATTGATTTTATTTCATCTCTAGAGCAGAAAAGGTGTTCAAATATAAAAGAAGGTTGTAATAAAGGAAGTGATTAAATTGTTCTCCATGTGCACACAGGACAAGTTAAGTAGTAATGAGCTTAAATTGCAACAGGGAGATGCAGGTTAGATAAGAGCTTTTAAAATATGAGAATGACTAAGGACTGAATAGTTACCTAGCCAGCTTGTGAAGTCTGGGCTATTGAAATTTTTTAAGTGTAAGCAGTGCTGAATTATGACATAATGACACCCTAAGCTCTGCCCATCTTAAGAGGCCCCATATGATAAAAAATAATCCACAAAAAATGTATTTTCACTAAGTTTTAAGATTAATTGTTGTTATGTCTACACAAATTTATGAACTCAATGTGAATAATAACTGTGAAGCCACATATGCATATATTTTTGTCATATTAGAATGAAAGTGTCCAGGTTTTTTTTTTCTTATTTAGAGGTCCCTCATATTGTGAGGTCCTAAGATGTGGCTTAAGTAGCTTAAGTCTAAATCCAGCACTGAGTGCAAGTTAAGCAAACATCTGTCTGGCACAGTCTAGAAAGCGGTATTTCAATCTTAAACAAGGACTAAAACTAACTGACCTCCGGTGGCCTGTTTCAGTCCTATTCTTTATCAATTGTGCAACCTTCCAGTTATAGTGAAATACATACATAACAGGTTATCAAGTACAATTTGAAAAGTCCCCCCCCCCCCCAGCTATTTTTTTTTTTTAAGACTCCATAATAAGCTCCAGATCAGAAATGAGAACTTCCTAGGGAAACTAGACAAATATAGGCAGTCTTCCAGGGCTTGTGGCTTTTACCCTATGATGTGATGGGGGGGGTTCAAGAGGGTATGGAAAAGGTCTGTTATGTTATGCTTTTCCTGAGTTGGATCTGAAGCCAGTGGGAGCAATTTCATGGAAGCAGTTCTGAGTGGCATTTTCAGGGCTGACTGCACAGCTGACTTAACAGAGAGGCTCCAGGGCACAGGAGAGAGCCTTCCAATATACCTTTAACAGGGACACATAACATATATTTCCATTTTTGCCTGCTCAGAGTTCAGGAAGTGTTACAAATACATTATGCATTAAGCTTACGTAAAGGAAATCACATGGAAGAGAGAGGTTACAATTTATACTATAACTGACAAGTTCTGCTTTTATTCTCATTACAATTACTACTATTTAGACTGTACCTTTCCTCTGGGATGTTATGGTATGACCCTCCTAGCCCTACTGGAGCCTCAGGGGAACTAGTTGCCTCACGGGCTATTGGTGGCTTTGTTGTACACCTATAGACATGCCTATGCTTCACAGATAGTACATGTTATCATTTTAGAGGGGCTGCCCAGCCCCATAACGGCACTTGACCCTCTTAAGCTTCAAGCCTTTTGTTGGGAGTTCACCTTTCTAAGCTTTGCCCCTTTCTCTGGATGGAGTGCCTCAGTTTAAGTCCACTGCCTCAGACCTTGGCTTCAGGGCCCCTGGACCTGCTCTTGCCCCTTCTTAAGTTCTGAGTCCTGAACCAAGGGAGGCTGCTCCCAGCTCTAGCCCCTTGGAGTCCCTGACCCAGGCAAGACTATAGATTGGGTGCCTTCCCACCCCCAGGGACCTCTATGGCCTTCATACCTCCTCTGTAGTCACAACCTGGCCCTTCAGTACCTTGATCAAAGCAAAGAGAAACTAGGGTGTCCACCCATCCCTAATCAGCCAGGACAGTCCCAGAATGGACTATTGAAGGCCCAGTTCTGTGTTGTATGACTCCAAGACAAAACATGCACAGGTCAAGGAAAAACCTAGGCAGCAGAGAACAGCTCCCTGAAGGTATGTCTGTGGGAAGAAGAAAGTGGCATAGCAGGGGCAGATTAAGGCCTCCAGGATGAGGGAAAAAAGTAGGACAGGGGCTGGGGGCTCCCCCAAGAGCCCTGTGGTCCTTCCCCTTTTGAAAAGATGGTCACCCTAACACAAACCTGCAGCTGTATAACACATTCTCCCCACTCTGAGTCAATGCTTCCCTCCAGGCTGTAAGTCTCCTTAGCTTTCTTCTCACAACTCTCTAGGACAGCTTGGATGTTGATCAGCCCAGCTTCTGCAGTCACTTTGTGCAGAGAACCCTCTCCCTACAGCCTGCAGCATCAGACTACTTTCCTAGCTTCCAGGCTCCAGTTTTATGGGCCCAGAGCCCCATCCCTTCCTGGCTGGCTCTCAAGCTGACAGGGGTCTCCACTCTACCTGCTAATCACCTGCAGTTTCTTTGCTCAGGTACCTCTACTTGGCTTAATGAGCCTAGGCTGTTCCTGATCTGCATTCTCCTAGGGCCCATAACAGACCTTTGGCTTGGGGGCTGTTCTGTTGGGTTTTTTTGTTGGGGCTGATTGTTGTTGCTGTTGGCCTCTGTGGACTACAAAAATCATGCTGCCCCTTGGAGCATAGCTAAGTAGGTTACAGCCATTAACACTTGTGAAATCAAGAGTTACAACGAGTTAGGTAAATTATAATGAACCACAAAGTCTTACTGATGCCTGAATAAAAACGCTGCTGCCACTGCCAGGCAGTTGGTATTAAACTTTGGGTAGACCTGGAATTAAAGAAGGCTGTATCAATTCACCCTTCTGGATCCACCCCTAAATAGGTCCCAATCATTCTAGGCATTGTATAAATGCAGTTAGTTAAATAAACCCTGCATTCATCTTTTTCTCTCTGAAGCTGGCTAATTGTAAATGTGATAAAATGATTACACTACAGTCAGGGTCAAAGTGATTGCCATATGCAGGATCAGGAAAGTCTGATCAGTGTGCAGTGTGGTGGAGGCTTTCCTGCATTCATAGTATAGGGTGTGGTTCTCTTTCTTAGCTCTTTCCAATATTTGCAGTGTTGTGATGTTGGCAGTGCCTTCATCAGCCTGCCTGTAGCAGGCTATGGTGCTCTTGGTGTTTTGGGGCAACATGCCTTATACCTGTGCAACAGGGTTGTTGTGTAGTTATAGAAACAGGTAAGAAAAGCACTTATATAGGAGAGTTTAAATAGGCATAAATTTGCCTTGAACAGGGAGTTGCATATGATGGCTTCCTTAGATCCCAAACTTTTCTATGACTGTACAAAGACTTCAATATGGCACTCCATGCACCAGCAAAATTTCACTATCTAATATTTCAGAAAACAAGGAGCAGCATCATATATTGTGATCTTAGTCTTAGCTTCTTAGTACTGACAGCTGATATTTATTGACCCAGATCATATTTATGTAAATAAAACTAAGATGAAGGAAAAAAAATAGGTTTCTGTATCAATTTTAACCAATGTAAAATAATCCATTTAAATGTCAACATTATGTTCTGTTTCCCATTGTGTTTTGGCAGGTCCTCAGCTCCTTAATTGGAGGCAAATAAAACAGTATGTTGGGACAGACCTTGGCCAACCTTATACAGATGCAAAATGAAGGCTGAAGGAGTCTTCTTGCTCTTCATATGCCTCATGCTGGGTACAGCTGTAACCTGGTTGGGAATACAGGTTCCACTAGTACCCCTTCAGATACTAGCTACATGAAAGCAACCAGAAGGGAAGGGAGTTATCTGCTCTTGCCAGCATATCCAGCACAGCAGGAAGAAGAGCTCACACTGCAACCTCCCAATGACTTGCCTATACAATACAAACATTGCAAAACTAACAAGGCAGGACAACACCGCTGAGCTTATGACGCTTTTCTCACTGCCAACTCCTAGGAAGCTCCAAATTAGACACCTCTAGGATACACGCAGCTTCTTTTGCTCTAATTAAGTGAATAAAGTGACCAAAAGTTAATCAAATTCAGGCAGGCTCTTTGCTTGACAGAAATAGTCTTGAGAGGCTTTGAAAGGGGAGGTTTTTTGTTGGCTTTTTCCTATAGAAGTATGTTCTGTTTTCATCTATGGGCTCTGCAACTATTTTATTATTTTCCCTTGGGTCTCATGTGGAATTACAGCACACAGGGCCACAAAAAATGCCAACAGTGGAAAACAGCAGCTTTGTTGCTAGGAATACACACACATGCACACAATTTGAATTTGACATTCCACTCTGGCTTGGCTTGAGGATTTACTTATTTGTGACTCAGCAATACTGGGTTTGTGTGCTCCTAATTTTTGGAGTATTCTGCTTGGCAAAATGTGAATGACAGGTACTATTTACAGACTCGGAGAGGAGAAGCAAGTTATGATTATAAGTATCAACAAAAAGGAAAGACAGATAAAGAATATAAAAATTAGACTCAGGGGAAGTAAGGCTAATAGTGGGAATAAGAATGGAAAATAAGAGAAACACAGTTGTAGAACTTGTCAATTCTGCCAGAGAAAGTAATTACCGGTTTGTGTTGACAGCTGAAAATAAAGGGCTAATATAAATGGAGAAATGCACTAGACTCAAATCCTACAATACTGTTATTTTTCCTAAATTGACTTGAATGCCTGAGCTACATGCTGTTTTGTTTACTAGATTCTCTGTCCCTCCTACACAGGAAAAGGTACTATCCCCTACCACATTGTTTCCCTCTTGTGGGTGCTATTATTTGTTACAGGACCTGTGGCAAAAATTGTTCTCCTTCCTATAGTGGATACCTATAGATAATTCTTGCTTGTTTATTTTTCTCTTCCATTTACAACAGATTTTTCACTAGTAATGTGTGTTGTGGATCTCATCTTAATTAGAAAAGATGTTATCCTTAAAATATTTTACTGAGGAGGTTATTGTCATTATAGAAAAGTGTTTTGATAGCCATGTACTGTAGTATTTTCATGTTTTACTAAATTCAGCTATGTGCTACTATAAATGTTGTGATAACTTTTTTGATGCCAGATTTTTTTTTCAGCTTGAATGCATTTGGATAACCCCGTCAAGAATCTGATTTAACTAGCCTATCAAATCTCATTAAAATCCTTGTTGTGCCCGGTTTATATGCCAATAATGTGTCTATGGATCATATTTACAATGGTCCATTAACTAAGCTTCTGATTACTTATGTCATATGTGCTGTTGTTAATCTGCTTTTATTTCTTTTTCATTTACTGCAGTTTTAATTAGGGAATAGAAGAAAAAATTAAATCCATCCAAACTTAGTGACTTCAGACACTTAAATAGCATTCCAATTTTCATATGCTTCACTACAAGAAATGCAGGAGGTGAAGTGGCAGGCACATGGTATGCTACTAATGTTTAAGCAGAATGCATTTCTGGTTTAAGATGGGCAATCTGTGAGAGGTCAAAAAGATGTCTAACCTTTAGTCCTTCATTAGATTCCATACCTATTTCTGGGCCCTTGATTTCTGACATAGCAAGAATGGGTCTGAGAGGTATTGCAGGCTAAGTAGACTTCACTTGAAGTCCAGGGAGTAAAGATGGAATCCCAAGCTTGCATTGTTAACTACTGTTGCAGAGGTGCAAGGAAAGTTGTGCAATACCTGTGTAAAATATGTTGAGATACAGTCATGTAGGTTTCATGTTGTTGAGTCCTAACACCCATTGAGCTGGATTTGTTTGGACTGAAAGTTTAAGCCATGATAATATCTGACATGTATCCCCAGTTTATAGCTGATATGATTGTTGGCTCTGAATTTAGGATCCAGATACCTTGTTCCGGGGGAGGGGCGGAGGAGGAAGGAGGGGGATGCTCAGACTGACCATAACCTCTTCATTCGATAATAGGCAAATTTATTGCTACATAGTGATAACAGAAAAGATGCAATACAATCAAACAATTATATATATCTACCAAATCCTAGGGCTGTCATCAGAGTCAAACTACTTCTGGCCAGGACAATCTCCACTCTGAGGCTGTCTCTTAGGTGACAGTTGCCAGCAGTCTGGAGGTAGGATGCTGGGGCCCCCTGCCCCCCCCGTCTCCAGTGGGGTGGATGACAGGGGCTGGTGGTATGCCCTCTGTCCATGGTGGCCTTTGTTCCTGTCAAGTCTATGCTTTTGTATACTCCTTCCCTTCTGAAGACTCCTAATGACTCTTCATCCATGGCCACCTCTGATTGGTTGTCTCTCTCTACTACTGTCCATGTACTGTGTCAGCAACACGTTCCAAGCCTATTACATGCACACCTATAGGTTTGGTCTTTCTGAACCTTTCCCTAATTCGACCTGTTTTCTCAAAACTGGAACTCAGGCCCCTCACTGCTCTGGGGCCTTGTTAGCTGGTGTCACTTTTATCTTGTGCTATGGTCAACATGGTACATACTTCCTCAGTTCTCCAGACTGTGTGTTCTTCTTGGCCTTGTGTTAAACAGCCTGTATGCTTCCAAGGCTGTAGAAACTATGAAGGTGTATGAGACCCAAGCTTCTTAGAAATCAGTTAACCCCTGCTGTCCATTCTAATGCATATATCTATAGCTAGAAGCCAGTTCCCAAAAAAACCCCCTTTAAATACCATTTCTAAGCTAACAGAGATAATAGACAATGTGAGCAGTGTATGCTAATTTACTATTATTAAGCACTGTTAGCGGGTGCCCTTGGACACTGATGGCAGGTTTAAAATCTAAATTTACTATCCTCCTAAGACTCAGTGTGTTCCTTGTTATAGCTTTTGGACTCAGAGGCCCCCAGGTACTTTTAAACACCCTTCAGATTGATTTCTGCATTAAAGTTTTCCATTGAATATATAAATATTTGTGTCTAGATCTAAGAGAAGTGTTTTTCTGATGAGAGGCTAATAACCATATTAAGACTGCCACACTAATTATAAAAGGTGAAGAAGTGGGAATGACAGAGCTACTATATCTAGATCACAAAATTGGGAAACAGGTGCATCCTGTTAGAACATGCAATAGACTGAAACTATTAGGAGTTGGACCACTTCCAAGTTGAGCAATAGGGATGCTCATTTACTGGAATATCAAGGAATTTGCAGGAAGTTAAAATATCTACATAACCTCACCCTGAGCACAAAGGCACTAGGATAGCTCACATTCCACACGAAACCCTGCCCATACATGTCTACACCCTGTTCTTCAGAATTGGTCATAAAATGACGGAAGATTGCTGTTCAGACTCTGAACAGCCCCATTAGAGCTAAACCTTGTCTCAAGTAACTGATCTGGTACTTGCCCAGGCTTGCTCCACTCTTGCTCTGACTTTGCTCCTTGTCTTGCTTTATCATCTTGTCAGTTCCTTGACTTCAGTGTAGATTAGTCCTTCCTGACTTCAGGCAATTCTTCAGTGCTTTCACAGATTGCTAGTTTCCAATCCTGTTCTGGACATACTCTGTCTCTGACACGTCCATCTTTGATAAGGCGACAACCGTGATAGAAGAGGATGAAATTATAACATAATTTTTGTGGCCTGTTTTTCATTTTGTATTTTGTTTTGGAGGAAAGGGAAACAAAACCAAAAGTGTAATGCTTTGACTCTGGTAAATTCAATCTATTATTCTGCATCCCAGACAGATGGCTGGCCCAAGCAATGCATTTGACACCTTAATGAATAACTATGACTGAGAAGCCATTCAGAAAGCACTCCTTTGGCCATCACTCTGATTGCCTCTCACCAAAGAAGCCTATGAGAAGCTTGTAAGCAACTAAGGTATTGGTACTCTGAAGCAATGGTTTCAGGAAATTGACTAGCTGGATTACAAACCCCAAACTGAAGGAAGTACTCAGTCTAGAGGTCTTTGCCCATGAAGCAGGGGGCCTAGAAGCCAGACTGCTTACAACAGGTCAGATGACTATCCTTAAAAGGAGGACCAGACCATTTTGTAACATTACATTTTCACAGTAAGACTTCCTTTTACATATGTCAAGATAGCATGCAAATCCCTTATATGCTCTTGTTCTAAATGATTTAGCATATCTCAAGATAGTATCAAGAAGCTGGAAGCTCCATTAAAAGTACTAAAATAGCATTCACCGTTAGGTGGATAATGGGTTGTAAATGAACCTGAATGTAAAGTATGCAGAACTTTACATAGCTCTGTTCTAAAAACAGCAGAGGTTTGTCCATGTGAAAAATCAACATTACAACTACCTTTTGAACAAAAAGTAACTGCAGTACATTCTTTTTTAACTATGGAACTCGAGAAACAGTAAATTATCATTATACAAGCAATTCAATTAAAGTGATCTTTTGAGATTTCATAACTATTTTCTGTAATAATCATAACTACTAGAGAAAAAGATACAAAGTGTTCAGTTTTATTGCAATCTTTTACACTCTGTTTCACTCCACTGCCCCACTAATTTATAAGCTATACATTCAAAACTATAGAAGGAAGCAAACTCAATTATAAACTATGCAACACAAGGGATACACTACATTATGTTTGCTCTGCTTTATATCTGAATCAAGAAAATGAGGTTTTATAGTCCTAAATGCACCAAGCTGATCATTTAGGGACACATGATGCTACCCTGTGTAAAGGCACAGGCAAGACCTATGCCCTAGGGGTGTGCAAAGTGGGCCCTATTTGATCCAGATTTGGCCCGAATCAGGGACAGTGATTCAGTTCGTTAATTTGGATCACTCTCTCTGATTCAATTCGGTTCATAGTTTCATAGTTAATAGGGTCGGAAGGGACCTGAGCAGATCATCAAGTCCAACCCCCTGCCATGGCGGGAAAGAGTACTGGGGTCAAACAGCTCCAGCAAGGTGATTGTCTAGCCTTGTTTTAAAGACCCCTAGGGTAGGAGCCAGCACCACTTTGCTTGGAAGTTTGTTCCAGATCCTAGTAGACCTGACAGGGAAATACTGCTTCCTGATGTCTAATCTGAATTTACCCTCTGCCAGCTTGTGACCATTATTTCTAGTCACTCCTGGTAGTGCTCAGGGAAACAGGGACTCCTCCAATGCCTGCTGGTTCCCTCTGATTAGTTTGTAACAGGCCACTAGATCCCCCCTCAGCCTTCTCTTGTGGAGGCTGAATAGCTGTGTCTATGTCCAAATCACCGAATCTTTCCAGATCTCTCTGAATTGATTCAGAGGGTTCCAATTCAATTTGGAGAGTTTAAAGGGTCCTCTGGTTCAATTCAGATTTAGAGATTTGGCCAGTGAATTGGGCCAAATCTTTGTTGAATTGAATCAGGGACTGAAGCTTCACACAGCCCTACTATGCTCCATCTCTGCTCTCCCCACCCCTGCTTTTTTTTTTAATGTAGCTGCAAAATGAAACAGGTTGCAAAATATGTGTCCTAAGAAGGCAAGCTGTAAAGAGGTGGTGCATGGGGATTCTGGATTACGCACAAAGGCTCCCTGATGCCTTCTATAATATGGAAGTATGGATCTTGGATTGCAGGGAAGTGAAAGGGGAAAGCAGTGGCTGATGGTGCAGAGAATGAAGCTAGATGAAGATGGATATGGTAGAACCCTGCCATCCCCTACTCTTTTCATTGCCTCCTCCCTGGCTCTGTCTCTACTTGAGGGAATGAGTGCAACCACTTTCACTGCTGCTGCTCCTCCAAGGACTGGAGCCACCATTCCTTGTGGGCCCTGTTAGCAGTTCCAGGAGCGTGGAAGAAGTGGGGGAAATGAGCTTGACTCAAAAATCACAGTACCTAATCCACCTACCTTCCTGTGGCAGACTATGACACTTGGAGTATGCAGGCAATTGGTAGAGGATTTGAGCTTTTCAGCTCAACTTGTTTCCCTGCTCTCTTCCTGTGCTCCTTGCAGCTGGTAGGCGGGGCCTCAGGAAATAGTGTCAGGGCAATGGAGTAGGCTCAGAGTGCCTGATGTGTGGAGGAGCCAATTGTTACCTCCTCTCAGAGGAGGCAGGTGCTCTTCCAAGGAGTTTATTGTACCCTAGGGTGTTGCAGAAGCCGTGTTGAGAATCACTGACCTACATGGATCCTGCCCACTCCCCAACACTGTGAGGGGTGAGAAATGAACTGTGCAAAAGCAAAAGAGTTTCTACAGGCTAAAGGTCAGAAAAAAAGATTATCATAATCTAATCTGGATTTTCTGCACATGAAACCCTGTAGGGTAAGCAGGTGTGTGTACCTGCTGCTGTTCAACATGGTCTTTGCCCACTTAGACATCCATAAGACCATCCAAACAGTACTTTAATGCATATAGCAAACCTTTCTCCAGGCATCAGAAAAGTACCCTTCAGCTTTGACCCTTCCTGGAGGTGAGGTCTTCTGCTTTTCAGGGTGCACACAAAAATTAAATTTAGATAGCCATCACCAATCTTAGGGACATTTAAATGTCTGTGTGTTCACAGGACTTAGGGTGCCCTAAATGTATCATGCCTAATCTAACATTAGTTCTTGTCAGACGACAATTCACTTTAGATCAACTTGGGATAATTCAACCTAAAATGGGTTAACCAAACCTAACAAACGTTTGCTTATATTTCCAGCCTACCCCCACAGCTGGGAAAGCCCAGTCACTCTTCACAGACCTGTTTTTCCCCTCAAAATCCCCACCAGCCTATTCCCTTTCCTCTGTCAAATAGCCCTCTCAAGGACTGGTCAAGTCCCACCTCCACCCTGTGGACCTGTTAATCCCCCTGCAGACTTGTTAATACCCCTTCCCCTGATTTACCTGCTGCCAGCACTTTCTCCCAGCAAGATTGCGTGCAGCAATCCCAGATCAGGTTTAGGCAGCTTAAACTAAGCTGCTGAAACTTGATTTGGGTGCTATGAATGCTTGTTTACACCCTCAGTCTGCTCCTTGCCCACAAACTTCTCCTTCCCCCAGGTCAAGCTCCTTACTCTTTTCCCCCCTGGGCTCTTAGCTGCCAACTAATCACCCACAGCAGGGTTCCTGTTCCAGAGCTGTCTGCTATCCTTAAATGGCCAGACTGACATTTTACTGCTGTAGGATGTCTGCATGACAGTTAGTAGCCTCCTAGTTACTCTCCTGGTTTCTTTTCTCCACTAACCTCCTTAACGTCTAAAGACAAACCCCTTTAAAGGTGTATTTGCTAGAAGCTACACAGACTAATAGAGAAACTGGGTGGTCTATATGACACTTAGGCCTAATAGGAGACTGGGATCAATACAATCTGAGGAACCCAAATACTGATAAAATTGTCTTATTCCCCCAAATCAGGATTCAAGACTAATTGCAGTATAGCTAACAGACCTTTTGAAGCAGTATATGATGCTTCTGTAAAGAAAGCCAGCACTCTTTTTAATTTTCAGTGGGAGGAATTTCTAGTCTACTCCAGTATAGTAAGAGTTATGTTGTAGTCACAATGGTCAACAAATTATGTGAGAGGCAAGGAATTCTTAGGGTGATATCTTTTATTGGACCAACTATGTAATTGGTTTGTGCCTGAATCCCCGTGATCAGAGACCTCAGGAAAAAGGTCTTGCATTTGAAAGCTTATTTAACTTTACCCTACCTACATAGTTGGTCCAATCAAAGCTATCACCCAAAAAAGTCCTTGCCAATAAGCAGACCTAAAACATTCCATTGGTTTTCATCAGCTAATAACAAAATGAATCTAAACTGTAGGTTGTAATCTGAAATCCCAACATATTCACTCCTGGCTTTTTATGTAAGGAATAGGCACCAGCTAAAATTATAGCAGAAGACATTTGCTTTTCAATACCCATTTACTGCCAAGAAGACACCACAATTCTTGTAACTTCTATACATTTTCTTCAGAATATTATTTATATGCTTTCAACAGTTTCTAGTATATCCTCCTCCTTCATCATATATGCATTATGTATGCATACAACATCAGAAAAATAAAATAAAATAAAAGGCTGAAAGTGAGCAAAGATTAACTTCCTTAACCTAAAAGTTCTACGAATAAGTAAGTTCATTTTCCAACACACTGGCAATAACAAAGAATGCAATGCTGCTCTGGATGAAATCAATGATGGTATTGCCATTGACTTCGATGTAGCCAGGCTTTCACCCATGTTGTAATCGTAAGAGTTTCTAAGGCTACCTAGAAGCTCTGTTAAGTCACTGTCCAGCACCTTTCAGGATCAAGCCCTGCATCATTTGGAATTCCGTTAATGACGCAACAAAATAATGCATTTGATGGTTAATATTTCATTTACTTTTGTGACCAAATTGCTTAATGCATATGTCAAGGAACACAGCTTGCTGATTCTTCATTGACTTAAGTACACTTTTTTCTAGTCAAATTGTTATGCATGTTGCTGATCAATTTACATATTTTAATAATCAGGATGCATAATTTCCTATGTTGTTTTGCATATTTTCTAAACGAAGATCCATGTTTTCTTGATTTCTTGCTCCTTTTAAAGATTCAGCTGCCTGTACTCTCTAGATTAAGCTTTTGCATACACCTTAACTTAAAATTTACAACAATTTATTTAACAAGCTATGTATTTCAGAAGTGGGATTGTCAGTTACATGTCCATTGAACTTCATACTTTGCTAGCAGAGCATGCTTCAGCAGCCAAGTTGCCCATTAGCTACTGAGGTTTCATATACTTTACTGCCCAAGTGCATATTTCAAATTCATTTTCACATGTGTTTTTTGGTGAAGATGCATATTTTAGTGAACTAGATTGAATTAAATATTTAAGTCCTCTGTCATGAATTTGTAGAGACAAACTCTCCAACTATTTCTTGTTATTGCTATTTTATTTTGTTTAAAATAAATGTAACAATGCAATGCATAATAGTACAAAAATCAATCAATTTTTCTTTTCTTTTTTTTTATAACCATGTATTTTCTTAAAAGGGAGAGAAGAGGCACAAACATTATACACTATTTTTAATACATTTTTTTTCTCTCAGGGTAACAGTTTCAGTTGCTTAAGTGACTTGGGTGCGGAGTCTCATTATTAATTTAGTTTTTAAAGTATTCAGGAAACAATTCCAGATTGCTAAAGCCAACATTTAGGTGCCACTAGAATTCACAAAACTGCCACCTGCTGTCTACCCCTATAGGTACCAAATAATTTTGAGCAAGTTCTGCTAGTAAAGTTTTCTAACCACTAAGGTTTTTTTTGCAAATTTGCTTAAGTTGTTAAAACTTATGCCTACCTACTTGATATATCTTTTCCCTAAACCTGGCAAGATTCAGAAGATGAGCTTGCTAAGAAAACACCTCTCTCTGCTAAATAAGGCCCAACAGGTAAACAAATTTCACCTCACATAAAACAGCCAGAGTGGTGGCACTATTTGTTTGGCTCAATAATCCTGAAGTTACAGCACTCATGTGAATCACTGGAGGCTTAATTCAATTCCCTCTTCAGCCAAAGGGAACTTGAACCCAGATCTCTATGCCTAGAAAAATTGTACTAATCAGACTAACTGGGTATTTTAGGACAATGTGCTCCGAGTCTCTTCTAAGAAGTATCCTAGACAAAATGGAACACAACTTTAAGTATGTATTGGTCCAGACAGAGAATAATTTTCTACCCCAAATGCCTTTTTTTTATCCAATGGTTATGACACTCTTCTGGAAGGGAAGTTTGGATTCCAGTTCCTACTCCAATGTCTATTTAAGTTAAGTTTAACAGCTTTAGGAAAAGAGATAAAGAGCTCCACTCTAAAATACTTTACAAGGGTGTGCATCTACATGTGCACTTTAATATGCAGTAGGCTATTTTACTAGACATTGTGATGCTAAAAAGCATGGCATTACACTAATGTGCAGTAAAATAGTCTACTGCACATTAAGCATCCCTTTAAAAGTGTGCAAATGCTCTACTGTGCATTAGCACAGCCTAATGAGCATTAATTTAGTACCTCACATTGGAGGTACTAAATTTAATGCACATTAATGCATGTGTAGATGTGCCCCCCTGTGTGCTTAGGGCATTCTCCTAGTAGATAAGAGATGTGAAATCAAATTCCCTTAGGCAGAACAAAAAATATTTTAAACTAAATTTTCCTATAACCCAGATGATTTTAAGGTACATGTATGCATTATTTAGGTATAAGCATGTAAATAAACATATAAAGGAATTATATATAATATAAGCATTATTTAGGAATACATATATAAATAACAGGGGATTCCACTAGACGACAGAGCACCTAATAGCCTCCCTTATGAATCTAGAGCTGGATCTAAGGGCACAGATGGAAGTTAAATTTTTCATGCAATCAGCCCTCTGAAAGTGCTCTATAGCTGTGCTGTGACATGTGCACAGCTGCGGGGTGCTTTTAAAGTAGCCAATTGTACAAAGAATTAACCATCCTGCAATGAGGTATCAGTTGAAGTTGCACTGTTTTAGAATGCCTTCAGGAACTTGTGTTCCCTAGGGTTACATTTTTGCTAATTTGGGGCTTGGCTGATGCAGCCCAGCCCTGCCCCAGTGGCTGTCAGCAGAAAAGGACAGGAGAGGCAGGGAGCTGACTGGGCTTTGCCTGGCCTAAGCTGGAAAGGAAGAGGAAAGGGGTGGATCAGAGCTCCCCTGCTTTGTTCCCCCCCCCCCCAACAGCCCATCCAACTAGGGTACTGGAGGGAGCTAGGCTGAGACAACTTGGGCCCATGAGGCAGGGGGACTCTGTTCCACCTCGCACCTCCAGCTCAGGCTGGGCAAGTTAGTAGCTTGTGTGACTCTACTCCTTTCCCCTTCTGTTTTGCCTGGAGCTCGGGGGAAGGAGGGCAGGGCTGGGAAGAGGAGTGGCTCTTCAACTTGCTGCTCAACTGCAGGCAGACTTGATTCCACCCTCCCCACACAATCCAACAGTTGAACATCTATTGGGTCAGAGTTGTGGGCACTCCAACTCATGGTGTTTTATGTAAAGTGCTATGAGTTACAGAGGGGGCATGTACACCTGTCAGAATGTACGTGTCTACAGAAGGATTTAGGCAGACTTGAGGGTTTAAGTCCCAAATGTAGTTCAATATGTGCTCTCAGAGCACATCTAACACCACACCAGCAGGATCAGGATTCTCATACAATGTAATGGTTCCTACTTCTAAGACATTGTAGGAAGAACTGGAATTGAACTGCCCATTGAATCTAGAGCTGGATCTAAGGGCACTAAAGGGGCACTATTTATATAATAGTCTAGTGACTCAAGCATCATCTAGGAAATAGACACCCCAGCCTTCAACTTCCTGGCGGATTTGCCCAGAACACCTGGCCATGAGTTAGGCTTAAAAGGAAAAATTCTTCAAACAAAAACAGTTGGTAGGCTACATACATTTTTCCAATGTAGTTTACTATTTGCTCTCCTCTTTATTTAGCAAGCCACACTAGAATCATACATAAATTCAACAGTTATAGGATTCTATTGTATTTAGTGGAAAAATGATAAAAACTGACATGTAACAGAATGTATATTTATATCTGCTGCCATTTCGATCATTTGAGAAAATAGAAAAGTAATTACAGACAAACAGGGCGCATCTACATGAGATGCTACATCACCATAGCAATGGGCTATGCTGTAGCTCATTGCTATGGCAACATAGTTGGCAGGCATGGACTGTGATGCCAACATTACTGCACAATAACAACAAGCTACTTCTCAGTAGTGTGGGAACAGACCTGTGTTGCTTCCAGGCTGTGCAGTAACACCATTTAAGCAAGTATTAAGTGACTGCACAGTAACGCTTGTGCAGTCTGGCTTATGTGTAGATGCACCCATATATGCCTTTAACTAAACTTCTTTAAAATATGATATACTTTTTTAGTTTCCCATACTTCTAAAAACTTTTTCTACAACCTTTTCTTTGCTTAAAAAGTAGTTACAGTAGTCAGTTATCAAAACAGAAGCATACTGAAATGCATATCAAGGAAGAGTTTTTATTTGCTCTTTTAATAATAGAGTACTGTGTTACTTTAAAGATCAAAGTCAGGTGCTATCGAACAATGGGGCACGGAGATAAATTATTTTCAAAAGATGGTTGTTGAATCCATCCGATGTAACTTGTTTGAAACAAAAATGTAATCCAGACCGGTCAAATAGCTCCAAAAGCCAGTGTTTGAACTTTCCAATTTCCATGTAACTTGTTAGTTTGGCTACTTGCATGTTCTTTTTTACTCAGTTAACAAATATATACATATGTTTATATACCTAGTTAGAAAGAGATGTTTATTAGTACAAATACAAATATTATAATTTGAATAATGGTATGTATTCACAGATAAAAGAATACTAGCAACTAGCTTTACTCCTTAATTAGGTTGCTTGGAAAATGCAGACTAGATGGTAGATAAAGATGCTGTTGTTCAGCAATGGTTCTTTCAGTACTGATATATTTTAGGGTGAATGGCATCTTGTCTCAATTCAATGATGTTCTTCAATCTCTAAACTGGACTCAGGGATTATTAAAGTCAACAGAAATGTTTGCATTTACTTCATCCAGCATTCAACACCAACACTCCTGCCACCCCAGACATTGAAAGCAAACAGGATAGTATTCTTGAGTACAAAGAAAGGAGGGATCCTACTGACAGGACCTCAGCTGTAGTATGCACCACTGGAGGTGATCAAATGGATTTAGAGAATGACTATATTGAGATATAATTGTAGGATCAACATTAGACAATGGTTATTAGTAAAACAGCCTCAGAGACCTCTAGGAAAGAAAGAAAGAAAAAAAAGATTCAAGAAATGCCCAAAGTCTGAAAAAAGAGTGAAAGGAAATGGTTTTGAGCTGGATAATAAATCTAATGATAGTTATAATTAGGTGCATAGTGTTGTAGTTGGAGGCCTGCCCTCCAGGACTTGGATCATACAAGTTGCTCTCCTCTGGACTTTCTCAAGCTTTTCCACATCCCTCCTGAAGTGGGGGCCCCAAAACTAGATGCAGTAATCCAGCTGCAGCTTCACCAGGGCCGAGTAAAGCAGAAGGATAATATCCCTGGTTTTGCTTAATATGCATCGGTAGATGCACGCCAGAGTTTGATTTGCTTTGCCAGCCCCAGTCCAAGTCAGCCTGTATCCCCAGCCTATCCTGCGGTGTGACCTCTCTCCCCCATAATTTGGTGTCATCCATGAACTTTGCCAGTTTGCATCTGACTCCCAAATCCAGAGTGTTAATGAAGATGTTAAAGAGTACCAGTTCAAGTACCAAGCCCTAAGGGACTCCACTGGTCCTCCTGCACCACGTTGATTTGCTCCCGTCAACTAATATTCTTTGGGTTTGACCCCATAGCCAGTTACTTAACCATCAGACTGTAAGATGGTCATGATTTGTTTTTCCTAGCCGTTCTTTTTTTTTTAAATCTGGGTTACCAAGATAATACAGAAAAGCCAAGATTTTCATCCTGATTTGTAAAGGTAGGGATTCAAGCTATAACTTGAATGCTGAAACCAGGGATGGATGGTCTTCAGTACCTTAAAGCAGGCAACTTCTACTACTGCTTGCTTTGGTCTCAGTCTTCCATTTTCCATGTTAATCTCTATTCATAGATTTCATAGACATTAGGGCTGGAAGGAACCCTGGAAGACTGAGTCCAGCCCCCCGCCCGAGGTGGGGTCATAGGATCCCAGCAAGATAAGCATCCAATTTACTCTTGAAGGTGTTCAATCTAGGTGCTTGAACCACCTTCAATCCCAGGCTGTCCCAGACCTTGGGGGCTCGGAGGGTAAAGAAATTCTTCCTTATGTCCTTGTCCATGAAATGGTCTTGCAGTAGGTTCTAACCATTCGACCTTGTCATCCCTTGGGGTGCTCTGATAAACAAATGTTTCCCAAGAAACTGGTGGTCACCCCTGATAAACTTATAGGTGGCCATCAGGTCACCCCTGAGCCTGTGCTTTTCCACTCTTCCTGAACTCTTCTCCCCCTGGGGTCATGGCCTGTTAGGGCCTCACTGACAAGCCTTCTGAGCTTGTCAAAGTTGGCTTTCCTGAAGTCAAGGACTTCTGTGTTGCTGACTGACTTGCCAGCTTTATGGCAGATGGTGAAGGTAACCAGCTCGTGGTTGCTGTCACCCAGCTTCTCATCAATCATTAGGTCACCGATTAGGTCACCCCCAGTAGCCAGTACCAGGTCGAGCAGCACTTTACCTCCCGTAGACTTCTTGAGTCAGGTAGACTAATATAAACTGTTGTTCACAAATTAGTTGTTTGAGTATCTAGTTTGAAGTATTTCACATATTTAAAAAGTGAAGCACAAGTCTCAGGGTGTGTCTACACATGCATTTAAGTGCAACTAAATTTACTGTGCATTAAGCTAATATTGTGCATTAAGCCAGTTGCCAGTGGGCTGTAGCTGCACAGTTGACCTTTGTGTAGCATTACTGCTTTGTGTGCTACCACCCTACCATCAGGGCAGCTATCATGTGGTACATGTGGTAGCCTGCTTTCAGCTGTCAAAGCATGTCCTCCTGGCCCCAAGTGGCCAGGAGGTCAGCCACCTCCATCTGAGTCCTGGGTGCCAGGCCTAAGCAGGCACCTCTTCCTGGGTCCTGCCACTTGTCTCACTAGCAGGAATTCTGGTATTCCCTATTTAAAAACAGCAAAATCTCTGATAAAAAAAGCTCAAATTCACTCTTCATGTTTTACAAAAACCTCAAATCCATGTTCTTCCACAATTAAAACAAAAGACCACTATATATATATATATATACATATACATATACACACACACACACACACACACATATACAGGGTTCCCTGTTACATATACCTATATATATATACAGAGAGAGAGAGAGACAAAGATCAGTTGGGCAATGTTTTATTGACATATTCATAATTCTAAAGCAATTTGGAAGCCTACCAGTGTCTCTATCATCATAATAAAATAAAATGAGGAGAGGCTGAGGGACTTGGGACTCTTCAGTCTGGAAAAGAGAAGGCTCAGGGGAGACTTTGTAGTAGTCTACAATTATGTAAGAGGGGTACATCAGGACCTGGGAGAACAGATTTCCACTACAGCTCCCCAAGGGATAACAAGGTCTAATGGCCATAAACTCCAGGAAGGCCAATTTAGACTAGACATAAGAAAAAAGTTTTTTATGGTACTAGTGTCCAGGGTCTGGAACAGACTCCCCCAGAAGTGGTGCATGCACCTACTCTGGACTCTTTCAAAAAACATGTGGATGTCTTTCTTGCTGGGGTCACTTAATCCCAGCTGACTTCCTGCCTGTGGTGGTGGGGCTGGACTCGATGATCTTGTGAAGTCCCATTCAGCCCCTAATGTCTATCAAATCTGTGAAATCAATGCATTAAACTTTATATAATACAATATGCATACTTGGTGCATCTACACATGGTTATTTACTGCACAGTAACTGAAATTACTGTACAGTATAGGCATGCACACCCATACTGCACAGTAAATATGCTGACTTATGCCAACTTGAGCGTAAATTTGATACTTGCATCATGCAGGTATCAAATTTATGCCTGATTAGTCATTGCATAGTAATGCACATGTTGATGCCTTACTGCACAGTAACACTGTGTGTGTGGACTGACTTGGGACTAAAGTTAGTCCCAAGTCAGTCCACACACAGCATTAATGTACTTTAATACCTGCAAATGTAGACACCATCCTATTCCTGCTTACTGCACAGTAAATATAAATCGGCATAAATGCACATGTAGACACACCCACTGTAACCAATTAGTATGTTTGTTTTACTAATTGGCTACATAGTAACAAGTTAAATGTGATTATTTATAGTTGAAAAATAATATGCACAATTCTTTACAGAGATCATTTAGTATTAACCTTCCAATTTCACCCAGTGAAAAATTAGTTATGTCAGCTTTTTCTAATCTAACTTTAAAGGGATAGAAAGTCAAATTAGCCTAATAAATCTTCCTGTTGTTTTGTATTTTTACCACATCTACATTTATCACTCTCTTTTAAAGGGTTTGAAAGATGCTACAATTCCCAATTTGCAAACAGCTCCAAGTGTCACTTGTTAAAATCAGTTTTAAAGTAAAGTGGTTTTGGTTCACTAATTGTTAGACTTAAAAAAAGCGCTATCTCTGGTGCTCTGTAACTAAAAATCCTTTCCATTTATCACAATTTTCAAAAGCCGAATTTCAAATTTGAGGTTTACTTTTACCTTGTTAAAAAGGTCTTCACTGTAGCAGCCTAGTTATCTAAGTTTTTTTAATTGCTGAAGTCAGGTTTAAGAAAGTGTTCAGTTTCCCAGACATCTAGAAGTTGTCCAACAACCAGCTTCCAATGCAAGGTACTTAAAACAAAAACGTGTTTTTAAACACATATGGTAGTAACATTTCCAACATAGTGAAGTCCAAGAGTCACATCTATAAATATAATCTCAAAGTACTCCTACCGTTATGTTATGTTCTATATCGTTCCATGATAGTGAGCAACTGAGGAAGGCAACTGCTGTGAAAACACAGGCAGTGCAATAAATAATCATTCTGTTTTGCCATTCCTTGGATGGAACTGAAAGTGAGATAAAGGTTTTCTGTGCTCCATTGGAAAACTCTATAGCTTTGTGCCTTTCTATACAATAGAGGTATTGCGCATTTACCTGGAGACCAGCTCATGTGCTATCACACAATAAAAACCTCTAACTACTTATAAAGCTAAAACTCAAAAATGTGTACTAATTTTACAGCTGGTTGCTATCAAACTTTAATTTGCATGTGTAGTGGAGTGTCCCCTGCAGCAGAGAGCTCCATCAGCTGAAGAGGCCACCAGCCTCACTGTCTTAAAGTGACAATGAAAGTAATTTAAACACTAGAAATAACATTCTTCAATGAATTATTTTTTTAATTAATAAAACCCAATATTTTTACTGCAACACAGAACGCTATCATTACCGCAACCAAATGAGCAAATGCATATTTGAACATCTTTGTGAAGAAAATGGAAGCTGAGCAGTTGCTTACTCATTTTAATTCTCTGAATGAAAATCTCATGCTAATTTTTCATCAGGATACTAAAAGACCTCCCATAAAAGGTTGAGAGGCGACCTGGTGGCTGCCTATAAGTTCGTCAGGGGGGCACAGAAGGGAATTGGTGAGTATTTATTCACCAAGGCGCCCCCGGGGGTTACAAGAAATAATGGCCACAAGCTGGAGGAGAGCAGATTTAGATTAGATATTAGGAGGAACTTCTTCACAGTTCGAGTGGCCAAGCTCTGGAACGGGCTCCCAAGGGAGGTGGTGCTCTCCCCTACCCTGGGGGTATTCAAGAGAAGGTTGGATGTGTATCTAGCTGGGGTAATGTAGGCCCGGCACTCTTTCCTGCTTATGCAGGGGGTCGGACTCGATGATCTATTGAGGTCCCTTCCGACCCTAGCATCTATGAATCTATGAATCTATGAATCTATAAAGTCATCCTTCATTACCCTAAATCAAAGGCTAATTTTTCATAAAGACAACAGTTTCAATCAGAGATGGCATCAGAATATTATATATGATTATCAAAAGACAGCAGAGAAGGAAAAGAAATCCATACTCTCTGCATAAAACATCTGACCTCAAAGTACAGTAGCTGTTCTTTGCATAGAAAAGATTTAGCATGTTATGTTTAGTCACAATAAATATGAATTTCTTATGGACCTACTGCATATTGTTTTTATTGGCATTAATCAGTTTGTCCCAATACCAAAGACATGCCAATCACAACTTGTACCTGTTGTATGAAGAAAATTCACCTTTAAAGTGTGTTCAAGACACAGTATATAAAACATGTAATAAAAATGCAAATACAACATAATGGAAAAAGAGTGCTACTACCTGAGCCCTGAGTAGCAATACTGTAATAGCTATTATTACAGAAGAGTATACTTCCTTTACATACCTACTGAGGTCCTTGAGCTTATTTCCATTATTTCAAATTGTATATGCTAAAACATGGGAGTATCTATTTTGCAATTAAAAAAGGTCTAATGCTTTCTTAGGTTGAATATATGTTTTAACTCTGCAGAGGTTCAGAGCCTATTTCTCCATTATAAATGGGCTTTTAGTTCTAGAGATACAACTGATGCATTATTTCAGTTGACTTGGCAAAGAACTGCCTGAGATTAAATGAACAAAAATTATTAGAATATTTTATAATTTTCAGAAAAAAATACAATCCAAAATAAATGTAAGAAAGTGGAGGCAAGAATCCTTGCACATCTTTGAAGTGCATCATTTTTACTAAGGGAAACAATGCAGAAACAGAAATTGTGGGAACAGATGAATGACATTCAGAAGGAAAAAAAATAGTGGGGAGAGAGAGAAAAGTATGTGAATAACTACATAGAATAATTTAGAATTTAGGTTTCAATTCACTAAGGTAGTTAATTCTAGGTGAGTGTGAATATGAGTGGTCCCACTGAATCCTATTAAATTAGACATTTAAAATTCCTTGCCCTAAGTGTATTTTAAGTTATGCTCATGCGTACATCCCTAAATGATAAGAACTTTAATTTATGACCTCTTTACAGAGAATACACCCCGTGGAAGCTAGGAAGGAAAGCAACATAAAAGTTATTCAGGTAAAGATGGCTTTCTACATGTATAGCATATGGACTTCTACATATAGAGCACTGACCCATCCAAAATGAAGGATTTTATCAGATGCTAGCCTCATTATGTGATTTGTGACACTTTCATTGCTTTGATTTAACGGATGGAAAAATAAGTCTTATCTACATTCTTTTGCCACTTTTTTTTTTAGCTGTCATGTTCTTACATTCATTTTTCCTCTTTATTTGTTTTCCTTATTCACTTCTGAGTTATGGTGGCCCATCCTTGCCTTTTTCTCTTTAATAATCTAATTCTCTCCCTCATGACTGAAGCATGATTGCGATTCTCATTAGATAGAGTCTATTTTTTAACTTTGCTTTTGTTACAGATTCATGAAACGTCTTTTGAAATTTTTAAAGAAGACACATACTTGAACAGATCAAAAGCTGGAAGAAATGAACAGTAATGAGCTCATTTTGAGAGAAAAGAACTCGTTAGCATGCAGTCTTTTTGATATTTTCTGTCAGCCATCTCTGTCAAAAAATAGTCCTGGGTACAGTTCCTTCTGTTGCCTTCAGGAAATAGTCCTCTTGTTAAATGAGGGGGGAAGTTACATCTTTTAAAACATATTTCTTTTAATGAGGGATCATATTACCACTGAGAGTCCAATTTAGGGGTGAATTAAGGGAAGCAGTCACACTAGTATTTTGAATTTCTTGTTCTCTCATTACTTTGTTTTTAGCTGAAGCTGAGTTAGATTGAAAACAGGGTTTTTTTTGTTTAAATCAAGGAAGAGGACATTGGATATTAAAAAAAAGAAAAGACATCTATTCCAGCATTATGACACCACCAACACCTTTAACATTTTTTCATGACAACGTCACCTCTTTATAGCCAACTATTCAGTAGTCAATTCAGTCACTTGAAGGTAAATCCACTTTATTGCTCTGAATCCAGCAGAAGTAGTACTTAATCTGGTTTCTCACTTGCTAACACTGGTGTAATCCATTAAAGTCAATGGAGAGAATGATGCATTTCTGATGATCCTTTGTTTTTTTCATAAGATCCCAATGCCATCTAATCCAATGTTAAAATGACTATTCATCTCAACAGCATTGAATCAAACAGACAAACATCAAGGGGATGTTCGTATCATGGACCCAATATAGACCAGAGTAACAGGTCATAAAGGGAGGAAGAATTGCTCGTAAAATACACAATAAAGAAAGATACCTGGCTGTATTCCACCCTGTTTTACATATACAATTTACATTAGCCACTCTGTAGTGTTACAACAGCCACATTTGCTTTGTCACCTTTGAAAAATATCCATTTTATAATTGTTAAATACACTTTAGATCCTGAAGAGCGGTAACACTGCCAAATGCACATTTTTGGCTCATACTTGTAGCCCATCTAAAGCACATAATAATTAGCCCTCATAGCCTTCCCTCCAATTAAATAAAAACAGATTTTCCATTTCTTCTCCACCTAGACATACTCTGTGTTCTGTCTTACATTGTTAATAGTTGTGTGTTTGTGATCAGCAGGGCTGTTTCCCATCATATTTATTTTTTAATTATTTAACAGACACTTCTGTTCCAGACACTTAATCAGTTAGTATTTAGTAAATGCAGTAGAGTAGTTAGTGCCTTAAGCAAGTATTAGCCATTTGTCTTGTCCTCACAATAGGGGTAGCCAGGCACTCTCAGAGAACCATATCTCCAATTCTTTGTTGTAGTGCATAACAGGTATTTAATGCAAAGAAAATAAATGCTGTATGGAAGATAATGTTTTATATTAACTTTGTTCTAGGTACGTATCCATGCTCAGTAATTTAGATTTTAAAAATCTATAAAATATAAAATTTAAAAGAACTAAAATCTCAAAAGGATAGATGACCTTTGATGCTGGAAATCATGAGAGATTTCTCCAGCTCTGCATAATGTATTATGCATAACTCTCCTCTAGAAATTTTCAAGATAAAATGAGACTTTTAAGCCATGGATAGAACTAACAGATATGAAAATCTTTCATACTATTGTAAGATTGTTTCTATAGCATATACCTGAATATCCCTAACAATTGTGTGCCAAAAGATCATTTCCAAAATAGAAAAGCCTTTAAAAATAATAGAAGATTTATTTTATTTGTTTAAATAAATGGAGTAGGCATATAAAGAAATGGACATAAAGCAATAAAACTAGTCTTTTTAGCCATGGATTTTGCATTATTGCTGCTTATCTATAGATACAAACATACTGTAACAAAGCACCATCCCCAGGGTGGGGGAGAAGCCCTGGAAGCTCCCCAGACTCCCCTTTATTTCAATCCCTTTCTGGGAACAGTCTCCCCTTCAATCTCCTACCACAGCTTGATGCTTCTTTTGGTTCTCAAAGGTGAGGCTGCCCCAGGGCTTCCCAGATCAGGGCTTCACTCCAGGGCACCCAGAAGTGAGGAGATCCTACCTTAAGGGCTAATTGCACAGCTCCATACCACTCACAGGCAACTGGTTGGGGAGCAAGAGGGAGCACGAGAACCTCCTGAGATTGACCCCCAACTCAGCAGCATTCAGGATGGGGCAGTTTTTTGTAGTTTTCTGCTTCTAGTCTAGGCCCACTGTGTTGGACCTAGCTTTGAGGTCCTAGCTCAACTTCCTCCTTTCCTGCTGCTCAGCCTCTGGCCCCTGTCTCTCTGCACCCCTCTAGCACTGGGGGTTCTTGGCACTGTTTCTCTGCACAATACTCACAGGAGCCTGACCCTGACAGGGCTCAATGCACTTATGTGCCCCTGAACACTAATGAGGTCTCCAAACCTCCCCTTTTAAGCCACCCCCCATCCCCCAGTTTAAACTACAACATAAACACTAAGTCCTTGAACTATAACAAAGACAAATAGTAGAGGCAGCATGCCTGCTAACCCTATGGATCTTCTCTCTGGGTCACCTATCCTTTACCCCAGCCTGCAGAGCTGTTTTATTTCCATCTCTTGGGCATTCAGAAGCTCCCACTCTGCCTCAGCCTGGGCCAGCTGGCTCCTGCTAGCTCAACTAGGGTTGGCAACCCTCCAGGATTGCCCTGGAGTCTCCAGAAATTAGATCTAAATCTCTAGGAGACTACTGAGAGTCACCTGGGAGATAAATGATTGGGCATTCATTAGCATAAATATTAAATGCTGAATCTGACTTACACACTAATCCAGTGGGTTTTTAAAATGTAATAGTATTGTGCATTTCCCTTCCTGATGTAAAGCCTGCACAACATAATCTGTAACCAATATACACAAACACGTGGGCAAATTTGCATTGTGTGTTGTAGGCACATTTGCGTTCCAGAAACCTCCCGGAATAGATTGAAATAGATTTGACAAACCTAAGCTCAACCCAATGTTTATAAAGCTTTGTCCTGAGCTCTCTCTTGGTCATGTGACAGCCCACATTCAGCTACTCTTTAACCCCTGCTCTGCTGCCAGGCTGTGCCCTGAAGACTGTGCTTAAAGGGGCCACTCCACTTTCTAGTAACAGGGCTAGGGTTCCTTGTTACACATACCTATGTAGACTTGGTACTGTACTTCAATACCAACAGCATATCCCTGAGTTTATCACAGCTGTAACCATAGGCCATCTGAAAATGGTTCATTTTGAAAGGGGAAACAGGAAATAACATCAAGATATTATTAACTTGACTACATATCTTTACCATTCTTCTCTCAAGAATAATAGTTTGTCCAATTTGTAAGGCTTAGTTTGTCCAATTTGTAAGGCTTGCAATAGTTAAAATACAAAAGTGCAATGATCAAATCCCAAGTGCAGTTAGGATTATCATATTATAAGTAACCTCCTCTTGCTTAGGCAATCAGATAAAACAAAACAATAGTCAAAATCCAGGAAGATTACTAGATGTCTACACAAAATGTTTACATTTCACCTAAACTGAGAAAGTGGTCCAGAATTCAAATGTCCAGAAAACTCAGTAGACACCAAAAATTCATTTAGTCCCAACACTTTGGGTTGCGGAGTTCTTTAGTTACCCAAATTTGAATATCTGCATGTGTGGAAGTGATCCAGGCCAAACAGTTAGAAGCCTCTCTCCCCAGTGGTTTCTGATAACCAGGGTTCCTGGTTTTCTTTGTTTAAAAATTGCAAATTCTCTGATAACCCCCACTCCCCACAAAATCCATGATTAAAATGAAATGCCAATATCTTGATGATCTGCTTAGGTCCCTTCTGAGCCTACCAACTATGAAACTATCTATCTATAGATATAAATATCTATCTAGCTACGTATCAAGGGAACACAATGCTTTATTGATACATTTACAATTTGGAAGCCAGTGACTCAATCACTATAATAAAATAAAATCAAAGTTCCTATAAAGTTTGGTATTTTATTTTGGGTTTTTTATCATGGAAAATCAGAGCTCCCCCTGTCCCCTTAGCTCACCAGGACACAGGTTCAAGTCCCTCATTGCCAAGCCATATCTCCCAGCCACTCACTCCCCACACACACTCCGCACCCACCCCTTGCCCTGCCTGCGGGACCCCCAGCTTCCAGGAGTATGGGGCCTGGGACCTGGGTCCACAGCCCCTTGCCTCTTACAACAGTGCCCAAGCCCTGGCTTCTACATACAGGAGGCAACAGCTGCTGCAGTGGAGTGAATCATAGTCCTAGCTCCCCCTCCCTTGCAGGCAGAATGCCACCACTGGGAGCCCTGTACTCCTCCTGTGAGGCACCCTCTGCCCCACCGACTGCAGCAAGGGGCACAACCCTGTGCCACCACCCCTGCTGGGCAGGCAGGGGGCACCTCACCAAAAAGGAGCAGGGCTTGCAGCAACAAGGAGCCTCCCTGCCCAGCCCTGCTCTGTGCTGCCACACCAGGTCCCACCCGCTGGGCTGTGAAAGCCCCAGGGGGAGGGTAGCAGATTGGAGAGACTGATCCCAGAGTGGGCAGCCCACCCTCACCCCATCCCTTCCCCTGCTCTGCATACAAATTGAGGGGATGTGCTCCCCCTGTCCCCAGGAGTGCTCACAGCTGCAATATAACTAATATTAAATACCTTAATAAGAGGTTAGGAAGTCATGTGACAATACCAAATTAAAAGATGCACATTACAGATTGAAATGCTGCAAAACTTGTTTTACTTTGAGCTGTAAAACATACTAAATTGTGAATTTTCGTTCTTAGTCCCTCTGTTAATCTAAAGGGCAGGGTTAGGTTGGTTTTATTTAACGTTTTTATTTTTAGAGAGAGACCTTGTTAAATTAAAATGGAGAATATATAGAGAATATAAAATACTGTGAATGGATAGAGTCATATTCTGAGAACCCTATTTTATAGGCTAACCCCCTTTCCTGTTTTTAATTCTTCATGTAGTACAAGCCTGATTCTAAGTCCACTGAAATGGATAAGTCATACATACTAAAATTCTTCACATGGGCAGTTAATTTTCTGGTAGAAACCATTCTGGCTTATAAAATCAGTGAACTCATCTATGCAGTAATCGAGACCTTTAGATAGTGCATGCAACTTTTAGTTTCTTTTATCAACACATTAGGTCAACCTGTCCCTGTCAAAAAAGCTATCATCCTAGTACATTTCTGACTGCCCTTCCTTCACTGAACTGATGTTTAAGGTTCAAACTCAAATGCATTCAACCAGACCTGTGACAACAGTAGAAAGGAGCCTTGGGGTCAGTGAAAATGTTTTTACCAACGGCTTTCTCCACATGGTTTGCTACACTGTTATGACTGAGTCTAATTTGGGGTTGACCATACCACAAGCTCTATTTATTTTGCTTGAATACACTGTTTCTGTGCAACTTCTTTTAGGCATCTGCCATTGCTTATTTATTGGTTGGTATAAATACATATGTGTATATGTATTATTTACATACACAAATATGCATTTATGTATACAGAACTAGATCATTTTGACATAGCATGTACAACTTTGTTTTATTATCTCAATCAGTTTACAGATGCCTGAAAATATTTTTATAGATTTGTATATTCATATTTTCTTACATATAGCTTGTTTCTGAATATATCAGGCACCTTGTTTTTGAAAAGGTAGGTTGAAGAAAAAGAAAACAAAGAGCTCACCTTTGATATCTAAGTAGCAGCAGCTGGGCAGATAAGCCTGCTCCTGAGAGTGCTACCTGTGGAGTTTTGTATTTCTAGCATGTAATGTGCACCCCAGTTAGCTGTTTTGGGAGAAAAAGGACCTATGATATGTAAAAAACATATGGCATGTAGCATGTAAGTAGCCATCCTGGTTTCTCCTTTACAATCTTTCTTCAAAGCTGTTTTAAATTTCTTTTTTTGGTTTTTGTTTCAACTTATAAGGGAAAAAACCTAGCCCTACTGAAGTCAATAGAAGTATTGCTACGGAATTCCGTTTGACCCTGGATTTACAGATTACTTTTAGCATTAGTAGTTAGCTATTATTAGTTTTTTGCAACCTAATCAGTCAGTGGATCCATCAATTTCTCTGAATCAAAGTTTGTTTTTTCCATCTGAATAACTGAGAATTAATAAGTGAATAAATGGGAAAAATTAGAAATGTTTTTAAAAAATAAATAAATACAGGGAACATATGTAGTGTGGAAGATAACAGTATCTGTCTGGTACTGTTTCACATTATCTTATATAATTTCATTTTTGTAAAAATTCTATTGGATCCTTTCCGTAAACTTCAGACATACTGAAGTGATTGGTGAGAATTATTACACTAGTGGTTCTCTGTTTTTTTGGACCCAAAGCACCTGCCATAAAATGCTGGCTTTTCATTTTCACTCAGTTTTTGGACTATGGAAAAATACCAGAGCAATTTTTCTGTTGGAAGGGAAACAGAAAGATCAGAACAAGTCAGAATGTTTTTCACACCATGAATCACAGAATCATAGAAAATTAGGGGTGGAAGGGACCTTAGGAGGGCAGCTAGTTCAACCCACTACTCAAAGTAGGACCATCCCCAACTAGATCATTCCAGCCAGGGCTTTACTGAGCTGCTTGTCAGGCCAGGCCTCTTTTGGTCTGCTATCTGGTACCATGTAAACCAGTATAGCCTGTTCCATGGCCAGGTTGTCAGCAACTAAACTGGTACCCCCACCTAAGCTATCCTGGGAGAGAAGAGTGTGTGGACACCCAACAGGACTAAAAATGAGACCTGTGGATGAGCTCCTTGCAAGCCAATGGCCATCCATATCTGGAGAGGAGATGAGCCCTGCCATATCACTCTGCCTGGAAAATCACCAATGATGCAACGAAACTCAACTAACCTAGGAGTTAGTACAGTATCTAAGGTTCCCCAGTGGTCACACCGGCCTCAAAACTAGCTTGACTTGACTTTGTCGAGCTGGGCCTTAAATACTTCCAAGGATGGAGATTCCACCTCTCTAGGTAACCAATTCCAGTGCTTCACCGCCCTCCTAATTAGAAATTTTTTCCTAATATCCAACCTGAAAACATCTTGTGAATCATGTTTGCACACCTACTAGTGCTAATATTGCACGGCACCACATGGCACCCTTGAAAGGCTCTCAAAATATCCCAGGGTATGGCAGCACCCTGACTAAGAACTACTGAGATCAGTTCCAATGCAGGAGCAGAGACTGATGCAGTGTTAAAAAAGGTAAGGAGATCATAACTATGCCACGTATAGAGATTATGTTTGTGTTTTGATTATGAATAATGCATATGAGGAACCTGGTAGTATAATATAAAAAGAAGTTATATTCTAATTTTCCAAGCTTTATATATTTTTTGTTCTCTCTCCTCCGACTCCCAAGAGAACATATACATTTTTCTTATCATAATAAACAAACAAACAAAAAGACCTCCACATGGTTTGATGTTACATGAAAAAGAACTATGAGAAGATATTAACTTATTTTTCATTCTTAGGTAATTTTTTCCAGAGGCTGACAAAAATTAGGATTATTCACAGACTATTGGGTGCCTTATGCTTTTAAAAATTAGTCATTTTAGAAAGTTCAAAGACCATCATTAAAATATCCTAAAATAGGATACAAGCACAATACAGTATAACTGTAATTTTCCTAGTGAAACTTGAAAAAACTAGCTTCTTTTAGGCTGACTTTGGAAATATTCTTGGAAAGAGAGAGAAGAGAAACTAGAATAACTGAAGAGGGTGTGTGTATGTGTGTGTGTGTGTGTGTGTGTGTGTGTGTGTACGTACCTTGGCCTCTTGTATATATGTATTACAAGATTTCTGCAACTAGTTTTGAAGACTCAGGAGATTCACTTTGATTAAGGATCTGAATTTTCTAAAACATGTTCCAAACTTAAACACGAAAGCTAGTGCACTTTCACCACTAGACTATTCCCTTTTCCACACATACAATTGTGTGGCCCTGTTGTTACTAAAAACAAATCTTTTTTGTGCTAAACAGCTGCATGCTTACAATGATTAACCATGATGAGAAAAATGAGAGAAATCAGGAAATAGCTTTCAGCTGACTAAAAGGAGAAACCTAAAGGGAGACAAGAGTATATGTATGTGCATGCATGTATGTGTGCATATAGGTATATACATAGATATACACACATATATTGTATATGTGATTATTTGATTATGAATCCTATACACACCTGCAAGACCGTTTCAGGCTGGACATAAGGAAGAATTTCTTTACTGTCCGAGCCCCCAAGGTCTGGAACAGTCTGCCAGCGGAGGTGGTTCAAGCACCTACATTGAACACCTTCAAGAGTAAATTGGATGCTTATCTTGCTGGGATCCTATGACCCCAGCTGACTTCCTGCCCTTTGGGCAGGGGGCTGGACTCGATGATCTCCCGAGGTCCCTTCCAGCCCTAATGTCTATGAAATCTATGAAAATATACATATATATACAAATACACATACATACATTTACTCATCTCTCTTTAGAGTTCTCCAATCAAATGAAAGCAATTTCCTCCCTTCTTTACCATATATATTTATTTAACACACACACACATAACTGTATATACACTCATATATACACATATACTCAAGTTGTCTCCCCTTATGTTGATATAAATTATATATAAACCTATACAAACAAAGCAAAACCATATATATATGGTTCTGCAATATCAATGTAGGGTGTTATACAATTTTGAGAGAATGGTTGCTAGGGGAGGATATCAAGATGCCAATATAGGTGTTCAGGAGTGTTACAGGGGACAAGAAATAGAAGTCAGAATTAGAACTGGTTGTGTACATTTTAGCAACCATTTATGCTATTAATTCTGTTGGTGGCTGAGTGTCTTATTTGATGCATCATCTTTTCATTATGCACTCAGTTTTTTAGCGCTATATGAATAATTTACTTTTTTATGTGACTGTGAAATAATGCCATTTTTTTTTTCTCACATAGTCATTAGGTATAATTTATTTGTTGACTCTTTTTGGGTTACACAGGACACATCTACATGTGATACTATGTTGCTATAATAATGTACTATGGTGATGTAACATCTGTAGGCAATAACCATAGTGATGCACTCCCTCATTACAGTGCATTGCTACAGCGATATAGTTCCTAAAAATAACCATGTGCAGGATGCATGGTGCAGCACATGCTGTTACTGTGCCTTCTTTTACTACTTGCAAAAGGAAGCACTAAATGATGGTGCAGTAACAATGGCTCCATAGTGGCATGTGTAGACGTGCCTACAGAGTGGAAAGCTGGTTCAGTTTGTTCTTATTTCCCCTACTTTAGTTTTCCTTAATAATTGTATGACAGAAAGTTGGGAGGTAGTGATACAAGCAAGAGAAACTGGGCACATTTACAAAGTGTGAGGCAAAACTGTAAGAGCAAGCTTAGAGAGGTGGGAGAGTAGGTTCGAAACCCAAAGCTAGCAGGCAGCTGTAAGCACAGCTTTGTTTGGGCTCAAGCTGAAGCTGAATAACTGCTGCATGTTTAATAAGTCACAAAAGACAAGGGGGAGGTCATTTAAACACAGTGCCTAAGTCACTATTAAAATGGGTCTTAAATGCTTTGAAACATTTGATGTTCGGATTGAATTCAGTAAAACTCCTACTTAATTTAAAATGTAAGGGTAATGGTACTTAATCCAGTGATTGAATTATAGTAACTTTACTAACATAAAACACCTGCTGAATTAGGGTTTAGGACTTGAAAGGAAAAGAGACTTTGCAGGGGAAATTCTTCTCCCCCCCACCACACTTAATAACAGTAGAAAAAATCCCACTGATTTTAGTGGGCCAAGATGCCACCCTTTTTGGTGTGTGTAAATGTTGTACTGAAGGAAAGATCTAGATATTATACAAGCAGTGCAATCAATGTATGACAGAAGGCTCCATTAGCATGCCCCAGGTGGTTTGGTCTGATAATCCTTTCATTGCCCCATAACTTTTCTGTGTATTAGATAGGAACACACCTCTCCTAGGGTGAAAGGAAGTACAAAGTCACAACTCAGAGTCAATAGAATTGTACAGTCAGCCTGCAGCATCTTCCACTGGTCCCCACTTGGGGTTTTACTAGTCCTTAGCCCTCTGCCTCCAAGATGTAGCTGCTACTTTCCAAGGGGAGGGGAAGTAGGGGAAACCAGCTTAAGCTCATCACCTGATTCCAGCACTGTGATCCTGTGCTAAAGAGGAAAGACTTTTCCCACCAATCCTGTACCAGTTCCATAGGCTGACATTTCTGGCTTAGCAGTCTTTCTTCTAACATACTTTTTTTCATCTGTCCTTTAGCCCATCTAGGACAACCCTTCAACCTGCTCTCTTGTTGCCCACATTCTGCCTGGGCTGTGATTCTTTAGAGAAACATTTTCCAAATGGCTGCTTAATCACAGCTGGGGATACACAAATAATTTTTTTTATTAGCCCTTTCTGGGTTTCACTATGAAGTATGTCTGTGCCCCGTCACCCCAGAAATGTTCGCAAAGCTGTTTCACATATCTCAGAACATTTCACTTTGTTCACAATTCTTGTAGTGACCAAAGCATGCTAGACATTTTCCAGACACTTGTGTCATATGTCTGGTATATCATGCTTGCAAAATCCAGTTACATACTATCAATACCTTCTCATTTTTGGCTGTGTTAATGTTCTTGCTTTTATTATACCTTCTCTGTCCATATGAAAACTATTAACACCCATTTATTTAAAACAGGGGTGTCCAAAATACAGTCTGTGGGACAGATCCAGCCCACCAAGCCATTCTTCTGGCCCATGGGGCCCCTAAAAATGATAGAAAATTAATATTTATCTGCTTCTGGCTGCTTGTCAAAGATGACAGGAGCCAGGGCAGTAGGACCCAGGGGAAGCTGGCATTAGCGAGCAACAAGGCCAGCTGGACCTCACCCCCCCAGCATCTCTTACCCCCACCACCCCAACCAGAAGCCTCTGCCTGCCCCAGCTTTCACTGCTTCCCTGCATGCCTGCTCCAACACCACATGGCCCAGTGAATTTCCAAAGTATGGGAGCACATGCCCAGGGAAGAAAGGAGTGTGTGTGTGTGTGTGTGTTCATAGGGTGAGTCCCACAAGCACACCCCGCAATACACACAGACCACCACACCCCCTCACACACCCCAGCCACCCTCCCCCCCCCACAGGCTCCCCACAAACCTCATACCCACCCACACCCCGCATATCCACACACACACCCACATCCTCCCTCATCCCACACCCACACTCCACACACCTATCCACCCCCCACAGGCACACCCACATCCTCCCCCACACCCCACATACCCACAGCACCCCACAAACCTATACGCACCCCCTCCATGCTCTCCACCCCCCCACAATATACAAATGTCAGACTTCATTTTAAGCTGTTGTGCAATCACTGGTATGCACACTACATAAACACATGGGCATTTAAAATCTTTTAAAAATCAAATTAATGAATGTTATACATGTTTATTTTTAGAATATAATTTGGCATTTTTCTGGTTTTGAGATGACAAAACCCCTTGCTGAAAGGAGTACTCCTGGTGGCAAGGGGAAGGACTTTTGGTGGCAAAGGTCAGGGGCTAGGGGGTGGGACTTCTGGTCCCAAAATGATGACCAGGGGGTGGGGCATCTGCCAGAGTGTGGGTAAGCAGGTGGCAAGGCACCTGTAGGTGGGGCACCTCTTAGAGGGCAGATACCAAAACTCAGTAAGCAGCTCTCTGCCCAAAATAATTGCCCACCCCTGATTTAAAACATACTGGAGGGGGAGGTTGAATACTGGAAGTAGTAACTATAGAAATTGCTTTTTCTTCCAATTTACTCATAAATCCCTCAGACGTTGTAAGAGTGTGGCTTTGTTGTAATATTTTGGAGCTAAAATGGGTTTATGTTATAATAATGTTTCATGCCTCAGTTTCCCTGACCAGCTTACATGTGGGAAATAATGGGTTAATTATGTTTGGAACCAATGCTGTGGGCATCTACCTAAGTGTTTTATTATTGGGTAATAGACCATCAAGCAACAAAGAGCTAATTGCCTATTTGATACGTCATATAGACTCCAGCACAGTACCAGAAAAGACTATCTGTTTTTTCTAATTCCAGGAAGATAATTCAAAGAAGACAGAGTAATCATCTGGAAAAAGAAGATGCCCATAGATTAAGGGAAGTGAAAGAACAGCAGGGAGAAGAACCCGAGGGAGACTGCTGGGGAGTTAGCCTGGGCCTTGGAGCACAGGATCGCTTCCTGCTGTATTGTTGGAAACCAAAATTTGTTTCAAGAGCTGTCTGCTTTGCTGGATTTGACTGTGGGTGCACTTTGTCCTCTTGAAGAACTCTAGGACCTGAGTGAGAAAGTAGTTCCCTGAAAGCCCATGGATAACCAGGAGCCAAAAGGTCAGATCTTGGGGCACCTATACCTGTGCAGGGATGCTTCTCTGATGCACTGTAATTACAGCGTGTTGGAGAAGATTCAATTAATCGAGTCTCCTGGAGCATGATAACTACTGCACTCCAGTAGACTCGAGCATCACATGCATCAGCATCCCCACACTGAAAAATGGTGGCAAGCACACTTTAACTAAAGTTTGTTCAATGAGCTTTTCAGTGTGGGGATGCTGATACCCATGATGTTCTGGGTGCTCTAATTAAAGTGCCCTTCCTCCCCCTTCACCCCTGGCTCCCACTCTTGGGTCATGTGTATAAATTGCCTTTGAGTCCAAGGAACCAGCTGTACTTAGTCTGCTTCAAATGGTACTTAAAAAAGGTGAGACAAGGCTGGAGGTCCTTAAGCAAATGATCCCCTGCATAATCTATAGCAAAAGTACACAATCAATACCATGTATTTTATTATATGGCTTAGCAATATACACACACATTCATCAGTATTTAGTGACATACATTCATGTGAAATCAATCTCCATTTTCAGCACTACTGCAGGAGAAGCAGTTTTTAGTATGAATGGTAAAACATTGTCTTACAGTGTAAGTTTATGAGTCATGGGAGATTTATGTTTGTGAAGATTATCCAAATGATAAAGCTCCATGGCTTTGCTTACTGAGGCCTAGAATGCCAACAGTTTCCAGGCCAGTAATAAATCAGACTCTTTTCAAACTCACAAGTTCTTAGAAAGATCACTAAAGCTCCAAGATGAAAACAGAGCAGGCCCCTGGTAGTTTTTATAAAATCTCAGCCCAATACCGTAAACTGTATTAGTGTTTCATAATTCATGAAGGAACAATATCCCCTTCTGAGCTTTATAACTTGTCAGGATAACAGCAAGAACAGCTGGTAAGTCTGCCAGTATGATTTCCCTCTCCTCAAGTGTATGGGGACTACAATAAGAAACAGCTGGAAAATATATTCAATGTATGATTGACATAGAGTCATGATAAAAATGTCAGGTAAGCTAATTGCAAAATGGAAGTTTTACTTAATTTCCTGTCTCAATTATATGAAGCTTTTGGTGTGAACGGGAATATTAAACTAACTGGTGACAAATTTCTCCCTGTGTATGTCTAGAGGTAGGTTTCATAGCTAGAGTAGAGAGGAAGGATAGCTTTATGAGTGACCTGTATTGCAATTTAGAAAATATGTGTTTTTGAATCTATCTATGCTAGAGACTTCTGTGACATCATCCTTTAGGTCACCATCGGTAAAATGATTATTGAACTTTCTTTTCCCACTGTGTGTCTGCCTTGCTTATTCATTGTTTGTATTACAGTAGCACCTATTATATTGATCCATGGGTCAATGCTTATTGCAAAAATATTATTTTTTGGCCCAAAGAGTTACAATGACAACTTCTTCGTGAAAGAGGTAAGTTTCTATGTGCATGCACTGTGCCTAACGCAATGGGGTCCCCAAGCTGGAGAAAACAAGATAACAGTATAGTGCAGGAAATACCATATATAGAGAAAATTCCATTTAAAGTAAAAATATTCAAAGTATAAGGGAAAGTTAGGATAAGTGTGTTTCTACAGCATAGGATATAAAAATCCTTAGGAAAAGGACTGAAAATATTTTTACTGTTCTTGAGATTGCAGTGTATTCTTTCAATGAACAGAGAGGCATGGTTTACAAGATGAATTGGTCCTTCTCGCTTTTGGCTTACTGCTTTCCATACTGCAGAGTCCAGCATCTACTAAGAAATACATGAGAGAGGTGACACATTAGATAATTCAACTTAGTTATGGGACACAACTAAGGAAAAGTGTTTGCAGAATAAATATATAAAGAGGTGTCTGAAACAGCAATTGTTTCCAGTAGAAAATTGTTGATCATATTGTTCCCCCCCACTTTAAAGTGAATCACATCCTTCAGCATAGCTCTGGACATGAATGCTTTGTACACCATAAAACTAGTGAAGTTACATTTGTCACTATGAGATTTTAAATCTAAGACTCTCATAAATGCGTTCTAAAAGAAGAGTGATTGTCTTCATTCTTGAAAGTTTCAAGCATCTGTTTTTTGAGCAGAAATAAAACATCAAAATGATTCACAAGCTATCAATAATAGACACGAGTCAATCATCTCATGATTAAACTACCATGAGAAAATATTCCTACATGTGATTTCCTGAATACAATGTTTTCTCACATGCAGTGCACAACTTTTCTCTCAAAATCAGCCTTCTAAAATTGGGGTGAATGTATTAAGTTAAGAAACTGATCTTCTGCCCAAGGTAAGAAGCATCCTGATTTGATTCCTACCCCATAGTGCAGACCCAGTGGTATTACTGTTCAGGTAGTTGAGGGAATCTACTGACTTAATGACTCATTGTTCTTTACCTTAAAGGTATTAAGGATCATTTCTTCTTTTTAATGGTCTTGATGTTACATTAATGAAGCTAACCTTTCTTAAGGCAATGTTGCTGTTTCCTAGGTGCTTCTGGACTACTTGACAGCCTCTCTACCTCTTTTCAAAATCGTGGATTCACCCTTGGAGACCAGACTTCAGCAGCAACTTTAGTTATACATATACAGGAGAGTGAGTTAGTTGAAGACTCGTCTCTGTCCCTGCTCTATATAGCCATAGCACTGGAAATTTTTTTCTGCGGGGGTTGTTTATTTTTCTTATTTTGCCTTTCCAAAATAAGCTGTATATTATATTTGGAGGCATATGTATGTGAGAAAATATGGTGACTGAGTTTTCTGAGTACATACAGGATTGTTTTTTTATTTAAGAAGTACTTACAATGCCAAATCCTATTTTTTGTTTGTTTCGAGCTACTTTATCCCCTCAGCTAATGTCTATCATTCTATGGACCGGATTCTGAACTTGGCTGAGGATATACCAACAAAAGTAATCCCCCTGAAATCACATTACTAATCACAGTTCACGGTCTTCTGTGATGATATATTCTAGACTTCTACATATATACTTTTAATGATTAGTTGAACAACGGCATCTAAATCCTAATTTACACTGAGCTACCTAATTTAGGTTCCATCTCTCAAGTCCCACAAGATCTTTAGCTTCACTTGATCAGAGTAGGTTTAAGTGCCATCTCTACTCTTGACCTCTCTGGCACACTTCTTTTGTACAAGTTCTGTTTTCCCTTCATCAAAATATGTAATCAGGAGATGTATTAGCTTTACAAAAAGTTTCTAAACACTATTACTCTTTACTTTAGATAGCACAAAAGCATACAGATCAGATGAAAAAGAACAAAACTTTATGTAATTTCTTAATCCTATGGGACTTTTCTCTGGTCATAGTTCAGGGTCCACCACAGTGTCTAGAATTCTTCTCTAACTGTGTAGCTTCTCCATTCATGGATTTCAGTGTAATTCATAGCTGTTCTACTGTTCTGCTGAAACTTAATCCTAAGAAACTGGTGCAAGTCACCTATGTTTTTAAACTCCATCCCTTTTTTATCAGGTGACCCCTACTAAGCATCATTAAGTAATCTCATATACCCAGAAGATGATCTGTTGTCTCCTTTCGTCCCTGTTGATTTCATCTATGAAAACTGGTTTACCCTGGTTGGTAGTATGTCTTTCTTCAAGATGATCACAATTTAAACGATCCTCTGTTTTGTTAGTCTTACATATGATGTCATATAAATTAATAATAAACTAATTTATAATTAAAAGTAATATAAAGCTTAAACTATAAATTACGATTTTAGAATAAATTTATCTTGTTACATCTCATAGGTTTTAAGTCAATATGGAGGCAACAGACAGTAAAGAATGCAAGTAAACCTTAATTCAAAGCAGAGTTTAAGTCTTAAAGAGGCATCCAACATCAGTGAGAATTCATAAATTGTATATAGACAGATTCTATAAATTGCCATACAGTCATTTAAATGCTCACATTTCTGTTTTAAGCCCAGAATAATAAAAAAATTATATAGTTTTAATTTTTTCTGAAAGGACTTTGATTTCTTCTAATAAATAGTGTATGGCACATATTTCCCTTCTGCACCAGTTATTCACTGGAATCAAAGAATTTATTTAGAGGAGAAAAAAAAAAAACCCTCCACCTTGGAGTATTCTACCACCATCTGTTGTTTTATAAAGTTGGCTGTATTGCTGTCAAATTACTTTCAGAAAAGCAGTGAATGGCACAGCAAAATTTCATTTTTTTATCTTCACCCAAAATTAGTATGGGGAGACACAAAGGGTTCAGCTCATCTCCTGGGGTTGCTTCTAAATATATTTTTTTCTCCTTTTATCCAAGATTTGACAGAGGATGTCATATTCTGAAGGACAGACCATTTGTTTTGATCATTCTCTTTCTGACAGTTACATTATTAAATCCAATAACATCTTATTAATAAATAGTATCAATAAAAACTTCTGAAATAATTCTTTAGAAGTGCATACAATATAAAGAATTGGAATATGGCGCACAGAACTTCACTATACCTTAATAGTATGCAGTTATAATATGCTGCTTTAGTAGTGTGTTTTAGAACTGTAAAATTAATCAGTATACTTCTTATGAAACTGCGTGTCTTATGAAAGACTGAAGAGTAAAGTGAAAAATTTACAGATAAATAAAAACATTTGAAATGCCTAAACTGAGGCACAATTAAAGGGTTGCAGAAATAGGGCATCTTAGGGCAACAAGTCCACTCCCCTGCATGCACAAATAGCCATCTACCCAAAGATGCTAAAAATAATTCATGCCAAACTTTCAGCCACCACAACTACAAGGCAAAAACCCTAAATACCAAAAACACTGTGCCATATGCCATGGTTAAAAAGCAAGGGAAATAGAGCACTTTGCTAGTGCCCTATCACTTCAATTGCAAGTAAGTTAATATATGTTCAGGGGAAGAGGAAGGCAACACCTCCCACAGTCTTTGTTAGTCTGATGGAAACATTGTATTTAGTTTGAATCTGGGCAGAAAAGCAAAATGAGGTTTCTAGGTACTAGCAATAGCACCAATCAAAGCCTCCAGCCTCAGGGAAACATGAAAGAAAGGCTAGATTCCAAAAAATATTCATGAGCAGAAAGAGTGGATTTTTCCCAGGCCCTTATAGATGAACAGCAATGGCCCTCAGTAATAGGACTGTTAGGCACCTACTACATTGTCAAAAAATTACTTATATACCCTAGCATGGTGGTTGCAAATACACGAGTGCACATTTCATGAACACCGGTATGAATCTAGAATGCCCTTTCTACCATACTATTTCTTCTATAAACTTACCAGGTTTCATCTTAAAGTGATTCAGATTGTTTACCCACTCTCATTTGCTCAAAGCACAATTCCAAAATGTCACGGTGCTCGTAGTTCAAAATGCTGTAATTTCCAGTCAAATGTATCCATGACCATTTGATCTTATTCCAGGATTATCTTCTAGCCTAAAAAGCTCTTCTTCCTCCCCATTGCTCACTGCATAAATGTATTTATAAAAGGTAATCACATCCCCTTGTGATCTTTGGAGGTATGCCAAAGAAGAGGGCTAGCAAAACAACTACAACCAAGAAGAATACCACTGCAGGCTAATGCAAGGTAAAGAATATTTGCAGAATCATCAGACTTGTAAATTAATCTCTAGCGGGAAGACATGAGCTGAAATACTAGTCCAATAGCAATCAATAGGGATCTGCCATTTACCTCAGTGAGACTAAGATTTCACCAGTCTAATTCTGATATCAATTACAGTGGCATAAAAATACAGTGATTTTAATTAAGACAAATTCTAGGTTTACGCTGGTTTAAATATATGGTCACTGGGTATATCTATACACTGCACAGTAGTGTGCTGGTCAAAGACCATGTTAATACACTACTGTACAGCATTATTAAGCTACTGCACAGTAAACATCAAAAAGCAAAGAAACATGTGCCAGTGCTACACCTTAGTAGCATGAGTATCTGCATTGAATTACTTATTTTGTTAACCAAGTACTCAACTTAATGCACAGTAATTAGTGTGAACTGATGAATGTGTAGACACACCCATTCAGTAATAAATGCCTTTTGCTCATTAATCACTAGTGATAATTCAGTGAACATGCTCAATTAACAACTAGCCAAAATAAAAGTATAAAAGTGGGTTGGGTTTCATCCCAAAGAGTTTGAGCAATAATATGAATGTTGAGGTTTTTTTGGATTAATGAGCCAAATCCATTTGTGCTTTAACTGTTAATGTAAAAAAAGCATTACACAAAGTATTGACTTATTTTAATTTTTAACTGTTTTTACTTTGATCCTTAAAACATGGCCATCACTGGAGTATTGATGTATTGGCTTTTAACCAAATGAATTGGCTTCTGATTTACCATTTATTTGTTTTTCCTCCTCTTCACAAAAAGTACAACTAACATGTTAGGTTCCCTTGTACTAACTGTCCACTATAATGTCATGTCCTTTTAATTATGTTACTGGTTTATTGGGATTCTTATTTTCTGTTATAGTTTTGGCATCCTATGGGAAAGTTTTGGCTATATAATCATAATACATAATATTTAAACAACTCAAAAGTACAACCACTTACCATTTCACAGATTGTACTGGCATTAAAATTCTACTCTCATTTTTATAACAGACTGGAACAAAAATTGAAAATACTAAACCCGGAATCTGTTATCAGTATGATGGTTGTAATGAGAAAAAAGAAAAGTACAATTTTCACCTATTCTTACACACTAAGCATTGTATTCACGCTCCTTGAATACCTTTGGAGGGAATCAGTTAAGTTAGTAAGAAGCAGACAAATTCGGTGTTGGAAATGTTAAAGATATCAGAACTGTTGCAAAATGTCTATCTATGCGAAGGCCTGTAATGTTTTGTTATGTTATACAATGCATACATACACGCAAATCTGTCAGGACTCTGATTTATATTTTCTAACCCAAACAACGTTTATTTAGAATAATATCTATGGCCAGATCTACAAAGACATTTAGGGTGTGTAAAGAAGTTTGGGAGGTTAGATCAGGTAAAAAATAGCCACCCAAGCTAACACAGTTTCCCTACATGCAGACCTTACACTCAGATCTCTATTTAGGGTGGATCTAACTGATGTTGAGGTACAGATGTTCCCCAAAATTTAGACTGGTCAAAATACGGCCAGCCCAGTTTAACTTTAGTTCACTTGAAAGGTGTACTAAGTTAGATTGGGCAGGGTTAGACCCATCTAACTGCACATTTGGAGCACAGCCTTTTGACTCCTCCTCTAGTTGCTCTGCAGTTTTCCTCCTTCTGGGGAATCTTGAACATAGAAAGGGGTTATGCACTTCCCAAACCAAACTCGATTGCAATGCAGCTTAGGTGAAATTGAGGTGCCTATGTGACTTCTGGCTTGCATCCGAGCATGTTCTGTAGCTAAGTCTGGTCACTTACAAGCCCTTTACATCCAAAATGAAGGTGTATTATTAAACTAGGTGCTTTAGTGATGGTGTGATGACTAAGTGAAGTGCAATGGCACGTGCTTAGTGACTTGGTTATGTCTGAAGTTCTGATTAAATGCCTTAGAGGTCCAACTGAATCTGAACCCAAGATCTCATATGCCTTGAATGTGTGGAAAATATTATATTTTGCCAATGCAAATTAAAAACAATGCGTCTTCTGTGAAAAGGTTTTTTTCTCATATAATTTTCTGCTTTAATAGAGAAACTTGGTATTGCAAGCTGGCTCATAGCTTCCCAAGCTTCACTATAATATCATGAGATTTATTAGAGCTGATATGATGCTTCTTATGCTTTTTATTCCAGTTTTAATAGAAATTATTTCCTATCAAGCCTGTAATTGGATATTACTGCTCAATTTCACTGTTGAATTTGACTTACTGGGGACCAATGTTATTACCAAAATCAACTTCCAAGGCAAGGAAAGAAGGGTGAGTGAAACTATCTTGTAATCAATTTTAGTCTTGCTTAATGAACAATAAACGGGCATTGTTCATTGTATACTTTTGATAAGCTTCGTTTCTTTTTGCAGTTGATAAACCATTTTGTTCTGTTAATGTCTACATGGAACATAGCAATTAAACAAGTCAAACATGACTATTTAAATGCTATCTAAGTTTAAAGACTGTACCATGACCATCCAAATTTAGAGAGAAAGTTTCAGTCATGTCAAGTAAGTATCATCATGCATTATTAACTTGGTAATTTTAAAACTTTCAGTATCATAGGTGTGTCAGTAGCTTACAAAATTCAGAAGTATAACAGTACATTCCAGCTCTACATCCAGCTATACTTCCGGTGAAATACAAGTATTCATAGACACACCAGTTTATATGAACACCTAATTAACATAACTAAGCCAAACTTCTTAATCTTTTTCTGATAGATTTCTAAAAATCTGCATAACAGCATGGAACCTTCCAGTATAAACCTCTACTGAAGGTGAAGGTCTCATTTCATTTCCCATATTTTTCAACATTACAAGTACCCATATGCATAAAGTTTTGCTTATGTGTATGGCTGGAAGTGTCTCAATGTTGTTATTCAACACATAAATCATGCCTAAGCTCCACTAAGGTTCCAGAACTCAGAATTCTTGTGCTAATGTTCCCTAATGGGTTGGTATGTGTTCTCAAAGGACTGGATTATGCACAAAAAGCATCAGCAGCCACCACTTCCTTGGAAAAGACAACTAATGGCCATTTCAGCTAATTGTCCACACCCCCACACCTGGCTTTTACACAATAATCAAGGGATGGAGGAATCCTGCATTTTTGTCCCTGTTACGAGGATTTTTGGACACCTATAGACAAGCCAAATGAGCTTTAGTTAAAGCATCCCTACCGCCATTTTGAAGTGTGGGGATGCTGAATACATGTGACACTGTGGGTGCTTTAATTAGAATGGATCTCAGACCTGCTTTAATTAAAGCACCTCACTTTGGTAGTGGGCACTACATAACAGAGATTTACTGTGTGAGGCCGAAAACCTCACTTTGGAAGTCTCCTTTGGGGATCCTACAGCTGGCTGTCCCACTTCCTGGAGAATACCCGCAAGCTAGGGGTATTGCTGCCCCCATCCAGGCACTGGTCTATGGCAGGGCTCTGTGCAGTGGGCACACAAACCCTACAAAACTTTGGGGTTCTTTGTCCATAGTCATATTTCTGAGTGCTTCTTTTACCCCGAAGCATCCCAAGATAGCATCAGTTAGAACTGAGGGAAACTAAAAAGACAACCATCACTAGCCAAGCAGGAAGCAAAGGGCTCGCTCTCTCTTTCTCAGTACCCAACAATGCAGGTAGTAACCCAACACTTTTATTGATCAGGGCGGGGGGGGGGGAGGGGTAGAATAAGGAAGTCATAATACACTTCAAGCAAACAAAAGCAATTTGAATCTTTACAGATACTTGGATACAGTGACCCTTTTAAGACACAATTGGCCTATTCATAACTGTCCATAATTCCCAACTCCTGGCAGGTTTCCAAGTTTCTACTTACAGGACATGACCAGGCGGCTGCCTGGGGTGTTTCTTTGTAGCTTTCAAAATGCCCACTAGAAGGAAAAGAGGGTTCCCCTCCTCCCCAGTGCCAAATTATGACATTCTGAAGCCCTAAGGTAGGTCCAATTTAAGAGGCCCTATACCATTAAAATAATCTAATGTATGTATATTTTTGTCATATTAGAATGAAAATGTTCATATTTAGAGTCATTTTCCCATATCTCCTTTATTTACCAGCTGATTATTATAAAACTTGATGTTGAGTCATTTTTTTTTCTTATTTAAAGGCCCCTCATATTGTGAGGCCCTAAACTCTAGCTTACGTAGCTTAAGCCTAAATCCAGCACTGCTCCTCCCCTAGGAATTTTACCTGGTCAGGTTACTTGATCAACCAGCATAAATCAAGAAGAAAGCAAGGAGAGAGAGGGGTCCCCTGGGCTGAGAGGCAGAGGGAGGGGATTTCTTCACACAGAGTATGTATAAAGACACCCTTTATGTTTGTTACATTCAAATGTCCTTGGATAGAATTTATTGTATTGAGCATGGACTGGAACCCAGGACTCCTCCATGCAAGGCAAGTTATATATTTCTTCATATGATTTATATGCCACCCTTCAAAACAAAGTCTTGGGGTGGTGTACAATAAGGAAATTGAATACATTAAAACCAGAAGAGTGACAAGAAGACCACAACATTTTAAAAGGGAAGTAGAACATCAAGGTAAAAAAGAACCCTCAAAGACAGCATCTCAATCTAGTTTTGTCTGCTGACTGCCTGCCCAAATACAAAGGTTTAAAAGTGTTTCCACAAGATGCCCAGGCTCTAACTCTCTAACCTAAGAGTTATACTCTCTCCCTTCCTTGTTTGGTTTAATGCACCTTTAATTCTTCAACTCTCAAAGGAAGAACTTCAGTAGAGGACTGGGGATTCAAAATAGCCTATAATAGCTAAGCCAGGGTGAGAGATGAATGCTTGAACCCGCTCTGACTGAAGAGGTTACTGAACCTCCTAGATATTGCTTTAACCCTAAGTTGTTGTATAAATGGGAGTTGTCAAAGAAACCCTCAGTATGTGCAAACCTTCAGATGGTGCGTGGAATAAGATAGCTTTATTATAGTAATAATTGAAATGTCTGAGCTCTAGAGAAGGGATTTAAGGTACCCTATGGCCAAGAGCATCAATTGTTGTAAAGGGAGTATAGCTGGGTCCATACCACCTACCTCATGACTCTTTCTAGACGTGGGACTCATAAGGAATGTACTAGATGTGGGACGGTATAAGAGAGGCAGGACCACTGCTTCAGTTGTCTTTGGCTAACACCCTAGTCCATCATAGGCTATTATCATCATGAATAAATGTAGCAGCTTTGATGCTTTCCTATATTATATTGGTACCAGAGGGGAAAAGCATTACAACCACCTTTGTTCCTGCCTTTTACATATGTTCACTGACCAGAGCTTTATTGTACTTGAAGATTTTCATTCTAACACATATCTAACATTTTCATTCTAACACATATCATAAAATTCATATTTTATTTTGAAATGATATATTGTAGAATATTTCAAAATAAATCCTGTTGTATGCAGTTATGTACAGCTAATGTACAAGCCTTAGGGAAGTAGGTACCAACTTATAAGGATGGAGTGGTCAGCCATACTAGTGTGAAGTAAGGCAGAGCAGTACGGTACTTTAGGCCAGGTACAGACATTATACTTTTACTGGTCTAAGTAATAGGAAATGGATCTAAACCCATTAAAGAACAGAAGTTTGGTGCTTGTAGACTAGTTTAAAAATGGCAGAACCCAATCTAAGATAGACCTGGATTGATGTACACTCAAACTTAATTGATTTAGGTTATACCAGTTCCCCTATCAATTCAAGTTAGATCTGTCCATTTTCATCCCAGGTACCTTTCAGTCTCCCTGTCACAGGGAGGCAGGCTAACACTCAGACAATGCCCGGCTGAACCAGCCAAGCACCCAGTAGGCCCCACCACCCAGCTCTGCCAGACCCAAGCCAGCACAGCCCCTCTTCCCAGCCCCACCTCTTACCTCTGGCCATCTGTCAGTCACAGCCAGGCAGCTGAAGGAGGTGAGTAAATGGAGGTCTCTGTGTTCTGTGCACACAACCCTAGACCTGGGTACCTGTTTCTTAAGTCCATACCCCTGAACCCCATCATAGTGCACCCCACAAACACTTGATACTGAGCCCAGGAGCACCCCTCTGGTTGGAACTGCCCCCACGGAGCTGACTCTGGCTCTCTCAGTCCCAAGCCAGCACAACCTCTTTCCCCAACCTCAACTCCTGCCTCTGGACATCCATTAATTGCAGCCAGGCAGCAGTATGGGGGGAGCAGGGGAACTGGTACTTCTGTGTCCTTTGTATGTGCCCTGGGACCTGCACCCCTGCCTCTCCAGGCCATGCTCCCACACCCATTATGAAGCACCCCATGATGTATGCACACACCTGATACTGAGCCCAGGATAACCCCCCATGGTTGGGTTCCTCCTAGCTCCTTGCAGTGGTCCAAAGCATTGGTATTGAAACAGGTCCCCACCCCTCCCGCTTGCACTCCTAGAAAGGCACTAAAACAATTTATGAAGCTCCACAAGCAAAGTGAAAAAAAAACCTAGGTACAAGTCCCACTACTCTGCACCTTACCCTAGTTGGAATTGCAACAGGGCCAGGTGGCAGAGAGGGCACAAAGGTAAGAGACAGAGATGACATGCAGCCATCTATTGGAACCACTGGAATTGCAATACAGCAGGAAAGACAAAAATTGCCCCTTGCCAAACAAGCCCTCTCCCTCCCTCCCTCTTGCCAGTCCCAAAAAGGCACTGATGTGATGGTAGAAGTCCCAAGAGGGAATTTTTGTTTTACCTGATCTGGCCCCACTGCCAGGCTGACTCCAAAGTCATGCATCTGGAGAGGTTGCAAATGTCATTCCAGCATTCTCACTCACCTCCTTTCAGATCTGACCTCTGAGGAAAGCCAATGGGTGCCAGGTGACTCTGAGTCTTATGGCTCAGACAGTCACTGTATCTACCCCTCAAGCAACCCCACCCCCTTTAATCATGGCCCCAACCCTGTCCTGAACAGTGCCCTCTCCCACCTTGACCCTTGAAAAAAGACTTCCCAAAACTGCATTGCCATCTCTGTGCGAGTGCCCAGGCAAGTGCTGGGAGGATCCAAGATGCCTTCCCTTATATTTCATTTAAGTCAGCAAAAGTTCCAGCTTCACACAAAAGCTCTGTGTCTCTACCATCAAACTCCATAAATACCACCTGTGCAAGAGAGGACAGTGTGTGAAGGACATATCAGCTCAAAGACAGGGATCTGCACAGCTGCAGTGCTCATGAAGGATATTTGAAGGAGGCATCAAAAAAAGCAAGGAGGAAATATTGCACCTCTTGGTCACTTCCTCTGAGTGCCCAGCATGCACAGCTGACTTCTGATGCAAGGAGTTGGAGGACTAGCATGAGAAGAGACTCCAGATGTAGAGGTTGGACATCTTCAGTCTGGGGGATACCTGGACTGCCAGGGTGCAGGACCCGGAGCTCAAGATCACTACCTGTTCTCTTGAGAAGGAACCTGCACCTTTTTGGAGCTAGCAGAGCTCCAGAACCACAAGAGGAAGTTTATGGACAGGGCACTAGACCATGCTGCCACCCCTTACTGGTGCCAGCACTGCCTCCCACAAAGAGCCCATAGACCCTGGGCTGGGGGTGGTAGGAGAGGCTGCCACCCAGCCTCCAACAGCATGCCATGCCCCACTCCAGGGGCTTTTCCCCAGGGCAACAGGAATGGAGGATCCCATGGAAGGGATCTCTGAATACTGGGCTGTGATGAACAGTCCCTACCACAACCCTGATAGGAGCTAGAAAAGTGGGATACAGGCTTGGGACAGAAGGAGTGTTGTAAGGAAGTTGGTGACCTATGTTCCAGGGAAGCAGAAAGGACCCTGGCAGAGCTCACTTTGGTGGGTGGCGGTAAATGAAAAGAACAGGACCAGGATGCCTGGGACCCAAGACCAGGTCATTTGTGACATTCCCTGAGCTGATTCCATATGCTCTAACCCTGGAGGTTACCCCATGTATGCAACCCTCCAAGCCAGTTCCAGGAGAGTCCCAGCAAGGTACAGGAGACTTCAGAGCCAGGGGGAGAGTACAGCTCACCATCCCTCTAGGCCAGGCTGTCACTTGGACAGCAATTGGCATTACAACCCACCTGCTTCGGCTCATCCACTAACCAGGCATAGCGTCAAAGCTTTTCTGTTCCCTGTGACTCCTCTACTGGCCTGAGTCCCACTGCAGCAGAGTGCCCCAGTCATGGTAGGAATGGGCAGTCCCTGGACTTAGTTTTGTCACATGAGGTATGTCCCAGGCATAGCCAAAGGGGTAGCTACAGAGGGAGACTGGGACCCAGGGGCAGGGGGCAAGAGACTTGGGGTCCTATGTAGGACTGCCAGGGGTCCATGGCCTTCCTGCACTAGCATCCTTCCCCAAGGATCACCAACCTGTCCAGCCCCTACATGGATGAGTCCCTGGTCTCCAATCCCGAGTCTGGGAATTAGTATTACAGGTCTAAAGCCCTCCTCCTCATGCCCCTCTTCCAACTTTCTGAGTTGAGTTCAGTCCCTGCAGCATTCCCATTCCTCCTGATCCCAAGCCTCTTCCTACTCTCCCTTCTAACCTCTCCTCCATATTTTTCCCCTTTCACTAATCTCTTCAGCCCCACTCCACCATGCACCCCTCCAACAGTTTGCTGCTTTGTTTCAATGGGAAGAGGGACCAAATTGTAACATAGACAATGTTGAGCAGGTTTTCTTTATTAAAAATAAGAAAAGTTTGACAACTTTGTAAGCTTCTGTAGGTCTCTTTCACACACCACATTCCCCTGCATTGCTCTATGTGCCCCCAGGGGAGTGGGTCACGTAGGGTAGGATATGGTGTCCAGGCAGCCAGGGTTGTGGATGGGACACAGTGCCACAGGAGACCTATTGCAGATAAGAGATCTATTCCCCATTGCTAGGGCACAGGCACTTGGGGACTCAAAGCCCTTTGGCCCTACTCATCTAGGGACCACTTCTGGTCCCCATGGCCAGGAGGTAGTCAGCCAGGATTTAACTGACCTGGACTTCCTGCCACTGTGTGAGCCAGTGCCCCCAACATCAGTGGGGGCTTGCACTTTCTAGCCTCCCTGCACCTCCTGATCTAAACTAGGCTGCTTACAGAAAATTGTGCAACTTAGATTCCTCCCCAAGCTTTTAGAATGTCTGTACATGGCTTTAGATGCTATGAATAGACTGGAAGAAAGAAAGGAAAGGGACAGGGAAAGGACAACCACATTTTTACATTTAAGCATGTGAATAGTTCCACTGTAGTGGAGCAATCAGTGGGACTACTCAGGTGCTTAAAATTAAATGTGACTTTTTTTTTTATTTAAGTAATAATATTAAACACTTTCTCATTCTCCATTTGTAGTTTCATAGTTTCATAGTAGCTAGAGTCGGAAGGGACCTAGGTAGATCATCTAGTCTGACCCCCTGCCTTAGCAGGAAAGAGCACCGGGGTCAGATGACCCCGGCAAGGTGCTCATCTAACTTCCTTTTAAAAATCCCCAGGCTAGGAGCCTGCACCACTTCCCCTGGAAGCTGGTTCCAGGCCCTAGCCACCCTGACTGTGAAGTAGCGCCTCCTAATATCTAATCTAAACTTACCCTCCACCAGTTTGTGACCGTTATTCCTGGTCACTCCTGGCAGCGCACGGGGGAACAGGGACTCCCCCAATACCTGCTGATCCCCCCTGACCAGTTTGTAGCAGGCCACAAGGTCTTGTAATATTCAAGTGTGTAACAGGGTGGCCTCCTCATCAGGTCTCCACCGGGCACCCTACTCCTGGGGCAACTGCCTGCTTCGCTCTCCCGCCATGCCTTGATGGAAAAATATGAGAGTTGTTACTAAGGCGGGAGGCTACCCATTACTCACCCTACTGACAAGGGTAAGTCTGTATGAGGTACCTGTCTGGCCTGTGCTGAAAGGCACCTTTCACTGGGGAGGTAACTGGTCTGGCATTTCCTGGGGGCTCCCACACTGCTAGGAGCCCCACCAGACCATCCTTCCCCAGCAGTGTACAATTTTATGTCCTACTCAGGAAAAAGGGTTACCTCCACCCCATAGCCTCAGCCCTTACCTCCTGACTACGGCTGGAGAATCCTCTCAGTCTTATGTTTCCTCCTTCAGCAAACTGCAACCCAGTTTATATGCATGGGTCCAAAATGGCTGCCATCATCAGGCACCTGGCTGCTTCCTGCCCTTGAAGTAGCAGGCACCAAAGGAGCCCTGCCACACAGTGCTATAATCTAACTGTAATAAGAAATGATATTATATTTAAGAATGTTTTATTTCTGTTGAAAGTTCCAATATAGTATGTGCTGGCTTATTCTCAAATATTAATATGAAAAGGTTAATCTTTCAAAAATAGTATTAAAAAACGAGTTGTAAATGAAATGGGAAATCAAAAGAAAATTGTCCCATGAATGTCTGAAAGTACCTTCTTCACATTGAATCCTTACAGTGCCTTGCATTAGGAAAACATAGAATGAAACAAGTTGCAGATTGCTGAAAATGGATTGTTGAATCTAACAACTTTTTAAGTTACCAGAGATTTACTATTACTATTCTTCAACAGACAGCGAGTTCTGAGATTTGTGATTATTCAGATCCACAAAAGATAACCGATGGATATTCAGTGCCCAGGGGAATTGAGATAAGTAATTGAAATACTTAAGAAAGCTGGACATCTGTAGCAGTAGTAGTATAAGTAATGCTTAGGAGCTTTGAAGAACAGAGTACCTTGTTCACGTAAACTGACAACATAATGGAGAGGAAAGAATAAGACAATTCATGTATGGAGACAATCTCTCATGATCATATAAGGTTCACTAAACTCAAATTTATTATTTATGCTATTTTTGTGACTTAGAGGTCAGTGCTTTCTGATTCCATTACAAACAATTTAGAGATATTTATCATATGCAGTGAGAAGAAATAAAACTGTCAGATCAATGTTAGCTAAGGCTTTTTGACTAATATCAAGCATCAAGATTGCAACTACTGCTCCCCTAAATATCATTCCTTTTTATTATGAGATACAAACAAAGCCAATGTAGTCTTCTACCTCTCTTGAAGGAAGCAAAAACGGACACATTGGAAATTTAAACCAGCAGTGCTTTGGCTATTCTCTACGTTTCCATAATCACTTTATTTTATCTTTAATAAGTCATCATCATTGATGACAGTTTGCTCAGTTCAAGTTTCAAACATTTTTGACCACAAAAAACAGGTTATTAAAAACGAGAAGGTTCTGTGCTTTGCAGACTAATTTTAAAACAGATTAAAAGTGTCCATAAAAAGGTGCTATCCAGCACTTCGGGAACCAACCCATATAAAACTATATCTTCTGTGAAAGTTTTTATATACTGTATTTTAGCCAATCACTTGTCTACTCTATACCAAAAGGTTTTTTAAAAATGGCAAAATACAGGGGTTATGGATTCTTCTCCCCACCACACACACATTTCTCATGGGCACTAAGGAGTCCTACTCAATATTGCATATTGCATCACTCCCACTAACAGGGTGCCTTGAGTGGTCACCCATGCCAAGTCCACAGTTTCATCTGCCAGTTAGTTGTCTGCAACCCCTTCTCACACCTTCCTTGACATCTGCTAGGGATGACTGCCCACAAGGAGGAGATGGTCCTTCACGCTCATAGCTTCCATTACTTTCCTAAGGCTTTTAAAAACTGTTTGTTCCAGCCCCTGAAGACAGTAACTTCTTAAAAATAACCATTGCTTGGAAACTGAACATTAGGAAAAACAAACATCCCCCCGCCAACATTTCATTAAAAGGGACCCTGTGAAATATTGAATAAAATATCCAGCATTCATGTCCCGTTCCATTGTAACTCAGCAGCATGCACTCACAGGGCACATCCAGGTGAGTGTGTACCCATCTGTGGCACCACAGACTGCACTCACTGCACATGCATGCATTTGATGCACTGCTAATTTGCAGTGTGGTGGGATTTTTCCCCACACCAAAAAAACCCCAAAACCCCAGGCAGTGCACATGACAGGAGTGTGCACCACGTGAAACCAGAGCCTGGCTGGCTAGAGTCATGCTCCAGCTGCTAACCAGGCTCTGCGTGCCTGGATCACTGTCACTGGAAATGCAGGAGGCTGCCAGCACCCCAGGTAAGGCTGCCAGGGCCAACTTAGATGCTGGCCCCAATCTTCCCTACCCCATCCGGGGCAACTTGTTGCATGCCAGAGCACACATATACAAGTATTCTCCAGGGACAAGTAGCAGCAGCACAACTTTGTGCCACTGCTATTTGTCCCCCAAGCAAATGCACGTGCACTCTCATCCAGAAGTGCCTATATAGTTTGCATACATGAATAGGCTTAAATCTAGAAGTCCCCATATACCCATCAGCCTCTGTTTAAAACGTTCAAATCATGCCAACCACTTTTGCTTTGTAGCAAAACCCACAGTTTTTCTTTTTAAAATTTATTTTAAAAGGCATTCCCTCCCTCTCCCCAAACATTTCTGACTTTTTCTCTCCCTCTCTATTCCCTAGAGATAAGTGTAAGTAAGCTAAGATGTAGGATAAGCTTTAACATTTTATTTTATAGTTTCATAATATCTAGGGTCAGAAGGGACCTGAACAGATCATCTAGTCTGAACCCCTGCCATGGCAGGAAAGAGTCAAACGACTGCAGCAAGGTGCACATCTAGCCTCCTCTTAAAGACCCCCAGGGTAGGAGCCAGCACCACTTCTCTTGGAAGCTGGTTCCAGATCCTAGCCACCCTGACCGTGAAGTAGCGCCTCCTGATATCTAGACTAAATCTACCCTCTGCCAGCTTGTGACCATTATTCCTGGTTGCTCCTGGTAGTGCATGGGGGAGCAGGGACTTCGCCGGTGCCTGCTGGTCCCCTCTGACTAGTTTGTAACAGGCCACTAGGTCCCCCCTCAGCCTTCTCCTGTGGAGGCTAAACACGTTCAGGTCCCATAGCCTCTCCTCATAGGGCCTGCCCTGTTGTCCCCTGATCATGCGACTGGCCCTCCTCTGGACCCTCTCCATGCTGTCCACATCCCTCTTGAAGTGCGGCACCCAGAACTGGATGCAGTACTCCAGCTGTGGCCTGACCAGTGCCACATAGTGGGTGAGTATCACCTCCTTGGACCTGCTTGAGATGCATCTGTGGATTCATGCCAAGGTGCAGTTGGCCTTCCTGACTGCATCCCCACACTGCCAGCCCATGTTCACCTTGGAATCAATAATGACTCCAGGATCCTTTTCTGCCTCTATACTGAGAAGAAGAGAGTTCCCCAGCCTGTAGGTATGATGCTGGTTGTTCCTCCCCAGGTGCATCACTTTGCACTTGTCGGTGTTGAATCCCATCCTATCCTCAACCGCCCACCCGTGTAACCTGTCTAGGTCCGATTGCAGCCTATTCCTCCCTTCTAGCATGCCCACATGCTAGTGTCATCAGCAAATTTGAACAGGGTGCTTTTTACCCCCTTGTCCAAGTCACTGATGAAGATGTTGAACAGTGCGGGCCCGAGGACCGAGCCCTGCAGAACCCCACCGCCCACATCCCTCCAAGTCAAAAATGACCCATCCACCACCACTCTCTGGGTGCGGCCCTTCAGCCAGTTGGCAACCCAATTGACTGTGTGGGTGTCGACACCACAGTCCCCCAGTTTCTTAATGAGAACAGGGTGAGAGACAGTGTCAAAGGCCTTCTGAAAGTCCAGGAAGACTATGTCCACTCCTACTCCTGCATCTAAGGATTTGGTAATCTGGTCGTAGAAGACCACCAGGTTGGTCTGACAGGACCTGCCTCTGATAAACACATGTTGGTTGCCCCAAAGCATAATCTCCCCTGCTGGCCCCCCCGTTGATATGCGTCAGAATAATTTTCTCAAAAAGCTTGCCCCGGATTGAGGTAAGACTAACTGTCCTATAGTTTCCCGGGTCCTCCTTCTTCCCCTTTTTGAAGATGAGAACTACATTGGCCCTCTTCCAGTTTTCTGGCACCACACCAGAGCACCACGAGTGCTTGTAAAGCCGTGCCAGGGGTCCTGCAATGACCTCAGCCAATTCCCTCAATACTCTAGGGTGGAGATCGTCCGGACCAGCTGATTTGAATACATCCAGTCCTTTCAGAAGTTCCTTAATTAGTTCCTCACTAACCCTTGGGCTAGATGTGCCTGCCCTGGGATCAAAGGGGGAGTTCAGAGGGGGGGTGACTGTTCTGGTCCCTGCTTAGGAAAATGGAGGCAAGGAAATCGTTAAATATGTTGGCTTTGTTGTCTGGTGTGATGACCAAATTTCCTAACTTGTCCTGCAGGGACCCTACATTACCCAGAACCTTCTTTTCACCCCCTATGTATTTAAAAAGGACTGTTGTCCTTAATCTGGGAAGCTAGTCCCAGTTCCACCTCTGCCTTGGCCTTCCTGACTGCCCCTCTGCATCCCCTCCCTTCCATTGGGTGTACACCTCCCTTTTTGCTAGGAGACATTCCCAGATGGTTTTGGTGAGCCATGGGGTCTGATATGCCCTCATGCTCCCTTTGATCCATGTTGGGATTACCTCCCTTTGGGCTTGGAGGATTGTCCACTTAAGGAGCGACCACTCTTCTTGGACAACCTGGCTCCCCTCCCCTCCGGGACCTCAGTGCTTCCCCGACTATTCTCCTGATCTCATTGAAGTCTGCCCTCCTAATATCTAGGGCTGCTGTCTTGCTGTAGGCCTTTGCCATGTTGCACTCGATGGTGAATTCCAGCAGGCGATGATCACTGTCACCCAGGTGGTCAAGCACCCTCAGCCCTCTCACCAGGTCGTCTTCCGTGACCAGCACCAGGTCCAACAAGACGTCCCCCCTGGTGGGGCTGTGCACCTCCTGGGTTAGATGGAGGTCCTGCATTCTGGCTAGGAACCTACGTGAATGGTCAGACCTGGCTGACTGATCTTCTCAGCAGATGTCCGGAAAGTTCAGCTCCCCCATGACGACCACGACCTTTGACTTCACTACCTCCGTAAGCTGACTTAAGAATTCCTGGTCGAGCTCTTCCCCTTGGTTGGGAGGTCTGTAGTAGACCCCCACCATTAAGTCTCTTTCCCTGTGACTGCCTTGTATTCTAACCCAGAGCACTTCAGAGTGCCCCTTCTCTGATTCTTTGCTAATTGACGAGTATGTGTATTCCTCCTTAATATAGAGTTCCACCTAGGCAGTAAGTTTTATTTTTCTCTCTCTTTGCAAATAAGTGCCCTGCTATTTTGATATAGATATCCACTATTTTATAAATGATAATTATTATGTTTTGTATTGATTTTTTTTTTACTGCTTTTATATTGTGTGATTACTGTTTTAGGCCTATATATGTAAGTTAGCATAAGTCATGTAAAGTTTGCATCTTGTAATGTCAAGCCTCCATCCTATACCCATGCTCGGTTGTGTAATCCATGACTCACACCTACTGCTCCCATGTAACTTGGTTCCTGAATGAATGGGGATGAATGAGGGTGCTATAGAGACAATGGCAGCAGGTCTAAAAATAGATCCCTCTGAATGACTGAACAATTAACACCAATACCTGGACCAACAACTCAGCCGCTGGAACCACCCTCAGCATCCAAGAAACAAAAGATGAGGCAATCTACCATTGTGCCAAGGCTGCACGTGCTCAGTAAGGACACCTGGAACCCTCTGGAACAGGACTAACATTGCCTGCACAGGCCCTCGCCATAGGAGATCAGAGGTAGTCTGCCCCATAAAAGGGGTAGTGAAGACTGACTCCTTGGGACACCCTCTCCATCAGGACCAGCACCATGTCACACCACCTATCCACCCAGAGGCCCTGCCGGAGACCCCTCTCTGGATAACACCTACTAGACAAAGACCCCTTTGCAGCCTGGATAGGTAGCTATCACCCCCACCCCCTCTTCAACCAAGGACTTGGACTCTGCTACTCTTCCCTACCTGGGCTCCAGCACTTCCACTGAGTCTCATTCTCCTGCTGCCATTCTGAGTGCTTGTGTGTGTGTGTGTCTGTGTGTGTATGTGTGAACCAATAACTTCATGGGGCTGTGTAGCATGTTGTCTGTTTAAGAAATCTGTTATTTGGACACCTGATTGGGTTTTGCTTTACTATGGTTCAGCCCTGCTCCAATCTCTGCTCCTCGTCCCTCTAACTTCTATCTCATTTCTCCCTCTCCTGCTTCTGTCTCTCTGCCACTTCCAACACCTGTCCTGAGCTCCTCTTTGCCTCCAAACTCCCTGTTTCTTTGCCACTGTCTTATCCCCATTGCCCTTTCCCCTGAGCAACCAGGTTTCTGCCTCAGTTTCTTTCCTGGGTGCCTCAGTTTCTTTCCTGGCTGTCTCCTCCTTGCCACCACTTATCTGCACCAAAATCTCAGCTGTCTGCCTTAGTTTCCAGCCCCAAGCTCCCAGGTTTCTGCCTCACTTTCTTTCCTAGCTGTCTCCTCCTTGCCACCAGGCTTCTTTTACTTTCCCCCCACCTTCCATGCACCAGCGACCTTGAGTAACCCTGGGGCCACTTGATCTTAAGTAAACCCAAGTCTCAGTTCCTCAATCAGCTTCTCTCTAGTCCACCAGTTCTAATCCTGGTTCTACTAACTTTCACTGCCCACACTTTAACTGTCTCTCTCTCTCACCTTAATCTTCCCCCAGGTACCCAAGCACACACATACATACTGTACCATCCAAGTTGGGAACTTAACTATGTGTAGGTGGGTTGTTTGTGTGTGAACTGGTAAGTGTGTGTGTGTGTATATATATCATTATGTGCATGATATACAAATTAGTGATCTGTGTATGTGTACTGAGTGTGTGGGTATTGACAGTTGATTTTTGTCTAATTTTTAGTGTGTATGTGCTTGAATTGGTGATAGGTGTATATGTGCCTAGGCTGGTTTGGATGTGTATGTGCCTGAGCTGGTAGTGTGTGTGGTGGGGGGGTGGCTGTGTGTATGCACCTAATTGTGTGTTTGTATATGTGCAATTGTGTCACACCTGCTGTCTAACAGTGCAATACTGAGATCCTGCAAATTGGCCTGACCCCACAGGCAACAGCTTGGTCTGGCTAAAAACACACAAATGTCCCTTTGAATTTGCATGGCCTCTTTCCATAATAGGGGTATGCTATGCCTCCACATAAAATAATAGGTAATAATAGGCTTTAATATCTGTCACATGCGCCTCTAGATGATAAAATTTCCCTGGCCATAGCCAACGCACATATCAGACTCTCTTCTAGATTTTTTTCCCAATTTCTGGTCTCCTACCATGCTCCTGTCAACTAAAACTCCCAACACTTTAATTTTTTTGGCTGCCTTCTGTACCCCCAGCTTTGACATTTCACCCACCACCATCATCATGCTTTTGTTCACATTTTGTTTGGCTCTGGATTCTTCCCTGTAATTCTGTGTATGCCCTACCACCCATTACAAGGAGAGTCTACCCCTTACCATTTGTATCATTCATATACAGTTCTGCTTTCACTTCTTACCTTCCTCTATCCAGTGTAGTACCACCCCCCTCCACCCCATGACTATGTCCTGCCTCAGTCTCTGGACCACTGGCTCCAGTGCAAAAATAAAAAGTGCTGGGAACAGAATACCATAACTGAGACAGAATACTAAAAGACTTACTCAGGTGGGCATTTACTAAAATCTGACTAGTAGCATCCTGCTCTAAAATTTTGATCCCCTCTAGGGAAACCCATAATATCTAAAACCTTAAATAAAAACTTGTATGCCAGTCTATCATATGTCTTTTTAAGACTAAGTTCATGAGGGCTGAAGTCAACTTTCTGTTCTTGCAATCCCTTATCATTCTTAATGCATCTGCAATATTATACCCCAACACCATACAAGTTTGATGTTCATGTATATTTTTGTATTCATAAAACCAGCACTTCTGCTTCTAATAATATTTAAAAGTGTCATGGATCTCCAGTTTTGCAGGAACTCCCTGTCCCCTTTTTGTATAATAATCATCTCCTTAAGAACTTCAATCATATTGGGCCTCACCAAATCCCAAAACTTTTGGAAAAATGCATTTGTTAGGACATACTGCATCACTGTTTTATCCTTTTTAAAAGTCTTTAAACATTTTCCCATTTTCATTACAACCACCACTTCCTCTATCATTGCTATGTCCTCCTCCCTCACCTTCATCTCTACCTTCTGCATAAAGTTCTGCAATTGTACTTCCTCCACTTCCCTCCTCTGGTACAATCCAGAAGAAAACTGGTGGGCCTCATCCATCACCTCCTCCTGGCTTTCTATTTGTGCTCTCCCCTCCTTCAATATGGTAGTCCAGTCATCTGTGGTATTGTTCTTCAGGGTGAAGTAGCAGGACCAGCCCCCTCCCCTCTCCACCATCCACACATGGTATAAACTTTTTTGTTCAGAAAGAATGATAAGCAGCCTCAGCAAAAGAAGGCTGAGGGGCAATTTGATAGCCACCTACCACTGCTGCTGAGGAACACTTGCAAAGCCAGCAGGCCAAGGCACTTAAGGGACCCCACCACTGCCCCAGCCCTGGTACAATCTGTGGGCAAGGCAAGAGCCCCCAAGGGAACACTTGCCTGCCTGTATAAAAGTGCCAGGAGCTTGGGGAATAAGCAGGAGGAACTTAACACAAATAATTATGACATCATAGGGATAACAGAGACCGGGTGGGACTCCACCCATGACTGAACCATGAGTATAGATGACTATACTTTGTACAGGAGAGATCAAGTAGATAAAAGGGGCGGGGGTGTAGCTCTCTATGTTAAGAAAAGCAATGCATCGCTTCAAGCTGATGTTGGCAACCAGGGTGGATGACTGGAGACCCTCTGGGTTAAAATCCATGAGGAACACAGCACAGGGGAAACAATGGTAGGAGTCCACTACAGACCTCCCACCCAAAGTCAAGAGCTTGACCAGGAATTCACCCAGGAACTGGCTGAGGCCGCATGCTCCAGGACCATGGCTGTCATGGGTGACTTCAACTACCCAGATATCTCGTGGGAGGATCACTCAGCAAAATCTGAGTGGTTGCAAAGCTTCCTATCATGCATGGATGACCTCTAGCTGACTCAAGAAGTCTACGGGCCAATGAGAGGTAAAGCACTGCTTGACCTGGTACTGGCTATTGGGGATGACCTAATCAGTGACCTAGTGATCAGTGGGAAGCTGGGTGACATTGACCACGAGCTGATCACCTTCACCATCTGCTGTAAAGCTGGCAAGTCAGTCAGCAACACAGAAGTCCTTGACTTCAGGCAAGCCAACTTTGACAAGCTCAGAAGGCTTGTCAGTGAGGCCCTAAGGGATCATCCCCAGGGAGAGGGGAGTTCAGGAAGAGTGGTTGCTCCTCAAGAGAGTGATCCTCAGTGCACAAGCTAATTCTATTCCATCTCAAAGGAAAGGCAGCAAGAGGGCACAGCAGCCCCCCTTGCTCTCCAGGGACCTAGCAGACCTCCTGAGGCTAAAAAGAAAGGCCTACAAAGGATGGAGGATGGGATTCAGCTCCAAGAAGGAATATTCTGCACTGGTCCAGTCCTTCAGGGAGCAAACCAGGAAAGCAAAGGCTGCAACAGAACTCCAACTAGCTTTGAGTATCAAGGACAATAAAAAGTTCTTTTTCAGATATGTGGGGAGCTGGAGGAAAAGCAAGGGCAACATTGGAACCCTGATAAACCAGGTGGATCCAGCAAACTGTAGGCCCATCAACCTGACCTCTATCCTGAAGAAGGCCTTAGAAAAGTTTATTAAAGAGGCCATCATTAATGGACTGGCTGACACCAACATCCTGAGGGATAGCCAGCATGGGTTTGTTGTGGGTAGGTCTTGCTTGACCAATCTCATTTCCTTCTATGACCAAGTGTCCTATCACCTGGACAAGGGAGAAGAGATTAATGTCATATATCTTGAGTTCAAAAAAGCCTTCGATCTGGTATCCCATGATCACCTCTTGGCGAAACTGGCCAGTTGTGGCCTTGGGGCCACCACAATCCACTGGCTGGGAAATTGGCTCCGTGGTCAGACCCAGAGGGTAGTAATTGATGGAAGTCAATCATCATGGTGCCGTGTGACCAGTGGGATCCCCTAAGGCTCTGTCCTTGGACCCATATTGTTCAACATCTTCATTAATGATGTGAACGTTGGAGTCAGAAGCAGACTGGCCAAGTTCACTGATGACACCAAACTTTGGGGCAAAGCATCCACACCTGAAGACAGGAGGGAGATCCAGGCTGACCTAGGCAGGCTCAGCAGGTGGGTGGATAAGAATCTGAGGGTGTTTAACACTGAAAAATGCAAGGTTCTTCCCCTTGGGAGGAAAAACCTGCAGCATCCTTACAGGCTAGGCAGTGCTACACTGGCTAGAACTATGGAAGAAAGAGACTTGGGGGTCATCATTGACCACAAGATGAACATGAGCCTTCAATGTGATGCTGAGGCTAGTAAAGCGACCAAAACACTGGCTTGCATCCATAGATGCTTCTCAAGCAAATCCCTGGATGCCATTCTCCCCTTCTACTCAGCCTTGGTGAGGCCACAGCTGGAGTACTGCATCCAGTTTTGGGCTCCACAATTCAAAAAGGATGTGGAGAAGCTTGAGAGAGTCAAGAGAAGAGCCACATGCATGATCAGAGGTCAGGAAAACAGATCTTACGATGACAGGCTGAGAGCCATGGGGCTCTTTAGCCTGGAAATGTGTAGGCTCAGGGGTGATCTGATGGCCACCTATCAGTTTATCAGGGGTGACCACCAGTAACTTGGGGAATGATTGTTCACCAGGGCACCCCAAGGGATGACGAAGTCAAACAGTTATAAACTACTGCAAGACCATTTCAGGCTGGACATAAGGAAGACTTTCTTTTCTGTCCGAGCCCCCGAGGTCTGGAATAACCTGCCATTGGAGGTGGTTCAAGCACCTACATTGAACACCTTTAAGAGAAAATTGGATGCTTATCTTGATGGGATCCTATGGCCACAGCTTCCTGCCCTTCAAGTGGGGCTGGACTCAATGATCTTCTGAGGTCCCTTCCAGCCCTAATGTCTATGAAATCTATGAAATCTATGATATATGTCAAGGGAGAAACCAGGATCTAGGAGAACAAATTTTTAGAAAAACTCCCTCCCTGCCACCAGGAAAATGTGTACCAATGGCCACAAGCTAGTTGAAGAAAAGTTTTGGCTGGACTTCAGAAAAATCTTATTTTCCATATGGGTAACTAGAATCTGGAACACAATTCCAGCAGAGGTGATGCAGTCTCCATCTCTGGCAGTCTTTAAGAGAAAGCTGGATAAATACCTCATTGAGCTCATCTGAGCCCAATTACCTCCTGCCCATGGCAGGGGACCAGACTTGATGATCTTACAGGTCCCTTCCAGTTCTTCTATCTATGGTTCTATGATTCTAACTTGGATTGTATGAGGTGCTAATTTCCCAAATGAATAAAGCAAAAATAATATTCCTTTTGTGGTATTTATTCAGTATTCATGTATGGGATTTTAAGTTTAATAAAATTTCCAGACAAAAAACTGAGGCCAAAAACATATGTACGGTTCTTAATAGACTTCAGTGAAAATTTTGCTGAGATAAATATTTCAAGAAATGGAGATAAGATCAAGTCCAACAAATAGTGAAAACTGTTCTTAATCTGTTTTAGTTGATATAGAAGTTACATGCTTAAGTTATATAAGTACTAATACCTTTTGCTGGACTGGGAGTTTAGCAGGAACATAGGATTCCCTCACATATGTAGGTAAAAGGTACCTACTGAGGAAAAATACCATCAGTAATGCAACATTATTATTTATTTGGCATATTTGAAAATACATAACACAAGCTATTGCACAGTTGTCTTTTCAATGAGGAATCCTTCATTTTTCATTGCAAAGGAAATGAGTGCAGTACTAATAGGTAGGAATGTTTGAATTTTCTTGAATAATTAAAAACAATTATAGTACAAATTTTCTTGTGGTTTAAAGTAGCATGCCACCATTAAAATGACTAGAACCTTGATAATTTGACACAAAGCGAAATTCTCCATGACTTAAACATAGCCATTGAATTTCCCATGTGTGAAAGTAATAGCAGTTAATGAAAAGTAAACAACTAGCTCTATATTTGGATAGCAACAAAAGGTATTTTATAAATAAACTGTTGTGGCCATCACTCTCTCTAGTCTTATCAATTATAAATCTGAACAGGAAATGGCTTTCCCATCCTGCAAAAAATCTTGAGATTTCAATTTTCCTGTCCCACTTCAGGATAATAACAAGACCTTTCAGTGGAAGGGGACTGAAGTGGAAAAAGAGACACTCAGACACCAAAGAACATCCTGCTGGTTAGGCCACTTACTGGATGTGCATAGCCAGCATCAAGGGCTTGCTTTAACTTATTCATACTAATGCCTTGAACATTAACCTCTTATATTTCAGTCCACTAGGCCCTGATTGCCAGGTTTTTGGCTACATTGGAACATTAACCTCTTATATTTCTGTCCACTAGGCCCTGATTGCCAGGTTTTTGGCTACATTGGAATGACTCAAGGGTACGCCTTCTACATCCAAAGATTTCATGTTGGGCGCAAGTAACCTTTTCCCGGTGCAAAACTCTCTCAGAATAAAGAAAAGCCCAACCAGCCCTAGTCAATTATGGACCTCTTACATAAATTTCCACTCTTCTGTGGGCAGTGAAGCTCAAAGAGAATTGGGTAGGAAGAAAAATGTTTTTATTTTTAAATAGTTAGCAAAACAAATATGGGGAAAGGATAAAATGCATTTCATATTCACTCATTAAGTCCTCAACACTGCTGTAGATTTAATTCTCTATTTGTGAAAGAGATGACCCCTTGACCATCATAAGCTGAGCTGATAACTTATTTACAATGTCTGATATTTTTTCCTTTTGTTTTGTCCCAATACTTTTTCTTGATTACACTATGAAAATATTCAAAAAGAAATAAATAATGGTCAGTGAAATAAATTTTGAGTAGGCTTGGTCATCAGGTGCAAAATTTAACATTGTAAATAAAGGCTCTATTAATTGTTCCTTCAGCAGTATTTTGATTCAAACAACATAGTGGGTGCATCTACATGAAATGCTACTACACAGTTGTTACTGTGCATTTATTTAGTCCTTGTATTAGCCAGAGTTACTAAGCAGTAGAACTGTCAAACATCTATTAGGTGATGCGACTGTGTAGTAGTCTAATACTGCACAATAATGTATTAGCACTGCCCATGCTGTGATTTTTTTTCAGCTAATGCGCAGTCAGAGTGTCACGTAGACATGCCCAGTGAGTAGAATATATGGATTATCCACAATATACAAGAGCATGCTAATTTCTGAAGAGTCAAGTTTTTAGCTAACAAGTCATAAAGAACCTAGAAACTTCTGAAACAATTACTGCTCTACAATATCTTTGAAGGATGTTTGCTTAACAACAAATTTACCCACAAGGTATTTTTAATGAGCCACTCAAAACACTTGCCAAAAAAAAGTTTTTTAATAACAAAGGAAATTTGTCTTAGTAATTTACATCTGTTTTCTATAGACTCAAGCTGGATTCACTTAAATATTTATGCAGTCTTTATGTTTCCTTTTGGCTACAAATAAAAGTAGGTTAGACTTACCTAAGAACAACTTTTCTTATAAGTTGTGTGTAAATTTCTCATTCTCTCAAATACCTGTTCACAAATAATTCCCTAATTTCCAGTCAGTCCAAGGCAACACAAGGAAAAATAATGAAAAGGAGGAAAGAAAAAGAAGAAAAGAAAAGTGAAAGCAAAATTATCCCACAGGAAATATTCCTGGCTCCCAAGGTGAGATTGAACTGATTCTTAGAGAAATTGTTTGAATTTTTAATATGAATACAGATGATCAGATTAGGCCATCTGGAATAAAAAGTAATTAGGTTATTAGTCCTTAGATGGAACTGCTTTTTCCAATATGCAATATGGAGACAATTATACTAAACTTGCACTGTGAACATCTTTGTGATTCAGTCATATCTGTTTTCAATAGAATATGGATTGGGCTTTAAGACTCAGAAATGCAGTAATGGCCCCATCCTGCAGTCTATAAATGATCAAAGTTCCCTGTGTAATCAAATGGGAATGTGACTTATATAAATACTAATATACCACAGTCTTCTTTTAGGATTTCTAAAATATTCTTCAATATGTTTTTGCAAAATATCCTATTCCTTTCCTTATGCCTTTTCAACAGAAATATCTGATACTGTGCCAGATATTAGGTTGCAAGTGTACACAATTATCTCTATAATAACATATTTGCAAAATATAGGGATGTGACATTATTCAATAGTTTAATACGTAGTATGTACTGCATATAGTGAAGTACTTTCAAGGAAAAGCTAAGGTATAGTAAATACATTTAACAATATTTTCCTTACTTCCATTACAAAACTCCTAAAGACCTCAATCAGGATTTCAAATCCCTGATACTATTCATTACATAAAGAAACAGGTGAATTCAAATCCTTCCCTGAGGACTTCAGAGTCTGAATCCCTAATACTTTAGTGAGCTTTATGCCCAAATAAACCACATTGAAATCACTGAATGTTTTAGATCAAAGTGTTGCAAAGAGCAATGAAAGTCCATACAATTTTCTTTTAGATTTGCTTTAAATATATCTCAGTAAAATACGTACAGTTCATCATATGCTCAATCTGAATTTTTGATAACATGCTTATGCAAATCAGCTATATATACTAAGATAACTCATTCTATTAGTGTTGAGAGTTGATTTTAACCTTGCTGAGACCAATAAATTTAACTATTAGCATTCATTTAACATAGTTATATGAGATGGTGTAACAGGACCCACCTCAGAGGGCAGCTGCTAAGTCAGTCCTGACCCACTGACTCTCACTTGGTCTCACCAAAATAGCCTCCTGATCCCACCTGCCACATATCTTTAGAATATTAATATAATTTTGAGAGGCTGCCCTTAGAGGCCTTCAGTGCCTCATTCCATCCTCCTCTATTTGTGGAGGCCTCAGTCTGGCCTGATCTTTTGACACTTTCTCCCAAACAGAGTATGTCTCCCTTCATTTGGCCTCAGCCAAATGCCTGTGTATTTCTCTCTGTCTCCTTCTGTCTGCACCAGATCTCTGGGTCCTGCCTTGTGCCATTGGCCCCTTCGTACACAGCTCCAAAAAAGTGTGGGATTCATAGACTGTAATCTGGAAGGGACCTTGGAACATCATCAGGTCTGGCCCCCTGCACCAGCCAGGAAAAACAGCTGGTCAGGCAACCCCAGCAAGGTGACTGTCCAGTCTCCACTTGAAGATTTCCAGGGTAGGCGATTGCACCACCTCTGGATGGAGCTTATTCCACAGTCTAGATACTCTAAAGAAGTTTTTCCTAATGTTGAGCCTGAAATGGTCTTCCTGGAGTTTGTGGCCATTATTCCTGGTTTTCCTTAAGGGTGTCCTGGTGAACAGTTGTTCACTAAGCCCTTGATGTAGTCCCCTGATGGTAAGCTGCTACCATGTCCTGTCTCAGCTTTCTCTTTTTCAGGCTGAAGAATCCTGGGTCCATCAGACTTTCCTCATATGGCTTTCCATGCAAGTCTCTGATCATACGGGTGATACCATAACTTGGTGTCATCGGTGAGCTTGGCCAGCGAGCTCTTCACACCAGCATCCAAATCATTAATAAAGATGTTGAAAAGAACTGGACCAAGCACCGACCCCTGTGGGACACCACTGGCCACTTCTCACCAGGATGACACAGATCTATTCATTAGGACTCTAAGTCCTACCCCTCAGCCAGCTTTGTATTCACCTGTCTCACAGTTAAGCCCACAGTCCTCCAATTTTATTGCAAGAACATTGTGGGATACCAGATCAAAGGCTTTTTGGAAATCAAGGTATATAATGTCAATCTCCTCTCTCTTATCCAGGTGCCGAGTTACCTGATTGTAAAAGGAGATGAGGTTGTTAAGATGAAGCCATGCTGGCTGTCACTCAGAAGCCTACCACACATAGCCTATCACACATAGACTACAAGCCTATCACACATAGATTCCTTAATGAATATTTCCAGGATTTTCCCTGGGATAGAAGTTAGGCTAATTGGCCTATAGGTCCCTCCTCCCCTTCTTCAAGCTGGGCACAACATTGGCCCACCTCCAGTCCTCACGGACCTCTCTGGAGTGCCACAAGTTTTGGAACAGTTTTGCCAGAGGGTCCATGATGACTTTGGCCAGCTCCTTCAGCACTCTTGGATGGAGTTCATCCAGTCCTGCTGACTTATCTATGTCTAATTTCTTCAATTGATCACACACCAGTTCTACAGCAACAGTGGGAAGGCAGTCATTCCTACCCTGCTCATTTTGTACCCTATCCGGCATGATTTTCCTTTTGGACTAATGCGATACCGAGACAAAATAGTCATTCAGGAGTTCTGTTGTCTCCTGAGTGTCAATAACCAGCTGTCCTGAGTTGTTGACCAATGGCCCCACATTTCCGTTTGTTTTCCTCTTGTTCCTTACATACCTGAAGAAGTACTTCTTGCTGTTCTTGATTCTCATTGCCAATCTAAGTTCAACCACCACCTTGGCCTTTCTAATTTGCTCCCTACAAGTGTAGGCCATTGTTGTATAGTCCTCCTTGGAACCTTTCCCCAGCTTCCATTTTTAGTACACCTCTTTCTTTTTTTTTAAAGAGGACTGTGATTTCCCTGTTTAGCCAAGAGGGCTTCCCAGTAGGGCTGTGCAAAATTTTTCTGGCTGTTTTGTTTCAACACTGTTTCAACTGGTTTTGAGCTTGAAACAGTGAGATCAAAATAAAACAAAGGGGTTTGAAACAGCCTCAAAATGAAACAAGAGCAGTCAAAATGTTTTGAAAGTTTTGAAACATTTAAAGTTTCACTGCTCAAGCTGGGCTTGCCTCCAGAGAAACAGAAACTAAGGAGAGGGAGGGGGAAGAAGGGGAAGGACTGCTGTCATATTAACTGTGTAGCTGGCCAGTGACTGTGCTCCTTCCTTGAGGTCCTTTCCAATCCCAGTGCTCTGGGGGAGGGATGGAAAAACATCATAAAAGGCAGCATTGTTTGAACTGGCCTGCTTTCTGGCTTGGCATCTGACAGTTACTGAGCTATCTTCCAGTAGCTGAGAAGCATTAGAAAATGAAGGCTACTACTACCATTGATTTGAATGATTTGCTACTGGCTAGCTTAGCCTAGCAAGTGTGATTGCACAATACCTTTTGCTTTCTTCAAGATCCTTTCATCTTATTATTATATTCATTGATTTATTCTTTTCAATTTTATAATAAAATTGGATATTACACTATAGAATTTATATGGGAAGAGAGATACATTTGTATTTTATTTCTATATATTTATACCTTGTTGGCATATTACATACATTACAGAATTTATATAGGAATGCAGATAAATTTATATATTTTCATAAAAACAAGACAATATGAAACAGACCATGAAGCATGGTGGAAAGGCAGCTGGCAAACCTTCAGGGAGGGGTAGAAGAGGGGGTACAGGAAGAGGTGTAAGTTCCCCACCACCCCCAAACTGAGACACAGCCTCTTTCCTATAACTAGCAGGGATGAAGCTTCCAAAAGAAGCAAGGAGAGAAGAGCAGTGCCAGTTCCACTGCCTGTGCCTCAGACTGCATACACTCCAAGAGCACCAGCCATAACTCCCCACCACCAACACCATGACAACAAGCAGAAGCAACAGCAGCAGCAGCAGCACCAGCATGACAGTCTCCCCCAGACCCATTTAACTTCCCATGCTGAGCCTTCCAGTGCCAGAGGAAGAGCTGGAACTGGAGCTGGATCTGAGTGCCATAGCAAGGGAAATTCTGGGGAAGGAAGGGGAATCAGCTGAGTTTCTGCTCCACACCCCTCAAGTTTCACCTAGAGCCAGGTCTTCTTCCCCAAAAGGCACTTCAGAGGAGACTGAGGTAGAGGTTGCAGAGGCAAGTGGCTCAGCCAAGTCCACTTCTCCTGTTGTGCCTCTGCTTGCTGAGGAGGGAGAAATGCAGCATCTACACATGCATCCACGCCCCAGAAGTGAGCAAGTAGTATGGTCTGGGATCATTTTGAGCTGGCAGATGATCCCACATATATTATTTGCCTTCAGTGCCAAGCCAAAATGAGCTATGGCAAGGGAACAAAACACATGAGTACCACAGGGATGGTGATGCATCTCTGCAGGCAACACCCTCTTGCCCTTGCTCCTCCTCAGCCTTGCAACTGTTGGAGCATGCCCAAAAGGAAGTCCCCCTCTTGCTGCAAGGTCCCTGTCCTCCCAAAGCAGAGGCAGGCCACCCTGGAACAGTGGGGGGAAGGCAGACAGAAAGGGGGGGACATCTTCGGACCTCTACTCTTCAAGATATTAATCAGTGACTTGGATTTGGGTGTGAAGTGTACTCTGTCCAAGTTTGTGGACAATACTAAATTGTGGGGTGAAGTACACACTCTAGAGGGTATGGAATGATTGCAGGAAGACCTGGACAGTTTAGAAAAGTAGGCAGTACACAATAGGATCCCGTACAACTAGGACAAAACCAGAGTGTTGTATCTAGGGCTCAAAAATATACAGCACATGTGACAGCTAGAACCAGAGGCAATAAATATGTGCTTCTTAGAGGCATTTGGTATTTTGCCTAAACAGGTAATATTAGTTAATATAAAGCTTGTAAGTTTGTAAACCACAAATGTAAATTGTCTGTCATAAGTTTAACCAAAATGATAAAATTAACTGTTCGTGGAACTGACTGGGCCCCATAGGCAAAGCTGTAGATGTGAGGTTAGTTGACCTAATTGTTTCTGCTCAGGGTTCAGCTTTGACTATAAAAAACTGGATCCAGCTGCCTGGCACACCCAACACATGCCAGGAAAGTACATTCCAAGAAAGCATATTCAAATGAAACCTAAAAAGGGTTGGGGCTTTGGTGGAGCAATGTCAATTTCAGACCTAAAGGTGCTGCATTGCAATTTGCTGATTGGATAAACCTGAGTCTAGGTAGTAACCTTTTATGGTAATTTTTAACACCTTTCAATCCTGTAGGGTAACAGCTACAAGGCAACATTGTGAGTGGTTCTAAAGCCAACCGATTAGCATAAGACTAGGTATAAAAAGCGCATGCATCAGGTAACCAACAGGAATGAGGGAACAGAACTGTCATTTCTGTTCCACGCCCAGACCTCAGACTCCCGGTGTGAGTGAGAATTGGATCTTGATCAAGGGACCTTCCCTGGTAAGCCCTCTGACAGCATTGATCTGGGACGTCTGACTCTGCTGGAATCACTTGACGTGTATCTGGCATTGAGGGACTATTGATAAGTTGCCAACCCATGTCTGTCTATCTGTTGTTTTGAACAGGCTAGTGGCTAATACCCTTGCAGTGCCCAGTTGGCCTGTGACAGAATTGATCTATCTGTTGTTATCTGTTAGTTACTATTAGCTTTTTAATACTACATTATCTGTTTATTGCATTTATCTTTCTGTTAACTGTTGTGTGTGTGTAAGCTATAGTAAATTTGCCTTCACTTCACTCCCAACTTTGCCTCCTCAATCTGAAACTGAATCAAACAGTCTAGTTGGCCTGTGATAAAATTGATACACTCACAGTGCCCAGATGGCCTGTGACAAACACATCTACTGGCTGGGAAGTGATCCTCTCAGCAGAAAGGGATCTCAGAGTCACAGTGGACTACAAGATGAACATTAGTCATCAGTGTGACAAAATCATCAGCAAAGATAATCACACTTTATCATGCATCAGCAGATGCATGACAAATAAAACCAAGGAGGTGAAATTTCCCCTTCATGTGGCATTAGTCAGACCGTAGTTGGAGTACTGCACCCGGTTTTGGGCACCGTACTTCAAGAAGGATGTTGATAGACTCAAGAGGCTCCAGAGGAGGGCCACTCATATGGTTAGGAGCTTACAGGACAAGCCCTATGAAGAGAGACTGAGAGACCTGGACCTCTTCAGCCTCTGCAAGAGAAGGCTGAGAGGTGATCTTGTGAACACCTACAAATTCATTTGGGGGATGCAGCAAGGGATCAGAGATCCCTCTGTTCACCAGGATGCCTCTTGGGGTAACAAAGAACAATGGTCACAAACTGACATACAGCAGATTTAGGCTAGATAATGATAAGGGTGGTGCAAAATTTGGAATGGGCTTCCAAAGACGGTGGTGCCTTCCCATACCTTGGAGATCTTTAAAAGAAGGCTGGATAGGCACCTGGCTGGGGTCATCTGACCCCCAAACTCTTTCCTGCCTAGGCAGGGGGTCAGACTTAATGATCTGTTGAGGTCCCTTCTGATCCTAGTATCTATAAATCTATGAAACTTAACCCACACACGTGACACAAGTTTTGCTTTCAAGATTTTGAGGTGCAGTTTCTGAGAAACCCCTGCACCTATCACTTTGAAACTTTTTAAACTTTATGGCTGTGATAGGGGCTACCATCCCTGCAAGTATCATCTGAATCTGGCAAGAAATGACAAAGTTATAGGCAGTTTAATGCTTCCCCATTATAACTTATGGGTGAAATGTCAAAACAGTGTTGAAACAGTGAAACATTTTCAATAAAACAAAATGCAGTAGTGGTTTCAAAACAAAACAAATCTTAAAATGAAACACTGTCCCATCAAAATGTCAAAATGGAAATCGAAACAAAATGGTGCTGTTTCTCACAGCCCTACTTCCCAGCCCTTCTGCCACCTTTTCTCTGCATGAGAAAGGACTTTGTGCTTCAAGAGTCATGTCCTTAAGGAATGGCCATTCTTCATGCACACCTTTTGCCTTTGGTCCCTGGCCCTGAAACACTTCTCCTACTAGTGACCTGAGCTTTTGAAATTTGCATTTTTAAAGTCCAAGACTTCAACCCTGATATCAGATTTGTCTACCTTGTGATGGACAGTGAACGTGATGGTTTTATGGTCATTGTTGTTCAGACTATCCTCCATATTTAAGTCAGCCAAGACCAAATCTAGGAGAGTGTTACCTCTGGTTGGCCCTTGAACCTCCTCGGTCAGGAAGAGCTCTTCGATGCAGGTCAGGTAGATATGCAACCAGTCTGACTCGGCCGAGTGCTCCTCCCAAGAGATGTCAAGATAAATGAAGTTGCCTATAATGACCATGTCCTGTGCACACATGGCTTCTGTCAGTTCTTGGGAAAACTCTAGATCAAATTCCTCCCCCTGTTTTGGTAGTCTGTAGTAAATACCTACAGTTAGGCCTCTCTCTTCACCCCCACCCTGCTCCGCAGCTTGACTCAAAGGGTTTGAAGCCGTTCTTCTTTGAAGCCAGTTGGATGCCATCTCCAATATCCCCCTGCGGCTGATCTCTATCAATTCCTCCCAGGGTCATTGGGAGGAATTGATAGAGATCAGCCACAGGGGGGTACTCTTATTGGCCCCTGTTTAGTGGCTTGGCTTGGCTCCAGGCCCTAAGCCAGCTAACTAAAACACTCAGTACCTCACCCAACTCCTCCACAGCTATGCAAGGGCTGCCAGCCTCTGCAAACCACAGCCACCCACATCCCCCCTGAGGTACCCCTTTGAGGTCCCTTTAATCCCAAACCTCATAGATGTAAAACTGTCAACATAAACACTTAACACTCAATTAAGCACCCTCTGCACTACTGTTACTTGCAAGCACTTAGTTGTATGCTGCTCTCTACAACGCCTTGTAGTCACTCTGTTGTGTTGCTTGGCCCTACTCTCTGTGGCAGAGGTTGCCCACCTACACAGAGAAACAGCATGATACTTATAAGCAGTCTGCTTATGTTTGCCCTTTAACCAATGCCCAGAGCTGAGCCCCCATAGGCTATTCCCTTTTCCATCTTGCTCCAGGTAAGCAGCCTGTAGTTATTCTGTAGCTTTAGGACTGCTACCCTTTTTCCCTCTTGGCTGCCCATTTCTGTTTGCTGGCCCTCAGCCAGCTCTCTCTCTCTTGTTCACTCTCTCTTGCTCTCTCAAAGTAACAGAGGGCACATCTACACAAGACATTAACTGCACAGTAGGCCAATTCTACTTTGCATTAGTGTGAAGGGCAAAAACCATGCTAAGGTGCTTTTTATATTAAGCTACTGTGCTGTTAGCAGCACTAAAAAGCCATACACCAGTACTACTGTGCAGTAATGCCAGTTACTGCACATTGATTTAGTACTTAGTTATTCAAGTACTAAGCGTAATTTGGAATAACTGTGGTGCATTAATGAACATGTAGACACATTCAGTGGGTAGGAATCTCTTACTGATGACAAAACACACAATTCCACCTAAAATAAAGGCAAATACAAGGCTCCTAGGAAAACTGTCCAGCTTGAGCTGGGTCAGGAGGATCAGTCTAACTCATGGTGCTTTCTGTGAAGCACCATGAGTTAGACCTGGGAGCTGCACTTCTGTCTGCACCTTTCCAGGTTAAGGTGAGGTAGCTGAAAGACCTTTGGAAATTCAAAGTAAAAAACTGCAAAAGTCTACAACATTCAGAGCACAAAGCACTAAAACTAAAATGGCCTACAACGTTAAAAGTTCCTGCAAAAAAGTCTTGAGATATCAGAGATCGAAGGGAAGAGTTTTCTACACCATGAAATCTTGGGATATAAAGGTTGTTGCTTTTAGTTTAAACTTTGTGTTTTGGGATTTAAACGTCAGAAGCAAGTTATATTTCAAAGCAACAAGTAATTCAATGATCCATAAACTTGAATAGCCTGGTATTTGTAAAATTTAGATGGAAGTAGTTTCCAGTTCAGTGTTTAACACAGGCTATAATAGTATTCATTCAACAGCATTACATTTACTTTCAATATTATCTCAGCAAACTAATAAAGAACAATTAGCATATTTAAAAAGTGTTGGATAGAAATGGCAGTATTACTTCAGAATAATCAAGATATATGGCTTATTAAAGAACCAGCAATAAATATGCTGCTGTCTGCTTTCTTATCAAAGTACTTTATTTAAATAATTTCTCTTCCTAGAATGTTGTTAGTTGAGACCATTTGGATGTCAGGAAAAACAGGAAATAAAATCAATCTTTATATGCTATGCTTAATCAATAACTTGGAGATCTCCAAGAGGGACTATAATTTAATCCTACTTTTTTCTAGTAAAGTCATCAATATTCCCTTAAAGAAGAGTGCATTTGAAAATGGCTGTATTACATCCTACAGTCTAAAACCTTCTGCATTGTTATAACCACTGATTACTTGGACTCAATTTGATATTGCACAAAATGGCTGCACTTTTTTTCTTTAAACTGAACAAAAGGTGATTATTAGCAAGCTGATCACATATGCCAGCTCAGAGAAAAGAGTAATAGGAAGAGAGGAAATATCATTTGTGGTAAATAGAGAAATAGCATGATTTGCATACATAAACATCTTAGATTTCAGGCATTTACTGGGTAGCTCATTAATATGATGAGCAAAATGAAGTGAACCTAGCAGCAATCTTTGAAGTGTTCCAAATATTTCTGGAAAGCAGGTTTGTAATGAAATTCTTTGAAAAATGATGTACAAGAAGAGATAAAATTAGGCCTGCTCAAGGAAACAATATTTGACCATTTGTTTGATTTTTTTTAGTGAAGGTTTAAAGACTTGAATGTCTTTTTTATTTACTTTTTTTTACTAGTACATAAAAGAGCTTGCAAGGTGCAGTTCCCAAAAACTGGAGTTTTTAACAAACTATTTGCATATGCATATTGGCATTTAGGTATATATGAGCTCTTAGGTACCTAATTCCACCACTGATATTAGATGGCACCACTGTTCAGCCACAATCTTAGACATAAAAGCTTAGGGGCCTTTGCACAAACCACAAAATTGGCTTTTAAAGTGGCTTTTAATTCTCATTTGCACTGCTTTAATAGCATTGCTGTTTGCACATTTGGCAACGTATTCTGCTTTAATCACATTGCTGTTTGCACACTTTGAGGCGTATTCAACTTTAAATGACTGGTATGTAGCAAGATAAAACACCTCTGAGGTGTTTTAGTTTGCTACCTAACAAAGTGCAACTGTGCACAGGGTGCTGGAAGCCAATATGCTTGAGGCTTGGTGGGCCCCGTGCAGCTCAGGGGCTGTTGGATACAGTGGCAGCCCATGCAGGCAGGCTGCACTGCAGAAAGAAAAAAAAAAGCGGTGAATCTGATTTTTTTTCCTCCTCCCCAGTGCCTGCCTACATGACTGAGCTGTGCGGGAGACCAATACTTCCCTCTGTGACGGTGTGTGTGTGTGGGGAGGGGGAGCGAGGGCTGGTGCTTCCTTTCACCCCTGGAACCACCCAGGCTGGGTGCCAGTGGGCAGGTGCCACCTGGGGGGGCCCTGTGCAGCTGAGGGACCACTCAGCCAACCGGCAGCTCACCACCTCCCACCCCACCACCAGAGAGGCAGATAAGGATTGTGCCCCCACGCCTGTGTACATACCACGGAGGTTTAGTTTGGTTTGATTCTCCCTAAATTGAAGCAATGTTTTTAAAAACCTATGGTTTCAATTAAGAGAGAACTACACAGAATTAAACCCCTGTGGTGTGTACAAGCAGCCTAGGTCCTTAAGTGTGTAAGTTTCCATTGGTAAGCCCTTGCAAATATGCCTGAACACTGAAGCCACCCTACAGATGACAGGGTGCTCAGAGCCTCATTCCATCTGCAGTCTCAGAACGTCAAGGTAAGGGGGAAATGCTTGTCTCACCAGTCCCATAGACATGACAGAACACACTTAATGCCTCTTTTATGCCTGTCTTGTCTTCAGGAGGCCAAAGGCAGGCCATTGGCAAGTAAGGGGACAGCAACATGACAACACAAAAGACAGATGGTGGAATAGGAAAATGTTGCTGAAAGTATAAGAGAACAGGAAATAGATGGTTTTAGTAGCCACTTCAGTGGTGACTTGGTTTAGGAGCAAAAAACACTTAGAGATAGTTTTCAGCTGAGGATCCCACATGAAGGAATCATGTATCTCTATCTCATCAGCAAATTAAGTTCCCAAAGCCCTCTCTCTCTCACTCCTATCTAGCTTAGGCAGAATCCTACATAGCTGGCTAGTGTCTCAAAATTGTCCTCACCCACTGTATGGAGACCTGGGTACCAAGTTTGGAGCTAAAAATTCCACTAGATTGAACCTGAACATGACCAATATACCTTTGGTTTCTCTCCACTTTGTCTGCCTCCATAGATTTGAATGACAAGTTCTATCCACAAACTGCCCCAGCAACCTCTGATCAGTCATTTCCTAGAAGCCTCTGGTCCAGCTTTAGCATAACTTGAGAATATTTGGGATGTATCTGCGCCTGGAAATCTGTATCTCAGATATAGATATATTCCATCCTAGAAATCAGCGCAAGTCACCTCTGGCTGACACTTAGGCCATGTGTAAAGAAAACAAGGAGCATGTGTGCACAACACTTTAAAGTGGGTTAAATGCTTTTGCACTGCTTTAATGGTGTTGTCATTTGCATGCATCAGAAGTGTATTGCACAGTAATTCTAGCTGCGCTTACAAATTCGGTGGTGTAATGCACCTTAAATTACTTGGGGTGCAGCTGCCCTACAGCTGCAGAGTGAAGCACCAGAATCCATGCAGCTCAGGGGCTTTGCAGGAAGCCCATGCAGGCAGCTTGGCAGCATCCCGGGAAGGCAGGCTGCACCCAAGACGTTTTTTTTATTCCCCTGGAGCCTGCCTGCCTGCCTGAGCTGGGCAGAGGCCCAGTGCTTCCCTCCACGGCGTGGTGCTGCCCAGGACAACCTGAACAGGGTGCCTGCAGGTGGGTGCTGCCTGGGTGGGGGCCACTGCTTCTGTGGAGGGAAGCACCAGCCCCCAATGCAGCCCAGTGACTGCTCTGCCTGCTAGCAGCTTGCCTTCCCCTCCCCAGTGGCAGTGGCCAGAGAGGCAGGTAAGTTCGGGTGTGTGCGTGACATGGGGGCTTAAAGGGCCCTAAATTGAAGTGGTGTTTTTAAAAACCCACCGCTTCGAATTAGGGCCCCCACTTTGTTTACACATGCCCTACAATAACAACAGGACTAACTGAAGGAATGAGAAAACACTGAGCATCATTAAAATCCAACAACATTCTAATTAAGGCTTTAAAAAAGAGTTCTCGTATTATGTAGGCTGCTAGGAAGCAGCATCATGCACCAAAATAACTCTGTTTCAGTTCTATTTTTTCAGGTTCTATCTTCAAAACATATATGCTTCTAACCTATCAAATCAAGTTAGGAATCTGAGTGAATACCTAGCAACAGAGGAGGTAAAGTAATTATAAGGCTTGCAAATAATCTATATATCCATTGTTCTTTCATGAATTATCTTGTACGATCTGTAGTTCCTATACTGCTGTTGTCTATTTCTTGATGTTCCTTTCAATATTTTTATAATAACCTAGTAAAGGCATGTTGTTATTCATTTTGTATTGGTGAATACAGTTTTGGGAAAAAATGCTTTTTAGTCATAATTATTTTGCTATGAAAAACTCTTAGCAACAGAACACAATCAAAGATCAATGCAGGGTTTGCACTTTAAATTTACAGCCATTCCCTGAAGCTGTTAGTTTCAAGTTGTATTATTATGCTGTGTCAACTGCTTGACTTGAGCTGTAAAAGTATGCCTAATTAGCCATGCTTTATGTACAAGTTATATCTGCCAGGCAGAACTTCTTTGCTCAAATTTTGCTCTTGTCCACAATAACTTTGTAGATAAGCTTATTCCCAAATCTTATCAGTGTTTTTTCAACATATCTTGGGTTCAAGTTTGGGATTCATCAGGCAGGGCAAGGCATCTGGATTTTTTTCTGAATCCTGACTGATGTGACCAGGGTTGGGGTGGCCTAATTCAAGTGAAGCCTTTTTTCTTAGGGTTCCTTACAAAGTTATTAATCTCACTGATCTGGAAGGAAAATATGGGTTAATTTTTTTTTCTGACACCCTGTGTCTGACTGGGAGGCAGTACCTAGTATATTCTTCCCCACTAATTATTGATAACATTTTTGTTGCTGTTGTTCATATAAACAGTAGCTTAACAAGGAGGAATATATTTCCTTGAGTTCAGAGTTTGCTGTTGCAGAAATGAGGCCTATCTCACTTTCAATTCCACTGTAAATGTATAGACAGAAAACAGGAATGTAGGCAAATGAGCTAAAGCTTGCCAGTGGGTACATAGTGTTATTTGATCATAGAAAAAACTAGGTTCATTTGGTTGAGAGACTTTTTAAATCTCAGGGACTGCAAACTCCACAAAATAAAAGTGAAATGTTTCTCATGGCTCTTCATTTCAGCTTTAAATCATATTATATTGTGCTTTACCCATAAAAAAATTCAATTCAAAGATTCATTGCTAAATTACGTAATCCCCTTAGCAATGCAGTCTAATTATTTTTCCCCTTCTAAATGATTCATAGTTCTGCCAAATTCTCTTAAAAAAATAGTAAGTTGCATAGACATTGGCAAGGAAAACACAAAAATAATATTTTTCCCAGACTCATCTGCCACAACATATTTTTCCATTAAGATACCTTTGAGTGCAGGAGTGGGGGTGAAGGAGGTGGGAAGAAACTGAGTAAATATTAAAACACACGGAACCTAAACATTTTATTTAATTTTTCTGCGAAGCTAATGATTTTCTGCCTTCTGGGGTTGTATGGTTATTTTACTAAAGATGTTGTGCCTATATAAACAGTCTTCATATGAAATCCAATGAATTAGGAGTCAGACCATAACATATAATGATTCTATACAATGTTTACTATCTAAGCAGTCTTTGAAGACATTAAGTATCTCTTAGCAGATACTCAGCATGCTGTAATATCAAGCCCCAGCTAGGAATAACCTATTTCATAGGTGGATAAGAAGATATTACTCATGTTTGGGCCCATCATGGAATCCGTTCATCAGCAAGTGATGGTGAATATTGCAGCTATTCTAGTGATTGGTGGTACATCATTTCTCACCCCACTGTACAGTACCATTGACATCACAGTTCATGACCGCCAATGCTATGTGATGGGCTATGCTGGTGATGAGCTACATCGACATAATGGCAACATAGCATTTTGTGTAGAAGCATTTAATCTAGCAAACATTATCCTTTCCTTGTGTGGGCATGTTTATGCATGTCATGAGGTTACCTCAGGGGGTTGCCTGCTCAGGACCACTGCAACCTTATCTGTTTTTTTTTCTTTGAGAACTCTGAAGCCAGCTAAGGAGTAGGACACCTTTTTATTTTGGGACCCTGGTCTTTTAGTTCATGACCCTCCCTGGTTGTCTGCACACCTGATTCCAGGAGTTAGCTTCCAACTGAGCTCCTGAGAGAAGGGTTTTATCTTTTATGGGGAAGGACAAGTGCAAATCAAAGTTTCAAGCATCAGAGTGAATAGTTTCTTCAGTAAAGGTGTTTACTGGGGGAAAAGGTACAGGGCAGGAAGATGCTGCCACCCTCCAAAAGTCTAAGCAATACTTCTGCCCCAATCTATCCCACTCTAAAGTTAACCCGGCAGTTTCCTCTCTATTTTCTCAGCTCCAGAATCCCAAAACACCTATGCTGCTCTCTGACTCCACTCTGTTCCATCCTTATACAACCTGCTGTTCCTATTGTTACATTTATCTCCTTCAGCTTTCCTAGAGTATCCTGGGTATCACTCTCAAACTAACTTTTGTTGATGTGTCAACAAAGCTATTCACGTTCTTTGCTGCTGAAGCTCCATCTCATCTTGTCCAGCTAGTAAGCATCTCTGTTAACAGCAGTGATATGTTAACCCTTATTTCCCTCGTTGAATCATCATACTGACCAAGTAGTCCTCACTGTCTAGTTGGGAGGAGGTATCAACGGTCTGTCCTGGATCCAGTACTGTTCAACATCTTCATTAATGATTTGGATGATGGGATCAAATGCACACTTAGAACATTTGCGGATGACACCAAGTTGGATGGAATTGCAGACACTCTGGACGGCAGGGCTGAGATCCAGAATGGCCTCGGTAGATTGGAGAAATGGTCCATAATCAATCCAATGAGATTTAACAAGGACAAGTACCAAGTCCTGAACCTGGGATGGAATAATCACATGCACAAATGCAGACTGGGAAATGATTGACTAAGCTGTAGTATTGCAGAGAAGAACCTGGGGGTTATGGACCATAAGCCTAATATGAACCAACATTGGCTCTTGCTGCAACAAAAGCTAACAGCATCCTGGGTTCTATTTAAGAAAGTGTCACTTTCAAATCAAGGAAAGTGATTTTTATGCTCTATTCAGCACTGGTAAGGCCTTACCTGGAGTACTGTATCCAGTTTTGTGCTCTTTACTGTCAGGGAAAATTTTCACTTGACTGCTGACAATACAGGAGTTGAACTGGCTGATATGAGCCAGTGACTGCTCCTCAGTGAGACCACGCGGCATGTTAGTCTCTCCTCCATAGCTGACTCTCAATGCGTCTTTATTCTGATCATATATTGTGTACCAGTTCCCTGGCTTTGGACTTTCGGCTTGATTCTTACCTCGACCTGAGATCACCCTGACGGTCCGACCTTTGATCCCAGTGTTCTACTTACCTGGCTTCCGTTTGATCTCGGCTTTGTGTACTGACTACAGTTCATCTCTACTCACCTAGTTGCATCTTGGCTGCGTTTCACCGCGATGTGTTACAGTTGTTTTGTGTTTATAACCCGGTTATAAGCTGTTGACCAGCCCTGAGACTATCCAACGGGCAGCCGCACATATCCCATTAGGGGTAGATAGCAAGGGCTCGTTGGGGAACCTCGTGCGCCAACAGATCCCTTTGTTGTTTGTCCGTTTACCACTGTAACTGAAGAATCACCGTGCCTACGCTCCACAAAGTGTAAGTCAATAAATCTACCTTGTTATTTACCAACATGCCTCTGTGCCACTCAGACCTCTGCTGCCGTTAATCCCAACCTGTTCGTGAGATTTTCCAATTGCCACCCCGTTCCACCATGACCCCTGGGACCTGCACGAGGGGGGTATCCCAACATGGCATCATAAACAGGATCCATGGGAGGCGAAGAGTCTGAAGTGATTAAAAACTGCCCGTAGCACAGCAGCATCTGCCAAATTAATGGTCCAGACGAGTTAAGGGCCCACAATATATACCATCAGACTGCAGACTTGGTCGAAAACATGATCAGTGGGTACCTGTCCGTTACTGGGACCAGTGAAGGGGAATGGGCCGTTCGGCTCAACTCCGGGGCTTACCGCTGCGTAATGCAGAACCCTCAGGCTATTTATCACCCCGAGAAAGAGAACAGCACCGTGTCCTCAGCCCGTGCCGCAACTTCAGCCACAGCGCATCTTAGCCCGGCTCAGGAGTTTGGCCGATGTGTACGGTGTGTGAATGAGGGAAGTAAAGAGGTCCCACCAGACTGGTTCTTCTGTCCAAGCATTCCAGTCAGATCGAGGAGCCATGACCTTCTAACGCAGCTCCATGAGGCCTTAGAACAGGACAGCAAGAAGGCTAAGTGGATCGGTGTTCGAAAATGAAAGAAAGGCTGCATAATAAATGTGTTATTCAGCAAGTATCTTGCTTTATTGAGGGAGTTTTTGGAACAGGGGAGCCAGTTCGAGATCACCAACCAAGCTCTTAATGAAAAATTGGCTGAGCCGCCATTATGGAATGGCACCAAAAAGGGGGGAGGGCATGCAGAAGAGCGTATTGACGTCACCACCGGCTCTGCCCAACCCAGGTTCGCCTCCTGCTAAGGCGTCATGATGCCCAGCCCCGCCTCCACCCAGCCAACCTTCCGTTGTGGTCCCACCCCCACCTACTTGGGAACCACCTCCTCCTTCTCCTACGTTGTTCGTCACCGCTCCTGAACCACCCCCGCGACGTCATTGGCCTCCCACAACATCGCCACCTACTGAGCTTGTATCGCCACTGCCATATGCCAGTCAGCACCATAAGGAGGACGTACAAGAGACTCATTCACATGCCAAGGCTAAGGAGAACGATAGCACAGGGAAACCTGTCAATGACAGAGCCCAAAGTGTCAGTGAAACAACACACAATGGCTGTACTGAAACCACTGCAAGTACACAAGGGACGAGTGCAGAACAAATGGGGACACAGCCAAAAGACAAGCCAGGACTGGTCACCGCCTATCCTACTGCGGTCTGTAAAGTTATTGCAGGACCACAGGGACAGAGCCAAGTTATGGTGACAACAAGGTCTAGGACTCATATTGAGATGAGTGAATTGAAGAAAGAAACAGGGATTCAACACCAAGAGACCCCGATTGCCTGGTTAGGAAGGCTAGTAGCTGAAGCGGGCAATGAAACGATAGATTGAGACGAGGCTCTGCAACTGATCCGCAGTACGGATTGGAGCTGAGCCAAAGTAGTTGATCCGATCCCAGTACTTGCTAATCAGTATTGGCCCATCCCAATTCCGGCTCTCGTCGCAGAAGCCCTATAGCACAAGGTCCACTGCTGGCACGAGGGAGCAGCAACCCGAAATATTACGGCCACCACGCTAATTCACGCAATTATCAGGGCATTGTATGCTCTGTGGACTCCAGGCCACCAACCCCTGAACCTTACTCCTACTCAGGTACAGGGGGCATGGCCCCATAGGTTTGTCACAATACCCGGAGACGTACCCTGCCTGAATGAGGCAGTGCAAGCTGCGACTGAGATTTATGGGGGAAGCCATAGCATAACCACTAAGCTTTTGTTAAATTCATCAATTAACGGCCCAGCCATGCATACACTAGGGTTGTTGGACCAACTGCAAGGGGTGATAAGAATGAAGCCCCAGCGGGACGTCCACCTCGTCACTGACAAAGCCACCACAATCTACCCCGTAGAGAAACCACTAGCACATTACTGAAATGCAGACCCGAGAGGGAGTCAAGTGAACCCCGGTAAGAGGTTCCAATCAGCTCCAACACCACCACAGAGAAAGCACCCGTTTCATGATTCACCATGCTCATCCAAAAGACCCTCGTTCCACGGAAGTTACTCACCACCTCAGCGGTCACCAGCGGAGAGGGCTATGTTTGGATTTCTTCTTACAAAAACTGGGTTAACCAAGGAGAAACTGAGACTGCTGGGAGAAGATGGACAGAAGGATTTAGGAAAGGTGTTAGGTTTTACTGAGCTTCGTGACAAACCAAAAAATGAATAGACGCCATCAGCATGGGTCCAGCGACCGGCGGCCGTTCAACTTCTATCCAGCGACTAGACAATCGAGAGATGGACTACGAACTATACCGATTCGAGAATGAATTAGAAAATAATACATCCCTACGAAACCAACGAGCGACCCAAGGCGTGGCATGAATTGAGTACAACCAAAACAAATCTGAACGATCTGAAATTGAGCAAGTTGAACAAAGTGAATTTAAAATGGGACAACCGGAACTTAAGCGAAAAGTGAGAAAAACCATAACGTTTATGGAGCCTGAGATACAAGAACTGATCAAAAAGCGCAACGATGAATGAATAACCCAAATAACAGATGGTAAAGTTGTTGTAGCCAAAAACCACTCAAAACTACTTAATGACGATCCACAATCTTACACATCAATAGAAGTACAGGATCCTGAGGACCCACTGCGTATCACAACTGCCAAATTTCTAGTAGATACCGGGGCACAGGTTAATGTTATTAAACCATCTATTCTGCATTGTTGAACTAGCAAGATCATGATGGTTCAAGGTCTCAACGCTGCTACGGTGACAGCCTGTGTTAAGTTCATTGTCAAAGGTTACACAAAGCAGCTAGATGCTGTACTCAGAAGTATCAACATCTTAGGAATCCCTGGGATCCGTGGCCTAGAATTGAAATCTAAAGTGTTGGAAGTATTACCTGTCACAACTATACCGAGGCCCAAATGGCATAAACCCACACTACGAATTAATTCTCTATGGTGTTATACTCCAATACCTACCAAGCCGAACCTTCAAGATGCACTTGATACCTTGCTAGAAGGTCTAGTGAAGGGAGGATCAATACTACATGCAAGTGCTTGCCTCTCCCCGGGCTGGGGAATACCAAAACCAGGAAGACCCGATGAAGTCCGCCTTGTGGTAGATTACCGTGAAGTTAACAAGAGATGCATTGTACTAACCCAACCATCACCTTGCACTCTACCTCAAAGTGTATATGAAATGGCTGAATACCAAACCCATGAGTGGACAGGAACAACCATAGATCTTAAGAACATGTTTTACTCCATATCCATACATGATTCTGAGGGAATCCTCAATATGTGTGTTAAAGGCAAGATTTATCATTGGAATGTGTGCCCCCAGGGCTACTGCAACGCTCCGGTGTTGGCCACAAGCACCATTAACAACACTCTTGAAAGGTTCAACCGGAGCAACCTGGCAGTAAAATTTGTTAGGATATGGACTTATATTGATGATATTGCCATGATGGGTAGAGACAGGGAGGTAGTAGCAAGAGTCACCGATGACCTCGTAAAACACCTAGATAATGAGGGATGGGTCATAAATAAAGAGAAATCCCAATTATGCCCCGCCGATAAGATCACCTTTTTGGGGACCACTTTTATTCGAAACACCCATCAAGGGGTGACTCATGACAATCTTACCTTTGACTTATGCGAAAATAAAACCTTATCACAAAAGGTAGATTCCAGTCTCTACTAGGAAAATTAAATTGGGTCCAGCACTTCATTACACCGGAGCATTTACCAGTCATAGTTCGGATCCAACGCCAGGTTAGAGAGCGGACCAGGAGGAAAACTCCCTGGAACCTGGGGGATACTGACTCACTCTGCAGCTTAATTATGTCCGTTGAAAGAACAAACCTTCATGCAATTAACTTGAGTACACCATTAACCATTGTAATTGGGTTCACAGCAGAACATCTTTTCACGACCGTTAAAGATGGGAATGGAAATCTCATATTCCTAGCACATCGCACTATTCAGGCAAGCCAACATCAATACGGCACCATGGGAAAGACCCTTTTAGCTGCCCAACTGGCGGAACCACTTGCTATTGGAAAGGGAAAGCTACAAGCAGTTGGAGCAGCCCTTATACCTCGCTTAGCACACGACTGGCCAGATCCATGTTTCCAAGGCGAACCGGCTACTTGGAGTGCCCTGGTACTTAACCATCTTTACCGGTGGCATGCCTGGAAACACGAGGATTTACCACCACCACCAGTTATCGAAGACCCACAGAACATCATATTATATGGAACAACGCAGCCAGCATGGATGGCATCGGATGGCTTCACCTGTGAAGGCGGGAAGTATGGCTTTTACTGCCATCGATGCTTCATCTATGAAATCCATCCTGGCTGTGAGTCGGCTCAGAGAAACGAATTTCTCGGATTCCATGCGATCTGTAGCAGGGCACTAGGGTGCCTGCTACTGAATAGTAGTAAATGGGCTCAGCTGCCACTCACCAGGGCAGTAGGTGGGAGTCGCTATGGCAACTGATTGGGTCAGCTGACCGCCAGGGGGCAGGGCCTGGCCTTTATAAACAGAGAAGGCCGAGGCCAGAGGCAGTTCCCCTCTGGCAGCCTAAGGCGTAAGAGCTCTGCTAGAGTGAGCAGGGTGGTGTTGTGCACCAGCGTGCGGATACAGGGTGGAGAGGACCCTGACAGGGATGAGAGAAGGATAGCCAGGTTGGCTTAAGATTTGTGTTATGGCCTAGGGGCTTTGTGTTTCTGTTTTGGTTGGTTGTTGTGATTATTACACCGGAGGACCGGGAGAGGCTGTAGGGGTGGAGGAGGCCTCATTAGGAGCTCCCCAGTAAGGTGGGGGTGTTCCTAGCACCATAGGGGTGCTGTGTTCAGTTGGGGTGTCCCGACCCCGGCCCAGTGTGGGCAGCTTCGGGAAGAGCTCAGTGTTGTGCATAGACAGAAGCCCCAGTGGGGCATAAGCCCGAAGAGGTGGGTCTGGGGGGCCAGGTAAGGCTAAGGCCGCTTGAGCCCCAATCCAGGGAAGCCCGAGTCGGGCATAGAGGGCCCCAGTGCAGGCGCGCGCGAGAAACGTGAGCAGGGCCCCAGTGCAGGAGAGCGCGAGAAGCATGAGCAAGGGCCCCAGTGTGGGCGGAGAATGCGAGAAGTGCGAGCAAGGGCCCCAGTGAGGGCAGAGGGTGCAGTTGGAGAGGAGTCCCGGGAGCAGGCGCGTGCAGAGAGGAGCCCCCAGGACCGGGTGCATGCGGCGAGGAGCCCAGGAGAGGGCGCGTATATTGAGCAGGCCTGGGAGAGGGGGCGAGTATATCAAGTAGGCCCCAAGAAGGAGCATGCATATCGAGTAGGCCCCCCGAGAGGACCAGGACAGGGAATAGAATGGAATCGCAGTATAGCAAGACCAGGCCCGTGCCTAGGAGGGCAGGAAGGCAGCCTCCCATTAATAATAATAAGATCAAATATGTGGCGGGCGAGATAGAGGGTGCATTCATGACCTAGGTTGGCACAGTAGGCAAGGGCACTAGGGAAGGTCACAGCACCCCTAGGTCGTCCTGCCACAAGGTCGTACAACATTGCTTGACAAATCATGATGAAACTCTTCCTATCCCAGTTATCGCCATAGATTCTCATTACATATATAAAATTATAACAGGCACTGCCGTGCCGACTGAACATCTTGATGTCTGGGAGGAATTGTACCAGTTTTCCATATTACCCCTAATTCGACATACACGCTCACACAGAACCAACACTGATCCGGTACACGCACGAATTGATGAATTACTGGAAAGAACAGCCAGCAACGAAGTATTCACTATACAGGACACCGACCAACCCACATGCATCGATCCATACCTGAGTTGGCTTCACGAACATTGGAGCCACCCAGGCCCAAAGGCATGTTACCTTAGATGGCGCCAAGCATCCAGGGAAAAGTCCAAATACGGCTTACATAGCAACTGGACATGAGTCGTCCAGGCTTGTGCGGCCTGTGCCAAAGAGAAAGTCTACTCGACGGAAAAAACCAAAGGTGGTCTAGATAAAGACACTTTTGTTCCGGGCCAATCCTGGCAGATAGACCTCTTTGGCCCATTGCCAGGGGCATCGGTTCTGAATAAAGGATTACTTGCTATCGATCTAGGCGTGCGCCAGCTAACTGTCGTACCACTTCGGAAGTCGCACGCCACAGCAGTCGTTACGGCACTTACCAGCATTTTTGCCGTATGGAAGATGCCTGCCACTATTCAATCTGATGGCAGGCCGCCTTTCACTTTGAATACCATCGATAAATTTGCAAAGTTGTATAACATCGAGTGGCACCACCACTTACCTTATCACCCCCAGTCCAACGGGGTTGTCGAGCGGGCAGTGGGACTTTACAAAGAGGTGCTATGGGTAACTGGCAACAGCACCTACAGAAATTGGACCTCGAGGAACCATGAAATCCTAATTAATCTAAATTCAACAAAACAACTCTGGATACAAAGTACTGAGAAACCAGTTGAACCGTGGACGAAAAAATTTACAGAAGGTGAACTCGTATGGGTATTGCTACCTGATCCCAAGAATCGCCACCCGCGAGTCCTGCAAGGTGTAATACAATCTGCAGAAAAGTACTCTAACACATACTTAGCCACCCTTGATGGCAGTGGGTGCACTATCTTTGCACCACAACTGGTTGGCACGATGGGCAATTACAGCTTCAGTAACGTAGTACCGAGGGACTGTCAACCTTTCAAGCTTACCATCACTGTCCTTTATCTCTTCTGTTTCAGGACTCTCAATGCAATTGTACTTTGACTATGCCCTACTATTTCTATGACTGGGGACATTTGATCACTGCAGAGAAGAAGGCACACGCATTACTGTTCACATTAATGATAGTTTGTTTCCTGATCAGTATAATGTGCTTATACTTTGTATTCCAGTCTGTAAAGTGACAATTGAGACTTCTATTAGTTTACGTTTACAAAAAGTTGCCGCCTCATCTGGATGTACGATTTGAACGTGATATCGAGCACCCACTATAGTCCCTGTCTTTCCAGCAAAGGGGCATATACTTGTTCCCTTTCCATCAGGTGCTGGAAAGCACAGGAAGAACAGGCTTGTAAATAGTTAGCGGAGATGAGTTTTGTGAAAGGACACTTTTTGTCTTGTTTGTATTTTGTCATTTCAGGTTTGTTTGCTGTTCGGGTAGAGAGGAAGTCTCAGAGTCAAACCAGTGCAACCACTTGAATCGGAAAATGAGACCACAAAAGAGAATGTCAAGGAAACAGAGAGACTTTGGACTGATTTGTATAGTGATGTATATATGTTGTAAGTGTGTTAACTTCATGCATGTCCACGGCACACCCACCAAGTCCCCTCATGTCATATCGACATACTAGATCTCATACTCCGGTGTGGAGTTCATTAACACACGGGGGGAGACTCACCCAAGGACTCAGTTGGGGCTTTGAAGGCTTCTTTTTATGGGGTCTCGCAATTGCCAAAGCTTGAATAGCATTAGCCAAGCTATCAGAGCAAGTCGAACTGTTGGCAAACCGTACAGCCACAGGTTTTGACCTGATAGACCAGCAGCTCCAGGCAACATCCCGCATGACTATGCAGAACCGATTAGCCCTGGATGCGCTTCTAATCCAGCAGGGGGCGCTATGTCATTACCTGAATTTAACTCATGGTATGTGCTTCATAGCCATCCCCAACATTAGCATCCCATTCAAGTTGTCAAAATTCAGAAGATTGCTGAAGAGGTGAACACTGTGGCGGGGATAGGTCAAGGCTGGTTATCACGACTATTCAATATGTTGGGTTTAAATGCTTCTTCTTGGCTTGTAAATTTGCTGACACCTTTATTGTCATTTTTGTTTGTATTTGTTATAATCATTACTATAGTTAGTTGTGTATTTCGAATTGTTTCATGAAGGGTTTCGAATTTGTCTGTTTGTATGTATTCCACCATACCCAGTTATATGGATCTGAAACACAAGAATGAAGCGGAAGAGGAGGAGGAGAAATTGGATTTGGAGATGTGATCTAGATCCAGATGTGTTAACTCCTGCATTGACAGCAAGGGGGCATGTCAGGGAAAATTTTCACTTGACTGCTGACAATATAGGAGTTGAACTGGCTGATATGAGCATGCACCATGGAAACAAGCCTAGCAGGTGCCCCCTTCATGACCTGCAGGCCTGTCACTCAAGCCTGACCTACTTTTAGTAAAGTGCAGGCCCAGTTATCACAGAGAGCTTGCTGCTGAGCATGCCCAGTAATTGATTGGAATGAGGTAACCTCTCTAGAAAGTTCTAACCACCACGCAGCCCAATTGGTTGAAGGACTGCTTTAAAAAGTTCTGAGAGCCCCTCCTTCGGAGGGGAGACTCGAAAAGCTGGGGACAGAGGTTGGTCTCAGTGACTGCTCCTCAGTGAGCCCACGTGGCCTGTTAGTCTCTCCTCCATAGCTGACTCTCAATGCATCTTTATTCTGATCACATATTGTGTACCAGTTCCCTGGCTTTGGACTTTCGGCTTGATTCTTACCTTGACCTCAGATCACCCTGATGGTCCGATCTGCGATCCCAGTGTTCTACTTACCTGGCTTCCATTTCATCTCGGCTTTGTGTACTGACTACGGTTCATCTCTACTCACCTCGGCTAGTTGCATCTCGGCTGCATTTCACTGCGACGTGTTACAGTTCTTTTGTGTTTATAACCCAGTTATAAGCTGTCGACCAGCCCTGAGACTATCCAACGGACAGCCGCACCTATCCCATTAGGTGTAGATAGCAAGGGCTCGTTGGGGAACCTCATGGGCCGACAGTTCCCTTTGTTGTTTGTCCGTTTACCACTGTAACTGAAGAATCACCGTGCCTACGCTCCACAAAGCGTAAGTCAATAAATCCACCTCGTTATTTACCAACACGCCTCTGTGCTGCTCAGACCTCTGCCACCATTAATCCCAACCTGTTCGTGAGATTTTCCAATTGCCACCCCATTCCACCGTGACCCCTGGGACCTTCACGAGGGGGGTATCCCAACATTTACTTCAAAAAAGGCATGGGCAGCTTGGAAAGGGTCCAGCACAGGGGAATGAAAACGATCAGTGGACTGGGAAATTAGACTTATGAGGAAAGGCTGAAAGAACTAGAGTTATATTTAACCTAAAGAGGAAGAATGAGGGGGCATATTATCACAGTTTTCAAATATGTGAAGAGTGCTTGTAGAGAGGGTGGAGATAGTCCTGTTCCCCACAGCCATAGAGAAAAGCCTAGGAGCAATAGCTTTAAGCTACAGCAGGGGAAATTTAGGCTGGAGATTAGGACAAACTTTCTGACTATGAGGATTGTCAGTCACTGGAAGACACTACCTGGACAAGTTGTAGAATCTCCATCTTTCTAAAGCAGGTTAGACAGACACTTGGCTGGTATGGTTTAGTCAAAGGCAATCATGCCTTGAGTGGGGGGGCTAGAATATATGACTTTATGAGGTCCCTTCCAGCCCTACTTTCCTATGATCCTAAAATCTAGTTGGGTGAATTAAGACTTACAACATTATTATAACATGACCACATTTAAAACAGAAATATTACAGTACAATACAAAGCCTGTCACAGTATGCCCACACACACACTTTCTTGTAGCTGCAACCATATCAATACATTTTAATCTCTTTCCTCCTCCACATTGAGTGTTAGGCAGAGAAGTCATGATGCTGTGGATTCACTGGCTTTTCTCCTGTTTTTAGCTCAACATTACCGTGGTTAGAAATCATTGCTATGGAGAATGGGTCTACAGTGCATAAAATGAACCCAGTTCTCTTACTTGGCCTCTTACTAGTTAGAAATTTGTGCAGTAAAGCTCTAGCAGGTTTGCAATCTCTATGGATATTTAGAAGGTCAGACAATTTGCCTTGACCATTCTCAAAATCTCAGTGTTTGAACTCATTGTGCCCAAAAACAGTGGAAAGAATCTAAATTATGGGTTTCAAATCTCACATGGGACTCAAACATTTTTAGGTGACAGTACAATGTGGACAGGAGACAGCAACATCATCTTTCAGAATATTGAAAATGTATATTTCAGAATACATATATTTCAGAATACTGAAATCGTATCAGAAAAAATCACAGCTGATGTGTGTTCACCATAGTGCAAATGCCACCTTTGGAAAGATTTGCTCATAGCACAAAATGTAAATGTTTAGTGCATATGCAAATATTATATCTTATATACCTGGCAGTGCCATGATTAGGATCATAAACACAACAATCATAACATAGCATACTCAGTGATGGCTCATGCACAATCTGTCGCTACTTGCTTTTTTCATAAAGTTAATGTTGGCGAAAACCCGAGCTATATCATCTGCTCATTTGGAAAGTATATGATTTTTAACTTGCATACTAACTCACCAGGAACAATCAGAGAGATGTAAGTGTAACTTTTCTCCCAAGGACAGTTCCTTTCACAATGCTGAATAGAACAATAAAAAAGTGGGGGTGAACACCAAGAATAAGCCAGTGGTTGCAGTCTTGTAGCTCCATTGGGCTCTCATATATATCTGCAACTTATACTGGAAGCATACACGTCCAAATAATGGCAGAGTTACACTGGTGTTTAAACCGGAGTAATAGAAAATAAGATACAACTTCTATTATTGTAGATATATCAAAATTCATAATGGATGCTTCTTCAACAAATAGTTTGCAGGGTACAGCATCACTTTTAGTGCACCAGCCATGGCTTCAGTTAAAAAACAAGCTGTTATTCATTTTCACAGCTTTTATTTTTTCAGAATTCTAGCAGTACAGGTGCTAATGATATAATACATAATACTTAAAAGCTGAAAAACAGGGGGAGACATCATTAATGTTGCAAAAAATCTTGGTGTTCTTTTATATGTGGAAAAAAATGAATGTCTTTAACATATGGAGAGGCAGAAGATTTATTTTTAATACCCAACAACAGTGTATATTTTGATAAGTACTATGGAAATCAAGCAACACAGCATTTGGGAGGGAATTATTCACATCAGAGGTTGCTAATGAAATACAGAGCTAGACGTTGTCAATTCAATTTTAGGTCCAAGTTGGCAGGGGCCAAAAGTCATCTCATGGGAGTCCTCATTCAATGGGAGTTGGAATGGGCCAATGAATTATTTTCATAACCTCTGTGAAATGAGTTTATAGTTTCAGTCCAATTCCATTTAAACAGATGCCTAGATAACAAAAAACAATCTCACAACTGGCATGCTCATTGGCAGTCTGAACAGAGGCAAAGGATTGATATGGCATATAGACATGGTCACCCTAGAAGTAAGTTAAACTACGTTGACAGTGAAACTGGCAAGCTCTGTTGCTGCTTGAGAAAAGAATGGTGGGTTTCAGGCATGTTAATTAGGCACCTTCAAAAACATTATTAAAAACTAGGGAAGTAGGCAGTTTTGCTTATATTGAAACAAGAAGCCTGCTAATGTGTATTATTTTTATTTTTCCGGTGCGTGTATGTATTCTTTTATTGCTGCAACTGAGTTCTTTGGCACACAAATTATGTTAAATGTTAGTGAAAAATTAATGACATGAAACTTAAGTGTTTTTCTTTCAGGCTATCATGATGTACAGTACAAAGAATCCAAAAAAGAACAAACAAAACACAGGATTTAGGTAAACAGTAAAACTGTAGTAAGCCTTCATGGCACAGAGAGCTATTGTTTAACTAATCTCTTCGTTTTACCATGGTAGCTATTTCAGCTCTTAAAACGAATTGTTGATTTACATTGCCCAGTGTTTATTTTGAATAGTTTTCATGAAAGGTCAATGACAAATATGACAGGATAGGCATTCCCTATAATTCTGAATTTTCTATTCTATTCTTTCTTATGGCATTGAATAACTGTATTCGAATTTGAAAAAAAAATGCAAGGATCATTTGTGCCTCTGATGGGTTGAGGTTGAGTAAAGTGATGAGACAAGTTACTTAAATCACACTGGTCACAAGGTATATCATTATCTTGATGGCAACACTTCATGAAAAGCAAAGAAACTTACTCCCCATGTATAAGAGATAACATTTAGGGTCAGAATCAGTAAAGCTAGGCACTAGAGCGCTCATATTTTAGGACCACGGCTCCCAGAATAAAATTCAATATATGGGGTTAAACATCTAGACACAATTTGCGGTGTTTACTAAGCAGGGAGGCAGTTGAAGCTAGCCAACTCTAAGCATAGGGACATGCCTGGACTTCTAGACTCTCACTAAAGATGAAGTGTCTCCAGCAAGGCTATAATGGAAGAGTCTCCATCCACTCAAGGTATCAAGCCCATGACTCACTTGGATGAGCACATCCAAATATTCTTTGAAGAAGCTGATCGGGACTCATTCTTTTTAAAACCTAGCCAGAGGAGGGTAACAACTTATAGTTAGAATACTCCATCCTGACTGGAAGAGTTGGGTTTAAGTTTCCCTTCAATCTGCTGGGATCTAAATCCATTTCTGTCTCTCACAGGAAAATGCACTAGACACTAGGCTATAGGTTACTCTGAATGAATGGTCTATTGGAGTTCTATGATTGTGCAGAATAATATCAAATGAAAAAAACAAAAACGAGCGAGACTAGCTGTTTAACCTAGTGATTACAGCACTTAGTTAGAGCCCTGAGTCCCAGTCCTTGATCACAGGTTTATTTCTAGCTGTTGAAAAGCACATAAATAACAGAGCTCAGCTCTCCCATTTGTGTACCTTAGACACTAAACTACAAAGTCCCTTTCTTCATGTACAGTCAGTTTTGGACACTCCTTTATTACATTCTTTCCTGCATAATAGCGCAGCTGCAGCCTATAGCTTGGTGGTTAGGGCACTCTCCTGAGAGATATATTTAAGACCGCCAGGCTAAAATAAACATCTTGAACTCATTTTCTCTCTTACCATAGAAGTGATCAGTCTGATAGACCATATCAAAAGTACCACGAGTATCACAAATTAAAAAGGTAGACCTTTAGCAAGTCTAAGGAGCTGCAAAGCAAAAATGTTTTTGGATTGTAATTTTCAACTTAGCAAAATGTCCTTGTCTTGGTTTAATCATCAAAGTCATTTCTTTGTTCTTGACCCGAGCTTTCATTTAAAGGATCCTACAGTGAATGAACTGTAATTACATTTTACACTGAAAGAACTACATACAGGATCTCTGCTGTGACAGAGACCCTCAATTCCCAGTACATCAACAACAACAGCTACACTTCTTTTCCAACAAGGCAGAAAAAGAATATTCTTAAAGGTATACATGTTAAACCAACTAGTCAAGAGATGTGTAGATTTAAGTATAGAATACTACATGGCCAGACTTATTCAGTCTCTCTTTCATAGTCTCTAGGACACCTCTTATGAGATCTAGCAAACATTGCAGACAGGACTGTAAATCTGAAATGCATGGTTTGATTTTGTAAACTGTTTTTTATTTGTTTGCTTTATGGTAATGCAGTTTCTATATCATCCTCCTCATTTGTTTCCTCTACTGTGCTTACAAGTCTCAAATAAATAATTCCTATAAACCATTTTGACTGCACTGTGTTTCCAGGAAGTTTGCTTTTGCATGTCTTTGGGATGCATTTTACCAAACCATATATTATGGCTAACACATCTCTATCCAGGACAAATAAAGTGTTTGTAAATAACAGGCATAGCACCCAAAGGTGTCATGATCCAGAAAACATTGTATAGACATTTATGTTTCAGGCTGTGTTCTTGAGGTAAGATGAATGGATGAACAGCTGAAACACACACAGAAATAAGGGTTGGAATATATATGTTCAGAACCAAACCACTTTGTTGAGTGGCATTAAGAGTGGTTTAAGGAGGGCTTGAACAGTTGCTTACTTTATGCTGCAATCCATCCATTATCATTTGCTGTTTTGCAACAGTAAGAAGCATTTGCTGATTTCCTGCTGCATCACATCAACTGAGTTAATTTTCATAATTCCATTCTGAAAGTATATGTTCTTCAATTGACCAAAATGTCTAATATTTCTTTACAGACAATGATCCACTCTCAAACTTTTACAAATGCTTATCCCATGCATAAGTATGCTTCTTCATCATCTTGATGTCATATGGTTGGAAAAAAGATCAAGTGACAAAAAAAACCAATGATGAAAGACTTGTTCTGAACCTGGAAAAATCTCTTACTAAATACCTCCAAATTAGTGTCTCTGCATCTATCCTAAGCAAAAGTATACTTGATATACTTAATCGTGTCAGTATGGAATCCAAATGGTTTATTTTCCCTAATTTATCTAATCGATCCATTTACCAATATATGATATTGAGAGCTACAGTGTGCTTTTAGTGGCCTGTCTTCTTTTTCTTTAGGAATGTAGGACCAGAGGAGTCTGCTGGGTAATCACACCTAGTGCCCTTTTACACAATCATATGAGATAATTGATAAATTAATCAATCCCCTTCCTAAAGTTAAATCCCTCCCACTTATCACTCTTACTAGAGGGCTGTTCCAGAACTCCTCTGCTCTAATAGTTTAACACCACCTTAACATTTCTAACCTAACTGGATAGCTGATACCTGATTGACCTTGTGTTTTTGATCTTAAATAGTTTATTGTCCCTTCTGGTAGATAGGTTTCCCATTCCCAGGCAACTTTTTCTGTACCTGTTCCAGTTTGAATTCATCTTTCTTGAACAATGCCATGAAAGATCATGACCAGAATTGTACAGAGTATTCTACATGAGGTCTTCTATAGTGGCATTAATATTTTACTCTGTCTAGTAGAACTATCTTGTTTGTTTATTCTAGGATCATTTTCCCCTTTTCCATGGATTTCTCTCATTGGTCATCCTGTCAGTCAACTTGTGACTGACCACTAGGCCTGTGCGAAGCGGCAAGTATTTGCTTTGGAATTAGATTAAGCTAACTCGGAGCATTTGGAATTGTCTGATTCGGAGGACATTGATTCAGTTCGGAAATTTGAATCACTGTCCCGATTCAATTCGTCTGAATCAGATCTGAAAGATTTGGTGCCACCTTGGGGATTTGGCCATAGACTAAACAGGCAGCTGAAACAGCTGACCTGGAGCAAGCTGCACCTGCATCATGCCGCACCAGCTGGCAAAGCGTCAGCAGGGCAGAGCCCCCACTCCTAGCGCTGCAGCGCCAAGCACAGGGAACAGGGACTCTGCACTGTTGTTGCTTGCCAGCCAGCACACGGGGGTGTGGGTGTGGGTGGGTGTGGCAGCACTGGGAGTAGGGGCTATGCCCTGCTGCCGCTTGCCCACTTCTGCCCGGAGTGAGTTGCACCTGCATCCCACCCCCTGCCACCCCAGCTGAGCAAGTGGCAGCAGGGCAAAGCTTCTGCTCCGTGCGCTGCCACATGCACATCCTGTGCCCCCCCCTCCCCAAGTCCTGCCTTCCCCACCCCTGCTGGGCAGCTTGTCTTAGCCCCAGCCCCAATGCCTCCCTCACCCATGCCCCTTCTTTCTCCCCTCCCCCAACTCCAGCAAACTTACCAGCTGGAGGCAGCTGTGTCAGCTGCCTGCTTAGTCTATAGTTGGATTTTTTTCAGAATTGATTTGGATGATTTTAATTGGTCTCCCAATTTGATTTGGATCAGGAGATTCAGTCACCAAATCAGGATGAATCTCCTCTGAATCAAATCAGCTACCAAAACTTCACACAGCCCTACCGACCACTACATTCAGTGTTTTCTCATCTCAGAATTGTACAGCAAACATTCTTATTGTTAGTCCTTAAATGTATGACCATGTTTTCACAATTAACTTTCTACAATTAAATTTCATTCTATTTCTCAAGGCCATCCAACTGTTCTTGCATGATGTTCCAATCTTCCTCAGTATTGAAAATGTCTCTTGCTATTGTCATCAACAAATTTCATTTGAACACTCCCATTATTCATGCTAGGATCATTCATGAAAATCAGATTGGTCCCTGATCAATCCTTGAGGGAAAGTATTGTAACCTCTTTCAAGCTATTTCAATTTTCTCTATCAATACATTGCCATTTCACTTTTAGCCACTTTCTTATTCATCTTACAATTCTTGTAATCTCCATATTCTTAGCTAAGAATTTCCCATGTGGTATGTATCAAATGTTTTACCAAAGTGTAGATGAAACACATGTCCCTTCTTCCCTTTAACCCTTTTTATAAATTGAACTGAAAAACTTTTATTCGTCTTAATAGTCTTTGCAGTTTCTAATTCCAGTTTACTTTTGACAATTCTCATTTTATTTCTTTACTTCCTGCCCTCTGAGATGTTGTTTGCTTTGCTAAGAAATTCTTCCTTCTCTCAGCGCCTCATTTCTTGTCAGCTTCTGGCAGCTACCTAGTATCCTTTTTAGAGTTGTTTTTCCTCCTGTTGGTTCAGAAGTCCTCCCCCTGTTCCCCTTGTTTGGGGTGAAAGTTCCAGATAGTTTTCTTTTAAAGAGTTTCCAAGCCTGCTATACAATAAAATCTCTGAGCTCTTTAGTCCATCTAACTTTACTAATTCCCTCAGTTTGTTAAGTTTTGCCCTTTGACAGTCTTAGTTACAGACCTACATTTTTATCTTTTGACTTTAACTTAATCAACTGAAGATAATGTCCTCCAGTATTGTTATCTATAACAAGATCTTTTATAATGTCCTCACTGATTACCAAAGCCATGTTTAGCAAGCACCAGCTTCTAGGGTTCAGTGAGAGTATGATGATGAAATCAACCACCTGTCGCATCTGTGATTCTTTGGGCTGTTTCATTCAGCTTTCTTCACAGGTATTCTTCAATTTATAGCTGAGAATTAAAGTATTCCATGATGACACAGTAACCAGTAGTTTTACTCTCTAATGTCAGTACAGAGATGTCTGTTTAATAGCTATCTGTTCAGTAAGGGTCTTTTAGCATCTTTCCCAAATGATTTTGATGCAGATTCGGTTTTATCCGGTCAATATTTCTTTACCTTCTATACCGTCATTAACATACAAGGTTATCCCAATACTCTTATGTTTATCTTTCCTGACAACTTATACCTGTCAATACGTATGTTTCAGTGCCTTGTTAAATGGTAATTCTGAGCAGCTCCTGGAGCTCTTGACCCCTGAATTTTCCTCACATTTATACCTTAAACTGGTTTTCAGTACTCATTATGCCATTCAAAGTTATGCCACTCCAAGGCAGGATTACCTCTGATCCATGCAACCCAGCTCATGTTACATTAAGGTTCAGCCACACAAGGCTGTACCTTGGGCTAAACAACTCACCTTAAGCACTCTACCTGCCCCCATCCCCTGCTGGCTGTCTTTAAAAGTTGTGCCAGCTTTGATGCCAAAAAGGGTACATAGTTGGAATCTGTTGTAGTTCTCCCTGGTCATTCACAAACAAATTGTTTCCAGCCAGAAGTGTGGGAAAGAGTGCTGCAAGGCTGGGAAGCACAGAATATATTGTGAACATTGAGTAAAAGTATGAATTAAGTGCCATCAGAAGATTCAACAATAAATAAGTATAGAGTCTCATGTGTACATTAAATACATTCACATATCTTACAGAGTTTACTGGTTGAAAAGAGTTCTTAGGGAACACCTGCCAGAAGCCTAGCTTTCCAGTTTTACTCACAACAGTTTTTGAGCCACATGATGATCTTCATTGTTTATACATGCTTATGCTATCCCATTCAGGGAAAAGGAAGAAGTCCACTGAAATCACCTGATCATCTATTTTTTTGATTGTCATCCCAAATTTGGTCATCCTGGATTATTCTAACAATAAACAGTCAGTGTCAATACTTCTTATCTGAAAAAATATCAATGGGTTTTCCCCACTCTCTTCAGGATGCCTTTCAGCTTCATGTCCATACCTTATATCCTTGCTCTTGGTGGAAAAAAAAATGCCCATTTGTAACAAGCTCCTGACTGTGACGCTTTCTGATGGCGCAGGGACTCCTGCCCCACTTTGAATCCTCAGGTTACCCCCCTTTTCAAACCTTTCCTGCCATGCCTTGATGCTTCTTATGGAGTATAGGGAAGCTGCCCCAGGGTCACAAAGTGAGCCCCAAGCCCCCAACCAGTCACCCCAGTCTTCCCCTGTAGGGCACTAAAATGGGGCCCTCTTGATCCTGTCAATGTCATAGGGTACCAGCTGCCTTATGGGATGCATTTGTGGCCTCCATCTTCCTCTGAGCCTTGCCCATGTCTTGCAGATGGTACTTAATCACTTCAAAGGGGCCCTCTGCCTCACATCAACATTTGGCCCTCTGAGGCCTCAAACCTTTGTTTGAGCTTCAGCCTTCCAGACTTTGGCCCATTTTCTCTGGCTGTGCCCCCCTCAGCCTAGGTCCACTGCTCTGAACTTCAGTTTCTTGGCCTGGCTCATCCTTCTCAGGCTCTGGGGCCCTGGCCCTGGTCTTGTCTTTCTTGGCCTCTACTTTCACCCTTGCTGGGCTCTGGACCCCTGGCTCTGGTCTCCCCCTTCTTCAGCTCTGGGACTCTGGCCCTAGTCTTGCCCTTATCAGGTTTTTTGGCCACAAGGGAGTCCCAGACAGGGCTGTTTTTACTTATCAGATCCCTGGGTTTCCTAATTCAAGCAATGCTGCTTGCATAGCACTCATTCTCCTGGGTCCCTGATTCAGGCCAGGCTGTTCTCATAACACTAAGTCCTCTTATGGTCCTTTACCCCCACAGGGCTATATGCAGACTGCCTCTCAGGTGCCTCTGTGGCCACCATGCCACCCTGGTAGCCATAACCTGGTCATCTGGTATCAAGTTCAAAACACTGCACAAACACAAGCCAGTTGCTTCAAACAAAATTGCCTTCACTCAGAGTTAGTGTTGCTCACAGGACATACCTCCCTTGGAGCCTTCTCACACTAGCTTCCTTGGGTGGCTTGGGGGCCTGCCTAAGGAAGCCTCTCTCTCCTAGTATCTTCCACCAGCCTCTCTCTCCTAGTATCTTCTCTCTCTGCGGTATGCAGAGACAAACTGCCTACTTTGCATTCAGGCACAGGGCTTATGTGCCCTGAAACACTACCCCTTCTTTTCTCGTGGGTCCCCCACCACACACTGGTGACCTGTTTGCACTGATAGCCCATCTGCTTTCCTCCACTGCAGCAGCCAGCAGCTCTCCCCTCTTAAAGGGACAAGGGCCTTGGCCCCTGTTATACAACCCTAACTATTTAAATTATGAACTCTTCAAAGAAAAGACACTTTATCAGATGTTTGTGCAATGCATAGCACAATGGGTCACTGATCTTGGTTAGGGCCTTCAGAAAATGTTACAATAACTATTAGTTTGTAATTACTTGTAGTGATCAATTGGGGCAATATCATTGGAACTGATAGACTCACTCCACCAGATAATTGTTTGGTCAAATCACTTAACTAATTTTGAAAATGTTTCCCTAAATGACAAGGATCCTATATCTAATTTTCAAATGTTCCCTCAAATATTTTCCAATCTAGGCATCTAAATTTGTTTAAAAATCTGTTTAGGGATCTTAACTAATGTAGGGCACAGTTTTCAAGTGCTCCTCAGTGTCAATGAAACCTAATGGCACTTGGGTTTCTACAGTTTGAAAATGGAACTTAACTATCCATTTAACTGAGCAAACCATCAGCTGGTTTACTTTCAGAGGGAATTTGAAAAGGAAGTAATGCCTCTGTGGCTCAGCTTTTTTAGTATCACCTAGAATCTCTGGGGATAATACTTTATTGTCTCACAGCTGTGTTGTGAGTATATTTACAGTAAAATTTGTAGTGTGGAAATATTCAGTGTAAGACACAAGTGATTAGAGTACTATTCTACTTGGCACTGGTAAGTAAGCCTGTGTGAAGCAGCTAGCATTCACTTTAGATTTGGATTTGGCTAATTCAGGGGACAGTGACTCGATTCAGTGATTTGAATCACTGTTGCAAATCAATTAGCTCAGATCTGATTCAGAGATTCAGCCACTGCTGAATCAGCTGACTTTCCAAATTGGCCCCATCCCCTGCCCACTTCCCCAGCCCCATCAAGGGGTGCCCCATTCAGTCCCAGCTCCCAGCTGTTTGAAAAAAAAGCCTATCACTCACTGGCTGCTGCCAGGCATAGGGGTGATCCCCATTGCCCTGCACTGATTGGGGGCTCTGTCATGACCCCCCATCCTCTGCCCACTCTCCTGGCCCCAGCTCCTGGCTCTTTAAAAAAAAAGCAAAAGGCCCACTGACCAGCTGCTGTCAAGTGGGAGGGTGGTCCCCACTGTGCCCCAAGCCACATGGGGGGAATCTACCATGAGTCCCCCACTCCCACCTGCTCTCCAAGTCCCCCCATAGCTGCCCCACCAGGCCCCAGCTTCCAGCTCTTACTGCCCCACCAAAGCCCTACCAAAGCCCTGACTCACCAACTCCTGCCAGGCAGGGGGGCAATCCCCGCTACTCCCCACTGCCCTATGCTGCATGGGGGGTTGTGCCACAAGCCCCAAGTAGCTCCAATGGACACTGTAGCAGTTGGTGAGTCTGGGGCTTTTTTTTTTTTAAGGAGATTGGAGCTGGAGCGGGAGGGGCAGCCATTCAGGGGGGAACTCAGAGGGGAGGAGGGAGAAGGCAGGGGATGGGGCCTGGCCTCCTCCAACTCTCCCCCCGTGTACCAGCACGGAGTCCGAGTCCAGCTCCCTGTGATAGCGAGTGGGGACTGCCCGAATCTTTGAAGCTCTCTGAATCTTTTCCTAATCGATTCAGAGAGCTTTGAGTCTATTCAGAACCTCTAATTGGTCTCCTGATTCAATTAGAATTTGGAGATTCAGCTGGTGAATTGGGCTGAATAGCCTCCAAATTGAATCATCACCTGAAGCTTCACACAGCCCTACTGGTTAGGCCCCATCTAGAGTACTATGTGCAGTTATGGGCTCCATATTTTAAAAAGGCTGTGGAAAGATGGGGAAGAACCAGATGTGGCAACAAAAATACTAAGGGGTTGGAAGATGTGTCATAGAAAGAAACATAGATACAATTAGGACTGTTCAGCTTGGAGGAAAGGAGTGGTGGGACATATTAACAGTCTTCAAATATTTGAAAGGCTGCTACAAAGAAGAGGGAGAACAACTGTTCTCCCTTGTTGTAGGGGGCAGGAAACAGAGCAAAGATTTTAAATTGTGGAGAAGTAAATTTAGACTAGATATCAGAAAGAAGTTTCTTCCTTTTAGAACATTAAGACAGTGGAATAAACTACCTTGAGAAGCTGTAGAATCACATTCATCAGAGGTTTTCAAGAAGGACTTATTAACATTAGATATGGATGATTTTACAGTAGTATTTCTTCATTCATGCTGGGTGTGTCTACATGTACTATTAATCCACAATAGGCTTACTTCATGGCAAAATACTGTGCAGTAAGCATTTCTGGGAGCACATCTACATCTGCTCCCATTGGCAGCACTGCTCCTGCTCTGTTCTGCCTCACTGCAGTAGCCAGGAAGGGTCACGGGACTGGCAGGGGGAACAGGGCTGGTCCCAATAGGCACAGAACCAGGAGAGCTCTCCTGGCTGCAGTGGCAGCTGTCTCCTATTCCCATGTGCATTGGAAGAGGACGTGCAGTTGTTCACAGAGCCAGAAGAGATTTGCACCTGCAGCAGGCAGAGCTCTCCTGGCTCTATGCTTATTGGGACACACAGCTGCCAGCAAACCACCTGCCGGGTTTCCCTGCCCAACACAGGGTTGCTGGGAACATTCCCAAGTGTGAGGCAGCTGCCAGCCAGCCTCCTGCCAGGTAGGGGACATGAGGATCACCAGAAGCTGCCCTGTTTGACACAGAGCTTGCTGCTCTGGGAAGCAGGTGGAGACTGGGTATCCTAGCCCCTGCTTGTTCCCCAGAGCAGCCAGCTCTACTCCAGGAGCCAGGACAGAGGGTAGAGAGGTCCCCAGTTCTGGTGCTGATTGGCTCCCAGCTCTAGGGGGGAGGGGGCATGAGACTGTTGGGCTGAGTAGCATCAGGACTGGGAACAGAGAGCTCCCTGTCCCCTGTGGCCCCCTGCTGACTAGGCTGGCCAGAAGCAAATTTCACCATCTACCCAGTCAGTATCTATTGTACAGTTAGTTTACTACCTGTATGTACAGCTAGTACCTAACTGCACAGTAAACAAATTTATTGTGAAGTAAATGGTGCACACAAACAGGTGGTGTTATTTTACTGTGTAGTACATTAGCCTACTAAAGCATCTCATGTGCCCTCAGAAGATTAAACCAGATGACTTATGAAGTCCCTTCCAATCCTGTTTCTATGATTCTGTTCATATGATACATATTTTTCTTAACATTAAGTGTTCTAAATAAAATGTTTATTCTATATCAGGTTTTAAATTCTTGAATTGTAAAAGGACTACAATCATGTATGCTTTATAGGAGCTGATGTTCTCTTCCGTATTCATTTACACTGTGATATGTTTCTACTGTGAAATAACTTAAAGAGAGGTATAAGGATATGTTCTATTAGTTTCATGTTTCAATTGGACTTCAGCATGTTCCAAGTTCATCTGCATATTTCCTGTGAAGTATTGACAGCATCTGCACTTTTTTCCTGTTGTAAGATACTCTTTTCAGCTAAGCAGATGCTTGGGGATGCTATGGGCCATGAGTTGTCTTTTTAATGTGCTAATCAGATCATCTTTTTTAATGAAATTTTTAAGCCATTACTACCCTACCAAATACTTTGTTTGAAAGTAATACAATGATATTACAATAAGTAATTTTTAAAAAATCACAAAATGTTTGTGTTATTTTTATTTGAGGTTTAACAATTTAGTAATTGGAGTTTATATCAAATTTATCAACTAGGGAAAAATATTAGAGCATTGCTGAGGCACAGGCCAAAGTGCAATTGGAGTTGAAGCTAGCAATGGATGTAAAGGGTAACAAGATTAATTTCTATAAGTATGTTGGTAGCAAGAGGAGGATCAGGGGTCCCTTACTGAACAGGGGGGCAACCTCATGACAGAGGATGCAGAAAAGGCTGCCTCAATGCCTTTTTTGCCTCAGTCTTCACAGGCAAGGTCTGCTCCCAAACTACTGCCTGTACTGCATCTGGCAGCACAGTTTGGGGAGGAGATGAGGAGCCCTCAGTGGTGAAAGAACAGGGTAGGGAGTATTTAGAAAAGATGGACATGTACAAGTCAATAGGGTAGGATGGAATGCATGTGAAGGTGATGAGGGAAGTGGCTGATGTGATTGCAAAGCCACTGGACATCATCTTTGAAAACTCATTACTCCTAGCATGCAAATATGGGGCTCTGCCTCCCCTATACTCCACTTAACATCAACCCATTGTTTCACAGATCTTAAATACGAAAGTGCTTTCTATGGCCTCCTCCATCTTTCTACGAGAATGTCAGAGGTTTCTTCAAGCCTCAGTCTCTCCTACTATATCATAATAGAGTCCATCTTAAATTAAATCAATATTAGAGAAGGGCAGGAGCCATGACTGCCACCGCTCCTGTTCTCCACTCACGGTTGTTACCATTTGCTTCTTGTTTCTTCCTTTTCAGGTTTGCTCAGGCTCCAGGTTGATCCATCTTCATTTGGATCCCACTAGCCCTGCTCAGGTAAATAATGTGACCCCTCAGAGTCACTTCTTGGCACCAGTCCTTCCACTGAAGGCCGCCACCAATTGCCCCTTCTGGGGCCCTTGGCTTCCACATGTCATTCTGTATGCTGCCAGGAAACCACTTCTAGTTACAGCCTGATCTTGGCCCACGTTGTCTTTAAATCTGCTGGATGAGCCTGGCCTGCCAATGGGCACCGGCACACACACACATACCATGTCCATGCCGGGGTGGCCGCTCCTCTGCGTTGGACATCTGCATCTTCATCAGCTGCCCCTGGGAGTGTGTAAGTTTGTAGGCATGGCAGATGCATATTCCCTGCTGCACTTCTCCCCCTTCCAGTTGCCTTGTGCATTGTATGAGAAACCTTGTCTGCATGTGTTTTGTCATACTTTCATTCCTGTTCCCTTTCCAGATTCATCATTACAAGTAGGTCCTCACTGCATTGAGAAAGAAAATCATCAACCTTGTTTGTTGCTCCAGGCCTGTAGCTGACATTAAATTTGAAGGGCTGTAGGGAAAGTACTCAATGCATTATGTGTGCGTTATCACATTTGGATTTGTGTAATCATTATACAGGAGCATGATCTGTTACAAGGGTAAACTCAAGCTAATCCTATTCCATCTCAGAGGAAAGGCAGCAAGAGGGCACAGCAGCCCCCCTGAGTCTCCAGGAATCTAGCAGATGTCCTGAGGCTAAATAGAAAGGCCTACAAAGAATGGAGGATGGGATTCACTTCCAAGGAGGATTATTCTGCACTGGTCCGGTCCTGCAGGGAGCAAACCAGGAAAGCCAAGGCTGCAAATGAACTCCAACTAGCTTCAAGCATCAAGGACAATAAAAAGCCCTTTTTCAGATATGTGGGGAGCTGAAGGAAAACCAAGGACAACTTTGGACCCCTGCTGAACAAGATAGAGCAACTGACAACTGATGCCCAGGAAAAAGCAAATCTATTAGATGGGTACTTTGCGTTGTTCTTTCATCAGTCCCATGGAACGCCATTGCCCACCATGGACAGGGTGGTCCTGGTGAGGGAGATCCCCTGCCCTCCATTAATGCTGACCTCGTGAAGGAACATCTTGAGAGGCTGGATACCGTCAAGTCAGCCGGCCCTGACAATTTACATCCCAGGGTACTCAAGGAGCTGGCGAGCATCATCACCCAGCCCCTGGCATGGATCTTTGAAAACTCCTGGTGCTCTGCTGTAGTGTCTGAAGACTGGAATAAGGCCAATGTCTTGCCCATATTCAAGAAGGGAGGAAAGTAGATCTGGCTAACTATAGGCCCATCAGCCTGACTTCTATCCCCAGGAAGGTCTTAGAAAAGTTTATTAAAGAGGCCATCCTTAATGGTCTGGCCAGTCCCAACATCCTGAGGAATAGCCATCACGGGTTTGTTGTGGATAAGTCTTGCTTGACCAATCTCATTTCCTTCTACAACCAGGTGACCTATTACCTGGACAAGGGAAAAGAGATTGATGTCATATATCTTGAGTTCAAAAAAGCCTTTGATCTGGTATCCCATGGTCACATTGGAAGGAGGAAACGTTGGACTGCCAAACCAAGCAACACCCACAAGTACAGCCCAGCCAAGGCCGACGAGAGGAACATATACAGGGGCCAGGGTAATGCTGAGAGTAGGGGGCCAGTGCATACATCCACAGGAGGCCTCAAATGCCTCTACACAAATGCTCGTAGTATGGAAAACAAGCAAGAGGAACTTACCCTCCTGCTAGCTGACATGAACCTGGACATAGTAGGGCTCACTGAAACATGGTGGGACTCAAGACATGACTGGGCGGTAAATATCAAGGGCTATAGGCTGTACAGGAGAGATAGGACAGGAAGGAAAGGTGGGGGTGTGGCACTCTACATTAAGGAGGAATACACATCATTGTCAATTAGCAAAGAATCAGAGGAGGGGCACTCTGAAATGCTCTGGGTTAGAATACAAGACAGTCGCGGGGAAAGAGACAATGGTGGGGGTCTACTACAGACCTCCCAACCAAGGGGAAGAGCTAGGCCAGGAATTCTTCAGTCAGCTCACGGAGGTAGTTAGGTCAAAGGATTTGATCATAATGGGGGACCTGAACTTTCCATCTTCTGCTGGGAAGAGCAGTCAGCCAGGTATGACCACTCACATAGGTTCCTAGAAAGAATGTAAGACCTCCATCTAACCCAGAAGGTGCACAGCCCCACCAGGGGAGATGCCTTGTTGGACCTGGTGCTGGCCACGGGTGATGACCTGGTGAGAAAGCTGAGGGTGCTCGACCACCTGGGTGACAGTGATCATCGCCTGCTGGAATTCACCATCCAGCGCAAGGTGGCAAAGGCCTACAGAAAGGCAGCAGCCCTAGATTTCATGAGGGCAAACTTCAATGAGCTAAGGAGAATAGTCTGGGAAGCACTGAGGTCCCGAAGGGGAGGGGAGCCAGGTGTCCAAGAAGAGTGGTTGCTCCTTAAGTAGACAATCCTCCAAGCCCAAAGGGAGGTAATCCCAACACAGATCAAAGGGAGAAGGAGGGCACATAAGCCCACATGGCTCATGAGAGCATCCAGGAATGTCTCCAAGCTAAAAGGGAGGCGCACACCCAATGGAAGGGAGGGGCCACCACCAGGGAGGATTATACTGCAGTTGCTCAAGGATGCAGGGGGGCAATCAGGAACGCCAAGTCAGAGATGGAACTGGGACTAGCTTCCCAGATCAAGCACAACAAGAAGTCCTTTTTTAAATACATATGGGACAAAATGAAGGTTCCAGGTAATGTGGAAACCCTGCAGGAAAAGTTAGGAAATTTGGCCGTCACACCACACGACAAAGCCAACATATTTAATGATTTCTTTGCTTCCATTTTCCTAAGCAGGGACTGGAACAGTCATCCCCCCTCGGGGCCCCCCTTAAACCCAAGGGGAGGTGCACCTAGGCCAAGGGTTAATGAGGAACTAGTTACGGAACTTCTGAAGGGACTGGATGTATTCAAATCAGCTGGTTCTGACGATCTCCACCCTAGAGTACTGAGGGAATTGGCTGAGGTCATTGCAAGACCCCTGGCATGGCTTTATGAGCACTCGTGGTGCTCTGGTGTGATGCCAGAAGACTGGAAGAGGGCCAATGTGGTTCCCATCTTCAAGAAGGGGAGGAAGGAGGACTTGGGAAAATATAGGCTAGTTAGTCTTACCTCAATCCTGGGCAAGCTTTTGAGAAAATTATTCTGGCACATATCCACAAGGGGCCAGCAGGGGAGATTATGCTTAGGGGCAACCAATATGGGTTCATTAGCAGCAGGTCCAGACAGACCGACCTGGTGTCCTTCTATGACAAGATCACCAAATCCTTAGATGCAGGAGTAGCAGTGGACATAGTCTTTCTGGACTTTCAGAAGGCCTTCGACACTGTCTCTCACTCTGTTCTCATTAAAAAACTGGGGGACTGTAGTGTCGACACCTCACAGTCAACTGGGTCGCCAACTGGCTGGAGGGCTGCACACAGAGAGTGGTGGTGGATGGGTCATTTTCAACTTGGAGGGATGTGGGCAGTGGGGTTCTGCAGGGCTCGGTCCTTGGGCCCGCACTGTTCAACATCTTCATCAGTGACTTGGACAAGGGGGTAAAAAGCACCCTGTTCAAATTTGCTGATGAGACTAGCATGTGGGCATGCTAGAAGGGAGGAATAGGCAGGTTACAGGGGCGGGCGGATGAGGATAGGATGGGATTCAACACCGACAAGTGAAAGGTGATGCACCTGGGGAGGAAGAACCAGGACCATACCTACAGGCTGGGGAACTCCCTTCTCATTATCGTGGAGTCATCATTGATTCCAAGTTGAACATGGGCCGGCAGTGTGGGGATGCAGTCAGGAAGGCCAACCACACCTTGTCATGCATCTACAGATGCATCTCAAGCAGGTCCAAGGAGGTGATACTCGCCCACTATGTGGCACTGGTCAGGCCACAGCTGGAGTACTGCATTCAGTTCTGGGTGCTGCACTTCAAGAGGGATGTGGACAACATGGAGAGGGTCCAGAGGAGGGTCACTCACATGATCGGGGGCAGCAGGGCAGGCCCTATGAGGAGAGGCTATGCGACCTGAACCTGTTCAGCCGCCACAATAGAAGGCTGAGGGGGGATCTAGTGGCCTGTTACAAACTAGTCAGAGGGGACCAGCAGGCACTGGCGAAGTCCCTGTTCCCCCAAGCACTACCAGGAGTGACCAGGAATAATGGTCACAAGCTGGCAGAGGGTAGATTTAGGCTAGATATCAGGAGGCGCTACTTCACGGTCAGGGCGGCTAGAATCTGGAAGCAACTTCCAAGAGAAGTGGTGCTGGCTCCTATCCTGGGGGTCTTTAAGAAGAGGCTATATGTACACCTTGCTGGGGTAGTTTGACCCCAATACTCTTTCATGTCATGGCAGTGGGTTGGACTCGATGATCTGCTCAGGTCCCTTCCGACCCTAGAAACTATGAAACTACGAAACTATTAAACCTTTTAGTGAAACTGGCCAATTGTGGCCTTGGGTCCACCACGATCTGCTGGCTGGGAAATTGGCTCTGTGGTCAGACCCAGAGGGTACTAATTGATGGAAGTCACTCATCATGGTGTCCTGTGACCAGTGGGGTCTCCCGAGGCTCTGTCCTTTGACCCATATTGTTCAACGTCTTCATTAATGATGTGGACATTGGAGTGAGAAGTGGACTGACCAAGTTCGCTGAAGACACCATGCTTTGGGGCATAGCATCCACACCAAAAGACAGGTGGGTGATCCAGGCTGACTTGGACAAGCTCAGCAAATGGGCGGACAAGAACCTGATGGTGTTTAACACCAAAAAATGCAAGGTTCTCCACCTTGGGAAGAAAAACCAGCAGCATCCTTATAGGCTCTGCAGTGGCTAGCAGTATGGAAGAAAGAGACTTGCATCATTGACCACAAGATGAATATGAGCCTGCAATGTGATGCTGCAGCTAGTAAAGTGACCAGAACGCTGGCTTGCATCCATAGATGCTTCTCAAGCAAATCTCTAGTCATCATTCTTCCCTTGTACTTGGCCTTGGTGAGGCTGCAGCTGGAGTACTGCGTCCAGTTTTGGGCTCCACAATTCAAAAAGGATGTGAAGAAGCTTGAGAGAGTTCAGAGAAGAGCTACACACATGATCAGAGGTCAGGAAAACAGACCTTACAACAACAGACTGAGAGCAATGGGGCTCTTTAGCCTGGAAAAGCGCAGGTTCAGGGGTGATGTGATGGCCACCTATAAGTTTATCGGGGTAACCACCAGGAACTGGGGGAACATTTGTTCACCAGAGCGCCCCAAGGGATGATGAGGTTGAACGATCATAAACTACTACAAGACCATTTCAGGCTGGACATAACAAAGAATTTCTTTACCATCTGAGCCCTGAAGGTCTGGAACAGTCTGCCAGCGGAGGTGGTTCAAGCACCTGCATGGAACACCTTCAAGAGTAAATTGGATGCTTATCTTGCTGGGATCCTATGACCCCAGCTGACTTCCTGCCCTTCGGGTGGGGGGCTGGAATCAATGTTCTGAAGTCCTTTCCAGCCCTAATGTCTATGAAATCTATGAAATCTCTACCCATTAAATAGTACCGAAAGTATGTGACCACCCACTTACTCACCAAGCATTCCCTTTCAATTGTTGAATACCTGTATTCTGCTGGATTTTTTACTTGCAAAGGCCACTGGTCTCTCGTCCCCATTTCTTTCTTGGCATAGGACTTCCCCTAATGCCACTTCTGATACATCGGTGTGCAGGGGTCGCTACAAGCACATCATTACACAATGCTCTTTTTATCTTATTAAATGCTTCCTCCATTGTGCGTGTCCATTTGATTATGTCTCACACTATGCCCCTATGGTATCTGTCAGGGGCATTGCCATCCCTGCAAACCCTAGTATGAATCTTCAGTAATAACTTGCCAACCCCAGAAAAGAGTGCACTTACTTTTTTGTTTGTGGTGGCCTATAATTTTCTATTATCTTGACCTTGCTTGCCAAAGGGTGTATAAGTCCTTGCCTTACAGGAAAACCTAGATAGTTGGTTTCACCCATCCCTAGGGCACACTTTTTGGGATTAGCCACCATATTAAAGTGGTGCAATCCCCACAATACTGCCTCTACATGCTGAAAATGGTTTTTCCAGGATTGGGAATAAATTACACTGTCATCTATATAGGTGGCTGCATATCTAGTGTGTGGAGCAAGAATGTTATCCATTAATCTTTCGAATGAAACTGTGGCCCCATGAAGACCAAATGGCATCCTGCTAAATTCAAATAGTCTCCATGGCATGCCAAAAGCTGTTTTTTTTTCTGGTGCTTTTCCACCATGGGATCCTTCAGTAGCCCTTGAAAAGGCCAATGGTAGAAATGTCACTTGCCTGCCCTGTATGCTCTAATAATTCTTCTACATGGGGCATTGGGAATACCTCAAAACTTGCCACTGCATTGAATCCCTGAAAATTGACACATATTCTTAACAGCCCTTCTGGTTTTGGAACAACCACCACTGAACTTCTCCAGGTCCTCTACAGCACCATGACAGCACTATCACCTTCTGTTTAAGCATCTTCTGTACTTCTGCACACACTTGCATTTGTAGATGGTGGGGTACCAGGTTCCACCTTTCCCTGACAATTACCCCTTTTGGTGTGTTTATCTTATGCACTACCCCTCTGACCTTCCCAGGAACATCCCTGAACTTTGTGATGATAAGGATCAATTTCCAATCAGGTATGCTGGGGCTCTAGGTCTATCCCTCTTCACTCAGATCTTCTGGCCCCACTCAGGTAAGTGATGTGACCCCTCAGAATCATGTCTTTGCACCTGTCTTTCTGCTGAAGGCCACCATCAATCACTCCTTCCAGAGCCCTTGGCTTCCCTGCATCATTCTGTATGCTGCCAGGAACCCACTTCTGGTTCCAGCCTGATCTCAGCCTGCAGCATCTTTAAATCTGCCAGAAGAGCCTGGCCTTCCAATCAGCACCAGCAGTCACGCATAAAGCAGGTCCATGCCGGGGTGGCCACTCCTCCACATCGGACATCCACGTCTTCATCAGCTGGCACTGGGAGCATGGCTGCATCCCTTTAAAGTTTGTAGGCATGGCAGATGTGTCTGCTCTGCCACAGGTATACCTTGATTTTAGCAAGGCTTTTGAAAGGGTCCCGCACAACATTCTCCCAGGCTAAGGAAGTATGGGCTGGATAAATGGACAGTAATGTGGATTGAAAACTGGCTGCAGCATCAGGCTCACAGAGTATTAATCAATGGCTCAATGTTTAGTTGGCAGCTGGTATCAAGTGGAATGCTGCAGGGGTCAGTTCTGGGGTCAGTTTTGTTCAATGTCTCCATCAGTGACCTGGAAGTTGACTTAGAGTTCACCCTTAGCAAATTTTCAGATGGCACCAAGATGGGTGGAATAGTAGATATGCTGGAGGGTAGAGCTAGGATTCAGAATGACCTAGAGAAATTGGAGGATTGTGCCAAAAGAAATCTCATCAGGTTCAACAAGGACAAGTGCAAAGTCCTGCACTTAGGACAGAACAATCCCATGCATCAGTACAGGCTGGGGGCTGACTGGCTGGGCAGCAGCTCTGCAGAAAAGGACCTGGGGGTTACAGTGGACAATAAGATAAATATGAACAAACAGTGTGCCCATGTTGCCAAGAAGACTAACGGCATACTGGGGTGCATTGGTAGGTGTGTTGCAAGTAGGTCCAGGGAAGTGATTATTCCCCTGTATTCACTGGTGAGGCCACATCTGGAGCACTGTGTTCAGTTTTGCCCATCCCCTCCCACTACAGAAAAGAAGTGGAAAAAATGGAGACAGTCCAGTGCAGGGCAACAAAAATGATGAGGGAGTTGGGGCACATGACTTATGAGGAGAGGCTGAGGGAACTGGGTTTATTTAGCTTGCAGAAGAGAAGAATGAGGGAGGATTTAATAGCAGCCTTTAACTTCCTGAAGTGGGGTTCAAAAGAAGAAGGAGCTACGCTGTGTTCAGTGGTGGCAGATAACAGAACAAGGAGCAATAGTCTCAAGTTGCAGCATGGGAAGTTTAGATTAGCTATTAGGAAGAATTTTCTCACTAGGAGAGTAATAAAACATTGGAACAGGTTACTTAGAGAGGTGGTGGAGCCTTCATCCTTGGAGGTTTTCAAGACCTGGCTAGACAAAGCTTTGGCTAGGATGATCTAGTTGGGGATGGTCCTTGCTTTGAGCAAAGAGTTGGACTAGACAACCTCCAAGAGTTGGACTAGACAACCTCCTAAGGTCCCTTCCAACCCTAATTTTCTATGATTTCTATAATTTCTAATGGATGGAAATGGTAAACATCTTAAAACCATTTTGCTAGATTGGGCTGCTTGTAAGAATCCACTAATTATCCTCCCCATTTTGTGATTGACTCACCATGTGACATGGCAAATTCCTTGAAGACAATATGCTAGGTAAGATAGACAGATTGTTTTTCCTCTGCTTCACAAATATATATGAGGTCTAATTAATTAAGTTTTATGAAGTATGCTCATGTAATCAAAAGAAAGATGTTATATATTATAGTCCAAAGTACTGTATTCATATTATTTGCTAACATTCCAAGAAAATTTTCTAGACTGTATTGACATCTTTAAGTGAAAATTTAGAAGTGTTTGCATTTCTCAAGTATTAGTAATTAAAACAGTCTTTCAGAGCTATCCTTGAAAGTGGGGGAAATAACTTACATTTCACTCTTTGTTTATAGTTTACTGGGTATTGGCATTAAGTATTAAGTTGGGATTTCACTCAGGAAGTAGTGCCAATAGACATTTAAAAAAACTAGAGAAAGATAAATAAGATGTGAAACGATTTAAGTAATAAAAAGACTGATGTCAATGCCATTCTATGAGGAAATTCTCATAGTAGTTCTTATGTTCTAGTCCTAACTATGACTTCTTTCATGAAATGTCCTTTGGATAATCCCCTTAACTGGCTATTGCCTTGCTAGACATCATGTAGTATATCATGGTTGTTAAACTTCTAACCCTTCCCCCACTGATGCACTGTGTGCCCACAATACCTTCACCATTGCACTGTGTACCCATGGCCCTGCTACACCATGTGCCTATAGCCACTCCCAATCCCCCTCTCCCACTGTATCCTGCATCCCAGGATCCCCCTCCACTCCACATGCTGCCACACTAGCCTGCACCCTGGGGCAGGGGCAGACAGTGAAAGTTGGAGAAGGGACAGTGAGCTTGGAGACTCTGGCTGCTATTACAGATAGAGCAATGTGGGGAGCAGGACCCAGGTGAGAGACTGGAGATCATAATATAACCGCAGGTTTATGTAGTCTGCGGGCCACCAGTCAAATAGCCCTGCTGTAAGATCAAAAGCATCAAGAAATTAGCTATGCAAATGCACAACTATGCACAGCTTTACATGGCCATCTTGCCTCTCTATTTTTAATATATTTTTAATTCCCAATTTAAAAAGAAAAATCCAACACAGTATTAAAAAATACCAAAGTACCAACAAGAACTACATAAACACAAAGGGAACAATAAATAGCATATATTCTTTTCTTTATGTTAGAAGAGTGGTAACTATTATTCATTTAGATATCAATCCTGTAATTTGAATGTTACTTTTAAATAAATCTGTAGGATTAGGGACATAGATTAGGTAATCTGATTTAAAATGATCAATTTATCATTACAATTATTCTACAGTAGCACAATACTGAAAATGGATTCTTAGAAATTTTTACTTTCATATGATAATTTAAGAGGAACAAACAGTATACAGTAACTATCCTTAGAAATCCATTTGGCAAAGTATTGCAAAATCAATAAATATCATACTTAAAAATGTACTTTATAATTTACTTATGAACTGGCTATGAGCATATGGCTAGATCTATGATAGGCATATTCATTTGATAGAATATAGGTACAAACAAAAATAAACCTTTAAAAATAACACTTGTCAACAGGCATCATAAAAAAACCCCAAATATTTTATGAAAGTACCCAAAGTGGAAAAAATATATTTTATGAAAAGAAATAATTTGGATTAGTAACCTAGAAAAATTCTCTACTCATTATCTTTTTTATTTAGCTAATAAAAGCCATTCATTAATTATAAGGTGTGTATTTTACATAAACCTCTTTGACCTTAACTGTAAGTTCTTTAATGAATTCTCTCCTTTCTGATTTTTTATTTAAACTATGAAAATGTTACAAATGCTTAAAATTTCATTTACTAAAATTGGATTTGCACATGAACAGTTATTGAAACCATTATTTGGGAAAGAAAAAAAAAGTTCTTATCAATGCAACCTTCCTCTGCCATCATGAACCAGGGAGGGGGTTAGATTAATCTGAGCAAAACAGAACTTTTAGAATATATATTGATTTTCTTCTCTTATAATGCTCCCATAAATCATAATCATCATGTGCCATGCCTATGTGCCCTTGATTCTGCTAGCTATAATCTAATCTTATAACTCAAGCTCTTCGGAAAAGAACATTTTTCTTATTCTTTCTTCTTACTTATGCATTATCCACCTTCCTCCTGCTTCCTCCTCTACACTATTGGTGTACTTAGGATGATAGTAACTCAAGGTCATTAAATTGGTTGGATGACCAGAAAGACTTGTATGAACTTGTATGAACAATGCGATGCTGCGGCTAGTAAAGCGACCAAAATGCTGGCTTGCATCCATAGATGCTTCTCGAGCAAATCCCGGGACGTCATTCTCCCCTTGTACTCGGCCTTGGTGAGGCTGCAGCTGGAGTACTGCATCCAGTTTTGGGCTCCACAATTCAAAAAGGATGTGGAGAAGCTTGAGAGAGTCCAGAGCAGAGCCATGCGCATGATCAGAGGTCAGGAAAACAGATCTTACAATGACAGGCTGAGAGCTATGGGGCTCTTTAGCCTGGAAAAGCGTAGGTTCAGGGGTGATCTGATGGCCACCTATAAGTTTATCAGGGGTGACCACCAGGATCTGGGGGAACGTCTGTTCACCAGAGTGCCCCAAGGGATGACGAGGTCGAACGGTCACAAACTCCTGCAAGACCGTTTCAGGCTGGACATAAGGAAAAATTTCTTTACTGTCTAAGCCCCCAAGGTCTGGAACAGTCTGCCATCGGAGGTGGTTCAAGCACCTACATTGAACACCTTCAAGAGCAAATTGGATGCTTGTCTTGCTGGGATCCTATGACCCCAGCTGACTTCCTGCCCTTTGGGCAGGGGGCTGGACTCGATGATCTCCTGAGGTCTCTTCCAGCCCTGATGTCTATGAAATCTATGAAACTTTGGGGTGCCTACCCATGTATTCTGTGGGCTGCTTAAGAAACTTAAAGAGATTTCCCATATTCTCTGAGATACATGAGGTTGCATAAAACAAGTAATCCCTATGGCAGATGGGACCATAATCACATAAAATTTCCTAAGGCTTATTGATTTCCAGTTCTTTAACATGTGTTTGATATGTGAGATTTAAATAATTTTCATTTAAATTCTATTACAGTGAATATGCTTTGGGCTATCAATGTCTCCCTCTGTTTATGTCCAAAATAGTTACCTCCTGATAATTACAAGAAACCTTTTTGTGCACATAAAACAAAAGGAAAGACACTTATCTAGAGAATTAGTCGACTCACTACACATTTGGGGCTAGACTGAAAGATTAGAAGCTTTCTTAACCTAGGTGATGCAGAGGTGCATGACCATGGGAAGACATTGAGTGCAACTACATATGCATTAAGGCACTTTTTCTAATGCAGATTAAATTTAGTACCTCCAAAGTGAGGTACTAAACAAGTGTGCATTAGGCTGCCTTAATGCATAGCACCAAATGGACACAGGTTTTAAGCAACGCTTAATGCTCGATACCCTATTTTACTGCACCTAAGAACATGGTTTGTTATTTAATGCTTTAATGCATAGTAAATTAGGCTTCTGCATTATAAAGTGCACATGTAGACATACCCAGTAGGAATCAAAATGTGTCTCTAATGGCACATTTACACATGCATTTAAGCACAACTAAATTTAATGTGCATTAAGCTAATGCACAGTAAGCAATTTTTGGCAGGTGTCTACACATGCAGGCCCATCTTCTGATTCCTGGCCAGGTGCTTCCCTGCCCAGGAGCCACATGCCCACAACAGGTGCAGCAAGCAGCAGCTCCTTCCTTGTCCACCCTGCCTCCCCACGCCATGGCTGTTCCTGCCAGGAATAAGCAGCACCCAGTAGGCCCTAGCAGGTCCCCCCGCTAGACCCAAAGACAGTTGCTAGTGGGGGCCAGGGCACCAACTGCAGGAGGCCCTGCCTGACCCCCTCCTCCTGCAGTCCTCACTCCAGTCCAACTGCCCCACCTACTACACCCCCCCACCCCTGCCCATCCCCAGCACCACTCTTAGGACACACACATGGTTGAAACAAAAACCTTTATTTCAACAAAAAACACCCACCACATCCATCCCCCCTCAACAAACAGGGCCCCCTCTTCCCTCCCCCCTCAACCAACAGAGCCCCTCCACCAACTCCCCACCCACCAACAATAAAATAAACCCACTTACACATGGAAAACTATTTACAAATAGAAAACTATTTATAATATTTCTGGACTAAAAACCCAGAGTGGGAGGCCATAGTATATGTGTGGTGGGGGGGTTAGGCAAGGGGGCAGAGCCTGGGCACCCCAGCCTCAGGATGTTCCCCCATGGGTGGCAGCCTCATGCATAACTGTGTCTTCAGGAGCATGGTGCCTGGGAGAGCAGTGTGGTAAGGTCCAGGTGAGTGGCAGCAGGTCCAGGGCAGGGGCTGGGCCAGAGGGTCTGGTGGGAAAGAGGTGCCTGAGGACCTCCTCCCAGGAGTAGGCATGGGCCTGCTGTGGGGTGGTGGGTAGGACCCAAGGGCCCTGTGAGGCCATGTGTGGGGTCAGGCAGTGGGAGGCATGTATATAGTCAACCGGCCCAGGAGTCTGTCTATGGCCTGAGGGTTGGCATCCCCCTGTTGGAGGAGCAGCTCTATGCACTCCTGCTCCAGGGCCTCTATTCAGGCCCAGTGGTACCACTGCATCCAGTCCAATGCCTCCACCTAGGTGACATCTTCCACCCACCAAGCCTGCTCCACTGCTTCCTCCTCCTCTGCCACCAGCCACTAGAGCAGGAGGGTCTGGTTCATGGTACACTGTTGGCACAGCCGATGCATCTGGATGGCTCCAGTGGTGAGGCTGGTGGGTTCTTCCCCACATCCAGACATTGGCTCTGCAGAGGCAACAGACAAAAGACTTTCATGAGAATTTGCAACATTTCAGAGATAAGATGCTCTGCACCAAAGGCCATGAACTGCCAGGCCTCAAATTGGGGGTCAGCCATGGCCAGGTTCCCAGGGACCATGGTAAGCCAGTGGGCTAGTTTGCCTCCACAGCCCCCTTCCCAAGCTCCAGGCCCTGCTCTCCCACCCTCTCTCTACAAGCCAACTGCTCTGCTGTGCTGCTGTTCAGCCCACTGCACCTGGGCTCGGGGCACACGGGGCTCCTTGACAATGGGGGACTGGCCACACCCCCACTCTCCCCACTGGGGTCCTCTCCAGGAAAGCACCTTGGAGCCACGCCCCCCCCACACTGTGCCCCAAGCATACTCCTGCTGTGCATACCCCAGGCAGAACACAATGAGCTGTACCTGCACACTGAGGGGTGCCTAAGTTACTATGGCCTGCTGATGCTGATCCTCCTGGTGCCACGGGTATACCTGCATTCCTGATTTGGGACCTCGAGCTATGAAAATGTAGGGGACAGGCCTGGGTTACTCTGCAACCTCTGCTGTCACTTGGAGGGCTCCCTGTGGCACCACTACATGTCCCTACCCCCCCCCATTGCTGAAGAGGACATTGCTGCCAGCCATGAGTGATTGGTGCCTCCTGAATCTGAAACGATAAGCCACCAACCTTGTTGGGGGGAGGCACCAGCCCTACTGACAGCATCAGTATTGGCTGTTGGGGGGGGGCATCGGCCCCATCGGGGGGGCACATGCACCCCCATGCATCCCCTACCAGTCAGTTGCCTATGCCACTGGCCTTGATGCTTTCTTTGGGGTGTGAGACACCCATGTCCACCCAGCTGCAGGGCACAGACTGCTTCATAAAGTTCTGAATTGTGTCCTGCTTCCCTGTGGGCTGTAAGGAAGGAAACCTAGGGCTAGGGGAGTGTGGGCAGGCTAGAGGCAGGGAGTGGAGGCAAGGGAGGGGACTGGGAGGATCCTCCTCTAGTGTGAAACTTACCATGTCTGGGCTGGTAAGGCTAGAAAATCGGTGTGGGTCTCCCCATTAGTAATGGCCTCTGGCTGCACCTGGTGTCAGTGGCCTGTAGTGTGCATCAGGCTGGCACCCAGGGAGGGCCCCCTTTGGGTAGTCAAAAGTGATGTTGCTGGCCACTCCTCATGGCAGAATCTGGGGCTGCACCAAGGGCAAAGCAGCTACTGCCCAGGACATGTCACTGGAGGGGTCAGGGTGGGGCAAATGCTCAGCCAGGCCAACCCTGCTGGTGACATTTGTAGCAGTGTGGCCTCAGTTACCAGGCACCAAAATACAAGTCAGCCCCTGCATAAAGGCTGTGATCTTGTGGGTATGACTGGACTGATGATTGTATTCAGTCATGGCCATCCACTGTGCCTGCAAAGCCTTAACCTTAATGCTACACTGCTGCACTGACTGGGAATGCCCTTGCTTCCTTACAGGGCATCATAAATGTGGGCATTTGAGTGCCTGCCTTATGCGAACTGCCTCTGCATGCCAGCATGGCCCCAGAGTGCCAGAAGGTTGCCAACCTCCTCCTGGGACCAGATGGGGACCTGAGAGGTTGGCATGGGCATGCCAGGGGTCAATGGGGAGGATGACAAAGATGACATTCTCATCCCATGCCAGCTCTCTGGGCCCCTACATGGCTGTCCCTGTGTGACTGTGCCTGGGTCACACTCAGCAGAGAGGCATAGACAGGGACTGAGAGCTGTGCGGCAGAAACATTTCACCACAGTACCTGCATAGAGACACTGCTGGGGCTGAGCAGCAGCAGGGAGCAGGTGCTAGCTTTGCTGCCAGAGACAGCCAGCCAGCAATCCTGAGGGGATTGCAGGGCTGCACAGGGGATGCAGCAAGCTGCAGCCCTTTGCACCACTCACCTGTCACCAAGCAGCGGCTCTGCAGAGGGAAAGCTCAGACAGGCATCCTGTGGCCTGTCCAGGAGAGCACATAAGGCCTGCTGGGTTCCTGGACACAGAAATCCACAGGCTTCTGGGTCTCTTCATGCTCCCTAGCCTGTGTGCCCCAAGGCACAAAAATGGCTGCACAGCTGCAGGCTTTTATAGCTTGCAGCTAGGGGCTGCTAGAGAGCAGCCCAGCCCTGGAGCAGGAGAAGCGGCCAGCCAGGTTCCCTAGGGCTGAGCTCAGACCAACCCCCTAATACCTGGGCATGACTTAAATTAGTGCCAGGTAACATCTACACATGTGTTACGGCACATTAACTAATCGTGTCTAAATTTGATATCTGCATTAGTTGTGATTAGCTATTTTTACTGAGCAAGGGTGTGTACCTGTGAGTGCATGCCTGTACTGAGCAGTAAACTAGGCTAATGTCCATTAATGTACCTCATGTAGTTTCACCCTAAGAATCATTGTAGGGTCCTTAGTTTACCACTTTCTCTGAGGTGGAATCTTCTCAGATGTGCTACCCTCTGCCATCTGATACAGTTTACTTCCCTCCCTTCCAGTGGAACAAGTGTGTTAGCTGGCCTGCTGAAGTTGGGAGCAAGTCTCCCATCTCTAACCCATACCCACCAGAGCAGGGCTGAAATACCCTTGCCCACCTATACTGGAGACTGCTTTCCTTATATGCTGAAATATACCTTGTATGCAGGCACAAAGAGATAAACAGTCTTGCCTTTTGTAGTATACCTGAATGCACTGATCTCTTTATACAGTAGAAGAATCTGCAGAACTAAGGGCTTATCAGTGAGATGCATCTAGATTAAATAATCGCAGTTTGACACCTTACTTCCTACAAACTTTGAATTAGTTAATGAAAATATCATGACATTATCCAAAAGTGTTCATTAGCTGATCTCCATTAACAAGATGAAAGCCAAAGACAGCAACCCCAAAGGAATCTGAACAAAGAAAAAGTTTTTTAAATGTATGCATTCTAAAACCTGATTTGCAGGCAAGTTGAACTGATGAAAACAATTAGGTCTTTATTCTATTTTATCTTGAAGAAGTGCTGTTACCTTTTCCTTCAGTTACTGCAACGTTTGATAGAGCAGTATTTTTTTTGCAATACTACAATTGTTGTATTATAAATTATTTAAATGTTCATTTATATTTGAGAACTGGAACATACTCCCTAGACTTAAATTAAAATCTGATGAGGCTCCTTTCACTGTTATTGTGGTGTAATCAAAGATTTGGAAATATATATATTCAACTAGTTCAATGCTAATGCAAGACTGAGACATAATATGAGAGTATATGGCTCCTCTGAGTGAAAACAGTAGAACTAGGGACATAATAAAAAGTAATTATCTCTGACTTGTTCACTCTGTTAGCTCATTTTCTAAAAAAGCTGAAACTCAAAAAGTGAACTTATTTCTGTTTTTGATTATAGATTTTCAAGTTAAGCTGTGTAGTTTCTGTTCTGTTCTGTTTTAAAGTTTTCTTCTTTGTAAAAACAGTCCTTTTAGAAAAGAGATTAAGGGAGAACTCTTTATATAATATTTCAGCCTTGATGCTCAATTGCCCTACACCTTTTGTAGCTTCTACTTCAGGTGGGTGTAACATACTCCAGTTCTGATTCAATAGTGTTTTCCACCCACTTAGTTCTAATGCAAATAGCTGTACAAGCTGCACAAACAGATTCAAGTTCTTCGTATGTAAAAATAATGTTTTACTTATGTGACTAATAAGACTGTCAGTATTAAAACTTATAGAATCACATATTTCAAAGTAGCCTCCATTTCTGGGATGTAAAATATTTTAGCACCTGTGCATGCAGTTGATAGGTTACATGTTAAACATTTGGTTGTCAACTCTTACCACCAAATAACAGTAGGTCTGTTGACCACACCAAAAGGAAAGACATCTAGAATTTTCTATTCTGATCATGCATGTTTATGGAGGGATCCAGCTCTTCGGAATTTGAAAAGAGAGATGCTTGTGCACCTCTGAAGTAACCCGGGATGCCCCTGCTTCTCTCTGCACCACCTCCCCTTCCCCCCCCCACACACACGAGAGTAGGCAGAATGTCCTCTGGAGCAGCAGCCAGAGACTTTTTCAAGTCCTTCAAGCAGCTAAGGCTCTTACCTTCTCCGCTGTGCTCAGTGGCACTTTCCCCACACCTCTCCATTCCTCACTTTCCCACCTGATGCTGTCCCCAGCTGAGCCAGTAGGGCTCCAAAGCTGCTCCTGTCCTATTCCAGACAAGCTCCATGTGGAGGCAGGCTCAGAGACAGCAGTGAATGGGTTCTCTTCCCCTGCACTTGCTCCTGGGCTGACAGGAAATACCCAGAGTGACTGGACAAGGAAGAGGGATCTATCTGCCTCTGCCACTATCCCTGGATGAGCCTGGTTTTGTGTGGAACCTGGGTGGAATGGGCAGAAGCAGCTCTGGCACTCCCTTCCACCCCTGCCCTAGGGGTGGTGGAGACAATGACAGCAGCAGGCAGACAATGCAAGAGGAGGAGAGGGGAGGGAGCACAGAGAGGAAGGGAGCGGGGAATTTTTACTTGTTTTGGAGACTTAAAAAAAAGTCCACGACTGCTGCTTTTGTGTTCAGTCAACTGAAAGGAGGGCATGACCATGATACTACACTCTCAGCTCACCCTGGATCGTCTCCTGCTTATGTGAAAAAGGCGAGAGTTGTAAAGTCTTCCACGATCTGGTGTTCTTACTCCCTCTTTCTCCCAGTCCTCCTCCTAATTTTAAATTCATCCTATTAAGATAAAAAAGAGACGGGAAGGTTATGGAAAGGAAAGAAGAATTTAGGTGGGATATACTAGAGGTTGGAAAGAGGAAAGCAAATTTTTTCCCTCACCTCCCACAAAAGAACGCTATAGGTCAACAGATTATTAATTCTGTGATTCCCTCATTAGTCCCCTACTACACGTTCTAGGCCTCATAACTCATACTAGATCTACAGAAGGAAATTAGCAGCACAAGCCAACGCTTTCAGGCTCAGAGGGTAAAATAGAAGACAGGAGGGGAATCCAGCTCTTCTCCCAACCTCCCAAATTCAATGGAGTAACAGGAACAAGTTGAATATCTGCCATGATGCCCGCAGTTACTATATAACACTCTACATAACACATTTGATGAGACTTGTTTCTATCCTTACAAACATTACACATGTTACTATAAGCTTCAGTTTGCATCATCAGTGCATTTTACCCGAAGTTGTGGTAGACAAAAGGAAAAGGTACTATAGAAAACTTGACAGCTATGTGAATGAAACGAGTTCATGGGAGGATTTCTAAGAGCAGGATAAAGAAAGTTGTATGACATTTCCGGGTTAGATGGTTGTCTGGGTCAATGAATGGCAGAAGTTACTTGTAATGAGTGCTGGTGAATATGTGCCACCTTGTGTTAGATATCTTGAACACCTTTGTAGTACAGGAATGTGATTAATGGAATCTCTATGATAGACTTGGAGTGTTGGAGTTTCTTTAAGAGGCAGAACTCTTCCACATGAGCAAAGTATGGTGAATTGAGTGCCCTTCATTTGATGTTCCCACGACCAGATCATCTATTATCATTTCATCTTTTTACTTTGTCTAGCCCCATAGATAGATAAGCAGATGACCTGAAGCCAGTGTATCAAGTAGTATCTACCAGATACAGAAGGAACTACATCTGCCCATACCTCATTTGGTTGTGGAATGCCCCGGCTGTCAAATTTTTGCCTGTCAGAGCTGAAGAGGTGCAAAACTGAAAGTAAAGTGATATTTCTCAGTGATTTCCAAGCCTTAATGTTTATTGGCTTTCAATCAGAATTCACAAAAAGGCTGTTCCATACCTTTAATTAGCTGCACTTCTTTAAGAGGTGAGTAATAAAATGAAGTTAAGAAGGCATCTATGTATTTTGGATAGCTGTCTTTGTCCTAGCAGGCTTTTATCTTTTAATTTATATCAAGCAACAAAATATATTATGCTGCACACAATTTATGTGCAATTAGTTTCCATCCATAAATTATTGTTAGACTTTTTCCCCTTTGAAACTATAAAATATCCTTCTTACTATTTATTTATAGTACTATTCTTACTATATTTATACTTACTATTCTTACTATATTTATTTATAGTACTAGTCTTACTATTTACTATTTATTTTTCTTGCACACAGATGATAAAGTTACAAATGTGGAGTGGGCCCAAATTCTTTGATGGTCAGTGTTAAACTTTAGTAAATAATCATATTCTTCACTGATAACATCCAAGATAAAAATACCAGAACATTAATATTTGACTATCTCCAAAACTCAATATATCAGAAAAAACTCCAAAGATTCTAAAAAAAAAATTAGTCTCTGATTATTTTAACCCTTCTAATGTAACTTCTCCCACAAGTTGAAAATGTTACCTTACATAGAAACAGAATGCCATGCTGACTTGACTGTGCTAACTTTGAATGTTTCCCCTATCTTAGCATAATCTCTAGAAATAGGACCATAGGTAAAATATCTAACACACTCCATGGAATATGACAGAGTATTTTATTACTTTGACTTTTTTTGTTGATTGGCTGTATATTTCACCCTTTCCTTACAAGTTAGTGAAGCTATAAACTCAAAGAAGAAATGGAATGGACACAGTCAATCAAAATGCAGTAAAAAGACAAGATGGGAGTACACATATTACAATTCACAAAATATATGAGACATTAAAATGTTGACAACTCATTCTTATGACAAAGATAGTAACAAGAAATGAAAATGGTAAAACATCAATCTAGTCTCATGACAAAGACCAGCTTAGAACAAGAAAAGCTGTACAAATTTACCCCTCATAAGGTAGCTCTTTCTTTTTAGGAACAGGAACACTTCCATATGTTTAGATAAATTATTTCCAAATAACAAGAATCAGCAGAAGAAGGATGGTTTGCAGAAAACAAACCTAACATGTTATAAAGGGATTTCAGTACATCTCCCCAAAAAACAATAATATCATTCTCATTCAGAAATCTCATAGTGGTGAAAAACATGAATAGATATCAGAGAGGAAAGGATTTTTGGACATGATATCTTTTTCTGGACTGTCTGCATGATTGGGATAGACTTGGACAAGTTTTTGCATGCTGGGACTGCCCTGCATTTTAAAGTTTTGCAATATTTATTCCTGCATGCAAAACCTTGTCTAAATTTATCCCAATCATGCAGGTGGTCCATTAAAATATCACCCACAAAAATGCTTGCCTATCACATTTTTGATTGAGAATCATAGCTACAACATCACCCCAACACTAACACAACAGGGGCTGGTACTGTTATATCCGTTTTCCTGCAATTGCCACTCTTGGTACCTGAACTAAAAGCAGTGAGATCCCTCTCTTCTGTTCATGGTTCTCTCCATAATGCTGTCAAGTCACTGAGGAAGAGGAATTCAGAATGCCAAGGAACACAGGATGCAAAGATGGTGTAGGAAGCAGAAAGTGAAGAGTGAAGTGAAGAGCAGAGTGACAGTGTGGATGATTAATAGGGGAAGAGAAAAAATGATCCAGCAATTGGTATTTGGGGTATAAGATGGAGAGCCCCCTAAGACACAGCTTTACCAGTTATTTTGTGTGTATTCTTGGGCAAGTTGCTTACTAGTGATTCAGTTCCCCATCTATTAAATTATGATAATAGCACTTGCATTTGAACATGCTTAATGCAGAAAAAATTCTAAACCATCTTTGAACACCTACATTTTACCAGACTTCATGTTCATCACCCCCATGGAGAAAATGAGCGTGGAGATGGAAATACACTGTAGGAATTGCCTCTTTCACACAAGCTATAGGCAAAGAAATACTTTAAATACTGTGAAGTAACCAGGGTGCCATGAGAAGCACATATGCAGTTCTGCTCATGGTTAGTCCCAAGGCCAGGAACCTAAATTTAAGGATAAGAGTCAAAACAGGGTTACAATTAAGATCTGGATGCTAAAGGCATGTTCAGGAACAAGCCAAGGTCAAAGAACAAGAATGAGAAGCTGCAGGTAATAAGGAAGCATCAAGCTTTGCAAGTAATAATACAATATTCAAGAGAGAGTGCACAAGAGTAAGTATGACCACAGGATACAGAGTCTGAGCATATGGCACTATTGGAGCATGCCACGTTACAGAGCCTAGAACTGAAACAAGTGTCCAGAAGTCTCTGCCTTCAGCTATCAACAGAGAGCAGGGAAACCTATTTACAAGCTCTGTTTCTTAACTAGACTATTATATAAAGTAGGCCTGTTTCTGAATTATTATCAACTGCTCCATTAGCTCAAGTGCTGTGAGCTAAGTATGAACCCTGCTTGTTGTCCAACCTGGGGGGGGGGGTCATTAGGTTCAACATTATAGGATTAATTATTCTTTTAAGGCTGTATGAAATCATATTTTTAAAAATGTTAAAATAATGTTAAGCTTGCAAAGCCAAACAATTTAGAACTTGGAAAAAATAAAATTGTTTCCTTCTGTATATTCATTATAATATAGTCTTTTAATAGATGATTAAATATACACAGGCCTGATGCCTGCTCTGACACATGTTAGCTAGGTGGCCACAGGCCTCTCACAGACTGAGGAATGCCTTGATGCCAGCTGCGATGTCCTATTTGGCTTTGGGGGGCAGAGATGTGTAGTGTAGCCACAGGTGGCCCTCCAGGTGGTGGTGGTGGTTTCAGGGCAGCCTGGTCTTACCCCTCGCACCATCAAAACTCAGGGTCCTGTGCTAGGTGTGCAGGTTCACCTGGGGTACCATGGCGATCAGTAGCAGCACAGCATAGTGGGTTGAGTACCCCTTGGTCCACGCAAATATCTCCTTGTGCATCGCTGTGGGCATGCACAGCAGGGCACACTTGGGATACAGTGGCAGTGTGGGGGGGCCGTGGGGTGCCTTCCTGGAGAAGACCCCTGTGGGGAGGGCAGGGGGTGTAGGCAGTTCCTTGTCCCAGTGATCTGGTTGCCCCACACCCCCCAAGCCCAGCCATCATGGGCTAGGCAGCAGTGCAGCAGAGCAGCTGGCCCGCAAGAGGAGAGAAGGGAATAGGCAGCGAAGGCAGGATGCCTGTGGCAAGCACTTAGTGGCCTGCCAGCCCCAGGGCAGCAGGCAGGGATGGGGGGCTTGGCTGGGAGCCACCTGCACACAGGTCTGTTCAGCCAACTTACAATAGTCCCTGGCCATGTGTGCATGCCTAACCCCCCCGATCTGAAGCTGGGCAGCACATGGCCCTTGGTACAGAGCACCTTATCTCAGAAATGTTGCAAACTCACGAACAGCTTCTGCCTCATGGTTCTACAGGGGCTGCAACTACACACAGATGAGAGACCACCCTTGGGAGCTGGGATGAGGCCTCAAGGTCACTCCCACTGACATTTGGGGCCCTGTGGATGTGCCGGCCCCATTAGAGGAGGATCCTGGACAGACCTTCTTCCTGGACCATCTGGTCACTGCATCAGAGGACCAGCTTTCAGATGCTTGGGTCCAGCGGGTGAAGGATATGACATACCAGGAGAGGTGGATGCTGGAAAATGTGGCTTGTGAGGACATGCGGGACTGCTGCTCACCTCAACTCCACATGGGTATGGAGCCAGAGCTACCTGCAGTGGGGCCAGGACATGCCAGCCCTGTGGTCCTGGGCACTCTCTCCCAGAGAGAGTGAGAGAGCCACCCACACTAGGAATGCACAGGCTGACACCTCCCCAGGGCAAGCCCCCTTCCTGCTGCACTCACTGCAGCATGCACACCCACAAAGGAGTGGCCAGAAGCCAGGGTACTGGCAGCCTGTCCCTGGCCTCTGCCCCTAGTTGCCCCAACCCCATGGGCCCCCATCCCAGGATGACACACAAAGGACATTGTACATAGTTTTCATGGGGAAGGTGTTTTATTTTTGGTGGGTGGACACTGTTTGTTGAGAGGAAGGGGCAACTCTGTTGGAGAGGGAAGGGGGGGTCTGTTTGATGTGAAGGGAATAAAAACTTGTTCTTGTGAGACATGTCTGTAGTGAGCATGGTGCTGGGAGTGAGTGAGGGGGAGGGGGGAGGATTCTGTGGACTAAAATGGAGAGTGCTGGAGAAGGTGGTCAGCCAGTGCCTCCTGCATCTGGTGCCATGACCCATGCTGGCAGGTGCAGTGGCTCTCCTGGGGCCTCAGCAGAGATAGAACCTGCTGTTGCAGCCACTGCAGGTGGTGGTCTCAGTGCCAGGCTTCCTCTGTGTGCCACACCTTCTCCCAGGCTTCATGGAACAGCTCCCCCCAGGCATAACAGATGTTATGCAGCACACGTGCTGTGAAAATGACTGAGAGGATGTTGTCTTCAGTGAACTCAAGGCAGGCAGTGATGGTGGACCAGCAGTCCTTGAGGAGGCTAAAGGCACACTCCACCAGGGCATGGGTCCGTCCCAGGCAGCGGTTGAAGTGGGTCTGGTTGGGGTCCAGGTGCCCAGTGTAGGGCTGCATGAACCAGGGGAGAAGAGGGTAGGTGGGGTCCCCAATGAGGAGAGGCAGGATGGGAACAGCACCCAACTGCAGGTCTGGCAGCCCTGGTGCAAAACATCCACTTTTCACCAGGCCTGGAAGGCCAGAGTTCCAGAAGATACAGGCATCATGGGCACTGCCCACCCAGCCAGTGATCACACGTGTGAAGGTCCCATGGTGATCCACAACAGCCTGGAACACCATGTAGTGAAAGCCCCTCCAGCTGTCATAGGGGCAAGCTCCATGGCGTGGGCAGGTGATGGGGATGTGAGTCCCATCCAGGGCCCTCCTATACTGGGTTAGTCCCAGGACATGTAACCCCACCACCACCAGGCAGTCATGCACATAGAGCACGGTGTCTGCCAGCACATCCTGGAGAGCGCCACATGCTTCCAGGACAGCCTCACCAGTATTAGCCTTGCCGACAGCAAACAGATGGCCAATGCACTACAGCCTGGCAGGTGTGGCCAGCTTGAACAAAGCAAGGGCTAGGCAGGTGTCCACAGGATGGGGCAGCCACATCCCAATGTCCAGCCTCTTTGGCTGTGGCTGAAGCTGCTCCAGGAGATCCTAGATGGTGGCCCGGGTCATGCAGAATGCCTCCAGCCACTTCTTATCATCCTAGGTGTACACTGTGCAGCCACCACTCCTGGCTGATCCATTGGGCCCAGAGAAGGAGACCTGGGAGGGGGATGGCATCCAGCTATGGCATCCAGAAGCCCCACACTGGCATCCCTGCAAGGGTCCAGCCATACAGATGGGGTTGAGGTGACAGGCATGCAGCAGCAGCCCTGGGACTGAGCATGGCAGCCTGGTAGGTGATTGCTGTATCTGCAGGACTCAGGCAGGCCCAAATGGCTGTGGGCCAGCTTGAGCCTGGAGCACTAGTTGTCACTGGCAAGGGCAGAGGCAGGAACAGCTATAGCAGAGAGAGGCACAGGTGGCAAGGAGAGCATTGCTGCATGCTGTCCCTGCACTGCTCATGCTGTTCCTGGCCAGGGGAATGGATGGCCAGAGGGGCTGCCTTTTGAAGATGGCTGCCGGCAGCTGCAGCAGTAGCCTGGAGCTCTCCCTAGTGGTGGCAGGGGCCCATTGCAGGGCCCCAGGTAGCGAGAGCAAATTGGCATCAAATCTTCTACTGATTCGCTGCATGTGTAGATGTCTGCCCAGCATCATTTACTCATGAGTAATTTACTCATGAGTAAACTGATGCCGCATCAGATGCACTGGTGCCGCATCAGATGCCCCCTATGTTGCAAAAATAACTCTTTTGTGATTAAAACCCATTAAGGAGTTTGATGTAAAAATGTTATATCAAAGAGAAGCTGTCATATTATAGAAATTATATTATATTTTCCCATAGGAGATATATGCCATGTTCTAGCCCTACACTTTTGTACATATATGCACATATTGACTGTTCTGTGAAATCTTGACATTTTTCTACATATTTCTGTCCCTGGTCCTATTCAAATGTCTGACCCCTGGTACTTCTCTACTCCTTTTCATTTGCCTTGGGGACAGTGATAGAAGCTTTTAAGTGACCATCATCCAGTATATGCTGTCTGATATACCCTGTTGCTGCTAATTTTTTTCCTTTTTGGCAGCTGAGTACGTAGTACAGTGGTAGTGTTGCTATTGTGCCCCTTGGAAATTGCCTCACTAAGAAAAAAAATAAAGATGATAAAAAAGTGCCCATACTGTGGAATAAGCTCCCTCCAGAGGTGAAGCAATCGCCTACCTTGGAAATCTGTAAAAGAAGACTGAACAGTCACCTTACTGGGGTCACCTGACCCCAGTTGTCTTTCCTGCCTGGTACAGGGGGCTGGATCCAATGATTTCCTGAGGTCCCTTTCAGCCTTACAATCTATGGATCTATGAAAAAAATCAAGATAAAATAAATTTACTTTCATCTCTATTCTGCATCCTATTCATACTTGTTTACTGAATCCGGTCACACTTCCATCATTAGCAAATGAAAGAATCAGTATATATCATTGAGTTACAGCAACTGCTGGGTCATATCAATAATCCTTTTAGGCCAGTTTCCTGTCTGACAGCAACAAATAGTTGAGACTTTAGAGCAGGGCTGTCACATTGGTGGCCCATGGGCCCCTGCAGCTGCCTCTCACATGGCTCTATGGCAGTGGAAGGCCACGGGATATGCTGTGTGCCTGGCTGCACTAAAGCTAGACAACCCACATTAAAGGAGAATATGTACAGGGCATACAGCCCACAGACACCTATAGGCACTTTTCTCCCAGGGGACAAGGCACCATGTCCTGACAGTTTTGTTCACACAATGGGGACACAGGGCTGTCAGTGTTGTTCATATGGTGAAAAGTGAATCCTGGGGCCCCTTCAGCATATGTCCTGCATGCTGAACAGTACGTGGCCCAAAGCGGGACAGCGCCACTTTAGAGGCAAATACATGGGCCCCTACAGCATGCCTATATGCATACGACATGTCTACTATGTTCCATCCCCTGTCATACCCTCCCTGGAATCAACCATCACTGGTTTATCAGTATCAGAGGATGCATCCTTGACTGTCCTATTTAATAGTTCTCAGTGGGAGTGTCCTCCATGAATTTGCATATTGCCTTTTTTTAACCTGGCTATATTATCTGCCTCAACAATCTCTGTAGCAACAATTTAAGTTACCAAGTTAACAATATCCTGAGTAAAAAAATACTTTATATTGGGGTAGACTATATATCCTTCTATACAGAGATAGTTGTAGGCCTGTAAGGTACATTGACATAACTGATGCCATTTTTTCCAATGGACACCATTAACTGCAAACGAAATGAGCACAAAGACAATGTAAACCACTGTTGTAGCAAAACAATATGTAGATAGCTGTAGACTGTAGAAAAACCAGATAGACTAGAAAAGCAAAACAAGTTCAAGGATGGCATTGTAGGTAAGAAGTAAATTGTAAAGAAACAGGATGAAGATGACAGATTGATGAGGAAACAACTGCTGTAAAAGGTAAATAGTGAGGATCTATACCCTGACCACATATAGAATATATAGGAGAGGCTGTAAAGGGGTATAAGACCCTAAGGAAAAAGCTTCAGTTTTGGGAGCTGTCACCAAGCAAAAGGAAACCACACTGGTCAAAACAGCAGCCCCCAGTGCCATGATGATGCTAGGCTGTCTGAGTCATTGTGCATCACTCAGAAGGCCTGCATACAAGTGACTTTATACACTATTTGGGGTTTTGCTTGAGTAGTGGTATTGCTTAAGTGTTCAATAAATTAGTATCTGAGACCAGAATAGTCTCACTAATCATTTTTTTCTGTTCAAACCACCCCTTAATCAAAATTAAGTATAACAGTAGCTACTATAGGACTTCAAATCACTGTAGTGCTTTTGTGAATTTTGTATTTATTCCAAAAGGGGAAAGATAACCCTACCTCCAAGATAAAGTAAAATCCATTATGCAGTACTGAGTTTATAATCAGATGATGATCACCCACATAAGAATAACTTCTGTCTTTTGGTACACTAAGAGGAACTATATATTTTCAATGTGAACAGCAAAGAACAAAGGGTGTGTATACAAGTGCTCTAGGAGGAGGGGTACATTGAATTTGATCAACTCTTGGGAGCCGCTTTAATTAAAATGTCCACACTGTCTCATATATTCAGCATCCCACATTTCAAAATGGCTATGGGGGTGCTTCAACTAAAGCTCATTTGACAAGCTTTAGTTAAAGCTCACCTGCTGCCATTTTGAAATGTGGGATGCTGAATACATGAGACACTGCAGCACGCTGGAGTATTTTGATTAGAATGCTTCAGCAGAATTAATTGACAATTAATTGAGTCTGCTCCAATGCATTCTAATTAGAATGTGTTGAAGCACATGTAAAATTGCCCAAAGAATGTATCAGTGTATCAAGGTTTTCATTAATGGGTGCCACATCTCTGAGAACAAAATAGTTCCTGAAGTCTACATGAAAATTCTTAGAAATCATAATGCACAGTTCATTGAATACAGACAGTTATCCATTTCATAGGTGCTTGTACTACCTCCCTCTTAGATGGTTCTGATAGTGCTGCCAAACTAACTTATCAATTACAAAGTGGCCCTGTGGTCTGACTAAAAGGGAAAAAATATCAAAAGCATTTTTTTCAGTTGGTATATAGTATTAGAAGGGGAATGAAAACCACGGAAATCAGAAGGGAACGATGGTGCCAATAGGAAGTCTGAAAAAAGTTTAACTTTAGAGCACCCTCTTTTGTTTTGAACAATACATAGAGAAGGAAGAGGTTGTAATTTGGGGAAATTGCTATATCATGTTCTGTGGGTGATTAGAGTAAAAAACCCTGTAGATAAAAAGGCAAAGTGTGGCAAAGGGTATAAAAAATGTGAAAAGAAACAATAAATGTAAAGAGATCACCAGATAAGCATAGTTGGGATTAAAAAGGAGGAGAGCGGACACAAGAAATGAATGCATTTTCCTGTTCACAAATATATTTAATCATATCATTTCAAATAGGACAGGTTGCAATTTGATGGAATGAGCAGAGTGAATGATGAGGTCATAAATTCTAAACCCATGTTAACTACTAAGTGGTTTTGGAGAATTCCTAACTTCTGACCTCTATCTCCCTTATATAAAATGTTTTTTGAATGATTTAGTAGAAAAATGTTTATAAATTTCCTTGAACATAGTAATTGCTCCTAATTAGACATAAATGTTAAATAAAGTTGAAAAAATTCAAATTCTGTGTAATCCCAGACAAATATAACCTGAACTATAAGTCAGGTTTAAGATATGTAAATATGCAATGCAGCTAATGACTAGTAGAATTTTAACAGTGTTTACGGCAAGTCACTTTTTACTTCTTATACTTTTTAAAGTAATTATTTTTATGAGCAGATAAAGCCATCTAACACCTTATATAAGGAAGTGAATTAGGGAAAAAATTCTAAGGCCTGTATTCTAAACTGTCCAAGTTAACAAATATCCAAATCAGTCTCTTTATAAAAGTTTCCAAAAGACGAGGGAAGGAAATTTTCACTAGTCCAAACATAAAGGCATGGAGATTAAAACATGTTAATGCTCTGTTTCATAAACAAGATAAACATGGGACTGAAAATTAATGGACCAAAACTGATGCATCAAAGCCTGGATGAACAGAGTCTTGAGAAGATACTTAATTCTTCTCACAACGCTTTCTGCAAGTTGGGAGTCGACTGGGAAAAAGCATAATTGGAAAATGATGCCAAAAGAACCTGTAAACGTTAGTCATGGCTGCTGCACACACCACCTTTTGGGGCATGTCCAGACGAGTGCGGATGAACAGTATGAGGAGCTGCAGACCTGTCCGCAGCAATATACACAGCACATGCCGCACACGCAGACATTTCTTGTGCTGCTACTTTGCATCACAGTTCCTGGCCCCAGCCTCTCCTACCTGACCTGGGGTAACCTACTACACACCAGATCACATGTGGCATGGGCGATCTCATGGAAACGCACGTTCCCATTTGTGGTAATGTGCCCTTAGATGTTATTACCACCTCCACTGGCTTCAGCTAATTTTTGAGTACCAACTGGAACATAAAATTTGAGTTTCTGGTGTTGCCCTACTCCTTATGTTTCTTTTAACATCCCCACCTTATTTATTCTTTTTCCTTTCTCTCTCTCTCATTGCTTTGTTTTTTTTTTTTTGGAGGGGTTGGTTTTTTGGGGTTTTTTTTAAGTCTGGTTTGACTGGTCTAAGCAGCTTCTTTTGAAGCTTAGGAACAGCTGAAAATGCAGCTTAAAAACCCCCCAAATTACCAGACAATGGTACAAATTTATCACAGTTTTCAGTGGCTGATGGGATTACATACTATGCCTTTCTTTCTCTAGTAGAGATTCACTGCAAGTAAGTGTCAAGTCCAGGAGCACAATTTTTAGTTTCTCTCCAATGTTTTCCACTTTCCTTGTATATGCAGTTGTCTTGTTTGGTCTTCAAGAAAATAGAATAAGACTTCAGCAAGAACTGCAGATTCAGACATCTAAACTAACAATATATCTTTTCTCCAAAATGAACAGTCTTTTACTATATTTAATACTACCTGAATACTCTCAAACAAGTCTTTTTCCTCCTTTTAAATATTTTCAATTGCTAAAGGGAGAAAGAATAAGGAAAATCATTAAAATGAAAGTCTTTCTTAATGCTTTATATTTAAAATGTCTAATAGCCTCCTCCAAGTATTCACTGTATTTACCATGACCTCATTCACGTTCAATATTGTAAGCTGCAATGGTTTAAATTTGGGCTGGAGTATGCTATAGAGCCTGCACTATAGATCCTATACACAGCATTATAACAATGGCAGGGTGAATTTGGAGGGATCCAAAGAAGCACTGGGGAACAGAGAAAATAGTCACATGAAGCATTTTTAAACACTTCCTCTGTAAAATACTGAACATCAAAATAACGGAAAGAAAATTCACTTGCCTTCTTTCTGAAGAGTTCTAGTGTCAAATTAACATATATAATACAAGGATTTTAGCTCTGTAATTTTCAAAAGAAATATTTAATAAGCCTAAGCCTTTAAAAAATTGAAAGGACTACAGAATATCTTGTTAAGTAGAATCATTAAATGGGCAATTTTTTGTGCCTAGTAGTTAAGCAACTTTTAAATCCTTCTAATAAATATTCCCACTGAGTGCTGAATGAATTTTCACATTGTCAACAGAATGTATACAGTTACCGCTTTAAATATCATTTGGAGGTTGATTTATTTTTATGATTCATGTATGAATTCCTAAAACTCTTCATTAACTGCCTGTGCACCCACATGTTGTTCATGAAATAACTCTTCATTTTATTCAGAATTAATGAAGAAGATAGATAGTACTATCAATGCTACTAAAACAGCCATTTTCTCCTCCAGTGAAATAAGATGGGATTTCATCTGCTTTCAATAATTTTTATCAATATCTAACTGGGTGGCTATTGATAGACATGAAAATATTAAAACCAGTATATTCTTTTATTTCAAGATTATATGGTTCACAAATTTTTGTGGGTCAGTTGAATGCTTTCCATCATGATTGTACCAATGTTGTTTGAGCTCAATTAGTCCCAGCTGGATAAAGATCAATATTTTCTACTTTCACAAACGTGTAAAGAGATTTTAGCTCAGAAGTCAGTATTCAAAAAAAAGCATAGGCTTATTACTTTATGCTAAGACAACTCCAGGCTCGCCATTGAAAATTATTCTCTTTTAGGGACTTCTTTTGTCTAGCTCACAACTTAGACCTAATTTCACTCTACCTGCCTCCTTATCACTGAAATACTCCATGCCTTTTCAAAGTCTTGCTTTTGTTTGTAAAAACACATTCTTTCTGATTGATAATAATTTTAATTTAATAGTTCTTTGTTTTAATTAAGTAATTATTTGCCATCACAAAGATGCATAGTTCTCCTTTTGTTACATCCTTTTAGCTTGGGAGTGTTGACCTATCCTAAGAGCTTTCACTCTTCTGTCTTTTGGCTCCTACTCATAAGGTAGGAGTAATCAGCCTCAGAGGGGCAAAAGAGACCAATGTTTGATTGTGGAGATTTTTGGTCTTCAAGCATTTCTGTGATAGCTGAGATCATAACATCATCTGATGTCATCATCTAAAAGAATTGTCTAACCTGGGACTCCTCTATCCTTGGTGATAATTAAAGAAGGTATAAACAGAAAGGGATGCCCATTTTATTTAAAAAAAACTTAATGAATTTAAAATTATTTGATTTATTTTTAAATTTCTTAATGGCTACACAATCTGGCCATTGGTGTTTGTCTGATTTCTTGAAGAGTCACAGCAAGAGTGGTCTCTGAGGAGAGATTTGATGGAAAATGGAGAAACCAAAATCCAGTTTAGAGGTTATCAATTGTTGCATGCATATGATCCCCTTATCGGTGCTACTAAATATTAAAATTTTCAAATTTTTTTTCCGGTATTAACCTTTCAGTAAGAGATTTATTTAAATGAAAGTGGTGATTCATTGAAAGTTCAGATAAACATCTCTATATTAGTGGCTTTATAAGCTTCTCAAGATTCCTTACTCTAAATAGCAATATTATAACATAAGTGCATTTCAATTATATAGATTTCAGATGCCTGTAAGATTGTAGTACGATTGTAAAAAAAAAGAAGAATTGATACATACATGGTCCGCCAAAGGAAAAATCCATTTTGTCTACTTTGCACTGAAATCTTTTGTTCTCAGGAAACACACATTTTAAAATAAGTATTTAAAATCTGTTAACAGTCTTAGATGTTGTGCATACCATGGATATTACTGTTTCATTTCCACTCTGCTTCTACACACCAGCAGTCAGCTCTGCAGTATTTTTCTCATTTTTCTGTTGACTGGCACTTGGAAACACCCACTTCATTCCTTTACAGCTTCACTCACTGAATCATTTTCAATTGTGTTGAAGCAAGTCTAGTGCACAGATGAAAAATCATATCTAGGTACTCTATACTGCTTTTCAATTTTTTATATCCCTTCCTTGGGTTTGCCAAACTGAATGTTTTTAAAGGAAATGTGAAAACTGCACTTCTGCTACTAATAAGATTCCAATATACACTGTAGTTTCAACATTCTTTGAATTATATTTTTTCTCTAGAATATATGGTGGTAAGTCAGAAATAATGACTCTTTTACTTGTTTGATATCACATCTAACTGTAAGTAGCAAATGAAGTGGTAATGTGCAAAATAACCCCTTCTCATGTAGAATGTTTTGAAGCATCAGCAAATAGAAAAATCTTGTGTCTTTATATTGCATACTTGTAAGTGAATAAGTAAGAGAATTGGGGATGAAGCATAATCTTAAATACAAGCTATCTACATTCAGATTTTGGACTGCATTTCTTGGGACTTCAACAGTGCCTCCAAAATTTCAGGACTTGTGGTGGTTTCCTAGTCGCGGATATAGATGCCAACATAATGAAAAATGACACTTGAACAGAATACAGGAGAAGAAAGACAAAACAGGCAGGATTCTATTTCACTTGATGCATCAACCTATCCCACTACATAAGCTATATTTTTAGCATACGGTTTCTAATTCTATTATCCGTGTAGTTTGGACTGGCCCAGCTGGTACATGGCTACAAGCCTGCATAAACTGGGTGTGCCTTAAGTCACAAAATTCTACTTAATAAAAAACCTTGACTAATTGTTATTACATAGAAGAGAAGGGACCTACTACCATGCTTTAGCCCCAGTAGCTGAGTAATTGGGGAAGTTGCCCTAAAAGTGGGTATAGCCAGGTTAAAACTCCTTCCCCTCACCTGGAGTTATTATACAAACTTATTCTTTCCCTTTGCACATAGCAGTTTTGACAAGCTCTTACCTTACAAATATATTGTAATTATGCCAAACCAATTTTTTTTTTCATTTTAGGGATGTACAGACGCTCTTAATGCAGCACCTATTGCAGCATTATAATGATGGCTCTTTAAGAAGTCTTGAAGTAGTATCCCTGCATGTTTTATGCTGCAGCCTTGTGTGCATTTGCTAGGCTGCCACATCACTGAGAAGTAATGAAAACTGTTCAGAACTATTGAACACTTTACACATTTTCACAGCTGATGAACACAAATATTATTTAGCATCATGCACTTGTGATTCCTCCTGACACTGGGCCATGAAAGCAGCTGCGGTTGCCAAGTTCTAAAAAGTATCCTTAAAACCCTAAAATAAATGTTTCATTCCTCTTTCCTTAGAAGACACTCAGACCCTGGCTTTAAACAATTATCCATCTTTGTCCTGTCTTTGTCTTGTTGGGGACAGCTGCTAAATTTCCCACAATTAGACAAATACACAAATACACACATTCACACACGCATGCACAAACACAAATGGCAATAGTCATAAATGAGTGACATAAAAGATGTCTTTATTCCCTGTACAATCCAGATACTCTGAGCTCTAGTCCAGCTGTTAACTGAAAAAAATATCATTTTTCTTTTTAACTTCTGTAAGTAATGACTACTCACATGAATAAGTACAAGATCTACCTCTTCTTATGTGGGGCAACTTTAAAAAAATGTATCAGGTAAGTGGAAGGAAATTAAGGTGTTTTCATTTGTTACATTATTAATAGTGTATCAGCACTACTAACGTATCCCCAAAACTAATAATGAATGTAAGCATTTTAATTCCAGAAGACATACTATCTATATATATATGTATATCAAAGTGCACACTGACTTATACAATGTCCAAGACTTGTGCTGTAAATGCTATCTAGATAATGTATACCATACCTTTCAAAATGAAAAAGTACACTGTAGCAAAGGCTACATTTATAATAATAATAATACAATAGACTGCTGAAAAAAATATTACCAATAGCACTGCTCCCTCTAACAACTTTTCACGTTTCTCTCTTCCTGTATATTTCTTTTGTCATTTCTGAAGGAATCTCCATCAATACTTAAGAAAAAGTTTAATATGAGATATAGAGATGACAGATTTTAAAGGAGTCCATTCTTTAAGAAGGCAAAATACCTCTCTACAAATATGTGAGTTTAATAGGTACTAGACCAATGTTCTATCCAGGCTTATGCATTTGTTTTCCCTTTCAAAGCTACAACTGATGCACTAAAATGCAATTGCTGTCACTTTTAATATAGGTGCAGTAGCCTACAATATATATATGTACAAGATCATACTCCAAGTAAGTCTTTTAATTCTCTACTGAGAAAATAAATCTTGGAGAGGGAAATTCAGTGGATCTTTTTATAAAGTGCTGAAAGAAAAATATAAATTCAGATTGTTAAAGTGGAATTTCAATTCTTTTCACTTGTATAATTTTGTCCTCCAAACTGAAATCTAAATCTGTGAAATTAGTCAAAGTGCTGGTATACTGCACAGAAAGGAAAAAAAGTATTAATGTTAAGGATACTGTAAATGCATAGCTTCAAACATACTGCTTCAGCAGCTATCTTCAAGTAATCAGAAGGTGACATTCAATGATGTATTGATTATGCATTAGTCACAATTGAACTAGAAGTATTAAACTATGTAGGGTGTAAAGAAAATCTTTGTAGAACCTTTGTGGCACTTACAGAAATAATAATAATAAGCTGGCAATATTATAATGATGTGGGCTTGAATGTCATTCAATTCGATTTGGGAAAAACACCAACGTTTAATGTAAAACAGTATCTAGGTTAATTGATACTTTAAAATGGAACATGCCCAGCTGAGAAAAGGAATGCTTTTGTTTTTCCCCACTTTAAGGTCTTCATGTAGATGGAAAATAAAATAGACCTTATTAGACACATGCCTCTTGGCTCTGCCTTAATAGTTAGCTACTTACTGAAACTGAACAACGCATTTAAAAGTGCAATAGTCTTTTCAATAAACATTAAAAAAACTCTCTTATAATCAAATTATTTTAGATGTATTTATACCCAGTAGTTGGGAGAGTATGTTATACCCACTAATTAGGAGTGTATGTACTTATTTTTCTAGGTCTTCAGTGCAGGTATTTAAATAAATCAGTGTTGGGATATAAAGGTATACCATTGATTATCTCTACATTTGGTCCATTGTATCAGATTCTGTGGAATCATGATATGGCCTCTTTTTTGTTTTGCTTCATTTTGTTTTTGAGTCCTTCCTCAAGGACTTTGAGTACTTCCCTATAACTTCTACCTCTTACCAGTTTTAAAGTCTTGCCTCTCCTCCCATTTTTATGGTCCTTTTATTTCCTTCTGTTAGGTCTTCCTATTAGGCACTGAGGAAAAAGGAAAAGAGTGGCTGTCAAAAGATTAAATAGGAAAGAGTTGCTCCTGCTCTTGCTACTGTTTTATTTGGTATTCATGGGATAAAAGGAAGCAGTTTTCATTTTTCTGTTTGTACTATTGGTCATGGCTCTGCTGTTCTTTTCTTTCTCCCACTTCTGTTTTCCTTTTAAATTGGAATTTTGATACATGGAATTAAAACATTCTTAGATGCAGTTTCTTTCTTGTTAAGGAAATGATGAAAACTATCAGATTTGAGAAGTTAGTTACTTCAGGCCATAATTTCTATTTTTTTATTATTCAGAAGTTAATCAGGACCAAAGATCTGGCTATAATTGTCTATAGTTACACTAGGCACTCTATACTTGCTTTGTATCAGATCAGGGTGTAAGAATATTAGACCATTTTTCTTTATTTCTTTATTTTTCTTTATTTGCACCATAATGAGACAGCATCCCACACAGAACCGTATTTTCAGGGCCACAACCTGCTTTTGGTATTAAAGATAGAAATACATTGAATATAAAAATATATAATAACTGTGTATACTGTACTTTTAAAGTAAGGACCTGAGGAAATACACTTTATTTTTTTTTTGCCAATAGTACACAACAACTTTCCTAGTCAAATGAGTTTCAGACCCTCACCTCATGTAAGTCAGTGTAGTAATCTTTCATTTTATGGGAATTCACTATCAAATAGGTTCACTTCCCCATTTGCCCTGCCTCTTAAACCAAAAGGTTGGGCTTCACATTCCTATAGCCAACAGGTCATCCCTCCAAACTAAACATATGCATAAAAGTGCAACAATATTTGAAAAAATTATCCTGGCACACATCCAGGAGGGCCTTGCGGGGGAATGCATGCTCAGGGGCAACCAACATGGGTTCATCAGTGGCAGGTCTTGTCAGACCAACCTGGTGGCCTTTTACGATCAGGTCACCAAATCATTAGACGCAGGGGTTGCTGTGGATGTAGTCTTTCTGGACTTCCAGAAGCCTTTCAACACTGTCTCTCACCCTGTCCTCATCAAAAAGCTGGGAGACTGTGGTGTTGATGCCCACACAGTCAAATGGGTCGCCAACTGGTTGGAGGGCCGTACCCAGAGGGTGGTAGTGGATGGGTTCTTCTCGACCTGGAAGGACGTGGGCAGTGGGGTTCCGCAGGGCTCGGTCCTCGGGCCCGCACTGTTCAACATCTTCATCAGTGACTTGGATGAGGGGGTAGAAAGCACCCTGTTCAAGTTTGCTGATGACACTAAGATGTGGGGGGATGTGGGTGCACTAGAAGGGTGCAATAGGCTACAAGCTGACCTTGACAGGTTGCAACGGTGGGCGGATGAGAATAGGATGGGGTTTAACATTGATAAGTGCAAGGTGTTGCACATGGGGAGGAAGAACCGGCACCACACTTACAGGTTGGGGAACTCCCCTCTTGCCAGCACGGAGACGGAAAAGGATCTTGGAGTCGTCATTGACTCCACGATGAACATGGGCCAGCAGTGTGGGGAGGCAGTCAAGAAGGCCAACCGCACCCTGTCATGCATCCACAGATGCATCTCGAGCAGGTCCAGGGAGGTGATCCTCCCCCTCTATGCGGCACTGGTCAGGCCGCAGCTGGAGTACTGCGTCCAGTTCTGGGCGCCACACTTCAAGAGGGACGTGGACGATGTGGAAAGAGTCCAGAGGAGGGACACTCGTATGATCAGGGATCAGCAGGGCAGGCCTTATGAGGAGAGGCTACAGGACCTGAACCTGTTTAGCCTCCACAAGAGAAGGTTAAGGGGGGACCTTGTGGCCTGCTACAAACTGGTCAGGGGGGATCAGCAGGTATTGGGGGAGTCCCTGTTCCCCCGTGTGCTGCCAGGAGTGACCAGGAATAACGGTCACAAGCTGGCGGAGGGTAGGTTTAGATTAGATATTAGGAGGCGCTACTTCACAGTCAGGGCGGCTAGGGCCTGGAACCGGCTTCCAGGGGAAGTGGTGCAGGCTCCTAGCCTGGGGATTTTTAAAAGGAAGTTAGATGAGCACCTTGCCGGGGTCATCTGACCCCGGTGCTCTTTCCTGCCAAGGCAGGGGGTCGGACTAGATGATCTACCTAGGTCCCTTCCGACTCTAGCTACTATGAAACTATGAAACTATAATATATTAGGTCCCAAATTAGAAAATCACATAACACCTGAAGGGGGGAGAGGGAGTTAGGAATAACAATGATGAAATAAGAACAAAGGAAGGTGTCAAAAAATCTTCCAAATACATGTTTTTGGAAATATACTAAAAAAAGTCCTGCTCACTCTACACATTGGACAAGTGAATTTCTAGTGTCAGTGCATGTTTCCTGCACCTTGGCAAAATTTAGCCTCTTTCCTCAAAGCACAGAGAAAGGAAAAGTAAAAAAAATGAACAAGGAGCCATTCTCCTTTATTTGCGGGGAAAAAAAATAAGGAAAATCTCCACATGTTCCTGAAATGAAGAGCTCTCCTTTCTCCCCAGCAACACTATTCCTAACTACCAAGTGAAAACAGGATGAGAAGAGAAAATATCCTATCTCCCCATATATAGGACAGGAAAAAAAAAAAAAGATTTCCCAGATTGGAATGAACTAGATTGGATCAGAGAAGAGAAAGAGAAACTGACAGATACAGAGGAAGTGAGTTTTTAGTGGTGGTGAAGAGAAAGAGAAAGCACAGTATGGAAGTTACTATAAGTAATAGTTTAGGGATTTCATAGATTTCATAGACATTAGGGCTGGAAGGGACCTCAGGAGATCATCGAGTCCAGCCCCCTGCCCAAAGGGCAGGAAGTCAGCTGGGGTCATAGGATCCCAGCAAGATAAGCATCCAATTTACTCTTGAAGGTGTTCAATGTAGGTGCTTGAACCACCTCCACTGGCAGACTGTTCCAGACCTTGGGGGCTTAGACAGTAAAGAAATTCTTCCTTATGTCCAGCCTGAAACGGTCTTGCAGGAGTTTGTGACCGTTCAACCTCGTCATCCCTTAGGGCGCTCTGGTGAACAAACGTTCCCCCAGATCCTGGTGGTCACCCCTGATAAACTTATAGGTGGCCATCAGATCACCCATGAGCCTACACTTTTCCAGGCTAAAGAGTCCCATGTCTCTCAGCCTGTCATCGTAAGATCTGTTTTCCTGACCTCTGACCATGCACATGGCTCTCCTCTGGACTCTCTCAAGCTTCTCCACATCCTTTTTGAATTGTGGAGCCCAAAACTGGACGCAGTACTCCAGCTGCGGCCTCACCAAGGCCGAGTACAAGGGGAGAATGACGTCCCAGGATTTGCTCGAGAAGCATTTATGGATGCAAGCGAGCGTTTTGCTCGCTTTATTAGCTGCAGCATCGCATTACAGGCTCATGTTCATCTTGTGGTCAATGATGACCCCCAAGTCTCTTTCTTCTGTAGTGCTATCCAACGTAGCACTGCCGAGCCTATAAGGATGCTGCAGGTTTTTCCTCCCAGGGTGGAGAACCTTGCATTTTTCGGTGTTAAACACTTTCAGGTTCTTGTCCACCCATTTGCTGAGCTTGTCCAGGTCAGCCTGGATCACCCGCCTATCTTCTAGCGTGGATGCTTTGCCCCAAAGTTTGGTGTCATCAGAGAACTTGGCCAGTCCGCTTCTGACTCCAATGTCCACATCATTAATGAAGATGTTGAACAGGATGGGTCCCAGGACAGAGCCTTGAGGGACCCCACTGGTCACAGGGCACCACAATGAGTGACTGTCATCGATTACAACCCTCTGGGTCCGACCACGGAGCCAGTTTCCCAGCCAGCAGATCGTGGTGGAGCCAAGGCCACAACTGGGCAGTTTGGCCAAGAGGTGATCGTGGGATACCAGATCAAAGGCTTTTTTGAAGTCAAGATATATGACATCAATCTTATCTCCCTTGTCCAGGTGAAGCAAGACCTACCCACAACAAAACCGTGCTGGCTATCCCTCAGGATGTTGGCCTCGGCCAGTCCATTAAGGATGGCCTCTTTAATAAACTTTTCTAAGATCTTCCCCAGGATAGAAGTCAGGCTAATGGGCCTGTAGTTAGCCGGATCCACTCTCCTCCCTTTCTTGAAGATCGGCACCACATTGGCCTTCTTCCAGTCTTCGGGCACTACACCAAAGTGCCAGGAATTTTCAAAGATCCGTGCCAGGGGCTGGGCTATGACGCTCACCAGCTCCTTGAGTACCCTGGGGTGCAGATTGTCAGGGCTGGCTGACTTGAAGGTGTCCAGCTTCTCAAGGTGTTCCTTCACGAGGTCAGCATTTATGGAGGGTAGGGGATCCCCATTACCCGGATCTCCCTGTCCCATAGCAGGCATGGGCGTCCCATGGGACTGATGCAAAGTACCTATTTAATAGGTTGGCTTTTTCCTGGGCGTCAGTTGTCAGTTGCCCCATCTGGTTTAGCAGTGGTCCAACATTGCCCTTGCTTTTCCTCCGGCTCCCCACATATCTGAAAAAGGACTGAAAAAGTCCTCAAAATTAACACCTAACATTCTACAAAAACAAACAACCCCCCCGCCCCGCAAATTGACCTTTACTTTCCCTCATTTGTGTACATGGTGTAAAAAAATTCAAGTTTCCTTTTCTGAAGTAAAAGAAAGCAACAAGCAATTTCCTCAATCCATAGTGAGTTAGGAGACTAACATGCATTTGTTAAAAAAGTGAACACACATTTTTTAATAACAGTTGCATTTTACATATTAATGAAGGGAAATAAAGTAGATGCTTTATTTGATAATTTATTACACAGCAGTAATTTCAATTACTGAATTTCAATAGTTACTGGTAATGTAAATTGTTAATAAGAGTCTAGGGGCCCTGATCCACATTCAAATTAAAGCTAGCTAGAAACTAGCTAGATTTGTTACACATTTTCAAGCACTAATTTTATAGCTGGTTGGCTCTTGTAGCCCGATAGTCATATCTATTGTGTGATAATTATTTTGCATGTGTGGCTGGTCTAAATTTATTGTGTCATTAACCAGTTAATTGAATATAAGTAACATGTAGCAGGGACCTAGAATACACCTGCTATTAATTATTGACAAATCTGGAAAAGGCATGCTACTCTAATACAAATGTATTTTACAAATTCCATGCCATTTATTCTTCAGTATTATGGATTACTCTTCTGGAGTGAATGCAATGTCCTGCATTCGGATGTGTAGATCATCAACTTTATGCTGCACTCTCAAACCCCATAGCCAGCCATAAAAGGATCTCCCCACTGTAATGTTAGCATAATATCCGGCCTTCTTGCTCCTAGTGTGGGAACCACATAGCTGTGCATTTCCTAGGCTTTGCTGAATCATTGCCATGGTTATGAGTCCTTTCATGATGTGGACAGAAGAGATACAGCATCCAGTGTATAGTGATAGAAATGATAATTTAGAGGCACTCCCTTACTTAAAAATTGGAATTAGGTGATGGCCCTTCAGTTAGGTTGGTGAGTTACACAAAGACAAAATGTCTGCAGATGTTGCCTGCTGCTCCACAATAAAGGTTACCCACTCTTACATAGTATGGTTAGTTCTCCTCACTCATGCATGCCTGTGTTTATTGAAAAAGTGATCACTACACCAATCACTACATAGTGATCACTACACAGTGCATAGTGAGGGGAGTACAAATATAATCTCTGCAAACATACAGGACATGAATATTTAGCTGAGTTGTATTTTGCAATCTACAAACATACCAGGTGACTTTAACCATAGATTGATGATATTAAAATGTTTATATTGAGTTTCTATTTTTCTAAAGAAAAAAGAGAGCAACAATACATACACTGTTATGCCACCTTAAGAATTTACCTTTGTTGAGTGATGAAAATTTATCGTAATTTCATCATTTTTATATACCATGTGGGAGATGGAGGATTTTTTTCAAGGCACTGTTCCCACAGAGCTTCCTGACAGATTAAGCTATTAGAGAGCCAGTGCTCTCCCTCTCTCCCTCTCCCTTGGAAGAAAAGAGGAAGACTAGAGGATTATGTGATGTCAGGTGTCCTCCAAACCTGAAAGAAGTGTACAGATGACCCTCACCATTTGCGGAGAAATGTTCCCGTGATTTCCCGTGATTCATGCAAATGGTGAAATCTGTGACTAAGGCACTGTGTTCAAGAACTCAATGCCCCCAGCAGATGGGGCTGGGGCACAGCTCCAGCAACAATGGTGGGAATGCAGCAGCAGCAGGACTCCGGTGGCATCAAGTGCAGAGCTCCTGAAGCCTACGATGGTGTTGACATGAAGTGCTGCCAGGGCCCCTGCCTGGGGGGCGCAGCCTACCTGGGTCTTGTCTGAGGCCTCCACCCAGACAGAGCCCCTGAGGGTGCTGGCATCCCCCCCTGCTGGCCTACGGGAGTTGCCCAGCAAGGCCCGGGGGGGCAGGAATTGGGGACCCCCACACCTGTCCTACAGGACCCGCCTTAGGGCCCTGGAGGTGCAGGTGAGGGAGCTCCAGGAGGAGGTCAGCAGGCTGAGGGGAATCAGGGAGGCAGAGGATGAAATTGATGGCCATTTCCTTTCCCTGTAGGCCCACACACCCAAGGAAGAAGCACCTCAGGAAGTGCCCTCCACTGCAGAGTGGCAGACAGTCACCTCCAGAACAAGGGCTGCTTATAACACAGCAGTACCAGTTCCTCCAGTCCAGATGGAGAACAGGTATGAGGCCCTGGCAACTCTGGAGGAGAAGGAAGGAGAGGAAGCAACCGGAGAGGAGGCAACTCCACACTCACCATGCTCTGAACAGGTCAAAGAAGCTAAGCAGTCCCAGAGGAAAAAGCATCGAGTGATCATCATAGGCGACTCCATCCTGAGAGGTACAGAGGACCCCATTTGTCACCAGGACCCCTCCACACGCGAGGTCTACTGCCTACCCGAAGCAAAGATTCAGGATGTGAAGGGGAGGATCCAGGCCATTATCCAGCCCATCAATTACTACCCCATGGTCCTAATCCATGTAGGTACTAATGATGCGACCAGGAGAAGTCCTGATCACCTGATGGCAGACTACCATGCTCTGGGGGGCATGCTGAAGGAGATAGGAGCACAGGTGGTATTCTCTTCTGTTCTACTAGTGAGCAGACATGGAAGACGGCATGAGACGTGCATCGTAGAGACCAACTGTCAGCTTCAGGAATGGTGTCTCGAGGAGGGCTTTGGTTTCCTTGACAACAACCCGCACACCATGACAAGAGACATGTTTGGATGGGATGGGCTCCACCTTTCTCCTAAAGGTAAGCATGTGTTTTCTTCTAGGTTGGCGGATCTCCTCCAGCGGGCTTTAAACTAGGCTTCCTGGGGGAAGGGGAAGACGAGGGTGGAGAAAGCCTTGGACTGCCAAACCAAGCAACACCTACAAGTACAGCCCAGCCTAGCCTGATGAGTGGAACATATACACAGGTAAGCAACAGAGGCCAGGGTAATGCTGAAAGTAGGGGGCCAGTGCACACATCCTCAGGAGGCCTCAAATGTCTCTACATAAATGCTTGAAGTATGGGAAACAAGCAAGAGGAATTTACACTCCTGCTAACTGAAACGTTGTGTGACACAATGCACAACTGGGCAGTAAATATCAAGGGCTATAGGCTATACAGGAGGTATAGGACAGGGAGGAAAGGTGGGGGCGTGGTGCTCTTCAGTAAGGAGGAATACATATCCTCGTCAATTAGGAATGAATCAGAGGAGGAGCACTCTGAAGTGCTCTGAGTTAGAATACAAGGCAGTTGAGGGGAAAGGGACTTAATGGTGGGGATCTACTATACACTACTCACCCAAGGGGAAGAGGTAAGACTAACTGGCCTATAGTTTCCCAGGTCCTCCTTCCTCCCCTTCTTGAAAATGGGAAACACATTGGCCCTCTTCCAGTCCTCTGGCACCACATCAGAGCATCATGAGTGCTCGTACAGCCATGCCAGGGGTCCTGCAATGTCCATGAGGGGCCAGCAGGGGAGATTATGCTTAGGGGCAATCAACACAGGTTCATTAGAGGCAGGTCCTGTCAGACCAACCTGGTGGCCTTCTACGACCAGGTCACCAGATCCTTAGATGCAGGGGTAGCAGTGGACATAGTCTTCCTGGACTTTCAGAAGGCCTTTGACACTGACTCTCACCCCATTCTCATTAAGAAACTAGGGGACTGTGGTGTTGACACCTACACAGTCAAATGGGTCACCAACTGGTCACACCCAGAGAGTGGTAGTGGATGGGTTATTTTCGACCTGGAGGGATGTGGGCAGTGTGGTTCTGCAGGGCTCAGTCCTTGGGCCTGTACTGTTCAAATTTGCTGATGACACTAAGATGTGGGGGGATGTGGGCATGCTAGAAGGGACGAATAGGCTGCAATTGGACCTAGACAGGTTACAGGGGTGGGCGGATGAGAATAGGATGGGACTTAACACCGACAAGTGCAAAGTGATGCACCTGGGGAGAAAGAACAAGCACCATGCCTACAGGCTAGGGAATTTCCTCCTTGTCAGTACAGAGGCAGAAAAGGATCTTGGAGTCATCATTGATGCCATGAACATGGGCCGGCAGTGTGGGGATGCAGTAAGGAAGGCCAACCATACCCTGTCATGCATCTACAGATGCATCTCAAACATGTCCAAGGAGGTGATCCTCTCCCTCTACGCAGCACTGGTCAGGCTGCAGTTGGAGTACTGCGTCCAGTTCTGGGCACCGCACTCCAAGAGGGATGTGGACAACATGGAGAGGGTCCAGAGGAGGACCACTCACATGATCAGGGGGCAGCAGGGCAGACCCTATGAGGAGAAGCTACAGGACCTGAACCTGTTCAGCCTCCAAAAGAGAAGGCTGAAGGGGGATCTAGTGGCCTGTTATAAACTATTCAGAGGGAACCAGCAGGCACTGGAGGAGTCCCTCTTTCCCCAAGCACTACCAGGAGTGAGTAGGAATATCGGTCACAAGCTGGCAGAGGGTAGATTCAGGCTGTATATCAGGAGGCGCTACTTCCTGGTCAGGGTGGCTAGGATCTGGAACCAACTTCCAAGAGAAGTGGTGCTGGCTCCGACTCATGGGGTCTTTAAGAGGAGGCTACATGAACACCTTGCTGGGGTCGTTTGACCCCAGCACTCTTTCCTGCCATGGCAGGGGGTTGGACTCGATGATCTGTTCAGGTCCCTTCCAACCCTACAAACTATGAAACTAAGAGGTGTTTAAAATGTATTTAAAATGCAGGTTCAGCATTCGCAAATATTGGAAGCCACAAATGCTGAACCCATGAATACTTATGGTTTCCTGTACAGTGACTCAGGTTACATCAAGAGATGGAGATCTTCCTTACATATCCAATCTAACTTCTTGTGGAAAAGCCGTACACTCTTTTTGTACCAAGAGAAAGATGTTTCTCCCAGCATAAATGTAATGTCTATTCATGGCCTTATCCAAACTAAAATGTGAAACATAACATGCAAAATTCAGATATGGAAATCCAACCACTTTTGGCCCCATGGCAAAATAAAAATAAATTCACCCTGGATATTAGTTGGTGGGATTTATTCAATTAGGACATACATTTTGAACGTGTATGAATTTTGCTATCTTAATTACAATTCATAGTTTAAATTAAATAGCAACACAAGAGATCCACGACATATTATAAACAACCTTGTTGCTCTGAGACTTCCCATATTTTATTTTTTTTTCATATTAAAAACATACCTCTCGCTTTCTTAGCTGTTTCTGGCATGTTATGGTTAATTTTGGTTAAAAAAATATAATTTATTTTCAGAAAGTGTGATAAATGACATATTTTACTTTTCTGAGGAGGCTAATATACTTTTCTTCTTTGACTAAGTTGCTCCTTACGGAGTTCATGGCCCTTAGGGAAAATTGTAAATTAAGAATTAGTGAGAAGGGCCTTAATAAATTGTATTCTAATGAAATAGCATACTCTGACTCAAAAGAAAAATGCAATGAAGCTTATTATATCAGACAAATCTAATCATTAACACTTTGCTGGATTACCAATTTGTTACCCTACGTATAATCTCCTTTTATTTATTATGCTTTAACACTGAATAATGTATTTTAAAAAGTGTGAAACAATTATTGTATTGATATCTTACCATGAATACTGATTTTTGCACAAACCATCTAGAAAGAAAAAGATATAGACATGCATTAGTAGAATACTACCAGCTGGAATATAAAACAACAGAGACCAGATGACAGAAACAGCAGTTTAGTGTCAAATGTTGGCACTAAAACACAAATACTGGTAGAGACATTGTATTAGGTTTATTCAGGCCCATTGTAACTTTTAGGTTGTTCTCTTAAAATTTCTAAATTGAGGCTTATACATATTTAGTCGGTTTAGTAAGACCATTTATAGAGACCTGATGAATATGGTCATACAGTCATACCAGGACTGTTTTATCTAGTGCGGTCCTATTATTTTCAGTGACAAGGCATAACAAGAACAAGTTACACACTTTGTTGTATGAAGAGAGACCAAATGAGTTTCACAACCTTGAAGGAAATTCATATTTTACAACCATAGAAACTTTTTTTTCACTTGGTAATTGATTTCTGGGTTAATCAGATATATCTGAAGGGCATTGAGTCAGAGATAGAAATACTGGGCATAGGTTAGCCATATCCCTGGCTGAGAGAGAATTTGGGAAACACATTGTATGACCTGGGTGAAACTGCCAGGGGGAGGGAAGGGAAGGGGGAGATGATGTGGGGAGTGCAGTGGTCAACAAAACAGATTAAATTGTTGAGCAAAGTGGCTACAGGTAGAGAGCAGAGGAAAAATATTTGAGGTAAAATCACGGCTCCACTAATACCAATGGCCTATAACCATAATGATGCTAGAAATTTTCCACTGTATTTATTTGAATCCCTAGAAGATAGATTCACATGAATTACATTATTGCATATAATCAATTTTTGTATGAAACTTGCATGATAATCTGGTATTATTACATGAAAAGTATTTAAAAAAACATTTTGAGTGAGTAACATTTATCATCTTTCTTATTTTTAGTTACTTTTATTGGTAAGTATTTTTCCTGATCGACTAATAACATGCTTCTTACCTGTTCACTTAAACTTAAGATGACTAATTCTGTCATCTAAAGCCTTCACAATAGCTAAGCTGGCATTTTTCATGCATTGTAGATACATCTATTACCATACATAATAGATAATTAAAAAATATATATATACATACTCTATCGGGTATTCAGACATAACACTTGAAGAACAGGGACAGAAATTACACAAAGAAAATGGTATAAATGCTTAGAAATTGATTCAAATCTGTAACACAATAGAAGTTTAGTGCATATAAACCACTTTCAAAATGACTGAAACTGGTTTAAGATAAGCCTAGATGGATGTAGTATTATACTTAACTGATTTAGGTTACATTGGTTTATTGAACTTATGTCCCAGGTCAGAATGATTACAGATTGCCCTAGTAGTGATATCTGAGAATACCAGCTCAATTCCATAGTCCAGAATCCTGCACCATCACTAACTTGCAATATGCAAATTGGTGCTTCATTGCCAAAGTAGTTCCCACCAAGAAAGTTCTCAGTTCATTTGGTAATCCAGAACTATCTTGGTGACTCTTTCTAATGTCAAGAGAAGGAATGCAAGTCATGTTACTCCAAGAACTCTACCAATAATGGAACGGCACTTAGCTTACCTGAAACAAATTTTGGATTGTGCCACAGGGTCATTCCAATTCCCTGAAAAGTTAGCTGCAAGGGAGGAGAAATGTATGAAGGGATAAACCTTTTCAAATTATGTTTTCATCAAAAGGGAATGGAAGGCCTCCTTTCAACACAAATTGCTACATCAGTTTATTACAATACAATCAAGAATATATATTGCAATATTTATCTGCTCAGTGGCCACGTCTACATAAGATTCTGACTATGCAGTTTTTACTGCACAGTCACTTAATACTTGCAAACCCAAGTACTAAATAACTGCTGAGTAATGTCTTCATGGTGACACTGACTGAACAGTAGCTTATTATTACTGTACAGTAGTGTCACTTCTTGGTTTGTGCCCTGCAATACTACTTTGCAGTAGTTATGAGCTACTGCACAGTAGTAATGATCTAGTGTGCAGTAAACGTCTCTTGTAGTCATGGCCTCAAACTCTCACCTAAATCTTACACAGCACAGTACCTCTGGTTGAAATGCAAACCTGGACCCAAGTTCTGTATGTTAAGCTGGTCTCTCTCACCAAACCAGGTAGAACTGGTAATTCATGAAATGAGGCAAGGAACAGTAAAAGTGGTAGAGAGATTGTATTAGAGGTTGTCATCTAAATTTAGTGGCTGTGGCTCATCTTTTATCAGAACTAAATGGAACCTGGAAAGCTTGATTTAACGATCTCTAGTTAAAACAATGTGTCTTATTACATGACATCACAGTGGACAATATAATAGAACACAAAAATACAAAGGCACTGAAGCCTTAAATAAATATTATCTTATTCAATTGCTAGATTCATAGTTTATAACTGTGTTGGTGTCACTGGGCATAACCCTGGGTAACTCAGAGGGATGGAAGACCACGAGTGTCGAGGAAGTCCTTCTGCTCCAGGCTCAGACGAGCCAACCCCTGCCCCCCCTTGCCCAACCTTTGTAACCCTTTCTATGGTGCCTGCAAACTCCTGTCCTTCTGGAAAGCAGGTGAGCTAGAACCGTTATCTGTGGAATGCAAGGGCACCGCTCAGAGAGAGAAGGGAGGAGGGAAAGGGGAGGAAGAGGGGGGGCCAGCTAGTGGAAAATCACTGACAGTGAAACTGACCTGGGTATAAAGATCCCGCTGTTGCAGGGTTAAGTGCGCAGGATTTGAGACAATACAGTCTCCCTGTGCCTTTTACTTGAGTTCAAATAAACTCTGTCTGCTTCTCCCCCCAGTGTGTTTATTTGGCGTGACACACACTGGGCAACGAACCCAATTGTTGCCTTCCTCAGGCACCTTGTGCCGGAACAGTTTTGGCGCCCAATGTGGGGCTCGAGGGAGGCAACAATTGGGTCTTAAAAGGTCTGTACAGTGGAATGGCCTCAATATCAACTGGAGGATCAGGAAAGGTGGCCTCCGGAAGGGTCAATTAACTATAATACAATCCTCCAATTACTCCTGTTTTATCAGCGGAGGGGAAAGTGGAATGAACATTTGTATGCACAATTGTTTATGGCTTTATGGAACAAGCCAGATATTTTGCAGAAGTGTAATTTGACTCCGACAGGATCAGTAGTTGTCAGTGTTGAATCTCAGCATTCCCCCCCATGACTGTAATGCCAAGTCGGCGTCCCCTTCGGCTTTAACACCTCCACCATATAAAGGTCAGATGCCCCCGGTTCCAGAGATTCCTCCCTCAGTGGGATTTTATCCTTTACTTACTGAAACCGTAATAGCCCGGCCTGGGGCAGATGGGCGTGCAGCCCAGACCATGCAAGTATACACCCATGTACCTTTTAACCCGGTGGACCTGGCAGCTTTTAAAGCACAGGCTGGAGAATTTTCAACTAGCCCGAGTAAGTTTATCTCTGTCTTTGAGGGATGTTTAGCTAGTCACAAGCCTGATTGGGATGATTGTAATATCCTTATGCAAACCTTATTATCTGAAGTAGAGCGGAATCAAGTTATTTCCAAAGCAAGGGAGGAAGCACAGTGGAGGCATGAAAGGGATCCCGTCAATGTTTCTGGTCCGGCAGATGTGGTTCCCCTGGCAGACCCTAGATGGGACCCTAACAATCCTGTGGATCATACCCGTCTTACCTCTTACAAAGAACTGCTTATGCATGGACTCAGGCACTCGGCTGTCTGACATAATAATTGGGCAAAGCCGTATGAAATAGTACAGGAGCCGAAGGAAAGTCCCATTGCATTCCTACAGCGCATCCGGGACGCCATACGGCAAAATACCAATGCAGACCCTGATGACCAGGCAACGGAGGCGATTATAAAGGGTATTTTTACCAGCCGTCAAGCCCCTGATATAAAGAGGAAGTTACAAAAGAAGGAAGACTTAATGGGTATGTCTGTAGCACAAATCCTGGAAACTGCAAACAGGGCGTATACTCTCAGAGAAGGAGAAAAGGACAGAAGACAAGTTAAAATGCTAGTAGCAGCAGTACAGGCTGGAGTCAGAGAAAGGCCACAAGAAGGTGGGAGAGGCAGAGGTATAAGGGGTCGTGGGCGCGGGTATCCTGGCCCACAAGAAAGACACCTGGCACGGAACCAGTGTGCCTTATGCCGGTGAGAGGGACACTGGAAGAAAGACTGCCCAGAGAAAGGGAAAGACTGTACTCCTGTAATGGCAGCGGAAGGACAGGAGTAGGGGTGTCAGGGGAAATGGATCACCCCACCCCTGGAACCCCGAGTAAAAATGCAAGTGGGGAATTCAGAAATTGATTTTTTTGGTAGACTCTGGGGCAGCACGGACTGCTGTAAATCAACCTCTTCAACTTCCCATAGCGGACTCTCTCACCGTGGTAAGTGCCATGGGAAAAAAAAAAGACTCAGTGCCCAGTGTATGCTCCTGCAGAATGTGCTCTGAGGGACTGGGCTCTTTCTCACAAATCGGTCTACCTTCCAGATTGCCCAACACCCCTGCTAGGATGAGACCTGCTTTGTCGATTAGGTGCATCACTGCATTTTACCCAGGATGAAATAACCCTCGCATTGCCCCCTGAAAATGTATGAATAATGACCCTCGCGATTGAACCCTTGGCTATGAACGCCCCCCCGAAGTGGAACCAGTGGGAAGACCAGGTATACCCATTGGTATGGGCAAAGGGGGTCCCTGGAAAGGCTACACATCAAACCCCCATTAATATCCAACTACTGCCAGGAAAAGGTCCAGTACAAATCAAGCAATACCCAATCAAAAGGGAAGCCAGAGAGGGACTGCAAGAGACTATAGACTGTTTCCTAAAGTACAGCATACTGCGAGAGTGTCAGTCAGCCTGGAACACTCCTATCTTGCCTGTACTAAAGCCTGGTGGCACATATCGACTGGTGCAGGACCTAAGGGCGGTTAACAAATGGGTTAAAACTATTCATCCCCTCGTCCCAAACCCGTATACCTTGCTGGCCTCCATAGTAGGGCAGTATTCTCATTTCTCAGTTCTTGATTTGAAAGACGCTTTTTTTACGATTCCAGTTGACCCCCCCCCCTTAGGAGATATTCTCTTTTGAATGGGAGGACAGAAAAAAGGGTTAAGAAACAACTTTGTTAGACAGTATTAGCCCAGGGATTTAAGAACTCTCCTACCCTTTTCGGCCAGTCCTTAGCTAAAGACTTGGAGGACTGGAATAATGAGCATGAAGTTCTCTTGTTACAATACATGGATGATTTATTAATTGCTGCCGTAGATTTAAACTCTTGCCTTAATGCCACTGTAAGCCAGCTTTCAAGTGAGTGAAAGGAGGCTATATGCCAGGTTCCCATCCCAAGCAACTGTAAGCGGCTCAGGGCGTTTCTTGGCATGGCAGGTTTTTGCAGAATATGGATCCCTGAATTTGGACTATAGGCAAAACCACTATATGTCTGTGTAAAATGGGCAGACCATGACCCCTTTTATTGGACTCCAGAAGCCAACAAGGCATTTAAAATACTAAAAAGAAAACTAATGGAAGCCCCCACCCTGGGGTTACCAGACCTTTCTAAACCTTTCCAATTGTATGTGCATGAACGAAAAGGGATGGCTCTGGTAGCGCTTACTCAATTGTTGGGGGCGTGGAAATGTCCCGTTGCTTATTTCTCCAAACAGCTTGATCCAGTTGCCAAGGGATGGCCAGCATGTTTACGAGCAGTTGCGGCAACTTCCCTAGTACTTGAGGAAGCTGAAAAGTTAACGCTGGGAGGAGTTGTGCAGGTGTATACCCCTCATATGGTCCAGGCTCTGCTAGACGCGAAGGGGGGTCTCTGGCTCACCCAGGCTCGAGTGGCTTGGTACCAAGCTAAGCTTTTGGAGAACCCTGAAGTGACTCTGCAGCCCTGCCCCTCCCTTAACCCGGCTACTCTCTTACCTGAAAGGGAGGAACAAGAGCATGATTGTTTAGAAATCATAAATGCACAGTACTCCAGCCGTGCAGACCTACAGGATCAGCCACTTCTAAATGCTGATTGTGAGTGGTACACTGATGGCAGTAGCATTGTTGTAGAAGGGCAAAGAAGGGCAGGTTATGCTGTTGTGACCCTCTATGATGTTGTTGAGGCCAAGGGTTTGCCCGCCGGAACATCTGCTCAACTTGCTGAACTGGTGGTCCTGACCCGGGCGCTAAAACTGTCAAAAGGGAAACGGGTCAACATCTATACTGACTCTAGGTATGCTTTTGGAGTACTGCATGCCCATGCTGGCCTATGGAAACAAAGGGGACTGCAGACAGCCCAAGGCTCCCCAGTGAAGTATGAACCCCAAATTCTCCGACTCCTGGAAGCTGTTCAACTTCCCTTGGCAGTGGCAGTAATGCACTGTAAGGTGCATCAGAAAGAGGATCAAGACGTAGCCAGGGGTTATGCCCGGGCGGACAGAGAAGCTAAAAATGCTGCCACCCTGAAGATGCCGAAACCTGCTGAAACCCACATGCATGCCCTCACTCCATCAGTGGGGGAGCTCCCAGATCCCCAGTACTTGTACAAATCAGACCCTCAAGCGTCATCTATCAAAGATCTGCCAGGAGGCCTCTCTGCGATGGCCCCATGCTTTGCCCCTTGCTCTGCTTCACATCTGTGCCCCCTCCCCAAGGGAAGATTAGGGCTTAGCCCCTTTGAAATTATGTTTGGAAGGGCATGGCCTATGAATGAGATGCCGGTTCTAGCAGGGGAGTGGGAAATAGGATGTAATATTTTGTCACAGTATATGTGCTCTCTGTCTGCTGTTCTTTCTTCTCTCCTTAGGTACACTAGAGACTTGCAGCCTCTTCCACTGAATGCTCCAGTCCACTCATTACAGCCGGGAGATTCCGTGCTCATTCGTACCTGGAAGGATAAGCCCCTCCAAGAGAAATGGAAAGGACCTCACCCTGTCCTACTTGTTTCCCACACAGAGGCAAAGGTCGATGGACACAAGAACTGGATTCATCACTAGACAGACTTGGCATGATCTTTCTCCCAGCATATGGAGTAGGCCGGTTAGCCAAGCTGTATCGTCAACTTTCTGCATTTCTTACAAAATTTGCCAATGACACTTTAACTATTGAAAAAAGCCTTAACTCCGAGATTTATCAACTTTGTTTATTATCTCTTCAAAACCGTCAGGCTCTAGATTATGTTTTAGCATCTCGGGGGGGTATGTGCTCTAATTAAAAATGAATGTTGTACTTATATCCCAGAAAATTCCCAAGATATTAACAAACACAATTTGTCAGCAGTACAGGCTTTTGAGCAGTGAAAAAGTCAAGAACGTAAACCCACTGTTTTTGATTCTCTCTGAAGCTGGTTGCCCAACCTCGGAGGCCTAGGAATGGGCATCCTTCACCTCCTGGTCACCAGTGTTGTGTTGTGTTTAATTACCCTCCTCTTATTTGCGTGCTGTAATGCCCTCCTGAGCAAAGTCTGTGCATCTCCTTCCTGAGCGCTTCACTATACCCCTGCATTGAAAACCCCAATCCTCAAACACTCAATCACATTTTATCTTCAGAATATGAGAAAACTCAGCCAAAACTTTGTTGAGTATTCTCAAAGGGGGGAGCTGTTGGTGTCACTGGGCATAACCCTGGGTAACTCAGAGGGATGGAAGACCACGAGTGTCGAGGAAGTCCTTCTGCTCCAGGCTCAGACGAGCCAACCCCCCCCTGCCCCCTTGCCCAACCTTTGTAAACCTTTCTATGGTGCCTGCAATCTCCTGTCCTTCTGGAAAGCAGGCAAGCTAAAACTGTTATCTGTGGAATGCAAGGGCACCGCTCAGAGAGAGAAGGGAGGAGGGAAAGGGGAGGAAGAGGGGGCGCCAGCTAGTGGAAAATCACTGACAGTGAAACTGACCGGGGTATAAAGATCCCGCTGTTGCAGGGTTAAGTGCGCAGGATTTGAGACAATACAGTCTCCCTGTGCCTTTTACTTGAGCTCAAATAAACTCTGTCTGCTTCTCCCCCCAGTGTGTTTATTTAGTGCGACGCACACCAGGCAACAAACCCAATTGTTGCCTCCCTCGGGCACCTTGTGCCGGCAACAACTGTAGACAGCAATTCAACCTTCCACAGCATTTGTTATATCTAAAATTGTATGTCATCCTACTCCATGCCCCCTTTACCCTCCTGTGGAGTTTGGGATTACTGCCAAGAACCAAGTACTGCCCACTCATTCCTCCTCTATGTTTGCCTGAACCCACAATTATGTAGTGTAGACAACTGAGGGAGGTCTTAAGAGTGAAAGGAACAGAGCCTCAGGTGGTGTTCAGGCATGCATTCAGGACCTTTGAAGCTGTCTGAACTGACTAATTCTCAGCTTGACTGTGGACAGAGTAAGGACCAAAAGGCTGAGTGGGTACATCTACACATGTGGTTTAATGTGCATTCCCCTATTTTAATGTGCATTAAAGCATCACATAAAAATGTGCTTTTTACATAATGTGTATTAACATAGACTAATGTACATTAAGTATTACTTAAAAAGCATTCACTTTAGTTAATGTGCATTAAACCAGAATAATGCGCCTTTCCTAGTACGTAGTACAATTAATCAGGTCTGCCAGAGCGTGGTAATTACTACACTCCAGGAGCCTCCTACATCTCGTGTGTCAGCATACCCACACTTAAAAATGGCAGCGGAGGCACTTATACTGAGGCTTATTGAATAAGTGTTAGTTCAAACACCCCTGCCACCATTTTTAAGCATGGGGAAACTGATACAGGAGAAGCATTTTAATTAGAGTGGAGGTACTACTCCACAATGATTTAATGCTCATTAACTGAAATGCATTAATGCATGTGTAGATGTGCGTCTTGCTGCTTGATGGAAGTCCCAGACAAAGCAGGAAAGTAGTATGGGCAGGGCCTTAATGACTGCATTTCAAATTCTCAGCCTCAGTTTTATCTTACCAATTTTTTCTGGGTGTGATGAATAGGAAGATTACACAAAAATAGTTCAAATAAACAATGGGACTTGGGTGGAAATTGCTTATCCTTTTTACTATTCTGTACCCAGGAGACAACATGAGAGAGACTATACTTGAAATAACTATGCTAAGAAAGCTTGGGGAATTGTTGTGTTTTGTTTTTCTTTTCATGCTCAGTGCTAGAATTATCACTGATTTCTAGGGTTTCTGGCTTGGACTGACAGCAAAATTGGCCTTAACGGAAGAGTAAGACAGCTAGTCACGATGCTAGCAATGGGGATAAGGATTAATATTCAGTAGTATTATTGGAGAACAAAGGTTCCTGGAATAGCACAGTAATACAAGGTTAGGCATGATGAGGTAAAATTAATATTCTAATCCTACAGTGTACATTTATATTTAGAATATGTGGCTTGTGAAAGTGAGAAGTGTCATGTATCATGTTATAAAACCTCTTCTGCATTTGTCACTCAGCTGAAAGACAATGAGATTGCTCTCATGTGTAAGTATGACTCACTGGAGGAAGGGATGTAGAAATTTTCTCCTAATATTTCAGCACCCAAACCAGGATATGTCTTTCTGTGAAATGATCTATGTTTTTTGCTACCTTTAGAGATGCCAATCTTAAGGTATTTTCAAGATCATTGCATTCAGATTTACGTGAACAGTCTGGTTTGTATTTTATTATTTCTGTGATTATTTATACTGATTGTATGTACAAACTGAATTTCTCCATGTGATACCACTGCAAATGCTTTAAGGTCAAATTTGTTCTTGTAATATCTCTGGGAAGATGTATTATGTAAATCTTAAATATTCTTTCCAAAAACTATTTGAAAAACAAAGGATTCAATACTGCAAAAATACCTTTACATTTGTAAGTGAAATGCTAGCGTAGAGATTACTTTCATGTCATTTTCCCAATCTTCATAAGACACCACCAGCTAATGCTATACCAAGATTTGCTTTTAAAAAGCTGTGAATGCAAAATGAATGCCAACTTTCATACTATGTCAATGTTTACAGTGAGTATTATGTGCAATGTGCCACTTATTACAGCTAGTAGAGAGCATCTATTAGGTTTTTAGGTCCAGATTGTTTCTGACCAGGCACAGTAGCATAACTTGGGGAGAGGGTACAAATAATCATTCCTTAATTTAGCCTTTCCACAGGAAACTGTTCCAATACAACTAGACTGAAGAGTGGTTCTACAGACTTTTTTTTGTGACTAATTCAAAAGCTATTGAAACCTCAGTTGCTTGCTTGCTTGTTTGTTTTCCTTCTGCATTACCCGTGTGCTTGCTCTCAATGGATTTCATCTGCATTTGTAGCTCGGCTGCCTAGTTTTTGTAGAAACTTTCTCTAGACTACATTTATTCTGTAACATCACTAACTCTTACCCTTTATTCACTCTCATTTCCAATTCATTAATAGTTCTTAATGATATTATAGAAATACGGTATCCAGGGATCCCTGCTGAAGGGGCGGGGCGGGGGCAAATATACTTATGATTCTTTTAATTAATAGTACTATAAATACTCTACAATTAAATAAAAAACATATATATTATTTTTTAAAACCAATGAAAAAGATCATGATTTTTCTAGTGTGAAAGTAGCCCTGAAGTGATATAAAAATCTTAACAAAGATATAAATATAAAAATGAAATACAAGGATATAATTACTTGAATGAATCCTGGTTATATCCTAAACTTTGAGAGAAGAACTCAAGGGGATTGTCACCAGATCATAAACACTGATTTTCTTTGTATTAGACTATTGCATATCTGTTTTTTTTAAATATATATATAATTTCAGAGGTTATATATGCTCCCTTGTAATCATTTTCAGTTTCACATTCCAACTCCAAAAGACATATCACTACTGATGTGACATCATATTGATTTTAATATGACTTTGGCTTCAGGCATTATATCATATTTTCAGAATTCATTATAAATAATGATTGGTTTGAGTGTGTAATGCTTGTGCTTTATGATGGGTAAAGTTGCTGGGACTTGCAGCTATTTCGATTCCTATTATCTTGCTTATCCTGGAGGTTTCTATCCTCAGGCAATCAAGATAAAGAGGTAGTTTGGTCTCTGAGGCCATTGTTCCTGTAAAAAGAAAGCCTTTGATATGATTATTGCAAGCATTCATAGGGTACCTATCATAGCTGTGTCCGTACCCATTTTTCAAGTCTTAAAGTAAATGTAAAAAGTATTCCCCAAATTTAGATCTTAAATACCACATAATCTCCAAAAGCTTTGCCATTATCCCTGGGGCAATTCTTTTAAATATTGTAGATGAATACAAACAGTGTACTAGATCAGAGGTGGATCATTCAGGGTAATCACTGTACAGGGCAACAAGTTCCTTGACTGTAATCTGAATAACTTCTGGTACGGCCAGAAGGGCACAGTTTAAGTAAACTCTTGCCAGGTCATTTTGATGATAGGTATTTAGTTAGTTATGCTATAAACTGAGCATTATATTAGCCTATATGGTTAAACCCAGAAAGAATGCATTACTGTTGTCTGGTCTGTTACTTGATCACAGAAAATGTGGAAGGGCATAACAATGTCAGCACTTGAGTAGAAAAAAAGAAAAAAAATTGAGTGACAAGGGCTTTTTTGTATTATCTTGTTATGATATCAAAGAAAAGTTGTACATGCATTCAGGCACAAGGTCCCCTCTTTCAGGCCTGGAAAAAAGGGTGTCTTACCCTCATGTATTTCCTGAACCATTATGGCTAAAAAAAAATATGATGAACCAACACTCTACTGAAAAATAAATTAGCCAGACAAGGGAAAAAGATTGATTTATGCCATGAATTGTCCAAGTCATGATGAAAATAGCTATGAGACTGTGTTGTAGGTAATTGCCAGCATCTAACACTTCTCCCCTTTGGCATTTATCGCAAACTGTATTTTATCTATACTGCTTTTAAGATCAGAATCTGTCTCTAAATTTTTGGTATCTGCAAGACAGGAAAACTGTAGAAATGACTGGTTATAGGTCTGAAGAAAGATTTTGAATTCACATTAATCAGCTTATTAATGTCAATGATTGTAGCTGTATTTTTAAGTTATGCCAACAAACCATTAAATACTTCATTGCAAAGCTGCTTACTATAGGCCTGATCCTTTAGTCTTTGCTCAGGCAAGGCTTTCATTGGCCTGTTGCATATAGCAATTAGTTTAATCCACAAGAAACATTCAACCAAGGATTCTTAAAATGAAGAAAAGGAAAACCTTTAAAAATAGATAACAAAGCAGTCAAAACTAAAAGATTAGCTATCAGGACAAGCTTGCTGCTGAGAAAGAAAAGATATGGGGTTGGAATAGTACATTGTGCAATGTTTTGACAAAACAATGCATAATGTGTTTGACAAAACTGTAAAAATATGGAAGACAGAAATATGGAAACTAGAAGCTGTCTGTTATCCAGAATCTATTTATTTATGGACTTGACAGAACGAGAGTCCAGATGAACTGTCAGATACCAAGAAAATTATTGTCATAGAAACAAATACAAATTTTGCAGTGACATTATACTTAGGTTAGTATCTTTTATGCTCTTATCAGTTTTCAGGCATGCCTGTTCTTACCACCTCTCCTGCATTTCATCCATTATTCCATCTCAGCTGTAACTATTTCTGATACTCCAGAACTCAAATTGTTACTGTATTATGAAAAAAAGTGTTCAAATGGCCCAGGTTGGACCCTTCTACTCATGAACTTTGGTGTTCAACTGATATTAAGCCAGTAGATTCTGGTGGACACTATGAAAGGTTGTCTTTGAATGTTCACTCAAATTTAAAATGTATTTTCCCTGTTTTGCTTGCAACTCTTAACAGAGGCCTACCAATTAAGTTTGGAGCCCTGGGCAAATCTTTCCTAGTAAAAGAAATGGGGAAGGTGAGTGCTGGAGAGCAAGTGGAATGACAGGGGGAGTGGAGGGGAGAAGAGAGGTAGAGAGAGGAGAAAGGGGAAGGGTGGTCTTTCCTGCCCAGATGACTCAACGACCCTGCTGCTCCTGTCACGTCCCTGCACCTGGTGGTGCAGGGCTTTTCTCCTGTCATGTCCTGGTACCTGCCTCCCATGACTGGGCAGCACAGGGCTGCTCCTGATACAGCAAAATACTGGTGTGTGTTTGTGGGTTGGGGGGACATTCTGATGAATCTTCTAAGTCAGCATCCACATTAACATGCCTTGACTCAGGAACAGTATCTTAATGTTATTTTTATGTTTCTTTAATTGGCTGCATTTTAATGGAATACATGATGCCATAATCTATAAAAGGAGGAATGGAAGGCATCAGATGAAGTAGTAATTTATATTAAGAAAAATTGTATAAAGTATAGCCACACTGCTTTCTTTGTCTCATTCCTAAATACCATTGGGCATATAAATAATAATCTAAATAATGTCATGTACTTTAGCCTATATATTCTATTGTATACAGGTATCTACATTGTTTGATTTTACCCATTGAATATTTAAAAAAAGACAAAGCAGGTAAGTATTTCTATTGCATGAATTTATATTACAAGATGCTTGGAGGCCAAAGCCAATGATTATTTTCCTATTTGTTCTAGATGCTGCATAAACATTGAGAAGAGTTTTTCCTCCAGATTATAATTGTAGATTTCTGGATTAATATTATACACATATAGAAATGCTGTTTTAGACCAATATTTACAAGCAAAGATTCTCATCATGAAACTACGTACAAAAATGGCAATTACATGTATTCACCTAATGTCTACCAACTTCATATTTTTTCTAAAGTATTTTCATTAAGTTAGTACCAATAACATTTATCACGCTCTTTTTGGTAAACTGACAATTAATATGTATTTTTTCTGTATTTAAAAGAGTTTTGAGACCCAACTAATATCTAGATGGGACTTGTTGCTTTACTGTGCATCTGTCTCAAGATACTGGGAGAAATTTCTCACAACCACATTTATCTCAAACATATTTTTTCAGCTTTCTAGCCATTGTGTTGTTTTCAAAATATCAGCAGCAGTGATTTCACCTGGTTTTAAAAGGAGTGGGGGTATAGGTGTTAATCCTACCAACAACCACAAAAGTAAAATAATTTGCTCTGTTTTAGAGCTGCATTATAATGTGTAATAGACTTTTTAATAATAAGAAATTAGACTGATATATAAATCTTTGGAATGACATCTGAAAAGGACCCAGATAGGCTGGTGAAAAACAAATGGCAACTAATGTATCTTTCACTTTGGCTGTGGCAGTGATTTACTGTGTTGTCTGCTATGCTAAATATACATCATAAATCCCTCCAACAGAAGCCTTATTATATTCATCCATCTCTTCCCTATGAGCCAACAATTTCTCCTTTCATATGCCTTATTATATAAAAAGGCACTCATTATATAAAATAAAATGCAGGCTAAAACCAGTGATCTTACATTAACCTAATGAGGACTTTATCTAAGAAGTATAGAGTAAAGATACACAGTGATGTTATTGTCAAGGACTATTTATTGAGTGACAGTGGGAAGTTACTGTGTAAAGTCTATTTAGCAATCTGGATTGGGAAACAAAAAAGTACCTGGATAGTTTAGAAAGAGGCTGGAGGAGTGGGGTAAGATAAGTGTGAGGGGAGTGAAAATGTTTATTAAGATCAAAGACATAGGCTTAGAATAAGAATGAAGGTATTTAGGAGAGAAGGAACAATGAAACCTTAGTTGGTTTCTTTTGGTCATCTGATAGAAGTTGAACTAGGTTTTTTTTTTTTTATCTAAGGTATTTGTCACCATTTTATCCAAGTGTTCTGCAATTAACAGACAGGACACAAGGTGCTTTACTGCATAGCAGAGTACTTTGCTGCACAATAAAGTGTCATCATCTACACATGCACGGCAATTAGGACACAGTAGACTAATTTACTGGGCTGCTGGATAGTCCCATCAGATACAAGTGGTATCCAGCAGCCCAGTAAATTACTGTGTTTAAATGCACATGTAGACTAACGTCGGGATTAGTTTACTCAAGCTCAGATTAAGCCAGAGTATATACAGTTGCATTAATTGTATGTGTAGATGCACCCAGCATGCTCTTGTAGTAATTTACATTAGTTTCAAATTCCTACCCTTTCCCTTGGTCTGAAAAAAATATTTCTACAGCTTGTGTTGAGATAGTAATTCACCCAGATCTTTAACTAATAACTTCAGTTGCTTGCAGATATGAAAAAAGTGCTTTTCTGGAAGAAGTAGCGCATCAGTTTGAACCAGCATTGCAGCATCTGTATGCATCAGGCATTTCAGTCGGACTTTTGGCACTTTTATTTAATAGCTGATTTAATCGGCTATTATATAAAAGCATAAAAAAAGCCTCACTAGAGCTCCCAATCTATACAACCACTGCAGAGATGAGTTGAACTAATGTGCTGCCTCTTTTGGGAATGTGCTGGGCTCAGCATGCATGTGTGCTGAGTTTAAAGTAAAGCGCATTTTTGATTTTCCCCCCACCTCTGCAAGCAGCCTTTATCTGCAAGTGCCTTTATCTTCAAATAATACTTTCAGCAACAGTCAAATAGCTCAAGTTTCCATGCAACATTAGTTCTTCAGCTACAGATAAGGCTGCTCCAGAAAAATTCACTTGATCAAAGACCCCTTGCCAATGTTAAAGCTTTAGTTCATTAAGCAAGGAATCTAGAATGAGTTTAGAGTGAATTAGTTTTACAAGGTATCTGCACTGAGGCATTTGTTCTCTGGACCATTTCTGTGCAAGTCTTAGTACCAGAAAGCCATTGATAGATTCATAGTTGAAAAAATTATGGACAGGAAGTCTCCAGTATCAATGAAAAACAGATGTATAATTAAAAAACTGTACCAGTTAAGAAGAAACTGGGGGTGTGGTCACAAATGTAGCAGCAATATGGATGCACCAGCAATTGGAAGTCAGGAAAGAAGTATGTTCACCCAGTAGGTAGTCCATGGGAGAGATGTGGTTTGTTCTGATGATGGCACTTATGAAACTGCAAGATAGCAAGTAAAAAGGTTAATGAGCCTCCACTTTCTCTCTATCAGATACCCTCATGGACAATATCCCAGATTCTTGCCCTATACCTTGTTCTGCTTTCCTTGTTCTTCCTCCTTTAAGTTCCAGACTACGGAGATGAAGAGAGGGTGGGGGGTTGCTTATGCTGGTAAGCAAAATCCCCATGCTGTGGAAGGGGCTGTTTCTCATTGTGGCCCAGAAAATTTCAAATATAGTTTTAACAAAAATAAAACAAAATGTTGACAGTTGAAACATTTTTTTGTCTTTTCATCTCTCAAAATGTCCTTACCCATGTTACAGGCATAACCTATGTTTTTGAGTGAAGGAACATTTTCAAATGTGCTTTTAATTACATACATCCAGAAATTATTGGTAGTGAGGATTGATGACTGGACTGAGGAATGTTATTGCTTTGTTAATGCAGAGTTGATTCTGAAGGAACCAATGATGTTTTTAGCAGTCAGTCAGAGAATCGCTGCATTCATTATAACATTTTTTATGATTGATAGTGAATGTAGAGTAATCATTATTGTTATCAGCACTTCATTTTGGCTTCTTGAAGTGTTCTTAAAACTCAAGAGTCCAAATGAACTTGGAATTATTTTTTACAAAGACTTAGAAAATTGATTATTGGAGCTCTTATAATAGATATCCAATCAACAGGTTGATAGACTGAGACAGAAAAGAAATTTATTTTCCTGAAACATATATTTCCCACTTAAGTAATTAAATTGCTTATCCCACTAGAATTCCTTTTCAGTGTTTGTTTGCATGGGCAGGGTGAGGTGGGTTTCATCACAGTCCCAGCCTGAAGATGTATAAAGCAGTAGTTATGCTAATGAAATAATGCCAAATCTAGGGACCTTGATTGTCTGGGATTGTTTAACACTCACCTTTCATAGAATCATAGAAATTAAGGGCTGGAAGGGACCTCAAAAAATTATCGAGTCCAACCTCCCTCTTCTGGGCAGAATACTGCTGAAATCAAATGATACCATCAAGGTATCTGTCCAGTCTCCTCTGGAAGAATTCCAAGGCTGGGGACTGCACTACCTCCTTGGCAAGTCTATTCCAGATTCTGGTCACTCTTACCATAAATAAGTTCTTTATTACATCTAACCTGAAACTATTCTCTAATGGTTTATGGCCATTGCTTCTTCTCCTCCCCTGGGGTGCCCTAGTGAAGAGTTTTTCTCCCAGCTCACGATATTCATCCCTTACATACTTGTAGATGGCCACTAAGTCCCAGCCTCAGTCTTCTCTTCCTCAGGCTGAACAATTCCAGATTCCTTAGCCTTTCCTGAAAAGGTTTGTCCTCCAAGCCCTTAATCATTCTTGTGGCCCTTCTCTGGACCCTTTCAAGATTCTTCACATCTTTTTTGAAGTGCAGCACCTAGAACTGGACACAGTACTGCAGCTGAGGTCTCACCAATGCTGAGGAGAGAGAAAGTATCATTTCCTTAGTGAAGCTTATGACGCATCAGCTAATGCATCTCGGTATGCTATTAGCTCTGATGACTACAGTGGCACACTAGAGGCTCATGTTCATCCTGTGATCAACCATAACCACAAAGTCCCTTTTAGCCGTCATACTGGCCAGGACATAGATAGACATTAGGGCTGGAAGGGACCTCAGAAGATCGAGTCCAGCCCCCCACCCAAAGGGCAGGAAGTCAGCTGGGGTCACAGGATCCCAGCAAGATAAGCATCCAATTTGCTCTTGAAGGTGTTCAATATAGGTGCTTGAACCACCTCCGATGGCAGACTGTTCAGATCATCAGGCCATCAGATCACCCCTGAGCCTGCGCTTTTCCAGGCTAAAGAGCCCCATGGCTCTCAGCCTGTCGTCGTAAGGTCTGTTTTCCTGACCTCTGATCATGCGCATGGCTCTTCTCTGGACTCTCTCAAGCTTCCCCACATCCTTTTTGAATTGTGGAGCCCAAAAATGGACTCAGTACTCCGGCTGCAGCCCCACCAAAGCCGAGCACAAGGGGAAAGTGACGTCCTGGGATTTGCTTGAGAAGCATTTATGGATGCAAGCCAGAGTTTTAGTCGCTTTACTAGCTGCAACATCGCATTGCAAGCTCATGTTCATCTTGTGGTCAATGATGACCCGCAAGTCTCTTTCTTCCATAGTGCTAGCCAGCGTAGCACTGCCAAGCCTATAAGGATGCTGCTGGTTTTTCTTTCCAAGATGGAGAACCTTGCGTTTTTAGGTGTTAAACACCATCAGGTTCTTGTCTGCCCATTTGCTGAGCCTGTCCAGGTCAGCCTGGATCACCCGCCTTTCATCTGGCATGGATGCTTTGCCCCAAAGTTTGGTGTCATCGGTGAACTTGGCCAGTCCACTCCTGACTCCAATGTCCACATCATTAATAAAGATGTTGAACAATATGGGTCCAAGGACAGAGCCTTAAGGGATCCCACTGGTCGCAGGACACCATGATGAGTGACTGCCATCAATTACTACCCTCTGGGTCCGACCACAGAGCCAATTTCCCAGCCAGCGGATCATGGTGGACCCAAGGCCACAGTTGGCTAGTTTTGCCAAGAGGTGATCATGGGATACCAGATCAAAGGCTTTTTTGAAGTCAAGATATATGACATCAATCTTATCTCCCTTGTCCAGGTGATAGGTCATCTGGTCATAGAAGGACATGAGATTGGTCAAGCAAGACCTACCCACAACAAACCCATGCTGGCTATCCCTTAGGATGTTGGCCTCGGCCAGTCCATTAAGGATGGCCTCTTTAATAAACTTTTCTAAGATCTTCCCCAGGATAGAAGTCAGGCTAATGGGCCTGTAGTTAGCTGGATCCACTTTCCTCCCTTTCTTGAAGATTGGCACCACATTGGCCTTCTTCCAGTCTTTGGGCACATCTCCTAACCTATATTCATGTTTCTGGTTACTTCTCCCCAGATGAAGCATTCTGCGTTTATCCATATCAAACTGCATCTGATTTTGCCCCACCCACCTTTACAGCTTGTCCTGGTCCATTTGGATCTGCATCCTATCCCCTAGCATGATCACTTTCCCCCATAACTTAGTATCATCTGCAAACTTGGCCAGTGTGCCAAGTTTCTTCCACATTCTCATCTAAATAATTGATAAAGATGTTGAATAGCACAAGGTCAATAACCAAATCCTGTGGGACACTACTGGCCACCTCCTACCAGGATGATACAGACCCATCCACTAACACTCTCTGGACTTGACCCCTTAGCCAGTTTCCAACACACCTGACTGTGGACTCTGCCAGCCTGCAATCCTTTAGTTTTTATAAGAGAGTCATAGGAGACCTTATTGAAGGCCTTCTTAAAATCCCAGTATATGACACCAACTGCATCTCTCACATCTAAGTTGTTCATTACTAGATCATAGAAGGAGACAAGGGTGGTCAGACACAGCTTGGCTATAATGAAACCATGTTGGCTATCCTTCAGTATCATGCCTTCAGCCAATCTCTCACAAATGGACTTCTTGATATGTTTTTCCTAAATTTTACTCGGTATTGAGATCAAACTGATCAACCTATAGTTCCCAGGATCCTCCCTCTTCTTAAAGACTGACACTGCATTGGCCCTTTTCCAGTCTCACCAGTTCAACACTGACCATTGGTTGGCAAATTGCTTTCCCCACATCTGTCCAGTATCCGACCAGGTGGGTGACCACCATTTTCATGCAGAAATATTGATGCAAAGTATTCCTAAAAGAGTTCAGCTTTCTTCTGACTGTCCGTTAGCAACTGTCCCATCCCATTCTGCAAAGGTCCCACATTTCCTTTGGTCTTTCTCCTACTACCTCCATACCTAAAGAATGAATTCTTATTGTCTTTTTATGAAAGTTATTTTCAAAAGAAACCACTTTGTCCAGGATACTGCCCCCACTTAGTCAAGAATGAAAGAAGCATTTTGAGAAGTGTCACATGGTCCTCTCTTCATTCCATCCTTACTATTTAGAGAGAACTGTTCTCTAAAATCTGGAAAATTTGGGGCAAATAATTATTAAACCTATCTCATTTCCTTTTGTTATAGCTTATCATTCCACCTCACTCTTCTGTTTTTCCCCCCTTGAAGTAGAGCACAGCGAGTAAAAATTACTCATTTGTTCTTGAATATATTGTTACCATTGGTTTTCTTTTGCTTTCCAGTCTAATTCCCCTTTCCAGATAATTTTCATTGTTCTTTTGTGAAACAGAAGAAGAGGTAGATAACTTTCCTTTGTTTACTACTTCATTTGTGTTGCATAAACACATGCCAGAAAGCAAGCTGCACACTTTTTATTGTAATTTATGTAATCATTTCTAATTCATGAAGAGAGAATGTGTGTGCTTGGCTATATTAGATATTTTCTAGCCTATATTATCATTCTCTCTCTTATACCTTATTCCTAGAGTGATAGGTATGAATTAGGCAACTACTTAACTCTCTCTTCATAAAGCTCTTATAAGAAGGTTTTACAATTAATTGGTTTGTAGTATGGACTTTTTCCAGTACACTGGTATTGCCTTTTGATTAGAAATGTGACATTAAATAAATCAAAAACATTTCAAGCATCACTATACCCAACTTTCAGTTGTTTTTCAATCTGATGTATACCGCTCTTCTCCTACAAAATTCATTCATCTTTGCAGTAGATATAATATACCATTAGCTTGTTTGAGATATAATATACTTTTAGCTTTGATTTGATATCTCTACCTGCATGTCTGTCTTTCTTTCTGCTATACTTTAAAAACCACAAAACTGATATTTCTATGTATAAAAAGACAAATAATATTATTTTGCAGTCTGCTATGCCAAAGATTGGCAATACACTATTAAAAGAGATGAACTGACCATGGTGCTAAACTACTACTTGTACAATTAGTTATATATTCAAGCCACCAATGCCCCCCAAAGGATTTAATAAGAACAGCAAATTTTATCACACCTAACTGTTTAATTAAAATTGTAAAAGGTTTCACCATCTCACAAGAAAGAAGGGAAAGGAGAATATTGGGAGCAGTGGGCCAGTCAGCTCACTAAACACATGTGGCATGTACACAGATGTCCGCAGCAGCAGCAATCCCTCACAGTTGAGGATGTTTATCTTCCATGATTGCCTTATCTGTAGGTCCAAAGATGGCTGACAAGGCCAATCTGGGATCAATAGGTTCTATTACAACTTGGGCATGTGTTTCTATGTGTGGTGGGTTTATTCTTGGTTCAGTCTGAGACACACTATTTCCACTGTTCCCACTTTTCCTTCTACCTTTGTCATTGTGAGGTTTCAAAGTACTGAAATACTTGCAGCAGACTCTTCCTCCATTTGGGGTGGTTCTGGGCAATAACCTCCCACACGTTCATGTTGATGTTGCATTTTTTTCAAGCTGGCCTTGAGTATATCTTTTATGCCCTTTCTCTGTCATCCTCTTGAGCATACACCTTAACTGAGCTGGAAGAATAAAACTTGTACAGGAGTCTGAAACTGGATATTTGGAAGACATGGCTGGCTCAGCAAAGTCAATGTCAAATGATCATCACCTTGATGCTTGTGGTGTTTGCTGTTGCGAGAATGCTAACATTAATGTTCCTGTCTTCCCACTGGATTTGAAGGATCTTCTGTAGGCAGTATTGATGGTACTTCTCTAACGACTTCAGGTGTCTTCTGTACATTTCATGTTTCAGCTCCATGCAGTAAGGGATCACAACTGCTTGATTAACCATGACCTTGTCTTTGAATCTGATATTGCAATCTTTGAACACCCATTTCCTTAGGCATGTGAAGGCTGCACTTGCACATTTGAGGCTATGTTGGGTTTCTTTGTCAATGTCAGCATTCTGCAAGAGATGGCTTCCAAAGTATAGGAGATACTCAGTATTCTCCAGAGTTGCGCCATAAATATGAACTACTGGAGCTTAAGACTGCTCATTAAGACCTTGTTGATGGATGAGCTTAGTCTTCTGAATGTTAAACATGAGCCCCATTTTCTGGTATGCTTCAGCAAAAGATGTCAGTGTACAAGCAAGATGTCAAAGATGGTGCATCTGAGTAAGCACACACTACAGCATCATCAGTGTACTGGAGGTTGATGATTGAGATCGGGGTATTTTGGCTTACAGTCAGCTGAGACTAAACAGCTTATTATCCACTGGGTAATTTAGCTCCACTCTGACTGGGAGCTTGTTGGTGGTTAGATGTAGCATCATGGCAAGGAGTATTAAAAAGAGTGTTGGACTGATGACACAGCCTTGCTTAACTCCAGTCTTAACCTCAAAGAGATCTGTGATGGATCCGTTACTAAGTACCACTGCTTGCATACCATCATGGAGCAGGCAAAGAATGGTGAAAAATTTTGGTGGGCATCTGTACTTCAATAGGATACTCCACAACATTTTTTAGTTGATAGAGTTAAAGGCTTTTGTGAGGTCAAAGAAGGCCATATAGAGACATTTATGTTGTTCCCAGCATTTTTCCTGCAGCTGGTGAGCAGTGAAGATCATGTCAGTTGTGCCTCTTGATGTCCTAAACCCACACGAAGATTCCAGGAGGTGTTCTTAAGCAAGTGGAAGGAGACAGTTCAGGAGAGTTCTAAGAATGATTTTTCCTGTAGTGGGCAGCAAGGTGATCCCTCTGTAATTCCACAGTCTCCTTTCTTAAAGGTTGTTACTATCATGGTGCCCTGAGGTCATCTGGGATTTCCTCATCCTTCCAGATCATTAATCTGAGAGCACAGAGCAATTCTTCCATTGTTGTTGATAGAATTTACCAGTTTTTTGTTGAGGTGCTGTTGGAAGAGGTTTTGCTTGATTGGGTCCTTCAGTCCTTTGACATTGACCTTCTGTTGGCCTTGCTTCAACTGCAATCATTGCTTGGGAGCCAGTTTGAGTGACATAACCAATAGATGAGTTGGTAATCTGTCCAGCAACAGTCAGAATCTAGCATAGCTCAAGTGATGAAGACATCTTTGCAATCCCAGGCACAAACAATGACATAGTCAATCAAGTGCCAATGCTTAGGCACAAATGTTGCCATGATGTCTTGTACATATTTTTTTCTGGTGGAACAAGGTGTTGATGATGGTGAGTTCATGTTTCATGCATTTGGTCAAGAGGAGTATGCTTTTAGAGACCTTTCCCACTCTTTCCTTTCCAGTTGTTCCATTCAAGAGTTTTGAATCCCTCCTGACCCTGGAATTGAAGTTGCAGAGCAGAATAAGCCTGCCTCCCTCCAGAACAGCAGAAAGGACTTGGTCAAGGTTGTCATGGAATTCCTTCTTGGTTTCATTCACAGTGTAGAGTTGGGGTATATGTGCTGATGACAGTTGCATATTGGTTCCCTGCCAATTTGAGATGGAAAGTCATGAGGCATTCATTAGTTCCTATAAGGAACTCATTGATTGGTTTATGAATTCATTCTAAATAGCAAAGTCAGCTCCCTGAAATCTGCATTTCTCCTTCCTATTACCCTTCCAGAAGACAGTATAGCTACTATTTGTTCTTTGAGATGCCCATCTCCTGCTCTCTGGGTCTCGCTCAGTGTAGTGATGTCAGTGTTACATTGCCTGAGTTCTGAAACCACAACTGAAGTGTGGTGTTCTTGGAGTTCACTATTAGGATTGTCCATGAGGGTCCTGATGTTCCAAGTTCCAAAACTGATTGTGCATCTTAGTTGATTTTGAACACAGTAAAGGTGATCCCACTGGAAGCAGTTGTCCAGGTAGGCAGATTATGTTTAGGACACCATTTGTAGCCCCTTGCCCATATGCGGGGAGAAGAATCTATCCTAAAAAGGGATATTCAATTGTAGTTACAGCTGCCAAATTCCACTCCCACCTTATCCAAGTGCTAGATGACCTTCTTGTACTGCTGCCTTTGTGCCAGTTCATGACTAGGAGCTTCTAGGCCTCAAAACCCTGCTCCCATCATCACTAGCTGCCAAAGGACTTGAAAAAAATGGGCTAAAGCTGTTTTACTAGAAGATGCCTATGATTGATTTCTTTTTTCTTGGAGAAGCTGCTGTATATCAGCTTCCACACATTTCTTGACAGGATGGGACCTTAATGAGACCAAGATAATTGAAGATTTTTTTCCACTGCAGCCTACATCCATTTTCACAGCTGCTGAGATTCTAACATCTTCTTCTACCTGTTCTATCATTGAGGATTTGTAAACATATGGCTGGGGGCTGGACAGGCTTATTACAGTGGTAACCATGTCACAGCACCATCAGAAGGTACATGTGGCTTTTTATGAGGGAAAACATTTGCCATCTGCTGCCCCCACCACATCCTGGTGGTAGTGTCACTGCTTGGTCCAAGACTGCTTAGTCATCAGAGTTACCCCTGCTTATTTCACAGCTAACTTTCCCTGAAGGTCATTCCACTATCTGCCACCTGTGGACACTCTGGATAGCAGCACAGCTTTGCCACCAGACACAGATGTATAGGTTCATAGGAAAGAAGGGCTGGAAGAGACCCCACAAGTTAATCTACTTCAGCCCCCTGCTCAAAGCAGGATCATCCCTGACTAAAAAGATTATAGCCAAGCATCTGTTTAACCTTTTGTGGAATTCTCTAAGGATGGAGATGCCACAACTTTAAGTAGACTGTTCCAATGCTTGATCATCCTCATAGTCAAAAAGTTTTTCCTAATCTCCAAACTAAATCTCCTCTGCTGCAACTTAAATCCATTGCTCCAGTCCTGTCCCCTATGGCCAGAGAGAATAGTTGATCTGCATTCTCTCTATAACCCCCTTCATGGGTTTGAAGACTGTTATCAGATGATTATAAATGGAATAGTTTGTATAGAAAGTCAATACTAGGACTACTGATTTTGCATCCTGTTCATGTTGAGTGTGTCTATATATGCAATTAATATTCACTGCACAGTAAGATATGCCATTAATATTTTACTGCACAGTAAGCTTTCCCTGAGTGCATATCTACATGTGCACCCACTGGGAGCAAATTACTGCTGACAGGAGCAGTTCAGGACAGGGATATATCTGCCCTGCTCTGCTACTATGTGGAAGGAGCTCCTCCTGGTGCCAGCCCCAAGCTGGCAGGGGGCATTGGCATCAGGCCTGGGATCCAGGGGTTAGGGGAAGCTATCCTGCCTCCAAGGCAGCCGCTTTCCACCACACCCCTCCCCCAGACAGCTGCACCTGATGCCCAACCCCCACTTAAATAATGGAGCCAGATAAAGGTCAATGTCCCCTGCTCCCACAGGAGGCATCTCCTGGCCTTCAGCTCTGAGATTGGAGCTAGGGCTGTGACATTGCCCCCTGCTCCCTGCAGCTGCCTGATGCCAGGGCCAGCTCCAATCACAAAGTCAGGATGGGGACATTGTTTGCTGCCCCTGAAGCATGGAGCTCCCAGCCCCGGCTCGAATCTCAGAACTGGCTCCAGAAAACAGGCAGCTACTCTGGGTATGGCTGAATTCTCTTCCCTCCTGCTGTCTGGGCTGACAGGAAGCAATTTGCTCCTGATCAGCTATGTAGCCATGCACTACTGTGCAGCTGACGTTGAGCAATGAATCTACTACCTGTATTTACAGGCAGTAGAAAAACATGCAGTAGCCTATTGTACTGTGCAGTAGCTCCTGCTTATGGTTAGATAGTGATGCTTTTCAGTGCAGATTTGTCTACTGTGCAGTAAAGCATCTTGTAAAGACACATCCATCTTCTCCCTCACTGACCTGGGCTTCTGAAATTGTATAATATAAATATGTGCAATATGTAATACCATGTATATAGATACTTATCTGCTATGGCTTTTCTAGAAACTTTTGAATGGGTAAAATCAAATATTTCTTTGTTGTCTATTGCATTACTTCATAAAACTAAATTATGAGTTCTTGGGGGAGAGCCTGTCTTTTAATCCCTTATGCAGCTGTGAGCACAGTGACTTCTGATATTTGACTGCAGCCTTTTGAATGATAACATGGTAATTACTGTGAATAGTTGAGCCATTAGGTAGCAGATATACAGATAAAATTTTTAATTTGCCAGTATAGAGTCAAAGAAAAGCGCTGGAGGGGATGTCCAGAAGTGATCAACTCCAATCCCCCTGTTCTATATAAACCTTTCCAGACAACTGTTTGCCTAATCTGCACTTCCAATTATGGAAATTCTACCACCGTTTTAGGTAATCTGTTCACTCTCTAAAATAGAACTTTCCTTCCTGCTATCTAAACTGGATGTTCCTTGTTGCAACTTAAATGCATTGCTTCTTGTCCTGTTTCCTGTTAACACATGAAACAATTGATCACCATCTTCTCTTTGATAGCTCTTTTGTATTAACACTTGATCTGCTCTTCTCTAAATAAAGTAATCCTAATTCTTCTAGTGTTTCCTCAGATGTCATGTCTCAAAGACCTTTAATTAGTAGCTCTCCTGTGGATCCTTTATAGTTTGCTCATTTGTTTTATTGATATGTAGTGCCTAAAACTGCACCTAGTAGTCCACATGCAAATACATGATTGATAAACAGAGTGGAAGTCCTGGGACTTGTGCATGGTATTTCTATTAATATATCCCTATACACCATCACTGTTTTTTTTTTGTTTTGCATCAACATTACATGATTGACTCATAAGGTCCCTGTACACTTTGCAGCTAAAGGTGTGATGGGATCTGATGCTCAGTCTAAACAATCACACCTCCTTCCATGCCAGACATGCATGGCAAGAAGTGTGACTGTGGAATCATAAAACAGATCCCATTGCACTTTATTGCTGTAGTAGATGGAGCCAGATCTGGGCTCCCTTGGCACTGGAAAGAAGCAAGCTGACTCCCAGTGGGGTTCCCAGCTGTGGGGGCACTCCAGGGGTCCCTGTGGCAGAGATACTGCAACTAGTGGAGTGTCCTGGGTGCTCCAGGCACCCCTGTGACTGGGAAATTACAACTGATGTGGTGTCTAAGCCACAGGGGTGCTGTGTGTGGCTGAAGCACCCTCATGGCTGGATCAGCTAGGGTCTCCCATTGCTGTGGAGACAGCTGGGAAGTCCCATGCTTGGGGGTGCTCATGGCCCCCGAAACCCTCAACCCAGCTGGGAGCACCAATTAGCTGACTGGACTCCCAGCTGTGGGGGCAATGATTTTGTTAAACATGCAAATGAAAACTGGATAGAAAACAACTGTAAACTTATTACACATTTTCCAGCTGTAACTTCATAGCTGGTTGGATCTTTTAAAAACATGCCTATGTAGCAATTTACCAGGTAATTGCAAGATACTTGTAATATGTACGGGGGAGCCATACTCAGCGTGATATTATTTTTGCTATGTTCACAACTAACAAAGAATATCTGTGAAAATACATAGTCCCAAGCAAATTCATAACAGAAGTAGGCTCATAGGCATATGGATTGTTCTGCCCTCCCAATTATAGGCCTAACAAATGCATTTGTAAAATTTAAGGTGTGCTTGTGGATATTTTTGGCCAGTAAAAGGGGCTTATTTATAAAGAAGAGATCATAACTGTAAACAAACCTACACATCAAACCATACAAGGGAACTAGGAAATCATAGAATCAAAGAGAAGAAGGGCTGAAAAGGACTTTCATAGAGTAGCTAGTACACCCCCCCCCACTTCCTCAATAACAAATTCACACAGTGTTAATTTGGCAGAATCTATACGTTAAATATCTGTATGCATCAATATCTATGATTGATCAAATAGTTATAATGAGTAGTTATAATAACTAACAACTCATGGAAGCCACTGTCTGTTTGCAGATAATTTGCAAATAGAAAAAGAGAAAGAAACAGATTGACTGTCTGGCAGAAATAGTTATACCAGCTTTAATATATATAAACGATTTCATCTAAAGGTGTAAACCTACTTTCAGAAAAGTTTACATTTTACAACTTTCCTGTGAAGACGAGATTATGCCAGTTTTACAGATGGACAGTTTTAGGTACAAAAATGTGAAGTAAGTTCCCCTTGATTTCTTAGTAAGTTAATGGCAATTCTAGGAATAGAAACAAAAAGTTTGGCCCTCTGTATTATGCTTTAATCATACTGACTTTTTACTGACTTCTGAAAGTTTTACCTTCTGGTTGGTTAGCATTTTTACCGTTAAAAAAATAGTTTAATTTACATTTATAATCTTATATGATTAGAAATGGGTTCATAGTAAATTCCCAGAATCAGACACCTCTGAATGTCATGCCTTAAACTCATCTCAGCATAACATATGAGATTGCAAATTCTGTTCTTTTAACTACTCGACTAGTGATTAACATGCCAGAATCTGTCAGTCAAATTTTGAGCTGTGTGCACTCTTCAACTCAAACAGCAAAAGTAGTCCAACTCTGCTTTTGTTCACATTTTAATTACATTTGCAAACAAGCACTTGTTTGCCTGGATCTCTTTTCTGAACTGTTTTTCCATGCACCTCAAGAAGAACAGGAAAAATGTTTTAATGTTTCACATCTGATTTTAAGATTTGGCAGGCAAATAGAGTAGTGTTATCTCTGCCTGAGTCTTCAGACTCCTTAATGCTTCAGGACTAAATAGCTAAAAATCACATGAAACTCTGAATCAAAGACCATGGTCAATAATTCCACTCCTTTGACTAAGTGAATTTACTGCTACAAAAATAAAGCGTACTTGACAGGAAACAGAGCCTTCTTGGCTGGTCCAACAAAGTCATATAAGATCTAATGACTGTCACAAGCAGTATTACTTCTTATTCCAATTTCAAGAAGCACTTCTTTGATTTTTGCCTTCACTGAGATATTTGTATACAACTGAAACACAAATAAGCCTGCATGTAATTTCTCCCCTAGGAAGAGGATAGACTGAAAAAATGAACACACATGATTTGGTAACATTGTTACTCATTGAACTGCTGAAATATACTCAGAGGTGATCACCGGTGCAAAATAGAAATGTGGATAGAAGAGCAAAAGAAGAACTTACCTCTGCTAGTAATAGCAGAGATAACATTAGTAATATTCTTAAAGCGACATATAGTTAGCTAGGAAGGATTTTTTTAATAATATCTTTTATTGGACTAACTATAGTTGGGATAAAGTTAAGTAAGCTTGGAAAGCAAAGCATTCTTTTTCAGGTCAGTGCTGCTTCTGGGTACAGAGATATCTATGTACAATAGTAACCCTGTAAGTCCCATCAAACACAATCAGAGTTTAATAACTGATGAAGCTGGTTCAGCAGGGAAACAATAAATGTATTCAATAATAATAATAATGTGTGTAGAGATGTGGGGCTTGTACTTGAGATACCCTGACAGATGAACTTCCCTGATGCTAACCTGTTTAAACTAATGAAGTAGGATACAAACTTCACTGCACAAGTATATTTCTTTTGCTTTAAAAAAGAGCTTCTTGTGATGACAGACTCCGACTATCAGAAGCAATAACAGTCATAACTATAGCTAGACAATAAATGTTATGTCCCAAAGAGCAAGCTCTAACTCAATATTTACAACAAGTAAGCTACAAAAAGGCCTAGAAAAGCTTATAACACCACGGTATTGATGGGGGGGGAAGTATGTAATTGGCTCCCTTGAAAGCCTTATCAGACCACAAATATTAGCTCACATAAAATTGTCCAATTAGGAAGAGAGCAGGGAAAAGAATAATTTTCCCAAAGGTTTTTTTGTAGTTAAATATTTCTGGTACAAATAATCTACTTGACAATTATTGCTGAAGTAACTCATGATTTCTTTGATGAAAGTGTCTTTCAGTTTAATAAAGCAAGATTGTTGCATGACTGAGTATTTTTCTAGATGAAATGCACTTTCTAGATTGGATGAAATTATTACTGTATAAAGTTTTTTCCCCGTGTATTTGGGATTTTCTGCTCTTTCTTGAAACAGAAATAACTGAAAACCAGGGAAAAGAAACAGAAGAGCCATAGCTTATTTCACTGGTTAAAGGAAAAAAAAATCCTTTGATTATAGCTATCCGCATTGGATAAAATTCACTATGTGTGGGAGTGCCAATATGATGTGCCTTAGCCTTGATTCCCTCTTGCATTGAGCTTTGCATAGTCATTCATGCCACCATAGCATTTGAAGGAAGGGAATTTGGCTCGTGTACAGAAAAAGGAGCTATATTTTCAAAGATATCTAGCTACCTGAGGATGCAGTTAAGTACCAAGGCAGGGTGGAGTTCAGAGGGCCTAACCCAATCAGACACTGAGGGTGCCTATATATGTGCTCTGATGCGATTTAATTAGAATACATTGGAGCAGATTCTATTAATTGAGTCTTGTGGAGTAGTCTAATTAGAACTTGCCTCACCATCATGTTTATTCAGTGTCTTGCATTTTAAAATGGCAGCAGGGGTACATTTACTAAAATTCTTTGAGTTCTCCCATGGTCATTTTGAAATACAGGACACTAAATACACATGACACCACGATTTTTTAATAAGAGCAGCTGTCCAGGAGCTGCTCCAGTTAAAACACTGTTCCCCCACCTAGAGCACATATACAGACACTCCTAATGCCTAGACATTTCAGTGGGAGTTAGGGTTTATTTGGGTTTTTTGAACATGCCTAGACATTTTTGAAAATTCATGAGGTGCCTACCTAGGTCTTTATTGATCAAAATATCCATGGAAATTCATCCCAAAGTTCTTGGCCTTAAAAAAAAGTAGACTTTTGCATAGTTTTAGTTCAATATTTGCGAGTTTACCAGTCTCTGTAATCAATTTAGCTTACACCCGTCATTAAAAGGTATTGGCAAGGCCCACCGTAAACTAAGCAAAACTTAAAAATGTTCACACAGATTTAACTACATTGTCACTTGAATCAATGTAACACCATTTTCCATCTGTAGACATGACCTTAAAAACACTATCATTCAGTATCAATTTACATCTACATTCACTGGTGTAAGATACCTGTAAAAATGGAATGAGCCCAAATAATGCCTACTAGTTTTCAAACCAAGGCATGATAAGGACAGATTTTCTAGGAATGTGTTATAATTCCAATAACTAATTTTTCACATACAGAAAAACTTGACTTCTTTCACTGATAAATTTTGGTAAAAATTAAAATAAAAGGTATTGGGGGAATGTAATAACTTGTCGTGAGAGTTTCTTTCTTTTTTTTCTGCAAGATATTTTTCATTGCAAAAATATTGTGTTTGAATAATTTTGTCCAGTCCCAACTAGGTAATAGAAAATTATAATTTGGAAGTTTTATTTTCTTTATAATCCAGATACTCTGATGTACACGGAAGGAACTGAAAACACTCTACAAGATCATTTTGGAAAGGGAAATATCCACTTTTCAGAGGTGTTTTTTTAAATTGGAGTCATACTATCACATTATATTTTCTGTGGTATATATAGAACTTACTGTATGGATAGTTATGCTTCATTTTCCTAAATATGTTTCCCACTGAATTGCATGGGTATGTGGAATAACTATTAAACAATATTTTTACTTCACAATATTGACTTTGCATATGCATATTTTTCTATCTATGTAGGAATGATGGAATAGGGTGATTGTTTTTCTGATTTCTGCCTCCATGAAAAATTGTCTTGTCACTTCCAGGAGCACAGCTTTCATAAAGTCTTCTTACTAAACCCAAGTTTAGTATATCATCCTTTCTAGCAATGGAAGTTCTTTGTTCAGGAATATTTATTTATAGTCCCAACAAAGATTTGATGCAGGACAAAATGATTTTCTGAAGTCAGTCAAAAATTATCCCAGAGGTAAGGATGTTAATGATAGAGGAAATCTACCTTCATCCACTATGTACTTTGAACACTATAGAAATGAGGAAATTGCCTTAGCAAAGCATCAGGATGGCATGGCACATATTCAGAACCATATAGATGCCACTGATACAGACAACATTATATAACTCCTGGTATTGAAAGGATAAGACTTACCTCTAGTTGTTTTCAAAAGGATTTTCATTAATATTCCAGTCAATGCTATAGCTTCTTTGAAGATTATTGTTTCCCATGTCATCCATCTTTCTGAAGTTGTTTCACTGTTACGTGAAGCAGGAGATGCAGTGTAAATGAATACAACAGAAACCGAAGTTATTTAAAGCTCACTTTTGATGTACTTACTTAGATGCTGAGCTTGTTCTGTCCATTCTCTCTCTTTCTTTCTCCATACAGCCTTTCGTCACACTCAGTCTATGTTCACATGGCTTACTTTAAGCCACCTAAATGTAGACTGGGAGCAATGCATATAGCCATTCACTACTGCCAGGAGTCACATAGGGAACCTGACGTAACTTAGGGTGAGGTGAGGGGCTGGCAGGATTGAAGGGGGCTAGCAGACCTGTAGAGGGGTTTGGCAGGTTCAGGGGGGCTGACATATTTAGAGGAAGAAGGGGGTTGCCTGATCAGGGAGGGTAAGGGGGCTAGAGTCAGGGGCATGAGAACAGCAGTCATAGAGCTTTCCCAGCTCTCGGGCTGTACTGGGAATGAGTGCAGGCTATTGAGAGATTGGTTAATCTTTTCCTAGATCAGATTAACCCTTTCTTTGTTGTAAATTAGTGCACTTCCTAAGGTGCTAACGTAGGTCAGATGTGCCATTTTGGGGGCAATTTAAACCTTCTGAATGCCTTCATGATTGGACATTTAGATTGACATAATCCTGGTTAGGACAATCTAAATGTAACTCTTGTATGTATCCTCTATCTCTAAAGGTCAAAAAGTCAAAAAGTTTTGTTTTCCTTTTTATTTTTCGGTATTGTTTATGTTTTAAGGAACTTACTTTGTATTGCGTATTTACCAATAGAAGCTGTGTGCCATTTACTAGAAAGTACAGCTATCAGACTTTAACATTTAAAAAAAAATCTATTTGCATCAAGCAGTGCTTATGAATGGTTACGGCAACCTCACAGATATTTTTTCCAATGGAGTTACTATACCAATGGAGGCATTTTTTCCCCTTTGTTTTTTCTTTAGGGATTGCAGAAGTGAAATTACCCAACCAACAGGAAATAATTTGTCAGCCAAACCACATTTCAGACTAATTACACCCACCTGGTACATGGGAACTCTGCACATGGCTAAGAGAGGTGAAATGAATGTGCTGTCTTTTTGAATGCAATCAACAATAATGTGATTTTGCTTGCTGCTAGGTTGTTTTAGTACATTGCCAAATGCTAGTTTTCCAGTGAGAAGAGGAAGACTAGCACTACTCACATGAGAAAGAGAGAGGAATCCTTAATAAAATCAATTAGCTCCAATACAGCACATATTTTGTAAACAGAAAAGCTAAATTCAGACAAGAAACTATGAACAATATTTTCTTGACCCATAATCCAAGCAGTTCAGTTTATTTACATCAGCACAAAAGCAGTTAGTTTAAAACATTTTTTACCAGATGATTCAGGCCAAACTCCTCCACCAATGCACCGGATGTCAGTTCCAGTATTTTCCTACTACATTATCTCACCTGAAAGTTGTTAAATAGCACACAGACATCTGTGTTGTCCTGCAGGTAGGGGAGTCCAAAAGGCCTGGCAGGTTTTCAAAATAATTAGCTACTGAAAACATCATTTGGAAAAAGAAACATGAATGTTATAAGTATGCCTTTTTGGTCAAGCTGTTTTTTTGCATTCCAGACCATAGGAAATAACAGGATGACATTAAATTGTGTATTATTTGAAAGCAGAAACTAGAAGTCTATTAAACTAATTGTTCATAATCCGGATTCAGTGAACAGGTTGTACTGCCTAGAGTTGTTGTCAGCTGTTGGCCAGACATGCAAGTTACAGCAAATAATGCTTTATACATTTGTGAGGTAATGCAAGTGGCCTTCAGTCAGCAGGGTTTCTTCTCTGCTTGACTGAAATTGTCTGATAGCTCACAGTGGTGAGTGACCCGGAAAAAATCTTGCATACTAAATGATGCCACCAAGTTACAGTGAAATTTAAGTCATTTTAAGAGACCGAGCATGTGCTATGGGACACTTAAACAAGTAACATTTGTTGGGAGTTCAAAGCTTGGTATCTGTTAACTGTAAGGCACATCATTACAGCGTCTGACAATTCCCTTATGAGCTGGTAAAGATGTATCAAGCAGGAAACACATAGCATTGCCAGTATGTGTGTATGGCACCTGGCTATAATTTGGTTTCTATTAATTTGTTGTCTTTTATTTCACAGAGCATTTATTTTTTTTATTCGTTTTGTTTGCTTTATTTTAATTTTTAGTCATGACTTGAATAATTTTGAAAAATGCACATATTACTAGATTGATAAAATAATTGAGAGGAAAGCAATATATGAAAAATAGCCTGTATTGTTATGGATGTTTAAATGTCAAAGAGTTATTAGTTTAAACACTTGCTCTAATGAAACCAATTACAACTCACATGGTAATCATAACTCTGAATTGCTTGTCAAAATGGTACCTCATTATGTTGTTGAACTTGATTTTGTGCTTTGTGAATGACAGATTGGGCAAGAAGAAGTAGAAAACTTTCCCCACATATATTTAGAGATTGGCGTTTTATGTGTGGGAAGGGGTTGGGAGTCCCTCTCCAAACCTATAATGTTCTAGGAAACAGAGGTGATGAATAATGTGTCTATTTTATTCTGGATTTTGTTTGTTTGTAAGTGGTTAAATTAAGGAAGGTAATTTTCAGAATAACTGTAATATCATATGCTTTGACTTTTAATGAGCAAGCATTCCTTAGCCTTTTTAAATGGAAAAGTGTAGGCAATTTTATCTGATAGCATTGGCTAACAAATAAGCAGGAGTTCCAGTCAAATTAGATCTGTCTCAACAGAAGGGAAAGTGGGAGGAAGCAACAACCATAACCATAAATTCTGGCCCTAACCATAATTTTTTCTCCATAAGCTTCTGCACAGGTTTTTGAGGCAATTGATAAAGAACCGTGGGAGCCTGGCAGGAGTCGTTCATTTAAACTTTAGGAAACTTCAAACAATTCACTGTATCAGTATTATTTTCTAAGGCTTTGTAAATGCTTCAGTTTTAGCCATCAGTATAACACACTGGCATAATCCCCTTGCTCTGACAGTCTACCAGTGAAAATTGTGACTTTGCATAAATGCAGTTCTTCCTAAATCAGTGGTGACACGTAAGGGGTGCATGTGCACCCCAAAAGCACTCGTGCACCCCCAGTAGGCTGCGCTCCCTGCTTAGGCATTGGGCAGGCAGAAGCATTTGTGCCCCCGCTCTGAGCTCCACTTGAGGAGTGGGAGTGCCTTGATGAAATGCCACAGCCACTTCTGGGCGCAGCTGCTTCCGGGAGTGCTGTGGTTGCTTCCTAGTTGGTGCGACTGGCCACGGGGAGACCCTCCCCCCCAACTGCTGACTGATTGCTGGAGGGGCAGCAATCTAAGGTGGCACCAGTCTCCCATGTCCTGGATTAAAACAAACAGAAACAGCAGTCCATAAAATCTTTTCAGCAGGAACACTTTTAATGTATATTGACTAGAACAATGGGTTAAGGTCATTGACTGGTGACTTCTATGTACTACCATGGTACAGATAAATTAATTAATAATATTAATAAAGTTAATAGCTAATACACTATATTTCCTTGGACTCCACAATTGTAAGGGCAGGTCTCATCCTACTGTCCAATTAAAAGAACTTTCAACTGTGTTTGTACATCCCTTAAAGTAAGCTCCTAGTGTATTTCAGAACTAAATGGCTTGCAAGAGAGCACTTAATCATTGTCACCACCATGACATACAGCATAGCAATAACATGTAATTTTCCTCTTAAATAGTTACTTTTCAGATCATGCTGAAACTGAATGTCATACATGTGTTGGTCACTTTAGGATATTGAAGATGCCCTTGCTGCTCTTTTAAATTCCAGAAAATGATATGGTTCACAATTTAGAGACATTCTCTAATTTAGAAGACTTGAGAACTGGGAGATGGTCTAGCAGGTAGAAGTCAGTTAGTGAGACAAAGACAAAGGGTCTGCAGAACCTTGTCTACTGTTCCAAACTTGAAAACTAAATAACAAACTTTATTATTCATGTATGTCTATATTTACTGAACCTGATGATCACTATAGCTATGAATTATTGATACTTCAAGAGCCACTTTCTCCTGTGTCTCCTTGTTTTGCTTCTTGGATGGAAGAAGCTGCAAGATTGTTTAAATATTATGTGGAAGTGGGATGGCATAAGCTTGCCATGTTTGGTTAGGTTTACATTAGCTAGACAGTAATATATAATTTCTGCCCTTTTTTTATAGTTATGTATTCTATTATATAGTATCCTTATGTATTATGCATTTTTGCTGTTGCTTAGCAGCTTATTTACATAATTATTTTATAGCTCTTTCTTCTGTAATTTATTGTGAACCATTCATATTTTAAAAAGAAAGGTTAAAATGAAAGTTTAATTAAATTTTTCTAGGGTAGAAAACTAGTTAAAGTCAGGAGATGTTTTGAAACTAAAGAGAGAAGTTTAGATAGTGTGTGTGTGTGTGTGTGTGTGTGTGTGTGTGAGTGTGTGAGAGAGAGAGAGAGAGAGTAAGAGTGAGAGAGAGAGAGATATTGCATTGATCTGAAGTGTTAGAAGACCATCACGAACAGGTCAGAGCTAGTCATTATAGTTGCAAGTGTAAGGAAGTGTCTACAAAAGGACATATTTTGTCCTTTTCTAAACAATAGTGCTTTGATTTACCTTCTCTGGTGACATATATCTATAAATGTCATAGAGTCATAGAGAAGTAGGGCTAGAAAGGACCTCCAGAGATTATGTAGCCCAGCCCCATGCCTGAAGCAGGATTAACATCCATTGCCAAACCTCTTAGGAAAACTACATAGTCAATCCTAACACAACCACAAGACATGAAGACAGCAAAGCAGAATGCATTTGGGTGAAGAAAGGTGAAAGATGCAGCAGCAGTATAATGGTGGGGATTTATTACAGGCCATCAAATAAGGGGGAAGAAGTAGATAAGGCACTCCTCAAGGAGGTGAAAAATTTATCTGAAAGGTATGGGATAGTGCTGATAAAAGATTTCAGTTTTCCTGACATCTGTTGGCAAAACAATACAGCCAGCCTTAAAATGCCAAGCCAGTTCCTAACTTGTGTGGAGGACAACTTTCTGCTTCAGAAGGCTGAGAATACAACTAGGAGATCACCTACCTTGGATCTTGTCTTAACCCAGTGCTGTTCAATCTTTCTGCCTGATGTGTTGGATGAGCAGCGTCCAGTCCATCTGTGTGTTAAATCCAGCTAGTGGTCTGAATTAAGTAACTCAGGGCAGGTGTGACAGGCCCCATCCAGCTGCACAGAGGGGGTGGTGGGCAGCCTAGCTTCAACCTGGCCCTGCAGGGGAAGTGGGCTTAACTTGGTCTTGCCAGGAGGAGGATCATGGCCTGGCCCCAACCTAGCCCTGTGGAAGAAAAGGGATAGACCTGGCCCTGTCGGGGGAAGGGAGCTTGGGGAAGCTTCAACACAGCTTCATAGAGAAGTCCCACAAGGAAGGGGTGGGACAGCCCTGAGCAAACTAAGCGGGAGGGAGAGGACATGGCCCAGCCCCACTGGGGGAAAGGGGCACTGCCCAACCCAACCCAGCTCCACAGAAAGAAGGGGTCATGGCCTGTGTCCAACCTGTCATGGGGGGCTTGGGATTTGGGGTGTAAGGGTTTGGCAGCAGAGGATATTGGCTGAATTAATTGCCACAGTTCCCACACTGCCAAACTTTCTAACCTGTGGGGAGACCCAAGAGCCAGAGGTCATAGCCAGAGGTTCTGTCTTAACCAATAGGGAAGAAGTAATGGAAGATGTGAGGGTATTTTGGCTTTTTAACTCCTGTAAGTAATTTGATTTTAGTGACTGACATTATTGGAAAAGGAAAAACATTCTTAAATGACATGATTTAGTCATGTGGAAATGTTTCACTCATTCTAAAACACAGAGACACACAGGAGGTATGGCTATTATATTTTATGCAACACATAAAATAATAAAAAATATTTAATCTTCCTGGGTACTGTCTAGCACAATAAAAATTGCTAAGAAGGCCAGATTCTGATGTCCACTACATATTTTTATTTATTTTTTCAATAAAGCAGGTTAATCCTTTTTTTTTCTGTACAGGGGAACACCAGGCAGCTACACGTAATAGAAATGAAAATCTGGTAACACTGAAACAATCAGACTTCCATTGACTTTAATGGCACTCAGATTTAAACCTTTCCTCACATCAAAATATGTCATGCACTAACAGTTTGGATTCACATCAGGTTTTCCCAGTAATCCTTGTTCAGTCATTAGTTAAAGGTTTTTTTGTTTGTTTTTTGGATCTTTCTTTTTCATAAATCTCTCTTCACTCAATTTTCATCTCTTTTTTAATAATTTATTTTCCTGTCTGTTTTTTCCTGTACAGATAACTGACTTATTTCATTACCCATCTCATTCCTCCTCCCTTTCAGATTTGTCCGTTTTGCTCTTTCTAACTCTCTCACTCCCACCCTCTTTACTTCCATGTTACGTGATCTACATTTCCTTTCCTTTTTTTGTTTGGTTTCCCAGTTTGTTGACATAATGAATTAAATTTTCTGCTGCATTGCGATTGGCTTGTACTTCTTACTAGGCTTAATGTTCTTTTTTCTTGCTCCACCCCTTTACTATATATTTGGAAATACTAATTTTCACTCCAGCACAAGCAAGGAGTGGGCATGCTACACTTCTACACGGGGGTAATTTCACCCTATCTGATGTAGAATTAACCTTGAAACAATCAGAATGAACCAATCTTACTTTGGACTCAGGTGTATGCAGCTTACCCTAAAGTGCTAACAGCATACCCTATATGCTCTAACAATTTATTACTGGCTCCCCTGCCATATAGAGATGGAGGTCTATACAGTCATGAAGGGCAAAAATAAAGAGCATAGGGAAGTGTTTTTCACTAAGGTCCAAAATACAAGAACTGGAACCATCAGGAAGTACAGGTAAGCAAACAAAAATCCTTTTATTACATAGAACATAGTTAACTTCCATAACGATTTATGATAGGTTGTATAGGCAGGTACTATAACTGGGTTCAAAAAGGGTTAGGCAAAATCCTGGGGACAGGTTCATGGGAAGCTATTAAAGAGAAAAAAATGGGGATGTATCCTCTAACATTGCTAAACCAGTGATACCAGGGAAGCTGTCACAAGGGTTGGATCACACTGAACGTGCTTGCATATACACTCTTCCCTCTAAAGCATCTGCTACTTGCCACTGTCAGATACAGGTTTCTGGGCTAATGGAGCATTGGTCTGGCCCTGTATGACATAGCTTATGTTCTAACAGCCCTTTTCTCTTTCATAGCTTTCCAAACCTTTTCTTTCAACCTTCCTCTTTAAAGATCCTTCCCCGACCACCCTTGTGCTTCTCTATGAACCATCTTCGACTCACAGAGTATCCATTTTTCTTTGATTCTTTCTCAGTACAATCCACCAATAAACTCATCATCCATGTCCCCACATCCACTGATCTTTTGGCGTGTCCTACAGTCAGCAGCTAATTGATCATCTACATTCCCTGAAGCCACAAACAACAGATGCTCTGTCTCTAACCCCAAGGGTATCAACTCTATGTCTCTTCAGCCTTTGGTCTTCTTGGAAATCAATATTGTGCCTTCCCCAGTTTGTCTTCAAGATTTTTTTCTAGGCTAGGGGATGGAGTTGGTCCTCAACAGGCCTTTCCTTCTATATCTCGGGGACTGCTATATCACACCCAAAAAAGTATAGAAACAACTTTAGCTTTGAAAGGTATAAAGAATTTTGTTGGAAAACCATCCAAGCACACCACTCTCTCTAGAGGAAAATTGGAAACAATGTCAATAACTGCCTCTGGGTAATTTCTTCAAATAGAAAACAAACAAACAAACAATCCAACAAATAACCAGCTGTTCCTTGTTCAACTTTTACCATCATGGATATTGCAACAAATTTATCCAAGTCCTGGGCATGTAATAAACAACAGACATGGGTCTTGAAAAAAAGAATTACATTTTGATCTCTTTATTGCTCCTTGCATCATTTGTTTGATCTTAATGCCATAGTAGCTTTGCTTATTTGAAGATCTGTGAAACTCTACAAGAGAATTTTTTACGGTGTCAAAATGCTGGGGTCATCTGACCACAGCTGACTTCCAGCAATTGGGCGGGGGGCTGGAGCCGATGATCTTGCAAGGTCCCTCCCAGCCCTAATATCTATAATCTATGAAATTATTGTTCTGATTGACTGAAGTAGGTAGAAGCAATCCCTTCCATTAAAAATAACACTGCATATATTTTCATTATGGCATATGCTGGGCTCCCCTTCATGTAAAGAGATTGCCTTCTTCTCAGGGCTACTAAATCATTTATCCTCTTACTTACTCTCCTTTCTGGCCTCTTGACTTTGAATTTATCTCTGCTAAATAGCCCAGCTACAATAGGAAGGGCAGAAAGTGTCCTGTCATAGCCCATTTTGTAGCCACTCTCCAGGGAAGTGGAAGCTCTGGGTTTTAAACACTTCAGGCTAAGGTAGACACAGAACCCGTGCCTCCCACCAACTGTTCAAGAGGTTATTTCTGATAAGAGCCTATTGTCTATAGTCAAGTGTCTATTGTCAGCAGTCTTGGTGATTTCCATTTCCAGAAACTAAACAAATTAACTTTTTGGCAGTATCACAATTCTTTTCTGTTAGAGTTAGCTCATTTTCAAATGTATTCAGTTTATAATTCTGCTAAATGCAAAGATAATTTAATATGACACTTTAAAATTATTAGTTTCCATAATGTAAATTATTGCTAGATCCTCACACCTATGTCACAGATAGCCAATACCTAGGCTTTGTAAATATGGTTATTATTTGCCTTCCTTTAAGTCATAATTAAAAATATACTTTAAAACATGCTATTTCTTTTTTTTATATTAGTCCTCAAGACTCTGTACCTCTTGCTCACATTAAGTTGTGCCTTACTCTGAAAATATTCCCAACAGTCATAGGGAACATATATGGGTCTATCACAAATTGGTTCATTACATTTTTTTTTTTTCAGTCAGAATTCAGGTAAAACTTGGATAAGTGCAGATTGGGTCAGTGTGGAATTAGTTTTAAAATAAGTAATAAAAAAAAAAAAGTAATTTAAATGCTTGTTCAGTCAGATTACCCATTAAAAATTCTCAAAAAATATAAAAATTAAAGCAGAGTGAAGACAAAAATTGAAATTATGCTGTTTTACTGATATGCATAACTTAAATTGATTCTACCCTTCCTTCCTTCCTTCTGCTTTGGACGCACCGGACCAGGCTCGCTTGGAGCTGCGTGGGGTGATCCTGAGCATAAGACTCCCCGGCTTCCTATCTCTTTTCTTGCTTCCACCTGTCTAAAGGTCTCTAGCCTCAGTTTATCTTGCTTTCTCATTCTTTTCTTGCTTTTTTGTAGCTTTTTTCCCCCCTTTTTTCACCTCGTTGCCCCATCCCCCCATACTTCCGGTTTCTTTGTCTTTACAGACTTCTTTCTTACTGTCTCTTTCTCTTCCTTTCTCTCTTTTCTTTTCTGTTTGCTTGTAGCAACGAGTTATCTTCCATTAGCTTGCCTTCCGCGGGGTGATCTTAATTACTCCTTCCCTCCACTTTTGTCTTTCTATTTTTTTTTCGCTTTTTCAAACCCCAGCTGCTTTTTTTCCTCCACCCCCTTCCCCCCTCCCATCTAGAGTTTTGTGGCCGCTTTCCCAAACACTGATCTTTTTTAGTTAGTATAAACTTTGTTGCTGTTGCTTTGCTTAGTTATAGTTGGAAATTACCCCTGTTCTAACAGGAGTGGCTGCTCCTACACCCAGCAGCTGGCATGAGGATGCCTCCCAGAACCTTCCCATTACGTATGGTTTGAGGGTTCACACCCGTCCCTTCGTTGGGGTTGAGGTCTGCGTAGATGGTCTTACTAGTCTCTTGAGACAGCATACCGTACAATACTCAGGTTGTGTCAACAAGGTCCTGATGATTTATCTGAGCGATCCCACTGTAGTTAACAGGGTGTGCGCAGAGGGTCTGGACATTGCGGGCACACATTATTTTGTCACACCCCTAGACACCCTAGCAGTGAGGGTGGTGATTTCCAATGTGCCCCTGCATGTGACTGATTGAGACCTGGCCAAGGTACTTGAGCCCTAGAGGGTCTTACAAGTCCTTTTTGCCGATTGACCATAAGGAGTAAAAACCCCAAACTGAGGCATGTCCTGTCTTTTCGAAGGCAGGTTTTCATGCTTTTTAGGGAGGGCCCACGGTCTCTGCCTCAGTCCTTGAGCCTCATGTTCAATGGGCGGAGGTATGTGATCTATTTTTCTTTTGGGGAGACCACGTGTTTTCAGTGTGGGAGCTCTTCCCACCTAGCAGCTCAGTGCCCACAGGGGGGATCAGCCAAAATGTTGGTGACTACAGCGACGCCGATGGATGGACCATCCACTTCTGGGATGCAGGCCCCACCCAGTGAGGCCGGGAGCCTTTCCCGACCTCCTTCTACCCCTATTCCCTCTGAGGGGGCTGAAGTCTCTGGCATGGGAGTGTTGTCCAGCGGAGGGGCTGGGACTAGGCCCCAACCCTCCCCCCCCACTCATTCCACCTACAGTGCCCACCCCCACCAGTACAGAGATGCCACCAGGTGGAGAGGCAGATGCTTCCGTTTCCCCCTGCCTGCTCTGACCTCCCCGATTGAGGCTGGGGTGGTCAGTGATTGTGGCACCAAGGCCCCATCAGATGATGGGGCTCAGACCTTCTGCAAGTTGCCCTCCACCACGGCTTTGTCTGAGGTGGCTGGCTCTGGGGAGGCAGGCCAGAAACAGTCTGGCCCATCCTCTGTGAAGGATGGCCCATCTGCCACACAACAGAAGAAGAAGAAGAACAAAGAGAAGAAAGTGAAAGGGACCCCTCAGGACTCCCATCCCCATTGTGGCCTTCCTCAGCTGGTGCTGGGGAGGCCCCTGCTGAAGAGCCTGGCCCTGCTCCGGCTGTCATGTCAATGACCCTGTTGACCGGGGATGAGGGCAGCTTGGAGGTGGGGGAGGCAAAGACAGGGGTCATTAATGCCTCACCTATCTCCCAGCAGAAAGGGTGGAGACGGGTGGCAGAAAGACATATGCACAATGTGTCTCTTCTGGAGGTCTGACCCAGGGGGCAGCAGAGGAGTCTGCTGACCCCTTGGTCATGTCCCAGGCCACTGAATTAGATGAGGAGGCTTGTGAGATGGAAATCCAGCTTTCTGAGTGTCACAAGTGACCTCGAGAGTGGGATGACCTCTCCCCCCAAGAAGGTGGGGCTTGCTCTTCAAGAGCCAGATCTTGACAATCAGAGGAGGTTGATGGGTTTAGATATTGAGGATGTAGATGCAGAGCTCCCAACCAGTGTGCAGCCTTGCCGCTCCTCTGTTGGAAATGTGCAGCCCATGTTGGCAGACCCCCCCAGGTCAGTCCTGACTATGGGGGGCTCCTAACCTTTTTAAAACAGACAAAAGAACATAGCGGCACGCATCACCCAATGGTGCATGGACCCTAAAGTTTTCATCAAAGCTGCCAGAGCTGTGGCCAAGCTAATGCAGCAAGAACTGGGCACTAGGCAGATGGCTTATCGTCTGGAGAAGCTCGCCCAGTGGGTCAGAGATGAGTGGGGCCTGGCAGGGTCCCTGGAGTAGACAGGGGCATGATAGGCCTTTTTTCTGACCTGACCCTGCCTTTTCTCTGCTCTTGCGGCTTGCTTTTTTGTCTACATCTTACTTTGCTCTTCCTCTCCCATACCCACACCCATGGCAGCCACAACCATTGGCACTTTTAACATCAACGGCTGTCAAGATCCGGTGAAATGGAAGGCCGTCCTGGAGCTCCTGCATCAGAAGCGGCTGGCTGTCGCCTTCCTCCAGGAGACACACTCTGACAGGAACAACCAGGCAAGGCCAGCTGTTCTTGAGTCATGGCACCAACCTTAGCACTGGGGTTGTGACTCTCCTATCATCACAACTACAGCATGACACGGCGGTGGCATGAGAGATTGTCCCCGGCTGCCTGTTGACGGTCCACGTCACCCTAGCACAACACCATCTGCTACTTATCAACATCTATGCACCTTCTGAGGGCCAGGACAGGGTCACTTTCTTTGAGACCTTGGCTGGCCTTTTGCACGATGTCAGTGAGGACGATGATCTGGTTCTTGTAGATGGGGACTTTAATTGTACCACTGATACCCTGCTTGACCATATGGGGCCTGAGCCTCACCTGCCCTCAGCCCACAAGCTGCAGTCTGTCTTGGAGACTGCAGGCCTCATTGACGTCTGGCGAGCCCTGCACCCCGATGCGCGCCAGTACACCTGGGCAAGGATGAGTGCCGGGGGTCTCACTATGGCCCGCCTCGACCGCATTTATGTCACCTGCCACTCCTACTCAGTGGCCGCATCATTCCCTCAGGCCTGTCAGATCATGGCCTGGCTTATTGTGAATTGAGCCTGCCAGAGAGAACCTGAGCATGAGCACCTTATTGGTGCTTCAACATCAGCCTGCTTCAAGACTCTTACTTCTGGGACTGCTTTACCAACATTTGGCGGGAAAGCTACGGTGGGATGTGGGCAAGGTATGCACACACACCTCCTGGAAGCTATGGTGGGATGTGGGCAAGGTACAGATCCTGGCCTTTTGCCAGCAGTACACTCAGCTGGCCACGAATGAACTGTGCCAACGTATCAGAGAGCTGGAGGAGGACATGGTAAAGCCCGACGCTGCTCTGCTGGCAGCCGGCAGTGATGCGGTGCTGTGCAAGAGCCTCTGGTTCCAGAAGAAGTGCCTGTGTGACTTGGTGGAGACTGCGGCCTGTGGAGCCAGGATCCACGCCTGCTGCCAAGAGCTGGCCGAAACAGATGCCCCGACCCACTTCTTTTTCAACCTGGAGCGACGGCAGGCAGTGAGCAAAGTCTTAGATCACCTCAGGACCTCTGAGGGCCAGGTCATCACTGACCCAGGTGAAGTATGTGAGCATGCTGTTACTTTCTATTGTGACCTATTTGTGGCTGACCCATCCTGCCCTGACGCCACGCGGGAACTCCATGCGGGCCTGCCACGCCTTGTTGCCCTGGAGGCAGGCAAGCTTGAGCAGGAGTTGTCTCTGACAGAGCTGGCAGCGGCTGCAGCTGGCCTCGCCTCCGGCAAAGCCCCAGGCCTTGACAGCTTACCTGCGGAGTTCTACAAGGCTTTCTAGCCTCTTCTCGGCCCCTGTGTCCTGCGCATTTTCCAGGAGAGTCTTGCTGACAAGGTCTTGCCAATCAGTTGCCGCCGTGCAGTGCTCACGCTGCTCCCAAGAAAGGAGACCTTGGCTGCATTAAGAACTGGCGGCCGGTCTCCCTGCTGTGTGCTGATTACAAGATCCTGGCCAAAGCGCTGGCCACCCGCCTCTGCACTGTCATGACCTCCATCACTGGGCCTGAGCAGAGCTACTGCGTGCCGGGCAGAACCATCCAAGACAACCTGTTTCTGCTGCGTGACCTACTTACAGCCAGTGAACTCTTTGGCCTAGACGCTGGATCAGGAGAAAGCCTTTGACCTGATGGACCACGCCCACCTCTTTCGGACCCTGGAGACCTTTGGCTTTGGGCCCCTTTTCACTGGCGCCCTCCAGGTCCTGTATTGAGACACTTCCAGCCTGCTCAAGGTGAATGGGGTCGTCTGTGCCCCATTCCCTGCACGCAGACGCATCTATCAGGGCTTCCCCCTGTCAGGCATGCTCTATGCCCTGGCCATTGAGCCACTGCTGCATGCACTGCGGCGCCGCCTTAGTGGTGTGGCCTTGCCACCAGCCGTGGGCCGGGCCATTGCCCCTCCGCTCTGGCTATCAGCATATGCAGATGATGTGACCATCTTCCTTAACACCCAGGAAGACATGGAGGCCCTGACAGCCTGCCAGCAAGCCTACGAACGTGCCTCTTCAGCCCGTATCAACTGGGCCAAGAGCGATACCCAGTTGCTTAGCAAGTGGATCACCATGACCCCCCTGGACTTGCCTGGGGGCCTCACCTGGTGCCGTGAGGGCCTTAAGATCCTGGGCATGTTCCTGGGGCCATCGACTTTCATGGCGTGCAACTGGGATGGCCTCAAGGAAGGAATGGAGGCCCACCTACAAAAGTGGCACTGGTGCTTACCCAGCCTCTCCTACCGTGGACGCGTCCTCATCGTTAACAACCTAGTGGTGGTGACCTTGTGGCACCACTGCACCGTACTCGATCCACCAGAGGACCTACTCGAGAGACTCCAGAGCCTCCTGGTTGACTTTTTCTGGGATGGGTGCCACTGGCTCCCACAACCTGTCCTTTACCTACGTGTAACTGAAGGGGGCCAGAGTTTGGTTGACCTTGTGAGCAGGGTGGTCACCTTCAGTGACTCCTGTACAGCGAGGAGCGCCCACCTTAGCAACACCTGGCATGCCAGTTTCTGCAGAGGGTGGGGGCCCTCCGCTTTGACCAGGAGCTCTTCCTGTTGGACCTTATGCTTTTGAACTGGGCAGTGCTTCCGGCTTTTTATCATGGCGTGGTATGAGCCTGGCAAACCACTTTCCACCTCCAGTCCCAGAGGGAACCTCTGGTGCACAACCCAGAGCTGAGGCGCCCTGTGCTGAGCCTGGCCTCTTCCAGTCTCACAGCCGTTCTCATTCAGGCGCGTGTTCCCTTCCTGAGTCATCTCCTTGACCCCACTCGGTTGGCCTGGCTCTCGCCTGAGGCCTTGACCAGCCGGCTGGGCATGTGCTCCGTTCACAGCGTGGGCCATCTCCTGTGTGACATCTGGGCTGCCCTCCCATTGGAGGCAGCAGCCACCCTGGGGGACCAACTCTGGGTGGGCCAGGTCCCCTGCACTGAGGATGCCCTGAGTGAGGTTTTTCTTGCTTTACTACTCACCCCAACTGTGGCCGGCGATCTGGCCGGTGGCCCTGGCACTTTGCTGATGCTCCCTGTGCCTCCTGACAGTGACACGGGTTGCCCTTTTGCTTTTCTGTTGCATAGAAGTTTATACACCTGGGTTGTTCATGTCTGCCATGCCCAAGTGCTGACGGGCCCCCCCGATACACTGTGGCGACGGCGCCTGGGGCCGCCAGGTTCCCCACCAGCCCACCCAGCGTGGTGCACATTGTATAAGCCACCAACTGTCAAGAAGACTGGCAACCTGCAGTGGCGGTTGCTGAATGGCATCCTAGCCACTGGCACGTTTGAGTTCCACTTTGACCAAGCCACCTTGACAGCCTGTCCCTTCTGCCTGGGGGGTGTTGAGGAGACCCTTTTTCATGCCTTCCTTGATTGTCCCTGCCTGCAGCCTCCCTTTGTCACCCTCGGGCCGCCGCTTCAGGCGCTGGGCAGGAGCTTTTCGGAGACCACCTACATGTGCTCCTACCCATACCGGGTGGCTGAGAAGGGCCGTCTGCCTGGCCAACTTCGTACTGGGTAGGCCATGTTGGCTGTCCTCAAGAGCTGCCGAAACCGACTTGCCGAGACTGGCTCAGATGATGCCGTGTGGCTTTTCCGCCTCCTGGTGCAGTCACGGCTCTCGCTGGAGTTTGAACATGCTGTGCTCCGGCGGGCAGCGCCTGCCTTTGAGACATGCTGGGCCCTTGAGGGAGTGCTGTGCCATGTGGAGGACTGCCATCTCAAATAAGCGCTCTGATGTCATGACCGGTCTGGGCGACCGGGGTGGTTCGGTGTCGAACTGCAACTTCCAGCTCGTGCTGCGTCCTGGGCCCTCACCAGGCTGCTTTTTTGCTTTATTTTTGTGTGGAAGTTGAAGGTTTTGTTACATTTATGATGGGATGGAGCAGGGTCTGAATTGTTTATCACTGTGTGGCCGGCACGCCAACCGCATAATTAGCATGTAAGACACAACGTGAAATGCAACGAAGGTGTCTGTCACCGTGTGATGTGTTGGTTGGTTTGGTCTGGTTTCGTAGTAAGTTGTTTGTGTTTTCACTTTGTAAGCGGCCACCATTGCTGTATACCTGAACCCCTGAATAAAGTAATTAAAAAGTCAAAGTCCTTTCTTCCTTCCTTAATGGCCACTGACAGGTGTGTTCCTTCTGAGCTCTGAGGGCCTGTGCCTCTTTTGCTTTGTTTTCCCTCTCCCAGATAGCCTGACCCCTTTCTCACTGTAGTCCCCCACTTTTCATTTTATTTTATTTTATTTTATTGCCTTTTTTCACTTTTTCTAAGCCCTCTCTCCTGCAGTAACCCTCCCCCTCCCTCTGGATTTTTTTTATCCCCCTCTCATTGTTGCTGCTCTGTTGCTTTCTCATTTCCCTTCTCTTTCCTGCTATATTAATCACCTTTCTTCCCTCCTCTGGTCATGGGCGACTGGTGCCTCCTGAGATCACCGATAGGGGATCCCCTCACAGAGGCCGATAGCCGAGCCAGTGTTAAAATCGGCAAAACCAGAAATGCACTTCCACTGGCACTTTCAGTGGCACTTCCAGTTTCGTGGATGGTGCTTCCAGGGGGTGCACGGCCGATCTCAGGGAGTGTGTGTGCACCTCCTATGCATCGCCAATGCCTCCAGTGTTTGTTTATTTTACAGTTTCTTTGTTCCCTGCCAGCCAGAGGGCTTCCCATCCCCCACCCCTCTGGTTCCTTATTTAGTTAACCATTTTTTTGTTGTTGCTGCAATGGCTGAAGGCACCTCCCAGTGGCTCACTTCCAGGTCTTCTGCTCCTTTGGACTAGAGTTTTAGTCTCCAGCTTCACACACCTCCCTCCAATGGAGTGTAGAGTGTGCCTCTGCTGGGGGGTGCTAGTAGGATGCAAAATAGTCCTGTAACAAACCCCTGCAGATTCATCCATGCTGTGCAAAGACTTCCCTCTCCTTCAGTCCATCTAACAGCAGGCACCATCACCCCAGGACACCCTGGCAAGTAGCCAACCAGGGGTCAGAGGTTGCCTCCTTTTCCTGCTGCCCCCAAGGTTTTCTGGGATTTGTAGTCCAGCAGCAGGGCTCTACAGGATTTATCATCACTTCCTTTTTCTGCTTACAGGTGCTTCTGGGATTTATAGTCCATGATCAGTCAGCAAGACCACACAAGGTTGCTCCCCTTCTGTCACACACACATTACATTTTCAGTGCACACAATGCATTACATTACATGACACATACAATACAGTCCTTTATGCTACCTGGGTGAGTTCAGTTCCCATCATTTTCCTCAGGTCCTATGCTTTTATGCATGAAGTTGTGATAGCAGGTGTGCCTGCTGGGGGTGTTTTTTGCCTTATGATGCCCTTAGACACATCAGCCATTCAGGTGGGCTTACCAATTGTCTGAGCCTTGTGGCATAGTAACAGGCCCAGTCCCTAGACTGCTGCATGGCAGCAAGGTCCCTGAGTTCTGGCATGTCCTGTCCTTTAAAAGGCAGGTGTTCATGCTTCTTGATGGTGGGGTGGTCAAGGTCTGCCCCACTCCATGTCCTTCCTCATTGATAGGCAGCATTATGAGGTCTACCTCACTATTGGGGATACCTTGTGGTTTCACTGTGGCAGCAGGTCCCATCTGGCTACTCACTGCCCAAAGAAGCCAGCTATAGTGGAGCCACCTGCAGCTGCATTGGATGGTGGCTCATCTGCCTCTGGTGTACAGTCCCATTGGGTGGTGGAGACAGGCCTTCCTCCCAGCCACCCCCACTTCATCAGAGTCAGATGGCTCTGTGGCGGTGGGCCTGCCTCCTCATTCCTCCCACCACAGGGGAGGTATTGGCCTCTCCTGCTGGGAAGGGAAAGTCCCAGAAATGGAAGTGACCTTCAAAAAGGCCTCATTATCCCCTCAAGACCCACCACCTTGAGGGGAGCTGAGGATAGTGAGAGGGCCCCACCACCCCTGCATGCCTTCCCAGCATCTCACCCCACCAGACCTTGTAGTGGTGGGAGGTGATCTGGGGATCAGGGAGGTAGTGGTGGGGGGTGTCTGATGGCCTTTCCCTTGAGCCTGATGAGGTCAGCATGGAGTTTAGGCCCTCTGGGAGCCACAAGCAGCTCCAGGAACAAGTGCCTAAGCCCAGAAGAGCACCCCTCCCAAAAAAATCAGGGACTGATGTCTCCCCACCACCCAGGACTCCTTGGAGGTCTCTGCTCTCATAAGGCCTGATGCTGAGAGTCCTGGCAGGGGGCAAATGCCCACTCCCTGCCAAGACTCAGTGACCCTTAAGGTTGGAATTTGATTCTGCCTCCAAGGATGAGTTGATACAAATCCTTCCTCAGGAGGTGGCATCCCTTGATTTGGCTGCAGCGTCCTCCTCCATAAGGAGGGTTCTCACTCCAGCAGCAAAACCTGTTCCTGCTTCTGAAGAGCCTCCCTCTCCCAGTTACTCTGTTGAATGCCTTGTTGAGTTTCTTGACCAGACCAAGCACCACCAGGTTGCAGAGCAAATTTGTAAATGTCTCCTCAGAACCTGAGATATTAATGCTTTCCACCAAGGCTGCAGCAGTGGTGCTGCACTCCACTCAAGGGATGCAGCATTATAATTTTTTCCTGAACAAGCTCATGGGCAATGTTGGGTGCTTACAGCGTGAAGCACAGTTTGGTGAGAAGTAGGCCCATTTTTTCCCTGTCCTGCATGCTTACTCCTCTCTGGTGTTTTGCTCTGTTCATTTGTCTTTACCTGGCCCTATTCTACACCCTTCACGCACCCTGCTACAGCCTTTGGCTCTCTCAGTGCCAATGGCTATAGAGGTCCTGTGAAGTGGATATCACCTTTCTGCACAGTATACACAGTGACACAGCTAATCCAGCCAACTGGCATGCCACCTGGAGGGGCCAAAAGTTCCTGAGTCATGGCACCTCCCTCAGCACAGGGGTCATGATCTGCTTGTTGCCACAGCTGATGCCTGACTTGGCAGTAGCCCAAGATGTCATTCATATTTTGGTAGCGCAACATCACCTCTTCCGCATTGCTGTCTATGTGTCCACTGTATGGCAGGAATGGCTTACCCTCTTTAAGACCCTGGCTGACTTTTTGTGGAGTGCAGCTGATGGCAATGACCATCTCCTCCTGGGTGGGGACTTTACTTGCTCAGTCAATGAGCAGCTTGACCAGAATGGGCTGGAGCCCCACCCATCCTCAGCCTGGCAGCTGCAGACTGCTTTGGAGGCAGTGGACTTTGTTGACATCTGGCACCATTTCTATGCTGACACGAGGCAGTACGCTTGGCTGACGGTGACCACTGGTGGGATTGCCATCACAAGCATTGGCCACTTGTGCATCGCCAAGCATTGCCTGGCAGTTCTGTGGGGCAGTTGCATTAATCCAGACTCTCAGTTCACAGGCCATGAATAGTGACCTGGGAGGTGGGTCTAGTGCTTCCTTGAGTCTTCCTGTGCCTTCTGATAGTGATGCTGGGGTTCACCTTGACACCCCACCCCCTCCAGGAGGCCCTGTGCATGTTGGTTTTTCATTTCCTCCATCTCTGCAACCCTGATGTTCAACTTGAACAACGTGGCAGCAGTGCCTAGTGTCTTAGTCCGGGAGTCCCTGTCACTGGGATTCTAATTTATGCTTCTCCAGTGGACAGTATGCAACTTCCAGGAATATTAGGCCATTCTGAGGGGACTGGGGTCTTCAACATTGTGGGAGGCCATTTGGTCTTCACACTGTAACATTGCCCCTCCTCCCCCCACCTCCCTGGGGTATCAGCAAGGGCCCTAGTGGATTGATTTATTACTGGATGTTTTTGTTTTAGACTGTGAAGACACACCTTGAGGGCTAGTCCCAGGCTCTGTCTTCTGCATTTGGGCCCCTGTGTGGGCTGTTCTTTGTTGTTTTGTTGTATTGTTACCCCCTTTTCCCATAATAAATGTTTATAAAAAGTTAAAAAAATAAGGCTGTCTGTCTGTCTTTCACCGTAATTGCATTGTAAGTTGGCATCTGAGTTCAAAGATAGCCTTCTGATTGTTCTTTTATGTCAGTTTTTTCTGGAATTGTTCTTGCTCTTATAAATGGTGGCAGTATGAATACCATTTTAAAACCTATTACACTATTCTAAAATGTGTTATATGTCTAAAGAGATAAATAAATGTAAACAATAAAAAAGAAGCATAGGGAGAAACAGAAAATAATCTCTCAAGTAGTTACTATGTCTATCTGGTCTATGTTACAATTCAGTCTATTAATATAGCAATGAGCTACAAGATGGTAAACTTAAAGGGCAATATTTCCTTACTCATGTGTGGTAAGAAACTGGCTTCTTTGTTAAAATGTAGGAAATTTCCTTCCCTTTTTAATCAACATGATACACCCTTTTCATTAGAACATCTACAAGAATTAATTTGGGGATGACAAGCAAAACAACATGGAACAAAGTCAAGTCCGTATGCACCTAGTATTCAGGAGTGTTAGGCATACTTCACTGTTCTGTAAAGGATCACTAATATTCTTTTGGTAAAACTGTTTCATAAGTGAAATACAATAAAATAAATATAATAAAATATTAATAAAAATAAAGATGATGTAGCCTATTAAAACGATACAGAAGTAAAGATAGGATCCAGCTTCTGAATTTGGAATAAAGTGTTGAAAAATACAGAAAGGTTTTTAGAAGTAAGAGTGAAATTATTTTCAAAGGCAAACTTTTCTTTCTTTTTTTTTTAAGTTTAGCAATGTTTGGATATAAGCAACTAGGTAAAGGACTAAACCATATGTATGTAGTAATAAACCTTTTAAGAATCACATTTTTTTAAAAGATGAGAAATATGAAGCTTTATATTTTTTTTAAAAAAAAAAATTTAAAAGCTTTGCCTTGCAGCTTACCTAAGGGGGATGAACTCTAGAGCTGGAAATATGTCAGCATGGTTGGAGCACATCAGTTCCCCATACCCTAGCACTTTTAAAAGTTCTGCCTTGCAACCTGTGTTGCTGGTTTCTTGTGCTGAATTCCACAGCATGGATTTAAAAGTTGTGATGAGCAATGGGATCTTATGAATCTTACTTGTTATACAGTACAAAGAACAATGCCATCCTCAATTCCTGAATGGATTTTATCTAGCTTATCACTGGGTATTTATGACACATCTGTTATAATAAATAGCAGCACATTTCACATATAATTCAGTAAAAAAAATTGCATATTATATGATAAACTATATGTAATTTTAGTAGAGTTGGATTATTGTTATTCAGATGGTTCAATGAGAGATATCAGCAAAAAAATCCTTCCTTCTCTATGGTTTCTGTTGTTGTTTTTGCAATTGAGTGGTAACAATATGATGAGGATAATCCATGCATACAATGGTTTTTATAGTACATCTTAACTGAACTCATGCAGAGTACAAGAGCAGAGGATTCAAGAGCATCTCTGTACTTCAACTCAGCACTGAATTATAGGATAATCACAAGCCTTGCACTCCAGGTTTGAGCAACCAGTGATTCTTGCTATTACCGAGAGAGTGGAGAAGGAGCAGAGAGTGAATGCAGAAAGTGCCTCATTTTGTTCAAGGTGCTGCAATGCAGGACAGCCATCAGAGCCCCTTAATCATCACAAGAAATTATTGAAGTTCTTCCAAAACTTTTCTCTCTCTACCAACTATATAGATTTCCATAAGAGGGTAGGAAAAAAAAAAAGAAAAAAAAAGCTAGTTATCCAGATTTCATCTCGCTAGGTGAATCAACACCTGCCATTAATGTGATGCAATAAACTCTAGAGCAGTTCAATCTGGAGTCAGCTGCCCTCAGGTACAGTTTCTACACATGCACCTTGGACAGCAGCAATTTGACCCAGGGTGGAACAGCCCTAGGCTTCTGAGGGAATGGGGTAGTGGGGGCAGCCCTAGGCTTTGGATGGTGGTATCAGACAGTGGAGGGACTGTCCTGCAGGAAGTTGCCGTGCCCTCCCCAGCCTCTGGAAGTATGTGCTGTTCATGACTGTAGTGACTGCCACCTGGTCCAAGTCAGTCTCGGCCTTGGCTGCCCCCATGTGGCACAGCCATGTGGACAGGTTCATTGTGGCATTTCAGGCCCCCTGCTATCATGCTGCTGATGCCCAGACTGCAGCAGGGGTGCCTATGACCTGCACCTGAATGCCAGCATTGATGCTGCCCATGAGGTCCTGGGGCTCCAGCCCTGCCATCTGTGGGCCTGCAGGGCCAGCCAGGACTGGCGGCTACATGGCTGACTGCCTCTAGCACCTGCTGGTGCCCAGACCCCTGTTGCTGGGTGCGCATCTTGCCTTGGGCCCCCGGGGGGGGGGGGCAGACCCATTGCTGTCTCTGCCACCATAGCTGGGTCTCCCAGTGCCAGGTGTTCTGCACCTACTGTGCCTCCTCCTCCCAGGTCTCAGAGAAGATCTCCCCACCAGGCCTCAAAAATGTTATGCGGCACAGGCTATGATGACTCAAGGGATGTTGGCCTCCATGCCCTTCAGCCTGGTGATGAGAGTGTGCCAGCATCACTTCAGGTGGCTGAAGGCACACTCCACCACTGCATGGACCCATCCCAAACACCTGTTGAAGTGTTCCTGGTGGAGTCCAGATGGATGGTGTGGGGCTGCATGAGCCAGGGGAGGAGTGGGTAAGTAGGGTCCCCAGTGAGAAGGGGCAGGACCACCATTGTGCCCAGCTGGAGGTCTAGCACTTCTGGCATGAGGCACTCACACTCCACCAGGGCTGGCAGGGCAGAGTTGTGGAAGGCATGAGAGTCATGGGTGCTGCCCACCCAGCAGGTGCTCACGTTGGTGAAGATGATGTGGTGGTCAACGATGGCCTGCAGCATGACTGAGTGAAACACCTGCTGGCTATTGCAGGGGTGATCACCACAGGGTGGTCAGGAGAAGGGGATGTGGGTCCTTTCCAGGACCCCAATGCACTGGGGGAAACCCTGGACATGGAACCTCACCACCACATCCAGGGGTCGATGATGTTGGCAGCGGGGAGGGGTGGTGAGCACTGGCCAGCAGTTAGATGCTGCTGGCAGCATCAGTGGTGGCTAGCGGTGATCAGCAACCACCCACAGATACTGCCAGCAGTGTCAGCGATGAAGGCAGGAGAGTGGCAAGCAGCAACTGCCTGCAGGCACTGCTGGCAGTGTTGGAGGTGCTTCTTGCAGGGGGTGCACTGGCAATTTCAGGGGGTGCACGTGCATCCATGTGTACCCCCTACATATTGCCAATGATAAAGCACATCAAGCAGGGTGTCCAGCAGCAGCCCAGGGCACTAGACATTGTTCCTGGAGCCTGGGTGTGCAGCCATCATACGATGGGCACAGGCTCTGGTGACAGAGTCACAGAGGTTTGTGCCAGCACACTGCAGACTGCTCTGAGCCAGAAAGGCAGGTGACCAAGGAGCAGCACATGGGGCTGGCTTTTAAAGATGGCCCCTGGTCATAGGCAGCTGTGGCTGGAGTCTCTGCAAGAAGGCAGTGCAAGGGCAGAGGAGGCTGGGATCAGCAAATCTTCTCCCAAACATGTGCACTTATAGACACATGCCCAGGGAAAGTTAACTCTGCAGTCAATTACTGTGGAGTAAACCCATGTAGCACTTATTGCACATGTAAACACACCCCTGTATATGATTTTACTGTAATTTTGTTAGTCTGTTACACACCATAGACTGTGATGGTAAGATTTTCAACTGGACTCTATAAAGTCAAACTCCTGTGGAAATTCCATTGACATTCCTAGTATCACCTCAATCAATCAATGTTGCTTTGCTTCATTTTATCCCATATGTAAAACACCAAGAAATCAAGGGAGAAGTACAAAAGGGTTGCATGCATTTCTGGGAATTATTTTTTATAATTTTATCTCATCTATGAAGATGTAATTTCTGATACATCCACAAATTTCAGAAATCTTGCTCAGTTGGGGCATTACTCCAACCATATGATCTACTGAGACTTTTTTGTTCTCCAGTTTTCTTTTTAGCTCTCTGGTTGTTGCTTGGTTGCACACACGATTCAGTGGAGTTGTGGTGAGAATTGCAAAGATGACAAGGAGCAGACAAAGGGTAGTGGGGGGAGAGTTTCTTCTTCAATGTATAGGGTTTTATAAACTGCTCTTGCCATCCTTAATGGAGAGAAGACAAACACCGCTTTCAAGCTTGGCTGCATTTGAAATTAGCTTATGTCATCCTTTCATTGGCTAGTGCCTTCATGGGTTCTCATATTAGCAGTTTCAGTTTATGAGTTGACAAATTGCTAATCTATGTGTAATAGAGCTATAATCCTTCACAGACCTGAAGTTTTTCTGCCTTTCTCTTTGTGGAAAAAAATGTCTTCTAAACATCCGTAAAGTAAAAATGTTATTTCCCACCCCCCCATTATTCTGTTCCTTTGTATACACATCTTTATTTTCAAAAGGGTTCACTTCAGCTTGAACTGCTGTCTCTCGTAAGTTCAAGAAACTTTACCTTTCATATAAATTCTACCAATTTTTTAAATGTGGAGGTTTTGGGGTTTTTTTTAAATTTAATTTTATGCATCAGCTATGTCTATTAATTTTTTCACCAATCACCCTCATCACTGACACAACAGGCTTGGTAACTACATACGCTTCTACAATATCTCTGTATGCAAGAGGTATTATAAAACGTGCCCCTCTTTCCTCACTCCTCTCTCATTCATTTAGTTGCTCCAGAACACTCAGTTTCCTGATATGCATGTCACTCACCTGGTAGAATGAGCTTCTGAATTTGCTCCTCAGGTAAGTGCTCCAATGAACAGACTGGATGGTATTCCTGAAATGTCATCATGGAGTGCAGAAAACTTCTCCACAATTTTTTAGTGTTCCCATGAGAAGTCCCTGCTCTGTATTTCCAGGGAAAACAACCCCTCCCCACAACATTTGTCTTATTTTTAAATCTTAAGATTTTAACTAAGATAAAAACAGGTTAACTATTTAGTAAGGTGGCAATGTAAATAGAATATGATGTTAACACAGATTACACAAGGATTACTACATCAGCCACAATAATTAGGTTCACACTTATTAATATCCTCTTTAATATTTTATTTAATAAGCATATAATTATTATTTCCTGTTGACACTATAATGCCCCAGGATATTTAATCTGAAGTCCACTTGTATACAACAGTTTATCCAGTACATATGGAATATTTTAATAGACTAATTAATATGAAAGTAAAAATATTTATTTGGGTAAATATGATATATACCTGATTTGAAAAGCATAATTACATTTTCAAAATGAAAAATTTATAACAAGTATAGAGTTAAAGGAGTATGCAACTGGTCTGAAGTCAAGGTTTCAGAAAAAAATATGTCTAAATCAACTACAAATGTAGGTGGCTTACTGTGAACTTAATCCTTTTCTACACAAGTTTTGTACTTCTGTAACTATAACAGTTACATGTGATTTTTTTTTTCACTGAAACCCTGTTGGCAGGTGGTGTCACTTTTCCAAAGTTAAAAGAAAAAAATAATAAAAGGAGCGTTACTGTTCAATACTCCCGCCCAGACATTTTGGGTTCACTAACTACATCTAAGTAGTATTTCACCAGCAATAGGTATTGTGGCCATATATAGAACAAACAATGTCAGGAAGGACTAGAGTGGAACAGAGCACCTTTCTACCTACACAAGTGTATGCATTGGGGGTGGTATGTGGAAAATTATGCCACTTAACTTGTGCTGCATCGACGTGAGAAAATACAGCAAAAATATATTTAAATAAATAATAAGTAAAATAGACCCTGACAGCATGTGTGACAGCTAATTTGATTACCTGCCCACAAGGAAAAATTCCCATCAGGAAAATATTGTTTTTCAATAGAAAGCTAAAAACAAGAATAGCTAACAATATATTTATCAAAATGTAGAAGGCACACATTTCAGCCCTTGCTCCTAATCAGGAAGAGCACAGACTAATAGTCTCCAATTGGCAAGTACCTATTTTTCTCTTTCCCTTTGGTTTTAGCAAGACATTCCATATTAGCTCAGATGAAGTTCATGAAAATCAATGCGTCTACCAAAAGTTTCAGTCTTGAATAACTGGTATTTTTCCACGATAACAAAAACAATATCACAAAATATTTCCAACCAGATCTAATTTCAAGATACTTGAGAAGTATTGGCTAGTGTTGTCTTAAGAGTCCTTCTTTATACAGGGGCTGGGTAAAGAAGGACCTTACTAGAATTGCTTAGCTCTGCTGCCATCCTATTCAGGCTCAACAAAGTGTACTTTCTCTTACCTGTTCTCTTTATTAAAGACCTACCTCTGCTGCAAGTGCTGCAATGCCTGGATCTATAGGTGGGCCTGCAGTTTTGTAGATGCCCTTTAAGCTTATGGGAGGGTGCTGCAGGAGCCAATGTACCCCACACTGGGTACTGAGGCGCATGAGGCCCCTGCCAAACTGTCTGCTCTACTCCCTCAGCCACGAGGTCATTTAAGATCACAACCCTCAATGTCCATGGCTTCAGGGTCCCCAGAGAATTTGGGTGCTTCTCCTTCCTTCAGGGAGGGGTACCCTGTGATATTCTTGCAGGAGACTCTGAGGACTCCGGCCAATGAGCCTAACTGGCAGCTGGACCGGGGAGGCAGGTTCTTCTTCAGTCATCTCTCAGCGACCTCTTGTGGGGTGGCCACCCTGTTCTCCCATGGCCTGCAGCTAGAGGTTCTCCAGGATATTGAGGTGGTACCGGGCCGCCTGCTGCACCTCTGAGTCTGAGTGCAGGGGCTGCTTCTGAACCTTCTGAATGTGTACACCCCTGCGAAGGACCCAGAGTTGGCGGTCTTTTTCCACCACGCAGTCACTTATATCAGCACACTCAACCCTTGTGAGTGCCTAGTCCTTAGTGAGGTTGGGGGAGGAGCTGGCATGCCACTCCCAGTTGGGAAAGTGTGCATTTGTCTCTTTTGCCTCAGCTGCAGTTGGGGAGCAGAGGGAGGCAGTTCAGGAGCAGCTCGAGCAGGAAGTGCTGGAGCTGGAGAGATGCCTGGCCACTGACCCAACCAACCTGTCCTTCTGCAGAGAGTATCAGGAGAGGCAGGAAGAGCTTTGTGCTCTGGATGACCACCACACCAGTGCATTTGTCCTCTTGCGCATCCAGCTCCTCTAAAAGATGCACCATGGCTCCCACTTCTTCTATACTTTGGAGAAGAGGTGGGGGCCAAGAAGTACATCTCCTGCCTCCTGGATCTGACCATCGCTGAAGCCTGTTGGACCCTGCAGGAGGGACTCCTGCAAGTCAGCATGGGTAACAGATCAGCTGAAGGCTCCTCTCAGCCTGGCAGAGTTCTTGGCCACCCTCCATCTGATACTTGGCAACAAGGCACCAGGCATTGACAGGATGACTTCAGAGTTCTATCAGGCCTTCTGGGATGTCCTCAGCCCAGATTTTGCTGCAGTCTGGGCCAAATCTGAAGGAAATGGGGAGCTCAACTTGTCATGCCAGAGGGCTATGTTGACCCTCCTGCTGAAGAAGGGGGATCCCTGAGGAACTGGCATCCCATGTCCCTCCTCTGCATGGACTACAAGATGACAGTGAAGGCCATCCTGCAGTCCATGCTGGTGGGCTTGATCCATCCCAATCAGATGTACACGGTGCCCATCTTTGACAACCTGTACCTGGTTTGGGATCTCCTGGAGCAAGTGCACCGGAAGAACCTGTCTTTCACCCTCCTGCCCCTAGACCAGAAGGCGTTCAATAGGGTGGATCACGGGTACCTCACAGGGTCAACATAGCCCTCCGGCATGACAAGTTGAGCTCCCCAAATCCTTTGGATTTGGCCCAGACTGCAGCAAAATCTGGGCTGAGGACATCCCAGAAGGCCTGATAGAACAGGGCTTTTGACTTTGGGGCCCATTACGTGTGGGCTCTCTAGGTGCTGTACACCTCTGCAGAGTATTTAATCAAGCTCAACTGGACCCTGATGGAGCCCATCCCATTCAGGCAAGGGGTACAAGGCTGCCCACTGTCAGACCAGCTGTACATCTTGGCCCTGGAGCCCTTCCTCCTCCTCATGCTGGTGGGTGACGGGGTTGTGCTCTGGGAGCTGGTGATATGGCTGGTCCTGTCAGCATGTGCTGACGATGTGCTTCTTCTGGTCCAGGACCCCAGTGACCTGGCATGAATGGATGCCTGCCAGGCATTGTACTCTGCAGCCTCCTCTGCCTGGGTCAACTGGGTCAAAAGCTTTGGACTGACAGTGGGTGATGGGTGGCAGGTGGGCTCACTCCCCCCCACACTCCAAAGGATCCACTGGAGCATGGGTTTGCTGCTCTACCTGGGGGTCTACCAGTCCCCCATGGATCCATCCCCACTTGAGAACTGGCACCAACTGAAGGCAAGCATGGTGGAGTGAATCTGGGCATGGGCAGGACTGCTGTGGTGTTTCTCTTTGGGGGAGAGCACTAGTGTTGAACCAGCTTGTCCTGTCCATACTTTGGCACCACTTCCACATCCTGCCAATGCTCCCTGAGGTTCTGGCTAGTCTCAAAGACAGGCGCTTGAGTTTTTCTGGCCAGGACAGCACTGGGTAGCTGAGGAGGTCCTGAGTCTCCCCTTGCAGAAGGATGGCCATGGCCTGGTTTGCCTGCACAGCCAGGTCCTGATGTTCCATCTTCAGGCCCTCCAGTGACTGTTTTATGGTGTCAGTAGCCACAAGGCATGGGGCCACCTGGAGCACGCCTTCCTCCACCACTTCCAGTAGTTTCAGTACAGCTGGTAGCTCCTTGACCTGCAGGGCTTCTCCCTAAAAGACCTGCAAGGGCTGCCAGAGTTCTATCAGGACCTCCTCCAGGCGTGGAGGCTTGTCTCCACCTCCAGGTCCCCTGCAACACTCACCTAGAGGGCCGGCCTACTCATTGAGCCTCTCTTCTGGAATTTCCAGCTGAAGGTATCAATAGCGGAGGCACCCTGGTTACAACAAAGGCTGGTCCTGGGTCATGTCACCCATATCGGAGAACTCCTGGACTATGATAGGTGGGCCAGGGTGGACCCCTTGTGCATTGTTTTACCCACAATACATGCAACCTGCTGCCTAGTCCAGAAGGTGAAATCTGCCTTACCTCCTGATGCCCTTGCCTTTGTTGACCAGGTTCTGTGCTATGGCAGCCTCTGCCCCTCTGCCAATGTCCTCAAGCCCATCAGAGTTTGTTGTGGGACTGAATTTAACCTGCCACTTCTTAATTTTTGGATAATCCATCCACAGCCCCAAGAAGTCCCAGGACCTCATAATCAACCTCCTTCTGGCCCTGGTCAAGTGGGCTCTGTACACGACCAAGAAGGAGACTCTGGCTGGGTAGGTGCCTAGGGACTGTGAGGCCATATTTCTCTCACTGGTCTGCATATGTTTCCATGCAGAGCACCACTGGGCATCATCCACTGACTCCTTTGACTGGTCTTTGAGGACCAGTGGGTGTGTTCTGGTGGGGCTCTCTTTGGTACCCCCTCAGAAGCACTCATTGTCATATTTGACCCTCATGTCATTCCTGTCCCTTTTTTTTTTGCCTTTGTTGTCCCAAGAATTCTGTTATATCACCCATCCATTGGCCCCATACAGTAGTGGCTACTAGTTAGCCAGGTGGGCCTCAGGGCCCACAATAACTGGATTATACAAGTAGTCAGGAGCACTCTTTTTATGTTTTGCCCCTTTGACCCTCACATCACTCCTCTCCTGGTTTTTTTACTTTGTTGTCCGAAGAATTTTGTTGTGTCATTTTTCCATTGACTCCATACAGTAGGGGCTACTAGTTAGTCAGGTGGGCCTTAGTGCTTACTGTACTTGGATGACACAAATAGACAGAAGCTTCTGGGGCCCTGCCATTTGGTATCTGAGGACAATAGCATCTTGTGCCAGCTGGACTGATGAAGCAGCCCTAACCTAGAGTTCCCTGCATCCCCTACCTAGTCTGGCAGTGAGGACTGCTTCCTGGATATGACCTGCTATGGCTCCAAGGCTGTGGCCGCACAGGATGTGGCCCCAAGGCTGCGCACCTGCCAGACCCAGACGGGGACTGCATCCTCTGGCCCAACTGCCCCAAAGACATCTGTACCTCTGGGCCATCTGCCAGTGGGCTGTGATTGCACAATTGGCCTTTGTGCAGCACTGCTGTTATGTGTTCCCCCACCCTGCCATCTGGGCAGCTATCACCCAAAAGATTGTCTCAGTGTGGTGGCCTACTCTGAACTGTCAAAGCATGTCCTCCTGGCCCCAAATGAGCAGGAAGTCAGCCACTTCATTTTCTCCAACAGGGCTCCAGGTGCCAGCCCTGAGAGCAGGCTCCTCTGCCTGGGTCCTGCCACTTGCCTACACACACACACTATATATATATATATATATCTATATCTATATCTATATATATGAGAGAGAGTGAGAGAGAGCGAGTGAGAGAGAGCGAGTGAGAGAGAGACAGATTGGGCAATATTTTATTGATACAGTTACAATTTTAAAGCAATTTGGAAGCCTACCAGTCTATCTATCAATATAAAAAAGTAAATTATAAATATCTATATGCTTTGATTTTTGCTTTTGGGCTTCTTATCATAGAAAAAAATTAGAGCTCCCCCTGACTCATTCAGCAGGTGTCATCCTGTCTGGCAGCTGGTGGTGATGCCCATTGTAGGCACAGAGCCATGGCCATGCATTGCCACCTGATTCTCATGGAGAATGTGCCTAGCTGGCCTGACACAATCTGGCCTGGCCTCCTGATCTATCACACACCTTTGGACAGGAGCTGTGCATCCCAGAGCCATGTCTCCTGGGCCTGTCCAAAGGTGCACTAGTGGGCTCTAGGTGGGGTCCTGCTGGGTGGGTCCTGCTGGGTGTGTTCTCCCTGCATAGTCTCTGGGTGAGGCAGTGCTGCAGCTAGCACAGCCCAGCTGCCTGATAGCACTGGGTGTGTGGGGTGGGGGAATGTGTACTTTGTGGGTGGGTTTGCAGAGCGGCTTGAGCAGGTGCCACCACACACATGCCCCCCACCCATGCCTGTGGCACCAGCAGCAACAGACATCTGGGTTGTGGCTTGGCTTCAGGCAAGCCCATGGCAGCATGGTGCTGCATGATGTGGGCTCTGTGCTGAACAGACCGGGCTCAGCCCACCAGTGAATGGCTTTCCTGGTCCTGTCCAAAGCTGTGTGGTAGTGGGCTGGGCTGGGCCCATTCAGCAGGTACAAAACACACGTCAGGCAGTGTTGTGCAGCAATGGGCTGCAGGCACAGCCAAGCCATGGCTGCACTGGCTGCTGCTACCTGCATGGCAGGGGGTGGGTAGGGAGGCAGGTGGAAGCCCCACTCAAGGCCCTCCAAAAACCCACCCACAAACTGCACATCCCCCCACCTGAAACCCCACCCTCTCACATTTACCTGTTACTTCTCACCCCCCCACAACTCCCACCCATAAATTCCCTTACCCCCATGTTTCTAACATACCTGGGACAGCACCTGGGTCCTGATCATGCCATATCCTTGCACCACTCTTTTGCTTACCCCAGTATACTAGGGGTTCATGCTCCACATGCTGGGGCTGCAGAAGCACCATAGAGATGGCCAGAAACCAGAGCATCTCTCTGGAGGACTGGCTTCCAGGTTACCTCAGGCATGGTCTGGGACTGTGCCTTGCCCGGCTTTTTTCCATCATGTTTTTGTTGGGGTTTTTTTTTTTTATACCTGGATTTGCTCATTTCTTCACATATACCCGACCTACTATGCTTCTTTCAGGTTCAAACTTCCACTGATGTTTCTGTGTCAGTTTTACTTCTCCAGCTAACAGCCTTCCTTGCCCAGAGTTACTATACATACTTACTGGTAGCAATGCCAACTTACCAGACTGCTATCAAAGGATCGACTCTTGGTTTTAATATAGTACTCTAGAGGGGGAAAATATTTTAAAATAACTGTCTCTCACATTATTTTGTTGCATTTTTTTTCCATTATTGAACGTCCAACATTATGGGGATGTGCCGTCACATTTAGGCCACCATAATGCTTAAAATTTAGAACTTCAGTATTTAGTTGCTCTTATACCAAAATCTGTTTTGGCCTTCAGAAATAAACTGGAACACCCTGAAGGATCTTACAGACTGTAGATCAATACAGCTACAGCCTGTATACCTGAAACATGGATGATATTCAATTTTAACAGTTTTTTTAAATTAAAATTTCATAATTTTACAAGAAGGAAGCAAAATTTACCACATGGAAACCTGAAAGCTGACACCCTGGCTCTTGCCTGTTGTTCAAGCTAAAATTTGCATTTTCACAGAGCTGAGAGGCACCTCAACACAAACAAAATTCCTGTTCAGGAGAACATCCCATTTCCCCACTCTCCTATGAAATATGAAACAGCATAACCAGAAGGAAACAAAATTCTACATCCTGCTTGACACCAGGCAATTTTGAGGTAAAAAGACTGAGCCTAATTTGCACAAAATGAACTATTCCAACTAGGACATCTTACAATACCTTCAGCTTTCCTGTGAAATATGAATTTTCATTTCCATTTAGGAGAAATTTTATAATCTTTGCTTTCAAATGAAGATTTATTTATTTTTTTGCAAATATATAGTTGGTCTAATAAAAGATATCACCTCTGCCATGAGTTCTGATTCCTTTTGCTTGTAGACCAATATGGCTACAACTTGTGTACCTGAAGGATCCTAGATTTCTGTGAAACCTGTCTGCCATTTTGAACATAGGTCTCTAAAGAACAAGTTCTCACATCTGCTTTAAAAGCTTTGTTTTCATTTGAAAAAGCCCAGTTGGGTATAGAAGATTATTGCCATAATAGTTGAGACAAAAATTCACATTTTCAAGTAATATCGGAGCAATGACAAAACAGGATGCACTGTCTGTTTGCAATACTTATGCAGTGCTGATGAAGCAAAGATATTTTGGCAAAAGGTTTATGTATACCACTTCATGTTTATCAGATGTGTCTTTTCTTTGCTCATAAGGTAGGGCATACATCAGAGTTCAGACCAGCATTTTAAGGTAAGGAAAAATGGCAGCATGTCTGGCTGACAGTGGTGTAAAGTGTATCTTTATATGTGCTCTGGGGTGTATGTAGGGGTAGGAGGGGGCATTTTAATTAGAGCATCTCTCAAGAGCTACTCTAATTAAAATGCCCTCAGTGTCTCTTGTATTCAACATCCCATGTCTCCAAATGGTGGTGGGGGCACTTTAACTAAAGCTTTAGTTAAAGCACCCTAACCACCATTTTAAAATGTGGGGACACTGAATACATGTGATGCTGAGGCTGCTGCAGACTTAATTAATCAAATCTGCTCTGATGCATTGTAATTAGAACACATCAGAGAAGGCATCAGGCACGTGTATAGGTGCTTAAAGTTCCTATGGCACTGGTTGCAATTGAGGGCTTGTCTTTATGGGCCACCCAGGAAAACTAATTTCAATAAACTTTAAAGAAGATTAGTTAAACTTCATTAAACACCTTTATAGATATACTTACTCAGAATTATAGTGACTTTAATTCTTTAAATTTGAAAGGGAATGGTCATGCATAGACTTAAAGTGATTTAACTAGTACACTTTTATTTACATTGCTGGTCAACACAGATTAGTTTTCCTTAGTGTCCCAGTGTAGACAAGCCTACTTGTTTCTTGGTGAAAGGTCTAATATATACTAGTGGCAGAACCAGGCCTGGTCCATAAAGTCAAGAAGGCCAAACTGACAGACAGACACTTTTTTTATTCTTGTGTTGAATAGATGTGAGGTGCAGGACAGATTACCTAAATTTATGAATAAATAGCACGTTTTGTGAGAACGATTTATAGTAACAAGAATCAAGCATATTCAATAATAAACCCTTAAACATCTTAGAGCTACTGGCACTTCACATGTAGGTGTATTCTTTGTTCAGCATGGAAGCAAAAATCACAGTAAGAATTCACAGAAAGTTCTATGAATGAGGAAAATATCTGTTTTATTATATGCTTGCCAATAAACTCCCTGTCTCATATTTTAATAACAATGATGCCTCAGAATTTGGCAAGATAATACAGAATTTCTACATGCTTTGAGTGCATTTATTTCTAAATAGGCAAATAGATACATCCAAACTCTGGAAGTATAAATGAGTCAGTCAAATATTTGGCTCTCAAAGCCAAGAGGAAGAACAAGGACAGAAATAAAAGTGGACCCAAGCTTACAAGAGTTGCTGTATTCTATGGCTTCTAAATATGGTAACTACTTATGAAAAATAATCATTACCAGATTTACTAGCCCTAGGATACAGGACTATGTATGTCTAACAAAAAGAGTTGTTCCAATTTTTTCCCCTATTTTTGAATGAGCGCGCACACACACACACATACATACACACACATGTGTGTGTTTGTGTATGCCAGTAGGATGTGCAAAATAAATTTGTTTCACAGTTATTGTAGCTAAAATCTATGAATGGCACATGAGATTAAAAGAAGTTACCTTTAATGTATGTATGTATGTGTGAAGTTGATTAAATCCAGTCAACACTGGGCATGACTAGAATACACATGGACCAGATTGGGCAAACATGCTGATAGAAACCAACCACAAGAATAGGTTAACATAGCCCATCTGAATAAGACATACTAGTGCCCATTAAGCATAGTCCCCTTCAATGCCAACTCTTTCAGCCACATCATTGCATATATTTCACCCAGAATTCCTCTGTCAGCTTGGTCCATGTGACTAGTGTGGCCTGGCTGTCTATTAGATGAAGCCAGACCAGGTTGCCCTGCACCTCAATTAGATATACATATTTGTCGCATTCCAGGGCTTGTGACAAGAACACCCACTCGTGATCATGAGTGAGGGCTAATTAGCACATGGCTACTTTGTGCAGGGGTATCTGGAATAGATATACATACTAAGCAGCGCTAAGCTGTAAGGTCACCATGGCTTGAAATGCTTTTGACTCTGGTGAGGCCCAGCACAATGAACTATGTGGTAAATCATGAGACTTTGGCTTTGGACCAATATCATGCATAGTTTGTACTACATACAAGTAGGTGCCAAAGTGCTGCTCAAAAGTGTGTTTATGTGCAAAAACTTGCAACAGTTTCAAAATAAGATAACATACATTAATTCTAGATAAACCGTGTGATTTGGGACTATATGCACATTGCTACAACCTTACTCCTCACTTCCATGTTCTCAGGGAGAGCCGAGTGTGCCAGTAAGGAGAGGAGAAAGGGGCTGCCAGGGGAAAAAGTCGAGGGGAAGCAAAAATCAAAGGGCTACCTGACCCCCAGATTATTTTCCCCTCTGTAGCAGTGGGAGGGGGACAAATTCAAGGCAAATCTCCAATAAATATATTCTGTACCTGGAAAAGTATAACAAATTTATAAATTGTCCATATATAGAATCTAATTATTGGGCAGGGAGGTATCTTATAATCAAAGTTAACTTCTATTCGAGTAAATATGGTACAATAGAGCATACAGTATAGGTTGTACCTTCCTTAACTTCATAAATATGCAACTAATCTCTGAATATTTAATCCAAGATTATTCAGAGAGGACAGAAGGGTACAGAAACTTTTCTAGACTTCAACAAGTTCAATGTGAGATTTTTCCTCACGTAACATATGGAAGAGCCTATTGTAACGCTAGAATTATGAGCCAGGGACAGAGTTAAGGTTGCCATAGGAACCTTATCTCTGAATTTTTCAAACTTGCTATTGAACTCTTTTTTGTGCATATAATTGTATCTCAAATGTATTAGCATCTTAATTATTACTTTAAAATGTGACCTGCATACATGGTCTTTATAGTTTTGCTAACAAAGCTGGTGTGAACTTATATTAATGTCTATTTTGGTAACCTTCAGATTCATTTGCACTGAAATGAGATTGGTTCTTTCCTGAATGTATGTGTTTAACTACCATGAATACTAATAGCACTCATGCACACAGCTTGAAGAACATATTTTTAATGTATTAAATACCATTGGGCAATACACTGCAAGTGTTTAGAATAAAATTCTATTTATGAGTGAAAAGACATATTCTGTTCAGATGTTCTGATATTTAAGTAGAAAGGGCTGTGTATACTTCAGGAAGAAAGATACTGAAAATAAAATCAAATGTCATTTTCATTAAAAGCTATTGGCACAGCCATCCAAATATGCAAAGGCATTGACTCACACAGAAAACTAGCCATGCATGCAAATATATATCTATACATAAATACGCAAATGCTTTCATTCAGATTCACTTCTATACCATGGAGATTTAAACATCAGCTGCAATAAAATGAAATGGTACTGATCAGAGGTGACAACTCTAAATTCAATTTCATTTAGCAATTTCACAAGAGTTTTGCTGGTGGTCCAATGAAAAAAAAACAGCCATTATAGGTGACAAATTCATTTAGACATAAACTATTTTTTCCAAACAGAATATATAGTTCAAAGTGACACAATATACATTATAAAAAATATAACAGAAATAGGAGACTTGATATGGTATTTATAAAAAAAAAGAATTGTGAAGGGACTAATATTTTACTTCTACAATAGGAACTAATAAAAAGCATTACTTTAGAATACTACTCAAGCAATAAAACAATAAAAGGGAACTAGCAGAAGATCATGCAGGACAGTTTGGAAAAATATATAGGAAGTTTACTAATCACCTTTTATAACTTTGAAATTTTCCCTCACAGTGAATATTATTAATAGCAGTAAGGAAGTGACCTAACAGGGTTTTTAAAGTGAGTAGAATTTTCGTGGACTTTAAGGAACATAATTTTTCCTTTACAAATGCATTTTGGTACATATGCATAGAACACCTATATATGCATCATGATCACTATGTTGAATATTCATGTAATTAATTAATTTCAAATAGGCCAGAAATGTATTTGTTCCCCTAATGACTGCTGCTTTTCCAAACCTGTAAACAACTCAGAGGCCTTGGATGTGCCAAGTCGATTCAGAGAGATTTGGAAAGATTCAGTAATTTGGACATATACACAGCTTTAATTGTTTTTTCTACGTACCTCTAGGTAGCAGGCGGCTTGTGAATGCTGGGGCAGATAAAGCATCTCACAGTAGTGCAGGGGGTTCCCCAGCACACTCAGCAGCAGACCTGGAGGCAGACCAGAAGCACTTCCAGTCCATTTCCAGGTCCAACAGGGAGAGTACAGGGGGTCTCCTGGGTTCAGGGGGCGGGCACCAAGAGTCCCCCCATGGCCAATCACTGAGCTGGGGAGGCATGGTGGGGTGGGGGGGGGCACTCACTCCCTGGCAAGCCTGGAAGTGAACCAGAAGTACTTCCAATCCACTTCCTAGTTTGCTGCTGAGCATGCAGGGTGGCCTTCACATTCCTGTGTTATGTTCCATCTGCCCCACCATTGCAGCATTAGCAAGCCACACCCAGTACCTCAAAGTACACAGAAAAAAAAACATTTACAGCTGTGTCTATGGCCAAATAGCCAATTCTCCAAATCAGTATTAAATCTTCAGATTTGGATTCAGCCAAATCAAATCAGAAACAGTGATCCAAATCAATGAATTGAATCACTGTTCCTGATTTGGGCTGAATCTGAATTGAATAGGGCTTGTTTTGCACACCCCTACCAAGCATGAACATAACCAGAGTGGGAGAAATGGGACAGTTGCTTGGTGCTGACTATGGCAATCAAGAACAATGGATATGCTGTTGCACACAGAACGCTGATTCTTTTCATAAGCTATTTGGACCTTGATTATCCTTGAGACTAGACTATTATTTTGTAAATTCAGTTGAATTAGCCAGTCTAAACTTGTCTTTTGTCAAAATATAATACCTTATCTAGATATAATGATAACATTTGTTTGATTTTGTTTCAAACCTCTTCTCTATAAGTATGCTAATAAAACAAGCTTCACAAAGAAGTAACCTGTTGGCTTAGAAGTCCTGAAAGGGAGCATGAGCAGATGACCTCATAAAAGAAGAGCTACAATGGATCTGGAGCTCTCTCTGCTCTGATCTCAAGACTCCTTCTTCCCCCACTGAAGAGTGACCTGTGAAACAGAAGGAACAAGCATTCCCCATAGAAAATAAATGAGAAGTAAAAGGGGAAACAGAAGTGATAAAAGGCATATAGGTAACAATGATTAAAGATAAATTTTCATGAGGGATTCTGAAGGAAAAAGAGAAAGATTTTAGGATTTGAATGAGGCAAATGTAGAGGACTGACAATTAAGGTATATTTAGAAAGGGTATTCTGAACATAAAGATCACCAGGGAGAAAGGCACAGACACATTTCTGACAAAAAAAAAATGTATCCATATGGAGTGAAAAAGGCAGAACACACAAGGGGACCAAACCACAGATGCAAGTAAAGCTGTGTGATTTAAGACCTTGTGAGCAAGGACTAGAAGTTTCACTGTGACAGGAAGCACAATAGGCTTAAAACTTTCCCTTGGACATAAAACTTAAATCCTCTTTCCCCCTCAATCTGATATGGTTTAAAGAGCAAGGTGATAATGTATGTTTGAAGGATAATGTGTCTTTATAACTTTCACTGGCAAGCTGATCAAAATGCGTTTGCTTTAAACCTTGCTCTTTCTGCTGCTATTGTTGCATTCATCCCTGCATTTCAGTATTTTCAGCTCTGTGAAAACTTGCTCACTACTCTTTCTTCTTAGCTAATGAAGTATCGCTGTTCTATTTTCTGTTTCTGAGCATATAGTGCCATCTATATTCTTAAGAAGTTTTCACATTCGTTGCCTAAAAACAATCACTCAGACTGTCCTAAAAGGTTTATCACATTTTAAACTGCATATTGTTATTGAGTTACCAAATTATAATGCAGATACTAGACTTTTTGAAGTAAAAAAGTGACACAAAAATCTCTCACTTTGGGGTACCCAACTAGAGACAGCTGAAAGGGTGCTGACTAAGTAAGGGCTAAGTACCAGACCTCTAAAAAAATTAAGTATTTAATATGCATCAAGATGGGCACCCAAAAACTGAGGTGCAGATACTAACCACTTTTTTAAATGAAGATATCATACAATACAATTACATCTAGGACACTTTAGAAAAATTCCATAGACGTGCTTCCTACTATAAATTAGACTTCTAGTGGCCATGGAAAGGATTAGGAGCCAAGAAGCATTTCTACATGTTCAATTAATGAGCCTGAATTTTCTGTGCAGAAAATTCAGACTTATGAAAGTGCTCCCCAGTATATGTTTACACATGCTCCCCTATTAAGAACAATTGGACTCGACAGGAAAAGCCCAGTCCAGGGCTTCTCCTGCCCTGCTCTGCCTACTTGCAACAGTGAAGGGGAACTCCAGGCTCCCCTGGGTACCAGTCCTGGGTTGGTAGAGGGCACAGGGGCTTAGCCCCAAGTACTTCTGGAGGGTGAAGGGAACTACCCAGCTAGGCAGGCAGCTCTATCCCAGATGGTAGAGACCGGGCTAGCCTCAAGCCCTGGTGCGGGGGATGGGGGGGGAGAGAGGGGTAGCTGTCCCAGCTGGGCTGGCAGCTGCCTCCAATCCACGTGATGATTGGGACCTTTCCTGATCTCCCTGTGGCTGGGAGGTATCTTCCCAGCAGCCAGGACTGCTCTCCCATCTATCTGGAGATCAGGATGGGTTCTGATCTCCATATCGCTGGCAGGCAGTGCCCTGTGAGCTGGGACAGTTCTCCCTACCTCCTGTGGCCTCCTGCTCCCTAGACTGACCAGGAGCAAATTGCTCCTGTTTGTTGGCCCTGGATTTAAGATTCAGATACCTTGTTCTGGATGTACCCCAAAACCTTAGATTAACCATGACCTCTCCATTTGATAATAGGTGATATTGATGCACAGTGACAGCAGATAAAAATAATGTAAACAATTCTATATCTGCCAACCCTAGATCTGTCATCACAGGGAAGATACATCTGGCCTGTATGCAAGCTTCATCTTGAGGTTCTTTCTTGAATGTCAGATGTCAGAAGCCTGGAGGTTGGAGGCCAAGGCCCACACCTCCATTGGGGTGGGTGAGACGGGCTGGCCCTCTGTCCACGGTGGCCTTATGGTAGTGGAGGGGGCAAAGAATCTTGCAAATTAAACAAGTTCTGCTATAGCTTGTGTCATGATGCAAACCTTTGTGTTACATCAATATGAGAGACAGGCACTTTGGGCTAAGTCTGGGGACCCTGCAGTCATCTCCAGCTCTTACATAGAGTGGTGCCCGGAATGTAAACCCCTTTTTGCCAAAGTAATTTCTTCAGGGATAAAACACACCATTGAGGGGATACATACAATTAGGTCTGTGGGGATGGAAACCTAGCCCCTGTATGATTATGTCCCTGTCCCCATAATACTAGCCGGAAGGGTTTGGGCCCCTAGAACCCCTGCTAGGTGGATGACTTAGTCAGGGGAACTCCTGGACCCTAGGGGATGTGAACATTGGGGGCAGCATGAGTGGATATGTTACCGGAAAAATTTCTTAATGGATCCCTGTTGTTTACACCAGGAAAGTGTAGGGGATTGTGTACTAGATGGTATCTTTAACCAAAGTACTGTGGTAGCTAACAATGCTAATTGGGTGCCTATGTGTGGCCTCAGTAACTCTAGTAACCTGGAATGATGGAAATGTTTCCCAAGCCCCAGTTAGAGAATGTCGCTGTAATGCTATGGTGGTTGAAAGTGGGGGACACATTTATACACAGCCAACTTATTCCTGGTCATTAGCTTTTGCAAAAGTCTTCCCAGTTAATTGGACAATATCATTAGGCCCTTAATGGGAGGCTGTGTACCAGCAATTGGGAATACTGGAGAAGATGATTGGAGCTTATGGTAATGCTTTGAGCAAGGAGAAACAAGCAAGTCTGCATATAATACATCAAAAGGGTAAACTCCTAAAGCTGACAGCAGAGTTAGAATCAGTGTCTGGACACTACTGGTATGATATTTTCCTAGGATATAGCCCCACATGGACAGGATTGATGAATTTGATGATGCATCCTATAGTCATTGCGTTATTATGTATCATCGTTTTATGCTTTTTTATGTGTATGTTAACCTGCTATGCTCGGAGGCTGTACTGGAATGTCAAAGGTCTGACAGATTATGTCAATGGCTATATTACTTTTCGCAATTTTGATCGGCATGAATATATGCAGATACAACCAGTCAGGGGAGGGTTGTGAGGCCCAACCCAAAGAGGCTTCTGGGAGGAAGCCAATCTGACACCCTGAAGCGGGGCTTAGTTTTGCAGAACCTGGAGGCCATGAGGTAATGGCCTAATGAATCTGCTGCAGTTTGCTGATACATAAAGAAAAAAAAGGAACTGCCCTAGACTGACCAATGGTCTTGGAAAGTCCCAGGCCTAGAGAAGTGCAAAGATAGCAGTTCAGATTTAGAAAATAACAGCTTGCAAAATGGGATAACAGCTTGGCTTTAATCCCAGAAAAGGCAGTGAGGCTAAAAGTGAACCCCGCTTCTGGGAGGAGATAACCAGTAGGAGGAAAGGTATATAAAGTGGAAGGGGCAGGTCCCAGGTAGAACTACTTCAGGGAGGACAAGACTGAGGACCCAAAAAAGGGGGTAGTCTCACCACCCTGGATGCAGGGTGGGGTTCCCGAGACTTATCAGGTAATAACTTGGGGGTAGGGTGTGGAGTGCTTTTCCTCCAGCCCAAGGCACATGCAGCTCTGACACTTATTATAATGTTATTCATGTGTGTTGTTGATTTTTCCTTTGCAATAAAGAGTGACATTTGGGTTTTACCTGGTGTGTGACTTGTGGGTTACTCACCTACCCCTGTTGGGAAGGGAGGGAGCCTCTACAGTTCCCCTCTCAGGGACCTCTTGCTGCTCTAAAATCCGTCCTTTTGTATCTTTTCCCTTCTGTAATGACTTTTCATCTCTGGGTATCACCGATCAGCCTTCCTAAGGTCATCATACTGTCCATGTTCTGTCCTGTCAGCATATTCCTTTGTTTCACATGCACACATCCTAATTTGTGCTTTACCAGTCTTCTCCTAACCTGGTCTGTTCCTCCAAAACTGGAAATCCAAAGGGCCCTGCAGCTGGGTGCTGTGACCTGATGCCACCTTATCTCATGTTATGGAACAGGATGGTACATGTCCTTAATTTCCAAGTCTTTCTGGCTGCTTGCATGTCAGACACAGTGGGTCTTGAGGAAACTTTCACAAACTGGCTTTTTAGAAATGAATTAATCCTTGTCATTGCCCTGGACCATTATTCTAATACATATCTACTTTTCCTACAAGCCAATCCCAAAATCAAGCCTCTAAATGCTGTTTTCTAGCCACCACTGGTCAGCATCTATATGTGCAGTACAGTGCATTAATTAATGTGCCATTTTCTAGTACCCGTGTCCACAGGTACTAGAAAAATGGTGCATTCAACTAATATACTGCACAGTAATTGTTGTGCACATGTAGACAGAGATGTTTTACTACTCATTAGATTAGTCTAATGTTCAGTAAAGTGTTTCATGAAGATGCACCTACCTGGAACTGAAAAGCAAATGTTGTCTTTTTTCCTCTCTCTCTCCTTCCTTCTCCTGGAGTTTTTACCAGCTAGAAAACTGGCAGAATTTTGTTGCTGAGATCATGCTGGCAGGTTCCTTCTCTACACCATAATACAAAAACAGCCAGCAGGGGATCTGAGCTCAAGTAAAGTACCAGATTAATTACATGGTCTCAAAAGGAAGTGTATATCTTAATTTGGAACCAAGGAACTGAGACTGAAGTATCCATCAAGACCACTTGTTACTAAGAGAACTAGTAACTTCAAGCATATTGCATTTGGGCTATCCTTTGATTAACTGTTCTTCTCAATGGCAACTGTTCCAACCAAGCTAATTAAGGCTTGGCGATAGATTCGTGCTTTGGAATGATTGCTGACTCCTGTAAGTTTTCAGGCATTTGATATAACCTAACAGAGAGGAAAGTCCCTGCCTCACTAGATGAACCACTCCATGTAACCACTGTACCTCTTGAACACCAAGGGCTTTTTCACATGCATACATCCTAATTTGTGCTTTACCAGTCTTCTCCTAACTTGGTCTGTTCCTCCAAAACTGGAAATCCATAGCACCAGGCACTTTGAAAGGCACCTGGTGCTGAAACACATTCAGTTGTATAAGTGGCAAAATGCATGTAAGCATGAAGAAAATTGCGGTGGTATACTTTTGAACTAAAACACCTTGGAGGTGCTTTAGTTTAAAAGTGCACCATCACCATTTCCTGCACACTGATGCGTATTTCACTGCTTATACAACTATACGTGGTGAAGTGCAGCAGTGTGCTCCAGCTTGTGCACAGAGCAGACTTGATTAAACCACATGATTAATCAAGCCTGCTCCAAAGCAGAAGATTTCTGCAGCATTAAGGGACAAAAAGGTAGATGTATAAATGCCCTAAAGCTGCAGAGCTGTTACCAAAAGCCCAGGACCATTTAGTCATTAGAAAGACAAGTCTACATCCCATTTATGATCAAGATTCTTTTGCAATCTTACAGAAAATTGGAAAATTATCCTTTCCTTAATGATACCCTTTTTGTATACAAAATACAATTAAACTCCCCTGGGATCTTCCATTCCCTTTTAGTAGACAGGCTAGGGAGGGAGAAGGGTGGAGGAGGGTAGCATGCAAGCTGGAAACAAGTTGTCTTGAATTTGTTGAGGTCTCAAAACTCTCCTCCTGCTTACATAAAATATTTTTATGTGGCTTATTTTAATAAATATTTTCTGATTACTTTTATTCAAATATATTTGTTTCACTGAGATTTTGGAAGCTAGACTGAATCCATTTTTCAATGGAGTTGAAAGATGCTGATTAGCTGGGGTGTATACCCTTATAAAAATTATAATTCTGGGAGAGAGAACTTTTTATCTCTTTCCCTCACCATCTGGGAATGCTTCTAGTCACATCCTGATTCTTTTATTTTGCTGACAAAGCTATTTACAGCATCTGCAAAGGTTCATTCTGAGCCAGGCTTTGGGGCCTTCTGTTGCAGCCCTAGTTCTGCACATGGATATTTCAGTAAGATTCTCGTTTACTATATAGAATTCAATTCTTATCAGAAGGCAAAATATCGGTTGTTACTATTAGCTGCTATTAGGCACTTTCCCAAAAGTAGTTATTTGCACTTGGCTTAGCCTAACGGTAATGACCTTGATAAAACAGATTCCTGTTCTTTTTCCCCAGGCTACTGAAAAACTATTGATTATATAATAGTTCCAGTACATATTATTCATAACTTAGGCTTTTGCTAGGTCCACAGTCTGCAGGTGTCAGTGGGGTCTATTAGTCATTGACCATGTATATGGCCTACAGAATAGAAATTGACTTTATTCCTTTTGAAGTTGACATTAAGGCAGCAATAACTGGAGTTCCTGAATTCAGAGAGGTATTGACTCTCCTTTCATTACATCTTATATGGTGCACTTGGCCATAAGAGAGCTGGATAAACTAAATCCCATTACTAATGTGACAGTAAATGCACTTCATCTGCACCCAAGAGAGTTGAAGAGGCATTCTGTCCCCTGGATGCAGAATTTTTTCCAATGCTCCCGTGAGAAGACATACTTTTACATTATCTTCCTTCAGCCTGATATTTAACAACCTGACAAAACATTTTATGATTTATATAGGATAGCGTCTCTGCTATATATTTGACAATAAATGCTACATTATCAGTACATGCATATTAAAATGAAAGGAATCACATGTATCAAATTCAGACCAAATATTAATCTTGGTTATATTTTTTTTTTCAGTTTTCTAAATCACCAGATTAATGCACAAGAAAAAGAAGTTAGAGAGAAAAAGAAATTAGAGAACAGAAAACCCTATTAGGTCATGCTGATAGGGTCTTGCTGGGTGACCGTCTACATGTCTCCCCAAAAGGTAAGAGTTTGTTCTCTTACAGGTTGGTGGACCTCCTATGCTTTAAGCTAGGTTCATTGTGTGGATAACCTGGAAAGGGTTCAGAGGAGGGCTACTTGTATGGTTGATGGCCTGTAGGTAAGATCCTATAAGGAGAGATTGAGGGACCTGAATCTCTACAGCCTTCGCAAAAGAAGGCTGGGAGGTGATCTCTGGCTGCTACAAGCTTATTGGAGGGAAGGGGGCGGGGTTAGCAGAGAATAGGGGATACTCTGTTTACCAGAGTGCCCCTCTGGGTACTAGAAACAGTGGCCATAAACTGAAGAAGGACAGATTTAGATTGGACATCAGGAAGAAATTCTTTACAGTGAAGATTTCCAAAATATAAAATGGGCTTCCAAGGGAGGTGGTGTTTTCCCTACCTTGGAGGTATTTAAAAGAAGATTAGACAAGCACCTGGCTGGGTGCACCAGGTGAGATTAGACAAGCACCTGAGCTCTCAAGTGAGCTAGGGTGTTATTTTTTTCTTCAAGTGGCAAGCTTTCAAAGGAAGCCAGGAAATATAATTCCTTGTCCAAATAAGAGTGTTGACATCCCTCTCTTTCCTCCATTAGGTCAGACTCCAGTCCATCAGCTGAGTCTAATTCAATCAAATTCATAGATTCCTTTCTAATTTTCTTAATAATGGACGCCAGTGCTCTTTCCTGCCCAGAGCAGGGGGTCAGACTCAATGATTTAATAGGTCCCTTCTGACCCTAGAAATCTATTAAATCGATGAAATCTTTGTTGTCTTTAGTTATTTACTGTCAGTATGTAACTGTCTTGCTTTGAACAACCCAAAGGAAAAGGACACCACCACTTTCCCTAAAAGAATGTCTTTGAAAAACATCACCATTAAGAACTTTTTTCTAATACTTAGCTTATTTTTTTTGCTTTGCTTAATGTAATCCCATTCTTCATTGTTCTATCTCCTTGGACCTTCTACAACAATCAAACTCCACTCTACAATTTGCATCTTTCTGAATCAAATAACCTTATATTATTTCCTCTTAATGGACCAAATTATGGAATAATTGAGTTGAGTGCTCAAAATCCTTCATGCCTCTGGCACTCCAGGCACAGCTGGACTCACACTGATTGTTTCACTTGACTCCCAAAATTCCAAAAGGGGTTTATTTTCTGACAAATATTAGCATGGTTAAAGGCCCATTTGTGATTCCCTTAATGCCTTTAATACTTCTCTATGTTTATTTGAAAGGGATAGATGTCTATATACATCTGCATAAGACTGTGGATAGACAAATTCATTCTGCTAGTTACCTTACCTGAAATGCCCCATATCTGAGGGTGCTTCCACAAGTTAAAATAAAAGACTTGCCTGTGTGGTAAACATCCCACTCTTTTTCTATGTTATTCTGATCTTTCTGCACAATGACAATGCTTCTCAGTATCATGCTATCATTAACAATTATCTACATTGTGGCAAGACTATTAATGAAAATGATAAATAACTGATCATCAAGGATCACTACTAATAAATTCCCTCTAACCTGATGCTTCTCCCTTTGGCATACCATGTTTTTGCCTCCCCCTTAGCCAGTTTATTACCCACCTTAAAAATATTTTATTTCCAATCCTCACCTTGTTCACTGTAGCTAATATTTTTCCATTTTCCGTTGTATCAGATTATTTATTAAAGTCAAGACACAGAATATCTACTGAATTACAGTACAAAAAGCAGTTACATTATCAAACAAAGATAAATCGGAACTATTGAGGAATTATGATGTAGGTGGGATAACAGATATGTGGTGGCATAGTTCACATGACTGGAATGCTGTTGTTATCCATTCAGAAAAGGTAACAGGGGATTTCAATTATTAAGACACCTGTTGGGAGGGCACCATAGCAGTGCACAAGAAGTCCAGCAAGTTCCTAGAGTGTGTTGAGGATAATTTAATGGTATGGATGGTAGAGAAGCCAATGAGAGATGTGTTTCTTGGCTTGTTGCTAAGAAAGGAATTGTTTGAGAATGTGAAGACAAAAGGTAACTTGGATCACACTGATCATGAAATGATAGCGTTCAAGATTCTAAAGGGAGAAAAGAGCAGACCCAGGAAACTAGTGGTCAGGATCCCTTAAGAAACAAGTCTGGTGGGAAAAGGAGTCCAGGAGATCTGGTTGTACTTTAAGGGAACCCTTTTCAGGCTTCAGGAGCAAGCTATTTGTGTGTAACAGAAGAATGAGAAGTACAACAGGAGACCAGATTGTCTGGACATCAATCTTTTCAATGAGCTGAAACTCTAAAAGGAATTCTACAAAAAGTGGAAACTTGGTCATATTACTGGGGAAGAAGATATGAGTATTGCATGGCTTTGAGGCAGTAGATTAGGAAGACCAAGACACAATTAGGAAGACACAATTTAAAATGCAACTAACAAGCACCATAAAAGGAAATAAAGAAGTATGACAAGTGAGCAAGATTAGAAAAAACATAGTTCCCTTACAGATTGCAGAATCTAATCTAATTATGAATGATGCAAGAAAGTATTTAATGCCATTTTTACTACTGTCTTCACAAATGGGGGCAGTGATAGAACAAGGTAGAAATTATTTAGAGACGCTAGGTGCCATATAATTAGCAGGGCTGGATGGGATCCATTCTAGGTTCCTGAAGGAACTGCCTGAAGTAATTTAAGAGTCATTTATGCTTTTTGAGAACTTGTGGAGGTTTGGTGAGGTCCTGGTTGATTGGAAAAGCACGAATATAATGACCATCTTTAAGAAGGAGGAGGATCCAGGAAACTATTGACCTGTCAGTTTGACCTCTATACCTGGGAAGATTATGGAGTAAGTCCTCAAGAAATCTATTGTAAAGCACCTATAAGAGAATAAGGTGATCAGGAACCATCAGCATGGATTCACCAGAATCAATTAATTCCTGGCCAATCTGATTTCCTTTTGTGATAAGGTGAGAGGCTCAATGGGTGAAGGGAAGTTCAGTGGATGCAATATACCTTGACTGTCTTTAAAGGCTTTTGACTCTGTTTTTCATGACATTCTCATTAATAATCTAAGGAAATACAGATTAGATAAAAGTACTGAAGATGGATACATAATTGGTTGAATCAACATCATACACAATGAGTAGTCATTGATTACTCAATATCTAGCTGGGAAAAGGCATCAACGGGTACTCACCAACAGGTCTGTCCAAGGTCCAGGTATTGTTTAATGTCTTCATTAATTATTTGGACAATTGAACTGAGTAAACACTTAGCAAACTGTAGATAATATCAAATTGGATGGAGTTGCAGGTGCTCAGGAGGGTGAGGCCAAGATCCAGAATTTCCTGGATAGACCAGAGAAATTATCCATAGTCAACCAGATTACATTTAACAAGGACAAGCACAAAGTCCCACACTTGGGATAGAATAATTGCATGCAAAAATATAGACTGGTGGATGACTAACAAGTTTGCAGTCCATCAAATAGATTTCTCTACTAGTCTGTGTAATAATTAAGCTATCTTTGACCTTTTGTTCTTTATCCATATCTCTATCTTTGTTACAGACTTGGGATGTCTTTTTTTGTGGGCTGAGGTAGATTACTATCTCCCAACTCATGTTTGTTCAGATACCTATACTTCTGCCAGTAATTGCCCCTATCCTTATGTGTAGTTTCCCAGGAGGAGTTGAGGTCTATGAATGCTGAACCCTGGGAGCCATCTATAGTTGTAAATTGTCCCTGATATTTCACTTCCTGATTTATTATATTTACTTCTAATTCCAAAGGGAATGGCAAACTTCTTCTCTCCCTCTAAAATTCAAGTAAAGTGAATTTGAACATGACAAGGGGATATCTTGAGTTATTCAAGGTCACTTGCTGGAGGAGGATAAGGATCTCAAGTCCTCATTCTCAGCAAGTCCCTTACCCAGACCTCCCATTTCCATTCTTAGGGATGTGTCTAATTCCTCCAAGCTGATGGTTAATTTTCTCTCACTGGATAGTGGGGAAACATTATGACTTCTATTAAGTCCCTGGAACTTAATTGGGTCATCAGTGTTACTCTCACAAGGGATAATTACAAGGGGCATCTTAATAACTAGCTCTTCAGGTTGAATAAGAAGAGCCTCTACCAGAAAATGATCCGTTTTCCCCCTCACCTCCTTCCAATCTTGTGAATCTTGATTCAGTTTACTGGTCTGGGGATTGTTCTGGCCTTTCTGATTAATTTTAATTAGATCCTTCTGGAGAGCTCTCAAGCAAGCCAGGGTGTTATTTTTTTTCTTCAAGTGGCAAGCTTTCAAAGGAATCCCGGTGACATAATTCTTTGCTCAAATAAGAGTGTTGACATCCCTCCCTTTCCTCCATTAGGTCAACCTCCAGTCCATCAGCAGAGTCCAATTCAATCAAATTTGTAGAGTCCTGTTTAATTGTCTTAATATCTAATTGGGTCAATCCTCTGATTTCAGGAACCCACTTACTTTCCTTTATCTTTTCCCAGTATGATTGGACTGGGCTGGCAGTCTCTGTCATGACTGGACCTAAAGTAGAAGATTTTTTACAAAGGGCTAAGATTTCAGAGACAGCAAAAACCTTTTTTGGGTGAACTCCCCAGTTAATCAGAGCCTTCTTTCTCCTCATGACCAGGGACACTAGTTGCTTGGTTGCATCATATATTTCTTAACTGGTGGATTATTATATAATTGAGCTACTTTTTTAATGTCCCTCCTTCCTATGTTCATGGAGAGTAGCATTCCTAGATGTTGTATGACCCTCCCAGGAGTTATCCAAAGGGGGATACAACCATTGGGTAGGGGAAATACCATTATAGCTATAGTATCTTTTATTAAAATGGCATGTCCTGCTGCACCTTGATAAATGGGGGCAGATTAATATCTTTTCATAGAATCATTGAAAGAATGACCAGACCCCTGCCATCAAGTCCAGTCTCCTAACATGCGCAGGAGGTAATTGAGCTCAACAAGATGCTTTTTCAACCTCCTCTTGAACACTGCCAGGGGCAGTGACTGCACCACCTCTGCTGGAAGTGTGTTCCAGATTATAGTTACTCACATGGAAAAGATTTTTTTTCTGTATGTCTAGCCTAAAAATTTCCCCAGCCAGTTTGTGCCCATTTGTCCTCGTCCTCCCAGGGAGTGCTTTTCTAAAAAGTTGCTCTCCTAGGTTCTGGTGTTCTCCTTTGACATATTTGTAGGCAGCTATCAAGTCCCTCCAGGATGAAGCCACCCCATTAGTTACCACTCACTGGGATTGGCTGCTGAGCCAGTTACTGACCCAGCTCACTGTATCCTGGTCTAGACCAGTATACTCTAACTTAATTCAGAGAATTTCATGGGAAACATTATCAAAGGCCTTGCTGAAATCTAAGTAGGTGATGTCCACCTCCTGTCCCATGTCCAGCTGGTTAGTTACCTGGTCATAAAAGGACACCAGGTTTTTTAGGCCTGACCTCCCTTTTGATCGATCTCTATTCCCACCAACCTCTGGCTGGTCTGGGCTTCTATTACCCCTATCACCTGTAGTCCCCCAGTAAGATTTATTTTCTCATCAAGGTGCCATTGCTCAGTCAAGTTATACTTAGCCCGTCTTAACATTGCTTCTAGGTCTCCTGTTTTGGAGTATAACAATTCCATTCAAAGAAAGATCTGCTGAATTGTTTTAGCTGTCAAGAGGGCATGGTCTGCAAGTATGGAAAGAAACACTGATGTTTTCAGTTGTCTGTGAATTAGGGTAGTTGTCTGTTCCAGGTAAACCTTCCTCTAAAGGTTCATCCTTATGTAATAAAGAATCAAAACTGAGGACTATCTTAGTTTGAGGATGATATATATGCCTGTGGACCATTTGTATCTCAGATTTTCTTTTTTTATCAAATTAGAGTCAAGCTTACTTTGTTTTATAGTTGGTGTTGCAGTAACTGAAGATGCACAGGGTCTTTTTGTTCTGAGAGCCATTTAAAAAAAAATCCAAGTAATAACACTAAAATCTAATTAACAACAATAACAGTAACATTTCTCAGGTAACAATGATAAAATGATAATAATAATAAATAAATTATAGTAGTACTAATAATAAGTATTAAAATGGAATTTCATAAAATAATGGAAAAAGTCAAATAAAACAAAACTAAAAAAACTTTACTAGGGGAGCAGTAAATCAATTCTGTGCATCAATTGCCTACCCCAATCTAGTGGATCACTCATGAGTAAAACAATTCAATTGCTTCAGAACTTCAAATAAACCCAGTGGGTTCTTCTAAGCAAATCAGGGGAATTAATCTATTGCGAATAGTAATCACTGAGAGTGTTGGGTTGTCTTCATTTTAACACGAGGTGCCTTTACTAGCCTATTTGTCATACAAATTCCACCCCAGAAATGGGTCCACTGAGCAGTACCCTTATTCTCAACCCCACTTGGCTCTTGGCCTGGGACTGTTAAAAGGGCATTCACCCAGGGCTTCACAGCCTCTGTGGTCAACTTACTTACAGTTAGCTGTCTTTGATGGTTTCAACACCCATCAGATAGCCAGTCTCAGACTTCCAAGGGAACTTGAAGACTCACGACTGTGGTGCCATTGCTGTGACAGCTGGACTCAATGGCCCTACTGCCAGGGGCCTCCGTCACTGCTACAGCTATGGGTGTCCCAGCTGCTCCAGCCTCCATTGTTGCTACTGGTGCTACCACCGGTGCTTCAACTCTCCTTGATGCTGTTATGGGTGCTACCGGCTTTCTTCCCATCAACAGCCCCTCCGCTGCTTCTGGTGGAGCTGGCCCTTATTGCTGCTGGCTCTTAACAACTATCTCCTTCTTATATTATGAAGAAGATCACATAGTGCTGAGTCTTTCCCCACCCAAGGAGAAGCCTCCAGCTCACTGCTGCTCTGCCTGCATAAGTCCTCATTCTCAGGGGATCTCTGACTCCATTCTCAGCTCCTGACTTCTGGTTTCCAGCTCTCAGCTCCTGGCTTCTGGCTCTCAGGAGCCTGATTCTGCCTTTGGGCTTATAAAGACAATCTCTGTTCCCAGGCTTCCTGAGTTATTCAGCCAAATCCAGGTCTGTTCAGGAGCGCCTCACTTCTTGGTTTCTGAGGAGAGACCCAAGACTGAAGTATTTCAGACTGGGATTTGGGCTTTACAGTAGACAATAAGCTGAACATGAGTCAACAGCGTGCTCTCACTGCAAAAAGGCTAGCTGTATACTGAGTTATATTTAAAGAAGCTTCACTTGCAAATCAAGGCAAGTGAGTCTTCCATTCTATTCTGAATTCAGTTTTGGGCCCCACATTTCAAGAAAGAAATGGACAGTTTGGAAAGAGTCCAGTACAGAGAAACAAAAATGATTAGGGGCTAGGATAGCATGACTTATGGAGAAAGGCTGAAAGAAATAGGATTATTTAGTCTGGAAAAGAGAAAACTGAGCGGCAGGGGATTTTAAAGTAGTCTTCAATTAAAGAGAGGATGGAGATGGGCTTTTCTCTGTGGCCCCTAAGGGCAGAACTAGGGGCAAAGGACTCAAGATACAGTGCAAGAAATTTAAACTAGAGAATAGAAGGAACTTGTTGACTATACGAATGGTCAGGCATTGGAACAGGCTACCTAAAGTAGTTGTGAAATCTGCATTCAGGGAAATTTAAAAGTGGGTTGGACAGATAGTTAGCTGGGAAGTTTAGTCAGGGATGATTCGGCCTCAAACTGGGGCTTAGACTAGGTGATCTTAAAGATTCTTTCCAGCCCTACTTTTCTATGATCCTGTGAGACTAATAGGACAGTCTTTTATAATGTTAATATGGTAAACTAATGTTGCATTTATCCAATGTCTAATTATTCCCTTCTATAAGTTTAAGCATTGCATACTGTCAAGGGTGATACTAATAAGTCTATAGATTTGCTTTAATCCCCTTTCCTGAATACCTGACTATCTGTTAAAAAATTACATTAATTTAAAAAAACCTTCTTATACATGAAGTTCTTCATGGCCAAAAGGTATTTTTTCCTAAACTAATTTCTAACTTTTAATTTAACATGTGAAATTTAGATCAGATTGTTGCCCTGAGGGATCAGGCCAATGCTTAGGATCTCAATATTGTGCAGTTAGCCAGGAGGGTGTGGTGTACAACTGCACATGCACACGTACAGATCAATTAAGCACACACTCACTAGGTGCATACATCGCTATTAGGCATACACACTCACACTACTAGCTCAGGTACATACACTATACACTCCAAAAGTTAGACACAGGTCACTATTTCGTATATCATGCACACAATGCCATATCTATCTATCTATCTATATGAGTGTGTGTGTGTGTGTGTACACACACACACACCACTCACACTAGCAACTCAGATACACACACGTTCAAAATACCTAGTCTGGGTTCACACACACTACACACACCAAATTTAGACAGAATCAGTTACCAACACCTGCGCATTCAATACATATATGCAAATTATTAATTAATATACACCACACACACTATCTACATATGTATATATATATATATGTGTGTATTTACTAATTCACACACATACCACCCACCTACACATACACACAAGTGAGTTCCTAAGTTGGGTGTTGTGATATGTATGCATCTATGTGCTTAGTGTACTTGGGATACCCGGGGAAAGGTTAAGGTAAGAAAGGAGAAGTGTAGGGAGTTAAAGTTACCAGGACCAAGATTAGAACCAGTAGACTGCAGGGGTCTGCGCTGAAGAAGTGAAGCTCGGGAGTAACTTTAGGTTAATTGATCTTAATTGATTAAAAGACAACACTCAAAGCCTGCAGAACAGGGAAGCATGCCAGCACAAAGTCTGTGACTGGAGCTAGAGCTACGGGGGAGCTGAAAAGGTAGATGGGGAGGGGGAAAAATAGGACTAAGGGAAAGTGTGGGTGTTAAAGAGGGGCTCTGGGTGTGGGGAGCCAGGGCAGGTAGAGAAGTTGCAGGGAGTGGCAGTAGATGCTGGAAGTTGGAGAAAACTGGACAGCTAAGAGGAGCTGGGAAGCCGCGGTGGGGAGGGAAGATTTCAGAAGGTGCAGGGGAAGCCTGAAAACAGAGAGACGGACAGCAGAAAATCACAAGAAAAGCAGCAGGCAGCAGGGCAGCAGAGAGTCAGAGTGAAAAGGCAGTAAGAGCAGGGAAGGCTGAGAAGTGGCAGAAAAGGAGAGATGGAACGGGAGGAGATGGGGAAACTAGCAGAGAGGGTGGGAACTGGAGATGAGAGAGAGAGAATGAGGCTGGAATTTAAGAGAAGGAAGGGACTGGGGTTTAGTAAAACATGACCCAACTTGGGGTTGCAAATGACAGTGGTTTTATTGAACAGGGGAGATGGTGACACAATGTCTTATTGTTTCCCCTGCACCTCCCCCCCCCAACACACACACACACCATGGCAGCAGGGGCTAGAGAAGGTTGGTACAGGGGCTGAAGTCCACTGAAGTCCAGAAGGAGAGAGACAGAGAGAGAGTCCAACTTGTAGGAGGAGGTGCGCAGGTAATATCTACCTATCCAGGCTGGAAAGGGCTCCTTGTCCAGTAGGTGTTGTCCAGAGGGGGATCACCAGCAGGGCCTCTGGGTGGATAGGTGGTGTGGCATGGTGCTGATCCAAATGGAGAGGGCGTCCCATTGGGTCTGTCTTCACTGCCCCTTTTTATAGGGGCAGACCTTGTGTGACCCTCGTGACAGGAGGCATGCCCAGGCAAGGGTCAGCCCGTGGAGTACTGAGCATGTGTGCTCCATGGAGGGATGTGCAGTTTCAGAAGTCTGTAATAGTGAGAGTTGCTGGTTCTGCAGGGTCTTTTGTTTTTCAAATGCTGGTCTTGTCTCTGTTCCTGGGTGAGGTCGGTGGTTCCTGGATGAATCCATGAGAGGTGATGGTCCAATTGTTACAGGCCATTCAGTAGAGGCATGCTAGCATTGTACTTCAATCATTTCCAATCACACTCAGTCATTGGGGAACCAATTTACATGGGAGGGATACATGACTCATACAGTTGGGAAACACAGGGGATGCCTGGGCAGATGACAGAAGATGGAGGCTTTACATATAAAATGGAAACTTGACATGACTTTGGTTCACTTACAAACACAGGCCTAAACCATACAATATCCATATGAAACAATAAAAATCAACACAAAAACGATGATAATTCGATATACAACAATAAAATTAATACAAACCTAATAATAATACAATATAAAACAGTGGATATCCAAAACCAAAAACTTGCTACAAAAATAAAAATGTTTAAATCTTATCCTACATCTTAGCTTACTTATACTTATCTATAGGGAATAGAGAGGGAGAGAAAAAGTCAGAAATGGTTGAGGAAGGGGAGTGAATGCAATAAAAGAAAAGAAAAAAGAAAAACTGGGGGTTTTGCTACAAGATTATAAATATTCTATAGGGTTATCATATTTAATGTGATAGCTTTTGGTACATATAATTTCTATTAAAATTTCTAAAGGCCACAAACCATTTTCTAAAATATTAATCAACAATAGAAATACCCGGAGCTTATTACTCATCTTCCTTGTTCTGCTTAGAAGTCTGCTAAAAGAACAGACTGTATATGCTCAAAGCAGCACTATTTCTAACACTAAAATTTTGTTTGAAAAACTCTGTGGCAATAAGTTTAATATGCTTTTTCAAAAGAATCATCAGTCTCTCAGCACTTACAAATCATGACTGTGCATGGTTCCTCCTTTAGATCTTAAAAAAAAAGACAGGTTTTTTCTACCTCCTTTAGGGTATGTCATAAATGAGTCTGTGGCAATGATCCCATTAATGATTCCTCCATCAGAAATCATCTGATCCTGGTGGGGTGGGTAATTTAAACACAATCCAAGAGATGGGGTTTTTATAATCCCTTGCTAAGAGTTGGTCTCTCTATTGGTTGTCCAGGAGCTTTTGAAGTTGCTTAAAGAAACAGAGTTTTATACTATACATACCTTTAATCTGTCCTTCATTAAAGGGCTTGTCCTTAGTCTTAGATCTAAACACTGAATATGCTTTTTTCTTCTCTAAAATATTTCATGAACAAATGGAGTGGGGAGCTTGAATAATGAAGACTGGCTGGAAAGAAGGTAAAAGGAATGAACCTGAAAATATAATAAAACTACAATCTGGTGTGGTACCATACATAACTTAAATGTCTAGAGAAATACAATATGTTTTTATGGTAATATATACAGAAGAAGAATTGATCACCTAAATCCAACAACCAAATGGATAAACTCCACAAGATACATGGATTTCAATCCTTGATTAAAACTATATATTCATTATCTATAGAGGAGGAGGAGGATAAAATCAATACCTTCAGTTTTAAAGAGTCAGATATAGAATAATGTATGATTCCGTCAGGAGTTACTGAACCCTTAAAGTTATCTCCATGCAAAAATTAACATAGGTGATGGGTGCAGAACAGGTAACAGTTGTGGGCAGAACAGCTTAGGTTGTTTGTACAAAAATAATTATTATGAAAATAGTTGATATCACTATGCACATTGTTTAAGTAAGACTGACATCCTATTAAAATGAACAGGGTTTAGAGCTATCCTATTTTCTCACATAAAACTCCCCTTTTCTCCCAAAACCAGTTGGGGAAAATTGGGGTTAGCATTTACACCAGTGTTGGTGTACAAAATTAAGTCTTGCCATGCAGCACCACTGCCATAAGACAAGAGGTGTGCAGGGTCAGGGTTAGCATGCCCCAGTGCACTTCCCCTGCCCCAGAGATCCCAAACATTAGTTACTTACCTGTACTTTACAGTAAGATTTTTTTTTTGGGGGGGTGGGGGTTAAAAATAGGGTGTGTGCTATATACTAGGAGTGTGTTATATGTGAAAAAATGCAGTACCTTAGTAATACAGTTTCTGGTTTGTTTGTTTTTTTGGTATTGTACTATGACAATAATTCCATACAAATAAGAGAAAAAAGGATTTGCATGCTCTGAATGACAAAGGAGGGACATTTCTTAAAACATAATTGTTTCAAACAAAAGCTGAAATGTTGCAGCAGTTTATGGAGATATCAGATAAATGGTAATCAAGCATAATGATGGGTCCTTCAGTCTGTTCTTTTTTATCCCATCCCAACACACACACCATCTGAAACATTCAGTATCATCCATCATGCCAAATATGTGATTTTCATGCTTATGTGATGAACTAGAGAACTTGGACTACTCATGAATCATAAAATCATAGAGAAGTTGGACAAGAAGGGACCTCCAGAGATGTCATCCAACCCCCTACTGAGGGTAGGATCAACCCTTTCCAAACCATCCTATACAAGGCCATACAAACCTCGTAGCAAATTACACGGAGAAGCTTTATCTTTGTACCATCTCTAGTCTGTCCACTAGCTAATACATTTGGCACTCCTTAATATTCAAAACCTTTGGGTAGGTGGAGGCACCATTCAAAGTAATAGCAAAACAAAACAAATTGAAACCTTCTAGAGAAAGGTTACTCTTTCCCTCACTCAGATGTGGAAATTACAAAACTTAGCATGCCCAACATTCAGTCCTGTGTCAGTTTATAATATCATGACACTATAGAGGAAGAAACAGTGAGTTATAGTTTTGGAAATAGAACATTTCTATCTCCTTGGTAAAAACGTGAATTCGTAGGAAACATCCTCAGTCTAAGTGACTCTGTCACAGTTCTCATTTGGGAAGGCTTATATAACTTAATAATACTTATGATACTCATGAGTAATCTGCCAATAATATCACCACTCTTGCAACTGTATTTAAAATCTTGTTTTACCTTGTTTTCATACCCTATTTCCTGGAGTTACATGACTACATAGTTCTCATTTTCTATTTTTATAGAGTTAGATTTTATTTTTTATTATTTCGAGATTGTAAAACTAGACCAGAACACGCTGATCACTCAGCCTCATCTACTATGTAGCAGAAACTCTAGGATTTCCTTGAACTGGAGTCTACCTTTTAGGAAGAAAAAACATCCATTATTATTTAAAGGTTTCCAGTGAGGTAGAATAAAGGAAACAAATTGTATCTGGAAGGATCAAAAACCAAAGGGAAAACAAAAGTCTCATGCTTTTAAGCCAATTTCACAATTTTCAAGGCTGCAAGTCATAATTTGTGAATGCTTGAAGTTTGTAGTAGCATACTGAAAAAGATTTTAAGCCATACCAAAAACTTCCCTAACAGATAAGCCTCTTTATATTAGCTTCTGTAACGAAAAGCAGACAAGATGACATTGTAAAGATTGTTTTCTTCAACTCAACTTGCACGATGGTCACTTTTTGTTTTTATGTATTATATTAGCTGTTGTGAGGTTATCAAAATATTATTCATTTACTAGTGAAATTATTGCCATCAACATTTAAAATAGAGTCCCTAATGTTCCCTCATTCAAATCTAACTGATCATCATGGTAAGCATCACTTATAAAATTCATTAATAGTTTATAGAGGTGAAGGAGAATATATTTGAATGTTAGTGGCAACTGTTTATGACATATTTTGTCAAAGTATGGACAACAAATGAGGTACAACATTCAATGGGGATTAGTAAAAGAATTTAAGTTAAAGTAAAAAGAAAACAAAAAAAACCCAGCAAGAACAAAAACTAAGAAAGCAATACTGTCTTACTAACTGGGAACAGAGCATTAGCTTTTGAGTAAATACTTCCTTTAACAATGAATCTTATGGAAATATTATTTTAAATTTATTTTTGTCCTTATACCAAGCTTTTAGTCTGATGGCTTCATGGTTCTTAAACAGAATAAACCATCACTAAGATGGATGCCCTTCAAGTATTTCTATTGGCTCCATGAATAATACAGGTTTTAACATTTTAAATGTAAAGATTTTTTCTTACTCTCAAACCCTGTATTTCTGAACAAACTTTTGATTTATGATTATTGTATGCGTGTATGAAAAAGGAGAAGGATGTATGCGTGTTGTAAGCAAACTAATTCAAGAAAATCTGGGACCTCACAGAATTAAACTTATGATCACAACCTTTTAATATATTTTACAACCTGTGCCTCTTGATGGCCATATTAATACCAGGGGAACTTCAGAAACAGGAAAAACGATCTTAATATTTCTATGTTAAACAGGTAAAACCAATCTAATCCCTTTGACAGATGGGTCCTGTGGGCTGAACACAATGGGCATGTCTACACAAGCGTGCACTTGTCTCTTGCCCTGCCTCAAACCTGTTTGAGGTGGGGCAACAGGCACTGAGGGAACAAAAAAATGTTCCCTGCACTGCAAACTTGCACTGCCAGGAGAAAATTAGACCCCTGGATATCCAGGGGTCTAAAAAAAGTGAAGTATAAAAAAGTGGAGCAGGGCACAGTCCCTGATCGTGTCCTGAGGTAACCCGAGACTGGGTCCTCCATAGAGATGCTCTGGCTGCCAAAGCGTGTTTCAGCACCAGGGCTCTCGTACCAGTGAATAAGGGATCGGGGGACTGGAGGAGGAGGGGGGGACCCCTGATGGCCCTCCCCAGTCCCCCAAGCCCTGCCAGCCACTCCAAGCCCCCCAAGCTCTGCCTGGGCTGGCCTCTACCCCCGCCAGCACCCCCAATTTCTGCCCCACTTGGCCCCATCCCCCACCAGCTGATGCAGCCCCCTCAATGGCTGCCCCACACAGCCCCAGCCTCCAACTTGCACTCCCAGGCCCCCAAGGCTATCCCCACAACCCCAGGCACCATCACTTAAAAAAAAACAAAACAGAAAAAGAACAGAAAATAAATGGAAAATAAAAGCCTCTGATTACCTGAGAAGTAGGGGTGGGGGGGGCTCTGAGGCCTCCTGGCAGAGCACCCCAGGCAGCACAGGACAGCGCAGGGGCAGCAGGGCCTAGGCTGGGGCTGCTGGGGATGTCATGCTGCCCTGCACTGTGTGGGTGGGACGCCAGGCAGCCACAGGCACCTCCAACTGCTGGGTTGGGGCATGTGGGCCTTGCAGGGAGGGTGGTAGCCCCTGTGGGGTTCATACCCCTTGTGTAAAACCCCCTTTTGGGGGATGAACTCCTTGTGTGGGGGACCAACCCCTTTTGTGGGGGCCATCACCCTGTGGGAGGGCAGCAAAATATGTATTCATTAATTCATGAATTAATGTATTTAAGGTTAACTTTATTATTATGATACAAGATTTGCTTTAACACTGGAGATATATCAATAAAACATTGTCCAACTGATCGCTATCTCTGTTTCACTCTCTTTATAGTGGTCTTTTATTTTACTTGTGGAGGAACATGGATTTGGGGGTATTTTAGAGAGTGATTTTGGGATTTTTTTTATCAGGGATATTTCAGTTTTCCAGTAGGGAATGCCAGTATTCCTGCTAGGGAAACCAGTGGCAGGACCCTGCCTTCTCAGAGTTGGCACCTTGGACCCATCTAGCTGTTGCTTACCTCCCGACCAAATGGGGCCAGGAGGACATGATTTGATCCTTCAAACAGAAAAAGAACAGAAAATAAATGGAAAATAAAACATCTGGAACATCTTCTGGGTGATAGCTGCCCAGGCAGGGGCACGCATGGCATTATTGCTGCACAAAGGCCAACCCTGAAACCGCAGTTCACTGGCAGCTGGCCCAGAGGAGCAGATGCCTCTACTCGCTCTGCAGTCCCCATCCAAGTCTGGCGGGTGCACAGCAGGTCACAGCCAGGCAAAGCCCCCACTGCCAGACTGCTGCAGTGGGTAGAGGGTGCAGGGAACTCTCAGGGATGCTTCAACAGTCCAGTTGGCACAAGGGGTAGTGTCCCCTGGTACCAATTGGCTGTGCACCAGAAGCTCCTGAGAGCTAGTAGCCCTGAGATACTTGCCAGTACTCCTGGGACCAGGACAAGAGAACCTTTTATACTGCTGGGGACAGCATAGGTGCTGGCCTTGGGCTCTAGCTCCCCCCAGCTGCAGATCTGGAACGAGCCAGGAAGGGTTATTTTGCCCCAAGTGGCACAGTTTGCTCCACAACAAAGTGCATGTCTGAGCACGTGTGCTGAGGCAAAAAGCCCCGGCTCAAATTTGCACTCCTTCTATTTGAGCTCCTGCAAGTGCACGTGCTTGCAGGTGTGGACGCACCCAATAGGGACAAGTGCTGGGTCCTGCATCTGGGTTGGAAGAACCTTTACCACAACTATATGATGGCTGGTGGTCCACTGGTTGGCACCACATCTGAAAGGGACTTGGGGGTGATAATCAACCAGTAAATGAGTATGAACCAACAGTGCAATGAAGTTGCCAGCAGGACAAATAGAACTCTGGCATGCATCAGCTGATGTGTTGCCAACAGATCAGGAGAAGTCCACCCCATCTGTTCAGCACTGGTGAGGCCACAACTAAAGTACTGTGTCCAGTTCCGGGCACCACACTTCAGGAAGGAAGTGTATAAGCTTGAAGGGGTACAGAAAAGAGCCACCCATATTGTTACGTGCCTGGAGTTAGGCCTATTAAGAGAGACTCCGGGAACTGGATTTGTTGAATCTGATCAAGAGGAGACTTGTTTTGGGAACTGAAGACTTGGTAGCTGTCTACCAGTATGTCAAGATTGAACCCCAAGATCTATGGGAGCAACTCTTCAGAATGGCACCCCCATGGAATACAAGGACCAATGGGAAGAAGCTAATTAAGGAAAAATTTAGGTTAGGCATTAGGAAAAACTTCTTTTCCACAAAAGTATCTAGAATCTGGAAGATGCTCCCGGCAGAGGCAGCGCAGTCGTGATCCTTGGAGGTGTTCAAGAGGAGTCTGGACAAATACCTCATTGAGCTCATTTGAGCCCAGTAACCTCTTGCCCATGGCACTGGACCGGACTTGATGATCTTAAGGTGTCTCTTCACTAATGCAAGAAACATGGGGAACAAGCAGGAAGAGCTTGCTCTCCTGCTTGCAAGTAGTAAAATTGACCTGGTTGGCCTGGTGGAGACATGGTGGGATGAAATATTTGACTGGCATTAGACATAGAAGGCTATAGGTTGTTTAGAAGAGATAGGAAGGGGAAAAAAGGTGGTGGTGGGGGGGTTGTGCTCTATGTTAGGGAACAGTATACCAGTTCTACCTTCCAAATGGGACCAGAGGAAGGCTTAACTGAGACCCTGTGGGTCAAACTACAAGGAGAGCAGGGGGAGAGGGATCTGGTGGTAGGGGTTTACTACAGGCCACCACATCAGGAGGAAGATCTGGATCTGGAATGCTCCAGGCAGCTGGGGGAGGCCATGTGTGCAGAAGATGTTGTGGTCATGGGGGACATGAATTACCCTGACATCAGTTGGGAGAAGCAGTCGGCCAGGTCTAGCCACTCACGAATGTTCCTGATGTGCGTACAGGACCTACACCTCGTGCAGGAGGTACACGTCCCTACTAGAGAAAACTCCATACTGGATATGGTGTTAGCCTATGGGGATGACCTGGTGGGGGAGGTGATAGTGCAAGGGAGGCTAGGGGACAGTGATCATGAAATGATCCAGTTTGCTATTCAGAGAAAGGTGGGGAGGGTAACTAGCACAGTGCAAATGCTTGACTTTAGGAAAGCCAACTTCTATGTGCTCAGGGCAGTAGTCAGGGAGGCACTTGGGGCCCAGGGGGTAGCTAGTATGGGGGTCCAGGAAAGGTGGTCCTTCCTCAAGGAGGCTATCCTTGGGGCGCAGCAGGATGCAATTCCTCTGTGCAGGAAGGCGGGAAAAGGGTCTGAGAAAACTTCATGGCTGAGTGCAGATATCCAGGCTCGCCTGAGGGCAAAGAAAAAACCATACTGGTGGTAGAAGCAGGGGGCAGGGACAAAGGAGGGGTACACCTCCCTGACCCGAGCTTGTAGGGATTTGGTAAGGAAGGCTAAAGCAGCACTGGAGCTTAGATTAGCTTCTGGGATTAAGGATAACAAAAAGTCCTTTTTCAAGTATATAGGTAGCAAGAAGAAGTCTCGGGGTAACATTGGACCCCTACGGGGTAGGGCAGGGCAGTTGGTGATGGACACGGGAGAGAAGGCAGAACTCTTCAACAAGTTCTTTGCCTCCTTGTTGCTGTCTGCTGACAATGGGTTGCTCTCAGGTGATAGCGTAGGGAGGCCCAGGAAGGTTGTGAGTCCCCCAACTGTTAGATCAGACCTAGTTAAGGACTACCTGGAGGGCTTAGATGTGTCCAAGTCGGTGGGCCCGGATGACCTTCATCCGCAGGTGCTGAGGGAATTGGTCATTGTGGAGCCATTGGCACAGCTGTTTCAGGACTCCTGATGCTTGGGTCAAGTTCCTGAGAACTGGAAAAGGGCCAAAGTGGTCCCTATTTTCAAGAAGGGGAGAAAGGAAGAGCCTGGCAACTACAGGCTAGTCAGCCTCACTTCTATCCTGGGGAAGGTCTCTGAAAAAATTATCAAGGGCCACATTTGTGAGAGCCCTGCAGGGGAAGTGATGTTGAGGGGTAACCAGCATGGGTTCGTGCCAGGCCGATCCTGCCTGACTAACCTGGTCTCTTTCTATGACCAGGTAACAAAAAGATTCAATGTGAAGGAGGAAGTCGATGTCATCTTCTTGGACTTCCAGAAGGCCTTCGACACAGTGTCCCACCCAATTCTGGTGGGCAAGATGAGGGACTGCGGCATTGATGAATACACAGTCACATGGGTGGCAAACTGGCTCCAGGGGATCACCCAGAGGGTGGTGGTGGATGGGTCGATGTCGACCTGGGAGGGTGTGGGCAGTGGAGTCCCCCAGGGCTTGGTCCTAGGGCCGGTGCTGTTCAATATCTTCATTAGTTGACCTGGATGAGGGTGTGGAGTGCATCCCGTTCAAGTTCGCTGATGACACCAAGCTGTGGGGTAAAGTGAATACACCAGCAGGCAGGAACCGCATCCAGGCAGACCTGGATAGGTTAGAGAAGTGGGCAGATCTGAACAGGATGCAGCTCAACAAGGCCAAGTGCAGAGTGCTGCACCTGGGGAGAGGGAACCAGCATTATGGTTACAGGTTAGGGGCTGCCCCTCTCGGCAGCACAGAGGCAGAGAGAAATCTTGGAGTCATGATTGACTCCAGGATGAATATGAGTCACCAATGCAATGAAGCCGTAGGCAGAGCCAACCGCACCCTGTCATGCATCAACCGGGGCATTACTAACAGGTCCAGACAGGTCTTGCTCCCCCTTTATGCGGCGCTGGTCAGGCTGCAGCTGGAGTACTGTGTCCAGTTCTGGGCGCCGCACTTCAAGAGGGATGTGGAGAACCTGGAGAAGGTCAAGAGGAGGCCACTTGTATGGTTGGGGCCCTCCGTGGCCAGCCCTATGAGGAGAGGCTGAGGGACTTGAATCTCTTCAGTCTCCACAAGAGGAGACTGAGGGGGGATCTTGTGGCTGCCTACAACCTTATCAGGGGCCACCAGCAGGGACTCGGGGAAAGTCTGTTCATGAGGGCCCCTCTTGGAGTCACTAGGAACAATGGCCACAAGCTGAGGGAGGATAGGTTTAGGTTAGATATTAGGAAGAACTACTTCACTGTGATGGGGGCCAGAGCCTGGAATAGGCTTCCCAGAGAGGCGGTGCTCTCACTTTGCCTGGAAATCTTCAAAAGGTGACTGGATAGGCACCTGGCTGGGGTCTTATGAACCCTCCCACTCCCAGTCCTCCTTCCTGCCCGTGGCAGCGGGATGGACTAGATGATCTGTCTAGGTCCCTTCCAACTCATTGATTCTATGATACAGTTCCCTTCTAGTCCTTTGATTCTATGATTTTATATTAGGTATTGCCAGGCTAACTTATCTTGCTATATTATGGACACAAAATATTATTTGGAAAAAAACAAACAAACAAACAAACCCTGCCTCAAACTATTCCTCTAGTTCAAAAGAGAATAGCAGAAAAATGAGAAGGCAATTGAATCCTATGGTAGGCATTTGCAATACTCTTCTTGATAATTTGTATTATCCATTAAGAATCAGATGTTGAGGCCAGGGGTGCAGGCAGACAACAAAAATAATAAAATATAAGCATTCCTAACATAACCCATTAATTTTTTCTCACCAGAAGCATATATGTATGCTTAACCTTCAGAATCATTAGCTGATGCTGCATAAGAAATGGAAAAACTGCAATGTAATCCTTTCTACAATATTATGAAATTCTGCCACCCCCCATGCATATTGCATAAACAAGACAGTTTTCAAATGGTAATGATTTTAAACAAGTGTTGAAATTGATGGGGATTTTATACATGATTATTAGCATCGTGTTTAAAATGGCAGTACATATTGAGATGGGAACCCCACTGTGTTAAGATCTTTAATACCATAGAATAAGAGTAAGTGTACCTGATCATGTGACCTGATCTATGATCACATGACTTACTTTAAGCTAGAGATGCTTGTGCAGATGCTTGCTGGTGCCAGAATGCAATCTCAGTAAGTTGGCCGGGTGGGGGGAAGAACAGGCATGATTGAGGAGGGCAGTGGAGAGGGGATAGTGGGTCCACAGAGGTCATTGGGAGGCCAAAAATAGTAGTCAGGGCTGTGCTGCAAACATGCACAGATGTTATCTAGGTGAGGCTAACACATTCCTGATCTTATTTAGTTCACCTGCTCAGGTGAACCAAGTTAGATAGGGGCATCTATTTTTTGCCCATCCCCAACATCCAGATTGGCACTTTAACTAGTGTGATGTCGATCCATCTAGTAGAACATATGCACATACCCAGAGAGATGTCTCTTGTCCCAAAAAAGTTACAATTTAATGGATGCAGCATACAAGCTAAACAGAAGTTTGTAAGCTAAACAAGGACTTTAAAATAGGTCCACCTGGGGACGGCGACCAAAGCTGCACAGTAAGATGGAGGGCACAACAAGAGAGACCTTCTCATTCTTCCTGAGAATGTAGGGTAATTGGCTAATTACTAGGGCTGTGCAAAACACCAGAGCTTGATTTCAACATCCATTTCACTGTTTAGAAGGGACAGTGTTTCGTTGTATCATTTTATTTCATTTGAAGCACTGTCCTGTTTCCTTTTGTCAAGACTGTTTTGCTGTGTTGACATTTCACCCATTGGCTACAAGGGGAACCATGAAAATGCCTAAAACATTGTCATTTGTTGCCTGATTCAGATGCAAATTGCAGGAATGGTAGTCCCTTCTGTGGGCATAAAGCCTGCCAAGTTTCAAGGAGGTAGGTGTGTAGGTTTCTCAGAAACTGCACCTCAAAATCTTGAAAGCAAAATTTCCTGACAGCCTCTTGTCATCTGGCACACAGATCCAGGGGCTGGAACCCCTGGGAGGGCTGTGGGGCTGTGCTAGAGTCCTCCTGGGGGTGCATGTCTCCAAAGCTCCCCAGATGACAGGAGGCTGCTGCTGCCTGGGACTGGCACTGGGCACAGTCCGCACCCAGGACCGGGCTCCATGGAGCTCAGCCCGGTGGTAAGAGCCAGAGCGCAACACCCACTCTGCCCACCTTCTGCCACTGGGCTGTGCTCTGTGGGGCTGGTGGAGCCAGTTGGAGTGCAGCCCAGCTGGGGAAGGCAGGCAGAGCCAGTGCTGCACTCTGCTTCCCACTACTGGGCTGAGCTGGTTGGAGCACAGCCTGGTGGCAGGAGACAGGCAGAGCCAGTGCTATGCTCCCTGCTGGGCTGAGCTATATGGGGCTGTGGAGCCACTCTGAGCACAGCCCTGGCTCTCCCCTGCCTCCCACGACTGGGCTGTTTCAAAACTTGAAATGTTTCAAAAGTTTTTAAATGTTTTGAGTGCTTGAATTTTGTTTTGAAGCTGTTTTGATGCTTTTTGTTTCATTTTGATTTCACTGTTTTAAGCTTGAAACGCATCGAAACAGCTTTGAAAAGAAACACTAAGCAAAATTTCACACAGCCCTACTAATTACCTCAGATGTCTGTACAAAGATGCACAGAGCCTGGGAAACAGTCACAAAGAATTGGAAATCCTCACACAGACATGGAAATATAATGTGATTGGAATAACAGGTGGGACAGCTCACATGCCTGAGGCCTGTCATGAATGGGTACAAATTGTTCAGAAAGGTCAGGCAAGGGAGAAGAAGAGGAGTTGTACAGTATGTACGTTATGTAAAAGAGCTATATAACTGCATAGAGCTCCAGTATGAAATTGAAGAGAGGCCTATTGAAAGTTTCTGGGTTAGGGTCAGAAGGGTAATGTTGCGGTGGGTGTGTGCTATAGACCACCAGACCAGGATGATAAGGCTTTCTTCAGCCACCTAGTGGAAGTTTCCAGATCACAGGTTCTCATGTGGGGTTTTCAAATCATCCTGACATCTGCTGGGCGGGAAATACAGTAGTATGTAGGCAATCCAGAAAGTTTTTGGAGAGTGTTGGGGATAATTTCCTTGTGCAAGTTTTGAAGAGAGCAAGTAGGGGCAGTGTGATCTTCTTGACCTGCTGCTCACAAACAGAGAAAAATTTTTGGGGGGTGTAGAAGTGCATGGCAACTTAGGCAGCAGCAGTCATGATATGATTGAGTTCAGGATGCTGGGGAAAGGAAGGAAGGAAGGAAGGAGAGTAACAATAAGAACCGTGGACTTCAGAAAAGAAGACTTCAACTCACTCAGGGAACTGATGGGCAGAATCCCCTAGGACCAGGGGGAAAGGAATCTAGAAGAGCTGATTGTATTTTAAAAAACCTTACTAAGGGCACAGGAACTAACTATCCTGTTGCACAGGAAGACTAGCAAGTATGGCAGAAGATAAGCATGGCTTAGCAGGGAACTGTTCTGTGATCTAAAACCAGAGGCAAAGTCAGCTACTAGACTACGGCACCTGGCAGCACAGTTTGGGGAGGAGGTGGGCAGCCCACAGTGGTGAAAGAACAAGTTAGGGATTATTTAGAAAAGCTTGATGTATACAAATTTATGGGGCTGGATGCATTACCAGCAGATCAAGAGAAGTTATTATTCCCCTCTATTTGACACTGGGGTTGCCACACCTGGAGTACTATGTCCAGTTTTGCCCCTCAGAAAAACAGGTTACTCTTAGAGGTTGTGGACTTTCCATCCTTGGAAGTTTTTAAGACCTGCTAGACAAAATCTTCACAGAGATGATCTAGTTGGGGATATTCTTGCTTTGAGCAGGGAGTTGGGCTAGATGACCTCCTGAGGTTCCTTCTAATCTTAGTTTTCTATGATTCTAAGTGATCTCTGACATGAACGAGGTTAACATTAAGCTTGTTGAGAGTGGATATTTGAATGGGATGGCTTCAGGGGGAGGCATTATTTTAGGATTCATTGCTTACAATTTTTTCTATATAGTAAATGTTTCATTTTAAGAATTGTCAAGAATTGTAAGGTATTTCAAAAATAATCTTTCACATACAACTAGTGATTTACTAGAACAATTACAGATTCAACTGTAAGATATACATTCTGCTGATGAGTAATATTAGTCCACAATGCACAATGAGTTTTGGTAGCAAGGACAATAACAGAATCTGTCTGCATTTACATGAGCGAAAGCCATGCTAGTGCAGTAATGCATGGTGGAATTAGTCTACTGAGCAGTGTCACTGCATTGTAGCACCATTTACTGTGCATTTAATTAGTACCTGTTATTACAGGTACTAAAATTAATGCACGGTATCCAAAGTACATAAATACACATATAGATATGTCCTGTGCTCTGTAAACTAAAAGGTTAATTAAACATCAGAAATATTTCTAATTCATTAAGGACCAAAAAGACAGTGAGCAGAAGCTATTTTAATGTTCTCTATAAACCCCTCTGTACTATACTCATAAACAAATCATTATTGAGATTTCAGGAGTTTGATTTCACAGGTTGATTTTCACAAGGGAAAGTATGTTGGAGATTTGCACACATTTTACAACCCTATCTACACATATCTTTGAATATGTACTTTTTAGTGTCTAAAAAAAGAAAGGAGTCTTGGTAGAAGAATCCATGAAAGGTTAAGCTAAGCATTAATCATTTAATGTAAATAGCCTTAAAGGACAGATGGCACATATGCATCAGCTATAACTTCCATTTAACTTTAATGATGTAATAATAAAAGATGTGTACTTCAAAGACATTTTCACCCTTTCAACATAATTTATGATCTTTTCATGAAAATCTCTAGTCACAGATTTGCTTTGGGGCCAAACTACATTTATTGGACATCCTAAACTCCTGGAAATAATGGAATATTTTGATGTTGAAGAATAAGAGCAATTGTATAATTCATTTTAGTGACTGGATAGTCTTCCTAATACTAGCAGGTCTGTGAAACTATAATATAAAGTCAGCCAGTAAGACATCTGTCTCCAAGAATTTTCCTGGAGTTAAACTAAAATGGGCATGCATGGTTTAAATAGGAGACACAACATTTCATAGTTTCTAGGGTTGGAAGGGACCTGAGCAGATCAAGTCCAACCCCCTGCCACGGCAGGAAAGAGTACTGGAGTCAAACGACCCCAGCAAGGTGTTCATCCAGCCTCCTCTTAAAAACCCCCAGGGTAGGGGCCAGCACCACTTCTCTTGGAAGCTGGTTCCAGATCCTAGTCACCTTGACCGTGAAGTAGTGCCTCCTGATATCTAGCCTGAATATACCCTCTGCCAGCTTGTGACTGTTATTCCTGGTCACTCCTGGTAGTGCTTGGGAGAACAGAGACTCCCCCAATGCCTGCTGGTCCCCTCGACTAGGTTTGTAAATTACCTTTGGACATTTTTTAATTCTCTAATTCTGTTCCCAAAGTACATGAAATAATCATTTCATTACTTATTCAACTTCTTCTCAGCAGTTCAGTACTGGAAGAAGATTAAGTCCTTATCTTAATATTTTATGTTATTTTGTTAATATGGTATTTGCTATATTAATATTTGGTATTTCCTGTAATGTATATTATTTTAACACATCTGTTTTATATATTTCAAAGAAACAGAGAGAAAAAGATAGGAAAAAAACCTTCTAGGGCAGAGCTGACTTCTTCATATGACTAGTTTATTATGCAGGTGTGTATCACTAGTACAGAACCAGTACTCGACTGTATTCTAAAACTTGTCATTGGCTCATGCTAATGCTTGCAAAGCTTACACAAATGTACATGGCCAATTTTAAGACAGTAGAGACAGATTTTGAAGCCCTCTTCTATAGCATTTCCACCATTCTGGTGATGTAAAATTTCCTTAATTTCACCAGTGAAGAATTCCTCTTTCACTGTGGAATTCCTTATTTTAACTTCTACATCTCAATTATATCCCCTTCTCTTAGCATAGAAGAATATATTGGGGGCATTTTGAGGTGGTGAAAATAAGTAGAATTACATTCTTGTACTCCAGTTCATTAATATGGCTAAGATGCTTCATCTCTACAGGGCAGTTTTGTTATAGAAGATTATCAGCCCCAGAATGTATAGAATAATGCATATTGAATGTTTTACTTGGAATTTTTGATTTATAAATCACACAGTCTCTTATGTCCATTTTATTCATGGTCTCGCCTTATTCACATGAAATAAATTTATTTTAGAGGGAAAGTTTTCCTGAAGATTTTGACTGTTAATTAGATTTGTGTTATTTTCATAATATTCTATTTAATGTAATTAATACACACTTGGGGCAAAATTCTGCCTTTGAAACCACAGACTTGATCAAAGTAGAGAATTTTGCCTTGTGCGCTGAAACACTTGAAAATGCATATGCTATGATTGGTAATGAGCTTTCATATAAATGATAAACATTTAGTATTCTGTACAAGATGTGAAAGAATGCTCTAAACATTGTTTTTTTCATTATGCTGTCATCCAAGAAGGCTAAAGCAAATAAACCAATACTTGTTTGTAAAATTATGTAAATGGACCATATGAAATGCATTCAAAATGACTGTATTAAAGATGTGTACACAAGACATGCATTTCTATACAATTGGCCAGATTTACAATCTTTACTAACCCAAAGACAGCAAAACCCATAAAAAATATAAGCTTATAAACATGCATCTCATTTGGGCAGAGACTGATTGTCCTGGGTATTAACCCTGATCAAAACATCTTTTATGCACATAGCCCTTCCAAACTGTGTTGCTAATCTTTTACCATTAGGTAGCCATGGAGCACACAGAGACTGAATGGTTTGTCGCTGGACTGAATGATCGCTACGGGCACAAGCACACATGTATGATCATGTGGGTTACTTTAAGCAGATGATTGTAGATCAGGTTCCCTTCTTGAGCATGCATTTACCAGTGTCTGAAGCCATGCCATAAATACCAATGACCATCTAATGCAGTTGTACTCAACCTTTTTCCCTGCAGGCTGGATAGGCAGTGGCCTAAGTAAATCAGGAGAGTGGGGAGGGGGGAGCAGGATTGCGATGCCAGAGATCAACTTAACCCTACACTTAGATTCCTCTCTGTGGATTGTCACCTTGTTGTGGTGGAGAGGCTTACATGTTCCAATGACCCTGAGAGCAATGCCATCTGGAGCTCATGCTCCTGGCAGGGCCACCCAGGGCAGTAAGATCGAGGGGAAGGTTCCAGACAATGAAAGATCCAAAAAGTCCTCAGTGGAGGAGCAGACAGAGGAAGGATATGACCCTAATGGCTGTTAAAGTGGAAAAAGGCTGCAATAGAGTAGTGGTCCCAGTCATTGTGGTTCAACATGCCACTGAAACTGGCCACCAACCACCAAGACCACGTGGACCCAACTGCGCACCAAAGTCCCCATACTAAACATGCCATGTGCAGGCTTCCATCAGGTCCAAAAGCCCTGTGGTGATGGAGGATTGGTGATGGGGCAGGGCTGATACATGGAGGCCCCTAGCTAGGAATCTGCACACAGGCAGCAGATGCATGGTGGTCATCAGGGACCTGTGTCAGAACAGGGGTGTCCTCCAGCCGCTGCATCTGCGACCAAGCACCCCTTTTTAGGTTACCCTCTGCTCACCCTGATGGGGAGGGGGCTAAAAAAGGTGCCCCCAAAATAGGCTGTTCTATATATCTTTCCTGAATGGGAATCTGCATCCAGCAGGATTACCATTCTTGTGGTCAAAGTAAGAAAAAGCTAAATTTCAGAACTGGGAATGCATGAATGCTCATCAACAACTCAAAGAGTGACTTCCCAGAAAGACTGGAGACTTAGATTGATCTAGTTAGGTCAACCTAAGTGTAAGGTTTGCATATGAGTGAACTTAGTGAGATCAAGCAGTCATTTTTGCCCAATCTAGCCTTCCTGAACATATGCAGAATTTAGCATTTAGATGCATCTCACCCTTGTTTGGTTGATCTAAGTGTAACTTCTGCACTAATTTGGTTGATCTAGATGTAACTTCTGCACGTACCTTATTGAATTAAGTGAGCCTCAAATACCTTACAGACCAACAGAGTGTTGGGGGTGAAGAGGTTGGGAGCGTTAGCATATTTTATCCTGCATACTTCCTGGGTACTTAAAGTGGAACAATGGGTGTGAATTAACCAGGAACAAAAGTATTTTTCTGGGGAGAAATGCGAGGTCTGTAAGCCTAACAAGATAATGGGTATCTAATAGGGCTGTGTGAAGCTTCGAGTGGTGATTCAATTCGGAAGAGATTCGGCCAAATTTGGTGGCCAAATCTCTGAATCTGAATCTAATCAGGGGACCAATTAAAAGGTCCAAATTGATTCAAAGTTCTCCAAATCTTCAGAAAAGATTCAGAGAGCTTTAATTATTTGGAAACTGAGGGAGCTGCAGCTGGACTCGGAGCTGACAAGTATGGAGAAGGGAAAGGGAAGACTGGGGGAGGGGGGAAGGGACCATGGGGGAACCCCTACCAGTCCTCAGCTCCTGTCTGCTCCCCCAGTACCCCCATGGGTGCCCCACCCACCCCACCTCCAGTCCCATTAAAGAAAAGCCCCGGTGCTTACCAGGAGCTGCTGGGCAAGGGCTGATCGCTGCTGTCCCCCACTTCCCCAAGCTGCATAGGGGGCTCTGTCAAAAGCCCTTCAACCACGCCCACTTCCCCAACCCCCCCATGGTTGCCCTGCCCACTGCAGATCTGGCCCTTTAAGGTAAAAAAAAAAATGCAGAAAATCCCCAGGACTCTCCACTCCTGAAGTGGCCTTGGGGCTTCATGGGGCTCATGAAAGAGCCCCCGATACAGTATGGGGCAGTGAGGATCATCCCCCACTGGCAGGAATGGTGAGTCCAGGATTTTTTTCATTTTTTTTTTCCTTTAAGGGCCAGAGCTACAGTGGGTGGGGCAGCCAAGGGAGGGAGGGTGTGCAGAGCCCTCCATGCAACAAAAGGCAGTGTGGGGCAGCAGAGATCGTCTCCCCACCTGGCAGCAACCACTGAGTTGGGGCTTTTTTTTTTCCAACTGCCAGGACCTGGGGCAGGCAGGGCAGCCATTGCTGGGCTGGGGGGATAGGCCTGGATGATTCGGAGATTTGGCAGCAGCCGAATCTGCAAATCAGATTTGGCCAAATCAATTTGGGACAGTGATTTGAATCACCAAATTCAATTACTGCCCCCCCAAACTGGCCAAAGCCAAAGCAAACACTAGCCACTTTGCACAGGCCTAGTATCTAGAAGTTTGGGTTTAAGATCACAGATCAAAGAGGTCTTTTCTCAGAGAGTTTTTAAAATGTAATAGTAATATGTATTTGCCTTCCTGATGTAAAGTCTATAAATCGTAATCAGTAACTGATATACACAAGCACATGGGCATATTTAGACTCTGTATCGTGGGCACATTGGCATTCTGGAACCCTCCCAGAATATATTCAAACAGAATTGGCAACCCTAATATTAACCAATACTTTATCATTAAAGGTGATTGCTCTAACAATCTGGCTACTGACTATTTTTGAGTGTTTCATATTCTGTGGTTCTGGAGCATTTTATTGTTTTTTATACAATTCATATTTTTTTTAAATGAAGATGCCTTGGTGCAGAAGAGGAACATTTTTTAATTCTCAAAAACTTTCACTGGGCATGAAAACTATTTCCTGCCTAGCTCTTTGGAGGCCAATAAGGAAAAACAAGTGACCCAGACAAGAGTGCATTACAGTCATTAAGCCTCTATATTACAAAGGCACCTATCATATTTGTCAGATCATCATGTGAGACATGGCCAAGTCTGGTGACCTTTTTCATTTAATCATCTATCTTTCTCATAGATCAAACAAGAACAAGTTTTGAAACTATGTAGAAAGATAATATAACTTGTAACTGCTGCTAAGACTATTTTAACTCAACATAAAAAATAAGAAAATAACTTTTCTAGAACTAAGTTTATTTAGAAGAAAGAGAGTTGAAATAAAACATCTCTTATATTTAGGATACATTGTGGCACAGATATGTGACAAAACTGGTTATTACTTATAACACTTTTCTTGAGTTGTTAAATACATTTTCACTTAAGTTAAAATGAATTCTCCTGATATGCCTTTCAGCATTCTGAGCTTTAATGATGCCTAGCACAGCAGTGTAATTAACAGTACCAATGATATATAACAATTCTGTGCTTTCCAGTGGTAGAAACAGAAGGCTAATGCCAGATTGCTTGTTAAAGGTACACCCGGTTGCAAAGTACACCAGATGAGGCAATCCCCCAGTAACCATGTAATGAGGTAAAGACATCTGTAAGATTATTTTAGAACTTTGAATGTGAAGATTTAAAGTCTTTGGTGGTGGTGCAGATGGAATTATTGTCATCCCCACAGACATTGTCACTGGAAATAGATCAGCCTTCCAATCAGACTAGACTGCTAATAGCTCAAACCATGTTTTTCCATAACAGAGTTAGCACATAGCTGTCCCCAAGTCACTTGATGCAGCTCAGCCTAAAATGAACATCCCCTCCCCCACATTCAAACTTTTATTTTTGTATGTATGTATGTATGTATACTTATTTTATTTTTCTATTTTCTATTACTATTATTTTTATATATATATATATATATATATATATATAAAAAAAATAGAAAATAGAAAACTAAATATAAAAGAATATATAATATAAATTTATGTATATATAAAATATATCAAATAAATATAAAATATCACCCTTTTTAACAGAAAGCTGAGATAGTATTTGAGTAAGGACTACAAGGAAACAAGGACCAAAGAAAGTGGGAATCATTCTGTTCTCACAATAAATGAGTTGCACAAGCCAAGGTACAGCTAGAAAAGAAATGCAGGATTTCTAGAAAAACTAGTGATGCATTGAAGGGGATGCAGATTGAGGATGACTAGTATAGTCTTTGCACAGACCCAAATAACGTAACATTTACATAACATTATAAAGTCCTCCTTCATACTTTGTTGAGAAAAACAACAAAGAGAAACTTAGATATGTGTCAACATCTTAAAAGATTGTCTGCATTTGTGAAGTAATTATTCTTCAAAATATACCTGTAATAGGTTGATTATTGTTGTTTTTAAATTATGGTATTCTCCAATATCAAGGGAAGAAAGTGGAGAGGGAATCCTCCAAGCCTCATTCTCATTTTGTATAGTCCCACTCTAAGATGAACGTTAAAATATATTGTTACCTGTCAGCTCCATGTTCTTCGGGAACCCTGACGCAGGACGCAGACTGTCTGATTCACAAATGATCGCCCCCCCCCCACCTAAACAGAAGCTGATTAAGATGGAGTGCGAGACACACCTAAAACCCTCCAGATAAGGGTGACAAAAATGAAACAACTGCCCTAGGTCTCATTTGCTTCCGAGATGGGAACAGATGACCATTCATTTACATGAGAGATGGAGAACAGAAAGCCTGAAGCAGAGACTGCAGTGAATTCTGGGATCAGCGAAGCAGGGGAGCACTGCATGATGGGGAAGCTATGCTCCAAATGCTCATCAACCCACACACCCAACTCAGCATTTAGCAGACCAGTTCTAGTCTGGATTTACAAAGGACTTTTCCTCCCCTCCCCCTCCTCCCCCCCCCCCCACACCTCTAAGCAAAAGTAAGTTTATTAGGCATCTCAGGCCGCACATTCCCGGTCCCACTATGGGAGGTCTATGTAAACTTAATTGGCTAAAACTTGGTTGCTGGGTTAGGGAATGCTGAGGCAATAGACTGAGTCAGAGGGGGTATGGGCAACATTTGAACAATGGCACAGGGTTCATCGCAGCGTGCAGCCCATTGGAGCCCTGACCACAAGTGTTGTTATACTTTTCCCGAGACGACTGGTGGAAGTCCTCTCCACAACAGGTTATGAACACTCCATTAAGTGCCTTAAGTCTGTTAAAAGACTATAGTAAGATCTGGAAAAGTCATGCTAAGCTGAGGCTTGCTCACAGCAAGTAAAAATCCAAAACCCTGATGCTGCAATCTATTGTTTCTGAAGACACCAAGAGATATCCCATCAAGTATATAATGTCAAGCTGGCTCCCAAGGAGGTGTTTCCTGAGTATCAATCAAGTTCCTGAGATGTTCCACCCAGATAACCCCTTGTCAATAGAGAGGACAATTTGATTTACACTGTTGAGAATGCTTGAAAGAAGCTGAACTGGGGGTATAAAAATCTGTAAAGCAGCAGCAGTGTGTATGCTGACACCACCCGCTTTCTTTTGGAGAGGCTGAAGGAGGCAGATCATCTCCCTTCAAGGATAGTGCTGAGAACTTTGACCTGTCAGCTTTGCAACCTGAGTGCCTTGGACTGGTGAGATGCCAGCTCTCTCTCTCTTTTCTCTTCTCTCTCTAAGCATAGATTTCTGAACTAGAACTGTATTAGTTAAGCTTGAGCTAAGTTTCCCCAAATACTTAGTGAAACCAGGGTATACTGTGACTGTTTGTATTTGTTTTTCCTTTGCATGTCTATTACTACTAGTGTCAATATATATTTCATCTACTTAGCAATAAATAACTCTAATAATCAAACTTGTGGTAATTGGGTATAGTTTGTCTTCTTTACTTCTCTTTCCCCACTTGCTCTGCAGCAACGCCCCTCTTACCTAAGCTAAAGATCCCTGTGAAGCCCAGAAATACTGTGGGGTCTGCTCATCAAGAGGCTAAAAGATTGGGACGTGATGAGTTTGAAACACATAAGGGGATCAGCTTGTACAGGCTGATTGACCTAGTTTGGCTCAGACATGCCCTAATGAACTGAATGCTGGCCCATGAGGGTGTCATCTGGACACCAGCCAGATTCAGAGGTATTCTGTTTAACTGTGTGCTTGTGTCTGACTGTGGTTATTGTTGCTCTGATGAACTGATTCTTGGCATATGAGGGTGTCAGCCTGTCCATGCTGATCAACCCGGCCAGGTCAGGCGTGTCACGTTAATCTGTGTGTGTTTGTGTGTATGACTGATCTGGGGACTGGAGGAACCCAGCCCCTCTGAACTGAGTCCTTCAAGATAGCTCCATTGGGGGTGAGGGCTTGCAGAAGGGAGAGATACTTGTGTTTCTATATGGAGCTGTAACACAAGCAGCACATTGATAGAATTACCAAAATCCTAGCCCTAATAAATGAGCACACCCCAAAGTAGTGGGCAAATCTGGTAACAATATATATCCTCTCTTGAAGGCCACTGTGGTGTAAAGTAAGCTCAGTGGGCACATCTACACATGCAGTTAATGTGACACAAACTCCAGTCCAGTTTGTGCCAGTTTATTGTTCCCAGATGCAGTGTTTGCACATGCACCCAGAACTGCAGGATGCTGAGCCAGTGTGGAGTAGCTCTGTCTGGCAAGGAGCCCAGGGGCGGGGGGGCAGGGAGTTATCCTGCCAGCCTGGGGCTGCTCCAACCCAGCTCAACATGCTATGGAAGGGCCGGATGGGACATAAGGATGCTCCAGTGTATGGCTAGCCACCAGGCAGCCCTAACACTGAAGCAGCCTTGTATCCCAACCAGCTCAGTCACTGTCTACATGTGAGTTTCACTGCACATAATGCCACTGTAGGTTAGTACTTGTATTGGGCAGTACTATCCTACAGTGAAGTTAATTATACTGCACCCTAATAAAGGCACACATGTAGATACTGATGGTTTACTGTGGAGCTAATTAGTCAGCTCTCCAACAAAGCATCTCAAGTAGATGTGCCCCATGTAAATGATAATCAGACCTTTAAAATAGGAAAAAAATTATGACTTCCAGATACAAAAGTTCCACAAAAACAAACATAAATCCAAATACTAAGTGACAAGGAAATTAATTTTCTGAAGTATGATTTAACAATGTTCTAATTTCCTTCTTACTGTGATGAGGGACATTCCAGTTAACTATAATGCTGAAACTTGTTAATGTTGTAATAAAACTCCAGGGTCAAGTTGTTCTCTTTGGGAAAGTACTAGACCCCTTTCTGGCAAATATATCACAAGTTCACTCTGAAAAATTGTTTTTATCAGTTTTATCATTTTATCAAAATGATTGGAGTGGATTCACCTGTCTAGCAACAAAATTAGATCTCAGCAGTATCTACTATATTCAAATTAACATAATCTGGAATAGTTAACATAGTTAATTAACATAGTAGGGTAATTCAATAACATCATAGTTCAGATTAACTGGTACTGTAAGCCTATATGCATTTTAGGATTAGTTTAAGCAAATATGTTTTCAACTAGAAAATCTTTATGTTTTCATTGGAATAAAGTGTTGTATATGAAGTTCTTGTAATGATCCCATATTTCAAGTGATGTCTTGCAAACAAATATATCATTTTTAATAATTATTCTACAAATGTCACCTTACTTTCTATTTGTGAATCATCATGGAACAGATTGTCTCAAATTTATTATTTATTTAAGGTTATTTAGTGATTAATTAAACTAATTCTCCATTGCTTAAACCTTGTGTAGCCTTTATTCATTCCTGTACCTACTGGGCATGTCCACACATGCAAGCATGTGCGCTTGCAGGAGCTAAAATAGAAGTAGTGCAAATTTGAGCTGGGGCTTTTTGCTTCAGTGCATGTGCTAGGACATGCACTTTGGTGTGGAGCAAATTGTGCCACTTGGGGCAAAATAACCCTGCCTGGCTCCTCCCTGGCCCCAGCAGTATAAAAAGGTGCCCTGGCCAGCAGCTCAGGGGTACTTGCCCTCAGGAGCTTCTAATGCCCGGCCACTTGGCATCTGGAGACACCAGCTCCCCTGCCAGCTGGACTACTGAAGCTGCCCTGACTTAGAGTGGCCCTTGAGCCCTTTGCCCACTGCAGCAGTCTGGCAGTGAGGACTGCTGCCTGGCTGTGACCTACTTTCATCTGCAGCAGAATCTGCCTTCTTACATTTGTGGCCTCATGGCTACACACCTACCAGACAAAGTCAGAGACCACATGGTTGCCTGGGCTCTGGTACGAGCCCTGCAACAGAGCCACTTGAACTTCTGGGCCAACTACTAGTGGGCAGTGGCTGCACAGCAGCATCACTACATCCAAACAGCCTGGTGTGGAACCAGAGTCACCTGCCTAGCTCAGGGCTATGAGTACCATCTGGCCCTGCTGGGGAGGAGCATAGCCATGCTGCCAGCCCCTGCTGCAGCCCTCCAGCCCACTACTTCTAGGTCAGACTCAACAGAGGGAGCAACTGACAATGAAGACCTTGTCATCGCTCTGCACATGTACCGCTGCACATGGGCCTGAGCTACTAGTAAACACTGGTAGGTGTGTATAGTTCTCCCCACCTGGGATGACACACACTGGATGCAGACCTTCCAGATGTCAAGGGGCACATTCATGCACCTGGTGGCCCAGGTGGCCCCTAACATTGAGCAGCAAGACACTGTGATGCATCTGGCCCTCACCCCAGAGAAGCGTGTGGCCATAGCCATCATGAGGCTGGCCATGCTTGCCAGCCTCAGGTATCTGGCCCACTCCTTTGTTGTGGGGAAGTCCACTGCCGGCCAGGCTGTCTTGGATCTATGTGGGGCTATCCAGGACACCCTAGGTGACTGAGTCATCTAGCTGTCTGACCCAGGGGAGGTGGTGGCAGGGTTTGGGGCCCTTGGGTTCTCCAGCTGTGTAGGAGCACTCAATGGGATCCACATCGCCATCCTCCACCCCCCTGGGGAGGGCAGCCGTACATCAACTACCATAGCAGCAACTCAGTTGTGCTTGAAGTGGTCATAGACCATCATGGCCACTTCACCTACATTTACATTGGCTGGGTTGGGAGTACCCATGATGCCCATGTGCTGTGCTACTCACCACTTTTAGGACTGATGCAGGCATGGACCTTTGTCCCAGGGATCCAAGACCTAACCATTGGGGATGTCAGCATACCACCAGTCATTGCGGCAGATGTAGCATACCCGCTCCTCCCCTGGCTGATGCACCCCTTCCCAGGATCTCTGGATGCTCAGCAGCAGACATACAATTAGGCCCTCACATGCTGCTGATGCACTGTCAAGCAGGCTTTTGGCAGTCTGAAGGGATGCTGGCAGAGCCTTGCCACTCACCTGGAAGCAGTACCACAACACATACCCTGCATTATCACCACAGCATATGTCCTGCACAATGTCTGCGAGTCCTGGGGAGAGGTGTTTGAGCTCCAGTGGATGGAGTAGACCTGCTATATATCACAACACACCCAGCAGCAGCTGCAGCAGAGCTGGCCAGCCAGACACAGCGTTGCAGATGAGGAGCACCCCCTTCAGCAGTGACACTTAGGAGCCAGAGTGCAGGATGCCATTGCCTCCCACCTGCTGACTCACCCATCTGAGTAGGGCACCACACCTTTCCTCACCAGCACTAGGCCACCTGCTCAGGGGCCTCCATAGCACACACAGTATGGCCATGTTGGAAACAAAGGCAATTTTATTCCCCTTCCCACTCAACACCAAAAACTATCCAAACACCACCAGTGTATCAACCCCAACTGTGAAAACAAATATAAAAACTGTATATGTGACCCAAGGGAACAGGAGAGGGGCCAGGGGCACAGGGAGGAAGGGCTCAGGGGTTAACTGCCCTATGGTCCTGACCTGGGCTTCGGGATCTGGGCCTACCACCATGTGTGCATGGGCCATGAGGACATGGCCCAGGGTGCAGCTGCTCTGGGGAGAAGGGTGGGTGCTCCTCCTGTGGGGCAGCCACTGCAGGCTGGTCCGGGCTTGGGAGAGGGGGAGGCAGGACCCATGTCCCTTGATGCCCATAATGGACCTGGGAGGACTTCTGGGGAGGCAACTGTGGTACCATCCAGCCAACTTGCCCCCAACTGGGCCCTGCCCCTGGTGCTAAGGGCACAGGCTGGCCAGATGACTGTGGTGGGGCTGGTGGATCCTGGGGGACAGAAGCAGGAGCAGCCAGGGCAGGAATGGCATCCATGAGTTGGTCACTGACCCTGTACTCATGGGCTATGGCCATGTCAGTGGAGGCCTGGAGTTGCCGCAACTCCTCCTGGCTCTCCCTGACCAGCTGCTGCTTCCCCTCAAAAATCAGGGTGACCAGGCACTCCAGGGCCACCCTCCCAGATTGCAACTCCCCAATGGCCACAGCATGGTCATGGCAGAATTGGCAGACCTCCTACAGGACTTGGGTCTGGAAGTCCTGTGCCTGCTGGTGGCATAACTGCTCCTCCAGGACTACCTCCTCCTGCCAGCCCTCTCACTGGGTGCACCACTCCCACCACAGGTGGTGCATCCAGATAGCCCCTGGTGTCTGGGAGACTTGGTGGGCTTCTGGGTGCAGGGCAGTGACCTCTTCTCTGGCAGATGAGCTGTCTGGAGAAAGAACAAGTGGAGAGCCATCTTAAGATACAGCAACATGGCATGGTGAGGATCCCCAAGGATTAGCCTCACTCTTGGGCACATGGCCACGCAGGCAGCCCGTGCCTGTGTGTCCATGCCCAGACCCATGTGGGCCCATCCCCCTGACAAGGGCCATGGCCATCCTTTGATCTGGCCACCCTCTCCCATGATGTGCCTGGAGGGATCCTCCTGGGGACAAGCACCATAGCCAGCTCAGGCTATGGTGCCCAGCATCTCCCTACCAGGGAAGATCAGCATTCAGAGAGGGCCAGGTCCTCAGGTAGTGGCCCCAGTGCTGTGGAGCTGGGGCCCCATGGGCTTGTGGGGTGAGTCTTACTCCTCCTCACTGCCACCATCACCAGGGCCAGGTCTGTCCTACTCCTCCCCACTGCCAACATCACCAGGGCCAGTTCCATCCAGCAGGGAGTGCTGGCAAGGTGGGGGGATTGTCTTGGCCCTGCTGGGAAGTAGGCATCAGCATGGCTGATCGAGAATGGCAGGGGGAGTCAGGAGAGGAGGAAGGCAGGGAGGGAGGTGGCAATGAGATGCATGAGGCACATGTGGACTTTGAGGAGAAGCGGGCTTGGGGAGAAGCTCCCAATTCCCCATGGCACATGTAGGACTTACCTGGTCTTGGTGACAGGTGGCTGGGTTGAATGGCAGAGCTGGACCCAGCCTCTGGGGAAGTGAGGGATTGTGTCAAGGTTGCCAGGATGTGCTCTCCACCAATGTAGGTGACACTCTGGGATGCCCCTCCCCATTGCTACTGCTGTTCAGCAGAAGGAAGGAGTTGTCTTGCTTGGGGCTCCCTTCAGCCATGGTGGTGGCACAGGATGTGCCTGGCAGTGTCTGGTCCTTGTTGCTGTTGCTAGTTGGCCAGGGTCAGCACCTCCAGCCATGTGCAGCAGGGATAGAAGTGGTGGTAGGTACCACCGCTGACACTTCTGGGACCCACTAGTACCCCACCAACACCCACCCAAAAGCCCCCCACCCTCACATGTCTCCCACCCCTAGGTCACACAAGCCGTGGGCCTGGTGTTTGACACTGGCAGCCTGGAAATAACCCTTTGCAAGCAGGAAAACATGGGTTTCCCTTTTAGAAAGAAAATTCGCATTCCCACGCTCCCCTTCTTACCTTGATCTGCAATGGCTTTTGTGTCCACTCCAGAACTTCTCTACAGAAATTTCTTACTCCAACTAAACCTTCAAATGGGCTCTCAGTCTTGGCCTGCTTTTATTCTGGGCACACTCGGTTTTGGGGCCAGGGGGAACAATAGAGACCTCTAGCCCAATACCAGAGCGTCTCTCTGGAGGTCGCTCTGGAGGGCTCAAAGGGGTTTGAGACAGGGCAAGAGACACGTGCACACTCATCTAGACACTCCCACTGAGTGCAAAACACTAGCACTCATGAGCATATCTTCACTCTAAATAAATAAGGTTACCTTGTTATTTACAATACCCTATGTATTTATGTAACATTCCAAGTAGTTAAGTAATGAAATATTTATTTATCATGGAAAAACGTATGTTTTTGGCTGAACCAAGTATTGTAGCTGGTAGGGAAATTTTAAGTGAAATGAAAGAGACTAAAGATTTCTGATCAAGGCATTCACCAGTTGTGGTGAAGAGAAACCCTTATCTGCCTGAATCAAGTTAATTTGGATTGAAATAAACAGTCCTGAATTAGGCAGGGCAGCTACTAAAGTTGGGTCTCTATATCTTAGGCAACCTAAATAAATACATAAACAAACAAATAAAATGTTCAGGTTTTAATGCAGAGTAAATATTTGAGACAGGTCAATTTTTGTGAAAATGTTTCAATTTTTTTTCTGTTCCCTCATGGAAGAAAACAAAATCTTGACACTTGAAATTTACTGCAACAGCCACATTGGTTTTACTCTGAAGAGAGCAGAAGGACTGTCCCTGCAAAGGGGTACAGAAAAGTCAAAGGATTGATGGCAAAATAGACCGACTGAAAAGACAAGCTGGGTTAGGACTTCAAAAACATCAGAAGAGTAAGATCTTGGGCGCCCAAGTTTGATTGAGCATGGAAAGGATATAAGGGGTGGTGTAGCCCTGCAGAGATCAGCACATCAAGCACCTACCACTACACATGAGTCTTTTGTTCCCTTTGGTATCTGTTCCTTCATGTTTTCATTGGAAAATATTTGGTATATGTTCCTGTATGTTTTCATTTGTTCCTTTTGGTATATATTCCATTTTTTCCTCCCATCAAGGTGTGGCAGGAAAGTCAAGGAGGATGATAACTTGCAGGACCACCAGAGATGGAAGGGAAAAAGTATCCTGTAACAATGTGACATGGTATGTCTGGTTTTAATACTACTCACCTAATTTGGAGAGAGAACATTTCATTTAATTTGCAAAGTGCCCAATTTATTTACATTTTCTAGAAAATATGAGGTAAATAAGAGGGGTGTGCTTTGAGTTATAAAGCCTGAAACAATTGGCAGACTTTCACTCCCTGAAAATTTGCTGGGAGACTCTCTCTGTTCTGTGGCCATGGAGGACTGTACATAAGTGGCTCAGTAGACTCCAACACAAGAGTATTCCACAGCACTAAGCTTGGATGGAGGAAAAAAGTCAGATGGATGTGAAAAATGCAAGAACAGTTCCTAAAAGCTAGGCACAAATGCATTCCTCCCTTCTTGTGGTAAATGTACAACAGAATCCACAGGACCTACTATTGTGGTTAGGGTGGGGCACTAAGAAATTGCCAAACATGTAAATGAAAGAGAAGCAATGCATTTCATGAAAAAAAAAAATGAAATGAACAATACTGCTTCTATTTTTAGGTTTAGTTTTATTTCAGCAAAAATGAAATTAAGTGTTACCTATAAAAATTCTATGTAGAAATCATAAAAGGCATGTGAAAAAAAGGGTTTGAAAAGTCCTGGAAAAAGCTGAATAAAGTTTGGTGCAGAAAAAGAATCCTTAGTAGGCTTGTCTACACAAGATGCTATATTACATAGCGACAAGCTACAGAGACTTAGCTCATGGCTATGGTGAAGAAGAACTGAGAGGCACAAACCATGAGTCAAATGCTGTGACCTACAGCTAGGTCACTGTACCTCATTACTACATCGACATAGCATCTAAAAATAACAATGTGCCACTGGGACTGCACCGTATTGGCAGGTACTGCACAGTTATTTGGTAGTTTCATAGTTTCTAGCGTTGGAAGGGACCTGAGCAGATCATCTAGTCTGACCCCCTGCCATGGCAGGAAAGAGTATTGGGGTCAAATGACCTCAGCAAAGTGTACATCTAACCACCTCTTAAAGACCCCCAGGGTAGGAGCCAGCACCACTTCTCTTGGAAGTTGGTTCCAGATCCTAGCCACCCTGACCGTGAAGTAGCACCTCCTGATATCTAACCTATATCTACCCTCTGCCAGCTTGTGACCGCTATTCCTGCTCACTCCTGGTAGTGCTCAGGGGAACAGGGACTTCCCCAGTGCCTGCTGATTCCCCCTGAACTAGTTTGTAACAGGCCACTAGATCCCCCCTCAGCCTTCTCTTGTGAAGGCTGAAAAGTTACAGGTCCTGTAGCCTCTCCTCGTAGGGCCTGCCCTGCTGCCCCCTGATCATGTGAGTGGCTCTCCTCTGGACCCTCTCCATGTTGTCCACATCCCTCTTGAAGTGTGGCACCCAGAACTGGAAGCAGTACTCCAGCTGTGGCCTGACCAGTGCTGCATAGAGGGGGAGCATCACCTCCTTGGACTTGCTTGAGATGTATCTCTGGATGCATGACAAGGTACGGTTGGGCTTCCTGACTGCATCCCCACACTGCTGGCCCATGTTCATCTTGGAGTCCATCATGACAAGAATGGAGTTCCCCAACCTGTAGGTGTGGTGCTGGTTGTTCCTCCCCAGGTGCATCACTTTGCACTTGCTGGTGTTGAATCCCATCCTATTCTCATGCACCCACCCTTGTAACCTGTCTAGGCCCAATTGCACCCTATTCGTCCCTTCTCGCATGCCCATATCCCCCCACATCTTAGTATCATCAGAAAATTTGAACAGGGTGCTTTTTACCTCCTCGTCCAAGTCACTGATGAAGATGTTGAACAGCGTGGGCCCGAGGACCGAGCCCTGTGGAACACCGGTGCCCACATCCATCCAGGTTGAAAATGACCCATCCACTGCCACTCTCTGGGTGCGGCCCTCCAGCCAGTTAGCGACCCATTTGACTCTCTGGGTGCCGACACCACAGTCCCCCAGTTTCTTAATGAGAACAGGGTGAGAGACAGTGTTGAAGGCCTTCCAAAAGTCCAGGAAGACTATGTCCACTGCTACCCCTGCATCTAAGGATTTGGTGATCTGATCATAGAAGGCCACCAGGTTGGTCTGACAGGACCTGCCACTAATGAACCCATGTTGATTGCCCCCAAGCATGATCTCCCCTGCTGGCCCCTCGTGGATATGCACCAGAATAATTCTCAAAGTGCTTGCCCAGGATTGAGGTAAGACTAACTGGCCTATAGTTTCCTGGGTCCTCCTTCTTCCCCTTTTTGAAGATGGGAATCACGTTGGCCTCTTCCAGTCCTCTGGCACCACACTAGAGCACCACGAGTGCTCATAAAGCTGTGCCAGGGGTCCTGCAATGATCTCAGTCAAGTCCCTCAGTACTCTAGGGTGGAGATCGTCCGGACCAGCTGATTTGAATACATCCAGTCCCTCCAGAAGTTCCCTAACTAGTTCCTCACTAACCCTTGGACTAGGTGTGCCTCCCCCAGGGGCCTAAGGGGGACCCAGCCGGGGTGGTGACTGATCTGGTCCCTGCTTAGGAAAATGGAGGCAAATAAATCGTTAAACATGTTGGCTTTGTCATCTGGTGTAACGACCAAATTTCCTAATGTGTCCTGCAGGGGCCCCACGTTACCTGGAACCTTCTTTTTACCCCTTATGTATTTAAAAAAGGACTTCTTAATGTCCTTAATCCGGGAAGCTAGTCCCAGTTCCATCTCTGCCTTGACCTTCCTGACTGCCCCCCTGCATCCCCGAGAAACTGCAGTATAGTCTTCCCTGGTGATGGCCCCTCCTTTCCATTGGGTGTACGCCTCCCTTTTAGCTAGGAGACTTTCCCAGATGCTTTTGGTGAGCCATATGGGCTACGTGCCCTCCTCTTCCCTTTGATCCGTGTTGGGATTACCTCCCTTTGGGCTTGGGGGATCGTCTCCTTAAGGAGTGACTACTCTCCTTGGACACCTGGCTGGTCCAACAAGGCATCTCCCCTGGTGGGGCTGTGCACCTCCTGGGTCAGATGGAGGTCCTTCATTCTGGCTAAGAACCTACGTGAGCAGTTAGATCTGGCTGACTCCTCTTCCCAGCAGATGTCTGGGAAGTTCAGGTCCCCCCATGACTACCACATCCTTAGACTTCACTACTTCCATGAGCTGACCTAAGAATTCCTGTTTGAGCTCTTCCCCTTGGTTGGGAGGTCTGTAGTAGACCCCCACCTTTAAGTCTCTTTCCCTTCAACTGCCTTGTATTCTAACCCAAAGCACTTCAGAGTGCCCTTCCTCTGATTCTTTGTTAATTGACAAGGATGGGTATTCCCCCTTAATATAGAGTGCCACAACCCCACCTTTCCTTCCTATCCTGTCCCTCCTGTACAGCCTATAGCCCTTGACATTCACCGCTCAGTCATGCACTGAGTCCCACCACGTTTCAGTGATCCCCACTATGTCTGGGTTGGTGTCAGCTAGCAGGAAGGTGAGTTCCTCCTGCTTGTTTCCTATACTATGAGCATTTGTGTAGAGGCATTTGAGGCCTCCAGTGGATGTGTGTACTGGCCCCCTAATCACAGCATCGCCCTGGCCCCTGTTGCTTACCTGCGTATGTTTCACTCGTCGATCTAGGCTGGGCTGTACTTGTGGGTGTTGCTTGGTCTGGCAGTCCAATGATTCCTCCATCCTTGTCTTCCCCTTCCCCCAACGAGCCTAGTTTAAAGCCCGCCAGAGGAGGTCTACCAACCTAGAAGAAAACACTTACCTTTAGGGGAAAGGTGGAGCCCATCCCATCTAAGCACGTCTCTTGTAGTGATGTGCCAGTCATGGTTGAGGAAGCTGAAGCCCACCTTGAGACACCATTCCCGAAGCTGCCAGTTAGTCTGTGATGCACGTTGGCACTATACCAAATGTGCAGTCAGGGGCATGTGTAGACATGTCCAGTAACTGGAAGAAAAGTAGTAGTCATCTAGAATCAAAAGAACGATGTACTAAGCTGTGGAAAATAGGTGAATAACACTTGTAGATTATAAGATAAATGTCTTTGAAGGCTTGTGGCTAAGGAACTAAGAGAGCAATGAAATGTAGCTTGTATTTGTACAAGGGAAGGGAAACACAGATGCATTATCTTTGATGAGATAAATATGAGAGTACTTAAAGGGGAATCAGAAACTCTATGGCACATCTGTCAATTTTTAGAAGGAATATTGTAGCATACTGGATAAGGAGTAAGAAGAAAGCATAAGAAGTAAGAGAAAAGATAATGAAAGTTGCATAAGTAATGCAGAGGGAGAGCACAACCATGGTCAGAACTGAACAAAAAATGACAAAACTGTATGACACCAAGCTCAAATGCTGGGTTCAGTAATGGTTAGGGACCTACTTAACTTGCAGTGCATTGAAGCCGTTTTCACAGCTTACTCACAGTATGAAAGGCTGATTTTGTGGACATTTCCCAGCAGTCCTGCCCCTCCCTGCAGATTGCTGGAGAGACCCCATCATCACCACAGATAGTCAGTAAGTGTCAAGCATGTGAGAGTTGCTGTATGGAGTGCTGCATTTTCCAAGTATCATAGTAAGGATTGGGAGATTCTAAAACAGTGTATTATGTAAATAATATGCTGGGGTGGGGGGTTGATTGATTACACAGGAAATTGTAGCTGATGGGAAATTTCTTAGCAATTGCAGATACTGCTGGTTTTCATGGCCTCTGCAAAAAACCATAAAACTGTGAATTACATAGGTCCCTAATGATATCCAACTCTTATTCATTAAAATGAGAGATATATGAAGAGAAGAGGCACCTTGAAGAGCACTGTAGCTGCTACTATTGGCATATATTCTTGGCAGGAACAGGATAGAGGTTGCAGAAAAGTGATGTAGATTGTTAGAACCAACTAGTGAAAGATGCTGCTGCCACTCCCATGACAAATAAATTAATTAATAAATAATAGTGAGTTTCATAGGTGAATGGTAGTGAAAGACATAAAAGGAAATAGCCTGAACCAGGTATGAACAGTCGAACTTTTAAGATTTTGAAAAGGCATCTGTGAAGAAGTAGTAAGATAAAAGAGAAAAATAGAATGGAAGAAATGGAAAGAAGTTTAAAGTATTCTGTAAGGAATTACTACAAAAAGATACCAAGAACTGTTCCCTCAAAACTTTTGACCACCTCTACTAAAATAACAATGTGTCCCAAGTTTCCAATTCTCTTGTAAGCACTAAAAAAGAAATGCAACTAATATGGCTGTTCAAAGCTTCAGTACTGATACAATTTGGAGGAGATTCGCCTGAGTCAATGGTCGAATCTCTGACTGTGAATTGAATCAGAAGACCAATTAAAAGGTTTGAATCAATTTGAAGCTCTCTGAGTCGATTTGGAGAGCTACAGAGATTTGGGCAGTCCCTGCTCGCTGCTGCAGAGAGCTAGACCCCATACTGGTAAGTAGGGGACTGGAGAAGGGGGAGGGAATCATGGGGGGGGCCCCTACCAGGCCCTATCCCCTGCCTGCTCTCCCAGCCCCTCCCCCCCCCCCGAGTGCCCCCTCCCCCCTATCTGCTGTCCCAGAGCTTCCCATTGCTGCCCCATATGGCCCCAGCTCTTGGCTCTTCAAAAAAAATAAAAAATAAAAAATTCACTGGCTGCTGCTAGATAGGGGGGAATCCCTGCTGCACCCCAGTAGCCCATGCTGCATGGAGGGCTCTGCTACAAGCTCCACAACCCTGCAAACTCCCCCATGGCTGCCCCACTTGGCCCCAACTCCAAGCTCTTAAATTTTTTTTTTAAAAAAGCCCCCACTCACCAGTTGCTGCAGCAGCCTTGGGGCTTCTGGGGGCTTGTGGCAGAGCCCCCCATGCAGTTTGGGGCACTGGGGGGCAGCATGGATCACCACCCCCACCTGGCAAGAGCCAGTGAGTGTGAGGCTTTTGGGGGTTTTGTTGTTGTTGTTGTTTTTTTTGTTTTTTTTTTTTAAGAGCCAGGAGCTGGGGCTGGATGTGCCAGCCATTGATGGGGCTGTGAGAGTGGGCAGGGGATGGGGCCATTTCAGAGATTGGCTGAATTGATTCAGAACAGTGATTTGAATCACCAAATCAAATCACTGTCCTTCAAATCAGCCAGATATGAATTCAAAGTGAATACTACCTGCTTCACACAGGCCTAGTAACTAGAATACAAAGAAAACCTGAAATGAGCATCCATACCATATTAACATCTTTCATACTTGCTGCTTGAACTACTTCTCCTAACAGATTATTTCATATTCCAGTAATGTTCTCTTTCATAGCTAGTTTAAACCTCTAAAACCTTGTTTCCAGGTCTGAGCCACAAATTTATTTCTTTTACTATGTAATCAAAGCAAGCAGTTATTGGTAGCTTGTATACAAACACATGCATGCATATATATGCACATTTCTGTGCATATAGCTATTGATTCTTGTTTTGCAGACGTGGGTTTTATTGGAGGGGCAGAACCTTCTTGAATATTCTATATCTTCTTCAGAAGGCCCCTAGCTAAACTTCTTTTCAGATACAAAATGTTTCCCATCTAAGTATCATGCTAAAGCATGATTTTCCAAAGTTGATGGTGAGTGGCTCTGCAATCACAAGAGGAAAGAATCTGATCTTTACATGTGCATAGGCTTATAGGAACATAGTAAAATAGGGCTGAAAGGAACTTCATGAAGTAATTTAGTCTAACCCCCTGCTCAGGGTATGATCATCCATGATTAGATGATCCCAGCCAAGAGTCTGTCAAACCTGCTCTTGAAAACACCCAGCTGTGCAGATTTGACAAATTCTCTAGTCATCCTGCCCCAATGCTTGACCACCCACACTGGAAACTAAAGTACATTAAACTGCTGCAACATAATACTAGCAATACATACTTCTTAATTTGTTCATGAAGTTGCCACATTTGTGTCTCAACTAGCTTGTCCAACTGAAAGTATAGTCCTTCCTTGCTGCATTAGGCACATTTCAAGATCCATTTACTTGTCTGAGAATTTCACACAAAAAACTTACAAGGTTAGGATCTTTAAAGAATTAAGCTAAATGTCCCATTAATTCAAACATATCCAGGATCAGACCCCTGATACCTAATCTTCCACAGACTTGCATGCGAGTTTAGCTTTCTGATCTGTAATTCCAGTGAAAAAATTGTATGTACTAAGTGGGGACATCTACATGCATATTAACATATTTTAGTTAATGCACATTAAATCTAGTACCTCCATCGTGAGGTACTAGGACAATGCGCAACCTGTCTTAATGTGTATTAATTGAAGAACAGGGTTTTTAGTGACACTTTAAAGCACATTAAAATAGTCTAATGCACATTAAAGCTGAAGTGTGGACACACCCAATTAGATATAATGCATAAGACTTTGCAACATGGTAGATGAGAATCTCCTTGGGAAAAAAAATAGCACTGAAGAAAGATACATACAGAGTAAAGAAATATTCATTCTGAATATTTTTTTGAAATTCTAAATGAAGAAATAAATATAAAAATACAAAATATTTGCACATTAATTGAAATCATTTTAAAGAAGATCATTTAGATGAAAATAATACATCTAAAAATGCCTTTTTATGAACTAGAAATATTTAGATTACTTTACAGTTACATTGCACACAAGATGCATGAAGCTATATCCTGCCAACTTCTTGTAATAAATGTTGAGGTAAAAACATACCACACTCCTTAATATGAAAAAAAAAGAATTAATTAACACCTATGCTGGTTACCAAGAAGATAGTTGAGACACAGACAAATTGAGTCTGCACAGACTTCTCAGGTGATTAATTGCCAGAACTGAGCATTAGCAATAGAAACAGAGACGAAAGTATCTACATCTTCTTCACAGGGGACCTTTTAATAGGAATTATAGAATTGGGAATAAGTCCTCATTAAGAGGTTAAGAAGTAAAAGTCTCTGATGTTATTTGCCTTAGATTTTTCATTAAAGTAATACTACAGCATCCTTAAAGTAGCAGCAAGAAAAATCACTGACACTGAACATACCAATCCTACCCTACAAGCTACTTTCAATTGTGTAAATTATGATGTGTATATTTTAGTCCGCTCACATCCAGAAGAATAAGTTGGGCTGAAGTCTGATCTTTGACATTCTTTTCTATTTACTAATTAACTATTTTCTCTGACCTCCTCCAGTCCCCTTGATAGGCCTACTGCTTTTAGCCCCTAATCTTCCAGGCATCTCTGCTCCCTACCAGTTTTCTTTCTTGTTTTTTCTCCCTTTTTAATACCCTCTTCCAATTCCTTTGTCCATCCTGTGCTTTTTTTTTCTTTTTACTACATTTATATCTCTTGAGGAAGATAAGAAAAAGTGGAAATAAACAAGATTTCTAACAATTAGTACTTTTCCTATATGTAGCCTCCCTTTCTCCTGTCATTTCTCTGTCTTAACTTTTGAGGCTCAGCATCGAAGGGACTCTTTTTACACATGCCTAAAGTTAAGCACATTCTAAAGAAGGAAATTTTCAAAAGCCCTTACAGTGATTTCTGATTATAAAATAGGACTACAGGGATCTCCTGTGTCATCAAGTTTAGTCCCCTGGTGTCACAATCAATATATCACACTGAACAGTGTTGGGGGGGGGCTGGAAGGTACACCACAACAAGACAGAGAACCCTGTGTACCACTTCAGATATCCACCCATGTTTCAAACACACAGAGAGATGTTAAGCCTCATACCCTAGCAACCTCTCAATTAGATTCAAGGCCACCTAAGGTTTTAATTCTTCTGGAATTCTTCTGACCTACTGACCAACCCTGACAAGAGGTGCAAACACTACCAATGAAAACTTTTATATTTCTGTGTGTGAAGTTTTCAGCAAGAGTATATTATGACAACAACAAGACACAATAACAACTAACACAACAGTATACAGTATATACTTAAAGAAACCAATACCAGTCTGTCACCCTAGGCCATGTGTAGATGAAACAAGAGACATGTGCACACAACACTTTAAAGCAGGCTAAATGCTTTTGCACCTCTTGAACGGTGTTGATATTTGCATGCCTCGGCAACACATTGCGCATTAATTCCAGGCGCTGCAGGAAATTTGGTGGCGTAATATGCCTTAAATGACTTGGGGTGCAGCAAACTAAAACTCCTTGGTGTAGATTCAAGCACCAGACTTCATGCAGCTCCATGGCTCTGCAGGAAGCCCTGGAGGCAACCTGGCAGTAGCCCAGGAAAGCAGGCTCCACCCAAGGGAGGCTACATTGTCCAAGTATCACAGTAAGGATTGGGAGGTTCTAAAACAGCATATTATATGAATAATGTGCTGGGGGGTTCTGTTGATTGCTTACACAGGAAATTGTGGTGATGGAAAATATCCTAGCAACTGCATACTGCTGGTTTAAATGGCCTCCGCAATAAACCCATGAAACTCCAAATTACATAGGTCCCTAACGATATGCGACTCCTATTCATTAAAATGAGGGGTATATGAAGAAAAGCACCAAGCGAGCCTGATCTTTTTTCTCCCCTCTGTGTCCACCCCACCCCGCCAGGAGCCTGCCTGCCTGAGCTGCGCAGTGCTTCCTTTCATGGCTGTGGTACCCCTCGGGACTGCCCGAGCCAGGTGCCTGCAGGTGGGTGCTACCTGGGGCAGGGCCTCCACTGCCACAGAGGGAATCACCAGCCCCACCTACAGCCCAGGGACTGCTCCATCCACTGGCAGCTCACCCTCCCCACTGGAGAGGCAGGTAAGGTAGCGTGCATGACGTAGGGTTTTAAAATCAGCCCTAAATCAAAGCAGCATTTTTTAAAACCTACCACTTCTATTTAGGCCCCCCGTTTCAACTACACATGCCCCTAAGTGGCAGACTCTATCACCCTAGACAACTGACAGGCAGAGAAGACCTGCTCTGCAGCTTAACACACCTGAGGATTTCTAGGTTGTTCCCTCATGCACAGTTTGGCGCTGAGCACATCAGCAAAGGGTAGGTGATACTTTACCTTACCACTGCAATGCAAAGAAGCAAGTGAGTGGCTGGCAAGTGCCCAAGTGATATGGACCCTTCTTCATTGCTCCCAAACACTGTTCCAACACACCCTATGCTCACTTGCTCAATAAACTCAGACGCTACATCAGCTGTACCCTAATCACACTCTCACACTCAGTCAAACACACTAGGCAAAGAGGGAGTGAGCATGAGACAGAGCAAGTTTCAGCGAGTCCTTCAGCCCCCCAATGAGCTCCATCTCTGATGACAACAACCACGAAAAGATGCACCAACCCCTACACTGGAAAGGCTTTATAGGGCCTAAATCACAACACCTGTGCATCAAATGGAGATCCAGTCATTAGTTTTTGATCTTTGTCAATCAAAGTCAATCACAGCAAGGACCACAGAAATCAAACTATTACATTAATCCATAATAACTCATTAGCATAATGGTTCTAACTGCCATGTTCCTCTGGTTACCAAACAAACAACTTACTGTGCATGTTCAGCTGTTAAAAGTAGGTCATGACATCATTCAGGCTAGAAAGTTAGACGTTCCAGAGAGTTCCAACCTCTAGAAATCCCATGCCAGGACTTCACTGTCTACAACATAATCATTTCCTAAACTTAACAAGCTCCATCCTGACACTGGTGAGGTGTTTTGTCTGCACTTCTTCAGTATTAAGGTTGTTCTTTACTTTTCAGATGGTTAGAAACTTTCTTCTAAACATTCAGCTTTAACTTAATCATTCTTTGTTTACACTCTATTTTTCCTGTAACAATACATTCATTTAACCAACATATTTTTTCCTATCCCTCATGTTTAGTTACCCCCTTCCATGAATTTATAAGCAGCAATGATGGCTCTCAGCTTTAATTCTGGTAGGCTGAACAAAATGCTTTTATGAGTCTCCTGTCCTCCTGTCAGGAGGACTCCTTGATTTTCTGGAATCAGGGATAGTCCTTGCCTTCACCTGTTTCAGTTTGAATTTCTCTCTTTTTCTTTTCAAGCATGGATGATCTGAAACATATATGGGATTCCACAGGGAGTTTCACCAGTACCTTCTACACAAGCGTTAATTCTTCTCCATTTCCATTGGGAAAAAGAACATATCTTCTACTGGTCGATTTAAGGCAGACCAAAATGCCAGCCTATGTGGAGTAGGACTTGCAATAGCAAACTCCATTGATAATAAACTATCACAGCTACCCATGTCAATATCTAAGAGCCTAATGACATTACGAATTCCACTGTCCCACAACTTTTGGGCAATAATAAGCATCTATGCCCCAACACTACTTGCTTTCAAAGAAAAGAAGACTCAGTTTTACAGCCAGCTGAGTTACACTCTAAGAAACATACTCAACAATAATAAAATCCTAGTACTGGGTGACTTCAATGCATACACTGGAGATGACTACACTACTTGGAGCAGAGAGTCGTGGGGAAATTTGAACCTGGGTCTCTCAACACAAATGGAGAATTACTTCTAACACTCTGAACAGAGATTGATTTTGTTGTTATGAACACCCTTTTTAACATGCCAGAAAAGTGGTTCTACTCTTGGCAACATCTTCAGTCAAAATGATGGACCTTCTAGACTACGTCATCAATTGTTGCAATGACCTGAGGGATGTTTACATTACCAGGACTATGTGGGACAGAGAATCCTTTATGGATCACTGACTTATCCATACTAAACTGAACTTCAGGATTCACACTCCTATCTCTTCCATCACCACCAGAAAAAAAAAGAAAAGAATGGCAACCAATTAAATAATGCCAAGTCCTTTTCCTACCTATATAGGCAATAGGTGTCATCAGAAACTGTGCTAACAAAGAACTTTCAACACACTTAAAGTCAGCTGCCTCACACACAAAACTGTGGACAAGATGGGGAGTGAAAGTATCTACAAAATGCAAAGTTTACAGAGCTGTTGTGCTCTTGCCATCTATATTTGTTAGAGATCTGCCCATCTTGTCATTGCCTTATCAAAAAACTTAACTTTTTGGAACAATGCCACGTGCTGCATAATAGGTATTAAATGGTCTGACAAAATCACCAACAATTAAGTACTATGACTGGCAGCCATGCCAGGTATGGAAGCCATGCTAACATGGAGGCAAATGACCTGGGTTGGCCATGTCATATGTATGGACAACAATTGACTGCCTAAGATAGTTCTACAGTGACTCTGAAAAAGCAGTAGGAAAGCCTATGAGCAGGGAACCAGTGAATAGGGACTGCAAACAGGGGAGGCAGTTTACAGGTTGTTCGCAGGCCAGTTCCTAGGCCAGTTCATGATTAGTAGCGTAGCCTATTACCACACATTGGTAGAGATGCATTGTACCCTGTGGCTTCCCTCCTCGGCCCCAACTGGTGCTCCCTTCCCTTGCACCACTGAGGCCTCTACCCAGATGAAGCCCCTGGCACTGGGCTATGGGAGCTGCTTGGCATGACTGCCAGGAACTGGGAATGGCAGCAAGGTCACCCCCACCTGTGGTGTATGGTCCTTAGTGAGCCCCCCGGGACTCCAGGTGACTGAGCTCCAGGCCCAGGTAGCCAGACTTCATGCCATTAGGGCCCATGAGCAGGAGACTGATGACTAGGCTCTTCTTCATTCTTCAGGAGAAGAGAAGAAGATACAGGAGAAGGTGGCCAACAAGAAGGCTGGCCAAAAAGACCCACCCAGAGGTACCTGGAAGATGGTCATCTCAGGCTTCAAGACATGCAGGACTATGGCTGCCCCTCCCCTGGAACTGGACAACAGGTATGCTCCCCTCACTACATGTAAGGAGGCTCTGATGGAGACACCAGAGGAGGAGGTGGGTAGTCAGCAAACTGCAACCCCCAAGAGGAGATTCAAGCTGGTGGTGGTGGGGCACTCCTTCCTGTGGGGCACTGAGGGACCCATCTACCATCTGGACCTTGTAGCTCATGAAGTCTGCTGCTTCCCTAGGGCCCACAAATGGGATGCTGCAGAGAGGATCCTTAGGCTCATCCAGCCCTCCAAGCACTACCCCATGCTTCTCATCCATGTCGTTACAAATGATATGGCCAGGAGTAAATTGGACCAAGTCATGAGTGACTACAGGACTCTGGGAGCCGAGATCAAGGGGTGGGAGGTGTGGGTAGTCTTTTTCTCTGTTTTCCCGGTTGCAGGCCATGGACCTAGGAGGGAAGGATGCATTGAAAAAGTGAACCAACCAATGACTCTGGCAGTGGTACTACCAAGATGGCTTTGGCTTCTTCAACCAAAGGGAGAGAGGACACCTGGGAAAGGATGGCACACTTCAGGGAGAGAGGATGCCTGGGAAGGGATGGTATCCACTCTATCTGGATGAGTAAACCCCTGTTCTCAGCCAAGAAAACCAATCTTCTAGATAGGACTTTAAACTAAGATTACTGGGTGTTGCAGTTTAGCTTATGGTACCCTTGTCCACGCTTGCCGCTGTTCTATAAGCCATCGGTATGCCCTGACTTTCCCACCTGCTATGTCTTTGATGTTATTATAATTAATATTAATTTTAGATATTATTAGTCGGGGGGTTATTCACCATTAGTCTGTTCTTATTATATCCTTTTAATATGGCTCACACACACCATGCATATATCATTTGATCCACTTATCTGTATATAGGCCTGAACTCAAAGTTAGATATCCAGCCACAGTCTGGTTAAGATCATTAACTTCTCTTTATTTTTCCTTTTACTAGTTCATTCAAGTTCCACACACAGTCAGACAGAAGTTGTTCATTGCATCTTTTTCAAATATCTCTTACAGTATTAACTTTGTAACTCTTCTCACACAAAACAACTACTCATTAACAGCTAACATGAATGAACTGAACTTTAGTATTAATGAACTGAATCTCTTTCAGAGTCTTTTTCCCTTTCTTTTATTTCATTCAATGTCTCCCCATTTTAAGAGAGGTCTTATATTGTCAGGTCTCTCTGCATTAAATCCTTTTATCTTTATTAATATTGAAGTCACTAGTCAGCCCTAACTTTAGCTTGTAGTCCTAAATCCTCTTGGGGACCAAGCAAAACACATTTTTTGTTATTTTTTATTTTTATTTTTTTAATACAAACCACCTTTTTATTTTTCTTACTATTACAGACAGATGTCCCACACCCTTGGAGTCTGTCCAGAGATCCACCCCTCTCTCCATTCCCTCCAGGAACAACTGGAAGCACAATCAGTTTCTCTATAGATCCTCCGGGGAATCCCCCTTCATCCCCCTATCTTCCCCTTCCTCCTCCTTCTCCTCTGTCAGACCTCATGTCCTGCTGCTCCCCCTCCCTTTCAGAGCTTGTATCCTAATAAGGCAACGGCTCTGGAAGCGGAGATTTCCATTTTATCGCGTCACACCTGCGCTCGCTCCTCCACACCGGGGAACAGGGAAACACTGACTGGATCATGCCCAGGGACTGGCACACAAGTAAGCTCTGAAGTTGGGGGCACTGAGAGAGCCACTCTTGCAAGAGCTGAGGGAATGGTTCTCCCTCAGTGTGACAGGAAATTGTGGGTCTCAGTTGGAGGATTTAGGTGCCTGTACACTAATGCCAGGAGCATGGCGAACAAGCAGAAGGAGAAAGCCCTCCTACTCTCCAGTGGGCATTATGATCTAGTAGGGATTACGGAGACCTGGTGGGACTCCTCACATGATTGGAATATAGCCATAGAGGGCTACTTCCTGCACAGAAGACACCAAGTAGGGAAGAAAGGTGGAGGTGTAGCTCTCTATGTGAGGGATCAGTACACCTCCTGGGAGACCAACAACAGTTCCAAAGAAGAGTGGCTCAAAACCCTATCGCTCAAACTATGGGGGGGGAGGCGGGGGAGAGGGGGCATGATGAGAGAGACATAACTGTAGGTGTATACTACAGATGACCAAAGGAGAGGAAGGAGGTCGATCTGGAGTTCTCTCAAGAACTAACAGAGGCCACATGCACATGGGACATGGTTGTCACAGGTGACTTTAATTAGAACCAAATTCCCCCTTCACTTAAACTGTGTCTATAAATAGGGGAAAAAACCCACACTAATAACAAAAAGATGGGGGAGGTATCTTCTTTTGACTTAAAACATTGGTTTTTTTCCTTATTATCACATTTAATTCCACCCCCACCTGGTCCACATCCACTTACCCAAAAAAAGGTTAATATACTAAGTTTTTAGAGTATGCCATGTTTACTTATGGCATTTGGCAAAATATAACTCTCAAGTGAATATTACATGCTTAAATGTATTACCTGGAATATATGAAGTAGAAGAATACTTCAAAATATTTTACTGTACATTAATATCTGACATTCTTTTATAGGGTACCATTTTCATCCAAAAATTCACACAAAGTATAGGAACAACTCTCAAGCATTTGAGACATTATGAAATTTACAGTTCACAATCACATAGGTAGAGGTTCAAGTATGGTACAGAAGAGGGATACATTATCATTATCTCTATGTAAGCTCCATGGAAAATAAAGCCCACAATATTAATTATATGTTATACAAAGTGTTCTCCCTATACTTGGAGACATTCCAAATTTCACTCTTGTCTAGTTCCACTTTAGACACAAATTAGATGACAATTTAACTTAAAAAGGGACCCCTGAAAATTGCCTGATCTTTTTCTTTAAAAAAAGGTAACATGGTAAATATACAGTAATGTAAATGGATCCATTTCCTCAAAATGATATTTGGATTATATTTAAGCCTAGCTGGCTTATTAGTTACAACTGTAACAGTTTGCTGGAGTTTTATTCCTTCCTTTTATTTTCTTTCCTTTCACATGAATAAGGGAAGACCAGATCAAATTATAAATAGAGGAAAGATACACATACATAGAAGGAATATTCAGGTCTTAAATATTTCAAGACAATTTTTTTCTTTCAGAGAAACAGAGTAAAGCAGGCAATATGTCCCCTTATGACCATGTTTTTGCTTATGTTGTAGTACATGATGAGGTACCTAACATTATCTCTCCTTCTAATGTGTATAGTCAAAATGTATTTATGGATTAGAAAATTGCGATTTCCTTCATTGTCCACCACTCTCTTACAACTTTCTTGTAACCCACAAAAACACTTTGAGAAGTACATGTCTTCACAGAAATTAGAATTTCTTATAAATATTTATTCAAGCAAAAACCTTACTTTCATGAGCATGTACAAAAAGAGATCTAGAAATAAATGAAACATTGTCAAATCAATAACTGGGTAAAATTCAGTAGAATTGGTCAAAATGAAGAAAAAATATTTAAGAAATATTTTCAATGAGTTTTAAAATTAAATTAAGGTAAATTAAAAGTTTCAATACAAAAATTCTGATTGCTTCATTACCACTGTAAAACCAATAATAATTTTGAGGGAACATTTTTTTTGAATTTGAAGATTTTTTTTGACATTTAGAAAATTTCAAAAGTTCTTCAGAATTATGTTCCACAGCTGGTGTTTACAAACCAGAACAGGCACTGGTCCAGTTTACAATTGGTTGCCCTAATTACCCCCAAAATACACCATCTGCAACAGGGGGGTGATGGCAATTTACAACTAGTTTCACTGCCAAATTTTCTGTGAGAAGAATAATCCTGGTATACTACTTCATTTTTTAAATCTAATAGGAGAACAGAATTATCAACAGAACCCACTACCAACCTTATTTTGAATACTGTATTCCTGCATATTCTCCCGCTTTCATCCTTGCCTGAATTAATTGTTACCCTAAGAATGAACTTCCAAACTCCCCTGATAAACAGCTCTTCACATGAAGGCTAAGGACTGAAGTTACACAGAAACTGGTTTAAGTGATCAGAAACTGGTATAACCTGTAACAGAGCAGAAGATCAGTGCACATAAACTAGTTTCAAACTGGCTGACAGTGGTTTCAGATTAACCTGACTGAATGAAGTATCAGACTTACCTAGCCAACCCAGTTTATGAAACTTTTGTCCCAGACCCTTTCCTGGTTTAAGTTAAATCATAGTCCCGCAGCATTCCAGCATGCTCTGCAGCCCTGGGCTGGGTGGGGCTGTGCTGCCTGTTCCAGTAAAGAAGGGTTGGGGGGAGGGGCCAGGACTGCCCCACCCCACCCCCAAGCAAACCTGGGCTGGGGTCTGGGGCCAGGGAAGGGGCTTAACCTCACCTTCCTTCAAGTACGGTGCTGCACTGCCCTGCTAAATTTACTGAAACTTACTGCTGGCTGCAACTGTAGACTACAAGACCCAGGTTTCAGGTGTGCTCTAGTTTCTCTACTTTCATAATGAAAAATACCCCTGGAAGTAGTGATAATTCGAAAACAACAAGGCTCTTTGTTGTGGCAGTTATAGTAACCAAAGTGACAGAAAAATAAATAGGAGGATGTGGGAAAGGCCTCCGTTGTCTTAGGATAACTAGAAAGAATGTGACATTGGATTCTATGCCCTTACCCTCTGAGCTCCCAAAACGGAATCTGGGTGGGATTTGGTAAAGAAATGTGTTATTATGCAGTATATTGAAATAAATTAAATCTCTTACCAGCAGTGTAAGTAGTGAGTGATCACTGAACCTCACATAGCACCAAGCATGAAAAGAAAATGAGAACTTTGAGAGAAAATAATAAAAACAGTTCAAAGTTCCACCAAAACTGAATCTTTCAGTGGGAGATGACCAAAATAAGTTCAAATAGCATCCCCTTCTGTATTCTACAAGCAATGAGCGAAACATACAAAAATATAGTGAAGACAGGTTTATTTTTGACAGTCTGCTTCTGACACACTTAATGTCTTTTATAGTTTTCAACTAAGTCAGAGGAGAATTACTTTGAAATTTTAATACAGAAATGTGAGGAGCACTGCCCTCCTGTTAAAAAGGAAGCATACAAGAAACTTGTTCTTATTCAGATGTGTGAAATTATGCTGCAAATATGCATGAGTCTGTTATTGATGCAAGGTTAAAGAACCAAACTTGCAATTTTGGAAGAATAACTGAATTCCTGATACGAGAACAGATCTGAAACAAAATACTCAAAGGAGACTACTGGGAGATACAGAATTTACTCTTGACAAGGCAATTATACTTTGCTAAGCAAAGGAATTACACTGTCCAGAATGACTATTGTAAAGAGCAGGCAATGCTCTGACACTATAGATGTGATCAAGGAACTAGAACAAGAAAAGAGACCTGATGCAGAAAGACTTGCAGCGCTCAGAGTTAAAATTGAGCCAAATTGCACATGGAGCCGTACACAATATGGCAAACAAGATAAACCAAGATAACGCTTGACACATAAAAGCAGATGCTAGAAAAGTAATCACTTCTCAAGAGCCAGCAAATACCAGCAAAGTGTGCATAGTGAAAGTAAAGAGTATAGTGACAGATCTATCGGCTTATTTGAATTCTGATAAAAACAATGGAAAACATTTCAGCAAAAAATGACTGGGGACTGGACCATCAGCTTGAAAGCAATAGGGACATTTAAATATTGCTAGCAAAAAAGTTGATGCATTCTGGAAACTTTATTAGTCATGCTAAAAAAGAAGCCATAGACAGTAGGAGATAATCAGGTAAAACTTTCACATACATTAGTTAGCTCATATCTAGGAGATGAGCATGTGAACCAGATGTAAGGGTAAAGAAAAAATGAACAAATATATGCTCACATTAGTAAAGTAAATTAGTAATAACTTTAATATGCTTACAATAGTACAGGCCACAGGACACCCATTATTGGGTTAAAGACATGGCAAGATAGCATTTTAATGGGAAGCAGTGGCAAGAAACCAAAACAATAAAGATAAATATTTGAGGACACCTTCCAGAGGAGAGACAAACTATCATCAGAGTACATAATAACCAGAACAACTGCCTCAATTTGTACATGTAGGTAAGTTCACATGCTCACTCCAAGACAGAAGCTGAAAGAGAAAATGCACAAACTACTCATAAAGTGAGTAGAAGAACCAACAAATTGGGTAAACTCACTAGCTGCTATGGGGCAAAAAACAGAATCTTTGATTTTCATCTCTTTAGAGGGTGTTAAGTACCCGTACTTTTTCAATGAAAAGAGGGTTTTGATGTCATGGAGCTTGATATGATTTCCAATAGATAAGGCACTGATCTGGAGAAAGACATTAAAAGGGCATAACTAGATGCTTTGATCACCTTTGGAAAGAGCAAGATCTGCTTAGCTACAGTGAAGCAAACAAAATTGTAAATTCTGTGTGATGAAAACAACATATCCGGGAAAAGAGTTAACATAATCAGATGTATAGGTAGATCACAGGAAGGTTGAGATAGGCATCCATGTGCCTCAAAACATAGGGAAGGGGTACAGAAAACCTTAAAATGTTGAGCTGTGTAGGTATATGTATGGTTTACCCATTTGGTCCAATAAAAGATATCTCCCACAAAAATCTCTCTCAAATTTTGTAGGGAAATGTGTGGCTAAACTAGTTTCCTTATTCAGCAGCCTTAGAACATTCTCGTGCAAAGATATTCAGGGTACTTATAATTAACATATTTTATTAAAATTTATAAGAGACTGAGGTAGTTAAAAACAGAAGCCCCAAAACCACCTTCCCAAAGCTTATTATCAATTTAGGGGAAGCTCCCATTCCTAGCTAGATTTTGCCTAAAGGTAATAAGCGTGGTGATTTCTAAGATAAGACAGACAAAGGTGGAAAAAGGATGTAGGGAGGCCATTTAAGAACTGACAAAGGATCTCAGATAAACAACAACACTAAAGAATATTTTAAGACTTTCTATATCTATGAAAACTACAAATCAAGTCAACAGAAAAAGCCTACATAAATAGCATAGGGGGGAAAATGTTTTTCTAGAGTAAAGTAGGCATAGCTTGAATTACTTTGGTAAAAAAAAAAAAAAACCCTGACAATTTTAATGGTATTGATAATCATTTTCAGCTCTCTGAGATATGGAAACTAAAAGATTATATGTATATATTTATTTTTGATAGGATTCATTTTTTCAGGAAAGCTAATTAGTCACAGTCAGCTTATCTAAGTCAACCCTAAGTATGCAGTTAGTCCAATAAAAGATATTGCCTAACAAAAATATTTAATTCTTAGGAACCGGTCACAGACTTACTGGGGACTTATAGAACTGTCAGGAGGAATATAATGCAAAATAAAATAAAACAAAAATAAATAGGATTTGAGTTCCTGGGAGATTCCATTACTTCTTGAAATGTATGATATATGTCTCCAGAATGCAAAATAAAGGTCACAAACAATAGAAAAATCCCAATAACTAACTCCATGGTTGCTTAAAGATGTCACCACAGATGGACTTAGTATAGAACAATTAAAGACATCTTCTCCAAGATACACAAGGAAGGAAGGAAGGAAGGAAGGAAAAGAAGCGAGTCTCCTGTTTTGTTTAAGGTGTTCTCCTAGAAGCAATGTCCATGACAGTTTGAGGCGATGATGGCCCAGCATAAAGAGCTCGTAGAATCATAGAAAATTAAAGTTGGAAGAGACTGCAGGAAGTCATCTAGTATAACCCCCTGCTCAAAGTAGGACTGCCCCAACTATTATTCCAGCTAAGTTTATCTAGAAAGATCTTGAAAACCTCCGAGGATGGAAATTCCACCACCTCTTTAGGTAACCTGTTCCAGTGCTTTACTATGCTTCTTGTGAGAAAGTTGTTCCCCCTCCCCCCAATATCTAATCTAAACTTTCCTTGCTGCAACATGAGACCATTGCTCCTTGTTCTGTCCTCTGCCAACACTAAGAACAGTCTAGCCTTTGGAACCATCCTCTGGGTACTTGAAGGCTGCTATTAAATCCCCACTTCAGTATTCTATTCTCCAGACTAAACAAGCCTAGTTTCCTTAGCCTCTCCTCCCTAGTCATGTGCCCCAGCTTCCCACCCCACTCCACGCCACGCCACGTCACCCCACCATTACTAGTGTTGCCCACCACTGGACTCTCTCCAATTTGTCTACATCCTTTCTGTGGTGAGAGCCCCTAAAATGGGCACAGTAAACCAGATGTAGCCTCACCAGTACCAAATAGAGGGGAAGAATCTTTTTCCTTGATCTGGTAGAACTTCTACTAGTACAGCCCAGTATGCCATTAGCTTTCTTGGTAACAAGAGCATGCTGTTGGCCCATATTCAACTTATTGTACACAGTAATCTGTAAGTCCTTTTCTGCAGAGCTGCTGCTTAGCCAGTCAGTCCCTAACCTGTACTGGTACATAGGGATTTTTTGATCCTAAGTGCAAGACCCAGCACTTCTTATTGAATCTCATGGGATTTCTTTTGGTCCAATCATCCAATGTGTTGAGGTCTCTCCGAATCTTAGCCCTTCCTTCCAGAATATCTACTACTACTCCCAGTTTGGTGTCATCTGAAAACTTGCTGGGGGTGCACTCCATCCCACCTTCCAGGTCACTGATGAAGATATTGAACAAAGACAGTTTTCTTTTTACCTTTCAGTCCATTTATGCAACCCATACTTCCTTAGCTTGTTACAAGAATATTATGGAAGACTGTATGAAAAGCCTTGCTGATATCAAGGTATATAATATCCCCTGCTCTCCCCAGATCCACAGAGCCAGCCATCTCAACATAGAAGTAAATCAGGTTGGTCAGGCATGACTTTCCCTTGGTGAATTCATGCTGTTTCTAAATCACCTTCTTCTCCAGTTGCTTCGAAATTGATTTGTTGAGGAACCGCTCCATGATTTTTCCAGGGATTGAGGTGAGGCTGACCAGTCTGTAGTTCCCAGGATCCTCCTTTCCTTTCTTAAGGATGGGCACTATATTTGCCCTTTTCCAATGATCTATCCTCTCTCCCAACTGCCACGTGTTTTCAAAGATAAAGGCCAGTAGCTCCGCAATCCCATTGGACAACTGCCACAGCAAACTTGAATCCATTGTGTCTGGCCCCATGGACTTGTACATATCCAGCTTATCTAAATAGTCCCTAACCTGTTCTTTCACCACTGTTGGATGTTCATCTCCTCCTAAGGCTGTGCTGCCAGGCACAATAGTCTGGTAGCTGACCTTGCCTGTAAAGATGGAAGTAAAATCTCATTGAGTACTTCAGTATTTTCTACGTCATCTGTCACTAGGTTGTTTCCCCCATTTAGTAAAGAATCTGCACTTTCCCTGATCTTCCTCCTTTTGCTGACATGCTTGTAGAAATCCTTCTTGTTACCCTCGACATCCTTTGCTAGCTGAGGCTCCAATTCCACTTTGGCCTTCCTGATTTCATCCCTGCTTGCCTGAGCGATACTCTTATACTCCTCTCTAGTCATTTGTTCAAGTTTGCACTTCTTGTGAGCTTCTTTTTTTGTGCTTTAGCTCACAGAAGAGTTCCCTGCTAAGCCAAGCTGTTCTTCTGCTTGCTGGTCTTCCTGTGCATCAGGCTGGTTCATTCCAGTGCCCCCAGTAAGGTTTCTTTAAAATACAAGCAGCATTCCTGAATTCCTTTCCACCTCAGACTGGCCTTCCAAGGGATCTGGTCACCAGGTCTCTGAGTGATTTCAAGTCTGCTTTTCTGAAACCCAGGGTCCTTACTTTGCTGATCTCCTTCCTTCCTTTTTTCAGTATGCTGAACTTAATCATCTCATGACCACTGCTGCCCAAGTTGCCATCCACTACTACAGTCCTCACCAGTTATTCACTGTTTGTGAGCAGCAGGTCAAGAAGAACACAGTCCCTAGTTGGCCTCTTCAACACTTGCACCCAACCCTCTCCAAAAATTTCCTGGAAGATGATGTTTCCTGACATTCATCAAGCTCATATGACAAGGGACCAGCACATTTCAAGAAGATAGCATAGGACATTTCAAATGCAAACCAAATATTTAAGTTTATTGGCTACTTGTAGATATTAAAAAGTGCTTTACTGGAAGAAGCATGGTGTTACTTCAGTATAACAATGCAGCATCTGTAAAGATTAGGCACTTCAGCAGGTTTTTTGTCACTTTTAGCTAAAGCTGATTCGATCTGATATTAGATAAAAGTTCCCAAAAAGCCCCACTAAAGTGTCCAATCTTTACAGACATTGGGCAAGCTGGGCTGAAGTAACACACAGACTTTTTTGTGCATGCACAGGACTCTTTGCAGAAACATGGTGAGTTTAAGTAAAGTACCAGGTATTTTGGAGGTGGAGGGGGGTGCTTTGTTTGCCAGCACCCTTAGGGTTTAGATATTTTTTTTATAAGGGTGTTCTATATTGGTAAACGTAATGGCAATATTTATATTGTTGTACTATATTAATGTTGGGCCTGAACTGCTTAAAAGGCCTGTTTAAGAGGGAAAATGCGTTTTTGGGAACTGTATCTTTAAGATATGAAAATCTCAAACAAATTCTGGGTAGGGAACTGTAAAAAACTCATTTTTTTTTTATACAAAAACAGTTGGAATCACGTACAACAACAGCAGATTTTTTGGTAAGTATTTGATTGATGGGTAAACACTACAGGGAATCTACTTGTATGGTTCACCTACTGGTACAAATTAACTACTTTCCCTAATAAATTCTCTAATATTCTCAAATAATTCTGAATATTTTATAGTTTGTCCAAATGGGAAGAAAAGAGTATTTCATTCCCTCAAGTACAGTTTCACGTCTGCTGAAAGTAAGGCATTCAGTTTCCATGTTATACTGTTCATTTCTTATGTTCAAATGTAAGTTAACAGTAGGAAAAAACAAATTGTTCCAGCCTAATAAGGCATTATATACTATACATAAGATGCTAGTTATTAACAATCTTAACAGTAAATTCCTTAGAAACAAAGCAAAAAATCCTACTATGAAGTATGGTATATCAGCTTTTAAAGGTACCAAATTCAAACATGGAAATCAGGACATGCAAATCTTTTCTCAGTTGAAACAAGCAGCAAACCCTGGAGGATCCGATACTATAACAAGAGATTGTGATAGCTTCTGTAAGTACTTCTTTGGACATATCAAGACTTACAAAAGAAAAGGAATCGTCACAGATTTGGCAGGAAAAATGAAGTAAAATACTATTATGATAGTAGAGCTTAGTGAACAATTTGTTGCACGCAATTTGTTTAATGAATGTAGCTCTTTTTTGTTAATGTCTGTTATAATCTGATGAACAGATTGCATTTTAAAATATGAGAATATGGCTCAGTAATATAGTGGTTCAAATGAGTTTATTAATAAAAATATTTGTGGCTTCTTTCATTATTGTTCCACCTCTTGTTACTAAGAAAGAAAAAGTTATCTATCTAAACTAGTATAAAAATCTTGTCATGAAGTTTAAAATACTCAGAATTTAAGTTTTTGATTTGCATTTGAAATTTGACATACCGGTTCTTAAAAGTAAAAGAAAGACATTAGGAACATAGTTGATTTAATTTATTATCTATGAAAAAGTGAAGCTAATAATGTTTACTGGCCTGCCAGGTATTGTGAGTTTTAATAAACATTAGTGAAGCACTGTAAACAGTGTTACAATATGTATTTAAATTTCTAGTTGAATAAAAGCAGCCTTGGAAATCTCACTTGCAAAAATCCATCTTAATTTCCAAAAACCAAAGATGTTTCAATAGTATTAAATAAGCAATGATAGCCTAAAGACACCATTTTAAGTGGGTGCTACTGAAAGCAAACACTGTCTTCCTCCATTCCACAAACTCTCTATCCATTTACTCACACTGGCAGATGGTTCATCTGGATCTCAGTTGCACCTTCTTGAAACTAAAATGCAATTTAGGGATGCTTAATTTTTTAAAATTATCCTTATGCCAATAAAGTCCATTTTAATGAGTGCATCAAAAAAGACCTAGTTCTCAGTAAGCCATACATTCTGATGCTGTTATTCATATTGACTAAAATTTTATTATACAAGGAGAACCTTGAATTCATATAGAAAATAACCTATTTTCCATCATAAATCAGCATATCAGAATCTGTCCCTTTTCAGAAGCTCTCCAAACTTCATCCATTTCAAATCTCTCTCCTGCATTCCAATGAAATATTATAGATAATGGTTCTTTAAAAATGATGAAGTGCTACAAAAAATCTTGAAAGCTGATATTTCTTAACCCGAAGCACAAATGGCACCTAAAAAGAAGCAATTGCAGGTAGGTTGCAGGTAACGTGCTGAACACATGCTTCGTGTTCAGTAGGTTAAAGGGAAGGTTTATCTATGTAAGAAGTGCTGAGGTTGGTCCCTTCTGTCAATTTACCATGGAAAAGTTCTCCAGTAAAATTTTAGTGTGGTTGAAGTCTCAATAGGATCTTCATTTGTGCCCAGATAACCACCAAAGACTATAGTTAATGGTTATTTAAAACATTAAAAGTGAAACAAGTAGATTTTAAAATATATTTTTATAAAATCTAATGTATCATAGTTTCTGGTAAAATTTTGCTACCGAATAGTTTGTTTTGGAAAAGTCCGACATTTAAGTTAAAAAAATATTTCAACTAAATAATAAAAATAAAAATAATAAAATAGAGTATTCTACGGTATTTTATAGATTTTTTCCATTTTTTATGATGTTTATTATTCTGACATTATATTATGACCTGTCAAAAGTGGTACTACTTAATGTGTATTATTACCAGGGATTCTGGTTTTCCCTGCTAAAAAAAAAAAAAATTAAATTGTAAATTCTTTCATAAACCCTCCAAAATCCATGATTAAAATGAAAAGCCCCTCACCACTGTCCCCTGGCTCTGCTGATGCCCCTCACTCCCTCTCCCACCCCTACCAGTGCCCTTTACGCCCCACCAGCCCTGCCGCAGGTCGCCCCCAGCTTCCTATGAGGCCAGGGACCCGGGTCCACAGCCCCCTGACCCTGACAAAAGACAGAGGCTATTGCAGCAGAGCAGAACCCAGATCCCCCATGCCATGAGCTCAGGCAGAACATCGTCACATGTATAAGTTTTGACCAGCTCTATTTCAGACCATTTAAGGAGTAAGTACATAAACTGGTAAACACCTACAGAGATGTATTGTATGCCTGAAAGTGACCCAGACCTAGTCAGTCAGCCAGAACTTTTTAGAGTCACTTCATCTACCCATGTTAGCTATTTATTTAGAGCATAGCAATCCTCATAATAAACAGGCACTAATTTGAATTTAAATTACTGGGACAGGATTGTAAGCTTATTTGGTGGATGGGTGGGAGTCTCCCGTTTAGTCTTTACTTTACTGACAGCTTTCCTAACCTCACTAGGTATATATCTTTAGAGCCTCTCAGTTGTTATTGCCAGTTGCCTCTTTTTGGCTACGGCTAAAGCTTTGGAATCCTTTTAAGTCACTGCCACTACCTGCTTCCCTGACTAAGGATGTTTTCTTATCCCCTATCAACTTGCCTCTTCAGTGAGACAATAAGGACTGAGTACATGGAGGGTGTGAATAAATGGTTCTATTGATGTGATCCTGGGATGAACCTGGACTGGTCTTGCAACACAATATAACTATGCAGGAATAGTTGTTTCATGGACATAATTTGTGAAAGTGGTCCTCCTACTTCTGCTATACATTACCATGGAATACCAACCACGTAAGGATGGGAAGGAAATACCACAAGTCTAAATTCAGGAATATATTCACTTCTAAACACAGACATAGACATAGCTTATCCAAATGATAATTGGAACTTTAAAAGGCATCAGGAAAAAATAAAACTTAAATATGATCTTTTCACCAAAAGACAGCATATTTTTATGTATCCCTTAAATGAAATTAAATATTACAAGAGACCTAGGACCATGATAAAGCACTGCATTATATTTGTAGGATAACAAAAGATAATTATCATCCATCATTCAGAAATCAGCTCTTTTGTAACATTCTTATTTTTATTGTTGCTAATAAACATTTTCAATCAATGATACAGCTGTAAATACAATTGCTGTGATTCATCAACTGCTAAAATGACAGTTCTTGTTTTACTGCTATTTCAGAAATTTTACATGTTATTTTTTTAAATGTTCTCCATCAGAAGCAACACCCTCCTTATATGGTATTTAGGATATTTAGCACTGGGTCTTGATAACATAAAGGGTTAAGACACTGTTACAGGTAGGAATTCACGTGTATAATCAATCCCCTCACTCCCCTGGAAATAACATGCTTCACTAATATGGTGCAGGGAAATAATATGCTCAGCTTTGTGCTAAGGACAAGAACTCACCATTAAATTATCCTAAATGAGACCAAGAACTTTATCCTGAATAATGAGTGCAGCTCTTAAAGATGTTAAGAGCTTCCACTTCTACCTGTCCTGACTGTGAAGGATACTAAAGATCAAGTGGTAGGACAAGATTCCGGACACTGAGGTGCTCAGAAGGTGAACTCTCCCAGTATTCACACCCTGCTGAAAATGGCACAGCTAAGATGGACTGGCCATCTCTCAAGAATACCTGACACTTAACTGCCAAAGAACGGTCAAATGGAGTATGCTTTCATGGTGCACCAAAGAAGTGGTACAAGGACCCCTTAAGTGTGTCCCTGAAGAGTTTCGGCATTGACCCAGAGTTCTGGGAGCAAATCGCCATGACCATGCATCCTGGAGGTCCCAAATCCAGAACAGACAATTGGCCTTTGAACAGCAATGTATGGCATAAGCAATGAAGAAATGCACGGCCAGGAAAATGAAAACCTCTTTGTCATGGGGCAGGGCACGGGGCGGCCGTGATCCCTCTAGCGCCCCCCCTACCGTGCCAAGTAGGCGATCCAGCACCCTCTTATCTCGCCCGCCACATCTTTGATGATATCTGGTTCTATATGGGAGGCTGCCTTTGATCCCCTAGTACACGGTGTTATGCTGGAACTATTCCCTGTTCCGTATGGGGTGACTCAGTGCACCCCAGCCTTAAGGGCTATGCGTGCCTCCAACCTCCCCTTTAGCATGCCCCAGGCCTTGCAGCTGTACCAGATGTTCTTGTGTCATATGCTCGCCCCTCCCGGGCCTCTAGTCATGTGCTCGACTCTATCGCACTCCTATCAGTCAGGCCCCTATCCGTACATCTGCCCCTCTCCAGGCTTACTCTTGCACGCTTGCCCCTCTTCGGGACTTCTACCACGCGCTCGCCTTTCTCCGGGACTTCGTGTCAGTAGGGTGCTAGTCACTCACCCTGGAGCCTCTTATTTTAACCTGCCTGCCGGGCTTGTTCTCGTGTGCCAGCCTCTCTCCTGGACTCTTACCGCATGCTCGCCCAGGCTTCCTGTTCCCATATCCTGCCCTCCCTGGGGCCCATGCCGCGCTGCCCGTGCTTCTCGCCCGCACTCAGGGTTTCCCGTGGTTGGGGCTCAGGTGGCCTTAGCCTTACCTGGCCCCCAGACCTGCCTTCTCGGGCCTAACTCACACGCTTCTCGCGCTTGAGGGCTCAGGTGGCCCATAGCCATGCCTGGCCCCTGACCCTTCTCCTGGGTTGTACGCCCCACTGGGCAAAATACCGCCCTCACAGGCTGGGGTCTCAACACCCCACATACTGCACCTCTCCAACGCTCGCCCGCTGTGCCAGCTATGGCGCCAATCACTGTACCACCCTGGTACCACTTGCTGTGCCCTTACTGGGCACCAGGAACTCCCAAATTATTGGGGAGCTCCCGTGAGGCCTCCTCACACCCCTACAGCCTCACCCGGTCCTCCGGTATTCACACAAACAGCACTACTGCAAAGCAAACTACTGGCCAACCAGCTCTAACTCAAAATAAGCCTACCGGCTATAACATAAGGGTCCAGGCCCAGACTGGCCCTCTTGCAGAGGCATCTCTGCCAGGATTTTCTCTGCCCTCACCATGCTGCGGCCCCTTAGGTGCTCAGGCTGCACCGCTCGTCTCTGCTCTGCTGGGCTCTTCTGCAGAGCTCCTGCTCCTGCGGCTGCCAGAAAGGAACTAGCTCTGGCCTGAGCCTGGTCGCTTATAAAGGCCGGGCCCTGCCCCCTTCTAACCAGCTGACCAACATTAGTTGCCCTGGCAACCCTCACCTGTGCTGCCCTGTTGATTGGCAGCTGTCCTTATTACTATTACTAGTAGCAAGCACCCTAGTGCTCTGCTACACTCCTGTATCCAGTCCTTATCACTCTCCCACCCCTGCTGCAGCAGATTATTCAAAGCAAAGATTGGACTTATAAGTCACCTACATACTCACATGACCTAGCCCCCACCCCTCTTTGTTTTCTTCCCTTTCCCTTTTTTCTCCATTTCCTCTTTCCCCTTTTCTCTTTTCTCCTTCCCTCCCCTCCCCCCACTGGATGCGGTTGCCTTCGCCTGTGAAGGACAAAACAACAAAGATGTTAACATGTGAGGAAAGTATCACTATTTCTTCCCAGAATATAAAAAAAATGCCATGTTTATATCAAATTAAGTGGTTTGAGGGCCATATGAAATGGAGTTGAAGTGTTAGTATGATTGCTTATTGCTAAGAATAAATAGTTTATCAAAACATAGCATTAATACACAAACTGCTGAAGAGAGCAGCCAGGAAAATTAAAATTCATTAAAAGCTAACTGATGTATTGATTAGCTTCTGTGCTCAGCTGTGCTGTCTAAGTTTATATAAAAGAGAATACCACAGTGGCATTGCTTTAAAAATTAATAAAAAGTACCTAAACTAATATTTTACAGGGCAATTCTTACTCAGTGGGAAAGTCTATATATGTGCTTTAATGTGCATTAGCCTATTTTAATGTGCATTAAAGCATCACAAAAAACTGTGTTCTTTAGTTGATGAACATTAAAATAGGCTAATGCAGCTTTTTCTAGTACACTAAAGGTACTAAACTTAATGTGCATTACCTAAAGTACATTAATGAATGTGTAGAAACACCCAGCAATTATTTTTTCTTTATTGTCTCCTTTCTTATTTCTCTTGTCTGTCATTCTTATTTAATGTATTTGCCTATGGAAAAGGAAGTCAAAATAAATGCTTTACATTTTCTTTTGAAAGCAGGCGGGGACTGTCATTTCTCATCTCCTCTGGCAGTGGAGTCCAGAACTTACACTTGACTACTGAGAAGGAACTATTCTCCTGAGTTGTCCCCTTGCAGTTGATCTAATCATTTCTAGGAAATACAGTAGTCTTAGGAAGTCATATAGTCATGAAAAGAGACTTCTTTTAGGTCCTTTCCAGAAAGAACTTGAATATATTAAAATCCACAATGTCAAAGTACAAATTCATTAGCATAATCAAATAAACTAGTTCAAAAATTACTCTTCAAAAACAGTCATAAGACCTCTAACTAAACCTCTATCCTAGGTTAGTAGCAGTATGGCTTTATTTTTCCTTTTGTGGATGGATTACATAAAGAGTTTTATGAGTCTGCTACTGCCTGAAAGATGAAAAATCATAAGCCTCTATTGTGGTAACAAAGGCTGCCTATACATGTGTTGGTTCTCATGCTAATCAGAATGCTCCAGCTTGGCTGCTGTAGTGGGCCAGTACGGGCCGCTCCTTTGTTGAGCCACCCACCTCACTGCATCCGACCACCTTCCAGGCTCCGAGTGCCTCCCTAGGGGTGCCTCGCATCCGGCTGACCCCCTTCCTGGAGCACACTCGCTAGCCTGGGGGTAACATAATCTGCCACCACCCCGAGGAGGAACTCTCTCAGCCCTGCGTCCTCGGGAAACACAGGCCTAATAGTCCTATGGGTACTCAACCCAGTACAGGCACTTGGGGCACTTCCCCAAATTGGCGGCCAAAAAGGAAAGTCTCCCTTAGTCCACAGACCTAAGGGGCCTCTTAGGCATAATTTATACCCACCCCTCAATAAGTCTCCTACACCGGTCACAAAGAAGAACTTTGTTGATTACAGGGGATAGGGTGAAAATGGGGTACAAGATAGAGAAATATCACAGAATCCCATAGAGCAAAACAGTCTGGCTGAGGTAGCCTTTTGATCATGCAGCTGAATTACTACCAGCTATATATCTAATCAGATCTCAAGTAGCTTACTCACAGGCATCATCCAGAGGCTGTTGGAGATTCCCCCTGGAGGCAGGCCGTTCCTAGTTCATGAGCTATGGGGGAGAGAGCCAGTTTCAGTGGTAAAACTCCTCTCTAAGTCTGAGTCCCCTGCATGGCTGCTGCCCCCTCCTCCTGGGCAGTCTTAACTTATATAGCCCCTGTGACCTCATTCACCTGGTCCAATGGAGGCCAGCACCTGTTTGCTGTTGGCCAACCAATTTGAAATACATCACTAGTTGCTGGACAGACTCTAGCCCACCAGGTAGAAGCCCCTCACCCAGGTAGGTGATACCAGTCACGTCGGCAGAGGGAGCAGGTTTCTCCCCTCCCTCAAGAATGTATACATTTCACGTTACCTAAAGAGATAAGGTAAAGGTGCGTCTCCTCTGCTGTAATCAAATTGTCACAGAGCAGAGACTTTGGGTCAAAACAAAAGTGGCTTCCTGCCACAGCCGCATCATCACATATATAAGCCCTGTTGATTTAAAAATGAATGCTAGGGTGCTATATCTAAACTTGGTCAAATAAGGTTTAGATAAAGCATCCCACAGCCATTTTTAAAACCACAGGGGTTTACTACATGTGATGGTGAGATGTTTTAATTCAAGCAGCTTTCTGGGAACCACTTTAAATAAAATGGTTTAATGGCCATTAACATGTGTATAGGCAGACAAACAGGCCTTTAATATGTGAGGTTCCTCCTTTCACACACATGTACTAGGTTCAATCCCATAGACACAGGCTAGGGACAGAAGTTACATATAAACCAGTATAGGTTGTTAGAAACCAGTTCAAATCTGTAACACAACAGAAGTTCAGTGCATGTAAACAACTTTCAAACTGGCTGAAGCCAGTTTAAGATAAACCTAGATGGATGTCATATCAGACTTAATGAATTTAGGTTAAACTGGTTTATTGAACTTCTGTCTCAGATGCTCCTACATCCCAGGATGACTTGCACCTCCCCTGCAAACCCTCCCCACTTGCAGGGTGGATGGCCTAGTCTTGGCCCAAGCTGTCTGCTCTATCACTCCCTGGTGTCTGGCCTGGGACACTGCATGCATGTGGATGCATTTATGGAATCAAAAGTGAATCTCTGTTCAATCTACACAGCTTAGGCTACCCTGTGAAGACTGAATCCATTCAGTCTCAGACTTTTTGACTGTCTATACTGAGCCACAGTGCCCATACGGAGATGGAAGACTTACTGACATATACCTTTACACTGCTCTAGAACAGGTATATAACATATAGTTCAAGGTATAATACATATGGAGAAAAACACCTACTACAGTCTTTTGAAAATGTAGATATGTCCAGTGGATCAACACAAAAATAGAACATTCCTGTTAGTGGTAATAAACCTCTTCTTCCCATTCATCAAAAGTTATCCAATTATTTGAGTAATCTAGATAAAAGCAGAAGGACCTTGTCCCCAGATCCCTAGGGAAGAACTAGATTTTACACAATAAACAAGAAAAAGAGATTGGATATGTTGACCTGGAAAATACTTACTCTTGGTCTTAATGTAGGTAGTGACAGCCTTGTGCTGTTCAGCAGCATACAATTAGTTTGGTTTTTTTTGAGGAGATTAACCTGAATGATTGATTATTACTCAAGCACTAAACTGCTTCTATAAAAGGTAGAGATGGATACTGTCTCTTTGACAAGAATGAATAAAAGAAATGTTAAGCTGTTGTCATTTGTGGGGGTGCTTGGAGATAAAGAATTGACTACTGTGGTTAAAAGACAGAAGTTACTAAATCATACGAGTCATTTCTAATTTGTTGCAGGCTTTTATTTTCACAATCCCATAATAATAGTAAAATCTCTATAGTCTTGTCATTTTTATTGCCTTTTTCCACTCCTAACCCATTTTTAATTGAAGTACTAACTATACTCTCAGAATTTTTTTCTAAAGAGGAAAAAACCATTCCCTTGATTGCCTCTGTTCTATTCCCTAGGGTGTCTTTTGCTTCTATAAAGGGATTGTCTGAGAGATATGCTAAATTATCTGATGTTTTTTGCAGTCCCATTTTAGAGATGGAGAGATGGAGAGAAAATCTATAACTGCAATAATGAAAATCTTGGGATTTTCCAATCGGGCGTGGGAGTGGGGGGAGAATCAGGCTTACATTGTTGCATATATACTTTTTGAGTGAGAATGTACAACTTTGCTAAGAAGGAAAAACTTGGCAAGGCCTTTGAGACGTGTCTTGCAAACTATGTCAAAGTGCTCTGCCACAGTTTGAATAAATAGCTTCAAATTCTCTCTACAAAACTTCACACCATACAGATTTTATTTGCAGATCACAACATCTTTCCGGGGTAACATACCTTAGAAACAGTATGTTGCCTATACCAATTCTACATTTTTAACAGTTATAAATGCCAACTGTCAAGACAAACTGTACAAAGTATGGAATGGTAAAAGGAATGGTTTGCTTTGATGGCTGGCATGAAATGAAAAAAAGAGTTGAGATAGGAATTGTTAATATTTTAAACCTTTATTGAGTTTGGAATGCTGCTTATACTGAGAAAATAGTATTGCCTATTTTGTTATGGACTCTATTACTTGTCTGACATGACAGCCAACCTTCCATTCAGGTTAAATGCAAGGCAGTTATATGCCCCTAGGTTTAGCAGTAGCCAAGCAAGGAACTACAACCTGAACTGCATCTGTAGGCAAAAGCAGGGCACTTCCCTTGGCAGAAAGAAGTCCTTGGTGCATGCTGCTACCCATGCTGTTTACACATTTTATCCAATGACTATTTAATGTTAAATGCATTAAAAAAAAAAATCACTGGGGGAACACCCAGAGTTCCTTCCCTCCCTGGGCAGCCTCAACTTGGCGAATTAGCTGTGCCTAAGTCATATACATATAAAACAGAGAAAAGACTAGATATACAAAAACCTTGTTCAAAATAGTCACCAAAATTCAGCCTGCTTTAGGCCCTGATTTCTGATGTAGGATTCAGTTCTGATTCTGTTTCAAGAGAATCAAAGAAACAGCTAGTAATTTCATGTTCCTTGAGTTTGCCTGCATCACACTTGGTAGAAATGGGAGCTTCCCCAGGGAGATCATGCACATACTTTGAGAAGTATTGTGGAATTGGTTTGATAGAATTGAGCACAACAACTGATTTTTGAAATTGTCAGGAATATTGTGTTCTGATATGTGTTAAATTCAATACAAATGGTGAAGATTATCTAAAATCCTGATCTGTGCCCTTGAATTTAAAAATGATCAAAATAAATGTGAATCCTGTTCTTCTAATCAAACATATCCCACAACCTAAAGTTCTCCTTCTCCTATGCATTTTTTTCAATTCCTTTGAGATATTATACATCTAACACTCTAACCTTGGCATTATTACCTATTTAAGACTAATATAAAGAGAAGTTCAACAACCTTTTGTATCCAATCCTCTTTCTTCCTCTCTGATATGCATACATGTGAGTGCGCACACATGTGTATAAATATATACGACAGAACCTGGTAGTTACAAGCCCTATTATATGCTTCATGCACTATGTTCTGAGCTTTTATATCCTTCAGCTAGGAAGTCAGCCATGAAGCATGCCCCACCCGCTTGCTTGTGCAATGTAGTTGTAACTGTTAAAGCCATTCCTATAGCAGAAGAGGGCATGCACTAGGCATATGCCAAGCAATGGCTACATTACAGTGTTTGGACAACAGTTTATGGAGGGGGAATGCTATGCTTCACTACAGGGCTCGGGGCAAGACAGACTTACCTTTAGTATTTAGTTCAAGTTGCAGCATTTCAAGCTTTTGTTCTGGGAGTGTCTAATTGAAACCCAGCCATGTTCTCCAAGAATGGACTGAGCCCACCTGTAAACATGCAGGTAAAGGTGCAATGGGTTTTAACACTCAGTTCACATAATCATACCTCCTGCCATGCCACACATGCATGGTAGGGGGTGTGATTGTGGGATCACTCATTAGATATGATCTCACCTTATTGTAAGTGCAGGGGGAGCCTGATCCTCTGGTCCCAGGGGTTTGCCTGCACCCCAGGGGTGAGAGGATCCCCCCTTGAGTGATCTTCTGGCCCCAGTGGTTTCCAGCACTTGAGCCCTAGGAATTGTGGTGTAGGGGGCTGTGATCCCCCAGACTTGGGGGTTTTATGCCAGGCATGATAACCCCTACAGTTGGGAACTCCCAGCCACAGAGGAGCCTCTGCTAGACATGCACATTAAAGCTCAATAGCAACCAACTATAAAGTTAGTACACATTTTCCAGGCCTAACTTTATAGGAGCTTTTTATTGTGTGATAGCTACATGGCACATGTAGCTGGTCTCCAGGTACCTGTGCAATTAACCATTTAATTGTGCAATACCTGTAATGTTGAGAGGGTTTGGCACACACATGCATGTGTATGATTTATTCTTTTTCTTGCTTGACACAGGGATCTAAATGGCTGTCTAATGTGAAGCTTCCCTTCAGATTTGTCCTTCTCCACAAATAGAATAGCCGTTTTCTAAAAGCAAAGCTCTGTTTTTGTACAAAAGGAAAGATCATAATGGATAATCTAGCATGCTACATAACTCTATGATGGATCATCAACTTTATATCTGATACTAGACAACTCTTTAATCTAGGAAACAAAAGCATAACAAGATCCTATGTCTGGAAGCTGAAGTCAGCAAAGTTGAATTGAAAATAGAAATGGAATGAAAATTTGCTAGGAGGGTAATTATCAATGAAAGAAAATAGCAAAGGGTAAGGGAAATTCTCTGTTGCCTGGAGTTTTAAAGTTACGCTGAGGGTGAAATCCTGAGCCCACTGACTATAGGGGGGGCAAAAACTGAATTCTGCATGTCTTTCTGAAAGATATGTTCTTCTCTACTGATAGGTTGCAGGGATTGATACAAGATTCAGTATAAGGAGGATGACTTATTGAAAGGTATTCAAATTACAGGAAAGTTCCAAAACAGGAAGTAGAATGGGTCCTAGCTATTTTAGTAACATAGCTTGAATTTTCTTGGGGGACAATATAATACAACTATGAATCAGCCATGTTGTCACAACCGAAAGAACATGTCAATGCATTTTTTTCTACCCCTCTCATTTTTTCACCCTCTTGTGTTTTCTTATATACATGATGTTCTAACGAAAGTGGTGCTCAACCTCTGGCCCACAAGTCAGATCTGACCTGTGAAGCTGTGTCATCTGGCCCAGAGGGCTCCCCACAGGTCCAAATATTTGATGGCAGGGGAGAGGTGGCACCTGTAACTGCCATGCCCTGGATGCCAACTTTACCCCTGGGGGAACCCTGAAGGCTGAAAGACAAGGATCAGGATGCAGGGTCACTTAGTGGCCAGACATGGTATGTATGGTTGGGAATGGCACATGGCTTGATCTGGTGTGTACGGTCAGGCCACACACAAGATTATGATAGCATGCCAGATTGCACCCATAGATTGACCCCGCATACAGGATTTTACTCATAAACTGGTCCCACACCACTCATCTGGCCCACAGGCCTAATAGATGGAGCACCACTGTTCCAAAACATTACATTAAAAGAAGAAAGCATGTTTCCTACTTATTTTCATTATACTTTAGGTAGATATTAAGAGTGTAGTGTTCATACTGCATTACAAATAAAGTAAGATATAAAAACCAGCACATGCTTTGGTTTATATAGACCCAAAGTTTTCTAGTCCCTTAGAGTATGATTCAAAATATTTTCAGTTCTATGTCTTGCATTTGGATCTGTACATTAAAGCTGCATATTATCATCACACGCAACATGTTTATAGAAGGTCATCTCTAATGCTTGCTAGAAGTTGTATAAAGAATAACTTAACCTGGAGGTATTTGATTTTCTCATTGAAACAATATTAAAGTGAAATATTTCATAGCATTGTATACCTGATGAACCATTATTATATTATCACTTTCTCTACTGCTTTACAATATATCTGTTTTTTCTAAGATAATTTTATGAAAAACAGGACAAGAGGAACAGCTTGCCAGCTTGGGGCTTTTCCAGCCCAGCTTAGTATGCTGCAGAGGGACTGGCTGGGGCATGAGGTGCTAGCTGGCAGGCAGCCTCTACACTGAGGCACCCTCATACCCCAGCCAGGCTCACAATTGTCTACATGTGCATTGCGGCACACTAAATAACATCACCATAGGATAGTATTTATGTTGACAAGTGCTAACCTACAGCAGCATTTATTAGTTTACTGCAGCCTAATAGAGCCACACATGTAAATGCTAAGACTTTCTGCAGTAAACATCTCATGCAGATACGGCCAACAACTAACTACTGACAATATACTTTCCTCTGAGTGGTCTAATACTATAATACGACTTTTCTAAGATTCTTTTTTTCCAGTGTACACATTTAATGATCTTTCCAGTGCTTAACTATTACAATGCTAGCCATTGTTCAAGTTAATATAATATTAAATAATCATTTAATTTTGCCATATTTTAACCACTTCTAATGTGAAGAGATAACCAATTATGGATTAGAATGGGGCCCCAAACATTTATTTTCTAAGACAAAATGCAGATTCTGACTGACAAACCCCCCCCCACATTTAATCATAGCAACATGATCAGAACATGAGGTTCTCTCTTGGTTTATGATCAGCATTCCACTGATTAAAGAACTCACTGCTTAGCAGTTTCAGTGTTTATTCCTGTAGGCTTTAAAGATACAAACTGCATTAAGATGACAAACTAATCATATTTAAGATTGGAGGCCAAGTGTCTTAGGCCCCTTTATATGTGTAGGTAAAGATGCTATTGGATCTAATGCAAGGGTGGGCAAAATACAGCCCACGGGCCGGATCCAGCTCGCGAGGCCATTCTATCTGGCCCACAGGGCCCCCCCACCAAAATTTGAAAACTAATATTTATCTGTCCTTGGTTTCTGTAAAAAATGACAGGAGCCAAGGGCAGTAGGACCCAGGGGAATCCCTGCAGGCACCTGCAACAGCAGGGCCTGCCCGGCCCTGCCCCCCGAGCCAAAAGCACCAGCAGGGGCTTCTGGCCTGGGAACATATGGCTGCACTGGTGCCGGAAACTCAGGTAAGTGTGGGGGGGGGGGAAGGCAGGGAAAAGCAGCCCCTCCCCACCCCATGGCCAATGCCCCATGCTGCAGTCACTTACAAACCACATAGGGCTGCCTGTGCCCGCTCAGAACAGCCCTGCTAGGCTGTGAGTGGTTGCAGCAGGGAGTGTGAACCACAGGGTAGGGGAGGGGACAATTTTTCCCATGCTTAGCATCAGTTCACCCCTTGACAGTGATCGGGGGCAGGGCTGTGCCTGCCCCCCACCTGTACCATGAGGCTGAGGGGGGCACTAGGAGTGAGTGGGCACAGGAGCATGGGGCCCACACCAGTGTCCCAAGACCAGTGTCAGTGGGGCCCAGAGCAGGGTGGCAGGTATACAGGGTCCCAGCCAGCAGGGGTTCTATGGAGCTGGGCCAGTTCCCCGCTTTCCTTGCTGCTGCAGCCCAGTCTGGCTCTGCAGACCACTGCCAGCCTATGCCCTGCTATGGGCCCTGCCGGCTCTGGCCATTGAATGTTGGTCACAAGACATTGGTCCCAAGATGGTAACTGGGGGTGTGGTACCTGTCAAGCTTGCCAAAACTGAGTAAGCAGCCCTCGACAGCTTGCCAAAACTGGGTAAGCAGCCCTCTGCCTGAAATAATTGCCTGCCCCTTATCTAATGCATGATCCACATAATTGCACCTCCTGCCATGCTACACACGCATGACAGGAGGCACAATTGTGGGATCATGCTTTAGATTCAATTGTACGTTATTGTTGGTGCAGGGGGGACTCGATCCTAGGCTCCCTCTCCACTGGCAAGAAACAGACTCCCACAGCTGGAAGCCCTATTTGTTGAGGTAGCTTCCAGCCATGGGGGCCACATGCAGCCAGGGCCAAGTTCCTCTGTAACTGTGGGCTCCTGGTCCTGGCTGTGCCTCATGATCAGCTGGGACTAAAAGCTCTACAACTGCCTCATGCACAGCCAGGACCAAGAGCTCATGTGGGCTGGGGGTTTCATGGACCCTTGAGGGTCATGGCAGCTGTTCAGGAATTTCAGGGTTCAGAAATTTCATGCTGGGTAAAGGGCAATCCTGGGGCTTGGATTCCTGGCAGCCACTGGGGCTCCCAGCCACAGGGAGGCCCTACTATGCATGCAAATTAAAGCTCAATAGTAACCAGCTATGAATTTAGTGCACATTTTTGAGGTCTACCTTTGTAGCTGGCTTGAGGTTTTTATTGTGTGCTAGCTACTTTGCATGTGTAGCTGGTCTTCAGGTAATTGTGCAATTAACCAGTTAATTGTGTGATACCTGTAACATGTGGAGGGGGCCTCAGATACCTGAAAAAGCAACACTTTATATTTGAGTTCAAGACAAATTGAATTAATGTTAAGAATTTTCAATTCCTAACTGTAGAAGTGAAGAGACTCAATATACTCTAGAAAAATACTAAAATGATTAATCAAAAAATCCAGAGTGAGAACTTTATCACCTAAATCTTGGATTTTGTTTCCAAAATGAATGTGGAATCCAAAGGCATGTGTATCTGTGTACAACCATGTAAAAAAAAAGAACGTTTCCTTCTACCCTATTCAATCCAAAAAAGTAGTAAAAGGAAAAAAAAATACACGATTTTCTTAAAGATATACAAGTCATATTTCTGACACCACTGAGCATCCAATCAGCAAAGTATTCAAGCATAGGCTTAACTCTGATGAGAACCTTAATGAGAATTGATTTCCGTAGGTGCCGTAAAATTGTTTAATATTAAGCATGTACTTAAGTATTTTGCTGAAGCAGCATCTGAATAAATATACCAATGGGAAGCACATTAACCTGTATTTCAGCTGAACAATATCATTATAACTGAAATTATATTAAGCAAATCTATATAAATCAGGATTTTAAAAGGTGCCGTGTACGTATATTTGTGTGACAAGGAGGCACTATGCTAGTCTCAGGATTCCTGTTCCTCACTGCTGTTATTACTCAGATAAGGCCCAATTCTGTGGCTCTTATTTGTACTGATAACATCAGTAGATGTTTTCTATTTCTACTGATGCCAGTGGGAGTTTTGCCTGAGTAAGGATGCAATCTTCCCAGATGTCATAAGATTACATCACCAGGTTTTTATGGCTTCCTGAGAGTTTAGTTACAGTTCTCCCATTGTGTGAAATTGTTTTCAATCAAAACAATATTTCCTCTTGTGGCTACTACAGGCTTACATAACAAAATTTTATAAAGTATATCCTACAACATTTTGTGTAGAAACATAATGGAACAGAAACACTCAATGTTTAAGATCATATTTGGAAGAATTAAATGAAGAGTTACGTGAAACACAGACTGGCTTTAAAAAAAATTAAAAGACCATATGGGGAAGGAGGGCTTCACACTTCTACCCTAATGAGGATGGGGTTTGATGCGATAGGAATGAAGGAAAAGTTAAAGCTGAAACTTTATTATCAAGAGCTAATTTTCATTGTTGTAAAATGCAACCCCTGGTATCCAGACATTGAAATGCATACAGATGTTAAAAATAGAATTTGGGTCATGAACAGAACAAAACAGAATTCATATGTCTATGCATTATTTTGGGTCTTGTACAAAACAATGACGGGGCTCCATCTATTTCCTGTATCTTTACTATTCTTGGCATCTGTCGGAATAGGAGTGTCATTGCCTGATGCAGGGGATAATTGTTGTCTAATTGTTCTTCTCCCAATACTAAAAAGGTTAACATTTTCTTCAGGCAAAACACTCTGTTGAATTTACACTAAAAATTAAAAGAATATTTGTAAAGCAGTGAAACACAACATTTTACACCTACTTCTTAATCAAACAATTACAGACTCCTTAGCTTTTAGGATTCCATTCTCAATCAAAATACAGGAGCACTTTTAGAACCTAAATCCAAGATAAGATTTTAGGCTGAGAGTTTATGAATAGAGGTCACAGTTAAAGGCGTTTCCTGTCTCTAGCATATAACCTGAATTTTAGAATGAAATTAATTCCAAATTGTAATAAAAATGAATGTTATTTATGTATAAAATGTACTAAACTATCTCTATATTGTACACATCTAGCTTGCCAACAGGTATGAATGGCAGCACTTACTGTTCAAATTAGTTTTTACTGTTTGCTAAAGAGCACTTTGAGAACAGTTGTCAGCAGAGGTATAATAGAAAACCTTGTAAGCAGGAATTTTCCTATAAATTCTATAGCACATTGTATTTATCGAGAGCTTACATAACCCAAAGGAAAGGTAAGCAGAGGACTACAATAATGGAAATATTGCATCATAGTGGAGAAAGAAACTTTATAATGCAAGGGTCATTAAGAAGATATAGTGTACATTTTACCATCTCGGCATTTACCAACAAATGTTTCTATGGTTCAGTAGTATTTTTAACCTGTTCAGCCATTTGTTACCCCATCATGGTTTCAAAAAATGTCATCATCATTCCATTGGCCTTAATGAATTCTACCTGTTGACTAACAAAATAATAAGGTGACTATTTTCCTTGGCCTTTTTAATGAAAGTATTTTGAATAGCTTTCATAGTTTCATACTTGATAGGGTCGGAAGGGACCTGAGCAGATCATCAAGTCCGACCCCCTGCCATGGCAGGAAAGAGCAGCAAGGTGTTCATCTAGCCTCCTCTTAAAGATCCCCAGGGTAGGAGCCAGCACCACTTCGCTTGGAAGTTGGTTCCAGATCCTAGCCTCCCTGACAGTGAAGTAGCGCCTCCTGATGTCTCGTCTGAATCTACCCTCTGCCAGCTTGTGACTGTTATTTCTAGTCACTCCTGGTAGTGCTCAGGGGAACAGGGACTCCCCCAATGCCTACTAGTCCCCTCTGACTAGTTTATAACAGGCCACAAGATCCCCTCAGCCTTCTCTTGTGGAGGCTGAACAGGTTCAGGTCCCATAGCCTCTCCTCATAGGGCCTGCCCTGCTGCCCCCTGATCATATGAGTGGCCCTCCTCTGGACCCTCTCCATGTTGTCCACATCCCTCCTGAAGTGCAGTGCCAAAACTGGATGCAGTATTCCAACTGCGGCCTGACCAGTGCCATGTAGAGGGGGAGGATCACCTCCTTGGACCTGCTTGAGATGCATCTGTGGATGCATGAGAAGGTGCGGTTGGCCTTCCTAACTGCATCCCCACACTGCCGGGCCATGTTCATTTTGGCATCAATAGAGATTCCAAGATCCTTTTCTGCCTCTGTACTGATGAGAAGGGAATTCCCCAGCCTGTAGGTATGCTGCTGGTTCTTCCTCCCCATGTGCAGCACCTTGCACTTGTCAGTATTGAAGCCCATCCTGTTTTCATCCACCCAGTCCTGTAACCTGTCTAGGTCTGATTGCAGCCTATTCCTCCCTTCTGGCATGCCCTTTTTTTGCTTGTTCTCTATTTTTCCTTGATGGGGACAGTGGTATAATGGTACCCAAACAGAAAGTTCTTGACATCTAACTGGCAATCATGCCCAGATGCCATAAAAGCATATTGTGGGGATAGGGAAGGATATTCTCTTTCTTCCTGTATTGGACATATGGAAAATAAGGCAGAAATTGGCCCTAATCTGCTAGTGACATCACAGCAGTTCCATATACAGCAATCTCTAGAATTATTTATAAGGACTAGGTTTCACTTATGACCTACCTGAGCCTTATTTTAAAGGCTTAAAGGGTGAACTGAATACTGAACTTTTGAACAATATTTTGTTCCATCCTTATCCCTGCATTTCCACCTCCAGCCAATTACCCCCTCCCATCCTTCCCCCCTCCCCCAGATACCCAGAAAATGTAGTAGTTACAACATTCAGGAGGCAAGTCAGAAAACAAGACACATATAAAAATTAATTGTCTAATAACATTGCTCAGAATAATAGTATATACCCATTTCAATAAATGGGTTTAGCGGTTATCAAATGCCTCAGCTTTGCTCCAGTGTTTAATCAGCCTCAAAAAATGTTTATTGCTTCTTATTTCTTCTTGCCATGAGTATTATAAAACTAGTCATACAAGATAATTGGTAGTGTTCAGCTTTATGCTCTCCACAAACTAGTGCCATCCAAAGTAAGTCTGATCCAACAGTGTACTAAAATAGTCTATCATATATTAGCTTCTGATCAATATTTCCTCTGTGTTTAATCTCTTGTTTAATGTGATTTTGCAGATGCCATAAGAAAAAGATTTTCTGTACCAATATCTAATGGCTTTAACTTGGCTTAAAGTTTTTCCACAAACTCTACATCTGTATATCCTTATGTTATGTAAACTTAATGGTCAAATTTTACCTAGTGCACACTCAAGATTTTGCTGACTACATTCATAGCAAGTAAAGTGCTTTGGATAACTTATGAAACTATTCAGTTGCATTTGAATCAGTGCTTACATGATGTTCTGTGTAAAACCGAGTAAACAGAAAAAGTAATGGTGTCTTAATACTTGATATTGTCTGTTGGTATTTTGAGATGGAAGACAGTAGCTAGGATTACCAGGAACTAGATGTAAAATCTAGCAATGTAAAGGCTTCAAAATTCATCTAACCGTTGAACGCAACTTTCCCTCTTCCCATCCCACAGTGGAGAAGCTGTAACAGAAATGTTCCTCTACTTCTCTTACCTCTTTGTACCTCTGCAGTACTGTGGCAGAAAAGTTAATGTGTCTTGCTAGAGATCCATAAATCTAAGTCAGGCTTTGATCCAGCCTCTCACCAAATAACCCAGCTGTAAATTGATATGTGACCATTCAGACTGGGGAGTCAAAACAGCCAGATGGGATACTAAACTAAATGTATCACTTCCTTGTGTGGTGTTGGCAGGTCCATCCCTAGGGCTGGGTGAGTGGAGCGGCTGCCACAGGCCCCATGCTTTGTGGGGCCCTGCGGACAGTGCCGTACAGACCCCACCATGGCCACCATGCACTGCCAGCTCTGTGGTCTGGCTGGTCACTGCCCCGCTTCCCCCTCACCTCCCCATCCCTGCACAGGCTGATATACCCCAGACTCCACGTACCCCTAGGGACATCTCTGGGTGCCTACATATCCTGGTGTGCCTTAAGCACAATATACTTCTAGGACATCTAGGGTCAGACAGGCCTTTCCACCTCTACACAACAGTGATTTGCCATGTTCTGTGGGAGAACTGGCAATATTGTATACTAGCAGTCTCCAAACCCTTGATACTTGAAAGCAGAGAGAGGATGAAAAATACACAGACGGATTAAAAGAGAAATGGATGGTGTGGGACTGCCATCGTACATTTGGTAAAAGTGCTGTTGCAGCCTACAACTCCCCAGAAAGAATTCACCATACGAGTCCAATTACTCCCTAAATACAGCTCTTTGGCTCCATACAATACTAAAACAGGTTGAGGCATGACAATCAGAATATTGTCTTTTATGGCTTTAGAGTGCTTGTAGTACATATTCTAATCCATACAGACCCTGTATTTAAATGGCTTATTCTCTTTTAACGGCGATACCTTAGTTCAGACTGCATATTCTTTCACTCATACTATTTCTCTGGGATCATGCATTCACCTTCTTTTTGGTTTTCTTTTCAACTATATTGTCAAATGTAAGGGTTATCTTTGTTTGGTTCCAGAAGAGGCTCTTTCCAATCTTACTATAGTTAGATCTCTAGTAGTGCAAGCATCAACATATTTTTCTCATTTGAATTTATTCCATTCAATTGCTTTGCATCCAAAACTTAGGCAAGGTAAGCCAAAGCATATAATGCTTTTTTTTCCTGAGCCTACAGAATTTAATTTGTTGAGTTTTAATGTGTAGCAAATATTGCACTGCTGTTCCAGTGATTTGCATAAAGAAATGTGTAGAAATGAGTAACGTGTAGAACAACCCAGCTTTAAATTAGTTTATAAATCAGGGAATAAAAATCACATTACTTTTCAAATGTGCATAATCACCTTTCTTTTTATATCCTCTCAGTTGTGTAGAAGGTAAGTAAGTCCAAAGTAACAGCTAGAAATCTGTATAAAAAGGGCTTATCTTTAGGGTGCTCTTATGTTTCCCAACCTGGAAGACATGAGGTTTCTTTTCTCCCTTTTAAAAAAACTAAAAAGTGTCACAGATGTGTTGAGTATAATGCAAAACACACTCTATGGGTCTTAAATAGAAAAATATGATACATGCTAGGTGTATCACATGAAGCTTTAATGCATGTTAGCCTAAGTTAACGCACATTGAGGGTGCATGTCTACACATGCATGACCTTTATGTGTATTAAAAATGGCAAAATTAGGCTATTCATACCTAAATTTGATACTTGCAAATGCAGCTATCAAATTTAGGCATGAATAGTTACAGTGCATTAACATATTTGTACACATATTAAAGTGCATTAACGCTGTGTGTGTGGACTGACTTGGAACTAACTTTATTTCCAAGTCAGTCTGTACACAGCGTTAATGCACTTATATCCTGCATGTATAGACGCCTTCATAAATCCACTTAATGTGCATTAAGTTAACATGCATTAAAATTAGGTGTGCTGAAATGCACATGTAGACATGCCTTCCATAAACATAATTATTCACCAAAAATTTAGAAGGTACATGATGTCCATAAGGAACTACTGACATTTTGTGAATAAAGCACAAAACCACAATTCAGTTCTCCAGTTTATAACATGTTAGTTCATAGTACTTCTGCTGTTTGATTGGTATACTCTGTTATGAACCCACTTAGTTTTTTTTAGAATCCTTTCTATTTTGAAAAAAAATAATAAATCCGTATATTCCTAAAATATTCCCTTATTTACACTCTACTCACTATCTAGGAGCACATGTTATTTTATTTTATACATTTTTAAGAAAAACAAAACAAAGAGTCTGTGGACTGCCATAACTTTCTATTGCTTTAAAAAGGGGAGGAAACTTGCTGTTCAGGCATTTGCGACAGATGTTACAATTTCTCCTTTATAGTTATATCCAGACAAGCACAGATGTGCTGCATGTACAGGCTGTGAGGACTGCGAACTGGGGAATAAACTGGCAATAATAACTAGTCAAATCTAGGAAGGATTTTACATCTTTTTTTTGTTTTCTGCAGTTTGCCGGGGGTAGAGCATAACTCGATTAGGTAGGGGCGAGAATGACTCCATTACCTTAGGCCAACTGGCCATAGTCTCACATACACAGGGTCTTCCCATTGATCCCACAGATAATCTTGGGCTGTTTCCAATTGACCCAGTTCCAGCTCAAAACCAGGCTTAGTGGGCCCTAGCATGTTACTCCCCTGCCCCGCTCTGGAGGGTCTACATTACACAGGACCATAACCCCTGTTCCTGAGCACTTCTGTTACCCAAGAAGGGCTTCTCAGTGAGTCTCCCTCCATCCCTGGCATTATCAGGGTTGTGACCTAAATAGCCAGGGTCTAAAAAATGAAAGATCTCTCAAGTGTAGGCCCTGTTGAGTTGTGGCACACCAGGGGCTTCTGCATCTGGTGCGGCTGCTACAGCAGTTGACTCAGCAATCACCAGTACCTCCCCACTACAATGGGGTAGACCAATTTGGAGACCACAGTGGCCTTCACACCCGCTGACTGTTAACTTCAGATAAGCCACAGGGTAGGAGACAGTGTCCCCATGGATACAGATCACATAAATACATCCCCCCATTAGAACATGTTTGACCTTCACTTATGGTACCTGAACAAATGTTTGGCCTGAGCCAGAGTCCATGAGTTCATTGACCCAGACCTCCACAATCTTTATGGGGACCACACAGCTCCTCACATCAGTTTCCCTCTATTTTTCTAATGACACAAATAAATGAATACCTGCAGTCCATCTGGGGCAGTCTCAGGCCTGGTGCCCCTTCTCCCCACTGTGGGCACAGGTTAATTGGACATCAGGGCTTCTGTGTGGACTGCAGGGTGACCCCAAGGATACCAGGACTGTGGCAAGGTCAGCTTGGGCCCCTCCCTGAGCTGGGGTTTGGGAGGTGATGGGTCTGTTGTTCAGTCAAAACCCCTCCGCATTGTCTCTACAGACATCCCTCACCCACTGGGCTTCCCCCTACCACTTAATGGTTGACTCCTCCAGTTCTCCCTCTAGAAAGTCCTCTACGCTCTTAGTGGCTTCCTCTAGAGTGGTTACATGGAGGCACTACACCCACTTTCCCATGTGTACCAGGAGAACAGTGCAAAATTGCTCCATTGCCACAATATTCACAATCTTTCCTGCTAATTGGGTATCTGGGTGGAGCATAAATCCTTTAGACTTTCAGCTATATCTCAGGGATAAGTGCAAGTGTCCAATGCCTTAGTTCTAAAGCACCACTGGCAGGCTTCCTCAGTGATGCTCAGGCAATTGAGAATTGCTGCTTTAAGCGTCCTGTAGTCTCAAGCCACCTCTGGTCCCAATGCACAATAAGCAGCTTGTTCTTCCCCCATAAGAAGTGGAGCCACACACACAGTCCAGGCACCGTGGACACACTGCTTTGCCTCTGCCACTCATTCAAATTTGGCTAGGAAGGCTTCTGGGTCATTGGCTAGTCCCATTTTGGTCAGAACCCCAGCTTCACTCCTGGGGGGGCACAGCGACTTGACTGTCTTGACCAAGGTTCCACTATTATTCCATTTGCTGCCACAAGGAATTTTGGTGTTGCAGCTGCACCTCTTTTTGAAATTGCTGCAATTGCTGCTGTAGGTTTCTCTGAAATTGCTGTTGCTGCATCTGGGGCCAATGGAATTGCTGCTGTTGCAGCTTGAGCTTCTGTAAATAAGCCTCCTGCCAGTCCCATCCCCTGCCTTCTCCCCCAACCCCCCACCATGGCTGCCTCGCCTGCTCCAGCTCTGGCCCTTTAAGAAAAAAAAAAAAAAAAGAACTCCCCCCCCCAGAACTCACACACTCCTGTAGTTGTCTCAGGGCTTTAGGGGTCTTGTGAAAGAGCCCCCCATGTGGCATGAGGCAGTGGGGAGAAGCAGGGATCAACCCCCACCAGGCAGGAACCAGTAAGTACGGGATTTTTTTTCAGGGTTTTTTTTTCTTAAAGGACCAGAGGTGAAGCAGGCAGGGCAGCCATGGGGGGGAGGGGGCAGGGCTGGGGGAGTGGGCAGGGCTGGGGGAGTGGGGTTATTGGGGGGCTTGTGCAGAGCTCCACACGCAGTGTGGGGCAGTAGGGATTGCGCCTCCACCAGGCAGCACCTGGTGCATTGGAGCTTTTATTTTATTTATTTTTTTAAGTGCTGGGAGCTGGGGTGGGTAGGGCAGCCATTTCCAGGGCTGAGAGCGTAGGTGAGGGATGGGCCTGTGCAATTTGGAAATTCAGCAGCAGCCGAATCTCTGAACCACATTCAGCTGAATTGATTCGGGACAGTGATTTGAATCACTGAACCAAATCACTGTCCCCCGAATCAGCCGAATCAAAATCTGAAGTGAATACTAGCCACTTTGCACAGGTCTACCTAGCACCATCAGGCTCAAAACAATCCTTGAACCTTTTAATATACCCTTTTAATCTGGTTCCAGAAACACAGTCTGTCCCTGGGTCCAGCAACACAAGCCTCAAACCCTAGGTTAATCTGCACTACAGAGCTCTGCAGAAAATATAAAATAATCCAAAATAAAAACCCACAACCGTGAATTAGTTCTCACCTTGTAATCTTTCTTCTTTGGATGTGACTTCCCTCTCCAGATGAACATTTCCACCTCTAAATCCTCCAAACCTCACTTCCTCCTCCTGTCCCTTTTATTTCTGGCCAGCCAGTCAACTTCCCCTCATTATTCATAGATTCAGAGATTGTAGAGTCAGAAGGGACCACAAAGGATCATCATGTCTGACCTCCTACCCCTGGCAGGAAAGAGGATCGAGGTCAGGCAGCCCCAGCCAGGTGTCTATCAAGCCTCCTCTTGAAGACCTCCAAGTTAGGTGATAGTACCAACTCTCTTGGAAGCCCATTCCAGATTCTGGCCACCCTTACTGTAAACAATTTCTTCCTAATGTCTAACCTGAATCTACTGTCCTTTAGTTTGCACCTTTTATTCCTAGTTACTCCTAGGAGTGCTCTGGTAAATAGCACATCTCCAATTCCCTGTTGTCGTCCCTTGGTAAACTTATAGTCAGCTACAAGTTCTCTCCTCAGCTGTCTCTTGTGAAGGCTGAAGAGATCCAGATCCCTCAACCTCCCCTCATAGTGTCTTTCATGGAGGCCACTAATCATGCGAGTGACCCTCCTCTGAACCCTCTCCAGAAGTGTCCCTCTTGAAGTGCGGCACCCAAAACTGGACACAGGACTCGAACTGCGGCCTGACCAATGCCAAATACAGGGAAAGCATCACCTCCCTTGATCTGTTGGTCATGCATCTGCTAATGCACAGCAAGGTATGATTGGCCTTGTTGATGGCTTTGTTACACTGCCAGCTCGTGTTCACCATGGAGTCAACTATGACTCAAGATTCCTCTTAGCCACTGAGATGCTGAGAAGGTCATTCCCCAACCTATAGGTGTGCTGGGGATTCCTCCTCCTTAGGTGGAGTATCTTGCATTTATCTTTGTTGAATTGCATCCTATTTCATCCTGCCCATTGATCCAACCTGTCCAGGTTGGCCTGTATCTGCTCCCTGCCCTCCGGTGTTTTAACTTTGCCCCATAATTTGGTATCATCTGCGAACTTGGAGAGGGTGCTCTCCACATCCTCATCCAAATCACTGATGAAGATATTAAATAACACCAGAATGAGGACTGAACCCTTTAGAACCCCGTTGCCCACATCCTTCCAGGCCAAGAACGACTTATCCACCACCACTCTCTGGCTGCAGTCTTTAAGCCAGTTGGCCACCGACCTGACTATGTAGGCATCCACTCCTAGCTTCCCTATGAGAATAGGCAGTGAAACTGTGTCAAAGGCCTTCTTAAAGTCCAGGTAGATAACAGCCTCAGCTCTTGTGTCAAGGCAGTGTGTGACCTGGGTCATAAAAGGCTATAAGGTTTGTCAGCCAGGATCTACCTGTGATGAACCCCTGCTGGTTTCCTTTCAGCATCATTTCCCCTGATGGGCCTTTCCAAATGCTCTCTTTGATGATTTTCCAGTATTTTCCCAAGGATAGAGGTAAGACTGACTGGCCTGAAGTTACTTGGTTCTTCTCCCCTTCTCCCCTTCTTAAAAATAGGCACCACATTGGTCCTTTTCCAATCCTCACGGACCTGGCTGGAGCTCCATGAGTGCTCAAACAGCCATGCCAGTGGCTTAGCTATGACACTGGCCAATTCCTTGAGCACCCATGGATGGAAGTCATCTGGGCCAGCTGACTTGTGCTCATCCAGCCCCTCCAAGAGCTCCTTAACTAAGTCATCACTAACCTTGGGTGGTCTGGTGCCTTTTGGACATCTGTATATGCTCAAGGTGAGGGAATTCTCTTGGTCAGTACTTAGGAATACTGTAGCAAAGAACTCATTGAAGAGCTCTGCCTTTTTCCTTGCATCAATCACCAACTGTCCTGATTTGTTCTGCAGGGGCCCTAAGTTACTCTGCTCCTTCCTTTTGCTCACTATGTGTCTGTAGAAGGACTTTATATTGTCCTTAATTTTTGTAGCCAAACTAAGCTCCAGTCCTGCCTTGGCCTGCCTGATTCCCTGCAATATGCGCCAGAGAGGTGTATTCCTCCTTGGTGACTGCCCCCTACTTCCACTACCTATAAATCTCTTGCTTTTCCCCCAGTCTTTCCTGGAGTTCCCTGTTCAGCCAAGGGGGATTTTTTTATCCCCTTACTCCTTTTTCTGCATAAGGGGATAGACTCCTTTTGTGCCCCAAGGATCACCCCCTTGAGAAATCTCCAACCCTCCTGGACCCCCATTTGCTCGATTCTCTTGAGTTCCGCCACCTCATTGACTAGCCTTCTATGTTTACTAAAGTTGGCCCTTCTGAAGTCTAACTCTTTAGCCTCACTGGATATTTTTCCCACCCTTTGCTGGATGGTGAACTCTATCAAGTGATGGTGAACATCTCCCAGGTCACTGTGTACTCACAGGTTCTCCACAACATCACCTCCTGTTGTTAAGACCAGGTCTAGCAAGGCGCTACCCCTGGTGGGACTGGACACCACCTGGGTTAGGTGAAGGTCCTGCACAAAGTATAAGAACCTACATGAGTGGTTTGTTTTGGCCACCTGCTCCTCCCAGCAGATGTCTGGGTAATTTAGATCCCCCATGACCACTGCCTCCTTTGCCTAAATTGCCTCTGAGAGCTGCTTGAAGAATACCTCATGTAGCTCATCATCCTGATAAGAAGGTTTGTAGTAGAACCCCACTACCAGGGCCTTTTCCCCTGCCCCCCCCCCCCGCCAGATCCTGACCCACAATGCCTTGGTATTCCCCTCCTCTACCCCTATACATAGAGAGCTACACCCAATATTTTTGGTGATGTTGCTGATTTTAGCTCTGGGCATTCAGGAGACCTTTCTTGCCATAGGATTTGGTCAGCAGATCAACCCCTCCATGCCTCTCTGGAGTGAGTCACCTACCACAATAACCTGCCATTTCTTCTTCTGCCTGGGCAATGGTTCCCAAGCCTGCCCATCCGTGGTTGCAGGAATCATCTCCTCTGCATCCTCCTCAGCTGCCTCCTCCATCAAGGCTGCCAGGGTCCTGTACCTGTTCCCTAGATGCAATGGGAAAGCAGATGTTAACTCCTGCTGCCTGGGTCCAGAGGTGACAGTCTTCCACTCCTCTGCTGCAGATTCCTTTCATGGGGTTTCACCCATAGGCATCTGGATTTGTAAGGAATGGAAATACCCATCAATCTCAGTCTCATCCCTCCTGATCCACCTCAGCCTGCTCACTGCCTCCTGGAGTTCCCTCACCTGCTCCTCCAAGGCCTCAAGGTGAACACAAGAGGGACAGGTGAGGGGGCTCCCACTTTCCCCTACCACTGCTGATGGCAGGGTCCCTGTCAGACCACCCCTGCAGACAGGGGGCAGGGCTCCATCTGGGTGGGCGCCTCCAAGGAGTTGTGGGAGAGCGGCATCATTGGGGCAGGGTCCCTAGCAGCAGCACTCTGTGTCCTTACCTTAGCTTTCAGAGCTACAAGTCTTCATCACTCTCCTGCTGGATGCTCCTTCTTGTCTACTTCTGTGTGACCACCTTGTGCAAATGCCTGCACAAATGCAGGTGCACCCTTACAGAGCACACCTGTTTGTGCACTCTGTTCATCCCCATAGCTCGGAAGCGAAGCTTCCTGCCAGTTCACTTAAGAGGGCTCCAGGGGCCTTCCCCTCCAGATCCTCTGCACCTGTGCTGGCCCTCCACCCCACTTACCTTTAAGGATCTGCTGCTGCCTCCACTGCTGCTGGTAAGTCCAAGGGGCACACATGCATTGGATGCACAAGTGTGCCTGCTCTATTCTCAAGCCCTGATTGCTGATTGTTTGAACCAGCTGAGGCCCCTTAGGTGGGTGGCTTGTTACTAGCTGGATAATTATTTAGGCTGCAAGCCTGCGACCTGTTACAGTCTTTTCTTGCTGCAGAAAGGTATGACCCACCTTTGGTTAGAGGTGGGTGGGCAGGCTAGAATTGGGTGCTAGAACCAAGCCACCACTACTGCTCATCCCCAGGGTGCTCAGCTAGTTCTTATCCATATCACAGCATGAGGAGGCTGCCCACACCCAGCAATCCCAGATGCCAAAGCCTCATGTTTGAAGGCCAGAACCTATGATTCTACATGCCAGTTTTTGCCCTTGCACCATAGTGTGTCCAAGCACCAATATTTGCTTTTTCCCTCCCCAACACTGCAAAGGATACCAACAGGCATAATGAAAGATAAGTCCATGCTATTACATGAGATCCATATTTCAAACTACATTTCTTTATTCACAACAACAGCCCTTTCTACAATTTCGTCAATTGATTTAAAAAATAGCTTACCGTTAGTGCTCCTACATAAAAAAATGTTATTGCATTGCATAATGATATGGACCAGTTGTTGCACAAAGCGGTTCGTTTCTCTGGAGGCCTGCAAAAATCACAGACACACAAACATCAGCTGGTACAAAATGATGTATTTGTTTGCAAACAAGGTCAGAGTGGGGCATTGATGCCCAAATCAGCTTCTGACAAACTAATTGTGTTTGCAAGCGGAATTTATATTCTCTCTCCTGAGCACGTGTGCAGACACCGGAACTCTTACAGCTACTTCCATTTCATACAAGCATACATGTAGTTACATCATTACATACATCACATGTATAGTATAATTAGCTACTTAAGTATGCGGGGCAGAGGGGTAAATATGTAACAGCTTATTAAGCATGCCCAGAAACTACAACAGTTCGCCAAAAGTTCATACCGCAAGGCCACAGTCAATTGAATTCCAGCTTCTGCAATCAGCATGAGAAAGGCTAAGGCGGGTGAGGAGGAGAAAGGAGCCTTGGGCAGTATTTCTTTCTTATCAGGTGCAAGATGCAAGCTGCGCATTTCTGACAATATTCCATTTCTAACACAGTGATAAACTATATATTGACATACATAATAAGAAATAAGCTAAAACAATGCATTGGTCCATAGAAATGCGGACAAAGAACTTCCAATCTCTATGAAAAAGGGAAAAATATTACACAGAGTAGACTGAAAAGAAAATCATTGGGTTTTTAAAAAATAATTCATGGTTATTTTAATATGCAGATTTCTTAACACCTGCATGTCTTTAACTAAAATTGCACTCCTTTAAGCTTTTATCATTCATTATCTTGTGAGCAGAGCCCTTAAAACTGCTTAAATGAAATTCATCAGAAAACTGACATTTTCTGACTTGAGAGGTATGCTTCTTGTGGAGATAAACTCACTGCTAAAAAATATCAACTGTCATAAAAGTATCCCTTAATGATCCCCAAAGGTCAACTACCTTTCTGTCTTCCCAAAAATTATATGGCATTCTTGGTTCACTCAGGTTTTTTTTTTTTTAAATGTACATTTGACAAGATTCCTATCTTAGATGTTTACTTTGACTCTCATCAGGTAATCTTCACAGGGATTTATAAAAAAAAGTATCATAAGAGCTAGAAAATACTGTAAGTACCTGATGAAGGATCTTCTGTGACTCTATGAAGAAAAAAAACATAGTCCTAACAGGATTATTTTTTCAGGCATGCTGATCAGATGGCATCTTGTTTGTTTCATATACAACATAAACCATGGAATTCTGCATCTGTAATATGTAATTATTTGTAAATATGTAATTTCTCTCACTAGTTGTGTTATAGTGAATATGCATCGGTATTCTCAGGACCTTGTTACACATTGCACTTTGACCTGCTCTAATGTTGATTGGTGTTAGTGCTAGATTGAGTTTGGAGCAGCTACATGTTAAGGATAAAAACAATTCTCTGATTATTCCTCATGCAGAACTGTGACTTGCCACTAGAAGGCTGGTGAGCAGGGCCCTGAATAGGAACTACAGTTGTGAGTTGCCACAACAGGGCTAGTGAGCCAAGACTTCTATTCCAGCTCTGAGTGGGGGGGTGTAAGAGATGGGTAAAGGTGGAGGCAGAGACATGAAAGTGGCAGGTGGAAAGTTAATAAGATAGGGTTGGACAATAAAATGGGAGGTGGAAAAGAAATGGGGACCAGGAGAAGGGTGGTGAAAAGAAGGAAGTCAGCCACAGAAGGATAAAACAAAAATAAGTAAAAAGAAAACCAAAGATTTTAAAGAAAGTCTCATTATTTAATAAACTTGGATTTAGGATTGGGCTGTGGGGAGTGCTGGTAGTGCTTCCTGGTGGATGAGAGTGGCGAGGGAAGGTGCTTTTAGGGGAGCTACTGCCTATGGTCTGGCAAGGAAATCCCAGCTCATGAGGATCCCATCTGGCCCTCTACCTTAATCTCTCCCACTGATCCTAGACTCCACTCCTGGACCTGTCCAGCCCTGCAAACTGGCTAAGTGGCATGCATGAGCTCTTCAGGTTGTTTTTCATGGGGTTGCACCCATGGGGGCATGAGATGGGGAGTTGTGTTGGTGCCAGGACCACCCCCCTGGGCAGTAGAGTTCAGGGGGTAGAAGGTGTGTCCACACAGAACAGGAGGGTATGGGAGGGTACACTGTATTTTTGGGGTACTGGAAGATTGCAAATTTGGTGAGTCATCCGTGGGGGTGGCCACCCATTAATGGAACACAAGATGGGTAACACAGATCAGAAATAAACCTGCAGTTTAAGGTGCCCTAGGTGAGGTTAAAATAAGTTTCAGATGTTATTGTATGGACAATTCAGGGGTTAAAAGTTCCAAGAACTGTAGAATTCTAAAAAATTAAGGTTGGAAGAAATCTCAGGAGGTCATCTGCTCTAAACCCGTGCTCAAAGTAGGACTATCCCCAACTACATCATCCCAGCCAAGGCTTTGTCTACCCGAGACTTAAAAACACAAATGCTCCCCCAAGTACCATATCTCCCAGAGCACAGAAAAATGCATTCTAATAGGGCATTTTTCAAAGAGGTGAGTTAAAGAGATATGTCTTGAATACTTACTGGATGAAAAAACAGGATTTTTAAAGTTATTGTTAAGATAAACTGATTTAGTTGGGAATGAAACAATTAGACCCCATACTGAGCTTTATTTGGTACAGGACTAGGAAGATTGAAAAGTGGATCTAAGTCCTATTTGCATTTCTGCAGTCCTGGAATGAATCAGTGGCTGGCTCAGTTTCTGAAATAGAACATTTTTCAGGCCATTATAATTTATCTAGCTGTCCTTATCTGCATAGGTTCGTCACAGAAGTCAGACAGCAGCCAAACACAGGAGAAATTTTCTATTTGCCCAGGCATAGTCCATGGGCAAGAAGGGATGAGACAGGTGCCACTATTCAAGTTAGGCATAACCATAAGATTCCCCAAGGCAGAAGGAATAGCCCATTTATTAGGTAATTCAGTATTATTGTTACTTTGTGCCAATTGAAACAAAATAGAATAGGCCAGAAGTTTGAGAGAATGGGGTCTTTGATTAGTGAAGACTTGTCTAGAAAGGAAATATTTCTTGTTGTTCTTGTTATAATCTAAGCTGTAAATGTAAATAAACATAAATGTAATAATATAAATGTATAAATATAGTATAAATATAAATGTAATAATGCTACTATAAACACCAACACTTTTATTTCTGTATGACATTGAAATTTATACTTGGTATACATCTCTTGAAAAGGGAGTCAAGTCAAACTGGAAAAAGTCATGCTTACAATCAAATAAGAGTGTCTACACAAGGCAATGCATCTGAAAATAAAAATAAATTTCTACTTAATTAGTTCAACTGAATGAGGTAAATTCTACTGCACATTTTGCTCTTAGAATATCTTCTTCAATAGTTACCTGGTCATAGTCAGCATGCATCCCTCACTTAAGGTAAATCAGGACCTTGCTAATCCAAGAATAAACTAATATATATTACCATATGCATTTAAAAATGTATTAGCTATTATTACAAGCAAACTAGCCCGGTAAACCTAGAGTCACCCTTTTGCTTTCTGAGTTTTAGTATCCATGCTCAATATTTCAAATGTATTTGTAATTGGAATGGAATCTGTTCCATTAATGCCATGTCAGGATAAACAATTATTAGCTTTGACTGAGTATAACATTTCCTTTACCCATAAGAGTACAATTCTTTACAAAACTGATATGTCAGCATAAAATGATCTAAAGAAAGTATGAGCCTTGCAGCTTTATTTCACTGACATGAAATGAAGCTGAAGCAAACACACACTTTATATTCCAGGCCCTTTTGCCAAGAGTATAATTGTTTACATTTTATTTTTTGTATCATGGTCTATTTTTTCTTTACTTACTGTTCCATTTGGTTTTGAATACCTAGTCTTAGAGATCTATGTCTTGATCACCACAGACAGTCCTCCCAAAGCTTTGAAATCACAATACCCCCACCTCCTGTGTCAAATACTAATTTAGTAGAAGAGGATGTTCTCTGCTCAGTCTTAGTCACTAAACTCCTTAGAACCATGGATATTCTTAATATTTTTTTCTAAAATTATTCAGCTACATTTTTCCAACACAAAGCCCCAGTTACTTATACTTTCCATATTCTGCTCAGAATGTTTTATCACAATCTACAGTAATTCTTGATTAGCAAATCATTCAGCAGGACCCAACTGTAGAGTGTTTGGTTTGTTTCTATCTGTAGGGCAAGAATCCCTCTATTTTCTGAAGTGAAAATATTCTTAAATATGATCTTTCATAGGTGTATATGCCTCATTTCCCAAAAGCACTATGGCTACGATACCTTTCAAATGAATTTGAAATATAAAGTTTGAAAAGGTTTACACAAAACCATCTTCGGAGAAACTATTTATGCAAGTATTAAACTCAGTCAGCACCAGCATCATTTAGCAATATATGGTTGTCAGAAAATGCATACATACCCAATAGAACTGCATTCACAACAACACAAACCCAACGTCTAATGACTGAATCCTCCACTGCAACCACCTGCTTCCTTCTATCCTGTGATGTTCTTGATGCAAGAAGACACTACATCAGCTGGAAAGAGAGTCCCATCTAAGGGATGCTTTCCTTCCTTACCACCTCGTTGCTTTCTGCTCTTGAGGCTGTCATCTTCCTCAGCAGTCTAGGAGCTGCTACAGTGGAAGTGGGGCTGCTTTAAAATGTCCCTGAAAGTCTCATCTATTAGCTTGTCTGCTCCATATCTGCCACCCTAGTCTAAAAAGAATGTACTTTTCTCTCTCAGAACCCAGAGTTCCTGGCACTGGGTGCACACATATGAAATCTGCCCCCAGGGCAAGTAATCATACATGCTGTACTCAGGTAATCATACATGCTGGGTAGCTCCCATCCTCCTGCTGGACGTTCACCTGCATTTTTTTTAAGTATTAATATTTTTATTTGCTCTTTTATGACTTATTTATGAGTTTGCTTAGTTTAGAAACCTTGAATTTATGGATTGATCTGTTGTTTAAATTTCCTCTGCCCTAACTGCTGCTGAATAGTAAACACAGGGCTTAGGTATTGATACGTAAAGCAAGAACTAAATCCTAAAATTTAAGTTATTTCAGCTAGATACTAACATTAGTTACTCCTAATTAAAATGAACACCTTACTTTGGAGGCTCCACTTCAAGGAGTGGGTGGCAAACTGTCCTGTTTTCTCCCCGCTATTCATTCACTCCTCTGGGGCAATCCAGGGATCTCCTATTGGGTTCTCCTGGGTCTGGTTTGGCTCCCCCCCACATTAGGGCCTTCGTCAGTCAAAAAGTGATAATTGGTCTGCAGGCAGAACTAACCAACTACTTAGAACACATGGCCCAAACAACTCTCACCAAAGACAGACAGAACAAGCTCACTTACCTAATAGGAATGGGATCTGCTATCTGGCTCTTTTCCTCTTGCTCCTAGAAAACTACTTGCAATCAGCCCTGTTTGCTCTCCCCCGTTTGGCTGATGCCCTGGTGCTAGTCAGTGAGCCAGCAAATTCTCTTTCCATCTTCATGAATTCCTATTTTGAATTTCAATCCCACGAACACCGGAGCGCCTGATTGGTGGGTAAAGCAGCGGCGGGTAATTCAAACCGCCTCCTTTATAAACGGCGGTTTGACGTAGCTTCCGGCACTTGGAGGCCAGGAGCAGTGGGGAGAGGAGGGACACAGGCGCACGTGTGCCCTTCCCACACGTGTGCCTCCTTTCTGGACCCGGCGCGGAGGAGAGCGGAGGAGAGTGCAGCAGCGGCGAGCGGAGCAGCTGAGGGGGCAGCAGCAGCTGATCCCCCTAAGGTAAGTGGGGCTGAGGGACTGAGGGGCTGGCGCAGCTGAGCCGGATCTGGAGGGGAAGCGCCCCGGGTCCCTCTTAGCCGAGCCGGTAGGGAGCCGCGCTCCCGAGCCGCGCTCCCGAGCGCGCAAACAGGCGCGGTCTGTAAGAGCGCGCCGGCGTTTGCGGCGGCATTCGCGCCGGCGGGTGAGCAGGCGGGGCCCAGAGGCTGACCCCTGCTCTGCTAGTAAGGGCAGTAACTCCTGCGATGGTGTCGACACGGAGTTCTGCCAGGGCCCCTGCCCAGGGGGCGCAGCCTTCCCGGGGCTTGTCCGAGGCCTCCACCCAGACGGAGCCCTCGGGGGGGCTGCCGTCCTCCACCCCCCTGGCCTGCGGGAACTGCCCGGCAAGGTCTGGGGGGGCAGGGACTGGGGACTCCTGCACCTGTCCTGTAGGTATCCGCCTTAGGACCCTGGAGGAACGCGTGCGGGGGCTCCTGGAGGAGGTTAGCAGGCTGAGGGGAATCCGTGAGGCAGAGGAGGAAATTGATAGGTATTTTCTTTCTCTGCAGGGTGGTACGACTGAGGAGAGGGCAGACTGGGATGAGCCCTCCACTGCTGAGTGGCAGACGGTCTCCCGTGACAGGGCTATTAACCATGTTGCGGCACCAGTTCCTCCTGTCCATCTGGAGAACAGGTACGAGGCCCTGGCAGCCCTGGAGGAGGAGGGAGCAGTGGAAGATACCAGGGAGGAGATTCTGCGCACACAATGTCCTGTGCGGGCGGCGGGAGTCAAGAGGCCTAAGAGGAGGAAGCGTCGGGTCATCGTGATTGGTGACTCCATCCTGAGAGGTACGGAGGGCCCCATCTGTCGCCAGGATCCCTCAGCACGTGAGGTCTACTGCCTGCCCGGAGCGAAGATTCAGGATGTGAAGGGGATGCTCCAGTCCATCATCCAGCCCACCGATTATTACCCCATGGTCCTTGTCCATGTGGGTACTAACGATGCGGCCAGGAGAGCCCCTGATCACCTGATGGAGGACTACCATGCTCTGGGAGGTGTGCTGAGGGAGATGGGCGCACAGGCGGTCTTCTCTTCCATCCTGCCAGTGAGCGGTAGAGGCAGACACCACGAGATGTGCATAGCGGAGACCAACTGGAGGCTTCAGGAATGGTGCTTCGAGGCGGGCTTTGGCTTCCTCAGCCATGACCGGCACATCGTGATGAGAGACATGCTGGGATGGGATGGGCTCCACCTTTCCCCTAAAGGTAAGCGTGTGTTCTCTTCCAGGTTGGTGAACCTCCTTCGGCGGGCTTTAAACTGGGCTCGTCGGGGGAGGGGGAAGATGAGGGCGGAGGAGACGATGAACTACCAGGCCCAGCAACAGCCAGCGAGCCCAGACCAATGGTCAAAAGGGAGAAACAGGTAAGTGATGGGGGACGGGGCATTGCTGAGACTAGGGGGTCAGTGGGCACAACCGTTGGAGGCCTCAAATGCCTCTACACGAATGCTCGAAGTATGGGGAAGAAGCAAGAGGAACTTGCCCTCCTCCTAGCTGTCACCAGCCCTGACATAGTGGGGATCACAGAAACGTGGTGGGACTCATCGCATGACTGGGCGGTGAGTGTCAAGGGCTATAGGCTATACAGGAGGGACAGGATAGGAAGGAAAGGTGGAGGAGTAGCACTCTACATCAAGGAGGAATATACTTCCTCGTCAATTAGCAAGGGGGTAGAGGGGGGGCACTCTGAGGTGCTCTGGGTTAGAGTACAAGGCAGTCCAGGGGTGAGAGACTTAACGGTGGGAGTCTACTATAGACCTCCCAACCAGGGAGAAGAGCTCGACCAGGAATTCTTAGGTCAGCTTACAGAGGCAGTGAGGGCTAAGGATGTGGTCATCATGGGGGACCTGAACTTCCCAGACATCTGCTGGGAAGAGCAGTCAGCCAAGTCTGATCGCTCACGTCGGTTCTTAGCCAGAGTGCAGGACCTCCATCTAACCCAGGAGGTGCAGAGCCCCACCAGGGGAGACGCCTTGTTGGACCTGGTGCTGGCCACGGGTGACGACCTGGTGAGGGGGCTGCGGGTGATGGGCCACCTGGGAGACAGTGATCATCGCTTGCTGGAATTCACCATCCAGCGTAAGGTGGCAAAGGGCTGCAGCAAGGCAACAGCCCTAGACTTTAGGAGGGCTGACTTCAACAAGCTAAGGAGGATCGTTGGGGAAGCGCTGAGGACCCAGAGGGGAAGGGAGCCAGATGTCCAAGGTGAGTGGTTGCTCCTTAAGGAGACGATCCTCCATGCCCAAAGGGAGGTAATCCCAACAAGGGTCAAAGGGAGCAGGAGGGCACATAAACCCCCATGGCTCACTAGGAGCATCCGGGAATGTCTCCTTGCTAAAAGGGAGGCATACACCCAATGGAGGGATGGGGTCATCACCAAGAAGGACTATGTTACAGTCGCCCGAGGATGTAGGGGGGCAGTCAGGAAGGCCAAGGCAGAGATGAAGATAGGACTAGCTTCCCGGATTGGGGACAATAAGAAGTCCTTCTTCAAATACATAGGGGGTAAAAAGAGGGTCCCGGGTAATGTGGGGCCCCTACAGGACATGATGGGCAACTTAGTCGTCATGCCAGATGACAAAGCTAACATATTTAATGATTTCTTTGCCTCTGTCTTCCTAAGTAGGGACCAGTTCAGCCACCTCCCTGCTGGGCCCCCCTCGGGCCCCGGGAGAGACACGCCTGGGCCAGGGGTTAGCGAGGAGTTAGTTAGGGTACTTCTGGAGAGGCTGGACGTGTTCAAGTCCGCTGGTCCAGACGATCTTCACCCTAGGGTTCTACAGGAACTGGCCGAGGTCATTGCGGGATCCCTGGCGCGGCTCTATGAGCACTGGTGGTGCTCTGGTGAGGTGCCGGAGGACTGGAAGAGGGCCAATGTGGTCCCTATCTTCAAAAAGGGAAAAAAAGAGGACCCGGGAAATTACAGGCCAGTTAGTCTTACCTCAATCCTGGGTAAGCTCTTTGAAAAAATTATCCTGGCACATATCCAGGAGGGCCTTGCGGGGGAATGCATGCTCAGGGGCAACCAACATGGGTTCATCAGTGGCAGGTCTTGTCAGACCAACCTGGTGGCCTTTTACGATCAGGTCACCAAATCATTAGACGCAGGGGTTGCTGTGGATGTAGTCTTTCTGGACTTCCAGAAGGCTTTCAACACTGTCTCTCACCCTGTCCTCATCAAAAAGCTGGGAGACTGTGGTGTCGATGCCCACACGGTCAAATGGGTAGCCAACTGGTTAGAGGGCCGCACCCAGAGGGTGGTAGTGGATGGGTTCTTCTCGACCTGGAAGGACATGGGCAGTGGGGTTCCGCAGGGCTCGGTCCTCGGGCCCGCACTGTTCAACATCTTCATCAGTGACTTGGATGAGGGGATAGAAAGCACCCTGTTCAAGTTTGCTGATGACACTAAGATGTGGGGGGATGTGGGTGCACTAGAAGGGTGCAATAGGCTACAAGCTGACCTTGACAGGTTGCAACAGTGGGCGGATGAGAATAGGATGGGGTTTAACACTGATAAGTGCAAGGTGTTGCACATGGGGAGGAAGAACCGGCACCACACTTACAGGTTGGGAAACTCCCCTCTTGCCAGCACGGAGATGGAAAAGGATCTTGGAGTCATCATTGACTCCACGATGAACATGGGCCAGCAGTGTGGGGAGGCAGTCAAGAAGGCCAACCGTACCCTGTCATGAATCCACAGATGCATCTCGAGCAGGTCCAGGGAGGTGATCCTCCCCCTCTATGCGGCACTGGTCAGGCCGCAGCTGGAGTACTGCGTCCAGTTCTGGGCGCCACACTTCAAGAGGGACGTGGACGATATGGAAAGAGTCCAGAGGAGGGCCACTCGTATGATCAGGGGTCAGCAGGGCAAGCCTTATGAGGAGAGGCTACGGGACCTGAACCTGTTTAGCCTCCACAAAAGAAGGTTAAGGGGGGACCTTGTGGCCTGCTACAAACTGGTCAGGGGGGATCAGCAGGTATTGGGGGAGTCCCTGTTCCCCCGTGCGCTCCCAGGAGTGACCAGGAATAACGGTCACAAGCTGGCGGAGGGTAGGTTTAGATTAGATATTAGGAGGCGCTACTTCACAGTCAGGGTGGCTAGGGCCTGGAACCGGCTTCCAGGGGAAGTGGTGCAGGCTCCTAGCCTGGGGATTTTTAAAAGGAAATTAGATGAGCACCTTGCCGGGGTCATCTGACCCCGGTGCTCTTTCCTGCCAAGGCAGGGGGTCGGACTAGATGATCTTCCTAGGTCCCTTCCAACTCTAGCTACTATGAAACTATGAAACATTTTCAAGGTTTTAACTCTTCCTCTGGCATCACTATGCTTTGAAGCCATTTTGCATCAGATGGGAATTCCATTTTCTCTCCATCTCCAAGTCACACACAACTTTAAAAGGAGCATATGGACCACAGGAGTCCGTTTGGACCACAACTTTTTACTAAAGCAGGGGCAGCTATTATTTTAGCTGGAGGGCTGCTTAGTAAGTTTTGGTGAGCTGTTGAGAGCCACAAGGGTAGCCCCAACCCATGGCCACCATCTTGGGATTGGAAGTCCTGCCTCTAATCCCTGACCTTTTTCATCAGAAGTCCCTCCCCCTACCTCACAGAAGTACTCCTTTGGGAGAGGAGGGTTCCCATCTTGGAACTAGAAAAAATCCAAATCATATACTAAAAGTCAAACACCTTCTATAACATATTTTATTTTTATTACAAAAAATATTTTTGTTATGATTTGTGTTTGCATACTATATATAGAGGTAACTGCATAATAACTACAAAAATAAAGTCATACTTGTATATTTTGTGGGGGAGTTGTTGAGGATGGGGGTGTGTATGGTGGGATGTGGGGGATGGGGGCATTTGTGAAGGGGTGTGGCTGCGTGTGTGGAGGCAATAAGGTATGTTGGGGTGTATATGTGGGGGAGGTTCTGGGGGCAGGGTGTGTGTGTGTGTATTTGTGCGGTGTTTGTGGGGTGTGAGGGAGGATGGGGGGTGTGGGCACCTCCATACATTCCCCCCCAATAGTGCACAGGCCTCACCACTGGCAGCAGCAGTGGGTGACGGGCACTTGGGGTTCTCCTGACCTGCACAGGCACTGCTACCTGGTGGCATATGGCTCCAGCCAGTGCTACAAGTTGCAGCAAGGAGACAGCCAGGCCCAGCCCACCTCTATCACATGGTGCTTTGTATAGCACACATGCAGCTCTGTGCCATTGGGGGAAGTTCTGTGCAATGGAGACAGCTGCCTTTCCCCTCTCCCTGTCATGTAGGTCCTAGGACTCCACCAGGAAGCAGGGGGAAGTGCTCTCCTTCCCCTCTGGGCACAGGCTCCACACTGCCACCAGCTCGAGCCCCATGCTCGGCACTCCCACCCAGCTGCAGCTCCACCCTGCTCCCAACCCTGACACTTCTCTACCCAGTGCTGGGAGTGAATGAGAAAGTGGAGAAGCTGATCAGGTCTTCCAGTGGCTGCAGCAGTGGTAGCAGCAGCCCCACCTGGAAGCTGCATACTGGCTGGGCTGGGCCCTTCTGCCCATGAGGGTGGGAGCAAGGTGTGCAGGCTTGGTGAGGTATAATTAGTTGGTGGGCACCTGTGGGCCAGATGAAATTGCCTGGAGGGCTGGATCTGGCCCATGAGCTATATTTTGCCTATCCCTTTACTAAGGTATAGAGAACAGTGAGAAAGCCTTGCAGAATGTATGATTAAACATCCCCTAGTCTTGATAGGATCCATTGGCATTGGAGTTAATTGGCTATTGTGAGAGTTTCAGAATACTTGGTACATTATGAAGATAAATGTGGACTGGGATGGAGATCATCCTTATTTACCAAGTAGTCTTTGGATACATAGTTGCAGATATGTTTCACAGGGAGTTGAAGAGTGTTCCATTACAGTGTTCTAGTCTCAAAAGCATTACTAAACAGATAAGTTACTTCTAGTTTCACTTAGGTCCACATCCAAAAGAGAGGCTTATAAGAACTTCAGACATCTAACACCAAAATTTCAATCCAGGAATATGCTACTAAATGACCACTGAACTTTAGATGCACCTGAAACCACTGGACACCTCCCTTTTTCATCTGACATTTCCCAAGGCACCTTATTCCCAAGGCCCTGGTAAGTAACCCAGCCCCTCACAGGCTTACTAGGATCCAGAACTTAGGGAGAGGACCTTATAAATTTCTTGAGTAAAGATCAATTTTTATCAGAACATGCACACTGACAGTGCTGAATTCATAACAAACTTCTGTAGTGATGATATGGCAAGGTATTAACACAGCACATAAAGCTGTAGATTGTTATTCACTTGCTAATTATTATATTGAGTATTTTGTTGAGTATTTATTGAAAAGAATGCCCAAACTATGAAGGAATGAAAAGAGTTAAAAATTAGTTCTTTAATTGATGGGGATTGTGGTGGGGGGTAGGGGAGAGGATATTGAAAAGGTGGCAGAAAAACTGAGCAAAATAATAATCTTTCAAGAAGTCAACTTACCCTCAGAAAACAAGCATTGATTCATTTATACTTTTTATTGAGAATGTGTTTCATGGTAAAATGTCCAATTTTTAAAATTATATTTGTATATAAAGTAGCTGCCTACATTAGCAGGCTCTGCCACTTATCATCAGAAAAGAAAGAGTTTTAGCTAATAAGTACAGAAGCTGGCTGATGCAAAGAAAAGTAGAATCAAAATCAGGGGATGAAGGACTCGAAGTGGAAATATGCGAGTAAATGAACAAGATGCACAATAAAGGAATTCAGATTATATGTGAGCTGCAAAAATCCCCAAGGCTTTCCCAATAAAGTTCTCCTGGATGCTAAGCCAAATGCAACTCTCTTTTTGCCAATGAAAATAAAGCACCATTTGAAAAGTGGCATTATTTTCAACACAGTACTTTATAAACAATAAAACAAAATGTTAATTTCTTCCCAAGATTGCAATTTCATTACTAATGACATTTTCCCTCCATTTGCCCATTTTCTTATGTCAGAAAACAATGCTGAGAAATGTATTGATGGAAAATGTTCAATCCACAAGAACTGAAAACAACCGGTAGCTTTTCCTTATTTTGGTGTTAGTCCTGTTAACATGTTAAAATGCAAAAATGTAAACAGGGAGACAGATCTCCAGAGGGCTCATACTTCACACCCACTCTGTGTTAATATGGCAGAAAACTGTTATTTAATTACAGGTAAAGGATGTTTTTAAAAAGAAATTTAAAAAAATCTCCCCTTTACCCTGTAGTAAAAAGACCCAGTCTGTTGTGAGCATAGGTGTGAGTGTGCACATCTACACATGCAATTAGTGCAGTTAAATAAACTCCAGTGCAGTTTTGTGCCAGAGATTATTGTTCCCAGGCATACTATTTACACATGTGCCCAGGGCTTCAGCATGTTGAGCCAGGGTGGAGCAGCCCTAGCTTGGAGGGAGGGCCCTGGGGGTCAGCCTGCCAGCCCAGGGCTGCTCAACCTGGTTCTACATGCTGCTGAGGGACTGGCTGGGGTACAAGATGCTACAATTTGAGGCTAGCAAGCAGGTAACCATCTACATGTGCATTGTGGTGGAGTAAATAACTATGCCATAGGATAGTACAGGAGTGGGCAAAATACAGTCTGCGGGCCAGATCTGGCCTGCCAGCCTGTCAAAGATCATAGGAGCCAGGGGCAGTAGGACCCAGAGGATGCTTCTGGTAGAACCAAGCTGCTGTAGAAGCAAGGTCTTCCCACCCCCGCTCCTTTCCCCCAGCCAGAAGCTGGTGCCTAGCAGGCTCTTGGCCTTGGACCCTGGGGCTGTTTCCACCACCCTACACCAGAGTGAAATTCAGATAAGAAGGCAGGGAGGGAGGCAGGGGAGGATCTCAAGGGATCACCCCAGTCCTCAGGGTTGGGCCAGGCTGGGCTGGCTGCTGCGGTCCAAGAGGTATAGCTGGGAACTATGTGGTGCCCAAGCAGCTGGCAGGGGGCAGGGTGGAGGGGAGCAGCAACAGGAATTGTCAGGAAAGCTGGGAAATGGCTGTGGCAGGTGGGGGGGGAAGGGGCAGTGAGTGGGTGTGTGGAGCACAGTGACAGCTGGGTGGGAGCATGGGGCTTCCACCAGTGAGCCAGAGCTACTTCCAGTGGGGCCAAAAGCAGGGCAGGAGGAACGCGAAGCCCAGGCTGGTTCCCCACCTCCCTGCTGGTGCAGCCTGGCTTGGCTTCATAGAGCTCCTGCCAGCCCACACTGCACTCCTGCTGCCCTGCTGTAAGCCCTCTGATGGAGGCAGCAGGGTAGGCTGCACCTCTCACCCCCAGCACAGTGCTGGCTGGAGTTGCACCCACCAGGCTCCAGGGTCTGCACCAGGCAGGAGCTCCCTGAGCCTCCCCCACCCATGCCTGCTGCTGCTGGCAGTGGGGGTGGCCATGGGGACAGTGTGTGGGGGTCCCCACACCCCCAAAACTCACACATCCACACTTGGCCCCCACATCCCCCATCCCACATATAAACCACACCCCAGCATACCCTACATCCCCCTCCACACACAGCCACAGCCTCTCACAATCACCCCACACACTCCACCATACACACACAGGCACCTCCACACCCCATCTCAATGTTAAAGAGTAAGACTGCATTGTTGACTTATGATGCAATCCCTTCTATATACACTACACTAACACAAATCACAACAAATATTTTTGTAATAAAATTAAAATATGTTCTAGCAGGTGTTTGACTTCTAGTGCTTGATTTATTTTCTTTCTAGTTCTAAGATGGCAACCCCCCTCCCAAAAGAAGTATTTGTGGGGGTCAAGGGAAGGGATTTCTGGTGGCAAAGATCAGGGGTAGGAGGCAGGACTTCTGGTCCAAATATGATGTTCAGGGGGTGGGGCAACTGTCAAGGGGTGGGGCTACCTATGTGGCCCATGACACCTCACCAAAACTCATTAAGTGGCCCTCCACCAGAAATAATTGCCTGCCCCAGGATAGTACTTGTACCAGGAAGTACTATCCTACAGCAGAGTTAATTAATCTACTGTGCCCTAATACCAGTGCACATATGGATGGTTATACTTTACTGTGGGGCTAATTAGTCAACTCCACAGTAAAGCACACATGTAGATGCCCCCAGTATGAGTGTGTATTGGGGGAGAGAGAAGAAATGAAAAGGAAGGGAATAGAAGTCAAAATTGTACTTAAGAGACTTCTTTCTTTCTAGGATCTCCTCCCCCCCCTTCCACCCACCCCCCAAGCCCTCTCCCTCCCCCCACAAAGCAGATGGTCCTGTACTAAAATGCATGAGAATCTATAAAGGGTCAACATCATCCTTGATGGCTTTCCAACTCTTGATCTGGGCCTGAAATATCCAGCATACCTCTGTAGGTAGGTAATAAAGTCTTTAGCTATACTTTATAGATACATAGAGTTGAAAGGAACCTCAGTGGGACATTTAGTCTGACCTCATGCCCCTGGCAGGCAAGAAATAGTCATCAACCCTGGGGTCATGTGATCCCAGCCAGGTGCCAGTCCAGTCTCTTCTTGAAGATCCCCAAAGATGGGGTGAGCATCACCTCCCTTGGGAGCTTATTCCAGATTCTGGCAACCCTGACTATGAAGAACTTTTTCCTAATGTCCAGCCTAAACCTCCTCTCTAGTAGCTTAGGGCCATTATTCCTTGTTGTTCCAGGGGGTGCCCTGATGAACAGGTTGTTGCCTAATTCATGTTGCTCTCCCCTTATGAAATTGCATGCCACCACAAGGTGCCCTCTCAGCCTTCTCTTGGTGAGGCTGAAGAGGTTAAGGTCCCTTAGTCTTTCCTCATAGGGCCTTCCCTGCAAGTCTGTAATCAGGTGAGTGGTTCTTTTTTGGACCCTCTCCATGTTGCCTGCATCCCACTTGAACTGTGGAATCAGAACTGGACACAGTACTCCAGCTGTGGTTTGACTAGTGACACATGGAGGGGAAGAATCACTTCCCTGGACCTGTTTGCGAAGCACCTATGGATGCATAAAAAGGTGCGATTGGCTCTGCCAACTGCTTCATCACATTGGTGACTCATGTTCATCCTGGAGTCAATAGTGATTCCAAGATCTTTTTCTGCCTCAGTGGATCTGAGAAGGTTGCCCCCCAGCCTGTAGGTATGATGGCAGTTCTTCCATCTTAGATGCAGCACCTTTCACTTGTCCTTACTGAATTGCATCCTGTTGCTTTCTGACCACTTCCTCAGCCTGTCTAGGTTGGCCTGGATCTGGTTCCTCCTCTCCAGGGTGTTAGCTGCACCCCATAATTTTGTGTCGTCCATGAATTTGGACACGGTGCTTCCCACCCCCTCATCCAGATCACTGATGAAGATGTTGAACAGCACTGGCCCTAGAACTGAGCCCTGAGGGACTCCACTGCCCACATCTTTCCAGGCTGACACCAACTCATCCACTATCACCCTCTGAGTGCAACCCTTGAGCCAATTTGCTACCTAGTCTACCGTGTAATCATCCAAGGCAAATCCCCTCAGTTTATTTATAAGGATGGTATGGGTTACCATGTTAAAGGCCCTTTTGAAGTCCAGATAGATAACATCCACCTCAACTCCAGCAACTAAACAGTTGGTGGCCTTGTTGTAAAAGGAAATTACGTTAGTCAGGCAGGACCTGCCTACTAAAAACCCATGTTGGTTACCCTTCCACATCACATTAGCCAGCAGGCTCCCACAGATGTGCTCCGTGATAATTTTTTCTAGGATTTCATCAGGGACAGAGGTAAGGATGACTGGTCTATGGTTCCTTGGGTCCTCCTTCCTCCCCTTCTTAAAGATTGGGACAACATTAGCCCTCTTCCAATCCTCCGGAACCTGACCCGAGCACCAGGACTCATATATCCTTGCCAGTGGATCATCTATGACCCTGCTAATTCCTTCATTACCCACAGGTGGCATCCTTCTGGTCCCAGTGATTTGAATATGTCCAGTCCCTCCAACTGTCCTTTTACCATGTTGGCACTGACCATTGGTCAGCTCATGTTCCCTTTGTTGGTGTCCATGATGTATGTTGACGGTTCATCTAGATTCCCATTTAAGATGACAGAGGCAAAAAACTTATTGAAAAGCTCTGCTTTGTCCCTGCTATCCATCACCAAGGTCCTCTGCCCATCCTGTATGGGTCCTATGTTACCCTGCACCCTCTTTTTGCTCCCAATATACCTAAAGCAGGACTTTTTTATTGTCCTTAATCCCTGATGCTAGCTTCAGTTCTAGAGCTGCCTTGGACTTCCTGACTGACTCCCTGCAGGTGCAGGCCAAAGAAGTATACTCCTCTTTGCTAGCTACCCTCCACTTCCACTTTATGTATCCCTTTTCTTTTGCCCTTAAGGTATCTTGGATGCCCCTGGTTAGCTAAAGGGGCTTCCTGGCCCCCTTGTCCCCTTTCCTCTGCTATGGGATTGACTCACTTTGAGCCCAGAGAATGGTTTCCTTGAGGAATGTCCACCTATCCTGGACCCTCAATGTATCTACGTTCTTAGCTCCTAGCACCCTGCTAACCAATCCCCTGAGTCTATTAAAGTCAGCTTTTTTAAAGTTTAGCACCCATGCTGGGTATAATGCCCACCCTCACTGGATAGTGAATTTAATCATTTAGTGATCGCAGTCTCCTAAGTTGTCTTGAATCTGCAGGTCATCCCCTATGGCCAACACCAAGTCGAGCAAGGTGTTGCCCCTGGTGGGACACCTTACCTCCTGTGCTAGGTGGAGGTACTGAATACAGGTTAAGAATCTGAAAGAACTTTGGGAAGTGGTATATTAGAACAATGAGCCCCTAAGTCTGTGACAAAAGCTTACTTGAAGTAACTGGGGAAAGCTGCAGGTCCTTTCCATTTCCCAAAGAGAGAGGGATGAGATGTTTATGTACATGATTGCATCTACATTCAGATATAGAGGAAATGATGCCTACCACCTCCACCCCATGCCTACTACAAGTTACAACATGGCAGCATTCTTTAAAACCTAAATATCCCTGGTTGCCAGAGTAAGAACAAATAATTGTATTGGATTTTATTCTTAGTCATGTAAGTGAATAATTTTATGTTTAAATTAAAAGAACACTGAAAACCCAGGAAACTGATGTTTGTTCTTCTTTCTCTATCAGACTTTCTTTCCCTAGTCATCTTTTCCCAACCCCCTACTTACATTTAGATGAAAGTGAAAAACTGCTGCTATACTTCATTAGTGTTTGTACTATTTTGTTCTCCCTGCGTTATTTACTTTTGGTAAATGTCAGGCATTAAAGGCCACCAACATCTATTAATTAACAGTTTAATTGAAATTGTGAAGAAATTATGTAACTGAATACCTGGGCTCATTTTTTTCACACAAGTTTAGACAGACTTAAAAGTAGAAGAAAAAAGTGCAAAGGAGTGATGCATTTTGGCCTCATGGAGTCAAAAATGCCCTAAATTAAGACATAACATTAAATAAAGGTTTCCCTAAAGACTCATGTTGATTTCAGTAGGGACAGCTACTCATATGAAATACCAAGAGGCCATTCAGTTTATAAAAATGGTGCAGTTATATTATTTTGAACTCTAATATAATTATTATATTCTAACGTAAACAATTGTTTGGTTGGGCCAATTCTTGGATAGGAATGTCAGGCAATATTTGAGTTTATATTTATTGGAACACTTATGACAGAGTCCCTTTAACAGATCCCAGATGTCCAGAGGGTTTGTACCTTAAACCTTTGCTGTGTTAATATGCCAGTTGTTTTCAAATAGAAATATTACAAGAGCATTAAGGAGACAAAATGCGACTTAATGTGTCTAGTTCAGTTATTCTCATTAAGGGTGCCATACCACCCTGGGTTACCTTAAGATCCTTTCAAGGATCCAATGGAGTGCCATACAATGTTTGCTCAGTTATGTGTGCAAACATAATCACGGTGGAACTACAATTTTGAAAAGCTGAGTGCCGGTGATGTGGCTCATCATCACATATAACACAACACGTAATGACAGTTCTTATTCAGGCACACAAAACAAAATCTAGCCTTCCTGAACAGCTTGCCAATGCCTCCAATACTTCACTTTCAGTCATTTCTACACCTGAGTTAATATTACCACACCTGAGTTAAAGTTGTTCACAAGATCTAAAAACAGTCTGCAGGACTGTGAAATAGAAGACATAAGTTACCAGGAATGGGTAACAGACAGCAGCTCTACAGGAGAAAGTATAGCTTGAATAGTGAAACATCAAGACCATTAAAAAGGAGAGAGGGTTGTTAACATCTGTGGAGTAGAAAGAGATTAGCAGGTGTCATAGACATGACAATGAGCTCTGAAGTCAATTGATTCAACATTGCCTAACTAGAAATGCTGCTGCCACTGCTAGGCAGCTTTTTTTTTTAAGTTTGGTTGGAGCAGGAATTAAAGTGGGGTGCAGGTTCCTTCCTCCCCTCCCAGATCCACCCCTGAATATGATTCACAACATAATCCCAGAAATTTAAAATGGGAATTTATAGTGTTAAAAAAATTCACTCCTTCTATGTTCTTACAGAGATCTTGGCAGTAGAATAAAGACATTAAACACATTAACATAAGCAGCAGCAGTGCAAGGTACAAGTAGTACCTGACATTTTATGTGCTTGGTTTTCAATAGATTTTAACTTAGTTTGGCTCATCAAGCCTTGAGAACCACATGTAGTAGAAAGTGTAGCCAATTGCTGATGACATATCCTTACAAACTATGATAAAAGTGGCTTTGGAAAGGACATGACAGATATCACATTATTAGATAGGCCAAGGATCTCAGGAGTTAAAAAAAAAATAAAGATTCAGTCATCCCCAAAACTCACAGACTATGTTGTGGAAGCCCATCCCATTGCAAATGGTGCAGTTGTTGTTAGATGCCTTATGGATAATTACCAAGTCCCTGACCTTGGAGAAAGAAATACAGAGTTCCACTGATGTAAACTATACTTGATAAAAGCTGAGGTGTCTACATTGATGGATCTATTTGCCAATTCAGGCTAGATTGCCAAATTGCCTTTGAGTCTGACGTTCCTGAGATCAGCCTTTTTACCCTCAGGAGCCCATGAGAGTCAAGGGTTCCCATGCATTCCTAAGGCTGGAAGCCTTGACTAGCCTGGCCAGGCACCCAATTTAAGGCATGAGGGGAATCAGCCAGAAAATTACTACACACATTTTGTGACTTATTCCTTTAGCTATCATGCCATTAATTGTAACAGGTGGCCAAGTTATATCGAAAGATGTGATTGAGTATAAAGTCTTAAGTGTAATGTCTGCCAGGCGCCTGTACAAACTCTCAGAGTCTTGTCACATAGTAACTTTGGGCAACTTCTGGAGCTCTTAACCCCTGGATTGTCTGTACCTGAAACTAGTTTTAATTACTCTTTAGGTAGCTCAAAGTTATGCCACTGTGGGAATGGATTATCTTTGATCCATGTTACCCAGTTCATGTTACACTAAAATATAGCCAATTGAGGCTACACCTTAGTGTGAACCTCCCACCTTCCCACCCATCGACCCTCACCTGCTAGCCTATATTAGACTCACTGCTCTCCCTACCCACCCCTAACACCCCAGAACACTGTTCGCTGCTCCCCCTGCCCTACTTGCTTTCTTGTGGCTGCCCCCACTGTCTGTCCCAGGAATCATACAGAGAAGAGTTAATCTGCATGTCTGGCTGATGCTGCTGCTGCCCTCTGGGTGGGCTCAATCTGAAGAAAAATAATAGCCTGGCAGAAGTGATGGCAGGGTTCAAGCAAGCAGGTTAACCTTTCCCGGCCTACTGCCCTGAGACAGTGCAGGTAGCCACAAGTAAGCAGATGAGGTAGGGTGGGGGGAAACACGGCGGGGCCCTCAGAGAAGGAGAAGTCCAGAATGGGAAGGGGGGGGGGGGTAGCAGGATTCTTACCTTTAGATCCTCCAGGCTTTCACTGGTCTGAACGTGTGACTGCTCCAAACATGAGCTAACACTAATAGCAATCAATGAATTTGTGCAACTCAAAAAGTAAGGTGTAACAAGAACCTCAGCATTCAACTTGGTGGATACACAAGAAATAGGCACATGAATCACAAGGATTTACTATATTCAAGCACTGTATATGTTAAACTGGTACTGAATTAGTGACACAAATACCAATAACCTTTACTAAATTCTACTACTGCAGAATTTATGCTAGAATTTATTATATAAAGTTGCATACTCTGTCTTTAAGTGCTGCTCTGTATAACCATAATTTTATCATTACAGTTGTTCATGAAATATATATTACTACTTCATAAACCATACTATTGTATTGGAAGCTTAATTTACTTCCTTAAAGATTTGAAAAATAAGTGGAAAGATGCTAATTTGTAAATGATAAAATATATTCTAAAAAAAACCTGAATAATTTATCGTTCAGAATTAACAGATTAACAAATTGCACTGTATCTTCTCTGAGCTTTTATACATCAGCTATCACAATCAGATATGTTTTGCTTATTAGGCTGATCTTTAACGATGCTGACTCAGCAGATGCTAATGAGATATTAGACCTTAAACTTTCTTGATTAGATCCAAGTGTTAAATCCTGTTAATCTCACTGGGAATCCACTGAATGTATACTGACTTCTAGTGAATGTTTCATACTTTTCTTTCTTCTTTTGCATAGCAATAGCATGCTTTGGATATATAAAGCTGAAGAAGTATATTCTCTAGAGATATGAAAATGTCCTTGCAGGTTCTCAGACAAATCCAGGCACCATCAAGGGTATAGCTACAAAAGTCTTAAGTAAAAAAGGAAAATATATTTCTTCCAGTGTCTTGTTACTATTTTTAGGTTCTCAACTCCAGAAATACTCAAAATGTTCTTGATCACATGTATAGTTGTACTAAATGAATCCCCAGGGGTGTGGAAATGTGCTCCTGATAAGCAATTAAATGCTAGATTGCTTGTGAGATGCATAATCATATTTCTGATAGTTCATTCACCCGTACAAGCAGGATGTGTTAAGCTTACAGCTATACTATTCAGATTTGGGACCCTAACTGTAGACACTTGATTATGAAAATGTAGGTCTTTGCAACTTAACCAAAGCTATACATAGAATGACTGAAGCTTGTCATAACTAAGATTAATGTTATTTCATTCCACTGGATGCTGCTTTTCCTTGTGGTCATGGATCAGGCTGACCCTTCGTCTGGTACTTGATCCCATAGTATTGACATTTAGCACAGACATACTAACTTGGCCAAAGTCAAAGACCTTGAAGGGAACCTGGATAAGACTATTCTCAGTGAGTAGGATATGATTTGAGTCTTTCAAAAATCTGAAAACAAATACCTATGCCCATATCCTCCCCTCCCCCAACACCCGATTATCTGTGAAAGAACAATAAATAATTCATGACTTTCAGGATAAAACTGGAAGAAAATTTTCAGTGTGCAATTTGCTTGTCTTCTTTTAATTGATAGGGCATTCTTCTCAGACACAGAAGATGAGTTGAATCCCCTAAAACTAAGATGGGAATTCAGTTCAGGTTTACTACTTAATTCGTTCTCCAACTGTTAGGTACTACATAAAAAATGGATACCACCACCACTTTTGTGTGAGCTCCCCTCACTCCCTTGAAAATATGGCTATAATCATCTACCCTTTAGAAGAATGTTCTATACTGTGGATCCCAAATGAATGGAGGCTCCTCCCTGAATGCATCTGAAATAGGTAGGTTTTCAAGGGTTCATCTGCTCAATGCTTCTTATTAGCTAGCTCTAGATGGCTTCCTGCTCAACTGCTGGCTGATTTGGATCCTATTCAAACTAACTCTTCCCAAGCATTATAGAGTCTACACACCCAACACAGATTTCTGAATTCTATTTTACCTTCTGTGGCCATGAACTTAAGATTTTTATTGGATTGAATCCCTAGTGATCTATTTGTATTCATTTCAATTTTCAAAGCTATCTCATAAAAATAAAGTAGTAAAAATCTTGTTTTTATTTTTTAAATTAGAGAAATTCTTCTGTACTTTTCAAGAGTCCATAATTTAGGTCATAAACTTTTCAGACCTTCCTTCAAAGGTTGTCTCTGGTCTCTTTTCCTGTTTCCCAATGCCCTCCTGCCCTTTTACTAAAATCATGTTTTGAGTGGGTTAAATATATGTGGGACACATGAATAACAGGGGACAGATGAACCAAAACTAGAGTATGTAAATGTGGTTTAGAAGAAAAAAGGGCAAAAGGCCAGGCTGTTACTTAGCACTGAGTACTCAAAGAGAGGGTTCAAAGACAATCCTGTTTCTAACTAGCCTATAACTAGGTCATTTTCTACAAAGCCAGCCTCAGTCCCTGTTTCCCAGTGCTGTTTCAGTGCTAATTCCCTCTTTTGTGCAGAGGCTGATAACATCTATCTGGCTGGTGGGGGGTGGAAGCAAGAAACAGCTTATTGGTCAAACAAGGAGGAAAAAAGAATATTTTTCAAGTCAACGAAGTTAGCCTGCTATAAAAATAGTCCAAATGAGAAGAGTATCTAGCTGGTAATACCATGAAGGTAAAATCTTTCCTAAATGCTGTAGTAGGCCTCATACACAACAAAAGGGCCAGAGTAAATTGATAACAGTAATGCACTGCATAGTCTGACCATTCAGATTTATGAAAGGAGAAGTCATTGTAATAGCATTAGTTAATTTTTAAATTGCCCAGTGCAAATTGATACAATGAAGGTATATTATAAATTGCATGGTTCCTGAATTAAGAGAAGATGTAATTTCCTAGTTGGGGGGAAAAAAAAATAATTACTAAGTTAATTTGCAACAACATGAAAAACAGTACTAACAATGTGCACCTGTAAGAGGGGCAGGTGCTAAACAAAAGGAACTATTATTTTGTTAGATACGAAATGAAGAGAAAAATTAAAAGATTTTCAGAACTCAAAATGAACTGATTATGTACTGAAAATGTGATGTGTTTTTGAAAAACATTAGGAGGGGGAGTATGTATATTGTATGTCAAGGTACAGTATATTTAGTGTTTCTTCATGCCACCTAATAACATATGCTAGGGGGAACAGAATCCCAGCACAGATAAAAAAGACCTGCATAATGTAATCAAGGATAAGACGGCAGCATGTATAAGGTATATTATGAAACAGGTAGAACCAGAAGTGAGGGCTGGAAAGATAACAGAATAGAAATAAGTGAAGATAACAAAACCAAATACAGAATGAAAATAAACTGCAAGAGAGATCAAGATAATTAAGATTTTTTCCCCCTGAAATATATAAGAAACCAGAGATTAGTGACAGCTCAGTTTGGAGAGACAGTAAAAATAACTGACAGTAGCAGCATTCATGATAATAACATAAATAAATTAATTATTTCAGTATTCATAAAGGAGAGTAAGGGATCAGTGTTAACAACAGAGAGAAATTCTCATGTGAAAAAGAAGAAAATGTCTCAAAAGAAATAAGTATGATGCTAAAAAACAGTGGTAAATAAACTACAATATATAGAAAATGAAGACTACAAGGAAGATATCAATCTGAAACTCAAAAGCATTTTGTTGACAACAAATCTTGACAGTGTATAGATGCTTGTTCAATTGAGTGCTCATAACAACACAAAGGGGCTTTAGAAAGCTACTCTTTGTAAATCAAATGTGGACGGGCAGATTAACATTTCTGCTAAATGAGTTTTGAAAGCTTGACTGAAGAATTTAAGAAAAACTATACAAAATATGAAACAAGACAAAAGCCATATCATAATACTCTCCCCAGGTACAGGAAATGAATACTGTTCTCACTTTATTTGTTATTTTCTATTAACTTTATAAGATTTTTCAAAATCAGTTGTATTCTGTTATCATCTATCTTCTTTAAATTATATACAACTTCTGAACTATACATGCATCCCAAAATTTCCAAACTTCATGATGATTTGTTTTGACAGAGATGAAGGAGACCTAAGATTCCTTGGGTTTCGGGGGTTCATATCAGACTTCTTCTAGGGGTTCATATCAGACTTCTTCTAGATTAGGATTGGCAACAGACCACCTTTTGGGGTGCTGGGGATGCACTTCATGGTGACATCCATCACAGTTGACTTATGGTTCAGGTGTGCCTCAAAGTGCTCTTTCCATTTAGCTTGGATAGATTCATTGTCTTTGGGGTACATCAAGCCATCCTCTGCTTGCAGGAAAGTAAAATCGTGGGACTTTGGACCTTAGATTGTTTTTGTTGCTTGGATAAAGCTTTGCACATCATGCTTGTTAACATAGAGCTGAATTTCCATGGCTTTACCCTACCACTACTGGCTTTTGATTTCCTGGATCCTCCTTTGAGCTTTGGTTTTGAGGATCTTATATGTCTCCTTCTACTGAGATGAGGCGTCATCTTGCCAAGCAGAATAAGCCCTTCTTCTCCTGACTTATGAGGGACTGGATCTCAGCATCACTCTCATCAAATCAGTCTTGGTGTTGATGGATGGTATAGCCAAGTAGTTGCATGTTATCAAGGAAACCAAGACTAAGAAGGCTTCTGCATAGCATATCAGGCTTGATGTATTTGTAGTGAAAAATTGGTACTGAAACACCACAAATTGATTGTACAGATTTGCAACAACAAGGAGATCCTTAGGAGTCTGAGAAATGCCAGCATTATGACTCTGTAAGAAAGGAGATACTTTTGTGAGGGGGAACTATTGAGGTATCACCTACTTTTTACATGAGGGAAAAATCCTTGCCTACATCCTCTTGAACTGTCTTCTACCTGTTGCTGAGGAAGCTTGTTGCAATCTCATTGTGGTTTCAGACCACCCCACAGCTTGATTGACATGATCTTAATTTCCCACCAAGTCCAAGAAAAGTCTCAAGAACAACATCGGGACCCATTATGGTCTTCACTGACCTCACTAAGGATTTTGATTCTGTCAGTTCCAAAACCTTGCAGAAAGGACTATCTAGATTTGGATGCACTGAATAATACATCAAGGTCCTAAGGCTCTTCCACAACCAGATGACTATGACTGGTGTTTTTTAGTGGATCAGAGATGGATCTATGTCAACCAAACTCAGGTCAAGCAAGGATGCATCATAATCCTAATTCTTTTCTTCACTTTTTTTTACCATCAGCCATCCTTGACCTTCCATCTGCTGGCAACTGCCATTCTCATGCACACTGAGAAACACCTCCAGGCTGAACTGGTTCTCTTTGCAGGACTTCAGACCTCTCTTTCAACACTGAGAGACTAAAGCACTCTATCAGTCTGTTCCTGGCCCTGAATGTGACCCCCCTCCCCCTCCACATTACTATCAAAGGAAAGATAAGTAATAGAGTACTTTTCTTACCTCAGTATCCATCTCTCTCAGAGACTAAAAACTGATAAGGAGATCTAGCACAGGATCTTGTGCACAAGTCACCTCCTTCAGGGAATTACTTTGGTGTGTTTTTATTTATCAACTTCTCTGGAAAGACACCAAGATACAAAAAATCTACAATGCAGCCATCATCCCTACTCTCATCTATGGATGTGAAATGTGGGTGACCTACCATTGTCATCTCAAGAGCCTGGGGAGGTATCAACAACAATGCCTCCAAATATCCTCCACATCAAATGGGGAAATCACCACACAAATGCAGCATCCTTGCTGAAGCCAGCAATATCAGCATTGAGTCGGTGATCGTCAAACACCAAGTTCACTGGACCAGACATTTGTGAAGATGCCTGACACTCAGTTCCCAAAATAGGTGCTTTACTCACAGCTTAGTTGTGGCTCAAAACCTTAAGCTGCCAGAGGAAATGCTACAAGGACAAATTGAAGGCACATCTCAAGAAAATGAATGCTGACATTAAGAGAAGAACTATCTGGTAACTGGCTCCAGTGGTGCAGCAACCTCAACCAAGTGGCAGCCCACTTGAAGGTAAATTGTTTTGCCTTCAAAGCGGAGAAAAGAGAGAGGAGGAAGAAAAATAATCTAAATCTCAGCTTGTGGCCTGCTGTCCCCCAAAAGAAAGACCTGAAACTTTTGCAGACAGATCCATGGCTCAAGGATTGGACTCTTCTAGTAAATATCATCCCTGAATCAAGGGATTACTGATGATGGCTTCTGAGGTACTGAAGTAAGTACATAAACCCAGAGAAATACACAAAATCATAAAAATAGTATTATGTGGAAATATATCTTGAATTATAAACCAACCAACATTATGAGCATATTGACACCTACTAAAGACCTTGTTAGAAAATGTCACATTGAAAAAATATTATATCTAAACCTGATGCAATATGCAGCCCTGCACAGGCAGAGGGAAAACATTTATTGGCACATTCCCAACAGCTACATATGCAAGCATTATAATGGCTGCCTGGTCCTGGGCATAATCATAAATTGCATCCAACCAGAGAGTTTAGTTGCAACGTGGTAGAGCTACTCATAGCAGTGTCACTAGAAAATAACATCGTGTTGCAACCTCTAGCATAAGGCAAATTTAGAGCATTTAGAAACCCAGCTCCCACTGCCTTGTGGGTATTCTTTAGTTGGAAAAAGGCTAAGATACATCACCCTGACAGAAACGCATCCTTGCTGAGGCATTAAGCAGTCAGCAACAGCTTTAATTTGCTGTTCTCTGGCGCAAGCTACATGCTGAAGGTCTTGGTGTGATCTATATTGGCCAAAAAGATAAAGCAACTTACATGCTAAAATATTTGGACTCTGACCCCTCGGTTCAATTTCAGACTCTAATTTATGGAAAATGACACTAATAAATGATGATGCAAGAGATTATGCTTAGGGGAAATTAACATGGGTTTGTTAGAGGCAGATCCTGACAGACCAACCTGGCGGCCTTCTACAACCAGGTCACAAAAGCCTTGGACACAGATGTTGCCATGGACGTAGTCTTTCTGGACTTTAGGAAGGCCTTCAACATTGTCTCTCATGTCATCCTCATTAAAAAATTAGGTGACTGTGGTGTCGATACCTATACAGTCAGATGGATTGCTAATTGGCTGGAGGGCTGCACCCAGAAAGTGGTGGTGGATGGGTTGTTTTTGACTTGGAGGGACGTGGGCAGTGGGGTCCCCCAGGGCTTGGTCCTCTACACAAATCCTCATAGTAGGGAGAACAAGCAGGAGGAACTTAACCTCCTGCTAGCTGACACCAAACCAGACATAGTGGGGCTCGCAGAAACATGGTGGGACCCAACGCACAACTGGGTGGTGAATATCAAGGGTGATAGGCTGTACAGGACAGGGAGGAATGGTGGGGGTGTGGCACTCTACATCAAGGAGGAATACACATCCTCAATGAGTAGCACTAGATCAGAGGAGGGGCGCACTGAAGTGCTCTGGGTTAGAATACAAGGAAATCAAGGGGAAAGGGACTTAATGGTGGGGGTCTACTACAGACCACTCAACCAAGGGGAAGAGCTAGACAGGGAATTCTTAAGTCAGCTCACAAGAGGTAGTCAGGTCTAAGGATGTGGTCATCATGGGTGACCTGAACTTTCCAGACATCTGCTGGGAAGAGCAGTCAACCAGATCTGACCACTCACATAGGTTCCTAGCTGAAATACAGGACCTCCATCTAACCCAGGAGGTGCACAGCCCCACCAGGGGAGACGCCTTGTTGGACCTGGTGCTGGCCACGGGCGACGACCTGGTGAGGGGGCTGTGGGGGTTCAACCACCTGGACAACAGCGATCATCACCTGTTGGAACTCACCATCCAGTGCAAGGTGGCAAAGGCCTGCAGCAAGGCAGCAGCCCTGGACTTCAGGAGGGTGGACTTCAATAAGGTAAGGAGAATAGTCAGGGAGGCACTGAGGTCCCAGAGGGGAAGGGAGTCAGGTATCCAAGAAGAGTGGTCAATTCTTAAGGAGATGATCCTCCAAGCCCAAAGGGAGGTAATCCCAACACAGATCAAAGGGGGCAAGAGGCCACAAAAGCCCCCATGGTTCACCAAAAGCATCCAGGAACATCTAGCTAAGAGGGAGGTGTACACCCAATGGAAGGGAGAGGCCATCAGCAGGGAGGACTATACCTCGGTTGCTCAGGGCTGCAAGGAGGTGGTCAGGAAGGTCAAGGCCGAGATGGAACTGGGACTAGCTACCCAGATGAAGGACAACAAGAAGTCCTTTTTTAAATACATAGGGGGCAAAAAGAAGGTACCGGGTAATGTGGAGCCCCTGCAAGACATGCTAGGAAATTTGGTCATCACACCAGATGACAAAGCTAACCATTTAATGACTTCTTTGCCTCCATTTTCCCTAGAAGGGAACAGATCAGCCCCTCCACTGGGCCCCCCTAAGGCCCCAGGGGAGGCACACCTAGGCCAAGGGTCAGGAAGGATCTAGTCAGGGAACTTCTGGAGGGACTGGACATATTTAAATCAGCTGGTCCAGATGATCTCCACCCCAGAGTGCTGAAGAAATTAGGAGAGGTCAGTGCAGGACCCCTGGCACGGCTTTACAAGCACTCATGGTGCTCTGGTGTGGTGCCAGAGGACTGGAAGAGGGCCAACGTGGTTCCCATCTTCAAACAAGGGAGGAAGGAGGACCCAGAAAACTATAGGCCATTTAGTCTTACCTTAACCCTGGGTAAGGTTTTTGAGAGAATTATCCTGGCACATGTCCACGAGGGGCCAGCTGGGGAGGTTATGCTTGGGGCAACCAACATAGGTTCATCAGAGGCAGGTCCTGTCAGACCAAGCTGGTGGCCGGCCTTCTACGACCAGGTCACCAAATCCTTAGATGCAGCGGTAGCAGTAGACATAATCTTTCTGGACTTTAGGAAGGCCTTTGACACTGTCTCTCACCCCGTTCTCATTAAAAAACTGAGGGACTGTGGTGTCAACACCTACACAGTCAAATGGGTCAGTAACTGGCTGGAGGGCCACAGCCAGAGAGTGGTAGTGGATGAGTCATTTTTGACCTGGAGGGATGTGGGCAGTGGGGTCTCCCGGGGCTCAGTCCTTGGGCCCGCACTGTTCAACATCTTCATCAGCAACTTGGACGAAGTGGTAAAAAGCACCCTGTTCAAATTTTCTGATGACACTAAGATGTGGGGGGATGTGGGCATGCTAGAAGGAAGGAATAGGCTGCAATCAGACCTAGACAGGTTACAGGGGTGGGCAGATGAGAACAGGATGGGTTTCAACACTGACAAGTGCAAAGTGATGCACCTGGGTAGGAAGAACCAGCAGCATATCTACAGGCTGGGGAACTCCCTTCTCGCCAGTGCAGAGGCAGAAAAGGATCTTGGAATCATTATGGATGCCAAAATGAACATGGGCCTGCAGTGTGGGAACTGGTCAGGAAGGCCAACCATACCTTGTCATGCCTCCACAGATGCATCTCAAGCAGGTCCAAAGAGGTGATCCTCCCTCTATGCGACACTGGTCAGGCTACAGCTGGAGTACTGTGTCCAGTTCTGGGCGCTGCCCTTCAAGAGGGACGTGGACAACTTGGAGAAGGTCCAGAGGAGGGCTACAGGGAAGGCTCTACCAGGAGAGTCTACGGGACCTGAACCTGTTTGGCCCCCACAAGAGAAGGCTGAGTGGCTGTCTACAAACTGGTCAGAGGGGACCAGCAGGCATTGGGGGAGTCCCTGTTCCCCCAAGCAGTACCAGGAGTGACTAGAAATAACCGTCACAAGCTGGCAGAGGGTAGATTCATGCTAGATAGCAGGAAGCGCTACTTCACTGTTAGGGGGGCTAGGATCTGAAACCAATTTCCAAGCGAAGTGGTGCTGGCTCCTACCCTGGGGGTCTTTAAGAGGAGGCTAGACGAACACCTTGCTGGGGTCGTTTGACCCCAGTACTTTTTCCTGCCATGGCAAGGGGGTCAGACTTGATGATCTGCCCAGGTCTCTTCCAACCCTCCCAACTAGGAAACTATCACCTAGCCGAGGTCGTCTGACCCCAGCATCCTCTCTGCCCATGGCACGGGGTTGGACTTGATGATGTTCTTAGGTGCCTTCCAACCCTACCAACTATGAAACTATGAATCGGTTAGACTTGGATTTGAAAATGTTGCATTATCAGAAACTCGGCTCTTAGATACAGGAGAATCATTACAGCATATTCTAGCATGGAAAACCAGAAAGAGAAAGGAGAGAGCAAGGAGTAGATTTTGCTATTAGAAACAACTTACTATCTTTCTTTGAATGCCACATTGCCATATCTATTCAATTCATGATCTTCACATACATATACAGAATTATTTTACCAAATTGTTTCGGATTTACGTGCATACCCTCCAAGCTAGTGGCAAAGAAAAGAATATTTTCTACCAACAATTTGAAAAAGAGATTGAGAAAACTCACAGAAATGAGACCATGATAATACTTGGTAGCTTCAATGCAGAGTTGGATGTAGTTTTAAGAATTGGTCTTGTATTCTGAGGAAACACAGAATTGGTAATATGAATTAGAATGGCCAGTGACTGCTAGAATTTTGTGAAAGTCGAAGTCTGTGCATTACCAACACCTATTTCACTGGGAAAATCACAAGAAAAACATCATGGAAACATCCAAGATCAGGGAACTGGCACCAGTTAGATCTAGTACTGACCAGGTAACCACCTGAAAGGTATCATTACAATGCTGACTGTGACACTGGTCATGTCTTAGTCTTTTGCAAAGTCAGAATCAATGTCAAAAAGACTCACTGTAGCAAAACTACCAGTCATCCTTAGATAGACATCCGCCAACCTAAAGACATAGAAAAATGCAGACTAATCAATGAATAAGTTGTGAAAGCAAGTTTACCTAACAATGCAGGCACTAAGGCTTGGGAAGGCTTAAAAACTGACATTTACAATGCTATTATAACAGTGTGTCATCTATATGTGCTGTAGGACCTAGGTCAAGGGTTGGCAACATGCTGGATCCAGCCAGTGGCCAGAATACATTTTCCAGTAGCCCCTGCCCACGTGGCTGGAGCTGGGTTCCATGAAGACCCCAGCAGCAGCTGCACTGTGATAGCGCAAGACCAGGATTTCCATGGAGACCAATCCCATCAGCACTGGCAGGGAACACAGAATGGTGGGGAGCCTGGCTGGGATCTTGCAGTGGTGACAGCATGGTCCAGAGCCAGGGCAGAGCTGCAATGTGCAGTCTGCATGTTCCAGACAGGGTTGGACAGGCAGCAGACCTCAGCTCTGCCTTGGTTCCTTGCAGATGTGACAGCATGGCTCTGAACCACACTGTCACCACCACAAGATCCTAGCTGGGCTCAGGACCAGCTCCCTGTCCTGCTGTGTGCCCTGCCAGTGGGGACAGTGCTAGTGGGAGGCTTGAGAGGGATATAGGCCCCCCAAATCCCCATAGCCCACCATAGCCACCCCCTTCCAGTGCCACTACTGCTACCTGCCCTGCATCGGTGACAGCAGCTGAACCTGCCCTGCTCCCACTCGCAGCACAGCCTGCCCTCAGTCCCCCCACCAGGAAATGTCCGGTGGTGCAGCTGCTTGCCCCCGCTTCTGGGGCTGGTTCCCATGCAACTCTCAGACCCACACTGTCACAGCGTAGCTGCTTCTGGAGTCTCAGTGAAAACTGGGCCTAGCCACACAAACAGGAGCTGCTTGGAAATGGAGTACACTGCCAGCTGGATCTGGCCCACAGGCCGGACTTTGCCCACCCCGGTGTAGGTCCTCGGTGTGTTGATGTCTTCCCCAAATGCAAGTGGGTTAACGAGGTGTACAAGTAGTTCCTTCAGTCCTTCCCCGATGTTGTTTTCTTACCCACTACAACTTTGATGTTTCTTATCTTGATTTAGAGAGTTGGTTCTCTGGGGAAGAATTACCTCAGCCTACCCAGTGGAACTGCTTTGTGGGGCTCCTCCTGTACACCCCAACCTCACCAAACGCTGGTTGTCAATTCCAGAGCAAGTCACTGGAGCTACCCCTTCCCAGGGCAAAGCTGTCTTCATCTCCTGTCCCCAGGTTAAAGGGGCTGAGCCCATAGCTCTCTAATTAGCTCTAACACCAGTCATCCGTGGGGGACAATGCTTCCTTAAGTCCAAGTACCCTGTCCAAGCCCTCCTAGGGGCAGATGGAAAATGGCTTCAAGTCCAACCAAAGGAAACACCCTCAGCTGAAGAAAGACATAAATGACAAACAAGAAAAGAAAACAAAAAAGGAGAAAGAAACCAAACAGTCTCTTGGGACTCTGGAGGGTAGTCCTGCCTTTAGAAAGGGCGGAGCTTGCTGTATCTTCCCTCTCCCCTTCCCAGCACCTGCTTATGGGTGACAGGTTCTGACTGGCTGAACCATTGATCAAGCTTCTCCCAGCTCACTTCCTGAAGCAATGGTCCTCCAACACCCTGTGCCTTCTGATACAGGTGACAGCCATAGAGTGTATGAAGGCATCAAATAAGCAATGTGTCCTGTCAAGAAGAAAACAGCTCCAGTGAAAGACTTCAGTGGAAATGTTATTACTGATAAACCAAACCAACTTGAGCATTGGATTCAACACTATGGAATTTTATACTCCCGTGAGACTGAAATAAAAAATTAAGATTACCAGAGTTCAAAGTTGTGATGGATTTGGACAATGAGCATACATTTGAAGATTTTCAGAAAGCTATTAAATCAATTCCTAGGAACAAGTTATCTGGCAACAACTGTTTGCCTGCTGAAATCTACAAATGTGCCAATGACAAATTGCTTTGAAAGCTTCATGATGTTATACTGCTCTGTTGCAAAGAGGAAGTGGTACCACAAGATTTCAAAGATGCTTAGTTTTTGTAATATTATACAAAAACAAAGGAAATAGAAGCAACTGTGGCAACTATAAATGTATCTCTCTGTTGAACATTATCAATAAAATTGTCACTCACATCATGCTCCCTGTGTTGCAATCTCTAGGTGAAAGAATCTATCCTGAAAGTCAACGCTGTTTTCACTCAGAACACTTCACCATTGATATGATATTCTTGGTCAAGCAAACTGCAAGAGAAGTGTAGAAAAAATGGATACCACTGTACACAGCCTTTATCGATCTGACAAAGGCATTTGATAGAGTCAACAGGCAGGACCTTTTTACTGCTCTGTAGAAACTGTGTTTCCCCAAACTGCTGAACATCATTTGTTTATTACATGTAGGTATGAAGGGCTATTACAGAAAAATGCATGGAATAACAGCAAATCTCCTAAGGTGAAGATGCAAATTGACAAGACTTTTCCTTGCTCTCTGGTTCAGAAGTATGGACTACATATGCTAGGCACATCAAAAGACTGGACAGCTTTCATGTGAGATGTCTGCATAAGATCCTGAAAATGAAGCAGGAAGACAGAATACCAAACACAAAGGTATTAGAGCATGCAGGACTAAAACACTTAAAAACAACTATTAAGAAGAGGAGATTGTGATGGATTGGCCATATCAGGAGTATGGGAGATCAGATCCCCAAGAATACGTTGTATAGCTGGCTCTAGAAAGAGGGATTACACTCTATGGCATTACCATGATGTGTGCAAAAATGATATGAAGTAATTCATTACAATTGTAGAAAGCTGGGAGGAGCATGTAACATCTCATCCAATCTGGAGGGAACATCTGGCACTGGGTATAGTTAGCTTTGATCTTGAGGATGGAAGGAAAGCAAGAAAGAAGCAAGCAGCATGCTGAAACTTGGACTCCACTTCAAACAGTATGTAGATCTGCAGAACCTTATAACATGCTGTGTTGCTCTGAAACTGGGCTTGTAAGCCACAAACAGATTCATCAGGCATCTGACTAGACCTCTTACATGTATACCATGATCCAGAGGATTGACAGTTAATGGCTGCCTCATTTCTGGAAGCACTTAAAATCTTGCTTTGAGTCTTCAACATAATCAAATAGAGATAATACAAGTTTCTATACTGAAGAACTTTAGTATTCTTTTGACCAACCTGTCCATTGTCATCCCGCAGCTTATTTCAATGGATAAATCATTTAACATTCCTTATTGTCTCTGATTATAAATAAAGCATATATATATAAGCGTGTGAGCGTGCACATGTGCACACACACACACACATATATATAATGCAGTGACAATCTTGACAGGCAGCAAAACAGACACAGACATGTTTTATAGCACATTATTAAGTATGGATATATCAATACAGGACTGATCAGGAGCTTTCAGGTATAATTTCACAGGCCATTATTTGAGCTGTGTGAGGTATGCGATTGAGTTTGGAAAAGATTGCCTGATGATCAACTTTTTTCATGTCTGCCTGTATATTCAAGTTTAAATAACTTGAATATTAAAAATATTAAAAGGCAGGCTACCTCACATCCTTTACCTTAACAACCCATGGCAAATTTGATCTTACTTTGAATATCCTTATAAAACCTAATGAACAATCTTTCCGATTCATTTTAATTAATATGGTGCCAAATAGTCCATTTCTAGGTGTTAGATTGACTGGCAGATAGATATTTCACATACCAATCAACTCAGCATGCATCTAATATATATATTCTATTTTTAAATTCATAAGATTTGATGCAGTTAATTGAGTCAGAAAACTCTTCCAACAATGTGAAAAGAGTGGGAAAATGTTTCTTGTACACAACTGGGGCAGAAGTAAAAAAACCCAAAAAAACAACAAAGCAAAACAAAACAAAACAAACAAGCAATGGAAAAACAACAACAACTAGGACTCCCAGTATGTGATTATTAAATATCTTTGCATTCCTTACTTGGGTTTTTTGGTCTGTATGGGCTGGTATCCTGTTAAGTTCACACCTGTATCAGGAGTTCTTTTCTTACCTCCAAATCATTATTGGAAAACTGGTGTATATGCAGCTGCAAAAGAATCTGCTGCAGGATTTGCCAGAAGGTGCACATGAAAACCCAATAACAGGAAGAAGTGGGCCCATTCCTTTTATTATTAATTCAGTAGAAGTGCTGTCCTTCCTAGGTCAAATGAAAAATGTCAAATAAAGGTTTGCCTGCTGGTCCAAATCTCATGGTTTGGAGATCATTATGATCATCTGGCACAACCTCTCAGCTACAAGACATGTGAATTTGATTTACAGATTGGAATGATGGAGAATCCATCTATGGTTAGTTGTTCTCAGGATGAAAAGGAACTACTTGTTTCAACAGACCCTCTCTGCTGAAAATATTCAGTTTTCAAGAGTACATCCCCCATTCTGTAAGTACGATCTACATTCTTTTTTCAGATGCATAAGTTTCTAATTGGTTGTACTAAAACTCATATTATTCAAACAGATTTATCTTAACAAAGTGAACCTGTTCCACCAACTTACCTAAACAGGAGAATTTGCCACCCTAAATAGTTATTTGGCAATGGCCTCCTTTCTTATGAGACTGACGTACTGACAAATTTTGTGATTCTATTCATCATCCCAAATAAGTGATTTACTGCTTCACTAATATTTTGTGCCAGATACAAATTTTATTAGTATTGAATTTATATTTTCTTTCTGTTCATTTATAATGGTATTGAATAGCAGTGGGCCATGCCTATGGGACCCCAATGGAAGTACCTCCTCTGGATTCTGATTCCTAACTTTCAATTTGTTAGAATTTGATATAACATTTTATATACCTGTCCACTTACTTCCAAACAAGTTTGATATGAAGCAATAGAAACCAATATAAAACTTGACCATGAGGAAAAGACACCCAGAATTTTTTCCCTAGTTGAGTCTGTCCAGAACTATTTGACTGTTACTGGCATAGGTGGCAGAAGGCTAAGGCTAGTGGGGCTTATCCCCAGCAACTGCAGGGCAGTGGTGGCGGTGCAAAGGGCCACAGGGCAGCCTAGGAGTGGGCTCTGGGTGGCTGCAGCAGAGGGAGAAGGATGCACACAGACTCAGGCGTGCAGGCTGCACACAGCCAGGATCATAACCCTGCAGATGTGGAGAACTGCTCAACATGGCAGGTGAGTCGTGAAGGGGAAAGGCTTGTGGGGTAGGGGGGCAGATCACAGTGAGGGAAGGCATGGGGCAGGAGCACAGGCTGGGGTGAATGGGGCCCCAGGGCACTAGTGGGATGGTTAGAGCCCGGTCTGCTCAGCCAAAGCTGGGGGCGGCGGGGGGGGACTCCTGCCACTTTGCACAACCCAGAGGAGGCCCAGGGTGAACGTTCCCTCTGGATTTGTGCATGGGGCAGAGGCAGGCAGCTGCTGCATGCTGGGCTCTGCACCCTGCTCCTGCCGCCTTGAGAGCTGTGCAAAGCCACATACCTGTCGCTGCGTGTCTGTGTACTCAACCCCTCAAATAATATCTTCCCCCTCCACCTATGGTACTGGTAAAGTTATATGAAGGCTGAACATTCTTCTTCTTCCCCCCAGTGATGTACTGGTGCATCAGGTACATTTGTGGAGGTAGTGGTGAAGAGAAGGAAGATGAATTTCCATTGCCTAGGCTGTATATGTTAAAGAGATAAATGAAAGATTTCAGTCTCCAGGAATAACAATCGAACAACTTTCACAAGCACTAAATTCACTTGGATAAAAGTTAAAAAGCAGAAAATTGACTAACTTGAATTGCAAATGTAATCACAGACACCAGACAGTAACCTTTAAGCTTTCAAGGTGAAATTCACCCTTCCCAGCTCCAAGCTGAAGGCACTACAATACAGGGCACTATTGTGGGGAACGTTACCCCACCCTCCATATTTAGAGCATGAGGCACAGCAGCAGCACAGCCCCTCTGCTTCTGCTAATACAGTCTATATGCTGATAAAGCAGCTGCAATCAACCTTCCAACTTTGCAACAATGCTTAGGAGTGCAGACTCTCTGTTGCTAAGAATACTGTAGTTCCCTATCCCAGGCTTCCCCTCCACCCAAACAGGAGACCCTGCCATCCTAAACAACTTTGTCAATGACCCGCCTTTTTTGTGAAGCTGAAGTAAACTGTGGAGTTTTGCAACACAATTGTACTCCAAGAGTCAATGTCACCTTCTCATACCATCATGTACCCCAAATATGAAAAAGTATGATCTTCCATTTTCCAAAGTTTAGAATAAAACATTTCATCTCCAGTCAGTAAGGCCATTTGTTTTGAAGAACCATCCTCAATGAGCCTTTTTTATTCTTCTCCCTCTCATATTCACAATATCTTCTTGAGTGGTTCAAACTGACTGCAGTGCAGCTAAGGATCAGACATTTAAAGCTTTACTTTCAAGCATCGGGCTTTAGATAGGCTCATTAATATTTCCTAGATAATTTCCTACTTTGTTGCTAAAAAGTTCTCTCAAAAGCTTTCTTCGGTGGAAAAATAAATCCCTATACAGTACATTAGCAAGTAGCCACTAAGAATTACTTGAAGATAAATTTATGCAAGGATGACCTTGAGAACCCAGTACTGGTGAATACATTCAAATAACTTAGTGCTGTGCCTTCCACCCCCATTCAGTGGATGCTTAGTGACCTACTAAGTGCATAACTGATGACCCCAACCTAGTTCCACATGAAGAAGTACAGCTACCTTCCTTCACCATAAGCCATAACTCCCTCCCACCACCATCTCACCATGCGAAGGAGGCCAAAAAGTGAAAAGTCAAAAGAAACCTGCCCTTTCATGCAGTTACATATTTCTTCTCAGCTGAGGTTAGAGGACAACAGCACATCAAGTAGTTAAAGACCAGTTATTCACAGGCCAATCCTGTTTTGCAGTGTTGGATCAGCACCTGATACAGGGAGTACAGGAGAATGTAGGAAGAGCATGCAGCGTTCCCTAGTACAGTCCAATGCAATAGCCATCTGCACTTCTGTTCTACTACACTTGTGCCAAGATGAAAAAAAAATGTCTGTCTAATTTTATAAAGTCTTCATCTTACCTTTAAAATATCTAAACCACAAAAGTGATAAAGCAATATTGTCTTTGCTCAATAGCTTAGAGCAGGCATGTCCAGCTCCTTTGGCACCCCCGGACTAGATCTGAACCCATCTCCAGCAGAGGGGCAAGCAACGGTGGCATTAACTGTTGCTCATTCCTGAGCTGTGGGGACTGCTGCACCCATCACTCACCCCTTCTCTGGCAAGATGCATCCCCAATTGGACGCTTTAAGCTAGAATTAGGCAGTGGGCCCACCTGTTCTCACCCTGACCCTTCCAGAGGCTTGGGAGCCTCCATAAGCTGTATATTTGATGCCTCTGGCTAGAAGATACCATATATACTCAGGAAGCAGCATCCCTGTGTTTTTAATGCTGTTTCTGTAATTTATCCAATGACCATTTAATGCAAAATACATACATGGTTTGGAAACGGGGGCTACAATCAAAGATTCACTTCATCCTTTCCAGAGTGGTGCCTCTTTTTGCATGCTCTCCTTCTGGCTCAGTGATTCTTACATTCCTTTCCTACTAGGTAGGTAGGAAGAATAGAAAATGAGCTTACCTCTACAGTCTATGGCCTTTTCTGGGAATTAGGAGATATGGGTTCAATCCTCCTTTGGCTGAGGAGGGTTTATAACTCAAGTTTATCACTTCATGGATAACTGCCAAACCAGTAAGTTATGAACCAAAAAAAAAAAAAGCGGGGGTGGGGACTCCTCTATCCTGGGGCTGAAATAGGGTTTTTTGGGATGATGTTGGATGAGCAAATTGGATGCTTATCCTGCTTGGATCCTATGACCCCAGCTGACTTCCTGCCCTTTAGGTGCGGGCTGGACTCGATGATCTTCTGAGGTCCCTTCCAGCCCTGATGTCTATGAAATCTATGTTTGTGCATAACATGAAACCCTGAGTTCAGACACATTCCTGTGTACAGAATTTTGTCTGCAACTTCCTACATGTTCTGGAGACATGTTACAGTTAGACTGTCCATAGCCAATGTACAAGATTCATATTTCTTCCTAGGTGGAATAGGACTGCTGCCTCAGGAAAAAAGTATATATATATTTTTATCAATCATGTTGGCTAAGACATCTTATAAGCAGAACAACATCTTTCTCTGAAGAACTTCTCTCAGCTTCAGTGGTATATTTGTAGATATTTTTTTCAATATTCAAGCAACTCGGCTTGCTCAAAGTTATTTTATGACCATCTTAGTTACAGAGATTCGGTCTGGTTATTTTTGTTTCTCAAGCTGTTCTGTGTATGTCTTTATGTGTGTGTGTGTGTGTGTGTGTGTCTGCGTGTATATATGTATATATATATAAATTCCTGTTTTTCATAAAGTATGAAAACATGATACAATAAAACTGCATACAATAAGATTTTTTTTTTCCTTTTCCCCCTCTATATTGTATTAAGTACTACACTATCACATATCATAAACTATTTAATGCAAAGTACATAAACATTTTCGGGAGCAGGTTTATTAAGAGATGAAAGCCAATGTTAAATGAGGAGGAGAACAAATGGATCATAAGAGGGAGTTGCATCACAGAATCATAGAAAATTGGGGTTGGAAGGGATGTCAGGATGTCATGTAGTCCAACCCCCTGCCCAAAGCAGGACTATCCCCAAGTAGATTATTCTAGCCAGGGCTTTGATGAACTGGACCTTAAAAACCTCCAAGAATAGAGATTACACCATTTCTCTAGGTAACCCATTCCAGTGCTTACTACCCTCCTAGTGAGAGAGTTTTTCCTCATATCTAACCTAAACTGCCCTTGCTGCAACTTGAGACCATTGCTCCTTGTTCTGTCCTCTGCCACCAGTGAGAATAGTCTAGCTCAGTGGGTTGCAGCCCAAACGAGGGTCACAGGAGCAATGCCAGCAGCATGGTACCAAAAAGATGAGCCATGCCGTGTGCCGGGAGCTCCCTCGCCCCCATGCTGGCACTACACTTCACTCCCAGCGGTGGGGCATGGAAAAAAAAAAAAGGTTGGGCACCACTGGTCTAGGTCCATACTCTTTGGAACCACCTTTCAGGTAGTTAAAAGCTGCTATCAAATCCCCGCTTAAGTCTTCTCTTCTGCAGAGTAAGTAAACCCAGCTCCCTCAGCCTTTCCTCATAAGTCATGTGCCCAAGCCCCTGAACCATTTTTGTTGCTCTCCCGCTGTACTCTCTCCAACCTGTCCCCATCCTTTGTATAGTGCAGGACCCAAAACTGGAAACAGTACTCCAGATATGGCCCCACCAGTGCAGAATATAGCAGAATAATTACTTCCCTTGATCTGCTGGCAATGTTCCTACTAATGCATCCCAGTATACTGTTAGCTTTCTTGGTGACAAGGGCATACTGCTGACTCATATCCAGCTTATTGTCCACAGTAACCCCAGGTCCTTTTCTTCAGAGTTGCTGCTTAGCCAGTTGGTTGCAAGACTGTAGCGGTACATGGGATTTTTCTGTCCTAAGTGCAGGACTCTGCACTTATCTTTATTCAACCTCATGAGATTTCTTTTGGCCTGATACTCCAATTTCTCTAGATCACTCTGAATTCTAGCCCTACTCTCCCATTTATATAATAATTCCCCCCAGCTTGGTGTCATCTACAAAATTCCTGAGGGTGCAATCCATCTCATCTTCCAGATCGTTAATGAAGATATTGAACAAAACCAACTCCAGGACTGACCGCTGGGGCACTCAATTTGATACTGCCTGTCAACTAGGCATTCATCACTACCCATTGAGCCCAACAGTCCAGCTGGCTTTCTATCAACCTTAGAGTCCATTTATCCAACCCATACTTCCTTAGCTTGCTTGCAAGAATGCAGTGGGAGACTATATTAAAAGCCTTGCTAAAGTCAAAGTATATCATGCCCACTGCTTTCCCTGCATCTACAGAGCCAGTCATCTAATGACAGAAGGCAATCAGGTTGGCGAGGCATGATTTTCCCTTAGTGAATCCATGCTGACTGTTCCCAATGACTTTCTCCTCCTTCAAGTACTTAAGAATGGATTCCTTGAAGACCTGCTCCATGATTTTGATGGGCTGTAGTTCCCTGGATACTCTTACTTCACTTTCTTAAATATGGACACTATATTTGCCTTTTTGCAATTGTCTGGTGCCTACCCTGACCTCCATGAGTTTTCAAATATAATACCTAATGACTCTGTAATCACATCAGCCACCCCCCTTACCACCACTGGATGCATTCCATCCAGCCGCATGGACTTGTACATGTCTAGCTTTTCTAAATAGTCCCTAACCTGGATTTTCACCACTGAGGGCTGCTCACCTTCTTCCCAAATTATGCTGCCCAGTGCAGTAGTCTGGGAGCTGACCTTCTGTGTGAAGACTGAGGTAAAGAAGGCATTGAGTACTTCAGCCTCTTCCTCCTAATCTGTCATTAAGTTGCCTCCCCAATTCACTAAGGGACACACATGTTCCATGGCCTTCATCTTGTTGCTAACATGTGTAGAAGCCCTTCTTGTTATCCTTCACATCCCTTGCTAGCTGCAACTCCAGTTGCACTTTGGCATCCCTGGCTTCATCCCTGCATTCCCAAGCAATACTCTTATACTCCTCCCTAGTTGTTTCCACTTCTTGTAAGCTTCCTTCTCGTGTCTTCTGAAGAGTAGTCTCTTAAGCCAAGCTGGTCACCTGCCATATTTAATATTCTTCATGTACATGAGGTTGGTTTGTACCTGCACCCTCAGTAAGGTTTTTTTTAATTTATTTATTTATTTTTAAATACAGTAGGCTCTACTGGACTCCTTTCCCTCTCGCTCTGGCCTTCCAGGATCATTCCCATCAGTTCCCTGGGGGAGTCAAAGTCTGCTTTTCTTAAGTCCAGGGTCCTTACTTTGCTGCTCTCCTTTCTTCCTTTTGTCAGGATCCTGAACTTTATAATTTTATGGTCACTGCTGCCCAAGTTGCATACACTTCAACATTGCCCACCAATTATTCTCTGTGAGCCACAAGAGGAATATGGCCTCTAGTTGGTTTCTTCAACATTTGCACCATGAGGTTGCCCCCAGCACTCTCCAGAAACTTTCTAAATTGCCCATTCACTGCTGTATTGCCCTTCCAGATGATGGCAAGATGACTGAAGTCCCCCACGAACATGAGCACTAGGGCCTATGATCTGAAAACTTATATTAGTCAGCTGAAGAAAGCCTCATCTACCTCATCCTCCTGGTCTGGTGGTCTATAGCAGACACTCACTATGACATCACCTTTCTTGATCTCCCCTCTAACCTTACTTCAGAGACTCTCAAGAGGTCCATCTCCAGTTTCACACTGGAGCTCTGAGCAATAATATGGGTCTTTTACATAAAGCGCAACTCCTCCTTCTCTTCTCCCCTGCCTGCCCTTCCTGAACAGTTTGTACCCATTCATGACAGTACTCCAGTCATGTGAGCTATTCCACCAAGGCTCTGTTATTCCAATAACGCATAGTTCCATGACTGTACAGGGACTTCCTATTCTTCCTGCTTGTTTTCCAGGCGCCATGTGTTCATCTACAGACACGTAAAGTCAATTGTCCTACTTCCTCAGGAAGAATGAGACAGCCTCCTCTGTTTCCCCCTCCTGCTTGTGCTTCCTCCAGGTCACCCACTTCCCCATTACCACGGGACTTTGGTCTCCACCCCTCCAGTGAATCTAGTTTAAATTCCTCCTCACTAGGTTAGTGAGCCTGTCTGCAAAGATACTCCTGCCTCTCTTCTTCAGGCGGATCCTATCTCTTCCTACAAATCTTTCTTCTTGGAACAACATCCCATACTCAAAGAAGCTAGAGCCCTTCTGGCAACCCCACCTATGCAGCCATGAATTAACTTGCAGGATATGTCTGCTTCTGCACAGGTCCTTCCCCTTCACCAGATGATCAAGGAGAACATCACCTGTGCCCCTGTCCTTTTCACACTTGCATCCAGAGTCCTGTAGTCATTTTAATCAACCCAGGGTCACCCCTGGCAGTACCATTGCTGCCTACATGGATGAGGAGTATGGGGTAGTAGTCAGAGGGTTGGATAAGTCTAGTTAATCCTTCCATAATGTCTCAGATCTGGACTCCAGGCAAGCAGAAGACCTCCCAGGACTACAGGTTAGGCTGGCAGATGGATTCCTCTGTCCCCCACAGAAGGGAGCCTCCAACCACCACTACCCATTGCTTCCTATTCATGGCAGTGGTCTCGATCCTCCCCACCTTGGGGATTCCTGGACTGGACTTTTCCACCAGTGGAATGACCTCTTTCTCCTCTGTTGCTAGAAACCCATATCTGTTCTCCAGGTTAACTACTGCAGGTGGGGATGACAACTTCTTCTTGCTGCCAGAGGTCACAAGTTTCCATCTTCCATCTTCCTGGGAGAGCACGCCTTCTTCCTTTTCTAGAACTAGAAAAGGCAATCCTTCCTCTACAGTCCTAGAGGTTTCCTCCAGCATGGAAGTGATGAAGTCCTTATGTTGAAGGATGCTTTGGAGCCTTACTACCTCCTTTTATAGCTCTTTTGCCTTCTTCCTGTGGGACTCAACCAGAAGGCACCACTCACATCGCAAATGAGGTATGCATCTTATTCTAGTGTATACATTAGATAGAGATGTTAGATATCCTAGTGCATAAGTTAGAAAGTAAACCTCAGTGCCATAACAAATGGTGCCTTGGTTTCAGGAAGTTTAATGATTCTTCATTGCCTATAAGGCTCAGAACAAGTCTGTATGTTAAATCTTCAAAAAGCTATATACCACTTTTATTGTGAAAAGGTAGATTTTATGGAGTCACAACATATGGGCCCCTGAGTCAAATATTTCAAGGGGCATCAATCATTTATATAAACAAAAATTAAGTCAGTGTGCAATAGAAGTAAATACAAATATTAAAAAAAATCAAGGAGGATGTTTGAGCATCTTTTTCATATTACCAGACACCATACTATGGTATTATATTCTATATTGTGTACAGGTGATAAAATGATATAGGACATTTAAATACTAACCTTTTGTTGAAAATTGAAGGTGACATACATAGCTTCACTAAGAAAAGCTGCTGTCAGTTCCCATAATGGCTTTTCTTATCTGGAATAGTACAACAGACTAGCACTGCAAAGAAGGATGAACAACTCTTTAAATTAAAGTAGCAAGTATAAATACTATATTAATAATAATAATAATATATGTTTAACAAGAATTGCTTTTTAAAATTAATGATTATAGTATGTACAATATTATGTATTGTGATATGTTATAAAGAGATGAGTGTAAATATCCACATTTTCCATTTTATGACTTGCTCAAATATAAACTCTTGCCTGAAATATGGAATCATGTCTGAAACACGTGCCAGTTCAAAATCTATCAATAATGTAATTGTTTACTCTAAAATAGCCATTAATGATAAATGCTCCTGAAGAATATATGGATATATGAAATCTATTTGGGTGCCAACAATGGACACCGTGCATGTAGAAAATCTGGTTTGAATTGGATGATACTATACATCAGATAGAAGACATTGTGGATAATTCAGAGGAAGTACCTCATTTGTTTGCATACCACAACCCAAAAACAGACACATACCTCAATTTTGGAAGGCAGAATGGAGAAATGATTTTTTTTTTCTGTGGCTGAAACTTGACAGTCACTGCTCAGGCAAAATCTGCAGTTTTAACCTTCTCGTAGCTGCTGCCCAATTTTTACTGTTAATAGTGAGACTGTTTGGCCAAAAGATACTGCTATTTGGCTAAAAAAAGCTACTGCTATTTGGCAGCACCTGTGAAAGGTTTAATATTAACTGAGCTGAAGATTGCATTCTGCCCCTTCCTCCCTGCATCTGGGAGAAAAGGACAGCCCTATATGTCCCTATGAAGCCATTACAGCATCTCTCTGCTTGAATTCTGGTGCAGAAATCTGCTTCCTCATTTAAGACATACACCCCAATTTTGGAGGTCTAATTTTTTAGGAGAAAATGTATGTATCATCATTACTGTAATTATTTGGCAACAATAATAATAATAATTTATCTGTCCATAGTGCCCAAGAGCCTAAGTCATAGTCCAGGATCCCATTATGGTATATGCTGTATAACTACAGGAAAAAAGACCATCCTGACTTCAAACAACAGTCATAATGGATTGGGAAAGCTAAGCACTGTCAGGTTTTGGGGTGGGTTTTTTTTGGTATACATTAAAGAATATGATATTGAGCTAGTTGTGCATGTTTATATGATGCTGCTCTCAAGCATGATGAGCAGCATAAGATGAAGTACACAGATGCTTATTTGAAAAATCTAATATATGATCATTGGAAAGTAGCATCATGAGTTAACAGGAAGCAGAAATCAGCCATACAGTATTATTATGATACAATAGGTATGGATTGACAGAGGCTATGGAAAGTTTGTTAAGACAAGTAGCTTATGTCTGATATGTTAAAAAGGGGGTAGCCAGTGGAGGCATATACAGAGAGGTGTGATGTGCATCAAAGTAATGGACTAGGAAAATTATCTTTGCATTACTTTGGATGGGATGTACTTGAAGCAAAATTGTATTGGTCAGTACTAGAGAAAAAAAAAGATGTTGCTATTATCAAAATGTGAGCTTGGACAAGACTTGTATGTATATAGATGGATAGGACATGTCCTGTGGTGTGTAGAAACAATTTGTAAGATTTAGACACAGCTTAGATATGAGGATATAGAGAGAGGTCTGAACTGAAGATGACCTCCAGGCTCCAGACCTGAGTCATAATTGGAAAGGTCATATCATCCATACTGATCAACAAAAAAGGCATTGGATAAGGCTTGTAGGGAGGAAATTTAGAGTCTAGTTTACTCAGGTTCATCTTCAAATGAGACAACAGATCCATCAGTCAGAGAGGCTGAGATTGTAGTTGAGATTGCTCAACTACAATCAGTGGGAGATAGCTCTAGAGTAGTAGGTCTACAGTAGGTCCAGAGATGTGAGTAATCAGCTCAGAGATGGTAGAATTGTGTCAGATGATACTACACAGAGATAAGGTACAGAGAAAGAATACAGGAGAACCAAGTAAATATCCTGACAATGACACCTGCAGAAAACTGGAAGTTTGGGTGAGGAGTATCATCAAAAGCAAGGGTTCCAAACCCCAGGTTGCAACCTAAATGAGGGTCATGGGGGCAATGCCAGTGACACTGCATAGAAAAGACAAGTCACACTACGTGCCGGGAACTCCCCCACCCCCACCCCTGACCTGCCACCACCACACTCTGCTCCCAGCAGTGGGTCCTGGGAAAAATGTTTGGGAACCACTGATCTCAAGGACATGGTGAAGGACTGGTTATAAATATAGAAGGAGAACAAGGAAAAGATCATCATGGAAGGTACTGGAGAACTACATTTGAAGAAAAGCAAAATCGAATTCTCTCCCTGTGGGAGGGGAAGGGGATGACAAATCAAGGAAGATGAAGATAGAATACAGGTTCTAGGATTTGACTAAGAAGAGGCCATTAGAGATTTTGGCAAAATGAGCCTGACTTCCACTTCTTGAGTGCAAGGAGTAGAGACCAGAATAGAGAGGGTCTCAGATTAAAGTAGAAGACAAGAGATGCAAACAACACATTCCATAAGCTTAAAGGGAAAAAGAAACAGGAAATAGGGCAATAGGCAGGGAAGAAAGTACAGTCAAAGTGGTGCATGATTTTATTATAATAGACAGAGATGAATAATTATGTATATGATATGTATCTATATATCTAGATATAGATATATAGACAGATATAGATCGATATCTGTATCTCCACATATATATATATATATCCAGATATAGAAATATATGTGGGAGAGAGAGTAAAGAATCTATATATGTATGAGTATGAGTATATAGATGTATCTATCTATGAGAGAGGGTAAATAACCTATATATATATATGAGTATGAGTGTGTACATGATATCTATCTATCTATTTTAGAAAAGATACAGAGAAGAATTAGGAATAAAACAGAGGGACTGAGTTGGTAAATTCAGAGTATAGAGGAGAAAAGCAGATTTTGCATCTGTGACAGGGAAGGAGAAGGGCAGAGTTGTGGGAGGGAAAGGAAAAGTAAGTCATATTCCTTTCTAAATTACTGGGCATTCAGCTATACTCTAACTCAAAGCAGATAAAAATGATATGTAAGAGGGCTGCAGCAACACTGCTGTAACAATTATTACAAAGTGACTGTCAGAATATAAAATTAACAAGAGCATCTGAACTGCAGAATAATCATGACATATTTGAGTGCATGAATGTGTCATTTAGAGTTTGTGTGTGTATTTGGCAGGTTGAAGAAATATCCTGTCCCTAAGGGGACCACTGAGATACAATTTGTCTGTCAGTACTCCCAGGGAGGCAGAGGTTGTGGCATGCCTGCTGCTATACTCCTTTAAGGGATGTTATTATTAACATTTATATTGGTGTAGCACCCAGCAGTTTCAATCAGATTAGGCCTCATCACTCTGGGCACCTTACAAACATAAAGAAAATGAAAGCCCCTGGCCCAAAAGACCTTCCAGTCTAAAAGAAAAAGTGTGAGAGGTAAATGAGACAAACAAAAGGATTTGAGGAGGATAGGATACGATGAGGTAATGAAAAAGGTAGGATAATTCTTAGTCATTAGGAACAGAAGTCAGAGCTCAGCACCTGCCTTGCTGTAATCAGGTTGCAGGTTGCTAAATGCATTATGAAAACAGTCACTTTGGAGGAGGTAATTGAAGATGGATATGATGGTGGAAGATTTTTGAGTGGGAGCTTTCTCTTACATAAGGGACAGGATGGGAGAACTTGTTTAAGGCATAGGTAATTGAGGACACCACCAATATTGGGCCTGAAGGGAAAAGAACCCATTTCTTGCCCATTCTACTGTGTAGGTGGGTAATTCTATTGTCAATTCTGTTGTCTGGCTCCTGCTCCTTCCCTGACCCGGTTAGGATAGTAAGAGCAGAAAGGATAAAATTCTGCCTGGCCTGTATGCAGCTGTTCCAGCCCTTTCTGGGTAAATATTACCTCAATGTATAAATGTACAGTGTTGCTTTCACTTCAACACAAATACTGTGTTAGAGCCCAGCTGCTGCAGATTAGCATAGCTCCATTTCTTCAATGAAACCATTACAATTTACATTAACTGAAGATCTGCCCACTGACTAGAGCTTATTTGAATTGCTGAAACACATAAACAACTCATTTCCTGGTTCTTTTTATCCTTAAGGCTTGAACTAGAAAAGTTAAGGAACTCTTGTTTGAAATGCTGATTGCTTTTGAAATTTCAATGTTTTTTGTTTTATAAAAACTCAAATTCAGAGGTGATGTGATTTTATAAAAGTGCCCATTTTTCCTGCCGTATGTCCAGCTCTAAAACACATAGAAACCCTGAGGGAGCAATTCAATATTTTTCAATTAAGGGAGCCAGAGCAAAATACTGATACAGTGGACCAAGTCCCAGGTGCATTGGCACAGTTACATCCTTTGCTAGCACCAGGAATATTCAGGCTGTACTCCCCAGCTCTGTTGAAAAGAAATTACACACAGCTTATGCCATGCAACAGTATTCCTCCAGTTCCTCTCTGCCATCATCAGTCTTATGTTTGTGGACAGAATGAAGTCTCGTATGTTTCAGAATGTTTCAGAGATGGGCTTGCAGGGAAACAAACTCAGAAGAGGGAGGGGGAAGTGTGGAGGTGGGGGGAGGACCCCTCTGATATTGACATCTGTAGCTGGCCAGTGTCTGCGATCTGTCTCTGAGGTCCCTTCCAATCCCAGTGCTCTAGGGGAGCATGTCAGGCTCTGTGTGAAGTCTTTCTGTCCCTTTTGTGACCTGTCTCTCTGGAAGCAACAGTGCATGAAAGGTACTGGCTGGCTGCAGTGACTGGCTTCCTGGCTTCCTAGATTTCATAGACATTAGGGCTGGAAGGGACCTCAGAAGATCATCAAGTCCAGCCCCCTGCCCAGGAGCAGGAAGCCAGCTGGGGTCCCAGCAAGATAAACATCCAATTGACTCTTAAAGGAGTCCAGAGTAGGCACTTACACCACCTCTGGTGGAAGTCTGTTCCAGGCCTTGGGGGCTCAGACAGTAAAGAAGTTCTTCCTTATGTCCACCCTGAAACAGTCTTGGAGGAGTTTGTGACTGTTTGACCTTGTTGTCCTATGGGGAGCTCTGGTGAACAGGCATTCCCCCACATCCTCATGCACACTAGGGCTGTGCAAGGCTTCGGATCATGCTTTGGATCTAGAAAAGCTTCAGACACTTCAGCATCTGAAGCAGCATGTCTGGATCAAAGTGCTGGCTTCTTTAGGCTTTCCAAAGCTATTCAGAGCTTCTGACCACTATGGAAAAGCTTCAGAGCCACCTTGGAGATCTGGCCACAGGGTATAATAGGGAATCAATGAAATATCTATAACTTTGTTGGTTCTTGTCTGATTTTGATGAAACATACAGGGGTGGTAGCCTCTTCTGAGAGCATGAATCCTTCCAAGCTTAAAGAAGATTGGTACAGGTGTTCAGGGGGAACTTCACCCCAAATTCTGGAAAGCAAAACTGATGTCACATGTATGTGTTACATTACAGGGGGGCAAAGGGGCAGGCTTTCTGGCCTGCAGAGGGGCAGGCTTTCTGGCCCACTGCAGAGGGGCAGGCTCTCTGGCCTCACCAGGGGCTCCCATCCCTGCAGTAAATTGTGCCTTCCATCCCTTACAGGTCTTTCTTTTAAGATGCAGGAGGTCCACTATTTCCCTGAAGAGTCAAGATGCTTGCTCTGGATGGCCAGCCCTTCTCCTTAGTTGAGCAGTCAGGGTTCAGGCAGCTCATGGTACTCATAGCCCCATTATACCACATGGCTGCATGCACCACCTTCAGCAGGGAGTATGAGGCAGGCAGGGAGTACTTGAGGGAGGAGCTAAGCAAGGCAGGTTCACAGGTGGCCTTACACTTCACCTCAGACATCTGGAGCACCTGGGGTAGAAATCATGCCTACTTCTCCCTCACAGGGCATCAGTGCAATCAGTCAGGCCATCAGTGGGCTCTTCTTTAACCGGAAGTGAAGGGTGACTCCCACCACTGCAAGGGAGATCATGATGACCATGAACCAGTGATAAATTCCCTTTGAAGACCAGGCCTGAGAGATTGGAGACAGAGTGGCTTTCTTGTGAGATATGTGCCCCTACAGGTAGTTAGGTATTCCTGTCTGTAATAGATGAGATTAGTAAGTTGGAAGGTTTTGCATTTCTTGTTATGGCATGGTCTGGATCTATTTGGTGTGTTTTGGGTTGTAGGAAGTTGGCTTCTGGTGATGAGGTTAGCAAGGGTCAGTGCTTGCTTGAATTTACAAACAACTTTTCACAGATGAGCCTATGACCTTCACTTCATCAACCTCCTAGATACAGAAACTCATGGACTTAATAATATAGACATTGGATTTATGACACACTATAACCTGCCTGACATCTGACTCCCCAGGTACCTCTCCACTTTTACCTGCTACATCTTTCTTCCCCTCCCCTTCTCCTAGCCTGTCCCTCACCCACTGACACCTCAATTTACATTTTCACTGACTGGCTTTCTTGCCTGCATTGCATGCCAGCCTCTGGCTTCTTCACTGTTTATTCCATCCACACACACACACACACACACACACACACACACACACATACACACACACACACACACCAACTAGATGCTTCCTCAGCCTGACAAAGGGTTTTTCAACCCAAAAGGTTGCTAAGATATATTTCACCAACTATTCAATTGGTCTAATAACAGGTAGCAGAGGTACCCTTGAGTGGTCTGTGCTGGGGCCAGGACCCAAAGCAGGGTCAAAGGGCCAGGAGCCCACCGAAATGAATGCCCAGAGCAACAGGCTCAGGATTCTGACTGGCCTAAAGGGGAGCCAAAGGTCTCAGAGTGTGGACCACAGATGAACAGGGTGAAGGATGCAATGTGCAAGGCATGGGCTACAGTGTAGGGAAGGTACGGAGCTGCAGAATGGATTTCACCCCAATACACCTAAATGGGCAGCCTCCCACCTGGGAAACATCTGAATCTGTTTTCCATAAATGTGTGGCAGGTAAAAGAGGGGGCGGGAATTTTGGCACAAAAACAGGTGGGCAGGCAGAGATCTAACCAGCACTGGGAAGGTCCCCTTGTACAGACTACCATCCCTGCTGGTTTGATCTGACTGTGCCTTAACATACACACAAAGTCACAAATGTCATGAGTTTTACTGTGAACAGTTTGAGGTGCAGTTTTACAGAAACACCTGCACCTATTTCCTTGAAAATTGGCAGGCTTCATGGCCTCAGAAGGGGCTACCAGGCCTACTATTTTCATCACACTGTGCATGAACACACCTACAAAAAGTGAGCAAATAGATGTCCCTACTTGTTGTCACACTACATCAGTGGCACAACAAAAATTACTAATAAATTGTGCCACTCTTCCCCCAGCTGGCCGCTCAAAGCCTGCAGCACGTTGCTCTCTGGTCAGGCTTGGGGAACAGTTGGATCTGGTGGGTGCTGCCTCCAAGCTGGGGCAGCTCCCAGCTCATTAGCACCATGGATCATTAGCACCCTGTCTGGGCAGCCCCAGGGGATGCCACCACTGTGGAGGGAAGGACCAGCCTGCCCCCCAGCTCAGGGGCTGCAGAGTATGGTGGCAGCTCACATGAGCAGGCTTCACTGCAGAGGAAGGGAAGCAGCAAGGGCCCCAATCCTTTTTTTTCCTCTCATAGAGCCTTCATGCCTCTCCTGGGGTTGAGGGGTGAGCTGCCAGCAGGCCCTTTGCTGTGGTGGGTCCCAGTCCTTTCCTTAGCAGTGGCAACACCCCCTGGGGCCTCCAGGGCAGGTGGCTAGTGGGCAGATGCTACCCCAGCTCGGAGGCAGCACCCAGCCTGATCCAACTGTTCCCTAAGTCTGAGCTGGGGCAGCATCCACACAACTAGCAGCTTGTCCAAGAAGCCCCAGGGGGCACTGCTACTGCAGAGGGAAGGAGTGGGGTCCCCCCCAACAGGGCTGCTCACCTGCCAGCAACTCACCCCCTGACTGCCTGAGATGGAAAAAGAAAAGGATCAGGCCCCTTGCTGCTTCTGCCTTCAGCCAATGTCCCCTGCCACAAGTGTGTGTGTGTGTGGGGGGGGCAACAGCTGTAAAAGGCTGCAGTGTTACAAATGGCTACATTGCAAACTAAGCTACATGTGGATGCGGTTTAGTTTACAATGAAACAAACTCATTTAAATCATAAAAAACCCCACACGTATACAGTGTGATGCAATTAAACCATAAAAGGAGGCAATTTCCATCACATATACCAGCTCACAGTGTTATATTTCACAGCCTTCCCTAGCCCCCTTCTGCGCCTCACTGGTATTCAAATTTTCAGCCTCTTTCTGCCAGGTAATGTCCAGCACCAAGTCTCCAAAAGCTCTGTTCAGCTACCTGGAAGCAACTGCCTTCTCTTTTTGGCTTTCATTCTTACAAATTTCCAGGAAAGGAAAAGTTTAAAGTATTAAGAAACTTCAATCTTAAATTCCTAATCCTTGTTTCAAGAGTTCTCTAGCCCCTTACTCAGTGTGGGGTTTCCAGACCCTGTCATACAACTATACACTCTTGCCACTGGGTTCAGGGCTCCCTGTACCAAGGGCTCCCTGTAAAGTTTGTGTGATTGTCACTTGCACATTGGTCTCCCCATGTTAAAAGATATCATATGCAGACCTCTGCCAGGGATGTTAACATGTCCCACAAACCAAGTTCTGCAGCGATGGATAAGTGGCAGTGCAGACAGGACCAGTGATTTCTGAAAGTCTCTAGATATATAATCTGCACATGGATGGCAGTTATGTAATGGTCATTTTACACTCACCAAGACAAAAGTACAATTCAGAAGCTGTGGCCATGACTGAGCAGCCCTCTCTAGGATCCCCTCTGCTCACCCTGAATGGGGAAGGGGCTAGAAAAGATGCTGTAAACATAGGCTGTATCAACGCCCCCTGGCTGGATTGCCAAATCTAGTGGGATTCCTCTACTTGTGGCTGAAACCAAATATAATAAAGTAAACAAAGTAGTAAAGTGCATCACATGGAATGCCTGCACTCTCATGGACTCCCTGAATAGCAAGCATCCTGAAAGAAGAACCACCATAGTAGCTAGAAAACTTGCAAGAAATTACATTGATATTGCTGTCCTAAATGAGACCTGCTGGGCAGATAAAAGTCAGTTTAAAGGAGAAGGAGGTGGCTACACCTTTTTTTTTGGAAAGGAAAGTCATTTGAAGAGAGGTGCATTCACAGGGTTGGCTTTGCTGTTAAGATCAAGATTGTTAGCCAGCTTTCAGAACTCCCTGTGGGCATTAATGAGTGTCTTATGACTCTCTGCCTCAAGAACAGTTTGCTACGGTCATGATACAGTATGTATCCCAGTATGCTACAGTCATCAGCGCATATGCCTCCACACTTGACAATGAATAAGTCAACAAAGAACAGTTCTAATGTGCTTTTGAGACAGTCCTGACTGCCACTGCCAAGGAAGACAACCTCATTCTCATGGGTGACTTCAATGAAAGATTTGGGCGACACTCTGAACTTTTGAGTGGCACCACTGGGAAAGAGGGAGTAGGGAAAGTCAGCTATCCTCCTCCTCCTCAGCAAATGTGCCATCTTCAGACACAGTGACCACTTGGAAATGTCCATGCCCCAATAATTGGCACCTTCTTGACTATATTATTGCTGGAAACCCATGATCATGCTGATGTCCATATCACCTTAGCCCTGAGAGGTGCAGATGACTGCTGGATGGACCACTGTTTAGTCAGATCAATCAGAACATGCAGCTTGCACCACAACACTGTAAAGAACTGAAAGAAATTAGGAAGACATTTAACATCAAGGCAGTCCAAGACCAAGCTAGGTGTGAGGCTTTTCAGCAATGCTTTACTGAGAAGCTATCTACCTGATAACCCCAAGGACATCCAGGCACATTCAGAGGAATGTAAGAATATTATTCACAAGGCACGTGCTGAATCAATTTGATATTCCACTTAGCATCACCAAGATTGGTTTGATGAGAATGAGGAGGAAATCCTAGCACTTACCCATTATAAGAGACCCATGTCTGCAGTTGGAAAAATGAAAGCTCCAACCAGCAAAATAAAGAGCCTTACCACTGACTCAAAGCGATAGTTCAGAGGAGGCCACAGGACATCAGTGGTGGCAAGAGAAGGCCACGAGATCCAGAGTTTCACTGACCAATATGACTTAAGAAGCTTTTTTCAATGAATAAAGGCCATCCACAGGCCATGTTTCAATGGCCTAACCCCTTTGTGGTCCCAGGATGGCTCCACCCTTCTCACGGGCAATGTATCCATCATGGAAGCAATGCTGGAAGAAGCACTTCAAGAGTCTTCTCAACCATGAATCAGGTCTCAGCTGTCACCATCGAGTCCATCCCTCAGTAATAGAACCTCTTGCTGATCCCCCATCCTTCAAGGAAGTCTGGTGTGCCATCACTTAGACCAAGAACAATAAAGCACCAGGCCCAGATATCATGCCCTCAGGTCTTCAAAGCTGATGGAACAGCACTAATGCAAAAATTTCACTAACTTCTCATCAAAATATAGGTTAACAAGGAAGTTCCACCTGACTTAAATAATGCCAATATTGTGAGCATCTTCAAGAAAGGGGACAAGTCAGTATGCAGGAACTACTGAGGCATAGCCTTTCTCTCCATTGACAGGAAGATTCTTACTGGCATTCTCTAAATCACTTCCTTCCCCTTGCTGAAGATGTCATTTCAGCATCCCAGTGTGGCTTTACACCATCTTGGGGCACCACCAACATGACTTTTTTTGCACAACAGATTCAAGAGAAGTGTAAAGAACAACACTAGGAGCTGTTTATGGCATTCGGACCTAACCAAGGCCTTCAACTCCGTCAGTTGTGAAACCTTGTGGAAGGTCCTGGTTAGGTTTTGTTGTCCACTGAAGTCCATCAGTGTCCTCAGGCTACTCCATGATGGGATGACCACCACAGTCCTTTGCAATGGATCAGAGACAGACCCATTTACCATTTATGGTCAGCTTTTCAATCTGCAGTGCCTTCACAACAAAACAAAATTTACCAAAACTGGCATCACCGACCTTCAGTATGCTGACGACTGAATAAAATATAAAAGTTTCCCTTGGTTCCCATCCCCAGTACACAATCAAATATCTATCAGTATGGGGACAGATGATGGCCCATGGTTAATACTCTAAACCACTGTCATATTTTTTATTGCTACATAACTAATAATTATGAATGTCAGTGGAAGGAAGACTTGTTCCCTACCCCCAGTATTGCAGTCCCTAGTATTTACCAAGAATTGATACTGCTCACACATTTCTTACTCTGGCAAAACTGACAAATGGACTTCGAAAGCTATAACTAAGAAACAGTATAAATGAGGTAAATTTATGCACAGGAAAATCAGCTTTTAAACAATTTGACATGTTTTGTACTAACATTTCTGTATCTTTCATTATGTTGTACAAGTCAATGGGAGTTTTGGCTGAGTAAGGATGTCAGAATTTAGTTCCTTCTGATCTCCACCCACAATAAAGCTCAGCAAGTGGGATTTTTGTATTATTTCATGTACAATATATGGCCCATTGAGTTTAAAATAACCACCAGGCTATGTCCAATTTAAAAAAAAATCAAAATATACATTCCCACAACATCTCCAAAAGTGTTAAATATTAATAATCTTCTCTCTTGATAAGATGATTTAAAATGTGTTTTGTTGATTAAAAAACTGTTCCAATTTAAATGAACATACTATTTTGTTTGTAGGTTGCACAGTATAATGTAAGCTTCAGAACTGTATATCAAACAACATGTCATACTGTTTTAAACCAATTCTTCATGCGTATGAAAATCTGCCTCATTTATAGTCTTTGAAGTCAACCCTAGGGGAATAGTCTCATACATATCCCTAATACCGATTATTTTATCAGCCACAGGAGCAAAAAGTGCTTTATCACAAAGACAGCAATTAATGCAAAAACAAAAAGCCCTTCACTTTTATGTCTGATGTTGAAAAAAACTCTGTTACAAAATAATTAATAGAAAATGTAGCTTCTGTAATGCATATTGTGAGTATACATTCCCAGATGCTTGGTAAAAAAGTGCTCCATTAGGATTACAAAAAAAATATGTATTTTGTTTTTTCTACTACTAAGTATTGTATGCATATTATTATCCTTTTCTGTATTGTACTCAGCTGTGCAATGATGTTTATGAAATACAGAATATGGAGTAAATGATATTGCAAGTCAAATCCTGCTGGCCTTATGTGAATAATGTTCAATAAAAAAGGCTGTTGTAACACTGTACAAATTGTTCAAGGTTTTCTCCCAGGGACTCAAATTAACATTTGTATGTATACACTCTGGAAACTTGGCTTTTTCCTTAAAGAGCATATCCAAAGTAAGGAAAACTTTCAAATATATTCAAATGAAAACTTTAAAGCTTCTGAGATTTAAATGTAGTGCATGTATCTACTTATCATGCCTGGGATTTTATTAAAATGGATGCCAAAGTTTGGAGGCTTAAGCCTCATAATTAGGCCCCTCAATAAATTGTGTGAAGTTCAAAATTATTGACATGTTCCACCCCAAGAATTTCAATATATATCTATATCAGCTGAAGGAAATTCACTGCTTCTGAAAAATCAGAGAACAACAAATTCAGATTTATATCATCAATAGTTAATCAAACCAGACTCCTACAGTCCCTTAAAGAAGCTATTTGTCAACAAAACAAGGAGTTGACCATGTGTTTAATAGGTTACTGACTGGTCTCATGCTTCCAGGAGCTTGGCCTAGCAAAGATTAGCAGATATTTTATCCAGTCATCAGTACTGAAATGGGTCAAAGCTTTTGACACTCTGAAAGTGAACATACATTCAAAATTCACATAGCTCTAAGCTAGACAAACGAAGCACTGAATACTAGGATAGTTGCTCTTGTATGCACTGATTTTCTATATCATTATATTGGTGTTAGTAACATCTGTTCATAGTGACTAACCACAATGGAATCCCATTTTGTCAGGTGCAAAATATGTGAGACAAACCTTGGGAACCTTAAAGGAGCTGACAACATTCAAAGGTACAATCTAAGGCAGCAGGTTAGAAACAGAATGTTCATCTGCTCAAAACAACAGTGAAGATAACTTGAAAATGCTGCTATGACGGGTCATCTGAGCCTGAGAAACTCCATCCCAGCAAATTAGAACATAAAAAAAAATGACCAAAATAATTTACGTGATCATTTTACCATCAGTCTCAGGGACACTGTCCTATTCTATTCAGAATAATTGTGGCCACGATACTATCAAAGTTAGATTGTGAGAACAAACTGGTTTCCATCCCATCACACTGTATATTCTGATCAGACTACAATAAGCAGAGCAATACATTGCAACAAATGTAGTCTAACTGACAAAATAGAGAAGCTCGCGATTTCGAAGGCAGTACAGTTACCAGCAGCTTCACAAATAGTAAAGGAGATAAAGTATTGGGCACATTCTGCATGAGACAAGCATTTAGACATGGCCTGTTTGGGCAGCCCCAAGGTAAATAAAAGAAAGATCAATCTAACAGTTCACAGCAACTGTACTGATTGACACCCTGACCTGATTAAAGTACCTTGACAAAGACAGGTTGGTGAAAATAGACCTATGGCTTATGTATCTTATAGTATGAGAACTGGATTGGATTATTGAATCTGCCAGACCAGTAAAATGCTTTAAACATTTTTATTTCAAAATGTTAATTACTAATTTTGTAGCTAGCTCTGAAGCCTGTTATCAGTTTCAGGTGGCTTTGTACAGCATCTGGCACCTGTGCCTGCTACGCTGCAAAACCACAACAGGGCAAGAAACTTGGTTACACCAAGGCATGGAACAGCTTTTACGTTTTAAGGCTTTAAGTAAAGCACAGAAGTTACAGTGCATTTGGAAATGTCCCTGCAAATGTATAGATACCCTTCCTATTCTAGACATAAGGCAAGATAAGAAAAAAAAGTGAAATTTTGCTGAGTTAGTTCCCCAACCCCATTGCACTGCTTAGAGTATGAAGGGAGGATGCTGAGGCACTTGTCAGTAGTGCTGGGAGCAATTTCCTGTCTACTGTGGTAATTAGGCTAGGTACAGACATTACATATAATGCTCTGTAAGCACTTTACACCTATAACAGAACACACATTCATGGCACATAAAGCCTTTTAAAAATGGTAGATGCCACTCCAAGCTAACCCTCGATGGACTTGTATTAACCTAAAGTGCTTTCTGTTAGACCACGTAATTGGATGTCTGTGCCAGATCCCATTGGCAACTTAGAGCGCAATCACTGTCATCCCAGGGGACATTAAGCAGGGCTGTTCTAGCCTTGGGCAGAGCACACAAACTCTGCCCAAGCTCTGGGATCCCCTGCCCCTCTCAGCTGTCACTGACTCAAGCCAGTGACAGCCTCTGATCCCAGCCCACTTGCAGCCCAGCCAGAGGTGGGGTGGGAGAAGAGGGTTTTCTGCCCCTGAAACTGACCTGGTCTGATGATGCACTCCAGCGCAGCTGTGGGGGTGCTGCAGAAGAGCAGGTAAAGGAGTCCAGGGACTGTCTTCCAGCAGCCACTGCTGTAGTGCCCCCTTTCACCAGCCCCATCCTTTCACCACCTGGTGACTGTCAGCAGTGGCTGGGAGGGGAGAGGGGGAAAGGACCCCCTAGTCCATGATGAGGGTCCCACGCTCTAGTTTTCTGGCTTGGGGCTCAGGAGTGAGCTAAGCCAGACACCACCAAACAAATTCCTTGTCTCAGATTCTACAGACTGCCTACCTGGTTTCAACCTGCCATGTCATCAGTCAGCCTGATTAAATAGGTTCTGGACAAGGCAGGGTCTGTGCACAGCCAACCTCTACCATTGGAGCCTTTTTGACAAACCAGACTGTACCTGTGGCAAAACACACACCATATCACATATTGTTGATGACTCCCTACTGACTAAGTTCAGTGGTGAACTACCAGAACTGCACATGGTCACTGAAGATGCTATCACGTTGCTGGGAAATTACACATGCTGACTGACTGATTGACTCCACAGCAGGGGGGTCTCTTTTCATCCACTCCAACACCTGAGTGACCTGGCAGCTGCAGCCAGAAGCTTCAGAGGAGGGTTGCTCCAGCTTTTCACTGCGCTGGGAACAGAAGCCTGGGGAAATGGGAAGGGAAAGAAAGGAGCACTCCTACATTAGCCCCCTCACCCCCCCCCCCGCCAAATTGCTGGTTCAGAGGTCAGGGACATTAGTTCAGATCTGCACAGAATGGGGCTCCCTTCCTCCTCCTGCCCTAGTTCCAAGCACAGTGAAATTTGGGGCCAGACAGCTGTGTGGTGATGGCTAGAAAATGTTTTTTAGAGGTTTGCTTTTGGGATCTGGATTGCAGGTAAAGTAGATATTGCATTAGAATGTTCCAGGGCAACAGCAAGGTTTCATTGGTTTCAAAAAGCCTGTTTGTGACAAAGTTTCCTTCAAGGTCCACTGTCCGAAGCCAGTGGGTATACACAGGCTGGGAAATTGAAAACATATACCACACTGTTCCATGACATGAACAGTTTACCCAACGGAGATAAGGGACTCTGAAGCATTGGCTTCAGGTCACAGTGCCCAACTGCAGAGACCTTGGGATTTCCAGCTTTGGTGGACAGACCCAATTAGAATACCTGTAAATAAGCAAATTAAGATGTGTGCATGTGATGGGTTTGCTGGAACAAAGGAATATGTTGACAGGACAGAACATGAACAGTATGATGTTATAACCACAGGGAAAACAATTAATGATTCCTGGGAATGAAGAGTCATCAGAGGGGGAGAAAGGACAGAAAATAAGGTATTTCAGAGCAACAAAGGGTCCCCAAGATGGAGATTTGAGTCCACCTTGGACAGAGGGCATACCACCAACCCCAGTCACCCACCCCATGGGGGGTGGGGTGGTCCTTTGGCCATCAATCTCCAGCCTACTGACATTCAAGAGAGAACCATAGGGTGAAGCTCAAGTACTGGTCATATGTAATTTCCCTCTGTGACAGGCTTAAAACTAGTAGATATAGAATTGTTTGCTTTATTTTTATCTGCTATCACTGTGCATCAATAACATTTGCCTATTATCAAATGGAGAAGTCATGGTCAGTCTGAGAACTTGAGTCTGTCTGAAACAAGGTATCTGGGTCATAAATCCAATGCCAACATGTGGCAGCTGCTGGATGTCACTGTCAAGAGGCTGGAGTGGAGAGAAAGGGAGCCCCCTGCCATTAGGGACCCCCACAGCTTGCTAGCTGGGGTCTTTGTGGGGGCCAGGCCAAGTCCCCATGATGGAGAAGGCTCCCTTACCTCCTGCCCAAGCCTCCTGATACCAGCAGGCAGAAGTTGCAGGAATGGTAGGCCAACCCTGCATTTCCCAGTAACATAAACTGGAGCTAGAAGAAGGAACCCTCCCCCCCAAACTCTGGGGACCTGGCTTAGCCAACAAAGACCTTAGCTAGCAAGCTGTTGCAGGGCTGCCCTGCAAGGGGCTCCTTTCCCCAGCTGTAGCCAACAGTGGCACCGTGAGTTCCTTGCACTCCTTTTTGCTGCACTGGGAATTCTGGTAGTGGGGTGGAAAAAGAGCCCCCCTGCTGCAGAGGAGCTGGCCCTGGCCCCTAGCAGGACCAAAGCTAAGAAACTTGCTGGGGCAGGGTGAGGTATACCCAGCAGAGGGTCCACCCTCTTTCCACTCATGTCCCACCAGAGTTCCTGACATAGGAAAAAGTGGTTCAGGGAACTCATGTTGCCACTATTGTCTGCAGATGAGAAAAAGAACTATGCTTACTGGGTGGGCCCCCTCCTCAGCTTCTTGGATCAGATTTTCTGGGGGCTGGGCTGTCCCCTTCATGGTAGGGGGGCTTCTTTCCTCCAGCTGCAGCCAGCAGCAGCAATGTGAGTTCTTGTGCTGCTTTCTGCTGTGCTAGGAAGTCTGATAGGGGGGTGGAAAGGAGCCCTTCTGTGGCATGGACCTGGTCCTGCCCCACAAAAAACTCAAACCAGAAGTTGGGGGGGGGGTCTCCTTTTCTACCACCACCCTGCCAAAGTTCCCAGCACTGTGAAAAGTGAGGCAGGGAACTTGCCAGTGTTAGCTGCAGTGGGGGGAAGAGAGCTACTACATCTTGCTGGCTGAGGTTGGGGAGAATGGGCCAGGTTTACATAGGAGGGAGTGGCCTCCCCGCCTCCCCGCCACAACCTCCAGCCACTACTGACAGTCCCCAGCTGTCAGGGGGCTCCTCCAGCAGCATCCTGGGAGGCATGTGCGAGTGCCTCCACTGGCTGGGATTGGCTGGTGCAAATCTGTTTGGTTGGAATCCGCTCTAACTTTCTAACTTACAGCACTTTAAGTAAAGTGCAATAGTTACAGTGCTTTCTGCCATGGCTTTTATGAATATCTGTAGTTAGTCTAAGAGCTGAAATTCCAAGACAAAGTCTGAGCAGGACACTGAAGATCCTACTGTTGCTATGCACAGCTATTTGTAACTCTTCGCAGAATGAAGAAGGTATCCTGCAAGCACTTTAAGAACTGAATGGTCATTCAATGCTATATGGTGGAAAGAGTTAAAGGAACGAAAAATATGATGAGTAGAAGCTTTCTTCATAATACAGAACAGAGCTGATAGAGTTTAGTCACCCTGCAATTTAAACCTCCATAAAAAAAATCCCTTCCCGCAATACAGAGATTAAAGAATGAGCCAGAATGGGGTTATTGCTCTGGAAATCCTAGAATGAGTAGAACTGATGAAGTGGGTTGCTGGTCACTGCAAAGAGAAAGAAAGAAAAAGATAGAACTGTTATGCTTATGTAGAAAGCCAAAAAATTAAATAGGTGTTTAAAAAGGGAGCATATTCCATGACCTGAAAGGGGAGAGAGTTTTGATTAAATGGATAATGCCAAACACAGTTTTTTATGCTTGAAGTGTCAGCTGAGTTCTGCCAGGTGCTCTTTGAAAAACAGAGCACATGTTTGTGTACATTCATATCTCCTCTAGAAGTTGTTGCTTTTATGGTTGCCATTGGGATTGTGTTCAACAGGGAAATACAATATTTTTTTTATGGTATAAAGGATGACTGAAGCTCCAAGTAACACTGGAAATAACCAGAGGCACAGATTTACAAGTAAGCAAACACAAATGCAGGTTTTATCTAGTAGAAGAAAATCTACTTGAGAACAAACTATACGAATCAGATCATAGTGAGATCATCAGCAACATATCTTCAGAAAGGGCAACCAGGAGGAAATGGTGATCTACATCAGGAAACTTGTGTCTAATCGAGCAACTCAAATGAACAACCTGAATAAACTACTGTGCAAAGATATACAAAGGAGTAATAGCATCATAGAAAATTATGGTTGGAAGGGACCACAGGAGGTAATCTAGTCCAACCTCCTGCTCAAAGCAGGACCATCCCTAACAGATCACCCCAGCCAGGGCCTTGTATATCTGGGTCTTAAAAACCTCCAAGGATGAAGACTCCACAACCTCTCTGGGTGAGCTATTCCATTGCTTTACTACCCTCATAGTGAGAAGGTTTTTCCTAATATCTACCCTAAACTTCCCTTGCTGCAACTTAAGACCATTGGTCCTTGCTCTGTCATCTGTCACCACTGAGAACAGTTCAACTCCATCCTCTTTGGAACCACCCTGCAGGTAATTGAAGGCTGCTATCAAATCCCCTCTCAGTCTTCTCTTTTCTCAACTAAATAAGCCCAGTTCCCTCAGCCTCTCCTAATCATAATAAATCTTAATAAAGAATTAAACTGAAAGAGTTAATTGAAATGGTCCCAGAGATGAAGCATACTGATAGTGACTGTAAAACTAACTTATCTATGGATGTGCCATATTGGTGTAGTTCTCTGACAACAATAAGGTCAAATTTGGAAACCAGAGGCTTATACATCACTGTTGCTAGAAAAAGCAAAGGGCCAGCACACTCATAATAAAGAGTCTTTGGTTTTAATAAAGAAAGAGGACTTGGCTTTTGTCCACAGGTGTAAAAATCTTAATTACCTCAATATTTAGAGGAACACTTGGCAGCCAAAACCTGTCATAGCCATGGCAACTGTCAGCAGTAGCTGGGGGAGGGGGGGAAGATGGAAGAAAGGAGTCCCCTGCCATGAGGAACCTCCCCACACAGCTTACTGGCTTAGGGAGAGAGTGGGGGGCAAGGAATAAAAACCTGAGAGGGTTGTGGGGTTTAAGACAATTTTTTTTGAACAAGGCTGTCCAACTGGAAGCCTGAAAGTACTAAACATGGAGCCCTGAGGTCTAATCAGTCATGTCTCCCTCTGCTGTACATGGGCGAGGGTCCAGGGTTTGCAAACTGCCTATCCAGCTGGTGAATAATGGAGCAGTGGGGCCATATATCAGGAGTAGGAGAGGGTGGTGTGCATGCTGCTGGTGGAGGCCACATACTGTCAGAGTGGGTCAGGTTCTATGTGCCACCACCCTGCTGTAAAGCACATGACAAAAGTGTTGTGGGACAAAGTCTAGAGCTAGATTATGTATGTGTCAATCTGATTTTTTTTAAATGTTGCTCAAAATCTGTTCAGTCTCAAGTGGAATGCTGCCTATGATCACTTACAGCTCCTCCTCAGGATGAGTTCCTCCAGAAGATAATTAAAACTAATGGCACAAGATAGCCAAGACAGCATATTCCCATCCCTATCATCAATTAATCTTCAGTACGAGATAGGGTTTTGTTTAAAGGCACCAGGATGTCTGTTCCTAAAGCATAATATACAAATAGGTTAAAAATAATGTGAATGTCTTTAAGGAATGAAATATCTATTAAAAAGAATAGAGAGATTGTTTCACTAGCTTCAAAATAATGTGACATCAATGATGCTTTTAAGGCTTCTTTTTAGACCCAAGCACAGGCCAAATGTAACCCAAGTGGCCATGTATGTGATATGAGAAAAATCCAGCTCATGCCTCCATCCTCTCCCAGCACAAAGTAAGCATATGGAAAAAACTAACTCGACTTTTATTCTTACTTCCTTCAGACAGTTGTTCAAGAAACTACATAGCTAAATAGTTAATAATACATATCAAATCCATTTTTATGAGATGTTATACTTGACATAGTAATGTTTGACAACGGGTCAATTTAAGTATAATTTAGCTTTAGCCATCTGACACACAACACATGTTGACACGTAGACACCGCTTCTCATTATACCTAAACCAACTGTCTGGTAGTTTAAATTAATTAAACATCTTCTAAAAAACCACGTGTATTTAACATGTTTAGCACTGTTAGATTTCAGAACTATACCAATAAAGAATAGATTGTTACCTGGTGGCAGGTTGGGGAGATTTGCACCTTATAGACTAACGAAAGTGCCCCTCCCTCTGCCTCTGTGTCTTGCAAAAACGCAAGCTTTTATGAGCCCAAGCTCACTTCCCCAGATACTATGAAAGGACATGACAGAACAGTGTTTACAATGGGGAGATTGATTTGAATCTGAAAGCCAGAAAGGGAAAGAGAGAAGGAGGAGGGGATGGAGAGAGGGGGCAATGCTGGAAGAGGGAAACAAGCAAACAGTAAATCCGTAGGGGAAAAAAAGCATTACAACACAGCTATTAATTTTATTTTGGTCCCACGAGTTATATCACTTGGTGAAAATATCAATTGTTATACCTCTGGTGGGAAACGCTGGTGACAAGCATCACAAGTTCCCTAGAAGTCATGTAAGGTCAGCACTTCAGACAGACACATACTACAAAGGAACAGGCAGCGCCTTATCTGTAGGCTAGAAGGGAAGAAAATAAGGCTCACTGGGTCCAGGTACAGACATTATATTTTTACTAGTAGAAGTCTATACCAGGAAACTAGTCTATACCCATAACAGAACAGAAGTTTGGCACACACGGGCTGGTTTAAAACTTGCAGAACTTGGTTTAGGATTAGAAGGGTGATTGTGTATTCTGTTTTCTACTGATCTAAACTATACCACTTACAGAAAACCGCATAACTTGGATACCATCTCAAGCTTTTGGAATGTTTGTACCTAGCCTGAGAGGGCCCAGGCAAGTCACAGCAGATTAAGACAAGGAAGCCACAGGACATGGAATAACCAGAGCAAGTAGAGTTGATCTGTGACCACAGATCCAACTGGCAGAACAGGGTACCTCAGAAAGTAATTGGACATTCTCAGTGAGTTGAGTTAAAGTTGGTTATATCTCCTTATTGTTTGGGTTTAACTAATACTTTACTAGATTTTTGTTTGGAAGGAAAATCTTGTATTGGGGAGTTTGCCTATAAGGGCTAAGCTTCCCACAGGAGTCTGTACTACACAGAGGGTCTGTGAAGTTCTTGCTGTTAGTAAGCACAGCCATTTAAAACCAGATTCTAAAGCAAGCACCTTAAGAACTAAATTATCTTCTCCATAGCTTGGGAATTCAAAAGGGGATACAAGGGAAAGTCTCTCAGATATATATGTATATATATGTGTGCGCGCGCGTGTGTGTGTGTATGTGTGTGTGTGTATGTGTATATATATACACACACACACATATACATACATACATATATTAATTGTTTGTGTTTTAATCATTCAGTTTGACTAGAGCTATCCACTTTCCCTGTTGAAGTGATGACCAAATTTACTCCTATAGAAAGCACTCCTCCTAAATAAAGAAAATAGCATTCCTTAGAAGTGGGCACCAAAGTGAAAGAGAAAAGATCATTTGACTCAGTTTTCCATCTTCACCAGTCCTGGATGTTTCCCTTTCAAATATATATATTTTTTCTTTTGGGCACTGTATGTTAAAATGAGCTACCACTGACTGCAGAGGGTCCAGAATAACTACATTAGGCATGGACAATGACCAGTAAGACACACTCACCAGTGAGTTATCTGAGCATTCACAGTCTTCCTTCTTTCTCAGGAAAGCCACAATATATATATTTCCCCTTTGGATCAGAACTACAATAACTTATATTTAACACAGAGAATTTATACTGTTAATCTGTATTAAAACTACTAATCCATTTATATTCAAGCTGGAGAAAGCCTGCTCTCTGAACCAGCATGCCTTTGCTGATTTACAAATATGCTTGCAAGGCTGGCAAAGTTAATTAAAGTTAATAGAAAATTTTAAAGTGAAAAGAAAAAAAAAATAGGGCAGTAAGAAAAATTAATTAAAAAATGATCTATCATCTGAAAGAAGCAGAAGGGGTTGTGTTCTCACAAGGGATACAAATGACTGCCATTTTATACTTTAACTTCTTCCAGACAGTACAGCACAACAGACTCATCAACTGTGCCTCTGTAATATCTGCAGACTAATGATTGGGTTTAGGTGGCCAACTAGGGATTTCCTCATTCATTACCTTCAGCATATCTACCAAGTCTCAAAGCACTGTGGAACTGCATTTTCCCCCTCCCCCTTTCTTCAATGGCAAACTGTTAGAGAGGTAGGAAGATTTTGTTGCAATGGCAGAGCACTGAGAATGAAGAGATACATTCCTAGCTTTGCTGTTGCTCTTTTTGTCTTAATTTACCTTTTTGTATGAGAGATACCTACATCACAAAAAACATGGGGATTGATTCATTCATATCGTCAAAGCGCTTTGAGTTCCTGAGAAGCAAAGGACTGTGTGTGTGGAAACTGGTAAGAACGTCACAATGTTATTAGTTATTTATAGAGTAAAAAATAAATACTAAGAATAATTCAATAATATATGTAAATATAAAAAAAATGCACAACAGTAGGGCTAAAATATGTTTCTTAAGTTCTTAAAATTTCTAATTTTTAAACAAAAACTTAAATGAGACATTACAACTGGAGATCTCCAAGCTAACACAAGGCCTGGGAGTCAGGAGATAGGGGATTTATGATAGTTTCCCACACAATTTTTTCCTAAGCCTAGGGGGTGGGGGGAATTAAATTCATCATGCCCCACTTCCTGTAAAATTGAGGTTAAGTGAAATGGCACTGAATTCATTACCAAATGCTTTGACATACCATATGAAAGTGCAAGCTACTATTCCAAATACACAGGTTCACAAGTTATTTTCTTCCATTCCAGCTTGTGGTTACAATTTATATTGTCAAAAAGAAAGATTCTAGGAGACTGTTCCACCCCACTTTCAGAAACTTTTCTCAGTGGCATAATTAAAGGAGTTAGGGTAGGGCAAGCAGGACACCAGATCAGGCACCAACTTAGGGGGATACATAAACAGCAGCTGCTGCTGCCATCTGCACCAGCATCAGCAGTCACCACAGACAGGTCCAAGATTTTGAAACAGGGACTGCAGGAGCCGTAGCTGACACTGGAGGGTTGGCTGTACTTCCTGCTCTCAGCCTTTCACTTCCCCCATGTCAAGGTGGATAGATCATGCAGTAGGAGCAGCATCTGTAGATGAAGTCCCTGAATCAGGTAAGAATCTGCCCTCTACCTCCCCAACTCTCTGTTACACTTAGAAAGTGGGTTTTTAAGCCTAGTGCCCGAAGAATTGACACAACGCTCGGTTGATCAATAGCAGAAAGGCTTTAATAATGATACCATAAGCAAGCTATAAAACTAAATGACAGAAAAAGACTCCTTCCCAAAATTAAATGAGCTACTTCACAAAGTCCTAGTACATATTTAACAGCAATAATGTTTTCTCACTAGTGTGCATGTCTCTTGCTGGGAAATTTGCTCGGTTTTTATACTGTTTAATTGTATAGTTTCAAAGCATTTTTCCTTGATAGTTGGCCAATTAGAGTCTGAACAAAAAGGGAGGAAAGGGGTGACTATCATATTACAATAGTTAAATTGCCTGAATCCTGCTTTGGATTTGTCTAGGTATGAAAACTTGTGTTTTTCTGCAGCCCCTGCAATTATAGGTGGATTACAGGTGATGGCTCTTGCGTGGCCAAACAGGATGCTTAGAAGCAGTTGTTACCGGACCTGTTTTTGGTACTTGTTTATCAATGAGGCAAATTTGCAATAGCTTGTACCAGTGATGGTCTATTTACAAAACTCCAGACATACACTGAATGATTGAGACATTTGTAACATCTTAGGCATTGGATGCCTGTTCTGAGAAATGTAAGCATGTCAGGTACAAGACATTTTTCCTGTATTCAATGCACCTTTTTACAGGTTTTACTTGAAATATGTATTCAGTCTTTTGTCGTTTTTAGTTGCTAGTTCAATTGAAATGCATGTGTAGTTACCTTGCCTTCACTGGCTCAGCCTTTCCTATGGCTTTCTTAGTTTGGAAATACACATGTGATGAGTGTCAGGTCTCTGCTAACAATTTTAACCAACATTTTTATTATCTTATGTCATGAGTCTGGTATTGGGTACTGTAAGCACTCCACTGTCTCAATGCCTAATTGGATTACAAGCCATTACCAAAGTTTGATTTTCTTGTGGCAGTGCTGTAACCACAATCTAGTCTTGCTTCAGCCATTGTCTTGCATTTTTGTGCAAGAGACACTGTCCAAGTTTTCACAGTTTTCATATGTGGCACTCAGATGCATATACATTCCCTCCCTTTCCATCCATGCACAGCTGCCACCCACCCACTGCCACTACTGTCTCTATTATCATAATCTGTTATTTTGTATCATGATGTCATTTCAGCTTTAAAAATAAATCACAAGAGTACTGGTATAAGGAAGAAAACCAACTTTAGTACAGTATTTAGGCACCTAGGTGGACTTTGGTCAAAGTCCACCTGTCATATTTTCTATCCAAATTCCTGCTGGAATTTTGTTTTCCAACACCAGTTTCCCCTATATTTATTCTTCACCCTTCCAGACTCTTCAATTCAGCTATAACTATCACATCCTTCTAACCTCTCAATATTATTTTTATTAGGCCAAACTTTAGAAACAAAATTAGAACCAGATCATTCACACAGTGGCACAGAACACTGAAGATGATGGGCGATCACTTGTGAACAAGTAAGACCATCTTCCAAAGTTCATAATAGTGTGTCCTTAGGTAGCTCCATAGTCCAAGTCTAGATCCACATGTCTTGTTGCAGTGAAGACAGGTGTTTTCAGGAGGGATGGGCACTGTGTTGCTGTGTTGGATGTTCTGATGTTCCTTTTGCCTGTTCCTCTTTTCCTCTTCTGCCTGTCGATGAGCTGTTTCAAAGTATTGAGATATCTCCCAAAGAGTCTTCCTCCATTTTGGTGGCTCCCAAGTGCTGATATCAATGTTGCACCTCTTCATGTTTGCCTTCAGGATGTCTTTGAAGTGCTTTCTTTGTCCTCCCTTACTTCACTGACCTTCTTTCAGCTGTGAGAAAAAGATTCTCTTTGGAAGGCAGGAGTCAGGCATACAATCAACATGACCTGTCCACTAAAATTGGTTTTGGATGATCATGACCACAATGCTGTTGGAATTTGCTTCAGCCAAGATGCTGATGTTTGTGCATCTATCCTCCCAGCTAATCCAAAGGATCTTGTGAAGGCATTGTTGCTGGTATTTTTCCAAGCTCTTGAGATGTCTTCCAAATACAGTCCAAGTTTCCGAGCCATACAGCAGAGTTAGAATGACAATGGCTTGATAAACCAATAGCTTCATTTCAGCAAGGATGTCATGATTTAAAACTCCCTTACTCAGACTTCCAAATGCTGTGCTCACATATTTCAAGCAGGGTTGTATTTCTACATCAAAGTCTGCCTTTGATGAAAGATGGCTTCCAAGATAGGTGAAGTGATCAACATTCTCCATTGACTCTCATTGATTTAAATAGATGGTGGGGGGAGGAGGGGGAGTTGTTTCTCCATTTGGGGCAGGTTGGTAAAGGACTTGCATTTTCCTGATGCTTGGAGTTAGATCAACACTCTCATAGACTTCTGAGAATACATTAAGAATGGTTTGGCGGTCTGTTTCAGATTGAGCAACAACAGCATTGTCATCTGCATACTGGAGCACCGTTATGGATGTTGTCGTGGTCTTTGTTTTCTACTCAAGTCTACTGGGGTTGAAGAGTCTTCTATCCATTCTATACACAATTTCAATTCCAGGTGGGAACTTTCTGTTGAGGTGCATTATGGTGGAGATGAAGATGGAAAACGAAGTTGGAGCAATGATGCAACCTTGCTTCACTCCAGTTTTCACTTCAAATGGTTCTGTTTGATTCCCATTGCTGAAAACACTTGCAGACATGTTATAATGAAGTCTCAGAACACTGAACTTGTTTGCACAGCCAATTTTTGACAGGATTTTCCATAGGGTTTCACAGTTTACAGAACTGAAGGGTTTAAAGAGGTTGATGAAGGCCAAATAGGGAGGTAAATTTTGCTCATGACACTTCTTCTGGATTTTACATAGTTTCATAGTTGTAGGGTCAGAAGGGACCTAAGCAGATCATCAAGTCCGACCCCCTGCCATGGCAGGAAAGAGTACTGGGGTCAAACGACCCCACCAAGGTGTACATCTAGCCTCCTCTTAAAGACCCCCAGGGTAGGAGCCAGCACCACTTCTCTTGGAAGTTGGTTCCAGATCCTAGCCACCCTGACAGTGAAGTAGTGCCTCCTCATATGTAGCTTAAACCTGCCCTCTGCCAGCTTGTGACCGTTATTTCTAGTCACTTCTGGTAGTGCTTGGGGGGGAACAGGGACTCTCTCAATGCCTGCTGGTCCCCTCTGACTAGTTTGTAACAGGCCACTAGATCACCCCTCAGACTTCTCTTATGGAGGCTGACTAGGTTCAGGTCCTGAAGCCTCTCATTGTAGGCCCTGCCCTGCTGCCCCCTGATCATGCGAGTGGTCCTCCTTTGGATCCTGTCCATGTTGTCCACATCCCTCTTGAAGTGCGGCGCCCAGAACTAGACACAGTACTCCAGCTGCGGCCTGACCAGTGCCGCATAGAGGGGGAGGATCACCTCCTTGGACCTGCTTGAGATGCATCTGTGGATGCATGACAAGGTGAGGTTGGCCTTCCTGACTGCATCTTCACGCTGCCAGCCCATGTTCCTCTTGGCATCAATGATGACTCCAAGATCCTTTTCTGCCTCTGTACTGATGAGAAGGGAGTTCCCCAGCCTGTAGGTATGCTGCTGGTTCTTCCTCCCCAGGTGTATCACCTTGCACATGTCGGTGTTGAATCCCATCCTTTTCTCATCTACCCACCCCTGTAACCTGTCTGATTGTAGCCTATTCCTTCCTTCTAGCATATCAATATCCCCCCACATCTTAGTGTCATCAGCAAAATGTATGTAAAGATCATACTGTAAAGATCATGTCCACTGTACCTCAAGGTGGTCTGAAACCTCTTCAAGATTCTGGAAGAATTTCTTCCACAAGTGGGAAAAGGCAGTTAGTGAGGACTTTCCCAGCAGTGGCCAACAATGAGATGCCTCAGTAGTTTCCACAATCATCTCTGTCCCCCTTCTTGAAGATAGTAACAATCAAAGCATCCCTTAGGTCTGCTGGGATTTCTTCCTTTTTCCAAATTTTAAGGAAGAGGACATGAAGTTGACATATAAGTTTTTCTCCTCCTCCTTTGAAAATCTGTGCAAGTATTCTGTCAACACCAGCTGCCTTGTTATTCTTCATTTTACCAAAGGCCCTCCTGACCTCTGCCAGGGTAGGTGGCAAACTGATGTCTTCTACGATTGCTTTTTCCAGAAAGCTTCACTGACAGTTGAGTCATGCTTCAGAAGGTCCTGGAAATGTTCTTTCCAGCAAGCACTGATGGATTCACTGATTAAGGCCTTGAGTGCTAGGGCCATAGACAGCTTTGGTAGCACCGAAGACGCCATAAGCATCATGGATGTCAGCAAAATGTTGGTTTTCTTTTGATTTCTGAATCCACCATGGGATTCAGTGGTGCAGAACACTACTTCTATGCTGACCCATTTCTTTTTCCATTCTCCTTGTTACTTAGATAACTAATTTTCTCATCCACCCCTTCCCCTCCTCCACAAAAAAAATGTATATATGGGCTTTGATGCTGGACTATATTTCTATAAAGGTAGTCCATTTTGTCTGTGACTGAGGAGGAGACTATTTTAGGCATCTGAGACCCGTTTTTGTGTTATCAGGTACAGAGTCAATTTATTCAGGTAAACAGAAAAAAGTTAGCATCCTTTTACATAATCCATTGTTTTTCACAAATAAAATGTATGAAGTCATCATTGTGAACCCACATGATGCAAAAAAAACCTGCCATTCAAACAAGAGAACTATTAACAGAAAAAAGTTCAAAACATATTTTAATGAAAAATAGCATGTTTCATACAAGTCTGAATTTTACAGCCAGGTGATATCCCCTAAGGAGGATGACACATACAATTTCTCAGTGATGAATGCTGTTTAGTGTCATGATAGAGTAATATTATCAATGAAAAATGAGAAAATTAAAGACGTCTACAGCAAACATTTCCTTTCTCTGACCTATGAATATGTAGTTTTCAAGTATTGATTCTTTATTTATGTTGGCTAATGAAGGTACTGTATTTTGATCCAAGTAGCAAAATGTTACAGATCAAGATAAATTGCTTTTATTTCTGTAACTGTTAGGTGCTAATCCTAGTGTTATTATTATTTAATGAGTTAATGATATAAAATGGAAGGTTCAATTAAAACCATACTGTTTTTAAAAGCTGTAGGAAGATTCTGATCTATTTCTGTGCATCAAAAAGATTAATCTATCACTTGGGGCAACTATATACAGAGATCCAAATATGATGACTTAGTCTTGCAATTACAACATGGCTTTTAGTTGAGTTACTTTTAAAGTTTTAAATTAATAAGAATTCTGGTAAATTCTGGACCAGTGGAATAACTCTCCATAAGCCACTTAGGGAAGAGGTCAAAAATGTTTTTCAGCAGCAGACCAGAATGACCCAGCTGAGGTCCAAAACAGGCCTATTCAAGGGCCCAGCTGCTGCTGTCACTGCTTCCTGCTGCAGGGACAGCACCTCCTCCACCAAACACTACCAAAGTCCCCTGGTTTTGCAAGCTGGATCCTGTCTATGGGCCACATGTTGACAACCCTGCCTTAGGAAGACTCAAACTTCAGACCAAATGCTGCAGTCATTAATAGAAGCTATTCCTGTCTTGCTGCTGAAAAATGCTCTTGGCTCAGAAGCTGATGCTTTATGGATTGAGATAGCACTGAAATCCCTTGCTGGCTCTGTGTGAATGGGGGCAGTGTAGGGAAGAAATCCATGGATAAAGGCCAGTCAGCTGAGACCCAAAGTGCTTTCAGATGTGTATTTTCTGAGACCTATCATTATTATCATTACTATTATTATTCCCTTTTTTATAACTATACTAAATAAGATCCCTGTTGTGAACTAGCATCCCAATGTGCTAGGTTCTGGACAAAGATGGAAAAAAGGATAATGCTTTCTCTGCATTCTCTTTTCAATAGCCAGACAAGGTTCTTTAAGTAAATCCAATATCTTTTATTAGACCAACTCAGATAGCTGGAAAAATTCTTCTTTGCAAGCTTTTGGATACAAATACCCTTCGTCAGGCTGAAGGAAACATCTGCAGTTGGTCTGTGTTCTTCCTGGACGAAATAGTAAAGAAGCCAGAAGCCAGTATGCATATGAGAAGGACAGTCAGTGAAAATGCAAATTGAGGTAGTCAATGGTTGAGAAACAGGTGAGAGGAATGATTATAGCTGTTAATAGTAGAGAGGTTACCTGAAAAGTCAGATGTTGGGCAGGTTATAATGTGTCAGAAATTCAATGTCTATGTTTAGTTCATGATTTTTTTGTATGTAGTCGTTTCAAGAAGTGAAGGTCTTCATTCAAAAAATTTATATTAAAAACATATACAAAAGACAGACAAATGGGGACCTACAATGAAATCATTTGTGATGAGACATTATTATCATCACAATAGCAGAGGTCTAGACACACCAGAAGCCAGTTAGACAAAGAGATTGGTGAACGTACCCAAGATTCTAATAAAATCTTCTGTGAAAAGGAGGTAAATTCAGGGTATCTGCTGTTATTTGAGCTGCTGGGCAGATTCCTCTGCCTGGGACCTGCCACTTGCCTCACTATCAGGAATCCTGGTGTTTCCCTCTGAAAATTCTCTGATAAAAATCCCAAATTCACTCTTAAAATACCTGAAAATCCATGTTCTTCCATGATTAAAATGAAATACCCACACACACACACACACACCCTAAATATATTTATAAAGTGTAAAGAGAGAGAGAGAGCCATTGGGCAATGTTTTATTGATATTATTGATCTATTTACGTTTTTTTAAGCAAATTAGAAGCCTACCAGGGCCTATCATCATAATGGCAGCAACAGCTGGCTGGCCCATGCCTGCTTAAGGCACAGCCCTAAGGGGTGCAGTGCAGCCTGACCTGTGGTCTGTATATGACAAATGGGCTGGGCCCGATGTAGCCCAGCCTGACCTGCCCTGATAGCACAAGTAGTGGCAGGACCCATCTCAGTCCTGCTCAAGGGCACGCTAACAGGACCACATTGGGCCTGGCTTATTTACTATGTACAGACCATGGGTCAGGCTGTACTCCATCTTGCAGGGCTGTGCCTGCAGTGGGCATAGCCCAGCTGGCTACTGCTACCAGTGCTGGGGGCTGTGTGCTGCAAGGGGGGTAGGCATGTGGTGGGCCCCTCAAGCCCCCCCACAAATACCAAACACTCACCCACAAACCCCACACACCCCCCACACACCCACAAAACCTCCCAGAAACCACACATCCCCCTCACCCCCACTTTCCTACTTACCAGAGACAGTGCCCGGGTCTGGGTCACGATGCAGCCTTGCCCCACTCCTGTTTGCCTGAGCACACTGAACCAACATGCTGGGGCAGCAGGGGCACCATAGTGGTGCTCTGGCCAGATGCCAGAGTGTGTCACTGGAGAACTCATCCTCTGGTTGCCTCAGGGCATGCTGCAAGAGTGAGCCCTTCCCCACTTTTTTCCGCAGGTGTGTTATACACACACACACACACACACAAAGCTTCTCCACATCCTTTTTGAATTGCGGAGCCCAAAAATGGACGCAGTACTCCAGCTGTGGCCTCACCAAGGCCAAGTACAAGGGGAGAATGAAGTCCTGGGATTTGCTTGGGAAGCATCTATGGATGCAAACCAGAGTTTTGGTCACTTTACTATCCACAGCATCGCATTGCAGGCTCATGTTCATCTTGCGGTCAGTGATGACAAACTAGTCAGCAAGACATACCCGCAACCTGTTACAAAATAGTCAGAGGGGACCAGCAGGCATTGGGAGAGTCCCTGTTCCCCCCAAGCACTACCACGAGTGACTAGAAATAATGGCCACAAGCTGGCACAGGGTAAATTCAGCCTAGACATCAGAAGGCACTACTTCACTGTCAGGCAGCTAGAATCTGAAACCAACTTCCAAGCGAAGTGGTACTGACTGGGGGTCTTTAAGACAAGGCTAGACAATCACCTTGCTGAGGATGTTTGACACCAGTACTCTTTCCTGCCATGGCAGGGGGTCAGACTTGATGATCTGTTCAGGTCCCTTCCAACCCAACAAACTATGAAATTATGAAAACTATGATCCCCATGGCTCTTTCTTCCATAGTGCTAGCCAGCATAGCACTTCCGAGTCTGTAAGGATGCTGCAGGTTTTTCCTCCCAAGGAGGAGAACCTTGCATTTTTCAGCGTTAAGCACCATTAGGTTCACATCTGCCCATTTGCTGAGCCTGTCCACATCAGCCTGGATCACCTGCCTGTCTTCTGGTGTGGATTCTTTTCCTCAAAGTTTGGTCTCATTGGTGAACTTGGCCAGTCCACTTCTGATTCCAATATCCACATCATTAATGAAGATGTTGAACAATATGGGTCCAAGGACAGAGCCTTGAGGGATCCCACTGGTCACAGGTCACCATGATGATTGATTTCCATCAGTTACCACCCTCTGGGTCTGATCATGGAGCCAGTTCCCCAGCCAGCGGATTGTGGTGGCCCCAAGGCCAGAATTGGCCAGTTTTGCCAAGAGGTGATCATGGGATACCAGATCAAAGGCTTTTTTGAAGTTAAGATATATGACATCAATCTCTTCTCACCTGTCCAGGTGATAGATCACCTCACCAAAGAAGGAAATGAGATTGGTCAAGCAAGACCAGAGAAGAGCCACAAGCAGGATCAGAGGTCAGGAAAACAGACCTTACGATAACAGGCTGAGAGCCATGGGGCTCTTTAGTCTAAAAAAGTGGAGGCTCAGCGGTGATCTGATGGCCACCTATAAGTTTATCAGGGGTGACCACCAGGATCTGAGGGAACATTTGTTCACCAGAGTGCCCCAAAGGATGACGAGGTCGAACGGTCATAAACTACTATAAGACTGTTTCAGGCTGGACATAAAGAAGAATTTCTTTACTGTCTAAGCCCCCAAGGTCTGGAACAGCCTGCCATTGGAGGTGGCTCAAGCACCTACATTGAACACCTTCAAGAGGAAATTGGATGCTTATCTTGCTGGGATCCTATGGCCCCAGCTGACTTCCTGCCCTTTGGGCGGGGGGCTGGACTCGATCTCCCAAGGTCCCTTCCAGCCCTAATGTCTGTGAAATCTATGAAATCTAAGACCTACCTGTAACAAACCCGTGCTGGCTATCCATCAGGATGTTGGCATCTGCCAGTCCATTTTAATAAATTTTTCCAATACCTTCCCTGGGATAGAAGTCAGGTTGATGGGCCTATAGTTAGCCAGATCCACCTTCCTACCTTCTTGAAGACAGGCACCACATTGGCCTTCTTCCAGTCTTTGGGCACTACAACAGAGCACCAGGAGTTTTCAAAGATCCATGCCAGAGGCTGGGCTATAATGCTAGCCAGCTCCTTGAGTACCCTGGGGTGTAGATTGTCAGGGCCGGCTGGCCTGAATGTGTTCCTTCATAAGGTCAGCATTAATGGAGGGCAGAGGATCTCCCTCACCAGGACCTCCCTGTCCCGTGGTGGGAATGGGTGTCCCATGGGACCGATGAAAGACCGATGCAAAGTACCCATTTAATAGGTTGGCTTTTTCCTGGGCATCAGTTGTCAGCTGCCCCATCTGATTCATCAGGGGTCCAACATTGCCTTTCTTTCCTCTGGCTCCCCACATATCTGAAAAAAGACTTTTTGTTGTCCTTGATGTTCAAAGCTAGTTGGAGTTCAGTTGGAGCCTTGGCTTTTCTGGTTTGCTCCTTGCAGAGCTGGACCAGTGAAGAATACTCCTCCTTGGAAGTAAATCCCATCCTCCATCCTGGGTAGGCCTTTCTTTCTAGCCTGAGGAGGTCTTCTAGATCCCTGGAGAGCCAGGGGGGCTGCTGTGCCCTCTTGCTGCCTTTCCTCCGAGATGGAATAGAATTAGCTTGTGCATTGAGGATCACTCCCTTGAGGAGCAACCACTCTTCCTGAACTCCCCTCCCTCTCCCCTCCCCACTGGGGCTGCAGTCCCTTAGGGTCTCACTGACAGGCCTTCTGAGCTTGTCAAAGTTGGCTTTCCTGAAGTCAAGGACTTCTGTGTTGCTGACTGACTTGCCAGCTTTACAGCAGATGGTGCAGGTGATCAGCTTGTGGTCACTGTCACCCAGCTTCCCATCGATCACTAGGTTGCGTATCAGGTCATCCCCAGTAGCCAATACCAGGTTGAGCAGCGCTTTACCTTTCGCTGGCCGATAGTCTTCTTGAGTCAGGTAGAGGTCATCCACACACGAAAGGAAGCTTTGCAACCACTCAGATTTTGCTGAGTGATCCTCCCACAAGATATCCAGGTAATTGAAGTCATCCATGACAACCATGGTCCTGAAGCATATGGCCTCAGCCAGTTCCCTGGTGAACTACTTGTCAGCTCTTGACTTTGGGTGGGAAGTCTGTCATAGACTCCCACCATTGTGTCCCCTGTGCCGTGTTCCCCACAGATTTTAACCCAGAGGGTTTCCAGTCATCCACCCTGGTTGCCAACATCAGCTTGCAGGGATGCATAGCTTTCCTTAACATAGAGAGCTGTGCCCTTTTTATCTACTCGATCCCTCCTGTACAAGGTATAGCCATCTATACCCGTGGTCCAGTCATGGGTGGAGTCCCACCAGGTCTCCGTTATCCCTATAACATAGTAATTATTTGCATTAAGCAGGAGGATGAGTTCCTTCTTATTATTATCAAATTCCTGGCATTTTTGTCCCCTTGGGGGCTCCTGCCTTGCCCACAGATGTACTAGGGCTGGGGCAGGGATGGGCTCCCTTAGGTGGCTTGGCCTGCTGGCTTTGGAATGGTTGCTAAGTGGGCCAGCAGTGGCAGTAGTACCCCCGTCCCCCAGTGGGCTTAGGTTAAAGGCCAGTGGAGCCAGGTCAGCCAGTCTGGCTGAGAAGAGCCTCCTCTCCAGGGGAGAGAAATGGAAGCCATCTCTTCCCAGCAGCTTGCTGCCTCTCTCATCAAAGAGCAGGCTGTGATCACGGAAGCTAAAGCCTTCCCAATGACACCTTGGCCACAGTCTCTCCCTCCTCACCCCATAGCCTGAGACTGGGAGGATCGAAGACAACACCACCTGTGCCCCCAGACCCTTTAGCCTCACTTCCAAATCCCTGTAGCACCTCATGACCTGGCTGGGAGCACTCCAAGCCATGTCATTGGTACCCACATGAATAAGGAGCATGGGATTGTGGTCTGTGGGCTGGAGGAGCTTTGGGTTCTTCTCCACAATGTCTCAGATGCAGGCCCCCAGGAGTTTAATCTAAGCTTATATTTCAGTGCAAGCATATTGTACATTATATAGTCCACATAGAAGAACATATCATTTGCTTATTTAAATCAATATGGATTAAAAAGTTAAAGTTATAAATGAGTTAAAATCCTGATGGTAGATGAGTGACCCCTGAGTGGCCACCTTGCCAATTTAAGTGTGTGCCTTGTTTTATATATGTATTGGTACAGACCCTTATAAATATCTGGATGTACACATATCTTCATCCTCATTTAAGTAAAAGTGCACAATAAGAAACCTCAGTTTTGTGAAACTGCTACTTTTCTTTGATTAGTGGTAAATGCCTTGCTAGCATATTTAATATGCTACTTGCTTCAGATAAATTACCATTAATTTGAAAGCATAAGAGATTTAAATTGCATGAAAGAGGCTATAGGTCGAAATTAAATATGTATTGACCTATTTCTGTTGTTTCCATTTTATTCATATTGCACTAGTATACACATTTATAAGTAATCTAAGCAAAAGGAGAAATAAAATAATTTAAATGTAAGAGAGTGCAGCGATATAAAAGAACTGAGTTCATTTTCAATTACCTTTTTGATTGCTGTAAACTAAAGTGAGGATATGGCTATTCTTTTGAACAGCTTAAAAAACCTTGCATTTTAATTTCAAAGGTAAATCATATCAGGGTGACAATGTTGTTTCTGTAAAGGTGATACAAATCTTTCCTTTGCTCTAATATTATTAATCTGTCTTATTAATAAATGTAAGCTCTTGTAATTAGGTCTGCACCTGTGTTCATGTGAATTTACTTATGCTAAAATCTGAGCCATTTCACTAGCCTAATACAAGTAAACATATGCTTTATAGGTAATATATCATTAAACATGACTAAACATTAAAAGATTCTTTAAAGGAGACACTATTTGAAACAAAGCATTTATAGTATTTCTTAAAATGTCAGATAATGGCATTCACTGCATCAAATTAATCTATTTAGTATATTCCCCAAGAGCTGATGCATGAAGCTTATATATTCTGGAACAATTAAGGAAGTAGAAGTATCAACCAAGTCCAGTTTTAATATGCATTTGCAACTCTTGCTTCTGTGTAGCATGCACAAACAACAAAAATGCAAATTTACATATAGAAGAAGTGTTTTTTGTGATAACAGCTGAGATATATGTTAACAGGCTGACTGTCAACTATCAATTGTCAAGTATATATTTTCAAAGAACTCCAGTTTAATTATTTTTAAACCTTTAATGTCCATGAATCTCAGTTCAGTAAGGCCAATCTAGAGCCAGATGAAGGCAATGGAGTCTATGATTTTGCCTTCAGCACACTTGAAATGAGGCCTTATAAAGGCAACAGAACTATATTTTGCAGAGCTGCAAGTGTCACTGTAATTTTTGCAGCTTCAGTATCTGTGCCTCTATCAGTTATATTCACTATCTATCCAAACCTTTGCTATGATAGGGTAGAGGTTTGCATTACAGCTAAACAGAAGCTGTGCAGCTCATGCCATGGGAACTACACATACTGGCTCTGCAGGGTCATTTTGCAATGAAACTACTTGCTTATTCATTGACAAATTTCTACAGAACTTTAGGTCACTATTTCTTCCCATATAGGTATGTCTGGGCAAATATCGTCATCAGAATAAGAAACTGGGGACACCTATACACATGCAATGAGGCTGTTCTGATGCATTGTAATTATAGCGCATCTGAGCAGACTCAATCAAGTCTGCTGGAGTGTGACAATTACTGCACTCCATCGGAGTCCAGTGTCACATGTATCAGTGTCCCTGCGATGAAAAATGGTGGTGGGAGTGCTTTAACTGAAGCTTGTTTGACAAGCTTTAGTTAAAGTTCCCTTGCCACCATATTTCACTGTGTGGAAACTGATACACATGATGCTGTGGGTGCTGTAATAAGAGTGCCTCTTGGAGCTGCTCTAATTAAAGTGTCCCCCTCCCCCCCCCACACATCACATCACAGAGCATGTGTATAAATGCTCTGGAAGACTACTGTGTTCAGAGAATCTGAGTGCACCATGCTTTGATTAAATATACAGTTCACATAGTCCAAGTATCCATAGAGACCTTTCTACCAGGTAGATAGGCAACAACTACTATTTCATAAGAATGTGATAGTGGGCAGTTATGCAAGTTACATTTTTCACATGACTGGGCCCCTGAAAGCACTCTACAGCTGTGACATAACACGTGCACAGCTGCAGAGTGTTTCTAAAATGGCCAATCTTGCAAAATATGAACCCTGAAAAAATCAGTTATTAGATGAATGTGCTCTATAGCAGAGCACCTTAGGAAACTTGTGTTCCCTTGAGGGTTAATTTTTCATGCCTTAGCAGGGTAGGGTTAGTGCTTTTGCCAGTGAGCAATAGCCCAGCCCTACCCCCAGGGCTGTCAGCAGGGGAGGGAGGGAGAGGAGTAGGGGAAGGAAGCAGCATGAAGCTGCTGGTTAGGTTTTGCTTGGCTAGAGCTGGAGTGAGGGACAGAGTGGAATAGAGGCCCCTTGCTTTGTGGTCCCTGCCCAGCTACCCTGGCTGGGGCATTGTGGGGAGCCACACTGGGCCTGCGAAGCAAGGGGGCTCCATTCCACTCTGTTCCTCCTCCCCCCCAGATGCAGCCATGGCAAAGTTGACCTACCAGCTTCTGCTGTCCCTGTCAAGAGGCCCAGGCAGGGAATGGGGTAAGAGAGCCTCTCCTATTTCACAGCCCCCACCCCCCAGCTAGCCCAATTGGGAGATTAGGGGAGCCAGAGGCAAAGTTTCTGGTCCACCCAGAACTCCCCTCTGGCCAGGCAAAACCCAGCATGAGGCAAGGGCTTCTGGTCCTCTCTGGCCAGGCAAAACCCAGCTGGCAACTGTGTTTTGCTCCCTTCTCCTGTCCTTCCCTCTCCTTCCTCCACTGACAGCCCTGGGGGAAGCCAGAGCTGGGGAAAGGGGTGGTTTGGCAGCCTCCTGGGAGGTTGCTGGAGTGCCCCCACCTGCTGGCCAAGGCTGGTGCAGGCTAGCTCAAGTTCCCCTGACCCAACAGACAAACATCTGTTGGGTCAGGCTAGGGCTTTAATTCATGGCACTGTGTGTAAGGTGCCATGAGTTAGAGTGTAGCCCCTAATGTCTGTAGGCACCCAGTAGTTCCATTTAAAGTTGGAGGACTAATGCATAAAGTTGCCCCATTCCAATGGAAAAAAGGAAGTATTGTGTTGGAACCAAAAGTCAAGTTGAACCCAGGTCTCCTGAGTCTTAAGGTCGGTGCCATATTCAAATCATCTTCCCACCTCATAAAATGGGAGACTGTAGCTCAGGCATTGTAACTGAAAACCAATGGATTATATACTTTCCATATTTTCTTAATAACAGAGTCTAGATGAAACTTGTATTTCATCCACCACAGTTGCAGAAATTCAATTAACCATTCAGTTAAATAATTCCCACCTTCTGCTTTCTCCAATAATAAAATAAATAAAAAGCAGTATCTAACTTATTTGGGTTCTTCCAATAATTTCGTCATTTTTGGAAAAGTCGTACATTTATACAAAACATATATTTTGTTTTTATCTTTCTTTAATGGAATTTTCTGCGAAGGACTGCAAAGCTGGAAAATAAAGCAATTTCCATAAATATACTTTCAGAGTTTTCGAAAATAAACAAAATAATTTTTTTTTTATCCTTGTTATATATAATTTTCTCACTTGGCTATCTAATTTAATTTATACGACTATTTCTCTAAGTTCTTCGCTTCTTCATATTGTAATAAAATGGAAAATGTATTGTTTTGCTCTCTTAAAAGCTCTTCTTGTTGTGATAAATCAATGGGTAGTGAGGTTAATCTATGTAAGTGGATTTTCTCTCTGTTATGCTGTTATAGCTCACTGATCAACTTCATGATGAGAAAGGTAAGCTGCAGACAAATGTAGCCTTCTCCACTCAGAGTCCCACAGGCTCCCTCCCCTCACTTTTCACACAATCAATATACAGAATAGAACAAAGAATATGCATTTGGAACTAGCAAAAAAATCTTCACACATTCAAGGTTAGTATTTGTCTACTTCTAAGATGCTCAACTTTTATAGTGTTTAACACTTTTCTCAAAAATAAACTCTAAGACTGGGTGGTAAAAAGACAAGTAAGGGTTTATGGAATCTTGTTTCTGATGATGATAGAAACGCTCCCAGTTTTGCCATGGATCTATCTTTAACACCATCTTTTGCTCTCATATGCTTTCTCCACAGGTGATCTAATCTACCATTCACACTGCTTCAGCCACTAACTACATTCACATGGACTCAGAAATTGACTTCTTATTTCCTGAATCTCAGCCAGTTGCTAATGTCTTCTTCATGTCTTACAATCAGTATAACTTCAAAATAGATCAAAAAATAATTTACAGGCCAAAATTCTCTGGATTAACTAAAAAGCACTCAATATTAATTGAAGGGTAAGACAAAGCAACTTTTTGCCTCTCTGAACTTGGGGTTTTCCATATGCTGGTTCAGTCTCTTGTTTAAAACTGCCTTTAAACTGGTCCAAATGAGATTGGGTGCCAATGACCCCCAGTGGGCAGTCCTACAAACTATATTCAGGGTTGGAGAAAGGCTTCTTAACTGTTGAGAATGATAGCATGAATAATAATGAAATGATAATAAAAATGAAATGTGTGGGAAATAAGGTTCAATCCTGCACCCAGGCTGCTTCACCCTTGGCTTCTGCTACTATTGCCTTCCTGACAGATTCTCTGGATACCCAACTTGGCTTTCCCAATGTACCCCAAGTTTGGCCTGAACCTTCAGATACCTGACCCAATTCTTGTTATATTTCCTGGACACCTGACTCAGATAGCCTCCTGACCCCACACTCTGCCTGACCCTTTGTATCTCCAACTTGATTCCCCAAATGGTTCTTCTGGCTTCCCTAAACTCTGACTCAGCACACACCCCTCAGACCTCAGCTGCCTCTCCTGACCCTAAGGAAGTGAACTAACTTGGAGTGAGATCAGGTTCATCTGACCTAAGAAAGGATTAACCCAATGTTAAGAATGTTTGCATGTGTTCTGAGCACGCCAACCTAAGCTGGGGAAAGCCCGGTCACTTGCCCCAGCCCCAAAGCAGCACTATTCCCACCCTACTAACACTGACTACGTTATTTTTAACCCCCTGACCAGAAACCTCCTCTGCAGACCCACTAGCTCCTTACCCCTGACTCTACACACTCTGAGTTACTTATACCAGTTTCCTTGTGAAGTTCACAGTGTACATTTACCTGACTTAAAGCAAACCACATGAACATAGATTGAGTGCAGTGAATGATTGTATGTACCGTCCAAATCTTGCAACATTTTCCTCTATAACATTCCCAAATCTACCCTTTTTTTCTGTTAAGACAACTGAAACACTAGCCAGGCTCCCTTCGTCTCCCCATAAACCTCCTCATCTCTATTGTTCCTAATACTCTCACGGCCACCCTCTAATCCAGAGCTAGTCAAAAGGTTTTAAAATGTCTCTATATATAAATTCATACAAAAAGAAAACTACACTGTTTTGATCAATACAAATCCTGTATACTAGAGATGAAGACTGAATCTTGAGAGCACCAGCTGAAGTAAGTCATTTTTTGTAACAACTTTGCAAAATAAAATCCAATTACGTTTTTGTACTAATTTAAATATATGACATACAGATGGTTGTACTGATTCGCTTTCCTCCCATGCATCTTCACCTTACAGTCAATACAACTACACCCACAAAAACATCCTGCCAAATTACTGCAAACATATCCCAGCAATTTTCAAAATTAAACTCAAATACAAAGAGTTAAATACATTCACAAAAAATATATCCTGGGACAAACTCCTTTATGTATTTTACTCTGATTTTCTCCAAGATTTATTTGAACAAACTAATGCCTACAATGTTAATCTAACCAGCTAAAAGAGTCAGTAGTGATGTTTTGGAATGGCATAATGGTAGATTTAATGGCCCCTATGACAACAGATGTTCTATTTTGTTCTATTTCTCCTTTCTGTTCAAATACAGATCTCTCTATATTACTGGCTTATGACTGCAGCACGTTTATGAAATTTAATAAATTTCATCAAAATTAGGAAAGTTGATTTTCCATTTAAAATAGTTGGAAACACATGATACATGAAAGAAACTTCAAATTTAGACAGTTACTTTAACAGCAAAATAGCAAATAGAAACTTGAAAAATCTCTGAAGAATTTTGATTCTTTGGTATCCTACATTGCCATAATTAGAAGTGAAAATATGTGAGTGGATTACTTAGTAATTGTGTTGCTTAACTTAATTCAGCCACTTATCAAAGTAATTCAAATTATTGAGAAACAAACAATGCAAGCTTTCATTGTGTTTTAGCAACTTAGATAAATCAATCATATGTGCCCTGAACACAGTAAATTAGCCATTAATGATGACAATCCTTTGATTCAAGGATGATCTTTACCACAGCTCAGTGATGTGAGTCAAAGTGACTTAACAGTCCGTTCCTTGAGCCACAGACCCATCTGGAGAAGTTGTAGGTTTTTTCTCAAGGGGAAAGTAAGCTGCAGGCTGAGATTGATCTCCTTTCCTCCCTTCTCTCTCTCTTCTCGGCTTCAATGGTAAGACACTTTACCTCAAAGTGGGCTGCTGTTTGGTTGACGTTGTGGTCAACTGGCAGTCAGCTCCTCCCAGATCTTCATGTTGCCATTCATTTTCTTGAGGTATACCTTCAAAATGTCTTTGTATAATTTCTTCTGGCCACCACAAGAGCTCAGTTTTAGCTTAGCTGGGAGTAGAGCACTTCTTTTTGTGGCTGAGAGCGAAGCATCTGCACACATTTGGTCAAGCAAAGTTGGTATTTGAGGATCACTAACTCAATACTGGTAATATTGGCTTAAGCAAGGATGCTGACTTTTGTGTGGCAATCTTCCCATTTGATGTGGAGGATTTTCCAGCAGCATCATTGGTGATACCTCTCCAAGCTCTTGAGATGACATTGGTAGGTCAGCCACATTTCACATCCATTGAGGAGAGTGGGGATGATGACTGCATTTCAGAAGTGGGTCTCAGGCTCATTCTGGAGATCACAATGAATAAAATATACTGGAGTAATTTACCAAAGAAGGCACTTGTGCACCAGATCCTGTGCTGGATTTCCTTACCAGTGTTTACCGTCTGAGAGAAGGTAGGTGAAGAGCTTGATTACGTCTAGTGTTTTTCCTTTAATGGTAATTTGGGGAAGGGCGGTCACACATGGTCTGGGTGAGGCTGATACAGCACTTTAGTCTTTCAATGTTGACAGATACGCTAATCGTTCAGTAGGCTTTTCCAAAAGGATTCAGTGAGGTCTGGAGGATTTCCTCAGGGTGTGCAGGGATGATGCAGTCATTGATGTATTGAAGAACAAGGTTGGTTGTTTTGAGTACTTTGGTCTTCGACTGAAAATGTCCCAGACTGAAGAACCCTCAATCTGTTCAGTATTCAGTGTGAATTCCTGAAGAAAGGTGGTCCCTAATGAGAACCGAGATGACTTTCGAAAAATGGAGAAGAAAGTTTGGGCAATGACACATCCTCGTGTGACCTCAGTTCAGATGACAAACGGATCTGTATTCAATCCACGACATAGAACTGTCATGTGATTGTTGAGAAGTCTCAGGACCTTCAAGTAGTTTTCAGCATCCAAATCTGGCCAGTAAATTCCACAAAGCTTCATGACTGATAGAATCAAAGCCTGTAGGGTGAGATGAATGAAGGTCCTATATAGGGCCTGATGTTATTTCTGCCATTTTTCTTGAACTGGTGGGCAAAAAAAGATCATGTCAGTTGCCCCACAGGATGATTTGACAATGCACTGAGATTCTAGCAGGTCTCTCTCAGCCAGAGGTAGAAGACAGTTCAGGAAGATGTGGGTGAGGATTTTCCCTAGTATACTTTGAAAGTTAGGAGTGCACCAATAGAGATTTTGTGGGCCAATAGTGATAGCCAATTTTTAACAAGTCATATCGGTTGACACCAATCCAATTCTGATATGTGGCACTCCAGCATGGAGAGCGGCATCCAGTTGGTTAGTCTGTTGTGGGGGAAGGGGTGCTGGGAAGGGAAGGGGTATGGAGGGGGCAGATCAAGGCCCCCACAGTGAGGGAGGGAGTGGGGCAGGGGTAGAGTAGGGGCAGGTGCTGCCCAGCCAGGATGGGGTGGGGCATGGGACAGAGCTACAGCTTATCCAGGGGGTGTGGCTGGGGGGGGGTAGCTCCCAATACTGCACACACCCTGGGAGGGCATGGGTGGCATGTTCTCCCAGATCTACATAGGGCAGTGTGGGCTAGTACTGTGGGCTGGGGCTGCCTTGGGCTCTTCCTCGTGGGGGCTGGACTGCACTGTGCTCAGGGTGCACAGCAGTGGTTCTGGGAGGGGGACTATGGTGAATTGTGGGGTGACTTCACCCCCACAACCCCCCCCTCCCTGCACCACCACCACCCACCTTGAGTGCAGCGTGGCCCAGCCCCCACTGGAAAGAACCTGGCACAGCTCTGGCCTCAGCCTGTGGTGTCAGCCTGTCTTCCTCTGTGCGCAGATCCAGGGGCACACCCCCATGCCCTCCCAGGGTGCGCATAGCTGCAGAAGCTGTACCCTCCTTCCCCACCCCCAAATGAACTGCTCATGGCTGTCCTGTGCCCCACCCTTCCCCAGCTGGGCAGTGCCTTCCCCCACCCCAGCCTCAGCCCCAATGCCAGCTTCACTCCCTCCCTTACCTCAGGAACCTGGATCTACCCTCCCCCAGCCCCTTCCCTCCCCCTCAACAGACTTACCAGACAGACCTGGCTGCTCCCCACACTGCAGGGAATTCTGTCCACACTCCTAGTCACCTACATGTGGCTGTGCACATGCACATGGTATATATTGGTTACATCAGATAAAAAAGGATGATTGCAAATACTCTCAATTTTCTTCATATCAGTACCAATCTGATATGGTACCGATGTATCTGTGCACTTCTATCAAAAATTCCCATTCACAGACTTATCTCCTTTCCTGAAGATAGTCATGGTGTTGGCATTCCTCAGGTCCACATAGATCTCTTCATTGTTCAAAATTTAGATTAATTCAAATGAATTAATTTGAAGGCATAATCACATGAATAACATCAAGTATATACATGATTCAGCTGAAGTTAATAAAAGTGCTCATCTTTTTTAAGTTAGGCACATGTCTAAGTATCCTGCTGAATCACTTTCTAAATCATGAAGCCTTATATTTTTTAGAGGCCTGTGTCAAGCCCCAATTATTCATGAGATTTCTTTAAAATACAGTTGTATTGTAATGACCCTAAACAAGTCTCATTATAGCCATTGATTGTGGGAATCGTGCCACTGATTTTCAATAGCAACAGGCCTCTGATTTCTGAATCATAGTAGCTAAAAAGTTATCCTGATCTGACACTCATGCAAGGAGTCTTTTTTTGATTTCAAGAGGTTTTGGACTAGGCTGTACATGAGTTAATGAAGATGATGATTACCTGTATTATGATATTAACTAGGAGACCACAAACTGGAATGCTATGGTGCTACTCATTATACAGAGATTTACCAAAAGATGGTCCCTTCCCCAAGACCATTCAGTCAAAAAGATGAATCTCTCTTAGTAATTTTAATGAATATATAAAGTTTCCTATGAAATACAATTAAGATAAGTGTATGTTGAGCGACTTAGTATTTTAACAGACAACAAGAGCAACATTTCACTCTCTTACAGAGAATCTTAACAAACTACAATTAGAAAGATTAGATATCATTTTCATACAGAGTTGTATTATTTATTTATTTTTACGGAAGATGTTCAGTGTGATATATCCAATCAGTTCTGTCACATTACTGAAATAGTTTAGGCAATAAAAGTTGTTAATAATATATTCCATAATGATGGCAAAATTAAAATAGTTAAAAGTTAACTCTTTTGAGCTGATTAATAGCACCAAAGAGAAAACGTTTGTAAGACAGTTTAGTACAAAAAAAAGTGACAGATTATATATAGATATTTCTGTGTAGCAACGAACCCAAGAGAATTTAAATATTTCTCAATTCTTAAATGCAATACAGGAATCTAAATATTTATTACTGCCCTAGGAATGATACTTATAAGCTCATATGGAATGAATAAAATGTGTTCTTTAATTCAATATGCTTATTAAGCTATCTTAGAAAATGCAAATGACGAAGTTTTATGAAAGATGAGGATTTTTTCTCTATTAAACTTTAGTGCTGAGACAGAAGTTACTATGTTAATGCAAATAAAAAAGGGCATATTCATGGTAAGCAATGCATACAATTTTTAATATTTTCTATTTTGTTCTTTTTTTAAGTCCTTCAATATATTAAAGTTTTACTACAGAAAGAAAAGACATTTCAGAAACAGCAAAAAGCTATGATATACAGCATTAGAAATTGTTCAGAATTATTTTATGAAATGGGTTTTTGTCTAAAATGTACTAGTTTTTGTCCCAGTTTTACAAAGAATTTTCAGTTCTGTTGTGGTCTGGTCATTCATGTGGTATGTGGCTTTGTGTACTTGGTGGATATTTACTTACACAAATGGAACTGTTCTGATGGGTTACGTGTAGAAATTACACTAACATTGACCTAAGATTAGGTTGATCTAAGTCTTGATCTGTACAGACATTTGGGAAGCTTAAAACAGGCCAAACGTGGCTAGCCTGATCGAAATTAGTTCAATTAAAGTGCACTAAGTTAGATCCAGAACAGGTTAACCCAATCTATTGAAAGTCTGCACAGCACAGCCCCAGGGCTGGGAAAGCCCAGCTGCTTGTCCCAGTATTGGGGCTGTGCTCTTCTTACCCGCCATACTCTGACCCTGACTGCACTATTTTTAACTCCAGAACCCTTCCTTCTCCAGATGGACAACCTACCCCTCCCTGCCAGCAGAAGCACTAACCATTCCTGCAGACCTGCCAACCCCACCCCTGGGTCTACCCAGGATCCCTGCTCCCTCCTTTCCTTCCCCCAACCCTGATTTACTTAGCTTAGGTTCCTGGCACTGGCAAATGTGTACACAGGCTGGACCTTATCTATTATCACTCAGCTTAAAGCAAGCTGAGTGATCAGAAATCAGGCATGGTAAATGTATGTACATGTCCTGAGAGAGAACTATGCAGAACATCAAATATCCGGGTTCTCTGAATATTCATGGCAGACATGGGTGAATGAGTTTCAAGGACCCATCTTGATTCAGGCTGAGCAGGGACTGGAGGCTTGGCCTTCACATCTCAGGTAAGTACCTAACCACTGAAATGCCAACTATTCTGTAGTGGGTGATGGTTGATTGTATGGTCATTTTTCATCTCCCTAAAGGTCTTGGTTTAACTCTAATGAGAAATAGGGAACTTCTGGAAATCTCTAAAACTTCTGTAAAAGGGGGAAATATTTCCTGGTAGCTCTACTATTAATTCTTCCTTCATTTTTTGTTCTTATCCCATCCACTACACTATATATTGTGCTTATTTCTTTATCTAATTTCTTTTACATTATATTTGAGCAATCACAAAAAATGTAATGAGAACCCAGTCCAAAACATATTGAAGTTAACAGAAAACTTGCTGTTGACTTCAGTGAGCTTCAGATTGGACCTATAATGCTTCTGCATAGTAGAACAATACATAGGGAAAGAGTTATAAAATGTATCCTTAGCTATTCTGAACATGTTTGTTAGTACATTATTACCATTAGTGCAGTATTATTACTTATTATTAGAATGTTTATTAATATATAATCATTAAAATAGTTTCCTCCAAGATTCTTTTATTTCGAGGTATCTTCTCCTAACCCAGCTTCTTCCCCAAGTGCCTCCACATGTATTCTTTAAGCAGGCATAGCAAATCTAGGCACTCTTTTCATCTCAGCACCTTTGAAAAACTAAATGGTGATCCTAATTTTCTTTTTAAAAGAAAGCCTAACTTTGGTTTTTAAAAGCAGTGAGATAAAGATTAAAGTTTCCTTGTTTTCTCACTATTGTGTTGAAGGAGTTTGCATGAAATTAGTGCACAGAACACAAATTGAAAGACATTTTGGCTTTGAATGATTCCCATCTTTAGTCTAAGGAGAGCATTTTGCTTGTTTCTTAGCTGGGGAGAGCGGAGGTGCTTGGTAGCAAAGAGGTTCATGGGCTGAAGCATACTAATTCATAAGAAGAAAGAAAAAAAGGAAACAATATCAATGCCCCCTCCTGTTTTACTGATAAAAAAATATACAAACCACTTCAGAGTTAAGAGCAGTGCATTTATATAACTATTTTCTTCCTGAGGAAAAAGCTGACCTTTTGTATGGAAATGATGGAAATGCTGCATTTCAATTCTCTCTTTCACTTTCAAAGGAAATAATTACAGTTATTTTAAAATTTATGATCATTTCCATACTAAAAATAATGTGACACATGACTAGTTTATTTGAACCGTAAATATGAATATTTGTCACATTTTTTTAAGTAAAGGTGACTTTCTTTTTCATTCACATCGAAGATAAGAGGCTTGTTGTTCCCCCATCCCTATAAATGTAAACTATGTTTTTCAAAACTTTTAGGGTGTGTACAGATGCTCAGAAAGCAGGGAGGAGACCTGATCTAAGTTATATGGCTTATTCTGAGTGGCATGAATTTAGATCAAGAGTGCACCGTACAGATATTCGCCCTTCAGGGGAAAGAGGCTTGCAGGAAACCAGTGCTGGCTGAGGCTGGCAGACATGGCCCTGGGCATGCATCCCAGAATGCTCTTTGAAGCTCTTTGAATGCTGGAAACTGCTAAGTGAAGATGAACACCCAGGCCACCCCTGACTGTCTGACAGAGGGAACCATGCCCGTAACTCCCACTGTCTCACAGTGGCCCCTCCATCCCACCTGCCCAGAGGCTTCTAGAAGAAACCTGGAGGCTGTGCTTTCTCTTGCTAATTCCACATGTATCAGTTTCTCTGCCTGTCAACACCCTTCGGTGGTGCCCCACCACACACACCAAAGCCCACAGACCCAGGAGCTGTGGCACACCCTGCTTGTTTCCCTACACAACTCTTGAGGAAGACTGTGGGACATCACATATGCCCAACTGGAGTTGGCTTGGTAGACGGTCATGACAGCATGCACCTTTATACCCACAACCCAGTACCTGGATGTCCCACATGGGGCCACTTACTGAAACCTATGGCTCTCAAGCAACCTGGATTGGGTCAACAACTTCCATATGGCCAAGAAAGAGGCCAACCAAGATGCCATGGACTCTGGGGTGTTCAATTACCACCTCTAGATCACTAAGCAGAAGTGCTAAACCTGCATCACCAGAAGCAACTGATGGGAGCAGATCATCCTGAGCATTTTGGAACTCCAGAACTTCTAGGTGTGCTGAGCCACCTTCATGGTCATCATTGCCCAACTACCCCTTCCCCCAACATATTGAGTGCCAGAACATTGGCATCAGAGGATCCCTTACTCCAGTGAAGTGAGTGACTATCACCAACTGGAAGCTGGCCAATCCTAGCAGGCTTCAATGCCATCAGCTTTGGTGTAGGCAAGTCCACAGCTGAAGTGGCCATCTGGGAGGTGTGCCTGGACATTCAAAACAACCTGGCCAAATCCTTCATTTATCTTATCAACCTGGAAGAGGTAGTCACCATCTTCCACTGTATGGGGGTCCTGGACAGCACCTACATTACCACCTTCTGCCTGCTTCAAGCACCAGAAGTTCCCCAACTGGAAGGACTTCTTCTCTGTCATCCTTCAGAGCATTTTAGACCACCAGAACCACTTCACTCACATGTTCTTCAGCTGAGCAGGCAATGCCCATCATGTTAAGGTCTTTCAAAACTTCACTCTTCCCCAGATGGTGGAGAAACAATAGTATGCCTCAGATCCCAAGAATCAATGTCTTTATCCCACCTTTCATCATTGGAGACCCAGCCTATCCTTACCTGCCTTGGCTTACAAAACCCTACAAGGACAGATAGACCACAGGAAGGAGCACTTCAGCTGCTGCCTGAGATGCTGTATGACTGTAGAATGTGCCTTCAGCTTCCTCAAGGCATGCCGAAGGGCTTTGAGCATTTGCCTTGATAGGGAGGAGGAGTACCTGCCACACCTCACTGCCATGGCCTACATCCTCCACAAAATCTGTGAGACCAGAGAGGAGGTGTTTTGTGAGGCCTCAGTGAAGGAGGCATGGCACCCAGACTGGGCCTGGCAGGCCAAGAGTGTGCAGTGCTTGAAGGATAGCCAGAGTGTGCCTCTGCCAAACTGACATGAAGTCCAGATCCAGAAAGCTCGGGCTGATTACCTTATGAAACAGTCTTCAGCCCCACTTTTGGGCTTACTGGGACATCATCATACTGCTACCACCCCACCAGTGTGGACCACTCACAGCCATTACCCCCTCACCTATGGACCTAGCATTTCCCTCAGGTCTTGCATCCCTCTTACATCTGTGTGGTGCAGAGTAGAGTTGCACCTGCCTGGGCAGTCAGATCTGGTAGCTCATTCATTACTGGAATTGGGAGTTGGGGTGAGTGCAGGTGCTGCAGGTCATCTCACTCCGCATGTCATCTCAGTCTTATCTTCTCCAAACAAAATAAACCCAGATTCCTCAGCCTTTCCTCACAAGTCATGTGTCCCAGCCCCTGAACCATTTTTGTTGCTCTTCCACTATACTCTCTCCAACCTGTCCCCATCCTTTCTATAGTGCAGGACCTAAAAACTGGAAACAGAATAAATTGAAACAAAACTGAAAAAAAAAATTACCTTTGATTCAGGAAATGCAGCTACATGCCAGCAGTGGCTCAGGCCAAAAACTGAGGGGCACTAGAGCACAGATCTCTGACTGTATCTTGACTTCCTTTTTCTGCTGCCCCTGGGGTCTCTGGGATTTGCAGTCCAGAATTATAGAAGCAACACTCTGCAGGGTTGTTTATCACTTCCTCTTCCTGATTCCAAGTGGCTCTGGGATTTCTGGCCCACAGTTGTAGCAGGCAGTAAGTTTAAGCAAGGGAAAGGGTGTTTAACCCTGCTTCCTAGCCCCAGGCTTGGGTTTGCCGGGGGCCGGAACAGTCCTGTCCCTGCCCCCCCCCCCCCCAAACTGGGATGAATCCCTAGCTACGCTTGTCCCCCCACACCCTTTTGTCAGTCAGCCCTCACTGCTGCAGCTCAGGAACAGAGCGGTGGGGCCATCCCCGCTTTAAAAGCTGCAGTTTGACGTAGCTTCCAGCACTCAGGAGCTAGGAGAAGCAGGGAGAGGAAGGACACAGGCACACGTGTGTGTCTTACACACACGTGTGCCCCCTTACCTGACCTGGAGTGGAGGTGAGAGCAGCAGAAACAAACAGAGCAGCAGCGGGGGCAGGAGCAGCTGATCCCCCTAAGGTAAGTGGGGCCGAGGGACCGACGCAGCTGAGCCAGATCCAGGGGGGAAGCCCCCCAGATCCCTCTTAGCTGAGCCAGTAGGGAGCCGTGCTCCTGAGCCACATGAACAGAGCACGCAAACAGGCATGGTCTGTAAGAGCGTGCAAACAGGCATGGTCTGTAAGAGCACGCAAACAGGTGTGGTCTGTAAGAGAGCGCAAATAGGCGTGGTCTGTAAATGCGCGCTGGCGTTTGCACCAGAGGGGGAGCAGGAGGGGCCCAGAGGCTGACTCATGTTAACACAGGGCAGAGGACATGAACTCAGCTAGAAACTCAGCGACTCTTATGATGGTGTCAACACGGAGTGCTGCCGGGGCCCCTGCCCCGGGGGCGTGCCCTTCCCAGGGCTTGTCTGAGGCCTCCACCCAGATGGAGCCCACGGGGGGGCTGGCGTTCCCCAACCCCCTGGCCTGCAGGAGCTGCCCAGCAAGGCCTGGGGGGGCAGGGACTGGAGACCCCCACACCTGTCCTGCAGGAACCCACCTTAGGGCCCTGGAGGCACGGGTGAGGGAGCTCCAGGAGGAGGTCAGCAGGCTGAGGGGAATCAGGGAGGCAGAGGAGGAAATTGACAGATATTTTCTTTCCCTGCAGGGTTTTACGACCAAGGAGGATGCACCTCAAGATGAGCCCTCCACTGCTAAGTGGCAGACGGTCACCTCCTGTGCCAGGGCTGCTCAAGACACGGCAGCACCAGTTCCTCCAGTCCGGCTGGAGAACAGGTACAAAGTCCTGGCAGCCCTGGAGGAGGAGGAAGGAGAGGACAAAACTGGGGAGGAGGCAACTCCACGCTCACCGCGTCCCATGCAAGCTGAAGGAGGCAAGAAGGACAGAAGGAAGAAGCGTCACGTGATCGTCATTGGTGATCCCATCCTAAGAGGTATGGAGGGCCCCATCTTTCACCAGGACCCCTTGGCAGGCGAGGTATACTGCCTACCTGAAGCGAGGATTCAGGACGTGAAAGGGATGCTCCAGACCATAATACAGCCCACCGATTATTACCCCATGGTCCTAGTCCATGTGGGCACTAACGATGCGGCCAGGAGGAGCCCTCATTGCCTGATGGAGGATTACCATGCTCTGGGCTGCGTGCTGAAGGAGGTTGGTGCACAGGTGGTTTTCTCTTCTATTCTGCCAGTGAGTGGACAAGGCAGACGGCATGAAACATGCATCGCGGAGACCAACTGGCGGCTGCAGGAATGGTGCTTCGAGGAGGGCTTTGGCTTCCTCAGCCATTACTGGCACATCACGATGAGAGACATGCTGGGATGGGAAGGGCTCCACCTTTCCCCTAAAGGTAAGCGTGTGTTCTCTTCTAGGTTGCCGAACCTCCTCCGGCGGGCTTTAAACTAGGCTCGTTGGGGAAGGGGAAGATGAGGGCGGAGGAAACATCAGACTGCCAGACCAAACAGCACCCACAACTACAGCCCAGCACAGACCAATGAGCGAAGCGAATAAACAGGTAAGTGATAGGGGCCAGGGTAACGCTGGGACTAGGGGGTCAGTACACACACCCACAGGAGGCCTCAAATGCCTCTACACAAACACTCATAGTAGGGGCAACAAGCAGGAGGAACTCACCCTCCTGCTGGCTGATACCAGCCTGAACATAGTGGGGGTTACAGAAACGTGGTGGGATGCAACGCATGATTGGGCGGTGAATGTCAAGGGCTATAGGCTGTACATGAGGGACAGGACAGGAAAGAGAGGTGGGGGCGTGGCACTCTATATTAAGGAGGAATACACATCCTCGTCAATTAGTAAGGAGTCAGGGGAGGGGCACTCTGAAGTGCTTTGGGTTAGAGTACAAGGCAGTCAAGGGGAAAGAGACTTAACAGTGGTAGTCTACTACAGACCTCCCAACCAAGGAGAAGAGCTTGACCAGGAATTCTTGGGTCAGCTCACAGAGGTAGTGAAGGCTAAGGATGTGGTAGTCATGGAGGACCAGAACTTCCCAGACATCTGCTGGGAAGAGCAGTCAGCCAGGTCTGAACGCTCACGTAGGTTCTTGGCCAGAGTGCATGACCTCCATCTAACCCAGGAGGTGCACAGCCCCACCAGGGGAGATGCCTTGTTGGACCTAGTGCTGGCCACGGGTGATGACCCGGTGAGGGGGCTGCGGGTGCTCAACCACCAGGGCAACAGCGATGATCACCCTGCGCAAGGTGGCAAAGGCGTGCAGTGAGGCAGCGGCCCTAGTTTTTAGGAGGGCAGACTTCAATGAGTTAAGGAGGATAGTTGGAGAAGCGCTGAGGTCCTGGAGGGGAGGGGAGCCAGGTATCCAAGGAGAGTGGTCACTCCTTAAGGAGACGATCCTCCAAGCCCAAAGGAAGGTAATCCCAATGAGGATCAAAGGCAGCAAGAGAGCACACAAGCCTCCATGGCTCACCAAAAGCATCCAGGAATGTCTCCTTGCTAAAAAGGAGGCTTACACCCAATGGAAAGAAGGGGTCATCACCAGGGAGGACTATTCTGTAGTTGCTTGGGGACGTAGCGGGGTAGTTAGGAAGGCCAAGGCAGAGGTGGAACTGGGACTAGCTTCCCAGATTAAGGACAATAAGAAGCCCTTTTTTAAATACATAGGGGGTAAAAAGAAGGTTCCGGGTAATGTGGGGCCCTTGCAGGACGCGATGGGAAACTTGGTCGTCACACCAGACGGCAAAGCTAACATGTTTAACGATTTCTTTGCCTCTGTCTTCCTAAGTAGGGACCAGAACAGCCACCTCCCTGCTGGGCCCCCCTCGGGCATGGGGGAGGCACACCTGGGCCATGGATTAGCGAGGATTTAGTTAGGGAGCTTCTGGAGGGGTTGGATGTATTCAAGTCAGCCGGCCCGGATGATCTCCACCCTAGAGTTCTAAAGGAACTGGCTGAGGTCATTGCAAGTCCCCTGGTACAACTTTATGAGCACTCATGGTGCTCTGGTGAGGTACCGGAGGACTGGAAGAGGGCCAATGTGGTCCCTATCTTCAAAAAAGGCAGGAAGGAGGACCCGGGAAACTATAGGCCGGTTAGTCTCACCTCAATCCTAGTCAAGCTGTTCAAGAAAATTATTCTGGCACACATCCAGGAGGGGCTGCATGCTTAGGGGCAACCAACACGGGTTCATCAGTGGCAGGTCCTATCAGACCAACCTGGTGGCCTTTTATGATCAGATCACCAGATCATTAGATGCAGGGGTAGCAGTGGATATAGTCTTCCTGGACTTCCGGAAGGCTTTTGACACTGTCTCTCACCCCGTTCTCATTAAGAAACTGGGGGGCTATGATATAGACACCCACACAGTCAAATGGGTTGCTAACTGGCTGGAGGGCTGCACCCAGAGGGTGGTAGTGGATGGGTCCTTCTCAACCTGGAAGGACGTGGGCAGTGGGGTTCCACAGGGCTCAGTCCTCGGGCCCATGCTATTCAACGTCTTCATCAGTGATTTGGACTAGGGGGTAAAAAGCACCCTGTTCAAATTTCCTGATGACACTAAGATGTGGGGGGACGTGGGCACACTGGAAAGATGCAACAGGCTACAATCAGACCTAGACAGGTTACAAGGGTTGGCGGACGAGAATAGGATGGGTTTCAACACAGACAAGTGCGAGGTGATGCACCTCAGGAGGAACAACCGGCACCATACCTACAGGTTGGGGAACTCCCCTCTTGTCAGCACGGAGGCGGAAAAGGATCTGGGGGTCATCATTGACTCCAAGATGAACATGGGCCGGCGGTGTGGAGAGGCAGTCAGGAAGGCCAACCGCACCTTGTCATGCATCCACAGATGCATCTCAAGCACGTCCAAAGAGGTGATCCTCCCCCTCTATGTGGCACTGGTCAGGCTGCAGCTGGAGTACTGCGTCCAGTTCTGGGTGCCACACTTCAAGAGGGATGTCGACACCATGGAGAGGGTCCAGAGGAGGGCCACTCGTATGATCAGGGGACAACAGGGCAGGCCCTATGAGGAGAGGCTACGGGACCTGAACCTGTTCAGCCTCCAAAAGAGAAGGCTGAGGGGGGATCTTGTGGCCTGTTATAAACTAGTCAGGGGGAATCAGCAGGCACTGGGGAGTCCCTGTTCCCCCGAGCACCGCCAGGAGTGACCAGGAATAACAGTCACAAGCTGGCAGAGGGTAGGTTTAGGTTAGATATGAGGAGGCACTACTTCACGGTCAGGGCAGCTAGGGTCTGGAACCAGCTTCCAAGAGAAGTGGTGCAGGCTCCTACCCTGGGGGTGTTTAAGAGGAGGTTAGATGAACACCTTGCTGGGGTCGTTTGACCCCAGTATTCTTTCCTGCCATAGCAGGGGGTTGACTTGATGGTCTGCTCAGGTCCCTTCTGACCTTAGAAACTATGAAACTATGCTCTCTGGAGCAGACAACACAGCCCACCCTAGGGCTAGAAAACATGCTGAGGACTGTGATTTAACTTGAACCAGGAAGGGGTCTGGACAGAAGTTTCATAAACTGATTTGACCCAAATCTGTTAAGTCTGATACTACATTCAACCAGGTTTATCTTAAACTAGTTTCAGCCATTTTGAAACTGGTTTAGAAATTCATAGATTGTTAGGGGCTGGAAGGGACATTGTAGATTATCAGGTTAAGTCTCCCTGCACTAGGTAGGAAAAGTGACTCCAGCAAGGTGACTGTCCAGTCTCCTTTTGAAGATTTCCAGGGTAGGTGACTGCACCATCACTGGAGGGATTTTATTCCACAGTCTAGACACCTTGACTGTGAAGGAGTTTTTCCTGAAATTAAGCCTGAAGCAGCCTTCCAGGAGTTTGTATCCATTGCTCCTGGTCTTCCCCAGGGGCTCCCTGGTGAACAGCTCAATGTACTCCCCTGATGTAGTGATAAGTTGCTACCAAGTCCCCTCTCAGCCTTCTCTTCTGTAGGCTGAAGAGGCCGAAGTCCCTCAGTCTCTCCTTGTATGGCTTGTCTCTTCCTTAGTTTTGCATGAGATGCAATAGTTAATGCATGCCAGCATGTTTGCCTTGCTGGCCACAGCATCGCACTGGCGGCTCATGTTCATGCAACGGTCAATCACTACCCCAGGTCCCTTTTGGCTGTGGTGCAAGTCAAATTGTTGCCACTGAGCCTGTAGGTAGGTTGGGGATTGTTTTCTCCCAGATGGAGCACCTTACACTTCTAAGTGTTGAACTTCATCTAGTTCCAGTCTGCTCAATTCTCCAGCCTGTCCAGGTCTGCCTGTATCTGCAACCTATCTTCTGGCATGACCACACTCCCCCATAACTTGGTGTCATCCACAAGCTTGGCCAGTGAGCTTTTCACCCCCACATCCAAATCATTGCTAAAGATGTTGAAAAGCACTGGTCCAATCACGAACCCCTGAGGGACACCACTGGCCACTTCTCACCAGGTTGACACAGATCCATTCATAAGAACTCTCTGGGTCCTACCATGCAGCCGGTTTTCCACCCACTGAATTGTTAAGCAGTTAAGCCCACAATCTTCCATTTTTTCCACAAGGATATTGGGGGATACTAGATCAAGCGCCTTTTGGAACTCTAGGTATATAATGTTGACCTTCTCTCCTGTGTCCAGGTGGTGAGAGACCTATTTGTAGAAGGAGATGAAATTGGTAAGACAAGATATATCCGTGACGAAGCCATGCTGGTTGTCATTCAGAATCTTACCCTCAATGAACGTATCACACTTAGATGTTTTAATTAGTTTTTCCAGGATTTTCCCTGGGATGGAGGTTAGGCTGATTGACATATAGTTACCAAGGTCCTCCCCCTTCCCTTCTTGAAGATAGGCACAATGTTGGCCCTCTTCCAATCCTCCCCTGTACGCCATGATTTCTGAAAAAGTTTTGCCACAGGTTCTGCAATGACATCAGCCAGCTACATCAGCACTGTCAGGTGAAGTCCATCTGGTCCTGATGACTTATAAATGTCTAACTTTTCTAGTTGATTTTGCACCAGCTCAGCATCTGCAGTGGGAAGCCTATCATTTCCACCATGCTCCCTGACATCCTTATCTCACTTGTCTTTCCCCTTGATCTGGTGAAATACCGCAGCGAAGTGGGCATTCAGGAGTTCATTTTATTCTGGAGTGACTATTACCAGCTGTTCCAATGTGTTAAACAGGGGCCCCACCCTTCCATTTGTTTTCCTTCTGCTGTCTACGTATGTTCTTATTGTCCTCGACTCCCTTGGCTAACTTAAAACTCAGTTGCCACCTTAGCTTTGTTAATCATTTCCCTATGAGTGCGGACCCCTGTTGTATAGTCCTTCTTGAGGACTGTCCCTAGCTTCCACTGTGTGTACGCCACTTTTTTTCTTTTTCAAGAGGACGCAATGTCCCTATTGAGCCAGGAAGGCTTGCCAGCCCTTCTGCTACCTTTCCTCTTCATGGGAACAGTTTTCTTTTGTATGTCAAGGATCACGTCCTTGAGGAACAACCACTCTTCATGCACGCCATTTGCTTAGCCACCCCTACTAATGCCCTGAGCCTGTTGAAATCAGCATTCTTGAAGTCCAGGATGTCAATCCTGCTGTTTATGAGCACTAAGCTTCTGTTAAGTTACAGGTTTAAACCAGTTCCTGATCACTCAAAGCAGTGTATGTGTAACTTCTGTCCCTAGCCCAAATGTAAATCTGTGTTGTTTCAATATGCTGTTGGAAATCAGAAAGAATTCTGACACTAATGTCACTCCCACCTTTACTCAGATTACTGCTAAAAATAAATTGTGCAATTATAATTAAAATTCAGAATACTTAAATAAGCAACCACCCATATTCTTCAGCATTACTTTTGAATATTTTATTTATTGGCAGTGAGACTAGAATAATTCTTAGATCATGCACTGAGACAAAATTTAAAAATAAAAGCAATAATCCTGCAGATTTGTAGCATTTGCTTAAAAAGGGGATGTTACAATATTTCAGTATACACTAATGGAAATATGTTATGCACATGATGTATAAATATATTTAAAATGCACATGCTAATTAAACTGTTCCCACACAGAGACAATGGCACAAATCAATGGTCAATATACAGCTGACAACTGTCAATGGTACGATAAGGAAATGATAGGGACTTTAACTTTTTTCCACATTTCTAAAAAAAAAGGTTGCTTTAAAATATATGTAGCTTTGGTTTATGCCATTGAAATGAACCAGTTGTCACCACCAAGGAATGCATACTTCATGAATCTTCACAGCTGTCTATTCACTTCTTGAAAGGACCCAGAGCAGGGATATTTACTGCCATCTCTCCAACTACTTTATCATTGTGTTCTGTCTTCACCTTTCTTACCTTCTGTTTATATCTCCTACATTCCAACACTGAGAAAAGGACAACAAAACCCCTTTGCTTGTCAGCTACATGGCCCAGCTTGCACAGCTTTTCATATCATTAATGACTTCTAACCGCTCCTGGAAAATAATGAACACATCTGGGTAGTCATGGAGGACAAACCTGTCCTGGCTTACAAGCAGCCCTTCAACTTCCAACTGTGTCTCTCCAGCAAAAGACTACTTAAATCTATTCTCACCCTGGCACCAGACATTGCTCCAGAACCAGATGCCAACTGTGCCCACCTGCCCTAACACAGACTGCATAATTGCTGGACTAAATAACAAGGTTTATAAGATCCAAAGTTCCTTTACCTACACCTCTACCAACATCATATACTCATACCTTCTTAGAATGCTCCTCTACACTATTGTCTACACTGGACAGATGGGGCAATCCCTATGTATAAGAATGAACACCAATATGATATCAGTTCCAGAAATACACACAAGCCTGTGGCAGAACACTTTAACTCCCTTGGACATTTAATCTCTGACTTTAGAGCAGCTGTTCTTACACATAAAAAATTTAAAAGCTAACTTTAACAGGACACTGAAATGAGAAATCATCTGCAGACTGGATTGTGTTTAGCACGGCCTAAACCAAGAGTTCCCAATTTTTGTGCCGAAGGGAACATTCAAATTTAAAAGAAAAAGCAGTGGTCAGCAATATGAATATTAAAGTTTAGAAATTAGAATTCTGGATATGTGCATGCTCATAGTTTTGTTTGGGGAGGCAGCAGTAAGCACCACTCCATCACTCATTTGGGCGGCCATTACATACAGCCTGTGTAAACTTTTTGGATCTGTCGCTGTTCTGAGTTCAATAGGCAGTGACAGCATTTTTCATTGGAGTAATGATTTTTACTGATTGTGAAAATGCACGTGGACACCTGAATAAACTTTGGGGGGCATCATGACATCCACAGGCACTCTGTTGGGAACCTGTGGTCTAAACTCTAAACCTAGACTGTGGATCTTTAGTCCATCATCTGGATTATCTTTTATAACCCCTATGTCCCAAACTGCTTTGTTTTTTTCCTCTCCTATTCACTATGCCTCTCTCAGGTGTGCCTTCTTTTTTTCCCTCCCTTCCCCACCCTTATGTTATAACCACAGCTTTCTAATTAGAAGCTCAGTTTCCTGAAACCCCATCACAGCATCTGATGAAATAAGCCTGGTGCTTACGAAAGCTTATGCTATGAATCTCTGATTTAGTTAATTTATAAGGTGTAAATCTACCCTGCCTTCTATCTGAAGAGAAATGAAGGACTAACATTTTGCACTGGAAGCATATCAGGTAACCAAAGAAACAGATATACCTGAACCATCATAATCATCCAGAACAATTGCAGTTTACATGTTGACGCCTTTTCAACAAGGTGAAAAGTTTTAGGAGATCAACTCTTTAAAAGAATTGTATGCAGGCAATCATAGTTTCAATTTCTGGAATAGAACAGAAAGGAAATATTATTAGACATCTGGAAAAAGGACTCAGTGTAATAGATGCATATCTTTGACTCCCTTAGGTACAGTATCAGATCAGTAATGGCCTGTCAGTCAGATCCATATCTGAAAAAAAGAAATCATCTGGATAATATACATACGATCACCAAGAACTAAGAAATATAAATAAGTAGATAAGGTGAACTTGAGAAGAAGTTCTTGGTTTAGAGATCCCTGGTCTTGGTGTGATCTAGACCCCAGATTATGGAAGCTGGGATAACCAGGAGTGCAAGGAAAAGCTACTCACAGGCAACTTACACACATCAGAGATAGGAGATGCACTTCTAATGAGTTTAGGGGTGGCTTTCCTTTTAAGTATTTATGGTTATTTTGTCATATTTTGTTTTTTTTCAGTCTATAGTCACTGCTTTATGCAATTGTTCTTACTTGTCTGTGATAAGTGGGATTTCACAACACTTAACAACTACAGGTGTGTCACTTCTACAGGGGAGAGGATGTATAAGGTTATACAAACCAGAAATTGTATGACCCATTACCTGGCATTTTTTTTTCTGCTGGGGCTAGAAGTCTAGATTGACTGAGACACATGGGATCATGATGTACTGGCTTGAGGCGTTACCTTAAGGGCAAATCTTACTTTATTTTCATAGATTCATAGATGTAGGGCTGGAAGAGACCTTGCAGATCTTATAGTCTGACCCTCTACCCTTGGCAGGAGAGAAAACTGGATGCAAATAGCCCCAGCTAGGTAATCATCTAGCCTCCTCTTAAAGACCCCCAAGGTAGGAGCCAGGACTACTTCCCTTGGAAGTTTGTTCCAGATCCTAGCCACCCTGACTGTGAAGTAGTGCCTTCTAATATCTAGTCTGAACCTATTCTCTGACAACTTATGGCTGTTATTCCTTGTTACTCCAGGAGGCGCTTGGGGAAACAAGGTCTTTCCCATTCTCTGCTGGTCCTCCCTAGTAAGTTTATAGACGGCCACCAGGTCCCCTCTCAGCCTTCTTTTGTGAAGGCTGAACAGGTTAAGGTCCTGTAGCCTCTGTTCATAGGGTCTACCCTGCTTTCCATGGATCATGTGAGTGGCCCTCCTCTGGACGCTCTCAGTGCTGTCCACATCCCTCCTGAAGTGCGGCACCCAGAACAAAATGCAGTACTCCAAATGTGGCCTGACCAGTGTCACATAGAGGGGGAGGATCACCTCCTTGGCTGTGCTTGTAATGCATCTGTGGATGCATGACAAGGTGCAGTTCACTCCACTGACAGTGTCAATGCATTGGCAGCCCATGTTCATCTTGGAATCAATAATGACTCCAAGATCTCTTTCTGCCACTGTACTTTGAAGAAGAGAGTTCCCCACCTTATAGGTATGCTGCTGGTTCTTACTGCCCAAGTGCAGCACCCTGCATTTATCAGTACTGAATCCCATCCTATTCTTTCACCCACCACTGTAACCAGTCCAGGTCCAGCTGTATCCTGTCCTTCCCTTCTAGCGTGCTCATGTCACCCCAAATCTTGGTGTTGACTGTGAATTTAAACAGCATGCTTTTAACCCCTTCATCTAAGTCGCTAATAAAGAAATTGAACAGTACAGGCCCAAGGACCGGGACCGGGGGGACTCCACTGCTCACATGCCTCCAGGTCAAATATGAGCCATCCACCACCACTCTCTGAGTGCGGCCCCTTGGCCAATTTGCTACCCATCTGACTGTGTAGGCATCAATCCCACAGTCACCTAGCTTCTTAATGAAAATGGGGTGTAAGACAGTGTGAAAGGCCTTCTGAAATCCAGAAAGACTATATCCACCGCAACACCTGCATCCAATGATTTTGTGACCTGATTGTAGAAGATAATCAGGTTGGTCTGACAGGACCTGCCCCTAATGAAACCATTTTGCTGCTTATGCACTGAGAACAGTGGAACACAGTTTGGAACTGAAGGGTATCTCAAGGCTATAAGACCGCCCCTGTGTCATATCTTACAAACCTTGACCAATGCACGCTAATTTGATGTGCATTGGCTAAAACTTTATTATTCTGAGAGCAAATCAAAACACAACTTCATAAAAGAAACCAAAGGATGTTGCATATCTATCTAATCACCTGCATACGAATTATTTCTTCCCATTACTTCTATCCATATAAAGGATTAAGTACATCTCCTACTTGCATTGGATTTTCAAACATGCAAGATGTATGAACTTAAACATTTTCATATTCTTTTCTGTAGTTCTTTTGAGCAATACCATACACAGAGCACAGTACCTATGTCCTGATAGTTACCAAACTACATTCAGGTGAGCTATTCTTTAGTATGTTCTAAATATCTTTTAGAATCACCCACAACTGTTATTTAATATCTTCATCAGCAATTTGGACGACGGTGTGGTGAGCACCCTCTCCAAGTTCACAGATGATATCAAATTATGGGACAAAGTTAATACACCAGAGGGCAGGGAGCAGATGCAGGCTGACCTGGACAGGTTAGATCAATGGGCAGAATGTAATAGGATACAATTCAACAAAGATAAATGTAAGGTACTCCACCTAGGAAAGAGGAATCCCCAGCAGCTCAGAGGCTGAGAGAGATCTTGGAATCATAGTTGACTCCAAGATGAATGTGAGCCAGCAGTGTAATGAGGTCATCAACAAAGCTAATCACACTTTGTCTCGTATTAGCAGACCAACAGATCGAGGGAGGTGATGTTCCCCCTTTATGCAGCATTAGTTAGGCCACAGTTCGAGTACTGTGTCCAGTTTTGGGCACCACACTTCAAGAGGGACACAGAGGATCTGGAGAAGGTTTAGAGGAGGGCCACTTACATGTTTAGTGGTCTCCGTGAAAGACCCTACAAGGAAAGGTTGAGAGATCTGGATGTCTCAGCCTATACAAAAGATGGCTGAGGGTTGACCTTGTAGCCACCTATAAATTTATCAGGGGAGGAAAGCAGGGAATTGGGGATGCATAGTTTACCAGAGTGCCCCAGAGAGTAACTAGGAATAATGAATGCAAACTAGTGGAGAGTAGATTTAGGTTAGACATTAGGAAGAAATTTTTTAGAATAAGGGAGGCCAGAGTCTGGAATGGACTTCCAAGAGAGGTGGTACTATCACCTAACTTGGAGGTCTTCAAGAGGACAGTCACCTGATTGGGGTCATCTGACCACAGTCCTCTTTCCTGCCAGGGGCTGGGGGTCAGACACGATGATCCATTGTGTCCCTTCCAACTGTAGAGTCTATGATATCTATGAAACTGCAGTTTTTAATTCTGTCATAACGGGATGATTAAGTAGCAACAGAACACTGCTTTTTTTTTATTTTTTGTTTAAAGTAATCCAGTGTTGAAACAGGAAAAAATCTATCCCCTTTGTATAATTAAACCCGTGAAAATAAAGTCTAATAAAAACTGTTAAAGCTGTATGCCCGCCTAAGAAATCAGCAGGAATATTTTTAAAGGATGATATAAACTTTTCATTAATCAGGCCTATTGATTAGTTATTCATAAGTAACTAGAGAGTTAATACCAATCACAACAGGATGAATCACATTTTTAGAACTCCCATTATTCTCATAATTCTTAATATCATCAGCTGATTGTTAAGCAGTACTGAAGATATGGCCACTTCATTCAGGTGCTAAATGGGAGCCATGTCCTTGAAAAATCAGACTCCCTTTATAGATGAGTATATTTTAAAATTGCTTTCAACAAAGGGAGTATTTTTGTAGTTCAATTAAAGAAAAGAAAAAAAATCATTTTGTTTTAATAAACTTGTCAACAATATACAGGATGGAACAACAACATCTTATATCTACAGACCAAGCAAATACGGGGAAATAGTAACAAGGTAGCTTCTCACTTATTTTAAAGTGAAGAGATTGAACATCTAGCCATCCATAAATTTTAGTCAGCAGCGAAATGCATACATTTTCTTTTTTTTAATTTGACCCTTTTGTTTCACGTTGTAATAAAACTCTCAGGTAGGTACAAATATTCAACAACCTGGAGGTAGAATTGATCTAAGTTATTAGGTTTTCTGTAGTTTCTGTACTTTAAATAGGTAACAGAACACACAGTTGCCCTTTGGTGTCGGGGGTGGGGGGGGAGGCAAAACTTATACCAAGTTCCACCAAGTTCCACCATTTTAAACCAATCTCTGTGTGCTGAATTTCTGCTCTGTAATAGGTATAGGCCAGTTTCTGATCACTTAGGGTGCAGACACAAGTGCCAACATTTACCCAATCCTGCCCATAAAAATGATGTACAGTCATGAGTAAACACAAGTACATAGCTGCAAAACACTTTAAAAGGACCTGGTCCCACAAAAATATGAACCCACATTGCAAGAGGGCTTAGGTTTCAAAACATAGCATTTTCTTGTTTGCCTCCCAGCCTCTGAGGTGGTTTCAGAATGGGAGTGGGGAAAGGGAACATAGGGAATTCAGTCTGGGTTTTTATCAGCCCCTGCTGGAGGGCAGGGCAGGTGTTTTAGAGCCCCCTGAGGTGCTCCCTCCCTCCCCTCCCCCCACCCCCACCTACCTAGGAACCAACAGTGAACTTCTGTTTGGTCCAGGGGATCACTGCAACTCAAAATGCTTCCTGAAAAGTGTTCAGAGTTACAGCAGAGAGCTGCATTTCTGTTTGTGCCCTCTACTGATAAAAGGATAATGCCTATACCTGGTCTTTATATGCCTTCAGAGCAGTTCTCAAAGACTTGGTCTTTATTTCTTATTAAATTCAATACATACATAGAGGACTACAAACATCTGTATGGACTTTATTGACCGCATTATGGTTTGTATTTAGAAGACGAGGACCAGCTTTAAAAACCTGATGGATAGCCTAATGCATTTCAGAAAACTGAAAGTATATAATAAAATATTTAAAGAAGGAAATAACTTAACCACTGAAACCAAAAGGTGTGTCTTTCTACCAATTCTCTTTAAATCAATTATAACTATGCTAATGTGGTGATTTAAATGGCATCTTCAAAGCCTAGAGTCGTCTTTGTTACATTAACTTGGCTATAATTCAAGGTGAAGTCAAGGGGAGAAAAGAATTGTGTATTTTTATTGCTCATTTTATATTGATAATATTTTAAACAGACACGATTTTAAATGGAAGTGAACTATGGAAAATATGCTATAGCCATAGCCCATAGAATTCACATCAACTGTAACTATAATGCAAAAGGAAGAAAAATCCTGAAATATGGTAAGAAAACAACTTTTTAAAGCTACCTGAGGCAGTATATACAAGTTTGCAGGAATCTAAAGTACTTACAAGCTTGAACAACTGCTAAATCTTCTGCAAACAAAGTTGTGCATGATTACCAAAGCAAGAAACAGGTAGACAAACAGATATTGCCCTAACATCCAATCATTGGCAGCTCATTGCCAGGTTGATTACCCTCCTTTTGGAGATAGCCATTTGAGCAGTCATTTCAGATGATGGAAATTTCACCCTAAAGCTTGTATTTTTTTCTTGGTCCCAAAATTGTGACCCATGAAGTATGCATTATTTTAAAAAATAAACAAATTTGCAGTAAAACTATATGAGCCTATAGATATTATATTTCACAATGCATACTACAAAACCAAGATAATCAAAAGAATGTTTATAACATTGCAAGATCTGCACTGAAATCTTACAATATCATTTCACACAGAGCAAAGATAAAATAAAAACTTTCCCTGTAAGTTTGAGAAACTAGACACAGGCAAATGCAATTCTTTGAAGTTCACTTTGAGGTTCCTTATGTATCTGTATAAATAAATATATAGCAATATAATTTTTATATTCCTGTAAAAATACCTTATCTTTTCTTCATGTAGATAGTGGAAAAAATAGGAAAATATAAATAAAATGTTTAATTTTCATGACACTTAGAAAAATGACTTTCCTTTGGATCTATGGACACTAAGAATTCTTCCATTCAGCATTTGTGAGACTATCCTATTTTTCCTGCAAATCTTTTTTTATACATTTAAACTACTATAGTAGCATCTCTGGAAATAAAGGCTTCTAGATCAAGATTTCCTTTGGCATTTAAAAACATTCCATTTAGAAGAGCAGTTAAGGGTTCAGTGACAACTAAAATACCTGAAAAATATCCCATTGTATCTTTTAGACAAGCAGTATAACATATGGTTTGTACAGAGCTTTTCTCACCAGCCCAGACTGATGCAAAATTATGCAGTTAAGAGACAATCTGCTGGCAGAATACTGGAACAAGATTTGCATTACTACAGATTTGTATGCCAAAATAAAAATTATTTAGAACCTTAGGGAATGAAATTTGAAGTTGCAGACAACTTTACTCGTACTTAAATTCCATACAGCTACCAGCATTTCTCAGCAAGGAATCATAGAATTATACATGCAATTCTAATTATTATGATGATAGCTGTTAGTCTGATTCTCTGTGCACCATGCTAAATAACTACTTTTTACTGTTTACTAATAGCCTTTTTTTTCTTTCTTTCTTCCTTTTTTTTAACTGCAAATGGTAAAATGTTGATTACTTAATTTATTTCCAAGCACTTCTGAAAACCTCTTATGGCATGCATTTGCATGTCTTGCTTATCTTCATCTTCAGATGAAGACTAGTGGAAAGAACTTAAGGCTTCAACAGGCCTGTGGCACAACAAATCAGCATCACAGTGGGCGCAGCTACATGAGACACTTGACTTCACATCAGCATAGTTTATTGTGAAGTAAGCATGTGCATCTACACATGCACATGCTTACTTTGCAGTAAACTTGCAAATTCAAGTAGCAAATTTACTCAGGATTAATAACAGCCCCATAGCTATATCCCCCTGCCCTATGTCCCCCTGCCCTGGTAGCAGGGAACTCCAAGCCCCCCACTCCCAGATCATAATCAGGGAGCAGGGACTAGGAGATCCTTATCTCCTAGCCTGAGCCATGTGGTCACAGGGCTCAGGTTGGGAGATAAGGGTAGCCCAAGCCCCGTAACCACGGCGTCAGTGCTGGGAGCTCCCTGATGGCAGAAGCAGAGGAACCTGTTCCTTGCCCAGCTCCACAAGCTGGGGAGCCTGTTCCTTGACCAGCTCTTCAGTCATGGAGTTAGGTGGGGAACGAGGTCCCCAACCCCTGCCCTGCATGCCTGGGTGGGAACAATCTCCCCCTACCCTAGCAGCCAGGAATGTCCAGCCCCTGCTCCCTGATTGTGATTTCAGAGTGGGGGCTGGGAGCTGGTTCCTGGCCCAGTGCTCCCTGCCAGCAGCTGGGCTAACACCCATAGGGAGCCTGGAGTTACCCCCAGTGGTAGCAGGGGCTCATTGCAAAGCCACTAGGAACTGGGTTCAAATTTTCTCTGTAACTGTCACATGTGTAGACACCTGCCCAAATACCCTTACTCTCAAATAGCTTACACCAGAGTAAATTTGGACCAAAGTAAATGCATGTGTAGATGCATCCAGTATGTATTACACTCAGCATTACAGTATGTGAGGGTGTAGCCCAGGGAACTTCACAATAGCCAGTTTGCTCACCATGAATGAGATTCTGCCAGTGGATATTCATGTACAACTCCCATTGACTTCCCTGGTATGTGCATATTCAAAGTGCCATTCAACCTGAAATTATTTTCCATAGTTACAATTTGTAGATTAAAACAGACGTCATTGACATACTTTGTACAATATTATGAAAAAGAGAGGAAGGGTCAAGAAATACTTCAACATGCTAAGATAAATGCAGTGCTCCACGGAACAAAGATAGCAGTTTTATGCCTTCCTGTGTCCCAGTTGCCAGCTTTCTTTGTTTTGTTTTGTTTTGTTTTCTTATATTCTTGCTAATATTTTAGGTGTAAGCAATATTTTTCCAGGTATTTTAATCCAGTTTGAATTTTTCACCGTTAATTGGAAGGCCAGGCTGCAATTAAAAAGGTGGTTGCTATATGACACAAAATAGCTGCTGTTTTCAGCTTGATGTTGCCTCTTCCACAAATCACTTATGCTTGTATCCTGTCAGACTAGACAAAAGAAAATGAAACCATGAACATTTTAATTAAAAATCCATCCTTGCTTACATGTGTGGGTGGTGAGAAGACAGATAGCTAAGCATTTAAACTCTCTCTCTCACTCACTCTCTTGCCTTTCATAGTGCCCATCACTAGCATAGTTAAACCCTTCCCTGGAACATTAAGGCCATAAGGCAAAGACCTGGAGACACAGGAATTTTTAGCCCATCTACTTTTCATAATTAATAAAAAGTAAAAAAAAAATGAGTTTGGGATCTGGCTGTTCTTTCCATAAAGGGTAATCCTTCTTTATTTAAGTTTCATTTTTCATGTGTCTTCAATGATGCTCTTAGTTTCCCAATCAGCAATCTTACTGCTTATTATCCAGAACAAAGGCATTAAGCGGCAAGTGATGAGGTGTGGCTAGGATTCAGCAAAAGTCTAACTCATTTACTTCCCCCCCACTGTTTAGAGAGTCCCATAGGTTTGAATTTGTTTCTTGTTCATTCGTTTCGCTCCCCTTCCTCGTGCTTTATATCGGGAGAAAAGCTGCCTCAGACAAATGCAGTTAGTTAGTAACCACATGGTATATTGAATAACTAGTTAACAGACTTCTAAGTTACACGCTATATTTTCCACACAGTCGAAGAATTGTCTCTGTTTTTCTAGACAGTGCACGAATTGTGTAAAAGAGAATGTGATTAAACAAATACCTTTCAGGGACCATTTGCCACCATAGCATATTTTATAATTCGTCTATTTCAGTGATATCTGTAGCTATACTATTCCTGTAAGGTAGACTGTAATTTCAATGCACTACTCATATTTAAATGTTAATGGAGTGAAACTGTTCACATCCATATTTTAACAGGTTTAGGTATGCAGCTCACCTACTTTTGGAAAGAAAGGTTTCTCAAGATGTGAAAAACAAAGTCAATCAAACAAATTCAAGTGAAAAATTAAACAAACTACACATGGATGGGTATTTAAATGGCTATTTTACCACCTGTGGAATTAATATATGGGCAGGTTAAGACCTGCTATTCACTTCTAACCATTAGCAGTCAAGTGGAAAATTGTGAAGTTGGTCATTTTGAGAAATTCCTGTGCTTTTGGGCTAGCTGGTAAATTTTTCCACTCTATAAACCCATTTTTTGTTTTATTATATATATATATATATATACACACACACATATACATACATACACATATGAATACATACACACTTACAATATATATATACATGCACAATATATATACATACACGTGTGTGTATATACAAATATAAATATACACATACACACATGCATGCATATACACACATATATAACATGCTACTTGGTTTACTTAGGCTAGGCTGTCTAAGTCAATCAGTGGCAAAAATGTACACTATAGAGGTCACAATATTTTGAACAAATATGTTTATAATTAGTGCTTGGCTTTCACACACAATGCAATACAGCCTTTTGTAGCCAAATCCTATGCATATGCTGTGGGAGGAGTTTCTAGCATCCTATTCAAAATTCACTTCCCATACTTAGTCTTTTCTTCTAGAAAATCCCTGCAATTTCATTTGGATATGCACTCTTTAGCAGTGTGGTAAGCTATTATGACACCAGTATTTTAGCCCAAATATTTTAGCATTTAGTATATTTAGAAGAATACCACAATATAATAAAATGATAGTGAGTATACTGGTTTGATGCATTTCAGGTGGTGTCTACCAAGCTTACAAAATGTAATTTGATATTTTTCATGATAAATTATTATAACAACACTGAACTGTTCAATGGCGATATTAAATCAATATTTTATCTGATATTTTGTAAGTTCTCAAATCCAACTACCACCAAGATTAACAGTACCACTATGAGATTTATTAGCTTCTCTGGCTGTGTCCAAACATGCAGGGGTGTACACTTGCAGTGGCACAGTGCATATCCCTGCATGTGTGCTTCATTGTGGGACAAACGGTCCCATAACAAGAAAACTGCCCTTGCCCAGCTACTCCCAGCTGAGCCAGGGAGAGCTAGAGCCTGGGGCCAGTACCGCTGTTGTCCCTAGCAGTCTTAACGGGTGACCTGGAGCAACAGGGGCACAGATAGGGTAGCACAGAGGCCTGGATGGCTGCAAAGTGTTGCTCTGGTTGGCCTGACCTCGCTGTCTCTCAGTGCATGTTTGCTGCATGTGCATTTTGCCACTTCTTGCACTTTATTTTTTGTTTTGCTACTGGGACATACCAGTCTCTTTGGTAGAACTAATGGTAGGTTTTAAATAGATGAGGTAGGTATCAAAAGAAAAATAAATGACTGAAAACAGCAATGTTGTGAGACAGATGGAAATAATAAGAAAAAGAGGTCAAGGCACAGTATGTTGATAGAAAAAAAATTGTATCTGTCAAATCTTCCCAAGTCATGTTTATTGATTATCTGAATGGCAAGCTAAGTGCAGGTCTCCTTAAACTTAATTATGTAAGAACCACTATTCTCAAACACAAACCAGAAGCAGGGGAACTGTTGACATGCAATTTTGCTAAACAACATTTGAAGCAAAAATAGATGGGAGTGGTTTACTTTGGAGTTATGTTTTAGGGAAGCCAGGAGGAGTAGGAGTGTTTTTATTTTTGCTTTTTTCTTCCACTCAGCCTCCCTATGCCATAAAATTGGCTCAGCTCCTTATGGCCCTTATTTTCAGAAATGCTAAATCAGGGGTGGCCAACCTGTGGCACTTGTGCAACAAGTGGCATAGGAAGGCTCAGCATGTGGCATGCAAAAAACTAGGGGGAGGATAGATAATACAGTAGCAGATAGGACAGGGAACAAAAAAACAGCAGCAAATTAGGCAGGGATCACACAGAACAGGAAGAAGAAAGCAAACCAGTAGATCAGGCAGGGGGGAGAAAGTAGAGCATCTGATCCGGCAGGGGAAAGGGATTGCAGTGGTGTCCAGGGAGGGCGTAGAGTTAATTTGTGGCACACCTGCCAAAAAAGGCTGGCCCCCACTAAAATAACAATCAGTACTCCTACATCAGCATAGGTTGAGGTCATTCAGCAATTCACAGAATTAAGATCTGTTAATAGAAATGGGATTATTTTTAAAATCACGGTAAATTTTCCTTTATATTTAAACTGATACTACTTTCTCTGCCTCTCCACGTCATGTATTACTTGCCAGAAAACAGCCATTTGAAAGCAGAAAGTGGAGTGTTTGTGATGGACTCCAAAAACTGGGGAGGTACATTGACTGTATGTCAATATGAAAATTAATTAAGTAGTAAAACATTCAAAGTAGGCCAGGTGATTATTTAAAGTGTTTTCTTCGCCCAGTTAACTTAGAGTGAAAACCCTCTCCTTGTCGTCAGTGGCAGAGCAAAAGTTTTGACACAAACCTACAGCTGCATGAAAGAAGAAGGTTTATATTTAGCAAGCAGGAGGCAGAAAATCATACACTGAAGTCCTTCAGTCCAATTCCAACAGCATACAACTAGAAGAAGAAGCAATAAGCAAGCAGTCATCTGGAGAAGGCAATAAAGAACTAGAATGGCTTGGGGAGTGGGGACCTTAAAAAAGTGAAACTGGAGCACAGAGCTGGTAAGTTTGCTTTACAATAGCTCAGGCATGTTTTAAATTGTGTATACTAGAAGGAATAAAGTTAACATTCTGAAAGCAGAATACACCAACCAAAAGATGAGATCAAGCTATGTGGTCCAGTGAACATATAACACAATTGCTGAGGGTGATGAAGAATCTAACAAAGAGAGAAAAATTCAAAGGTGACTTAAAAAATAATAGAAAATGCCAATCCTTTGCCTGTCCAGTGCAAAAGATATATGAGATGTGATTTATAGTCACAAGACCCAGTTAAGGTTGAGAGAGCCTCTACATTCAGTACAGAAATCCAATTTGCCTCTGAGATCCAAAGCTTTGCTATTGGGTATATAATGAGGGACAAATAGCAAGCATATAGAAAAGTGTGGTGTTCTTGTTTTTATTGACTAGGAAATGCATTTGGAACTATTGAATGCTTTTCTCTTACAAGAAAAGTTTGGATAATGCTTATTTAGGTCTTTCTCTGACAGGAACAAATTACTGCAGATAGCCCAAAGCAAGAATATTCTCAAAGACGAATGGCACATGGGCCTAGTCTTGAACTCTATAATATGAAAAACAATTGATTGCCAGCTGCCATATACCACTGCAGGTGTTTTATGGGGGGGTTACCCCTAAAAAATCCTCTGCAACCCATCTGATAGATTTTTTTCCATGCGTTCCCCAGCTCTACAAAAGACTTTCTACAGGACCTCAGGCAGACTTTCTGTTTGTAGAATTTATTTTGTTCCATTTTTTTTCTCACTGAGCAAGGCTCTAAGATAAAATTATTTATAGTCTGTGAGGCACTTTTATACTATGCTGATGTGAATACCCCACAAGAAGATGGAGAGATATCAGAGTTTATAATGGTGAACTTACTGCTTTTTCTGAATAGAAGGATTGAATCACCTTTCACATCATCACAACAATGTAACTCCTTCAACTTTGGTAATGCCATACCATGTTTCATCAGCTCCAAAGGTTGAAAAAAGAATTGTACCTTGATATCTTGACAGTTTTTCATCTAAAATATTTGGACCATATATCTAAAAGGTATTTAGATACCTAACTCCCATTGGTTTTAATGAGCCATAGGCATATAAATATCTCTAAAATATGGCTCTTTACTTATATATAGCAACATCTCAGTTTCTTTTCTTTATTTTTTTAAACATTGCTTAAATTTAAAATGTGTCCCTTTAACGTCTTTCAAATAATGCTCATATATCAATTGGTATATATCAGGGATATAGGATATAACAGTCCCATTAATAACATAAATAGGTTATAACAGTCCTTTATCAATAGGTATATCAATGCTATAAATCTTATATCAAATCATAAAAACATGCACTTAATATATGGAAAAGACCAGATGATATACAGGAGCAATTGACTACATGTAAGCCAGCATTATTGGTATAATAAATGTGATCATGAAAAAATAAGTTTTTCAAGGAAAGTAAGCACATAAAAGCACCCGAATATCAGAAGTATATCTACATATCAGAACAGAAAGATGGTCTCAGATATATCCCCTTCATTCAAAGGGCAGAAATGGCTCAGAACCCATGTCTACTAACAAACCTAGTTTTAAAACCCTCAAGGCAAATCAACAAAAGCATATTCATATTTTTAAATAACTTCATCCTTAATTCGCAAACCTCATAAGTAGCTTTATCTCTCATTATACATATTGTGAGAATACTCAGTACCTCAAGGGATTGGCTACACAAGACCATCCAGTTAAACCATACCTCCACTGAATAATTATTCTTAATTATAATTTTTTAAATACAGCATACATTTAGATTATAGAAGAATTCTCTGCATGAAAAGTTGCCATTGGAAAGACTCTTATCAGATATTTATTACTTTTACACTAGTAACTATCCTTCCCAAAAAGGGTTAAAAAAATCTCTTTATTAGTTAACAGGACACCCTGAAAATAAGAAAATTAACAAGAACTAGCAGGATGCTACTTGTAGTAACAAATATGATACATACTAAAATAAGGAGTTTGTCTATGGAAATCAGAAAGCTGAACTGAGGAAGCAACTGAGGAAATCAGAAGGAAAAAACAAATATGGATTATTTTAACTCTGTAGCTGCAGTTGAGATTTAACAGGGCAAAATGAACTGGTTTGGATTGTGAGGGGAAAAATAAATCTTAGCATTTATGGTTTAACTCTCAAACTTCTTGGCTGGAATTTAAACAGGGTACTGTAACCTGATCTTGCATACTTTCATATTATATAACAACAGCTAAAGGCTGTACCAGGATGATGGGAGGTTGAACCTGGAGCTATCTGAGGTCCAGATATCTTCAGTTGTCTCTGGTTCATGGAAGAGGCAGACTAAGCCAGATTGGTTCATCTCAATATTTTCCATCTTCTTTTATCCCCTGTCCCGAATAGACTGGGTGGTATAGGAGTTTATGCTTTGCCAAGCACTTCCATAGGCTCAGGATGAAGGAGTCGACTTCTTCCCTGCTCTCCCTTACACTGATTGAACTGTGTTTTCTTTTCTAGGTCAGAATATCATACTTGTTATAAAGAAACAATTATAGGTTGTGACCAAGTAGGAACATAATGTATGTTCTTACATACAACCCCTTTTATTCTCCAAAAAACAGCTGCTGGGAATTGTAGTGCACATTGTATGAGAGAAATGTGATAAGAACAGTTTCTACTGGTTAGATCCAATGTGAAAGTAAAACCTGCATGTGACTCACAGGAGGAGAACAAAGAGTAGGTTGGGCTCCCTCAGTCCTTGAACTCATTGATTACAAGGAAAGATATTTTAAATCTGTTCTGCCTTTCAAAAACATGGTGTGCATTTTATTCCAGGGTATGTTGTATGTAAGAAAATAAGGTTAATATCAATTATTATCGCTACTACTGAAAAAATAATATATACTTGAAAAATAGCCATAAAACAAATTCTGAAATTTGAAACAAAATTCAGGAATTTTCCCAAACTAATTTTTCAATGAATATAAGCAAATAATATTTTTTTCTTCTGGCACTTATCTGCCTACTTTCAATCTGGAGAAGAAGAGTTTCACTAAAACTTTTTTTCCCCTGACAAAACATTCTTTTGATGACATTTTCCAACAATCAGTAAAAAATGCTCTTCTTTCACCCCAGAATGGCTCCTGGTGCTACAGATGGAAACAGAGTTGGCTGATTCATATGTTTCTTTTAAAAATTGCAGGCTACATCTCAGGCTTCACACTTTCATTTCATTAAATATATAAAATATTTTTAAGTTGGGTTGCTTGGCAGAGCCATATTTTACAAATCCAAGCTATGACAATTCATCACAACTGAGTATTTGGCTTTGGATTGAAGTATTGCTAAATTAGTAACATAAAAAATGTATTCTTAAGATACCAGACATTACAGAGATCATCTTTAAAAGAATCCTAAAAAAGCAGGTAACACTTTTAAGTTGGCATACAATATTTAGGAAAAATTTGAAAACTGGGAAGAATGCAGATAATCGTCATTTCAAGATATTCAGTCTTTTGTAATATTTTCCCAAGTATAAATACACTGATGTTGCTCTCTGGTGGAACTTCTAATATAGAAGTGCTGTAACAATGGTACAATTTACTCCTATAAGTTACCAAGCAAGGGGATGGACCATTCAACACAATCACCATACTACAGAGTAATGTACCCCAGCATTTATTCTGTAATAAGGAGAGGATATACAATTAACTCTCCCAAGCCAGCTACCCCCAGTAGGCACTACTATAGTGTTTGTCCCTAATGTGTGAGAGGAGCTAATTTGCATTGAGCAAATGACTAATAGGCGATTAAATTAACTACAGTGGACTAAGTCACTTTCCAAGCATTACAAGCAACTTTCTTATATAGAAAAGTTACTATACATTTTAAGGGGTACATTTTACCTTTAAAATGAGGGTTTTACTAAGTAATAAAGCAAAGTATTGTGTATGCATTCCATTTCCAGTATATAGTGCAGTAAATTTCTTATATAGTAAGCCTGTCTTGTGTTCATACCCCAAGGCTATGGACACGTATATTATTAAACATTTTTAAAGCAGTGAAGAGACTTGTTGTATAAGAGCGTTCATCAGAAGAACAGAGATAATATTTACTCTGCCAACTTCTGCTGTAAACAGATGTTTCATTTGGCACAGGACTGACCGATCCAAGGTTTGACCTAGACTGAAACAGGTATGGCACAATTATTTAAACAGGTTGACCTTTCAAACTGCACTGCTATTCTTCCACCAACATGTGGACTACAAGAGCACACAGCCTGACTACCTTGTCCCAGGAAAAAGTGCAATACAGTCACAGAATAATAGAGCGCTAGGGCTAGAAAGGGGTCATCAGAAGTAATCTAGTCTAACCCCTGCCTAAGGTAAGATTAACCCTAGCCACACCGTTCCTATACAAACCATAATCTAAATTCTGTATAAGACTACCATCAACCCTGACACAACACAGACCTAACGCCCTAAAGATGTATCTAGCTGTGTCCCAAGAAAAAGCATTAATATATTTTATTCCGTATACTTGGAGCAGAACAATGGATTTCTATGTCTGTAGGATTCCAGGATAAAAGGCTTTCTCCTGGAATATTTATGAAATCTCTTTGTAGCCTTTGTCCCTGATATTGAAGATTTTCACAGAAATCATAGAATCACAGAAAATTAGGGTTGGAAGGGAGCTAAGGAATTCATTTAGTCCACCTATCACTTAAGCAGGACCATCCCTGACTATATCATTTCAGCCAAGGCTTTGTCTAACCAGATCTTAAAAACTCTCTAGGTAGCCTGATCCAGTGCTTTATTAGCCTCCACATGAGAAAAAACAAACAAACTTTTTTATAACTAATCTTAACTTCCCTTGCTGCAATTTGAGACCATTGCTTCTTGGTTCTGTTATCTGCCACCACTGGGGACAGTCTAGCACCATCCTCTTTGGAACCACCCTGCAGGTAGTTGAAGGCTGCCATTAAATCCCCCTCAGACTTCTGTTCTCCGAACTAAATAAACCCAGTTCCTCAGTCTTTCCTTATAAGTCATGCTTCTCAGCCCTCTAACCATTTTCATTGCCCTCCACTGGACTCTCTTCAATTCATCCATATCCTTTTTGTAGTGGGGGCCTCAAAACTGGACATAGTACTCCAGATGTGGCCTCGTCAGTGTCAGATAGAAGGGAATAATCACTTCCCTTAGTCTACTGGAAACACTCCTACTAATGCAGCCTAGTATGCAATAAGGACACAGAGTAGGCTTTGTAACAAGGGCAATGTCGGCTCATACTCAACTTATTGTCCACTGTAACCCCAAGGTCTTTTTCTGCAATGCTGCTGCTCAGCCAGTCAGTCCCCAGTCTGTACCAGTGCGTGGAATTGTTCTGTCCTAAGTTCAGGAGACTGAACTTCTCTTTACTAAACCTCATTAGTTTTGTTTTGGTCCAATCATCCATTTTGTCTAGGTCTCTTATTCCTAGCCCTACCCTCCAGAGTATGTGCTACTCCCCCCCACTTGGTGTCATCCACAAACTTGCTGACTATATACTCCATCACATATTCCAGATTGTTGATGAAGATACTGAACAAAACTGGTTCCAGGACTGACCCCTAGGGCACTTCTCTTGATACTGGTTGCCAGCTATCCACTTATAGTCCCATCATCCAAACAGATTTACTTAGCTTACTTCCAAAAATGTTGTCAGAAACTGTATCAAAAGCCTTGCTGAAGTCATGGTAAGTTCCATCCATTGGTCTCTTCGCAACCCACAGAGCAAGTATTTTCATCACAGAAGGCAATCAGGTTGATCAGGTATGACTTGCCCTTGGTAAATCCATGCTGATTGTTTCTAATCACCTCTTTCTCCTTCACGTGCTTAGAAATGGATTCCTTGAGGACCCGATCCATGATCTTTCCAGGGACTGAGGTGAGGCTGACCAATCTGTAGTTCCCTGAATCCTCCTTCTCCCCCTCTTAAAGATGGACACTATATTTCATCTTTTCTAATCACCTTGGACATCTCCTAATCATGATAAGTTTTCAAAGATAATGGCCAGTGGCTCTGCAATCACAACAGCCAACTCCCTCAGCATAATTGGGTGCATCCCATCTTGTCTCATGGATTTGTACACATCCAGGTTTTCTAAATAGTCCCTACCCTGTTTTTTCACCACTGTCAACTGCCCTCTTCCTCCCCATACTGTGCTGCCAGGTGCAGTAGTCTGATAGCTGACCTTCCCTGTGAAGACTGAGGTAAAAAAAGCACTGAGTACTTCATCCTTCTCTACATCATCAGTTACTAGGTTTCCTCCCATATTCAGTAAGGGATCCAGACTTTCCTTGATCTTCCCCTTTTTGTGACATACTTGTAGATATCCTTCTAGTTACCCTTCACATCCCTTGCTAGAAATAATTCCATTTGTAAATTGGCCTTCCTGATTTCATCCCTGCATGCCTGAGCAGTACTTCTCCCAGTTTGTCCAAATTTCCACTTCTTGTAAGCTTCCTTTTTGAGTTTTCAATCATTGAAGAGTTCCCTGCCAAGCCAAGTTCTTCTGTCATATTTCTAGTCTTTCTGTGCATCAGTATGCTTTGTTCCTGCACCCTCAGCAAGGTTTCTTCGGGTGCATCTACATGTGCATTTAAGTGCAGCTAAATTTCCTGTGCATTCAACTAATACACAGTAAGTGATTTTTGGAAGTTGTCTACACAGGCAGAGACTTTACATTAAATCTTGTGCCAAATCCCTCCAGCCCTACCATGTGCAACTTTCGCCACTAGGGCTCCAGCCTCTGGCCACATGGCTACCAGCACTTGGCAGACTTGTTGAAGCCAGACCCAGCTGCCAGCACTTGGCCAGTGGCATACTGGGTGCTGGGCATAAGTAGCCTGCCTCCTTCACCCACTTCTTAGGGAGGGACAAGCCATGCTGCTAGCAACACCTGCTGCCATGGCTACAGATCCCTCTCCCCACTTCTCTCCCTGCAGGCCAACAAATTTGCTGTACTACCACCCAGCCCACAGCACCTGGGACTCCTGGACAACTGTGGCAAGGGGTTGGCTATACCTCCACCCTCCCTGCTGGAATCCTCTCTGGGGAGGCACCCTAGGGCTCCCCTGTGACACTACCTCTGCACCCCAAGCATTCCTGTCTTCCATGTACCCTGGGCAGTGCATGATGAACTGTTTGTGTAGGCTAAAGAGTGCCTGAACTATTATGCACTGCTGATGATGATCCTCCTGGTGTCCCAGGCACACCTGTGCTCCTCATTTGGGACCCTAAGCTATGATGGTGTGGGGATAAGCCTGGGCTACCATGGAGGGATGTCTGTGGCAGTGCTGCTGCTGATATCAATGCATTCCTTGAGTTGTAAGAGGCCCATGCCCACCCAGCTGTGCCCAGTGTCCTCAGCCCACAAGCTGCTCTATCAAGTTCTAAACTGTTTCTTGCCTGTGCATGATGTGGGGGGCCCTGCCTCTACTGCAGGACTTACCATGTGTCCAGGGCTGGCGAGGCTGGTGGCTCAGCATGTTCCTCTCCACTGGCAATGGCATCCAGCTGTGCCCAGTGTCCTCAGCCCATGGTGCACGGAAGATCAGTGCCCAGCCAGGGGCCCCACTGAGGAGGGACTAGCACTGCTGGCAGCCAGCAGTGTCATGGCTGGCCGCTCCTCGTGGTGGGGTCTGGGAGTGTGCAGCTGGTGAGACATCTTCTGGCCAGGGCTCCTCAAGCTGCTAGTGGGTACAACCAAGGACCCCTCCTTTGGGGAGATGTCACCACTGGAGGGGTCAGGGTGGAGCAAGGGCTTAGCCAGGCTGCCCATTAGTGAACACTTTAGGGTTGTAGCCTGTGTCCTGAGGCACCAAAAAGTTGGTCAGGTCCCACGTAAAGGGCATGGTTTTATAGATACAACTGGATCGATGATTGTGGTTGTTCACAGCCACCCACTGTACCTACAAGGTCTTGATCTTTATGCAGCACTGCCATGCCATCTGGGACTGCCCTTGCTCAAGCATGCCACCTCATAAATATGGGTGTTTGAATGTCCCCGCCATGCACAAACTGCCTCTGGACCTCTGCATCCCCCAGAGGGCCATGAGGTCACCAATCTCCTCCTGGTTCCAGTTGGGGCCCCAGGTGGAAGTCTTGGGTATGTGCTTGCAGGCACAGCCAGTCCCCAGTGGGAAGGACATGATGGTGTGTCCCACACTGGCTCAGGCATGTGCTTGTGGACAGGGACAGTCCTCAATGTGGAGGGTGGGGAAGACATGATGGTGTGTCCCACACTAGCTCTCTGGGTCCCTGCACAGCTGTCCCTGTGTGGCCAGCCCTTCACAGAAGCCAACAGGGACAGAGACACATCACCAGAGGACCTGCAAGGACAGGAGACAGTACTGGCGGTGAGTAGCAGCAGGGAGAAGGTGCTGGCCCTGCTGCCAGAGGCAGCAGCTCTTAGAAGATGTCAGAGCTGGGCAGGAGATGCAGCCCTTTGCAACCCTTTGCAACACTCCCCTGTGGCCAAGCAGCAGTTCTGCAGAGGTAGCCTGGGTCCTGCCCATGGGAACACACAGCACCTGCAGTGGTCCAGGGTCCTGGTGTGGGTGCCCCAGGGCATAAAATGGCTGCTAGTTTTTATATCTTGCAGCCAGATGCTGCCACAGATACTGAGGTATTTTAATTAGAGCGGCTGTCTGGGAACCACTATAATTATTTTGCCCCTCTCTCCCCACCTAAGAGCATGTCCATAGACACCCTTAATGACCATACAAACCCATCTCAGTTTGGGCGCTTGCTTTTGCAACCTTTTTTGACTTTCCTCCTCCCCACTCCAAAAATATTGGTAAAAATTGGCATATCCATAGTAGGTATGTATAGTTTAATGTAAAAAGCACTTACGCTTTACCAAATAATTTAGTTATTATATATCACTCTCTCACTGTCTCTCACTTTTGAATACTTACAAGTAGTATTAAAACAGGAGCTGCACCAAGGTACTTAATTTCTTGTTTGGTTGATTGCTATTGTTCCCATTTGGTATATCTGTAAAATAGGAAAATAGTATCAACTGATAAAAACACAAAACATCAATATTGTGGACTTGTAAGAATTTTTTTTAAATATAGAAGGCTCAAAAATAATGTATAAATAGACACCTAATGTTACAAGGCAGATACAGAAGAAACTCACTTTACAAGAGAAAAAAGTCTTAGAACATTTTGATGCATTTTCATTTTCACATTGTTATCACAGCACAATATTAAACACTCACAGTAAATTTGGGGATATAACCAAACTTCAGCCCCAACACCAGACTCTTTATTTCTGCATGTTCATCATATATGAAGCATCATAACTGTAGGCAACACTAGCTATCCTATATAATAGGAAGCTATCCTATATCCTAGCAAACAGTTTATTGAGTAATATAATCTTGGAAATGCTAGCATAGCAGAAGTTTTCCCTTGTCCTTACCCTAATCAGAATCTGTTATTGAAATATCCACATATCTAATCCTGAACTTTCCAGTGATCTGTATACATTTCTTTGAATTGAAAATATGCACAAAATGAAACAAGCATCTTACCTCTTTCATATCTTAACCAGTTTCTTGATTTGGGGTGCATATTTTCTAATGTTGACTGGTTTCTTTCACATGCTGCAGAAGATGGAGGAATCTAAACAGACAGAGGGAAAAAAAGATGTCAAAGATTATGTAGTTCAAAGGCTTTTTTGAGGATTACCAGACTACTCTCCTAGACCAAAGAGTTGAAGATGTTCTGATATTCTGCAGGATTTGCAAGTACTTCTTATTGTCTAGTTTAAGGGTAAGTACAAATGTTCATGGCTCCTGGCTTCAGTTTAGGTGACTTACTTTACTAAACTGAAACTGGGACAGGCAAATGCAGGTGTTTGCTGCTGCTGGGAGTGGTGCAGGCAGCTTGAATTAAGTAACTTGGGGAGGGACAGGAAGGGACTGGTGGATTCAGACAGGGGGTAGTGCATCTGGGGTGCAGGAGGCAGGTCGGGTCGATTTAAATGTAATGCTTGTATGTATCGTAAATTCATTACTTGTTTAGCAATCAAATGCTACAACAATGCTGTTTTCATTAATATTACTGCCTACCCTTGAACTCTGAATCCAGGAGGTTTGCAGCACTAAATAATTGCTGGTAGGAAAATTCTTTTTTAGTAAAATTCTCACCATCTAGTCTTGATCATCATGACATTCATGATCATCTATTCCTCACTTGAGTGGAGGTTCACATAGATTCTCCAAAACAGGATACTTTGTTCTGGCTGTAAATTGAGGAAGGCCTTAAGGAACATTGATTCAGATGAGAATGCAGATGAATGCCAAATGGTAGCCTTTTCAGAGTCCAGCAACTGAACGCAGATGACATTGCCCATCAAATAAAGTTTATTATCCACCTTAACATTTTCAGCTACCACTGTTTCTTGAAGGGTATGTTTTTAATATCTTTGAAGTTACCTCACCATGCTTGTTTTTGTTGAAAGCTCCAGTTTTACCATGTTATTGTTATACTGCTTTTCTTTCTGTTTTTCCTTAAAAATTGCAGCTATGGTAATAGTACTTTTATGATATTTTAGATTTTTTTTTTGTGTGTGCTTTTCTTAGATCTTTCCCAGCATGCCTACTTTCATGAAATCATGAAGTATCAGGTTTAGCCCACAGGAAGCACATGTTATTGCAGAAATATGAATACCTGCCCATTTATTGCAGAGATATGAATTCTCCTTTTATATTACTGATATTGTTAACAGAGCAAATGCTTTCCTACTTTCAGTCGTCTTCACACATTTCAATACTAATATGCTCTGTAGTGTGCCTGTTCTCTCCTGTTTCAATGTTCTCATAAAAAATTAGTTGAGGTGGTGTTATCATAAAGCTTATGATTCACTCCCCTCATGCATTTGTCTACCTAACTGTAAATATTGCCAGACAAAGTGCTTATTGATTTTTTCTTGCATAGTTTGCATTATATGATCATATTCTGACTGTAGAAAAGAAAGTCTGCTGGGCAAGTGGTATGATAGTCTTAACAGTTTAAATGCTGCCTGCCAATAATTATTTCCAGTGACTGATAACATGGTTCAAGAAGCTTATATAGCTCCTACAAGCACTTGGAACTCATTGCTGGAAGTCTTTTTTATGTGGCTGGCAGAGCTGTTTGTTATTTTTCTACTGATTGAAAAGCTGAAGTTCAGTGTGCAGTGCTTCCAGAGGGTGATGTCATTGAATCATCAGCACTTCTGGATCAAGAATATATGCTTCAAGTATACCCTTTCCAGTGTCGTCTATGTTATGCTCCTTTCTTGACCTTCACTTTTTAATCTCTGTGGGATATTTCATATGTATGTTAGGATATGTTGGTACCAGTTGGAAATGCATATTTCATTTGGTAGTATTTTCAAAATATTTTTTGTCTGAATGCTCTTGAGTTTGGTGTTGCTTTCGTATGTTAAACGATAGCTGTGCCATTTTTCCTGAAGGGATAGAAGAAAATAGAGTGCCTCTCTTCTGGGCACCAGTTCCCCCTATAGATTTTAGAGTTAGGACTCAAATAAAGGACCCATTCCAGCCTCTCAATATTGTCCTCTGGGGCCTTGTAGACAAAAGTCACCTGCTATCTGCATAAATTATTCTACACAAGCAGGCAGGAAGCAGACTATGGGTGGTATCACACATTCAACTTACTAAGCGGAGTGAAAATGAGCAAATACATGTTCAAGCAGTTTGGTACATATTAAGCACTATTGTGATATTGCAAAGTTGCTCTCTTTCAGGTAAGAATTATACTGAGAGTGTATCAGGTAGCTAACTTTAATATGTATTAACTTTAATATGTTACAACATTCCAACGTTTTGTAACTGATGCAAGTGAACATGTGACTGTAGTCTATTTATCTTTCTTCAGAATAGAAGGTAGCAACCTCTAAGTCCACTGAGAAAAGGGGTTTCTAGGATGAGTTGGCTGTTCACAAGGATAGCAGGTAAACACCAGCTTCAGGGTTACAACATTTCTCTCCTGCTCACACTGTCCAATGTCAAACTCTTCTTCCTTGACAAAAGTTAAGAGAAGCAAGCAGGAAGTAAAAACAGCAAACCACTCTACTGACTTAACCTGATCTTCATCAGGGGATTCATAGACATATACAGACAGAAAATAGGAATTACAATTGTCTACTATTATATGTATTGCCATAAAGTAAGCTTCTTTTAAAATACTAAGTTATTAGAAATCATTTTTAAGGGCTGAAGCACAGCACTAATATGAACATTGTAAATATGGCACTGGAAATCTTCCATGAAGAGGAAGCATTCCACCTTAATGTTTCTTTTCAATTTTTCCCCAAATTGCCATATTAGACTGTTCCAGGGGCATGATAAGGAAGGGGTGGAAGATCTCTCCCACAGAATGGGTCATGGCGGGGACAGCCTGCCACAACAATAGAAATAAAAAACCTGAGAACTGGGCAAATTTACCTCCCCCAGGTGCAGCTGGGCCAGATGAGCCAAAGAGGGGCACAGCGCCCACACGATTCATCAGCCACTTTTCTCTGCAGCTGGAGCTGGTGTGGCCCAATGACATCATCAAGGAATGTTACTTGCCTGGTGGGAAAAAATGCAGCATGACTATAGGCTAGGCAGTGCTATACTCATTAGCACCACTGCTGAAAGGGATTTGGAGGTCATGATTGACCACAAGATGAACATAACCCACCAATTCGGTGTTGCAGCTGGTAAAACAAACCAGCCTCTGGCTTGCATCCGCAGATGCTTCTCAAGTAAATCTCAGAATGTCATCCTCCCACTGTACTCGGCCTTGGTGAGGCCACAACTGCAGTACTGCATTCAGTTATGGACTCCACAATTCAAGAACAATGTCTAGAAACTTGAGAGATTTGCAGAGGAGAGCCATGCATATGATCAGAGGGCAAGAGGATAGGCTTTATGAAGAAAGGCTGAGAGCCATGAAACTCTTCAGCCTGGAAAAGCACAGGTTCAGGGGGGACCTGGTGGCTACCTATAAGTACATAAGGGGTGTGCATCAGGATCTGAGGGAACATCTGTTCACCAAAACACCCCAAGGGATAACAAGGACCAACGGTCATAAATTCCTTCAAGATCATTTTAAGATGGACATAAGGAAAAATTTCTTTACTGTCCAAGGCTCCAAGGACTTGGATAGATGCCCTCCAGAAGTGGTGCAGGCACCTACCCTGAATTCATTCAAGAAATGTTTGGATGCTTATCTTGCCAGGGTCCTTTGACCCTAGCAGACTTCCTACCCATGGGGCAGGGGGCTGGACTTGATGATCTTCAAGGTCCCTTCCAGCCCTAAAATCTATGAATCTATGATAAGAAAGGGACAGGAGAGCCTTTCCACAGCATGGGTCATGGTGGGGACAGCCCACCACAACAAGAAAAGCGCTGAGAACAGGGCAAACTTACCTCCTCCAAGTGCAGCCAGACTGGATGAGCCACAGAAGGGTGGAGTGCCTTCATGGTTCATCAGCTGCTTTTCTCTGCAGCTAAGGCCAGTACAGTCTGACGATGTCATCAAGGATTGCAACCCGGCTGAGATAAAAGCCAGCTGTGGGGAAACAGCTGGGGGGATGCAGCAAGGAAGTGGCTGCAGGACCATCCCCCAAGTTGAGCAGGGGCGTCCCGACGTCTACAAGGAGAGGCCAAAGAGGGACCCAGCAGGGGGGTCCAGGACATAATTAAAAGGGTCACCCCAGATGGTGAAGGAGTCAGTCCAGAGGAGGACGCTGAGGGATGGCAAAGCCCTTGGATTCAGGACACGTAAGTGGGGAGTGGACTGAGGTCCCTCCCTGGAGCTTTGGTTATCTGTTTATCTTTCATTTCAGGTTGAAGCTATGAGGTCAGGAGAAAGGCCACAGGACAGATGCTGAGGGATGGGCAGGCCGGGGCCACTCAGGGAATCCTGATGCTGATAAGCCAGACCCATGATCAGTGCTGCCTCACCACCCCAAGTACAACAGTACAGCGAGGAAGAAAACTGTTGTGGCCACTGAGGGCCAGAAAGACAGAGAGGGAATGGGACACAACACCTATGTGGAGTTGAACTGTCCATTGTTCAGCTGTCCCAATAGACTAGTGCATGGCTGTGGTATAGGGGAAGCGGAGCCTCAGGAATGCCCACTAGTGATGATGCTCGGCACATTCACCACTGCAGAAGGGAATTCCACTACTGAACATAATATCCAAGACATGGGAGGCAAGTATCGGGGTATCCTTCAGAGAGAACATGACCATGCATTCTGGCAGCAGGAGCAGCTTTTTCAACAGACTCCTTGTGCCCGCTTCAGTGCCGCATGAGAGAGGCTCCATGAAGCCAGGTGGGTACATAGACCATATTAGCAGTGGGAAGGTGGTGCTTCCTAGCCCCAAAAGTTTCAGTTTCCCACCCATCACCTTTCTGATCTCATCTAATGACATCCACCACTATGAGCTACACTAGAGTGAATTCACATTCTTTCTATATGGGAATATCCTCCTGTATGCTTTTGGGTTTCCCGTTCTGATTCTTTCTCTTCAGACTCATTTGAAAAGGATCTCTTACATCAGCTACACACTTCTCCCTTTGTTTTGCTCGGCATGCTCTCTGAAATGTATAATCCCTTTATTTCAGCCCAGTGTGGGAATTGGGATAAAGCCCCACTAGACAACTGGTTCTGCCACTATCCTTTTATGTCCAAGAAGCACTTAGGCAACTATGAGGAAAGGTCTCTTTCTACTTGTCCAGACAGATCCGATAGGGTGAAATATTCACCTCCATATAATATGCAAAAACACTATGCTATCGAGTGAGCTTGAAAGAACAAAATAATTAGAGAACACAAATATATATGTCATGGTGTACAACATGTCTAGGCAAGGCAAGAAGAAATTGGTTTATATTCACAGTCATAGTTCATTACCATTTACTCTGAAATGAAGATATCATCTGATGTTAACAAAGTATTATTAGATTGGAATGGAATGAGTATTCAACCTTTCTAAGTCAAACAACACTCAAATCCCAGTTTTGCAATGTATTGCAAGCAGAGGACTGGTGTGCTCATTAAGTCAATGAATAGCTACAAGGACAGAAAACTGGCCCCAGACAATCACTTGAAGGATTGGGACCAAATCTTACAGAAATTCATATACTATACACTATTGTTGATCCAAAAAAGCAAATAAACCTCAAACGCCTCCTGGATTAGTCTCTAGGACTCAGTAGTTCCTTGAACTATGCAAACATATATATAGATAAAGAAGCTTCCCTTCAAATCTTATCTTTCAATAAATTATTTGCTGGCAGTTCCAAGCCATTAAAATATGTAAGTCAATCCACTTTGACTTTTGAATCAGATTACTCTCAAGATTTACAAACACACATACATATGCTCAGACACATGGACTTCATAAAAACTTCTCTTGCATTTCCCCCCCCCCAAGTAGATAGAATGACTTTGTTCTATCACTGCTCCTACTTATGAATGACAAAAATGAGTTTCTTCCTCAGACAGTCACTGCACAAATGACTACAGGTACTGCTTCCTTTTCTTTTTCCCAATTACTATATTGCAGAAAGCAGCAGCTAAGCATCTCACTAAGACCCAACAAAACTAATATCTCCTCTTAAATAAGTAAATATTTTAAAAAATCCTTTCCACTAATTTATTTGCTAAAGTTTTCTGTTCTTTATTTTATTCCACCTCTCTGCAGTTAGTTTAGACCTTCATCCCAAAAATACAGTAAAAATTAGATAATCAAATGTTGCTAATTAATTATAAATCAAAGCAAAAAGACTAAAGCTACTTGATGCCCCCAAATTAATCAAACAGACAGAAATGTTCAATTGCCTGAAATAATTAGACCCCTCAAATAAAAGGTGGAAACATACAATCATTGCCAGAATACCCTAAAACGAGATTTCACTGAGTGCAATGTCTAGGAAGGAGTCTTATTATAAGGACAACATTCTGTATTGTATTACTACAAGGAATGAAAGAGGCAGTGGCTATACTAGAATAAACTGATGTATGGCCCAAGAGATGGTGAGTAGACCAGTATTCAGAATGAACATCATCATTGAAGAATATATTAAACGACAGGCTTGAATAGTCAACTTCACTGACTTTGCAAAAAGCATTTGACAATCCATGCATGTCTACAATGTGTAACATTCTGTATTCCTACAGATTCCCTGTCAAAGCTGTTGATTTCATAAAGACAGGATCCATAAACATGAAGTTCTCTGTATGGGTGAATATCCAAATAATAAAGTGGCTTAATGGCAACACCATCATGAAACCAAGCCTTATTAGTCCATCACTTTTTAGCATTGTGATGGACTAATATAGAGTAAAGACAAGATAGAAAATGGCATAGATAAATAGGAAACACCAAAAAGATTTGAACATTGCTGATGCTATGGAGCTATGAGGTATTCCATTTGAGGATAGCTGTATATAGCTACAAGTACAAAGAAGCAAGCCAAATAGGACTCAGAATCAATTACAGAAACATAAACACCACTGAAAATCCAATATCATGTAGTAATCTCATATTAAAAAGACAACAACAAAGTAAAGCAATCCCCTTATTTTTTTGTAATTCTCTGTTGGTCTAATAAAATATATCATTCTGAAACTAAGAATTTCTTCTCGTCTCAGACCAACACAGCTACCACATACATCCCTGAAACATGGAAGATGCCAAATTTTATCTGATTTTGGATTATAAACTTCATTACTGAACAACAAGAAAGATTTCTACACCTCCCCATCTGCCATCTGACACCACCAGGAAAGAAATCCTGCTGGATCCACACAACAATGAGAAAGCTCACAAAGAGACTCTCATGGACCCAGAGAGGCAGTTTTGCAGCTTCTGCTTCCTCTGTGGAAAAATGAAGTTTATTTCCTACATATGGGGACTTTCTATCATCTGGAACTTCCCTTGACCCTGATGAAGGGTGCATGAGCCTGAAGGCTTGCAGAAAAAGGCTTTTTTTTGCAATTTCTCAGTTGGTCTAATAAAAGATATCATTTTGGAACCAAGGGTTCTAGATTTTTGCATTTCTAGTGTGCTTTACAGGCATGTCTGCCTTCCTGGATTCAGGTGAGAGAGGCCCAGGGCACAGGTCAAGGCAGACTAACTGTTTCCCCAAAGGATTCTGCCCTGCTTTCTCACAACACCCCCTCTGGAATGGAGGTAGGGGGCTAGGAAGTCTCTGGGAATGATGGATGGGGAGGCAGGGCAAGGCCAGGAATCAGGTGGTGGGATGCAGGGGCAGCACTAGTCATGTCTGTGTAAGAGGTGGGGGATGCATTATTAGGTCCTTAGAGGGGGCGAAGGAATCTCTGCAGTTTGGTGAGCAGGATTCAGCTTTCACACCCAACCTCCTCCTGTTAAAAACCTGTGGCCTAAACAAACAAACAAACAAAAACCAACATCTAGCCTAATGCACATGGAATCATGTTTCACTGCCACATGCATGAAGTATATCAACCCTCCCCATGACTAAAGTTTAGGCCTAATCTATACAAGAAAAGCCACCATGATGCTACAGCTGTTATCATACATAGTTATAACCAAATTCACGTTACAGTATGTCACAGGGTACACTCCTTTGCAGTGATTGAGTGAGATAGTATATGTCATAGAGATAATATATTTTTTGCCATCATTTTCAGTCTTTATTTACAGCTAATATCAATCTATGTTCAGTTTTCTTGTTTTTGTCTGTGTGAATTGTGTCCTTTCATAAGAATGCATTTTTGTATTATTATGATCTGATTCAATCAGAGGACAGGCAGTAGCTATATCTATGGATAGATTCGCCTCGTCCTTACCTGAGGACACACAGCAGGAGTTTCAGGAAGCAGGCTGGAGCTTTCAGGATCAGACCCCAGGATTGTGAAAAATCCAAATATATTTTCATTTAAGGGAAACCTACTCTGCAGTCCAAAGAGGCAAAGGAAGCAAGCTCTTAAATATTTACTCAGAAGAGAAGACATACCAAACGAAGGTAAGCTACATTGCTATACCCAGACAGACACAGACTAAATGAGTTTCAAAAGGAAATCATATGCAGAGATTACTATTTATGATTAAGGATTTACAGTAATATTGCTGTCCTGGAATATAATACAGAGTAGGAGAAATACCTAAGTCATCAGATAGGTGCCTATCTGGGAAAGAAATCTACACAAAATGAAAAGGCATGTGTGGAAAGGAAAAGAGAAATAAATATGCGGAGATTATGATAAGGTACTTCAGAGAAATGTTTTGGGAAGAACAGTTATCAAGAAACCCCTATACCAAGGCAAAGATTCTAGTCCTCAGTTCAGGGAAGCTGGTAAGGATCTGAAAGTGGCAGGCAGGACTTATGGCTTCTGGAAACAGGTTTAAATGAGGCGGTTGCCTCCATACTTAACTGCTTCCTGCAAATAAACTATAAGATCCAGTTGGGACACTGGCTTAAACTGGGTTTTAATTCAAGAGAGGAGTTCTGGAAATAAAGACCAGTCTATACCTAAAAACATGCAGCAGGATTGCTTGGCAGAGAGATGGAGATTCTGAGATGAGGCCACTGAATTGTGAGAATATTGTTTTACTTTTCTATCCATCTATACAGGCAAAAATAAACCTTTTATATCCATGCTAAGTAGCCATGTTTTTAAAAAAGAATTAGACTAGAACACAATTTGCCAAGATTTTCCCCTATGCATACAGAACAGAGCAAACCATGTTGCAAGACATAGATTTCATAGAAATGAGGGCTGGAAGGGACCTCGGAATATCACTGTGTCCAGCCCCCTGACTGAAGGGCAGGAAGTCAGCTGGGGTCATAGGAACCCAGCAAGATAATCATCCAAATTTCTCTTAAAGGCATTCAATGTAGATGGATGAATCACCTCTGGTGGCAGGCTATTCCAGACCTTGGGGGCTCAGACAGTGAAGAAATTCTTCCTTATGTCCAGCCTGAAACAGTCTTGCAGTAGTTTATAACTGTTTGACCTTGTCATCCCTTGGGGTATGTGGCAGGGCACTATGTGTGCCTGCCACTTTAAGGCCCTGGAGCTAGCAGCCCCCAGGTACCTAATGAGGGCAGCTATTTTAGACAAGGCAGTTTGGCTGCCGGAGGAGGAGGCCACAACATTGCCTGGCCTAAGGGCTGCTGAGTTTCATCTGGAGGTAAGGGAGGAGCTGTAGGGGATGGTAGGAGGCTCTTGGTCCTGGGTATGACCAGAAACTACACCTGCTGGGAGTGGGTGGCCTCGTGGGGCTCCCAGTGGTGTGGGAGCCCCCAGGAAATGCTAGGCCAGTGATTACCCCAGTGCAGGGCTGGTTGGGGAGCCTTAACCCCTAGCCCTCACCTTAGGGTGGGTTGCGGTACACCGGAGGTAATTGTGGAGGTGCAAGCCCCAAGGAGGAGAGTTAGAGGCCAGGTGTGGCCAAGGCCACCTGAGTCCTATGCAGGTTTGAGACCCTGAGGAGGAGAGTTGAGCCCACCTGTGGAGGGAAGCCTTGAGACTCTGAGTAAAGGGGACATTACGAGCAGTGTGGGACCCCCAGTGTGAGGGGGGCTCAGCCAGAGGGTGAGAATGCTGAGTCCTGACCCCAGTAAGTCCTCCAATGCTGGGAGGCAGAGTTTGGGTCAAATATAACATCTGAGCCCCAGTTGAGAGGGGTCAGCACTGTGGAGCCATAAAGAGAGGGGGCAGTGATCAGAAGCCCCAGGGAGAGGGCAATGTGGAGCCCAGTGAAGGGAGAATGGGGGCTTAGCCAGAGAGAGAGTGCCAAGTCCTGACCCCAGTAAGTACTCCAATGTGGGGAGGTAGAGTTTGGGTCAAATGTAACACCAGTAGTAGTACCATGATCTGCTGCCCAGAGGGGGAGTGAGAGTCCCCTGTGAGACTCTGAGGCACCAGTCATGGTGTGAGGTACCTCAGCTCCCCATGTCCATAAAGGAGGACCCAGAGGGGGGACCCCAGGAAAAGAGTACGGGTCATACAGCGAGGCCTGCCCAAGCTTCACCTGACTGGCCCAGGCAGGGGCCAAGGCCAGGACCAGGAGGGTCAGAAGGGCAAGGAGACCCACTGAGAGGGATGCCCAAGAGCCAGGGGCCTGGGATCCCGACTGGCCTGGAAGTGGGCTGGGGCTAGTGTGAGCTGAAGGTCCCAGTGAGGGGACCACACACAAAGGGGAACTGGTGGCAGGGAGATATGTGGCCCAGTATGATGATGGTAGTGTCCACCTGAAGGGAGGAACTCAGGTGGGGTCCTACAGCAGGATTCTGGGCCCCATCGTGGGGGACTGGCACATATGAGAACGTCATGATGTCATCAGCAAGGCTTGGGCTGCGATGTGGGGAGAAATGGAGCCACAGATAGCACCAACTAGCAGTGGGGCAGTAAATGGGTAGCCTCCCGCCTAATTACATCTATTAATTAATCAATTAAGACAAAGTCATGGCGGCAGGTTTTTTCTCCCAAGGAGGAGAATCTTGCATTTTTCAGTGTTAAACACCATCAGGTTCTTGTCCGCCCATTTCTTGAGCCTGTCAAGGTCAGCCTGGATCTCTCTCCTGTCCTCAGGTGTGGATGCTTTACCCCAGAGTTTGGTATCCTTGGTGAACTTGGCCAGTCCACTTCTGACTCCAATGTCCACATCATTAATGGAAATGTTGAACAATACAGGTCTAAGGACAGAGCCTTGGGGGACTCCACTGGTCACAGAGCACTATGATTATTGACTTCTGTCAACCACCACCCTCTGGGTCTGATCACGGAGCCAATTCCCAAGCCAGCAGATTGTGGTGGACACAAGGCTGCAGATGGCCAGTTTCGCCAAGAGGTGATCATGGGATACTAGATTAAAGGCTTTTTTGAAGTCAAGATATATGACATCTATCTCCTCTCCCAAAAAGGATATAAGATTGGTGAAGCAAGACCTACCTGCAACAAACCCATGCTGGCTATCCCCCAGAATGTTGCCATCATCCAGTCTGTTGAGAATGGCCTGTTTAATAATCTTTTTCTATGACCTTCCCTGGCATAGAGATCAGGCTGATGGGCCTGTAGTTTGCCAGATCCACTTTCCTCCCTTTCTTGAAGATAGGCACCACATTGGCCTTCCAATCTTCAGGCATTTCACCAGAGCACCAGGTGGTCTCAAAGATCTGTGCCAGGGGCTGGGCTATGAGTACCGTATCTGGGCCAGCTCCTTGAGTAACCTAGGGTGTAGATTGTCAGGGCCGGCTGACTTGAAGAAGTCCAGTCTCTCGAGGTGTTCCTTCATGCAGTCAGCACTGATGGAGAGCAGGGAATCTCCATCACCCAGGCCTTTCTCACCCAGGCCCCCTGTCCCATAGTGGGCAGGGTCGTCCCATGGGACTGATGAAAGACCGACGCAAAGTACCCATTTAATAGGTTGGCTTTTTCCTGGGCATCAGTTGAAAGCTGTCCCATCTGGTTTAGCAGGGATCCAATGTTGCTCTTGCTTTTCCTCCGGCTCCCCACATATCTAAAAATGGACTTTTTATTGTCCTTGATACTTGTAGCTAGTTGGAGTTCCATCGCAGCCTTGGCTTTCCTGGTTCACTACCTGCCGGTCTGTACCAGTGCAGAATATTCCTCCTTGGAGGTGGATCCCATCCTCCATCCTTTTTAGGCCTTTCGTTTTAGCCACAGGAGGTTCACTAGTTCCCTGAAGAGCCAAGGGGACTGCTGTGCCCTTTTGCTGCCTTTCCTCTGAGATGGAATAGCATTAGCTTGTGCATCGAGGATCACTCCCTTGAGGAGCAACCAGTCATCCTGAGCTCCCCTCCCCTTGGGGTCATGGTCCCTTAGGGCCTCACTGACAAGCCTCCTGAGTTTGTCAAAGTCAGCTTTCCTGAAGTCAAGAACTTCTGTATTGCTGACTGACTTGCCAGCTTTATGGCAGATGGTGAAGGTGATCAGCTCGTGGTCACTGTCACCCAGCTTTCCTTCAATCATTAGATCACTGATTAGGTCATCCCTGGTTGCCAGTACCAGGTCAAGCAGTGCTTTACCTTTCATTGGCCCGTAGACCTTTTTTGTCAAATAGAGGTCATCCACGCAGGACAGGAAGCTTTTCAGCTGCTGGGACAGGCATACGTTACCTTCAGTTTACAACTGTGTTTAAACAGTTACTTGTATGTGTAGGCAAGTCTATTACAGGAGATCTAAGAAGAATAGAGGATGTTACATAAGAAAGACCTGCTCTTTCTTATGTTTCTGCCAAGAAGAACAAAATGCAATAATGTATGCACAGCACAGTGTGCCAACCATGCATAATGATTCACTCAGAAAATCTGATTTTGTGGGAGGAATAGGTGTGTATCATATGCAGATAGACAAAGAAAGAAGTCATCCTTTTTAATAAAAAATACACGAACGATGCTGGACAGTAACAGAAAGCAAATATTATATATTGTTACAACTACAACACTGAAAAGCTTAATATGCATTAATCACGCACATTGCACAGTTTGTTTATCTTTTAATAGTGTTCTTAAATAATTTCTTATTATCTTGTTGACAGTTCTTCCAAGGCTAATGAGTGGCAAGTACTCAATTCACATAGCAAGAAGCATCTTGCATGGATTTTCTAGCACATAATTAATGGGTCAGTTACACATATAAAGCAGTTTGGGTTTGTGTGTTATTTAAAGACCGTTTGGAATGACAGGTGTTTTACTACTACCTTACATCTCTAATCATCCTTGGCTTGATACTTTAATGCTTGAAACTACATTTAGTGTCAAGTCCTGTTGTGAAATGCCAAGGAGACAGAAGAAAGAGGCACCTGAAAGACACAAAGTGTAATCTCAGAATATTGTAGATCGAAATGCACAAGAAAGAGGGAAAAAAGTAAATATTTTTTTTAAATTGGTGTCTATGTTTTGGCAAACCAAGATGGAAACAAATATAGTGAAAACGAAACCTTCAAAAATAATTTTGCCCTAGAAACCTCACTTCCTGAACTGAATGAGTTACTTTACCTAAACTATATATGCAATTAAGGGATAATTCCTTTTCTTATTCAAAGCCATTCTTTTATTTCTTGTAGAAACTCATTGTCTGAACGAGAATTGAAAAGGATGCTGATAACACAGAGTTAAAAGAAACTAGTGCGAGCATGCACGTGGGAAGCCCTAAAAGCCAGTACGCATGTCCAAACATGCCCCACACTTGGTCAGTAAGTAATTTGAGTGAGGTATTTGAGTTGGCTAAGCACGCATGCCCAGTCATGCACTAGGCATTAGGTAATCTGACTAGAACTTTCCAAAAAGAGAACCGTATGATTGGCTACCTGGAAAGTATTTAAGCCAGCATGTTTCCGCCCAAAGCAGAGACCAGCTGTCACAGAAACCCGGTTTGCATGAGCCCAGAGCTACCTCACATGCTGGCCACTTGTGATCGTCTCCCTGCCACCGCTGCCTCCCGGCGTACCCCTCTCTCGCATGCTGAACTTCGTTCTGACCGACAACTCGTTCGTCTTCATCCGTCTAGCTATCAAATAGGTTCATGTTACAGCTGTCGTTACAATCAAGATTGACCTGCACCACACTGCCATTACCTGGTGGCGTAAGTAAACGAAAAATAAGAAGTGTTTTTGCAACCATACGAGTATTGCCTGCCTGACTCCTCGCTAGCCCCCACCCACTCGATCGTGTCAGCCCAGACCGTTACCAGTCAACTTGGTCTCCACACTCATGACTGAAAAGCTACTGAATCCAGCCCCCAGGAATACTTGGGCAATCATATTTTCAGAAAACTCTGAAAAATTGTGTGCTTCAGCCCTCCAAATACACTACAGCCACAAAGTACCTTCTGAAATAATGGCCACAAAAGCCCTACAGGATGGAATGGGTTTCATAAACAAAGAAGAAAAAGAAAAGGTAGAGGCACCATCAATGGTATAGCAAAGCAGCCAGTAGGTTAATATGTTTTTATAACCCTTCTGCTGGACACTGGTCATAGATTCATAGATTATAAAGCCTGAAGATCATAAGGTCTAGCCCCCTGCACCCAGCAAGACAGATAACTGCGAGTCAGGTGACCCCAGTAAGGTGACTGTCTAGTCGCCGCTTGAATATTTACAGGGTAAATTGCACCACCTCTGGAGGCAGCTTATTCCACAGTCTGGACACCCTGACTGTGAAGAAGTTTTTCCTAATGTTGATCCTGAAACAATCTTTCAGGAGTTTGTGGCCATTACTCCTGGTTCTCCCCTTGGGTGCCCTGGTGAACAGTTGCTCACCAAGCCCTTGATGTACTCCCCTAGTGCAGCGGTATGCTGCTACCAAGTCCCCTCTCAGCCTTCTTTTCTGAGGCTGAAGAGTCCCAGATCCCTCAGCCTTTCCTCACATGAGTTGCTTTTTAAGACTCTGATCATATGGGTGGCTCTTCTTTGGACTCTCTCAAACTTCTCCACATTCTTGTTAAAGTGTTGCGCCCAGAACTGGATGCAATACTCCAGCTGCAGTCTCATCAGTGCCGAGTAGAGCAAAAGACTCACCTCCTTGGTTTTGCTGGAGATGCATCGATTGATGCATGCCAGAGTATTGTCTGCCCTACTGGCTACAGCATCGCACTGCCAGCTTTATTCATACTGTGGTCTGTTATTACCCCCAGGTCCCTTTCATTCATGGTGCTAGTCAGTTTGGTGCCACCAAGCCTGTAGGTGTGTTGGGGGTTGCTCATCCGGAGGTGAAGCGCTTTACATTTCTCAACATTGAACTTCATCAGATTCCAATCCGCCTAACTTGGTAGCCTGCCTAGTTTTGCCTGTAACTGTAGCCTATCTTCAAGCATGACCACACTCCCCCATAACTTGGTGTCATCCACGGACTTGGCCAGTTAGCTCTTCACCCCCGCATTCAAATTGTTAATAAAAATGTTGAAAAGTACTGGAGCAAGCACTGACCCCTGTGGAACACTGCTGCCCATTTCTCATCAGGATGATACAACTCCGTTCACTACAACTCTCTGGGTCCTATCCTGCAGCCAGATTCTTACCCACCTAATGATCTTGGAATCAAACCCACATTCCTCCAATTTTCCCATGAGGACATTGTGGGATACTAGATCAAAGGCCTTTTGGAAGTTTAGTTATACAATGTTAACCTGCTCTCTCATGTCCAGGTGGCGAGTTACCTGGTCATAGAAGGAGATGAGGTTGGTAAGGCAAGATGTGCCCACGATGAAGCCATGCTGACTGTCATTCAGAATCTTACTTTCTGCAAGATTATCGCATATAGACTCCTTGATGAACTTTTCTAGCATTTTCCCTAGGATGGAAGTTAGCCTGATTGGCCTATAGTTACCCGGGTCCTCCCTCCAGCCCTTCTTGTGGGTGGGCACAACATTGGGCCTCTTCCAGTCCTCAGGGACTTCTCCAGAGTGCCGGGAGTTGTGGAAGAGTTTCATTAGGGGTTCTTCAATGACTTTGACCAGCTTCTTCAGCTCTCTCAGATGAAGATCATCCAGTTCTGCTGACCTGTATATGTCTAATTTTATTAAATGGTCATACACTAATCCTACGGCAATAGTAGAAAGGTGATTATTCTTACCGTGCTCATCCTCTACTGTACCTGGCATGGTTTTCCCATTGGTCTGATGAAGGACTGAGGTGAAGCAGCCATTCAGGAGTTCAGCTTTTTCAGCTGTTACTGGTAACCAGCTTTCCCGAGTTGTTGAGCAATGGCCCCACCCTCCCATTTGTTTTCCTTTTGTTGCCCATGAACCTAAAGGACTTTTTGTTTTCCTTGATTCCTGTTGCTAACCTAAGTTCAGTCACCGTTTTAGCTTTTCATATCTGTTCCCTACAAATATAGACCATTGTGGAATAGTCCTCCTTGGGGCATGCCCCAAGCTTCCATCGTTTATAAGCCTCTTTCTTCTTTCTTAAGAGGACTGTGATTTCCCTGTTTAGCCAAGAGGGACCTTCTGTTACCTTTTCTCTGCATGGGAATAGACTTCCTTTGTGCTTCAAGGATCGTGTCCTTAAGGAACAACCACTCTTCATGCATACCTTGGTGATGCAGCACTTGTTCTAGGTCAGCAACAAGGGCCAAGTTCAATTTTAAGGTATTAAATATAATTTTACCTTGGCTTGAGCCCTCACCCAGACCACCTGAGAAACACTAAATGAATTACTAGAGTGTCCCACATAAACAAAGCCCCCTCATCACAAACAGTATAAACACTAACACACAAATTTATTATACTTTATATACTTTTATCCATGTGATTTTTATCTAAAAATAACCTGGTTAATGCATGCAAGAAAACCGTAAACATTATGTTGACAATATTAAACACTGGGCTTTTCAGAATCTTAGAAATCTGCATTGTATTAACTAAGCAACCATGTCACTATCAGAAAAAAGAAATCTCTTTATTAACATGTAAGCAGATGATCAGAAGTATTGATCCAAGCCATAATAAAGAACTATAACTTCAGGTGTATCTTAGATGTTAAACCTTACTGAAGGAATAACTCCCCTTTGGTTTCTCGCTTGGTTGCCTAAGACACTAATTCTCAGCTCAAAAGATTATCTCACACTTCACTAGCTTTGGTACCTTAGTATAATCATCTGCTGTGAACTTTTTCTGCACTTCACAGATACACTGTAGGGAACAGAGCAGTCATAAAAGATAAAGAAAGCTATAAAAGACCACAGCCAGTTTCATCATAATAGCTACTGTTTTCTTTAGATTTCAGACATACTTTCACAAATTTTATTTTAAGCATTATTCTGGGTGAATATAGATAAGAAGTCTAAGGGATAGATTATTTTTCTTATTTTCTTGAGGCAATTTTACAAGCCCTTGCAAGGTCAGACACTGTTCATAGAAGTTGATAAGTCTCCCTTCTAATTACGATTAATGCAGTTTAATTTTCATGCAATGAAAGTTATTTTAAAATGCACACATTTGGGGGTTCCATACTATACATTATATCTACTACATGGACAGACACACACATACTACAGAGTCATTCTTTTTAGTCTCATTTAAGATTTTCAATTATTTATTTTGTTATTTTCAGGGACTATTGTGTATTTGTAATCATTATTTTTTGTAGTGACCAGCTTTGAAAAATATTTTACTTTATATTAAAGCTGCTATTTAATCTCTCTATATATCTTTATATGTTTGGTGCATGCTGGACTGAACCTTAGTGCATAACTATAATAGCAGAGAAGAGGATTTCACCATTAGTACACCTGAACATCAGCAGGGCTCAGATCATATCTAGTGCTGAAGAAATCAGCAGGTTTATCACAGTCTCTCAGGTACTCCATAGCCACAAAAGTACAGTCTTGGGGAATAAATGCCCTAATATGTATGTTCTGAAACATGTATTTTTTTAAAAAGAAGCAAAAATGCTTAACCTGTAAGTAATTCCTTTGCCTGATTTCAGCCTTCCTCCACCAGTTCAGCAGAATAACTTTACATTTCCGTATAGTTAGCACCACTTTCTCCTGTCACAAACGCACACAAGTTTGTAGGAATCAGACTCTGGCTTCATATAATACAGTTTGGCATATATAGAGAGATCTGCTGGACCAGTCAGCATCTTGTCAGATCCATTACGAACATTTGGTTTGCTTTGAAATTTGTATATTTCTCTCAAAGAATGATGCCCAAAATTGGATGACATTCTAACTGAGGCCTCCCCAGTCCATACAGAAAAGAGTGGATTGTAATTATCCCAGGTCTTTCATCTAGAACTCCTTTTAATACATCCAAGAATGACATTTTTCTTTTTTGTAAAAGCATCACATTGCTGACATAATCAAGTTTGTGGTGTACTTTGACCCACACATCCTTTGATTCAATTCTGCCGCTTAGCTGGAGTATGGGCAAACATACATTTATTCATTTGATTTTTCTTGCCTTAAGTGTTGTATGTTGAACTTGTCTATACTGAATTTCACCTTGTTAATTTCAGGCGATTGCTCCAGTTTATCAATATCATTCTGTATTTTGAGCTTATCTTCCAAAATGCTTTCAACCTTTCCTAGTCTGCTGTCATCTGGAAATCTTTTAAGCATATTCTCTGTTCCATCATTTACGTCATTAATAAAAATGCTGAATAGAACTGTATAGATGCTCGAAAGACTGAAGGAACCCCTCTGAAATACTCCCCCAATTTAATGATGACTGATAGCATTTCTTTGAATAGCGTTTTTCAACCCGTTGTGCACCCTTATTATGGTGTATTATCGAATTATATCTTCCTAATTTGCTTGCAAGAATGTTATAAATTGTACTGAAGCCAAGATAATAAATATTTACTGCTTATCTTCAAAATCAGATAACTTGTCAAAGATGACAGTTAAATTGGTTTGACATGATTTATTCTTGCCATATTCATATTAGCTATTTGTATCAATTTAAAATTAGTTGGATGCTGATTAACTGATTGTTCTACTATCACCTGAGTGTCAATGTTAGGCTGACACCCATCCATAACTCCCCAGATCTTTCTTTCTCCCTATTTCAAAGACTGGGACTATGGTTCTCCTTTTCTAATTGTGTAGAATCTCTTCCATCCATCCTGAGTTTTCAAAGATAATAACTGATGGTTGAGAGACTGCTTTAGCTAGTCCCTTCAGCATTCTAGGATGAATTTCATCAAGCCCCGATGACTTAAATGCAACACATAAACATTGTTTAATTTGGTTTTTTTTTTTCTTATTTTGACCTATGCTTCTACTCACATGCTAAGATTAATTGATTAAGTATTTTGTTACAATTAACCTTTTTGTGAGATTGACAGTCATTACATACATAAACATACTCAGTGTCATCCACTATTTGCTCCTCTTTCCCATTAAGTAATGGTCCTATAATTTTCTTTGTTTACCTGTTACTTACTTCTGATATATTTATAGAAACATTCATCGATGCCTTTTTGTCCCTTTCAGGCTGTAACTCATGCTGTCTCCAACTTTTCTGATGTTATTGTTCTAGGTATTTGCTATCCCTTTATACTCAGTCCTGGTGAAGGAATATATGCAGCATGTATGTATGCACATCATGGACCAAATTAGATCCATGCCAAATTACATGTTATTGACACCTTATGTTGACTCTCTAGCCTTCAAAGTATTTCAGTTTATAATATTGTGTCAGAGATTACAGTTAGATTATGGGAACAGAGAATATAGAACCACATATCCTAGGAAACTTTTAAGGTATGATGTGGAATGCAAATGCAAGAACCTTTCACATACCTTTCAGATAAAGCCTTTTCTAAATTAGGATTTTAATTCTGACTAAAATTCTGCACTAGATGATTTAATATATGTTTAGTTCTTCAGCCACTCCAACATTTCTTTTGCAGGGGGCAGGTGGAAGGTTTAAAGTTGTTTCCAAAAAGAATTGCTGATTTTCCCATGAAACATAAATATGCAAATATTCAAGACAATCAGAATAACAACATACTAAAAAAGGCAATTATCTAAATTGTTCAGTTTGACTTTGCCTAGTTAGGCTGTCAAGCAGTTTTGTGGGGGAAGGGATGGGGTTGGTTTTTGTTTGGTTTCTGCAGTTCCAAAATATATATTCTCTGTCTCTCTCTCATACATGGAGGACAAATTCAGACCCAAAGTAAGGGACAGTAAATAACTCTTTGTACCTGAAGCAGAGCAAGGATTGAAATGAAACTCAAAGTAGCAATTCAGTCCTGGTTTCTCCTGTGTTTCATGAAGAAGCCAAATTACATCACCCCTTTTTCTGATAAAGTTATACTACTCTCTTCTGCTCCAACTCATCATGAAGGGGGTCATGTCAATGGTATATTCACCTTTGTGGACATAGAAAAACAGATGGATAGCAGCTCCTTTCCTGTTTATGCTGTTAAATGTATCATAAGTGGCCTGTGCAGGAAAGAAGGAGCATCCTTATACCCTTCTAGTTTCTGGCCACTGTCAGAATCATTCCTTAATAAAGGTCATTTCAATGGAAAGTTTATTCCTCTCCTTGGAAAAGAGAAATGTGTATTTCCTTCCTCCTGTGTCTGTTACACAGGATAAATAGGAAAGAACAACACAGCTACTGGACTAGAGATGACCCAGGAGAGAGTTAGGATGAATATGAAAATGACTTACTATCTCTCTGCAGGCACAGAACTTGATTGGCCAACATGGAGAAACTTGAACTGCTTCCAGACAGGGATTTGTAAGATTAAAAGTTAACATGCAACTGAGGCGGTACGCCAGTGTTGGAAACACCATGTGCAAATGTGGAAACTACAGAGCACCTACCGGCCTGCCCACATATATGGGAACCATGAACCTATGAGAACATCACTAAGGCTACAGATCAAGCAATAGTATATGTCCATTTCTGCACCCAAATTTCAACGTGGTGACAGGATGCAAGAAGAAGACAGGAAAGTGGGGTTGGAAGAGAACACATATATTCCAGCCTCCAGCTTAAGGCGGGTCATCCCCTATTCCAGCCTCCAGCTTAAGGCAGGATCATCCCTGACTAAAACAACCCCTGCATACCAGGTATTAATTCTATTAATTAATGCTATGAGACACTTCTATTCTGTTATATAACTCTATGAGTTAATTCTAGCAAACATATTCAACAGAATAAATTGGAGGACAAAAATAATATGACTTATTAAAAATACAAATACTGCACATGGGAAATATTTTTAAAGTTGAAAATGAAAGCAGCAAATTTTAATGATCCTACTACTCTATATAGAAAAGAACAGTAACAGCAGCAGGGTAGTATAGCCTAAAAAATTCTTCCTATGGCAGAAGAGATGTTTCGTATAATTTATCAGAGTAACATCCCTAGTGCTCACACTTCATTTTCTCTCTGATTATCATAATATCTGCATGCTTAATTCAGTAGTCATAACAGCAGATTGGTTTCAGAAAGCAAGAAAATAACAGCATACAAAGTGAATGCTTTCAAATCCCTTGCTGCTAAAAATCAATAAACTGACCAATTTTAAAGCTGAGCTGTTTTATTATGCAGTAATGAAGTTTAGTTAGAATTTTGGCAACCACATTATAGCTCTGGGATTTACCAACCACTCAAAAGCAAGGACATTTTTGTAGCTCTTTGAGTAACCAAATGATTCTGCAGAGGCATGCACACTTTGTAATTCCAGTAATATTTGGGTTACTTAAACCTGCATCGTCCTATTTTGTCAGAAAGGGTAAAAAATTAGGTACCCATGCACTTTTTAAGATTTCTATACAGAATCCCTGTTTCTTGTGTGCAATTAGTTTAAGGGCAAACACCAGTGAATTTTTAGACTTAATCTTTTAATGCTGGGTCAAGTCAATTCTCTCTCATTAAAATCACAAACACAAGTTATCGGAGTGCCAAGAGCAGAAGCAGTGTAGATACCTTCTTTTGTTTGAATAACCAAGAGGAACTCCAGCCTCTGTTAATTTCATTCATGGAAAGAACATGCCTAAGGCACATGGGACCCAATCCTCTTCTAGAACAGAGATGCAGCAGATAATTCTAAAGAGATGCACACAGCTGCAGTCAGAATTGCACTAGTTGGATGAACTGGTGCATTTAAAACCAGAAGATGGTTTAGCAGTTTATCTTTTCTTCAATTTAGGAATGCCAAATTATTCATAGATGGCAAAGTCCAAACAGCTACCAATAAAAACAAAGTCAAAACATATTCTGTTACAGATTTAGCAGAACAAGACTCAGCTGACTTGAGAACTATTTTAGAGAGTTATTTAAAAACACATTGGAACTTTATTATTTTAGCAATCTGTCTGTAAAACAAAACAACCTTTTGGGGCTTTTTCCCCTCTCTCAAGTTCACCTGTATAGAAAGAACTCTTTGTAAAGATGAAAGTAACAAATGTTAATTCTCCCCACAATAAAGTAGATTTTTATATATTTCAAATATTATAACATGAATATATTCTCTCACATACATAATGTATTAGATAATTTAAAAATTCTTTAGGTTGGGACTTTTCAGGATTACAAATGGGTGTGTCCCATTGGAAAACTGGGAGTTTTCCTTATTAATAGGCATATTAATATGCCCCATTAAGGCATATTACAACATGTTACCAGTAACTTTTCTAGGACTGAATATTGGCTATCTAAAACCATTGATAGAGAAATGTCATCCCAGGAGAAAGTTCGCATATAAAGGAAACAAGAAAATAGTTTTCTAGCAGGTAGATAAGAAAACAACATTATTTGGGGCTACTTTCAACTTCAGACCACAGGAACAGCCCCATGAGAGATGACAATTTATCCTTGTGAGCTGTTAGGTTTGGGACATTCAGTATCATAAATTGTCTTCCCCAATATGTACAGTATTTACTTTAATCCTATCGAAGGGTGTGGAACCTCTCCTTTCTTCTACCCTCTCCACCCCCCTACTCCCCCTTCCCCAATTCCCCTTTCTTTTTGGTTCATTTCTCCTCAGTTTATAACTTTGATGCCTGGTTTTGCTAGACCCTTTGGTTTTTGTTTTGGACTTTGGCTTTCTTTCACTGCTTTGTTATAATAACCCCTGTGTTCACTTACTTAGTTGTGTCATATAGTAAAGAGGGTGGATACTCACGTAGCAGTTTCCCAGCACACTCTGGTTCATCCTAAATTTAGTTGCTGCTTATTTCATTGCTTGCCTTCCTTTGCCTCATTAATTTCTGATGTTTCCTTCATTGCTTAGTGAACAATAACATATGCTAGCACTCTGATCACTCACTCTCCCCTGCAACCTTTTCAAATACAACTAACAGAAGGAAAGAAAACTAATTTGTTTGTAGCTTACCTTTGGTAGAATTGCATTACATTTGGCAGAAATGTGAATACTCACTCAAGGCTAAATTATATTTGTGAAATATAATGAAATTCAGTTTCATCCTACTATATTTTATTACCCGTCAGTCAAGGATATGTGCATTGTGATTTCTACATATCAGATACAGTTAAAGATACATTGCACCATCATCAACAATTTTATATTCTATGTCGTGTGTTCAATATATAACGTTTTTTTCAGTTCTTTTTATAGAACCAAAGATATTCTGGTCCTGATGCCACGCCAGCATGAGAGTTGTTGGATGACGTGTACTTTTAAAAAATCTGCCAATTTCCTTTAGACACCTAAATAAGAGCTGAATACATTTGGACATCTGGCCTGAATCATGCATGCTGATCACTTTTGAAAATCTGGCTCAGAAATCCTAAGGAAAAGAATGAAACATACTGGGAAATGGACAAATGCCTTGGGCATCTGGATTGGGCAACTAAATTACTTTTTTTATTCAGCACCTGAACTGAAAAATAAAAATTATTCTAAAAATTATTCTGACCAGATCAAATGGAAAATTATTGGGTTTATTTCATATATTTCCTTTTTTCAGTGCTCATCATATTGGAAAAACAAAAAAGGCAGGTCATTCAACACAGCATTTTCAGGCATTCGTAAAAAAAAGGAAAAGGGGGCAGGAGGTTGAACCACACAGAGCTCTCAGAGCTACAAGAATTGCAGCTCCTGCCACAACTACTCTTTTACACAAAAGTCAAGTGGCTACTTGTTCAGGAATGAGTGACTCAAGGTCAATACCCTTATTTGCCTGAAGAGCCTTAAAACTGTAACTCCCATTTTCAAGGAGGGTGCCAGACCTGCCAAGTTACAGTATTCTACATTGGAGTATTCTCAGTCTCTCCTATCAATCCTGTTTCACTTTGTATATATAATTAACATCTAGTCTTTTCTCCAGTGAAACAGAGGTGACCCCATTTCCCAGATGAATGTTTGAACTACTGCTCATCATCTCATTGACTACTTTGAAACTGTTTCACACAAAGTGGAAGACCTCCAACAGAAGGGATTCAGGGAGATCATCCACAAATACATTATAACCTAGTGCAGGGGCGGGCAAGATGGCAGATCCAGCCATCCCCTGTCCATGCTGCTTCCAGCTGGTCTGCATGGAGACCCTGGGAGTATTGGAGCAGTGATAGCATAGGGCCACAAAACCTAATGGTGGGTGTGGGGCAGCCAGGTTGGGGTGCCTGGGCAGCAGGGTTGGGTCCAGCAGCAACAGCCAGATGGAGCTGCTGCTGCAGGGGTTGCTGAAAAATGGAGTTCATCACAAGCGGATCAAACCTTTGGGCCAGACTTTACCCACTGCTGGTCCAGTGACTAAGGGAGAAGAGAGGGCCAATTTGTGCTGTTTTGAGACTTTTAGTATAGCCTACACTTCAATGACTGATCGCTGCAGAATTTCTTAAATCAATCTTTACGGGAAGAAAGGAGTTTTTTTTTTCTTTTAATACATTTTTTTCTTTTAAGAATGGCCTTATCAATTGCTAAGTGCTCTATTCTTTCATTTCTATTTGATGCATGAATAGTAAGCTCTGTTAGATTTATTTTTTTTATTGACAGTACATTTCCATTTCCATTTGATTAGAATGTCTATTAGCTGGTTTTATTTCCTCAAGCTTCTTAGGTGGTGTTACAGGTTCCAAGCTAACACTTCCTAGGTGCAGCTAAAACTCAAACAGCTAGACATTCAAGCAGTTTAGCACCTGTTACTGCAAAGTTCTTCCCTTTCAGGCAAGGCTTATCTCCTAATATCTACTAACTTTAATTAGTCACTGTATTCCAGTTATTTGCAACTGTTTCCAGTGAATGGGTGACAAAGCCCTTAAAAGATGTTGAAAACTTGTTTCTTGAGAGGTAGCCATCTCCTCTTTGTCCTCTTGCTATCCCTAGCAGAAATATCCCTCATACTGTAGAATTCTTTCAGTCTGTCCAAAACAGTTAACTTTTAGTTCTGTGGTTAACAGTTAATGTTCTCTTGTCACTTCTAAGGATACAGCTCGGCAGCTGTTGGGCACACAGAACACCCATTGGAGTTCAATGTAGTCTGAACAGAAATGTTGCAGAGCTGGATCTTACTAAATTAATTTTTATTTGCCAGGCATGCTTAATGGATACGCCAGTTAGACAGGAGAAGAATCTAAAAATGGACATTTGACACCTGACTGTTGAAGCCTTGGGCAGCAAGGCACATGTGCACTACGGGGTGCATGAGGTATGCTGAAATTCAAATCTCTGGTCTGAAGGAGGCACACCAGAAACTTTATGCTGGATTTCTTGCATAGACAAGTACCATGGATGGGCTGGTCTCTCTCTTTCTGTGCCCTCCTCCAACATAAGATTTTGGTATTAACACAAACGCTTTCAATATAAAACAGGAAAAAGTTTTGATTTTTTTTTCCTCTTTTTCACGTATTGAATAGAAGGGTAATGCTTACACAGTTATATTTATGCACATGTGCATATGAGAATGTACTGACTTCAAGTGTTAAGGGCACAAAGTTTGTTCCTGCAAATCATTACCAGTTTCAGGCCTCTGAAAGCTTTATGCATAGATTCTAAGATTATAAAGAAAGGAACAGTGTGATGACCTACCTTGGCCACCTGTATAAAAATGCCTACATCTTCCCTCTATTAATTTGCAAGTGAGCTGGAATTTACAGCTATTAACTTGATTTTTTTTGTAATATAGGGGGTGCAATAGCTGACATTGTGCTTTCTGTGTGCCTGGTCACACTAAAATCAGCAGTAAAGCTCCCATTGGCTTAGGAAAAGTATTATAGTAGGGCTCATGCTTTTCACAAAGGCACTAGTTAGTATTAAAAAATATATATTTATGCTAAAATTTAAAGCTTTCCCTAACCAATGGACAGAATAATACTCTTGGGTGTGGAGGACACCCACTTTCACAGTCCTTGGCCATGTCTCCCTCCAAGAGAGATGGAGGGAGGAAGAGCACTGACTCCCTAACAGCCTGCTGAAGGGTGAGCTGTCTGGGAGGCCTGTAAGGACCCTGCAGTGATATCCCCCCCCAAGCATTCCTGCCAATCAGCTGACTGGTGGGGGTGGGTGGGGGGTGTTCCCCTGCATGGGAGGGGAATTTTCCTTTCAGCATAATTTATATGCTCTCTGGGAGGCTCTCCTGGCTTCATTGCTTAGCCTTGCTGGCTTTAAATGCTACCCAGCTGGGCAGGACATGGTGGCATTTAAAGCTAGTGGGTCCTGGAACTGGATTAGGGAGAGCTACCTTGCCCCAGTTTTCCACTTCTCCAGCTTTCAAATCACTATATGTGCAGGAAGGATCTCTAAGCCCTGCTTCCCTGAGCCTCTGGTTTTAAATCATTATGGTAGGTTAAATCACACATGATAGGGTTTTAGTCCTCAGGTTTGCATTCTGTGCCCTCTACATTGAGGCAGTGAATTTTTAATTGAAATGGTGGGTTTTATTTTTCCATTGATGCATATACGTTATTGTCCTGGAGGTTGCAGGCACCTGCTGAGGGCAAAAGCAGTAAAAGGCTAGATCCTTTCCCCTGGTGGAGCCTGCCTGCTTCTCCTGCAGCCATCTGGCCATTAATCTGTCAGCGTTCCCCCCAGCTGCAGGAGAAGCAGGCAGGCTCCACAGAAGTAAAAAATCAGGCCCCTCACCGCTTCTGCCTTTAGTAGGATCCTGTGGCCTCCAGAATGCCTGGGGCTGCCCAGGAATGGGATGGCTTGCCACTGGGGCAGTGCAGAGAGGTGGCCAGGAGTGTTGTTGGGTGTACTGGTGGCTGGAGAAGATGGTGGAGACAGTACACAGGGCGCTGGAAGCCCAGGAGGGCTTAAGGAAGTTAGCAGCCTGCCCATTTTTCCAGCACCCCATGCACTGTCCCCACCACCTTTTTGGGCCTCCAACACACCCAGCCACCCTCCTTCTACCTCCCTACACCGCCCCCACCCTCAAAAAACTTGCATACATATGATGTGTGATGCCACTCAGTCACACAAAGGCAAATTTTCATCATGTGTACATCACAACATCACCATATGTACAAGTGCCTTAGGAGCTTCCATAAGCATCAAATTTACTTCATCAGATTTTGTCACGGGACTGCAGGAAGCAGTGATTAGAATATAAAAAAGGGTAGAAAAGGGGAGAGGAAAAAGGAGAGTGCACTGCTGAGAGAATCAAGGTGGGTAGGAGACAGAAAAAACAAAGTAGTTCAAGACAAAGGTGTCATAGAAGCTAACTCACGTAATGGCGTAAGAACCCATAGTTGTGTTTTAGAGTTTAGACAATACTAATACTTAACACAATCCAGTCTGTGGATAATTTCATGTTCTACAATTTCCCTTTCAAGTGTGTTTTTAAAGTTTTGATGTCTAACAATGGCCACTCTGAGACTGTCTAGGGGACTTAGAGTGTCCTGCCCATCTTTCTGGCCCCTGACAGACATTACACTTACAACAGGGTTAACTGGTTAATCATGTCTTAAATACAGTGGCCACACATTCAATCAATCAATGATGTGATAAAATGAGGAATAAGCACAATTTTATTACACAAAATGACCAGTGCTCCACCTCTGGAGCTCACAGGAGCATTTCAAGACTCCCGTGTGCTTCTGCAGTTGGGACCCCCAACAGCTGATTGGGGCACCTCCAGGGGGAACCCAGGATCAAGCTCCCTCTGCACCAACAATATGGCACAATGGGATCTGATGCAGGATCCCACAATTTTGTCTCTTGTCATGCATGTGTGGCATGGCAAGAAACACAATTGTTGGTATTCTGCATCATATCTGATCATACCTTTACTTTAACACCTGTCAGGTACTCCATAAATGATATCAAATCAGTGTTCATTCATCCTTACACATAGGGATCACCCTTTCTGTCCAATGTAGACAGCAGAGAAGCACTGTAAACAAGTGATGGTGTACGTGATGTTGGTAGAGGGTCAGGCAAATGAACCTCAGAAATTATAATCCAAGGTTCAGTTTCATCATAACTGCTAAGGTCACATGCTTATGCATGTGGCCATGCATAAACAGGATGAGGCCTCTCTTCTTCATTATTTCAGCAGAACAGTACAATGTAATGACATGCCTTCTGAGATAGTTAATGTGTGGTATTTAACTAAATTTTGTCCATTAAGGATTTGAAAGTCAAGCTGCTAAGTACACTAAGCTTGTACTTCAACACAAGCAACATATAAATTTTGATCCACCATATGGCAAATATTATGCGAATCCATTCAGCTTTTAAGCGTGACTGAAGGAACTGACTGACAAAGCCCTTGACCTCTCTAACACTGGAAAGCTGACTTTGTTAGCACATTCTTTTTCCCTAGCTTCTCTATGACAGTTACAAATAAATCACAGACTGGATTCCTGCACATACATGTCTAAAAACCTAAAGGGAAAACAGATAAGCCCTACATGACTAAATGCTATAAAATCAAAGCAATGACAGCAATAAAGAGAAATTATTCAGGCAGTGTCACTAGCCAAAAATCTAATCGTACTATCAGACATATTACTAAGGAAATTCCCATCAACACTATGGAATATTTTTCACACTCCTAAAAGCAGTTGCTGTGCTATTTACACTCTCTGCCTCAGGAGTTTCAATCAAAAGGATGAATACAGTATATAAGGATTTTGGTTTCCAGTTAATAACCATGTCTTGAAATATGGTTACAGTCAGAGAATTGACTGTAAAAATGGCTTATGGTACGGTATTTATATGTTCCCTATGGGCCAAAGAAAGACAAAGGAAAAGAATCGCAATGATTTTAGTGTGGGATAAGTCCTCATAAATCTTATGTTCTATCAACTTAATACAGACACAGACACTTCACTTCAGTACTAATACAAATTCAACAAGCAAGGTGAATTTGAGTCTGCTGCATACATCATCATCAAAGTTGTCAAATAATTTCTGATCCTAAACTCTCTATTGCCAGCAAAAAACAAAACTGAAGAACATAATCTTGATTTTTGAATAATTGCTTTACCTTGTCATACTGGCAGTCCAAAATTCTTGATTTGTCTTCTAATTTAAACACATTTGATACAAAAATGAGGATGGAATGATAAAATGCCATGTTATGGTCACCATTCTAAACACAACTATGCATTAAGTTTTGATAACCGAAAACTTCTGCTTACAAATATTCAAAGAAATAGAAAATAACCAAAGGCATTTTCTCCAGAGATTTCTCACATCTATACCCAGGGAAACACTTCCAGAAGAAGTGTTTTTCTCTTCTCCTCCATTTTCTGGTTGCACTAGAATGTTACAAATCCCTCTGAAGCCTAATTAGTGGCGCTCCTTAAACAGCTATAGGGGCTATTACTCGAAGAAATACAGAAGCTTTCCTTTTGTGCCGTCTCAGCAGACTCTTTCTTTCTAGACCCACCAGTCTGGAGAATAAGATAGATAATACGCTTGGCTCCCTTGAACAGAAGTGACTAACAGTCTGCAACATCAGCATATTAGCTAAAAGCTAAGAAAAAACCCACACACCCATTAAGAGGAGGATTTTAAGAAGTTCCTGAGGAATTTAAGAGTACAAATTTAATTCACCTTCAGTGACAACTCTCTTCCCATATATCTCATCTCTACCTACATTAAAGAAAATCTTAATTCAGTTCTTCTTCTCATTACAGCTGCATGAAAATTATTGAACATATTCAGTTTACCCTGCCTATAATCTGCTGAGGGTCACTGTAATACGTTCATTCAGGCAATTTATGAATATAAGCCAAAGAGAAGGAGGTCAACAGAAGACATTAGGCCTATATGAAGCTTTGGGTGCTGATTTGATTCAGAGGAGATTCGGCCCTATTTGGTGGCCGAATTTCCAAATCCGAATTGAATCAGGGGACCAATAAAAAAGTCTGAATCAATTTGAACCTCTCTGAATTGATTTGGAAAAGATTCAGAGAGCTTTGATGATTCGGGCAGTCCCTGCCCTCTGCAGCAGGGAGCTAGAGCCAGACTCAGAGCTGGTAAGTAGGGGGCGGGGGGGGGGGCTAGAGGAGGGAGAAGGGGACCATGGGAGGACCACTACCAGGCCCCATCCCCTGCCTGTTCCCCCAGCTTCCCCACATGGTTGCCCCACCCACCCCAGATCCTGGTGCTTTAAAAAAAAAGCCCTGACTCACCAGGTGCTGCTGGGTGGGGGGATGATCCCTGGCCCCCACTCCCCCAACCCTCCCCCATGGCTGCCCCACCTGGCCCAGCTCCAGCCCTTTAAGAAAAAAACCCCCAAAATTCCCTGCACTTGCCAGCTTCTGCAGTGGCCTCAGTGTTTTGGGGGGGCTCATGCAGAGCTCCTCACTCAGTATGGGGCAGTGGGGATCATCCCCTGCCAGGCAAGAACCGGTGAGTTTGGGGTTTTTTTGTTTTTTTTTTCTTTGTAGGGCCAGAGCTGGGGTGGGTGGGACAGCCATGGGGGTGGGCTGGGGCAGTGGGGGGGCAGGGGGCTCATTCAGTGTGGGGTAGTCACAACATCAGTCCATAATGCTTTCCAGGAACTTGATGTGATATTACAATACATAATAACACTAAAAAGCATGGTTATGAAGAAATAATAAAACAGCTTTTTTTTTTTTTAAAGGTACAACCTATGTTGAACCTTCCATTTATCATTGCCTGGCCCAATATAAATGATGGGTTTTACTAAATAGATTATATTTTCTGAGTCGCACAATACCTTATCTTGGGCTGTAGCATACTGTAGACATTCAGAGGACATGAGCTGAAAAAAATTTAGTCACACTGTACTCAGTAAAAATCATTTTAGTTTAACCTGTGATTTATCTTATGTTCTCCCATACTATAGCTTCATTTAAAACAATGATCAGGACAGGGCTGTCCAATAGTTAAATTGCAGCCTGTGAGCGCTCACTCAGCTGCCACTTCCCTCATTGCTTCTGCTTCTGCAGGGGCCAGATGTTTGGGGCAAGGTATCACAGTGGGAGTGGAGACAATGAGTCCACTTGCCTGCATAGTGGTAAAGAGGTAGCTTGCACTGATGGCTACTGGGGTGGGAGTCAACTCACATTGCTTATGTAAAGGGAAGACTGAACTGTTTGTACAGGAGTAGTAGGTGGTCCCAGGGAGCCTGCACAGAGTGTACATCCCCTCTCCCCCTCAGTGGCATGCCGTTCAGGTGGTGTGCAGCCCAGTGTCCCCAACCAGTGGGGCACATGAGCCCCAGGCACTCAGAAGTTGGACACACCTGTCTTAGGATATTCTGCTGCCCTAACAGCACACTTTATATGGCACACGTTTCTGTCAGAAAGTGCTAATTCTCCTAAGTCAAGGCATGTTAATTTTGACAAAGTCTCTTAGGACACACTGCCAGCCCACCAACCAACTTACCTCACCTGCCGGTTCTTCATCAGTCCACCCAACAGGGTGCCCACAGCTCCAGATTTACAGAAAGCCCTGGAACCCAGGGAGCATATTTTATGGCAGAAGTAGGAAAATTTGCTGTGAAAAGTTTCAGTGTTTCTAAAACTAAATATGTTTGAATTTCACATTTAGGGGAAACAAGTCTTTGTCTTGACATCTTAATTTGAGGTGGAAAATTTTCTACCATCTCATACACACACACCCTATATATATATTTCAAATCATATATATATGATTTGAAATTCACCTTCCTACTCTTCTTTAGACACTGCCCCCATCTTGTAGAGATTCTCCCACGTTGCTGCTGCACAGGGCAAGCACCTGCCCTGTTACACCTCTTACCTAGTTCCAGCATTAGCCACATAAATTTAACTTTTAATTAGCATATGGATCATCTGAGGGAATTTTAGAGCACAGAAAAAGAAAGTGTATTTGCTTCAGATTCCATATGCCTAGATGACTGTTGTAGGGTTTTTTTAGATTGCCACAGAAATGCTATAGCCCTCATTTTGTTATGGTATTTCAATATCAGTCAGCACAACAGCATTTAGGAGGCCTATATTTTGCTGGTGTTTGACGGAGTCTGTAAAACTTCAAATGTTCTGAAAGGAGACTATGTATATACTTTACTGTACATAAATGTATGAGCCATAGAGTTCTGTCTAGACAACAGCAAAATTACTGGATATCATAACTTTCAGATACTGATTTGCAGCAAGCCTTTTTTCTGGATTAACACCTATCTTAGAGTAAAGTGTTTTGTTTAGATCTAAAATATATTACAAGATTACCAGATGTCTTTAACAGACATGATAACTGTTAAAATAATGCCATTAGTAAATGAATGCATATATACTTCATACATTTGGTACTCATTAACATGCCTGTGTGTTTAAAAATAAGATGAAAAAAAAAGGAAGAAAATATGTACGTATTTCAGGTAAGCAATTTGTTTCAAAAAAGAAAAAAAATGTTTTTCTAGCATGTTGACTTAAACCCACAGTGAGACATGAGAAAGAAAAGCTGGTTAACAGTTAAAGAACTAGTTTTGGACTCAGAAGGCTGGTATTCAGTTTCCAAAATCTGCTAGTTTTCCTCAGGCAATTCACTTTATCTCTCCGTGCTTCAGTTCTTCTTCTGTAAAATGGGATTAGGATACTGCTTTTTAGTGTCTTGTATATTTAGGATTGCAAATATCTGAGGTCAAAAACTGTTTTGTATTATCCATGTCATAGATATATCTATGCCTATTAGCAAAAAGAGGTCCTGATCTTAGATTTCCTAAAGTATTGTAGTATTAATATAAATAATAAGAAACAGCAGTAATTTATCTTGGAGTAATATGTTAGCATATCTGAATACAATCTATCAGTAACAGTTCAACCAATAAAATAAAAATGAAATCTTAATATGGGTTCATAGTGGTTCTTTTCCTCCTTTAAAAAAATCAAAGTATTTATGAACTCATAGCTCTTTAAAAATAAAGCTAGAAACGTTCTGGTTACTTTAAAAAGGAGTCACTCGGAAATTCTTGGAATTGCCTAAGGTAAATGGTATAAGAGTGCTCATTTTGTAGTTCACGTGCAAAACTCTGACCTTAGTTCTAGTTAGAGTCTAGATTATGCAGAAAGACTGCAAATCTTATCTTTTAAACGTGTTCTGTATACCTGCAGGCTAGACTGATTTTTGTCTGTTTTTATCTGAAACAAAATTATCTAACAAGCTCTGAATGATTTCACAACTTCCTTTGAAAAGATGGACTAGAAAAGCTAAGGAGTGAGAGACAGAGAGCTCTTTGCAAATCACTGAGTGATTCATGTCTGATGTGGGAGGCTCTAACACTTGCAAATTCTTTCTGGGAAAAAATACATATTGGCAAGATGATGCTTTATCCTTTGTTCAACAGCCACAAAAGCAATACTGCTTCTTCTATGCACTGTGTTTAGAACTGCACAAGTCTTGTTAATGTTATAACAATGACCAGAGAATTTTCAAAAGTTAACAGAGGGATAATTATCTGAAGTTAAGTTGTCTGGAAAAACTTCAGAATTTTTTGGATGCTCCCTTTCCTGCAATTCCTCTTTCCTATTGTACCACTTCCTTCAACCATTTTCTCACCTTTCTCCTCCTTTCTCCTCTGGCAGCACTACTGCTCTTCTTCTCAGCAGCACATGGTGTCTTGATGGAAAGATTCTGGCTGTCCTTCCCCACCCCTCATAGAAATCTTCACATGTAGGTCATAACTTACATCAGTCTGCCTCATTCAAACTCCCACACAAATCCTTAGTTTGAATTTTCATATACTGTAACATCTACATAAAACAAATCACAGACTGTCTCAAGATTATCTTGCTTAGTTTTAAATAAATTGAATGACTCAAGGAACAGCTAATGAGATTGGGAGTTTTGCTTACAGACTAGTTTCAATTTCAAACCAGTTTAGTAGTAGTCTTGAGTCATTCTTGGCCCCACTACCACTCTGGGGTGGTAACTGGTCTGGCATTTCTTGAGGGCTCCTACACCACTAGGAGCCCCACCAGACCTCCCATCCCCAGCAAGGTGCAGTTTCATATTATGCCCAGGACCAGGAGCCTCCAAGCCTCCCCATAGCTCCTGCCCTTACCTCTGTGTTGTCAATGGAGCAGCAGCTCTGCTGGGAGATGTTCCTTACTCAGCACCAGACAGCAACTGCTGCCCTCAGACCTGCTGGCCTCAGTCTTAAAATGTCCACTCATCAGGACTGGGCTGCACTTGCCTGACACCCGCTTTTCCCCTTAAAATGGTTCCTGGGGAGGCTTTCCCTGCTGTTCAGTCAACCAGCTCCCACAGAGCTTGCAACATCCCTAAGTGGCAAGCACCCCACTGGGGCTCTACCACAGGTGGACTTGTAAGATATGAAATGGGGCTGCTTAATGTGAGCACTTCAGCTCAATTAAGAACTCCAAATTATTGATCAAAAATTAGTTTGTACACATATCAGGCTAAGAATTACATTTTAGAAGCCTCTTTTCCAAATAAACCTGTCTTTAGATGGTTAAATAACATTTAAGCTTTTCTCCAGACATAGGAAATGTGCTGATGGTTACTGACCCAATAGTTCCCCCATACTTAAAATGAGATATAAATTTAAGAATGAAAGATACCAGCATGTAGATAGATACGCAGGAAATGAGATTTTCTTGAACTTCCACTTTCTTAAAATTAATAAAGTACTTGTTTGACCTAGAAAACTGTCTATCTGAAGTACAAAACCACAAACAACAAGAGGCCATTATTAGACTGAGATTCACTTTAATGAGATCTGCAGTTGTCATGGGAAGGTGGTGTCAGACCCTGGTTGCAGACAGGATGTACTCTTGTAGGAAGAATGAGACAGAAGACCTAAATCACTATTTGTAGTCCTGATCATTCTGTGAAGAAATAAGAGGGAAATGGATCTCTCTGGGCTAATGAAGAAAAAACAATTTTGCTCCTCTCTAACAACTTATAGTCTATCCTAGGTCTATTTGCACTATTTGTGCAAAGAATAAATACCAAAATCAAATAGAATTCTGTTTTTAATTTTTTTTATTCTCCCATTTTATGTTGTTTCACTTTATTTATTTGTATGGATCGTCATGTATATTGTTTGATTTTACTGTTGTTTAAATCAGTAGATTGTGTGATTTTATTGTATCCTTTTATGAATAACCATAAATCATGTAATTTTATTATATAATACATAATTTTATTGTTGATTCAACTTTATTATTTTAGCAAAAGCTATAAATAAACTACTGCTAAATACAAAAATAGGCAACAACTGTTTCAACTGGGAGAGAATCTTAATAAATACAAGGTACCATATAAACATCAAATTAAGAACACCCAACGGCCTGGTCATAGAGGCCAGGTAACAAGACCTGATCATCTGACAGATGTTTTCTCATAATCTGCCTCTCCAAGATGCCTTCTCAGATCCCTTCTCCTACATATCTATACCAGAGAAAGGAGAAGGAATGATGAAATTATTCCTAATGTGATGAGGAAAAGGGTAGTTAGTGTCTTTATAGTTACCTGGTCTAAGGGTAATTAAAATGTTCTCTTTTTTTTTTTGCCTAAGGTAAGTAGAAGATGACACTTCATTTAAAAAGAAGAGAATGCCAGACCTCTCTTGAGGAGATGATATGAATAACTCACGGCCGCCTAAATCTGACTAAGAAGTGCATAAACTACATTTTTATTAGAGGTGGATTATACTAGCAGCTTTCCAGGAGGTTTGAAAGCCTAACCACTGGAGACAATCAGAAGCATGTGAAGATCTCCACATAATGAACATAAATATCCTTTCAAACAGAAAATCATCATCTTCTCTTCTGTAATCAAGTCTATATTGTTCATAAAGAATTTTAAGCAGCAGAGTAATAGGTAGTACTGGGGAAAGGGAGGAACAAAAGAAACTCCTTTTCCAGTGTTTCTTCAAGAGCATACTATTTTAATCCTTTCTTATTTCATTAAAAGTAATTAGATATGATAATCTGTGATTAGGCCAGGGTTTTTGTTCTCATGAATAAGTTTCTAGCACTAATAAAGTAGCTTTTTTTTAACCTTGAAACCTAGAATAAATATTGCATTTTAATCATATGAAAGTCGTGAAAGTGGCTCTAGGATTCAGAATATTTTTGGAGATGATTTTTTTGTGCTCATCCCGAAGCAATAATCATGGCTATGAAAACAGTTGAATGGAACTCAAAATTTACCCCAAATCTGGCTTCATTGCCCAACCTCAACCACGATTCATGAATTGAGAATTGAAGTTAGTGTCATGTTTTTGCAGTTTTTCTTTGAACATCACACATCACTGCACTCCCCACTTCCTCCACCCCCAGCCCTCATGCCATCTCTTTCCTCTCCAAATAATTTCACTGAGCCTCAGAAAAAGATCTTTTAATGAGAACTAAACAGTCAAGCCGCATCCAGACAAGCGTGGGCATGTGGTGCTGCAAACAGATGTTCTCCACACTGCAAGGGAATGTTGCCTGTGCGTGTGCTGCTCCACCTTTTGGGGGGTAAAAAAAACTACAGAAAGCAAGTGGAGCAGCACATGCACAGACAGTGTGCACTGCTCAAAAGCAGAGCTGGGCCACCTGGAGCCAGTCTGCAGCTCTTGGCCAGGCTCTGCATGGCAGAACTGCCAATGCTGCAGCCCCAGAAAACCGCAAGTGCCTCAGGTAAGGCTGCTGGGGCCAGTCCAGTGCTGGCCTAACCCTCTGCTACCCCACCTGCCCTGACATAGTAGGGATCACAGAAACGTGGTGGGACTCATCGCATGACTGAGCGGTGAGTGTCAAGGGCTATAGGCTATACAGGAGGGACAGGATAGGAAGGAAAGGTGGAGGAGTAGCACTCTACATCAAGGAGGAATATACTTCCTCGTTAATCAGCAAGGGGGTAGAGGGGGGGCACTCTGAGGTGCTCTGGGTTAGAGTAAAAGGCAGTCCAGGGGAGAGAGACTTAACGGTGGGAGTCTACTATAGACCTCCCAACCAGGGAGAAGAGCTCGACCAGGAATTCTTAGGTCAGCTCACAGAGGCAGTGAGGGCTAAGGATGTGGTCATCATGGGGGACCTGAACTTCCCAGACATCTGCTGGGAGGAGCAGTCAGCCAAGTCTGATCACTCATGTTGGTTCTTAGCCAGAGTGCAGGACCTCCATCTAACCCAGGAGGTGCACAGTCCCACCAGGGGAGACGCCTTGTTGGACCTGGTGCTGGCCACGGGTGATGACCTGGTGAGGGGGCTGCGGGTGATGGGCCACCTGGGAGACAGTGATCATCGCTTGCTGGAATTCACCATCCAGCGTAAGGTGGCAAAGGGCTGCAGCAAGGCAACAGCCCTAGACTTTAGGAGGGCTGACTTCAACAAGCTAAGGAGGATCGTTGGGGAAGCGCTGAGGACCCAGAGGGGAAGGGAATCAGATGTTGAAGGGGAGTGGTTGCTCCTTAAGGACACGATCCTCCATGCCCAAAGGGAGGTAATCCCAACAAGGGTCAAAGGGAGCAGGAGGGCACATAAACCCCCATGGCTCACTAGGAGCATCCGGGAATGTCTCCTTGCTAAAAGGGAGGCATACACCCAATGGAGAGATGGGGTCATCACCAAGAAGGACTATGTTACAGTCGCCCGAGGATGTAGGGGGGCAGTCAGGAGGGCCAAGGCAGAGATGGAGATAGGACTAGCTTCCCGGATTGGGGACAATAAGAAGTCCTTCTTCAAATACATAGGGGGTAAAAAGAGGGTCCCGGGTAATGTGGGGCCCCTGCAGGACACGATGGGCAACTTAGTCATCATGCCAGATGACAAAGCTAACATATTTAACGATTTCTTTGCCTCTGTCTTCCTAAGTAGGGACCAGTTCAGCCACCTCCCTGCTGGGCCCCCCTCGGGCCCCGGGAGAGACACGCCTGGGCCAGGGGTTAGCGAGGAGTTAGTTAGGGTACTTCTGGAGAGGCTGGATGTGTTCAAGTCCGCTGGTCCGGACGATCTTCACCCTACGGTTCTACAGGAACTGGCCGAGGTCATTGCGGGACCCCTGGTGCGGCTCTATGAGCACTCGTGGTGCTCTGGTGAGGTGCCGGAGGACTGGAAGAGGGCCAATGTGGTCCCTATCTTAAAAAAGGGAAAAAAAGAGGACCTGGGAAATTACAGGCCAGTTAGTCTTACCTCAATCCCGGGTAAGCTCTTTGAAAAAATTATCCTGGCACACATCCAGGAGGGCCTTGCGGGGGAATGCATGCTCAGGGGCAACCAACATGGGTTCATCAGTGGCAGGTCTTGTCAGACCAACCTGGTGGCCTTTTACGATCAGGTCACCAAATCATTAGACGCAGGGGTTGCTGTGGATGTAGTCTTTCTGGACTTCCGGAAGGCTTTCGACACTGTCTCTCACCCTGTCCTCATCAAAAAGCTGGGAGACTGTGGTGTCGATGCCCACACAGTCAAATGGGTCGCCAACTGGTTAGAGGGCCACACCCAGAGGGTGGTAGTGGATGGGTTCTTCTCGACCTGGAAGGACGTGGGCAGTGGGGCTCCGCAGGGCTCGGTCCTCGGGCCCGCACTGTTCAACATCTTATCAGTGACTTGGATGACGGGGTAGAAAGCACCCTGTTCAAATTTGCTGATGACACTAAGATGTGGGGGGATGTGGGTGCACTAGAAGGGTGCAATGGGCTACAAGCTGACCTTGACAGGTTGCAACGGTGGGCGGATGAGAATAGGATGGGGTTTAACACTGATAAGTGCAAGGTGTTGCACATGGGGAGGAAGAACCGGCACCACACTTACAGGTTGGGGAACTCCCCTCTTGCCAGCACGGAGACGGAAAAGGATCTTGGAGTCGTCATTGACTCCACGATGAACATGGGCCGGCAGTGTGGGGAGGCAGTCAAGAAGGCCAACCGTACCCTGTCATGCATCCACAGATGCATCTCGAGCAGGTCCAGGGAGGTGATCCTCCCCCTCTATGCGGCACTGGTCAGGCCGCAGCTGGAGTACTGCGTCCAGTTCTGGGTGCCACACTTCAAGAGGGACGTGGACGATATGGAAAGAGTCCAGAGGAGGGCCACTCGTATGATCAGGGGTCAGCAGGGCAGGCCTTATGAGGAGAGGCTACGGGACCTGAACCTGTTTAGCCTCCACAAGAGAAGGTTAAGGGGGGACCTTGTGGCCTGCTACAAACTGGTCAGGGGGGATCAGCGGGTATTGGGGGAGTCCCTGTTCCCCCGTACGCTGCCAGGAGTGACCAGGAATAATGGTCACAAGCTGGCGGAGGGTAAGTTTAGATTAGATATTAGGAGGCGCTACTTCACAGTCAGGGTGGCTAGGGCCTGGAACCGGCTTCCAGGGGAAGTGGTGCAGGCTCCTAGCCTGGGGATTTTTAAAAGGAAGTTAGATAAGCACCTTGCCGGGGTCATCTGACCCCGGTGCTCTTTCCTGCCAAGGCAGGGGGTCGGACTAGATGATCTACCTAGGTCCCTTCCAACTCTAGCTACTATGATACTATGATACTATGATACCTGGGGCAACTTGCAACACCCCAAAGCACACATGGTACAGGCATTCCCTTGGACAAGAAGTGGTGGTACAAGGTGCATTCCTTCAACTTGTCTGGGGAACCAAACATCCATGCTCATCTGGACGCAGCCTGAGAGTCTTATATAGGGTTAAATATTATAGCCAAACATACAAATAATCTCATGAACCCCAGACAACAAAGAAGTTATTTCACTTCTGGCCCCCATGTACAAACCATATAGGACTCATACATTTCTTATACAAGTACACATATGTAAGTGAAAAGTGAAGCGAGTCATTTGTATGAAGGGCAATAATGCTCATTGACTTTGGTGGGTTTTGGAAATGGCCATTAACAGGCTACCACTGGGCAAGAAAGTGCTTAAATGTCACAGTATATCAGGCAATGTTGATAACATCACAGAACTAACTCTACATGGCTCCATACAGTCATTCACTGCACCCGGTCTACTTTCACATGGTTTGCTTTAATCTGTATAAATGTACATCAGGAGTAGAGTTGCTCTGTGGAGTCACGCCAACTCTCAGGATCTCAGTATTGTGCTGTTAGATAGGAAGGTGTTCTAACATCTTCCTATCTAACACAAGTGCACAACAACACACAAATCAATTAGGTGCATACACACACACACAGAGTACCATCTAAGGAATATACACAGCCAAACCAGCTTAGGCACATACACACCTATCACCAATACAAGCACATATACACTACACACACCAAAATAAGGAAGCCAATATATATACATACCCACACACACACACACAACACACACACACATATGTACATATACACATACACATACACACACAACACACACACACACGTACATATACACATACACATATACATGCATACACACACAACACACACATGTGTGTATGTGTATATGTATATGCATATGTATATATATGCATACACACACACACCACACACACACATACATATACACATATACATGCATACACACACACACGCATACACATACACACACACCACACACACATACACACACACCTATACATATACATACACATACATGCATACACACACACACCACACACACACACACATATATACACACACATATACATGCACCCACACACACACATATACTTATACATATACACACGTATACATGCACCCACACACACACATATACTTATACATATACACACGTATACATGCACCCACACACACACACATATACTTATACATATACACACATATACATGCACCCACACACACACACACACACATACTTATACACACATATACATGCACCCACACACAGACACATACATATACATATGCACACATATACATGCACCCACACACACATACATATGCATATGCACACATATACATGCATACACACACAACACACACACATATATACATATACATATACACACATATACATGCATACACACACACACACAACACACACACATATATACATATACATATACACACATATACATGCATACACACACAACACACACACTACACACACACACACATGCATGCACACACATATACATGCATATACATGCACGCACACACTACACACACATGCATGCACACACACATATACACACATACATGTACGCACACACTGCACACACACATATACACGCATATACATGCACGCACACACTACACACACACATACATGCACGCACACACTACACACACATACACACACTACACACACACATACACACATACACGCACACACGCACACTACATGCACACATGCACACACACTACACACACACGCACACTACACACACGCACACATGCACACACACATATACACACATACGTGCACACACACCACACACACACACATGCATGCACACACACATACATACATGCATGCACACACATACATGCATGCACACACACATATATACAGATATATATATACACACATATACATGCATACACACACACATGCATACACACACACATATATATACAGATATACATATACACACACACACGCATACACACACACATATATATACAGATATACATATACACACACACACATGCATACACACACACATATATATACAGATATACATATACACACACACACAGGCATACACACACACATATATATACAGATATACATATACACACACACATGCATACACACACACATATATATACAGATATACATATACACACACACACATGCATACACACAGACCACACACATACAGATATACATATACACACATATACATACATACACACACACACCACACACACACACATATATACAGATATACATATACACACATATACATGCATACACACACACACCACACACACACACACACATATATACAGATATACATATACACACATATACATGCATACACACACACACCACACACACACACACACACACATATATATACAGATATACATATACACACATATACATGCATACACACACACACCCCACACACACACACACACATATATATACAGATATACATATACACACATATACATGCATACACACACACACCACACACACACACATATATATATATACAGATATACATATACACATATATACATGCATACACACACACACCCCACACACACACACACACACATATATATACAGATATACATATACACACATATACATGCATACACACACACACCACACACACACATATATGTTCACACACCAGTTCACACACATACCACACACCTATACATACACACAGGTGAGTTCCTAAATTTGGATGATACATTATGTATGTGTGTGTTTGGGATATTTGGGATACCTGGGGGAAAGTGTAAGGAGTGAAAGTTGCTGGTGTTACTCTGAGGGGTCAGGCCAACGCTCAGGATCTCAATATTGCACTGTTAGACAGGAGGGTGTGGTGTACGATTGCACATGCACACAAAAAAATCAATTAAGCACACACTCACTAGGTGCATACACCCCTATTGAGCATACACACTCACTCTACCAGCTCAGGCACATACACTATACAACCCAAAAGTTAGACACAGATCACTAATTCTTATATCATGCACACAATGCCATATACACACACACACATGCTCTCACACTAGCAACTCAAAATAACCAGTCTGGGACATATTACACATATCAAATTTAGACAGAATCAGTTACCAGTTACCAACACCTGTACAGCAGAACAGTTAAGAGGAGCTGGGAAGCTGCAGGATGTGGGGGGAAGCCTGAAAACAAACAGAGCAGCAGAAAATCATAGGAAAAGCAGCAGGGACAGCAGGAAAGCAAGGAGAGGCTGAGAGGTGGCAGAAAAGGGGAGCTAGAATTGGGAGGAGATGGGGAAGCTAGTAGAGAGGGTGGGAACTGGAGATGAGAGAGAGAGAGAAAATGAGGCTCGAATTTAAGATAGGGAAGGGAGTAGGATTCAGTAAAACATGACCCAACTTGGGGTTGCAAATGACAGTGGTTTTATTGAACAGGGAAGATGGCGACACAATGCCAAATTGGTTCCCTTGCACCCATATACATACCCACACTTACATACACCCACAATGGCAGCAGGAGTTAGAGAGGCTTGGTGCAGGGGCTGAAGTCCACTGAAGTCCAGGAGGAGAGAGAGAGAGAGAGAGTCCAAATTGTAGGAGGAGGTATGAAGGTAATATCTACCTATCCAGGCTGGGAGGGGTCCTTGTCCAATAGATGTTGTCCAGAGGGAGTCGCCAGCAGGGCCTCTGCGGTGGATAGGTGATGTGAAGCTGGTCTGGTGTGGATGGAAATAGCATTCCCACTAGGTCTGTTTTCACTGCCCTTCTTTATAGGAGCAGACCTTGTGTGACCTTAGTGACAGGAGGTATGCCCAGGCAAGGGTCAGCCCCTGGCGTACTGTGCATGTGCACTCCATGGAGGGAAGTGCAGTTTCAGGTATCTGTAATGGTGAGAGTTGCTGGTTCTGCAGGGTCTTTTGTTTTTCAAATGCTGGTCTTGTCTCTGTTCCTGCGTGAGGTCTGTGGTTCCCGGATGAATCAATGCGAGGTGATGGACCAGTCATTACAGGCCATTCAGTAGAGGCCTGCTACCATTGGAATTCTAGTCATGCCCAATTATTCTCTCCATCTGGGAAACAATTTACATGGGAGGGGTACAATGAATCATATTGTTGCAACATGGGATGCCCAGGCAGAGGACAGAAGATGAAGGCTTGACATATAAAATGGAAACTTGTCATGAGTTTGGTTCATTTACAAACACAGGCCTATACCATACAATATCTATATGAAACAATAAAAATCAATACAAAAATGATAATAATACAATATAAAACTGTGGATATCCAAAACCAAAAACTTGCTACCGAAAAATGAAAAAGTTTAAAGCTTATCCTAAATTTGAGCTCACTTATACTTATCTATAGGGAATAGAGAGGGAGAGAAAAAGTCAGAAATGGTTGGGGAAGGGGGAGGAAATGCAATAATTAAAAAAAAGAAACTGGGGGTTTTGTTACACTGGAACCTGGATTAGAACCAGTAGAGTAGAGAAGCTGGGGTGAGGAACTGAGGCTTGGGGTTACTTAAGGTCAAGTAGCCCCAAAGTTACTTGAGGTCACTGGTGTAAGGGGAAAAGCCTGGTGGCAAGGAGGAGACAGCCAGGAAAGAGAGAGAGGCAGACAGCTGGGAGTTTGAGGCTGATAAGTGGTGGCAAGAAGGAAACAGTCAGGAAACAGACAAAAACCCAACTCAGGTTTTCAAAACAACAGGTTTATTAAATAGACAACACACTACACAGCCCCATGAAGTTATTGGTTCACACACACACACACACACACACACACACACACACACACAATGGCAGCAGGAGAAAGAGACTCAGTGGAAGCGTTGGAGTCCAGTTAGGGAAGAGAAGCAGAGTCCAAGTCCTTGGTTGAAGAGGGGGTGGGGATGATAGCTACCTATCCAGGCTGGAAAGGGGTCTTTCTCCAGTAGGTGTTGTCCAGTGGGAGATTGCCAGCAGGGCCTCTGCGGTGGATAGGTGATGTGAAGCTGGTTTGGTGTGGATGGAAATAGCATTCCCACTAGGTCTGCTCAGCACATACACTATACACCCCAAAAGTTAGACACCGGTCACTAATTCTTATATCATGCACACAATGCCATATATACACACACACATGCTCTCACACTAGCAACTCAAAATAACCAGTCTGGGTTCACACACATTACACACATCAAATTTAGACAGGATAGGTGGTGTGGCATGGTGCTGATCCAGATGGAGAGGGCATCCCAAGGAGTCAGTCTTCACTACCCCTTTTTATGGGGCAGACTACCTCTGACCTCCTATGGGGAGGGCCTGTCCAGGCAATGTCAGTCCTGTTCCAGAGGGTTCCAGGTGTTCTTACTGAGCACACAGCCTAGCATAATGGTGGACTGCCTCATCTTTTGTTTCTTGAATGCTGAGGGTGGTTCCAATGACTGGATCATTGGTCCAGGTATTGGTTTTGATGGTATGGTCATTCAGAGGGAGCTATTTTTAGACCCATTGCCATTGTATCTCAAGCACCCTTATTCATCCTCATTCATTCAGGAACCAAGTCACCTAGGAGGGGTACTTATGAGTCATAGGTTATAACATACTTACACAACAGGGGAGACAAGATCGAGACTTGACAAACAAAATGGAAACTTGACATGACTTATGCTAACTTACCTATGTAGGCCTAAATCATATAGTACCAGTAAAACAGTAATATAGAACAGTAAAGATCAATATAAACATAATAATTATACAATATAAAGAAGGAGAAAAAACAAAACAAATACAACTTGCTACCAAAATAAAATGCTGAAGCTTACCTTATGTCTTAGCTCACTTATACTTATCTATAGGGAATAGAGTGGGAGAGAGAAAGCCAGAAATGGTTGGGGAAGGGGAAGGAATGCATTTTAAAATTTAAAAAAAGAAAAAATGGGGGGTTTTGCTACCACTTGCAGCCATTTGCCACTTCTGGGAGCCATGTAGAGAAACCGGTGTAAGAAACTTGGGAAGGGGAAGAGACAGGAGAGCAGGATCAGAGGTGGAGGGTCAAAGGGCTAAAAATAGCTCAGTCAGGGGGTGGGCACAGTTTTGGGATTGGGCTTTCCCAGCCTCAGGGCTGTGTTGAGAAAGTGTGCAGAAGTTTGTGAGATCAGATTAACCCCATTTTGATTTATTAGTGCACCTCCTCAGGTGAACTAACTTGGATTGGGTGTGACATTTTGGTGTGATTTGAGCCTTCCAAATGCCTGCATAATTAGACATTCAGATCCACCTAACTCTGGTTAGATCAATCTAAGTGTACGCTCTTTATTTACTTGTAGTTGTAATAGCATTTTATACTTAGCCGAAATAATATGCTGGATCATTTTGGTGATGAAATCTACAACTTGTCTCCCACACGTATGCCAAAATGTATGCATCAACCAGTCAATTAAGAGACTAAGAACAATGACCAAACAACACCTTCAAAATAACCGTTTCTTTTGTTACTTGGGCATAGCCTCAGCAATGGTTTTAACTGAATGCCACAGAAAGAATGTACATTATTAAGAGCTCTCAGTCAGTGTTCCAAAATCATTAATTAGATTTTATTTAACCTTTTGCTTTGCGGGGGAAGGAATTACATTTTTTTTTTTCCCCATCATTTGTTAAGTTTTCAAGAATATCTACTGATTTATAGTTCGGAGTTTTCAGGTTTCCAGCTTGAGCTTAATGCTTAGATAGTTCTGAATATCTACATCCAAGTCTCAGATTTCCAAAGGTTCTTCAATGGGACAACTTAAAATAGAGATCTTCAAAATAAGGAGCTACTTTTGAAAATCTAAGCCTGAACAAATACCAAAGATGGGTATAATAATTTAGGAAATCTGAATTACCTTTCTTGCTGAACAAATCTAACCTGATGTGCAGGATACGTTTGATTAAAAAACAACTGTATCTGTCCTTCAATATACACATCTACCTGCAACCTCCATATAATACCACAGTTCCCGCCAACTAATATTATAATCCAGTTCTTACCATACCAGTAGCAAGAACCCATACTCCTATCTTCTCCCTTGGATTTTTACCTTATGAAGACCCCATGGAACCCTGAATCAGGCCCTGTAAGAGGGAAGGTAATGAAGTAAAGTTGTACTGGGTTCTTCTATTTTCTGCTTCTCCCAATCTCTGCAGCACCAGGAGCAGGCAATTTTTTGCATATAGTCTTGCGGAAAAATCAGCAATATCATCATTCAAACAATTGCAGTAGCGTGTGATGCAACCAGAGTTTGTTATTTGTTTTGGGATCTTTTTTTGTTTTTGTTTTGCTTGTTCATTTGCCTCCCTCTTTGGATTTGAGTCATTCAAGTTAACTTTTTAGGTGCAAAGAAACGTGTATAGAAACGCATACCATCTTACCAAATGAGAAACAGCCTGTGCAAGCAGTCTGTTGAGTTCTGCCCATCTTCCACTAAATTCAATCTCTGAATATGTGGAAGCATACAAAGCACTGTATGGCACATTATCTTAGAGCATGTGCCATAGTGGTATGTTAACAAAAAGTCCCAGAATTATCTGGTTATATTTCACCTCAGAAGTCATTTATGAGTGTACAAGCTGAAGACATTGACAACACCTTGGGTGACTCCTACTCATTTGCTTTGGCACATTACTAGTTGTCTTAATTGTGTTATACGTTCTTTGTAGCTTGTGTGTGTGGATGTTCCTGTAAGCTCTTCATGGTGTAACAGCACTGTATTGTAGCCTGAGACTGCAGGGGACTGAACTTTCAGCTCAACCCAAAAATATGCAACTATGTCCTTACAAAGTTGTCATTATTTGTGGGCCCCATGATGATTTAATAATAGAAATTCACTGGGATAGAAGGAAATAGTGGAGGTTTTCCAGTGAAAGTGTTTCTAAAACCCTACTACATAATGCATTTATTAGTACAATTTATTGACTACCACTTTGTTGTAATTGGATTTTCAGTTAAATAAGAAAGAACAATTGACATGAGAAGGCCAGGACAACACAGAACTATTCATTAGAACTCTCTGGTTCCTTCCCCACAGCCAGCTTCCTACCCACCTAAGCGTCAAGCAGTTAAGCCTGCAATCCTTCAATTTTCCTATAAAAACATCATGGGATACCTGGTTAGCCTTTTGAAAGTCTAGGTATACAATGTTGACCTTCCCCCTCTTATCCAAGAGACGAGTTATCTGGTCATAGGAGTAGATGAGTTTGGTAAAACAAAGCTTGCCCATGACAAAAAGTCATGCTGACTGTCATTCAGAGTGCTACCTTCTGCAAGCCTATTGCACATAGACTCCTTGATGAATTTTTCCAGGATTTTCCCTGGGATAGAAGTTAGGCTAATTGGCCTACAGTTGCCCAGGTACTCTCTCCTCCCCTTCTTGAAGATGGGCACAACATAGGCCCTCTTCCAGTCTTCAGGAACCTCCCCGGAGTGCCACGACTTTTGGAAGAGTTTCTCTCAGATGAAGTTCATCCAGTCCTGCTGACTTGTATCTAATTTTTCTAAATGATCACACACCAGCTCAACATCAACAGGAGGAATGTGATCATTTCCACCATGCCCATTCTGTAACCTGTCTAGCATGAATTTCTCCTTAGTGCAGTGAAATACTGAAATAAAATAGTCAGGAGTTAGGTTTTCTCCTCAGCGTTGGTCACCAGCTGTCCTGAGTTGTTAAGGAATGGCTCCATGCTGCTACATTCCAATCATGTGCAGAGCCCCACAAGATCTCTGTGACCCCTACTAGATCATAATATCCATTGAAGAGTAATTTGAAACAGGACTTGGAAAAATATTGGGAAATATTCACTCTAAAGAGCAATCTTGTACTGCTAGGGGGTGCACCAATGACCTGACAACTATTTTCCAATTTGCATTTCTATGACTATGTGTCATTTAAAGTAGTAAATGCATTATAAATGGTATACAAGAACCTGCACACTTTTGTATTTTTATGTTGCGTAATGACCATAATATAACATTTCATGTTACTTCATGAATATAATAGCTATATGCAGTCATAAGACACTATTGCAAAGTAGTGAACAGCAGCAGATTCAAGGCATAGGCAAAACTCAGCTTAAAAAAAAACAACCAACAACAAAAAAGTCCAGCTTCTTTAAAACAACAAAATCAAACCAAACAAAAACCAAAAAGTACCCCCAGCCTCCAGACACATATACACCCATATATAATATCCTCGAACCAATACAAAAATGTCAAGCAAAGAAACAGACTCAGATACTGCACAGGAACTCAGTTAATAACAACTGGCCTTAGTTCATTTTAAGTTAACTTTTATGGAAATTGACTTTGGACAATATGAAAACTCAAATACTATATGATACTTGCAGTGAATGAAATCTAATGTTTAGTGCTCCAATCTATTAGGAGCCGATATCAAACTCAATATTTTATGCAGCCTCCCAGAACTTAGAATAGATAGCCCCAACTAGAGTACACAAAATTAGGAAAAAAATCTCCCCATCATTGAACTAATAAAAAAAATCCCAGAAAGTGTTTGCTAGAGCTCTATGAAATGTTCAAGAATTAACTTGAGATGACTATTAACACTATCTAAAAGAACATAGAAGAAAATGCACGTGCAGTTTTATGTACGTTTCCTTGAATACAAAAGTAATGCATTTAGTGCAAGACAGGCAAAACAATTAACACTCCTTAAAAAAGAAATCCAAAAAACAATTAGCAGGACAAAGTATTAGTAGATAACTCTTTGGCTAATGCTAAACAACAAGCTGGCTGGCTACTGGTGACAGAGCAATTTCTTGAATAAAAAGCACAGGGAGTGCCTCTGCACTGGATGCTTTAGTGTAGAGCTGACAAATTAGCTCTGCAGTAAAGCATCACTGTCTACACGATTGGTGCTATTAGGCTGCAGCAAACTAATGAACTCTGCTTTAGAAAGTACTGCCCAACACAAGTACTATCCTACAGTGTAGTTATGTGCAGCTAAACGCACATGTAGACAGTCATGGTGCTGGCTGGGGCATGAAGGTGCTGCAGTGCAGGGGTTGCCTGCTGGCTAGCTCTGCACTATAGCAGCATCATGCCCCAGTCACCCCTCCTCAGCACACTGAACTGGGGCATGGCAGTCTGGGGCTGGCAGGCTGACCCCCCAGGTGCCATGCCACCTGGGACTGCACCACCCTGGCTCAACATGCTGCATTCCCACATGTGCTTGTAAATGCTGCACTTGGGAGCAATAAACTCCAGTGCAATAACTCAAGAGTTTATTGTGTCATACTAAAACTACATGTAGATGCCTCTAGGAGATGCTTTCAACAAGACCTAGTGCTTTTGCTTATGTTTAACACTTCACATAGGAACTACACATAGACTCCCATTTGTGTGTCTGACAATTTATGTTCCATTCCAGACAAAAAAGATAAATTAAGATAACCTTCTTGCTTTTTGAAACCTTTATTTCAGAGTTACTGGATTTAGGATAGCTTCCTTAAAGAAGTTTCCCTTCCATAAATACACTCTTTCTACTATTTCCATCTTCTGTTGCACACATTGCACACATTATGTGCACACATTAAAACACATTGCTTTAGAGACCAGAGGGCAAGGGCTAAGCCCCTAAGCATGCATTAAATTAACTCTCTCTAAATTTAGAGATGCATGGGCATATCAAGTATATAAGGCTTGACCTCAAGAGTAACATTTTATACTGATACAAATGTTCTGCTTCTGCCATGTCACACGTCTGAATGGAAAGCCAGTAATTTTGCTCAGCTTTAAAATACACATATAATTAAAGGGAAATATTTAAAATAGGACTCAGAAGACTAGACTATTTAAAAAAAGATATTATGCATGAAATGAGACTAATCTAAAGCCGATATTATGATGTTAGTGAAGATCTATCAAGACATTTGACAGACAAAAACCTTCAAACACTACTTTTTTTAGTCATGAATATGCTTTGAGTATAGTTAACTGTCTCATGAAGGGCATGCAGAGGTTGAACAACACTCAATTAATGAAGACATGCTAATGAACTCCAACGGTCAACTCCATACTTGGATTTTGAACCAAATTTTGCTTTCCACTGCTTTAAGTATCATGTTATTGGACCTGTAAGAACTGGCTCAGTCTAGTGCTAAACAGAGAGCAAAAATTGCTCCCTGGCTCACTTGAAAAAGTTTTTTGAGCGTGCTGTGTTTTATTTTTTAAAGCTACTCTAGCAGGCATGGCATAAAATGTGAGCTTGAAAACTGTTAATTATAATATCACAGCTCCAGCAACATTCTAGTTAAGGCTGAGGTGGTGTTTCCCATCCCCGTTTTTCAGTTGTTTATAACTTTGTCAGAAAATAAGCCCTTGGGCTAAACCTTCTCGTGATGCTTGGCCTCATTCAGATGTTTTTGAGTGTAAGTGTGAGAGTGAGTGTGAGAGAGAAAAAAGTAAGTAATGAAAGGTTGAGGTGGTAGAGCAAAAATAAAAAGCTGCCTACTGCTTTTCATCTGTTAACCAAAATGTTCAGAGAGCTTAAGAAAAAAAAAGTCTGGACATCTTAAAAGCAGTCTGGGCTAAATTTGTCCCTCATTATTATCTGTACAAGCTTAAAGTCCTCAATGAAGGCGGAATGTGGTAGTTTTTTATATGCCAGTCAGACCCACAGCAGCCTCCTGCCCCCCACTCTGCTTCCCTGCTGCCCATCCCCTTCCCCACCCACCCCAAACCTTTTAGTGTGAGGCGCAGCTGGGATCTAATTGGGGCTAGGGTCTCTCCCAGGCATGGAGCACATGGCAACTCCTTTCTCTACCCAGCTAATCAGCAATTCTGACAGTCTTTTGCCTGGTGAGAATGTTATTTAGTATTCTCCAGGATAAAAGAGTTTGATATCTTCCCTCTAAAACTTAAGCAAATGCAATGTAGGCTAGCAAGTACTGCATAACCTGCACATAGCCAGAGACACTTTTCCTAGTTTTAGAAAGCTATCATATTAAGTTTAAAAGCCTATGCTTTTAAAAAGGGCCACCTTTTTCTTTGCAATGACAGTCTTGAGAATAGAAATGAATGCAAACCAGTTCCAAGGGTCTGAGCAACTGATTCCCACTTTCCTAGCTCAATCTGGACATGGATTTTCTCCTTGGTGCTAATCAAATCACTTCACATGTAAGCCTTCAGTTCCTCTTCACGTAATATTGTAATAAAAATACTGAATTGCTGTGTGCTCACAGAGATGATATGTTGACTCATCAGGTAATAGTTATAAGCTGCTACTGTAAATACTGATATTTACCGCAATACAAAAACTCTCCTCCACTGGCTTGAAGTCTACTGGTTTATAGATTCGCTAGAACTATCGCTTAAATATCCGTAAATATTGGCAACTATACTGTTTGGAGTACAAGCAGAAGGAATCACTTTATCTTAACAGATAGGTAAAGGTGATTGCTCTATATGAAGAAGGCTCAGAGCCATTTACTGTCACCAAAACACCTGTTAGCACAGGTGTTTAATAGTTAATAGTCTTTTACTACTATTGATATATTTTCTTGCTTACATAATAGAAGAACATGTTTTCCCTTTTTTCATATAACTTCGGTTGTACATGTATAGTCTTTTCTATGCATGCATTCCAGTGTGCAGGTATGTCCCTCTATGTATGTGTGCATGGGGACAGCATTAATGTTGTTTTGGGAAAAAATAACTGAATTTCCTGACTTTGGTTTAATTACAAAATGCATTCTAATGCTATATTAATATTCATATATTTGATTATGTAGTGGTTTTAATGGATAACGAGACCAATTAGTGAGAAGAAAGTACTTGTTAGTCCACAATGAAATCAATACATACAACTGCTTAGTTTCAGCGAGATGGCACTACTGGCTTTTACTGAACTTTCCGCTTTACTTAGAAAAGCCTTTTTGGTGTTTTAAGAAAAAAAGGGTTTTAAATTATTCTGATGTTACACTAAACAAGCTATCCTTTATTTGGCAATTTTGCTGCCTGATAGCTGCTGCTCATCTCTCATTTCACAGCCTTGCACACCGTTTTTAGCTGTTTCCAAAATCCAAGTTTGGTCTATGGAGTCCAGTTTTCAGTAGCAACTACAGTGTCAGCTTTTGCCTAAGCAGCCAAGAGTTTTTGACAATTCAACTGTGAAAGGGTTAAAATAGTAGCTTTTTTGACAGAGCAGAAAAGGTGGAGTGAGTAAGCTGAAGAGCCTTACTCCATGTGGCAATAACTCTGGAAAATTGTTTTCCTTTTCATTCGGCCTTCCTAAAAACAAGGTGGATATGGTATGCAAGACAATATGGTTCCTGATAATAAACTAGTCATATGAAGGTAGTATTGTTACAAATTGTGTATTTTTGTGATTATTTTGCTGCTGTATTTTAAAAAAAACACTATAGAAGAAGAGTAGAATATGGTTTGTACCTTAAATAATATATTAAAAATCTTACCAAAATTCTCTTATCTGCATTAGCTAAACTGGTAATAGAATTTTGTTTTTTTAAGGATCTAATTCTGTTTTGGTCCCCGAGTCCTGAACTTACTGAAATTTCACTATTAATGCTAATGCAATGTCATTGGATCTTAATGATCATGACCTGTTTTTAACTCTTATCTGAAAGTCCCCAACTGCTGTACTCCTAAATCCAAGGCATTTGTTCAACTGTAATTCAGAAAATCAACTACTTACAGCATTACAAAACTAACTCCTGCAATCACTTGGGTTTTCCTCTGAGACTTTTGATTCAAGTACTGATGAGGCACAACTCTGCTTTCTTTCAAGCAAATAAAGATCTGAGAAAGCCACTGTTTATGATAGTGATGTATGCCTGCAGTACCATTGGACTTACTGGAGTCCCTCCACAGCAAACAAATAAATCCAAGAACCAAATGAAGAAAAGGATGACTTAATAATGGGATAATAATACTCACTGCATCAGAGCCTTTTAATTGAAGGTTTGCCATGACCAGTGAATAATGTGCATTGTAAATGTCTTCAGACAAAATAATACCCTGCTAAAAGTAGAAAATGATCATGAAGAAAATTGTAAAGGAATGTAAATTGGTGGACTTTTGCATATATAATAGAGGTTTTCCAAGCCTAGAATGTCACATAATTTTCCCAATTAGACTGGTTAGTTAATTGTGTACTTGAATATACTGAACATTTATGGAATAATACTAAAAATGATCAGAATAAAATTATAGGACACAACAATCATCTATTAGTTATATTATCTTGGGCAGGGGCACACAAGGGAAAATGAACCTAAAAACAGTTTACTGATCACATCTCTTTGCTGTGAAACAATGGATAGCACAAATAATCCCTTGTTCAAACCTCATTACAGCTTTTCAACAAGAAACTGTTGTTGCAAACTGCATCCTTCCCAAAGTAGGCAGCTTTAATTTCACCTGCAAAGCTCAAATGACTGGTGCTGGAATGGAAAAAAGGGAAACTGCAAATGCTAGTAAACTAGGAAAGTGACCAGACACCAGGTAGTCAGAAGTATAAGAACTCAATAATGTAAAGGAAGAATTACATGTATTGAACTGCAATTTAATGGGGCTAATTGTATAAGTAAAATCACATACATCCTTTCCTGGAACTACACTGAAAATCCTCAAACAATTGCAACCCATACTATAAGACAACCCAATTCTTAAAGGCATCTTTCCAGAACCACCCATCCTAGCCTTTAAGTAAGCACTGAATCTCGCTAGCTTCATTACCGGAAGCAAACTCCCTATGACCCAAATCACACCTAATGGATCCAGACCATGTCAGGACAAGAAATGCAAAACCTGCCAACACATCTCCACTACTTGCAAAATAAACATGCCCCACAATAGAACCATCACCATGCCTGGATCTTAAACCTGCACCTCCAGAAATGTTATGCATCTTATCTAGTGCACTAAATGCCCTGATGGAAAATATGTAGGAGAAACTAAACAACAACTGTGCATCAGAATGAACACACACTGAAAATCCACCAGACAAAAATACACTGTGAGTGCACACTTCTCACAAGACAATCACTCCCTCTCTGATCTCTCAGTTCTAATCCTCAAAGGGAATTTACAAAACAGCTTCCATAGATGAGCCTATGAAATTCACTTCATAAAACTACTTGATACAAAAAATCATGGACTCAATATAAACATTGGATTTATGACACATTAAAACCTGCCTGACATCTCATTCATGAGGTATCTGCCTAATCTTACCATTTACACTTTTCTTCCCCCCACTTCCTCCTCTCCCCTCCTTTTCGACCCTTTGTTTTCCTAATTTCCACCCATTTACATTCTCACAGGCATCCTTCTGTGAGTTTCTTTCATTCCTTGATGATCTCAGAACACCAGAGACTCCCTATGCCTGAAGACAAGTGTTTGTGCCTGAAAGCTTGCAAAAAACGTTTTTCCAACTACTCGGTCTAATAAAATATATCATGTCTACCCAAAGACACATGGCTATTTTGGCTATTTCAATGTGTTGTCATGGAAATGGGTTTTTTTAAACAGCTTCTGCCCAGTAACTGCCAAATGAGTGCTCTTACCCCGTTTTAATAGGAAGCTAAACCACAGTAATTTAGCAGTCACTGGAAGAGGGACAAATTACCAGTTTAACTTCCATTTACCATAGAGTAATAGCATATACTGCAAAGCAGCCAATACTTATGGGACAGTAAGTTGTTGCATCTCCAAAACCCTAGTTATTACCTTAAAATGGGCTTACACCCTGTCAGCAGGTGCTGAGTAGGACTGAAGTCTCTGTGGATCTTGCACGCAGCTGGTCTGCCCCCTTAGAAAAATCTAACAGCAGTTATCACCCAGTCCTTACCTGCCACATGTTGTTATAACTTATAGGTACTTATTGTAACTTATAGGTTCCCTTACTGAGAATTCACTTCAAGGACATAAGGCTTGTGTTCTCTGGGGCCCCAACCTTTCCTCACACCCCAGCCAAACACCAACCAGATGTTCTGATCTCGCAGCACATATCAGACGTCAAACAACCCAGCCTATGTATCAGACGCTCCCAAAGCATTTTCTGTTTTCTTCTTTCTTCATCATATTTTTTCACCTTTATTTTGAAACAAGTTCCTTCCCCATGACCTTGAGAATGTTCCTTAATTAAACAAATGCCGAGTATAAATGATTTCCATCAAAACAAAAGCAAGCAAAAAATAAATATGTATACACCTCAGGTAGGCAGTGTATTTACTCACAACTGCCCAACGTACTTTATCCATTCCAATCTTCCCTCCCTCTAGGGAGTTTGATATCTGTCAGTCTTTTTCCTCCAAGTTACATGGTAAATATTACTAAACAAAGAAAAAAAACCCCTATTGAAGTATTTTTTGGCATTTTTCTATGTCTCCACGCTCTGACACTTATCCTAGATGGACCTTGAAGCATGCTTTCTGCAGCAAGAGCTCCTCTGAGCTCAGAGACTGAAGCTCTATCTTCTCTCCACCTCTAGAGTCTCCATTGTTCCTCCCCAGACTACTGTCAAGACCATTTCGTTGTTTAGTGTCTCTCCTCTCCCATGTTTCCCCTGTGAAGAAGGGTATCAGATTCCAGAGACACTGAACCAGAAGGACCAATAACTCCTGTAATGGCATTCCAGTGGCTGCACTTCTCCCTCTGTCGCTCTGGCTTCCTGTCAGAATGGTAATTTTTTTTCTCTTTTTTTTTCCTGAAGTGGCAGGGGAATCCTCTTCACAGGCCCCTGTCACATTACATATACTGCACAATTAACTGTTTAATCACTCAATACATTTAGGCCAGCCACACATGCAAAGTAATGATCACACCAGAAAAATGTCTATCCAGCTGTGGAAAGAGTCAACCAGTTACAAAGTTAGTGCTTCAAAATGTGTAAAAACTTTACAGCTGGTTTCTATTTAGCTTTAATTTGAACATTTTGCAAGGTCCTTAGAGCAGGCTAAATTGCAAAAAAAGAAAATCTATTATCTTTGCTTTTCCTACAATCAAATGCCCAGAGATGGCAGGTAGTATAAAGTTCCTACCATTAAGAGGTATTTGGAAATGCTAGATGGTACATAAGCATTTAAAATAAACAATTATCAATTATATACTTCATTTTTAATATGTATTTGTATTTTATTCTTTTTTTTTTGTAGAGAGTACACATGCACATTTGAAATACTAATTTAAACTACTAGTATCTTATTTTATTTTAATTTAATTTTAATAGCTCCGGACAGACATATAGACATCACTGAAAAGAGCTAAACATAAACTTCTGCTTAATGAACTGCAACCACCAGGAAAGCCAACATATTCAGATGCATGAGGAATGCAAAGAAAATGAAAGCAAACATACTATTTTTCCACTCTATGAATCAATGATGAATCCTCCCCCGGAATATTCCATTTCAAACAGAGTAACCAGATGTGGAACAGAGGTAGCAGAAACATGAAGAATTCAGAAATGAATGATGAGACAACTTCTATATAATGAGAAACGGAAAAAAACTTCAGAGTGTTCATGTTGGAAAGAAGATAAGCAAGAAAAAACATGAAAACCTACTGAATACTATGGAAAAATACTTCAGGTCTGGATATGTCTCTGTTCAACATCTCAGAATACAAAACAAGGGGTACATTTGATGAAACTGAAAGTCAGAAGATGCATAAGATAAAAAGAAAATATTTATTCACACAGGTATAATTAGCCTGTGAAAATCTTCCTCACAAGGTATAATTGAGGCCAAGAGCTTAAAAGGATTTTAAAAATTTATGCAAGCATATATGGATAATGAAAAGATCCAGAATTACAATAGTAACTTTAAACATTATCATTAAAATAAACAAGAAAATTGCTTTGGAAACTCCAGAGAACTATTGAACTTATAACCAATTAAAGTGAGGGAACCTTTTTTATATTGATAATTTATTCTACAAGTGCCTTCTAGAAAGTATTCTGTACCTTCTTCAGAAGCATCTGGTGTTGGTGACTGTTGGTGAGAGATTATCCTTGGACCCTATTATAGTATGCCTATTTGTAAATTGTAATAAAGGGAACAGTAACTGTTAAAATTGCAGTTTCATTGAAAAGAGGCTGGTGACTTTGGTATGATACAATTAGGAAAGTATTCTATGCATAGAGGGTGGTTAATGGGAAACATGGATATAGCTATGGGATAAATTAATGAATAAAGAACTATCAGGGCTTCCATCTTCATATTTCTGCTGTTCAGGTACAGAAATTTCTGGGTGAGATGATCATAATGAACATCTTTAGGCCATAGACAGTATTCAATCAGGGATGATGTTATGACCTTGGTAAACTTCATTGGGAAGTCACAGATACGTATTTGGGAAAACAGTGAGAAGTTTGACTTTGGTACTCATATCAGCAGAGACTGGAAGTTAGCATAACAGTTACACAAAGGGTTTTGTTTTGTTTTGGTTCAATCATATGTTACATCCTTTTGGCATAAACAAACATGTAGAATACATTTCTTTCTAATACAAGCATTGCTACGAAATCCTAGAAAGAAACTTGCCAAGTAGAACAAGCAAGTAGTAAAGCATTCAACAATCTCACTATATAAAGAACATTTCTGCTCTATGGTGTGACAGGCCCTCACCCTGCCCCCTAAGGAGGACCATACCTAAGCCTACTTACCTGCCATGACTTTGTTCTTCTTCGTGCCACTGGGAGTGTTGCTCAGTGTTTCCTATGTAAGTTCAGGAATGCTTTCCTTGGTGCATCTTCTGTGGGGCTCCTCCTCCCCAAAACTCCACCCCTTTCTACTCAAGTGTTACTGTAGATCCAAGCTGTGCCTTGACATAGGTGCAGGTTGTTTCTGACATGACTGCTTGATGGAGCACAGGTGCCATAGGGATCTCCCCATGGTTCTGCCATTCTCTGAGAAAAATACCAATGCAAGAAAAATTTCACTTAAAGGAGTTCAATCTGAGCAGCGAGCAAGGCACTGTAGTCCCCTCCACCTGCCACCCTCCCCATGCTGAGCTGCTCAATCTTTATCACCAGGGTTGAGGATCTGATGTTTCCGACCTTTCATCCCCTTCAGGCTATTTGCCTCTCTTTCCCCAGGTCCTTCCTAGTACCAGGGCTGCAGGGTATTCCTTACCAGGCCTGCTCAGCACCGAACCCCACAGCTGTTCCCCACTGGTGCACTTTGAGCACATGGTGGCACTGCAGGAGTGAGAGTGAGAGACTCAGTGTCATCAATCTGAGACAATTGCTCCAAGCAGGTGAAGGTGCCTCCCAGCTAGCTGCAGGAACCACACTCAGTTTTTCCCCAGCTGCCTTCTAGCTGAGGCGTGTCTGGGTTGCTTCCCTGGGATTACCATCGGGATAGCAGGGGAAGCATTGGGGACATAGCATGGAACAGTTGGAAGGAGGAAACGTTCAGAGTTTGTTTTAGTCATGAGCTGATATCACAAAATGTCAGAAAGGTTGAAAACATTCAGGAAGGTCTTGTTTAGAGGTAGATCTGTCAATCATATAAACAGGGATAGGAGATGACTTTGAGAATGAAGTTCCCAAATGTAAGGTGCAATGAGAGAGGAAAAGAAAAGAGAACAGTAGGACCCCTATAGATAGAAGAGCAAGAGGAAGAATATCTAAAAGACATGCAGAGGAAGTAAATAGGTAATAGCTTAAGTAGAAAACCAGAAGGGAACAAAGTTATGGAAAGTAAATGAAGACAACAGCTCAGAAAAAAATAGTATGATTGGTGGTGTTCAAAGCCAGCTTGATAGATCAACAAGTGTCAGGATACAGCAGTAGCTCCAGTCTTTGGCTAGGAATAGATCATTGGAGACTGATGAGAGCAGTTTCTGGGGAATGTAAGGGGCAGAAGCTGGACTGGAAAGGGTTTAGGTTGGAAATGAAGAACAGGACCTCTAGACAGCAACTGTAAACATTAAATTCAATATTCTTAAAGAGAAGTGGATATGGTATAGATGGTATTTGGAGAGGCAGGTGAGGTCTTTTTTTAGTAAGAGATTAAGGTATGTTTGTGCTGTATTAAGAATAAGATTTAAAGAGGATGAAAGTGAGCAAAAGGTAGATTAAGAGAAGGGGTAGGAGGACTATAGTTACTGTGATAAGTTCTGAAGAAGGAGAACAGATGAGAAATATTAGCATTTGTGATAGGAGAATGATGAAAGAATTGTACAAGAGAAGACAATTAAAGGAGGTGGAAGGTAGAACTGCATTTAGCCAATTTCTTTTTGGAAAACATTAGCAACTTCTTTTGTGTAGATAGAACAGGATATAGGAGTAGTGGAGGGTTAAGAAGCAAGTAAAAGATAGAGAGAAAGCTCATGAGCATGAGCAGATTCAATTTAAATTGGAGCTTAGCTAGGAAAGTGAAAGAACTGAGCTAAAGAAAAATAATGAATTCACAGTGGAGAAAGTTAATCTAGTTATGGGGTTTCTGTTTCAAATGTTCTACAGCACCAAAATGGAACTAAAGAAAGCAGGTGTGGGGGCCAGTAAGGACTGGAGGTTACGATGATAGAAAGGGCCGGAGACAAGGGAGACGAACAGAAAAGCCTGGGGAAATCACCCATCGTATCAGTAAAGGATTGGGAAAATGGGTCAAAGAAAAGAAAGCTGCCTATAATCACAAAACTGCCTATAACTTTGTCATTTCTTTCCTGATTTGAATGAAAACAGAAGGGAGTGTAGCCCCTGCTGAGGCCACAAAGCCTGTCAGGTTTCAAGGAGAGATGTAGGGGTTTCTGGGAAACTGCACCTCAAGCTGCTGACTAGCAAAACTCATGACATGTATAACTGTGTGCATGTTAAGGCTCAGCTGTTTTTCTGTCCCTCCATCAGAGCACTGGAGGGATTGGAAGGCACCTACCATAATATATCATTGGAAGGGACTTCAGGGAAGGATAACCATCACTAGCCAGATACACAGTCAATTTGAGAGCAGTCCTTCCCCACTCTTCCCCCTCCCTCTCCTTACTTTGTTTCCCTGCAAGCACGCACAGCTTCAAAACTCATTTTGTTTCAAGGCTGTTTTGAAGTCTTTCATTTCATTTCAATTTCACTGTTTCAAGCTCAAAATGAGTCGAAACACTGTTAAAACAAAACACCTGGTGAAATTTCACATAGCCCTTACCTATCTATTTAGTGCGGACTCTTGCAGTCTCACTGCTGGAGAAACACAGGAACAACACACAGTCTTATCAACCTTTCTTAGAGCTAACACTGGGTAGAACCACTAGACCATTTAAGGCTTTCTTTAGCTCTATTTCTAGTTATAGCTTCTCTCAGTAGTGCTACGGTATTGGCTGGTAGGCCTGGCATATAGAGAAAGGCAGAAAAGAAAAAAAGGTAGAGGAAACAAATGGCTATAGAGGAAAATGAGACAAGGTTCAAGTCCCACATTCTAGACACTGTTTAGGGTTTTGATGAAGTTATGTGGCAATACAATATCATTGCTTCCATTTGGTGCAGAATGGTATCAGAGTAGTGAGACAGTTGATTCCAACATAGTAAAGTATGGTTCCATCTTCTCTGGATAGTTTACAACCTCTATAAATTTTGCCCATTTTCCCTCCCCTAATATTGCAATATGATTGATTAAATAACACTATTCCCCCTAAATTGCACAAAATATGCAACACATTAGTTTTTAGATACTAATTTCCAATTTCATTCGTGACTTGTACTTATTCACCAAATTTCAACAGTCTCTAGGCTGTATAAGGAGACTTTTTTTGTTTGTTTTTTAGATTTATGTGGTCTTTCTTTTCCATTTTGCTAGAAAGTATTAATAACTTTAGGCAACAGGCTAAATAGGACTTGAACAGCTTAGAGTACAGACTCAACATAATGAAAATATCAGTGTCAGTTAATATTTATTGCTCAAATATAATGATATTTTTTCCTTTAATTATTTTCTGAAGTAACCTTCTATGGTTCTTTTTCTAAAGTAGTTAATCAAGCCACATTTTTTTAAAACTTTGTTTCCCAGTGTTAGTCTTCTTAGGAGTATAATTTACAAAAGTACTTAAGTGTCTCAGGAGCACAAGTACCAAAGGAAGTCTAGGCACCTACCATAATATATCATTATTCTTTAGACAACAGCATAATATATCATTATATAGAAACAATATATGATTGTTCTCTAGAAAACAAACTCCTATCCAAGAAAAAGGATAGGAAGCGAAGATTAGATTTGAGCAGGGGTGGCCCATGGCACCATCACATCTGGCCAAATGCAAACCATGGAACCATCACATCTTGTCTACAAGGCTTCCCATGCATCTTTGCATTTGGCAGCAGAGGTAATATGGCCAACCCCACACTACTCACAAATTACCAAACCCCAAAGCCTCCATCCGGTAGACTGGGTAAGGCTGCAAACTTTTTCTCCACAGAGCTGGGCCATACCCCTGATGGGTAGAAACTGATATTTAGAGGTTTGCTTTTGGGAACAGGGCTGTAAGTACATATGCATTGTAAGAATGGCCCAGGGCAACAGCAAGGGTTAATTGGTTTCTGAAAGCCTGTTTGTGACAAAGTTTCCTTCAAGACCCACTGTGTCTGAAGCCAGCAGACACAGGGGCTGGGAAACTGAAGACATGTACCACACTGTTCTATAATATGAGATATGGGACACTGCTGCATTGGCAAGGTCACAGTGACCAGTTGCACAGCCCTTAGGATTTCTGGTTTTGACAGATAGACCAAATTAAGACACCACTAAATGACCAAATTAAGATGTATGCATGTGATGAGTTTGTTGGAAAAAAGAACTATGTTAACAGGACAGAATGGGGATTCATAGTTTCATAGTTGGTAGGGTCGAAAGGGACCTGAGCAGATTATCAAGTCCGACCCCCTGCCATGGCAGGAAAGAGTATTGGGGTCAAACAACCCCAGCAAGGTGTTCATCCAACCTCCTCTTAAAGACTCCATGGGTAGGAGCCAGCACCACTTTGCTTGGAAGTTGGTTCCAGATCCCAGCAACCCTGACAGTGAAGTAGCGCCTCCTGATATCTAGCCTAAATCTACCCTCTGCCAGCTTGTGACCATTATACCTTGTCACTGCTTGGGGGAACAGGGACTCCCCCAATGCCTGCTGGTCCCCTCTGACTAGTTTGTAACAGGCCACTAGATCCCCCCTCAGCCTTCTCTTGTGGGGGCTGACCAGGTTCAGGTCCCTTAACCTCTCCTCGTAGGGCCTGCCCTGCTGCCCCCTATCATGCGGATGATCCTCCTCTGGACCCTCTCCATGTTGTCCACATCCCTCCTGAAGTGTGGTGCCCAGAACTGGAAGCAGTACTCCAACTGTGGCCTGACAGAGGGAGGATCACCTTTTTGGACCTGCTTGAGATGCATCTGTGGATGCATGACAAGGTACAGTTGGCCTTCCTGACCAGTTCCCCAGGCTGTCAGCCCATGTTCATCTTGGCATCAATGATGACTCCAAGATCCTTTTCTGCCTCTGCACTGATGAGAAGGGAGTTCCCCAGCCTGTAGGTATGGTGCTGGCTCTTCCTCCCCAGGTGCAATACCTTGCACTTGTCAGTGTTGAAACCCATCCTGTTCAAAGCCCACCCCAGTAAACACTCTTGGACCGATTGCGGCCTATTCCTCCCTTCTAGCATGCCCACTTCTCCCCACATCTTAGTGTCATCTGCGAATTTGAACAGGGTGCTTTTTACTCCCCTGTCCAAGTCACTGATGAAGACGTTGAACAGTGTGGATCTGAGGACCGAGCCCTGCGGAACCCCACTGCCCACATCCGTCTAGGTCGGATAAGACCCATCCACCACCACTCCCTGGGTGCGGCCCTCCAGCCAACTAGTGACCCATCTGACTGTGTAGGTGTTGACACCACAGTCACCCAGTTTTTTAATGAGAATGGGATGAGAGACTGCATCAAAGGCCTTTCTAAAGTCCAGAAAGACTACATGCACTGCTATACCTGAATCTAAGGATTTTGTGACCTGGTCATAGAAGGCCACCAGGTTGGTTTGACAGGACCTGCCTCTAATGAACCTGTGTCGGTTACCCCTAAGCATAATCTCCTCTGCTGGCCCCTCACAGACATACACCAGCATAACTCTCTCAAAAAGCTTACCCAGGACCGAGGTAAGACTGACTAGCCTAGTTTCCTGAGTCCTCCTTCCTCCCTTTTTTGAAAATGGGAACCACATTGGCCCTTTTCCAGTCCTCTGGCACCATGCCAGAGCACCATGAGTGCTTGTAAAGTGCATGCCAGGGATCCTGCACTGACCTCTGCTAATTCCCTCAGCATTCTGGGGTGGGGATTGTCAGGACCTGCTGATTTAAATATGTCTGGTCCCTCCAGAAGTTCCCTGACTAGGTCTTCACTGACCCTAGGCCTGGGTGTGCCTCCCCTGGGACCTACAGGGGTCCTGGTGGGGGGGTGACCTGGTCCCTGCTCAGAAAAATGGAGGCAAAGTAATTGTTAGATAGGTTAGCTTTGCTGTCTTGTGCAATGACCAGATTTCCTAGCATGTCCTGCAAAGGCCCCATGTTACCCGGTACCTTATTTTTACCCCCTATGTATTTAAAAAAGGACTTGTTGTCCTTGATCTGGGTAGCTAGTCCCAGTTCCATCTCTGCCTTGGCCTTCCTGACCACCCCTTCTACAGCCTCGAGCAACTGAGGTATAGTCCTCCCCAGTGACGGCCCCTGCCTTCCATTGGGTGTATGCCTCCTTTTTAGCTAGGAGATGTTCCTGTATGGTTTTGATGAGACATGGTGTTGCCCTGAGGGGTCAGACCAACACTCAGGAGCTCAATATTGCACAGTTAGACTGGAGGGCATGCTGCACAATTGCACATGCACACATAAAAATTAATTAAGCACACATACTCACTAGGTGCATACACCCCTCGTAGGCATACACACTCACACTAGCAACTCGGATACACACAGGTTCAAAATGTAGTGTAGGTTCAGGCACACCTATCACCAGTTTAAACCCATACATGCTACACACATCAAATTTAGACAGAATCAGTTACCGGTTACCAACACCTGCACATCCAACACACATACGTGGATTACTAATTCATATACCATGCACACACAACGATAGCTATATCTATCTGTGTGTGTGTGTGTGTGTGTGTGTGTGTGCACGAATTCACACACATACCACCCACCTACACAAACACATAAATGAGTTCCTAAACTGGGTGTTGTGATGTGTATGTATGTATACATGTATGTGCTTGGTGTACTTGGGATACCTGGGGAAAGGTTAAGGTAAGAAAGTAGAAGTGTAGGGAGTGAAAGTAACTGAGACCAGGATTAGAACTGGTAGACTAGAGGGGCCTGTGCTGAAGAACTGAGGCTCGGGGGTAACTTTAGGTTAACTGATCTTAAATGATTAAAAGACAATGCCCTAAGTCTAAGGGGAACAATGCCGGCACATAGGATGGGACTGGAGCCAGAGCTACAGGGGAGCTGAAAAGGTAGGTGGGGAGAGGGAAATTAGGACTAAGGAAAAGTGTGGGTGTTAAAGAGCAGCTCTGGGTGTGGGGAGCCAGAGGATGGCTCCAGGGCAGCTAGAGAAGTTGCAGGGAGTGGCAATAGGTGCTGGGAGCTGGAGAAAGGCTCCAGCTGCTGGAGAAAACTGCAGGACAGCTACGAGGAGCTGGGAAGCTGCAGGGGAGGGTGGGGGATGACTACAGAATGTTTGGGGGAAACCCGAAAACAGAGAGACAGACAGCAGAAAATCACACAAAAAGCAGCAGGAGAAACTGAAAGGTGGCAGGGCAGTAGGAAAGCAGAAGAAGGCAGCAGAAAGTCACAGGGAAAAGGCAGTAGATGGCATGGGAGGCTGAAAGGCAGCAGGAAAGCAGAGAGGCTGAGAGGTGGCAGAAAAGGGGAGACAGAATTAGGAGGAGATTGGGAAACTAGCGGGGGGGGGCTGGAGCTGAGAGAGAGAGAGAATGAGGCTGGAATTTAACATAGGGAAGGGACTGGGATTCAGTAAAACATGACCCAGCTCAGAGTTGCAAATGACAGTGGTTTTATTGAACAGGGGAGATGGTGACACAATGTCTTATTTGTTCCCTTGCACCCACACACCCCCACCCACACCCACAACAGCAGCAGGGGTTAGAGAGGCTTGGTGCAGAGGCTGAAGTCCACTGAAGTCCAGGAGGAGAGAAAGAGACAGAGAGAGAGTCCAAATTATAGGAGCAGATGTGCAGGTAATGTCTACCTACCCTAGGCTGGAAGTTGATCCTCAATGGCCAGTTGTGGTTGCCTTCAGCTTGGTGTTGTCCAGAGGGGGGTCACCAGCAGGGCCTCTGGGATAGGTGACATGAAGCTGGTCTGGTTCAGATGGAAATGGCATTCCCACTGGGTCTGTCTTCACTGCCCCTTTTTATATGGGCAGACCTTGTGTGACCCTAGTGACAGGAGGCATGCCCAGGCAAGGATCAGCCCCTGGCATACTGAGCATGTGTGCTCCATGCAGGAATGTGCAGTTTCTGGTGTTTTTAATGGTAAGAGTTGCTAGTTGTGCAGGGTCTTTTGTCTTTCAAATGCTGGGTTCTTGTTTCTGTTCCTGAGTGAGGTCCATGGTTCCTGGATGAATCAATGCAAGGTGATGGTGCAGTCATTACAGGCCATTCAGTAGAGGCCTGCTACCATTGTATTTCAATCATTCCCAATCACATTCATTCATCTGGGGACCAGTTTACATGGGAGGGATACGTGACTCATACAGTTGCGACACACAGGGGATGCCCGGGCAGAGGACACAAGTAGGAGACTTGACATATAAAATGGAAACTTGACATGACTTTGGTTCACTTACAAACACAGGCCTAAATCATACAATATCCACATGAAACAATAAAAATCAACACAAAAATTATAATAATACAATATACAACAGTAAAAATCAATACATACCTAATAATTATACAATATAAAACAGTGGCTATTCAAAACCAAAAACTTGCTACCAAAATAAAAATGTTAAAGCTTATCTTAAGTCTGAGCTCACTTATACTTATCTATAGGGAAGACAGAGGGAGAGGAAAAGTCAGAAATGGTTGGGGAAGGGGAGGGAATGCATACCAATCATATATATAAAAATATGTATTTTAAAAAGAGTGGGGGTTTTGCTACAATGGGGGCTTTTGTGCCCTCTTCCCCCTTTGATCTGCATTGAGATTACCTCCCTTTGGGCTTGGAGGATAGTCTCCTTAAGGAACAACCACTCTTCCTGGACACCTGACTCCCCTCCTCTCTGGGACCTCAGTGCCTCCCTGCCTATTCTCCTTACCTCATTGAAATCTGCCCTCCTGAAGTCCAGAGCTGCTGCCTTGCTGCAGGTCTTTGCCACCTTGCACTGGATGGTGAATTCCAGCAGGTGATGATCACTGTTGCCCAAGTGGTCGAGCACCTGCAGACCCCTCATCAGGTCATCACCCATGGCCGGGACCAGATCCAACAAGGCACCTCCCCTGGTGGGGCTGTGCACCTCCTGGGTTAGATGGAGTCCTGTATTTCTGCTAGGAACCTATGTGAGCAGTCAGACCTGGCTGACTGCTCTTCCCAGCAGATGTCTGGAAAGTTCAGGTCACCCATGGTGACCACATCCTTTGACCTAACTACCTCCGTGAGCTGACTTAAGAATTCCCAGTCTAGCTCTTCCCCTTGGTTGGGTGATCTATAGTAGACCCCCACCGCTAAGTCCCTTTCCCCTCAACCTCCTTGTATTCTAACCCAGAGCACTTCAGTGTGCCCCTCCTCTGACCCAGTGCCACTCACTGAGGATGTGTATTTCTCCCTGATGTACAGTGCGACACCCTCACCTTTCTTCCCTGTCCTATCTCTCCTGTACAGCCTATAACCGTTGATATTCACTGCTCAGTTATGTGTTGGGATAGTATGATAACCACAGAGAGAGCAATCAATGATGTCTGGAGGTGTTTGAAGAGTCATCAGAGGAGGAAAAGAATACAAGAGGAGGGATTTCTGAGTAGTAAAGCATCCCCAAGAGGGGAACCTGAGGCCACCATGGGCAGAGGGCAAACCACCATCCCACTGGAGGGATGGGCCTCAGCCCTTGCTTGACCTCCACGCTGCTGACATCTGACATTCAAGAAAGAACAACAGATTGAAGCTCACATACTGAGAAGATGTACCTTTCCTCTGTGAACCCTAGGACTGGTAGATACAGCCATGGGGGGTAGGGGAGGGATGGCTATTTTGTTTGCCTTGCCTGCATTATTCTTATCTGCTTTCACTGTGTATCAATAAAATTTTCCTGTTATCAGATGAGAAGTCATGGTTGGTCTGAGGGTTTGGGTCTGCCTGAAACAAGGCATCTGGGTCATAAATCCACCCCTGTGCTCCTGGATCAGGGCTGCACCATACTCTCTTCCCTCTCTACAGGGGCAGATTGGGCCCTGGCCATGCCTCCTTCCCTCCTGTTGGGGTCTGGCCATGCCCTCTTTACCCTCACAGTACTGGGCTATGTCCCCCCCCTTCCATCTCTACAGGGTCTTTGTCCTACGGGGCTGCATTGGGGCTGGCCTGCCCCCCACACCCTCTAGTCAGCCAGATGGTGCCTGTTGTGCCTATCTGGGTACCAAATCAGGAATGCCAGCTTCCTGGCTGGTAGATGGATCAGCAACTGTCAATTTGACCCACCAGGCAAAAAGGTTGAGCAACACTGGTTTTGAAAATAGCAGTTTACATTTTATGCACTGTGTTCTATAAACTTTTACTAGTCCATTCATTCATTAAGTTAGAGGCATCTATCTTCAAAATAATGTACTCTTGCCTGTTTTTAATGCATTTTTCATTACATCACATAACACTTCCTTTCAGATTTAGAAAATCTGAAGTATTTTCTAAATAACTGAATAGAAAATACCTATCCTGAGCAAGATTGTTTGCTATGATTTAAATTTAAGTTTTGTAAGCATAAACACCTCTTGCATGCAGCAATAAAACTGTTTTGTTAAATACCAAGCTAAAAATCACATGATTTATGATCATAATTTGTCTAACTCACTGTGTTCAAAACACAGGTTCTTCTCTGCCTGTTTATCTACAGTGCCAAAGAGAAACAAGATTTATATAAATAAGGGACAAAATATATCTTTTAGTTAATCTAACCCTGCCAGTGCAAGATTATTATTCCCCACAGTACATGTATTAGTATATTGCCACACTATATTTTAAATAAGCCAAGTGTTTGGTTTTCTGTTTTCCTTAAGGGGCTATCCCAGCCCGATGCATAACACTTACAGAGATGTTCCTATTCATGCTGTGGTGTAGTTTAATTATGTTTTATTTCACCATCTTTCCTGAATGATTATAGTCTTGAAATGTTGGTCCATCCCTTCCACCCACCACAGCTGCCTAAGTCATCACATTTTTTTCCTTCTTAATCCTAAAATCCTTTCCAGTTGTTAAAATTTAAGTTTAAAGTATAAAATACAGAACAACTGAGAAGGTTACTTGCATTTGATCTTCATGCCTATTATCCGTTAGAAGCAGTTTCGGTCACAGAAGCTGTCACAATGGGCACATTGGTTGTACCCAGTCTATGATCGCATGTCTTTAAACCATGTGATCATAGATTGGGCATGGCTTGTGCACATTTTTTGGTGCCAGGAGCTGTGCCAGTAGCTTGGTCTAAGTCAGGGTGAGGGGAGGGGCAGGCAAGATCAGGGGAGTTATTGGGTCCTTTGTGAGGGTGGGGAGGTAAAGTTACATGGAGGGGAGGATTGCACATCCTTAGATGGGAGAGAAGTAGGAAAAAACACAGCCCTGGGGTTGAGACAAATGGCTGGGCTTTTCCAGCCCCGGGGTTGTACTCCAAATATGTGCAGACATTCAGTAAATTACACCTCCTTAGGTAGATCAAGCCAGCCATTTTTCACCCAATCTACTGAAGAAAAACACTATAAATACATATACTTTTAAGAGTAAGACCAGAAAGCCACAGTTCTTGCTTTCATTATTTCATTATTATATATCCCAGTGTGATTTAACTAATTTTTGCTGATTCTCCCTCCTAAATTTACATACTCTTTGGAACATTTTCTCTGTAGGTCTTAAGCCTTCTCTTCTTTGCTACTCTTGATTTTGTTTCCTTTTTGTTTCACTGTTTCAGTTTGATTACTTTGCACTTTTACACAATATCAGTCTGTACCTGGATTAATGCATATAAAAAAACAGCAAGAGAAGGTGATATCAGAGCAGTAGCAATTGTTGGTTCTCCACCTTAATACAGTTAATGCATGGTATTTAAAATCAGATATTTAAAAAAAACAGGATCACATTTCTTTGACCAAAGGATTTTCCACTTAATAGTTAATAAGGAGAGATGTGGGGATGGGTAGGGAACATAGGATACACTATATGATTAGGCATAAATTAGATGATGAAAAACATTTTAAAGGAAATGTGTCTATAATTCTGGTTTATACAAGAATATATTATGCAATCATAGTATATCAAGTTATGATCTATAAGTTTTAAGATTGCCATTCCTCACTTGGTAGAACGTAATAAAGAGTCAAGAAAGTCTATAAAGGATTACATTTTTCTTGTGAGAATAACAAAAGCCAATTAATTCAAGGATTGTGAAGAGGAAGCTGAGCAAGTACTGTATTTCAAATTCCCCTTGTATAAAGCTTAAATATTAGAGTTATTTTTAATAAGGGTCTGATTGAATGCACTAAATTCAACAGAAGTAGAATTGATCAGACTTTTTTGCATTGAAAAATACTATTTATAAAATCTAAAATTGTGGAGTCACGTGGGTGTCAACAAAACAGTTGTCAGGAAATGTGATACAATCTTTTATCTTGATTTTAGTGGGCACTGGATCAGATTTAGATGTACTTATAAGCAGTTGCCAGGTCTACCCTGAGCCTGCTCTTTTCCAGACTGAAGAGTCCCATGGCTCTCAGCCTCTCTTCATAAGGCCTATTCTCCTGCCCTCTGATCATGTGCATGGCTCTCCTCCAAACTCTCTCAAGCTTCTCAACATCCTTTTTGAATTGCGGACCCCAGAATTGGATGCAGTACTCCAGCTGCAGCATTACCAAGGCTAAGTACAGCCGGAGGATGACATACTGAGATTTACTTGAGAAGCATCTATAGATGCAGGCCAAGGTTTTGTTTGCTTTACCAAATGTGACTTCGCATTGGTGGCTCATGTTCATCTTGTGGTCAGTCATGACCCCCAAATCTCTTTTAGCAGTGGTGCTAGCAAGCGTAGCACTGCTGAGCCTATAAGTATGTTGTGGGTCCCCCCGTCACACACACACATACCTGAGGTGAAGTACCTTATATTTATCAGTATTGAATGTCATCAGGTTTGTGTCCACCTACTTCCTAGGGTTATCAAAGTCAGCCTGGATCACTAGCCCATCCTCATCCTCTGTGGATGCTATGCTCCAAAATTTAGTGTCATCAGTGGACTTAGCCAGTGCACTTCTGATACCAACATCCACATCACTGATAAAGATGTTAAAGAGAACCAGTCCAAGAACAGAGCCTTGGGATACGCCACTGGTCATAGAGCACCATAATGATTCACTGCCATTGACCACTACATTCTGCATCCGGCCTTGGAGCCAATTTCCCAGCCATCAGACTGTGGAGTAGCCAAGGCCTCAGTTGGCAAAATTTTTCCATGAGAAGGTCATGGGACACCAGATCATAGGGTTTTTTAAAGTCCAGATATATGATGTCAATCTCTTCTCCCTTGTCCAGGTGATACATTAACTGGTCATAGAAGGAGATGAGATTGGTCAGGCAAGACCTACCCATGACAAACCCATGCTGGCTATCCCTCAGGATGTTGCCATCAGCCAGCTTATGAAGAAGAGTCTCTCGGATAATTTTCTCCAGAATCTTACCAAGGATTGAGGTCAAGCTGATTGGCCTGTAAGTCCCGGGATCTACTTTCCACGCTTTCTTGAAGATGGGTACCACATTGGCCTTCTTTCAGTCTTCAAGTACTTCACTTGAGCACCACAAGTTTTTGAATATTTTTGCCAATGGTTGGGCTATGAAACCTGCCAGCTCCTTGAGTACTCTAGGGTGTAATCTGTCAGGACCAACTGACTTGAAGTTGTCCAGCCTCTCAGTGTGATCTTTTACTAGATCAACACCGATGCTGGGTATAAATAGATCCTCACCCTGGCTGTCCCACGTCATACTAGGCAGGACAGTCCCGTTGTACTGATGAAAGACCAACGCAAAGTATGCCACTGTTTTGCTGAAACCTACATGACTCCACAATTTTAGATTTTATAAATAGTATTTTTCAGTGCAAAAAAAGTCTGATCAATTCTACTTCTGTTGAATTCAGTGCACTCAATCGGACCTTTATTAAAAATAACCCTAATACCTAGGCTTTATACAAGGGGAATTTAAAATACAGTACTTGCTCAGCTTTCTCTTCACAATCCCTTGAATTAATCAGCTTTTGTTATGCTCACAAGAAAAATATTATCCTTTATAGACTTTCTTGACTCTTTATTAGGTTCTACCAAGTGAGGAATGGCAATCTTAAGACTTATAGATCACAAATTGATAGACTGTGAAGGTAGCTGAATCAGGTAGTGAGAAGGTAGTGGGAAGGTAGTTCAATCAGTAGCCGGGCCAGCAGCAGCACGATGTGTATGGGCACACGTTGCACGCCAAGGGTCCCCTTGGAGTCTGCAGCCTCCCCCTCTAGCACCTCAGAGGCCTCCACCCAGATGGACCCCGTGGTTCTGTGCTCTTGGCTCCACTAAGCTATCTCCCTGCTGGGCTTCATCCCTCCCAGCACAGGCCCCTGCTTCCTGCGGGCAGGCTGGGGCTCATTGGGAGTCCTGGGGTCTCTTGGGGGGGGGGGTCCCTGGGCTCACAGGGGTGCAAAAGGCTTTCACCTGTATGTCTCACACCAGAGCCAGGAGATTTGATATCATCTCTTTTGAAATAAAATATTAACATAAATTTATCCTGCAACAAGGGGAAAATTTTGATTATCTATTAACAAGAACATAAATGAAATCTCAGTTTTGAGGGGAAGGGGGGCAGAAGCATGTATTATTCTAGTTAAGACCATGCTACCTTATGCCTGAAAGCAATGGAAATGAAGAATGGAAGAACTTGTTTGCTTGCTACTAGCTGTGCTTTCTCCTGATCCGATTGCTGTCTTGTCTAACACAGTCTGCATCTCAGTAGAGAGCTCCCAGCTACAGCCAACCTCAAGTGCCCTTCATGAATGCTTTTTTCAAGTATTCTCTGCATGCTCTCTCACGCTCTGAGAGGCCTTTCAGAAAACCTCAGAATCACAGAAGTTACTATATAAACTTTTTTTTCAAAATGCATTAATCATTTTCCAAATTGAATTCCAAAAATTAAAAAAAAATACATTTTCACTTATTGTTATGTAAACTAAAAATTGTTACAGGATTTTATTATACCTGATCTCTGCTTTGAGAGCTGTAACCATAAACAAGTAAGTCTTGCTCCGATCACTGAGTTTCACGTAGTATGTCATACATGCATTGTTATCTAGGCTTTATACAAGGGGAATTTAAAATACAGTACTTGTTCAACTTCATAATCCCTTGATTTAATCAGTTTTTGTTATTCACACATGAAAAATGTTATCCTTTGTATACTTTCTTGAATATTTATTAATATGATATAGTTGCTACCAAGTGAAGAATTACAAGTTTAAAACGTATAGATCATACATTGATATACTGTGATTGGACCATATAGACCTGTATAGACCAGAACTACAGACACATTTCCTTTAAAATTATTTTCATCATTATATGTATTCCTAATCATATTGTGCATCCTATATTCCCTACCCATCCCCACTTTCCTCTTTAGCATATTTGAAAAATAGAGAAGCACATAACTAGAGAACTTGGGAAAACGTAACAGAATAACATTTATCCAGATAATAACTCTAAATCAAGACAGTTTATAATAATGCTAAGTAGTTAAAAGCTCAGGGTACTCTCCTGCAGAGCTATGCTGCCATCTATTGGTGATGCAAATATATTTTAAATGTCAAGTGTTTAGGAAAGCTAAATTTCCTATGGAAAGAGCATTCTATTTTGTGTACAAGATACAAGATAAAATCTACATTGCTTCTTCAACTGCTCATAAACACCTGAGAAGACCCAGCAAATTGGAGGCAATCACATGGAAAATATATCATAATAAATGAATTTTGTTATATCTAGTTCTAGTAGTCACCATGTATGTATACATTGTTCACATATCTTTTAAATAAATATAAAAGATTAACCCAAATCATTTGTTATGGATTTGATTGGTTGTATTTTTAGAGCAGGTTATGCCAGCACAAACTTGCTTCACTATTTATATGGTGTTTAATAAATAGTAGGCACTAGATTCTATTTTCTACAATCTGTACAGTTCTAGAAACTTGATGTAAGACCCCAAGAAATAGACAGATAAACGTATGAAGTGAAGGCATGCATGAAAATAAAAAGGAAGCATCCAGGTAGTTGGCATAGTTAATTTACATGCCTGTGGCTAAGGTTTTTACTAGGTAGTTATTGAATGATCAGGGAAACAATACAAAGTTGTACTTTTAAATTAATTAATCTTCATGCAAAACTGCACAGAAAATGGCACAATTGAATATTATTCATGATACACAAATTCCATGAACTATGGTTAGTGCCTGATACTGGCTGCAGTTTCCTCTATTGTAAGCTGAACAAAGTGGACTGGGATGTGTTAAATTAATTATGGCAAAGACAGAAGGAGAGAGAGAGAGAGAGAATGAACATTTTGTAAAAAAATTGATAACTTTAAAGGTCCCTGTCCCATTTTTGTCTATAGGAATAGGAACAGCATATGGCAAAAGAGCACCCAGAACACTTGCAAATAGTGGAGGATATATGCTAAAAATACCTTCATTCCCCATAACACTGACAAGTTTTTAAAATCTGATTTGGGAAAAAGAAATAAAAGTTAAAGCATTATTTAAAATAAAAGGCATTTGTTCTTATTTGCTAAATAATTCTAAAAAAATCCAAAAAGTATTATTTTCATTACAAACAGTTTGTTTGGTAAAATATTATTCATACTGCATATCACAGTACATTAGAGAAGGGCCAGTACAATAATCTGAATCTCAAATTGTGGCTAAAAATATGGTGATTTTTGTTTGATCTTTAATTTGAATTGGAAAAGGATTCTGGGTTGACATTGAGTTTATATTGACATTTTATAAGTAGATTACTTGGAAATATTTTAGGTATATATAAAGAGCTTGGACCTGGAGTTTCAAGAGTTCCTAATCTGAATGGTAGTTCCTGACACTAAGCCTTTTTTCAAAAGCTGGTCACTTCATTTCATGAAAATCTCATTCCACTTGAGGGCACTGAATGATTTTGAAAATCTGATGTGGCATATTCAACAGAATGGATGGAAGTGGAAAATAATACCTGTTATATCTTTGTGACTCCACAGAGGTAGGGGTAAGAACAGCATAGGGAAGAGAGAACAGGACAAAGCAACATGACTGATGGCTTTGATTCTGAACAGGGACCCAAACTGAAAGCAAACATGGTCCCTGAGGAAATTTACAGTAGTTACAATATTTTAAGAAACAGTACCACATATAGGGTGCAGAGAGAAGTGCAGTTCCCCGGGAACGCTTTGCAGGAAGCATTCTGAGTTGCATGGATCCCCTGGAACAAACAGAAGTTCACTGTTGGTTCCAGGGGGGAGGGGGATTTAGCTGCTGGCTGCAGCCTGAAACCTGTTTCCTCTGGCAAGTGCCCCTGCTCCTGCCAGGCTGCAAAGTTTGCATAATGGGAGGGGAGAAAGGAAGCAGAGGGAGCTCATTCTAGGGGTTCTACCACCAGTGTTGGAGGGTGAGTTGGGTGAACTGTAGCCCCCCTTACCTCAGAGGAGGGGGGTGGACTCCAATATACCCACCCCACCCTCCAGTGGGGGAGTGAAAAAACCCAGAATGAACATTTCCTGCTCCCTTTCCCTCTCCCATTCTGAAAACAGCGTGAGGCTGGCAGGCAGCGAAGACACAAGTTACAGAAGATGCTCAGTTGTGAAACGTCTTCATCTGACCCCTCATGCAATGAGGGTTTAGATTTTCACCTGACCAGCCATTTTTTAAAGCTGTTTGCAACTGTGAGCTTGTGTTTCCTCATGGTTATAGACTGCTTTCTGTGGCTAGATCAGATGAAAATTGTCACTTTTTTTCTGTACCCATAATGGTTAACTAACAATATATCACACTATCAAAAAATTATCTCTACAAAATACACTGACTCAAAAACCTAGAGTAAAATGTTGCTGTGGGTCAGAACTCAAGTCCATTCATAAAAGCAGCATGCAGAAATACACAAAGACCAAAGTCTGTTCTATCTGTTAGCAATCCAAGAGCTATTTTATTTCACTCTGCTCAAATTCTTGGAAAACCTGATGTGATATACCTTTATCTTAGGATGCAGTCACAAAAAGCATCAGAGAAATGGAGGACCCACAGACTTTTTGTGCTAGCATTTTTCAAGGCCTTGAACAGGATGAAATAGCATCACATTTAGGCAGAATAGGATGTGGTACATGTTGTCGGTCTATGTTGCACTTATTCTAACAAGCATTTGAAGTATTTTATTCCAAATTTCAATATCTTAAATAGATAACTGCTATTTTTTGATAAAAAGCAGAAGCAAATGCTAGAGATGGGAAGGAGAAAGTCTGATACACACTCAAATCAAATAGTGATGAATGCATAAGTCCCCATATAACCTCCCAGTCTACTAGCATATTTTCTTCCTCATTATAGCTGATAATCCATGCACAAAATGATCATTGGTGTAATCCTATCAGCTTCCTTATGTCCAACAGATTCTAGTGAACTCACAGTCCAGATGACAATAATTAGAAAAATAAGGAGGAAATGAAAAAAAATCCACGTCACTATTAAATGAGATTTTGGTAAAATAAGATATTTTCTCAACCTTGTGAAGGAAAGGCTCTTTAAAAAGCCATTTTTTGCCCTTTGAATGTGCATATTGCAATTTTTATTACAAAGCAAGACATGGGGATCTTATTTGATACACTTCATTGTATTTTATATTAAAATTCAGGAATTCTAAGCCTTTTTAATGCATAGAAATGTGAAACAATTTATATCTTCTCCTTTAGTAATCAGCCATGTTATTGTCTGTTACCCTTAGCTGTATCTAATGTTAGAAATAATACTCTTCTCAATCTACCACGAGAACCAAACCAGCAGTCCTTTCTCAGAACTCTCCCACTGACAAGAATGCCTAGAGATTACTACACGTGGTATCAGAAGATCATCTCCCATCTCTACCATTTGCCATGAAGGAAAATTCTTGTCATGATCTCAATGGCTTTAGGCAAGTTTTTGAAATATTAACATCATTTGTTAATGACTTCTATGGGAGTTTTGCTTGAATTAAAACCAATAGATCAGGCTGTTGATTTTCATGCAGACTTTTTAATTCAGTTCAGTTTTCAACTGAAATGAACTTGCTGAACTCAGCCTTTCCCCTAAGGGATACTTACTGATATCACAGTAACATCTGGCATGACATGGCATGATTTCTCTAAGAGATCTTTTTTTTTTCTTCTTTAAATAGAATCAGGACTGTAGTAAAAAAATTCTTCAGGTCACAATTGAAGCACACTGGCTAGCAATATGTAGAAATATGTACAGGCTAAAATAAGCAAGGATCATCAGTCTTTTATTAATTAGACATGCATACATAGATAATTGGTTATCCTTCAAAAAAAGTGAGGCAAAACAAAAATATGGGAACATACTGCTATCATACATTTTGGATAATTATTCAGAGAAAATATGTATATATCTTTTGAAGAAATATAATGTACCCCAACTGACATTAAAATCTGTTTTTTCCCAAACCTACAGTTGAGACACAGAGACACTTTTCAACAACACCTAAAGAAAGGTAAACCTCAGTTGAAATCTCACAGATATTGAGAAAATGTGTTATACCTAAGAAATGTACAGACTTATTCTTTGTGTTATATAAAGCAATTTTAAATAGCCATATAGAAGAAAAAACATTATTTACAACAAAGTGGACTAGTGGCAGCAAATCAGAAATTAGTGCTGAAGAATGGGAAATCATCTAGAACAATGGTCCTCACACATCTATCTTCCTGATAATAAAGGAAAATTACTTTAAAATAATTACATACCAATGGTATCTCAGCCCATTTAAAATCAAATATATTTATGATACAGGAACAGGGAAATGATGGAAGAAGTGCTGTCATTTGAGAGAATTATACTACATAGTATACTTGCATGCATTAAATTGTTCTGGAAGAAGTCTGACAACACATCAAGGGAAATAATAGGATAATTAACTACTAGATAGCCTCTTAGGTCTCACACTGGCACATGCACTTGCAGGAGCTTAAATAGGAGCGGCACAAATTTGAGTCAGGGATTTTTGCCTCGGGGCACATGACTGGACGTGCACTTTGGTATGGGGCAAGTTGTGGCACTTGGGGCAAAATAACCCTGCCTGGCTCCTCCCAGATCTGAAGCCAGGGGAAGTTAGAGCCTGGGGCCAGCACCCTGGTGAGCAGCTCAGGGCTACTTTCCCTCAGGAGCTTCTGAAACCCAGCCAGTTGGTATCTGGTGACACTATACCTTGCGGCAGCTGGACTGCTGAAGCAGCCCTGACCTAGGGTGGCCCCTGCACCCTCTACCCACTGCAGCAGTCTGGCAGTGGGGGCTGTTGCCTGGCTGTGACCTGCAACAGCATCCACCCCCTTGGACCTGCAGCCCCATGACTGCATGCCTACCAGAACCCGCTTTGCCATCTGGGCAGCCATAATCCAGAAGATGTGCTCCTTGCAGTGGCCTGCTTTGAACTGTCCAAACGTGTCCTCTTGTCCCCAAATGGCCAATAGGTCAGCCAACTCATGTGCCCTCCAGCTGGGTCCCCATTGCTGGCTGGGTCTTGCCAACAGTGATCCTGATGTTCCTTGTTTACAAATTGCAGTATTTCTAAGAACACCAAAATCTCTCATTAAAATACCCAAAATAGTGTTCTTTCACTATTAAAATGAAATGCCACTATATATACAGAGATCAGTTGGGCAATGTTTTATTGATATTTTTACAAGTTTAAAGCAATTTGGAAGCCTACCAGTGTCTTTACCATAATAAAATGAATTCTAAATATATATACAGTTTGGTGTTGACTTTTGGGTTTTTTGTCTTAGAAAAATAAGATCTGACCCTACTCCCTTTGCTCACCAGGATGTGTAGTGCTGAGCAGCACTGATATGTCAGTGCCCTGCCCCTGCCCCTCACTCCTGACCCACGGGGCCAGGTATGTGGGCAAGTGGTTTGTGGGTGTGGCTTGGGGTGTGGTGTTTGTGGGTAGATTGTAGTAGGACTGCGGGTCTGCTGTATGGGGGGGACTACTTAGAAGGGGTGGGTCCCCTGATCCCCACAGGGTGCAGCCCCCCTACACATATCACTGACTGCCCTTCCCACAGGGGCTACAGCTCGCCCCCCCCCCACCAGAGCCTACTGCAGGGCCCACAGCTCACCCACAACAGCAGTGACCATCAGGGTGAAAGGGGCCACCTGGCACAGCCCCTCCATGCAGTGTGGGGCAGTAGGGCTTGGCCCTGGCACTGCCTCCACATCACGTAGGCTCTGCCTAGCCTTGTGCCAAGTGCCTTTGGGCAGCCCTGGGCCACTTAGGCCATCACCTGGGGCCCTGCGCTGCTGTCGTGCCAGGCCAGGTCCTGTATGCATGGAACCAGCCTGGCCCGGTGGTGTGTGGGGCACATGTATGCAGGACCTGGCCCAGTGCAAAAGGCAATTTCTGCAAGTGGCACAGGGTCCTGGGTGGCAGCCTGAGTGGCCCAGAGCTGCCTGAAGGCACATGGTGTCATGCTGAGCTGGGTCAGGCCCACATGATTTGCTACAAGCACTGCTGGGAGCCAGATGACTGGGGCTGAGCCACACTGCCATGTGCCACAGAGGTGCTTCACCAGGAGGGCCCTGAGCACCCCGATGGGCTGCTGCTGTAGGGGGGAAGGCCCCCATACCCTCACAGCCCCCCCACCGCTTCCCTGCTTCAGTCCCCGCCAAACCCCACTTACCTGGGATAGAGCTGAGGTCCATGCAGGCTGCATCACTCCAGGCTGCCCCACACGTGGAGGCAGCGTGCTTCAGCAATGGGGCAAGGGGCAGCCATACAAACACTCTGGATGGCTACCAGAACATCTCTTTGGAGGACCTGAGCCTTCAGTTGCCTCAGGGCATGGTCCTGTACTGTGCCCTGCCCTGCATCCCCCTACCCTGCCCCCTTCATGTTATATTTTGATCCCTGGATATCCAGGTATCAAATTTTGATCCCCTCACTGCAAATATGCAGCATGGGGAACATTTTTTTGTTCCCAGCATGCCTCTTGCCACATCTCAAACTGCTTTGAGACGTGACAAAAGGCATGTGCGGGCTTGTCTGGATGTGCCTTTAGTGTTCTTGGTGAACTTCCTGATAATTGCAATTTGAGGGCCCCTCTACACATACAGGTAAAAGTGCAGTGGGATCTAATGCATGATCCACACAATGGTCTGCCATACCACATGTGCATAGCAATAGGGGCAACTGTGGGATTATGCATTCGTTGCCACTGTGCCTTAATTGGTGGTTCAAGGAAAGCCTGGGATCATGACTGGTGATATAGGGACAATCTGGGATCATGACTGATGGTGCAGGGGCCGCCTACAGCTGGTGGGGCTTGGCAGGGCTTGCAGCAAGGGCAATGTTCCCTGAGCTGCCCCAATATGAGGTCTTCAGCACCAGGGACACTACCTCCACTGTGAGCATCATTAGCTATGGAGCTTGCAGGGGGGGAAGAATCCTCCCTGCTGGCACTGCTGCAAGCCTTATCACCTACCGGGGTGGCAGCAGGTGATGCACCCCCATAGCTGGAACCACCTCAGTTGGCCCCTCAGACACAAGGGAGCACTTGGTCACACATCCAATCACAGGCATGATAAGAGAAATGTAAAAAGTTATTTGTTGTGGAATGACTTTATAGCTTATTGCTCATGTTATCAAACCATTAATTGGCTGAACATGCATCTGGGGCATAACTTAAGGTATGATTACCTGGTAAATCACACTTAAATAATAATGTGTACAGGGGGCTTAAGTATCATAGGGAATTGACTACTCACCTTCTGGTGGCTGCAAAAATTGCAGGTGTAAAGGCCTGGAAGAAAAGTAACACCCCCAGAATCACTGCCTGGTTTTAGAAAAAGGTTGTGAAATTTTATTCATTAAAAAGTCCCATCAAGCCAGTTAAGGCAATACAGTGCTTACTTGGAAAACCAGAGGACATTTTTGGAATTTTCTTTAAAAAAAAATCCCCCCCCCCAATGTTTCCTGCCTCCAAACCAGAAATTTAAGATACTATTCTTGAATATTGAAGTGCAAGTTCTACGAGTTAACACCTGGGAATGCATTTGGAATTACTTTGAGGCTGAGGTTTGGGGGTAGAGATGAGCCCAGTATAGTAGGATTTATAGTGTGTGGAACTGTGGGCAGGAGGAGGGAGTGAATTATATAAAGATGAAGAAACACAAAAGATTAACATTGATGGAGGCGCTAGAAAGCTTTCTGGGACTGGGGAGAAGAAAGGAGTACAAGGTTTCTGTGGATGTTGATATGGATTGTGATAGCTCTGTTCACAGGAGATTGGCATCTGTCTCTGCATAGATTTTTAGAGATTAAATGGGTCTTTGAATTTTTGGATCTGTTATTTTATAAGTTATATTAATTAATAAACAACATTTAAAAAAAAGCAGAGGCAAATGCTAGAGGTGGGAAAAGCAATCCTGAACTCAGCAAATAAACTGGCAGAGACTAAAAGGCCAAGGCTTCAGGTCCATCTATGGAAGATAAAATGCTGGTCATTGCAAATGTTACCAGCGTGTATCTTTAAAGGGAGAGCAAGTGGCATTTTATTCCAAAAACTTTCAAGATAATAGATCAAACAGGTATATTCTCAAAGCTATGTATGGGGATTAAGCCAGCCACCGAGCTTTGAAAAGGTACTTCTCCCTAACCAATTCTATTTCTGATGAACTAGATTTTATTTTTTTCCTTGCCTGGTTTAATGTCTTTCTTCTTCCCAGTGCTGCATCCCCCCCGCTTTTTTTTTTAAATTTGTAGTCTCTTTCTGTCCTTCTCTGCACCCTATCACCAGTTTGGAGTTAGTTGCTCTTTTTTCCATTGCCTCTCTCAGCTCTTCCTTTAAACTACCTATGGACAGCCATACTGCACTTCCTGAATTGACTGTGTTAAAAAAACACAAAAAACCCTCTCCTCTAGATTAACGTTTAAAAAAACTAGGTCCAGCAGTTGAAGGCAAAAGAAAATCCCTCTGAAAAGGTCAAGTATTTCAAAACAAGTTCAGCTTTAGTGACTTGTATAGGTCCTGTGTGGTGGCTCCAGCTTGTTGTTGTATTACAAATAGCTGGTGCAGTCCTTCAAAAAGGATTATAATAATTGACTGTGGTATAATACTCCACTAGAATAAAAATAATACATTAGGATCATGTTTTAGCAACTCTTTTAGCAAGCCCTGTAAGTCTTTAACTGCAGACAACTTCATGCTAACTTGGCTGCCTTATCAGATTTAGGTCTTTAATTTCTCCCCATAAACCTAGTAAAGAATATTCATTAAAGTAGCACATTTTTTTCAGAATTTTTGCCTATTCCTTAATATTTTCATGTTAATTACCACATTTAGAAAGTCAATAAAGTCACCAGAGGAGAATTTAATTAAATACAATGCAATTATGCAAGAATTATGCTGCCTACAAACTCATCGGGGGCAGGGGGAAAACACAAAATAGGGGACACAATGTTTACCAGGGTAACTAGAAATAACAGCCACAAACTGGAAGAGAGCAAATTCAGGTTGGACATAAGGAAAAAATTCTTTACAGTGAGAGTTGCCAAAATGTGGAGTAAGGTTCCAAGGGAGGTGGTGTTGTCCCCTTCCTCGGAGGTATTTAAAAGGAGATTGGACAGACACCTGGCTGGAGTCATCTGACCCCAGCACTCATTCCTGCCCAGGGCTGGGGGTCGGGCTTGATGATCTAATAGGTCCCTTCTAACCCAACTTCTACGGAACTATGAATTAGACCAGTAAGATCCTCCCCTCCCCCCACCTTTGAAATTATTTTCAATGGAAGATAGAAGTTTAGGGGGGGGGTTGTGAGGAGGGGGTGGGGGAGAGGAGAAGGAAGGGTAAAAAGCACCATTTATGGAGAGGTATGATTTTTGTATAAGAAAAACTAAATATTCTAGCCATAAACTGACAGTTTTTAGCAAAATACATTCCATGGTGCGTCTTTGGGATTTTTGTTCAGTTACCTTGTGTCTCCGTTCACTTCCATTGATTAGTTTCCCCAGCTAGACTACTTTGTTTATTCTTATTTGGAGCTACTCTGTTCAAACAAAGAATACTTGTTTCATAAAATATATTATTAAAATAATGTTACCCTGAAAGCATGTTTCTTACAACAATCAGCTTTATTTTTTCAACATTTTTTGTAAATGAAAAGAGAATTCAAACACCTGGGTGAGTCTCATCCCTGCACAGAATCCCATTGGAAGCAATGTGTTACCATCGAGTGGAAAGTTTCTTTCTGTGTAGATCCAACTGCAGAATTGGACCATAGGAAAGTAGACCTGGAAGGGACCTCAAGGTCATGTACTCCAGCCCCCAAGACTAGAGCATGTGGTGGTAATGTTGAAAGGGTATTTAACAAAAAACATTTAGAGATCACCAACTTCTCCATAAAACTGCAGTTTTGTGCTCTTTAGCCTATGCAAAAGTTTGGGATAAATTTCCAAAGCTAAATATTATTTTAGGGAAAACTAAGAAATACTTAAAAAAAACAAAAACAAAAAAAAATGGCTATGGTGGACTATTCAGCTTCCATTCTCCATCAGTAGCTATTCCTAAGTTTAAGTAGTTTTATTCTGAAACACGGGGGGTACACCTACATGCACCTCCTATTGACTAATTAGCTCCACAGTAAAGTGTCACCATCTATGCATGTACCTGTATTAGGACACAGTAAATTAATTAACTTCATCATACGATAGCCCGGGACAGTAATTTACACTGCCACAATGGATATGTAGATGGTGACCAGAGTTGGCTGGGGCTGGAGGATGCTACAGTGCTGGGCTGCCTGTTGGCTAGCCCCATACTGTAGCACCCTCATGCTCCAACTAACCCCTCCACCACTTGACACCACTGCCCAGAATCCAGGGCTGACCCCCAACCTTGGAGCTGCTCCATCCCAGCTCAGATTGCTGTAATCCTGGGCACACATGTAAACTCTGTGCCTGGCAGCAGCTGACTTCAGCACAAACTGCTCCAGATTTTTTTTGAATTGGCGTAATTGCACCTGTAGGTGCACCCAGGAGGGATAAGAACTGCAAGACTACTACAAGACTTTATAGCTTTCTGAAAAAATCAAGAGAGATAGATTATATATACAGACAATAGAAGGAATGGCATGTCACCGAGGAAATATACAAGAGAGGAACAGAAACACACAGGGACAAAATCTTTGCAAACTCTGAATGCCAAGTGTGGTCCCAAAGGAATGAAGAAGACTGCATATTAATAGCAGCTATCTTTAAAGGAGAACCCAAGGAATTACAGACCAGTTTTCAATACCTGGGGATTTATTAAACCAAATTATGAAAGTCAAATTTTAAATACTTAGAGGGAGAAGAGGTGGTCTCTAGAAGCCAACATGGAATTTTTAATAAATCATCCCAAACCAATTTGATTCCATTCTTCAAGAGAGTAATTGGTTTATTGGTTGAGAGGAATGCAGCAGAGTAAACATACATGGACTTTATTAAGGCTTTTCACGCAGTTCCACAAGTCATTCTCAAAAGTAACTTAAAGAAGCTTAGGTTAGGTATGGATACCTAATTGATTGAATAACCATAAGCAAGAGTACTGAAGGTCTCAAGAGGGGTACTACCTGGATCTGTTCTGGTCCATGCTTGGTTTATCATTTTACTAATGAGTCAGATGCAAATTTGATACAAGACTGGAAGGAATTACAAACACTTTGGAAGATAAAATTCAAATTCAAAGGGATTTTGGTCAGTTGAAAACTGGGCTATGAAGAAAATTCAACAAGGACAAATGTAGCATGCTACACTTAAAAGACAAACCAAATTCAAAGACAGAATAAGGGAGAGCAGATGTAGCAGAAGTATTGCCAAGAACATGGTTTATCATGTTGACACAGTAATGTGATACTGTTGCAAGAACAGCAAATGCAATTTTAGGTTGTATTAAAAATGTTTGTATGCCAAACATGGGAGGTAATAATAGCATTCTCCTCAGCACTGGTTAGGCCTCTGTGGAGTGCTATATCTGGTCTGGGCAAAGCATTTTAAATAGGATGCAAACAAAAAATGGAAAGGATCCAGAAGTCAATAATAAAGACAAAAGGTTTGGAATACAAGCCATGTGAGGAAAGATTGAAGGGACCAAGTATTTTCAATTTTGCAGAAGATCAAATGGGACATGATAACTTTTCAATATTTGAAGACTGCTATCATAAAGAATGGGGCGGGGGGAAGGAGGACACAAAAACCTCTCTCACCACAGAGGTCAGAAAAGGAGACTATAGGTTTAAACTACAGTGAAGCAGGCTTAGATCAAATCTCAAGAAAAACTTAATAGTAAGAACAGTAGCACAGTAGAACAAAGTAGCTAGGAAAATTGTGAAATCTATTTCATTGGAGGCTTTCAAGAGACAGAATAGGCATTTAACTGGGATTGTTAGGAACAGAAAAGCTTGCAACCATGTAGGGAATTCAGTTAAATGGCCCTTAAGATCCCTTCCAATATTATGACTATTCATCCCTCCTTTCTTATGTCATGTTCCTTGATTGAATATTTGTTAGGAATTCCTTCTTTGTTTTTGCTTTCATTTTCTTTTTTTCTTTTTTGCACAGTCTACTTCATTATAAAATTGCCTAAAATATCAGAAAACCATTATGGTATTCATTTATTTTTTAGTCTGAAGGTTCAACAATAATATTATTACCTTAAAATGTAGGAGTTCCTAGCAAAAGATACTTTTATCATGGTTTAACAGTTTCATTTTCTGAGGTAAACCTAGAATTTTTTATTATTATTTCTATAGCACTTTCTACAGTAGAAATGCATTAGTCCAATATATTTCTGTCTGAAGTAGGCTAATTTCCTTTGTGTATTTTGCTCAAAACATTACTATAAACAAACCCTTAAAATGAATAACATTGTGGTCCATATTTTTTTGAGGAAGTGTACAGAAGGTGACACGGTCAGAGATGGTAACCTAATTTTTGCCCACATAGCAGACGCAGCTTATTTTTTTCAACAAAGATGACAATGATGTTTGCTGCATCACTTTACCCAAGGTAGCAGGACCATCTTTTATTGGTCTGCACAGTTTGCTCACCCGGTCTGCTCACACCATTACCTCTGTGCTGACATTTCTTCTTCAGACATTTATTTTTCTATCTACTACACTACTATACTATTATTACTATCACTACTACTACTACAGTAAAATCTTTGCTATCCAGCATGAGTGGGGTAAGTGGGGGGTGCCAGTTATCTAAAAATTCTGGTTATCTGCAAGTTATATGGGCCCCAGCCCTCAGCAGCACCCTGCCCTGCCCCATGCGGATCCCCTTCCCCACAGACTCCCAGCAGCTCCTGTACTGGCAGCATCGCTAACTAACGTAAGCACCAGAAATACTTGATGCGTGTAACAGGGGGCTTAAGCTGAGCTCCTGTTACTATGGGTGAAACTAAGGGTGAAATCAGAACACAGGGGAACAGGGGAAGGAAGACACATACACCAGGGATAGATAAGGGGATAATGAACACAGCTAGACATAAAAAGAAGGGTGAGGCACCAGGCATTGCCCTTGGGGAACTGGAAGGAAGAAGAGAAAGAAGACACGGTTCTCGGCAAGGTTACCTGGAATTAGAAGGAGACCGCCAACAGATATGCGAAAAGACAGCCCCGGTTTGTAAAATGTGAAGGAAGCCCCTACCTCAGGGATAAGCCACTGGAGATCGGCCAGAAAGACCTCGGGGAGGTGGGAAGTGTGATTTCTGGTCACTCCAACTCCTGGGACGGCACTGGGCAATAGAAGCAGTGTAGAACTGCCGTGGTCGGAGGGGGAAAAGAGCGGCAAAGGAACTCCACCCAGGACTAGCACTAGCCAGAGGTGACTGGCACAACTGGAGCAGTGGGAAACCCCACGTCAAACAGCTGAGCAGCTGGGAGGCTGCAATCTCTCTGAGCAGGGATCCAGCCGCTTCACGCTAATGAGTTAATTAGCGTGAACAAATAGTTTGCAACATTGTTATATAAAACCAGCACCTATAAAGCTTCCCACTGGGTGGTTTGGTGTCCTTTACACTCACCTTAAGGTTTAACATCAGGTTTATTTCCATCTTCTTAATTATGGCAGGCAAATCTTTGAGGAAGGAGGAGGTGGATAGCAGATACACTCCCATAATGTGCATGCTGAATAGACTTGGCAAAGATTCTGGCCGCTAAAGTGAGGATTTGTATTGGGGGATGTTGGAAATTCTGGTTAATAGAGTATTCCAGTTAAAATGCCAGTTAACACAGCTTTACTGTACTATTAACCGAAGCCTTTTCATCAGGTACATGTTAAACTCTGCCGCTGACCAGAACCCAAGGTAAAACACAGACCTCATTCTTAGGAAATTTATAATCTAAGAATAATCCCTTCAGCAGTAAACATAATAGGGACATCTGCTCAATTCAACTGCACTAATATCACCAGTTCACTTCCAGTAAGACTATAACACAGTCTGTAAATGATAATGAGGTTTGGCTGCTAAAAACTTGGACTGGGTTTAAAACACTGACCCAGGGTGAAAAGTCTTTGTCTCTAATTACCAATCTTCTGTGACTGCTGGGGTTTTTCCATTCAGTTACTTCAGTACTTCAGTCATAGGAAAATGTCATATGTCAAGAATTACTGGCCTGGACTGTCACCTTTTCATCTGATGCAATTTCCTATACATAGCAGCACTCATGCAATAGATTTAATGTGCCATGCATCCCCATGGATATCAGTTGCAGAGCCTCATGCTATGCAAGTGCTAGGCATTTTTATTATGTTTTATGTAAATTAAGGTGTGCTTTAAATTAAAAACACACACACTTCTGAGTATAGAAGTGAAAGGTCAGCACTGCTGAACCTAACTCAAGAAGCATTAAAAAGTTTCAGTGTTCAACAAATATAATGAATATCATCACTTTCTTTTAACACTTACATCTAGGCAGAGGTTAAAAAAAAAGAGAGACCTCTGAAGTGGTACAAATTCCTGTCCTTTACTAAGTGATCTTCTTCTCATGGCTTGGGAAAGCCTTAATCTCCTAAAGAACTCTCTTCCTCTGGTTGATGAAATGAGGTTGAACCAAGCAAGTAATATAAAACAGAGGGACTGAAGGAACTGATTTCTGACTGAGGAAGATTTAGTATTTCATCTCTTTCCTGTAAATGGATGGAGTGCTTTTCCAGCTTGGATTCCAAAGCTGATTTGTCTCCTTTCCCCAAAAAGGGGGTGGAGTTGCTATCCTACTGGTCATCTTTGCCCTCACCTCCAAAAGGTTGAACATATACATCTTCCCCAGATATTTCTTCCATCTTTCCCCTTTCTTTTATTTCATTAGAAAAAGACCCATGAATCATGCATGAGAATTTGGCACCAAAAAAATTGTTCATTTGAAATATCCTACAATTTACATGGAATTGTGCCAAGTATTTAAAAGAATTTCTGAGGAATTAGAATCATAGGAAATTAGGTTGGAAGGGACCTCAGGAGGCCATCTAGTCCAACCCCCTGCTCAAAGTAGGACCATCCCCAATTAAATTATTCCAGCCAGAGCTTTATCTAGCCTGGTCTTAAAACCCTCCAAGAATGGAGAGTCCACAACCTCTCTAGGTCAGTGTTTCTCAAGCAGTGGGACTCAAAGGTCACATAGGTGGGACTTCAACTCATTGTCTGACTGAAAACATCAAAGTTGCTTGCACTTCAAATAGATGAATCAACAGATATCTCTAACACTGGGGATTTTTGTTTTTTTTAATCATGGTGGGACCAGAGATTTTTGATAAAATGGTTGGTGGAACATAACATGGAAAAGGTTGAGAATTGCTGCTCTAGGTAACTTGTTCCGTTCCCTCACCACCCTCCTAGTGAGAAAGTTTCTTCCCAATATCCAACCTAAACTTCCCTTTGCTGCAACTTGAGACTATTGTTCTGTCATCTGTCACCATTGAGAACAGTCTAGCTCAAATAAGTCACCTCAAATCACCTTTTAAGGTTATTTTTACATGAATAAATATGTACAAATAATATTGTGTAACAATGGCACTGACATAAAAGGAGGGTAAGGAACCCAGTGCATGTGCCCATATCCAATTCCATTCAATATGTGGTAAACTGGTCCCATTTAAACAAAATGCACTGTAATTCAGGCAAATACAAAACTACGCATCTGGGAACAAAGAATTCAGGCCACAGGGAAACAGTGATCCTTTAGCAGATCAAACTGGACCTGCTCCTGTTGTGGCAGGAGTGCTAATACAATCCTTGGATTGTATTAGTTAATTTTACCTCCACGTACATCACTGTACTAAAAGTGATACTAAAAAAGTATGTCTACTTGTGGTCCCACATATTTAAAAAGATGTTGAAAACTTGAACAGGAAACAGGGGGGAAAAAAGGCCAGAAATCTTATTCAAATGCTAAAGAAAATACCTTACTATGAGAAACAGAAAAAGATCAATCTGTGCTTATCAAAGAGATTGAAAGGTGATTTGATTACAGCATATAAGAACCTTCACAGGAAAAAAAGTCATAGTACTAAATTGCTCTTTAAATGTAGCAAAGAAACATATAACATTAACTAATGCCTGGACATTAAGGCCAGACTGTTTCAAGTTAGAAATAAAGTTTAAATATGTAACAGTATCGATGATTAAACATTGCAAACAATAAAATCACTCTCCATTTCTTGATGTCTTCAAGTTAATAATGCCTTTTCTAGAAGTTATCCTTTACTCAGACAAGTTATTTATGTCATGTAAGGCTAATTAGATGAAATTCTATGACTTTTGCTATCTATAAGATAAAACTATAATCAGGGGTGTCAATCTCATGGCTCATGGGCTGGACCTGACCCACAGAGCCTCTTAATCCAGCCTCCCAGGCTACCAGTAGACACTGGAAATTGGGGGACATGTCCTACCACAGAATCTGAATCCCTTTGGCCCTCCTGGGTGTGATCACCAGCAGTGAGCTTTGTTCTCCAGCATTGCCCCTGGACTCACCACTGACTCTGCTGGACCCCTTAACATTGCCATGGTGGCCCCTGCGCCAGTCCTCATGCCCCTGGCTGAATCCAGCCCATAAGAAACCCTGTGGTCTTTATCTAACCTAGGCTCCCAGGTCAGTTTGATACCCCTATTCTATCTGATCAAATGGTCTCGACTTTCCTAACAGTTTAAAGATCACCAGGATCTGAGGGAACATCTGTCACCATAGCGCCCCAAGGGATGACAAGATCAAACGGTCACAAACTCTGCCACGACTGATTCAGACTGGACATAAGGAAGAACTTTTTTACCGTCCAAGCCCCCAAGGTTTGGAACAGATTGCCGCTGGAGGTGGTTCAAGCACCCATTTTGAATGCCTTCAGGACATTTGGATGTTTATCTTGCTGGGATCCTACGATCCCTGCTGACTTCCTGTCTTTGGGGCAGGGAGCTGGACTTGATCCTTTGCGGTCCCTTCCAACCTGAATGTATATGAAATCTATGAAATCAAACTTTTTTTCATCCTAAAAGATCCTCAAAATTGTCAACAAATCTCTCTGAGCAGACAGAAAAAAAATGAAGCCATTTAAAGTGATAAGAAAGAAACAATACAAGGTTTACTGTCCCTAGTGAACCAGAAAAGAGCTTGTATTAAGAATACAACATGCAGATTGCACATATATATATACATTTTGAATTGCAAAGTAAGCATGAGTGTAAAAAGAGAGAATATAATAGATTCAGTGCTTTTGTTTTCTATAGAATAGATTTTAAAAATTACAACCCCCCACCACCTCCAACCCCTCCCCCCACTAGAGTTTCTTAATCAGTGGACCTTAAGAAAGATTTCAGATTTCCATCAAACTAAGTTCATTGTAAGGCCTCTTGCATGGCAGCCAGGTAAATAGGTCAGCAACATTCAACCCCCTGGGTCAGGGCCAGCTGAGGCACATCCCAAAGGTTGGTTCTATGGCTGCTTTCAAGGAGCTCATGCAGCATTTGGCCTCTACTGCACAACAATATGGCTTGAGTCTGTGAGTAATTCTTACCCATATAACTTTCCTGGCACCTGCTCCAGTATCTCTGCCTATGTACCCAGTCCCTGAACCTCAGAACCCCAGTTTTGACCCCAGCTTGCTTCCTGAAATCCAATTCTGGTAACTCTGCTGGCTCAGTGCGTGAACCCCAGTTTCATTTCAGCTTACCCCTTAACAACAGATGCTGGTAATGCCACCCCCTGCATCTAATCACTAGGCCTAACAACTCTGTGGACACTGATACTTATTTAGTTGTTATTAACAGTGCTTGAAAATTTCATCTCAAATGAATCACTGAAAGTGGGCTTTATGTTGCAATGTTAGTTTTCTTTGTACTCAACTGATTTGGTGGCACCAAAGTTCAGCCACTCTTACTCATCTCTCTTTCCAAAAATTTTAAGAAGCTTCAACGGGATTACACATTAACTAACAGGGTAACACTGCCAGTCTCTTGAATATTAAGCATCATCTTGAGGTTAAGAACTCTTGATTAATAATCATCTTGTTATTTTAGAGATAAAAAGGAACAGATATGTTTTCAAATGGACATTAATAATCACTTTCTCATTAATGCAGCTAAAGGGTATTTCTTGTCAAATCACTTTCATACACATCTCCTGAGGTTTTTCCCCCTCTGTGTCAACTCCAAGTTATTTTAAAATGGGACTTTCATACATCTTTTAGCTTCATACAGATTTGAAACTGTGGTCAAAGAGTAAAATGCATTTTTTAAAAAACCTCAGCAGCCAATTACTAATGTCTTGTGACATTGATTTATTTCCCATTTGGGTATTTCATTGAGTAAGTTGTCATGAGCAAGGAATGACTGAATTGAATTGCCTTTTGGTTTTTTTCCCCAAACGTGCATGGGTGATATTAGTGATGGTGGCAGCCATCTGATATTAGGGTTTGGAAAAATGACCAGTTTATCTTCATTTGTACCTCCCAAATGAAACCTACTTGAACAGTGCTGTTGAACAATATAAACATATATACCACATACATCTTTTGAGACTATGCCCCAGATCCAGATAATTTGTGCAACAACACCCTTTTTCACACACCTATTTTGTAGGGCTGTGCAAAGCTTCAGTCCCCGACTTGATTTGGTGGAGTTTCAGCCCTATTTGGTAGATGAATCTCTGAATCCAAATTGAATCAGAGGACCCTTTAATCTCTCCAAATCAAATCGGAACCCTCCAAATAGATTCAGAAAGATTCAGACATTCGAACATAGACACAGCTTTAAATGTTTTCTCTGCATACCTCTAGGTAGCAGGCAGCTCGTGAATACTGCAATGCTGGGGCACATGGAGTGTCCCACAGAAGTGCAGGAGACTCCCCAGTGCACTTGGCAGCAGACCTGAAAGTAGACCAGAAACACTTCCGGTCCACTTCTGGGTCCACCAGGGAGTGCACGGGTGGGCCCCCATGTGCCCCCCCCAGCTCAGTGATTGGTGCCTCCTGGATCTGGGTGGGCACCCAGGGTCCCCCGCCCCCCCATGGCCAATCAATGAGCCAGGGCGTGGGCTCCTCCCTCCCCCCCCATGTGCTCCCTGGCAGACCCAGAAGTGGACCGAAAGTACTTCCGGTTCATTTCCAGGTTCTCTACTGAGCACATCGGGGGTCCCCCAGCACTCCTGTGGGACACTCCATCCACCCCAGCACTGAAGTGTTCACAAGCCATGCTGATACCTTAAGTATACAGAAAAAACATTTAAAGCTGTGTCTATGGCAAAAGCGTTGATACTCCAAGCAGCATCGAATCTTCAAGATCCGGATTCAGCTGAATTGAAACCGTGACAGTTTGGATCAATGAACAAAATTTGGATCAATGAACCAAATCACTGTCCCCGATTCAGGCTGAATCTGAATCAAATAGGGCCTGCTTCGCACACCCCTACTATTTTGCATATAACCACTCACTCCATATCAAAATATTATACTCTTGTAACTTGTATAAAGATTTGAATGCATGCAAGCTTTTGAACATGTGTTTAAGGCCAATCTATCTCCCACATAGCTGTTTGAGAGTACATTTTAAATGACCATCTGCTCACAAAAATAACCTTTAATGGACCCATGCTGCCACCATCACTTGCACACAAAACACTGGAATTATAATATATAAATAATACATATAGATATATACAGAGATGAGTGAATCTAGACTTTTGAATAGAGAGGGGTACAGATAGTGAGATGCATCATCACATATAAAAAAAATTTTCTCCAGTTAAAAACAAACTAGAAGGTTTATTAACATGCTAGGGGCCAAAGCCTGCATGTTGGTTTAAGACTGAAGCAAAGACAACTATAACTTCACTAGAATGAGTTAGAAACAATCTACAGGGCTTTAAAACAAGAGCTTCATCACCAGGAGCCAATAACAGACAGCAGAATTGCGGAACAAAGGATAGCTTGATTTGTGGAACATCAAGACCACTAAAAAGAAGAGAGGGCGATTAATATCTATGGAATGAAGAGCTCAGAAGGAATCCGTTGGATTATAAATGAGCCATGAAGTCAATTGACTCTCTCATCACTACCTGATTAGAAATGCTATTGCCATTGCCAAGCAGTTGATTTTAAATTTTGGGTGGACCATACATCAAAAGCGGGTGGGGGAGTGCAAGTCCCTGGATCCATCCCTGTATCTAGATATAAATATTGTTTTATATTATTATATAAAAAGTAGTAGTGTGCATATATCTAGATACTTATACAAATACTTCACTATTTGTATAGGAAACAGTACAGGAAATGGTTATGGACTGCGCAGAAAATCTGCTTCTTCTACTTACTTGTAACAAATTAATGCCACTGCCCTGTGCTAGTTTAGCTGAGAAAGAGCTGCTACACTGGAAGAGTGTAGCCAAAGGGCTATCCATTCTCCAATTCTTTCCATCAAGCATGCACCTACTTGCTTTCAGGATTGCAACTGGGTTGTTGCCCATGCTTCTTCTCTGCACAGCAAAAAATCAGGGAGGTTTTGGTATGGTCTTACTGACCTTTATATTCATGCATCACCACATAGGTAAGACAATAACATGTCCTATGAGATCATAGAGTATGTAAAACAATAATGCCTAGATCCTTACTATACGCTTTGGGTGTCACTACACTGTGTATATATAATGAAGAATCCGTACCTGTAACTAGAAAAGTCATCCTGTCTATGCTATGCCTATTGTGCACATAAAGATTGGACTTCAGTCTCTTCTCCTGTCAATCTGGTATTTTTCATAAGCACTTTAAGGTTTGAAAGAATGAGGATTGCAGGCCCTTCTATAGTGATAAAAATAAATAAATGTCAGACAGACACCAGTTTATTCACTCAAGTACAGTAAACTTTTTTTTAAGCTACTTTGAATAAATCTATTCTTCAAGCTAATCAGAATTCAAACAGAACAGAAAGCAAATGTCACTCTGCTACACTAACATCCATCAGACAGAATGATTACATCTACATCAATCATTTGATATAATAGGAATAAAGTCATTATAATAAAACATTGTCAAAAGATCTTGAATCAGTCTTCTATTTAGTATTCCATCATAGGATATCTACAGGATTATTTCAAAGACAGCACCTCCTGCTTTCAAAATACAAGACATCTTGCTTCTGCATTTGTCTAGCAACAGGAGACCATTATCCTGTGACAATGTTATATGGAAGTAGCACCATTTCTCTGAAGCACATTTCTGTATAAAACAGGCATTATGTTTCTTTCCCAATAGCCTTGAAACTGGAATTCAGAAATAAGTAATAGTATCCTATTTCAAATTTTGAAATTCTGTCATTGCATGAGGACATCGCTACAATTTAGAAGAGTTGATTGTTTTGATTGGTGTGTAGAGTGCAACTGAATGTGAAGAGCCCAGACTCTTAATGGGTGGTACACGGGTTATTTATAGGAAAAGATCATATGCAAGAAAAGATGTACAAAGGTTCTTCCATATTAGGATTCGGGTGGAGTGAAGAGGTGGAGCCACCTGATTGCTGGCACTCTGACAAAAGTGGGAGATTTGCACATAGATCTTTCTATGCGTGAATCATCCCTAGTGAAAATCAAAATTCTTTAGTAAATAGTAGGGCTGTGCAAAATTTTGCCACCAGTATTGTTTCAACACTCTTTCGACCCATTTTGAGGTCGAAACAGCAAAATCAAAATGGAACAGATGCAACTGAAACATCTTTGAAACAAAATGAGGCAAGTCAAAATGTTTTGCCTGATCTGGATGAAACTGGCAGGAATGGTATTGATTCTTTCCTCTCCTTAGCCTGTGGTTTTGTAGGTGTTAATCCTTGCTCATTAACTACTGTGTATTGAGCTGGTCCCTGACTGAATCATGATTGATTGCATAATACAGTAGCTAGCTAGGATAAAGAATTAATGAGGAAGCATTAACATCTACACAATCACAGACTAAAGAGAGGATAGAATCAATACAGAGTGGGGAACTGCTTCTGCATCAAGTCAGAGGCAGTCAATTGCACAAGTACCCATGACACAAGTTTTGCCTGTCAGCAGCTAGAGGAGCAGGGCCCCAGAGCCCAGAACCCCTGCACCTATCTTCTTGACAGCTGGCAGGCTTTGTAGCCTCAGCAGGGGCTAGCAGGCCTGCATCTTTCACCCTGCTGCAACTTAACACACACAGTGTCATCCATGTCATGAGTTTAGCTTGTCCACAGCTTGAGGTACAGTTTCCCCCAAACCCCCTGCACCCGTCTCCTTGAAACTTGGTAGACTTCATGTCCTCAGAAGGAGCTCCCATTTCTGAAAGTTTAATGCAAATCAAGCCATACATGACAAAGTAAAAGCCTGTTTTGTCCTTTCCCATTACATTCTATGGGCAAATTGTGGAAACAGTTTCGCCATTGTGACCCTGTTTCAGTGAAACCAAACAGAACAGCTGTTTCTAACTTAAACAAAATGAAATGCTGTTCTGTCAAAACACTGGTTGAAATGGAATGCTGACATTTCACACAGCCCTAGTAAATAGCCAAATCTCATTTCATTTAATCAATGGGATATCTGACTAAACAAGTATCAGATGCCAATTCAGGAAGAAGAAGAGGGGAGAGAGGAAGAGGAAAGAGTGAGCAGGAGGTTTTCTTCCGAGAAATTATTTTTCTTTTAGAGAGCACTTATCCAGAAAACACAAAGGAAGGGAAAAAAAGACAAAACTGTATGAAGATGGCAAATATTGACTCTAACACAAAAAAAGCTATCCCATGGCAGGGAAGAGTTGGCAAACAAAGAAAAAGAAGAGGATCTTTTGACTCCTAAAAATCTTCTAACATAGGTAGAATTTTAGCATCACAGTACCTAGATCAGTATATCGCTATTCTCTCTTCAGCCACATCTCAAACACTGTTAAAGAAAACTCTCAAAAAGAAAAAGGCTCTAACTTAATTTCATAATCTATTTGGCATGTGGGTTAAGGCTCCAAAGCCTACTACTATTAAGTAAGGCATGACCATAATGTAAAGATGAAGAAAAAAAAATCTCATTTTTCTAACGATATATCCTGTAGCCATCATCTAACCTCTTTAAACAAGCACATAGATATATATTTAAGGTTACATAAATGTTTGTATATAGTTTTTACTACTTGCTTTAAGAATACCAGAGTGATGTTACCTACCTGCTGAGACAATACTGTCAAGATCTGAACGGTAAACACTGTATATTGAGTTGGTGTTTTGGTGCACATTAAGGTTTACAGTTATTTAAGATAAAAATTGACTTTGGCTTTAAATTTGTCAATAACTGTTTCTCCATTCAATAAATATTGATGACTGCCTCAACAACAGTCAATATCTTGTGAATGCACATTACCTGAATAACATTCGAGGATTACCAAACAAACCAGCCAAATCCAGAATACGGTAGATAACAGGACCAAAAGAGACCCCACATAGGTTACTCTACTAAACCTTCAGTATTAACAGAGGTATCACTGTATCATTTCTGTTTGCATCCTACACAATCTCTTTAATCATTGCAGGGGTGGTGCTTCAAATTATTTCCTTTATAGGGAAAGATACAGCATTATATAAGCAGAGCTATCACTGTATCATCCGTCTCCTGTACTTGACAGTATATCCTATTGTCAAATGCTTATCAATAAGAACTTTATTGTATATCCAAAATAACCGTTAGGCTGTCATTCTTCATCTGAACTTTGTATATAACTCTTTACTGTTAGAAACATGACCAGGATCTGGTAGGGTTCATTGCTAAAAAGGGCACAAGCCCGGAGTCCAATAGCCAAAGTCAGGAAGTCCAGACACTAGAAACTAGGCAAGAGTTTAAGTAGGATGCTAGTCAGGAACCTGGACCAGAAAACCAGGAGCAAGTATCAGGAGCCTGGAAACTAGTCAAATAGGAAACCAAACTTGTTGAGCACCCACAACGTACTGTGCCGGTTGCTGCTTATATGCCTGCAATTGTATCCCTAAATTTGAACGAGCACCACCTGGAGGCACTAAGGCAGCTAAAAGCCAGTCCCAACCAGGCAATTAGAGCTATCTGGCAACTTGTAAGTCTGCCTGCTGCCCTGACTTCTAATACAGAGTCCCCAGCACATCCTTCCCCTGCCCTGTCCTTCCAGTTGTTCACTGCAAGGTATATAGCACAATGTTAGTTCAGATGTTGTACATTGTTTGCTTCTTAGGATAGGATTCTCAAGAAGTCATAAAGAAGATAGGCAGCCAATACTCAATGACTTTCAACGGGCACACATGCCAAATGGTATTCCAGATGTGGCTGGAATAGCACTAATTGCTGGTATCTAATATTAACAGCATTACCTTTATAGAACAGGTGCCACTTGTCTGATGAAGGTTACAAACACTGAACTTTTAACAGGGAAATAGAGATAAAGTACAACAGAAGCTATCTGTTGGATCAGGCTTGCTGGATTTCAGATTTGTACTTTTAACCTCAACCTTCCCTTCCTTGTTGAGACTGCATTACAGATCCTTGCACTCTGAACTGCTTCCAAAACATAGTGTGGTGACATTCAAAATGTGCAAAGTAAAACCAGAACTTGGATCCACTTCTAATGAGTTGATGAGAAAAATGTGAATGTGAGGAGCCAATTGATTTATTACCTTAAAGCAACTTAATTATATTTTAAGGGAATACCAGACCAATTCCATTGCTCAAGTAAACTTCCTATTTGAAGCAACCACTTAGGATTTACTCAATATTACTCAGTTATCAACATAGTTTAATTAATAGGAAGCTTGATTTGGAATAAGACTCCAATCTGATCTCTGCTTTTTCTGTTTTTTTGGAACAACCTCTTTTAATGTAATGTTTTATTTCCATATAGGGCAAAGATCAAACTTAATGCCAACAGTACAACAATCCATAGTTCATTTAAAATAAAACTGAACACAGTTAACACTATAGCTATGTCAGCCAGACCTGGAATGCAGCTAAATTACTCCCAGACCACGCTAAAGCAAGGCTCTGCAGATGATCAAATCTTAACTTGGTTCACATCACTGTGGGCTTTTGCCATTTAAAAGGGTATAAATAGTTTCTGTCTGTCTGTCTTAAAATGGAGAGACTTCTTTCTTTGTGACCCACAATCATTCATCACACTATTTATAACGGATCCACTTTTCCACATGACTATACTGCTTTTGATTTGGCTTTAATTACTTGATGGTGTGATAAGCCTAACCGAATGTGCATCAGACTAGATGTTTAAAATAATAATGAGATTCACAATGAAAATAAAATATCAGCACTTAAGGAGTCTAATTATTTTTTCCCTGGAGCGTGTCCAGACAAGTCCTCATGTGCCTCTTGCCCCGTCTCAGACCCCTGTGAGATGGGTCAAGAGGCATGTATGGGAATAAAAAAATGTTCCCCACACTGCAAGTTTGCAGCACAGGGGCACAACTAGACCCCTATCCAGAGGTCTAAAAAAAAACAGAGTTAAAAATCAGGGCAGGCAACTGGAGGCTGGGTCTTCTACACAGATGCTGTGGCTGCCAGAAAGTTTCTGTGGTTGGCCTTCGCCCTGGTGCTGAAGTACCAGGGCTCCAGTGCCAGTAAGTAAGGGGTTGGGGGGCTGGAGGAGTAGGGAGGGAACTATGGGGGGACCCCTGCTGGCCCCCCCATTCGTGCCCTACCCGGCCCCATTCCCCACCTGCTCCAAAGTCCGCGATCCCTTTCCTGCCTGGTTCCACCCCCAGCCTGCCTCCCAAAGGCCCCCAATCCCTTTCCTTGCCCAGCCCCATCCCCTGCCTGCCCCCCCAGGTTACCCCACTCTACACCCTGCCCGGGCCTATCCCCACCATACCCCTGAGGCCCCCGATCCCTTTCCTGCCCAGCTCTGCCCCACCCCCAGCCTCCCCACATTAAAATAAAAAACAAACAAAAAAACTCTTGGCACTTACCCACAGTCCACCTGCTGTCTGTGTTCCCGGGGTCCTGTCCACACAGCATGGGACAGAGGAAGAGCTGCATCAGCCTCAGCCTGGGCCTTCCTGCCTCCCACTGTCCTATACTGCTGAGGGGGCTCTGCCAGGAGGCCCCAGAGCTCCCACAGACCCTGTTTCCCCAGATCCTCCCTAAGTAGAGGCTTTTTGGGAGGATTTTTTCTCATGTTTTTTTCTAAGTACCAGTGCCAGAGGATGGGGGGACGGGACAGCCATGGGGGTCTGGGGATGCAAGTTTCATAGATTTCATAGACATTAGGGCTGGAAGGGACCTCGGAAGATTGAGACCAGCCCCCTACCTGGCAGGAAGTCAGCTGGGGCCATAGGATCCCAGCAAGATAAGCATCCAATTTACTCCTGAAGGTGTTCAATGTAGGTGCTTGAACTGCCTCCGATGGCAGACTGTTCCAGACCTTGGGGGCTGGAAGAAATTCTTCCTTAGGTCCAGCCTGAAACGGTCTTGCAGCAGTTTATGACCTTTTGACCTCATCATCCCTTGGGGGGCTCTGGTGAACAAACATTCCCCCAGACCCTGGTGGTCACCCCTGATAAACTTACAGGTGGCCATCAGATCATCCCTAAGCCTGCGCTTTTCCAGGCTAAAGAGCTCCACAGCTCTCAGCCTGTCATCGTAAAGTCTGTTTTCCTGACCTCTGATCATGCATGTGGCTCTTCTCTGGACTCTTTCAAGCTTCTCCACATCCTTCTTGAATTGTGAAGCCCAAAACTGGACACAGTACTCCAGCTGCGGCCTCACTAAGACCGAGTACAAGGGGAGAATGACATCCCAGGAGTTTCTTGAGAAGCATCTACGGATACAGGCCAGCATTTTGGTCGCTTTACTAGCCACAGCATCGCATTGAAGGCTCATGTTCAACTTGTGGTCAATGATAACCCCCAAGTCTCTTTGATAGTGCTAGCCAGTGCAGCACTGCCGAGCCTATAAGGATGCTGCAGGTTTTTCTTCCCAAAATGGAGAACCTTGCATTTTTCAGTTGTTGAAACAAAACTTTGAATATGGATGCTGCCAATGCTGGAACTCAGTTTGACTGTGAGTGGAAAACTCCATACAGAATTAGAACTGCCCTTTCTATGACCTTTGAGCTTGTCAATCAACCATGACCCAGTTTTCTGTGTTGCTCATGCGCAGTAATAACCAAACCTTGATCTGACACACGCTCGGTCCTTCTGTAGCATGAGGTAATCTGGCAAGAACTTTCTGTTTGGAGAATGATTTGATAGGCTATTAAATTCATATTTAAGGCTAATGAGCCCCTCCTTCGGGGGGAGATCGCGCTAGTGGGAGACAGAGGCTGGTGTTCCAGGGACTGTCTCTCAGTCAGACTTTAGGTCCTATTGATCTCCTCCCTCGATTGGCACTTCGTGCTACTTGATTGGATTGCGGTTTTGATTTCCTGGTCTCCGACTGATTTTCACCGACTACCGACTACGATTTGGATCATCCCACTACGACTTACCTCATCATCTCAGCATCCTGACCTTGGAATTATTCTTCGACTACCCGATTGTCCATCATCTTGGACTGGCATCACGTCACATCGTTCTACATGTTACAGCTTCGTTCGTTTGTTTCCCAATTCATAAGCTGTTGACCAGCCCTGGGACTAGCAGTGGGCAGCTGCACCTATCCCTTGTGGGGTAGAAAGCAAGGGCTCACTGTGAACTTCGTGGGCCAACAGACCCCTTTGTTGTATTTGGTGTTACTGTAACTGAAGACATCGTTTCCTATGCATCTAAGCGTAAGTTAAATAAATTTCACCTTGTTCAAGAAACTGCTATGCTTCTGTGCCTCAGTTCTCCTCGCCAAAAAACCCGGCCTGTTTTCGTGTTCAATTGCCACCCCGGCCCATCATGACACTGGGGCTTGGTTCATCCCCCCGGGACATCAGTGTTAAACACCATCAGGGTCTCATCCGCCCATTTGCTGAGCCTGTCCAGGTCAGCCTGGATCACCCACCTGTCTTCTGGTGTGGATGCTTTGCCCCAAAGTTTGGTGTCATCAGTGAACTTGGCCTGTCTGCTTCTGACTCTCATGTCCACATTATTAATGAAGATGTTGAACAATATGGGTCCAAGGACAGAGCCTTGGAGGATGCCACTGGTCACAGGACATCATGATTATTGACTTCCATAAAATTACTACCCTCTGGGTCTGACCATGGAACCCATTTCCCAGCCAGCAGATCGTGGTGGACCCAAGGCCACAATTGGCCAGTTTTGCCAAAAGGTGAGCATGGGATACCAGATCAAAGGCTTTTTGGAAGTCAAGATATATGATATCAATCTCTTTTCCCTTGTGTTAGGGGCTCCCTCCCTTCCCAACAGGGATAGGTGAGTAACCCACCAGTCACACACCAAGTAAAACTCATGTGCCGTTCTTTATTACCAGGGAAAATCAATAACATACATAAAAATCATCATAAAAAGCTTCTGAGCTACAAGTGCATCAGGCTGGAGGAAAGGCACTCCACACCCTATCCCCAAGTTGTTACCTGATAGGTCTCAGGAACCCTGCCTTGCGTCCAGGGTAGCGAGACTGCCTCCTTTATCGGGTCCTCAACCTTGTCCTTCCTGAAGCAGTTACAACTGGGACCCAACTTCCTTCAACTTAAGTACCTTTCCTCCCCCTTGTTTCCCCTCAATTTTAGCCTTACTGCCTTTTCTGGGATTAGAGCCAACCTGTTATTTCATTTTGCAAGCAGTTATTTTTCAATCTTAATTTTTGCAATCTTAGCATCCTGCCAAGTCCCAGACTTTCCAGGCTAGAGGGTCGGCATAGGGCAGTTCCTCTTTTCTGTGGCGACAATTGCAAAAGATGCATTAGGTCACAGCTTCCAGGTTCCGCGACACTGACCCCACTCTGGGGCATCAGGTCAGCCTCCTCCCAGAGGCCTTTTCAGGTTAGGCCTGATTTGGGTCTGACACCTTGTCCAGATGATAGGTTACCTGGTCATAGAAGGAAATGAGATTGGTTAAGCAAGACCTACCTGCATCAAACCTGTGCTGGCTATCCCTTAGGATGTTGGTGTCGGCCAGTCCATTAAGGATGGTCTCCTTAATAAACATTTCTAAGATCTTCCCCGGGATAGAAGTCAGGCTGATGGGACTATAGTTAACTGGATCTATTTTCCTCCCTTCTTGAAGATAGGCACCACATTGGCCTTCTTCCAGTCTTCAGGCACTACACCAGAGCACTAGGAGTTTTCAAAGATCTGTGCCAGAGGCTGGGCTATGATGCTAACCAGCTCCTTGAATACCCTGGGGTGTAGATTGTCAGGGCTGGCTGACTTGAAGGTATCCAGCCTCTCAAGGTGTTCCTTTACGAGGTCAGCATTAATGGAGGGCAGGGGATCTCCCACACCCAGACCGCCCTGTCCCTTGGTGGGCATCGGCGTCCCATGGGACTGATGAAAGACCGATGCAAAGTACCCATTTAATAGGTTGGCTTTTTCCTGGGCGTCAGTTGTCCCATCTGATTCAGCAAGGGTCCAATGTTGCCTTTGCTTCTCCTCTGGTTTGCTGCATATCTGAAAAAGGACTTTTTATTGTCCTTGATGCTCAAAGCTAGTTGGAGTTTAGTTGCAGTCTTGGCTTTCCTGGTTTGCTCCCTACAGGACTGGACCAGTGCAGAATAATCCTCCTTGGAAGTGAATCCCATCCTCCATCCTTTGTAGGCCTTTCTTTTTAGCCTCAGGAGGTCCGCTAGATAGGGGGGCTGCTGTGCTCTCTTGCTGCCTTCCCTCCGAGATGGAATAGAATTAGCTTGTGCATTGAGGATTACACCCTTGAGGAGCAACCACTCTTCTTGAACTCCCCTCTCTCTGCGGTCATGGTTCCTTAGGGCCTCACTGGCAAGCCTCTTGAGCTTGTCAAAGTTGGCTTTCCTGAAGTCAAGGACTTACGTGTTGCAGACTGACTTGCCAGCTTTACGGCAGATGGTGAAGGTGATCAGCTCGTGGTCGCTGTCACCCAGCGTCCCATCGATCACTAGGTTGCTGATTAGGTCATCCCCGTAGCCAGTACCAGGTCAAGCTTTCAGTCAAGTAGAGGTCATCCACGCACAATAGGAAGCTTTGCGACTGCTCGGATTTTGCTGAGTGATGCTCCCAGGAGATGTTCAGGTAATTGAAGTCACCCATGACAACTATAGTCCTGGAGCATGTGGCCTCAGCCAGTTCTTGGGTGAACTCCTGATCAAGCTCTTGACTATGGGCGGGAGGTCTGTAGTAGACTCCCACCATTGCATCGCCTGTGCTGTGTTCCCCACAGATTTTAACCCAGAGGGTCTCCAGTTATCCACCCTGGTCGCCAACATCAGCTTGCAGGGATGCATAGCTTTGCTTAACATAGAGAGCTACACGCCCGCCCCTTTTATCTATATGATCCCTCCTGTACAGAGTATAGCCATCTATACCCATGCTCCAGTCATGGGTGAAGTCCCATCAGGTCTCCATTATCCCTATACTGTCATAATTACTTGCATTAAACAGGAGGATGAGCTCCTCCTGGTTATTCCCCAAGCTCCTGGCATTTGTATACAGGCAGGCAAATGTCCCCTTGGGGACTCTTGTGTTGCCCACAAATTGTACCAGGGCTGGGGTGGGCTCCCTTAAGTGCCTTAGCCTGCTGGATTTGCAAGTGTTGCTCAGTGAGCCAGCAGTGGGGTAATCTCCCTATCCCCCAGTGGGCTTAGTTTAAAGTTGGGGATGGGTCAGCCATCGGGGGGCTGGGGTGGGGGATGTGGACCTTGCATGTGGGGTGGTAGACCCTGTAGGAGTCATTTGGCCCCTGTTGTAGGTCTGTAGCCCGTTGGGGGGGGCAAAGCCTCTGTGTCAGCTGCTGTACCCCACATGGGGGGCTGTAGCCCCTGTTGAAGGGAAGCAAAATATATATTCATGAATCCACAAAACATGTATTTAGTGTTCATTTTATTATTATGATAGAAACACTGGTAGGCTTCCACATTGTTTTAACCCTGTAGATATATCAATAAAACATTGCCCAGCTGATCACTGTCTCTGTCTCACTCTCTATTGTGGTCCTCTCTCTCTCTCTCGCTATTGTGGTCTTTATTTTTAATTGTGGAGGAACATGGATTTGGAGGTATTTACAGAGTGACTTAGGATTTTTTTATCAGGGATTTTTCAATTTTCTAATAGGGGACACCAGAATTCCTGCTAGGGAGGCCAGTGGCAGAACCCTGCCTGCTCAGAGCTGATCTTGGACCCAGCTGGCTGTGGCTGACCTCCTGGCCAAATGGAGCCAGGAGGACATGTTTTGACAGTTCAAAAAAGGCCACCACACCCAGAGCATCTTCCAGGCAATAGCTGCCCAGATGGCTGGGCAGGGGGTACACATGGCAGTAGTGCTGCACAAAGGCCAACTCTGCAGCCACAGTCTACTGGCAGCTGGGCCAGAGGGGCAGATGCTAGAGCTGAGCAAAGCTTTGGACCATGCTTTGTATTTGGAAAAGATTCAGACAATTCAGATGCCAAATCAGCATGTCCAAATAGAAGGGCTGGATGCTTTAGGCTTTGGGAATCGATTTGGAAAAGATTTGGAAAAGAATTGGTGATTCAGAGGGATTGGTGATACAGGGTGATTTCCCCTGTATGGGGAAACAGAAACTTAGAAGAGGGAGTGGTGGGGGGGGGAGGGAAAGCAAGTGGGGAAAGACCGACATGTCTAGGTGGCCAGCAAGCAGGATTTCTCTCTGGCTGCCTTTCCAATTACAGTGTCTGTGGGGAGGGACATGGAAACAGCATAAAAGCCTCTGTTTTCAGGTGGGCTGTGCCTTTTGTAAGCTGGTTCTGTCTGGGGAACAGCACGAGAAAGGTAGTGTGTGGCAGCACTGTCTGGCTTTCTTTAGTCAGCAGTTGAACTTTCCTGCTCCTTTTTCTTGTTATAAAGGATTGGGTAGGATTTATCTTAGCTTAGCATCTCTTACTACTATTCAATTCATTTATTTCAATAGATATTTGCTGTCTTTTTTTTTTCTTTTTGTCTTTGCAAACTTTGAAAAGAGAAAGCTGTGTTTTACCTGCCAGTGTGATCCAGAACTGTGCAGAAAGGCACACAGATTGCATGCATGCACACACAGACACACACACATAATATACATACACACATAGAAGAAGAAAAATCAGATATTCATAGAAGAGAGTCATGTTATATATGATAGTTATTATAGCTAATTTACATAGAGACTGAAGACAACAGAGAAGTCAGATTCAGATTGAGACTACAGAACTCAGGGTCCTCAAAGAAGGAGATGCATCATTTTAGGTAGACATTATAACACAGAAGAAGAAGAAAAAGTATAGTAGTAGTCACACATTTACATTAATAGAACATCAAAGAAGGTGACACCATATATAGTTATTAATAATCAAAGACGAGTCCAGTGCATGCATGCAACACAGAGGAAATAACACAGACGGAATAAAACAGACAATAGTTACACTTCACATTCATAACTCATACTAAATAAACACATCACAGCAGAGAAGACAGACAGCACACATTTTTTACATAGCTCTTAACACTTATTATTACTGAATCAAACAATCAAAGAAGAGTCCAGTGCATGCACACAACCCAGAGGGAATAAAAAACATACAACACAAAAGGAGTGACACATCGCACAGAAACACACACACCTTCTACAGCATAGAAAAGATTAATATGAAGCGTGCTGGAAAGGCAGGTGCCAGGTCTTCTGATAGGGGAGGGAGAGGAGGTAGGGGGAGAGCTACTGGACCAGTGAGGGAAAGGTGGGTGAGTTGCAAAGGTGAGTGAGATCATCCAGACCACTGAGAGATGCTTGCTCTGGAGAGCCAGCCCTTCTCCCTAGTTGAGTGGCCAGGGTTCAGATGGCTCATAGCACTTCTGGCCCTATCTTACAAAGTGCCCGCACACATCACCTTTAGCAGGTGGTGGTGCCCTACCTGTATGAGGCATACAGGGAGTATTTGAGAAGGAGCTGCTTAAGGCAGGGCTGCAGGTCACCTTGCACTCAGTCAGGCCATCAGTGGGCTGTTCTGCAAGCCAAGGTACTGGATGAGTCCCACACAGCAAGGGAGATCATGGGGGCCATGAACCACATGGTGCAGGGGTAGCTTGTTGAGTAGGCCGAGTTCACCCATGGGTTCATGGTCACCAACAATGGGGACAATATGGTGAAGGCTGTTCATTGGCATCTGTTATGTGGCACACAGGCTGCACCTCATACTGAGGGATGCCTTGGAGAGGGACAGGGCTGCTGGTGATGGTGCCGCCACCACTACTACTGTTACAAGCCAAGTGATTTTGAAATGCAGGAAGCTGGTAGGCGACTTCCACCGCAGCATCAAGGGGGGCAAGATGATGTGGGAGAAACATGCAGAGCTGAGCATCCCATGGCACAGAATCATACAGGATGTGGAGACTCAGTGGAACTCCATTTACCTGATGCTCAAAAGGTTGGTGGAACAACAAAAAGCCATCCATGAGATAGCCTTGCTTGGGGAGATCAGGATCAGCAGCTCCCTGAACAGAGCTGAATGGGGTACCATCCCAGATCTTGGTAGTCCTCAAGCTCTTCCTCAAGGCCACCAAGACCCTTAGCACTGGTGATACCCTACTCAGCCAGGTGATCCCCATTGTGAGGAAATGTGCGAACCAAATGGAGAAGTTCCAGGGGATCAATGTTCCTGGCTGGGGCAGCTGCTGTCACCAGACATGCAAGCACTGGTGACGGCTGAAGGAGGGTATCAGGGGATGGCTGGATCCCTTGCGGTCCAGTACAGCCCACATGACAGTGGGCATGTGTGACCCAAGGGTGAAGGAGAGCATGTGCACTGGCAGCACCAAAACGCTTGATCACTGGATGCAGGTGCTGGTCAACAAAGTCAGGGAGGCTGAAGTGCAGAGGTGAGGGCATGTGGAAGAAGGGGATCCACTTTCCCATGCCAGCACTTCCAGCACCAGTCAGTCTCCTCCACGCCAGCCACTGCCAATGTGGGCCATGAGCATAGCTTCAATGATGAGGTCCAAACGCACCAGATCCCGCCTTGGCTGTGTAGTGCTGAGACTTCAGTGGCTACCTGTCTCATTGAGGATGTGAAGCCACTGGACTGTAATCCCTTAGCCTACTGGGCAAGCTGAAGGCAAATGTGGCAGGACCTGGCCATGGTTGCCCAGCTACACCTGTCCTGTCCACCAACCAGTGTTCCAAGTGAGAGGGTGTTCAGCATTGCTGGGGATGTTGGGGATCCTGCTTTGGTGGAGCAGCTGGTGTTCTTAAACATTAACCTCCCGCTGCTGGGGTTCACCAAGCTCCACCTCCAGATGGACTGAACGCCACCCTCCTCTCTCCATCTATACCAATTTCCTTTTTGGAGGTTTTGAAAAGCCAAATAATGCCCCACTCTCAGCTGGAGGGGGCAGTAACTGCATCACCAGCCAGTAGGGGAAGAACATGTACCTGCTGAGCTCATTCCCCTGCTAGGATGAACTTGGAGGTATGGGATTGGGGCAATGGGGAAGGAGGCAGCTGCAGGTCCTGGGCATGACCACTAAAACTGCATCCCACCAGGGAAGGGAGGCCTGGTGGGACTGCTGGCAGCATGGCAGCCCAGAACCAATGATACCTTGGTGAAAGGCAAGTAGGAGGCACCATAACCTCCAGCTAATGCATGCACGCACACAACCCTGGCTGGGGAATGCCCAGACCCGTCAGGTCTTTGACAGGCCTGACACTTGCTGGTTGCATTGCAGTTGTAAGGCTCCTGGTGAGCTCAGCTTAGGTGTCCAGGATGTCAGCTTTAGGGTTGAAAAAACCCCTTTGTCAGGTTGAGGAAGTACCTGCAGGTGATTCTGGATGGAAGGAATAGCAAAGAAGCTAGAAGCTGGCCTGGCACACAATGTGGGCAAGAAAGCCTGCCAGTGAAAATGGAAGTGGAGGCTTTGCGGGGGAGAGACAGGCTGGGGACAATTTGCTCCACAACAAAGTACATGTCCAACCATGTGTGCTAAGGCAAAAAGCCCTGGCTCAAATTTGCACCGCTTCTAATGGAGCTGCTGCAAGCACACATGCTTGCATGTGTGGATGTGCCCCTGAAGGGAAAATCTTAAGCCAAAAAAAGCCCAACAAAAAATTGGTGTAAGACTTACTAGGCATTAAGGGTGCCTGTAAATGTGTGATGCTAACTATGGCACGTAGGAGCAGACTTGATTAATACAGTCTGCTGGAGCGTGCCAATTAGCGCGCTCCAGCAGTCTCCGCATCATGTATCAGCATCCGCATGTTTCAAAGTGGCAGTGGGGGCACTTTAGCTAAAGATTGTTTGAAAAGCATTAAAGAGCTCCTGGTGCCACTCTGAAGCACAGGGATGTGGATACACAAGATTCTGTGGACACTTTAATTAGAGTGACTCTCGGACTTGTTTTAATTTAAGTGCTCTCCTCCCCACCCTCAAAGCATGTGTAAAAATGCCTTAAATGTCCCATCAATATTAGCTATATTGCTTCCAAGAAGTTGCTAGCATTTCAGGATGAGTGCCTTGTGTTACAGTGCCTTTAAATCACAATCATATAATAATGTTTAGTGATCATAATATTAAAATTAAAATATCAAGTATATCAAGTTATTTAAAAAAAGAACATACATTTTAAAAGTAAATTGAACAAAGTGGTCTTTAGCCTAAAGTGAACAATGTCTTAATTTCTAGAGAGACCAAGTTTAGTAGCAGCAAGGATGTAACACAGGATCCCTGGTTCCCAGTGAAATAAATGATAAAAATTAAGTTTAATCCATAAGACCCCTATGAGGTGGGGTACTAGAATAGGGTCCTCAAATGAAAACTGAGCTAGAATACCTCCCACTAGTACTCAATCAGTGATCCTGCTTTAAAAGGTAAGGTATTTCATGAACACCTCATCAAAAATGCCCCTGGTTAAAACTATCTAAATTTTAAAATATATTAACAATCAAATCTTTTTGTCATAATTAAATAAAGACAAATGATAAAATCTGAATGTCAAGAGTAAAAATTGTAGATAATAAAATTCTAATACATACATTAAACTTTTGCATAAATGTTTATAATTTTGGAATCTTTTATTCTAACTTAAGAAAACATTAGAATTTAAATGCATTTGCTATTCTACAATGGCAGAGGAGAGGCTTTCTTCATATAGCAGGAGATCTTGGTCTCATGAGAAATAAATGCCATTAGGCTTTAACTACTATATTATACTTTCAGATGGCATGAAGACATAAGCCCCAGGAAACATTATTAAAGGTCATTTTATTAAGAGCAAAATTATCATAAATACATTCTCTGATGTTTTATAACGATCTTTTTCTCCATAAAGTGAAACATATTTATAAATATATGTGGTGGGCTTGCTGGCAGCAGCCCAGCATGCCACCTTCAAGGAGGCTCAAGGTGATTGGTGGGGCAGTTTCCCCTTCCCCACCAATCAGGTGATGGCAGGGGGATACTTGCCCCACCCTTACGTGGGAGACTAACAGCCCCTCTCTCTCTTTGGTCTGTTCCCAATGCAGGACTGGAGCCTCCAAAGAGGTTAAAAAGGCAGTGTGCCTGGCACACCAGTGACTGTGAGGAGGAACATAGAAGAGAGCTAAGAAAAGGTGGCAGAGATGGCCAGCGGGGCAGAGTGGTTGCCCCACAAGAGCCCAGAAGATGCCTCACCAGATGGGGAATGACAATAGGTTGCATCCCCAGCCCCACTGTGAGGGAGCACGGCGACAGTGCATGGATCAGTGTACAGAGGGTCTGGGAGTGGACTGAAACCCCAGAGCTGCACACAGCAATTCGGGTCTCCAACCCCAGCATGAGGCTGGACATGTGGTGTACAGGTCAGTACGTGGAGGGTCTGGGAGCGGACCAAGACCCCAGATCTGCATGTGGCAGCTGGGGGCCCCCAACCCCTGCATGAGGCAGGATGCACAGAGGATCCATGAGTGGATCTAGAACCCAGGTGCTGTGCTAAGCAATGCAGGTCTCCAACTCCTTTCCCCCTTGCACAAGGCAGGGGCTACCAGTGCATGGGATGGTGCACGGGGCCAAAAAGAGCCAAAGGGTGGAACAGCCTTGAGCAGCTGAGGAACCCCCTGCTGAGGGAGGAGATGTCTTGCCAGGGGAAACAAATGGAGCTTCATCAGATCCTGGAGAGTTGTGAGTTGCCAGGGAAAGGGATTCTGACAGGGGAGGAGGGCCCTCCTACTCAGTGGCAAACAGCTGGGAAGAGCCCCCTAAAGGAAAGAGGGGTCCCAGGTTATTTAGAAAAGCTGGATGTGTACAAGTCCATGGGGCCTAACAATGCACCCGAGGGTGCTGAGGGAGCTGGCCAAAGTGACTGCAGAGTCACTGGCCATTACCTTTGAAAATTCATGGAAACTGGGAGAGGTCCCAGATGATTGGAAAAGGGCAAAATGGTACCCATCTTTAAGAAAGAGAAGAAGGAGGTACTAGGGAACTGTAGACTAGTCAGTCTCACCTCACTCCCCAGAAAAATCATGGAACAGGTCCTCAAGGAATACATTTCTAAGCACTTAGAGGAGAAGGTGGTGATTAGGAACAGTAAGCATAGATTCACCAAGGGCAAGTCATGCCTGACCAACCTGACTGCCTTCTATGACAAGAAGGCTGGCTCTGTGAATGGAGGGAGAGCAGTGGATGTGATATGCCTTGACTTTAGCAAGGCTTTTGATACAGTCTCCCACAGCATTCTTGCAATCAAGCTACGGAAGTATGGGTTGGGTAATGGACTGTAAAAAACTGGCTGGATTGTTGGACTCAGAGGGTAGCAATCAATGGCTCGAGGTCTAGCTGGAAGCTGGTATCAAGTGGAGTGCCCCAGAGGTCAGTCCTGGGGTCAGTTTTGTTCAATACCTTCATCCATGACCTGGAGGAATGGATGGAGTGCACCCTCAGGAAGTTTGTAGATGGCACCAAGCTACATGACCTTCTGAGGTCCTTTCCAATCCTCGTTTTCTGTGATTCTTAAGCAACTCTTACAGGATAGTGGCACAGAAAAAGAGAGAAAGGTAAAAAAAAAAAAATCTCAGTGGGAATCAAACCCTGTTCACGGACATTTTTTAAAGGATGTTAATTGAGGCTGGAAACCAGAATGTTTATCTTTGTATGAGACTTTTATGACATCATAAAGGGATGATGCTACCAACCCAACAAATTGTGGTAGGGCTAGCAAGTTTCACTGCCATCACTGTGAAGTTGGCTCAGACTGATACAGAGCAGTTCTCAATAAATGGCCGCACTGTAGTCTATGTGAACAGATAAAGCCAACAGTTTTTGGTAGACAGATGTTGCCAGTACAGCCACAGAAACTATTATAGATTTCATCACCATGTCCACAGACTCAAAGAAATCAGGACTGATTGGCAACAAAACACTCGTCGCTACAGGACAGCGTTTCCAAATTAGAGACAACACATATTAGTGAAACTATGTAAAGGAGCTTGCATCAGCACTGTCTGTGCCATGTGTAGGTCTGTGGATAAAGAACATCAGTTTCTCAGAGCTGTCAATCCAGCAGCTCTAAACCTTTCACAAGTTAACCTTTCACCTAATCTTTCACCTATCAACCTTTCCAAAATACTAAATTCACATTAAGTACATTAGGAATGAAAATAACCCTCTATTCAAATAACCAGAAACTGCCAATTAAATGCCTAATGTATGGAAATTTTTTCCTACTTGCCCTTTTTATGCAAAATAACACTGTAGATTGCATACAATACCAACCTTTTGATCATTTTAATTATATCTGTGTATTTGTCCACAGTACATTACATTAATATAGTCTGAACAAATGGATTTATTCAGTCATTTGTAAATTGCATTTTGGTGAATTCAAGGTTTGTTAGTATTGAAAAACAAAAAAAACGCAATCTGAATGGGTAAATGAGGTTTTTCTTCAGAAAAAAATGGCATGATTTATTTTCAGAAAGCTGCAAAATTATCAAGAAACATAGTTAAATGAATTTTAAAAAATATTTCAGTTTTTATATATATATATATGCACATATTTTTTGCACGGTATGTTTTTGTTTTTAAATGAGTGTGGATAAAACTATTCCAAAACAAGAACATCTTATACTGGCAGTCTTTTACTTCTGCTGCCTAATAGTATCATTTACTGTAGTAATTGAATGCCTCCCTTCTAACAAGTTTATCCTCATAATACCCCAGAGGAAGAAAGTACTACTTTTTCAGTAGGGCTGTGTGAAATTTTACCAACAGTTTCTTTTCAATACTATTTTGCCTCCTTTCAAGCTTGAAACAGCAAAATCTAAAAGAAACACAAAGCTTTGAAACAGCCTTGAAACAAAATGAGGCAAGTCAAAATGTTTCAAAATTAGTTTTGAAGCTCAAGCAGAGCTTACCTGCAGGGAAACAGAAACTAAGGAGAGGGAGGGGGAAAAGCAGGGAAGGCAGGAAGGAGTGCTGTCATTATTGACTTTGTAGCTGACCAGTGACTGTCACCCTTCCCTGAGGTCCCTTCCAATCTCAGTGCTCTTGGGGAGGGATGGAAAAACTGCATAAAAGGCAGCATTGTTTGAACTGCCCTGCTTTCTTCCTTAGTGTCAGTTGAGTGAACTGCGTGTTCCAGCAACTTAGCATCAGACAACTACAGCTAGCAGCGCTGATCTTCTAAGGGATTCCCTACTTATTAGCAAGAGGGATTTCAGATTTCGAATACCTTTTTCTTTAAGGTTCTTTTATTTTATTATTATATTCATTGATTTATTCTTTTGAATTCTATAATTATATTGGATAGGAGTACTATAGAATTTAATTTATCTCAGAAGACAAATACATTTATGTTTTATTTCTATACATTTAGAGCTTTGCAGCGTACATTCTAGAATTTATACAGGGACAAAGCACCCACACTTTTGAGCTTAGGTGCTTGTTTGAATTTACAAACTACTTTTCAGAGCCGGGCCTACGAACTTCACTTCTTCAGCCTCTTAGGTAGTAGGTACAGAAACTCCTGGACTCAACATACACAGTGGAATTCTGACACACTGCAACCTCCCAGGCACCTGACTTCCCAGGCACCTATGCACTTCTACCTGTACTGCAACATCCTCCTTCTCCCCACCCTCCACCCCGGCCTGTCCCTCACTCCCTGATGCCTCCATTTCCATTTTCACTGACTGGCTTTCTTGCCTGCATTATATGCCTGGCCAGCCTCTGGCTTCTTTACTATTCCTTCCATCCAGGACCAGAAGACATACAAACTGCCAGTGCTTCCTGAGCCTAACAACAGGTTTTTCAACCTGAAAGCTTCCTAAGATATATTTCTGTAGCCATTCCATTTTTTTCCATAATAAACATGTAAATGTAAAAACACAAGATAAGCTATTGCACACCATGAGTAACATATATCTAATACAACATCTTTACTTCTTGCTTGCAATTCCTTTATAAAAAGAAAGGCTCTGTGACACTTTGGCTAGGCTACCAGAGATGCTGCTAGTGCAACTGTGCTAGTGCTGCTCACTCACTAAGTTATTTTATACCTGTTGCCATTTACAGTGGTGGACCAGACTGAGGCTGTAAGGGAAGAGGAGGCCTCATTGGGGTACACTACCATATTGTGTAGATGCCCCAGCACCACTGAGGGTACACCTTAACACACACACAGTCCCACAAACACCCATGACAAGTTTTGCCTATCAGCAGCTAGAGGTGCAGGACCCCAGAACCCAGACTCTTCCTGCACTTAGCTCCTTGACAGCTGACAGGCTTCATGGCCTCAGCAGGGGCTACTATCCCTGCAGCTTTCACCTGCTGGGCCTTAACACACACAGTGTCACCCATGTCACGCATTTTGCTTGTCCGCAGCTTGAGGTGCAGTTTCCCCAAAACCCCCACACCTATCTCCTTGAAACATGTCAGGCTTTGTGGCCTCAGCAGGGGCTAGCAGGCCTACAGGTTTGACCCTGCTGTAGCTTAACACATACATGTGACATGAGTTTTACTTTCAAGACTTTGAGGTAGAGTTTCCCCAAATCCCCTCCACCTTTCTCCTTGAAACTTAGTAGGCTTCATGCCCTCCAAAGGGGCTACTATTCCTGTATGTTTCATCCAAATCAGGCTAGGAATTACAAAGTTATAGGCTGTTTCAACCTTCCCCATTATAGCCTATGGGCGAAACATTGAAACAGCATTGAAACGGTGAAGCTGTTTTGACAAAAGAAAAAAGAACAGTGGTTTTGAATCTAAACAAAATTTGAAACAAAATGTTATTCCATCAAAATGGAAGTCGAAACAGAACGGTGCCTTTTCACAGAGCCCTATTGTTCAGTTATGAATATAGAGAACTGAGGCAAAAACAACTATAGTCTAGATTCAATTGTGTTTATCAGAAAATACACAAACATCCCAGAGAACAGAGATCAGAAGGCAGGTTTTCCCTCAAGATATATGCCCTCTTCACTGTGCTACAGTGAAGTTCTCACTTTCAAAATGTCTGTCTCTGGGCTGTTTCTTTGTGAAGTGGCACAGCTTCAAGTGGAGTAAGAGAGATGCGGGCCATATATAAACAAACTTTCATTTTTCTACATGCATTATTTCGCAAACCAAAATAAGCATAACTAAGTTGTTTGCTCTGGATTTATGATCCAAATACCTTGTTCTGGGTGGACCCAAACCCTCAGACCGACCATGGCCTCTCCATTCAATAAGCAAATGTTATTGATACACAATGATAGCAGATAAGAAAACAAACAATTCTATATCTACGAGTCCTAAAGCTGTCATCAGAGGGAAAGTACATCTGACCAGTATGCGAGCTTCACACTGAGGTTCTTATTATAAATACATTTTATCTTGAGAAAACAGCAGAAGAGCACTTTCCAAATGTCAATAATTTCTTGAATGGAAAATTGATAATGTCTAAACTTTATCAAGACGTTTAAGAATAAATGTATGCAAACATTGATCTTCAAAATCTAACCTTTTCAACTTGTCTTTATGGAAAAGAGTGGATCATCACAAACAGAAATAAGTATTACCCCATACATTTTGTAAGTCAGAAATTGTTGAATACAACAAGATCCCAAATAGGCATTACATGCATGAGAAAAAGTCACTGGAAACAGGTCCCTGGATTCACTTACTGTCAATTACAGTATCTTGCTATTTTGCCTAATACTGTTAATGACATCACTGGAATCTGAATTACAGTAAATAAAGGTTTTTCCCAATAGAAAGATAAAAAAACATTTTTAAATCTCTATCCCTAAATCAATAGTAAGTTAGTAATAAGCAAGTTACCTCCCTGGTTGAAAATTACTCTTTTTAATACACTTTTAAACAATATCAATATAACCAGCTCTTTTCTGATGACAGTAATTCTCTGCTGTTCATGTGCTCTTGCTTAAATAGAAAGATGGCCTTTCTATTTTTAAAAAATAGACTTAAAAAGCTTTTTTAAGTTGATGTCAGCCAACATGCAGCTAAAGACCTCAGATTGTTCAGTGAGCTCCTAGATACCAATGCTATCATGCTTTCAATGTATGACCCAATTTTTCACCAATTTTTTTTAGAATGAAATATTTTTTGATAAAATTATCATGGACAGGAAAGGCAAAGTTTTCTCTTTGGACTCAAACCATTTCAGCTCCAACCATGGTACAGATATTTTGGAAAGAGTGGCAAGGAAGGCGAGCGCATTAAATAGCACAGCCTGAAAAGAAAACATCACACATACCTCAAATAATCATATTTTCAGTTGTTTGTACCTCAGATTGATGGACACTTTTTAATATCAGTTACTTAAGCATGCTTATGGACTTAAGTTTCTTGTAGCACATTAATAATTTCTTAATCAAAAAAAAATCTCTGGGTACACAGACCCCTTTTCCAATTTATCCCCCACCTAAATCTTTAATAACTAATATAAATATCTCAGATCTAAAAAAATATACAGGTCCACTCAATTTTAGAGACCTGTTCAGATTAATATAAGTATAAGAATAATGCTACTTCTGCTTTTTTAGATTCTGTATTCCTTTCTTTCTACCAGAGTTCATTAATTTTAGGAGGCTCTGTCACTGATTAGAGCAGTATAAAGGTGACAGCTATTAGCTACTGTGATGATAAGATAAAAGAATTGCAAGAAGATAGTATGTTTTCTATGACCAGAGTCTACTCGAAAAAATAGTTACTATTTTCACTAACATTTAGCTAATAATTCTCTAAAATATTACACCTATTTTAATGGATTATTTAATGTAATGCCATCAGTTTACTAAGACTACCAGTATAGAATGATTTTGCTTATGCAGTAGCCCTGGAGAAAAAACAAAATTGGAGACTCCACTCTTCTGAGCATTTCAGCCATCCATTCCCTAGGTATTGTCCCCTAATTTTATGATGTGATCACAATTGGAGGTTGTTCATTTTGTTTTTACAGAAACATAAAATTCTTATCTAGATCCCAATTAAGAAATGCAATTCTCTAAAAACAACTTATATTAATTAATAGCCAAATGTCATAGTCTTAAACAGCAATGATGACAGCTATAAAGATATAAATAAATTGATGGTACATTCCTGCCTCGGTATTGCAACATTTTTAGGTACCAGTCAGGTTGATTTTCTCTCAGTGTCCATAAAGGCACATTTTGGACCTCTTTAAACAATGTTTGGGGGGCGGGGGGGGGGAACAGTCATTTGTATGCCCTTCTTCCCACAAAGTTGCCTTCACAGTTGTTTGTCTTACCTGGTATGTTCTGTAGTGAAGTTTGTGTACCCTGCAAGCATACCAGCTGGTAGCGTCCTCAACTATTCTGAAATTGACTTCAGGCTACCAGCCTGGTGCAATTTTCCATGTCTAGAGAAACAGAAGAGTAAACAAGGTTAACTTATTTTCAGATCTCCAACCACTATGAAAAGTAACATTAGTTTAGCACTTATGGACATAATACTGGGCCATTTAAATCACTAAAGCCCAATTATATCTATCCATGTATATATATGACTCCATCTAAATATTGGGTTCCTTCTTTTATTTTGTATGTTATGTTAATCCCTTCCAGGCATTTTGGATAGTTATGGAATAATCCTATGTCTAATCAAACCTTCACATACCAACACTGCAAAATGATATAGATTAAATCATGAAGAGCAAATAACCAAATCAATCAGACCTGCATCAGGCTTATATATTCAATCCATGATCCAATATCAGATTAACATGCTTTGAAATTCAGTCATAAATGTAATATGTTGTTTTAAAGAACTGTGCAGTGAGGGCCCTGGGTGTTCTTTTAATTGCATCAGACATTCTGGTCCACATTTCTGGACCAAATGTTTAAGGATTTTCAGCCTCTGTTGGCATTTGAATAGAGAAGAATCACCATATTCAACTGACTAGGTTCTTTAGGTAAATCTGATATCTTTTATTAGACCAACTTAAATAGTTGGAAAACAATTTTTAAGCAAGCTTTTGGGTTTAAAAACCCTTTACCAGAATAAGAAAGTTTCAGCAGTTGGTGTGTGGTCTTCCTGGATGGAATGAAAAGTAAAGAAGCCAGAGGCTGGGCTGGTAGTGTTATCGTAACAGAATCAGTGTTATCATCAGGACCTCATAATCATTTTACTTGGCATTTTTGTTCAAAATCAAATGCAAATAGCCCTTCATGTTCTTTTCTTTGCTAGTGATTTCTAATTTATCGTTCACTAGTTCCTTCAATCTCACTGGCCAGATGTCTTGCTGACACCTCAGGGTTTTCACAAGATGCTGTGTACATTCCCACTGAAGTCAGTAGAATAAATTTCATTAACTTTCACAAAAACGGAATCAAGCTCTTGCTGCTTTTTGTTAGTTTTGTTTTTAACAGATGACTAAAAAGCCTAGGTGAGCTCAATTTAAGGGCTAGCATATAACTACATAATTAAAGAACTGAAGAACTTTAGAAGGCAGTTAAATTATTTTGGTTCTAAGTGAAATATCATCTCAATTTTGCAGCAGTCAAAGGCCAGATAGCAGCCTGGGTTCTCTTTCTCTTGACAGCCCACTATATAGTCGGTCATAGTATTAGATCTCATGTTTTTCATTGTTAAGTTCCCTCCAGATCTGTTGGAAGCAGTTGATCAGCCAAGCAGACAGTCATTATTTATACGGCCCTAAGGGAGGGAATTTGCCCCTGGTGCTTCCACCATGGATGTGTGTGAGCCAACTGTTTTCCTCTTAATCATCAAGAACCCAAACTACCTGCTGTCTCTTGGTTCATGCTAGCTGGACCCCAAGAAGGAATTCTTCCATTACTAGCTGAACAGCTCATGAATGGTGGTGGAATGTACCTTAAGGAAACTAAACGTACACTGGATACCCCCTGGGGTTTGCCTTCAATTCATGATGAGGTACACTCCCAGCTTTGCGGCCGCCACCCACATTCTCCACAATATATGTGAAGCAAGGTGCGGGGGAGCTTTCCAGGAAACAGTGTTAGCTCCAGATGTTTCCATGCTGGGGAAAGTCCTTGGCACTTTAGATGATGCCTAGACTGAAATATCATTCCCAGGCATACATCCCAACAGAACCATGAGCCAGCCATTCTGATCAGGGAAGCCTTGACTAACTACTTTATGAGTTAAGATTTTGTTGGAAGGAAATGGTGCAGAGGACCTCTGGAGGACTGTGAACCTTTCATTTGCTGCACTGTACCTTTAACATTCTGTTATCCTCTTCTCCAGAACATCTTATTAATTATTTAACTCTATCCATTGGGCTTGATACTCCCAGCTGTGTGAAATTGTGGGGGGTGGGGAGCGGTTGGGAGACTGAGGCATGAGGTACTGCAGGACTGGGGCACTGAATCCAAAGGACTTCAAAAAGGCTGTCTGGGAGTGGGAAGATGAGGCATGAGCCACTAGGTGGATCAGGATCGTGAATGGCCCAGGTTGAAAATTGGACTGGAAGCATACACAAAACAAATTTCATAACTGTGCAAACTTTATTTCTTTAAACCCAAGATAAGCATTTGAAAGAACTGAATACAGTTAAAACTTCACATTTAATATGGTGTTAAAAGTTAAGTTGCTCTAAGTCTGTTATGGGGTGGTTTTGGATCCACCCAAGTCCCTTGTCTACCGGCTGCATGGAAATATCCCTAGAAGTGCTGTGCTATGGGAGGATGTCTCTCCAGTCTGATCTAGATGGCTCCAAGGAGCTAGACAGCCACATCTCCAAGGGTAGGTCCAACTCCATCATGCTGGGGAGCTGGCTGGGAGCACACAGTACCACAAGCCATCCTCGCATCTTCTCATTAAAGTTGAGGTATTTTTGGTGATGCTGCCCCCCCAGCTGTTGGGGTGCAGACACCTGGGAGCATAGCAGCGTTACTCATATCTGCTGGGGAGAGAAGGGCCACCCCTACCATGACATTCAGCAGACCTGCTATTCAGACTCTCACTTCCTGCTTGGCCTGTAGCCACACTGGAGCCTGCAAGGCTATGGCCAGCCTGGGCATTTGGAGTACAGGGTTATTTGTACATGCTTTAAAATTTGCCTTTAAAATGGCTTAATGGTTTTTCCACTGCTTTAATGGTGCAGCTGTTTGCATGTTGGCGGTGTAATGTATGTGAAATGACTTTGGGATGCAGCAAAATAAAACATGTCCAAGGTATTTTAGTTTGCTACTTTACAGTCATGGAGGGAAGCACCGAACCCCACACAGTTCAGGGGCTGTGCAGGCAGCCTGGTGGCAGCCTGTGCAAATGGGCTCCACTGAAGGGAAAAAAAAGAAACGGCGAGCCTGATCTTTTTTTTCCACCCCCACGCTCCCTTTCCAGAGCCTGACTGCCTGAGCTGTGTGGGGCCCAGTGCTTCCCTTCATGGCTGCAGCCCCGACCGGTGCCTGCTTTCATGGCTGCAACCCCCACAGGGCTGCCTGGGCTGGGTGTCTGCGGGCGGGTGCTACCAGGGGGGCACTGCTGCTGCCGCAGTGGGAAGCACAAGATCTCCGCTCCTCCCTCCCCACAGATCAGGGACCACTCAGCCCACTGGCAGCTTGTCCTCTCCTCCCCACCACTGGAGAGGCAGGTAAGGATTGGGCCTGACCCCTGTGTAGACACCACAGGGGTTTACTTCACCTTAAATTTAAGCAGTGTTTTTAAAAACCCACTGCTTCAATTTAGGGAGATTTAAACTGAAGAAACCCCCATGGCATGTACAAAATGGCCCCGGTTTCCCTCACCTTGGGGAGAGCTGCAGAAGCCCCCCTGCCTGATGGACCTTCTCCCACTCCCCCTAGCAGGCTGAAACTCCACCAGCCTTCAATGAGAAAGCCACTGTTTTCCATGCTTTTCTCCTTAAAATGAGAAAATCCATGTTTTACCACTTTTTTCCATGGTGGATGGAAAACCTGGATCCCTGGTCACCTCTGTGGAGCATTCTGACCATACCTGAATAAATGTTACCTAATACAATCTGGAGATACTTCTCGCATAAAATGTTGCAACTTTGCCTTGGGACAAGCACATTTAACACATATTTTACTGCTTGAATGTGTGGCTGCTTGTTTTAAGTGTATTTAACACATACTTATTGTAATGTGCAATGAAGCCCTAAGCATAAATTCAATAGAATAAAAAAATAAAACCTTTCTTTTTCTGGTAACAGGGTGTTCTGTCCTTTTAGAGGGAAGAGTCAGACTTGTTGACAAAACCCAGATGCAGGGTATTTAGATAATGAGGAGTTTAAAATCCCAGAGGAGAAAGAAGACAGGCTGCTGACTACAAGGGAGCAGTTTTCAAGCAAGAGGCAAGCTGCAAGTAGAACAAGCTTGTTACCAAGGAGGGGCTAGGCTGCTGTGCTGGAGTCAGAGCCAAAGGGCTCCCTTTCTAGTGCCTAGAATAAAGAAGAAGCGTTCACGTTTTGTTTGTATATTTGTTCATGTGTCTGCCGCTTAGAAGTCTGAATTATTTGGGAGGACCAGCTAAGGAGCTCCTCAAGAAGCAAAACCTACCTACAGAAACCCACAAGCTAACCAAGCTACTTACAAGATGTGAGAAAGAATAAGATAGAAAAATGTACAGAGTCCTTCTTTGTGGTATTTTCATTTTTTAGCCATATAAAACTGTTTCTGGAACATGCCTTGATTGAGTCCATAGGAAAGATAAATTTGCCTTGTTTCAAAAGCAACATGAACAAATCACAGGAGTACTTGGTGTGATGAATATGATTTACATGCAATGCACTGAATATACTTTTGCCTTTACTCTATGCAATATTCCTTTGATTTGTAATTAAAATCCAGTATTTTACATAGACATTACAGTTAATACTAAGTTCAATTTGCCTGCATTTGGCTACCATTCGTCATTAATATTTTAAATGATCAGCCCTTGTGCAGCAATATATCCGTATTAAAATGCAACTCCAATGCATATACATATATTTAGCTCATGTAATAAGGATTTATCTTTATTCTTATTGGATGAGTGCACTTGCCTCTAGTAATTTCTGAAGAAGTTTATTAACTTGTATCTAAAACTTTAACATAAAGCAGTATTTAACTTTAACATAAAGCAATATCACTACCCATCTACCTGTTAGATGGATAGTGATATTGGTATGGAGGACTCTAGAGAAAACTGTTATTCACATCAAGTTTGACAACAATTTATTTTCAACGTTAAAAAGTGCATTTTGAATAACTGTACAATAGCCAGTAAATAGAACAATTTTTATTTACTCCTTAATATTACATAGGATCTTAACTCTTTATTTGATCTATTATGCTGGCTCTTACCATTTGAAATTTCTCAGAATTTCTCAGGCTTGTGGTAATCAGAATTCAACACACTTTTAAAAAAGCAGTTTGGGTAAAAAGATATATAGTCTTCACTTCTATATTACCTAAAAGATTTAGTCCATGTCTGAAATGACCTAATGTTACCATTTCATGTGTTCTTATATTATGTATTGACTTTTACGGCAGTACTTAGAGCTATGTACACCATATATGAGAGACAGATCCTTCCATAATGAAATTACAATCTAAAAATATGATCCACAAGAAGACGATAAGAGTCTTCTATTGATTTCAGTGGTGTTTGTATTGGCCCTCATATAAAAATGTACACGTTGACCATGAGAAGTTAAATTAATTGGTTTATATAGGAAAAGGAGACCTCACATAAAGGAAATGTGCCCCCCTAATGATTGCAAGATTAGGAGCTATTGCAGGTATATAACACCCGAAACCTATCTGCCATATGCTGTCAGGCTGTATGCACTGTTTACTCAAAAATAGCTGTTTTAAGTTGTACTTTAAATCTTATGCTTTGCCCCCACCCCCGACAACTTTCAATAAAGACACCAGTTTACAATCAGGTTCTGAACTCCCATGTTAAAATTTATTTGAAACAAAAAAGGATATTTTAGATTTATTTATGCTTTTCCTATCATCTGCGTCATTCTTTCAGAGTTCAGTCAATCTTTTTAAGGCCAATGAGACCAGACCATAACCAAATTTTGAGGAACATTGCCTATGTAGTCAAATAATTAATTCCTTTCACCCAAGTTGTAAAAAAAAAAAAGTTATATACATCCAAGAGATTTGGATGCAATGGTAAAATTTTAGCCATATTATATTATGAAGATAACTGTTTCCTGAAGAAATACTTCAGTTATCGTATGACAGTATGCCATCTGCATATTCATAAATGGATCATGACTGGTTGAAATGAATGTTTGACTGACCTAACTGCAATAACATTAAGTGAAATGTTTCTCCTGTCTTTACATTGTTTAGTTTGAACATGAACTGGAATTCATTCAATTTAGGAGGACAATGACAATTCCAATCAGATGGAAGTTGTTGTATTTTAGCTTTTATTATTGTGCATATTAGATTTCTTTCTACTTGTTAAATTACATACACATGAAAGGTATGAACAGGAATAGGTAAGTGCACAGAAAAATCCCTATTAGTTTAACTTTGCTCCATTTCTAATTTTTCAACTTTATTGTATTTATTAAACATTATTGCATATGTTGATTTGTTGATAAAATACTCCATTAGCTTTCCCCTGTAGTTTAATTTTAATTGTGTTTACTGACTGTGACCAATATGTACTTTGTTCATTCAATATACTTTCCCCTGTGTTTTAATACACTGCTTTTTACTACAACATATTTTTACAGTTTCTTCAAACTTCAGTATGCCAAATATTCTTTTGTGCAATGCATTTTAAAAAGTAATCACATTATGCTGATCCTTGGCTACTAGCCTCACAAAATTAAATTTTTAAGATTAATGGATTTTGTTTATTTTAACTCAAAATGCTTCACAATCACATTTTAGTCAATTTCTAGTCTTTTGTGTATTTATTGAAAAAAGATACCATCAGATTATTGATTGATTTTATTCATGTGTCTGCACAAACATGTTCTTATGTAAAAAATACCTCTCCTTAGCTCAGGGTTAATGCCTGGTCCAGAATTGCATGAAAAAAAAAAATCTGTTTTCTTAATTCATTTTCATACTTGTTTTTCTACAAAGAACTGTAAAACCTAAAAATATAACTTGTGCATCTCAACAGCTGGGTAAATGACCATCTACAAAAGCTTAATGCACCTGAGGGAAAACTTAAAAAAAATTTTAAGAGTCAAAAATCTAACCAGTAGAGTACACGAGAAATTTCAAGGGGGGGGGGGGAAGGAGCTCTCTTAATCCCTCCTACTGAAACAGTTAAAATTTTGCATTAAAAAAAAAGATTCATAGAGCCAGAGAGATCATGATTCTAGTCATGGTGGGAATGCAGCATATAATACACACACATACACCTCCCTGTCCCCATATACACATATGATATAGTCATTGAAAAAAAACCAGACAATCACTTGGATCAGGGACTGCAGCACAGTAAAAGTGAAGGCCCTCCTATACAGAAGAAGAACTTAGATTCATAAATTGTTAGGGCCTGGAACAGACCTTGTAGATCATCATAAAGCTCCTTGTAGATCAGGGCGGGCAATTATTTTGGGCGGAAGGCAACTTACTGAGTTTTGGCAAGCCATCAAGGGCTGCATGACAGGGGCAGACAAATATACATTTTCTAAACTTTTTAGGGCCCTTGCAGGCCAGATAAAATGGCTTGGTGGGCTGCATTCAGCCCGCAGGCTGCATTTTGCCCATCCATGTTGTAGATCAATTTAAGGCATGTGAAAACAATGACACTGAAAAGAGTGGTGCCTAGAGAGCTTAGCCACCTCCAGGATTAGGCAGCATCCGAGCAGAGACTTGAAAGTTTGAAATTTTGGACTTAAATTCCTATGTACCACTTTAGGTTCTTAAGGATGTATCCCCAAGTGTTTATACTCTCTTTTCTCACTATATTAAGGTACCCTCTATCAACATAAGGTTGATAGTCGTAAGCTATTTTGCCTAAGAGCAGATATGGACATGGATCTTGTAGAAGAGAACCCTATTTCATGAACTACAGCAAAGAACTATGATCTGCGGATAGGACTTCGGGCTGGAACTTCTGAAATCGGAGTTCAATATCTAGTCCTGTTACACCCTGTCCCAAAGGGTGGCAGGAACAGTTGCTTATTTGCCCTGTGCTTCAGTATAGACAATATTATTCATGTTCACCCACCCCGTGGGTATTTTCTCTTTTCAGCATAGAAGCTTTTCAGACCAAGGCGTTTTACCTTCTGTGTACTTAGCACAATGGGATGTCAATCTCCATTGCACCCATGGATGGCACTAAAATAATGATATTTAAAAAATTATATAAAAACGTTATTTCCACAAGAGTAGAAGGTTGCCTTTAAAAAAAAATAAAAACAAGGGAGCATGCTGTGAGAAAGTGTTTACTGCTTTCACTTTGTGGTTGGTTTGGTTTTTCTTCTTGAATTTAAGTCTATATATTTAAGAAGAAAGTTTGTAGCTAATCACTGTGATTAAGTGACATCCCAACTCCTATTATATGGATAATGCCTGAAAGGCAAGACTCCAAGGGATATCAAACACAGTAAAGACAAATCTTAACTCTGTCTTTTTCACACTCAATGTCAACATACCTGGACCCTAGGTTTAGACTTATTTGGTCACTTACAAGATTTGCATTTTGTCATAAAAGCTCTATCCCACATTCGTCTTCTACTTTTGTTGCAATAACAGTTTAAGGTGGATCTGAAATAGAGACAATAAAATAAAGTTAGAAAACAAAGACTTAAAATACCAACAGTGGTATAAATATTTATCATGTTGATGATAGCTTCCAGCATATAAATCATGTGACATCTTTGGAGAATGTTCTGTTTATTGAGAAAGGAACAGGTATTAAAAGTGGTAAGTCAGAGAAAATTATTAACTAAAGCATACAAATACCTGTTCCTCAGATACTGTTTACATAGTAATTTTTCCAAGTTCAAGTCCTCTTAAATGTGCGTGATATTTATTAGATTTACCCAGTGAAGTGTACTTAATTAAGGCTGCACTCTTTCCATATGGCAGTATTGCTCTCAGTTCAGTAGCTAAAAGGATATTCAGTAGTTTTCTCATTCAAGAGTCCACCTTATCTGTTCACATGTGGATTTTAAGATAAGTATTGGTAATGAGAGTAGCACAAAGAGGTTAGTTAGATCATTAATCTTGTCAAATACTCTGCACCAAAAGTCAGGAGTTATCGGACAATGAAATAGTATGCAGGCTAAAAAGCCAGATTCAGCTTTTCACATGTGAAAATGATTATAAGATTCTATACTGGGGTGTGAGTATAAGGACTGAAAGGTGATACATGATTTCCTATTCCACTTCATTGCTTTCAGTAAATTAATAACCTTCGAAGTAAATACAAGTAAAGGCTAAACAAGTAAAAGATTAAAAAGGAAGAACTAGATTATTAAATAGGCAAAACAAACTTCCTGCCCTCTAATAGACAACAAAAATCTGTATTCCATGTCTTTGGTGACATGAAAATTCATGATCCATTCAGTTCTGAGTAGCAATACATGCACAGACATTATGTTTTAGTAATCAGACTATCACATTCTGTGTTTCTATCACACCTACAGAAAAACAGTGCAGCAGTAGCTTTTTTGGCTGACCTTCTACAAAAGAGCTTCATGAGAGCAAGACTGGAGAGAGAAATTTTCACAGACTCAGAGTTAAGAAGGGTACCAAAATGACCTTTGAAAGCAAGACCTTTATGAGCAATGATCTCAAAGGTCAAAATTTTAGCCCCCGAATTGGTTGTCTCTCTAATTTTAATAAGCAGCTGTTTTCCATATTATCATTTTCAGGTCAGCTGCACTTTTCCACCACTCCTGACCTTTCCTAATTTCTCTTCATTTTTTTTCTCATCCATATTATGTACATCATTACTGTTTAACATTTGCTTTGTGCTAGCTTTTAAAGGGCACAACCAGAAAGACTCCATGGTACTAGGTTCTATACAAACATGTAATAAAAGACATTCACAGTTCCTTAGCTGAGACCCTTCCCGCATTGCAGAATTCGCTCTTGGAACAGATGATGGTCACCCATTATACATATCTGGAATCTGTTTGTATGGACTATGAGCAAAGAGAATTTCCATGAGCTTGTGAAAGCATTTCTGTAACAACTATGGCCCCGGCATCTCCAGAATCAAAGAATTGCTATTTTCCTTCTTCCTTCAAAAAAGGAAGCATCATATCCCCCCCCACTTTTTTTTTCTTTTTAATAGTGAGCCTGATCTCTCTATACGACAGGCATCTCAACTAAAATGGGTTGATCCTCACCATTATTTACTCTCGGCAATACATAATAGACATGTTCTGCCGCTAACCTAACACTAATGTATACTTTCATAGATTTCATAGACATTAGGGCTGGAAGGGACCTCAGAAGATCGTTGAGTCCAGGCCCCTCCCCGAAGGGCAGGAAAGTCAGCTGGAGTCATAGAATCCCAGAAAGATAAGCATCCAATTTGCTCTTGAAGGTTTTCAATGTAGCTCCTTGAACCACCCCGATGGCAGGCTGTTCCAGACCTTGGGGGCTTGGACAGTAAAGAAATTCTTCCTTATGTCCAGCCTGAAATGATCTTGTAGTAGTTTATAAACATGCGACCTTGTCATCCCTTGGGGCGCTCTGGTGAACAAATGTTCCCCCAGATCCTGGTGGTCACCCCTGATAAACATATAGGTGGCCATCAGATCACCCCTGAGCCTAAGCTTTTCCAGGATAAAGAGTCCCATGGCTCTCAGCCTGTCATCGTAAGTTCTGTTTTCCTGACCTCTGATCATGCTCGTGGCTCTTCTCTGGACTTTCCAAGCTTCCACACACCCTTTTTGAATTGTGGGGCCCAAAACTGGACATAGTACTCCAGCAGTAGCCTCACCAAGGCCGAGTACAAGGGGAGAATGATGTCCTGGGATTTGCTTGAGAAGCATCTACGGATGCAAGCCAGCGTTTTGGTCACTTTACTAGCCACAGCATCGCATTGCAGGCTCATGTTCATCTTGTGGTCAATGATGACCCCCAAGTCTCTTTCTTCCATAGCACTAGCCAATGTAGCACTGCCAAACCAATAAGGATGCTGCAGGTTTTTCTTCCCAAAGTGGAGAACCTTGCATTTTTCAGTCTTAAACACCATCAGGTTCTCATCTGCCCATTTGCTGAGCTGGTCAGCCTGGATTGCTCTCCTGTCTTCTGGTGTGGATGCTTTGCCCCAAAGTTTGGTGTCATCAGCGAACTTGGCCAGTCTGCTTCTGACTCCCATGTCCACATCATTAATAAGACATCTGGGTCCAAAGACAGAGCTTTGGGGGACCCCACTGGTCACAGGGCACCATGATGATTGACTTCCATCAATTACCACCCTCTGGGTCCGACTACAGAGCCAATTTCCCAGCCAGCGGACTGTGGTGGACCCAAGGCCACAATTGGCCAGTTTTGCCAAGAGGTGATCATGGGATACCAGACAGAAGGCTTTTTTGAAGTCAAGATATATAATGTCAATCTCTTCTCCCTTGTCCAGGTGATAGGTCACCTGGTCATACAAGAAAATGAGATTGGTCAAGCAAGACCTACCTGCAACAAACCCTATCCCTTAGGATGTTGCCATCGGCCAGTCCATTAAGGATGGCATCTTTAATAAACTTTTCTAAGACCTTCCCCGGGATAGAGGTCATGCTGATGGGCCTGTAGTTGGCTGGATCCACTTTCCTCCCTTTCTTGAAGATAGGCACCACATTGACCTTCTTCCAATCTTCGGGCACGACACCAGAGCACCAGGAGTTTTCAAAGATCCATTCCAGAGGCTGGGCTATGATACTCACCAGCTCCTCGAGTACCCTGGGATGTAGATTGTCAGGGCCAGCTGACTTCTCTGGATCCCCACATATCTGGAAAAGGACTTTTTATTGTCCTCAATATTGGAAGCTAGCTGGAGTTCAGTTGCAGGCTTGCTTTCCTGGTTTGCTCTCTGCAGGACTGAACCAGTGCAGAAAATTCCTCCTTGGAGGTGAATCCCATCCTCCATCCTTGGTAGGCCTTTCTTTTTAGCCTCAGGAGGTTTTTTAGATCCCTGGACAGCCAGGGGGGCTGCTGTGCCCTCTTGCTGCCTTTCCTCCGAGGTGGAATAGAATTAGCTTGTGCATTGAGGATTGCTCCCTTTATCACTAGGTCACTGATTAGGTCATCCTCAATAGCCAGTACCAGGTCAAGCAATGCTTTACCTCTTGTTGGCCCATAGACTTCTTGAGTCAGATAGAGGTCATCCATGCACAATAGGAAGCTTTGCGAACACTTGAATTTTGCTGAGCGATCCTCCCACGAGATGTCTGGGTAGTTGAAGTCACCCATGACAACCATGGTTCTGGAGCATGCGGCCTCAACCAGTTCCTGGGTGATCTCCTGGTCAAGCTCTTGACTTTGGGTAGGAGGTCTGCAGTAGACTCCCACCGTTGTGTCCCCTGTGCCATAAAATCCCATGGATTTTAACCCAGAGGGTCTCCAGTCATCCATCCCAGTCACCAACATCAGCTAGGAGGGACATGTAGCTTTCCTTAACATAGAGAGCTACACCCCCACCCCTTTTATGTACTTGGTCTCTCCTGTACAGAGTATAACGATCTGTACCCATGGTCCAGTCATGGTTAGAGTCCCACCAGGTCTCCATTATCCCTATAGCATTGTAATTATTTGTGTTAAGCAGGAGGATGAGTTCTTCCTGCTTATTCCCCAAGCTCCTGGCATTTGTGTACAAGCAGGCAAGTGTTCCCTGGGGGGGGCTCTTGCCCTGCCCAGAGATTGTACCAGGGCTGGCAGGGGTGGGTTCGCTTAAGTGCTTTGGCCTGCTGGCTTTGCAAGGGTTCCTCAGAGGGCCAGCAGTGAGGCATCTCCCAGCGGGCTTAGTTTAAAGCCCAGTGGAATAGGTCAGCCAGTCTGGCTGAGAAGAGCCTCCTCCCCAGCAAAGAGAGGTGGAAGCCATCTCTTCCCAGCAGCTTGCTGCCTCTCTTGCCAAAGAGCGGGCTGTGGTCATGGAAGCCAAAGCTTTTCTGATGACACCAGTGCCACAGTTTGTGGTTAACTACCTGGATCCTCCTCTCCCTCCTCAGCCCATACCCTGAGACTAGGAGGATTTAAGAGAACACCACCTGTTCCCCCAGACCCTTTAGCCCCACTCCCAAATCCCTGTAGCACCTCATGACCCATCTGGGAGCACTCTGAGCCATGTCATTGGTGCCCACATGAATAAGGAGCATGAGATAGTGGTCTGTGGGCTGGAGGAGCTTAGGGATCTTTCTCCACAATGTGTCAGATGCAGGCCTCTGGAAAGCAACAGACTTCCCGGGCTAAGGGTGGCAGATTACTCCCCCAGCGGAGTCTCCCACAATAAACACTTTCCATTTTGTCTTGGGGAGAGTGGGGGCACCAGCTGCAGTTGAGCCTATGTTGCCTGTGGGAGCTGGCAATTCAGCAGTCTCTGCTGAGGCTACAAGAGGTTTGTACTTGTTGCTAAGCTGCAGCAGGGCAGAGGCCTTGGTGCCGTGGGCCTTATGGCCTTTGACCACCTTGGTCCATCCCCTTGACTGGACAGAATGGGAGGTCCCAGAGTCCTCCCTTGTCCTGGAGGGATACCGGGGTCTACCCTCCGGCTTCTGGGGTAGAAGGGCCTGGCAGTAGGAGTCAATCTCCTGCTCACAGTTTCTGATGTCACACGGTCTCTGGACTGTGGCCTGGAGCTCCTCCCGCTGGCACACCAGAGACCCCAAAAGGGAGCAGGCCCCACCAGGGGAGATAGCCATGCACCCGGGCCCCAGAGCCTGAAAAGGGGACAGACAGCCCCCGCAGCCGAGAGCCAGGGGCTTTGTCTGTGTGGAGCCCAGAACTATGGGCTCCATCTGGGTGGCCGTCTTTGAGGTGCACTAAGTCAATTAAAATCTATGACTTGGCTCATTGACATAATATTGTCCACCAGTAAGTGCGCTGCAAGGGGGCCCCATGCCCCCCTGGGCTGGGTGACTAGTTCCTTCTGGGTCTGGTTTCCTCATGCCCAATTTCCAAGCTAGGGGGGCCCAGGAATGCCCCCAGCACACTTGTCAGCAAACTCAAAAGTGGACCAGAAGTACTTCCGGTCCACTTCCGGATTCACCACCAAGCAAGTGGGGAGGACCCCCCTGCGCTCCTGTGGGGCACTACATCTGCTTCAGCATCACAGCATTCATGAACCATGCCTGGTACTTTGAGGTATGTAGAAAAAACACTTAAAGCTGTGTCTATGACCAAATTGCTGATTCATTGGATCAGCATCAAATCTTGGATTCAGCAGAATTGAATCACAGACAGTGATCCAAATCAACTAATCGAATCACTTTCCCCAATCTGGGCCAAATCTGAATCGGATATGGCCCATTGTCACACCCCTAATAAATTTACTTGTAGTTACAATAACAATGCTATCTGAGACACAACACTAGTCATTTTTTTCCTTCTGAGGACTAAGAATTACTAGACTTCCTGTAGGTAAAAATTTGTTTTAACACAGACCATACTGCATAAGAACTTTGTTTTCTTTAAAATGTACCGAACCAAGAAAAAAAAATCATTCCCCTTCATTAGAAATCCACTTTCTTTATCCAAATGCTTGCTACAAATCTTAAGAAGTATTATTTATTTCAAGTGGTAGCTTATTTAGATACATTTTTCTAAGAGAAAAATAAAGTGCATTTCTGACTGCATATGCAAAGTTGCCTTCTCCTCCGTGAATTTTTCTTTAAAAATAAGTTTTAGACAAATGAAATCTATTCTGATACCACTAGATAACTGTATATGGTGACATTTCATGTGTTTGATTGAAGTGCCTCTTTCAAATCAGGACCAGAGAGAAAGAACTTATATTACCATTTTGGATGTTATTACGATTTGAATCTACAAACAACTGTCTGAAGCTTTGTTCAACTTGGAACACTCAAGAGAATTGCATTCAAAAGTATAACATGATGCTAGTATTTTATCAGTTCAACATAGGTGAATGATGGAAAAATGAATTTACTTACCCGAATAAAATGGTCACATGCCCTGTAGATCAACACAAAAAAAGTCTCCAGATTAAGTAAAACCAGGCAAATATCCCCTTTAGCCACCTTCCTGAAACAGTCAAAACCTTAACATGATATTCAATGAATGATTTACTTGTGAACAATATAGTTCCATGTCAAAAATTAAGCTTGTGGACTCCACAACCCAGCAGCAGGGCAGAGAGAGGGGTGGGAAGGCTCAGTGCTGTTTCCAAAAGCCCCATGCTTCCATTGTGAGGTGCCCCTTACCCACCTGACAGCAGTGAGAGGCACAACTCTATACTGCCACCCCCACTACTGCTGGATGAGTTGCTGGCTCTAGATTTACGATCCAGATATTCTGACTAATAGGGATTTGTGAAACATCCCTATTTGGTTTGGATCCAGCCTGAATCTCAGACTGATTTGACTATTTGATTTTGATCACTGCCCCCGATTTGATTCAGTCAAATCCAAATCTGAAGATTCAATGCTGATTTAGAAAAATCAACGTTTCTTCTACATACATTGAGGTACCCTGTGCACTCCCCAGTGGACCTGTAAGTGGTCCACAAGTGCTTCCGGTCCACTTCCGGGTCTGCTGCTGAGTGCGTTGGGGACTCCCCTGCACTCCTGTGGGACACTCCATCATCCCTATCACTGCTGCATTCATTAGCTGTCTGGTACCCTGAGGTATGTAGAAAAACATTTAAAGCTGTGTCTATGTCCGAATCACTAAATCTTTCCAAACTGATTTGGAGGGTTCGGATTTGATTTGGATAAATTAAAGGGTCTCTTGATTCTATTCAGATTTCATAGATTTCATAGACATTAGGGCTGGAAGGGACCTCGGGAGATCATCAAGTCCATTCAGCCACTGAATCAGGCCAAATCTCTGCCTAAATGAATCAGGAACCGAAGCTTCACACAGCCCTACTGCCTGATCGCCCTTCTCCCACTCCCCCCACCTCCTTGCAGGCTAGCACAGTTCTACACTCTTTTCTCACATATTTATCCTTAAAATGCAAAAATCTGTTTTACTGAATTTTACCATGGAGAAAAGAAAACCCGGATCCCTGCTGATAATCTTATTTTTTTTTCTTTGCAAATATTTGCCTAGTGCACAACTTCATAAAATCCTCTCTGAGAAAGCAATAAGCCACTGTTAATGAAACCTCAATACAGGTTTCATTTAAATAAGCTCAGGTTGATTTTGGTTAATGTTTTCATTAAAAAAAAAAATCATAAAGTTGTGGGTTTGTTTGTTTTTTTAGTGTAGCAAATAGTTTAATTGTACAAAAAAAGGAGGGGGGGGAGTACAAAGCAGCTGTACATAATTTATTTCTACATACCATATTTACCCAAAGCCAAGGTGACTTTGAATTTAAAATGACCCACCAATAATTAGATTCTATACATGGAAAATCCACACCCTTATTTTATAAATTTATATTTTATAAAATTTATCTTTTATGTGTAAGTTATAAATTTGTTATAATTTTCCATGTATATAAGGTAATTATTGGAAAGTCATCTTCAATTTGTCCCATTTCCCCCCTTTCCACATTGCCTACCCCTCCCCCGCTGTTGTAGCAGAGCAAGCAATGGTACAGAGGCAGATGGTAGTGGGGTGGGAGGGGCATTGACTACAGATCTGCCTCAAACCCCAAACCCAAATTGGTACTGTGGTTCTAACTTCAGCTCCAGTCTGCCCCCTCCCCCTACTGCTTGTACTTGAACCCAAGTTGAGGGTCTTCCATCCATGTTAAATGGGGGGAAAAAAATCATCATCTTAGAGTCAAGAAAATAGTATCCACTATTGCCAACTCATGATTTTGTCATAGGTCTCATGATATTTGATATGTCTCTTAAACTTCAACTCCTAAAGTTAAGTGAATATTTAAGATCCTCAGATTTCTTCTCTTCTTAAAGGACATTTCTACCAGAATTTTTGGAGAGAGAACAGCTAGAAAATGTGGCCTGAGAACACTAAAGTTTCCATAACCAGATGGCAAAGATAAAAAAAATGAACATGTATGTGACAGCTGAAAATTATCCGTGTGATAAAAGTGCTTGCTGAAGGCTGTTCAAGTGTTTTTCTGTCATTTGTCATTAAGCTATATGTTGTTGTACGTTTTGTTAAGAGCCTAATTAAAGTCAAACATGTAGTAGTGAGGCCTAGTGTATAATAAGGCCTAGTAAATTTAACAAAGCCTTGTAGAAATAGAAGTAGGCCCTGTGGCGTAGTTAAAATTAACCTTATCAGAAGAACGCAAGGCTTGTACTGTTATTGGTCAGTCCTAAGAATAATTATAATAAAAGAATCTGGATGGCTGTAAGTTATCAGCATATCTCAGAAGTTATAAATTGGCTGGCACATCCAGAAACTATTTAGAAGGAAGATGCAGCTCCGTAAAAAATGGTTACTAATTTAAGATTAGCTGCTGGCATGGATTCGGTAGGCCCGTGGATCTTGAGGAGCCTGAGAACTGAATACCAGGGTCCTTCCCAGTACCCCTCAGACAGCGCTGATCGGGGACGCCTGACTTTGCTGAGCTTTGTGGAAGAAGAACTTGTCATACATCAGGCAGAGGGAACTGCCAATAAGTTGCCGATGCAAATTATTATTGTCTGTCATTGTTTGTCTTGTAACTACATATAGCCATGCTTTTGTTAAGTCAATAATCCTTTCTTACCTTTCTACCCCCGACTACACTCTCAATCCCAAACCCTCCACAGGTGGCTGGGACACATGTATTTTTAAAAAAAGTCATTTAAGCCTCATAATATTTTGAGGCCCAAATTGCCAACATGCAACAGTTGAACACAAATGATCAAATTTGCCACTTGGCACGTCCCCAGCCATAACCCAAGCAGAGTTTGAAACTCTGATTTTTTTTTTTTTTAATATTAGGACCTTGCTTTTACAGAGTACCCACCTTAACATAGATAAATCTCCATTGTTGAAATGACTGTACTACTGTACAAATTTCAGTATCTGTTCAGTGCAAGTTTCCACTATGTTTACTGGACATCATGTGATTTGAAGACTTGGGAATTTACTCACAACTTTCCACTGCAGCCTTTTCTCCACATTTTCTTATTATTTGCTCTTAAATGTAGAACTCTGATTCTGTTTCACTATATAAAGCCTTCATTATTTCAATGCAGTTATCTTAACTGATAAAAAAATAAGTGAAGCATGAAAGGTGGACCCTGTAGAGACTGGAGTGAATTGAGACTCTGTTTAGCTTTTTTTGCGGCTACACATGCATGTCGTCTCATCCCTGCTGTGATAAAGTCTGCTTCTACATGGTGAAATTAGATCTCATGCTGTTATGAACAGTTAGGAAGACAGGCTGCTGAAGCTACACTAGTGGCTAGTTTCCTAGAAAAAAAATCTTCATCTCCTCCATCAGAACTCCTTATTTTATTTGGAGTTAAGTAGTACTCTATTTTCACTTTAAATGGCTGCAGCCTCAGATTCAAAGAAAAGCACAGTCAAAATCTTGTTATACCCTTCATCTTAGCCCTAAATTATGTGGCAGAGACCACAAAATGGTACTGTATTACCTATACTATGACTGCTGGGAAGCAACAACTGAGGCCTTCAGGACTTAATGGGATTGGTTTTCATTTCTAGTACTGTGGGGCCACAACTACATTAATAAGCAGCAATAAACTCCAGTGCACACCACACCAGAGCTTATTGCTCCTGAAGTGACATATCTACACATGCACCTGGGATCACAACATGTTGAGCCAGTCAGAGCACCCTGGCTGGTAGGCGGCCAGGGTTCAGCCTGTCAGTCTAGGGCTGCTCGAACCCAGCTCAACATGCTCCAGAGGGGCTGGCTGGGGCACAAGGTTGATCTAGCCAGCAGGCAGCCCCTGCACTTCAGTAAAATCTCTGCAGCAGAGGTAATCAGTTACCAGTGGCCTAATAGGGTCGTACGTATAAATTACAGACATTTACCAAGGAGCAAATTGTCTACTCTGTAGTAAATGTCTTGTATATACATGCCCTGGAAGTGCTTGAAACTTTTAGTACTGTAGTACATTCCGTTCTTCCCTTAGGAAAGAAATTAAGGAGCTTTTAATTTCTGGAAAAGGGAACTTTGTTTCCCCATTGCTGCAGTGCTTGACATGAATTAACAGTTCAGTGAACCAAGGTTGGAATATGGACGAACACTAAAAACTGAGCAAGATAGCTTGAGGCACCTACTAATCTGATCAGCACTGTTAATAATGTTTACAATATAAGACGGCAAAGCAAAGCTGGTGACATTTTTTGTTGAAGTGCTTAGTCATCAAACTATGATGAAAATCAGAAGTGTCACACAGACATATCAGGGTTAAGGACATTTTCTGATGTGTAGGTCACACTCATCACTAAGAAAGTAAGAGAGAAGAAAATGAAAACTTGAGCTTTTCAGTATAAAAACTATTTTAACCCAATTTCAGTTTGCAAACAGTTTAAAATCATCTGGTTTCATACCAAAGTGGAATAAGGAAAAATCATAAATGAGTTATTAGGAAATGGAAGTTTCATCCTTTAACCTCTCAAGCTCTTTAAAAGTAGAAATATCATTTGTTCTCATATTACCCATCTATATATCTAGAAACAAATCCTTGAACATATTTGATTGGACCAGAATTGCACAGACTACAAATACCATTTTATGTTTGAAGTTTTTTATTCTTAGAAATGTTAACAACATTTCTAAAAAAAATTGAATAGGGAAAGAATGTAGGAAAACCTTTAAATACTAAGAAAAATAATTTATCCATATTTTCTTCCAGGCTTCCCTGAAACTTCTTGTGTTCATAAGGGAAACCTTTTTTTTAAAATTTTTGTTACCGATGTCATTAAAATCAGTTAGAAGAATCACACTTTAATTATTACCTATGGATTTATGAAAGATGCACAGAAAAGAGCTGCTTCTTGACCAAGTGGGAAATTCAATACATTGTGGCCTGTCTGCAAAACATTAGAGCGAGCAATTAATTGTGTGTGGGGAGTGAGAAACTTTGGGGGAAAAGATCCGATTCACAAGTTTTTTCTTATAGTACCTTCGGCAGCTTTGACATACATGACTTGCTCTTACATAACCAATAACTGAAGCTAACATTGACCTGGCAGAATTTTAGGGGAAATAGTTATGTAAGGAAATAAGTTCTCTCCTCCAATGCACTGAAGGAACAGATTCTCTCTCTACTGTCAATTAGGGATGCTTCTTGTTCTTCCCATTTGTTTTGTTGCAACTGTAACTCTGGTGAGACAAGAGACAGTGCAAGCACTTCAGTATCTAAACAGAAATCCCAGCAGTCTTAAATTAGCATCTCAGGAATTCTGTCACTTTTCAACAAGTAGTTGAAAGACAATTAATGCATCATTGTGGATCATGTATTGTAAATGGAAGCAAGAACCAGGTTTTAACCATCCACAGGAGTTGCAGCACAGGGACAATTATGGCTAATTAAAATGTCTTGTTTCCACTTCCCATTTATTTGATATTAGTGCCTTTGAGCCACAATTAAGATCATGGAACTATTATGCCAAGCACTGTAAATGAGACACAGGCCATGCCCCAAATTGCTCACATTATAAATAAAAAAGCTGAGAGATAACAGAAGAAAAAGAATTATGACTACATGCCTTTTAAGATAGGAAATGAAGCACACAGAGCTTACATGAAAGTTTGGACAGGGAGTTGATGAAGAGCAGAGCATAGAACTAAGATCTGCTCAATCTCAGTCTATTGCTTTAATCACAGCACTTCTTTGTCTTTCTTTCTTTAATTGACTTGTCCCAAAGTTATTAAATAAAGCAGTCTAAACTCAACTAGCATCTGTAGAGTGGAATATGCAACTATACTTGGCACTGACCCAACTCCTTGGTAACATTCTGCTTGGCTACAAAGGAGCTTTATCATTCATTTCAGTAGAAATATAGTTAGGTCAACTCTAAGGATTTTTGAAAATCTCCCTGGTCCAAGTATCACCTCAAATTTTCTCAAATTTTCTCTAAGATTTAGGTCACAGAATCCAACATATTTGGACATTTCACTTATGTTAATAAAAAGTCAACGCTAAAAGGTCACTTAACACAACAAAAGTTTCTCCATCTTTTCCGTGTTCTAAGTTACAGTATCTCTCACAAAAATCATCATAGCATGTTACATGAGGTTTACGGATCATTATCTTTCATCTTGTTTATAAATGATACCCAAGATAATCATCAGTCAAAAGTTAGGAAACCCACATTCAAGTGCAGCTATTAAAGAACTGTAAACTACTAAGACATGCTTGAAAATGATGTGTTCTATCCTAAAGGTTATCTATCACCAGGAGAGAAGGAAGCATGCTGTGTGTTTATGCCAGAATGGTGAAGGCTATACAGATTATAAATCTTTAGTTCCAAACATGAAGTACTCAAAGCCACAGTCCCCAACCACATCAAAAACAAGAACAGTTCACGAAGGGCTAAGCTAACCCTGGCTGGACCCAGTAGGAATACATTAATCTGCTGAGCATGTCTTCAGATAGAGTGAAATGAAGAGAAATCAGTAAAGAAAACAAGCCATTTATAATACACTGTGAAAAATCACTAAAACAATAGCTTTTGGAAACCTTGCATTTGCAGAAAACCTTCTGGGCCTGAATCCAATACAAACCTGTCAGAAAATATTGATGAAAAATGTGCATTTACAATTGTAAATAAAACATGAATATGGAAGCTATTCGTAAATTTAATTTTTCCAGAAGGGAGGTAAGGCATTCTTCTTCAGACTATGTTATTTAGTCAAAATGATTTAATTAAGACACTGTTGTTGGTAAACAAAATTACCTCCGAGCTGAACCACTAAAATAATTATTGACAACATGGACATCAAAGACTATTACCATGCTCATATGCTTGGCCCTCATAGATGTTTTTATAAATTACTGTATGAAACTAGTATTATAAAAACCACCCTCTTAGAATCAAAGCAATTGTCGGATAGCATAAGACCAGCCTTTTATATACTTCATGAGGGGTTCTTTCAACTTCATCTTGAAAAGCTTTTTGATGCTTCACTCTATGTTCCCATCCTGCACAGAAGGGGAAGGGTTAACTAAGCTAGTATTTAGTGCATAGATACAGCTTCACTATATGGGCTAAAAAATGACCAGAAGTGCTTTTATTTTTTTTACTAAAATTCTATTTTATCATACCATAGTAACATCATACCATAATAACATTATACAATTATAATATCAAAAACTCTAAGAGTATAGACTGATGACCAAGTGTATCACTATCAAAAGATGCAGATATTAACTGCAGCTAATTACATGTGCATGATTTGATGGCTACCTTACCTAGAGTTGAAGGGCTTTGTTACACCTTACACTGTGAGCTGCAAATGTTAATTGGTGTTAATGTTAGCTCCAATTTGGAGCAGCAGGGTCCTGAGGAATGAAAGGGAAGAATTCTTCCCCTCTCATTCCTGGATTCGTCCCTAAGCCCCTGTCCCTTAGGGCTCCCCCTCCCTGCCCCTGCCCCTGCCCTTCTCCAGGTCTCTTCCCCTGCACCCTCCCACCTACTTGGGCCTGGCAGGGGAGCAGGCAGGAATGGGTTAGCCTGCCCACCCAGCTGCCAGCATCACTACTGTGCTGCTGCTCTTCTCCCAACTGAGCCCACCTAGGGAATAGCAGCAGGGGCCAGGAAGGCAGGTTAGCTCTTCCTTACCTGCTCCCCTGGGACAGACAGCACAAGTAAATGGAGGGGCAGGGGAAGGCACCAGTGAACAGGGATCTGGGGTCTTGAGGTGAGTGGGGAGGAGGAAATGGTCCCGATCCAGACCAGTGGGGGAATGCAGGGGAAGGGGCAGTGGGGTGTTTACACTAGAGTGGCTGCAACCTTAGTGTGACACAAGCTAGGTAACATGGATCAGAGATGCTCCTGCCCTGGGAAGGCATAACTTTGAGCTGCCAAAAGAGCACTTGAAACAAGTTTCAGGTGTCACTGTGGAACAATCCAGATGTTAAGAGCTCAGGAGCTGTCCAGAAGTCACTGTGTAACAAGACCCAAAGTTAGGAAGATTCAGCCCATTTATATGGCTACAGTATATCTACTATAGCTAGCAATTCTTTTGATCAGCACAGAGATATTCTCAACATACTTGAGTATGTTCAAAATGCATTCACATCACTAAAATAGATTGACCCATTCCATTGTAAGTAGTAGTGGGCAGATAGATGATTTTTGACAAATAGTCATGGAAAGATGAACTTAGTCTTTGATGAACAAGAAATATTAATTAGATTTGGTGTTGACAGTATGATTTTCAGACAAGATAGCATCAATCTATGCAACTTTAAGCATAGGGTGAACATATATGAACAAGAGTGATAGAGAAAAACAAAAGAAGTGCAGTTAAAAATGTCAAAAAGCTAGCGATGTGGTGTTTTTGGTGATAATCCATAACAGTATGACATTTTAGTGCCCCTGGCTGGCAAAACAGACATGAAAACAAGTCCTAGGGTCATATTCAAAGAGGAAAAATACCACTAAAAATAGCTAGTTACACTAGGAACACAAGCTGAGAAACTGGCAATAATTTATGGTGTTGAAAGAACAAACAAAATGGAGGTATAATTTCTGTAATAGTTTACAAGTATCTGTGGACATCAAGGGCTTTGTTACATGGTAATTTTGGGCAAGCTCTTCGTGCTCTTCCCTCCCTCTTTTCTGCAAATTAACGCCATAAAGTGGCTTTAACCACTCTTTATGCAGCTCAGAATTATAACACGCCAGGCAGAATAATCATTGATATGTACTACATTGCTTCTGTTCCATTAAGTCGGTCCACTTCCCACAGATGTGTCATCCATGTTGATGTCCTCTTGTATCCCAGGATTTCTCACACCCCCACCCATAAAACAGAGATAGAAGCCTGTCCTAGCTAACCAGCCTTCTAGTAGCAACTCATAGCTAACTCCTAGTCCTGCCTGTTTGACAGATCTCTAGCAGCAAGTCACAGCTGTGAAAGTGGAGGATAGTCAGAGAAGGTTTCTAAACTAAGGGTGTGACCAGTCCAAACACCAAGCTAGCACTAACACTAACCAGAGTCCATGCAGTTCACAGCATAAAGTGCAACAAGGCCTCAAGTCAATGCAATCAGCTTTAGTATGACCACCACTGGAAACAGGACAAGTCATTTTAATAGCTTAGTACTTGTTTGCCTCTATAGCAGTGCCCCTTTCCTCCATACACACACATGCTTTTTATTAAAACCTCACTCGAGATAAAGATAGACTGCTCTGAGCATGATTTTGACCACATCAGATTAAGTGACCTCTGGCTCACAAAAGCTTATTCATCTCAGATTTAGTTAGTCCACAGGCAACAAGTACTGCCAGTGGTGGGGCACAGTTCCGCACCAGCACTACAGAGGGGGGAACAGGGTGCACAACTCCCCAACCACCACTGCCACAGCCCCACGGCTGCCAACCATTGGATCTGGCCAAACTGCAAACCCAAGCCCCACCTTTGGCACAAAAATCACACTGCCACCACCACCTCCACTGCTGCTGGGCTCTGGCCAAGCTGCAGCCCCATGCTCCAGTGTTGGTGCAAAAATCAGGAGGTGGGGGCGGGGAGGGCATGCTCCCACATGCCTCCCCCCACCCCGATGTGTTGCCATTGAGTTAGTCTATATGGTGCCTCTTTATCCTGCCTGACTATATACATCTTCCTGACTTTGTACTAACTCAGCTAACTCTCTCTCTCATCTTAAAAGTACTTAGGCTATTTTTTACTTCCAGTACTCCAACTGGGAGGATTTTCCATTACCTTACTGCTCTAATGGTTAGAAGCCTTGTTCTAATTTCCAGCCTAAATTTATTCATGGGCATTTTATACCCATTAGCTTTTGTACTAACACTGCCCTTCAGTTTAAACAGTTCTTCTTCCTCCCTGATGTTTTCCCTCCTGATGCATTTAATTTCACTCAATTACATTTCTTATAAGTAAATGTTTTAAAAAGAAGGGAAAATACCTCTGTGAAACTAAGAGGCTGCTCCACTGAAAAAAAAAATTAACTTATTTAGCAATTAAATACCTACCAAAGTTGAAAAATAATTAAACAACAAACAAGCACAAAATTCAAGAAGACATTTTTTAAGCCTAGCATAAAACATTCAAGTATTAGGAGTTATAACATATGAAGAAGTTTTAGCAGTTATATTGGACTCAAAGAGAATACTTGTCATATAAAAATATGTTTATCCTTAGGCCCCCTCATGCACATTTTTTTTCTAGAAGATGTTGGTTTAGTTTAAGAATCCTTTTCTAATGCCAATTTCCCCTGCTGTTCTACACAGTAAAGTAAAAATGAAGTTAAAAGCAGTAAAAGAAAATACTGCTGGGGCCATGAAAACAAGTCCAGTATTTTGTATGCTTTTTAAAAGGTTAAGACTCTTTTTAACTTCCACTGGGGCAGCTTTTAGTGTCATTTTAGTTCCCCTTGATACTTCATATAAAGGTCAAGGCAAAGTACTTCTTGATCAAGTCACAACCATGACAAATCTGAATCACTTTGTTATAAAAAGGTCTAGTCATCTGGAAAGAAGTTAGCTGGACTTCTTCATCTAGTGGTTCATCTAAAAAAATATGAAGTTAACAAATATCCTTTTCATTGGTTAACACATACCAGTGCTTCTCTGAGATTAGTACATAAAATCTAATCCAGCTCCCTTTGAAGTGACAACAGCATCTGTATTCTGTTTACTACTGAGGTGGAAAAGTTTGAAAAGTTACAATTTGCTAATTGTTGACAACAATAAAGAGTACTGTGTTCCTCCTTCATAGTAAATAAGAATACTATGTTGGGGATGACCCATTTTGATTTTTAGTTTTAGTTTAATAGAGGTCTAAACTAATGAGCTCAAATCATTTAAGCAATAAGATGCATTTTTTTCTTCAGCTAAAATACTTACTCTCTTAAAAGATAAATGATTTTCTCCTGTATTCTTTGTTTCTTATTATCTTTCCATCATCCAAACCACAGGGTTAGAACACTGGGAATCACTTTTAAAATTTTTTTTTAAACACCATAGCAACATCTTTCACGCTTAATATGTTTAGGAATATATGCCTAACCCAGATTTGAAGCTTGCAGGTGTCAAGCAATAAAGTTACCCAGATGGTAAACTAGGCACAGCCAAGGAAGACACGTACCAAACTATACCATTTTATCGTGCCTGGCAACCAAAGACCTGGGCTGCTTATCCCATTTTGTAAGCTCTTGGAGCAAAAGAGGAACAAGAAGTTCTCGCCAGAAAGATAAAGATCCTTTATCTTCCATATAGGAAAGAGAAGGCAAGTGAAATTTTTTGCACACTCTTGGAGTATCATTCATTGGGCCAAGATGTCTTTCTTACAGGTTTTCACTGCTCAGTCTGCCACCTATAGAGTGATTCCTGCTAGCTAATTTCTCCAACTACAGATTTTCCAGGGGGTCATTTTTCTATTGATATAGCACCTTTGTGGTATTAAGAGCCCAGTGAACTGCAGCAGAGATGACTTTTCCATGTTCTGCTGTTAAGCAGGGCATAAGGTGCCTAAAGATACATCTTTGGATTTTTGCTGTGTGTAGTATAAGTGGGATGTGCTATATAAAAAGCTTCCTATTGTTATGCCCAGTTCCACAACTCTAACTTGTCCATCAAACTATGACCTTCTTAGAAATGGACAGTCTCCCTTCCTGTGAAATCAGAAAATATCTACTACAACTTAGCACAAACCTCAAGAGACAGTTAAACCCCAACTCCAAATGCTTGTCAAGGTTTGGAGAAGCCAGAAGTAATCTTCAAGGATCAGTTTCCTCATTTTTCTTAAATCTCCCTTGAAACAGATATAATCCCTTAAATAACCATTTCACAGCTAGAACTGTCCCTAAACCTAAAGTGAGCAATCTTGTGGCAGACAGGAATGTAGCAATACTTGATGCCAATCTCAGGAAATTACTGCAGTTAAAACAGACTATCTTTACAGTCTGCAAAGAATAGCCTGATATCAAGGCAGCTGTAAACCTTCACGTTATAAAATACCTTCTCTTCTTTGAATGGTAAAATGTTATTTGCTGTTCTATACTCTGAGAATTTTGTTTAAAAAGAGGGTGGGGGAGGAGTTCCTCTCAGAAGTAGTAGTGAAAAATTATTTGTCTTAGAACTTCTAAAAACTAATTTCTGAGTTTATAAAAAATCTCTATAGCAAGACTTTCAAATCAGCTCTCAAATTTGAAAGCTAACATAGAAATCTATATTACATTTGCAAACAAGATAGATAATCTTTAATTATAAGACGTGTTTCTGGGAGTACTGTATAAACAAACAAACGTATATATTTTTCATACAGTTTATCGTCCCTCTGTAAGTACTGCTAGATCAATAACATGCTTTACCTTCCTGCTTCTTCAGAGTTATAGAAAAGGATAAGAATGTTCTTTATTACTAGTAATGAGCCTAAAACATGTTGATCAGCTCCAGGTGTGCATCCAAATTCACACTTATTCAAAGTTCAGGAATGCTTTGGATTTGGGACAGCAGCTCCAAATGTTGCCAACCCCATGGAATGTACTGAAATGAAAACTGCCAACTATTATTATACTGTCTCCAAATTAAAGGAGCTTTTGCTTTGGTATTCTTGTTAGGCCAATGTCTTCTAAAAATGAAATATTAACCACTGCATAAATACCATTTGCTAAATTGAAAAGGTCTTCAGAAACAGATGTCCAGGGCAACAATTCATTTACTTCAAATTTCAGTGGCCACTTGCAGATGCTTGGGAAACTGGAAAAAAAAATAAACTCCACTAAATAATTTACTTGTATACTTCTACATCTTGGGAGAGAAATTCCTCCTCAAAAGAAAACTAATGATTACATAATACCCTAAAGAAATCAAATGATCATGAAGCATGATAACTGTTGGACATTTTAATCTTTCTAACTAGTGGCACCAGATTTATTTCACTGTCTGATCCTTTTGTAATTCTTAAACCTATCTCGGTAGCATCACATGAAAATAAATTCAATAGGTTATGCTGCAGAAAACATCCTATCATCCCTTTTCAGAGTGATACTACCTAATTTAAACCAGGTAAAGTCAAGTAAGTTCACCAAGGAAACACAAAATCAAAATAAGACTCAACCACACCAAGAAAACAATACCTTTCTCCCTTCTTATTTTACAATCAGCAAATATTTACCTAGGATGGAAGGGATGATTGTGAACTCCTTACTGCAAATTCAATCTGGCTGTAGTACCACGCTTGTAAGTCTCTGTACACATTTTTTTTCCTTGATGGTTAAAAAAAAAGAATAGAAGAAAAGTAAGTAAAACGTTGATAATTTGTTTAGGTGGTGATGCAGGCTGTTCTGCGATCAAATTTTGTTTCCCAAAGGAAGGTATCAGTTTTAAATTACACAGCAAGCAGGCAAGAGAAAGGAAGCAAACAATCAAAACCTTCCCAGGAGGGGAAAGAAAAAGGCAAGAGCTCCAGAGATCCTACTTAATAAATAAACACCTTCATTTCTGTAAGTTAATTTCACCACAGGAAATAAGTTTAGTTTTAATTATATTGCCTTATGTCATGTTTTATAAAAGGTACACGAGGCTCATTGACTTTCTCTTATTAAAGCCTTTGCATGCTGCCGAAATGTTGCATGTAGATTAAATCTCAGTAGAGCCCTAGCAGAGTGTACAATTATGTAAGATGCAATATTTTTATTGTTATCCCATACCTGTGACAATTAGAAAGATTAAGAACAACATGTTGCATTTAATTTTCTCTAGAAACAATTAGACATCAACAAAATATACAAAAATGCATTATGCAACAGCAAAGCGTACAAATGATTCTACATCTCTGCTGGCACAATTGTAAAATATTATGATGCACGATAGTTAGGAAAACAACTATGCTTCATACAGGACTCAGAAAAAAATGTCTTTAAAAATTAATTTACCAAAAGAGAAATTTCAGAATCGGAATACAAACTTTGCTTTCAAAGTTTAGTCACATCCACTGGAGACGTATTTTTAAAGCTGTGTGAATGTTGGCAAGACTTCCTTAAGCCTCTAGCAAAATTCTCTGTAGTAAGCCTCCAAGTCAATGAATATAACTAAGCAAGGGAATCTCTGGGAGCTCTATTTTAAGTGTCCTTGGAGGCAGAAAATAAACTTTAATATCTCCACTCTTCTTTACTGTGGGCAAACTAGAGTCATGCTACAATCAATTATTTTGCTCATCCACAACTTGATTTTGTCAGTTTTTAGAAATAAATGGTACCAAGAGCAGCAATCTAATTACAGTTTGTGGTGGATGATACTCACCATATTTGGTAAGGTCTGCTAGCTGCTTTGAGCTGACTAGGAAATTTCTGCTGCAACCTGCCAAAGGGAGAAGTCAGAGAATCCCATGTACCCTGTATGAGAAGTTAATGCAGGTTTCTCCGCAATGGCCTACTTGACCTTGCCTGTGCAATTGAACCTCCTGAGCAGTGTATTCTGCAGCTCCTGGAATCAGAATGGTAGAGAAAGTATATCATGACTTACGTGAGGAAAGTAAATTAAGACCTTATTTATGTACCATCTTGTTCCATCCCCAATCAATTGCAGACAAAAAAAATCAGACAATGGAAAAAAGGTAACTTCCTTGGCCCTGGATTTAACAGTCCTCAGAATCATGTCTGTGTAGTATAAAAAAGAAAAATATGCTGACAATTTTAAGTATTTAGAGTCTATATTGATAAAGTACCTTTCAGATCTCTCACCCCAGTGCTCATTATTAACATTCATATCTCATAAATGGATTATAAAAATGAAATTAAAAAGTGTTTGCCAAAAATCTCTAGCAGCAGTTCTTTACCACATCTGCTCCTAGCTGTTCATCCATAACTAATTCCCATTTACAAATTTCACAACTGAAAATCAATGAGTTAGATAAATAAAATATCTATTTGCCAAACAGCCCAACACCCATCCTCTGAGCTGTTCAGGCCTGCTGTGATTCACAATGTCAGGGCTTTGATTCAATTTTTAATAGGAAAACATTAAAAATTCCCTTTATGTCATACTCGCTCACCTCTGAATAATCAACTTGTTATTCTGTAGTCCTGAGCAACAACAGGATCTCATACAGAGGCAATATTTTAAAGGAGTTTGACAGGTGCTTATAGCACCCACAGTTCTACCTATAATCACCAATAATATTATATAACCAGAACTTCAAAAAAAGTCCTGTTTTGTTAGTACTGGAGGGGAAAAAAAGGGAACACAAATGGCCCTTCAGGTATTTTGACTAGCAATTTCAAAGAATCTTGTTGGGATGAATCCTACAGGTTATGGTATCTTTGAAATTTTAGACATCTCTCAAAATAACTCTGTTCCTCCCTCTCCACCTATTTCACCTTTTACATTCCGTGCTGGCATTAATCGAACCTTTCAGAGGTACAGCAGAAGAGCTGCAGAGTCAGTTGAAGGGACGTAGTCAATATTTGTAAAAAAAAAAAAAAAAGGTGTCAGAAGTCACCATTTATGGATGCTGGAACCCAGGTGTCTGGATGGAGATACTGGTCCTTACGCACCAAAACCTTGTGGAATGAAGGATCTGGTCAACTGTAGGTAGTTATCAGGTCCCAAAGAGCACTGGCTATCTTTTCCCATTCTTAAGCTGTTATTAAAATCTCTGTACTACTAAATTTAGGCAATACAGTCACTCAGAGCCTGTATTTCTTTTCAAGTCTAGAGTATAAATTATCTTGTCATTGAATTCCAAAGCCTTTTTTTTTTCAAATAAACTGTGCACTTATTTAAATAAGACATTTTTGCTTACACTTAGTATTAACTGTTCAGCCATTACTGCCCTTCGTCTCCCTAAAAGAGCTGTAATATTTTAGGTGTAGCAATCACCAGGATGAAGAAGGTACTCATACTTGAGAAGAGTACATTAAACGAAAACAAGGTTTTCCGGAAATAATTAAAAAAATGAAACATTATAAATGTTTCCAGTCCTTCCTCTTCGTCAACATCTGTCTCTCAAATACATTGGCAAGGTTTTCCAATGCACTTTAAAATTCTGTAGTTTAAGATTTGGTTAGCAGATATGGAACTAAATACATCAATAGAAGCAATTTGAAGTCTGAAGTAAGAGACTGAACTTAAATGAGCATAATCAATGGTTTATTTTCAAGGGATACATTGTCTTTGCGGGGCATAGTTCATACTAAGGGGAAACATTTCCTGTAACTCCTCAGGAGCGTAGCATCAAGGGAATTGTGATCCAGAAGATAAACTGTCTGCTACATCCTCTTGCTCTCTGGAAATATCAATTTACAAATGAGAGAGGCAAAAGGTCTAAGGCTCCATCCATCTCCTTTATCTTCCTTTTCCTTCCCCTATGCCTAAAGAGGGCCTGCAAAGTTGCACACTAAAGATCAAATCAAAAGGGTAGCCTACGCAGACAAGTAGCTGTTCTTCTGCATGCTTTGTTCTTTTGCATGAGCACAACTGTTCAGGTAAAAACATGGTCCTCTCTTCTGTTGCATCTCTGTAAAACTTCAAAAGCCATGAATATTAAAATAACTTGGGTCAGCAAAGAATATGCTGGCATGGGTAACGAGAAACTTTCTTGAACTCCACATCATAGCACTATTAATTCAGCTATTCCTAAATTATACCCAACAGCCAGTCTGGTCTAACCTTGCACAGCATTAATAAGGCCATAAGGGCAATTGCATTCACTTCATTGGCAAGCTAGTCCATCACCTCTGTCTCCTGAAAACTATGAAGTTGTTCATAGCAATTAACCTATATTGTTTCTGTCATGCAAAAAGAACGTAAGTTAGACTTCTTTTTTAAAAAAAACAAAAACAAAGGATGCCTTTTTATATCACAGGCATGATTTTAGATGTAGTTACTAGGGCTGTGAGAAACAGTGCAGTTCCATTTAGTCTTGAGTTTCGACGGTTTGATGGAACAGTGTTCCATTTTGAATTAATTTAGAGTTGAAACAACTGTTCCGCTCCATCGAAACATAAGGCTGTTTCGATGTTTTGCTGGGGAGTCAGCCCATACAGGCTAAATCGTGTCAAGGGCAGGAGGCAGCCCAGCTGGGCTGCCTTGCCACCTCTGGTGCAACCAAGAGCCGGGGACTGAGAAGCAGCCCATCTGAGCTGCCTCCTACCCTTGGTGCAATCTAGCATGGGAGATGGGAAAGCAGCCCAGCAGGGCTGCCTCACTGCCCCTGGCACAATCTAGCACCAGGGATGGGGAGTCAATCCAGCTGGACTGACTTCCCAACCCCAGCCTATGGTCAAAGTGTTTCGACTAGCTTCATTTTGTTTTGATGCTATTTCTATGGCCTTTGTTTCATTCCGATTTTGCTGTTTCAACCTCAAAATAGGTTGAAACAGTGTTGAAACGAAATGGCTGGTAAAATTTTGCACAGCCCTAGTAGTTACCAAGATGAAAAAGAAAACCACTGCAATTACAATATGTGGTATAACAGCAAGGTACGATGGACTAAAGACAGTTTAAAGCTGACAATTCATGAGCCATTTCCTAGGGCTACATACAGACATTCAGGATCCAATCTAAAATCATGCCATTTACATGAAGTCCCATAAATATGGGTTGGGTGCCAATTATACAGATGTTTCTGGTTCTGGGAGCCTAGTCTAAGTAAGCTAGGCATGTGTGGGGGGGGGGGGCGGAGGGGTTGCAGAATGGAGATGCGTGGCCCCATAATCTAAAAATGCCCATTACCCGAGGCAGGAGTTTTTGGCCGCATGCAGAGCAGGTGTTCAGTGGAGGGCCTGTATGCAGAGTGGCAGCAGCACAGGTTGGTGGGTGGCAGTGGCAGCCAAGCTCTGCCCCCCACCAGCCAGCCAGAAATTCCAGTTAGTAGAGTTTGCCAGTTACTAAAATGCCAGTTAACACAACTTTTACTGTATTAATTAGAGGTATTTCAGGCCCTTAATGAGACTGAGAACTTGCTATCAATGAAAAGGTCACCAAGAAAGATATTTTCTTCTCTATTTATAAGAAGAGAATGAAAGGAACTTTAAATGACACTACACAATGCCTAACATTCTTTATTGAACATTCTCAATTTATTGAAAATTCTCAATTTTTTCATTGTTTTCAAAATAATTTTGAAAGCAATGGATGTCATAATCTATTATGTTTTCTAAAATATAAGAACAATTCTGATATTTGATTTGAGTATGAAAGTATGAATTACCAAAAATACATCAATGGCACGGCCAGTCTAGGAGAAACAAAGTATTACAACGGTGCAAAATTTAAGTACAAATTACTATATCAAATTTATCTTTAAAATATCAAACAAGTACATGTGGTGAATCCTTTCCCTCAGTCCTTTTTGATAAAATGCATTAGCTAGGAAACACAATAAAGACAAAAGCAGTCAGTGGTATAACGGCAATACACAGCTACCTCAACAGGAAATTCAAGACTCAAAACCACAATCAGAATCCCAGGAGCAGTAAGCAATTGAAGCATTTTATGACATTGATTGGATTACTGTGCACTGGCTAACAGGAGAAAGGAAGATACTGAAAACCAATTTTTAGTATTTACATAGTTTGTCATTTTAAGTTTCAAAGTAATTTACATGCGCTCAGTTGGAAGAATAATACAGCAATAAGCAATCCAGTTCGTTAGGATACCTGGAACGGGGTAGCTGGCTTGGGATAGTGACTAAGTTCACCATGTTTCATTACTTTTATCACTGCTATTGTTAAGTGATGCATGCTAAGTCTCTTAGGTTTTATTAGAGATGTCATATATCAGTGAATATAGTTTGGGATGAAAGAAAGGAACCACTGAGTTTTAATCCTAGTTTTGCACACTTAATTTTTAGGTAGCTTTAGACATATTACATAAACTTTCAGTTTCTACAAACCCAAAATATTGATGATGATATATCTCATTAAGGATTTATGGTGACCAGTTAACAGGTACAGCTAGCACATGATAAAAATAAAAATATGGCAAACATTTATGTTAGACCAGCCAAAGTATGCACAGTGGATTCTGACCTTATTTATAGCATATAAGCTGAGAAGGACTCTTATATTTACATGAAGGTGAAACAGATGAAAGGCCAGAATCAGGTCTGTTTTCTACTTACCAAATCAAACAAACATAATCAAAACTCATAAGGTGACATACAATATTATTTTCAACCTTCATTTTATACTATTGTATTCCATGTTAGCCTAAAGAAATACAGGAATGATAATTTTAAATTACAGCTCCCTTATGATACCAAATTAGGTTTTTATCACACTAATCATAATAAATGATAATAATACTGGATTAGAAATTTTGCTGATAGAGGAACATTTTCAGATTATAGTAGCATTTCCTCTTGCAATAATGGCTAGAACAAGGAGGATATCCACATTACCACCCTTAAATGCCATGAAAACATAATACCAATAGAATTTAGATGTGAGCTTCATTTCTGGTAAAACTAAAGAAACTACTACTTCCAATAGAAAGTGAAACAACTGAGTAATCTGTAGAATTATTTAGTATATTAAAATGTAAATTTAATAAATACTATTTATTGTTTTATCTGTTAAAATAAAAAATGATATAGTTATAATGATTTGCATCTAAAGCTGTTCAGAAAGCTTTGCAAACAGACCAAATATAATTTACATTTTTTTTTCATTCAAAACAAAATTGCTTAAGGGGTAATATGATTCAAGTATTCAGGCACTGGGATGGGAACTTGGAAGCCTTGGGCATTTAAAGAAGTGCTCTGGGATTTGGGGGTGGGAGGGGGCACTTTAATTAGAGCAACTCTCAGAGCCTGAAGTGTTGTAGCAAAACGCCCAGGTTTTTTGTTTTAAATTCATTTTTAAAATGCTTTCGCTTCCCTTCCCCAACCATTTCTGACTTTTACTCTTCCTCTCTATTCCCTAGGTAAGTATAAGTAAGCTAAGATGTAGGATAAGCTATAACATTTTTATTTTTGGTAGCAAGCTTTTGGTTTTGGATATCCACTGTTTTATATTGTATTATTATTAGGTTTGTAGTGATTTTTATCGTTTCATATGCATATTGTATGGTTTAGGCCTGTGTTTGTAAGCAAACCAAAGTCATGTCAAGTTTCCATTTTATATGTCATGCCTCCATCTTGTGTCCTCTGCCTGGGCATCCCATGTCGCAAGTGTATGAGTCACATACCCCTCCCAAGTAAATTGGTTCCCGAACGAACGAGAATGATTGGAAATGGTTGAAATGCAATGGTAGCAGGCCTCTACTGACCGGGCCATCACCTTGCATTGATTCATCCAAGAACCACGGACCTCACCCAGGAACACAGACAAGACCAGCATTTGAAAGACAAATGACCCTGCAGAACCAGCAACTCTCACCATTACAGACACCCGAAACTGCACATCCCTGCATGGAGCACACGTGCTCAGTACTCCAGGGGCTGACCCTTTTCTGGGCATGCCTTCTGTCACTAGGGTCACACAAGGTCTGCCCCTATAAAAAGAGGCAGTGAAGACAGACCCAGTGGGATGCCCTCTCCATCTGGACCAGCACCATGCCACACCACCTATCCACACAGAGTCCCTGCCGGCGATCCCCCCTCTGGACAACACCTACTGGACAAGGACCCCTTTCCAGCCTGGGACAGGTAGATATTACCTGCACACCTCCTCCTACAATTTGGACTCTCTGTGTCTGTCTCTCTCCTCCTGGACTCCAGCCCCTGCACCAAGCCTCTCTAACCCCTGCTACCATGGTGTACGCATGCATGTGTGTATGGGTGGGGTGCAAGGGAACCAATTTGGCATTGTGTCACCATCTCCCCTGTTCAATAAAACCACTGTCATTTGCAACCCTGAGTTGGGTCATGTTTTATTGAATCCCAGTCCCTTCCCTATCTTAGATTCCAGTTTCGTTCTCACTCTCTCAGCTTCAGCCCCCCACAGTAGTTTCCAGATCTCCTCCCAACTCCATCTCCCCTTTTCTGCCACGTCTCAGCCTCTTCTTGCTTTCATGCTGTCCCTGCTGCCTTTCAGCCCCCCGCGCTACTACTGCTTTTTCCCCGTGACTCTCTGCTCCCTTTCTCTGCTTTGCCGCTGCCCTGCCACCTTCCAGTCTCTCCTGCTGCTTTTCCTGTGATTTTCTGCTGTCCATCTCTCTGTTTTCAGGCTTCCTCTGCACCTTCTGTAGTCATCCCTCCTTCCCTCCAACTCCCAGCACCTACTGTCGCTCCCTGCAGCTTCTCTAGCTCCGCTGGAGCCATTCTCTGGCTCCTCACACCCAGAACCCCTCTTTAACACCCACACTTTCCCTTAGTCCCATTTTCCCTCTTCTCACTTACCTTTTCAGCTCCCCTGTAGCTCTGGCTCCTATCCCAGCCTGTGCTGGCATCCCCTGTTCTGCAGGCTTAGGGCCTTGTCTTTTAATCAATTAAGATCAATTAACCTGAAGTTACCCTGGAGTTTCAGTTCTTCAGCCCAGGCCCCTATAGTCTACCAGTTCTAATCCCAGTCTCAGCTACTTTCACTCCCAGCAACTTTCATTCCCTGCACTTCTACTCTCTTACCTTAACCTTTCACCAGGTATCCCAAGTACACCAAGCACATACATACATACACACACATCACAACACCCAATTTAGGAACTCACCTGTGTGTATTTGTAGGTGGATGGTATGTGTGTGAATTAGTGAATAAACATATATAGATATAATTGTGTGTGTGTGGTATATGAATTAGTAATCCACATATGTGTATTGGATGTGCAGGTGTTGGTAACTGATTCTGTATAAATTTGGTGTGTGTAGCATGTATGGGCTTAAATTGGTGATAGGTGTGCATGAACCTAGACTGATTATTTTGAATGGGTGTGTGTGTGGGTGTGTATGTGTGTGTGTATCTGAGTTGCTAGTGTGTGTATATATAATCCATATATATAAGGCATTGTGTGCATGATATATGAATTAGTGATTTGTGTCTAACTTTTGGGGTGTATAGTGTATGTGCTTGAATTGGTGATAGGTATGCATGTCCCTGAGCTGGTTGTGTGTGTACCTAATTGATTTGTGTGTTTGTATATGTGCAAGTGTACACCACATCCTCATGTCTAACAGCGCAATATTGAGATCCTGAGCTTTGGCCTGACCCCTCAGGGCAACACTGTCACATGCATCAGCATCCCCATACTGAACAAGCTTTAGTTAAAGAGCCCCACCCAGCATTTTCAGCACAGGGACACTGATGCTGGAGTCTGCTGGAGCATAGCACACAGTAATTACAGCACATTAGAGCAGTCTTGCTACATGTCTATAGTCACAGCTTAGTTCTATTTGTGGTATTGCCACTGACTTCTTTTCTTCTTTCTTTCTTTGTCTGTTTTGTCTATTTGGACTCTAAGTTTTCTCCAACCAGAACTAAATGTGTAATGCTGGTACTATGCATTTGCATAGTCCCTAGAAAAAGGACCCTGATTCAATTTGGCATTATAAGAATTCACATAATAGCTTGTGGTATACTTTTTGTTCATTTACCATAAACCAAATAGAATTTTTGCCAAAGAAGCAGGTTTTCAATGACAGGAAATTCATTTAGGAATTTAAACAATGAATTATGCCAGGTGTTATTCTCTCAGACTAATTTTGGCTCAATTCTCAAACTCATGGAACTAGAAGATAAATATTTCATGCACCTAGAACAGTGGTTTTCACTATTTTTTCACTTGTGGACCTCTAAACTTATTTGAATGGAGATGCAGACATTTTGTTAATTTTGAATGGAGATGCAGACTCCTTTGAATTGTAAGTGTGAGTATTCACATACTTTTCATTGATCATAGTCATCTTTTGTGGACCCCTTATACCAGGGGTAGACAACTCCTGGCATGAGTACAGGAGCATGGCATGCAAAAAGTATTTTGCTTGGCACACGTGCCTTGGGGCAGACGGTAGGGGAACAGCAATCCTTGTTGTGGCAGTATATCCCCAGCCCTTTCCCCATTGGCCAACTCAAGGAGCGTGTGCACCCGCTGCTTGCAGCCTCTCCACCACCTACTGTGAGCAGCCAGGGCTCAGTGGCAGGCAGCAGGGGCCTGTGAAGAGCCTAGATCAGCTCTGGCAGGCAGCTGGGAGGCTGCAAGTAGCTACACTGGGGTCCACAGATCCTTGGCCCAGTGCATTGCTGGCAGTAGGCACATACATGCCTTGAGGCAGGCAACAGGGAAGGAGTTAGGTCTGTGCTGCAACAGCTAGTATTGGGTCTCTCACATCACCCCTGCTGTCTGCCTCGGCACGCAAGTATCTTACAAATTGATGTTGTGGATGTTTTTGGCACTCTGCCCAAAAATATTGCCAACCTCTGCCTTAGACAGTCTGAGGTCCCCCAGTGATACATATACCACAAGTTGAAAACCAGTGGTTTAGACATGGGCACACCACTGGCACTTCTGGGCCAGCACAATCAGTCACAGGGGTCCCTCCCCGCCCCCCGCCATCAGCATGTTCCATCACGGGGAGAACACAGGGATTACATCTCCTGGCACCGTCACTCCCTGGGTTGTGCTCTCAGTGGGGGGGGAAGGGGGAGCTGTCACCTGCCCCCCCTGCCCATCACCTAAGTTGGGAACACTGCTGTCGAGGGGTGTACCAGTGGTCTCAGAGGGCGCACCCTACATTTCACCACTGGGTGTAGGATTTGCACAGGAAAATTAACAGCTGTTTATAAACTCTTCTGTAAAGTACAAAGAACTGCTTTTCTCTACCAAAACAGGTTTAGCAGTAGATAAACACCATTAAAAGTCAGCAGCATAGCTTTGCTAACATGACTTTGTCATGATTCTGAAAAAAATTGCATTACTTACAAATGCTGAAGCCACAGGTGAGTTATAGAAGAGCAATCACAATTTTTTTTTTCAATATAACTTTTAAGCCATACAAGGCCTGTGTGTTTTCACATGCTGTGAGTTTTACCACTAAAGAATTAAAAAAATATTTTAGTGCATTTATATTTGTTTAGTTGATAGTCTTCTAGTATCCTTTCACCAGTAGTGACAGGTGGACTTGGTACCATTGAGCCCATCTGTCTGTGAGCTGAACCAATGGTTCACAAGGTATGGATCTATGTATATTTATTAGCTACTAAATGTATTAGATACTGTATCTGGGGGGAGGGGAAGGGTGATTATTTTGAAAAATTGTGATCTTTATTAGCACACACCAGACAGAGTTGGCCTTAGGCCTCTGCAGCCTATTAAGTCACATAAGACCCCATGCTATTAGGAACCCTGCAGTATATTCTCAGCACTGTAGAATCTGGTGCTTTTTTTTTTTTTTTTTTTTTACCTACAGAAAACTTTGCTACTCTGCTTAACAGCTGGCGACTGATGGCTCTCTCCCTGCCTCACCCCCTCCCTCTATCGAGTATGCAGCAAATAGCACAGAAAGTAGGTGCTTCCAATGTTCTCAGCACAGTGGCAAATGTACCTGCTGTACTGTCATTTTTAGAGACCTTGAAAGGGAAGGAATAAGTTACAAAAAAAAAAAAAGCATTTCCAGTGCAGTCTGCTTCATCATGTACAAGTTAATGCATTCACATTTCCCCATATATTTAGCTTCAGGTAAAGTGAATAAGTACTGTCCATCTTGAAAGTGACACAATAATTCTATATCCAAGAGAAAGAAAAACACTCCAGGCAATCCAGGTGTGAAAAAAAAACGTATCCCTTTTTAAATTATGATCACTAAGGACCTGATTCTTTACTGCCTTGCACCTCACATGATGCAAAGTAAATGAGAAAGTAGCACTTGGAAACAGAGCAGTAATGTTTTCTGTTTTCTTTGCACAGGTCTAAATGGACTACATTACGTGGAGTCAGGCACAACCAGTGTTGATGAGTGAAAAGGGAAACCACACCTTTTACAACTTCTGCCTTTTCTCCTGTCCTACTCAGCCAGGTAAGAGCAGTGGATGTCCATGGTGAAAGTCAGCATTTTGACTAGGTCCTTAATGTGTTTCTCTCTTTCTACCAACATCACTATCAATATCAAATCTCCTTGAAGTATCAAACTAAAAAATAATAATAAGGCAAGAGGAACCAGGTCTAGTACTGTGAAAACAGGAGCAAGAGACAGTTGCATCTCATTGACTTTTAGCGACAATGGCATTTACTAATCTGTAAAAGCAAGCGTTAGAGAGACCAAATTTACCTGTGTTTGCTTGAGGACTAAATGAGGTCAGCACGTATCAAACAAGAACGAACTGAATGCACAAAAAAATAATTTTAACAATACTAATTTTTTAAAGATGTCCAGAATCCCCATTACTAACAAACACTTCAATAACATCTCAGCTGTCTGTGTTCTTCTGGTAATTGTTTTTGTATTATTTCCCAAAGGTGTGTATAGCCTACTGGTTAGCCTGAGGGATGGAGAAGGGCTCCCCCCCCCGTTAATTTTACTGTATTTACCCGATCCAAGGTGGCCTTAAATTTAAAATAACACCCTTACTGCAGCAGTGGGGAAAAGAATGGCAAGGGCAGTAGCAGGGAAACAGTGGCAGGGAGGCAAGTAATTTTTCCCCTCCCCAAGTGACTACATTGAACTTTCTTACACAGGGGTCCAGGACAGAAGTGTTATAAACCAGTTTGAGCCAAATCAGTTAAGTATGATACTACATTCAACCAGGTTCATCTCCAACCAGTTTCAGCCATTTTGAAACTGGTTTATGTGCACTAAGCTTCTGTTCTGTTACAGGTTTAAACTAGTTCTTGATGACTTAAACTGGTTTACGTGTAACGTCCATCCCTTGCCTGAATGAGCAAAAGCATAGCATGGTGGATAGAGCTCTGGACAAGAATTTAGGAACTATATTTTTAATTCCCATTTCTTATATTTTGCATACAAGAGGGTCATCTTATTTTTCTGTGATTTTCTCTTTTCATAGAATGGGGAAAATATTTATTTGCATTCTACTTCCCTTTTAAAGTTGGCTTCATACTCTTGTCACTCTCCTGTTTTATAAATGATTCTATTCTCTTACTATAAGTCATCCTTAATGTTTGTTGTGAAGGGCAACATATACATCTATTTAAAAAAAACAAATATTTAAAACAAAATTATATTAAAAGTACAATGCAGAAACGTCTAGATATGAATATAGAAGTGTGCCTAAGGTTAAAAGTGTTGTAAGGTGGTTAAACAGGTGTTATTGTGCATTCTGCAAATTCAGTGTATATGGATTTCAATGGCACAATGTGGATGAAATGTGAAATGAAGTGTCGGCACTGAGGAGCAGCTTACAAAGATACTTGGATGATATAATTTCTGCATGTTCCATTATAAATATGACCAAGCGGAGGTGGAGCGGGGGAAGGAAAAAGAAAAAGAAACCTTTTAAGCATTTGAGACAGTGAAATGTTCAGCCAAATTGTTCCCGAGTCACTAAATTATAATTACTTCCAGAGATTATAGACCTCGTAAAAGAGCACTATCACCCCAAACCATCAGCAGTTGTACGAGATTCAAATGTAATGGCAGGGTTCAGTGTTAAGGTGAATCTATTTTCACGTTTGTTGCAAAAGTAAAGCTAATAAATGAATGCTGTGAATATGGGGGCAGTAAAAGATGCCATGTTATGTGACAGATTAGCATGTGAAGTAAATGAAACTGTCATACAGAGATGACTACCGAGCTGAATTTAGATTTAAAATGAGCCCTGGATATCTCTCTTGAAAAAGCATCAGCAACTAAGAATTCACTGCCTTCCCAGAGGGTAGGAGGTCATGTATTACATCAAATGAATCAGCTGACTCCCTCCACTGTAATATAAGAAATAAAAAAGTAAAAGAGAATGGAATAAAAACAACTTCTTCAGAGAGAGATGCATGCTAACTAGGAACACAAGTCATGTAATTTAAAAGATGAGTGGTACACGATGCCTGGTGAGTATACAAATAAGTCCACTGTGATCCAATAGAAGAAATCAGAATGTTGTTGAGTGCTGAAAAAAAAATCACAACTAATGCCCCTTTTCCATACCACACTGGGGGGCTTGTGGGACATGGGGAGGGAAACAGTCTGTCACAGGCTACACAAAATCAACAGCAGAGGTCAAGGAGAAACATTCAACTACTAATCCTAATTAGAATCTTCCTAATTTCTAAGCAATTAAATGTATTTTAAAATCAGAGCTGGGCAGAAAAAACAGGCTTTCCTATTCCACTGTCAGGATTTCAAAAATGTTGCAAATCAAGACTAACTCAACAAGCTTGAAATTTCCATAAAAGCCAAAAAGAGAAATCTTAGACTACCCCACATCCCAGCAGTACTCATCTGGGATGTTCAGTAGTGCTGCAATTCTTCCACATTTAAAGGTAGTGCTTTAGTCAAAAGCAGAGTATTAGGCACTCAGAGGTAGGTCTCTCAATCTACTATTGGAGTCATTCCACTTTGCAAAATCAATCTCTCTCTCTCTCTCTTTATAAACATGGGCAAGTGGCTAGATCTCCCAAGTCACCAGGCTCTTTCTCTGGCCAAATGAATATTAACTCGTTATCTATCTAAAGACAGAGATGAACTAACTTTAGATTGGGTGGACCATTTTTAGGATTACTTAATCCCTGTGAATGCTTGCACACCGTGCTACTAAAATCAACCTAATCTTGATTAGGGTAATCAAAATATAATGCTTATATGTCCCTTTAGAGATGACTAGGGTCTTGCCCCACACTACCTTCTGCTTATACAAAATATGACAACTGTAACAGAACATGTTGGATTCTGAGAGAGAATCACCCCTAGGCACCAGTAGCATGATGTAATCATTGAGTTGAAATTTGTTTTCTTTTCAAACTGAAGCCAAAAGTGTGAAATTTTTCATAGAAGAAAAATTCTGAAAAGATACTAATTGAGATATATCTACATATTTAAATAATATTGATACACAATATAACAACACAGATATATATATAATTGAAGAAAATATGTAAAAACCCATTATAGAAATGTAAAAGAAAATAAAACACAACTTTCAAAATCATTGAAACAACCAAAAAGAGGGAAAGCAAAGCATTTGGATGCTGTTATCCATTTTTTAAAATTAAATTAACACTTTTCACAAAACTTTGTGATTGCAATTAAACTGATTTTTCAAATTAAAAAAAAACCTGTCGTACTTAACATCTTGCAGCTCTAATCCTAAATGTTTCTAGGCTAGCTAAATCTATAGGCATCTTTTAGAAAGGGTTAAACTTTTCTACTTAGTTAATCTAATTGTTAGTTATCATTCCTCTGCAAATTTCTTTTCCTTTCACTGATTGTATGTGTGAATTAATGCACATACACAAATTAATATATGTATCAATATATATACACCCATTTGTATGTCTGTAAATATTTCTTTGTTAAACTTTAGAATTAATTATGTCAAATATCTTTTCTCTCAGACAATGAATGTCTTATGTTTCTTGAGTTCTTCTTCCATAACATGGAGTTAGTTTATGTAGAGGTGTATGAAAAGTTCTAAAGAAAACTGTGGAAGATTTAAAAGTGGAAGACTTTAACTGCCTTTTGAATATAGAGAAAAAGTATTTTAAAAAATCTTATTTTTGACTTGAAAGTAAAACTAGTTGAATGACCATTTTTCATGCCTACAAAAAAGTATACAGGAAATCTTTTTGTTAAATAAACATACTTACTTCAAAGTGTGAGTTTTGAGGAATTTTCAAAAACAAAAAAGTTCCTAAAGTACATACGTGATGATGACATAGGAGAGGAATCAGGCACACGTGTGTCCCGCACGCACGTGTGCCCCATAACTAACTTCTGGCCGGAGGCAGCGGTGGTGGCAGCAGCAGCAGCAGGAGAGGAATCGGCAGCGGGGGCAGCAGCAGCTGATCCCCCAAAGGTAAGTGGGGCGGAGGGCCTCGGCACAGCTGAGCCGGATCCGGAGGGGAAGCCCCCCGGGTCCCATATAGCTGAGCCGGTAGGGAGCCGCGCTCCCGAGCCACGCAGCGCGAACAGAGCGCACCGGCATTTGCGCAGGCGTTCGCGCCGGCGGGCGGGCTGGGAGGGCCAGGAGTGGGACTCCTGTACGGGTAGGACGTAGACACCACACAGGTCTACAAACAGCAGCTTAGAATGGTGTCTACGAGGAGTGCTGCTAGGGCCTCTGCCCGGGGGGACAAGGCTAACCGGGGCTGGTCTGAGGCCTCCACCCAGACTGAGCCCATGGGGGAGCTGATGTCCCCCTACCTCCTGGCCTGCAGGGGATCCCCAGCAGGGCCGGGGGGGGCAGAGATTGGGAGCCCCCACACCTGTCCGGCAGGTGCCCAGCTTAGGGCTCTGGAGGCACAGGTGAGGGAGCTCCGGGAGGAGGTTAGTAGGCTGAGGGGGATCAGGGAGGCGGAAGAGGAAATTGACAGTTATTTCCTTTCCCTGCAGGACCAGGCACCCAAGGAAGAAGCAGCCCAGGGAAGGACCTCCACAGCAGAGTGCCAGATGGTCACAGCCAGGACCGGAGCAGTTCGCAGCGAGCAGGTACCAGCTTCTCCAGTCTGACTGGAGAACAGGTACGAGGCCTTGGCGACTCTGCAGGAGATGGAAAGGGAGGAGGAAACCCTTGGGCAGGAAGAAACGCCACATTCTTCACACTCCAAACAGATCAAGAGATCCGAGAGGACCCAGAAGAGGAGGAGACGCGTGCTCGTCATAGGCGATTCCATCCTGAGAGGTGCGGAAGGGCCCATTTGTCACCAGGACCCTTCAGCACGAGAGGTCTACTGCCTGCCTGGAGCTAAGATTCGGGATGTGACGGAGGTAATCCAGGCCAGGATCAAGCCCACCGATTACTACCCCATGGTCCTTGTCCACGTGGGTACTAATGATGCGGCCAGGAGAACCCCCGATCACCTGATGGCGGACTACCAGGCTCTGGGCGGCGTGCTGAGGGAATTCGGTGCACAGGTGGTATTCTCTTCCATCCTACCAGTGAACGGACGCGGCAGATGGCATGAGAACTGCATCCGAGAGACCAACTGGCGGCTTCGGCTTCCTGGACAATGACCCACACATTACAACGAGGGACATGCTCAGCTGGGATGGGCTTCACCTGTCCCCCAAAGGTAAGCGTGTGTTTTCTTACAGGTTGGCGGATCTCCTCCGGCGGGCTTTAAACTAGGCTCGTCGGGGGGAGGGGAAGATGAGGGCGGGGGAAGCTGTGGACCACCAAACCAGGTGGCACCAACAAGGACAGCCCAGCCTGAAGAAAGAGAGCTTTGGGAACATGAAAGACAGGGGGTGGACAGCAATACGGCACAGGTAAGGAACGAGAAGGTAAGAGACAAAGAGCCCTTTGGGACTTGGAGTGGGGGGGCAGCAAAGGCACCAGTCGCAGGGCTCAAGTGCCTATATACTAATGCTAGGAGCATGGGGAACAAGCAGGATGAACTAGCGCTCCTGGTTGCACTAAACGCCTATGACTTGGTGGGGCTGACGGAAACCTGGTGGGATTCATCCCATGACTGGGCGGTACATATCAAGGGCTATAGATTGTACAGAAAGGACAGGGTGGGGAAAAAGGGGGGAGGGGTTGCGCTCTATGTTAAGGAGCAATATACATCAACCCTCATCAAGACAGAATCAAAGGATGAGGAAGTAGAAGGACTGTGGGTTAGGCTAAATGCGGGGCAAGGAGAAAAGGATTTGGTGGTAGGGGTCTGCTACAGACCCCCACATCAAGGGGAAGAAATAGATTTAGGGCTCCTGAGGCAACTCTCAGAGACCATAAAAGCTAAAGAGGCGGTGGTCATGGGGGACCTAAACTACCCGGACATCTGTTGGGAGACACAGACAGCAAAGTCCCACCGCTCACGCAGGTTTCTAACCTGTGTACAGGACCTCCACCTGACGCAGGAGGTACATGGTCCCACTAGGGGGAATGCCTTACTGGATCTGGTATTGGCAACGAGGGATGACATAGTAGGGGACCTACAGATCGGTAGCCATCTGGGGGACAGTGATCACCTAAAAATACAATTCAACATAAGGGGTCGAGTGGGTAAGGTAACTAGTAGGGTGAACGTGATGGACTTTAGGAAAGCTGATTTCAGTGAACACAGGCGATTAGTGAAGGACGCACTACAGAGTAGTAGTTTTGAAATGATGGGAGCCCAAGAAGGGTGGCTGTGCCTTAAGGAAACTATCCTTCGAGCACAAAGTGAGACGATCCCCGTGAGAGGTAAAAGAGGGAAAGGGGCCAGGAGGCTTCCCTGGCTGACCAGAGAAATCCAGGGCAGACTAAGGGCCAAAAGGGGAGCACATAAAAAGTGGAAACAGGCAGAGATCACCAAAGAGGAATATACCTCTTCTGCTCGTGCTTGTAGGGAGGCAGTTAGACAGGCCAAAGCTACCATGGAGCTGAGGATGGCAACCCAAGTAAAAGACAATAAGAAATTGTTTTTTAGATATATAGGGAGTAAAAGGAAGGCCCAGGAAGGAATAGGACCTCTGCTAAATGGGCAGAAACAATTGGTGACGGACAGAGGGGACAAGGCTGAACTCCTCAACAAGTTCTTCGCCTCAGTGTTCCTAAGCGAGAGGCATGACAAGTCTCTCACTGGGAGTGTAGGGAGGCAGCAGCAAGGCACCAGACTTCCATGCGTGGACCCTGAGGTGGTGCAGGGTCACTTGGAAGAACTGGATGCCTTTAAGTCGGCAGGCCCAGATGAGCTCCATCCGAGGGTACTGAAGGCACTGGCCGACATCATTGCAGAGCCACTGGCGGGAATATTTGAACGCTCGTGGCGCACGGGTCAAGTCCCGGAGGACTGGAAAAGGGCCAATGTGGTTCCCATTTTCAAGAAGGGGAGGAAGGAGGACCCGGGCAACTATAGGCCAGTTAGTCTCACCTCCATCCTTGGCAAAGTCTTTGAAAAAATTATCAAGGCTCACATTTGTGAGAGCCCGGCAGGGCAAGTTATGCTGAGGGGAAACCAGCATGGGTTCGTGGCAGGCAGATCGTGCCTGACCAATCTAGTCTCTTTTTATGACCAGGTTACAAAACGCCTCGACGCAGGAGGAGGGGTGGATGTCGTATACTTGGACTTCAGGAAGGCCTTTGATACGGTATCCCACCCCATACTGGTGAACAAGTTAAGGGGCTGTGACTTGGATGACTGCACAGTCCGGTGGGCGGAGAATTGGCTGGAGGGTCGCACCCAGAGAGTCGTGGTGGATGGGTCGGTTTCGACCTGGAGGGGTGTGGGCAGTGGGGTCCCACAGGGCTCGGTGCTTGGACCGATACTCTTTAATGTCTTCATCAGCAACTTGGATGAGGGAGTGAAATGTACTCTGTCCAAGTTTGCAGATGACACTAAGCTATGGGGCGAAGTGGACATGCCGGAGGGCAGGGAGCAGCTGCAAGCAGACCTGGACAGGTTAGACAAGTGGGCAGAAAACAACAGAATGCAGTTCAACAAGGAGAAATGCAAAGTGCTGCATCTAGGGAGGAAAAATGTCCAGCACACCTACAGCCTAGGAAATGACCTGCTGGGTGGCAGGAAAGTGGAAAGGGATCTTGGAGTCCTAGTGGACTCCAAGATGAACATGAGTCGGCAGTGTGACGAAACCATCAGAAAAGCCAATGGCACTTTATCGTGCATCAGCAGATGCATGACAAATAGGTCCAAGGAGGTGATACTTCCCCTCTATCGGGCGCTGGTCAGACCGCAGCTGGAGTACTGTGTGCAATTCTGGGCGCCGCACTTCACGAAGGATGCGGATAATCTGGAGAAGGTCCAGAGAAGGGCCACTCGTATGGTTAAGGGCCTGCAGGCCAAGCCCTACGAAGAGAGACTAGAGAAACTGGACCTTTTCAGCCTCTGCAAGAGAAGGTTGAGAGGCAACCTGGTGGGTGCCTATAAGTTCATCAGTGGGGCACAGAAGGGAATTGGTGAGTATTTATTCACCAAGGCGCCCCCGGGGGTTACAAGAAATAATGGCCACAAGCTAGAAGAGAGCAGATTTAGATTGGATATTAGGAGGAACTTCTTCACAGTTCGAGTGGCCAAGGTCTGGAACGGGCTCCCAAGGGAGGTGGTGCTCTCCCCTACCCTGGGGGTCTTCAAGCGAAGGCTAGATGTGTATCTAGCTGGGGTAATGTAGGCCCAGCACTCTTTCCTGCTTATGCAGGGGGTCGGACTCGATGATCTATTGAGGTCCCTTCCGACCCTAGCATCTATGAATCTCTGAATCTATGAAAGCACTTGTATAAAGATTTGCAAAACATCCTGAAATTTGTATAGCTCCCACTTGCACTGCCAACATAGACCTAAGAATTTACGCATGTTTATCTTGTTACCTCATATTGCAATACATTCATCAAAATGTAAGTTGCTGTTAAGGGACCAAATCATAGATCCTGATCCACATGAGTGGATTGCACAGTCCACTTGCAGATCACAACTAATACCAGTAGCCTCATTAATGTCATATCAGAGTCGGTGTCTGCAAAGGCTTGGACAGGTGCCAAGATTTATTCTTCTGAATAATTCATTTAAATTAAGCAAATGTCTAGTGTATACAAGATCTGACCCTAATTTATAGCTTTTTAATGCTGGACAGGGTCACTAATGCAGTTCACTAGTTTTGCTTGACCTACCGAATGCTTTCATAAAGTTTCCAATTCAGGTATTAGCTACCATATTAGCCACCATGGGTGTCACATCTCTGTTTTCATTGCATTCTCCTGCTTTCATCTCACATATAGCTATTTTGGGTTTGGAAGCTGCTTATACCTACAAATGAAAGGCACTGCCATGATCATACACATGACCCCCCTAATATGCCAACATGTGTGCAACAGCTGCAAAGTCTTACTTGGCTGCAGAGGGAGTGGGTGGTGAGAATCCCAAACCTTTATTGGTATGAGGGGACACTTAACCTCTAGTGTTTGCAGAAGGTGCATTTTTCAGAAGGAAACTAAAGAAAAGAAGCCTATTGCCTGCAGTGGCTGATTGGAGACTTGTTGGGGGGTAGGTTGTTGCATTACCAAGAAAGAGCAGAGAATCCATCTTCCCTGAAGCAGCAACAACCTCACCTCTGCCACCTAGTGGTGGATCTTAATAAATGACAACACAGCTTTAACTGTTATGGGAAGGGGAGTGTGACCTGAGGGAAATCAACCTGGGTTATGGCAGGGAAAACTGTTTTAAAATCTTATAACCAGGTGAATATAAATCACTGAGGTTGTTTGATACAAGAGTGGAATGGTGCAATTATTATCCAGTGTGGTGGAATTAATCATTTATTGTTGCAATTGTAAATTCTATTCCAATTGTTGGTTTTATTATTAACTACTGATATTATATATCTATATATATTTCTTCTCTTGATTAATTATTTCTTTTCTGGATATAGTTGTGTATAATAAAGAAACCCATTTGTTTACTGGACTTAAAGTAAATTCTTGGGCAGCGAGGTTGAGGGACACACCTCTCCAAGGGACACCTCAGTCAGCAAACTTGTCGGAGGGGGTTCCCAGGGCTACAGGCACCCTGAGGATCCAGAATCCAGCATATCACCCAGCCTTGCATGCTGGCAAGGATTATATATGCATAACAGACTTTGAAGTATGTTTCCACTGCACCTGCCCTTTTACCCATCTGATATATTAAGACTCACTAGAAAAATTTCACAAGGGTTTTAACAACTTCTACCCTTCCATCAAACTAACTCTGGAATAATCCACCCAGAAAAGTCAGTTCCTAGACACTACTGTAAACATGAACGTTGTGTGCCCCCGGTGGTTGGGGGGGCATGGCAAAAGTGGCGGAGCACGGTGCTCCCACAGCTGGCAGCAGGGGTTGTGGGGGTGAGCAGCAACTGCCTGCAGGCACCTCCAACAGTGTCAGCAGCACCGTCTTGTAAGAGGTGCATGTGCACCAGTGTGCACCCCCTATGCATCACCCCTGACTGTAAACATTTATGATGTCCACATCGTCATCCTCACATCACATCGGGAACCCACTGACCATCACACATGCCTTCACATCGCCAGCTTTCATCTGAAACACACCACTAGGATCCATCATCTACAGCCAAGCTCTAGATCACAATTATATCTGCTCTGATCCAGCTAAGAGGATACACATCTTAAGAATTTGGAGCAACAATTCCTCAAACTTGGCACTCTGATAAACAAAGCCAGACTCAGGCCTCACACCACCTGCTACAATATCAACCCTAGAACACAGAAAACAAAATCCCTTTGGTCACTGACCTGTCCCTCGGCTTGAACACTTTATACACAGGATTAATGACCTCCAACCCCTCCTGGAAAAGGATGACCATCTCAAGGTAGCCATGGCAGGCAGCTCCCCAGTGGCAGAATGGATTCTGTCAAGTAACAGGGTACCTAACTCCCATCCTCACCAAGACACCAAGCCTTGCAATGGACCCAAATTCTTGCTCTATCACAACAGACTGCATAATCACTGGATGGAATAATATGACTATATACTTTTGAGGTTCTGAGAACAAGGAGCAATGGTCTCAATTTGCATCAAGGGAAGTTTAAGCTAGATATTAGAAAAAACTCTCACTAGGAGGATGGTGAAGCCCGGCAACAAGTTACCTAGAGAGGTGGTAGAATCTCTATCCTTGGAGGTCTTTAAGACCAGATCAACAAAGCCTTGGCTTGGGTGATCTAATTGGGGATGGTCCTGTTTTGCACAGGGATTGGACTAAATGACTTCCTGAAGTACCTTCCTACCCTAATTTTCTATGACTATGACAGGCAGTATCCAAATGATTTCCAAAACTATCAGATTCTAATGCAGAACTAGCACCATAAATATTTGTACATATCATCTTTGATGTTGGAAAAATCTGTGTTTGTATTTGACTATTCTTCTTGCAATGTGAACAATGACAGGCAGCTCTTTAATCTAAAGTATATGGCAAAAGCAAAATGGGGAAATAAAAGTGGGAGCATGCTGCCCTCTAGTATTACATCAATAATATAATGGTTCCCAGGCCATCACATGTTAGACTACTAGGCTCCAAGCTTTCTGATGTGGTTCAAATTAAGCCTTGTATCCCCTACAATGTGACTTCCCATTTCTTCCTTGTGCTTCCTGCATGTGCTGTTTCCTCATCTGTGCTGCCTGCCTGCTCTGCTTCCTGCCCTATCTCCATTGTGGTTTGGACTTCCTCCCAGATGTCCTGGTACCACACTCAGCTGCTGCCTCTGCCACATGTGGCATGTGGCTGTCCCCCAACTTGGACTAATCTTAAACATGCTCTAGGTAGCATCAGGAGCCAGGTGGCCTTCCTACAGCCCCAGATATTGAAGAAGCAGTAAGCAACTCTCCCCACTCTCCCATCTTCCAAACAAGAGCATCTGGTATGTGAGTTCTCCTTTAACACTAGAAATAAACTAGGCCTATGTGAATTCACCACACAGTGTTAAAAGCAAAGGGAGTGAAAACATACAATTATTGCTATATTTTCATTCACTTTACCTTAGGCATTGTTTTGCCTGTTTACCAATACCATAGTATTTTAAAGCATTCCAAAAGTCAATCCCTTCCAGTTTTCATACATTTAGTAAAATCAAAAGCAGTGTTACTATAAGGCTGAGAAACCTTCATACATACATGCCTAAACAATGAATATTTATGTTACAAAATATTAGATCATATATAGATTATAGCTTACTCTCTTTGATTAAAACAATGGCACCAAAGCATTCTACTCAACATGGTGTGCATGCAGCTACTATTACTGATATCCATACCTTTCCAAAGGAATGGCCTTTATCAATTGCTAGACAATAACCAAAGCATACAAAATATCAAATAGCAATCAAAAATAGTTCTTTTAAATGCTGAGTATTGTAAAAATTAAATAATCACAACAAAAAGAAACACAAAGGAAGACAGTAAATATAGTTTGTTTATTATATGGTGACACCAAATGATTTAATACTAATTAATTAATTCTGGACACCTTTGTTCAACCAGCTAACTAGGATAAAGTCAAATAAAACTCACAGGAATTGAAAGGAAGCAATCTATAGGAAGTAGGCAAAATGGACAGATTAGCTGATTAAAAATTACAAGCAGTCAACAGACGATACAAGCCCCCTGATTTCTAAGTCTCAAATATGGGTCTCATTACACAGTAATTTTAGGCAGCTTCTGGAGCTCGTAACATGCAGCCAATCCAGCAGTTAACTGCATGGGGAACGGCCACACCTTATTAGAACAGGAACTGAATAGTACAGGTTAAAAATAATCCAGTCCTTCAGTGATGATCATGGCATGGGGTCCTAGGGGTGGCCATGATCTCCCCTGGCACCCCACTTAACATGCCAGGTTCACCTCAAAGTACCCTCAGATCTTGCCCGCCACATCTTGGTCTTATAAATATTAAAGGGAGGCTGCCTTTCAGCGTCTTTGATACGGTTTTCTGTTGTACCCTGGCCCTGTTCTGTACTGGGTGTCTCAACGCGCCCCAGCCTTATGGGCTATGCGTGGCTCCAACCGCCCCTTTACCATGCCCCAAGCCTCAGTGATGTACCAGATGTTGTTCAGTCTTTGCCACTGCACTTGTCTTTCTCTGTGCCCTCTGGCTTTTCCACACCCTTGTCTCTCTTTGCGCCCTCTGGTGCTCATCAATCACTGCCCCCTTTGGCCAGAGCCTTCTGCAGCCTGACCCAGGGCTTCTCACACTATCCCCCTTTGCCTGGGGCTCAGGATTTCCACAGCCTTGGGGCTCAGGTGACCGTAATTGTGCCTGGCCCCAACTCTCCTCCTCGGGGTCTCAAACCCCCCACAGGGCTCAGGCAGCCTCGGCTTTACCTGGCTTCCAACTCTCCACACCCCCCCTTCTCTGGGGTTGGAATCAATGCACCCCAAACTGCTGCGCCCTCTCTGGGGCCAGGGTCCCATGCTACCATGGATCCCCTACGAGGCCTCCTCCAACCCCTAATAGCCTCACCCAAACCACCGGTTGTTAACAGTAACCAGAAAACTCAAGCCCCTACTCTATAACATACCTCTAAGCTATTGGGCTCCAACCTTCATCTCGCTACACCAGAGTCACTCCATCTGTCTCCAATCCCAGGCTGTGCCTACAGTTTGGCCTTGACACATTACTCACTCCCGCAGAGATCTTTCCCCCATGGCTGCCAGCAGGGAACCGCCTGCCTGCCTCAGCCTGGGGTTTATATAGTAGCCAGGCCCTGCCCCTTCCGTTCAGCTGCCCAGGCAGGTATGGATCCTTATCTCCCTCGGGTTGCCTTGGCAACCTGCAGCTGGGGCTCTGTCTAGCAGTATTCTACTCTAAGGAGCAGGGCACCCAAGTGCTCTGTGACAAGTGGTACAACTTTAAATTGAATAGCAAGTGCTTTAAGACACTTAACGGTGTCCCCATGTGCTTGCTATTCAATTTAAAATTACACCACTGCAGGACTGGATTATTTTTAATTTGCACTATTGAGCTCCTGTTCTAATAAGGTGTGGCCATTCCCCACAGCTGCTCTGCCCAAATTGAAGTATTTCAGTATCCCAGGATGCAGTGGCCCCTTCCACACCCACCTGCCCTGTAAGTCAGAGCGAGTGGGAATGTCAGGGCATGTGGGGCTGGCCTTGGCACATTCCCTGCCCCCCACCTCCCCAGACTTGTTGGGCCAAGCAAGCACCAGTGTCGTGGAGTACTTGGTGTGCAGGTCAAGAATAGTCAGAGACAGGTTTTCATCTTAAGGTGTGACTGCTCCACTAAGCTGCTTAGCATCTGTGTCTTGCAGTGTAAGGTGTAACAAGATCCTCTGTGACTGTGGATTTTTCAAATGTGTAACAATATTCAATGAGGTATATGATAAAAAAAAAGGCAGAAGCCTAAAGTGATGTAAAGCATTTTGTTGAATCAAGTAGAACATCTATAACTTCATTTTCTTGATTCATCTCTTATGTCAGCAACCCACAATAATGCACAGCAAGATAATTTTACCTCAGCCTCAAACGTGATATTAAGTAAAAAATGACTGATGCAACATTAAATTATTTGCAATTAAGTTTTTTGACAGGAGTGTTATTTAATGCTCTTCAGCCAATAGAAATGGCCTAAAAATGTATTCTGACATGAAAGAAAAATATTAGTTTAATTCTTGGATCTTTAAAAATAAATTAAGCAAGCAGAATAAACATACTTTTTACTTCTAAAAATGCTCTGGCTTTTTGGCTTCGTTATTGATAAATTATTTCACTCGCTCAACTTAATGATCATTCAGGAAAAGATAAAGGTAATTTTAACCTTGATTTTAACCTTTATTTCAATCTTTGTTGAGAAGTTTAAACAATCTTTCCCTCCAGTTCCAGCTTTGTTGTGGCATATAAATTCTTCTTACTATCTCTTAACAATACAATCTGATAAAGATATATGGCTGCAAGAAATGGCATTTGAATTACTGACAGTCTGTTCAGTTTGCTTCTTTCCATAGGGCCCTCTGCTATATGAGCAGATTGCCTCAATGAATAACTAAGGGGCTTGGGGAATTCAGCAGACCATGTAAAAAAATAAAGACTGTTTTAATTTTTTCAAAAGAGGTAGAGTGATCCGAGCTTCTAAACAGCAATTATGTTGTGTTCTATGGGGATTTAAAGAAAACAAAGCTGTCCAGGTGGCTTAATGTTTGACCTTACTGATAAGTGGTAGACATTTTTTCCATTTATATTTTCCAGAGAGTAGAGGTCACAGAGTTTTAAGGATCTTTCACAAGCATCCTGTCTGGAATGCACAACAGGAAGAAACCCTGCAAGTTAGTTACAATAGTGAGTATCCTCTTCAAATCATATTTCATCATTTTATAAAAAATAAATTTTTCTTTGGAGATATACTCTTTAATATTCCTGAAAGGTACCATTGAGGTGTTCAGCATACCCATATTCCAGCTTTCAAATAAACACCACCTGCATAAATTAAGGCAAGATGCTACAATGTGCTTTCCCCGTGGTGATTTGTGTTTCGGTATATTCTACTGAAGTATTGGTCTCAGAACATCCAGCTAACCCTGAGCTCAGATATGATGAGCTACAATTTGTTTTTTGTTTTTTTAACTCTTCAATTCTGTTAGACTGCAATAGAGGGAAATATTCTTATTCCAGTGAGCAAGGCAACTTCTGTTTTACTGTGTTTCACACCATAACTTTTTTCCAGCATTTATCATTTACGTGATAAAAAATTGGCTAAATTCATTATCTGATTTTGCCCCGCAGAAAATTCAGATCATGGATTCAATTAATATTCCAATTTCTGTTCAATTTCCCTGTAGTCCTGAGTATCTTTTCAGTAGTCTGTGTGAAGTGGGGTAGAAGGCAATGGTCCTGTAGAGGATCCCTGATGAGGATACATCCTCTTACAAAGAGCCCATGCCAGCGTGGAACTTCCAAACATACCTTTCTGGATAGAAAAGTGCAACAAATAAATCACACAACTGATTTTATAGGGACTTGATTTAGTGACCATAGTTAAAAACATTAGGATATAAAAGCACCTTTCAACAACAAAGGCTCTAAATTTACACTAGATGGCTTGAAAGGTGGTAAATTGTAAACATGCAGCTACTACTACGATTAATGTCTATGTAATTGCATTCATTTTCCCTAGTTTTACTGAAACAGGGGAGTTTGGCAGGCTAGCCTACCCAACCTAATAATAATCATACTGGAATATTAATATTTTGTCAAATCAGAGAGTCACAACTCACAACACTTCTTTCAGTATCAGAAAACTGGCTACGTAGGGTTTTATACGCTTCTAGAAATGTTTAATACTCGTTTCATAACTGTAATTTCTGAGTACTAGCATGAAAATATTTCATTCAGTATTTTTCAATAAGGTTGACTCTACACCAGGGGTTTTCAACCTTGTTTGGTTGGTGGACCCCCAGTGGCCGGTCAAGAAGCAGGCAGTCCCCCGGCTAGATGACAAGCAGTGGGGTGAGGGGGGGCCCTCTGGGCATAGCAGCAAAACCAGAAGTGTCAGAGGCAAAACCAGAAGTGCTGCCAGCAAAGCCGGAAGTGCCCCTTCTCTGTGCTGCTGCCATGTACCCCCTGGTGCCAAGTACCCCCAGGAGTATCATGTACCCCAGCTCTACAGTATCCAGTATGGCATTAGTGTGTGAAAAGATGTGACCAATATCTACTATGTATAATTCATTCTCTTATCTTTTGTACACTATAAATGATTTTGGTAGGTTTCACTATGTCTTTCAATATGTATATGATACTATATGTTTTATTCAAGCAGCTCTCTTTGCATTTGTGCAGAGATTGGCCGAGTGTCTGATGGTCCATGATGTTTGCCCAGTCTAAAACTAGCCCTAAAACTAGTCTCCTGACCATATGAATCTCTTACTCCAATATTATTCCACTTAGTACATCAAAACTGCCTTTCCCCTCCCTTCTGGGAGGGCTAAAATTTCAGTAATGATAGTGTCCCACTCTCTTTCCTGTATAAACAGGATCCAAAAGTCTGTATTGCCTCGTATGATATTATGTAGGCACTTTCTTCTGGTCCTTCTAAATTGTCACATTCAATACAATACAGCCCTGGATTAAAAGCTACACAAGAAATGAAGATTTCGATTACCTCTTTTTTAGAAACAAGTCTGAATATCTTAAGTCCCATGTAGTCACTGAGTACAGAATAAACTTTCATCATTTTTTGTGCAAGAAAGGGACATAAATCAAATAGGGAGGAGTCCTAGGTCTGCCTCTCCTTAAAACGCAATCTAATTAATCAGTTACCAACTTTTATCAACTTGATGTGAAACTAGAATGTGAATGTTTGATTTGCATGTGTTAGTTTAATATAATCCAAGAGTCTTTTGCTTTTGCCAAGACTTTCTTTAAATTTATGAAAGGAAAGACTTTTCCTTTAAAATGTATACTATTTCTTTCAAAATGTATTAAGATTTGAAGGTCCAGATCTATTATCTTAGTGCAAAGGCAGAGAACTTTGATAAAGAAATATTCCTCCTCAACTGAGGGGAGAAGTGGATCCTGAGGTTGTCTGTGGGATGTTATATTTTACAGCCTAAGTGTTTTGTATTAAAGGCAGACATTAGCTTACAAAAAAGTCACTTGATTGAGGAACGTCAGCTCTAGGCTTGTATTGTCCTACAGGCACCCATGGTAAGACTAATGGTAGAAGAACATGTCATCTGCTCTGAGTTGCACAGAATTTCCTCTGCCTAAAACAAAAGCTGTATTCATATTAATTTATGTGTTTACTTTAAAGAGAAACCTCTACAATGAAAATCCAAAATTGTGCTGTTTAGGAGTAAAACACAGTGGATTTTATCTGCTTACCACTCATTAATAAGAAATGGTTCATCTAGGATTAACTATATTATTCACTTGTTCCTTTTGTTGAAGCTGGCCTTTTAAAGTCAGAAGCACAACCCTATAATTCAAAATCTATAAGGAAAACATTTATATGTTACTAGATTTCAGTAGAAATCGAATAACTTTAATTTTGATGAGATGGTAAATATTTAAAGCAGTTGAGTTAATATAGTCTGAAAGTGTTTAATATGAACACATTCTTCTGAATTTCAGCTTGAAATTAAGATGAACCTTACAACCATATTAATTTAATTAATTCATTAGACTAGATTAACTCATGTGAAGCATGACATATCAGCAACATTAGTCTGTGCCATTGCTCTCTAAACTGGACTATATCCTATATTTCACACACACATGCACACACGCACTCAAGACAATCAGCTTGGACTCCATCAAAAAAGTTGGCAACATTGTAGCTGCCACCCTAAAAATCTCCAGTACAGGAGCTGCTTAACTCCTCATAATATCCTGTGGTGCAGATACTTTTGGAAATCTCTTTTCAAGTGCTGAAGTCTATAGACAAAATCCTTATCCCATTGAAATTAATTAGATTTTTTCCTTTACATTTCAAAGGACCATCCCAAATGTTCATAAAGACTTTAGCACACACATGCATAAACCCCAAATTTTATACATATATATATACACATACCACAGCATTCTCCATAGTAATACTGGTAGTCTCTCAATATGAGGATGACAGTCTTCTAGGAAACAGGGAAGTTATCAGTGATTCCACAAATGACTGCTGCAGATGTGGCAAATAGTTTGAGAGGAAGGAGTAAATTCTAGTGAGGTCAAATCACAGCTCTTTGTCTCCTTTGTCTCGCTCATCTACCTGCCTCCATAGTGAAGTGAGTTTCATTACTTGATTGCTTCTGTAAAGCTTATGAAGCACTTGGATTCACAGTTCACAAAAGCCAAGTTTTAACAAACCTCTCCAAACCAAGCAGCTGCTCCTCCACATATTACAACTAGAGGACAGTCCTTGGAGAAAGTTAAGCATTTTCCCTACCTAAGTAGCCACCTTTCCCAAAAAGTAAAGAGAGAAAGTTATATCCAACGCCAGATAAAAATCTGTCAGAGCTGCCTTTGGACATCATTGAAACCAAGGTGCTTATCTATCACGCTGTTGTCATCCCACCCCTGTTGTCTGGGTGTGAAACTTGGATGACACAGTGGAACCACTTGAAAACTCTGGACATCAGAAATGTCTTTGGAAAATCCGCCATAGCAGTTTGAAGGATGAAAAAATGAATACCAGACTTCTGACCCAAACAAACACCATTAGCACTGAAACCATAGTGGGGAAGAGTCAACTACTAAATCTTCCCATGTGGCACAACGATGTATGACAAAGTATCAATCTTTTGAGTAAACTCACATTTCATTGTCATTGTAAAATAAGCAATATAACAAAAATTCCTTTAGATGAACAAATCTTCCTTTTGATCATGCAATAATTATTCTCTTTGTGGTTTTGGATTGGGCTAGCCAGGAAATAGTTAGGCTGGCCTTTGCCTATGTGTAGACAAAACAAGTGTCATGCACACATGCCTCTTTAAAGTGGGCTAAATGCTTTTGCACCACTTTAATAGTGTCAATGTTGGCAAGCCTCGGCGGCATATTGTGTATTAATTCCAGCCACTGTAGGAAATTCAGAGGTGTAATGCACCTTAAGTGACTTGGGGCACAGCAAACTAACTAAACTAACTAAAACTCATGTGAGGAGTTTTAGTTTGCTGTCCCTACAGCCACAGAGCAAAGCACCAAGCTCTGTAGGAATCTCTGCAAGCAGCCTGGCAGCAGCCTGAAAAAGCAGGCTCCAGCCAAGAAAAGTGGAGAGCCTGATCCACATCCCTTCCCAGAGCCTTCTTGAGCTGGGAAGGGACCCGGTGCTTCCCTCCACGGTTGTGGCAACCCCCCCCCCCCCCCCCCGAGACTACACGAGCTGGGTGCCTGTGGGCAGGTGCCACCTGGGGTGGGTCTGCCACTGCCACACAAGGAAGCACCAGCCCCTCACCTGCATCCCAGCGACTGCTCTGCCCTCTGGCAGCTTGCCTTCCCCTCCCTGCCAGAGAGGCAGGTAAGTGTAGGGTGTGTGCACAACACGTGGGTTTAACAGCCCTAAACTGAAGCAATGTTTGTTAAAACCCACCGCTTCAATTTAGGGCCTCCGTTTTGTCTACACACACCCAAACTGCTGAATTTGTTAAAATTTGTTTTGGTTCCATACAGGACAGAAAAAGAGACCTTCCAATTTTTGGTGTGAAAATATCAGAGAGAGATCAACCTAGCGGCTACTATTTCAAAGAACTTTTCCAAATTAAATCACTGGAATCCAGGTCACACAGGTATCCTAGATAGCATGCAAGTGCTTATATCTGCCAGGCTTTTATCTCCCTCTCTCTCAGCAGAAAAGCCATGCTAAACCTGAGAAGCCTGCCCTAAGAAATCTGTCAAAACTGAGGTTTCTATTAAACAGTACAGTTTTGAAGAAATGGCATTTTTTCATTTAAAAAACAAACAAACAAACAAACAAAAACAAACTTTTTTTCAAATTCTATTTTGAATGATATATATTTATACTTGTTTAGATTTTGTTTCTATTTCTTTCCAAGCTGGTCACTGTTATATTTATGTATTTCATGGTGCTGTGTTTGGCATCACTGCATTACTCACAAATGGCATGTTTTCCCAAACTCACATCAGTACACCATCACATATTTTGTTCATGTCACCTATTTTGTTCTTTTATTTTGGTTTAATCTGCTACTTCCCCTTTGAAGTGCATTAGTTACTATGGAAACAGTTGTATGAGAAGAAGCTTAGAGAAATCCACCAGCGTAGCATAAAAACCAGCTGGTAGAACTGTTTGAAGTGCATTGCTGGAGATCAGGTTTTGGTTAGACAAATCAGACCATACACTCTAAAGTGTTATCATCAAGAGTACTTCTATTAATAAAAGTAATTATTTCAGTGAGATAAGCCTGCTAAACCCTATCGAAACTGTACAACTGTGTTATCCATGTTACTGAACTAGTCTAAAAAGTGAGAGAAGTTCAAATTTCAAGATTTCAAGTTTCTACCCTGCATGTCCAGATTGCCTATAAAATCAGAATTCTTGCCCACTTTCAAATTTGTGATCAATGCAGGCTTAGCTAAAGATTGATAACATTTGATATAATTGTCTTGATACACAATTGCAGAAATAGTCCTAAAGTCTTAGGAATCTTTTGTACATATGACTCGAGTCAAAGTAATCAAATGTCAGGCTATATGCAAGTTTTTATTTGCTATATCTGAGAATTCAGGGGCAGGCAAGGTATGCTATTGAGTTTGCTGCTATGAAGCACTGGTGGGCATTCATGCAGGCAGTGAAAGAGTATGCAATGCTTGTGCTAACCCCTATGCTACTTCTTGCTCTCCCCCCGCCTCCCCTCCCCCAGCCTCCCTTTGCTGCCCACTCCACTCATTCCTGCTGGGCTGGATCCAGCCTGCAAAACCCTTTGTGGTCCAGATCTGACCTGCACATCTAGATCCAACCTTAGGGTGCAGGAGAATTTGACACTGCTGTGATAGATTATATAAATTGAAAGTAAAAAAAATGTACTGCATTTCTCTTTATAGAGCTCAAATAGATATAAAAATGTTGCATTTATTCACAATAAGGACATTTTATAAAAGGAGTTCCATGACAGTATTAAATGTCATCCTCTTTTCTTTCAGAATTATGAAAAACCACACTGAATTTGGCCATTGATTTTTGATCCCGCTTCATTCAGCTTTATTCTATAATTGACTCCAACAAAAGGGATTTCCCCCAACCTTCTTCCTGTTATACCTATTTTTTAAAAGAGCAAATTAACATAGTAATAAGAAATATACACAAGGAAGATGTATCCTAGAAATTTGCACTGGCCCTAGATGCTTATGTGGGTTTTACATGCGACAGCAGCCTTTTCCAGCTCAAACCAGAGCTGACAGCTCAGTTTTCAGGTAAGGCATAAGACTAAAGATCCTTTGATGTCATAGCAGTGTGCACTTTCTCAGACCCCTGTACTCTGAAGAGCTGTACTCCCCACTCCCCCTCCACCATAATGAGTGAGAATTGACTTTATATGATGGGTAGATATCATTTTGAAGAACCCTCTTATCACCAGCCCAAACTACGCTACATTTATACCCTGGTCCATTATTTCTTTAATTTTGGAACTGCTTTGAGCAAGATTATTATTATTTTACAAAATGCACATGAAAATATCCCATTGACTTCAAAGAGTTTTGAATCAGGCCCAAAGGGCTTAAGTAGGATTTAATTTACCCTTAGGTCTTGTACTGACCCTCTTGCTCAGGGATGAATTTCCTTTCCACTGAATAAATTAAACAAGACAAGGGAAAAGATAAAAGACTAATGTATCTTCAAACAAAATAAAAATAAAATAGCAACCAACAATTGGCAGTTACATTTATCATCTCAATCTATTGAGTTCTAAAATGTTTCCTAGATTTATACTGAAAGAACATAAAAACAGAAATATGTTTCTTTGCAGTCAAGTGATTTCTGAAGTAGTAAAGTTTATATTCTGATTAAAGTAAATGCACCCACTGCCACACAAGTGACAATGAATGTAAATTTTAAGATTAGGCAAACTGATAAAAATAGAAGGGCATAAGTCAGGAAACAATTATCCACCTTAGATGAGGGAGTTCTACAGACTTAATTAAAAAATGTACAGAATGCATTACTGTCAATTAGAGCATACCCTGTGCAATTCATTAAAGCCCTCTCCCCTGTGCAGAAGTGACAAACACTTCATTATGCACTGGAGAAATAAGGCAGCACAAAAACGGGTAACGTCAAATTAAAAGGGGGTTGACCTGTTCATAGCACAAAATGATATTATTCAAAACTGGAGGAATCAGGACAAAAGGGACAGAACTTGGAAAAAAATCTGTCCAGGGAGAGGTCTAATTTGTTTACAGTGTGGTTAGGATGGGGATTTGCTATGTTAATTAAGCTATTATTCAATGACAAAAAAAGCAATTACTAAAGAAACCCCACTGACACTTGGCCTAAAAAGATACACACCTTGGTGGGAAAAAAACATGAAACAAACAGCTAAAAGAAGGGATTGTTTAAAACAGTTTGTAATTTAAAAGCACACTGATCAAAAAGATGAACGTAGCAATGGGTTTATTTAAAAGAGAATTAAGAAAACAGCAAAGAAAAGGAAAGGTATGTCTCATCACTAGCTTCAGTCATGGCGCTTTCCTCCTATATTTTTCATATCCTTTTTCCTCCTTTTACTATACGACAGTAACAAGTGCAGTTCCCATATATATTTTGGGTAGGGCTGTGCAAAGCTTCGGTCCCCGATTCAATTCAGTGTAAATTCAGCCCAAGTGGGTGGCGAAATCTCCGAATCCAAATCAAATCAGAGGACCCTATAATCTCTCCGAATCAAATAAGAACCTTCCAAATCGATTCGGAGATTCAGGCACAGCTTTAAATGTTTTTTCTACATACCTCTAGGTAGCAGGGGCTCATGAGTGCTGTGATGCTGGGGTACATGGAGTGCGTCTCACAGAAGCATGGGAGGCTCGCCAGGGCACTCGGCACCAGACCTGGAAGTGGACCAGAAGCACTTCTGGTCCTCTTCTGGGTCCACCAGACAGTTCCCCTCTGTACCCCCACAACTCAGTGACTGGTGCCTCCTGGGTCTTGGGGCGGGGGGCACCCGGGGTCCCCCCGTGGCCAATTGCCAAGCTGGGGGGAGCCCAGTGCACTCCCCAGCAGACTCTGAAGTGGAACAGAAGTACTTTCTGTCCACTTCTGGGTTCACTGCCAAGCATGTGGAGGGCCTCCCCTGCCCGCACTCCTGTGGGATGCTCCATGCACCCCAGCATCGCATTGTTCATGAGCCATACCTGCTACACCAAGGTATGTAGAAAAAACTTTTAAAGTTGTTTCTATGTCTGAATCACTGATTCTCTGAATCAGCATCGAATCTTCAGATTCAGATTTGGATGAATTGAACCAGGGACAATTATCAGAATCAAGTAGTTGAATCACTGTCCCTGATTTGGGCCAAATCCAAATCCAAATCAAATAGGGCCCACTTCACACACCCCTAATAATAGGCAAGAGACACTATTTTATGTATATTAGAAACAAAGTCTTAGTGTGTTACTTAGCCTCAAAAAGCACCTGAACACAGTGGACCAAGTTTGACTAGATTAAAAAAAAGTGGACAGGTTCTAAAATATAATTGATATGGTATGAATACAACTCTGACCAGTTTGCCTATCCAAATCATGCTGGATTTACCAAAAGTTATTTAAAATGTAGGTTAAAAAAAGAGAAGAGATAGTGACTGAATAATACAGGCCATATTAAAAACATAATAGAACAGAACTAAAAATGATTGGTCCTCATAGTTATTGATTATATTATTAATATTGCTGTTACTACTGGGCCATGCATCTGAAATCTGCTCCAAATGATTACTTGGAAATTCTGCAGAGGGGAATGTATAGTTGCCATAAAACCAATCTCAGTGACTGCAAACTAGCTTGCTTTAGGGGCCCAAATGGCGTAGGAACATTTTACATACAAAATTAATGTACTGTACTCAGAGGATACGGAAATGCATAATATTTAGAATGGTTTAAATGCTGTTTAAACCTGAAGCAGACAGACATATAAACATGTTAAGCCAGTTTAGAGCTGCCTGGAACAGCTCAAAGGTATTCCTGGAAAATCAAATACTATTTTAATTAGTTCACTGTAAATCAGTTAAGTGTCCCATGTGGACGCTAAGGACTGGTACAGACATTATATTTTTACTGGTATACGTGATCAGAAATTAGTCTATACTTGTAAAAGAACAGAAGTTTGGCACGCACAGGCTTAAAACTAGTGGAACCCAGGCTAAAATTTGCCCCCCGTCTACCAAAAGATGAATGTGTGCTCTGTTCCTAAGTGACCCCTGACATTGGTCTGGTTGGTCCCCCATTGCTTCTCTTACCTCCCCAGTCCTTGATGAAACTAGCCACTCTGGTATGCAGCCAGAATCCTAATGCTCCCTCCCCCCTTCCCACTCCTTCCCTCCCCCCCACTCCTTTTGTCAGAACCTTTTTTTTTCTTTTTTTTTTTAAATCAATGAGCTCCCTTGCATTGTTGGTTCAATAAAAGCTCTAACAACCAGCTGTGTCCTAAGTCCCTACTCAAAGACATTTCTCTGGCCCATCACAGTATGGCAAGGAACCCAATCCATTTTTTTTTGAGCCAGGGCCTGCCCATGGCTGGGGGGCAAGTTGCCAGTGGGCCGACACCCTAAGCTTCAGGGTGCCCCAGTACTTTCCTCCATGGCTGCAGTGCTTCCTGGGGCCACTGGGGCAGGCTGCTAATGGAATGGGTGCTGCCCCAGCTCCAAGGCAGCACCTGACCTGATCCAACTGTTCCCTGAGCCCACCCGCTGGATGCCCACCAGGCACTGCTCCCTGGGTAGGTTTGGGGTAGACTTGGACTATGCTAAGTGCTGCCTCTGAGCTGGGAAAGCGCCGACCCACTAGCAGCCCACCTGGCTGGCTGCAGGGAGTGCCATCACCGCAGAGGGAAGGACTAGGGCCCTGCAACAGCTCAGGGGTTCTCAGCATACCAGCAGCTTGCCCCCTGGCCATGGGAGAGGCTGTAGGCACCTACTGAAGGTAAAAGCAGCGAAAGGCCTGATCCTCTTCCCCTCCATCTCCCCCCTGGAGATTGCCCATTTCTCCTGTGGCTAGGGGACAAGCTGCTGGCAGTCCAAGTGATCCCTAAGTTGTAAAGGACCCCAGTCCTTCCCTCCATGGTGGCAGCATCCCCTGGGGCCACCTGGGCAGGCTGCTAGCAGGCTGGTTGCTGCCCCAGATTAGAAGCAGCACCCAGATGGATTGAAATGTTCCCCAAGCCTGCCTAGGCTTCCAGTGCCCTGTGCGCTTCCCCTGATGCTTTCCCACTGCCCGGGGCTGCACAGGAACAGGCTGGCTTGCTCTCGGGGCAGTGTGGGGAGGTGGAAGGAGGGTGGATGCGTATGCTGGCAGCCAGAGAAAGTGGCGGGGATGGTACATGGGGCACTAGAAGCCCACCAGACCTGCGCTTCCCTGAGCCCACCACCCTCCTGCCCCCTTCCCCACACTGCCCCAGTCCATTCCCAACCTGGGTTGCTGCCTCTCTGTCCCTTTCCCTTCTCCCTTAGCCCTGGCCTCCAATCCACCTCAACCCAAAGCTCTGGTAGGAATAAGCAACTCAGATGAACCAAGCAGCTGGCTTGTTCCCCAAGCTCCAAGATACCTTCCTTATTTTGTGGCAGCCACTCTATGCATAGCTCCAGTCACTGCAGCTTGAAGGTCTAGACTGCCTGCCCCTGCTTAGAGACTGAGTTTATAGTCACCTAAGCCACGCCCCCCTTCTGGGTCACCTGACAACAGTCTTTGACAATGGGCCCAGGGTTTTCTACTCTGTTCAGTGATTAGACTGCCCTCTTTCTGCTGCAAATGGTTGTTCTTCCCCAGATGCAAATGGTTGCAGCCTTTACTCCCAGTTGATCTGCAGCCTTTACTCCCCTGGGTGCCCGGATTTCTGCCCCTTGCTACCTGTTGCAATGCAGATATCTCCAGGGTAGTCCCTCTTAATTTGGTAGCTACTATCTCTTTGGTCTCTAAACCACTTACTTCCTAACAGCTGTCCTTTGCTCAGCTGCCTGTCCCAAACACCAGTCTTTTCCTCTTGTACTTCTCTCTTAAAGTAACAGCAGCCCCTGGCTCCCTGTTGCAGCTGCTGATGCTCTCAAGCCATGAAGCAAATCTGACACAATAAAGCAGCAGAAACTATTACCACCTTTGCCATGGCCACAAATTTTGGACATTTGTAGTGTGACAGGATATGCATATCTGCTTGCTTGACCTTTGTGCCAGTGTAAAAACATTATATAGTGACAAAAAAGTGATGCCTGTTTCCACATTAATACAGTGTAACCAAACCCATCCCCCTGCAACAACAAAAAGCTTTGGGGGCTTGTTGTGTTAGTTCTTGTATATGTCTGCATTATTAAATGAAATGACTTCATTTTATTGGAAGCAATAACTACTCTTACAGGGCAATTAAATCATCATGTTGACATCTTGATAGCCAAGAAAATAAATAACTCAGGGCACCTCTGGCATTTAAACTACCTGTTCCAAGAACCCCAGGTTGTAAGAAGTTGTTTTAGAAAAGGTAAAGTTCCATTTACAATATTAAATTTCATAGTTATTGTTTGTTAGCCAATATACATTTTAAAATGTATACCAATCATTTGCAGCCCATTACCTATATATGGCTTATATTTTTAAAATAGCCTTTTTTCCATATTCCCTACTGTATTTCTTTTATGTTTCTCTTTGACCTCCTGAAGTTTTCTTAGCTTTAAAATATTCCTCTTGGAAAAGTGATTAATGAACGCATAAAGCAAACACTTTCTACGTTATACACGATCTGCTTGCTTTAGTAACACATCTAATATTCCGCTATGACTCATGGAAACCAGGGGAGAAGAAAATTGGACTTTTTCCAACTTATGCATCATCAGCAGACCTTTTGTCTAAATTCTATTTGAAGGGCCAAACTGTACCAGCAATTAAGATTACTGCCTTGTTGCATCTAATTTGAAGTTGAAGAGATTGATTCTCCTTTCATTTACACAATGTATATCAGGAATATTCAAAGCAAAGTCAACGGAGTTATAGAAACATAAAAACTGATGTGTGAGAAGATTTTTGGTGTGTATGCGAGCCACCGGCAAAACTGGCCTGGCAAACAGAACTGAAGTCCAATTTGTGGCTGTGACATGCTCTAGATGCATCCTAGGTGTGTTTTTGAGATGCACTTTGAGATGGACTTTCAGGGTTCTTCCACACCTTAGGGCACCCTTGTAATATAACCCCCCAGTTCCTAAATGAATGGGGATGAATGAGGATGCTTGAGAGACATTGGCAGTATGTCTAAAAATAGCTTCCTCTGAATGACCAAACCATCAAACACCAATACCTGAACCAATGATCCAGCCCTTGGAACCACCTTCAGTATTCAAGAAACAAAAGATGAGGCAACCCACCATTGTGCCAGGCTGCACATGCTCACTAAGAACACCTGGAGCCCTCTGGAACGTGACTGGCATTGCCTGAACAGGCCCTCCCCATAGGAGATCAGAGGTAGTCTGCCCCATAAAAAGGGGTAGTGAAGACTGACTCCTTGGGAACGCCATTTCCATCTGGACCAGACCAGCTCCATGTTACACATCCTATCCACCCCAGAGGCCCTGCTGGTGACCCCCTCTGGACAACACCGAGTTGAAGAAGACCCTAGCTGGCCATCGAGGACCCACTTTCAGCCTTGGATCAGTAGATATCACCTGCATATTTCCTCCTCCAATTTGGACTCTCTTTCTCTCTCCTCCCAGACTTCAGCCCCTGCACCAAGCCTCTGTGTGTGTATGTGTGCAAAGGAACCAATAAAATACCGTGTCACCATCTCCCCTGTTCAATAAAACCTCTATCACTTGTAATCCTGAGTTGGGTTGCATTTTACTGAGCCCCGGTCCCTTCTCTATCTTAAATTCCGGTCTCCGTCTCTCTCTGAGCTCCAGTTTCCCCCCCACCCCTGTCATTTTCCTGATCTCTCAATTCTGCCACCTCTCAGATACGTTTTGTCCTCTTTCTGCAAGCTCTCAGCCCCACTCCCACCACTTTCTGCAAAGCCCTGTCACTTTCTGCAAACTCTCAGCCCCGCTCCCAACACTTTTTGCCTCCTCTGCCACTTTTTGCCTCCTCTTTGCCCCTTGTCTGCAAGCTCTCAGTCCTACTCCCAGTTTTCCTCTCCCCACATACCTCTCAGATCTCCTGTAGTCTCCTTGCTCTGGCTCCAGCCTCTGGGCTTCTCCCCAGCAGCACTCCTTTGCTCTACCAGCTTTCTGCTTTCAATTAACATGAATTAACCTAAAGTTACCCCAACTTCCCTCCAGTCTATCAGTTCTAATCCCAGCACTGGCAACTTTCATGTCAGTCTCCACCAGCAGTAACCTGAAGTAACCCCAAGCCTCAGCTCCCCAGCTATCTTTAAGTCTACTGATTCTAATCTCGGTACCAGCAACTTTCACCCCCTACACTTTCACTCTCTCTCTCTCTCTTACCTTAACCTTCCCCCAGGTGTCCCAAGTACACTAAGCACATACATATACACCACAAATTAGGAACTCGCCTGTGTAAGTGAGTGGTGTGTGAACTGCTATACATGTATGTCATGGTGTGTATGATATATGAATTATAGTTTCATAGTTTGTAGGGTTGGAAGGGACCTGAGCTGATCATCGAGTCCGACCCCCTACCATGGCAGGAAAGAGTACTGGGATCAAACAACCCCAGCAAGGTGTACAGCTAGCCTCTTCTTAAAGACCCCGAGGGTAGGAGCCTGCACCACTTCTCTTGGAAGTTGGTTCCAGATCCTAGCCGCCCTGACAGTGAAGTAGTACCTCTTGATGTTTAGTCTGAATCTACCCTCTGCCAGCTTGTGACCATTGTTTCTAGTCACTCCTGGCAGTGCTCGGGGGAACAGGGACTCCCCCAATGCCTGCTGGTCCCCTCTGACTAGTTTGTAACAGGCCACTAGATCCCCCCTCAGCCTTCTCTTGTGGAGACTGAACAAATTCAGGTCCTGTAGCCTGTCCTCATAGGCCCTGCCCTGCTGCCCCCTGATCATGCGAGTGGCCCTCCTCTAGACCCTCTCCATGTTGTCCACATCCCTCTTGAAGTGTGGCACCCAGAACTAGACACAGAACTTCAGCTGCAGCCTAACCAGTGCCGCATAGAGAGGGAGGATCACCTCCTTGGACCTGCTTGAGATGCATCTGTGGATGAATGACAAGGTGCAGTTGGCCTGAATTAGGGATTGCGTATGTGTATTGGGTGTGCAGGTATTGGTAATTAATTCTGGTCTAATTTCTTTTGGTCTGTATAGTGTGTGTAGGTACTTGAATTGATGATAGGCATGTATTTGCCTAGGCTAGTAATTTTTGTCATGCCTGGTGGAGGTGCACGCACTTTGAGTGTGTGCGTATGCACCTAATTGATTTTAATTGTGTGCATGTGCAATTGTACACTATGCCCTCCTGTCTAACAGTGCAATATTGAGATCCTGAGGGTTGGCCTGACCTCACAGAGCAACACCCTTCTGCCCCAAACAGAAGCAGCTGAGATGTGCAGAAGTGAGATGGGTCTTCTCAGAGAAGGTGGTTCATCTCTCAGAGAAGGTGGTTTGGGGCAGAAGGGTGTTGCCCTGTGGGAGGTAGTTCAACCATGCAGCTGAGATGTGCAGAAGTCAGCTCCTTGGCCTGTGGTGCCTCAGCCCTACCTGTCTTGCTCACATCTTGCCAAGGGATTTTGCCAGCTAGAAGGATCATAACTTCATCTGGTCATGCACTCAAAAGATAGATCCCCCTTTCTGTGAAATAGGCAAGCCTGTACCATCAGATACTCTAGAATCTCAAATATCATTGACAACAGGCGGTTTGTAAAAATATAACAAAAAGGATTTATTATAAAAAACAAGAAACAGAATAAAAAACCAACAGCCATATGTTGAGCTATAGACAGAAATAAGCATAAAAAAACAAAAAGTATCAGAACAATAATCTGGTTTTATCTTTCACCTTAAATCTAGGGATGCAGGTTAAAAAGCAGACTCAGCCTCTGATCTTTCTGTCAGGACCTACCGCAAGTTTACCGATCAGCTTGCTTTTCCCAGCCCGTTTTGGCTGAGGGACCACAGTTCTCCTTGTACTTGGGAAGACTGAAAACAAAGCCATGCTCTTAATGCAGCCTTAAGTACAGTTGCCTATATAGCTACTGTACTTCAATTCTAGGGTGGAGACTCGTACTATACTCATAACTTCCTGGCCCCCAAAGATACATATTTACCAGTCTACAAGATTTTACTGATCTTAATAAGACACAGATATGTGCATCCTTTCACACATGGGGATTCACTAATCCAACATATTGTCTCTCTCCTCAGTAGTTTGACTAGGCAGGTGTCAAACTATTTTTTTTAATATAAAATCCAAGGAAGTAGGTAAATAACTCAAGCCAAATAGTAATTCTCAGCAATTACCTCTTCTGAGAGTGAATAGGTGACAGCCACTTAAGTTAATCAACACCTCACAGAACTGCCCTGTCTATAATACAAAGTTATGACAAAGTTATGTCAAAATTACATTTATATCAAATACTGTAAGACATATAAATATTAAAATACAAAAACTGAACTCAGTTTCACTCTAACCAAACAGAGACTAAACACCACAGGAGTAAATCTAATATACAACAAAATCCATGTACATCACATGGTGAATCGCACCGACAATTTTGTTCTGGGGAGAATGTGCAACACAGTAGCCCAGTGTGTTTCCCACAGAACAGGTTCCAAATATGGTCGTATTCAAACCAAACAAGAGATTGGTACGTGGAGTGAGGAATTGAGATGTCTAGATCATGGAGTTTTTTGTATTGTAATACTTAACAAAAATGTAAAAATATTATTTAAATACATGCATGTAACATATAGGCCAGGTACAGACATTACAGTTTTACCAGTCTAAGGGTATCTTTGTACATGTTCCGGGATGGGGGTGGGAGAGGCACTTCAATAAGAGCTGCTCTGGGGAACCAATCCAATTAAAGCGCCTGAAGTGTCTCATATATTCAATGTACCATGCTTCAAAATGGCAACAGGGACACATTAACTAAAGCTCATTTGACAAGTTTTACTTAAAGCACCCCCACCACCATTTTGAAGAATAGGGACACTGAACACATACGATGCCAAGGTTGCTGGAGCATGCTAATTATCACATTCTATTGAGTCTGTTCTGATGTGTGCCAATTACCACATATGTAAGTGCCCTTCTAAGTAACCAGAAACTGGCCTAAACCCATAACAGAACAGAAGTCTGGTCTAAAAATGGCAGAACCCAGTCTAAGATAGAACTGGATGACTGTGCACTCAAACTTAATCATTTTAGATTAAACCAGCGTATCCAACTTCAGTACCAATTCCCCTATCGATTTGAGTTTTGTTGTTGTCCACTGGCATCCCAGGTGCCTTTGCAGGTCCCTAATGTCCCCCCTCACAGGGAGGTATGCTAGCACTTGGCTGCTTCAGCTGAGCATCCAGGGGGTCCTGCCCTGCAGGTCTCCCAGACCTGAGCCAGCACAGCCCCTTTTCCCAGCCCTGCCTCCTGCCATTTGTCAGCCACATCCAGGCAGGATGGGGCAGAGGGGATGGGGGGCGGGCGGGTGCGGCAGAGGCTTCTGCATTCTCTGCACATGCCCTGGGACCTGAGACTTGTGTCCCTAAACTGTAGCCCTGTACCCTGTCATGAAACACCTCACAGTGTACACAGACATCTGACATTGAGCCCAAGAAAATCCCTCCAGTCTTACACAGATTCATAAATCTGGCCCTGGCTTTCCCAGACCTGAGCCTTCTCCCTAGCCCTCCCTCCTGCCATATGTCAGCCTTAGCCCTGGGCTGTACTTGACCACAATCAACCTTAATAAGTCAAGTACATCTGCTATCTTTTACATATCTTAGTACCACCACATAACAGCCTAGGTTCATTCAGATAATCAGATCTACAGATGCTGTCTCTGTCATTTGAAAACAGGTCTTATTTTTACAATCATGCTGTTCAGTGCATCTAAACCACTTCAGGAATATTCCAATTCCATACCAAGGGTCAAGGAATGACAAAAGCCAACCGTTTCCACAGCCAGAAATCCTGTGTAATAAAATTTAGCCATTTTTATGCTTACCTTCTCAGATTTAGGCTCCCAAAAATAAATGCTTGATTTCATAAGTCCTCAGCACTTTCATCTCCCAAATGAAGTAAATGAGAGCTGGAAAATGTACATCTCCATGAGTCAGGCAACTTTAGGCGCCTATTGTATATTGATTAGTGAAACTATGGCAACTTGAGAGCTTGGCTTAAATATGGTTAAAAACCAACAGACAACTTAATGCTCATTGTATGGGGAACAAACAGGAGGAACTTGCCCTCAGAATCGCCAGTTCAGAGCCAGACATAATAGGGCTTACAGAAACATGGTGGGATTCATCCCACGACTCGGCAGTTAGCATTAGGGGCTATAGGCTTTACAGGTGGGATAGAGAAAGAAGGAAAGGTGGGGGTGTGATGCTCTTTGTCAAGGAGCAATACACATCCTCTGCCAGCAGAATGGGGTCAGAGGAGGGGCAAGCTGAAGTGCTCTGGGTCAAGATACAAGGGGACCATGGGGAGAGGGATCTAATGGTGGGGGTCTACTACAGACCCCCCCAACCAAGGGGAGAAGCTGGACCGGGAATTTTTGGGCCAGCTTGCACAGGCACTTAAGACAAGGGATGTAGTTGTCATGGGAGATTTAAATTACCCAGACATCTGCTGAGAGGAACTGTTTGGTTAGAGTAAAACTGAGTAGGTTTAGATTAGACATCCATAAGAACTACTTCACAGTCAGGGCGGCTAGGATCTGGAACCAACTTCCAAGGAAAGAGGTGCTGGCTCCTACCCTGGGGAACTTTAAGAAAAGGCTTGATGCCTACCTGGCTGGAGTCATTTGAGCCCAGTTTTCCTCCTGCCCAGGCAGCGGGTCAGACTTGAAGATCTACAAGGTCCCTTCTGACCCTACTTCTATGATTCGATGAACTTCAGCTTTACCATCTGTAAAAAGGAAATAATGATATTTTAAAATATATATCACATGGGAGATGATGCCAAATTAGTTTATTTTGATTTATTTTCACTACAAAAACAGCAATCCAAGCAATCAAAATGTTGTAAGTTATCCTATGTTCATGTATATGATTGTGGTTGTTTATAAATAAGCATATATACCTTTTAAGAAAGATAAAAGAGGAGAATATATTAGAGAAAAGAATATAGTTAAAACTGAAGTATGTAGTAATTTTCTATACCGGGGTAGGCAATGTTTTTTGGCCAGAGTGCTGAAAAAAACCATGATGTCTACCTTGAGAGCAACAAAATGGGGAGGGGAAATTGGTACATGGCAGGATGTACTGCATATTAGTATATTTAATAGTCGTAAATATTGTCTTTGTTTTTGTGTATTCCTTTTTTATCAGGCATTTTGCAATGAGAGAGAAAGAGATAAAAGAGAGAAATAAGAGAAAGAGGAGAGAGAGAAAGAAAAAGTAGACCAGAGAGACAACCAGACACACATGCACACACACAGAACCAGGCACACACACAGAACCACATGTGCACAAACACAGAGAAACAGAACACACACAGAACAGACATGTGTGCACACATAGACACAAAGCTAGATAGAGGCAGACAAACACACAGAACCAGATGCCCAGGTGCAGGAAGCCAGGCTGCTGAGCCACAGTACAAAGTCTGACCCAACAATGCCTTGGGCCTACCAGAGCCCCTGTGCTTCCTCGGGGAGCGAGACCCTGGGCTGCAGCACAGCTGACTGAGGTCCCAGCCCAGAGACTGTCCATCAGCCCAACCACACACCCCACACAGCTAAGCCCACAAAGGTGTGGCTCTTCTGGCAAGGTGCAGTGCCAGCCTCATGCTTTGGTGGGGGGCTGGCCCAGGGCTGGGTTCTGAGTGGATGGGAGTCAGGAAGGCTCAGCTGGAAGCCCTGCTGCAAGCAGCCTGGGCTCCGCGGTTGGCAGCAGTTTCCCAGAGCCTGGGCCAACTGCAGCCAGGAGGCTGCAAACAGCTGCTCCAGGCTCTGGCATCAGCTCCATATCAGCAGGTTCACATGCACCTTGGAGCGGACTGTGGGAGAGGGACCTGAGGCAGCACAACTCTGGCCTCTCCCCCGCTTCCAGCACAGAGTTGATGACTGGGCTCCGGAGCCTGGTGCAGCTGTTTGTAGCCAGCCTGGGCTCCGGGCAGCTGCAGCAGGCAGTGGGCAGGATGCATACAGCTGCACTGGGCTTCACAGCCCCAGCATCAGCTCCATACTGGCAACTGCCTCAGTCCCCTTCCCTGCCATCTGCTCCAAGGCACTTGTGCACCCACCAGTATGGAGCTGATGCCAAAGCCTGGAGCAGCTGTTTGCAGCCTCCTGGCTGTAACTGGCCCAGGCTCTCAATAGCTGCTGCCAGCCATGGAGCCCAGTCTGCTTACAGCAGGTCTTGCAGCCTCCTGGCCACTTGTTGGGAGCAGCCCGGGCTCCTTAGCTGGCAGCAGCTGCCTAGAGTCCAGGCTGGCAGTAGAATGCAGTGCAAAATAGTCTTGCATGCCATGCTCTGCATACATGCTGGGGCTTGTCGACCCCTGTTCATTATATTTGTTATATCCAATTTTCCAGCCAAGCCATCTGCAATAGTAGAAATTACACAAGTCAGCTATTCAACATGCACGATCCATCTAACATTCCAGTTCTCTAATTGACCCCAATGCCAAGTCATTTAGGATTACTGTTTGGTAAAAATAAATAAATAACTAAAAGTTAAAAAAAGCTTATCCTACCATTCTAAAAGAAACGGGTTTTCTGAAAACTGGTGGCTCTTAGACAAATTTTAATGGCTTATCCACAACGGCCTATCTCAGATATGCTGCAGATAGAGGGCTTTGAGAGTGAGAAAAACAGAGGGACAAAGCCAGAACAGCTCTGTAATCGAACTAGATTTGGAGCATGTGTATTAGTGCAGGTCAGTGAGGTATGTTTAAGTGCTTCTGTTCTCAGACCCACTGCCACTACAATGTTAAAAATCCCACAAAGTTCATCATAAATTATTCCCTACATTGGATGGAATTCCGCAAAGCTTGAAATGGCTTTATTTTGCTCATATTTTTTCAGAACAATTGCATCTTTAAAAGCCTGACAGCTTGAAAGACTTTGTTCAGACACTATCTTGCCATTTATCATAGGCAAATTGTGGAAAATAAATATTTCTTTGCATCAACTATTTCATATACACCATAAACCACTCAAGTTCCATGGAAATTATGTGGCATTATTTTACCCTTTTTAGAATGTATTCTGCTTACATTATTTGTACAATGCAAATATACAAAGCATGACTTATATTCCTAACACTCTTCTCAAGAACAGGCTTTACAATTCCTCTTACATTATTACATTCCCTAGTCCATGCCAAGATCTCCATGTATGCAAAATTTCATAAAATGAGACAGTTAGAAATATCATTAATACTATGCCCAGCTCGAAACAAACAACGGAGGTAGGAAGGGGTTTGTAAATGCCTTTGAGACTGCACTCTGTGCAAACTCCAAATTCTGCTAGGAAGCAGAATAACTCTACTTTAGTAGACCAGGAATTGCTGTTTTTACCCAAAACCAAGACTGTTTAACATTTAAGGAGCCCTCCCCACAATACTTAGATTTTATACATGGAAAATTATAAAATTGTTATAACTGTACATTTATAGAATCCAAATATTAAAGGTTTATCTCTACATTCCTCCCACCCAGCCCCCATGCCTCCCAACACTGCAGGAGGGAAAGCAGTAGCAGGGAAGCAAGCAGCAGCATGAAGCAGTTTGCCCCCATGCTTTGACCTTGCCAACCTATCCTCTACATGCCCCCCACCCCTAACACCTGCCTCCCACTTGACCCCCCCATGCCTGTACCCATCAGTGCCTGCCCTTCCTCCACATGACCCTTCTGCACTCTGCCCCTCCCGGGTCTCTACCCCCATCACCTGCCTCCCTACCAATTGGCCTCACCCTATTGCCTGTCCTCTTCTTGCCCCGCCACCCTGCTCTGCCACCCTACTGCTGCTTATCCTCAGGTCACATTTCTGACTGACCCTGCTCTGCTCTGGGGCCTGGAGAGAAAATTGGCTCCAACCCCTGTACATCCAGGCAGCAGTGGTTGTGGTAGCAGCGGCAGCAGCTCTAGCCCAGACCCTGACCAGGTCACAGCCAGATCTGTAACTGGGGCCAGAGGTGGAAAAAGGCAGGTAGGGAGACAGGAGCAGCAAGGGGAAGGGGCACAGGTGGCAGGGCAGGAAGGGCCTCACTTTTATATGCTCTGGCTCTGACTTTGACCCTAACCCAGGCTCAGGGCCAGAGCTGCAGCAGCACCAGCCCTCCTGCTTTGTCCTCAAATCCAAGATGAGTGGTTCCCCCCATGTTTATGGAGGAAATACCCCTCATCTTGGATTCAAGATGGTATAAATATGGTACTACTCTAGCTCTGACCCCAAGATCTAGTCTTCTCTTTTTGACAATGGCTAGTCTTATATTTTTCCAAGGAAGCTCTCAGACCTATATAGTATATAAAATATGGGATTATGTTAGTTCTCAACTAAATTCTAATTATGAGAAATTGATTTAAGCCCCAGGTTTTTTTGGCCTAAAAGAAATTACTTCCATAGGTTAATTACACATTTTTGTAAAAATATAATTATTTTCCTTGGTTTTAATTAGTCACCTTTTAATTTAATTGAGTGTCCCCTGTTCTCATATTACAAGATAAGGGTAATGGCAATTCCCAGTCTACTTGCTCTACATGGTTCTTGACTTCGCACACTCTTATCATGACTCATTTTATTTGCCTTCTCCCTAAAGTAAACATTGCTAATTTTTTCAATCTCTTATATGAGAGTTAGTCCATGTTTTCATCATTCACTTTTCTTTCTAGATACCTTTTACCTCTGTGGTATCTCTTTGAAAGTGTGGGTGGCCAGTAATGCAAACTGGCCCATAAATGCATAACCATTAATTTAGATAAAAGCATTCTAACATTCTTTATATTATTCATCATCTCACTCCTTTTACATTCTAACTGTTTATCTAGTTTTGATGACAGTAGCACAATGAATCAAGAACTTTCTTTGCCCTGTCTTTATTGATGTTTATGGCCTTTTCTGGAGTTGATAATTACTTTCAAAGTAAGGTACTCATAAGGTAGATGGGTAGTTGAATATTTCCCTACAACATGTATACATTGACACTGAATTTCACTTGGTGTAGTGTTGCTCATTTACCTAGCATATTTAGGTCTTGGAGATTGTTTAATCTTCTGTGCTTCTGAACAACTTATTTTTTTATAGTACAACAACTCAAATTATTTATCACAGCCTTAACATTATGGAATAAAACCATCCTATGACAGTGGAAGTGGCCTTACTTTCTGTAATTCTTTAAACAGAAAATAAAATTTGCACCTACATTTGCAGTTCCTTGATGAAGTGAAAATTACTTCTTACCAGGTAAAGGCAACTTGGTCCTATTCAATGACCTTTAAAAAAGGGAGCCCACTGCCTTCTCCTGGATTTAAACCAAGTCTCAAATCTTGGAAGATACTAAAAAGCCATCTAGTCTAAAAATGCTTTATAAAATAGACCCATGTTGTTGGCCTGCTGGGCCTATATTTAGTCATTGCCCCATTTTATGATTTTGTATTCCATTCTTCTCCTCAGTCTGCCTCATTTTCATCTCCATCATTATTATTTTTTCCCCCCCTTTGTCCTTAAAACTTGCTCGTTGCTTTTTTTTTTATGGGGCAAATTTATTTATATGACAATAAGATGACAACATTATGTAATTGAGATTTGGAGGGTATTTTAGTAGCTGTAGTGGTGGTATCTTCCCAACTTTTCTAGCCTTCATTGTCCCAGACACAGCCTATGAAGATTAAATTAATTTTGCATAAACACACTTCTCTTGCTAGAAGATACCTGGAAAATCCACCCTGAAAAATAAATTGAGAGCAGGGAGTGTGCACAAGAGCACAAGCACAAGATTGTGTACGTGTGCACACATACAAGCAGCCTGTAGGCCAAATCTTGCAGACCTTAGATAAGTAAGCAAAGTATTCAGAGTCATAAAAGGTAAGCAAAATATATGGTGAATTTTGTACATGATGTCCAATTAATGTTAGTACAAATCACAAAAAATAAAAGAGGAAAGTTCCATTGGCTGCTGTCAGAGTATTACCCAGATTTTCCACCAAGTTCAGTCTTTAACCTACTGATTCTTTTTTCTAAAGTGTCTCAAGCCAGGCATTTATTGTGCATTTCAGATAGAGACCAAAACAATTTGTAAAAACCTGCTAGTTATTCCACACATTGTGCCAAACATCTCAAGTGATGTTATGAGCATGATTACAAGATAGGAATCTCAAAGTAAGTTGATATAAGTAGAACATGGGAAGCTGAATGGCATGCATAATATAGCAAGATTGTAGGGGTGCGGAGAAGGCAAGACAGGACAATAAAGAAGGGTCTAAACACAAAATGATACCACACAGACAAACACTGAAAAAGTCACCTGTCATTTTAAGTGGCAGTCCACCCACGCAGACTTACTTTCCAAGCTGAAAGTCCCTATACTTCTTGTATAAACCACCAAATCTAAAAAGGTCTGTTGCTTTTTATAGACTCTATACTGCTCATTCAAATTATCTAATAAATCACAAAAAGCATTTGTGCCATAACATGCTGCTGAACATTGTTTCCTGAAACATCTAGGTAGCAAAGCTCAGTACGCTAAATTTACATCACATCAATGTACAGCTAACAAAGCGTGTAATTTTTACCATCATTAGAAAGAAAAGCAGCCCAGTGGCTAAGATGCCATTTAATCACAAAAGTATTTAAAAAATAATAATATGCTGTCTATATGTTAGAGAATGAAATATGCAAATTACAGAGTTGCATTGATCATAGCAATGTTAAAGACTACACTTTGATCAGTAACCTACGTACCTTGTATATTCATTTCGTAAAATTTCTGAGAGACAAATACCTTAATGCAGCTTGGTTTGCAATAATTATTTTGATTCAAGAAATAATAAATCTTTGTAAAATGCAGTCTGATCTTATTTAATATTATTCTGAAAGCGAAACATTTCTTTTCCTCCCCCCGTGTAGTATAATCTACACTATATAAATTGAGGAACCTTAGGCTTAATCAGGAAAGCAGTATATGGCTCTATATCAGTAAAGTATGAAAAATTCTACTAACAAATGGACAATTTGCATATTTATCAGCAAAAATTAGACCTTTCCTATTGAAATGCAGAATTTCTGGAGGGCACTGGTAGGAGTAAGGGAGAAATATCATGACTGCAATAACAAAATACAAATTTGCCCTTTACTTGTTGACACTATTTAGAAAATGCCAGGTATGTGTTAACTGAAAATAACAACTGACCAATACTTTTTGTGGTTTCATTCAGTTTTAATGACTGATATAAATCTATGTGCTACACCAGTTCTTTTTTGTTTCAAATGGAGAATTAAATACACAGAAAAGAAATGCCTCATCATTATTTCAGATGCAACAACACTTGAATGAACATTAATTGGTCGAAGTTAAATGAATAGCTTCTTTCTTTGTTTTCTTAACTCTAAAGTTTGAGGGAACATTTCTTCCCATCATTCTGTTTATCTTACACCAGAATGCTCTCCACAAATTGGGTTAAACAAATCCTATTCCATTTAGGGCTGCAGAGAGCAATGCTTTTCAAAAACATTGCACTGAAATAGATCTAGAACATCAACTGGCCATGAATACTTGACAAAATTATTCCTGTCAGAGCCAGAGGAGACTTGCATTAGATAGAAAAACTACATATTCAGGAATAGGCATACTAAAGTGAAATGACTATATTGGAGAGTAGATCTCCATCAATTCCTATTAAAATATTTTCAAGACCATACAATACTCAGTGCTGCCTAAATTATATCCCAATTGTCTATTTTCACATATTGGCCCTATTCTCTTTTCATATAATGTTTAAAAGCTGCATGACTATATTAAGTTATCTTATTGTCATTATTGATGTAAGTAAACAGAGAATTAATTGTTCTATTTATAAATCTCTGATATATAATTATGTATTATGTACAAAGGCAATGCATTGATATCAATACATTATAACCATGCTGAGGAAAAGTATTTCTAGCACTGGAAAGTCCTGCAACTATGAACACTTTACACCACAATTTCTATATCACCAAGGATCTTATAGATGTCTGGAGTAATCTAAAACCGAGTTGAACTAACTAGCAAGGCAGCATGTCCCAGAGGGCCTTGGAATAGAGCATGAAGTGGGATATGGATCAGGACTCATGCTCTGATACAATTGGTCCATTTGCATGGTGAGTAATATTTCTAGATCAGTAATATTTTACTAGAATGGGGCTGAAGCAAGTCCAACAGACTTAGCACTGAAAGACAGGTCAAGGCAAGCAGCTAAAAATGCCTGGGTCATTGAAATGAACAATATATAATGTGATCGTGTACTTTAAGAAAAGTACCATCTACAAAAATTAGCTTTCCCACCTTTCCTTCTCTCTTCACCAATACATTTTCCCCAAGTCTAATCTCCTTTCCAGTGTTACAGTTAGAAAAAAGGTGGGAAAATGCAGGTGCACCTTTACTTATATTTCAATTCTCTCTCCAAATGTAGACAAAAATTGAATTTTAACATGACCTTCAATAATGTTTTGTTCTTTCTGACTCATTTTGCAGCAAATAAAGGACAAAGCAATTTATATGGACTCCATCTTAGTCAGGTATATGTACTTTTTGCATTACTTGGATTAAAATATAACATTTTGCAAAGAATGCATTTAATTACATCTAATTTCAGGAGGGGACAAAAAGTATTAAACCATATTTTCTAGATGTAAAAAAAAACTTTGGAGATAATTATTACTTGCAGGCAACAGCAGATCATAAATTTGAAACTATGTGAGAATTTCTGTCATCTTCAGTCACTTATTATTGGTAGAAATGGCATGTTATGGCCAACAGGATCTTTTACACTGCCTCGCATGCAATGTTACAATCAAAAAGGTAGGTTTCACACTGATGCACTGTGCATTAGTGTTTCTCATTGCCCTTCAATAATGACCACTCTCTCAATTAGCTCCAGGAAAAACAGAGTCACATATCTTATTAAACTATTACAGACTGAATTTAGAAGTCATTTGGCAAACTTTTAGTCTCTATAGAGCTTTAGTCTGCCTGAATTTTAGAGAGATTTACATATTGCTAATTATTACATTCAGCACTGGAGTTTTCCTTGTAATTAGTTCTTTTAAGTGCATCAAAGCTTCAGCAGACATATATTCATTTGACAGTTTGCTAATTGCTTTTTATGTTGTCATCTTTATGGCAAAGCAGCTTTATGATCTTAAACCTCTAAAACATTTCAGTTTTCCCTAGAACTTGTATTAAAAGGCTAAGAACTACGGTCAGATTAAACAAGTTTGACTAATTTGAAGACACATGGGGCATGTCCCCATGAGCATGCACATCCAGGGGCATGCATTTCTTGTAGGACAAAGAGCAGCATCTATTTGCCCCTGGGCACACCCCTTCAAATGTGCTCCAGGACTCAAAGGGTGGGGTAGGGGAGGCAGTGCCAATACCTGTGCTGACCCCAGCAACCTTACCTGGGATCCTGGAGGCCTCCAGGGATACCATTAGCACTGAGCCAGCTTCTTGGAGCCTGGCTGGCAGCCAAAGCATGACTCTGCCTGGCTATGCTCCAGTTTCTAGCAGTGCACACAGCTGCCATGTGCACTGTGCCACTTTTTTTAGTGGTGTTTTTTTGGGGGGGCGGGGTTGTTTTGTTTTTGTTTTTTAAAACACCAAGATTTTTGGAGGCTCCTCAAAATGTGTGCGCCCACTTGTGGGACCATGCCCCCAATGGGTCATTTTTGGCATATCAGTTTGGTCAGTGTCAGGCAATTTTAACTTTTCTAAGGGCTATCAGGAAATCTTCCTATGAAAAACCAAACTACCCCCTAGCCAAAATAAGATTGCTTCCCATTAATTATTAGGCTGGAAGCAACAACAATAGTGCTAATATATAAGTTTCCTTCAGGATTTTATTCCACAGAGTGGTAGATCTAATTGTCAAGGCACTTTTAAAAATACAACAACAACCACAACCACCACCACCAAGTAACAATATTTCCAAAAGAGAAAAAAACAAAAGTGATAAAAAAGCTGAGATACAATGACTTCCACTTGTCTTCAGTATTGGTAGTAGGTATGGTTATTTTCACTACTGGGTTTAAAATCCCTGTGGTAATTTGAAGTCCGTAATTTTAGTGTTTTGGAAATGTTGCCCTTTCGAGTGCTTCAACCTTGTAAACCAGTTAGTGTGGGGGTGGGGAATTATTTCGGCTGGAGGGCCAGTTAGCAAGTTTTGGCAAACTGTCAAGAGCAACTTGTCCCTTGGGTCACCATCTTGGAACCAGAAGTCCCGCCCTGACCCCCCAGAAGTACTCCTTTTGGCAAGGGGGTTTCTCCTTCTTGGAAGTGGAAAACAACCAAATTATATTTTAAAAAATCAAGCCTCTACTGCAACACACATTAATTTGATTCCAAAAAATATTTTTGTCCTATTTTACATGCGTTTGCATAAAGGTGATTGCACAAGTCTCACTTTTGTATATTGTGGGGGGGTATGGAGGGCTGCGGGTGTGTGTATGGGTATGTGTGTGGGGTCGATAGGTGTGGGGGATATAGGTGTGGGTGAGTGATTATGGGGATTTGTGGGGGGTTTGGGTATGTGTGGGTATGGATGATTGGGGGTGGGGTTTGTGGGGGGAGCTGTCAGTGTGGAGGCAGGAATCACCAGGGAAATGTGGCGTGTGTGGAGGGGGAGGGTTACTGGGGTGTGAGTGGGTATGGGGTGTGCATGGCGGGGCTGGGTGTATGTGTATGGTGGTACAATGGGGGCTGTGGGTTCAGGTGTATATTGGAGTGTGGATGTGAGACCCCCTTACAAGCATGCCCCCGTCCCTCACTGCACACAGCCCCTGCCACCAGTGTCAGCAGCAGGCAGTGAGGCCTCAGGGTGGTCGTGGCCCACAGCAGGCAGAGACCCCTGGTGATGCATTGACTCAGCAAGTCCCTGGACTGCAGGACTCCAGGCTGCCAGCAGGGAGAGGGGCAAAGCCTGTCTTGCTCCATATAGTGCCTCTGCTAGTACACACACCAGGCTCCTGCTGCCCCACCCTGGGCCCCCGCTGACCCTGAACCCAGAGCACTGGTGTGGGCCCTGCACTCCACTCACTGCCACTACCCACTCCCAACTGCCATCATTGACTTTCCCCTGCCACTTCCCTACCTTCCTGCCTGCTACCTCTCTGCCCACTGCTCTGGCAGTGTGGTTCCCAGCTCCATGGCCTGGACCACGGAACGCAGCAGGAGGCATCCAGAACTGTTTGGCAGGATGCAGTTCCCGGCTACATAACCAAAACCACACAGTACAGCAGAAGCCAGCCAGGAGCTATGGGGCCTGGGCCAGGCTGTCTTCTACTGCATCCTATGGTCCCAGCCATGTAGCCAGGAACTGTATGGTGCCAGCCAGGCTGGCCTGCCTCCTACTGTGCCAGTGATTCTCCTCTCCACCCCACACAAGCACATTCTTATCCGAGTTTCCACTATTGAGTGGAGGGAGGATGGGAGAACAGCCCCATGGTTGCCAGGCCAGAAGACTCTGCTAGGCAGAAGCTTCCAGTTGAAGGCTGGAGGCCAGCTGACCAGGTCTTGCTGCTACCACCACTGGGTCCTGTCACTAGCACCACATCAGCTTTTAGGCAGGCAGCCACCAGCAGGTACTAATTTTCTGAGTTTTAGAGGGGTCCTGCGGGCCAGACAGAATGGCCTGGCAGACCAAATTCAGCCCACGGGCCACATTTTTTCCTGCCCAAGAGTTAGTGCCTGGTTTATCTTTATTACAATACATACAATTAAATTCAGTCAACATTGTTCAATTTAAAAACTCTCCCAACAGAAAAAAAGGACATTCCTTGAAAAGCAATATTTTTTTGTGGGACACTGCCATTTAGTTATTTTTCTAAGAAAACCTTAGTAAAATAAACAAAATACAAGTATAAATCAATACTTCTCCCCCTAAAAAAAATTCTGACTGTTTGGAGTTCAAATCATGGCTGGACATTCAACTGCCAATGAACCAAGAAAGGTTGCTAGCAGGCAAAGCAGGGCACCAAAAATTAGAACACTTGGGTTCATTATAAGCCCTCATCACCCTGAGCATTTTTCAAACCCATATTTTTTATTTTCCAAGACAGGACTTTAACTTTGGCTACATTTTTGGCACATCTCCCACTGAAGCGTATTACTTTGCACCAAAAATATAAATATCTTTGGACCAAAGACAGGAAAAGTAAAAGGTAGTATGGCATGTTAACCTACTTGAATCACAACTCTGGATGGGCCAGAAGGTGGAAGGTTGGGAGGGGGGTGAGGAGTCCTTATTTCTATCACCTTTTCCTAACGTTTTATATATTTTATCCAATTGCTCTTTACTGCACAATACATTGATAGTTATTGGAGCAGGAACTAGCAGATAAGTCAGAAGATTTCAGATCTAGTATTCTAGTATTGGATAGTTGAGGGATCTAGTCTCTCCACTCAGCAAGATGGGTTTTTTGATTTTTTTGGCCAGGGACAAAATTTGCCACACTAAAAAATGTGGTGAGAAGGGAGAGTATACAGGTGTGACAGCCCCGTCTCTGGAAAGCAACAAATTAGCTTCAAATGAGAGCTCTTTTGTGTAAAGGCCATGAGCACACCCTGTGACTTGACCCATCCCAAGGGAAGGCAGGGAAGGGTGAGGAGGTGGAGAAATAAGTGGCAGGTCATAGAAGTCATAGAGAAGTAGAGCTGGAAGGTTCCTTTAGAAGTTATCTACTCCAAACCCCTTTTGTGACAGGATCATCCCTATCCAAAACATTACACACAGCCATAATCTAAACGCCACATAAGACTGCCCTCAACTCAGATACAACATACCCCTTGTGGCGGGCCAGTAGGGGGCGCTCCTGTGTTGGGGGCGAACCCTCTGGGGACTGCGGACTTGACGTGTGGCATTGTGATTCTGGGGAGGACTCAAGAGTTGACGTTTGTGGAGGTTGTCACACAGGAATTTAATCAGTTCCTCCTTCTTTAGTGCTTTCTTCACATGAAGGCCTCTCTCTTTCGCCAGCTCTTTCAGTTCAGGCATGGTCATTTGGACGTACTTGTCCGCCATCCTGGCTATCTACACTATCCAGTCGACCCGATGCCAAATTAGAAATTGTTTGCTCAAGGGATTTCAGTGACTCTATTACTCTTCCCAAATTATGCTTGTAAAACAGCAGGGTTTTCGCATCCCACCTCTCCCACCACGTGTGGTGGGCCAGTAGGGGGAGCTCCTGCGTTGAGCCGCCCACCTCCCTGCGCCTGACCACCTTCCAGGCTCCAAATGCCTCCCTAGGGGTGCCTTATGCTCGGCCGACCCCTCTCCCGGAGCACACTCGCTAGTCTGGGGGTAACGTAGCTGCCACCACCCCGAGAAGGGACTGTCTCGGCCCTGTGTCCTCGGGGAAACACAGGCCTAATAGTCCGATGGGTATTCGACCCAGTACAGGCACTTGGGGCACTTCCCCAAGTCAGGGGGCAAAAAGTTAAGTCTCCCTTAGTCCGCAGACCCAAGGGGTCTCTTAATTTAGACCCACCCCTCAATAAGTCTCCCACACCAGTCAAAAAGGAGAACTTTATTGATTACAAGGGGTAGGGTAAACTAGGGTACAGGATTGAGCAATATCTTAGGAATCCTAAGGAGCAAACAGTGTGGCTGAGGTAGCCTTTTGATCACGCATCTGTGGTACTGCCCGCTAAATATCTAATCAGATTGAGTAGCTTATTCACAAGCATCATCCAGAGGCTGGTTGAGTTTCCCCTCTGGAGTCTTGGGATGAGAGAGAGAGCTAGGTTCAGATGGTATGGCTTCTCTGTCTCCCCTGCTTGGCTGCTGCTACGCCTCATGGCTGAAGAGAGCACCTCCTTTCCCCGCCTAACCTATATAACCCCTGTGACCTCATTCACCTGGGTCCAGTGGAAGTCAGCCCCAGTTGGCTGTCAGCCAACCAATTTGAAATACATCACCTGTTACCAGGCAGATTCCAGCTCCCCAGGTAGATGCCCCCCACCCAGGTGGCTGATGCCAGTCACGTAGGCAGAGGGAGCAGGTTCCCCCCTCCCTCAGGAATGCAGCCAGCTCAGGTTACCTAAAGAGACAGGCTGAGGTGTGAATCCTCTGCTGGCCCATCTAATCACATTGTCACAGGGCAGAGATTTTGGGGAGAAACCAAAGTGGCTTTCTGCACACCCCTAACACACTAAACAGTCACAGGTTAAGCAGGGACATCACAACAGCTAAAATTCTGCTTCAATAAAATGTTGTTAATATATATTTAACAAGTCCTGGGCAGAGGCCCATGCCCCCACTACAGAGGAAGGCAAAAAAACTGCACAGTCCATGACTCCATAGGGTAAAATTCCTTCCTGACCCCAAGTACAGTGATTGGTCTGACCCTGAGCAGAGGGGAAAGAGTCCCCAGCCTTGCTCCTAGCAAGAGAATAGACACACGCCCATTGGAGTCCCCAGCCTTGGCTATAGCCAACACCCAATGCCTTTGGGGGGATAAGAAAGAGTATAGAACTCTTGGACACTAGGGTTCCTCAGGACCCCAAAACAAGTATATAGATATTTAAGCTAGCATTAGAAAACTTTTCATGAGAAGGAACATCCTGGTTGGGAATGCTCTCATTTTTTTCCAGAGAAGAGTAATTTTCATTTGTGAAAAAATCCTTTAGGTCCTTAATGCTAACTTTTGATACTGGAAGAAAGGTGCTTTTCCTTTGCACAAATGTAGCACTTGACCGTAGTCTTTTTCTTAGGTGCTTAACTGAACCCATTTCTTTTACAGGTACCTATAGTATCTCACTCTATTTTGAAGATTCAATAGAAGAAGCAAAACACTTAAAGTTTAAGTGTGGAAACATTTACTGTGTATACACTTAAGCCTTTATGGCATGTTAATATATCTACACTAATTGAATAGCTCTAAAAGTTATTCTGCCTATTTAGAACTATTGGCATAAGCTTATAGGAATGTAAATATGTACATCCTCAGTGTGGGTCACTCTCATCCGTTCCTGCATTCTTTGCAGGCTAAATTAGTTTATTGATGATTCAGTTTTGTTGTTTCTCTTTTAAATTTGCACAGTAGAACATTATTTGATTCATGAGCCATATGCTTGTTGACAGATTTTTTAATTTTATATTTTAACATTAATACCATAAACAAGATCGTAAATAAAGTATAAAAATAGGTTTATAAATAATTGGCTGTATATAAAAATGTATCCATATTTATGGCCCAAATCTGTTGATCATTAATACACAAATCTGATTGGATGGATGTAGCTAGATAACCATCTCTTTGTGATACAAAAAGTGTTAAGATAACAACATAGTTAAGTCTTAAGATATCCTTTATTGGACCAACTATCCCACCTACATGTTACCACCTTATGTCACTCTTACACTATCTGAATCAATAGATTATAATATACAATAATTATGCATTCAAAATTCCTGAGCACTGAGCACAGGTCTCTAATAAAGTTAGGGTTATCTATAGGAATTATTTCACAGTTTAATAAAATATCCAGCCTTGGAGTGTATACAGGTGTTACGTTTATATAATCACGTGCACAGAGCTAAGTGTGCTGGGTGTTCAAACATTTCCAGGACTTAGGTTGTCCTAAAAATAGTATCTAAAGTCAGTTCTTGTCAGCTAAGAACTAACTTTAGATTGACACAAGATTAACCATGCCAATGTAAAGTTTAAGAGGAGGAGGAGTTGCATGTTATGTAAAAGAGCCACATGATTGCTCAGAGCTCCAGTATGAAACTGCTAAAAGTCTCTGGGTTAAGGTTATAGGGAGAGCAACAAGAGTGATGTTGTAGTGGGTGTCTCCTATAGACCAGACAATAAGGAAGTGGTGAATGAGGCTTTCTTCAAACAGCTAGCAGAAGTTTCCATGATCACAGGTGTTGGGTCCCATGGGGGACTTGAATCACCCCAACATCTGCTAGGAGGGCCATACAGCACTGCACAGGCAATCCAGGAAGTTTTTGGAGAGTGTTGGTGACAAATTCCTAGTGCAAGTGCTGGAACAGTCAACTACGGGCTATGCTTTTCTCAACCTGCTGCTCACAAACAGGAATTAATTGGTGAGGAATGTAGCAGTGGATGGCAACTTGGGCAGCAGTGACCATAAAACATTTGAGTTCAGAATCACAACGAAAGGAAGGATGGAGAACAGCAAAGTAAGGCACTGGATTTCAGAAAAGCAGACTTTGACTCATAGAGGGAATTCATGGGCAGGATCCCCTGGGAAGACAGTCTGAAGGGGATAGGAGTCCAGGAGAGTTTGCTGTACTTTACAGAAGCCTTACTGAGAGTGCAGGAACAAACCATCCCAATGTGCAGAAAGACTAGCAAGTATGGCAGAAGACCAGCTTGTCTTAGCAAGTAACTCTTCAGAAAACTAAATCACAAAAAGAAAGCTTATAAGCAGAAATGTGGACAAATAACTAGGGAGAAGTATAAGAGCATTGCTCATATATGCAGCATTGAAGTCAGGAAAGTCAAAGTGCAACTGGAGCTGCAGCTAGCAAGAGATGTGAAGAGTAACAAGAAGGGTTTCTACAAATGTGTCAGTAGTAAGAGGAGGATCAGTGACAGAGGATGCAGAAAAGGCTGAAGTGTTAAATGCTTTTTTTGCCTCAGTCTTCACAGGCAGTGTCAGCTGCCAAACTACTGTACTGGGCAGCAAAATTTGAGAAGGAGGTGAGAAGCCAGCAATGGTGAAAGAACAGGTTAGGGACTATTTAGAAAAGCTGGACATATACAAATCCATAGCGCTGGATGAGCCCAAAGGTGCAAAGCTGGCCAATGTAATTGCAGAACCGCTGGCCAAAAGCCATAGCTATCAGGAGAGGTTCCAAATGGCTGCAGAATGGGCAAACATAGTGCCCATATTTAAGAAAGGGAAAAAGGAGGATTCAGGGAACTACAGCCCAGTTGGCTTCACCTCAAACCCTGGCAAAATGATGCACGTGTCAGTGGCACATTGCGCAATAATTCCAGCTCCTGTAGTAAATTTGGCAGCGTAATACACCTTAAATGACTTGGGGTGCAGCAAACTAAAACTCTGAGGAGGAGTTTTAGTTTGCTGCCCTACAGCCCTGGAGTGAAGCACCAGGCTCTGTGCAGCTCAGGGGCTCTGCAGAAAGCCTATGCAGGCAGCCTGGCAGCAGCCCAGGATGGTGGGCTTTACCCAAGATCTCTATTTTTTTTTTTTCCCCTGAAGCCTGCCTGCCTGCCTGTCCTGTTCAGGGGCCCGGTGTTTCCCTCCATGGCTGTGGTGCCCCATGGGACTGCCCAAGCTGGGCGCCTGCAAGCAGGTGCTGCCTGGGGGAGGCTGCCTCTGCCACAGAGAGAAGCACCAGCCACTGCTGCCCACCCCCCCCAAGGTCCAGGGACCTCTCTGCCTGCCAGCAGCTTGCCCTCCTCACCACAGGAGAGGCAGGTTCAATTATTAACCCAATTTAATAAGAGTTAATCTGACCTTCTGAATGCTTCTTTGCCCCCAGGACTCTGCTGTTTTTACCATTCCCCCATGCCCCTGATGTCAACTAAGCTGTTTCTCAACCCCAACTGACACACCCCCAGTCTAGAGAGTCTCCCTCATCTTCCCTCCCCTAACCTCAATTTACTTCTTCTGGCTGCAAAAACACTTGCACGTGCCACCTCCAACTGAGGTTTGGGCTGCTTATCTGAAGCCAACTAAACTCAAGCCAGGTCTTTCAAATGCTTGTTTGTACCCTTCGTGAGCAATGATATGCAATATCACAGTGCCACAGTACAATAATTCTATTACTCAAGTAATAGCATGCCTTTATTTTGGCCATCATGAGACAGTACTGTGTTATACCAAAAGAGAAAAAAAATGCCTCAACCTGCTGGCTTTGCAAGGCTTGTTTAGCAAGGAGTCAGGGGAGGGGCACTCTGAAGTGCTTTGGGTTAGAGTACAAGGCAGTCAAGGGGAAAGAGACTTAATGGTGGGAGTCTACTACAGACCTCCCAACCAGGGAGAAGAGCTTGACCAGGAATTCTTGGGTCAGCTCACAGAGGTAGTGAAGGCTAAGGATGTGGTAGTCATGGGGGACCTGAACTTCCCAGACATCTGCTGGGAAGAGCAGTCAGCCAGGTCTGAACGCTCACATAGGTTCTTGGCCAGAGTGCATGACCTCCATCTAACCCAGGAGGTGCACAGCCCCACCAGGGGAGACGCCTTGTTGGACCTAGTGCTGGCCACGGGTGATGACCTGGTGAGGGGGCTGCGGGTGCTCGACCACCTGGGCGACAGCGATCATCGCCTGCTGGAATTCACCATCCAGCGCAAGGTGGCAAAGGCATGCAGTATGGCAGCAGCCCTAGATTTTAGGAGAGCAAACTTCAACGAGCTAAGAAGGATAGTTGGAGAAGCGCTGAGGTCCCGGAGGGGAGGGGAGCCAGGTGTCCAAAGAGAGTGATCACTCCTTAAGGAGACGATCCTCCAAGCCCAAAGGAAGGTAATCCCAATGAGGATCAAAGGCAGCAGGAGAGCACGCAAGCCTCCGTGACTCACCAAAAGCATCCGGGAATGTCTCCTTGCTAAAAAGGAGGCTTACACCCAATGGAAAGAAGGGGTCATCACCAGGGAGGACTATTCTGTAGTTGCTCGGGGATGTAGGGGGGTAGTTAGGAAGGCCAAGGCAGAGATGGAACTGGGGCTAGCTTCCCAGATTAAGGACAATAAGAAGTCCTTTTTTAAATACATAGTGGGTAAAAAGAAGGTCCCGGGTAATGTAGGGCCCTTGCAGGACGCATTGGGAAATTTGGTCGTCACACCAGACGACAAAGCTAACATGTTTAATGATTTCTTTGCCTCCGTCTTCCTAAGTAGGACCAGAACAGCCACTTCCCTGCTGGGCCCCCCTCAGGCCCCAGGGGAGGCACACCTGGGCCACGGGTTAGCGATGATTTAGTTAGGGAGCTTCTGGAGGGGTTGCACGTATTCAAGTCAGCCAGCCCGGATGATCTCCACCCTAGAGTTCTAAAAGAACTGGCCGAGGTCATTGCAAGTCCCCTGGCACAGCTTTATGAGCACTCGTGGTGCTCTGGTGAGGTACCGGAGGACTGGAAGAGGGCCAATGTGGTTCCCATCTTCAAAAAAGACAGGAAGGGGGACCCGGGAAACTATAGGCCGGTTAGTCTTACCTCGATCCTAGGCAAGCTGTTTGAAAAAATTATGCTGGCACACATCCAGGAGGGGCCAGCAGGGGACTGCATGCTTAGGGGCAACCAACACGGGTTCATCAGCGGCAGGTCCTGTCAGACCAACCTGGTGGCCTTTTATGACCAGATCACCAGATCATTAGATGCAGGGGTAGCAGTAGATATAGTCTTCCTGGACTTCTGGAAGGCTTTTGACACTGTCTCTCACCCCATTCTCATTAAGAAACTGGGGGGCTGTGGTGTAGACACCCACACAGTCAAATGGGTCGCCAACTGGCTGGAGGGCTGCACCCAGAAGGTGGTAGTAGATGGGTCCTTCTCAACCTGGAAGGACGTGGGCAGTGGGGTTCTGCAGGGCTCGGTCCTCGGGCCCGCACTGTTCAACATCTTCATCAGTGATTTGGACGAGGGGGTAAAAAGCACCCTGTTCAAATTTGCTGATGACACTAAGATGTGGGGGGACGTGGGCACACTGGGAGGATGCAACAGGCTACAATCAGACCTTGACAGGTTACAAGGGTGGGTGGATGAGAACAGGATGGGTTTCAACACAGACAAGTGCAAGGTGATGCACCTGGGGAGGAAAAATTGGCACCATACCTACCAGTTGGGGAACTCCCCTCTTGTCAGCACAGAGGCGGAAAAGGATCTGGGGGTCATCATTGACTCCAAGATGAACATGGGCCGGCAGTGTGGGGAGGCAGTTAGAAAGGCCAACCGTAGCTTGTCATGCATCCACAGATGCATCTCGAGCAGGTCCAGAGAGGTGATCCTCCCCTTCTTTGCAGCACTGGTCAGGCCACAGTTGGAGTACTGCGTCCAGTTCTGGGTGCCACACTTCAAGAGGGATGTTGACAGCATGGAGAGGGTCCAGAGGAGGGCCACTCGTATGAGCAGGGGACAACAGGGCAAGCCCTATGAAGAGAGGCTACGGGACCTGAGCCTGTTCAGCCTCCAAAAGAGAAGACTGAGGGGGGATCTTGTGGCCTGTTATAAACTAGTCAGGGGGGGGAATCAGCAGGCATTGAGGGAGTCACTGTTCCCCCGAGCACCGCCAGGAGTGACCAGGAATAACAATCACAAGCTGGCAGAGGGTAGGTTTAGGTTAGATATCAGGAGGCGCTACTTCACGGTCAGGGTGGCTAGCGTCTGGAACCAACTTCCAAGAGAAGTGGTGCAGGCTCCTACCCTAGGGTTTTTTAAGAGGAGGTTAGATGAACATCTTGCTGGGGTCGTTTGACCCCAGTATTCTTTCCTGCCATGACAGGGGGTCGGACTAGATGATCTGCTCAGGTCCCTTCCAACCCTAGAAACTATGAAACTATGAAGTCATCAGGGAAGACTACCACCACTGCTGGCCCACTGAGCAACCCTTGCAAAGCCAGTGGGTCAAGGCACTTTAAGGAATCCCACCCCTGCCCCAGCCCTGGAACAAGCTGTGGGCAAGGCAAGGGCCCCTAAAGGGCCCCTATGACACCAAACTCTGGGGTAAAGCATCCATGCCTGAAAACAGGAGGGTGATCCAGGCTGACCTTGACAGGCTCAGCAAATGGGCGGACAAGAACCTGATAGTGTTTAACACTGAAAAATGCAAGGCTCTCCATCTTGGGAAGAAAAACCTGCAGCATACTTATGGGCCCAGCAGTGCTACATTGGCTAGCAGTACGGACAAAAGGGACTTGGGGGTCATGATTGAACACAAAATGAACATGAGCCTTCAATGTGATGCTGCTGCTCATAAAGCAAGCAAAATGCTTGCTTGCATCCACAGATGCTTCTCAAGCAAATCCCAGGAGGTCATTCTCCCGTTGTACTTGGCCTTGGTGATGCCGCAGGAGGAGTACTGCATCCAGTTTTGGGCTCCATAGTTCAAAAAGGATGCAGAGAAGCTTGAGAGGGTGCAGAGGAGAGCCACACACAGGATCTGGGGGAACGTCTGTTCACCAGAGCACCCCAAGGGATGACAAGGTCAAATAGTCACAAACTCTTCCATGACCATTTCAGGCTGGACATAAGGAAGAATTTCTTTACTGTCCAAGACCCCAAAGTTTGAAATAGATTACCGCTGGAGGGGGTTCAAGCACCTACTCTGAACGCCTTCAAAAGACATCTGGATGTTTATCTTGCTGGGATCCTACGATCCCTGCTGACTTCCTGCCCCTGGGGCAGGGGGCTGGACTCGATGATCTTCTGAGGTCCCTTCCAGCCCTAATGTCTATGAAATCTATTTACTTTATGCTTAGTTCCAGGGGGTGGGACATAGACAAGGGAAAAAGTTTAATGTGTCTAACTCCTATGTATTCAATAAGTATAATATGAAGAAAACCAGTATTAAAACAGAGCAGATGAAAAATATTTTTGGAATAAATAGTGTATTTTTCTCTAAAATAAAATTTAAAAAAAAGGTACAGAACCTTAATTAGTATGAAGTAACAGATTTCCATTGAAGCCAAAAAGAACTAGACCAGTTAATATTAGCTGGGGATAAGTCATTAATGGTCAATGAAGCAGAAAGATAGGTTTACAAACTTAATACAGAAGAAATTGGAGGCAGGGTGGGATGGGGAGTGGGGGTGGAGAGAAAAGAAAAATATTCTGGCAGCCATTCAGTCTTCTTAACTGAATTAATGCTAAATTAGTATGAAACACTTTATGGAAATAAATGTTAGTTCTACATAAATCCCAGATGAGTTTATTACAATCAGTGGTATTACAATGATTAAAATAAAGTGTTACTAATATCATGAATGACTGCAATTGCAGTTGCATAGAAACCAATGCTTAAAATACATCAGAGATGTTAAAAAAATAAAAAAATCACAGATAAGGATGTCCCGGTACCAGCCCTGTGACCATGGAGCTGGGTGGTGAATAAGCTCCCCAGCATTAATCCTGCATGCAGGGTGAGGGCTAGTAACTGTTTTGGTCAGGGGCAAGTCCCAGACTCTTGCCCCAATTTGATTATTAAGGCACAGGGCTTGGAAAGAGCTGTAGGAGTGTCTTAGGTCCGAGCCCTCTGCCCCAATTTGCCAGTGGAACAGCTAGCAGCGAGCTAGCTGCTAGCTGCCACACTAGTGGATCAGGATACAGGACTTGGACCTACCCCTCCCCTGCAGCTCTCTCCAAGCCCCCTGCCCCTGATCAGGGAGCCAGGGCCAGAAGCTCTCTCCTGCCGGGGCAGGGGGACATTGTCCCCATCCTGGCAGTAGGCAGCCATCTAGCGGCAGGTGGGCTATTTCCCAGACCTGGCCAGAAGGCAGCCATCTCCTCCTCTGTTGCTTCCTGCCATCCCCTGAGCTAGCACCCAGGGGGAGCCTAGAGTTTCCCTGGTGGTGGCAGAGGCCCAGTGCAGGGCCCCAGGAAGTGGAAGCAGTTTGCTGTCATTAGCCACAAATCTGCTCCTGCTTCCCCTGCAGGTATAGATGCCTGCCTGGGCACATTTACTCACTAGTAGTTTATTTGTGAGTAAACTTATCTTGGATCAACGTGTAGAGATGCCTTGTGTGTATTATGTAAATCATATATACAATGCATATGCAAACAAATCATTATAAGAGATATAAGCTACCATCTATGATCAAAGTCTTCCTTGACACATTTTTAGGGGCCTTGAAGAATAACAGGATGAAGACGTATCAGTTTGAGGCAAAGTATAGTCTCTAGATGTTGGAAGAAGGGGGAATGCAACCCAGAGAGATACAAGTGTAGGCCATAACAGATTAATTTATGCAGTTTAAGTCTAGAGATGGTGCCAAATCACAAACTTCAGACCTTGAGATTCTTTAAATTTCAGGGAGAGTTTGGTTCTTCTTATGTCAGGAAATTGTAGAGTTCAGATCCAATCTTCCACGATGTTTTCAAGGGTTTACTTTAGAGTAGTGGTTTCCAACCTTTTTTCATTTGTGGAAACCCCAAAAAATTTTGAATGGAGGTGCGCTCTCCTTTGGATTTTAAGTGTGTGTATTCATATACTTTTGATTGATTATAGTCATATGTTGAGTACTCCTGATACATAGCCTGTGGATGCCCATGAGTTTGCAGACCACAGGTTGAAAGCCACTACTCTATAAAGTTTTTTGTTTTAAAACCATCTCTAGTTAGCACTATTCTTGCATAAAGGTCAATGTCAAGGCCAAAACAAATATTTACATATGGATCAAAACAGCTCCTGCCAATTTGATAACTGTAATAGGAGCGTAATTATCACATACACATACACAGACACAAATGGAATAACAGTCAAGCATTTTCTTGCAGGAAGTCTTCCCAAAATAGAAATAGCATTTTGGATGTGTGAATAACATCTAACTAGCTATGTTTCTTTCACATTAACTTATGTACACTGGGTTGTATAAATCACAGAAATTTATCATGGTAAGTGAAATTTACCCCCTGTAAAGAAAGCAAGTGCACACATTTTAATTATATATTGAGCTAAGAGTAGGAATCACAACAGAAATACAGACATGTTAAAATACTCATTTCTTTGATAAAATCAGTGTTATGCAAAGGCCAAGTTTGAGTGTATCTGTTTTAGGAGTAATGTTGCCCCATTTCTTGACATTAGTGAGAGTATACCCAATATCCGGGGCAGAACCAGGGTGGGTGGCAGGGTATCGCATCTCCCTTCTACTTTTACCAACTTCCGCAGACCCAGGTGCTTGGCAAGCCCCATAGCCTCTCCTGCCCAGCTCTAGCTATAGACTGAAGCTGTGCAGGGTGCCAGGTAGGGCTGTGCAAGACTTTGGACCATGCTTTGGATCTGGATAAGATTTGGACACTTCAGACGCCAAAGCAGAATGTCGAGATCAAAGCACCGGATTCTTTAGGCTATAGGAGCTGCTTTGGAGATCCGGCCATAGGGTATAATGGGGAATCAATTAAATATCTATACCTTCATTCTTTTTGTCTGATTTGGATGAATCTTGCAGGGATGGTAGCCTCTACTGAGGTCATGAGGTCCGCCAAGTTTCAAGGAGATAGGGGCAGGGGTTTGGGGGGAAATTCACCTCAAACTAGTTTTGCTTTCAAGAATGGGTACAGTTCTCCCCAAACCCCTGCACCTATCTTCTTGAATGCGTGTCAGGCTTCATGCTGTCAGCAGAGGCTGCCACCCTTGCAAGGTTCATCCAAATCAGACAAAAAACAACAAAGTTGTAGATAGTTCATTTTACCCTACGGTTGGATCTGAGGCGGCTCCAAAGCTTCAGAGCTGCTTTGGCTGGATCGAAGCGGGAAACTGACTCCGGAGCTCTGGAACAGATCCCTGGCATCTGAAGCACTGGGATCCAAAGCCGGATCGAATGGCTGCCTACTTGCAAAGGCCTAGTGCCAGGCTGGGCAGAGAACAATGGTAGCAGTGGGCAGGTTTCCTCCTCCTACATCTGCTCCCTGCCCCTCCTCATCTTACTGCTCCCACCAGGTCCCCTATTGGCCAAAAGCAGGTGGTAGAGGGAGGAACCTGCCCCCTTCCACTGGCATTGTCCCCTGCTGACACAGGAGCAAGGGAGCCCAAAAGCTGCTCCTGCCTGAAAGGGACCAGCTGCACAATGAGCCGGGTTCATCATGGGATATTGATGACTGCGTGCACGTTCCTGCTTCCAGGGCCTCCTCTGAGCCAGCATGAACAAACACATGAGGGGACAGGTGGGCAGGGAGCAGGAGCTGGAAGGAGGAACCTGAGCGCTGCCATGCTGTTCCTAGCTGAGTCCAGCATCCTGCACAGCCATAACCCACAATACCTGGGAGGAAAAAGCAAGGTAGTGCAGCTCTGTGGCTCCACCCCACTGCTGAGGTTAGCCAGTAGCAGGGGCAGTGGTGGGCATCTGTTAAATTAAGTATTATGGCTTTGTAGAGTTTGAGGGAGTTTTAAGTGTATAACCACTAAAGTAAAAAAGGGTCAGGTATATTTTCAGTAAAATGTTACAGCTGTGTATGTTGCAGCCATGTTGGTCTAAGGACATAGGCAGACAAGGTTCTTTGGGTAAATCTGATATCTGTTATTACACCAACTCAAACAGTTGGAAAAATTCTTCTTTGCAAGCTTTGATGAAGGGTATTTATAGCCTTCATCAAAGCTTGCAAAGAAGAATTTTTCCAACTGTTTGAGTTGGTGTAATAACAGATATCAGATTTACCCAAAGAACCTTGTCTGCCTATAAAATGTCTTCACTTCAAAATGTGGGAAGATGTCTTTAATACTAAAACTTTTTAAAGATTTTTGATTTGGTAAAAACTTTCAAGATGAACCTAGTAGCTCCAGGTAACTCAACAACAGTTAACAAGGTTTATACGTGAAGGAAAATATTTTCTAGGTGATAAGATTTCAATGTTGAGATTTTCGGTAATAAGATTTCAAAGATTTTAAGGTTTCAGTGTTGAGTTTCGAGACTCAGAGTGAAGCCTAAATAAATTCATGACAAAATTCAGTTGTTAAAGAAAAAAAAGATGTCTTCTTGAGTTGCTATATAGCATTAATAAAAATAAATTAATCTGCCAAAGACAAATGACACATGGAATATCTCCACATAGATCATGTCTGATAACACATATTTATTATTTATATGCCTTCAGTACTAGAGACAATTGGAAAGATAGTGCGACAGGTACAAAAGAATTGTATACAATTATAATAATTTTATCTGCTGTGGAAACAGCACTTCTTAGCAGTAAATGGAAGTACGAATAATTATTTCTTGCCAAAATACATTCAACTTTACATTTTATCATTCCAACAGTTTTATTAACAAGATAACAGCATTTTGTTCTTACAACTTTGAAAGCAGAACCATATGAATTAATAGCTAATTCAGTTTTAAAATTAATGAGTTTTCCTCCACTGATTTTTTTCCAATTTTCTTGAACAGTATTTTCTTTAAATAGTCTTTCACATAATGCACAATCTTATAAGTCCCAATTGAGTAACAATGAAGTCTCGTTAGTCTCTGTCACCTCATAATCATTCATGCTGCATTTTAAACAAGCAACATAAATTGCTGCCTTGGGAAATTATTTTGGAGTTATGGAAGAAATATGTCCCAGCTTAACTTGTAGTATGTTCCTGTAAAACATTTTATACTGAAGAAATTTTACTGGGCGTACAAAAGTCTTCTCTCATTAAATTACAGTTTTTCTTCTGATAAATGTAGGTTATTTTTCACATTTGTTAAATGCTTAACTGCCTGCCTGCATCATAACAGCTCCCTGTACAAGTATGTTTTTTCAGAGGTCATTATGCTAGATTTTCTTTTAAAAAGGAACAATTAGCATGTTATGCATTTGGTCGCAAGTAATAAAGAAATAATAATCTGATGGAAAAATTGCACTAGCACCCTCCTCCCCTTTCTTTTTTTCATGTGGGATTTTTGCTTATATCGAGCCCTGTACTTCACAAACATATACAGCCTGATCATGCAACAGGTAAAGTCAAATTTTTTATTTTTTTTTTAAACAGTGGCTGTCATCGGATTGGATCCATATTTTTGAGCTACCAATTAAATAAAGTTAATAGTTTCATGAAGGCTCATGCCTTTGCAGAGAACCAGTACAATTCCTGCATTCCACCTGCACTTGAACCCTACTTTGAAAATCCAAGTGGGATTGCAGGGATACATACGCCTGAGGCTAGCCTTTGCATACATTCTCTCTGTTTTATCCTTCTGTAACATGTGGACATGGTATTTTACATCATAGAGTACTCTACCAGGGTTAGCTTTTAGTGTCTTTGCATAGTACTTCTCCAAGAAAGATCTGCTCTATGAGTGGATCTCTACTTTCATATATGACAGGAGAATTATCAACATCTAAGTCATCACTCCCCCCCACACACGGCTGTGTAGGAAAGAACTTCACAAGGGAAGAATCTATAGAGTGGTAGAAATTTGTGGACAAAGTGGATTCGAATAACCCATCTGATATTCCCCAGAAAATTATACAGCCAGAGGCTGTATTAAAACTGCTCCATTCTCAGAGAAGATTATCTCTGGATTAGCACCCAGGCCATATTGCCATGGAATAAGAATATCAAGTAAACACAGCAGGGGCAGAAGCCAAAAGCCTTCATGCGAATAATTATTCTCCTATGGACACTGCGGTTCTTTTTTTTTTATCCCTGAGAACTGTAGATTAAGGCACCATTACTGTGGTTTATTTCAAGGAAGAAAAACTCCAAAAAGAGAAAGATTGGGTAGAAGTCCTAAATGTCAATGTTCATGTTGGTCAATGGGTTTTTTATCATGGAAGTAGATTCTGTAAATTTTAAGCACTGGGGACTTGTCTCAAAAATTGGTTTTCTTGTTACTTATTTTGTTCCTTTCATTCATGTAAAAATAACTTTCAGTTTAACTTCCCATTTAATTAATGCTTTTAAAAGGTCTTTGAACAAGGAAAGTACTGTGTAACATTGCTGAATTAATAAGCTATTTTGGTTTAATGAACCGCCATTGTTTCACACAGGGACTCCCCAATTAGTTTTTCTTCATCATCGTGGGTCTCAAATATTAGTCATATTACAGTAAAAGAAGTCCCATTAGAGACTGGGGTCCTCTCATTCTAAAAAGCAAAATCCATAACTTACAACTGTAGGCCCCATGACAAATCAAACAGGCTCAGGCAGCCCCTTGCCCAAGCTGCATTTATGTCAAACCAATGCCTAGCTATGCAGACCTGCCTGTAAGACTGAGGCCTTTGTATTCCCCACTTATTAAACAAGGCAAAAGAAAGATTAACTACAAAATTTCAATTTGTCACTTTCTCTCTATTTCTGTTATGATTTTGGAGACAGACATTCATCGTGAACTTTACACAACTCAATCTGTCTAGGTATAAGCAAAGCAAGATACTTTTCTATGAGCAGGTATGGAACTTGCAGAATGGTCATCCAAGACCCTCCAGGCAAGATTCAGAAATGTTTCTCCTGTTGTGTATAATGGATTTATTAGCTTGATGTGTATCATTATTTTAAATAAAATCATAGGTACTGGGACATAGGTTTTGGTGTTGATGTGCTGACAATAACCCTAGTAATATGATTTCACTGAATTTGAGAAACAGCCATAACATACAGTAGACATAAATTCAGCATAAATAGAAGCCTTGGACCAGCTATGTAGCACAGCAAATTATAATAAATAAATTCCTCCAGCAATTCATTTATTGAACAAACCTAAAACATATCCTTGTGCCCCCACAGCTTTTATTGGCTTCCTTTACACTCAATTGTTTCACTTCAGGTAGTATCCAAAATAAATTATTAAAATATCTAATATAAAATAGTGACAACTCCACTAGGGAACATAACTCAAATCCAGAAGAATTATGAAGGCACATCTCAAGCTGTGAAATCTAAACGAAAGGTTTGGCAAATTGCCAAGATTTTTACAAAGGAAGGTTTTGTACAATTCCATCTTTTCTTGCACATTTGTTTAAAATAAAGCAACACTAACTACAACTGAAACTAAGTACGCATAACATACCAACTGTACAGTCCTACTGAAAGATATCGGAGCAATTTTTATAAGTGGTATAGATAAAAAAAATAGTATTTAAAACTCACAGAAATGTAAACTGAGTGTCAACAGATTAAAAACCTAATCTGCCTGTAGACTCAAGATATCCATTGTGGAACCAGAAGCCCAGTCGGCCTTGGACACAATGTACCATTTGTAGCATTATGGTTTAGCTGGAACAGGAGCTGTCAGAGACAGCCTGCCCCTCTTCTTTACCAGAAAAGGGGGACCAGCCTACCTGCTCCCCTACCTTTCCCACCTGTGGGGGGAGGAGGGAGAAGGCTAGCTGTGAGCAACTGAGCTCACTGATCAGCTCCCTTAGGGGGGTTGGGAAGCTGATGAACACCCTTATAAGACCACCAAATGAACCAGGAAAACTGCCTGTGCTTTGTCAAAAAAGTCTGTCAAAAACAGAACTATATATTTTTTGGATTTCAATTTGTCATTATTTTACAATAAAATTTTGTTATGCTGAAAGCTCCCCAGCCAGCTGTAGTAAGAACAAAATGTTCCTAAAGACAGATCATTCCACAGCTGTCTCCTGCAGGCCTTTTAATGCATTTACCTGAAGCATCTGGTCCTAACCACTGTAAGCAAAAGGACCTCAGCATCAAGAGCCCCCAAGTGTGACATGTTATGGCAATTCTTATGTCCCCAAGTAACTTTCAGAGGAAAACTTTCAAATAACTGAGACATTAAAGAGAGAAATAGTAACAGTATATTTATATAAGACCTTGCAATTATTAATTGGCTTCACTTTTAATTAGTTAATGATCCAATTCAGCTGTGATCAAAGCACAACAGCTAGATAATTCATGATAGAAAATAGAGTTAATTTACTTAGATATGATACTACTTGCCTAATGACTTTATTTCAATGGAGTTTCAATTAATTATTAGGTTATTTTACCCATTAGACTAACACAATGTTTGCAGGCAATTAACATGTCATTCCTGGTGAAAACAGCACATATTTTTTTTCCCTGGGGATGTCTTTAAGATTTATATTACTTAGATAACAAAAAACGTTATGGAAAAACTAATTAAATACTGATGTCCAAATGAAGTACCTTTTATTTTAATTTATAGGGTGCATGTGTTCCATTTTTCTGCATGTTCAGAGGACATATATTCACCGATGCATCTGATTTTTAGTTCAATACTCTGTGTATTTTGATTGCTAGAAGATTACCAAGACTGGGTAACAAGGAGATCCAATGGCTTAGGATAAGGACAAAAATCTACAGTTTTGATTAGTACAAAAAAGGGAAGAAAGATAGAAATTTCGTTTTTCTTAATTATCAAAGAATTTTGTTCAACCAGCTGCTCTACATGGTATTCCTTATCAGACAACAACAAAAAAATCAACAGTTCAACAAGGTGTTTTAGTGACCAAGAACTCATACAGCATTCAGTTTCTCCTAAGACCATTACTGTTCTCCCAGGAGAAACCACAACTGTACAGATGTTCAGGCATTTTATCCAAGGCCAAATACAGACATTCAACAATCCCAAGGTGAAATCACTCAAACCTACATGGATTTCTGTAAGCAGCATAGGTTAGACTAGGATTGACCATAACAGAAGTTCATTTTTGATGGGGCTGGGAGGGCTGTGGGAGGCAGACATACTGCCTGCACTGGCCAGGCCAGCAGGTAGAGGGTGATCTGGCATGGCTCCCATGTGCCCCATGAGCTCCCAGGAATGCTGAGCAGAACCAAGTGGTCCTATCCTAGCTGTCACAATCTCCCAGCCTTGGGGCTGTGCTAGGCTGGGAAACTGCAACTGCCATGATCTCCCAGCTGTACAGTGTCAGTACTGCAAACTGTCCATTCTTCAGAATTCAAATGCCTATGCACAGGACTCAGAGTAAGCTTTTCTACAAGGAGAACACAACTGGGAGAATTCTTCCAAATGATCTGAATGTATATATGCACCCCAAGTCAAAGAGTCTCACTGTACAGCACAGAAGTCAACAGGAATGTTTATGCTGTTTCATTGGATAAAAGACCAGGTCATTAAATCAGTCTACATATGTAACTACATATCTATGGTGCAAATTTTTTTTAAAATTTTAAGTCTATTATCATCCCTATTAACCTTTTAAATATGGCAGACTGGCTGGCAGCAGCCTGGCTTGCTGGCTTGGAAGGGCTCCGACTGATTGGTAGGGCATTCCTACCAATCAAATGATGGCAGGGGAGAGGCCTGCTCTGCCCCTATCCAGGGGCAAGGTGAAGTTCCAGACCTGAGTGGGGACTAACCCCCCTCTCTCTCTCCAATTGTTCCATTAGTAACCTGGGGACAGAGACCCCAAAGCAAATAAAAGAGCAGCATACCCAGTACATTAGTGACTGCATAAAGGGATGGAGAAAAGGGCAAGGAAGAGCTGGCAGAGTTGGCCAGCAGGGTGGAGCTATTGCCTGGAAGAGCCTGAATTCTTCTTATCAGATGGAGAGTGGCAAGTGGCCATGTCCCCCAGCCCCACTGTAAGGGAGCACGGCATCAGTGCACGTCCAGAGTATGGAGGGTCCAAGACCCTGGCAGCTGCACAAGGTGGCTCAGGTCTCCAACCCCTGGCACAATGCCAGGCAATCCATGCATGGGCCAGTGCACACAGGGTCCAGGAGCAGACAGAGACCTCAGAGCCCCATGAGGTAGCTAGGGTCTCCAACCCCCTGGTGCAGGTCAGGTACACGGTGCACAGCCAGTGCACAGAGGGTCTGAGAGTGGACTGAAATGCCAGCACCACACCAGGCAGCTCAGGTCTCCAACTCCTGGCACAAGACAGGTCCAACGGTGTATGAAGCACTGCACTGGGCCCTGAGCAGGCCAGAGGCTGGGAGAGCCCCAAAGCAGTTGAGGGGAGAGCGAAGGGGAAGAGAACCCTTACCCTGGAAGATGAGGGCAAACTCACCTGGCCCTTGGAGGAATGGTGAGTTGCCAGTGAAGGGGATTCCCACAGGGGAGGAGGAAGAGGAGGAGGAAGAGCTCCCCCCCACCCAACATGGCAAGTAGTTGAGATATTTAAATTGATTAAGGGGGCAGCTGGGGTATCTAGGTCTCCCCACTCCCCTCCTCTCATCTAGGACCCCTCCTTTTCCTGTCCATTACTATTGTTTGTTTATTTCCCCCCAAGCCCTGTGCCTCATATTTTGTATATTGGTATTTCACTAGAGTATAAGATTGTGTGATGTTTATGGAGACCCTTTGTTTCCCAGATCCCTCACCTGTACCCAGGGTATTTACATGGAGGGGTGTGTGTGTGTGTGCGCACGCATGCGCACATATATTGCACATAGTTCCCATGTGTATTATATATATACACCATTTTAACCCTTCTTTTTATATTAATAAATATAACATTCCCTTCAATTGGAGAGGGGAGTACATAAGTGAGTACTACCCAAGCTACATAAATAAATACTTTTGACATGAAATTTCTCTCTGTGTGTCTAAGTTTGGAACCATTCAGCCAAAGACCTGTTTTCTGATACTTTGCTTTCAAAAACTAAAAGAATCCAGACAGTAGCTACCATCTCCAGGGGATAAGCTATATACCAGGCATCAGCTTCCAGAAGGCATGCCCTCTGACCTTTTACTAATATGAGTCTTCAAAAACAGGCTTTTTCCTTCCACAAATGGATAATGAGAAGGAGTTCTAGAGCAAAAGTGAATAAAACATATGTGCACACCACCTTCAACTCATTTCTAAGAGAGTAAAACACAAACAGTTCATCAACAGTAAGAAGCAGATCTGAACTGGGAAATTATGTCAATAGAAAGACTCATCCAGCACTCAAAAACCAAAATCTGGACCTATGCAAACAGTAGTAAACCTATAAGAGGTTAGGAATCAAGACAAGAACAAGAAAAAATGTAAAGAAAAAAGGATTTATTCCTTTATTCATTTCTGATTTTTGAAAGCCTTCCTAGCACTTCAAAGATTTATTAGATGTATAATACTGACAATAAAGCATAATAATATTGCAACAAACATAATAGCATCCTCTTTGCAGTATCCACTAACTCAACCAATTTAAAAGTGAAATTTATTCCAGATAGACAACAGAACTTTTGTGGTTCAAACAGGAAATAGATTCTACTGATAATTAGAAAATGTTAACTGGCAAGTATCACCACTTATTTCTACTCTATGCAATTCACTGTGGGATGGAATTATTTGCAAAAGTTTACATAACTTCAAGCCTATGGTACACTGGAAATATTGCTATAGCTGTGTTTGCCAGGGAATATGCATTAGGCAAGACTTTTTCTTTTGTTTTGGCAGGGGTGTGGGGCGGGTAATATCTTTTATTGAACCTACTGTATCATTTGGAGAGAAGTTAGAGAAATTTTAGAAAAAGTACCCTCCCCCAAGTCTGGGAAAGAAACAGAATAACAAAAGAACCAGATAAAACAAGGGCTTATGTTTAACTTCATCCTGTAGATGAAAACAGCCTTTTAAATATGGGGAAGACAGCAGTAATTATGTTAACTATTTCTGTTTCAACTGCCCTTTATTTGTTTTATAATTACTTCCAATAACTTCATTTTACTCCACAGGTTTAGCGTTCTCTATGTTTTTGGATTAATAATTTATTAATCCAAAATCTCATGACTTTCAAACAGCTTCCAAACTTTGTCTAGCTCATCATCAGAAACAAATATCCTACCTATCAACAGACACCATGAGTCACAAGCCTGCCCTAAAAATAGATGCAAAACATATCTCTACTGCCACCATAATCAACACCTCCCATTAACAAAGCCATCAGAGCCCATGGATCCTACACAGATCTATCACAAAATGGTTATGGTACATTAGGTGAGATGCACGTTTTTATGGAAACTGTCAGTGAAACTAAAACAAAAACAAACAAATAGCAAAAGACTACTACATTTAGAATGAACGGTTACAAGGAAAAGATGAAGGACAGAGATGCATAAACCACCAGTAGAACATGTTCTTAACCTAACCTGATTCCTCTTCCCCAGTACTTTGGTTTACCACTGAATAAAAATATAAATCATTGGGAAAAATGTTTATTTATATAGGTTTATCCAAAATAGGAACTATTGGGTGCTGAGCTATTTGAAACTTGGGCCTATGGGTACTTAGCAGTGGTTTCTATATCATATGAGATGTGAGGCAGCTTCAATCCTCCTCAATTAGGTAGTGTAGCAAAGAAAATATTAAACTTCATTTCTGACGTGCTTACATGGCAGTGCTAGGGATCCTACCAATTATGCCTCTAGCCATCAGGGTATTAAATATTGATTAGGAATTAATTTGTCTATCATTTTCTTAACCTCCTGTATTTGGCTTACCTGTCATCTGTTATTCCTAAGTCAGGAATTTACAACATACCCGAGAAAACACTGGAACCAAGTAATTTACTAACTATAGTCTAGCTCCGTCATGGTTTACAGGGTAAATAATTTGGATTGCTCAAGTAAGTTTCTCTGGAGATGGGCAGAACAGACTGTAGAAAGAGAAGTGGAGTGGACTTATTGCACCAGACTCCCAAGTAACGAGTCTGCAAATGAGATAACTATTGCAAGCAGTTGGTCAAAGAGCTGGGCAGAAGAGATATAGTTGTATTAGTTTCACTAGGAAATCATGGAAGATGCAGGGCTAACAGGTAAACTATTTAAATTTTTTCTGTTCCTTTTGCTTTTAATAATAGTTTCACAAAAGCAGCAAATTAACTGAGAACATTGCCTCACTCACTCACTCAACAACTCTCTCCTTTTATTTATAAGAAGGCAGGGGGTCTCTTAAGAGAGTTTTTAAATCAGTGAAAAAAGCCACAGGAAGGCATTGCATAGTTCTGTAAAGGGCACAACATCTACCTTTTACAGTAGAAAAAGCTGTATGTCTTTCTGAAGGACAACCCATTACCCAATAATTCTATTTTATATCCCTAATTTTAAATAGCGTGCTCTTGTTCCAAAAAAAACCCCAAGGTACTTGACTTGATTTCTTTGTTTTGTTTTGGTTTTCTTCCAAAGAAATGCTGTGGTCTGATACTGCTTTTGGATCAAATATGACAATATTACATTCTGTGATTAGGCTACTCCTACATCTATTTACTAAATAGGATAATTGCTACCTATTTTCTGTTTAGTCATATGACTGTTATGGCTAAAGCAGGGAAGCTGGCAAGATATTTTTAAAGGAGTATAATGTAATTCCTTCAGAGACATAGACCTGAAATTAGATTGTCCTTTCTGTCTGAAGTGCTTAATGAGCCAGTTTACTTGACCTTGTACTCAACTACATTTTAAAAATATCCCTACCCTAAATTAGCATATTTATTTTACTAAAACTACACTCTCCATGGAAAGGGTTGAAACTTTAGCCTTTGAGCACAAAGGAAATGAAACAATGTTGATACTCTGTAAAATTCTTTGAAATATTGACATTAACAGAATCACTACATGCACGAAGAAAGCAAATGGATATGAACTACAAAACTGATTGTCACTAGATAATCTAGTGATCCAATGACTTGAAACATGTCATTGCAGCCTAGACTTTGCAACATGCTAGGTGAAGCTCCCCACTGTAACTGAGAAAGTGTTGCAGGAAGTATACAAAGTTACAGTGATCCCTTGGACCAAACAGAAATTCACTGTTGGTTCCAAGGGAGAGGGGAATCTTGCTGTTGGCTGAGCTACAGCCAGTTTTCCCTAGCAATGGTCCCTCCTCCCTGACAGCCTGTGCTATTTTCAGATGGGAGCAGAGGAAGCTCATTCTAGAGGTTCTACAGCCAGAACTGGAGCATGGGGTGGGTGAATTTGAGGCCTTCTGCCACATCAGAGGGGCTCCAATACACCTGCCCCACCCTCCAGCAGAGGCTGAAAAAAACTCGTTCAAGCTCCTGTTCCCTTTCTCCCCTGCCATTCTGAAGACGGCTTGGAGGCAGTGCTGACAGAAGTTACAGATAATGCTCTGTTTTGAAACATCTTCATCTGAACCCTCATGCAGTAAGTGTTCAGATTTTCACCTGATCGACCATTTTCAAGTGGCATGCAGCCATACATTTGTATTTCATCATGGCTCTTTCTATGGCCAGATAGGGCAAAAATTGCCACCACTGTCTGTGTCCACTATGCCTAAGTTTCCAGGTCTTTATGGCTGCAGTAGAATCCACTTCATGATGTCTAGGTTTCCTATGAATGCATAGGAAGAGTTAGATTCCTCAGATCTATGAGAGTCAGCACACTGGGAAGATTAGCTAATAGATTAGCCAATCACTTTTGGACACTTTTCTCTAGTCACCAACTATAGAAATGATCCCTGAAAGTAAAATCCTGAAGAGAACAACTTGTCTCAAACCCTGCCATTCTCTAGCTCTTATGTGCCTTGCTCAGAGCTACAGGGAACTGCTTTCTTACACTCAGGTTTTGCAGACCTGACACCCCCGCCCCCCCCGGGAAGGTAAACATCCATGTCATTTATTCTGAAAACTGAACAAGAAACATTCTTTATTTTAAAAGCACAGGTGGTGGTGAGGCAACAGCCCCCCCATAGTCATGGGTGAATGTTGTAATGTGAGGGACCTAGTTTTTATTCCCTCCTCCACCTAAAATAACTTAAACCCTCCTCTTTTGGGGAAAGGGTACCAACAGAGATTTTGGGGACTGATGCTGATAGCCAATATTTAAGGAGGCATATCGACCATGACTAATCTGATTTCCAATACAGCTGCCTCCAGGTGGTGAGTCTGGTGTGGTGGAAGGAGAAAGAGGAGGGGTGTTGGGGGGGGGAGAGAAGATCAATGTCCCCCACAGTGAGGGAGGGAGCAGGGGCAGGCACTGCCTGGGTGGCCAGGGAGGACACAGGAAGGAGCCACATCTCATGGGGTGAGGCAGTTCCCACCACTGCTTGCACCCTGGGGGGGGGGGTGCCCCCAGTTCTGCATGGGGCAGGGTGGGCAGCAGCTGCAGGGTGGAGCTGGAACTGGGGCTGCACAGGGTTTTTCTTCCTAGGGGCTGGACTCAGAGTGGGCTCTAGCGGCACTGGGAGAAGGCTGAAGCCACTCCAAATTTTGCTGCAGGTCTGCTCCCAAACCTGCACCACCTCCTGCCACAGCCCCAACTTTTCCTGGCATTTGGGTGGAGGCAGGGCATTCAGCTGGGGCTGCTCCAGGCAGCATGACAAAATCTGGGGTGGCTGCAGCCTCTTCCCAGCACCAATGGAGCCCACCCCTTGGCAAGAAGAGCTGTGCAGCACTGGCTCCAGCTCCACCCCACAGCTGCAGCCCACCCCATGCCACACAGATCTGGGGGGCACATGCTCCCCCACCCTCTCAGAGTTCAATTAGTGGTGGGAACCACCCTCATCCTACAACAGTGGCTCCGTCCCATGCCCTGCCCCCCTGGCAGCACAGGCATGCCCCTTCCCCCTCCCTCACTGCGCAGGGTTGATCTGCCCTCCCATGCCCCTTCCCTCCCCTCTTCCCCTTCTGACTTACCTGCTGAAGGCAGCTCTCCACACTGCTGACTCTGCTCCATGCTGAGTTGCAGCTGCACACAGCATGGACATTTATCAGCTCCATAGAACCGATATCCAATATAGACAATTTTCTTCATATCTGATATTGGACAAATGTATCGGTGCACCTCTAGTTCCAGTATGCTTTGGATATATAAAGAGTAATTTGGCCAGAGAGAATTTAAAACTGATTATGTTATTGCAGGACTAAAACTTAGAATCCCACCCTCTGAGTTCTCTCAAAAAACCTTTCATTGAAGCAGTATTAATGGAATCTACACCCTGGGTGGCAGTAATGGCAGAGGCCAGGCAAGATGTAGTGGTGACTCAGCAAGCTGATGCACCCCTCATTATTCTGCTGACTAGGGATGTGCAAAGCTTCAGTCCCTGATTCAGTGGAGATTCAGCAGCTGAATCTCCAAATCTGAACTGAATCAGGAGATCCTTTAATCTCTCTGAATCAAATTGGAACCTTCCAAATCGATTTGGAGAGGTGTGGTGATTCAGATATATAGACAGAGCTTTAAATATTTTTTCTACATACCTCTAGGTAGCAGGGGCTCATGAGTGCTGGGATGCTGGGGCTGATGAAGAGTCCCACAGGAGTGTGTGTGGGGGGGGACGGGCATGTGCTCAGTAGTGAACCCAGAAGTGGAGTGGAAGCACTTCCAGTCAACTTCCGGGTCCACTGGGGAGCACACTGAGGCCCTCCCCATGCCCCCCCCCCCGCTTGGTGACTGGTGCCTCTCAAGTCTGGGGGGAATCCGAAGTCCCCCCGCAGTTAATCGCTGTACCCCTGTGCACTCCTCAGCAGGGGACCAGAAGTACTTCTGGTCCACTTCCAGGGTCACTGCTGAGCACACCCCCCCCCCCATGCTCCTGTGTGATGCTCCATGCATCCCAGCATTGCAGTGTTCATGAGCTGTGCCCAGTACTTCGACGTATGTAGAAAAAACATTTAAAGCTGTGTCTATGTCCAAAACACTGATTCTCTTAATCGGCATCAAATCTTCAGATTCAGATTTGGCCATATTGAATTGGGGACAGATATCCAAATCAATTAATTGAATCACTGTACCCAAGTCAGGCCGAATCCAAATCAAATAAGGCCCGTTTTGCACACCCCTACCGCTGACCTTTTATATTACACTGTAATTTAATAAAGTGTATCCACAAACTTTGATTATTGAAGACTAGAACCTAGGACCTCCTCTCTGTGGACTTATAACTTTAAGACTCAAGGAAGTTGCCTGATGCTATCAATGTCACGCAGAATCCAAAATACCAATAGAGAAATCAGAAGCACAAAAGCTTTTGGAGCTCAAAGTCAATAGTTAAAAAAATGCTGAAGTACCCAGTGCTACCACACACAGAAGCCCTCAGCTACAGCAAGACAAGAGCAGCCCTGGGGCTTCCCCTGACCCCAGATCAGCTAGGAACAGAAGAAGTGGCAGATTCCACCTTCCTGTGCCAGGAAGCAAACCCTGCTGGAAAGGGGAACAGGAGAAATGGGTGGGATGGAATCTAACCTTCTTCAGGAACTCAAAATATTCCTGGCAGTTGCTGCTACATGCAATCTGTCCACCAGGATGGGGAAAGAAGGGCCTTCATCAACCACTGTAGCACAAGATGCATCTCCCTCACCTCTGTTGTTTCCAAATTCCTAAATTTGCCCATGTATGTATGCAATAAATTGAAAAAATAAAATTTGCAATACTAACTCAGTAATATTTTGTGTTTCAGGATAAAACATATCAAGCTTCTGGTCTTATGAAGAAGTTGCTTTCATTAAACGATCAGGGAACCAAAATGTTTGATGAAATTTCAGAATGTTTTCCCAGAGACAGAAAATACCTCCAAGGAGTACAAAACACAAGTGAAAGAGACGATCTTTGCCAAAAGGGCATGCCACTGAATGCAAGCCCCCATTTCACCCCCCAGCCAGGTGGCACACATGTGGCCCACACACAGTGGTTGCCACTGAACTGCTGCTGCCGCACCCTGTGCCACTTGCCCACAAAGCCATGTAGGTGGCCCTGGGATACAAGGAGCCTGGGCAACAAGCGGGACGAGCTCGTCCTCCTGCTCAGTGCAAAGAAATATGTTGTCATTGGGATAACGGAGACCTGGTGGGACTCCACCCATGACTGGACCATGGGTATAGAGGGCTATACCCTATACAGGAGGGATCGTGCTGACAAAAGGGGCGGGGGTGTAGCTCTCTATGTGAAGGAAAGCTACATGTCCCTGCAAGCTGATGTTGGCGACCGGCATGGACAGCTAGAGACCCTCTGGGTAAAAATTCATGGGGAATTCAGCACAGGGGACACAACGGTGGGAGTCTACTACAGACCTCCCACTCAAAGTCCCGAGCTTGACCAGGAGTTCGCCCGGGAACTGACTGAGGCCGCTTGCTCCAGGACCTTGGTTGTCATGGGTGACTTCAATTACCGGACATCTCGTGGGAAGATCACTCAGCTAAATCTGAGCGAGCGCAAAGCTTTCTCTCGTGTGTGGATGACCTCTACCTGACTCAAGAAGTCTATGGGCCAACGAGGGGCAAAGCGCTGCTTGACCTGGTACTGGCTATGGGGGACAACCTTATCGGCGACCTAGTGATTGATGGGAAGTTGGGTGACAGCGACCACGAGCTGATCACCTTCACCATCCGCCGTAAAGCTGGCAAGTCAGTCAGCAACACAGAAGTCCTTGACTTCAGAAAAGCCGACTTTGACAAGCTCAAGAGGCTAGTCAGTCAGGCCCTCAGGAACCATGACCCCAGGGAGATGGGAGTTCAAGAAGAGTGGTTGCTTCTCAAGGAAGCAATCCTCAGTGCACAAGCTAAATCTATTCCAACACGGAGGAAAGGCAGCAAGAAGGCACAGCAGCCCCCCTGGCTCTCCAGAGACCTAGCGGACCTACTGTGGCTAAAAAGGAAAGCCTACAAAGGAAGGAGGATGGGATTCACCTCCAAGGAGGATTACTCTGCGCTGGTCCGGTCCTGCAGGGACCAAACCAGGAAAGCCAAGGCTGCAACTGAACTCCAACTAGCTTCAGGCATCAAGGACAACAAAAAGTCCTTTTTCAGATATGTGGGGAGCCGGAGGAAAAGCAAGGGCAACATTGCACCCCTGCTAAACCAGATGGGGCAACTGACAACAGACGCCCAGGAAAAAGCCAACCTATTCAATAGGTACTTTGCGTCAGTCTTTCATCAGTCACACGGGATGCCCATGCCTGCTATGGGACAGGGAAATCTGGGTGAGGGGGATCCCCTACCCTCCATCAATGCTGACCTCGTGAAGAAACACCTTGAGAAGCTGGATACCTTCAAGTCAGCTGGCCCTGACAACCTGCATCCCAGGGTACTCAAGGAGCTGGCGAGTGTCATAGCCCAGCCCCTGGCACGGATCTTTGAAAACTCCTGGCGCTCTGGTGTAGTGCCTGAAGACTGGAAGAAGGCCAATGTGGTGCCGATCTTCAAGAAAGGGAGGAGAGTGGATCCGGCTAACTACAGGCCCATTAGCCTGACTTCTATCCTGGGGAAGATCTTAGAAAAGTTTATTAAGGAGGCCATCCTTGAGGGACTGGCCCAGGCTAACATTCTAAGGGACAGCCAGCACAGGTTTGTTGCGGGTAGGTCTTGTTTGACCAATCTCATTTCCTTCTATGACCAGGTGACCTATCACCTGGACAAGGGAGAAGAGATTGATGTCATATATCTTGACTTCAAAAAAGCTTTTGATCTGGTATCCCATGATCACCTCTTGGCCAAACTGCCCAGTTGTGGCCTTGGCTCCACCATGATCCGCTGGCTGGGAAATTGGCTTCATGGTCGGACCCAGAGGGTTGTGATTGATGGCAGTCACTCATCATGGTGCCCTGTGACCAGTGGGGTCCCTCAAGGCTCTGTCCTGGGACCCATCCTGTTCAACATCTTCATTAACGATGTGGACATTGGAGTCAGGAGTGGACTGGCCAAGTTCGCCGATGACACCAAACTTTGGGGCAAAGCATCCACGCCAGAAGATAGGCGGGTGATCCAGGCTGACCTGGACAAGCTCAGGAAATGGGCAGACGAGAACCTGATGGTGTTTAACACCGAAAAATGCAAGGTTCTCCACCTTGGGAGGAAAAACCTGCAGCACCCTTATAGGCTCGGCAGTGCTACGTTGGTTAGCACTACTGAAGAAAAAGACTTGGGGGTCATCATTGACCACAAGATGAACATGAGCCTGCAATGCGATGCTGCGGCTAGTAAAGCGACCAAAATGCTGGCGTGCATCCATAGATGCTTCTCGAGCAAATCCCGGGATGTCATTCTCCCCTTGTACTCGGCCTTGGTGAGGCCGCAGCTGGAGTACTGCATTCAGTTTTGGGATCCACAATTCAAAAAGGATGTGGAGAAGCTTGAGAGAGTCCAGAGAAGAGCCACGTGCATGATCAGATTTCAGGAAAACAGATCTTACGATGACAGGCTGAGAACCATGGGACACTTTAGCCTGGAAAAGTGCAGGCTCAGGGGTGATCTGATGGCCACCTATAAGTTTATCAGGGGTGACCACCAGGATCTGGGGGAACGTCTGTTCACCAGAGCGCCCCAAGGGATGATGAGGTCAAACGGTCACAAACTCCTGCAAGACCGTTTCAGGCTGGACATAAGAAAGAATTTCTTTACTGTCCGAGCCCCCAAGGTCTGGAACAGTCTGCCAGCGGAGGTGGTTCAAGCACCTACATTGAACACCTTCAAGAGTAAATTGGATGCTCATCTTGCTGGGATCCTATGACCCCAGCTGACTTCCTGCCCTTTGGGCAGGGGGCTGGACTCGATGATCTCCTGAGGTCCCTTCCAGCCCTGATGTCTATGAAATCTATGAAATCTATGGATGGTAGTGCAGTGGCAGAGTTGCGGTGGTGGCCTCTGTGTGTGACCTTCCTGTCAGGCTGACCAGCATGTGTGTGGCCCACAGAGTGGCACCCCTGCCCTCACCCCCCACCCCTGCTCCTGGCAGTGAGGACAGGGGTACACTCCCCACCTCCCCCCCAAAAGGACCTTCCCTTCCTCCCACCCTGCCCCACCCCTTCCCTCCACACACAGTTACCTGCTGGGGTGGGTGTCAGTGTCTGTGGGTCTGGGGGACTGTTGTGAGGGGAATCAGGAGGACTGCTGGGGGGGGTGGTGAATGCGGGGCACCAGCAGCACTGGGAGGGGCTGTGGGGGACCTTTAATTTTTATCATGGATTTTGGGTTTTTAAAACAGAATTTTCTATTTTTAAATCAAAGAAAACCAGGTTCCCTGCTGATCATGTTTACCAGTAAAAGTGCAATGTCTATACTCCAACTTTGAAGCTTTTGGATATTGAGTATCACTGGATAGCCAGTATCACTACAAATGATTTGTAAGAGGAGGGACAACTAACATCCTAGTAACAATGAAAAAGCAACTAATTTGTAATTCATATCATATTCTAGAGTTCTAGTATTGGTAATTTGGTTAATAATTTAATGGTGAGGTAGAATGGCATTTGAATGGTGACAGCCAGGTTCTGATTCATAAAACCTTCTCTATAGCACAGTTTACTTTCTTGTTTCCTCCAGATCCGTTTCCCATCCCTCAAAATTATAATGTTTAATTATCTTTCAAGAGTAACTTGATGTGCTTTTAGCCTTCTTTCCCCATTCCTAAAATGTTTGAGGAAATGCATCATTCCTGTCAAGATTTCTAACCAATTTTCTAACTCTGTTCCATAAGTAACAGCACACCAAACCTCTGAAAAGCCTCATTATTTTATTTGGCTTCAAGTGGACATCTCTCCCTTCCCTGTTCATTTATTTATTTGACTGCATATGCCACTCTTCCCAGCAGTAAAGGAACAAAATAACTTATAAAATAAGAGAATACACAAGGAAACAAAACAGGAGAACAAAATGATTCATGAAAGCACACAGAATGCTAAAATAAAATATAAAACCATCTCTCCCCAAAACTAGTATTAGAGTTTACCACTGCTTGCTAAATGCCTGCACACAGCCATTCTGCCATGCACCTCATTTTATAGAAACAAGGTCAAAAATACCCTTTTGGGTCTTGGAAGTTTCTCCTTTAAAGCACCATAAGATTAAGACATGGTTCACTGCCTATTCAGAAACACTATTCTTCATAGAAATGTATGGGACATTCTTAATTTACTGGTTCAAAAAGTATCAACAGAACCCTAACATTCCCTCTTCATTCTCAGTCTAAGAGAGGGCCATTTTATTTCTCTCCTTTCCCCACACATTGAAGAAAGAAAATCCAAGCACAGCTAAAAGCTATGAGCAATAAGCTCATCAGAACTTGTGATGAGCAAAACTAACTAACTAAATAAAAGCATTGCAGTTGCTCGCTCCATCAGCAAGAATGAAAATCATAAGCCATACAAATGTTGCCTGGATATCTTGGGCAACATTCAAGTCAACAGAAAGCATTGATACTCCTTCTCTTTAGTGAGCTAATTATTGTATTTAGCCATAATTGCAGATCCTTTCTACATTAAGGAAGCTACATAGGGGACAAGCTAGAGAATTGTCTGTTATTTAACTACAGAGCAAAAGGTTGGCTAAGGTCTTAGATGAAGTGCAGGAAAACAACTTAACAGACTCCTTTGAGAAAACACATGCAAGCAATCAAACAAAAATCATTCGTGTTCACACAGAACTGTCATTTCATTGCAAAATAAATCATTTTTCTGATTAAAATAACGTTGGCTCAAGGAGTTAATACCATACTGGTTGTATGTCAACAAGTCACACCAACTGTCTTATTAGATTTTCGTGAGAGCTTTGGTTTTGTTTTTAAATCATCTCTAAGTTAATTAGAAGTGACTAATTATTCCCTACTAGTGAAAGCTTATCATGATCTTGACAGTTCTTCCTTAATTTGGCTCCTCTGTCTCTCAGTGGGGGTGAAAGCTAGCTCTTTTAATAAGATATCATTTGTGTGGCCTTAGAAAAGAAGCTCCAAATATTGTTCTGAATTGCTAATAATTAGCAAAGGACTAAAAAGCAATAGGTTTTAACTCTGGTACAGATGTATGGCATTCAGGCTAAGTACAGACATTCAAAAAGCCCAAGGTTAAACCAATTTAATCTACCCAGGTTTCTTAAAACTGTGCAGATTGAACTGGAGAGAACATTCACTGTTGGGGGAAGGAGAAGGCATGCAGACATGCCCACTGGCCAGGCCAGTAGGCAGGTGCGGGCACTCTTGCATTTCTCCTAGCAGGGCTTCTTTTCCCAGTCCCACCTTGCCCCCTTCTCCCATCAGTGACTCAGTCAGCAGCGGATTGACACCACTCCCCTTCCCTCCCCTCATGAGCTGTACTTTCTCAGATATTGTCCTGGATTACCCCCACCTCTGGTGCTACCCAGCTCAGCTGACAGCCTGAATGGCTCTCAGCTCTGCTCTTCCGTGATGTTGTCAGCCAAGCCTGGCAGGGTAGTGGGAAGGGTAGGGGAGTGCAGGCTCCCCCCAGAAGTGCTTGCTCAGATTTAGGTGCATAGGGCTTGGACCAAGGGGTGGAAGCATTGTTCTTCCTGCCCCTGCTTCTGCCCAGCTTGCATGACACAAGCAGGTGGGAGCCAGGGCTCAGAGCTATACCAGGACTGTCAGCTGATCTACTCAGTGCCCAAAGGGGTAGGGGGAGGAGACTGCCACGTTAGACCTGAGCAAGCTCAGCTGAGGGAAGCCTGCACACCTTCACCCTTCCCTGTTCCCTGTCAGGCTCAGCTGACACAGGCTGTCAGCCGAACTCGGCAGCATCAGGGGCTGGGGAGCAGAAGCCCGCACCTCATGGCCCAACACCACCCCCACCCCAACTCAAGCAAGCACAACTGGGGAGGCCTGAATGGGGGGGGACCTCTGTTTCCCTCACCCCCACACTACCCCTGGCAGGTGCAGGCAGGACACAGGACTATGGAGCAGAGACTTTGCTGCCTCAGCAATGAGACAGCCCAGGGGGTGGGGCCAGCCCAGCTCCATTGAATATACTGCATGGCCATGCAAAGAATCATGGGATACTAGAGGACAGCATGCCAACTTGAATCAGGAGGGGATCTGGGGCAGAAGTTTGATATACTAGTTTAACCTAAATCAGTTAAGTCTTATACTACATCCAGGTCTATCTTAAACTGGTTTCAGCCATTTTGAAACTGGTTTATATGCAATGCACTTCTGTTCTATTACAAGTTTAAATCTGTTTCCGATGATTTAAATTAGTTTATATTTAGTGTCTGTTCCTAGCCTTAGTGTGCAAATTCAGTTTTTATTGGGTTTGTTACAAAATTGGACCCTAAACACATCTGGAACAGATCCAAGATAAGTTTTGGTTTTCTTTCTTGTAATCGAAGTAGCTCAAATCAGTATCTTAGATGACCCCTGGATGGGGCCCAGTTTTGACTTTGTCTTGATTAAGATTTAAAAATATTAAGAAAACTGAACAGATAAAAATTTTCTTTAATGTAAATTAATTTTAGGTAGTATTGGGTGCTGTCAGAGAGAGTTTTGTATATTACTGAAAATACTGACGATTAATATGGCAGAGTAGATGGCAGGATAAAAAATTCAGTCTTTAGAGCTAAGATTTTTGGAAAGCATGGATCAAGTGTGAGTAATAAAATGATTTCCTAGGACTATATTATAAAGCAAAGTGTACAATGCTTAACACTTGAAGGGTTAAAAAACCTCCAAGCATTGAGGCAGCCCCAAACCTTTACAAAACTCTTATCCATAGAGTTATTTTCATCTTTCTAGTCCTTAAAAAAAGCCAGTTAATTTTCCATGAAGACAGCAATAAGCAAATTGGAAACCGAGGCAAAAAGACCAACTCACTAATGCCCTAGAAAGTTGTACAGAATGCATCTAGTTTCATACAAATATCTTCCTTTCTGAGTATAAGAGACCTACCCATGACTTAAATGCTGCTTGTTACCTTATACTTCACTAGGAGGCATGGGCTCCCATTCCACTGATCCAGTCTCAGTCAAATTTGTCATTGGGTCTCCAGTCAGAATTCAATATATTCCCTACACTGCTATATTTTATTATCTAAGTTCTCAGTAATCTCTACTTTATCTTTCTAATTATTCTTCACTTATGTGTTCAAGGTCAGTAATTCTTCAGTTCTTGCAGGGAATATTCTTCACTATATGATTACCTTTGACAAGTGTTTCTCTGATTAGACTAAAGGCTTAGAAACTGGAAAAATAGGCTGTGTGTAGATGAAACAAGGGGCATGTGTTCATGACACTTTAAAGCAGGTCAAATGCTTTTGCATCTCTCTAATGCTGTTGATGTTTGTGTAGCAAAACCCCCAGTTTTTGTTTTATTATTTATCTTAAAATGCATTTCCTCCCCTTCCCCAACCATTTCTGACTTTTCTCTCCCTCTCTATTCCCTATAGATAAGTATAAGTGAGCTCAAAATTAGGATAAGCTTTAAGCATTTTTATTTTTGGTGGCCAGTTTTTGGTTTTGGAAATCCATTATTTTATAATTCATAGTTTCATAGTAGCTAGAGTCGGAAGGGACCTAGGTAGATCATCTAGTCCGACCCCTTGCCTTAGCAGGAAAGAGCACCGGGGTCAGATGACCCCAGCAAGGTGCTCATCTAACTTCCTTTTAAAAATCCCCAGGCTAGGAGCCTGCACCACTTCCCCTGGAAGCTGGTTCCAGGCCCTAGCCGCCCTGACTGTGAAGTAGCGCCTCCTAATATCTAATCTAAACTTACCCTCCGCCAGTTTGTGACCGTTATTCCTGGTCACTCCTGGCAGCGCACGGGGGAACAGGGACTCCCCCAATACCTGCTGATCCCCCCTGACCAGTTTGTAGCAGGCCACAAGGTCCCCCCTTAACCTTCTCTTGTGGAGGCTAAACAGGTTCAGGTCCCGTAGCCTCTCCTCATAAGGCCTGCCCTGCTGACCCCTGATCATACGAGTGGCCCTCCTCTGAACTCTTTCCATATTGTCCACGTCCCTCTTGAAGTGTGGCGCCCAGAACTGGACGCAGTACTCCAGCTGCGGCCTGACCAGTGCCTCATAGAGGGGGAGGATCACCTCCCTGGACCTGCTCGAGATGCATCTGTGGATGCATGACAGGGTACGGTTGGCCTTCTTGACTGCCTCCCCACACTGCCGGCCCATGTTCATCGTGGAGTCAATGACGACTCCAAGATCCTTTTCCGTCTCCGTGCTGGCAAGAGGGGAGTTCCCCAACCTGTAAGTGTGGTGCCGGTTCTTCCTCCCCATGTGCAACACCTTGCACTTATCAGTGTTAAACCCCATCCTATTCTCATCCGCCCACCGTTGCAACCTGTCAAGGTCAGCTTGTAGCCTATTGCACCCTTCTAGTGCACCCACATCCCCCCACATCTTAGTGTCATCAGCAAATTATTAGGTTTGTATTAATTTTTACTGTTGTATATTGTATTGTCATTTTTGTTGTTTCATATGCATATTGTATGGTTTAGGCCTGTGTTTGTAAGTGAACCAAAGTCACGTCAAGTTTCCATTCTATATGTCAAGCCTCCATCTTCTGTCCTCTGCCTGGGCATCCCATGTTGCAACAATATGATTCATGTAGCCCTCCCATGTAAATTGGTTCCCCGATGAACGAGAATGATTGGGAATGGTTGAAATACAATGGTAGCAGGCCTCTACTGACTGGGCCATCACCTTGCATTGATTCATCTAGGAACCACAGACCTCACTCAGGAAAAGAGACAAGACCAGCATTTGAAAAACAAAAGACCCTGCAGAACCGGCAACTCTATCATTGTACCCCACCATTACAGACACCCAAAACTGCACATCCCTACATGGAGCACACATGCTCAGTACTTCAGGGGCTGACCCTTGCCTGCGCATGCCTCCTGTCACTAGGGTCACACACGGTATATAAAGAGGGGCAGTGAAGACAGACCCAGTGGGAATGCCATTTCCATCCAGACCAGACCAGCAGATCAGTCACCCATCCACCCCAGAGGCCCTGCCGGTGACCCCCTCTGGACAACACCAAGCTGAATGAGACCCTGACTGGCCATCAAGGATCAAATTCCAACCTGGGATAGGTAGACATGACCTGCACACCTCCTCCTACAATTTAGACTCTCTCTCTTCTCTCCTCCTGGACTTCAGTGGACTTTAACCCCGCTGCCATTTTGTGTGTGTGTATGAACCAATTTGGCACTGTGCCACTATCTCCCCTGTTCAAAAAAACCACTGTCATTTCCAACCCCGAGTTGGGTTATGTTTTACTGAATCCCAGTCTCTTCCCTATCTTAAATTCCAGCCTCATTCTTTCTCTCTCTCAGCTGCAGTTCCCACCCTCTCTGATAGTTTCCCCATCTCTTCCCAATTCCATCTCCCCTTTTCTGCCACCTCTCAGCCTCTCCTTGCTTTCCTGCTGTCCCTGCTGCTTTTCCTGCTGCCCTCTCTCTGTTTTCAGGCTTCTCCCCCTACCCTACACCTTCTGTAATCCACCCCCACCTGCAGCTTCCCAGCTCCCATTAGCTGTCCTACAGTTCTCTCCAGCTTCCAGCACCTACTGTCGCTCCCTGCAACTTCTCTAGCTGCCCTGGAGCCATCATCTGGCTCCCCACACCCAGAGCCCTTCTTTAACACACACACTTTCCTTTAGTCCCATTTTTCCCTCCTCTGCCCATCTACCTTTTCAGCTCCCCCGTAGCTCTGACTCCAGTCCCAGACTCTGTGTCGGCATGCTTCCCTGTTCTCCAGGCTTTGGGCGTTGTCTTTTAATCAATTAAGATCAATTAACCTAAAGTTACCCTGGAGCTTCAGTTCTTCAGCCCAGGCCCCTGTAGTCTATTGGTTCTAAACCTGGTCCTGGTAACTTTAACCCCCTACACTTCTACTTTCTTACCTTAACCTTTCTCCAGGCATCCTAAGTACACCAAGCACATACATACATATCACATTACCCAATTTAGGAATTCACTTGTGTGTATGTGTAGGTGGGTGGTATGTGTGTAAATTAGTGAATACATACATACATACATAGTGTGTGTGTGTGTGTGTGTGTGTGTGTGTGTGTGTCTGTGAGATAAATTAGTAATCCACATATGTGTATTGAATGTGCAGGTGTTGGTAACTGGTAACCGATTTTGTCTAAAGTTGGTGTGTGTAGTGTGTGTGAACCCAGACTACTTATTTTGAATATGTGTGCATCTGAGTTGCTAGTGTGAGAGTGTGTGTGTATATATATATATATGGTATTGTGTGCATGATATATGAATTAGTGATCTGTGTCTAACTTTTGGGGTGTATAGTATATGTGCCTGAGCTGGTACTGTGAGTGTGTATGCCCAATAGGGGTGTATGCACCTAGTGAGTGTGTGCTTAATTGATTTTTATGTGTGCATGTGAAGTTGTATACCATGCCCTCCTGTCTAACAGTGCAATATTGAAATCCTGAGCATTGGCCTGACCCCTCAGAGCAACATTTGCATGCATCAGTGGTGTATTGTGCAGTAATTCCAGCCACTTTAGCAAATTTGGTGGTGTAATGCACCTTAAATGACTTGGGGTGCAGCAAACTAAAACTCTGAGGAGGAGTTTTAGCTTGCTGCCCTACAGCTGCAGAGTGAAGCACCAGGCCCCATGCAGCTCAGGGGCTCTGCAGGAAGCCCATGCAGGCAGGCTGGCAGCAGCCCAAGAAGGCAGGTTCCACCCAAGGAAAAAAAAAAAGTGACAAGCCTGGTCTCCCCCAACCCTGAGCCTGCATGCCTGAGCTGTGTAGCGGCCCAGTGCTTCCCTCCATGGCTACAGTGCCTCCCAGGACACCCAAGCTGGTGCCGTGGAGGGAAGCACCAGCTCCCCCCACCCCCACCCAGCCAGGGGACCACTCCACCCGCTGGCAGCTTGCCCTTCCCTCCCCACTGCCAGGGAGGCAAATAAGTTTGGTTATGTGCACGACACAGGGGTTTAAAGGATCCTAAATTGAAGCAGTGTTTTTAAAAATTCACTGGTTCAATTTATGTCCTGTGCTTTGTCTACACACACCCATATATATAGGCCTTGTATCCAGGAAGCAGGCTGAATTGAGCACTAATTTCAGTGGGGTTTTCCATGGACAAAATTGGTTTCTGTCCTCTCCCTGATTATAAAACTCTTTTGCAGTATTAAAGGTCTGCTCAGAATACTTGACAAGGCCACCAACAAACCACTTTCCATAATGTAATATAAAGGCAAGTAACATTAGAATAAAAGAATGGCAGACTTTCAAAGGGAAACCATGAGACCTCCTTACAAAAAAAATACTTAAGACCATTAGTACCTAAATAATATCAATTGTTCAATTTCTTCCAGCCATTTTGTGCTATTGTGGCTATTTTAATATAAGCGTATATTTAATATGAACACATAGGTAATACTAAAACTTGATAAAAAGTGTGTTGTTAGTGTCTGTAGTAAAACTACAACATTTTAAAAGCAAACCTCTATTCAGTTGTATTTCATTATATAAACAAAAACAAGTTACCAAAATATAACAAAAGTGGATGACTGGGTAGAAGGCTATATGATAACAGTCTGTAATATCCCAGAAGAAGAAACCGGCAAATGTAAAGGTTAAATTTCTTTTACCTTTTTTCTAAATTAAGAAGTAAAGGTAGCATAAGAGAAAAGTCCCAATGTTCACTTTAACTGACTTTCTTATATCTTCTTCCGTCCCCCACTTCTGTTATTTAAACTTACCTGCTTCTGACTTGTTGGGGGTTTTTTTTGTAAACAAAGCTGTGTCTGTTTGAAGGGAAAATTCAAAATGGCAGTCAGGATACTTATTAAATAAGCCCCTCCCTAGGGAAAGAATTAAGTTAATTAGGGGTTAGGCAGAGCAAGGTTTCCTGACATATACCTTTATCTCTGCAAGCTGGCAGTTTGCATAAGCTGTGAAATTGGAGACAGCTAAAAAGGCCCAAAGGCTCACCTACTCTAATTATTAAAATTGCATAGCTTTTTATATATCTTCCTTTTATCTGTAGGCTGCAGCCCCTTTTATTTAGTCACTGTCACTTTGCAATCTGCAGCCATGGTTTTGATATAAACTTTGGATATGTTGTGCCCATTGTAGTGGTGTGTGAGAAATTATTAGTTCAACCAAAAAAGACTGAGTAGTACAAGAATTATAAGAGGGGTAGAAACTGGCTAAATGGGAGATGACAATGAGTTACCTGAAAGAGAGAACATTGGACTGGAAGGGAATTGCTAATGCAGCGCCTGAAGGAACACTTTGGTGACTTCTCCTATTCAATGTTTTAATTACTAAGTAGCACAAAAATAGGATGGTGGCAAGGCAATTTTCAGATTACACATATTTAGGAGGTATTGTCAATACATGCTATGTCATACAGGAAGAAATAGGAAGACCTTGAGGACTGGATAGGAGTCCCAAGTACCAGTCTCTATTCCTAGGACTATTTCTAGTTTTGTTCATTGACTCCCCACTGTAAAATGCATAAATAATTCTGAGTGTCAAGCAGAAGCCAGGACTCAACTTACCCACTAACCTGCACTGTCAAGTTCTTTCTTTGTGATCCCATGAATATTATAGCCTTTTATACACAGTATAAATGGACAGTGTCTTCTTTACAGTCTTGTCTGAAAGGCAGGAGATGTAGGTTTTGAACCTGGGTTTTACCACTCCCTAGCTACTATGGGACATTAAGCTACTATGGGACAAATAGGTGGTAATAGTGACACCACTATCACAGTGCTAAAAACAGATCAACTACAACTACAGTTTGTGCAAGGCTTTAACTTCCTAGCATGTTATGTATTTTCTGAGCATGCCTACTGATCAGGCCCCTGAGATGTCTACAGGAACTGTTCCACCTAGTTTCTGGAGTCTGATGTGGCTCATGCAGGAGATAGTGAGCCAACTGTTCTAGCAGAGGTAGTTCCATACATTCACAAGGACAAAATTACAGGTATCTAGTGAATTTTCAGGCCAAATTAAGAGGCATCTACTGGGTTTTGAGTACTTCCAGAATTAGGCAGCCACTGACTGGTTCAATTTTGGACTTAAAAGCTTAGTGTTTTTTATGGATCTTTCCACCAAATGAAGTTAGTGATCAGGGTGAACAGGAGTCTCCACATGGGAAGAAAAGACAGTGGTATGTGCATTTTAGAGTAACTCAAAATGTCCCCAGCACTGGTGCATTACAGTATTGGTTCCTATGCCTGCCCTGTCTCCCACATCTATAGGCACCTACACACAAGCAGCAAGGCTGCTCTGACGTGCATTACAATGCATTGGAATAGCTTCAATTAACAGAGTCTGTTGAAGCATGGTAATTACTGTGCTCCAGCAAACTCCAGCATCTCATGTATCAGCATCCCCACACTGAAAAATGGTGGTGAGGTACGTTAACCATAACTCATTCAGTGAGCTTTAGTTAAAGATCCCTCATCACCATTTTTCAGTGTGGGGACCCTGATACATGAGACACTCTGGGCACTTTAACTAGAGTGGCTGTCAGAGCCACTCTAATTAAAGCACCCCTCTCCCCACTCCTGGAACATGTGTATAAACGCCGTATATAACTAGCATATATCCTTTCCAAGCTGCTGTAATGGAGTCCTGTGGCTGCTAGTAGCCACAGCATATTAAAGCAACTTCCAGCATGCTCATATTAGAACAAGGGACCAATGTAATACAGCCCTAGGTTTTAAGGAGTGTGAAGTAACTTAAAGCAATCTTTACATATCTCCCCTTAATTAAGCAAAGCACTCTTCAGTTAATCCTTAAGTCTCACCTAAATTCCCCCAAGGAATGTTTAAATTCAGTATCTACTAGAGAAGATAACAGTAATTAGACCCTGAGTAAGATGAAAGTGTAGGAATGCAGTTTAAAGTTGCAACAAGTGTGAGATTTGAACTTCCACAGTACCAAGGGCAGGCTCTGGATTTAGCTCAGTCATTTTTCTGTTTTTATTACTGCTTGTGAATGGGCTACAGCATCGTTTAAACCTCTGGATTTTTTGCGCTTTCTGTTTTTTGAAAAAGATTGTTATTGTCTATTTATTGGGTTTAAAGGAGAGAGGTAGTTAACTTCTGTCTGATTTCAAACTAACATAGTTAAGGTAGATTTGCACTTTTGGGTGCAAACAAACATTTATGGGACCTGTTTTAGGTTAAGGTGGTTTAAAGTAAGTCACCTTAACCTAAACCAGGAGTAGCTTTCCTCTATGGTAGTGGCATTCCCTGGGACCACCCAGGCAAGGTGTTAGTGGATAGGTCCTGCCTTGTGGGTGCTACCACCATGTAGGGAAGGTCCAGGGTCCCCTGAAGCTCATGGGCTGCTTGGTCCACTGACAGCTTGCCCCCTGACTGCAGGATAGGCAGGTAGACTCTGGGGAAAAAAAAATATTTTTTTTTTCTGGTGGAGCCTGCCCATGGCAGTGAGGGCAGGAGGGGAGAGGTGGGTGAGCTGATGGCAGGCTCAGTTGTTCTGTCAGGATGGTGACAGAAGTCCCTAAATTGAAAGGGTGGGTTTTTAATTGTGACAATTAAAAGCCACTGATTAAAAACCCACTGTTTCAATTTAGGGAGAACTAAACTCCCATCACTTTTACAAGCAGCTCAGGTGTGCGGGCATTCATAGGTCTTAAATCTCCCCAAAATGGAGTATTTAATATCTTTTTAACATCAGTTGTCATTAATATGGTCAGCTATCAGATGATGAGCTGAGTTGGCAACAAGGATAGGATAAGAGAAGCACTGTAGGGTGAAAGAATAGGTTAGAGATTATTTAGAGAATCTGGGTGTTTTCAAATAGGCAAAGCCAAATGGGATGCACCCTAGATTACTAGAAGGAATTGGCTGAGGTAATTTCAGAGCAATTGGCTAGTCTCTTTGACAACTCATGGAGGTGGAGTAGGGATGCTAAATGACTGCAAAAGGGAAAATATAGCATCCATCATTAAGAAAGGGATGAAGAAAATCTTGGGAATTATAAACCAGTCAATCTGATCCTGTTATCTGCAAAGATTATGGAGCTGGTCATCAAGGAATCTATTTCTAACTACCTGGAAGGTGAACAAAGTTATCAGGAATAGGCAGCATGGATTTGTCAAAAGCAAGCCATGCATATCCAACCTGATTGCCTTCTATGATTTTAGCAAGGCCTTTGATACTGTTAACATTCTCTGTTTAGGGTAAGGTTGATCACATATTTCTGGCCAGGAAGGATTTTGACCCCAGGATCAGATTGATGCAGACTTGGGGGGGGGGGGTTGTCTTCCTTTGTAGTAGGGGGGTGAATCCCTATTCCTTGAATTTCTGAAACATATTTTAGTGGCCTTCACAGCAGTAGAACATTAGTCACTGTGGTCCCCCTGGTTTACTTGTGGCAAATTAGGGTGTCATGTTGTTGTATAAAGGTCAACCATGTAGTTTTGGTAATAGGTTAGAAAATTAATTTGTATAGGATGGTTGGGATAGATATGACCCTGCCTTATGCAGGGGCTAGACTGTAAGGTAAATACATAACTGGTTGGATCATGGTCAAAGACTAGTCATCAGTGGCTTGATGTGTAGTTGGGAGTAGGTAAGTCTGGCCCACCAGGGGACTCTCTTAGATTCTGTGAAATTTAATACCTTCATTAATGATTTGGAAGGTAGGATTGAGTGTCCCTTTAGGAAATTTGTAGATGACTAAATTGGGCAGAATTCCAGAGATTCTGGAGGCTATTTTAAGATTTAGAACAACTGGATAAACTAGAGAAATGCTCAGAAATTCATTGAATGAAATCCACTGAGGACAAGGACACCCTGGAAATAACAACTGCATGCACAAATAAAAATTGGGGAATAGCTGAGAGTTACAGTGGACTATAACAGGTTGTCAACTTGCATAACACAGTTTTTATTTTCCCTGAATGAATGTGCCCCACAGGGCACTACATAAACCATAAATCATCAGATACTAAATGCAAAACAATAAAGGGTTAACCAAACCCTGTGGTCATTTCCCAGGCCCCAAGGGAGTACCCTGGCTTCATGCTAACTCCTCTAGCTTTACAACCTTTCCTCTCTCCCCCAACTCCTTTCTCTGGGAGCTTTTAACTTCCCAGGGATAGCTAATTATTCTCATCAGCCGGCCCAGTCCACTTAGGTAAGCATATGATCTCTTTCTTACAACGTGCAGCTTGGCTGTGCCCCTAAGCCATACACCCCATTACATGAAACATAAAATGAATATGAGCCAAGAGTGTGCACCAGTTGTGAAAAAAGTCAATTGCATACTGGATTCTTTTAAAAGGGGTGTCACTTTTAAGTCAAGGGAAGTGACCTTCAGCTCTCTTTGGTGCTGATAAGGCCTCATTTGTGTCCTGTTCTGGGCACCACACTTCAAGAAAGGTGTAGACAAATTGGAATCCAGAGGAGAGCAATGAAAATGATTAGAAGTCTGGGGAAATGATTTAAGAAGAAATGTTGAAAGAACTGGGATTATTTAGTCTGGAGAAAAAAAGACTGAGGGAGATTTTATAACAATCTTGAAATACCTGAAGGGTGGTTATAAAACAGATGGTGATAGGATCTTTTCTGTGGCTGCCAGGGACAGAACAAGGAACAAGGGTCTTAAATTTCAACAAGGGAAATTTAGGTTGGATATTAAGAACTTTCTCACTGTGAAGGGAGTTAAGCATTAGAACAGATGACCTAGAGAAACTATAGAAACTCTACTCCTGAAGTTAAAAGTTTATACGTCAGACTTATACGTCAGACAAATATTTATCTAGGATGGTTTAGACAGGGATGATCCTGCCTTAAATAGGGGGTTGGAATAGATGACCCCCTGAAGTCCCTTCCAGCTGTACTTTTCTAAAATTCTATAATAACTTCTAAACTTCTGTTTACTTCAGTGACAATCTGTGAGCGTGTTTTCTTATAATCTTGATTCAGAGATTATGTTTTAACCTCTCTTGCAGCCCTAAATTATATTCAATTAATGAAAACTTTAGAAGAATGGCAGTATCCCAGGTCCTGCCTACAGAGGGAAAGTAGTGGCCACTTAGCAATAATGTAAATTTACAGGGCACTTGCTATTCTACACTAACTCAAGTGGACAAATTTAGCATATACTGAGTACACCTACATGAAATGCTTTACTGTCCAGTAACGTAGTTTACTGTGCTGTAAGCATGTGTGTCTACATGTGTACATACTTACCACACAGTAAACTTTGCACAAGCTACAGGCTACCTGTACCAGCCTGCCTGAACCCTGACACCTCTGCCTGGCACCATAGTGTTGCACAGCTGTCAGGCCTGCACCATCCATCCCTGCAAGCTGATCCAGGTTCCTGCCAGGTCTGCCAGCCCCTGGGCCCAGCTGCAGGCATCTTGGCCACCAGGGCCAGCTGCTCACAGCCAGCCTCCAACAACCTGCCCAGAGCCTGCAGGTACCAGGCCCAGAGCCACAAGGAGGCCTGGAGAGCCAGTGCAGGAGCCCCAGTGGCCTCATCACTGGTTCCATTCACAGCAACCTGGAGTCCCAACTGGTCGCAAGAGGAGACTGGTGACTTAATAACACTGTGGGGAAAGGTGGAGCTGCAGCACTAGGTCACATGTGGTGGGTGCTTCAATGCCGTTTATGAGGGGCTGTCAGGCTGGTTGCGGGAGTGTGGGCATGACTGGTCAGCATGGCAGTGCCATTTAAAGGTCAAGGCCTTGCAGGCATAGTAAGTTACCATCACCAACTACAATGATTGGTCAGGGAATGCTCACAAGACCATGCCCTTTATGCAGCAGCTGACTGAGATCCTTGTGCCCTGGGACCCAGGCCACAACCATGCCAACCTGTCACTCCATCCTGGCATCCACAGTAATGTGTCAATGGAGGAGGGCCCTCAGGGTGCCGGCAGTCCATCCTGCAGAGCTCCCCACCTGCAGCCTACATCAGGGTTTGGGAATCTTCACATCCAAATGGTCCAGGAGCCCTACATCCCACACATTTGGGCACTGTGGGCTTGGTGGCAGCACAGGAAACAGGCTGGCCTGAAGGAGGAGAAGGTGGGGTGGCAGGGTTTGGAGCCACAGCAGCGGGTGCTTTCAGGAGGCTGGCCTGTCCCAGACTGGGAACAGGGCAGAGGAGGCAGACTGCCTGCAGCCAGCACCCAGCAGTCCACTAGCCCCAAGGGAATGAGCAGAAATGGGAGGCTTGGCAGGTGGCCACCTGGGCCCAGGCCTACCCACCCAACTTACCATGGTTCCATGTTGCATACCCATGCACACATGACCCCCAATCTGAGGCCAGGCAACACATGCCCCTGGTACAAAGCATCTTATCTCAGAAATGTTGAAAACTCTAATAAATAGCTTCTTTCTCATGGCTATGCAGGCCCTGCAGCTGCACATGAGGGAAAGGCCTCAGTTGGCAGGTGGGATGTGCATTCAGGGTTACCATTGCTCATAGCCAGGGCCCTGGGAATGCACCAGGTCTGCAGGAGGAGGACACAGGATTGGACTTGCCTCCTGGACTGGCTGGCTATGGCCATGGAAAACTGGCAGGTGGATCCACGGACATGGCAGGCAGAGGACATTGCCTGGCAGGACAGGTGGTATGCCAAGGGCATGAGACTGGTGCAATGAGGTGTGGAACTAGGCAGATCAAAAGTTCAGAGTGTAGCATCTGGCCCTGTAGCATGAGCACATGGAGGCCCCGTGGGATCAGGGCAATCATGACAGGATACTGTCCTGGCCCTGGCAGTTGCCTTCATGCCATCTGCTGCCTTGCCCCCAACCCTAGCCCTGACTACCCCATGGCAACTGCCCGCTGCTTAGCAGGTCCTGTTGTGGGCCCAGGCTGAGGTCAAGCACCACCTCCAATAGCCAGGAGTCCCGGCCCCAGTCCCTGCCCCACAACACCCAGTCCCCACCACCACCTAAGCCCAGCTCTGCTGCTCACCCTGGGTCCATGCAGGTGTGGAGCAGAAGCTGCCTGCAGTGGGGCCAGGACCATACACCACCCTGCTGCCCCAGCCACTGGCTGCCAGAGGGGGAGCCACCCATACTGGGGGACCAGCAGCTGCCATTGCCCCTGGATGTTCCCCCAGCCACCAGACTCACCACAGTGTGCACATCCACGGGGACATAGCTAGAGACAGAGGTGCTGGCCACCTGTCCCTGGGCTCTTCCATCCCTATGTACCACCACCCCAGAAAGGCACATAGACACATTACATTGTCAATAGGTTGTGCTGGGGAGAGGGTGTTTTATTGCTGTTGAGTGGTGGAGGGCCTCTGGTATTGAGGAGGGCAGGAGTAGAGGAGTGTTTGTTTCTTGTGAGGGCAATAAAATGTTTTTCTGCGAACTGTCTTCACAAGATGTTATGCAGCACACAAGCTGCAATGATGACCCAGGGGATGTTGTTCTTGATGAACTCAAGGCAGATGGTGAAGGTGTGCCAGAATCACTTGAGGCAGCTGAATATGACTCCACAAGCACACAGGTCTAGCTCAGGCAATGGTTGAAGTATGCCTGGCAGGAGACCGGCTGGCCAGTGTAGGAATTCATGAGCCAGGGGAGAGGCAGAGGAACTGGAGCACCATGGTGTCTAGCAGTAGTTCTGGCACCCCCACCATGAAGCGGCCACTTTGCACTAAGGCTAGCAGGACAGAGTTCTGGAATACATGGGTGTCATAGGGACTGCCTACCCAGTGAACCCTCACCTAGGTGAATGTATCACAGCGATTGACAACAGCCTGGACCACAATGGAATGAAAGCCCCTCTGGCTGTAGTAGTCACCATGGAGCAGGCAGGTGACAGGGATGTGGGTCCCATCCAGGGCCCCAATGCACTGGGGGAATCCCAGGGCACAGAACCCTGCCACCACCACCCCAGCTTGTCCTGGAGGATACTTCACACCTCTAGGGTGGCCTCACTGGTGGTGTCCTTGCCCATGCCAAAGAGGTGGCCCACATGGCAGAGGCTGGTGGCCATGGCCAGCTTGATCAGGGTGATGGCCAGCTGGCAGGGAGGGGCAGCCACATCTTGATATCCTGATGCACCAGGGCTGGCAGAACAGAGTTCTGAGTGGGTGAAGCTGCTGCAGAAGGGCCTGGAAGCTGTCCAAAGTCATCTGGAATGCCTCCACCTGGATGACATGCAACCAGCAGTCCTGATTGGCCCATTGGCCCAGAGGTGGTGGGGCTGGAGGGCCAGGAGGTTGAGGATGGCCCCAGCAGTGAAATCCTAGAGTGTGTCATTGGTGTTTCTGTGTGAGAGGGGAGTAAGCCTGCCCTGCCATGAAACTTCAAGGAACAAAGGAAAAAGAAGAACTAATTGGAGCAAGCCCAGGTGGAGAGAGGAGGTGCAGCAAACCTGGACAGGGAAGAAACCATTTGGAAGACCTGGAGGGTAATTAGCCTGATCAGCTACGAGAGACTGGAAGGCAGCAAATGACATGCTGCCATGGCAAATGGAGCTGGTCAGAGCGGGGATTTAAAGAGACACCAAGGAGGCAGCTGGCATTGGTCTGGGGAAGCAGATTGCATGAAGAGAACCCTGAAGGAACACGGGGAGATGATGAGGATGAAGGACCAATTCTGGGGAATTGGGGAAGAGTCCCAAACATTTACTTACCTGTGGAGACAGGGAGACAAGGCTGCTGCAGCATCCCAGCAAATGAGTTCAATTTGAGTGAGCATGGGTGACCATTCCAGGGATCTGGAAGAAAGAAGAAATGGAGACAAGTGTTTGTGTGAGTCTAGGACACTGACCTCATATGATCCAGCCCTGAAGGATAAGGGTTGGAATAACCTCTGGAATGGTCACATAAGGAGAAAAATGAGGCAAGCAACCAGGAGTGAGGAACAAGACCCCTGGAGTCTGATCAAGACATCCCAGGAGTTGAAGTTCCCATAGATGAGAACTGATGCAAGTAAATCCATAACACCTGGTATGGTGAGGGCAGGGGATGGGGATGGTGGAGCCCTGCAAAGAGGAGCCAACCTTATAAATCAAAGAGCTAAATTTAACCTCGTCTCACAGGACTGTATTTATCTTTAGTTCTTTCCTTTCTTCTTCAAAGTCATGGCAGGCAAGTTCAAGTAAATTATCCAGTCCAACATAAGCAACAATAGCTTGATTTGGGAGGACATGGCAAATCCTTCACACCCAGCCAGGGTCCAGCCAGCAAAACAGGGCCCAGGTGGCAAATGTGCAGCAGTGGTGGCCCTGGGACTTTGCAGTGATGCTAAGCAGGTGGATGCTGCATGTGGGGGAACTGGTAGGGCCCAGAAGACTGTGGGCCAGCTGGCAGTCACTGCAGTGGGCCAGCAGGGCCAGCACAGTGGCCAGCAGAAGCCCTGGGTGCTGGGCATCATTGCTAGGGGCTGGACCCAGAGCAGCCATTGTGCAGTGAGGCAGAGGCTGTTGTACAAGAGCTGCCATGCACTGCCCCATGCTGTGTACATGCTCCTGGCCAGAAATACAGCTGGCCAGGGAGCAGGGAGCAAGACTGCTTTTTAAAGATAGCTTCTGGGAACAGGCATCTGCAGCCAGAGCCTCCAGACTCCCCCTGTGGCAGCAGGAGCCTGTTGCAGGGCCTTAGGAAGCAAGAGAAGTTTGCTGCTGAGAGCAGCAAGTCTGTTCCCACATCTCCGTATATGTAGATGCCTGCCCAGAACATTTACTTGAAAAAAATTTACTTGCAAGTAAATTGGTCCTACAGCAAATTCACATGTAGACACAGCCACTGGGCACGATTATACCAGAAACTTAATGCACAATAGACTAATTCTACTGTGCATTAGTGCATCATGGCAAAAACCATGCTAATGTGCAGTAGAATTAATCTACTGTGCATTAATCATCACAAAAAGACCATCCATCATTCCTACTGCTCTTTAGTGCCAGCTACTGCTCATTTATGTAGTACCTCATATTACAGGTACTAAACTTAATGAGCAGTAGCAATGGCACATTAATGCATGTGTAGATGCACCCATTGAAAATTAAGATGATTAGGATTCAAGAGGAGAATGTTGTAGGGGTGAAGGTACCTAGTGGATTTAACGGCTGAATAACAGGGGCAAGAGCGGTCTTCTGTAGAGGTTGCTCCTAATACGGGTAATATATTCAACACAGGCTCACAGTCTTTTTGTGATGCTTATGCACAGTAGACTAATTCTACTGTGCATTAGCACATTAGCATGGCTTTTGCCGTGACACACTAATGTGCAATAGAATTAGTCTACTGAGTACTAAGCGTCTCATGTAGATGCACCCAGTTATCAATAGAGTCAATAGATGGGTCCTTTTCATTTTCACTGCTTCTTATGATTTAGTCTTAATGAAAAGATGATGGTGTTTTAAAAAGTAGGCATATTAGCATCTTTTCAGGGACTTGAGCAGGCCCCCAGCACTCGCTCTCCTTAAATTTACTCTCCAGCACAAACTTAATCCATAAAATTGTTGTATCCCTTTCTGCGTTTCAAGCATGGATGAATGGATTTTCAAGCAAAAATGGACGGATGTTACAGACTTATCTTCTAAACCTCAATCTATGCCTCTTAGAACCAAGCATTCTCATTGCATCCTCCTGTCCTCCTCTTCTTCCTCTGAGTGTAAAGAGCCGAGATTTGGCTGCCTGGTTTGCTCCAGCTGGCTATGCTCAACCATGCTCCGCTCTTTCCTGCTTGCTCCCTGAATTTTGATAAGAGGTACAGGAAAATGGAGGTACTTTTTAGTTTCACTATTAGCCACCACAGCCCTAATATCTAGGATCATCTTGGTGCATCTACATGAGACCCTTTATTGCGCATTACACCATTATAATGTGCAGTAAAGCATCAAGGTCTACATGTATGTGGGACTTAATGTGCAGTAAATTAGGCTAATGCACCATTTGATAGTACCAACATATACAGGTACTAGATTAATGGTGTACTAGCTACTGATGCAGACCAGGAACAATTTGCTCCTGGTTAGCCTAGGCAACAGAGGAACATAGAAGGGAGGCAGGGAGGGAGCCGGCCATGGGCAAGGAGTGGGAGCTGATTGGATGTGAGGACTACACAACTCCAGGCACAGGCGGGGAGTGGAAACTGACTGGGATATATGCTGCACAGTTAGTAGCAGGGCTCAGGGGACAGGGAGCTCCGCTGTCTCCTCATCCCTGCCACTGCTGATACAGAGCATGCCCCAGTTGGCTCTGTTTCCCATCCCTGCTGGGGGTGGGACTGGGAGCTGAGCAGTGCTGGGACTGGGAGAGAGACAGAAGGGGAGAAGCAGTGCTAGGACCAGGGGAAGACATGGTGGGGGAGCAGTGCCAGGACTGGGGAAAAGATACAGGAGAGAAGCAGTACTGGGACTGGGGAGGATTTGTGAGGTTGGGGCAAGCAGTGCAGCGAGGAAGGGAACATGCAGTGTGATTTGGACACTTGGCTGGCAGGGTGAATGCAGCAGGCAGGCAGCAGGAATGCATGGGCAACTGGTGCCTTCAGGCTCTGGGAGCCTTGCGCCTCCCACCTCTGCCTTCGCCCCTGGCCCCAGTGACCAGTGATGTCCTCTCCCCCTGCTCCCCAGAGTCCAGGCCTGACCCCCATGCCCCCTGCCAGCCTGGGGCTGGCACCTGGGGAACCCCAGAGATTCTGGCTTCTGCAGGGTGGGCAGAGCAGGGCAGGGGACAGGAGGAGCCCTGGACTGAATTGCTCCAGTTGGGAGCAAATTCTTTGCAGAAAATTCAGGCTTATTAACTGCAAATGTAGACATGCCCTCTGAGAATGAGACTGAGAATGATTACATATCCTGTCACTGAGAACATACCTTTAATCACATCCAAAGTCTGAAGATGACAGACATGCTCAGGGAGAGAGTCTGACTTTCATACCTCAAATATATGAAGCAGCTTGCATCAGCTAAGTTGTTGCTGGCTTAAATTCTAGGTTCTCATGTCTTTTACATATGTTTTACAAATGCCTTTCTGTACTAACAAACAATCTGTTTATAAACATGTGTTAAGAGGACAGAAGGTCTACAAAACCATGGCATGTAGGCAAATACTTTATCAAAAAACAAACATACCAATAAACATTAGACTTTTATACATATTTTACTATTTAGCTCCTTCTAAATGCTTTAAAATTATCACTGACTAACCAAGAAATTATATAGTCACAAACCTGTTACCTTTTTTGTGACTGAAAATGAAATAGAATGTGATTTGATTGCAATAGAATGCTCACTGACTCCTTCTATTGAGGAAAAATACTCAGTCTTATATATTTACTCAAGGCAACCCAATGGTTTTGTAGCAAAACCCCCAGTTTCTTTTTTTATTATTATTTATTGTATTCCCTCCCCTTCCCCAACCATTTCTGACTTTTTCTCTCCCTCTCTATTCCCTATAGATAAGTATAAGTGAGCTCAAAACTAGGATAAGTTTTAAACATTTTTATTTTGGTACCAAGTTTTTTGTTTTGGATATCCACTGTTTTATATTGTATAATTATTAGGTTTGTGTTAATTTTTACTGTTGTAAATTGTATTATTACCATTTTGTATTGATTTTTATTGTTTCATATGGATATTGTATGATTTAGGCCTGTGTTTGTAAGTGAACCAAAGTCATGTCATTTCCATTTTATATGTCAAGCCTCCATCTTCTGTCCTCTGCCTGGGCATCCGATGTTGCAACAATATGATTCATGTAGCCCTCCCATGTAAATTGGTTCCCCGATGAATGAGAATGATTGGACATGATTGAAATACAATGGTAGCAGGCCTTTACTGAATGGCCTGTAATGACTGGGCCATCACCTCACATTAATCCATCCAGGAACCATGGACATCACCCAGGAACAGAGGCAAGACCATCATTTGAAAGACAAAAGACCCTGCAGAACCAGCAACTCTCACCATTACAGACACCTGAAACTGCACATCCCTGCATGGAGCACACATGCTCAGTACACCAGGGGCTGACCCTTGCCTGGGCATGCCTCCTGTCAGTAGGGTCACACAAGGTCTGCCCCTATAAAAAGGGGCAGTGAAGACAGACCCAGCAGGATGCCCTCTCCATCTGGACCAGCACCATGCCACACCTTCTATCCACTCAGAGGCCCTGCCAGTGACCCCCTCTGGACAACATCTACTGGACAAGGATCCCTTTCCAGCCTGGGATAGGTAGATATTACATGCTCATCTCCTCTTACAATTTGGACTCTCTCTCTCTCTGTCTCTCTCTCTCCTCCTGGACTTCAGCCCCTGCACCAAGCCTCTCTAACCCCTGCTGCCATGGTGTGTGCATGCATGTGTGTATGCATGTGTGTGTGTCTGTGTGTGTGGGTGGGTGCAAGGGAACCAATTTGGCATTGTGTCACCATCTTCCCTGTTCAATAAAACCACTGTCATTTGCAACCCCGAGTTGGGTCATGTTTTACTGAATCCCAGTCCCTTCCCTATCTTAAATTCCAGCCTCATTCTCTCTCTTTCCCTGTCAGCTCCAGTCCCCACCCCCTCTGCTAGTTTCCCCATCTCTTCCCAATTCCATCTCCCCTTTTCTGCCACCTCTCAGCTTCTCCTTGCTTTCCTGCTGTCTCTGCTGCCTGCTGCTTTTCCATAGTTTCATAGTATCTAGGGTCAGAAGGGACCTGAGCAGACCATCCACCCCCAGGGTAGGAGCCAGCACCACTTCTCTTGGAAGTTGGTTCCAGATCCTAGCCGCCCTGACTGTGAAGTAGCGCCTCCTGATATCTAGCCTAAATCTACCCTCTGCCAGCTTCTGACCATTATTCCTGGTCACTCCTGGTAGTGCTTGGGGGAACAGGGACTTCCCCAATACCTGCGGATCCCCTCTGACTAGTTTGTAAGAGGCCACAAGATCCTCAGCCTTCTCTTATGGAGGCTGAACAGGTTCAGGTTCTGTAGCTTCTCCTCGTAGGGCTTGCCCTGCTGTCCCCTGATCATGTGAGTGGCCCTCCTTTGGACCCTCTCCATGTTGTCCACATCCCTCTTGAAGTGCAGCACCCAGAATTAGACACAGTACTCCAGCTGCGGCCTGACCAGTGATTTCTGCTTCCTGTGATTTTCTGTTGCCCTCTCTCTGTTTTAAGGCTCCCCACACCCCTGCAGCCTCCCAGCTCCCATTAGCTGTCCTGCAGTTCTCTCCAGCTTCCAGCACCTACTGTCACTCCCTGAAACTTCTCTAGCTGCCCCGGAGCCATCATCTGGCTCCCCACACCCAGAGCCTCTCTTTAACACCCACACTTTCACTTAGTCCCATTTTTCCCTCTTTCTACCTACCTTTTCAGCTCCCCCATACCTGTGCTGGCATTGCTTCCCTGTTCTGCAGGCTTTGAGTGTTGTCTTTTAATCAATTAAGATCAATTAACCTGAAGTTACCCTCCAGCCTCAGTTCTTCAGCCCAGGCCCTTGTAGTCTACTGGTTCTAATCCCAGTCCTGGTAACTTTAACTCCCTACACTTCTACTTTCTTACCTTAACTTTTCCCCAGGTATCCCAAGTACACCAAGCACATACATACATACATACACACACATCACAACACCCAACTTAGGAACTCACATGTGTGTATGTATAGGTGGGTGTTATGTGTGTAAATTAGTGAATAGACATATATATACATATATAGATATCATTGTGTGTGTGGTAAATAAATTAGTAATCCACATATGTGTATTGAATGTGCAGGTATTAGTAACTGGTAACTGATTCTGTCCAAATTTGGTGCGTGTAGCATGTATGGGCTTAAACTGGTGATAGGTATGCATGAACCTAGACTAGTTATTTTGAACATGCATGTTGCTAGTGTGAGAGTGTGCATGCGTGTGTGTGTGTGTATATATATATATGGCATTGTGTGCATGATATATGAATTAGTAATCTGTGTCTAACTTTTGGGGTGTATAGTGTATGTGCCTGAGCTGGTACTGTGAGTGTTTATGCCCAATAGGGGTGTATGCACCTAGTGAGTGTGTGCTTAATTGATTTTTATGTGTGCATGTATAATTGTACACCACACCCTCCTGTCTAACAGCACAATGAGATCCTGAGCTTTGGCCTGACCCATCAGGGCAACAGTTTCTCCAGGTATTTGTCATAACAACAACAACAAAAATCATAGGAAAATACTCAGTGGGTGTGTCTACACAAGATACTTTACTGTGAAGTAGACAGGTACATACAGGTAGTAGGTTAACTGAGCATTAACTACTGCACAGTAGTGCACATGTAGATGCTAATGGGGTGGGAAGAGCTGTTCCAGCTTCAGCATCAGCAGTCTCCTTGCTACATGATGATCCTGATCCCCACATGGCCGAGACAGTTGTCCCAGCATCTAGGGCTGCTCCATCCCAGCCACATAGGGATCAGGTTTAGACCTGATGTGCATGTGACTGGGACACAGCAGTCCCAGCTGCTGGGACAGCTGTCCCCAACAGTGTGGGGATCTGTACGAGCCCTGTGCCTCCTGCCAGCCCCAGGCTGGCACCTGGGGAAGCTTGGAGCCCCCTCCCCCCCGGCTACTGTGGCAGGCCAGATCAGGGCTCAGGGGCAGGAGCACCCCTGGTCTCAAATGCTCCCATTGGGTGCCTCCAAAGGAATGCAGTCATGAGGTATGTGGTGCTGCAAACATGCTTGCAATGCCACATACCCCACAGTCTGCAGTTTTCTGGGCTGCAAGGGCATGCTGTCTGAGCATTCACTACTCCATGCTTTCCCCCATTTTTTTTTACCCCTGGGTATCCCAAGAGAAAAGGAGATCCATTAGGTGAGAAATCAAAAAATAATGGCACTCCAGGAATTTGTGATTAGCACTTGGAATGGTATCCAGCAGCTACTTACATCCATTGAAGAGTGCAGGTAGAGCACTCTTATCAGTCATTCAGAAAATGAGTGCCTGAAGTTTGTGCTTGGTGAAGCTGACCAACCTATACCATGAGTCTTAGGTAAGGGACATTTTAGAGAAAACATGGGTAAAGAGAGGCATGATAGAGGTCTGTAATCTAGTGAGTGGTAAAGACTTTGTTAAATGAATGCCCTCTTATTTCCAGCCTCAAATGTAAATGCCAAGGAAGAGCTTTCATTCTATTTTGAAAAAAATATTGGAGCTGGCCCTGATCAAACATCTGCAGTTACACCACATTCAGGAATTACTACCATCTTTTCTCAGTCTTGACCAGGACAGGTACATTACTCCAAAGTAACATTTAGTAGTAGTAGTAGTATTATAAAACTACTGAAGGGGTAATAGGTTTGAATTTTTAACCTTTAATTCCTGATGTCCTTTCCTGAAACTTAATTAAAGAGCAATACAGTTTTTTAGTCTAAAAAAATCAGTTTTTCAATAATATGAACAAAACAGAATGAAATTTCTTATTCAAAATGAAATGGCTAAAAACACTGAAGATGATAAAAAGTCTGGAGGACAAATTATGCAGATTACAATGATAGTTTAAACACAAAGGAACAGATTATCAGTTAGTTTATATTAGTATTGAAATTTATGAAGTTATGATAATTTCTTCAACTGAGAATCTGTGCTATATATATATGACCAGTAACTGGAAGAAGATCAAATGGCACAGAACAATTATTAGGTTTAGTTTTAAATTGGAGGAGCAATTGTTAGGATATTCTTAAAATGGATCAAGTTACTTCTTTCTATATTTAATAAATGGTATGCATTATATGCAGATAAGTAATGCCAGAAGCAGTTTCTATTACCAGATACTACTATAATAGAAGATATGGATGGAATCTGGAAGGAGACATTCAGCTCCTGAATTAGTTAATAAAAAAAAATTCAATGTAGCATTCAGTACAGGAAAGACTAACTATCTGCATTTGCAGTATTTCAGATTTTTTAATAGAAAATGTATACTTTTTCTTCATAATTGTTTCTTATTAAAACCACTAATGTCAATGTGCTGCATTTTAACTGAAGGACTCTTTCATCAGTGTTAAAAGCAGGAATTAAACAGCAGGCTAAAGACTAATTAAAAAGCAGCTATCTTATAAAGTTGAAATAAAGGGGGTTGTGTTGGCTTTGTTCTTGCTGTGATACAGAGTCACTTTTAAAATGAACATGTGATATATAATCATCACTTTGGGTCCAATTCTACTACCTTTGCTTATTATTCATTAATAGAATTAGTAACATTAAAGTGCCTAGGACGTTTCATATAATTAGTGTACCAGTGGGATAATGAACACTTATTGAGCTTTCATGTAGCAAGAACAGGAAGGCCCCGAATTCCCCTACTCAAAAAAAGTCCTAATGTATGAAATCCCATTTAAGTCAATGACAAGTTTTGTCTCTTTTTTGTGACATTATAGTTTATTTTTGGCAAGTTGGTTGACAATACGGGAAGGTTTGTTCATGAATCTAGGGGAAACAATAGGAGGAAGGAAATTTTAAATAGTGAATGAATGTTTTTTGACAGTAGTATGCTTGACCAAAAAGACCATTTCTAATAATGTCCTCAGGTACAAAACAAAGGATTCTGTCTTGCAAGTGCATACTCAAGTCTTCCCTGTTGTATCAAGCAAAGTAAAGGTATACACATAAATAAGAGAGCAAGGTGATTCCAAGTGGGTCCTGGGTGTTTTACTTGTCAGGATCAGAAGAAAAGACTAGGCCAAATAGGGATTAGAAAGACTTTCTTCCTTTTTTTTTTTTTTGTTCCTTTAATAGCTCTGAATTTATGCTTTTGATAAAATTTTAAATATTAAAGAATATTCTAGAATTATTGTGCATGACTGGAACAATTTGAGCATTTAGGTCTCTTAGGATGCAAGACACAAGAACCAACACAATGTTGAAGCAGTCATACCTTATAGTTAATTACTTCAACACAATCAATAATTAATTTAGTTTCTAAATTCCCAGACAATAAATTAACACTATGTGTCAGGTCCTTTTTTGGCCTGACCTATATTATTATTATCACATTTCTTTTTAAAGGATAATACAATACTGTCAAAAACAAGAATAGGAGTACAAGAATATTTTCATCCAGGTACTCCAAAATATACACATACTCTGATTTACTTTAAGTGAAGCCCAGTTTTGGAAAAGGATTGAAGAACTGATTCTTGGTGGCAAGAAGAGATCCAGATCCCAACTTATTCAAATCAGTTTGAGCATTGCCTGAGTGAAGACTGTAGAATCAAACCCAAATTTATCTCTACATATGTACCGATTCTTATTATAGAACATGGTTCCCTGTTTAATCATTTGCTCTGTAGGTTTTGTAAGTGTAGCTAAAGAGTATTGTCAACCACAAAGTCAAAATCATTCAATTGTTCCTACACAATCCAATTAACTCAAAAGTTCTTACCATCTGCCACGTTGCTCATTATCCAAACTAAATCAAGGAATCCAGGATATATTGATAATGGACTCCAATTTTCATACATTACATATAACATTATCCTAAGTCACCGTTGCATGTCAAGTAGCTTAATCACCAACAAAAAGAAGAAGCTGTATATTGTAGCATGATGGGCATAACAAATCGTTGAACACCAGCTGTAGTTAAAGGTAAAAAGTTGAAATGATACTTAATGCAGTCCACCTTTCTCTTGACAAAGCTGCAATATTCCTTTGTGTTACTTTAGTAAAGTTGCTTTAGCATTTTATTGTTATTCTCTTCTAATTCAAATTAAGTTTTTGCTTCCAAATATAAAATATAAAGTAAAATATTCCTTTAGGGGCTGTTAATAAAACTAATAGCAAAGCTTTTGCCAAAGTCTTCATATAGCCCTATACCTTATTAACTTTATTAATAAGATTGTCACAATTTATATCTTCATAAATATGAAAATCTATATAAAAAGATAATACAAAGGTGGCAAAAACAAGTACTAAAATGTTACCGTAGTCCTATACCTTAGTGTGTCAGCATTATGATAAAGTATTTAATTGCATGATTGCACATTCCCGCCTTCTTTTTTCTCAACACCTCCCTAATTATGAAATGAATGCTGTTCAGGGAGCTGATCAGAGCTGCTGTGTAAATAATGAATCTTCATGTTGCAGCTGTCTTTGGGAACCTTACTTATTTGTTTCAGAAGGTGGAAGCTTTGTGGTTAATAAAATTGGGGGTTTTAAGAACAGAAAGGATGGTATTAGGAAGACCTAATGGAAAATGTTGTGACTGAACATATTTCTGTTAGGTAATGCTGATCTTTCATAAATATGTAATTGTATTGAAGTTTTCAACTGTAAATTAACAACAATTATTTCACTGGTTTAAGTTAAAGCATTTTACTTTGGTAAGGTCAAAACATTTCCTTCTATATTTATCATTTTGACTTTCATACAGAAGTTGGAAGCAAATATTGGGATATCAGAATTTTCCTTTTAATGGAAATTCCACTTTCCAAAAGCACTAGTTTAATGGTTTAGGCATTCTGTTGGAACATCTGGGGGAAGAGATCCTGTCTCCCACCAGGGACATATAGTCTTTTTTCCTCAAAATATCAAATAGAAATAGCACTGTATCTTGCATGTCAACCACCATTTCTAACTCATAGAAGTGACATCTGCATGAAGTCTTGAACAAGAACTTCGGTGCCTGTATGAGGGCCATGTTCATTCACCCAGAGTAAAATACCATCATACTCTGTGGACCATGGATGTCATGCAGGCCTACTGCCATACAGCTAAAACAAGCAAAAAAAGTGGGTACAGGTAAGAGGTGAATGAGGTGTGGAAAAGATTACCAGTAAGCATACCCATGGCTAACGTATCTGGCTGCCAAGTCTACATAGTTCAAATAGAAAAATCCACTCCAATGCTGAATTGGAAAAGGCTGAAGATGAAAACACAGAAGCATGCCAAGGGTAATTTGGTCCAAATAAGAACAAGCTCTTTAGGAATCACTGCATTTTGATGCTGTCTTTCCAACTGTTGAAGGCTAGGACGACTAACTACACCTGAAAAAATAATACAAGGAATATGAATAAGCGGGTAGAAAAAAATCACATCTTTCATCTTGCAATATGAAAAAAATCTGTGGATGAATTGGAATGGACCTCTGTGGAGAAAATTTACTCAGGTCAGCAGAAAGACAGCGGGACGCTGCACTGGCGGCGGAGCACAGTGGGATCAAAACCACGGTGGCTGGAGCCACCTTGGCTAAAGATCAAAGTAAAAACACATGGTGGAGCTGGGAGAAGCATCTGCCTGGGCATACTATATAAAAGCATGCCAGGGGTGATTGGCCGGGCGAGTACCTGGCACCAGGATAAAAGACCTGGCAGGAAACAAGCCAGGAGAAGGAGGAGGAAGAGAAGGAGGAGGAGTGAAAGCAGAAGCAGCCACAACCATAGCAGCAGCAGCAGCAGCAGCACTAATGTCCTCAGCTGACTTAGAGGAGCCTGGCTGCTTAGAGACTTCCAACGTGGGAACATGGTGGCTCACATGGAAGGGAAGCATGGCAGAGACATCAGGCCATCAAGCTTCCCAGGGATCGTTTACAGACCCAGTGTAGACGAAGGACAGCAGCAGCAACTGGGACATCAGCAGGAGCAACAAGGATGGAGGTCTGACAGGGATAGTGAACAACAGGTACTGGACTGGGGAGGAAATGACATGGCAAGGGGGGCTGAAGCCCCAGAAGAATCAGATGCTGCGTAAGCCAGGAGGAAAAGGGGGCCACAGGAGATGCTCGGCATAGATATCACCAGTAACCAACCACGATAGCCCCTAAGGGACTGAGCGCACCAGGGAGGGTCAGTACATCGACCTTGACAAACAACAGAATGGTTGGTGTTAGGTGGGGTGTAGGGGAGGTGGACCCCCTAGAAGACATATCGTGAGGATGACTGAGGGGAGCTACCTCAGGAGGTGGGACCAGACATCGTCCTCCCTATCAAAACCTATTTACCATCAAAGATGTGGCAGGCGAGATCACTGAGGCAATTGACCCAAGGTGTTTCCCGATAGCCTGGCCATGCAGCCCAACAGGCCACAGCAAAGTTCAAGAAGAGCTTAGATGCACAGCTCTTGGGAACTAGGCATGGAAGGTTACAATCTCCTATTCCTTATATCATATAAATGCATCTACATGAGATGCTTAGTAGTCAGTAGACTAATTCTAATGCGCATAGTGTGTTATGGCAAAAGCCGTGCTAATGTGCTAATGCACAGTAGAATTAGCCTACTGTGCATAAGTATCACAAAAAGACTGTGAGCCTGTGTTGAATATATTACCTGTATTAGGAACAAGCTCTACAGAAGACCGCTCTTGTCCCTATGTTATTCAGCTGTTAAATCCACTAGGGTACCTTCACCCCTATAACATTCTCCTCTTGAATCCTAATCATCTTAATTTTCAATGGGTGCAACTACACATGCATTAATGTGCCATTGCTACTGCTCATTAAGTTTAGTACCTGTAATATGAGGTACTACATAAATGAGCAGTAGCTGGCACTAAAGAGCAGTAAGAATGATGGATGGTCTTTTAGTAACGATTAATGCACAGTAGATTAATTCTACTGCACATTAGCGTGGTTTTTGCCATGATGCACTAATGCACAGTAGAATTAGTCTATTGTGCATTAAGTTTCTGGTATAATCGTGCCCAGTGGCTGTGTCTACATGTGAATTTGCTGTAGGACAAATTTACTTGCAAGTAAATTTTTTTCAAGTAAATATCATATAAATAAGACGTTTTCTAGAAATTATAAAGTTTACTGATGGTTTGCTAATAAAGTACCTTTCGTTGAATAAAAATTATCAGAAAGAATACTATTGTAAACAGAGTATGCAAGTTAGAGCATACTGAGCACAGAGCATACTGAGCACACAGTAACACTGAAGAAGACAAAAAAAGAGAGAGATTGCATGTACAAACCCTATGATTCAAGAATACAGAGATTCTACACTTGTTCAACTCACCACAGTAATGGAAACTGTGAACTCCTTCAGCTTCTCCAAATCAATGAGCTTTGAGTTAGATAACTATGTCACACCAGAGGTACCTGACAGTAAGGGGAGGAACTCCCTGATGAAATAACTGAAAAGCACCATCAAAGCTGCTCTATTGAGAGGGTGGATATACCCTTCAAAGTCAAAGGAAAAGACCTGTTTAGTCTACAGCATTTATGCCAAAGGCTTGAATAAATCCTTTTTTCAGAAAATTCACCTCTATATTGTGATATTTTAGGACTGACCATGCTTATAGTATTATAAACAGAAATGCCAGAAGCGGAATGGAAAAGGTCAGTTTAAGACTGGATGGAGAAATGGCACAGAAAGCAAATACATGGCATACTTATTTTTGTGCTTCCTCACAGACAAATATGGTCACCAGATTTCAACCTGGTGGCTGGGGCATGGAAAGCTTGTTGGTGAAATAGTTGCCTTTATGTATGACATATACAACCGAAATGTTGCAACATTTATTAGAAATTTATCCTGAAAGAAACATGTCTGACATGGGTAGAATATGGAGGCTTCAAAGTGATGAGAACTATCATATCATAGATGGAAGTGAAGATGATCTGGCACTTTAAGAAGCTGGATATAGTACCTGTAATTCTGTGTTTTGAATAGCCCTTTATCAAAGTCAATAATGTGAATCCCTTGAGAACACTAGAAATGTAGTGTTCCCACTCATTAAATAGGTCTACTCCTATAATGAAACTCGTTCAAAAAATTCTTTCTCTGAGACCAGTCAGAGACACTTTGGCTGCTTGTAGTGTGCCATGTTCTGTAAATGGCAGTACATATAATGATCCTGCAGCCTCGTTATTATCATCACAAAGGAGTAATAATAGCAGTTGCAATTTGTTTTCAGATGCTTCTTTGGCACCAACTGTAAATATTTGCCCCATTGTGTGACAAATGATTTTAGCAAGGCTTCTGATACAGTTTTGAACAACATTCTTGCAGGCACACTAAGGAAATACAGTTCAGATGAATGGACAGTAAGGTGGCTAGAAAACTGGCTGGAGCGTAAGGCTCATAGAGTAATAAGCAATAACTCGCTGTCTAGCCGGCAACCAGTATCAAGTGGAGTGCCCCAGGGGTCAGTCCTGGGACCAGTTTTGTTCAATATCTTCATCAATGATCTGGGAAATGTCATAGAGTGCACCCTCAGTAAGTTGGCAGATGACACCAACCTGGAGGGAGTAGTAGATACCCTGGAGGGTTGGGCTTGCAATGAGAGACCTAGACAAAATGGAGGTTTGGACCAAAAGAAATCTAATGAGGTTCAGTAAGGAGAAGTGCAGTCTCCTGCACTTAGGACAGAAGAATCCCATGCACTGGTACGGACTGGGGACTGACTAGCTAAGTAGCAACTCTGCAGAAAAGGACCTGGGAATTACAGTGGACAAAAAGTTGAATATGAGCCAACAGTGTGCCCTTGTTACCAAGAAGGCTAACAACATACTGGGCTACACTGGTAGAAGTGTTGCCAGCAGGGCAAGAGGAGTGATTCTTCCCCTGTATTCAGCACTGGTGAGGCCATATTGTGTTCAGTTTTGGGCCCCCCACTACAGAAAAGTTGTGGACAAATTGGAGAGAGTCCAGCATGGGACAACAAGACTGGTGAGGAGGCTGGGGGACATGACTTATGAGGAGAAGCGGAGGGAACTGGGCTTATTTAGTTTGGAGAAGAGAAGACTGAGAGCAGATTTAATAGCAGCCTTCAACTAACTCAAGCAGGGTTCAAAAGAGGATGGAGCTAAACTGTTCTCAGTGGTGGCAGATGACAGAGCAAAGAGCTATGGTCTCAAGTTGCAGCAAGGGAAGTTTAGGTTAGATATTAGGAAGAATTTTATCACTAGGAGGATAGTAAAGCACTGGAACAAGTTACCCAGAGAGGTGGTGGGATCTCTATCCTTGTAGGTTTTTAAGGCCTAGGTAAACAAAGCCTTGGCTGTGGTGATCTAGTTGGAGATGGCCCTTCTTTGAGTATGGGGTTGGACTAGATGACCACCTGGAGTTCCTTCCAATTCTAATTTTCTATGATTCTATTGATGACATTTGATTGCCCTTATTAATTTAGCTTGCATAAGTTACAAATACTACTTTCCTAAAACTGCATTTATTTCTAAGAATATCTATTTTCTCTAAGTCACAGGCATCATTGACAATATTTTTTGTTATTTTCCTGTTCCTTCAGAATCCCAATGAGCCAAAACAGTGTGACCCAGATCCTACCTTCCTAAAAATACTACTTGTTCAACAAACTTACTGTAAAGGAAAAATATAACAGATTATTTTTGTAGTGCTACAACTTCACAGTGCCAAAAGTAATAGATCATTATGGAGGTGTCTACATGTGCACATTCCCCTGGCTGGAGCATGACAAAGTTGCCAGAAAGGCATACCCTTGAGCCAGGGAGTATTGGGCTCCTTAGCTCTTCCCATTAATTGATAGCTGACTAACAGGCTCACCTGATTGGCTGATGAGACTGCACAGAGTGACTACCCACTCAACCCTGACTCCATAGCCCTGGCACCATTGCAATTTGGTAGGAAAAGTGACAGGCCTTAAAGCCATTCACTATGGCAAGGGCTAATCAAGAAGCAGAGACTACCCAATCAGTCCTTACCATTCTTGGAGTCCCACCAGCTGCTACAGATCATTGACTGATGCAGTTGCCTGAAAGCTAGTCCCTATGGGGCTCCTTGACAACCTTGCTGGTTGGGTGCCCAGATGTAGAGAACCAAGTGTTGAATCAAAATTAAACTGAAAAAACAGTATTAATAAAATAATTCTTAGGTAATGTTAAGGGTTTTTCTTTCCCTCCTATGCTTTTATTTTCTTTTGTGACCAAATATGGTATTTTGTAGTGGTGCACTGATATATTGGTCCATATGAGATCGGCATCAATAAAAGGAAAATTGACATTATCAGCAATTGGCTTTTTTTTGGTCAGTGTAGCCAATAATGTTACCAATCAATGCTGTGTGCATGTGCACAGCCTCAACATGCATGCAACCAGGAATGCAGTCCAGCAGTGTGAAGAGCAGGGGGAAGGGGTGTGGTGGGGGGCAGATTGAGGCCTCACAGTGAGGAATGGAGTGGGACTGGGGCTGGGGCTGGGGCAGGGGAGGTGCTGTCCAGCCTGGGTGGGGCAGGGCATGGGGCAGAGCCACAGAGCTCTTGTCTGGGAGGCACAGGGGGTGGGGAGGTGGGACAGGTCCTGGCCACTGCTCACACCCCTGGGGGAGGCATGAGGGGCATGTGCCCCCAGATTTGTGTGTAGGGTGAGGGCGGGCTGCTCACTGCAGGCTCAGGTCAGGGGCTGTGCTAGCCTCTTTCTAGTGCCAGGACACTGGGGCCAGGCGGGGCAGCCATGGGGTGGGGGTTGAGGGAGCCAGCATGGGTGGGTCCCCACTTCCTGCCACCATGCCCCCGCTGCCAACTCTGCCACTGCTGCCTGTTTGATTCAGAGGAAGTTTGGCCCAATTTGGTGGTCGAATCTCTAAATTTGAATTGGCTGAATAGAATTGGGACAGTGATTCGAATCACTGAATCAAATCACTGTCCCTCCGATTCAGTCAAATCCAAAGCCAAATTGAATACTTGCTGCTTTCCACAGGCCTAATGGCTGCCAGACTTTCCCAGAAGGCATACACATAAACACTGTAATGCACTATTAGGTATGGACCCATTAATATGGAAGAAGAGCCATGGAGAATGTGTAGGATTTGTACGGCTAATGGAATAGTGGATTGAGATTTTTTTGTTAAAAAAGAAGAACCTGAAATATATCCCAATGAGTCCATGATAGAAAAATAGACAACTGTTTTCCTAAGGGTACATGTACATCTCTCATAGTTATATCCATGTAAACCAAATCATTCTCTGCACTAAAGCATAAGCAAGAAACCCTACATTAATACTGGTGAAGTACCCAGGATCCGGGGATACCATTAAAACAGGCAGTTTGGCAAAAGGTTTTTTTGGAATTGGCCATTAAAGTATGTGTCTAACCATAGGCATTCTATCTGCAAAGTTTCTACTAAGAGATTAAGTTGAACACTATAAAAGTGTTGCCTCCTTTTTGATACATGGTAGTTTCAACAGAAAATAAAGTTAAAGGAAACATCTTGCTAAGACAAAAAGAACAGGGTGCTCTTTACGGTAACAGTAATCATTCCATGAAAATGGAACCTAAGTTTTCCTGTAATAGCACTTTACAAGCAAAAAGCAACTCACTATAATTAACTGAGGATGGAAAAAAAGGAGCATCAAAATATGATATGCATTCTTCCAATACAGTACCAGTCCTGATGAATGGTGTTAAATATTTTTTTTCTCACCACTCACAATGTGTCTAAGGGGCCAGCACCAAGCAATTAAAAATGACAGACTTGAGAATTATACTGAATATTGCAAAGAAGTCCAGCAGGCTGATCTGGAAGTTGCAGTGCACTTTCATGTCTTCTATGAGAATCAGTTACATAAGTAGTGAAAAGCAGAAGACGTTCTTCTCACTTCAGTTAAACTCATATTGTTTTGATTTACAAAGTTAATATATACCAAGCAACCATAAAAATTAAGTTATATAAAATCATCCCATGCAAATTATTCTGTTCAAAATTCCCATTTCCAACAAGATCGCGAATAACAGGGACCACAAGATCTGTAGTAGTTCAGCAAATTGTTTGCTGAAGATTTAATATGAATTTGTGAAGATGATGAATTAGCATCTAGATGATACACTTATTAGCATGCTAGCCAGTTGCCTGTCATGAATGATGTAGCGAGGGAGGGGGCAGGGACTGAACACCACCACCCACAATCCTGTGCCACTGCTGCCTCCCAGGAACTGGGGGGGCAGGGGGGAAGCTTTCACGTGGCCGCTGCCCTCACCACCTACTGTTGGCGCTACTGCCATTCTTCACCCAGCTGTGTGAAACCCGCGTCTGGCTCCATGCACCCCTCCACAACCCATTGCTCCATGTCCGGCCCTACATCCAGAGGCAGATTAATGTGTACTGGGGCCCTAGGCAGACACAAAATTGGAGGTCCCCTTCCCCTGTGGGAGCTGGGCTGCAGGGAGGGGGGAGGGCCCTCCTGGTGCTGGCAGGACAGGCTGGGGGGACTGTGCTGGGCTGGGCATGAGGGGCACATGCCTGCCTCTTCTCCCTGCCCCCACATCCCGCTATAGCCAAACATACAGGCACACAAACACAGGCATGCACCCAGATGGGCATGCACTCTACTTTCATTCATTCTCTGCACATGGACACACAGATACAAACATGCTCTCCCTGCCATGAACACAAACATTCACACACACACACATGCACACACACTGACGCACACAAGCAAATGCAGATGCGTGTGCACTCTACTCACTCACTCGCTGCACATGCACACAGACACGAACACTCTCCCTCCTGCCGGGAACACAGACACACACATGCACATGTATGCATACACAGACACATGTACGCACACACACAGATGGATGCACACTCTACACTTGGACACACAGACACAAACACACTCTTCCCTCCTTCCATGAACAGACACCTGCATGCACTAACATGCATGCCTCCACACACAAACACACGTACGCATACACACAGACAGGCATGCAATCTGCTCACTCACTCTCTGCACATGGGCACACAGACACAAACACACTCTACCTACCATGAACACAGACACGTACATGCACATATGCAGATGGGTGTGCACTCTACTCACTCACGGTCTGCATATGGACGCACAGGCACAACCACAGTCTGCTATGAACACAGATGCACACGTGCACATGCATGCACTCATGCACACACACATGCAGATGGGTGTGTACTCTACTCATTCACTCTCCGTACATGGACACACAGACACAAGTGCAGTCTGCCTGCCATGAACAGCCCCCACCCCCACCCGATGGCTCTCACTTCTGACCTGCACCACCCCACCCCCATACCTCCTGTTGCCCCTCACTCCTGACCCACAGTCTCCTGGCACTGCCAGTGCCCCCTGCACCCCCAACCCACAGTCCCCTGCCCCCACCCTGATGCCCCTCACTCCTGACCCACAGCCCACCACCCCCTGTCCATGCTGGTGCCCCTCACTCCTGACACGCAGCTCCTGATGCTGCCAGTGTACCCTGCACTCCCAACCCACAGTTCCCTGCCCCAACTCAATGCCCCTCACTCTTGATCCATACCCCCCACCTTCCTGTTCCTGCTGGTGCCCCTCACTCCTGACCCACAGCTCCCTGGTGCTGCCAGTGCCCCCTGCACTCCCAACCCACATTCCCTGCCCCACCCCGGTGCCCCTCACTCTTGACCTACAGCTCCTGCTTCCCCAGCCCCAGCTGTGCCCATTCTGCCTGGGCCACAGTGCAGTGGCTCCAATTCATGCAGGCAATGTCTAAGCATGTCTGGCCCCAGCACAGACTGGAAGGAAGAGGAAGGGAGGCTTGTGGCACTCCTGCCCTGGGATAGGGCTGCAGTGCCCTGAGGACAGCCTGGCCACAGCCCCCTCCCCCTCCCTTTTCCCCTCCCTGGGCAGTGGCTCCTGGCTGCTCACCTTCTGAATACAGGCACCAGCACCTGTGCTGCTGCCTGGCCACAGAGCTCCCTGCTGCCCTCCAAGCCACACCCCCACCCCTTTCCCCCCCTGGAGAACAGGCAACCATCCCTACCCCACCCATAGTCCTGTCACAGCTGCAGCTCTGGCTCCTCCTGCCCTGACCAAATGTCTGGGATTTTACTGTGCTCCAGGGATGGAAGAGAGGGAGGCAACTGGAGTCACCAGGGAGCACCACATGGGTCTGCGCACCTACGCAGCTGCAGGCAGGCCAGTGTGTACTCCGTGCTGCCTCCTATTGCCCTCCCCCTGCTCCCAGCAATAGAGCAAAAGGAAAGCCTAGACAATCCACTGGGATGGTGATCAGAGGGCTTAAAAAGAGTAGGGACATGTCTGGGAAAACGAGATGTATGGTAACCCTGTCTCGGCAGTGCATACACACTTGAGCAAAAGTGTTATGGACACACAGACATACAGATTAAGCCCTCTATTATATCAGAATATTATGTGGATTTCAGCTGGGTAAGCTACTGGCTACAGAAAGCTTTAAAAAGATAGACAGAAAAATGGCCATTGCAGAGATTATGCTAGCCTGGCACATCACAGATTGTTCCTTTGTTTCCCTGTCCTGATAGGACTGCAGTCATTAGCTGTGTAGAAGTGATTGTACTAAAGAAAATAAACCTCTAAGAACCTCTAAAAACCTGTAATAAAACTTTAAGAATCTTTGTTAAAATATGATAATATTGTGTACCATACTATTTTAGGAGGAAATGTCTACATCATAGCTTGAAATGGCCAAACAAGAGGAAGTAAAAAGAGACTGAGAAATTCCTCTAATTGTAAAGTTGTGGTCTCTTGAGTGGTAGGACAATAAATTAACAAAGCAAAATTCTCAGGTTGCTATAACACAAACCTTGTGCTTGTTTTCACTTATTTCAAGTGCCAGCGAGCATACATCAAGTTACTGAAAAAATGTTGGTTATCTATTAGTCAGTAGCCTGAATTTTGTATTTTAGATTATGCACAAATATATAATTTAATTTAAGGAGATCTAGTCTCCTGATAATTAGATAACTTACAGGACCCATCTAACTTTCTCAGGGAACAACCAATGACCTTGTCTTCATCACACTTAAATAGGGTCAGTGGGAACATCGACACATGTGCTTTAATGTTCAGTAGCCTATTTTACTGACCATTAAAGTGTCACATAAACCGTGGAATTATGCTAATGCACAGTAAAATAGGCTACTGTGCATTAAGCATCAGTTTAAAAATGTGTGCTTTTGGTACTATGCATTAGGGCAGCCTAATGAACATTTATTTAGTACCTCACATTGGAGGTATGAAATTTAATACACATTAGGAAAAGTGCATTAATGCATGTGTAGATGCTCCCAGTTAGTTGTCAAATTCTCCCAACTGTCACATTCTCCAAGCAGCAGCATCTTCTTTGTGGAAGAAGGCTTGTCCAGCCCCATTCATGTGAGATTCAGTTTTTTTAATAACTTGGAGAACTCTGAAAGTTATACATCCAGCATTGGACTCAATAGAACATTTCTTGATTTCATCAAATAAAAATGAAGAGTTGTGGGGGGAAAAAAGTAGAAGAGGGACATTTAGAAAGAACTGGGCCTTTGAGGGAGAAATCTGCTAAGACTTTATCTGTTCCCATGGTATTAGTTAGTGTAAGACACAAGCAGTGATAAGCCTGTTGTCTACTGGAAAAATAATAAAGACCATGTGATTAGTGGAGAAGTTGTTAAAGATACAGAAATAATGGGGCATAAACCTGAGATAAGTATCCAAACAGTAGTACAACATGGGCTGGGTGAGCAGGGCACATGGTGAGTTGATGGCTAGGGCTGGGGGCACTGCCCAGGTGGGACAGTGTCCAGGGCCTGGGGCCCAAGGAGAAATGTGAGGCTCCAGGGCCCAACCAGAGAGCAGAAAAAAACCAAAGGTAGCTCATCTGGGTGGTGGTGGCGGGGCAGGTCTCTGCTTCTGCACGCACTCAGGGAAGGGACTATGGGGGGCATGTGACCCCCCAGATTTGTGCACAGGGTAGAGGCAGATGTGCGTTGTCTACTGCAGACTCGAGGCTCCCTGACTTGCTGTCCTGCCCCAGAAGCCGTGCACTGGAGTGCCACCATGGTGAGATGCCCCATGCCCACCTGGCAGCAACAGGAGCAGTGGTGCAGTGTTGTGTTCCTTGCCGCTGCCAAGCAGGGAGGGGGTGCCTCACCATGTTAGAGTGGCCAGTATAGGGCTTCCAGGAGCAGGACAGCAGGGAGTAGATCCTTGAGCCCATAGCAAGCAGCCTGCATCTTCCCTAACTCCCCGCAGGCTTCATTCAGCTTTGCTTCAGCCATGCCATTGGGGCAGGGGAGGAGGTGGGCATGTGTCTCACTTTCCAATTTGGAAAAGTTGGTCACCCTAGAGAGTGGAAGGGTAAGGCAGGACTGCCCTGGGTACATTCTTTGGATGTTATACTTCCATATCCAAAACCTCAATTGCATATGAATTCTGAACTGAAGTAAGAATTCTAGGGATGAGATAGAGCATTGGATGTATTTAAAAGTTGGTCTCTCCTGGCACAATTCTCAGAGAAAGTGAATGATGGCACCACTTTTTGCCTCTTATACTGTGGCTATTCTTGCTGTAAATTGTTCCACTCCCTATTCCTGTAGGTCAGCCTCACCTAGTATTCCAACAGTTCATATTAAATTTTGAAACCTATGCTAATCTCAAAAGCATTTGATCATTATGAGATCTGATCAATCCATAAGTATGAGTTTGTAGAAAAGTTCATTTAATTTGCACTTTGGGAATGCTGGTTTGCAGGTTTCAGAATGTAGTAAAGAATATAAATAAAGAAGAAGTCTTCTTTTTTCCATGCCCACAACAAATGAATAGCCCCTCAAAAATAATCTTAACATAACACCTTTTACCCATAGAAGTCATTCATTTTCTGCTAAAGTGAGTAGTATGTGTGGCATGAAGCCTGACAGTCCATTACATTCCTCCAGGATTGTGGTTTTCATCATCTCTTTGAAATCCATAGCTTTCATGTACAGTTCATTAACACTGATCAAAGCGCACATCTTTCCAATAAAGTCAATTTTTCCTTGTAATCTTTTGTAGATGTTTTATTTCATGTAATTTGTGAATGTTTTTTTTATTCCTGAAGTCTCATTTTAACGTGTGGTTATGGTCAGAGAAGTGACAATGTATAAATGACATCTGAGTGTTCTATATTTATTCTCTTTCACTGACGTCCATAACAAGTTTCTCACTTTACAAGTCAAAACAAGATTCTTGTAACTGTCAACCTGGTGTCAGCAAAGTAAGCTGCCTGTCTTACCACCCTATCTGTATTGCAATTAATTGTTTCTTTATGGTATATAGACATAATTTTCAAAAGCATATTTTAAACTTACTCTTACCAAGGTGCATGTGCAAAATCAATCTCTCTGCTGATAAGTATTATTTGCACATATGATTTTGTAGCTGGATGCACAGTTATCTGAACTGCATACACTAACTTGTCACATAAAATTTGCCAATATATAATTTTCCCCTAGATCTAGCTCTGAATCTGTGACTCAGGACAGCACTTCAGAATATTCTTAACTTTTAGCATATGTTTTCAATTAGATTTGGGTACATGCATATGTCCTAGACTATGGCCTTTGTGCAAATCAGAAATTATTTGGAGCAGCTTAGATGAGGTTAAACATTTATAGGAAAAAACACTACAACGTTTTGAGGGTATAGCTAATAAAGATACAAGCAAAAAGATTTTTTTTAAGTTGCTGTCCCAAAATGCCATTAGCAGGGTCTATTTCCTGACTTCTCAAAGTTGGATTGTGAAACCTTTACTCCATACATGTAATATACATAACGTGTCAGTTAATGGAGAGTCCTCTGGATGACTCCCTACAGACCCTCATTATCCCTGTTGTTTTTCATCCATTGTTCCACCTAGGTGCTTTTGTACAGTGACAGAAAACAAAAATATCAGCTAACAGACCACACTGATTTGTGGGTGTCTTTTTGGTCAACATTTTTGGAAGGTAGAGATGCATTCCTTTCATTTCAGTGCATGAATCTACTGGGGTAGCCTGAATAAAATGAATAATTTTGGCAGATATAGACTGGAGACTGGACAATAGATATGGCAATTTTAATCTTCCAGAAGCACAGTAACAAAGCAGTATGCACTGCAAAAGGCATGAGTGCATTAGGAACTACAGGGTATCCACTGTAGCCAAATCGACCTGAAAATGCCATGATTTATCTTTCCTTTGAATTGAATTAAAGTAAATCTACACAGAAGCTTAACTCAAGGCATGTGTAAATTCTTCTTCCATCTCTCACCCTTACCCTAGCTGATGCGGCAGAGCTTCTGGTGAAGACAAGATCCCATCTCCGTGGTTGAGAAAACACTGCAAAGTCTTTTTGTGCTTTGATCGTGGCTTGTTGGAAAGTAAAGATTCTGATGAACAACTGTGTTTTGAATTAACTAGACTGTAGGACTGCACTGGTTAGGCCTAGACTGTAGGACTGCACTGGGAGTTAGTTAGATTTTGCTTCAACAGCCAACTCCTAGTAAAATCCTCCTTGAGGAGCACAGTAAATATGCAATAGGATCAGTATTGTGTTTTTGTTGACCTTCATAAGACCTCCATAGCAAAGAAATCTTCTGACAGCTTCTCTCTTAACTTGGATGTCCTGACAACTGTATTACCATGTTAAAACAATTTCATGATGGCACGAGTGCTAGCCAGTGGGACACTTTTGAGCTTTTTATTGCATTACTTTGCCTTGGGGGGGAGGGGGTGGAGGTTCCTCCTATCATTCTAGTGCTTCCATTCTGAGGTGAGAGAATGAGAATAAGAATACAGTTTTTGATGACAGGAGGTCTGCTTGAGTGACTTCAAGCAAAGACGAAAGTCTTGAGTGAAATTGCTTGGCTAAAGTGCAACTGTCAGCAAAAACGTTTGCACTCATTAAGAGCAAGACATACAAACCATGCACAATTGTTTTGCAAATGCATGCTGATTTTTTGGACTAGTCTCAAAAAAGGCAGATTCTCCATCCGTCTGCTCATATAAAGTAGTCTAGACTTCTGCTAGAAGTCAGTAGCTACAAAATTGGCTTTGGAACTAGAACAAAGTTTGGAACTTTCAAAAGGAAAAAAAGCCCCAGTTGGGCTTAGGGAGTGGTGCAAGACGCATGGGTGCAAGCCTGTTGCGCCCCCACACCCTGAAGCCGCCCAGCAACATCCAGCAGCCACAGAGCACCCCTGCTGACCCCCAGCACAGCTGGAGGTAAGTGGGGCCTGTGAAGGGAGGGACTAACTTAGCTCAGCTGCGGGGAGACAGCTGAATGTAGACAAGGATGGTCTTGCCCTGCCCCAGCTCCTACTTGGCCCAGCTCTCCAGGGAGGGAGAAAGGGGGAGAGGATACCTACTGGTTCCTCTTCAGTGGGGAAGGGTCCCCCAAATCTTGGGAAAGGTCCCCTTTCCCCAGGAGCAGCGCAGTTCTGGCAGTGGGCCTATTGCACATGTGCGCAGTTTAAAATGGCCAGCCAAAGGAATAAAAGCCCCAGTTGGGCTTAGGGAGTGGTGCAAGACACACGGGTGGAAGCACATTGCGCCCCTGCATCACGAAGCCCCAGCTGGTCCCCAGCATAGCCAGAGGTAAGCAGGGCCAGTGGAGGGAGGGCTAGCTTAACTCAGATGCAGGGAGGCAGTTGAGTGAAGCTGAGGAGGGTCTCACCCCGCCCCAGGTCCTACTTTGCCCAGTCCCCGAGGAAGCCATGCGACCAGACCCTCATGAACAGGATGTGTAAACAGGCATGCTTCTGGGCCTGGCGTGCGAGTTTAGCATGGGAGTTTGCACAGAAGGGTGCATGGGAAGGCCTGTGGCCCTGCCAGTGAGCTCCTAGGGTAGGTTGTCCCTTCAGTAGTCAGAATCCCAGCAGCACAATGCAGATGGGTACATGTCGCACCCTGAACGTCCCCTTGGAGTCTGTGGTCTCCCCTTCTGGCACCTCAGAGGCCTCCACCCAGATGGAGCCCATGGTTCCAGGCTCCACGCAGATGGAGTCTCTGGATCTCAGCTGCACAGGCTGTCTGGCATGTTTCCATGCACATGGCCACCTCCCCTTGTGAGGTTTGCTCCACTTTGGAGTCCCTGGAGCACCAGATACAGGAGCTCTAGGCTGCAGTCCAGAGACTGCTTGCCATCAGGGATGGTGAGCAGGAGATAAACTCCTACTGCCAGGCCGTTCACCCCCTGGAGGTGGAGGATAGACCAAGATCACCTTCCAGGACAAGGGAGGACTCGAGGATCTCCCATAGTGTCAAGCCAGGGGGTTGGACCAAGGTGGTCAATGGCCCCAAGGTCACTACACAAAGGTTCCCTCCACTCTAGAGCTTTGCAAAAGGTACAAACTTCTTGCAGCCCCAGTAGAGCCTGCTGAGCTGCCACCTCCTACAGGCAATGCAGGCTTATCCTCAGCTACCATCCCTGCTCTCCCTAAGGCCACTCATAGAGTGGTTGTCGTGGGAGACTCCCTCCTGAGGGGGACTGAGGGCGTGATCTGCTGCCCTGATGTCTTATCCCGGGAGGTCTGCTGCTTCCCAGGAGCCCATATCTGGGATGTAGCTGAGAGGATCCCAAAACTCATCCAGCCCACCAACCACTACCCTATGCTTCTTATCCATGCGTGCACAAATGGCACAGTTCAGAGCAATCCCAGCTGGGTCATGAGGCACTACAGGGCTTTGGGAGTGGGTCTTAAGGGGTTGGGGGCACAGGTGGTGTTTTCCTCGATCCTCCCAGCTTTGGGCTATGGACTGAGGAGGAAGAAGAAGATCGAGGTAGTCAATCAGAGACTGCAACGCTGGTGTTATTGTGAAGGCTTTGGCTTCTGTGATCACAATCCACTCTTTGGTGAGAGAGGCAATGGTCTGCTGGGAAGAGATGGCCTCCACCTCACTTCACTGGAGAGGAGGCTATTTTCAGCCAGACTGGCTGACCTGCTCGACTGGACTGTAAACTAAGTTCACTGGGGGATGGATGGATAACTTTCAGTGCAAGCCCACTAGGCAACTACTACATAACCAGCAGGTTAGGGCACCCAAGGGAACCCACACCTACCCCAGCCCTGGAACAGTGTCCCATCTGGGAGTGCAAGGAAGCCTAGGGCTTCTAATGAGACACTTACGTGTCTGTACACCAATGCCATGAGCTTGGAGAACAGGAGGAACTGGTCCTCCTGCTAAGCAAGAAAGGGTATGATCTCATAGGCATAATGGAGACCTGGTGGGACTCCACCTATGACTGGGCCACAGGTATAGATGGCTATACCCTGTACGGGAGAGATCATGCAGATAAAAGGGGTGGAGGTGTAGCCCTCTATGTCAAGGAAAGCTGCATGTCCCTGCAAATTGACATTGGCACCCAGAGAGGATGACTGGAGTCCCTCTGTGTTAAAATACATGGGGAATATGGCACAGGTGACATCATGGTAGGAGTCCACTACAGACCTCCTAACCAGAAACAAGAGCTAGACCAGGAATTCTCCAGGGAACTGGCTGAGGCTGCATGCTCTTGTTGCATGGTTGTCATGGAAGACTTTAACTACCTGGATATCTCATGGGAAGAGCACTCAGCCAAATCTGGTCAGTCACAAAGCTTCCTCACATGTGTGGATGAGTTCTATCTGAATCAAGAAGTCTATGGACCGACGAGAGGTAAAGTGTTGCTGGACTTGGTACTGGCCAAAGGGGATGATATAGTCAGTGACCTAAGAATCGATACAAAGCTGGGTGATAGTGACCATGAGCTGATCACTTTTACTATCCATTGCAAATCTGGCAAGTCAGTCAGCAATACAGAAGTCCTCGACTTTAGGAAAGCTTACTTTGACAAGCTCAGGAGGCTCATTGTCAAGGTCCTAAGGGACTATGACTCAACAGGAAGAGGAGTCCAAGAGGAGTGGGTGCTCCTCAAGGGACTGATCCTGGCAGCACAAGGGATGGTCATTCCATTTCGGAGGAAGGGTAACAAAAGGGTACAGCAACCCCCTTGGTTCAGCAGGGAACTTGAGGACCTCTTTCACCTTCACCTAAAAAGAGAGACTTATAAAGGATGGAAGGCTGGAATCACCACCAAGGAGGAGTACTCAGCACTGGTCCATACCTGCAGGGAGAGGATCAGGAAAGCCAAGGCTGCAACTGAACTCCACTTGGCTTCACATATCAAGGATAATAAAAAGTCCTTTCTTCCAACTCTAGGGAGTTGGAAAAAAAGCAAAGGTAACATTGGACCCCTGCTGAATCAAATGGGACAACTGATAACCAACACCCAGAAAAAGCCAACCTGCTTAATGGGCACTTCAAGTTGGTCTTTCATCAGCCCAAAGGGATTGCCCTGCCTAGCATGACACGGGACGGCTAGGGTGAAGTCATATTTATACCCAGCATTAGTGTAGACCTTGTAAAGGAACACCTTGAGAGCCTGGACATCTTCAAGTCAGCTGGTCCTGACAGATTATACCCTAGAATACTCAAGGAGGTAGTATGTGTCATAGACCAACTATTGGCAAAATATTCAAAAATTCGTGGTGCTCAGGTGAAGTACCTGAAAACTGGAAGGCCAATGTTGTACCCATCTTCAAGAAAGCGTGGAAAGTAGATCCTGGGAATTACAGGCCAATTAGCTTGACCTCAATCCTCAGTAAGATTCTAGAGAAAATTATCAAAGAGACCCTTCTCGATAAGCGGGCTGATGGCACCATCCTGAGGGATAGCCAGCATGGGTTTGTCATGGGTAGGACTTGCCTGACCGATCTCATCTTCTATGATCAGGTGACATATCACCTGGGCAAGGGAAAAGAGATTGACATCATATATCTGGACTTTTAAAAAGCCTTTGATCTGGTGTCCCATGATCTCCTCATGGAAAAATTGGCCAACTGTGGCCTCAGCTACACCACAGGCCAATGGCTAGTAAATTGGCTCTGAGGTTGAACCCAGAGAGTAGTAATTGATGAAAGCAAATCATTATGGTGCTCTGTGACCAGTGGTGTCCCCCAAGGTTCTGTCCTTGGACCAGTTCTCTTTAATACCTTTATCTACGATGTGAACATTTGTGTTAGAAGTGCACTGGCCAAGTTTGCTGATGACACTAAACTTGGGGGCATGACTTCCATACCTGAGGATAGGCTAGTGATCCAGGCTGACTTGGATATGCTTAGTAAGTGGGCTGATGTAAAGCTGATGATGTTCAATACCAAAAAATGCAACATACTTCACCTTGGGGAAAAAAACCCCTGCAGCACGCTTATAGGCTCAGCAGTGTTACACTGGCTTGCAACACAGCTGAAAGAGACTTGGGGGTCATGACTGACCACAAGATGAACATGAGCTACCAGTGTGATGTCGCAGTTGGTAAATGAAACAAAACTCTGGCTTGCATCTATAGATGCTTCTCAAGTAAATCTCAGGTTGCCATCCTCCCGCTGTTCTCAGCCTTGGTGAGGCCACAGCTGAAGTACTGCATCCAATTCTGGGCTCCACAATTCAAGAATGATGTCAAGAAGCTTGAGAGATCCAAAGGAGAGCCACATGCATGATCAGAGGACAAGAGAATAGGCCTTACGATGAGAGCCATGGGACTGTTCAGCCTGGAAAAGCACAGGCTCAGGAGTGACCTGGTGGCTTCCTATAAGTACATCAGGGTTGTGCATCAGGATCTGGGGGAACATCTGTTGTCCAGAGTGCCCCAAGGGATCATAAAGACCAACGGTCATAAACTCCTCCATGACCATTTTAAGCTGGACGTAAGGAAAAACTTCTCTACTGTCCAAGCCCCCAACACCTGAAACAGACTCCCTCCAGAAGTGGTGCAGGCTCTACTCTGGACTCATTCAAGAAACATTTGGATGCTTATCTTGGTGGGATCCTTTGAACCTAGCTAACTTCCTGCCCCTGGGGCAGGGGACTAGACTTGATGATCTGGAAGGGACCACTGTCTATCAAATCTATGAAATTCCAAAACAAATTGAAAGTATACAAGGTGTTTTTTCATGACCTTCCTGATTTATGCTTTAAAAACTTGAATAAGATAGTGCTGCCCTATCCAAAAGCTGTACTTTAAAAATTTATGTTGTCTTTGAAAAAATATGAGAAGACCACAACTCAAACATATAAACACACAGATACGATTGCCATTTGCACCATGATTAATGAAAGGTAGCTGCCCTGAGTTGAGGATGCCAGACAACCACTTACCAAAGAAGCATTTCTACGCGTTGGCCTCTAGCAAATGAAATTGTGGTAGTTCTTACAAGACAGTTTTAAAGATCACGGGAATGCTCATACAACATTGACTACCATGTCTGGAAGCAGTAGACAAGACAACATGTCTCTAGCTAACCTGTTCATGTATAGCCCTTTTTGAAAAATGGTATATACAAGACTCAGAGCTGAAGTACCAGAGGAAAAAAGTTTGGTTCAAGTATCCTATTTGATGGCATGAGGAGCTGTGCTCTTTGATAAGGAAAACTAGTTAAGAAGAACTTCAAAAGTGCACTTTTGACTTCAAATACATTATATGGTACTACAGCTCTATATGAATAGGAAAAAAGATTCTGGGTATGCTTTGAATTCTCATATATACTGTTTATACATCAGGGTCACCGCACTGGTTCCTGCTCTACCATAGTCCGAAAGGGGAAACATAGAATAGGGAGAGAAGTTCAAGAATTATTTTTCAGAGATTAGAAGAATAATTCACATATTTTGAAATGGCAGAAGAATCAACAGTTTTATGTCTTCTAATAAACCTACCAATTTTGGATTATTATACTGCTGTTAAAATATACAACATATCATTGAAACACATTACAAGGTTTTCAGCAGTAGTACTTTTTAATGCAGTTGTAAATAATGGTGTTTATGTGCAAATATAAGATAAATCTTAACTTTCTGTTTTGCCAATGACGAAAAGATAATGCATTTCTAAAGAGGTTGACTAACATTAATATTTCCATCTACATCATCTGTAAAATTTTGTATCAGTAAAAAAAAGTATACAAAAATGCTAAAACAAAGAGAGAGAGAGAGAGAGAGAGAGAGAGAAACTAGGCATAAAGTGAAATCTATCTTAGAAGTACTTACTTGCATTTTTAAGACTATAGTTTACCTTTCTGGCATTAAGACTTGTTATAACCTTATACAGTCAGTGAGAGGGTTTATACAGAGCATTAAGTAGCACCCATAACTATTAAACTTGAGAAACACCTTTAAGTTATAATCCTCCTGTGTTCCCCATGAGTATCACTTTGAAATGTTTCCTGTTCAGTTGCTGTTTTCCATGCTTGGTCTCTGTCTGAGGGTGGATTTTTTTGTTTGCTAAATTAATATATTATTTTTCTTCTTCTTCTTTTTAACGTTTTTTTAAGGGAACTGGATTTCCAAACAGTGTCCCAACACAGTGGCAGCACTCATGTTCCTCAGTCCTGATCCCCTTTTTCCAGAGGAGTCTTAGCCCTCCAGGAAGCCTCAGATAAAATGGCTTTCCTTTTCCCCATTCACAGCATTAAAATGGAATGGAAGAATAAACAGAGCCACCCAGGCACCATAACAGAAGCTTCTGGGCACAGATAAATTTCTGTAAATCTGATCATTACACTTAGCAGCCACAATAAAAACCAAATTGTACTGAAATATCTGTATGTTACAATATTGTAACTTTTCATTGACTAAACTAGCAGACAATTTAAGCCTCTTCATTTCCAATTAGAGGGGCAATTATTTCTCTTATTCTTTAATAAATGTGTGTCTGATAAAGATCCAAGAATACTCAGTTTTGCTGGAAGTGTATTTCAGACAACCTGGACCAAATAAGGATCATACATACATATATAGGATCATATATATTTTGAAGGAGAGGATTGAAAAGGAACATGGAAAAGAGTAATCCAGTGTCCCTGATATTACTGATCTTCCAATAATACTAGAAAGAAAACCACACACACTGATTTAAAATAAAAATAAAACAAAACAAATCACTCCCTGTGATGGGACCCCAGGGTGACCAAGGCCATGAGGCTGCAAACTTCCTTTGAGGTGAGACATCCAATTAAAGGACAGCTAAATTTAGGAATAAAAAGAAAACAACCCAACTTTAATAAATAGGTAAAAACACTACAGCGAAGCTGAGAAAAGACCGAATACAAAATGAAGGTTCAAAACAAATGGGGTGCGTCTACACATTCGTTAATGCACCTTTGGTATTGCATGTTAAGCTTAGTACCTTTAATATAAGGTACTACATGAACGCAAAGTCGGTAGTGCTAATGCGCAGCAGCAAAGGTAATTTTGCACAGTAATTTTGTGATGCTTAATGTGCAGTAACTAATTTTGCTGCACTATAGCATGGTTTTTGCCATGATGTGCTAATGGAAAGGAGAATTAGTCTACTGCACATTAGGCGTCTCCTGTAGACATGTCCATTGCCTCTTAACATTTCACTTTCAATTTCGCCAGTACTTACTTCTTAGCCCATGGCTGGTTCCACTGGCAGGCTGCGTCTCTGGCAAGAAACTCCCCCTCATCTCCAGAGGTTTCAGCTTCTCTGCTGTCCCTCAGTAGATTGTCTGTGCCCTATCACTCCAGCCTTTCCAGCTGCAGTCCCCACATGGCAGACTTTCTCCATCTCCACTCTCTGAGGCTTCACCAGTAGGCTTCAGTTGACTCCATTAGGTTGCAGGCTGGCTGATACTCACACATACATGCATGTGCAGTCTGGATCCCCTGCTTATATCACCTTCCTCAACCTCTAGAAATAGTCTAAGTTCTCAGAGACCAGGTCCTTCTAGCACCATCCAGAGGGCAGAGTTAGATGAGCTAGACCATGCCCAACCCATCTGCAACCCAACTATTAAACTTTCTGCACCAAAACAAAAAAAAAAAACATCCAGAAACAAAACACTTTCAACAAGGTCAAAACCAGCGGTGCTCAATCTTTGGTCCTGGAAGCTGGATTAATGTCCTGGGAGCAGATAACATGGCAGATGGAGCTCCTTACACCAAGATCAGGCTGCAGCATCACCCCCTCCCAGCTCTGCATGCCAAGTCTGGGTCCAAGTGGGCCTGGCATGATGCTCTCCTGCCAGAATTGGGCCCTGGGAGCCCTGGCACCACAACTCACCCCTGCACACCAGGATTAGGTGCTCAAACCTTGGTACTGTCTCCTCCCACCCCCACATACTTGGATTGGCCCTAGGGAGCCTGGCAGTGCCCCTTCCCACTGGGATAGGGGCTGGGAGCTCCAGAACCAGCCCCACATGCCAGGATAAGGCCCTGTTACTACCCCATCCCACTTCTGTACACCAGAATTGGTCCCAGCACTGCGTCCAAGCACTAGGATTTTTCTCCGTGGGTCTGCCATTGCTGCTGAGTGTCACAATTAGGCCTTCAGTCCTGGCACCACTACCTCTGTTTCTGTGCACCAGGATTAGGTCCTGTGGCCTGACACTGCCCCCACCCAGCCCTGTGTTCTGGGACTGAGAACCCAATCCAGCACACAGGGTCTGGAGCTCTTAATAGTTCTGGACATTTTACAGCAGAAGAGTGGCCACCATTCTCAATCTGCCAAATTTCCAGATCCATGGGCTGCCCCACAGGCCAGATTACAGAGTCCTGTGGGTTGAATATTGTCTGTGAGTCAGGGGTTGAGCAATCCTGACTGAAACAAACAGTGCAATCATAAAATCATTACCCCCTCCTTTTTTAATCTCCTCTGACTGTGCCTTATTGATTAGTGTAACAATAAAGCAGAACATAAATCCAGTTTTTAATAGGAAGATCTACTTTTTCCTTTAAAAATCCTTACTTGTGTTTTGGGAGAAGGGTTGTTTTAACCTATTTCTTATCTCTTTCTGAACTAGGAGACTTTTCAGATGTGGGTATGAGGGGTCATCACCTTTAAAATCTGAAAAGTAAGAGATCTTTCCAAAGCCTGCATGAAAATCTAAAACACAGGCAAGTATTGTGGTCTATATGAACAGAGTGATCTGGTTATATATAGGACTGTCAGTTACTCACAGTTAACATGCATGATTAATGTGTTAATTGATTCTTGCATTATTTTTAATGCTTTAATTGTGTACGTGGATTTGGAGCCCATCCCTGGGTTTCACTTCACCACCATCACTGCAGCCTCTGGGCTACCCAGTGGAGCAATGGTGGGAGTGCAGAGGAGGCACAGGGCAGCCCAGGTGCAGGCTCTGGGCTGTCCAACAAGAAGGCAGGTGTGGGGGGTGCACACAGGCACACACACACACAGAAACAGCCAATGCACATAGCCAGGAACACAGCTTAGAGGTGTGTAGAACAGTGCCCAGAAGGTAAGTTTGTGGAGGGGAAAGAGCACAGGGAGGGCAGATTGAGGCTCCCAAAGTGAGGGGTGGGAGTGAAGTATCTAATCAATCCTATGATTTCCTCCCATGGCTCCATCCCATGGGCTCCATCCCATCCCCAGAGCCCCATTCATCCCAGCCCCTGCCTCTGCCCCACTCCCTCCCTCACCATGGGGGCCTCAATCCCCCCCACCCCTTCTCCTCCACAGACCTACCTGCTCAGTTTTGCTCTACATGCCACTGGGCGGCATTACTGTAGGGTTACCATATTTCCTGTTTCAAAAAAGAGGACACCTGTGGGGGGATAATATGATTGTGGGGGGAGGCAGTGATATGCCTGTGCCCTACCCTTGCCCCTCACTCCCAAGCCACAGCTCCCCCTCACCCAGTTGCTGCCCCCTCATTCCTGACTCACAATACCCCACATCCTGCCAGGGTGTGTGGGAATCCTGCCCTCCCCAGGCTCCAAACCCCACACACACACCTACAGCACCCCACACCTTCGCAAATCTCCCCCCACATATACACCCCACACACAACCATAGAAAGGACCTGCATAATTTTGAGTTCTTCTGCACATAATTTTGAGCTTTTATCTGTGAAATTAAAATAGTGATTGTGACTGTTTTTTTAAATTATGCAACTGATCGTGATGAATTTTTTAAATTGTTTGACAACCCTAATTCTGTAAAGGATTTACTGAGTGATTTTGTGCCAGTCACTTAATCTTTTTATGATGCCTCCTCTACAGTTGGAAAATGGGGATAAGCATATTCTCCTCTTAAAAAGAACTTTGAAATTTATGGTTGCAAATATTACATGAGCTGGGTGTTATAAAAGCCCAGATTCCATTTTGCCTTTGTGAATTCATAATAACTGCATTGAAATCATTGGAGCTATTCTGGATTCATACAAATGTTAAATCAAACAAATTTTGACCCTACATTTCTATCAGTTTTATTTACTTTGGAATTACTGGGAAGAACAAACAAAGCAAAATCCCTTGAAAAAATATGTAAAAAGTATTATGAAAATATATAATTTAAAGGCTACCCAGGGATTTCTTCAAACAGAGAACTGCTATTAGGTATGTTGTTATAATTTCTGTTAGACCCCTATGTCTCATTATGCAACAGATTCATAATGATTTCCTATGCATGAAATTGTCTAGACTGTTTCTTTACCAGAACTATTATAATCAATTATTTTAAAATATTGAATGTTATTTATTTATACCTACTTAAGGATAGTTATATCTTACAAATTCCTTCAACATAGAGAAACTACATTTTTCAGGTTTTGTCCCATTACCCCAACCTAACTGGATAAGCTACAAAATGTAACAAAAACTGACTCTATAATATAGTGTAGAAGTGGCATTTCTTAATTACTTACCAGAAAGAGATGTGGAGAAATTCTAGAGAAAATGTTAATAAGCATTTCAATTTCTATAACTTTGGGGGAAGTTTTGTAGGAACTAAAAAAACCCAACTCAGAAAAACGCTGACCAGTTTAAGGGGAAAAATATGTTTTGGAATGTGAAGATCAGAACTTTTGTATTGGGGAGGAAGAAAGGCAGGAAGGTAGGAGACGGAAAAATGTATGAGAGAAAGCTTAGGAGTGAAAATCATTCTTTTTTGTCCTTTTCTGGAGGAAACAAGAAAATAAATATAGTATGAAATCCATACACTTCAGCTTCAAAGTGAAATGTTTTGGCATTAACTAAATTATTTTTTTCATTTTGAGAATGTTATAATGAAATGTTTTGACATTTTCAAAGTTTCCTCCCAGTTTTTTTTGGCCAAAAGCTTTGCTGAATTCACAATGAATTTGCAAGTATTTCACTCCCTCTGAATCCATATTTTTCAGCAAATCACTTTCGTATTAAAAAAAAAAGTCGCCCAGGCTGATATTAATGCTTGTTGAACAGTATTTGTGACATAATTCAGGTGGTTAATTTTTGACTAAACAGCATTTAAAAAAATAAATGCCCAGATCTGAAGAATATTTTGAGCAGGTTCTGTTTTGTACTATCTTACTGTAACTCTGTAGGTTAATAAGTTGCCCATCTTTCTATGTGAACCTATATGGGCACATGTTTTTCTAATACAGATTTTGTTTGAAGAATGGCTCCAATACAGCTACTACTTCCTACTCCTGAGTGAATGGGTGTGGAAGGTCAGGACTTTATTTTCACTCCTCTCTACACCTGGATGGAAAGAGAAGGGGTATCAGTTGTGTCTTTTTTGTGGTCTAGTTCAAAATATCCTCGACATGGAAGTTGAAACTAACAAAACCCCATCATACATACCACTATGCCTATGAATTTATCATTTTTCATTCAGTCCTCCTAGAGGCTTTGCAAAGTGGAGGGGGATGTGGGTGGAGTGGCCCCTACAACTCTAGCAGAATAAAAAGTTGGGGGGCAGGTGGAATGGCAGAGGCTGAGGCTGGCTGGCTCTGATAAGCAGCAGTGGCAGTGGGTAAAAGAACAATTAGAAGCCAATGCATAGGAAAAGGCAGAATTTTTCTTTTATTTCATTTTTCATTAATCTGAAATACCCAGTAAAATAATAATCAGTAAAAATTTGCAAGATTAGCACCTGGCATCTAGTTGAATTATGGCAAGAGAAATTCAATGGATTTCCATGGATTTATGAATGAACACAACTGGCACCTGGTGGTGTAACAGTTGCAAAGCAGGGAAAAATATGTTTTGGGGTGTAAGTCAGATCCACATTGAAAATTTAAAATGATAAAAAAAAATCCTCATGGAAGAAATTCAGGAGCTAAAAATAAAACATGTTGGAGGTGCTTTAAATAATCATGAAAAAAACCCCTAAAACAACATGGATCTGCAGATGTGATTTAGGTGCCTTAAAGGTGATTTTTGTCATGTGGAAACAGGAAAAGTGTAACATGGTAACAGAAGAGGTGTAGCATTGACAAGTGCCCTAAGAGAATATTAACCCAAAGCAACCAATCAATTAATAGCTACAGTCAGGAATAACACTTCAGGTTCCAATCCCCAGGTATAACCAAAGATCACTTCTTATAGTAGCTGTTCAAAACACTGTGCCAGCACTGGAAACATAATACCCAGGTTATCAAAGTCTAACAGTTATTCTTTGACTAACAAATACTCACAGGACACATCTACATGTGCACATGAATAAATACCGGAGCTTATTGCTACAGAGTCTATTGCTCCCTGGTGCACTATTTGAATGTATTTACAAGTACTATCCTGCTGCAGACTAAATTAGTTTACTTCAGCCTACTAGGGGCACACATGTAGATATTGAGATGTTTGCTGCACAGCTAATTAGTCAACTGCTCAGAAAACTTCTTGTGGAGACACACCCATAGAGTACACAGAACAAGGTCTATTTACAGTGGGCTGAAAAAGAAACTCTGCTGCTGTGCTTTCTATTACTATGTGCTAATCTATTATGATTTATTACTTGTACTCTAGTAGTATTTAGCAGCCCCATCAAGGCATTGGGTTCCACTGTGTACTGCACACTCGCATGTTGTTCTCATGTTATGTATTTGTTCCGAGTATCGGTAATTAACATATATTAATAGCTCATTTAATTACCAGTTTCACTAGACTTGCAAAGAAATCAGGTATTTGGATAACTGAGTTTAGTAATTCACAGAAATGTACAGATGAAAGCTGAAAAGAAAATAAATATACTGGGATTTATTTTAAGTCTTTCTGTTCAAAATATAGTGTGCAATCAAGCATTACCATCTATTAAACACAGAACTCTCTCTAGAACACTGTCCACATATTTATTGCAAATGGAAGAAAAATCATTTTAGGTTTTTATTTTATTGGTATAGTGCTATAAGCATACATGGCAAGCATCTATAATATGAAGTTTCAATAGATCTTTGTTGCTGCAGTTTTTTTCTCAGATGATTTCCTCAATTCACTGTCAATTCTTACTTGATGCATTTAGAACCCTTAAATAGCCAAGAAACCATTCCCCTGTTCACTTTATCAACAACAGGCTTTGTACACATGTCCATTTGTCTTTGACATTCTTCAGGGAATAGTAAGTCTGATTTTCAGATGCCTTCAAAAGGTATTTCTTTCTTTCCTTCCTTCTTTATTTCTTCATTGTTTATTTGAGTCTGATCCGAAGCCTAATAAACTCAAATGGAGGCTTTCCAGTTACTTCAGTGTGCTATGGTCTAGTAGTAAATTTACAGACAATCTGGGCATGTCTATATGTGCATATATAATACACATTAGCCCAAGTTAAGTAGCATTAAGGGTGTGTGCTTATACACATACACCCTTAATAAACCTTAAAAATGGTGATTTAAGGCTATTTGAGAAAATTTGATATCTGCATAAAACAGGTATCAAATTTCAATATGAATAGCTAAATTGCATTAGTGAACAAGTAGACAAGCTAATGAGCCTTAATGTGATGTGTGCCCATTGACTTGGGACTAACTTTAGTTGCTCTACATATTTGCTAGGGTGCTTTAGTTATTCCTACATAAATTTGATACCGCTTTATGCATTCACATGTAGACATGTGCCTAAATCACTGTAATGCACATTAGGCAACTGCGCATTACATTTAGGCACATGTAAAAACATATGTAAAAACAACCTCCATGTAACAAATGATTAAAAACCCTTGTTCATAAAGACCATAAAAATATCTGGATGTCTGTAAAAATTATGGATACTTGGCAAATCTACTTCCACCTCTGCTGCTGACTGGCACTTTCAGAAAGTGGAAACACTTGGGTATTGCTTTCCTGGAAGGTGGGATTTGGAGTGTCACTGTCTTGAGCTCAAGGTCCCCACTCCCTCCTGTCCATCTTGCAGAGCCTGTGCCCACTGAAGTGGTGCAGGTAGCATGGAGCTGACTGGGGAGGGAGCAGGGCACCCCAGGGGCGAGATGCAAAGAGCCCAATGGCATGGTCTGGGAAGCAGTGATGCCCACAGATAAAGAATAGATGTTGGCCCCCAAGCTGCCACAGAAGACTAAGGACATATTAGGTTCTGTACAAGCATCCTGGCCTTCTGCTCTGTGGGGAAGGGGAGGAGCCCTGAAAGCACAAGCCCTTCCCACTGCTATAGAAAAGAGAATAGTGGCTGTTGGGTTCAGGCGGCCCCTTTGCACTCCCTGCTCCAATTTCTGTAGCTCCTTTCTGTCCCCCTTTACTGTCAGACCTGCTCTCCCTGAGCACATGAAAATGAGGGGCAGATCTGAAAATACTGACTTTGAAATGAACATATAGGCAAATGATTATGGGTACCCATATATTTAATTCATCCAGGATTGATGCAGTTTAACTTTTCTGCAACTGCTGCAAGCTTCAGCACAGGTACTCCCTAAGCACATTTTTAAGCAGCACTTTGGTACTTTTTGTTTATAGTAAAAATTATGCATGATATTAGTCCAAAGCCAAAAGGCTCATGATTTATCAAATCATTCATTGGGCTGGTCCATAGCAGAGTCAACAGTGTTTCAAGCCATGGTGACCCCATAGCTTAGCAGTACTCAGTTTGTATGTGTACTCTAGATACCACTTATGACTGGAACTCAGTGTTCTTGCCACAGATCCTGGGATCCTCCAAAACATTTTATGTAGATGAGGCACAGGGCTGCCTGGTCCAGCTCCACCTCATAGAGAGTGGGGCCAAACTAATCATATGTAACAGTTGGGAAGTGGAGGGGGAAGAGGAAGAAATTCTGGGTGAATGGTTTGGGGCCCTGCTTAGGGATGTTTGTCAGACATTTAAGGCTGGAGAAGAAACAGGAATCATTAGAAATGGAAAAGAAAGACAAAGCTCAGCTCTGGGAGTGCAGAGAATGTTTAAATGTGTTCAGTGTAGTGGTTCACCATGACTTGAAAAAGAGTCAGGTGCCAGGTTCCCAACAATATGTTTGCCCAATATTGGCCATGTGTTTTATAGTCATGATAAGTGTTGGCTAGTTTAATCAGATTCATAGTTGGTTTCCATTACTGAGCACATGCTGCTTTTATTGGCAGTTTAACGGTAGACAATGTATTCAATGATATTTCCTTTTATGTCAATCTAAGACAAGGAGCTTTTTTGCCCTATGCTGATGGGGGGAACCTCATCTTGTATTCAAGTTAATACAATATGAATATGCATAAAGAATATGCTTTTTTTTTTAAAAAAAAGTTTTTATACAGCTCTCCCTTTGAAATATGTTTTTCTTTTTGTCTTGATATTTTTCATTTAATAAATATTTGTCAAGTTCCACATTAAAAAACATCATTTTCTGCTACATTAGTCTGTCACAACTGATTAAATACACACTCTTTCAGATGTTAACATATAGCTTTTCATTGGACTGGTAAATTCTTTATGTGATGTCTACGTGACAGGAAGACATTTGATGTACAGTCACTAGAGCAATAGGGTTTTTAAATAACTGTAGATTTATGTCCAGTACTACATTTAGAACCAATTTACATTTTTGTTAACATTTCTGCTAAAATGTATTTCAGTGGAAAATTGGATCTTGAATTAAACTTAAATTACAATTATCCAGTACCTGTTTTGTGAAAAAGGTAAAAAAAAACCACACAAAAAAACAACAACCACCAACCCCCCCAAATATAAATCTCATTCAAATCTTGAAGTTTACTTCTGAAAACAAACAACTCCCCAACCCCCTTGCTTCCCATGGCACCCACAGAGCAAATTCATAAACCTATGAATGCTATCATGGTACATCATGAGAAATGGTTCAGTTGTTTCATCCCCCAGTCTCCAATATAGGCCAGACTCCTTTCTGAACTGCATCTCCCATGATAACAAGGACTTCCATGATGCACCATGGCTGTTAAGTAAAACAGTAAGCCGTGGTTAATCATAAGTGTAGTTACTAAAGCTGAAACATGTGGCAACTGTGGTTCCACATTGTTTACAGGTTGTTTTTTTTCAAAAAGTAACATGATGTTCTGCATACATGTATTTCTAGTACAAGCAGAACAATGGCTCATCACTCTCATTGCACTCTACATCCAAACCCAGTATTTACTATGAAAAGTATTGAGCCAACCAGTGAATTATTTGAATCCTGGTCACAAATTATTGATCATCCTAGCGCAATATTAGTGTATGATTTTAAACCTATCATCCCAGAACTTCAATTCTTATACCCTAAAGCTAAAGGTGCATTGCCAGCCAAATATAGCCTTCAATAAATAAGGCTAGAGATTCCTTACTTCACCTTTCCCAAGGCTTATTTGACATTATGGTTGCTAGGGCTGACTCCTGTATGGTATGTAGTACCCACACTTCCTAAACTTTTTCTTTTCAATATTAGTGCAAGATGGATTTTGTGTAACACTGAAGCAAAGGAATCCAAACACCCAATTTAATTGCATCCAATTTAGAATCCAGAATCCAGACACATGCCCCAGTGGGGTCAGATGGCTAAAGTAGGGTGGAGCTTGGTAGTTACAGACAACACCCTGAAGCTGGTTTTCAATGACCTTGCACTTTGCCAGGCTGTGCAAGGTCTGGCCACTGCCTCCCCTCACCTAGATGGCCCAGCAGCAACCACAGTTGGCAGCCTGAAGCCTCTGAACCCCCCACAGCATCCAGGTGGCTCTGGGCACAGAGCGTGAGGCTTGGATCTGCCAATCCAGGCTGGGGTTGCACAGGGAAGGCTGCAGTGCTCACAACTGCCTCCCAAGCCCAGAGGGGGCAGGAATTCCCATCCCTATTTCTTCCTCATTCCCTATTCCCACCAAACAGAGCCAGCACTGCAGCCTGGGAGCTCGCTGGCTCTGCTCAGGCCCAGTGTTTTGGGAACATGCCTGAAGGGAGGTACAGAGATGGGACTTCTTGACACCACCGGGCATAGGAGGTGTCTGTGAGCATCACATCTGTACATCTCCAGCTCAGATGGCAGAGCAGAGCCACACACTCCCTAGCTGCTATGGTGGGTTCAGGGGCTGCAGGGCTTCAGTAGCCTGCCAACCATGACCACTGCTGGGTGAGCCAGGTGTGGGGAGACAGTAGCTGGACTCTGCGTAGGCCAGCAGAAGGCAGGGTTAGCAGGAACTGACCTGAAGCTGCCACACTACAGTGACCAAGCTCCAGCCTGCTGTAGCTGCCTGGCCCTGCTAAGGCATATATCTGGGTCCTAGAAGCCCGATCCCTTTTTTTCTCCAGTAGTCTCCTACCTGCACTGCTGCTGGCTGGCCAAGTGCTGCCTGAGCTCTGAGGGGCCTGATCTTTTTCAGAGCTCAGGCATGCCCAGCTAGCTGGCAGGCCAAAAGGGGCAGTTCAGGGGGGTGGGTTCTGGAAAAAAAATGTATTGGGACCTTCAGAGATCAAGCAGTATGCTGGCTCAGGCAATGTTAGGAGGCACCAAGGCCATCCGGGGCTGCGGTGCTTAGTCTGCCCAGCACAAGCTCTTCTGCCCGTAGCTCCTAGTGCTGCCCCTGTTCATCAAGCCTCTAGTGACAAGTCACAGCTGTGCAGGTGAAGAGCGGTCAGAGACGGTCTTTTGCCTTAAGGTGTGACTGTTCCACTAAACTGAACAGCACCTTACACTGCAAGTCAGTTAACATTTGTTCAACTTACAGTGTAAGACATAACAAGGCCCTTAGAGTCTATGATTCCTGACTCAACAGCCTTTGCAGGCTCTCTCACTTAATGGAGAACAGCTAGCCCTGAGCACTAAGGGGTAATTCCTGTTAAATTTTTAAAGGACAATCTAGCTATTTAATAAAAGTATATTTAAATTGCTTTTCTTCAATTCTGCATTTTCAATGTAAATTCTAATTGCTAAATATCCTCAGAAACATGAATATAATTCCCATTAGCCTCAATGAGAAATGCATTTATGTACCCGGGGTGCTTTTGGTGCTATACAGTACTGTAGACACTAAGGAAGCTATGTTAATAAAACTCTTTATGGAAAGTAATTCTGCTGAATGCAAGAGAGAAATGACAGAAAATCAGGCAGGGAATAGGAGTGCACCTTTACCACATTACAAGGTTGCAGTCATAAAGCTAGTGCTTAATTCAAGAAGCTAGACACTAAGTACAATAAGCTGCATATTAAAATAAAGTTTATTTGGCAGTAAACTGATGAACTTAAAGAGCTCAGTGAAGTGTGTGAGTTGTATATGCATATTAAATACAAAATCCCCCCTGTTAAACAAATGATCAGGATGAAATTTTAGAAAACAAATGCAAGAAAACGCTTAGGAAAGGCTAACATTAATTATGTTTGGGTATCAGAGTATAGGTCCTATGACAGAATATTGGTACTAACCATTTCTTGATGCAATAAAAGTGAGCTAAAAGCTGTGAAGAGAATGCCTTGTCTGAAATAAAAAAACATTATATAAAGGTTATTTTTTAAAAGTTAAGTGTTTTTAAGAAAGTTTTTCTCTATCAAGAACTAAATTTCAGAAGATCAGCACCTGACCTATAATAGGGTTCCAGTTTAGGAAGTTTATTTTAATTGTCTTGTTTGGAAGAAGAAGGCAGAGGAAAAGAAGGAGTAGGAAGAAGTGGAGGAAATGGCATATGTGGCCTCCTAGTGTGTGTGTGTGTGTGTGTGTGTGTGTGTGTGTGTGTGTCTCAGGAGACCATAGAGGGTGATTCTTAAAGGTCCTAGGTCCTGATTCATCACTGTCTTCCTTCAGTCTTGTGCTGTAAATCAGGTTGTAAGTATATGCAAATAACTGAAATTGCAAGGTGTGGATCTTTCTCAAATTCTGTCTTATGGTTTTTAGCTTTCTTATTAACAGATTGTTCTTCAACTCCTTTCTTACATCTGCTGTAGATCACACTCAGATTCTGAAGATATACATTTGCAAAATTAATAACAAATAGAGATTAGGTTTTAGTTAAAATGTTGATGCAGAAATCCAATAATCTAATATAAAACCACTCATTTAAGCAGCTAAACTTTTGCCAATATTTTTTTTTCTAAGAATCTGTTATATTCTGCTACTAAGAATGCCTCGAATTGCCATTTGTTGGGACTATACAGCCCAGCTCTTATTATATGTGTACACCCATTTGGAATCCATGATCTAGGAGTGTCTTCATCCGTGGTTATGTGCACAGTGATAGTTAGAGATGAATTTTAGGTCACTCTGAAGCCCAGTGGTCACCACTAACCACTTTTTACTGTAACTCTTTAAGTCTGACCCTCCACAAAAATTCAGTCAGATCCTAGACACCGTAATGAACTTTTGGGTATGAGGTTGACTCTGTCACCACTCACCTCCTAACTTACTCTTCTTGACAGTGTAATTGAAACTTAACTATTAGGCCTTAAACACAGGAATTCTACCAGCAACAATCCCATCATTCTCTTTTTCTGACTTCCAAGCCGTTCTGCATCCCACTTCCTGTCTCTAAGTATAGACAAACAGCCCATAGACTGATCTGTGAAGCAGAACCCTTCTAAGCATAAGAAGCTAAATATGAATACCTTCGGTACAGATTACAAGGTCTGTTATACACATGGAAGGGTGGCTTGTGTTGCTCAGGCTAACTGAAGGCACCTCAAGGCCCATTGCATATTTCAATGTGGACATATCCCAATCTCTTCAGTGGTCTGATCTAGTCATTGTCCTCACAACCCATCTAAAATGCACTAACGGCACAAAACAACAGTCATGGCCACTTTCATTATGGATAGGGGGTGACAGTATTGCTTTTTTAGGTCCCCTTTACTCATGCAGGTAAAGGCACAATTGTGGGATTTCACATTAGATCCAATTGTGGCTTATTTTCAGTATAGCAGGGGCCAATCCTGGGCTCTCCCTGCATCAGCAAGAAGCAGACACCCATGACCGGGAGCTCCTTTGCTGAGGGGACTCCCAACCATGGGGAACATGTGCAGCCAGACCAAGAGTACTACACCTGAAAGGGCTCTCAGTCACATGCACAGCTGGGACTAAGAGCTCAGTCCTGGCTCCATATGTGGGCCTGGGGGTATCATCTACCCCTGATCCTTGTGAATCATGGCTGCCATGATCCACCAATGTCTGTGGGTTTCACACTGTGTATGGTTACCCTTGTGGCTGGGAGCCCCATCAGCTGCCAGGACTCTGCTACACATGCAGATTAAAGCTGGATCGCAACTAGCAGTGAAGTTAATATACATTTTCAGCCCTATCTTTATAGCTGGGTGGATCTATTTATTGTGTGATAGCAACTTTGCTCATGTAGCTGGTCTTAAGGTAAATAAGCAATTGACTGCCACATATGCCTGTAATGTGTAGAAGAGGCCTCAGAGATATCCTAGGGGTTAGAGCACTTACCCAGGAAGTGAATTCAATGTCCTCCTGAACCTGAGATAACTTGAATCCACACTCTTAGGAGAATGTCCTAATCGCTAAATGAAAAAAGAAAAAAAAAATCTGGCTAAGTTCTCTAGCATATTTTAGATATAGAAAAAGTGTGTGATACCCCTGTCTCTATTTTTAAACAAGAAAATGAGCCAGTAGTCAGCTGTACTTAAAGTCTTAGAAGTAAAATCCTCAGCCCTGTGATGGTAACTAAAGTTCAGGTGCCTAAGTTTCTTTGTGGATCTTAGTTCCTGCAGGGAAACACAGTAGGAACTACTACATGAGGCCTCTTAAAGGAAGTTGTGTCTGCCTTTATAGCCATCCTCTGTAAATGTGATTATCATGAATACATATTCTCAGAAGCAAACTCGCCATTAATCAACAGGCACTTAATGAGACCAAGCCTTACTTCAATAATAAATGCAAAATCATCTCTACTGCCACAACAATCAACACTCCTCAACATAAAACCATCATATGCTATGGATCGTACACATTAGGGCTGTGCAAAACAGCACCGTTTCGCTTCATCTTCCATTTTGATGTTTTGAAGGGACAGTGTTTTGTTTTATCATTTTGTTCTGTTTTGAAGCACTGTTCCATTTCGTTTTGTCAAAACTGTTTCACTGTTTCAACACGTTTCAATGTTTTGCCCACTGGCTATAATGGGGAATCATGAAAATGCCTATAACTTTGACATTTCTTGCCTGATTCAGATGAAAATTGCAGATATGGTAGTCCCTTCTGAGGGAAGGAATACTGGCCAAGTTTCAAGGGGATAAGTTCAGGGGGTTTTATGAAACAGCACCTCAAACAGTTGAAAGCAAAACTCATATCACGTGCTGGCAGTGGCAGCCTACTCTCATCCTGCGTGCAGAGTTGGGGGCCCACAACCCTGGGAGGGCTGTGGGGTTCTGCCAGAATCCTCCCAGGGGTGTGGGCCCCCAGATCTGTGTGCGGGATGACAGGAGGCTGCTGCTGTTGCTTGGAACCAGCACTGGGTGAAGCCTGTGCCCAGAGCCAGGAAGACTGATGCTGCCACTGGCCCCAGGCAGCAACAGCAACCTCCTGTCATCCTGTGCACAGAGAGGCCTATGCTCAGTAGTGGTGCTGGCAGGGTTGGCAGGGTGGCGCTACAGTGAATTTTGGGGTGGCAGGAGCCCCACTTCCATTGCTGTGGCCTGTCCTGAGTGCCAGGGAGAGCCCAGTACTGCTCCTGCTGCAGCCCCAGGAGCAACAGATGCCACCTGCCTGCAGCTGCTGGGCTGCACCACTCTAGGCACTTTGGGACACGATGCAGCCCAGCAGCTGCAGGCACTTAGTGTCCACCACTCCTGGGGCTGCAGCAGGAACAGCACGGGGCTCTTCCTGGCACTCAGTGGCAGCACTGGGAGGGCAGGTTGAGCTCTGTGAGGCTGGCTGAGCTGCTTGGAGTGCAGCCCTGGCCCTCCTGCTGCTGGGCTGCACTTCGAGTGGCTCCACCAGCCCCATCAATCTCAGCCCAGTGGCGGGAGAGCCAGTGGTGAAGCCACTCCAAGTGCAGCCCTGATGAGCAGCCCGGGAGCAGGAGGGTCCACAGCCCCATGCAGCTGAGCCTGGCAGTGGGAGCCGGTGGAGAGCCACTGGCCAGGGCTGTGCTCAGATCCAGGGCTGTGCTCAGATCAGTTCCACCACTGGCTCTACCTCCCACTGCCGGGCTCAGCTTCCTGGGGCTGTGGAGCCTTCTGCTGCCAGGCTGTGCTCACCAGGGCTGCGCTCAGAGTGGCTCTGCCGCTGGATCTCCTGCTGCCTCCCACCCCTGGGCTGAGCTCCGCGGGGCTGGTGGATGTGCTCAGAGCACAGCCCTGGCTCTCCCCTGCCTCACACCACCAGGGTGCGTCAAAATTCAAAATGATTTGAGAGCCCTCATTTTGTTTTGCAGATGTTTCAAAGCCTTTTGTTTCATTTGAATTTTGCTGTTTCAAGCTCAAAATACATCAAAATAACTTCAAAATGAAACACTTTTTCCAAATTACACACAGTTCTAATACACATTTCTATCCCAGAATGTGATACAACTCATCCGGTACACCGAATGTCCCCATGAAAACTTTGTGTGTGAAACCAGACAAAAACTAAACAACAAAATGAATGATCATTCAAAAAAAGGCAAAGGACAGAAGCAAAGAACACAGGGCAACATTTTTGACAGAATAATCATTCCTTGTCTGACATCACAGTTCTTGTGCACAAAGGAAATTTACAAAACACCTTTACAAATAGCTCTGGAAAAAAAAGTCACCAGCCCACTGGACACTAAAACCAGGGATTAGACTTGGGGGTCATCATTGACCACAAGATGAACATGAGCCTGCAATGCGATGCTGCAATTAATAAAGCGACCAAAACGCTGGCTTGCATCCATAGATGCTTCTCGAGCAAATCCCGGGACATCATTCTCCCCTTGTACTCGGCCTTGGTGAGGCTGCAGCGGGAGTACTGCATCCAGTTTTGGGCTCCACAATTCAAAAAGGATGTGGAGAAGCTTGAGAGAGTCCAGAGGAGAGCCACGTGCATGATCAGAGGTCAGGAAAACAGACCTTATGATGATAGGCTGAGAGACATGGGACTCTTTAGCCAGGAAAAGCGCAGGCTCAGGGGTGATCTGATGGCCACCTATAAGTTTATCAGGGGTGACCACCAGGATCTGGGGGAACGTTTGTTCACCAGAGCGCCCCAAGGGATGACGAGGTCGAACGGTCACAAACTCCTGCAAGACCGTTTCAGGCTGGACACAAGGAAGAATTTCTTTACTGTCCGAGCCCCCAAGGTCTGGAACAGTCTGCCAGCGGAGGTGGTTCAAGCACCTACATTGAACACCTTCAAGAGTAAATTGGATGCTTATCTGGCTGGGATCCTATGACCCCAGCTGACTTCCTGCCCTTTGGGCAGGGGGCTGGACTCGATGATCTCCCGAGGTCCCTTCCAGCCCTGATGTCTATGAAATCTATGAAATGGCTTATCACCTGTGAAGTACAACAGTTAATGAGCATCATGTAGATTCCTGCATGGTACTCACTAACTCAGTAACTGTTATACTTCAAAGGTGATAACAACACTGCTGAACAATCCTGTTATTCCACCATCAGGTTTTTATTGCATTCCTCTTTTCTGTTGGCTACCTGATAAGTTCTTATATCCTGTTTTTATTTACTCCATTTACTCAAATGTAAGGCAAAGTCCATCCGTCCATCTGTTCCCCCCCCCATCAGCATAGGAAAAAAAGTCCCCCTCATCTTATATTTGCATACCAGCAAACCCCCTACTCCTCTCCATTTATTACTTTGGCTATCTTTAAACTCCTGCTAAAAGCAGCATGTGCTTAGCAGGCGCAGCTGATGAACTCAGACTGGCAGGATGGATAGAGCATCATAAGGGGCAGGGGGGTGCGGTTTGCAGCCAGCCAGGTATGCCAGCTGGGAGTGGGGAGGCTGCAACCCCCACCCTCCCCTGCTCCTGGCCATCTGCAAACACCCACTGCCCCACTCCTGGTTGGCTGCAAGCCCCCTCCCCCCTGCTCCTGGCTGGATGCAAACACCAGCACCCCCTGCTCCTGTGTGCCGCTTCACCCTCCCCAGCAGCCTAAGCAAGCCACACCTGGTGCTTAGTCAAGGAAAACAAATATATGAAGTTGATTGAATGTAGCCAACACTGAACATGACTATAAGACATATTGCCCATGTGGGCAAACACACTAACAGGAACCTTTTTTATTATGAAAATATCAAAACTTAAACCCTGCTTCCATCAGCTTACATTACCTTAGACAAATTGCATCAATTAAAAAGAACATAAGGTGTCAAAACTTAAAACATGTTTCCATCAGCTTCCAAAACTTGGGCAAATAAAGCCAACAAAAACACAGAACATTTATATATTGTGCAATGTTTTCCTCCTTCTCCACTTCCCATTAATCTAGGAGCCTGGATCCTTTTGTTTCCTAATACTGCATTATTCTCTGTTGCCTTTCAAGCTTGTCTATTAACACTCATATATGTGTTGTCTTAACTCCTATCTTGCCTTTCCCTAGCCAACCACTGGCCTGTGGCTGTAGTTCCACACCATCTTTCATCCAACCAAAGCTCCAGTGCTATTTCTGTAAACTTTTTAAAAATATCCCCTTCCGATCTGCCCTTACTTCTTTCAACTATAAGCCACTTGATGGGGGATATGGTCACCTTTTCCCTGACCTAATCCTTGATTTTTTCATGGTCTGCCAACTCTATTGCAGTTATTATTTGCATCCCATACCAATTCACAAATTTTACAATCTTTTCATACATTGGCATTATCCAGATTGTGACAGGTCTTGTGGTCACAGGGGTGACCATGACATCCCTTAGCAGTCCTGCAACTCCTGACTGGCTCAGACCTTAATGCCACTCTCCCTGGATTGCTCACCTGCCATGCCTTGATCTTAATATTAATGGTTGATTCAGGGAGGTTGCGAACAGACCTCAGAGTGAGCCTTACTCCTAATAATTTCACACTTGCTCACAACCCATCCTTCAGGTCTGCTAGCAGGTTCCTCTCAGCCTGACCCAGCCCCTGTAGAATACATGTAGTTTTTAGGGCAAAGTACATAGCTCCTTTTCCTCCCCTACATTACTCCTCAAGCCTCATGGATGTTACAATAATGTTCCTTCCGTTGGGTCCTCAGCCTCCTTGGCCTCTGCCCCTTTGATCTTGCTAGGCATTCTAGCTTAGGTTCACTGCATGGGACCTGGCTTTGAGGCACTAGCTTCAATCTATTACCTTCAGTCATTGGTCCTCTGGCCCCTGTCTGCTGGCCCCCTGGGCCCTGTATGTCCATACTTATCCTGAGGGCCAGGCCACTGGTCCCTATCTCATTGTGCTTCTGCACTCTGCGCCTCTCTGGACTCAACAATAGCTCATCCTTGAGCCTGCACCTGGCACAGCTTAAGTAGGCCACATGCCACACAGGCACTAATGGGACCTCCAAAACCTCCCCTACAGTCCCAACCCAAACTGCTGAAGTAAACAGTAACATAAACGATAAGCCCCTGGGCTATAACAGAAACACAAACAACAGCTGAAACAGCTCTCTGCCCCTTTAACAGAGAAAACTTTCTTCGTCTCCTAGCAGGCATATCTTCCCATCTGGGGCTAACCCCTAGCCTATATACTTGACCCCCTTGATCTCTTGGACCCTCTAGTAGGCAGTCAACCTTGTGGTGTTAACATAAAACAAAGGCCACTTGCCTGTGATCCAGCCACTCCCTCCCCAGGGCATTCACTTTTTTTTCCCATGCCTACAAAGCACTTGAACTAAATCCAGGTCCCTTCAGGAGCCCTGCAGCCAGGAGCTCCTCATTTAATGAATGCTGGGGAGCGACTCCCTGAGTAGTGCAGGTTCTGGACTTATATAGTTCCAGCCTGAGCCATCTTCTGGTTAGGTAGGTCTCTCATTAGCTCCCCTGTGCAAGCAGCCTCTCAGCCTGCTTGCCCTCTTAAAGGAGTAGGCACATCCCTGTGACACAGACCCAGGGCCATGAGAGTGACCTTTTACATAAATTATGTTTATATAATACCATACCTACATAGTACCTGACAAACCCAGCCCATCTGCTGCCCCCTTTATCCCTTCTGTGCAGCACAGACTGACATACTTTGCATAAACAAGCCCAATCCTTTCTTCAATTTCTCCTTGTATAGTGTTGGTCCCCTGATCCTTTTCCTTTTGGCTTTACAAAAGAATATAATCAGTTCCCTTTGAATCCTACACATGGTGGTCCATGACAGAGGAAACACCATGCCTACAATGCCTATATATAATATAATTGGGAGTACTGCCACCTTATTTACATTTACCTGTCCTGCCAGTGACAGCTTGCAGTCATACCAGCTTCCTAGTTTTTGTTTCACCTTCCTCTGCACTTTGTCCCAGGCTGTTTCACCTGTCACCTGTGTGTCCACCTCCACTCCCTGTACCTTGATTTGGTCTGCTATGACCTTCAACCCCAGTTTGACCCTTCCTTCCATCTTTCCCATCAGACACTTATTTTTTTTTACATTTGGTTTCTGCCTCTGATACGTTTTTGTACTCGTTTGAAGGGCTGTGTGAATTTTTGAAGTTTTGTTTCAAAACTGTATTGACGTGTTTCAAACTTGAAACAGCAAAATCAAAATGAAACAAAATGCTTCAACACAGCTTCAAAATGAAATGAGGGCATTCAAAACATTTGGAAAGTTTTGAAATATTTTGAGTTTTGAAGTCGGACCTGCTTCAATCTAAACAGAAAGTAAGGAGAGGGAGGGGAAAGAGGGGGGAAGGATTGCTCTCATATTGACATGTAGCTGGCCAGTGAGTGTGATCCTTCCCTGAGGTCCCTTCTAATCCCAGTGCTCTGGGGGAGGGATGGAAAAAAGCATAATAAGCATCGTTTGATCTGAGTTTTCTCTGTGCCTTCACACTTAAAAGTGACGTGAGTTTTGCTCTGAATAGTTTGAGGTGAAGTTTCCCAGAAACTCCTGCACCTATGTACTTGAAACTTGACAGGTTGTGTGGCCTCTGCAGGGGCTACCAACCCTGATGTTTTCATTCAAATCAGGAAATAAATCACAAAGTTATAGGCATTTTTGTGTTTCCCCATTATAGCCTATGAGCAAAACATTGAAACACAGCAAAACAGTTTTGATTAAATGAAATGGAACAGTGCTTTGAAACACTGTCACTTCAAAATGACAAAATGGGAGTAAAAAAGAAATAGTGCTGTTTCGCACAGCCCTACTAATTTGTATGTCTTATCAACCATTCTATGGGACATGATATCTCTTGCTAAGATATTAACATCATCAATGTACATCAGGCAGGCAAGGCTCTTTGAGTAGATGTGGTATCTTTTATTAGACCAACTGAGTAGTTGGAAAAAAGTTCTTAGCAAGCTTTCAGGTACAGTCACCCTTAGTCAGGCAGAGAGAGTCAGCTGTTCTGAGACTTCAATAAATGAGAGAAGCTAACTGTGGCAGGATGTCAGTGAGAATGTAAATAGGTAGAAATTAGAAAAAAGGTAAAGCAGAGAGGGGAGGGGGAAGAAAATGGGAAGAAAAGGCTAAAGGGAGTAGATAGAATACAAGGTAGAAAAGAGATTGTCAGTGAAAGAGGAAACAGCTGGAGATCAGGAATACAGGAATGAGAGAAACTCAAAGAGTAAGAGAATGTAGTGAAAATATAAATCGGTAAAAAAGGAAAAACAAAAAAGTAAAGCAGGGGAGGGAGGAGGAAGAAAGCAGGATGGAGGAAGGCCAAAGGAAAACACTACAATGGTAATAATATAAGGCAATAAAGAGGCTCTCAATGAAGAAGGAAATATTAGGAAATCAGGGAGACAAAGGGCAGAAAAAAGGGGAGGGGAGGGGAGAAAAGGTATGGGAAGAGAAGAATGTAAGAGGTCAGGTCAGGCAGGTCCCTGGTGAATCAGATGTCAGGAAGGTTGTAATGTGACATAAAACCAAAGTCTATATTGAGTCCATAATTTTTTGTATCCAGTAGATTTATGAAATGAAGCTCATAGGCTCCTCTATGGAAAGCATTTTGTAAGTTCCCTTTGAGAATTAGAACTGAGAGATTGGAGAGGAAGTGATTGTCTTGTGAGAAGTGTGGCCCCACAGGTACCTGGGTATTCTTGTCTTTGATAGATTTTTCAGTGTGCATTCATTCTTGTGTGCAGCTGTTCATAGATTCATAGATTCATAGATGCTAGGGTCGGAAGGGACCTCAATGGATCATCGAGTCCGACCCCCTGCATAAGCAGGAAAGAGTGCTGGGCCTACATTACCCCAGCTAGATACACATCCAACCTTCTCTTGAATACCCCCAGGGTAGGGGAGAGCACCACCTCCCTTGGGAGCCCGTTCCAGACCTTGGCCACTCAAACTGTGAAGAAGTTCCTCCTAATATCCAATCTAAATCTGCTCTCTTCTAGCTTGTGGCCATTATTTCTTGTAACCCCCGGGGGCGCCTTGGTGAATAAATACTCACCAATTCCCTTCTGTGCCCCACTGATGAACTTATAGGCACCCACCAGGTTGCCTCTCAACCTTCTCTTGCAGAGGCTGAAAAGGTCCAGTTTCTCTAGTCTCTCTTCGTAGGGCTTGGCCTGCAGGCCCTTAACCATACGAGTGGCCCTTCTCTGGACCCTCTCCAGGTTATCCGCATCCTTCTTGAAGTGCGGCGCCCAGAATTGCACGCAGTACTCCAGCTGCGGTCTGACCAGCGCCCGATAGAGGGGAAGTATCACCTCCTTGGACCTATTTGTCATGCATCTGCTGATGCACGATAAAGTGCCATTGGCTTTTCTGATGGTTTCGTCACACTGCCGACTCATGTTCATCTTGGAGTCCACTAGGACTCCAAGATCCCTTTCCACTTCCGTGCCACCCAGCGGGTCATTTCCTAGGCTGTAGGTGTGCTGGACATTTTTCCTCCCTAGATGCAGCACTTTGCATTTCTCCTTGTTGAACTGCATTCTGTTGTTTTCTGCCCACTTGTCTAACCTGTCCAGGTCTGCTTGCAGCTGTTCCCTGCCCTCCGGCGTGTCCACTTCGCCCCATAGCTTAGTGTCATCTGCAAACTTGGACAGAGTACATTTCACCCCCTCGTCCAAGTCGCTGATGAAGACATTAAAGAGTATTGGTCCAAGCACCGAGCCCTGCGGGACCCCACTGCCCACACTCTTCCAGGTCAAAACCGACCCATCCACCACAACTCTCTGGGTGCGACCCTCCAGCCAATTCTCCACCCACCGGACTGTGCAGTCATCCAAGTCACAGCCCCTTAACTTGTTCACCAGTATGGGGTGGGATACCGTATCAAAGGCCTTCCTAAAGTCCAAGTATACGACATCCACCCCTCCTCCTGCATCGAGGCGTTTTGTGACCTGGTCATAAAAAGAGACTAGATTGGTCTGTTGTTTGGTTTATCCTACATATTTTCCACCAGGGCATTTGGCACACTGGATGATAGATATTATATTTCTGGGGGGTGCAGCTGCAAGATCCAGGAATGGTGATGATTCTGTTGTGGGGGTAGTTATTGTGGGGGTGGTAGAGATGTGTTGGCAGGTCTTACATTTTTTATCCTGGCATGGTCCTGATCCATTCATTGTGGTTTGGGTCATAGGGAGTTTGCTTCTAGTGATGAGGTTAGTGAGGTTTGGTGCTTGTTTAAAGCCTAGGATAGGTGGTTCTGGAAAGATCCCTTTAAGAGAGGGGTTTTCTTTTAATATGGGTTGCAATTTTTTTGAGGATTTTCCATGTAGGTTCCAGGGAAGGATGGTATGTCATAACTAATGGTATTTAGTTTGTGGGGATTTTCATTTTGTAATGCAGCAAATCTTCACATGGTATCTGGGTGGCTCTTTCAAAAGTGTGATCTATCTCTCTGGAGGAGTGTCCTTGTTGACTGAAGGCCTTTTTGAGATTTGTGAGGTGGTGGTCATGGGTATTCTCCTCGCTGCAAATGTGGTGGTATCAGAGAGCTTGGCTGTATATTATAGCTTACTTCGTGTGTTTAGGGTGATTGTTGATTCTGTGTAGATATGTATGTTGGTCTGTGGGTTTCTTGTATATGGTGGCTTGTATTTTACTATTTTGGATATTGATCAATCATCATATCTCAAAAAGGAAATGATGGTGTTAGAGTATTCAAGTGATGAAGAGTCTGATGGAGAGGTGTTTGTTGAATTTTTGGTGGAAATCAATCAGAGACTGCAGGGTTTTGGTCCAAATAATGATATAATTTATGCATCTCAAGTGTAGTAAGGGTGTGATGGTGCAGTTCTTGAGGAAGTCTGTGGCTTCTAACCCCCCTTAAGGTAATGGAAGGCTGCTATTATATCTCCTCTCAGTCTTCTCTTCTTCAGACTAAAAAAGTCCAGTTCCTTCCACCTGTCCTCAGATGTTAATAGAGGGGGAGGCAGTTCCCTTTTGGTGGTTCCAGAGGGGTCATGAACCTGGTCTTTCTTTGTGGGGCTCCAAACTTCCCTTTTACCCCATCCTTGCCACATCCACAGCCTGGGCTGTCCCGGCTTCCCGTAATCCTCCCCGGGATGTTATCTTCTCATGCAAGAGGACTACCACAATTGGGGTCAGGTCTGTTCAGCCATCAATCTCTCCCAAATTGATTGCTGGTTTTCGGACAAACCTTCAGACAACTAAACATGCCCCAGTCCGGGGTTAACAATAACTTAGGAAAAAGGCTTAACTCAAAGAGATGTTCAGCATCTGCCGATGGAGTGTCTGGGACTCTGAGCCCCAGGAGCCTTCTGCCTCCCTGGGATGAGAGAAGGAGTTTCACCCGTCTCTCTGGGTACTCTTCCCAGATACCGGCAGGCTAGATGTTAATCACTCCTGATCCCACCACCTGGAGGGACTCGTCCCTCCACTGCCAGGCTCTGGGCCAGTCACTGCCTGCTCTTCCTTCTTCACCAGACTGCCTGTACAGTTCTGCTGTCACTTGCCACCCTTCCCCGTCACGGTATCTGGGCTCTCCAGAGCAGTCTGGTCTTCACCCACAATGGTGAGGATGCTCTCCTTCTCCCCAGTGTGACCCTCTAGCAGGCTTTGGCTCCCTGAGCCCAGACCTGGGGTTATCTCTGCCGGGTCTCCTTGGCTGCCACTGGGGATTCTCTCCCTGTGCCCCAGTCCACCACTTGTAACAGGCTCCATCACCTGCATCTCCTTGCCAGCAGCAGGTCTTCCCCTACTGGCATTCCACTCTCCTCTGACTGGCTCTGCAGTCTGTCTCTCCCTGCCAGCAGCCGATCTTTCCTTGCCGGCTTTCTTCCTCTCCTCCTCCATGCAGCTGGGTCTCTCCCCAGCTGCCTTTTGATCATCCTGTGCTGCCTCCTGGCCCCACCATGGAGCTCACTGATCCACAGGCTCAGGCAGCTGTGGAACTGCCAAGCCTGTGCCAGCTTTTCCTCACAGCTGCTGCTCACCCTGGACCCTGCCGTGAGTATCGGTGTTTGTTGGGCAGGGTCTTGGCACATGCTGGGAGGAGGGCTTCTGCCTCCCCTCTCACACTGTTGCAGAACTTTTGGTATGCTTTCTGATCCGCAAATGTTACCTCCTAATTCAAGTTACCAAGTATCTGAATTAGGCAATTCATATCAGGGGTGCAGGTATTCATGTTGGTCTAAGGACATAGGCAGACAAGGTTCTTTGGGTGAATCTGATATCTTTTATCAGACCAACTTATCAAGCACCCAAGCTTTCAGCGTCTCCTGAAGTATCCACCTGGTGAAATCTAGCCAAGTCATCCCTAACTTCAAAATACCTGAGTGAAATTTAGCAAGTGAAGTCCTGCTCTCTGAGTAGAAGAAACAGGACAGTTGACTGGCAAGGTGGTAATTGTCAGTGCACCTATGGTACCAGTTATTATCTTGGGTATATTCCCTACCTGAAGGCTGGAATGGCTAACTGTGGGAGGGGAAGTAATTGTTGTAGCTCTGCTCATGTAGGAATTTGTTGTTACATACTTTCTGAGGGAAACCCTGTTGAGCTCAACACCCCTGAGCCTGTGCCCCCAATTGTGCATTCTGCATCTGTTCAGCCTCTGGAGCCACTGCATTATGAGAGAATCTTCCCCCTCCCATTACTATGGCTGACAACACTCTCCAGCGATGGTGTGAAGTACACCAGGTGGGAGAGCACTTTTCAGACTGGAACCAAGTTATTACATAGTTTGTGAATCATACCTATACAGAGGTGTAGTGGAATGGTACCCATTTTAATACAACTAGAAGGAGGCTGTATCCGCAAGTCTCCACCACTTATCCCCATTCTTCTATACCAGTAGGGTTCCTAAAGCAAATTAGTGCTATGATTCTGCCAGGGCAGTGCCATTTCATTAACCCAATACAGTATCCTTCCCATGAGTGACAGCAGGAACTCTTTCGCTCTCTGGGAGGTGAAGCATGGTTACAGGCTCTTAAAAAAGGAAGGATAAATGTGATCTGTGAGTGAACAAATTGTTCACTATTATTTCTGGCTGTTCCCCCACAGGAGGCCCCAACACCGCCTGTGTATAATTCCACACCCTGGTGGAGGTCACAAGTTAAAATCCCTGCCCATTCCCTGATGTAGCTCATGTAGTTTTAACGTCTTAACTGTAGCTATCATAGTGCTTCAGCAGGCAAGGGGTGGAGCGTGACAGCTGAAAATTATGTCTGTGTGATAAAGGTGCTTGCTGAAGGCTCTATGAAGATTAGACCAAATATTTTTCTGTCATTTGTTTAGATATTAATCTATATGTTGTTGCTAAGAGCCCAATTAAAGTTAAGATGTAGTAAGACCATGTATAAAGTAAGGCCTAGTAAATTTAACAAAGCCTTGAAGTAGTAAAGCCCTGTGGCATAGTTAAAATTAACCTTATCAAAAGAATGCAAGGTTTGTACTGATATTGGTCAGTCTAAAGACTGTTGAAGTAAAAATAATCTGAGTGGCTGTATACTATCAGCACAGTTCAGAAGTTATAAATTGGCTGAAACATTCAGAAATCATTCAGAAGGAAGATACAGCTCTGTGAAAAGGAATAATTAGCTGTTGACCTGGATCAGTGGGCCCATGGATCTCGAGGAGCCCAAGGACTGAATACTACGGTCCTTCCCGGTACCTCTCGGACCGTGTTGATTGGGGACGCCTGACTTTGCTGAGCTTTGTGGAAAGAGAAGCTTGTCATACATCAGAGGGGACTGCCGATAAGTTGCTGATATGAATTATTCTTCTATGTCATTGTTTGTCTTGTTACTGCACGTAGTTGTGTTTTTGTTAAGTCAATAAACCTTTCTTACCTTTCTATCCCCAACCATACTCTCAATCCTGAACCCTCTGCAGGTGGCTGGCACAAGAGGGAGTTATTTTTAGATCTACTGCCATTGTCTCTCAAGCACCCTCATTCATCCCCATTCATTCAGAAACCAAGTTACATAGGAGTGGTAGGTATGAGTCATAGGTTACACAAGCAGGCCTGGGGACAGGATGGAGACTTGACAAACAAACTGGAAACTTGGCATGGCTTATGCTAACTTACATATGTAGACCTAAATCATATACTACCAGTAAAACAGTAATATAGAGCAGCAAAAATCAATATAAACATAATAATTACCTCTTATAAAACTGTGGATATCTATATCAAAATAGCATAGCACTTATTTGCAAAGAGGGGAGCAAAAAATAAAACTTACTACCTAAAATAAAATGTTAAAGCTTATCCTACATCTTAGCTTACTTATACTTATGTATAGGGAATAGGGAGGGAGAGACAAAGACAGAAATGGTTGGGGAAGGAGAGGGAATGCAAAAAGAAAAAGAAAAACTGGGGGTCTTGCTACAGGCCCACTGTTTGAGGAGCAATTTAATAATGGGAATCTTCCCCAAGACTAGGTTAGGGCAGTCCATCTCAAAAAGATATGGTGCCCATTATGCTCAGTCCCCCTCAATGCCAACTCTTTTTCAAGTCTAGATGAACCATAACATCAAATACATTTCAACTTCCTTTTCACTCCCACAGCTGAGCAGTGTCTTTTCTTTTCCAATTATTCCTGTTTTCTCACCAGCCCTAAATGTCTAATAAACATCAGCAAACTTCTATATAGCTAAAAGGCTCTTTCACCCTGTCTCTCAGTCTGTCACAGGTGATTAGTGTGGCCCCACCCACACTATGGCAGGGGTTGCCAATGTTTTTTGGTAGAATGCCAAAAATACCCACAAACTCGACTTATGAGATGCTGGCATGCCGGGGTGGATGGCAGGGGAGCCATGAAAAGTCCAACCCTTATAGTGGTAGTGCAGCTCTGGCTCCTTCATCACTGTCCACCATCATGGCTTGAACTACTGTTGACTCTGCTGGGGCCCAGCCCAATGAATTCTACAATAAGTCATGAACATTTTGGTTCTAGACTAATATCAAGTGTAGTTTGCGCTATGTATAAATAGATACACAAGTGATGCTCAAAAGTTTGTTTATGGAGTACCTGTACTGAAATTTGCAACAGTTAGGCTTGGGGCCAGAGTCAGACCCACCACAGTCTCCTGTTCCCCTGTGCAGTGTCTGCTGTCTCCTCTGTCCCTTTCCCCTCCTTACTGTACCATGGAGCTCCCTTCCACATTGTGCTTCGGGGACAGCCTGAGCAGGGTCTGATAGTAGGGTGGGGCAGGAAGTCTTCAGGGGGGAACAAATTGGGGGGCAGAGGGCAAGTGGCCACATGACCTTCCAGTCACTATTTTCCTTGCTGCAGCATTGGGAGGGGAATGAATGCAAGACAACACTTGGATAATTAGATTTCACACCTGGAAAATTATAACAAATTTATAGATTTTAGAATATAGAATCTACTTATTTGGGGGGTTATCTTACATTCAGGATTATCTTGTATTCAAGCAAATATGGAACATATTGAGTTGTATACAAGCTTTTTTTCTGTCTGCTACTTAGCCTTACTGTCTGCTTCTCTTCCAGAGACCTGAGGGAGGGTCTAAGCTTGTCAAAGTCTATCCCAACCATACAGCTGACCCAATAAAAAGATCACCTACAAAAAACATCTTTTTTCTCTTCTATAAACATATTTTTTTCTATTAGGACAGTATAAGCAACCAGCTATGGGTTTTTCTCTGATAGATATTGTATACCTAGAAACCTCTCTCTTTCTATTTAAATATTTGATCCTTGGGGATATCTTTGTGTGCAAAAAATATTTAACTATTACAGTGGTGGTAGAATAAGTTAAATCATTCATGGGTAGTGATGCATATGGGTAAATTTGTCTCAAAGATCATGTCAACTAATGCACAAATGTCTTCAGTGGAAACAGTCTATCAAAAGCATTTACAATTAATTACTTCTTACTGATACTTGTTGCACTTGCTTGAGAAGTTTCTAGATTAGATGTCTATTAATTGAGCTTGAGTCAGGGATTTTAATGTGGATTCAAGATACTAACATTTTGGGCAGTAATTTAAACATCATTAAACTTGAGAATTGACAGTGATTCATAAATGCATGTCTAATTAAATAGTGTTAGGGAGATAATAAAGAAAAGTTTAGATCCCTTACTTGTTATTTCTTTTTCTTCTATACTGAATGTCTAATGGTGGTGACACACATTCAACTCACCACTTCCTAAATGTAGTTAAAATGTGCACAAACATTTTTCAAGCAGTTTATCACATGCTAAGTGCTCTTGTAGCATTCCAAATTGTTCCCTTTCAGGTAAGGGTTATCTCCTAACATTTACTAACTTAATAGGTCACTACAGTCCAGTGATTCGCAACTGTTGCAAATGAATATGTAAAAAAGCCATAAATTTATGTCTACTTTGATATTTAGAGTCAAGGCTGAGGACTACCCTCAACTAATCAAAGCCATGTGAGTCATCATTCTCCAAATACATATTACCTTGTGGCTTCCAGTACCTTATGTTTCCTTTTCTTCAAGTGGCAGATTGAAGTGCACACTGCTTCCTACTTGTCTCTCCTTCTTGGTTCTAGTTACAGGCAGCTGAAACAGGAAGTGGGCTGGAGAAGGGTCAGAAGCCTAGAAAAGGAAGTTATGGGATTGCTGCTGGCAGATTTAATGTTTGAGATTTCTAATGTCCAAATGTCATGCCACATAGGATCAGGATAGAAGACATGATGATCTTTACCTGTGAAGTACAACAGGTCTTTCCCTATGCCTGAAGAAGGGTCTTTATGCCTGAAAGCTTGCAAAGAACATTTTTCCCAACTATTTAGTTCATCTAATAAAATATATCAACATCTACCCAAAGAAGCTTGTCTGCCTATGTCCTTAGGCCAACATGGCTACAACCAATAACTGTGAGGTCCAACAGAGCTTCCAGGCTGCAATGCTACTGAGGACTTAATATAGACTCTGTCAACATGAACTTTAGAGCAGTGTAAGAATACCTAAAAAGGTTGCTATCAGTTGTTATCCATGGTGTCACATTTAACTGAATGGCATGAAAGAGAAAGGGCCAGTATCATAAACTAAAGCCATCAAAATGTTTGCAGCAACATTGTTTTATAGAAAACTGGATTATTGAGTAAATGAGTTTTGGGATGAGATATCTATTTTGGGGGCAAATACTGGCTTTTCATTGAAACAAAAAATATCCAAAACCCAAAGTATTTTTGCCCAACATTTGAAAACTGAAAACAAAAACCATATTTGGAAGTATCACAATATTACTTCATGACTTGAAGTTTGGGTACCCTAGGTTCCCCATATTCTTTATTGACAAGGTTGCCAGGATGGACATTTTTCAAGATTCATTGTATCTACAACTTCCAAGATGCAGTGTGATCAATAACCAAGAAGGAAGGCTATACTACCTTTTGAATATGTGGGTAGTCTAAGGAATTCATCTGGCAAAATGATGGCATGAGACTCCCAAACTACAACTCTGATGAGGCACTGCTACAGCATTTCCAAATTAAAATTTAGTATTCACCCAAATGATTCCAAGAAAAAAAATTCTTAAGGCAAATACAACATTTTCTATGCATAAAAGATTCCATTTCCTACCCAACTGTAGCCATCATTTAGCTGACGGGTTCCAGGGAAGAAGTGGCCGAAGTCTACATCACTTTTGCAGAGGTCAATAGGCCCAAAGTGATTCACTGTTATGTGTTATCAGGGTTTCTTTTGACAGACCTCATACAGGCTTTGTGGGAGGCTAAAGTCAGCTTTGACTATGAGTCCAGGCTTTTCACAGATTAAGAAGCTCAAACCTGTAGATTTTCTGTAGTTATGACACTATATTTTTTCACATACCATACGCCCCAAAATAAGACACACCTGGATTTTGGCAGAATGAAAAAAAAATACACTTTTCCTAAGTTATGGCTACAGGGATCAGGAATATAGCCTAAGGTTCAGCTCACTCACCCTCTCCCTGCTCAGGCAAAACTACAGTTTTAATCCTTTCACAGATTAATTGTCATCAGTTCTTGGCTGTTCTGCCAAAAGCTGAAACTGTAGCTGCGCTACACAGTGGACTCCCTAAGCCAATCTAGGATTTTGAAAAAGAGCTAAAAACAGTCAGTGAGGTTGTAAAATAAGAGAAGAGAGCTGAGGAGTCGCTAAATTACAAATTCTGAAGCAAAATTGCTGAAGAAAGGACAGCTTGATTGGTGGAACATCAAGATAATTCAAATAAAAAAGGTGAATGGGTCATGAAAATTTGTTGAATGAAGAATAATTAGCAGGAATCAAGCAGAATTTAATGACCCATGAAAACAATGGACTCCCCCTGCCTGCCTGAGTAGAAATGCCACTGCTCCTATTCTGGACAGAAAATCAGCCTGCCCACTTAAGACATGCATAGAAGGCTAATTGGGCAGGGAGGGAGCAGCATACATGTGGCATGCAAGTAAATTTGGTATATTGAAATCACTATGAAAGTTGTATTGAAAAATCCTGCAAGACAGTTTCTAATATTAGTGCCCCAGCCACAGAATATCATTTTGCATCAACTAATTATACTAAAACTCAATTATGAAATAAAACTATTAAATTAATATGTTTGTACAACTTTCTTGCATTCATGCTAGCTTTCAAATCAGTCAAATGAAAAATTCAGAACTTTTACTAAACTGGGAACTAATTTGGATAAAATGTTTTTTTACCTTCATTTAAAACAACTCTGCTACCAAGCTGTACAAAGGAAAATCTCTCTTTATCTCTTGCTTTGATAAATTTAGCCTGTGATCTTGTGAGCTTCTAAAGATGATCAAATTGAGCACAGAACACCATGAATCTAAACACAATACTTTGAGTGGCTTCTCTAATGAACACAGTATGAGGTATTTAGATCATCTTGAGGATAACTGCTTCAATCTAGTTACTGATATTTTCAATAGCTGTTTAGTCATCATATGCCATGGGTCAGTAATTGGGGCACTCAGCTGGTAACATCCCCTCCTTATAAATTAACATTTTATTGTTCCTGGGAGTAGGTTTTTCTTTACATACTGGAACTATTTTATTTTATTAAAACTTGTACTGTGATAATATGTCAAGGAAAAAAATCAGAACAGATAAAATATAAATAAGAAAAAGACACTAAATATAATATAAAAATATCATCTACAGTGTTTTTCTTTTCATTTATATTTTCTGCCTATACCTATACTTTCTTTTTATTCATGTATAAACTTAAGTATTATGAAATTGGTACAATATCTGATTCAAAGAATATTTTAGACACACAGAGGTGGTTGGTCATACTGCACTTGCTCCTGAAGTTTCTAGGGGCATCTGTCTGTTTGTCCCAACTTGGATGCTCAGTGCCCCACCCCTCCCCAGGCTCTAATATCCTGGGACCCTGCAGCTGCAGGCCATAAAACAACCTTGCAGCATCCCAGATGTACATGGCCCAGGTACCTGCTGGTAGTGGCCCCAGAGGTCACCTCCATGCAGGCCCAGTCCTGATGTTCTTTCCCCTGCCACCCTGACCCATCAGAGATGAGATGCCTACATTGGCTCCTGATCAGGGGACCCAGTGTCCGTACCAGCATCCGGGTTGCTGAGTGCCTGGCTCTGACCTCTGAGATTTGGTGTGCCATGGTCAGGGTTTGTGAGACTGTGCCTGAGCATGCAGCCATGGCAGTCCCTGGCTGGATATATGAGTGCCAGGGTTGGAGTCCATGGGGTGTGCCCAAGTGCAGGGCTTCTCCTGTTCTCAGTGTTGGGGTCTGCATATACATCATGAAGCACCTCATCACTAGATGTTAAGGGTATGGGGGCATGACTCAGGGACTCAGGTGACCAGATTGAGGCTCAGGCCAGGGGGCACAGATGTCTCACTTCCCCTGTTGCCTGCCTGTAGCAGGCAGGTGGCTGGAGGCTGGAAACATGGCTGGGGAGTGGGACTGTGCTTACTCCATGCTGAGACAGCCCAGGGGCAGGGCCTGCTGGGTGCTCAGCTGGAGCAGCTGAGTGCAGGCCATGTTCTAGTCCCTCCCTACATGCATGGGGTAGGAAGGACACAAAGCAGGTTGGGGTGACAGAGGACAGTGATCTAACTCAAATCAATAGGAGAACAGTACAGAAGTTGAAAACATCAGTCTAACCTGAATCAATCTCAATTAAGTATACCTTGCATGAGACCTATCTTAGGTCACTTGCACTATTTTAGATTGGTCTATGTGCATGGAAGTTCTGTATGGTTACAGGTTTAGATCAATCTACTTTCACTTATACTGGTCTTAGTGTAATATCCATACATGCCAGAGAGGACACTTCTGAGAGAACGTTGAGCATTTCCCCTACCTAGGTAGTCACCTTTCACAAATAGTAACCAGAAGAAATCTGCTGATGCTGTCTTTGGACATCTCCTAAATGATGTGTTCAATGACAAAAGTAAAGCAAATTTCTCAGCTACCAGGTTGTTATCATTCCTACCTTGTTGTATGGATATGAAACTTGGATGACATGGCAAAAACACCTGAAAGCCCCGGAATGTTACCATCAGTGATGTTCCTGGAAAACCCTCCATATTAATTGGAAAGACAGAAGAATGAATATCAGTGTTCCGCCTCAAACACAAACCATGAAAATTGAAGCCATGTGTATATAGCACCAGTTCCCTCAAACAGGACATATCATAAGAATAGCTGACAATCAGCTCCCAAAACAGGTTGTATACTCCCTACTTACACATGGTCATGATTCTATAGAGGTGGGGAAAGAAGAGATTCAAGAGCACCTTGAGGGGCAATCTAAAGAATGCAATATTAACATCAACACCTGGAAGATTCCAGCAATGAATCATCCCCAATGGTGTTGTAATATATGACAAGGCACCAAACATTTTGAGGAAAATTGATTAATTATGGGGGCAGATAGATAAGAGAGGCAAAAAGAAAGAACTGTGATCCAGCATCACCAGGATCCACTGCTTTGCCTTGGAACTATTTGCTGTTATCTCCAGTTGTACATGAGGATTTCAGATTGGCTTCTTCAGTCATCTCTTAAGTCACCAATGACTTTCATATTTACAGGAAGACTGTCATCCTTACAATGAAGGACTGCCAAAGATGATAGCTTTGTCTAGCCCTATAAACATCATCCCACAGAGGTCAAAGCTAGGCCCCATAGTTGGTCTTACCTATATGGTATGAGATACCAAATAGGTAGAAACTCCTAAAATGGAGGAAAGAAAACCCATAGCAAACTCTTGATACTCTGCCTGTAGATACAGCGTAAAGAACTGGTGGCTTGATCTCCATTATACAGAGTGTATGGACTGAAATAATCTGAAGAGAAAGAGAGCAAGATGGACAAACGTCTTCTTACCTAGCCTTTAGACTCAGCATCCAAGGCCACTCTGGAAGGACCATATGGGACAGGAGTTCTCTGAGGTCCTCTGTGTAGAAGAGAGTTAAGTCAAGCTAAGCTGGGTTTATTTAGAAGCTTTCCCCCCGACACCAACACAAAGCTACATAGTGGCATAACTAGAGTGGGGTGACCAAGGAATCAGCTCTGGGAGACAACTTGGGAGGAGGAGTGACAAAAATGGCTGCCACCAGCAGTCACACCAGTAATGAGGCAGAAACCAAAGATTTTCCAGCAAGACAGAAACCTTGCAGCAGCTACCACAGACCATCTCTTTTCTTCCATGGCTACATGTGCACTTAACTGTGCACAGTGCACAGTTACATGTGCACTTAACTGTGGAGTAGACTAATTAGCTGTGGAGCAAAGCATTGCCATCTACATGTGGAGCACTATTAGGCATCAGTAAACTAATTAACACCATTGTAACACAGCACTATCTTACATCAGGGACAGTACTATCTTATGGTGGTGTAAGTGTGATTAAATGCATGTGTAGACACTGACTGCAGGTGTAAATTGCACCTAGTCAGCCCAGCCAACAGAGACCAGACTCCTGCCTGTCACTTAGCCACACATCTTCACACTTTCAGCACTCTTGTGCCCCCAGCCATCCCCTCTACCACCTGACATAGCCACCCAGAGTCAAGGCTGATCTCATGTACACAGGAGTAGCCCTGGCATAAACTGGTCTGCCCCAGTTCAGATTGCAGCTGTCCCAGGTACACATGCAAATGCTGAGCCTGGAAGTAGTTTACTCTAACACAAACTGCTCCAGAGTTCACATCTTTCAATGAATTGGATGTGTAGATGCACACAGTAACTGCTCTCCTATTCTGCCACCAGCTGAAGTAGTTAAGAGATCTCTCACAGCTTCATCTTTGTTGATAATCTAAGGTTCAATTATTGATATTCATTGTTAAACCTCAACCCCATGTGAGGCCCAACGACTGGAATCCAATGAATCAACTGCTCATGGGATCTTGATACTCATTAGCCAGAGCACAGCAGGGGGCAAACACCAGCACACACTGCATTCAACTGCTTTATTAGAGTGGAGGCAACTTCGGATGGGTGCAGCCACCACACACACACTGCACAAAGCACTGCGAACACCATGCAGAATATCATTGCTTTTGTACATTTATACCTTTTCAGTTCACCCTCATTAGCATTAACCTTGCCCAGTTTCCTTCTGTTACACCCATCGTTCCACCCCTGCATTTACATGGAATTGCCTATGCATTAGGAAATTTTCCACTCTGCACCCACGAGGTCGTCACCCCTACTTCACCCCTTCACAGATCTCAAAAGCCTTCTTTTATATTGTTAGGTACCCATTGGTTTCCCTTTCCTGCTTGGTTTAAGCTCCTCTTCTTTACAATTAAACAAACAATTAAACAGACAATTAACCATTTCAAGCCCTAAGTAAACAGTCCCTAGTTAAATCTCTAACTTGAAACCAAGACCCTTCAGTGTTTAGATTCAGCTCAACTCAACAAGGGAAAAGACGGGGAGAAAGAGCAGATTGCAAAAAAAAAAAAGGCAGGAAAAGGCAACCATTAGCAAGCAATGCACTAGCTGCAAGAAATCAGCCAGAAAAAGGCAGGAAAATGCAAGAGACAGGGTGGGAAAATGCAAGGTTCACCATCCTAACATTCATGATTGGCAGAAAGTTGTTATAGAACATTTTCACCATTTACCTTTAAAAAAAGGGAAACCTTTAGTATATTATATAAAGAACTTGTATACAAAGAATATTATTTTCCCCAGTTAAACACTGAAATGCTATAAAAATGATAGATTTTTATAATTGCCTGTGAAATCTTCAGTCATGACTAGTTATATTATAGTCTTATTACACAATCACATGCTATTTTTCCTTAGGAATCCTGCTTCATTCAAAAGTAGGAGGAATGCAAAAGGAAGTTGGATAAGGGAGGTGGATTTAAGGTCAAAAGAGTCACACTATACCTGACATTTCCTATTTTTAAATGTTTGATTTTACAACTTAATAGTACTTTAGCACAGTTTTTTAAAAACAAAATATATAAAATTAATGATTTTTGGAATATATCAAAGTCATAAAATTCTATTCTCCTCAAATTTCCTAATGCAACTTATCTGATCAAGTTTTAAGTACTTCAAAAGCAAGACTCCTATCATTTCTTTTACATATTGGACAGTGGAATGTTGCAAAGAGATATAGATCACTATTACATTACAGAAAATTTTATGTTGATATGGCACTTCCATTCACAGGGCTAATTTTCCTTTCTTGTGAAGCATATTATGTGTAATCAATATTTAATTTAATAATGTTCAATACAATTTATCATATCTCTTTTTCCTTGTGATGTCTTTTTTTTTTTTGTAACACAGCTTTTCTCACAGTTTATGGCCACACAAAAACATTTAGCCTACCTTTAATGAGTCCTGATAATGAGCTTTCCATTTATTCAGAATGAGTTTCTTAATTTATGAAAATGTCCTGTTATTTTGCCTTTTTGATCATTTATGATCTGAGACCTTTCATTGAACCATAAAGGGAAATACTGTAACAGGTAAAGTTATGCTCTGCTGACTATCGTCTTCTACATAGAAACATGATAGAGCAGAAGAATTACTCCCCTTGATCTACAAGCGACACTCCTGTTAATACAGCCCAGTATGCTAATGGCTTTTACTGCAACAAGAGCATACTCTTGACTCATATTCATATTCAGTTTATGTATGGTCCACTGTAACTCCACTGTAACTTAGAGAAGCTAGATGCTAGATGCCTTCAAGTTGGCAAGGGACATTTATACACCTACATTTTTCTGCTCTGAAGTGCCAGTCTGCTGCATACGCGAGCTGAGGTGCACAGCACTTCATCACAAGCAAACGGTGAAATGCACATGACCACTGAGAAAATGGTGGCAGTGTGCTTTTGAATGAAAACACTTTCAATGTGTTTTATTTCAAAAGTGTGCCCCCACCATTTTCTCAGCACTGGCATGCATTTCACTGTTTATACAAATGCATACAGTACAATGCTATGCGCTTTTGAAAGCACCTGGTGCTATGGCACAAGCATGTGTACCAATGCCCATCATGCTCAATAAGTAGTCATCAATAGCTCAATGTCTAGTTGGGAGGTAGTAACAAGTGGGGGTTTCTTAAAAGTCTATCCTGGATGCAGTATTTGTCAACATTATTATAAGTGATTTGGATGATAGGACTGAGTGCTTAGCAAATTTGTAGTGTTTCAGACACTCTAGACCAATACAGCTACAACCTGGAAAACTGACACATGGAAGATAATAAATTTTAGCTGATTTTTTAAATGAAAACTTCATAACTTTACAAGAAGGAAGCAAAATTTACCACCTGAAACATGAGACCCTGCTCCTGCCTTTGTTCAAGCTAATTCGCATTCCAACAGAGCACAGAAATACCTCTCCACAAAAGAGATTCCTGCCCAGAAGAGCATTTCATTTTCCACTCTTCTGTGAAATATGTAACACCATAACCTGAAGGAAATATGATTCTACATCCTGCTTACCACCAGACAACTTCAAAGTAAAAGACTTTTCCAACTTTTTTCTGAGCCTAGAGAAAATTTGCACAAAAGGAACTGTTCCAAACATGAGGCTTTACCACACCTGCAGCTCTCTTGTGAAATACATATTTTCATTTGTACCTGGGAGAACTTTTACAGTCTTTGCAATCTCCTATGCCTGATGAAGGGTACCTGTGCCCAAAAGCTTGCAAACAAAGACTTTTTTTGAAAATATCTAGTTGGTCTAATAAAAGACATCACCTCTGCCACAAGTTTTGATTCTTTTTGCCTCTAGACCGGGGTGGCCAACCTGCGGCTCTGGAGCCATGTGAGGCTCTTCAGAAGTTAATATGTGCCTCCTTGAATATTTGCACAAGCACGCAGTGACCAGCTTCCTTGGTCATCATGTGCTTGTGCAAAGATTCAAGGAGAAGCATATTAACTTCTGAAGAGCCGCATGTGGTCCCGAAGCCACAGGTTGGCCATCACTGCTCTAGACCAATACAGCTACAATCTAGATAGCCTATGACATATATTATATCTAAAAATACAACAAAATAGGCAAAAATTATCCAAAGATATTGCTTCTTTCGTTCTGGAGTCATTATAGAAATGTACTTCTTTTTTTCAGAATCGTAATACAAAACCAAGGCTTCGTAATCATCTGGACAGTGCTTCATTGAAAGTGATTTCCACACCTGAACTAATAATTATCCAGGGCAGCCATACTGTTTCATTTCTTGAATTTCAGGGCTGGGTGTATGAGTGGTGAGAGCAGGTAGACAAAGAAATACTCCCTAGAAACTTTCTCATGAGCATCATTGAAGTGATACAAACACATCCTTGGTGCTCACTTTCAGTTTCTTAAAATTAATTTTATTGTCCCAAAGAAAGCCATTTCATTTATTAGATCAATTGCTAACACAGAGCTTGATCCACATTAGCAAAATATAGGCCATATACAATGGGGTGATATCTGGTGTTAATAAACAGTTTATCTAGGAAGCAGCTATCACCTTATGGTTGCCATTTTGTGCCACTGGGATTCAAAGGGGAAATCAGCCTGCAGATGTTCAGTTGTTCCTTTGAATCAGTCTCTCCTGATTGAATATGGTAGTTGCATTAGAATCAATACATTTTCTATCCAAAGCATTCTAGGCCTCGATGCTTCTAGGTATGCAATACCAGTGGGGTATAAATATTATTCATTAGTGTCAGCTCAGATTTTTGTTCAGTTTACTTCATATCTGGATAGCAATGCATAAAAATCTAAAATCTTAAGCAAGCTTTTAACTGATCTAAATGATTGGCAAGTGCCAGCTATTTGTATATAGGTGAAATTCATTGATAGCTGATACAGCCAGTACTTGATCCCAGAACTTAAGGGCTACTTTGAGGCTACAGCAGTTGCAACATAGAACAACTGGAGCACCCTTTCAGAGGGAAAATCATCTCCACATTTGTCCCAAATAGGCCAAATAAGCATGAGAGAAAAATGGAAACAGCCTGCAGAAACACAAGAGAAGAAACAATGAGTCCATGTGTACACATTCTGTTCAGCTCTACAGGCCACATAAGTACAGTTTCACACTTTACTCCTAACACAGTTTTGGACAAACATCTATTACAAACTGATTTTTACTTATATTTGTCTGAGTGAAGTACCAAGAATTAGTGATACAGGTCTTTAAACAAAACCTACAATACTATGATAAAACTGGGAGGAACTGAGAGGCAGTACTTTTACAGTTCTTTTTTTTTCTAAATAATACAGATCTACCTCTTCACTGCCTTGTACTTTGCATTTTTAAGGATAGAAAGTAATTGGCATAAAACACTATCCAGTCAGATTGCTGGCAGCTTACAGCTGCTTTGCACATTTGAAATTACTATCTATGCAAGGTATATGCAAGGTAGTGAACAATTAGACCTATATTATTTAGGAGAAAAGACTGTGAAGTGGTGCTTTTTGGTTGTACTTCCCTCTCTCCATTCCCTTACTCCTTCCCACCGTTAGATTTTTTCCCCAGTTACCTAAGTTTCTACCCCACCCATAGATTTCTTACCCCAGTTTTATCCCATGTTTGGAGTTTTTCCTGTAGGACAAATCCAGTCAGTCAAATGCAATGCAAAAATCACTTTATAGGTGAAATTTACCACTATATAGATAGGTCTCCTATATCACTCAGCTCAAGCTTCTATGACTAGTTATAATGTTTAATTATGTATTCACTAGCTATTACAAAACATCAAAAAAAGTATAATTTACCCATCTCTGTCCTGTACAAGCAAATTATTTAGTTGGTTAATATGACACTGCAGCTTCCATTAAATATAAATTGTGTCATTATTATGAATAATATTGGAGCATATTTATTAGCAAATGGGCCTACGTATGTGGACTATAAAACTGTTTAACTCCTTTGAATAACAGTTCCTATTCTACAAACTTATATTCACTGAGGTTACCATTTTGTAGTACCCCAGAGCTGGTCTTCTTCTGTAGTTCTGCTCCATAAGGGTGGAGCAAAAGCCATGCACTTTGGCTAAGACAAGCAGGTCTTTTGCATCTGCACAGCCACAGTCCTTCAGAATTAGATTCCTTTTGAGCACTCCCTAAGTTCAAGTTTGTCAAATCTCTCCCATGTTACAAAGTTTGCAAAATAGCTCTAGTACTCCAAAGTGTTTCTTTTTTTTTCCCCCTTGTTGCTTAATTTGCCAACAGCTGAATACATATTCCTCAAATAAAATGAAAGGAAGAAAAAAAAAAGTCAAAAAGAAAGTAAAAGCAATCCTGTAAAACAAAGGGGATTTTTTTTAAGCTAAGAAACGTGACTGAAATTAAATGGTTCATGAAAGGAAGCATTTTAATAGTTCATTCCTGTAGTATTGAAAGAAAGCCAATTTGCATTAAATTAATTACATTGTTCTATTCCAAAAAGCTTGGTTTGGAATTTGGCTCAATATCACCGAGGATTAATGTGCTAACCTTTAATTTTGGGGAGGAAAATTAAAAAGGGAAAACCTATTAGGGATTGGGAATTCAAGGTGATTTGTAGTCTGTGTAGTAGGGAAAAATAAAGGTGCATGTCAGTGCAAATACATCTTGCAATAATGCCATTTGTTTTACTTATGACAGGTAGGAGTAGAAAAATCTTTCTTTAGAGAGTCTCTGTACAGCAGTGTTAAGAAATATGACTCAGACTCAGAACTGACTTCCACCCTGGGCAGTCCCGTTCAAATGTGAATACTTTTATTTATTATAAGAGATTTCTTGCTTTCATGCAATCATGCTCCTCAAAACTTCTTAAATTACCTATATTTTATTCTCCTTTGCCAGAACTGAACTTCATACTTTACGCTGGGAATGGCCCTAACAGAGCCATGGCTGGTTGAAACAGAGGCTTCTCCCAAAGCTTTAGCATATGTAAAACGACCAGTCATGATAATAACCTACATTCCATGGATAGCAGATATTGCTTCCTTATGGAAGCAAAATGAAGAAAAGACTGTGGATAATGGCAAGGAGGAGAAAGGGATATGTTATGCTTGCTTATCCAATTCCTACCCAACAGAGCAGGACCAGCTCATAGGGGTTGCAGTCTATGGCAGCATCATGTACAGCACACTGCCTTATGAGGCCAGTCACATGGTGTTACTTCTTGAACTGAAGTATAAAGTTGGCATAACTCCCAAGTAAGATTTTGCCAGCAGGGGTGTGTGTGTGTGTGGCTGTGTGCATGCGCGTGCACGTGCATTGCAGCATTACTGTGGGAAAGCTACACTGAAGATGACTTTGCTCTGAAGGCACCAAGGTCAACTAAACAAAGAAATGAAAGCAACAGTCCTACAGGTAATATTGTGTGACTTCATCCACGTGACTTTTCCTAGGACATATTATTCTGTATTGAAATTATCTTGCAAATTGCACCTTCAAAATTCTGGGATATTCAAAATAGATCAAAACATTTAAAGGACTTGTATGGGCTTCTAATAGGCATATAAGAAATTATTGTGAAACACTTCCATTTCTTGAATAGATGAACTTGAACCAAGGTTGATTTTAATTACTTTCCCATTTTAACTTGAATATTTTATATATTTCTAAGGTATATAAAGTTTCTGTTTTAAAGATTATAGGATCCAATAAAATATTGTAGAAAGCACTTTAATATTTAATAAAGAAAAGATTTAATATTTTTAGCTATAATAAAACATAAGAACTATTTTCCTCGTTCTAATTGTATTTGCTGTTCATCTTTATTTTAATTATAAGGCATAATTATATTATCAACAAAGTTGTAGATTATAGTGTTATTTAGTGATCTGATGACTTGAGATATGTAATAAATTAAAAGTAAAATCAGATTAAATATGTTAGAGGCCTGTAAGTAGGTGGAATCAGTACATTTTTGAGGAAGTATGGTTAAATGCATGGGACAAAGTACCAGGTGACTAGAAGGCTAGGTTCTTCTTACTACTGTGGCATACATTCACGGTGGAGGGGGGGAAAGAGAGATTTGGGATTTAATTTTGTTTTGCTTTCTTCAAATTGGTTTTATGGTGGAGTCCTGTAACTTCAGGGACAATGCAGGACTTCAAAACAAGAAAATGCTCAACTAGAAAATTTATTAACTATGTAGAAGCACCTGCTCATGAAAACATTGGCCATAACTTTTCATAGATTTCATAGACATTAGGGCTGGAAGGGACCTCAGCAGATCATCGAGTTCAGCCCCCCCACCCAAGGGCAGGAAGTCAGCTGGGATTATAGGATCCCAGCAAGACAAGCATCCAATTTGCCCTTGAAGGTGTTCAATGTAGGTGCTTGAACCACCTCCGATGGCAGGCTGTTCCAGATCTTGGGGGCTCAGACAGTAAAGAAATTCTTCCTTAAAAGGAAGAATTAACAATGCTATAGCCTACTATCTTTCTACCACCCTAGCTAATTATCAGTTGTTACTTAATATGTAAACACAGCCTGAAACCTGAATTCCTATTATTTTATACAAGGTTGTAATACAAGCGTATACAAAAAGTTTGAATATGTCTAAAGCTTCCAGCTTCATATATGCATTTTTATACATAGGGGTGGGGGCAGGGGGGCCTATGTGCATGTGTGTGTTTATATGTATATAGTAGCAAACTGCCCATCAAGAATGATTCCCTGCTGCTCTGGATCTGGCCCCAATCAACTCCCCACCCTCCCTGCCACTCAAGGTCTGACCGCACTCCACCCCGCACCCCAGCCACTCCAGGTCCATCCCTGCTCCACCCCCCTCGCCACTCTGGGTCTGGCCCCGCTCCATGCCCCCACTCCATATCCTCCTGGCCTGTGTCTGCCTCCCTCCCTCCCTGCCCACTGCCTCCCCCTGTCTGCTGGCTGTTTTGGGGGGCAGCAGGACTGGGCAGCAAGGGGGTACTGCCACTGTGATTCCCCCCTTTGCCCTCAGGCAGGGAGGCGGGGGTGGGGAGCCCTGCTGCTTGGATGGCTGGGGCATGTTCACCACCTCCACAAACTTCCCTGGCAACTTGAGCCTGCGCAGTGTGGGCCATGCAGCCAACCACTGCCCGTCCTCTCAGTGGCACACGCTTCAAAGAGAAGCTTATAGTGAGAGTATTATAAGAAAAGATAATGCAAATGCTGAGTTTGGATGCGTACACTAGTTACCCAAAAGCATTACGGACAGACAGACAGACATACAGACTAAGCCTTTTATTATATTAGAATGCATATACAGACAGAAACAGATTAATTTTCATTTTACAGGTTAATAATTAAATGTTCACAAACATATTTGATTTATTAAAACACAAATATGTATATTAATATAAGGCAATATAACATTAAACACTTCATTAATGCAATTGGAGATGAGTATAGAATGAAACATTCATAAATACAACTCTATTCAGAAGAATATATAAAAATGAACTGCTAACAAGGATAAATGAGGTAAGTTAGTCTACGTCATTATGAATTAAACTACAGAGCTTTTCCTGAGATGTATATGTATCATGCACATTAGTAATAGTACACCAACACACCAGGATGCTCAGCCCCTTTCTTTCTCAGCATATGCAACCCTAGTGGATAGACATGGATATCCTCTAGAGATTTATCTACCATGTAATTAATAATGATATAATTAATTAATGTATCCATGAGGGGAGGTATGGGTCATATTCAGAAAGAGGATTGAAGACTGCCTATTATTTCAGTATCTTGACTTATGATCTCTTTTTTAGGATCTGTTCTAAAACTTATTGAAGTCAGTTGAAAGATCTCTTTGACTTTTAATGTGTTCTGATCAGGTAACTAGTGTATGCATCCAAACACAGCATTTGCATTATCTTTTCTTACAATACTCTCACTATAAGCTTCTCTTTGAAGGTCTTGTTCCAGACCTTCGATTTTTAAATACAAATTTCCTCATTTATTGTCTAAAGTTAATTCCTCACTCCATTTCTCTTGAGATCAATTAAATTACTTAGATATAAAACTTCTATTCCACCCCTCAAAAAAAGGATGGTTGACAAGCTGGAAAAGATTCAGAAAGGAGCTGAAGAATGAATCAAGATCTGGAAAACCTGCCTTACTTTAAGATAATAAAGAAATGTAAGTACTTCGCTGAAAAAATATAAAGCCTTAAGGCAACTTGCTCATAGTCTATAAGTACTTGCTGAAAGAAAAAGATTTTTAATAGTAGTGGCTTCATTGATTTAGCATAGACATTACAACATCTAACAGATGAACACTGAAATTAAGGAATTCAGGTAAAATTTTTAAGAAAGGGAAAGTAATTAACCAATGGAGCAACTTAGCAACAAAATAGATTCTCTAACACATGCAGTCATTACATCAGGTCTTTAAATCTGAATGATATACTGTATCCCAACCAAAAGCTGATGAAGCACCAAGTGAATAGTCATGATTTGTGCATGGGAGAGCCCAAACTAGATGTCCATAATGGTCTTTACTGACCCTAAAATCTCTATTTTTTAATCATATGTGGTATAACTTATTCATTGGAAACTATGTCTATAATTTGGGTTAATTCTTCCCACAAAAACAACAGGAACATAAAAGAGAAAGGACTACTTGAGTCATTAAATCCAGACCCCTGTGACTGCATGCAGTCATGAAACACGTTTGTCCAAAAGAGTCTATAAGAACACTTAATCAATACTATCCCACATAAAAAAGCCACAGAAGAAAGCACTCCCTGAGATCTTGTAACAAACTGCAGAGCTTTAGCATGAAAAATCCTCAACAATTACTGTGTGGCATGTGAAGAAAGCAAGAGATATAAGATTTCTACACAAATCCATTGGCCGCTGTAATCGCAAGAAATATATTAAGTAAAATATTCCAAGATGACTCTAAGGTAGGAAGCTGGGCTCCATGCTACAGTGGAATCCTGTCCAGCAATCCTTACCCATCTGAGTAAATAAACACTTTAGTTTAACCTTCACTAGTTTTACATTCCAATGATATCTGTAACATCAAGGAAGTGCTGACTCTCAGAATTGCAAATGAGGTCAGAATTAGGTCCTAAATCTTTGGACAGGAGAATTTATCCTGACTGTAATTCTAAATCACAGACACTGAGTAATTTTTTTTATTGGATGTTAATGCAAGTCACCTCTGATTGCTAGCATCATTACATCTATGACTGCTTTGAAATGTGACAGGGAACCTATTGGGCAATCTCTTAATCAAAGGGGCTAAAGAGTCTGTTTTGAATGAGTCACTGAGTTTGGCAGTTTGATGAAAACCCAACAACTCTCAACCACAGTGCCACAGCATCTTGGGGTGCCTTGAGACCCTTTCAAGGGTGCTACAGGGTACCATAAATTCTTAGCTATGTTAAGTATACAAACATGAGTCACAAGATAAACCTAGAGGCTGGATCCAAACATGTAGGCATGTGTAGTTTGTGGCCCTGCAAACCTCTTTGCTGGGCCACAAACTGTATGAATTGCACATTAATCAGTGCACAGTGCTGCTAATTTGCAGCTCTGGGCTAAAATTTGCTACCAGGATTTCCCACTAGCAAAAAACCCCCAAAACCACAACCTGCAACAAACTGGGGGAAAAAAACAAACAGCACAAACCACACCATACTGATAGGACAGATGCAGAGGACTGGCAGAACAGATGCACACACCAGGACAGATGCAGAGACAAGGGAGCAGGCATCCCCAGGCTGCCTGCTTTCCCATCTCCATGCACTGTGGAGTCCCTGTGCTGAGCTACCCTACTCCCCAGCCAGCCTCTCCCTGGCTTTCTGGGGCACAGTGTGCCTTAAGACAGGAGAAGAGGCAGCCCTGGGCTAGCTGCTCCTCATCTCTCCATGGCTCAGCGTGGGGGCTCCACTGTGGAGTCCCTGCACTGAGGCACATGGAGCCCCAGCCAGCTGTGGAGTGCAAGAATACACACACACACACACATATATACACATGCATGTATACACACCCCCACCATGTCTTGAGATGTGGCAGTCATTAAAGGCTTGATCTCAAAACTTGGCTGGGACATGCTACTTTGGCACTGCATGCGCTAGCTCCCATATTGGTAGCTGGATAGCTGTGTAAGTGTGAAACTGCATGTGGGCCTATAAACTGCTGAGAGTAACCACCATATCTTCTTTTTACGTACAGCCACTTATGTGGCTTCACTGATTCCAGTCTGAATCAGCATATGCAAAGCTAGTGTGTTTGATCCCAGCATGGCACTATCTTAGACCATATAGACATACTTCAACATTTTTAAATCAAAAAAGAGGCCCTTTCTCTGAATTTGGGGATTCCCTGTGCCTTTTTCTGATTGGTTTAGAAAGTAAATGAAATGGCAAGCCTTCCCAATAAACTGGAACACAGAAATAGCACTGAGATTGGGTAAAATCATGACCATACAAGTATGGTCCTTTAATTATTTTCAGAATTTGCTTTCTTTTCAGGAGATTGGCTGAGGCCATAGTGGATCTCTTTCACCACACACTGAGGCAATTGGGCATACTTGAAAACTCAGTGTATGTGAATTGAGAAAAGGATTATCGTTCAGAGTAGTAGTTTGTTGGCTGCTTATTAATTAAGAGTAACTGAATTAATTCACATTTCTACACAAATGTTTTGTCCACAGATTTTTAGACATGCTAGAAGTAAGAATCTGCCTACCTTACAGTTTCTTTCTCCGAGTTATGCCATTGATCCCATCCTTATATTATCTGCCATTTCCTTTTTGTGGTTGATTTCAATGGGGGTACTCACAGCATAAAGCACTATTCAACATGAGAGAGAGAGAGAAGAGATGGGCCATTATGTACAAGGTAAGCTTAATGTTAACCTATTGCCTTTAGTAGTTTCCTGGTTTCCTGCATAATATTCCATAGTTTCTGCTCCTTTTATATTGAAAATTGAGCAAAAATTGTTTTAACGTATTCCAGCCATCTTGGAGTCCTCACCAATTCACTTTTGTCATTTTGTAGTGGTCTTAATTGTCCTCATTTATTTCTCTCTGTATTTCTAGGACCCTTTCATATTTCTTTTGAATTTCCTATGTAGTATTATTGCATTTTGCTTTTGCTTTCTTTCTTTGCCTCCATAATGTCAATTCATGTATTCTTTGACAGATAGATTCCACCTATTCCTTTCAAACTATTCATGATTTTTTTCCAGGTTTCAATGAATAATGTTTGCTTCTTTGCTTCTTCCTAACAGAAAAAAAAATCTATAACTTTAGTTCTACTTTTTTTCAACTTATCCTCCTCTTCCTTCCCCACAGTCAGTGGTACCTTTTGATCAACTTTCATCAGTCTTTACCTTCTCTTCTTTACAACCTTATTTTAATTGAATACTCTGTTTTATTAACCTGTGACTTCATAGTTTTTGTAGAAAAACACGTGTCTAGCAATCACAGGGTCTAAGATTTCTCATGGAAATTGCTTCTATACTTTAGAATAAGAAAAGAAGAGAGACATTGATACAGACATAGATACAGGCATTTCAAATCTCACATTTCCTTTTTCTACAATAATTTAGCTTTACTCAAGTGAAATACATATAGAAGCAAATGCAACATCATAAAGTAAATACAATAAATATAAAATTGCAGCACATTTACTGTTCTGTACATTTACTATGATTGTCTTATTTGTAAGTAGCAGCTCCCCTGATTGCATTAACTTCTTGACATATTCTGCACTACTATAGTATCTTTCATCTGAGCATTTCCAAAGTTTTGCAAACTTTCATGTACAATAGAAATAGATTTGAAGTATTATTGCTATTTTAGAAATTAATTATCTGAGGTAGTGGATTATAAAATGACTTATGCAATGATTTACCAAATGTCAAGTACACGGCAGACCAAGGAACAGTACTAAAGTGTAACAGGGAGCCAGAGGCTCCTATTACTTTAAGGGATGTTGCAGCAGTCTAAGGTTTCTGGTGGGGACAGGCATGGCATGCCTGTAGGGGTAGAAGGAGGCCATGAATAGAGTTATTCTTATTCAGTTAAGGCTTGAAGGGTAGGACCTTGGTCAGCTGGATACAAAGGGACTGGCTGGCCAAAATAGACTAGTGCTTGTTCTAGTACTCTAGGGCAGCCTCCTTTTTTACAAAATATTATTATTATTATTAAATAGTCCTGCTATATAAGGATACATGAGTCTACCCTTTATGCCCCCTCATTTTAAATTAATATTTCTGTTCTGTCCTTTGTAAAACTTCCAGGATGTTTTTAAAGACATTCTTGGGACCCAGTATTCATATTGTTTAATACTCACTTCTGATCCCTCTCCTCCCATCACTCATCATCTATGCACATATTCCCTCTTTCCCTCTTGTCAACTAACTCTCAGTACATAAAAAATAAAATGTTATTTAAATGTAGTCTAAAAAATTCCAATCTGAGTGCCTACAGTTGGAAACAGTAAATGGATACTTACACTTGGAAAATAAAAATCTTTTTTTTAAATGCTTAAATGTGAATTCAAGGGCCAAATCAGAGATGCCCACATCTGAAAATGCTGACCTTAATACAAGAAAAAATATTGTAAGAAGAAAAGAAAACAGTATTATTCCTCACTTCAAAAGAAGAAACAATAGATATCTAAAACTACCGGTAGGTGAACACAGTGTAGTGATATTTGGGTCAATGCATCACAACGCAATTTGTTCAACATTGTTTGTTTGTTTTGAAACCACCTCCTCCTCCTGCATGCTCTGTAGCATTTTAATTCCATTAGATATAATTCACTCTGAGGTCTGTGTTTTTTATGTTATATGTAGAGATGCTATTTTGTTCTTTATGGTTCTGTAATACTGCGGCACACAAGGCATATATGTGAATGCATGGCACACATAGCCCTGAACATGAGTATCAAATCAGATTGTTTGCAAGAAACGTGAATTTCAGTACTGAGCATGATCAACTTCTTTACCAAGAAAATCTTTGTAGGTTTTGTGAAGGCTTGGTATCACACACTGGAATGCATGCAAAACTTATCATCTATCTATGCAGGTTTATGCCATATTTGATTATCAGCTCAGTTGAATCTTAACTTTCTGCCTAAAATAAATGTGGGACAAGCTTTATTTATGTTTTTAATGGGAAGACTATGCTTTCTGAAAGCTAGTATAATAAATGGAAGTAGTGGAGATGTTCTATGTATATAGGTATGGTGCCAAAGACAAATATGTTAAAAGAAAATGAAACAGGAATCTTATGAAGAGGGAGATCAGGCAAGTCAAAAGCTTCTTGGTTCAGTGAAACCTTCTGGCAACATCATTTAACACATTTTAAAAACATTATAGAAAAATGTTTTAGTATACATTATAAAAGCTGCTGGGTAGTAATATATTAGATCATATTTGATTGATTTCTGTTAAGATTAGGAGCATATCGGGTTGCATAAGAGAAACTAGAATAAGTGCTAGAATAATTCATATAGGCTGTATATTGTGAGTAGTTTTATTCATTGTAAAAATAAATCTATTCCTCTGTCTGAAACTATCAATTAAAATAGTGGCCATTATTCATGAAAATGAATATATAGTGTGTTATTCACGACAGGAGAATGTATCATGTATAAGTGGTCAATAAATCATTTTAGAGGAAAAAGTGATACGGGAAACGATGGCACTTAAAGTTTCAATTTTCATTAGAATTATAACTCCAGCAAGCTGTTCAGTACAGATTCTGTCTCTACTGCAAAAGCCAGTGCAAAATCATCTTTAAAAAAATCTTTTTTTTCTTCAAGTTTCACACATGTATAAAACTTATGTTTTCCCTTTACAAAGCTGATCTTCATGATTTGCAGCAGACTGAGAAAATGGGAGAATGCAGGGGTCTTTTCAATGGCCTCTAGCTGAAAGGTAGGATAGATTTGCACCTTACAGACTAACCAAAGTGTGTATATATGCACATATATGTGTATATAGCACAAGCTTTTTCGATGAAGTGAGCTATGGCTCATGGAAACATGATACAATCATACACACACACTTTGGTATGTTTCTAATCTTAACAGAAATCAATCAAATTCCTGGAGTTGCAGAGTTTGATACAATATTAGGTAATTCAGAAATGCCTAAGCTATCATAGGCACACTTCTGATGAAGTAAGCTGTTACCTATGAAAGCTTTAGCATTTCTGATTGAGTTAATCTCTCTAAGGTGCTACCTTGCCCTGCCTTCTATCTGCTTAAAGAAAGGTGCTGTAACCATTTTCAGAATCTCTGCTGACCTTTGCTCTTGTAAGTTGATGATTTCTATAGCTGCACTTTCCTTTGCAAGGGTAAAACCTCTGGTGGACACTCAGCTTTGTTCCCTCATTATTAACAATCAAAGGCAAATCACAAGTGCATTGAACTCAGATATAGTTTATTCTAAAAAGGCAGAAAAAAAAGTATATGAAGCAAGAAAACAAGCAAAGTTAAAACAAGGAAGACAATGCAAGGTGTACTATTCTTTGGCTGTTTTCATCCCCCATTATCTGTTCTTTTTAACCAAAAGTTAATTTGCCACCGAGAAGCTAACTCCACTTCCATTTCAGTCATGATTACGGGTAGCCTATAGTGCTTTACACAAACTGATCTGACCTCAAAAGCCTTTAGGACTAATTATTTAACTATCATCAGGGATCATAAATCTAGATTGACTTGCCATTTGAGAATTACTTCAGAGTTTTAAGGTGACTCAAGTCTATCTTCTCCACAGTCCTAAAGTATAGAAGGCATCATATATTAGTAAATATATATAATACATATATACATAATATACTACATATGCTAGATACTAATAACTGTGTGCTAATAACTGAAAGGGCTTAGAAAATTAAACTGTTTCTTTCTTAAGAAAATTATTTGTAGGAATGCGGCAAGCAAAACTGGCCTCCGGGGGTCTCCTCCAAATTCTTCCTTTTTATGCTACTTCCTTCAAGTGCCATGTCAGTGTAGACAGGACATGGCTGGAGGAAGAGCAGATGAGAACAGTGTGTCCAAAATAATGCTATGCTTCATTTGTCCTAAGTTACCAAAACAGACACATTGGGCACGTCTACATGAGATGTTTACTGTGCAGTTGACCAATTAACTGCACAGCAGAGGTCTACACGTGCACCCCTATTAGGGCGCATAAAACTATTAAACTGCACAGCAGGATAGTCTTGTAAAATACAATACTACCCTGCTGCAGAGTTTTTTCATGCACAGCAGCACATGTGTAGATGCAGTCCTGGCTGGCTGGAGAAGAGGGTGCCTCAGCACAGGCCTAGCCAGCAGACAGCACCCACACTGAGGCACCCTGCACCCCAGCCAGCCTCTCCGCAGCATGTGGGATCAGGGAGCAGCCAGCCCAGGGCTGCTCCCCCATCTCTGTGTGTGTCAGTATAGGGGGCTCCTGCTGGCTAGCCCCATGTTGAGACACCCTGTGTGCCAAACAGCCCCCCTGTAGCACATGGAGCTGGATTGGAGCAGGCATGGGCTAGCAGGCTCCCCTACCAGCCCAGTCTGTTCCAACTGGGTTCCACGTGGTGCACGCAAATAAATTCCAGAGAATTTGCTCTGGAGTTTTTTGGTCTTGGGCACACATTCAAATGGCATGCCCGAAAGAAGAAAATGCATATTGAATATTATCAGGTGTTTGCACGGTAGCCTGGCAATACAGTATGACAAAACCCTCCACTGCAGTTTACTTACCTTGAAAGCTCAAGGCTTTTATTTACAATGTACTCATGGTACACTGTCATAAAGCTGTCCTGCACTGACCTTCTGGCTCAGTGAAAATAGTCTGCTGGATTAGAAATTAGGCTACCTTTTACAGTAGTACAAGTCTGATCTCTCCACTATTTGTTCAGCTGCTATAAGCATAGCCAAAACTCTAGGTGAATTTGATTTGTGCAGTCTGTAATATACTTAACATCAACCTATACCAACTATGTCACTTTTTTTAGAATTCTTTAAGAGTTTCTAAAATACCAGGAACAATTGCCCCTCTCATGAGGAACAACACAGAAGTTAAGTAAAGAGAAGAAAAATTTGCCTGAAGAATTACTTCCCAGTCACTTTGTCAGAGAAGCTTTGGCCCAAAAGATACTTGGCGACCAAAGGAAGTAGATGACTACAAAATAATATTAGTCCCAATGGCTCTACTTTACCCAATAGCTACCCACTTCCCTCTTAACACCAATCCTGACCCCTTTTAAAGTACACGTTACATGTTCATAGGATGGGCTGCTAATACTGTGAAAGCAGCTTAACCTCTATTCTATGTGGTAGCGAGAAAGCTACCTTCCATCTTTATATAGTACTGCTCTCTTGCTTGCACTTCAGTTTGTCCTAGCTTGTTTGTAAAGAGCCTCTGAATAATAAAAAGAAGGAGAGTAGAATTGCCACAATGGGCTTAAAATTTCTGACTACATTAATTTTAAATTTGCCAAACAAATACACTATCTCACACGCACACTGTTTTTGATAACCATGGTTGCAACCTTATTTACACATCCTAAGTTATATTTATTATATTTTAGTCCTCCTTCTCTTTAAATTTATTGTACGATATTACTTATAGAGTGTCCCATGTCATAGTCATCTTATATTATCATTCCAGGAAGGTACTGTGTCTTCATTTTGTACACAGTTGCTATGCTCAGCTATTCCATAAGAACAGAGTGATAAGGTGTTAAAGCAAAAGAGGGTTACTGAATTCTCTGGTCCAGGTAAAGTTATAAAAGTAAAGGAGAAGCTACTGTAGGGGCAGCTCTCATGAAGTGAGGGTATGTGCTATTGAGGCCTGCCTGCTGAGGCTTGAAAGGCCTTGGGTGGTTATTACACAGCAGTTTGAGTTGATTTGTTCTGGTTTTGAGTTTATAGTTTTGGAAATAAAGCAAGCTCCAAAGAAAGGGATGCAAAGAGAAGATGTATAGTTAGGACTTTATTTTTCCTTCCCCACCTGGTGAGTCTGCACAGTGACTTACAATTTGTAATAAAGTCCAGACAGTCCCTTACAAATCACGGGCTAGGTGAATCTTTTACGATCAGCAGAGCTGAATACAAAAAAAAAAAAAGCTGTCTATGAATACCTGCTAAAATTTAAACCTGAATTCAATCCAGTCATGCCTGGGACCATTTTATATTCTCTTTGTGTGAACATTCAAGCAAGCAATCATTACTTGACAGAAAGCTAGTAGAAACTAGCATTTTAAAAAACTCACAAGCATTTATCTCAGAGGTGGTATAATTTATACGGGACAAGAAACTAATTGACATGGCAGGCGGGCTTGATTCCAAAACTCCCTCATCTGAGTCTTGCCACAGGGTCAGTTAAAACATATGAAGCAAGGACTGTCCTTCACATTAAGGAATGCATGCACATATGCACTTTATGCAGAAGCAAGGAGACAAAACTTAAATGCACATGCTGCACTTAGTCAATAAATCTGACATCAGTTAGATAAAATAACACTTTGCAAGTCACATTTCAAATTGGGTTTGAGTCTTTCTGTAGATTCTTTCTAATAGAAAGATGACCTGAAACTGATCTTGAATTCCTGAAACACCATGGCCACATTCAGATGTGCAGGATTGAATGCTTGCAGTGACACAGATAGTAGCAGCACAAATTTGTGCTACTACTTTGTGCTGCAGCATGTGCCCCTGCACATGCAGTTTAGAGGGACAAAATGTCCCACTTAAAGCAAATTGCCCTTTCCCTGCTCCTCCCAGCATGCTGGAGCAGCCAGGGCACAAATGAAATGGTAGAGACACTGGCCAACAGCTGGCATATCTCCCTGGAAGACCAAGCCTCTGTTCTGGCACATGCTATTTTATCATGCTTTTTTTCTCTGCATTTTTTGGGGGGGTTAGATGGCATGGAACATGAAATCAAAAGATGCTTCTGGAAAAAGCAGCTGAGAGACAGAGGTGTCAACATCTGCCATGTCTTCATCAGTGTTTTTCTGGGAACCTAGTTAATTAGTTAAGTTAACCTAGTTAGTTTACAGGTAAAATTCATCAATAGATAAATTGCCCAGTCACAAAATTTAAAAAATATGTACCTAAGTGAACAAATCCACATATTTAGATGTAACTCCATTCAGCACTGGAAGGACAACATGACTTGGACAATAAGAGCCCATTTTAAAAAATGCCTTGTATTTAAAAATCTCACTGTAAGTCATTGGCACTTCGTCTACAAAGGCTCAGATTCTCTAAGGCATTTAAGTGTGGAAACACCCAACTCCTAGGTATCTTTCTGCCTACTGGAACCCTTGGCTTCTGATATAATACTGGGAACAATTAAATACTTGATAATGGGACCTTTAGAAATCAGAAAACTGACTGGGGAGCTGCCTAGTTGTCTAGCAGGAAATGTCAAGGAAAAGAGGTGAGGTCTGAGTAGATTGATAGATACCCTACTCTGTGCTACAGGGAGGTGGAGGCTCCAAAAATCTTCTCCTGGATTCACAGCTATAAGCCCACTCTTAAAAATGAAAAAACTGGTGTGGTTTAGGTTTTCTCAAGAAAAAAAAGACAGAGACCATTACACACAGTGATTAGGACACTCACACAGGAGGTAGGACAACTGTTTTCAAATCTCCTCTACCTGATTTTGAGCAGAAACTTGAATCTAGTATTTAAGTTCAGGGCAGAAGCCCAAGCCAATTAGTTCTAGAGTACCCTCTCCCTCTTTGACTCATTAATAGAATGTCACAGTAAGTCCCAACAGTGCAACTATACTAGTGGTCATACTACTGTTAGCACTAATCTAGATGAGACTTACATATTTATTGTCATTTTTCATGAAAAATACTGACACTAGGAGCTTAAGACTTATAGACCTGTGAGACTGTTGGTGGGTTCTTGCAACATTGGTACTATCTTCTCCACTGAACTGCCAGATCCATCATTTCTTCTGCAGAAAGCACGCACCAAGTTTGAATGGTCAGAACTGGAGGAGACATTGTTACCTTCCAAACTACTTTCTACTCTTCTCTGAATCTTTAAAAAGCACATCAACTCCAGGGTAATCAGAATAATTTATGAGACAACGGTTCCTTCTCTTACGCTTCCTCCCCAAACTGTTGGTACAAGGAAACGGGATTAGACAGGGTACCTTAAATTTCACCTTCTCCCAGCATGAAAGAGCTTCATCTGCCGCTTCTGTTAACACAAAAGCAGCAGCAGACTATAGCTTTTATTCAAGTAATGTACTATGGGTTTGAATCAGTGAGGTGCTGAGTACTTCAGCTTCTACCAGAGTCAGTGGGAAGTGAAGACACTAAGGACCTGATAAGATGAACCTGTAAGGTCAAGTGCTCATTTGCACTAATAACATTTTTTTACCTTTTACCATAACAAACCCGGGCAGTCACAGAAGAGATTTTACAACCGGAGATTTTTTTTTATTGCAGATGAATTACTGCAATTACACCCCACTAAAGCTATGACAAAATACTGTGAAATTAAAGGCTATAAGCAGTTAAGATTTTTTTTTCAGTGGCTGAGAATGATTTGCACTTGTAACCATGCTCCCTAGACTCAGCCAAAGCCTGATACATCCTATGTGGTCACTATTCATGACTAGCAAAAGAAGAGTAAACAGTTTAGATACCCAATCAACCCTTCTTTTAACCAAGTAAATTGCTATGCTGAGAACTTCATTTCTCTTTAACAAGGATGACCTGACAAATGTGGTTGTCAAGATTCAAGACAAATTGCCAAGCAAGCTGCATCCATGTACTGTATAAGCCAGGTGCTTTTATTTTAATTAGTAAAACAGGAGTAGCTTGAAAACTTTAATACTAGTTAAAAGAAATTCTCTAAGAAGAGAGAAAATAGTAACAGAAAATGCATTCTCCCTATTTAATAACTTTTTACGTGAAGAAACGCAGCCGTAAGACTGCCTGGGGATTTGAGAGCCTATTTGTTGGGAAAAGAAATTGATAAAGATAGAAATGTGGTGGGGCTTTTCTCCAAATTCCCTCACTGATAAATGAATACTAATGCTTAAAACCTTCTAATGAAGACTGGCTTACCATAGAATAAAGTCGTCAATGATGAGCAGAAAATGGAGCATTTGTAAATACAATGTAACACAGAATGATAAAGCACATCCAATTTATGCAAAGATGTGCTTGCAGCAGTACGATAAATAATATCCGCATAATCAATTACTGGAAGAAAGACGGATTGAATAAATTGTTTTCTGGCAATTTATGGAAAACAAGCCTAGCACAAAAAGGACAATTTGACTTTAGTCTTTTAACAAGATCGTCTGACTAGCATTAAAACCAAACTTATTAATGATTCAAAGAAGACAATATTTATAACTGTCTATTTCCATTAGTACCAGAAAATTTTAAGTTGGGTGAGGACAGAACTTCTTATTCTCAATTTGAAAAACTGAGAATAGAATGCAATAAAGGAATATCACAAACTATTGGCTACCTTCTCCGGGTAGCATTGCTATCTGGGCTTTAAAAAGCCTTAGGAAATAGATATTATCTCTGTCCAGAGAGAAGCAGTTAGTCATATTAGTCTGAAGTCAGGTGGAAAGCAGAGTAGAGATGCAATTTATAGAGTAACTAATTCAGAGTTGCATAAGCTTTTGTGAGCCCAGGATCACTTAATCAAATGCTGTGAAAGGACATGCACAGGAAAGAGAGAATGATTTGAATACAAAAGACAGGGAAGGGAAGGCAAGGGAAGGTAAAGAGAGGAGAGGAAGGAGGGGGTCATATGCTAGGAGAGACAAACAAGTAATAAACCCATAGGGAAAAGAGGTTACAAAAACTAATCCAAGTAATGGTGTAAGAATCAGTAGTTCTTAATTAGACCATATTTAGCATAAACCACTCTGTAGATTATTGTTTGTTCTGCAGTTTTGTATTTAAATTGGCTTTTAAAGTTCCATTGTTTAAAAACAGCTACTCTGAGGTCAGTGATGAAAGGACCAGGAAAGTTAAAGCATTCTGCCACAGGCTCTTATGTGTTTCTGGTCTTGATGTCTGATCAGTCTTACTGCATTCTTTCACATAGGGATTGCCCTGCCTGCCCGATGTAGACAGCAGAAGGACATTGCAAGTAAGTGATAGTATATATGATACAGGTGAATGAACCTCGGATGCTATAATCTGTGTCATTTGATTCACTGATGTTGTGGTCTGGTATTGACAAGGGGGCACACCTGACATCTGGGTCCATTGTAAGGCCTGGCGCCTTGGTGAGAATAGGACCTAGGTAGCCTGTTCTTTGAGAGACACTGTCTGATGTTGGGAGACTAACTATAAACCAGGATGGATTGGTTCCCCATGGTTACCTTGAGATATTCATAATCTTCCAGATGGTGGTGGTCACCAATGATGCATCCAAGGTGTTCAATTGAGGGGCTGTACGTGACAACAGGAGGGATTCTGTTGACCTTGTTTTAGGTTAGGGTTGGTATTCTAGCAGGTCAGAGCAAAGTCCACGTCTGGCTTTGTTGATCTCGCGTGGCTACAGTTTGGGGACTGTACTGCAACTGTAAGAATCCCTACTCCAGATCCTTAAGGTGTGCATCCTGGTTAGTGGGATCAGACCAGGGATAAGAAACATTATCACGTAGCTAACCAACAAAAGAAACATAGTAGAAAGGGCAGATGGAAAAAAAAAAGCATTCAAAAGGGTCCTTATTGCTAGGGCTGTGTGAAGCTTTGGCCCCTGATTCGATTCAGCAGAGATTTGGCCCGATTCAGTGGCTGAATCTCCTAATCAAAATAAAATCAGGAGACCCTTTAATGTCTCTGAACCCTCCAAATCGATTCGGAGAGATTCGATGATTTGGACATAGACACAGCTTTAAATGTTTTTTCTACATACCTCAAGGTATCAGGTGGCTCATGAATGCTGCAATGGTAGGGTGGATGGAGCATCCCACAGCAGCTCAGAGGGCTCCCTGGCGTACTTGGCAGCAGACCTGGAAGTGGACCAGAAGCACTTCCAGTCCAGTTCTGGTTCCACTGGGGAGCACGTGAGGCCCCCCCATGCACCCCTACCTCAGCAATTGGGTCGGGGAAGGCACCCAGGGTCCCCCCCATGGCTGACTGATGAGCTGGGGGAGCACAGGGGAGCCCTCCAGCATGCTCCCCGGCAGACCCAGAAGTGGACTAGAAGTTCTTCTGATCCACTTCCAGATTCACCACCGAGCACATGGGTGGCCCCCCACACTACTGTGGGATGCTCCATCCACCCCAGCATTGCAATTCACAAGCTGTGCATGGTACCTCAAGTTATGTAGAAAAAATATTTAAATCTGTGTCTATGGCCGAATTGCTCTCACACACACACGCACCAGAAAGGGACAGGGAATTGTAAAATAATCAACATAGCTGGGTGTTACTAACAACAGGCAGCTGCAAACATTTATATATCAAGTAGAAAGGTATCAGAGACAGATGATGGCTACTCAAATTTGTCAGTTAAGTCAGCATCAGCAATAGTTCTGCATATCTTATACACGGAAGTGAAGACTCAAATGGGAAACACTAAATAGAATACTTTTTTCCTTTATCTTTTTCATAACATGCTTGATTTCTTTATTCAACTTTTAACTATTTTGCTCTTTTTGCTATTTCTAATCACCCTGTGCTTATATTCAGGGGCTTCCTCTACAGCCACATTTTGAACAATCAAGAAAACACACCATAAAAGTCCTCCCAGCATTTAAGACCCCATGCAATACAGCACCAGATTATAATCTTAAATTGTTAGGAGAATGAATTAAATTTTACCATTTGCCATTCTTGTTGCAATTACTGTCAGGAGAATATAGAATCAGAATTTTAAAGCCTCATATATTTTGCAAAACACAGTTGTAAATTATACTGTTCTGACCTTTTCAGTATTGCTATTTGATTTGATAGCTATTATTCTCTTCCTCTGCCCCACCTCCCCACCCTCTCCACCATTCCTCATTTATAGAATCAGCCTCCTAATAAGTAAAATCAAGGAAATAGCTAGACAATAAGCTTACTAAATGTTTAATATTTTATAACCATCAATATACTATGTGGACCATTAAAATTTAGAGGACCTCAAACATTTTCTTCATGAAAAAATGTGTGTCAAGGATGCTTGGCTATTTACTTGCTCTACTGTTAAATAAACTACCAAATTCTTCCTTCATGTCAATACTTCAGCACTGGAACCTGTATCTCTGGAATACTCCTCCAAGCAAATTCATTTCTTGGAAATTGCTGAAAAAGTTTGTAAGGCCAGATATCACCACCATATTGTATTGGAAACCAAGTGTCCAATACAGTTACCTCCATGCAAGTAGAAAGTAGATCTCATCTGAAGCACACAATGATATCCATTGCCTGCAGCTAACCTGTACATTGCAACTGGATCTGCTCTGATACCACTAGTCAGGATGCACATGTTAAGCATCTGGATAGGGGTACCTACAGTTACAATACAGTCCTAAACTGTATCCACTTAAATCAACAGAGCCACACTAAGACCACGCTCTGACCTGCTACAATATATAAACACAGAGACAAGGCCAACAGAATCCCTTTGGTTGTCGCCTAGAGCTCCCAGCTTGAACACTTCAGACACATTATTAATGACCTCGAACACCTCCTGAAACGTGACAACCATCTTAAGATAGCTATGGGTGACAGACCTGTTCTGTATTACAGCTGGTCCTCAACCTTAAACAGCGTTTCTCCAGCACCAGACTACATACCAAGACCTCAGCAAGGAACCAGACCTTGCTATGGACCCAGATGCCAGCTTTGCCTCCTCATCACCGCAGACCACACTATAAAGGGACCAAGTAACACAGATTATAACAGCCAAGGTTCATTTACCTGTACCTGTACCAATGTCATATTGACAGATGGAGCAATTCCCATGTGTAAGAAGAAATGAATACCAATCTGACATCAATACCAGAAAAAAAAACCTCACAAAAAGCCTATAGCATTACACTACAACCTTCTTGAATGAGAAATTGCAGGAAAAAAAAAAATCACCCACAGACTGGATTGTGTTCACAGTCTAAACTGAGACTGTGGGTTCTTATCCAGCACCTGCCCTAGCATCTATAAACTCTGCATCCCTCCTTGAGTTATCTGTTTTGTTTTTCCTTCTCCTACCCACCGTGCCTCTCCCACAAGTGTCCTCTCTTTTTTATTCCCCCTTCCCTACCCTTTATATTCTAAGCACTGCTTTGTACTTAGCAGCTTTGCTTCCTACAGTCCTACAGTAAGTTCTCTGCTTACAGAAGCTTATGCAAAACTTTTCTGATTTAGTTAGTCTATAAAGGTTCAAGTTTATTCTTCCTTCTGCCTGACTTCAGACTAACACAGTGAACTACCGCCTTCTTTATTCACCCTTTGAAAAGTTACATCACAATTTCTAGAAAACCAAGCTTCCTTCAAGTATCCTATCAGTATGCTTCTGCCCTAACTTTGAGCTGCTAAACACACAAGGAAAGGTAGGAGGCATCATAGCTTTGTTCAGGATTCAGCAACCTTTTGCAAACATAGACCATAGCTTGCGACCCAGCCACCATTCCCCTCTGGCCACTCCAATGACAATGAACAGATCCTCCAGTGAGAAAAAGCGGCCTTCCATGTGGGTTGTGGCAACTGGCATGCTATTAGCAAAATGTGGACTGGATCAAACAGCTTTTAGATCAGCAGACTTTTAGTATAATACAAACTAAATCTGACCTTTGTAGGCTAGGTTCGATCCCTTTGTCTACTGGATCCACCCTATGGGCAGTAGGTTGCCAAAACCTGGCCTAGTTAATCAGACATTACATTTATTCAAAAGATCTGGGGTTAAATTTGGCTGCACTGAAATTTTGTCATCTATATCAGTTGGGCTCAAGTTTAACTGCTGGATTCTGTTCCCAGCTTTGTTGTCAGCCTGTTGGAAGAATTTGGGCAAATCACTTGACGTTTCTGTGTCTCAGTGTTTTCATCTATACGATGGGGATACTTCTTTAAAGCACTTTGAGATTCATTAATGGCAGCTGTATGCAAGATCTAGACATTTATTGTTTTTTCAGTCTCCAGGACTATTCAGTCTTTGGCCTCTAGCAAAGCCAATAGCTAATACAATTCTCAATCGTGAGGTTCATTTTCAGCCTAAATACTCATTGTTATCAATGAAACTGTTAAATTAAGCAAAAGGGCACAGGAGTTCTGCTTATATGTTAAGTAGTTAAGTAGTGGTTCTACTTCTAATTGCAAGGCAAAAAACTGATACAACACACCAATTCATTTCACAAAGACTATTGACAAGCTGGCAGACAGCAAGTTTGGCTGAAGACACCTGGGAACAAAAAGCTTCATTGTTTAAATTCCCAGTTGCATATTCCCTGCTATGATATAAATACGAGGTCTCTCTCATTTATATATAAGCACTTATTTATGGCTAACTGTCATTTTTGTAGAATTTCATACACTTGTCCACATATTTGTACCTGAGCACATAGCCACTACACAATTTTAGCATGCTCCTCAATGTTGATATGTCTCAAATGTCTTACATGTGTCAGTGCAGTCATCCATGATTAGTCATGTCCTGATTATCTGAAATGGTTGTTCTAATGTCTAGCATTTCCCTAAGGTTTGACTTCAGCACATAAGTCTATGCACGACAGGGTTCACTGCATAAATGAATACCGAATTACATGCTGAAGTCTTTATTTCTGATTCAGAACATTAAGACTTCCCTGCACAAAGATTTACATGCTGAAGCCTGGAAATAAAGACTTATGCACTAATATCCTGCACTAATATCCTGCCACTGCTAATAGGTGAAAGAAAGTGAGCTATCCAGATACACAGGAGGTAAGTCTAAAGGCCCTGAGTGCAGAGTTTAAAGCTGGCTAGGTTGGTTCTCCCTGCGTGTGTCTATATGTGCATTTGATGCAGAAGCAGTTCACTCATGAGTAAACTACTTGTGAGGAAGTGCTCCTGGGCAGGCATCTACATGTTTAGAGAAGTGGAAGCAGATTTGTTGCTAATGGCAGCAAAGTGCTCCAGCTTCCTGGGGCCCTGCAATGGGCCCCTGCCACAACCAGGGGGAGCCTCCCCTTGGTACTAGTCCAGGGGCTGGCATGGATCACTGGGCCAGCAAACAGCTGTCTCCTAGCTACCGCTGGGACACTGCACCCTGCGCCTGGGGGCTGCCTGCTGCCAGTGTGGGGACAATGTCCTCCTCTCCCAGCAGCAGGGAGCTCCTGGCCCCAGCTCCCTGATTAGGAGCAGGGGACTTGGAAAGAGCTGCAGGGGAAGGGCAGGTCCCAGCCACCTGCCTCAATCCACCAGTGAGCCAAATTGGGGCAGGGGGCTGGAACCTACCCTACCCCTGCAGCTCTTTCCAAGCTTCATGCATGATGAGGGCATGGGATGGGACCTTCCTCTGACCAGGACATTTCCCAGTCCCTGATCATGGGGTTGGAGCTAGAGACCCTGTTCCCCATACCCTGATCACAATCATGGGAATTGGGTGGGCAATCATGGGAATAGGGTTTAACCTTCCCTAATACTATATGGTCTCATAAGGAGCAATGGGAAGTTGCCTTCAGCCACAGCATTTGCAATTGTGTATATGTTGTTAGACACTTTTTTGTGCAGATGTGAAGTGAGGAGAAATCCAAAACTTTAATGTGTGTTTGAAAAGTACACATAAAACCCCAATCTGAAGAATGGCTGTTTGTACCTGAAAGCTTGTCCAACATCCCCCCAACTATGCAGTTTGTCCAATAAAAGATATTACCAAAAAAAAAACTTGCTTCTCACATATTTCCTGGGTCATCACAGTACAACACCTCACCTGTACTGAATAAAAGTTTTGTCAAGCTGACAGCAAACTGCACCAAGACTAGACTATTTGGAGGTTAAGGTATGAAGAATGGAAAGATTTTTAATATAAGGATTTTATTAAACTATAAAGAAATTCATTTTCTCTGCTTCCTATCAGGTTCCTCATGAACAGGTCTATCCTGCAATTATTTAAGAAGAGAAAAGAATGAAAAATGAAAATAGGATATATTGTAAAGATGGATAAGGTGGCTTTAATATTTGAATAAATTTATTTTTAAAAGGATGATGCTAAAGGCCAATGAAAGCATTAAACATAAGACAGAAATGCTGAAAGAGAAGTAATACTGTTAACTTAGTATACAGATTACACAAGGAAGGGATACATGAAAACACTCCCTGCACAATAGCTCTTACTCTGCCCAGGCCAAAAAGGGAAAAAATGTGACATAGATACTGTTCAAAAATTAAAAATATGTGACATAGCACTCAGTTCCACACACAGTCGCAGGAACCCTTATTGTTGTGTACCCAGTGCCACTAAAATAGCAGCAATATTACATTTTGTGGCAAATGGAGCACATAGAGTGGGGACAAATAGGTAGATGTTGCCCCTGACAGACCTACCATTGCAGTAACTGGGTTGCTACTCTTGCTTATGCTGTGAGCCATCAGGGCCCTAATTCATCTTCAAAGAGAAGACTGGCAAAGACAGCATGAAGACATGAAAATATCCACAAACCTCAACTCCTGAATCAAGCATAGCTTAGTGACTCAATGTACAGCACTTGAATGCTGGTATATATTCTGTATTAAAGAGAAGACTGGTGGTATATTCTAATCCTGTACTCTATGTTCGAGGTAGAGAGCCATTTAGTAAGTATGCTAGTTTGCACAATTCATAGATTTCGGAACTTATAGAAAATGCATTTATTGGGAAATACACTTGAAGCAAGCTTTTCTTACTGTAACAATTCATGTTGCAAGAATAGGATGAAAATAAAAATATTTGCTTCCTTTTTATATGAGATAAGGGATATACCAGGTACTTCTGTTAATACCATTTATTTAAATGTATATATAAAAAACCAGATTTTGTGAAACAGTAACATCCTACAGGAATTACTCATGCAATTCAGAACAAATTTGCCAGCAGAAGGCAGGACATTGATTTTTTTACATAGTGAATCTTTATAATAGAAGAAACATTTTCTCTTCAGGACGTGTTTATGGAGAAAGCAATAGAATGGATAAGAAAATTAAGAGAGAATGTAGGAAGGAGATAGGTCTAAAATTTTGGTAAAAGGCTAAGTATATCATCTTTGATTTTAACCTTACAGAATTTATTATTTGGAAGGATAAAGAACAGATTTCTCATTTGAGATGATATCTTTTGGAAGTTAACAAGCAGTATAAGAATGAGAGGCAACATTAAAATGATTATGATAGGAAGTGCATGCGAATGAATTTGTTGTTCATTTGCTAGCAATGTGTTGGCTGGAAGCTAAACACACTTTCATTTGTAACTCATGTCTCTGGAGGTGAAAAGCCTAGTCCATTAATACACAGTACCATCTTGCCATTGCAATTTGCATATTGTTAAAAAAAGTTAAAATTCAATGGAGGTGACAAGAGTTATTAGTGCAACTAAATAGACATGGCAATTTAAAAAACAATATTTTTGAAAAAAATTAATTGCTGGCAGAGGAAAGCAGGACTCTTTTCCACCAGAGAGGAATCCATAATATATGCTGAGTTCAAAAAGGATGTGGGAGTTTCATGTATTTTGAAACATTGCTCCAGCTTTTAAAAATGTGTGTATTCATGTACAAGGGAATGGTGTGATTAGCCACGCCCTTTTTTTTCCAAATCAAAATAATTTTCCTTTTTTTTTTTTAATAGAACTGAACAGCAGATCAGATCATTTCAATATCCTGTGATAAGATACTGTTGTATAAGTGAGAAAAACATAGATCTAATGAAATGTTACCTGCTATTTGGTGGCCTTCTGCTTTCCTTTAAATAAATAATGAGAAACAGTGTTGACATACATTTTTCTGAAAAATCTACCCTGAAAGAATGTCTCTACTTATTTTTAGTAGTAGGGGTGAGCCAAAGAACACAGTGGGGGAGATGATTATATTCTGGAGATCTACACAGAAAAGAGGATTATCTGCCTTCAGTTCTATTATATTTCCATTTTCCTGATTTGGTGGGTGCTTTTACAAGGTAAAGGACAAAAATGAAATGGGATAGTAGAAGAAGGTGCATAAAGGGCAGAGAGACAAACATTTTTACCTATTTCCTCCACTTTACCCCACAAGTAGTCTTAAGGAAAGGTAGCACAATCTAGGATTGTTTTACTTCCCTAGGTTCACCATCTCCTTGGATGCATCTACACATTGCCATATGAAAACGTAGTGATTCGCTACATTGCCATACAGCATGCTACAGCAACGTAGTGATCACATGCATCTCCACATGATCACCAGCTACATCATCATAGCAGCACGCTCCCTGGGTATAGCGCACCGCAATGGTGATGTAGGGTGAAATCTACCCGTGCACTGCATGCACAGCACAGTAACCATCCATACTGCACCATGCTTTAGTACTTCCAAAAAGAAGTACTAAAGCACGGCACTGTAGCAACGTTGCCATACAGTGACATGTTGATGTGCCCCTTGTGACCTATAAAGATGGTCCAAGGATGGGGGTTCAGTGTGAAGTTAAACTTCAAAACATGAAAAAAAAAGGTAACTATCCAGGTTACTTACCCTGATGTCAATGCAAAAGTTAGAGTCAGGTAACAAAATCTCTTGAACAATAAGGGGGTTGATGAGATGAATAAAATAGGCAAGAGATTGATAGAATTTTATCATGAAAATGGACTTTATGTTGCTAATACAATGTTTTATCAACACAAAAGCAAACAATATACCTGGATTTTCCCCATACACATGAGAATATCAGGAATCAGACTGATTACCTCTTGGCATCTCAAAGCCGAAGGTAGAGTTCAAGCCTCCTTCTTGTTTTGGTGAAGGTTGCTGGTGACAACTAGCTCCTCTCAGCCAAACTCAAAATTAGATTTGCCAAAACAAATAGAAATTATTAGGTTTGACCTAGAAAATAGCAATTCTGAATATGTAGTAGCACTGAAAAACAGATACAAAGAGATCTGCCCATCTACACGAGATGCTACATTGCCATAGCAATGCACTACAGCAAGGTAGCATTGGTAGGCAAAAACCAAGACATCACAGCTACATTGCCATAGTGACATGCTCCCTTGCTATTATGAATCACTACAGCGACATAGTGGCTAAAAATAACCATATGCTGCCAGCATGGCTCAGTAAAGGAAGTACTAAATGACAGTGAACTAACAATGGTACTATAGGGGCATGTGTAGATGTGTCCTCTGAGAGTTTTAAGAGATGAAATAGCACCAGAAGAGATGTTGAAACAACTTAAAGGAACAATACTAGCAGCTGTTGAAGAAACATTGGACAGACACCAAAAAAAAAAAAAAGAAAGACGAAGAAATACTGGTCAAAGAAAAAGCACAGGATATATGATGATTGGGCTTTATACAGAAAATACAGAAAATGAAAAAAAAATGGAAAAGACTTTATACTTCAAATCTCCCAAAGCCATGTATAAATGTCAACAAAGAAATAAAGATACTCTGTAGAAAACACAAGGCAAGATACTTGGCTCATATTTTCGGTGTTCTAGTCAGTGCAAAAGAGAAGCAACTCTCACAAGTGTTTTGCAATACTGAAAACATTGACATAGAAAATGCAATCATCAGAATCTTCAGATCCAAATCAGGCACACTGCTGACCAACTCAAAAGAGATAGCAGAGAAATGAAAGAATTAATGCAAAGAGCGATATGATGAAGCCCCTACAGAAGGCCTTCGACCCCATTCTCATTAAAAAACTAGGGGACTGTGGTGTTGACACCTACACAGTCAAATGGGTCACTAATTGGCTGGAGGGCCACACCCAGAGAGTGGTGGCAGATGGGTCATTTTTGACCTGGAGGGATGTGGGCAGTGGGGTCCCCCAGGGCTCAGTCCTTGAGCCCGCATTGTTCAACATCTTCATCAGCGACTTGGACGAGGAGGTAAAAAGCACCCTGTTCAAATTTGCTAACAACACTAAGATGTGGGGGGGATATGGGCACACTAGATGGGAGGAATAGGCTGTAATTGGACCTAGACAGGTTACAGGGGTGGGCAGATGAGAACAGGATGGGTTTCAACACTGACAAGTGCAAGGTGATACAACTGGGGAGGAAGAACCAGCACCATACCTACAGGCTGGGGAACTCCCTTCTCGTCAGTGCAGAGGCAGAAAAGGATCTTGGAGTCATCATTGATGCCAAGATGAACATGGGCCTGCAGTGTGAGGATGCAGTCAGGAAGACCAACCGCACTTTGTCATGCATCCACAGATGCATCTTGAGCAGGTCCAAGGAGGTGATCCTCCCCCTCTATGCAGCACTGGTCAGGCTGTAGTTGGAGTACTGCATCCAGTTCTGGGCACCACATTTCAAGAGGGATGTGGACAACATGGAGAGGGTCCAGAGGAGGCCCATTCACATGATCGGGGGCAACGGGGCAGGCCCTATGAGGTGAGGCTACGGGACCTGAACCTGTTCAGACTCCACAAGAGAAGGCTGAGGGAGGATCTAGTGGCCTGTTACAAACTAGTCAGAGGGGACCAGCAGGCATTGGGGGAGTCCCTGGTCCCCGAGCACTACCAGGAGTGACTAGAAACAATGGTCACAAGCTGGCAGAGGGTAGATTCAGACTAAACATCAAGAGGTACTACTTCACTGTCAGGGCAGCTAGGATCTGGAACCAACTTCCAAGTGAAGTGGTGCTGGCTCCTACCCTGGGGGCCTTTAAGAGGAGGCTAGACCTTGCTGGGGTCGTTTGACCCCAGTACTCTTTCCTGCCATGGCAGGGGATCGGACTTGATGATCTGCTCAGGTCCCTTCCGACCCTACCAACTATGAAACTATGATGCTGAGAGCATCAATGTAACTTAGGAAGATTATGCATGAGAACCACTACCACTGAACTTTGAAATAGCCCCTTTAATCTCTCTGAATCAAATCAGAACCCCCCAAATTGATTTTGAGAGATTCAAAGAGATTCAATGATTCCAGTCCACTTTCAGGTCCATCGCCAAGCATGCGGGGGGGCCCCCCCATGCTCCTGGTTGACCCTCCATCTGCCCCACCATTGCAGCATTCACGAGCCGTACCTGGTACCTCAAGTATGTAGAAAAAATATTTAAAGCTTTATCTATGGCTGAATTGCTGATTCTCTGCTGATTCTTCAGTTTTGGATTTGGCCAAATCCAATCAGGACAGAGATCCAAATCAAAAAATCAAGTCTGAATCTGAATCGAATATGGCCCGTTTCGCACACCCCTAGTGCTCACTCAGCTTTAGTGCATTCTGTAAAAGGACAGGCCATTTTTTCTCTCTTCTTTCTGTTCTCTCTTGTCATACTTAAATTATAAACTCCAGGGGACAGGAATCAACTTCTTTCTTATGCTTTTCCTTTGGCCATGTGGAGCTCCAGGGAGCTACTGTAGTACAGACAACAGCAACAACTCATGCCTTGTTGTATGCACTCTTGGACCAAATCCTGAACTTGTGTTACTTGGTATAGACCTCCTGTCTTTCATATAGCTGTGAAAAATTACATGAATCGAAGATCCAACCCAGACCCTAGAAAAGCAGAGCAATTTCTCAGGGAAAACAGAGCAATACCTCAAAAGAACTTATTTATAGGTTAATAATAACATAAGAAAATTTGATTAAATGAAAGTGTATCACTGATTAATAAAATGTTTCTAAAATAATAGTTATGGCTTTAGTAATTAAGAAAATCTAAATCAGTGCTATATTTCTCTTTGCGTGTCTTTAAACTGATTTTTTTTTACATATCTTTGCCCTAATAGCTCATTCTAATTCTTGGGTAATGTATTATATAAATAAGTAATGTGGTTTTCAGAATAGTTACAATTAGTTGAAAATTATTAAAAGGAATTGTGAAGGAGTTGTCTGAAGTACTGGTCCTGAATCAGCTCTTTATGGACCTCTGCACCTGCACAGCATCCATTTCAGGATTAGGGTCTTGGTATTTTACCCACTAAAGCTTGGGCATAAATACTTCCTCCATTACACACACATACACACACACACACACACACCCAGAGTCAGGCTCCAGTCATGCAAACAGATCACTTAGGCAGTCTTCTGTCTGTGGGGAGCCAACTATCTGACACTAGCCCCAGGTTTGCTCCCACTGATATCAATGATAGTTTTGCTGCTGCTTTCTTTTTGTAGCAACAGATACTTATTCTATACCTCTGTAACAATAGGTATTAGAGATTTCTTACACTGATTCCAACCACAAATGTCTTTAAACTTTGAAACTTTTGGTTTTTCATAATGTCACAAGTAAAATTGAACTTGTCCCATGAATTTCAATGGTCGCTTATAACATTTTTTTTCTTCTTTTTCCTTTTACTGCTAGGGCTTGCAGGATTTTATACTGTTTGATGTTCAGAAGTGTGGACATGTAAAGAAAAGATCAAAGGATGCTCCTGGTTAATAAAACTCAGCAAAAGTTACTGCACAAAATACTAGTAAAATTAGACTTCATCAAAGAATTATGGACTGCTAAGGATCAAGGGAAAACATAAAAAAACAGGGACAGGAATATTTTAAAAACAGAAGAAGGAGCTGGAATTTGGTTAGAGAAGAGCAGTAGGGAAAGATGATGCATTTCATTATCTAATTTAATATTTTCATTTCCATACTGGATTTATGATAAAATGCTTGAAGGTAGATTACATTTTCAAAAGTTGGATAGGGTAGGGAGGTCAGTGAGCATAAGTGTTGTATGCAAAACAACAGTATTTATATTAGATAGGGTAATACGGCAACAAAAAAATTAAATATCAAAATACAGGAAAGTTGGGATTTTGCCTTCAGGGACTCCTGTTTACAAGGCTTTAGCCTAATAAGACTGTCACTTATAAACAGTCACCCTGTTTTATTTTTTTTTTATGTAGCAAAAATAACTGCTTTAAAAGTGTCTTTTTTTCTTTTATATGAATGCTTTGGGTATAGGTTGTATGTATGAAGAACTGCACACAAAAAACTGCTATGCCACTTTGGACAAGTTCTACTTTTAATCAGTATCCTGTATCTAACAGGACCTGCACTGGATAGTTCAAAGGATGGGGCAAGTAATCTGTAACAGAGGTTACTTTTAATCTCTTCATTATTCATATAAATGAATAACCCTATTAAGTAGATTTAGCCTCAATGGTATCTTGTGGCTAGAAGCTTTACAGAGTAATTATATTTTGTAAAAAAAGTCATTATATTCTACTAACTTAACTATTCCTGAGTAATGAGCAGATGTTTTCTGCAGTTGTTTACAATAACACTGAGGTTTGACCCAGACCTGAAGGACACTAAGCACAGCCAGTAGGAATTGATTTAATGTGTTAGGTAGCAATTTATAAAGCTCATTCCAAAACAATATGGGAGGTTTGTGGCATCTTGGTCCTTACCTTTAACAACCAGTTAGCTGCTTATTGAGTCCAGTGTAGCTAGACTATAGCATTTAACCAGTAGGGTAGGGTGAGGACACTCAGAGCCTTGTTACACATTAATTTTATGAGGTTCCTGGAGCTCTTGCTCCCTGGATTGTCCACACATGAAACTAATTTAAAGCACAATTTAGGTGGCTTAAAGGTAATCCACTCCAGGGCAAGTTTATCTCTGATCCATGTTACCCAGCCTGTATTGCAATAATGTGTGGCCACTCCCCATAGATGAGCTGCCCAAGTTATACTCCTCCAGCATCCCAGAATGAAGTTTCCCTTCCCCCACTTTCCTGTTCTGCATGAACAAACTTTCCATCCCCTGAACAATAATGCTAGGTGGCTCATCTGGGGGAGAGGGAGGGCTGCTGCCCTCCATGCAGGCGAGGAGATGCTTGCGTGGATCTCTGATCCCTGTCACGCCAGGTCGCAGGGCAGGGAAGCAGTGCAGAGCAGCAAGCAAGTCTGCTGGTCCCTGCAGAGTGACTCAGCTCCTCAGAGACCCACACCAGGGATCTCCTTGCCACCGCTGCCAGCCCCGGTGATGTGGGGCTGCACGGGGCAGGCAGAGGCAGCGAGGAGACCCCAGTGCAGATCTCTGCTCCCTGCGATGGCATGTCATGCGGCAAGGACCAGCACCACCCTGCCTCATGACCTGGCTCCACAGGGAGCAGAGATCCATGCCGGGGGTCTCCTTGCCATTGCTGCCCACCCCCATACTGCCCCCAAATGGCCCGAAACATCTACAAAATGAAACAGCTGCCAAAATTTCACACAGCCCTAGTTTTTACACTCCAAATTTCAGCTAGCACTAACATCAGTCAATAGTTGAGCAACTCAAAGTGAAACATGTAACAAGGCCCTCAGTCTTGCCACATACTATCTTGCCTTCAACAGTCCAGAGTCAAAGATTCAGCCCACGGTGGGATCCATGGTGCCATCCCCTCCCGTGTGAGTGTGGATTAAGGCTGCCCTGTAATCCACTGAGGGTGAAAAAGTTTTAAAACAATTCTTCTCCCAAAATAGTCAAAGTTGATGCTCAATACATGAAATCCAGAAACAAGCTTATGGTTTATCAAGCAGTCATGATCCTCACCTTGCTATGCAGAGCTGAGAGACGAACAATGTACAGGGACATCTAAAATTGTTGAAGAAGTCCCATCAATGCTGACTGTGGAAGATTCTGAATCCAGTGGCAAGACAGATACACTGTTAGTGTCCTTCTGCAAGCAAACGCCACTAGTATTGAGGTGATGATTATCCAACATCATCTTCACTGAGTTGGCCATGTCATTTGGATCTCTAACTCCTGACTCCCAAAGGAAGTTTTATTTTCCCAGCTCAGCCAAGGGGTATGCAAGAGGAGGGCAGAGAAAGTGCTTCAAGGACATCCTTCAGTCCAACTTAAAAAAAATACAGCATCAATGTCAACTCATGGGAGACTATTGTCTAGGATCACCCCAAATGGAGAAAGAGTCTCCTGCCTGGATGTCAGTACTTTGAAACCTCACAACAACAACAGGAGATGGAAAAGCAGGAAAAGCAGAAGCAGAATGTTGCAGACCAACTCAAGAATCCAGTGCCACCCACTCCATGAAGAAACATGTGTCTGAGCTGCAGCAGAGTCTGTCAATCCCAGATAGGCATTGTCAGCCATCTTCAGACACAAAGATAAAACAATCATGGAAGACAATCATCCTCAACTGTGTGGGACTGGTGAAGAAGAGCATTCAAGGATATAGCAACTTCTTGAATCAATCCCTATATGCTACTCTGTTGACAGTATTATTTTGTGTGATCTCCAGAACTAATAAAAACTGTAGTTCAAATAACAACGTATTTAAAGATATCAAGAAATTGCTTCTCTAAAAATTGTGCCCATATAACATTTCACATGTAATGAAATGGACATAGTTCAAAAATATCTAGTGAAGTCCATGAAGTTCACTTGCATTGCTGAAATCAAGAATAGAATATGTTTTTTATTAGCATCCCATAACAATAAATTGGTTACAAGCATTCTAACATAATCTCATGTGAGTAGGAAAAATGATACAATCTTATCATTTATTTGAATTGGTTTAAGAGGAGGAGTCTGGTCCAGTTCAGTTTTGGTAAATTAGATTCTGAAAAAACCCTTTTTTTCCTTTTATTATAATAATGATAAAGTGTTTTATTCAATTGATCACAATTCCTACAACTGAAAAATCTCAGGTTTTCATTTTTTCTCCATTTTGTACTTCTGTTCCTATTGTCTTTTTACATTTGCATGGCTTTTTTTTTTTTTTTTTTTTTTTTTACATATTAGAATAGTTTCTTCACCAGCAAACTTCAGCTTGTGTTTTCCTTATTTTTATATTTCATTTAATTACCTCTTCTTTCTTTTCATATTTTTTTCTGGATGTTCTTGTCCTGATTCCTTTATTTCAGTTTTTGGTTCTTTATCTGTGCATTTCAGTTTCTGTATTTTATTTTTATTTTCAGTCTCTCTTCCCTACCGCTTCTCTTTTTTGATTCTGTGACTACTTCTATCCTATCTCATTTTTCTTTCTCCAATTCTTTTGCCTCCCTTTCACCCCATTTCTTTTACTCCATCAATGTACTGATTGACAAGTTGATGCATCACCTTAAGAGTTTTTGCTAAAATCATCTCAATACTACAGAACCATATGGTCATGAGGCATGTTCATTGTCAATGTATTAAATTATCAGATGGAATTCCAAAATTACTAGTGTGCAGTAATAATACCCTCTTTTGTGGCTCAAAGATTTAAGTTGGCCAGATAGATGGAAATCTTATATACCACAGTAATACGCATCAAAATTGCACTCCTCTCTGCACTACTCAAAGTAGATAATGTTGCCAGACTGCTTGAAAAAAAAGTGCACAGGAAAGTACACAGCTGTGGCAATCTCTAACTAAATGAATAATGCAATATCAACATCTGTAGATTTTTTGAAATGCTAAATGTTCTGATACGAAGTCCCTACTGAGGATACAGATGGTAATGATGTTGTTCTTGCAGTGGTTCCCACCAGAAACAGATTGAGTCCTGTAATCAGATTGGACTGTTAATGGCTGAAACAATACATTCTGTTAACAGGACTAGCACTCAATGTATCTCAGAATGATAAATGCTTGCTTTGTGGGTTGCATTTAATTCCAAGCTTTGTTAAGCTAAAGAAATCTAGTAATGAATACGGACATCTTCAAGCATGAATACAGATGCCAACACCAGTTGATAGCGCTGCATAGGTGAATTTAATCTGACAATTTAAGTTAAGGTAGAATAATTAAAATAAATTTGCCATTCAGTGAAAATTATAAGAAGGTCCATTGTTTATCCTGGCAAAATATATACAATCAGGCAAACTTTTCTAAGTGCAAACAATCCTATTCTATATAGGGTAGCATTATTGTTTTGCAGTAAAAAACACATTCAAACAAATTTGTCTATTCAAACAACAAAAGAAGATAAAACAATCTGAAAACAAATCAAGCAAGAATATTCATCCATTAGTGTTTTAGGATACTGAAAGAAAAGACTCTGACAGTCTGTTCTCTAATATATTTTTCTTCTACAAACTTGTGTTCTACTTGTATCAAGCAATTAAATGAAATAGTGATTTTTGCTCAAATTAGGTGATGTTACTTGAGTCAGGGGAAAAGGTAAAACAAATATCAGAAAGGCAACAGAGAAAACTAAGAGAGGTTCAGAACTGGAATTATTACAGGAGTCTGAAGAAAAAAGTGGTAGCTATGTGAAATAAGTCTGTGAAAACAGACAAGAAGTGCTCTCCAACACAGTTGATCCTTTTGGCTGGTAAGGCTCTCAAAAACATACAAGGATTATTTCCTTTGTGACATAGTTCAGACAAGGATATTAGAGATTTAATAAACCTTACCAAAAAAAAAAAAGTGAACCAAAAAGTGTAGAATGTTTGTAGAGGTTGGGTGGTGTGTTTAAGCAATCACATTCACTGGATATGATTGCTTAATTTTAGGTCCTTGTTACATTTTGTGTTGAATGTTGAGGAAATGTTAATTATCTTAGTGTTCGATTGGCTTAGTGCAGCAGTCACATGTTAAGGCAAAAAGCCTGCACTGACTGCCTCTCCCCTGCATAGCTGTGACTTGCCATTAGAGGCTTGGTGAGTAGGGGCAGGACTAGGAGCTAGGGAAAGGACAGGTGACGCATAGGGGATCCATGGGGGTTCGTGTGCACCCCCTGAGAGTGCTGGTGCACCTGACAGGCGGCACTCCCCACTTAGGCAATGGGCAGGGTTGCAGGCAGGAGCTCTGATGGCCCCCACCCCGCTTCCTGTGGACACTGGCCGGGGAATGGGGGCACCAGGTGAAGCACTGCTGGCACTTCCAGGAGTGCCGCTGGGCCCCTGCCTGCCCCCCCATTAGCAAGATTGGCCATGGAGGGAACCCCCCCCAAGTCACTGACTGGCAACTGGGGGGGGCACATGCCCCCCCTGACCTAGGAGGTGCCAGTCACCCATGGGACAGGCAGGCTCACTTCTCCCTCAGCTGCCACTCAGACTGCCTCTGCTCCTGGCTTTGCTCCCACTGGGAGAGCCAGTCTGCACAGAGGGTCACTAACTCAGGAGTGCCCACTGCCACTCCAACTGGCTCTGTTCACAGGAGGCAATGAACACTCCTGAGTCAGTGAGCAGAGCCAGGAGCACACAGCAATGGCAGGGAAGTGCCAGTCCCAGCAGCAGGAGGTGGTTTCCTGCTACAAAAACCAGATTGCTGTGCTCCCACCAGGAGAAAAGCTGGTTGGAGTGGTAGTCGAGACATAGGGCCCATCCCATGCTCAGATAGGTTCCTCTCCCCCAAGTGGAAGAAGCACTAGAAGCAGGGACAATTAGAGCAGTGACAGGAGGCACCGTGGCACCAGGTGCTCTGGAGCTGTGGTGCTTAATCTGCTGGATGTGCCAGGGGGAATAAGGCCCTGTGCCCAGCCCCAGTGTGTTCCTGCACCCCTGTCTTGACTCAGAAGCTGGGAAGCTGGAAGACTTCAACTTGGGTGGAAAAGCTGTGGAGAGAGGCCAGAAGTTAATGGAACAGGATCAAAACTAGGCAAATTAGAAATAATCCTGCCCTTGAGTGGTTTAATGTTAAGATGAATGAGTGCTTTAAGCCACTTAAAAGGTGTTAAATGCATCCAGTCCAGAGGTTCAGAGCTCCAGAAGCTGCCTAAAGTTACCATGTAACAAGGCCTTTAATCATAATCCTAGTATTACATTCACCATACAATTGTCCTTTTCCTTTGGTTCCTGAACCAGTTACTAACACAGAAAGCATCAGAACTCTAACCCAAAAGAGGCTAAAACCCCTGTGCAACACTTTGCTTTTGCAGTTAAATATAGGGGGAAAGGTCATCAGAGGCAGAGCGACTTCACTCCTAGGGGTCTTCAGATTCAGTGCCCCAGTTTTTAGGTTCCTCTCTGAAATGCATAAGTAAGGACTCAAGCTGCTTGTTTCCTTAGTTATTTCTCTGTGTTAGAATTATATCATCCACATGGGGACAGATCTTTACATACCTTCCCACAGGCAATAAATGAGTTGGAAACCCAGCAGCTATTTGTCTCATTCTTTTGTCATGTGGAGCCTTGTATTTGTCTCCTTTCTTCCTCCCTCTCCCCCCCCCACCCCCGCCATGTCCTGTGAGGCATGAGGGCTTTGTGGTCCTGGGTCATCTTTGCCAAGGGCTCCAGAGGCAACCCAGAGGCTTGACTTCATTTAGAACAGGTCTCTTTCATTGTCCCCATTTTGAGCATGGGGGGGAGAGAGGATACTGCTTTTATGAAAGCCCATTAAATTAAACCCTGAATGTATTTTTTCAGGAAGGACAGAATTACATTTTTGCTAAAAAAATCTCATATTTTTAGGACAACTCTCTCTCAAAATATCTAGAAAGGAAACAAATCAAAATAGGTTAAATGCTATTGTTTCCTTTCATAAAATCTAAAAATACTGGAGAATAGTTGTGGGATGATCCCAGCCATGGGCTGGACGTACTATTTCACTGTCTCAAAATCTAAGAGATGCATTCATGTATACAGAATTGCCAGAGACAGTTTTAAGACCGAAGAATTGGTAGTGCTTATCCCATGTGCTCTGCAGTATCCAGGTAGGGTGTGAATTCCAGAGCCAAAGAAGCAGATGTAGTCTGAATTAAAGCCCAAAGAGAGTTTTCACTAAATATGAAGTGAAAAGCCAACTCGTCTGTGCTCTAAACTGAGGAGCTTTGGGTACATGCTTAAAACATTCAGGCAGGTATTCGAAACACATGTACAGAAGTATGTGTAAGAGCTAATCGAAAACAGTAGACAACATGACATTTTTCAATTTCAGAAATATTAAAATATAACCTTTCTTGGAATTTCAGATCTTGAAAAAGCCAGCCAGCTCTAGTATGCACATGCATCTGCCCAAATTTAATGAATGTACAATCTTGTGTGTTCACAGCATTTTGCACAGACAGCTCAAAAAACCTAGGCCCCAGGGGCCTCACTGACTTGCCCAAGGTCAAAAGAGAAAATCAACATAAAGTGCTTTGATTTTGGTTTTACATTCTAATATACCAAAAACTCATTTGCTGAGGGAAATGAAATACTTTTTAGTCATATGCAAGCTTGATCTAATTCACTATTCAGATGTACTTAAAAAAATCAAGTCCCAGTGGATGCTTGTTCACATCACAGAGTCACCGCATATTTTGAAATAATTTGTTTTGATTGGAAGTCTCTGTGGAAGAAAAGCTCAGAAATCCAGAACTGGAATACCAGCGGTGTTGCAGAGCAAAACCAAAGAGCAATGACAGATGTGTTCAGGAAGCTTAGACAACTTTTGCATGCACTAAGATCAATTGAGCTATGGCACTATTATTTATTCACATTTATACATACCGCATTTATTGCAGATTTGATAACAATATGAAGATGGAAATACACAAATCTCAGGTGAATAAGAATTAAACAAGGTTTCTTTTTTTCTGTTGATCTTTCTCACTGCTTCTCACTGCTGAGCCATTCCCCTCCTGTGTTTGTTTATCTACTTATTATTTTTACCACTATATTATTGTTACATTATTCCATTATATTATTCTATTCCATTTTGTAGTTTATCTGGAAGCCAGATAGAAAGGGCCTGATCCTCCAAGACATGCTCCAGGTTGCTCGGTGGGGCACTTTAATCAGAGAAGCTCTAGGGAGCCACTCTAATAAAGCACCCACAGCATCTCATGTATTCAGTGTCTCACACTTCAAAATGATGGTAGGAACACTTTTACTAAAGCTTGTTTGACGTGCTTTAAAGTGCCCCATCACTATTTTGAAGTGCAGGGATGCTGAATACATGGGATGATGAAGCTGCAGACTCAGTTCTCTGTCGTGCTCAGTAGCTTGCATCAGACCAGGCATCAGGCATGTGTGTAGGTGCCCCTAGTTCTTGCATGCTTTATTCCAATAATTTCAATACACTCGCTTGAACAAGGACTGAAGAGCTGGACAGAATAGCAAGGTCCTGAGAACTCAGGTTGGAATCCAGCAATAAATTTTGACAGCCCTTAATGTGAAATATGTGATCACTCCATTGAAGCAGAAAATAAAAGTATGTGTGTGATGAAAGTAAAAAAAACTATAAAGGGCCTGGGTTGGGGCCAGAGTGCTCAGAACTAAACAGAATCAGCCCCTAAGTTACACTGCATTAAACAAAGGGCAGACATTTCACATGTGGTTTCTATTTCCCAAAATAGAGAGACAGAGAGGGCATGTCAACACCCAATGGGCTGTGTTAAAGAACACTGCAGTCAAAAAATATCCCAGTAACTTGCTCCTGCTTTGCACACACTATATTTCAAACATTAGTGTAGCTGTCCAAGATATGCTCTTATTCTTCTCAGTGTCTCAATTTCAGGTATGTTTCTTAGAACAGCCCAGCACTACTTTAACAGTTTGCCATTTGGTGTGCACAGATTTGGAGCAACTGGTCATATTTTTACGATAGTGCTCCCTACTACAGTCGAAGCATGGTGTATCTGTGCTCAGAATATACTGTCTGATATGTAGCAGACCGGACTCCCCGTTCAGCTGTGCCTTTTCAATCCCAATAAACTGGAGTCAGGTTGTACAGGCATCGGCTGAGGGAAAAATTGGGGCCTTTTCCAATGACTTATTATCATTGTTGACTTATTATAGTCCAACAACTGAAGATAACATATATAAAGTACAGTCCTGATCCACCAGACTGATCTATATGGATGGATCGTTATAGTGCTTTCAACAGCAAATGTGATTTCCCCACAAGTAAAGAGATTTGTCTGTCTTTGCAGATTAAACGATAGGATTGAGATATTAAGAGAACTTCAAGATGTTGCTCTCCGTAAGTGAAGAGAACAAAATGTTTTTTGAAACCTGAAATTATGCAAAAAACAAGATGCTCTATATAAGACATTATAAATAAGGGCACAATAAAGGCTAATACTTCTGAATTATCTCAGGAAATTAATCCTTCTTAATTCATGCATCATGAATAGGCTCTGATATAAAAACACCTTGCCTTTAGGCTGGATGGTTTCATAATTACTCACTTTTTTAATTCATATTTTATTTATGTGGTGTAAGTAGTTTTATGCAGCTCCTATTGTGGTGGCATCCAGCAATTAAAACAAGCATAAATTAATCTCTCTTTCACAGACAGCCAGTTTAAATTAATGAACTATAGGGCCCTGGATATCTGAGTAAGCAAAATGTGACTTTGCTTTGTACTCTAAACATCATGAATATGGAAGTTTGCAGAATGCTTTTGAAATATGAGCCCCTGGACTCAGTGGATACCACTCCATCATATGAAGAGGAATCAGAATTTTGTGACCCCAGTTTGAAGTTTCGTGACAAAGATCATCATATTCAAAGAGTATTGAGCAATGGCTCAATGTGTCTTTGGAAGCAAGTATCAACTGGGGTTCTTAAGGAGTCTGTTCTGGCTCCAGTATTGTTTAATTCATTATATTCATTAATGATTTGGATGATAAGATTAAGTGCAGGATTAACAAATTTGCAGATGACACCAAGTTGGGTGGAGTTCAAGATAGTCAGGAAGAAAGAGCTAGGATCCAGAAGGACCTGGATAGACTGCGGAAATGGTCAACAAACAACCAGGTGAGATTCAACAAAGACAAGTGTAAAGTCCTGCACTTGGGGCAGAATAAGCACATGCATAATTAGAGTGGGGAAATGACTAGCTAAGCTGCAGTACTGCAGAGAAGGCCCTAAGGGTTACAGTGGACCATGAGCTGAATATGAGCCAGTTCTGTGCTTATGTTCCCAAAAAAGGCAACAGTATAATAAGTTGTATTAACAGGAATGTCACTTACAAATCAAGAAAAATGATTCTTCCACTCTATTCAGTACTGGTGAGTCCTTACCTGGAGAATCCAATGCAGCCAGTGGGGGGCCCCACACTTCAAGAAACTTTGGAAAAAGCCCAGCAGAGAACAGCACGAATGATGAGGGCCATGGTAGGCAAGATTTATGCGGAAAGGATGAAAGAACTAGGGTTATTTAGACTGAAGAAGAGAAGACTTACATGAAGGTAATGTTGATAATAGTCTTCATATGATAACAGTCTTCATATGCCTAAAGCATGATCACAGAGAGAATGGAGATGGCCATCCATGACTGTAGAGGCCTCGGGCTTCAGTGGAAGAAATTTAGGTTGGAAATTAGAAAGAACTTTCTGGCTGTGAACATGGTCAAGCATTGCAACAGGCCACCTAGAGAAACTGTGGAATTTCCATCTAAATTTGGAACTGGGAGATTTTTATTCGGTTTCCAGCTGTATGTTTCCCTCTTGTATGACCACTGTGCATTGATTCCTCTTTTGTTCAACTGGTTAAATAGCATTTCACTATCTCACAGAGGTGCTGTGAAGCTAAATGCATCAAATACTGTGGGATACTCAGAAAATATGAGAATTATGTAAGGATTATCTAAATGGTATTTACATGGTGCATGCAAACACACATACACATACACACATACACATATACTTATGCTATTACAATCACTTGTGGGAGTGAATATCCCATGAATGTTCATCTCAGCTACAATCTCCCAAGTGGACTCTGCTGGAGCACACCTTGAACTAGTTCCACAGCAGAAACTAAAGGATATCATGTAGAGATCTTTCTCCCAGGCTTCAGTGTAGTCAAGGAGCAAAAAATGAGTTGCTCACACTTCTCTATTTAAGAGTATACATGTTACCCAAAAATGGTACCCACATTAAAATGTAAAAACCAAAACCAAAAACCAAAGGGAAATGTTATGGTTACCCTTACAAAAACTTTATACATGATAATGACATATAAGCTTTTAAAAAATTTTCTCCTCATGGAATCACTACAGACCACATCACGTTTCCTGCTAACAGAGGTGTGTGGGTGAGCAGTGTGTTAAAGCATGCCTGCCTAAAAGCACCAGAACAATATACTTTATACCAGTGGCAACACATGTGCACCCCTTGAGAGTGCTGGCGCATCCCCTGACAGGCTGTACTCCCTGCTTAGGTGACAGGCAGGGGGCAGATGGGAGTACTGGTGCCCTCCCTGAGAGTGCTGGCTGGGGAGTGGGAGCGCTGGATGAAGTGCTGTGGCCACTTCAGGGAGCACTGCAGCTGCTTCCCAGTCGGCGTGATCTCCCGTGGGTCCGCCCCCGCCGGTCAGTGAGATTAACTTCAGGGGACCCCCCCAGTTGCTGACCAGTCACCCGTGCTCTATACATTCAAAGCATAGGTCCCATGGATTTCAGCTGCAGCTAGGAATTGCTCAGAACTTCTGTAAATCACACCTCAAGCAAGGATTGCTCATACATTTTCAGCAAAAATGCTTTTTACATTAGAAACTGGTAATTTATTAAAACTATTTGTGAGTTCATTATGATAATATTTTCACTGAACTGCATTTTTTGTTTAAAGCTACAGACAGAGAGAAACCAACTCCCTAAAATATGCAATAACCTGGTTGTTAGAAGAGTCACAAAGGAGACTGCAGTTCGAGTCCCTCCTGTACCTAATTTGATAAATATTCTAGATATTGGAATATTTGTTTTTTAATAACATTGAAGTAATGGGAACCGATATTATATTGTTACCCTCTATGTAGGCCAGCACTGAAAGGAGATTGGGCCTTTGCCAGTATGTTTCCCAGGACTATTGACTTCCATTCCAAACTCTGGAAAAGAGTGTGCCCTAATATGCACACATCTTTCTGTCTCCTTTTCAATATGTCCCTTCTGCAGGCCTACTTCTTGCAAACCTGGATCCTAATCCTAAATTCAGTTACCATTCCTCAGGCTTCTCATCCCAGTCCTTGTCATACTGATCAACTTGTTCTACTCTCATTTACCCAGAACAAAAGTTTACTAAGTCAATCCAATGGTCCCAACTAACAGCCCTTCATCCTAACTGTGTCTCTTTCTACCATGATGACCTGCAGTGCCAGCATCCGCATTCTCTGCCCCGCTGGCTCCCAGACATAGTCTCACTCCTCCGTGTTCCGGTAGCTTCTCAACTTCAAGTTCTTTGACTTTATCTCTTTTTCCAAGCCAGTGCCTGGTCTTACCCTTCCTCTCAACTCCTAATATTGCTGAACTGATTCTGACTCTCAATTTCCTTGTATAACCAATCCTTCTCTCCCCTCTGGTTTTTCAGATAATCTCAAAGTGGCACCTAAATTCACTACCCAGATTCCGGATCCATTCTGCTTGCTCATTCAGTCTCACTTTTAACTGTTTCAGAGTCCCAGTCCTTTGCCCTGCTCCTCAGACCCAGTCTCTATGGGTGCCTACAGACAGTTAGGAGAAGGGCTCTAACTCATGATACTTTACACAAAGGGCCATGAGTTAGAGCCCTTTTCCCCAATCCAATGGATATTCACCTGTTGGTTCAGGGGGGCTCAAGTTTGCCTGCGCCAGCCCTGGCTAGCAGGTGGGGGCACTTCAATAGCTTCTTAAGAGGCTGCCAAACTGTGTCTCTCCCCAGCCACCCTCCTACCCCCCTGCTCTGGCCATTGCAAAGCTGAGCTGGAAGCTGTATGCTGCCCCTGTCAAGATGCTTGGCTGTGGGGTGGAATGCTTGAGAGGGGGTCTCTTCCTCCACCCCTGGCCTGAGCATCTTGACAGTAGAAGCACACAGATGTTGGCTTTCAGCTGCTGGCTAGGCTTTGCCATAGCTGGAGCTGGGTTGGGGGTGGAACAAAGCCCCCTTGCCTCAAAGGCCTGGCCCAGCTCTCCCCAGTACCCAAGCTGGGATAGCTGGGGAGTGAGGGCTCTGAGGTGAGAGATCTCCATCCCACATACCCCCAGGTCCAGCTATGACAAACCCCAGCTGGCAGCTGCATGCTACCCTCTTCTCCCTCCCACACTGCACAGGGAGGATTATGTTCCCCAGGTCTCCTCTTTGTGACAGCTCCATGTATGCAAAAAAATTAACCCTTGAGGGAACCTGAACAGAAGTTCTCAAAGATGTTCTGCTGTAGAGCACCTTCAGCTAATAATTCATTTATTGAGGGTTAATTATTGACAGTCAACTATTTTAAAAGTGCTCTGCAGCCATAAACTTGTGCTATGTCATGGATGCAGAGCACTTTCAGGGGCCAGATCATGCAAAAAATGTAATTTGTATAAGCGCCCCCAGTTCACCCAGGCAAAGTTTCTCCTGACCACAACCACCTATCTGAATTTCCTTTACCCCACTCTTCCCCTCATTACCCCCCCATCACTCTCCATAGTTTCCACAACTTCCATATGAGAGTCCTTGGCTTAACCCAATCTATTATCACGTCCCCACACAGCTGGTAATGCTTCTTGCCTTCTCTGTATCTGAATCAGATAGCAGCCTATTTAAAACTGACAGAGTCATCAAAAGCATGGAAGAAATAGATAATGTCTGAACCCAGTACAATTTGTAACAGATCACAACTTAATTTAGGGGATAGAGCACATCTGTAGTTCACAAAATGTTCAGGAATTGCACTGTTAAGATTAAAGTACCTAGCACATGTGGCTTGGATTTGTCAAAGGCCTATAAATAGCAAGGCCAAATTCAGGCAGATTTTTGCAAACATAGCAAAAGTTATATCCCTATTACAGAAACCACTTCCTAGCAACTTTTAAATTCCCATTTCAAAGCACTGTGGTGCCAGAGCTTCTCAAACAAAAAGTTACTAGAATTTTTTTAACATGGGCAAAAACATGTATTTTTATAAGCCTCATTCTCAGAAACAGCTGGACTATGTTAGCTGGATTTTCCAAAATAATTTATCTTGTTACAAAAAAAAAATAAGCCCAAATGATCAAGTTTGACTAAGCTTGAAACAACTGAAAACAGAAACATCAGGCATCCTTAAATATAGCTAATTACCAGCTCATCTTGAACTGAGATTCTCCTTACCCAGAAACTCTGAATCATATTGAAAGGAATTTTCCCAGGGTATGGACTACAGGATCAGCATCATAGTTGGATGAAGTTTCTAGTGTGTTCTGCTTCCTTTCCTCTGTTTTACACCCTAGTAGTGCATGGGGAAATACTGATGGATCAGTCAATTAAGATAGAGAAGATGCTACTGATATGTTATAAGCCAACAATTTAAATTGTCCTTTTCAATATTTGTCATCATTAATCATGTTTCATTTTCCCATAAAAAAATGTAGCCAATATAACTAAAATGGCAAATGAGAACAAGATTATTTGACTTTTTGGAATCACAGCAGCTTTTAATTTCTGGATGAAATGAAAAATCATCTTTTCCAGAAGACAGGCATAAAATGATAAGGATGTGACATCCAGTGTGCAGTTCTACACAGTACTGTTTCATGAAGACATCAAAAACTTAGGTCAACAGAGAACCAGGAAAGACCTCCATGCCTGAACATGCTCAAAAAATTAACAGTTATGTTTCTGAAAATGTGAATGCTGCACAGTGAGTCAGATTACATCTATAAAATCTGACTTAAAAATGTACCCACAGGCAACAGCAATTCATGTTTCCAAATATTGTTCTGTGATTCTACATTAGGTTTAATCTAATACTGACCATATGTAGAGTTTAAGATTCTTAATCTATCTATAAATCTGCAAGGAAGTGTCCCAGTTGTTGATATTGGGATGGGAACATTTGAAATACTTTTCCACTAGGAAATAGTTAGGTTACCAACCAATGACTAGGATTGTGGGGAAAAATAGTCACAAAAGATGATGCTTATGGGGCAAAGAAAAAACAAAAGGATATTTTTTTAACTGTGAAACACTTCTGCTTCTCATCTTTGGCCATTTTTCACATATATCAAAGGTAGTTTCTACAAAAGAAGAAAAGCCATGTTGAATCTTGTTAATCTTCAAAAATACTGATATTTCACCTTGAAAATTCTTCTTAAATAGAGTCATGATTGCAGCAAAAAATAAAAATAAAACAACCTGTGATTGTTAATGAAAATAGTAAAATCTAACCTTTGGATTAAATCCACTTAATCTGATTGAGCAGTGAAGATTTTTCCTGACTTGCAAGAGAATTCAAGGATGTAGACTGAGGAATCAATGGGTGAGACTCCTCAGTCTACATTTTCACTGACTGCCTGGCTTGTATGCATACCAAACCTGCCTCTGGCTTCTTTACTTTTCATTCCATCCAGGAAGAGCACACACCAACTGCAGAAACGTCCTTAGCCTGACAAAGGGTTTTTGAACCCAAAAGCTTGCTTAATAATTGTTTTCCAATGATTTAAGTTGGTCTAATAAAAGATATCAGATTCATCCAAAGAACCTTGTCTGCCTATGTCCTTAGACCAACATGGCTACAACCTACACCCACTTAAGATAAGCGTTTCAATTTTTGAGGGGTGATTTTGTCTGGAAAGGTGTGTTGAGTATGCAAGTAAACATGGTAGAATCAGATTAGGTGTCACTTTAAGGCATTTAATGGCTGGATATACATTAAAATGTCTTCAGGTTCAAAGATGAGAGCTATAGTGAGCTCTTCGGTTCCTCTTTTTGTCTTTTCAGGATATAGAATTTTCAATGGGAGGTCAAAGACTGTGGAATTAATTCTTACAGGCACTAAGGACCACCAAAATTCTCCCCACAGATTTTTTTGATTTTTCCATCTTTGATTTTGTCACAGAGGAAAATGCCCATATTACAAAATAAAAGATAAAAAGTGATCATAATTATCATCAACAACAAATACATGTTAAAACAGTACATTGCTAAAACAAATTCTCCTTCTAGGACAAAGATGTGACAAATATTAATACCTGTTACTTTACTGATTAAAGACCTTTGGATACCACAGTGATTAAAACAGAATTTATGGGATATACAGAACAGATAGAACACAATGAACATGGACTACAAAGAAGGAAGCGCATGGACTTTGTACAATGTTTCAAACTTCCTAAGGTGGTAGAAGCACTTATAGTGGTATACAGCCACATTAGTTCTTCTTAGACCCAATTAATAATAAATAATTATGGTTTATGTACCAATGTGACAGTAGAGACTGTACACAGCACCCAAGTACCCCGGGAACCCCGGCCGACCCCAAACAAACTTAGCAGAGAACCCTTGGAGAAAGGAAAAACTTACCAGGAGGGCAGGGAGAGATAGGGCCAAGGCAATGAGCAATGCTGCTATACTGGTGGGTTTATAAGCTCCTTGTCAATCAAACTAGGCAGTCCCCAGCTGATGACATCAGCCATAGGTGCTGCCGTGGGAAGTTTAAAAGGCACTGATAGTGCCAAAGAAGGGAAGAGATGGCTACCTCCAGGCCAACAGACAATGGGGCAAAGTTGCCTCAGGGTACCAAGGCAGTGAGGCACTCAGGCCACAGGGGCCCTGTTTGAACGGGGCAGGAAAGCCCCGTCGAGCTGAGGCAGAAACAACGGCTCTACTCCTGCTCAGTGGCCATCTCCCAAAAGGTGGGAGATAAAAAATATAAATCCAAAGGGGTGTGGTGAACCCCTTTATAAATAGTTCCTCTGTAGTGGAAGCTTTCTTCTTTATTTTTCTTTGTTTATGATTTGGAGAGGTCCATTGGGCCAGTGTCCCTGTAGTCCCTTTAGTTAGGCCCAATTTTGGGCATAGCGCCTAGAGAGTGGGAAATAGGTGACCGGCCAGAAGAGGGCTGTGTAAACTTCATGAGACTCTGGTGGCAACCCACTGAAGAATCAGAAGACAGGACATAGGTTGATGACTGCTGAGTGGATCCGAAAAAGCCAGAGCTGCGGCAAAAGATCATAAAGCCTCAACACCAACAGTTGGCATGTGGTTGGGGTGTAGATGAGGCAGAGCCCCAACTTTAACTGCATTCAAACTGTGAGTACCCTCAGTGAGAAAGTATGTATCTACAGCACTGGACCCCCTCTTTAAAAAGTCTAATAATATCAAGATGTGACAGAAGAGGGAAAAGGTCCTGTGTCGGGTACTCTCAGAATCAGTCATTGGGTAAGCGGTCACATGACAACCAATATATACAAATAATCTGAGATTGAAGAATACAAGGATTCTAATATAAAAAATGAATGTATTTCCTTGAATACTCTGCAGAAGTCTTTTCTGAGTGTTTTTCCTACATGTATATTTATCATGACATTTAATCATTAGAAAAAACTGAGCAAAGACTGACTCTAACCATCACCATATATTAAGGTTTTAATAAGGTATTATAGAACTTTCATGGTCACTTCAGTGCAATATATCTCAAACTCCAACATCCTTTATTGGTTCCGACTTCATACAGGCTGGATTTAATGAGCACTGATCAATGAGAGGTTTTCTGCCAATTCAGTGGATCAGGCCCCTACTGCTATTGTCATATTAGAGCTCACTAATAAATTTCAGTGGCCAGATAGCCAAACTTTCACTATTTGATATTAAATCTTTTTCTGGAAAATAGTTTGAGAGGAAGTACTCACACAGCAGTGCAGTTGCATTCTCCTCGTGGAAGGCTCATTATCACTTCCATCATAAATCTCCTATCTCTAGCAGCATGGGGCAGGGAGTGGGGAGTCTTGAATCAAGAACCTAGTATGGAAACTTTATCCATTTTTTAAATGCCTTGTTTTTTGTTAGATAAACAACATGTTTAATTTTATACTCAGGACTTGATCTTGCATGGTGCCAGCTTCCTTTAACTGTCAGGGGCAAATGGAGCCCCAAAGAATGAAAAAAGAATGGTCTATACTTGATAAAATTAAACCTTTATGTGGAAGTCTCTTTTTTCCCCTTCCCCCTTTCCACTGTCTTATATGGGTGTCAGTATTAAGGTTACTAAATCTATTAATTAATTAGAATTATGCTTTGACATTTACTCAAAGTCCTTTGTAGAGTAAGCTTTCAAAGATCTCATGACAGGATCAATCAGGAATGTGGATCACGCTTTGTACAGGAAAACCTGAAGGAACAAGCTATAGAAGGATGGAATACTGCAAGCTGCTTATGCACAGACCACCTTCTCACATCCTGTAAAACATGGTACATGTGTGCTATGTAGCATCAGATTAATCTGCTGGTTTTCTCTTTGTTAAGAAGACAATGGAAAATATCAAAGTAATGAAAAGATGTACAGAATCTAAGTGTAGGATCTTGGTTCATGAAAATCAGAGATTTGACAGAAGTTCTACAGTGTACAGTAATTGTCAAACTGCTGGTGTGTAAACTTGGGTTCATAGTATAAACTGTTATAAACAATAGTACATCACTTAATTAAAAAACAACTGCATACATTATTAGACATTGTTGAAGCCAAGTCAGTCACAGAAATGTATACTAGGGGTTATCACCACTTTATTAATAAACAAGTATAGTTTGCTGTGTCTTGTCTCATGACTACAGCATAACTATATCACCTAGTTACACAGAAGAAGAGTAAAATCTAGCTAATGAATATGTATCTTCTTCTGATGTGGTTTTGCAGCTGAAAACAAAACAAAAAAAATCGTGAACTATGAGACTAACCAAGATTAACTAAAAATACTATGTTAGAAGGCTGTGGAGCAAGAGTTTGAAATCCACCTTCTCTGAACGAAGCATCAATCTGAACCCAGGCAGGATCTAGACCCAGCAGCAGGATAAGTGGCAGTAGAATCAGTGGTAGCTGTCGAGTCTGAGGACCAGCGTACCCTTGACCTGCGAGCCTGGGTCGGCACGACCGGCTGGACACGGGTACGATACGGTGGTCATACAGGTGGAAAAGCGAGAGGAGTCAGGGAGTTTAAATGCATTTTGGTTAAAGATTTATTATTACTTACACCACAGAAGAGTTGTGGCGTAGGAAGGAAGTCGTGGTTACACAGTGAGAAAGGAGAAGTTCAGTTCAGCTTGCAGATGCTTTTTCGTTGCACAGATCATAAACTGCTTGGTGCAGATTTTCAGCAAAGCGTACAGGTAACTTCGGTTTAAAGACGTTCGTGAGCTCTTGGTGAGAACAGATGAGTCGACAAAAATTCGGATACAACACCTGAAATTTTTTCGCCACAGGTGGGAAGGGGTCAGCGACTGGCCAGGTCGCTGACTATGTCTTCTGGGTGTGCGTGGAGGTCTCCACAGAAGGTGGAAATCTTTCCAAAATTAAAGGTTTTCAGGTAGCCAATCACAACACACCAGGCTTGAATAATTACAGGACTGCCAATTATGACTGTGAGCAGACTTTGTGTGTTTTTTACTTCTCCTCAGGTTTCATTGCAAGAATGACTGCACATGTATTTTACATTTAAGCTGGGGGAGGGCTGAATATGGAACTATGATGACAAAATATGTTATGTTAACCTTTTGACCTTTTTGCCATCGGCATCTGAAATCAAAGATTTTTCTTTGACAGTAACCACAGAAACAGTAGCAGTAGTAATGTGAGGGTTCACACAGCTCTTCACACCTTCATTCCCATCCCATTACATTTCACCAATGGGCTTCTCTGAATTCTCAAGACCTCTAGAAGCCCTGCAAAGCAAGTGCAACTGTTTTGCAGGATGGATATGGGCTGCAAGTCAGATGTTTGATAACCCCAGTCTAAGGAATACATCTCCATACTTGGCTCATCCAAGCTTGCATAATGAATTGCTTAGTGTTAATCTCTCTTTCCTCCTTCAGACATTCTGTCTGATGGAGGGCAAGCTGGCTCCATGCCAGCAGGACCAGGAATAGTTGGATTCAGTGTTTAATTAACAAAAAAGAAAAGAAAAAAAAAAGGGGGGTGGGGCAGAGTTCCTCTCTACATTGACCTACAAGCAAAAAATCAGATTTTGTCTTCAAGGAAGAACTGAAGCAAAAAGGTGAAAAAAGCAGTATTTTATCTTCTCCATTGACCAGCAGAGATGGCTGTGCATGACAGTACCCCGTGCTGTGGCTTGGATAATAATGAAATTGCACAAAGTGTAAGTTAAGGCAGAATTTGTTGCTATCATTCTTAGAGTAAAGGTAAAGCACAAAGAGCTGTAAACTTTATTTGTCGCAAAACTGTTCAGGCGATCACTCTTAATCTGTGCAGATTCATCAGCTATCTCTTTTCTTCGGAAGACAAAATGACTTGGGGGTGACTCAATCAGAAAACTCATGTGGCTATATTTATATGGCTTTACCTGGTTTGGTTCACTCTGAAGATTGTCTCTGATGGTTTTATTTCTAATTTTCCTGGAATGACAATGACTGTTTATGTATTATAATTACTGGCTAGAGTTCATTGTGATGACTCTCTCTGGGCTGCATTTCTATTTTTCCTTTGAAAGAAGGGAGTAATTTACTGTATGTTACAGTCATTTGGATCTCTCAAATAATGACTTCATACATCTGTTTGGCTTATGCATTTTCTTCTAGTGTTGTTCTAATCTTATTTGTTCATCTGTTATTGTACACACAGATTAGCTGTTAGCGTTTACAGAAAACATTCTTTCTCCAGAGGGAATTACTATAGGGGCTCAGGACAGCACTGCACAGCTTCCTGACAAAATATCATATCTAACATGTTATTCTGTGCAGTGAAAGATTATTAAATAGTCTTGACCTGAAAGATAAGGGAGAACATACTCACATTTGGCTGGGGCTCAAGAAACCTGACTTCCACCCCTGGCTCTCTGGCTTTAAACCAACAGGGCCTTGAAATGTAATAGTGCCAGTTGTGAACACTTGTTCCTATATGGGAGAACATGCACAATGAGACCTGAATAGAATAGAATAAAATAAAATAATAAATCTTGAGTCAACCAGCTATGACCTACTGTCAATTTATGCATACAGTTACTATTGCTGTCAATATAAGTTTTGCCAAGGAGCGCAGCTATATGGCACAAACTTTCAAAATCCCTTTGATTATTTGAGACCTCAATTAAGATGTATATATTCAGTGATTCCCTTTGCTGAAGTGATGAAAATTTCTTGAGCCAATTCAAATCACCAAACAACATTTCACCTTAACTATTACATGTAGTATTGCCCTCATTATGGACCTGATCCAGGCCCCATTAAAGTCAGTAGTTATCTTTCCATTGTCTTGGTTGAGATTTGGATCAGGCTCTAAAATATGGTAGGAAATACCAATCTTACTGCAAATTACTATTGTTTCCTGTGAAGCCATTTTGCTACTGCAAAATAAAATATTTATAACAAAATATTGCATTGTATTTCACAATGACTCTGTAAATAACTCATGTTATACTCAGTGCTTTTGGCCAGTAATTAAAGATTTAAGACTTTCAACAAAAATGCCATCGTTTAATTAAACCAATACCAATCTTTCCACATTAAAATATTTGCTTGTTGCCACTCAGATTTCTTAGAGGTGTAAAAGAGGATTTTTCTGGCTAATCTTACTTGAAGCAAGCAATAAGCTATTTTCTCCCTGAATGAAAGCTTTAAAAATCATATTGTCTTAATCTTCACACTGTTAAGAATTTTAATGTGTATTTATTCTTTAAATGTGCAGCCCCATATGCATTATTTAATTTCATTAGAGATAATGGGCAAATTGATACTTACTATACTTTCATAAGAAATGTGTTGCTGTGTTGGAATTATGGACCTATAATCACGTTGTTATACACTATTACTGAAAACACTGTCCTCTGTGGCTGGCTCCCAGGTCCCTTTCGAGCAGTTCTTCCATCTACAAAATATGTACATATTGTTAGCACCACTAAAATAGCAAGAAGTGAACATTTTTTAAAAATACTTTATCTATAAATGTGATTATATAATGATCCCTGCACGTGGTTTCATTTGAGCATCTACATCTCCAATAAAATCAATCAGTTAGACAGACTGCCATAAAGGAGAATAAACCAAATTCATACCATACTGAACAACAAAGACAACCACCACTTTGAAGCCTAAAAAGGAACTTCTTAGCATATCTCAAAAAGGTAGATTCTGGAAATTTTTTTAGAGTAAGAGTCAGTGTAATTTATTATTCAAAAGGTTATGTTATCTTCACGGATATGTCTGAAAGTCTATTTTACCTTGATTCCCCCTATTTTGGGGCATTCAGCATATAATTATAAGTTTAAAACTTAAAAACCCCATATTTTTGTGCTTATAATTACAGGTTTTAACATATGCCTCCTTAATGTTTTTTTTATCAAGGTGCAGTTCCTGATCTTATTTTGATGAAACAAGTGGAGAAAGAAAGTGACAGCTTTACAAAATAAAATTTGCAAAATCACTTCCTTGAACCAATAAACTTTCACAGAACAGATGGATTGATAATGCATTTTTCTGTGTGTCATTTTTCAGACAATCTCACTAGTTTAAAAGCTTCTGCAGTTTTAAAAATATTCACATTCTCACCAACCAGTGTCTTTCCATTTTTTATCTCTTCTAAACAAATTACACTGATTTTTCAAAATGGCAGCAAAATGATAAAACCTGCATAAGAACACTCATTTTTCCTTTAGTTGGAAAATGCATAACCTGTTGCTACTTGTAACATTTTTATACATGGATGGTCTGGTTATTACAGTTCACAGTTCAGCTTTTGCTTCTTGTTTTGTTGAATGTAATTAAAAAGAGAGAGAGAAAAAAAGGGAGATACCATATTTAATCATATGCAGCTTCCAACTTTTCTGCTTCGATTACAACGTGCTTCTCTTACTCTTCTTTCTCTCATGCATAAAAAAATGAATCCATAGTAGAACATCAAAGCTATGTTCAACCCATCAACCGAACTAAAGTGGTGTCAGGAACCCTACAATGATGGAAAGCCTTTCTGTACGTCAGCGTTGTCCACCTGCATCCCCCAGCTCCCATCCCACCGGCACTCCCCTCCATTGCTCTTGCTGGAGTGGCAGCCAGAGCCTCCAGGTTTTATGTCCTGCCTCACCCTTTGGTGGGACACAGCAGTGAAACCTACAATTTGGAGAGCTGGGGGCATACTTGTAATGCTGTGCAGGTCATCCATGTGTATGGAGTAATACAGTGCAATGAAGGAAAAGGGGATCCTCTGGTCATGGCAAGATACATTACAATAGGGAGTATCCACGTATCCAGCACAGTGGAGCACAGCTTTGGGGGAGAGGGATCATCCATGTGCAGCACAGATGAACATAGCCATGGGAGGGGCAGGGAGGCAATGCCCACATGCATGACCCCGGGCTTCCTGGCATAATAGGAGGGTGGATCCAGGCAGTGTGTGACCCAGAAGGCATGTGGGTCATGGTAGTGCAACTCTCAGCTGCTTAAAAGTTGGAAAACCCTGCTGTACTTTTGTTGCTTTTAAGAGTGCTTACAGTGGCATTATTCTAGATTTCTGTATGTTCTGTGATTTCTGTTTTGGAAGGAGAAATGCATACCCATTTTATAAAAGATTTAGATCCTTGACTACTGCAAGGATCCTTGTACGGGCAGTAAGTCATCGTTCCGTTTTACACCCCTAGTCTGAACATAGATTGGTTTAGGAGTGACTCAAAAGTCATTTTCACCAGGTGACTATTTGGCTGATGTTGTAAAATTATTTGGTATCTACAGTCCAACTGTTGAAATTGATCCTTGCACAATGAATCAGTATAAGGCCTACGCATACCACATTACCCACTTGAGGGTTTTGGGGGTTGGTTTGTTTGGGGTTTTTTGGAGCATCTTTAGCAATTTACATATACCCCTTCTGCATCGTGAATCTGTGCCATAACTCTAACAAAGACATATTTTTCTACTTTTTACCCCATTTCTCCTCCTCTAAAGGCTCTTAACACAGCTTAGGATAGCTCTTATTGCTCAAAGTAATCCTAAGTGCCACCAGCCAGTGTTATGAACCCTCACTATGGTCTGGAAGGTTCATGAGGTATCACACCTGTTTTTGTTGAGCTTGTTTTTCTAAAATGGCACGTGTAGTCTCCCTATGTATAGATAGCATCAAGCTTTATTTAACCTTATCATCCTTATGTTTGTATACATGGTGGTATTGGATATAAAATATATTTCTTATATGTTAGATTAGGACCAGGATTGCACCATATGATAATACTTTTCAAGTAACAAACTAGGAATTTCTTTGACACCTAGGAGAGGCCCAAAGCCTACACTGCTGAAAAACAGTAATCACTAAGAATCAGCATTCAACATGAGCTGTTTACTCATCATTCTTGTGGGCATCCTCTGAGGCACATGGACTCTCCCAGACAGTAATGAATTTACATTCTAAATGCTGTAAGAATAGCACCTGGCTATCCAGACTATTGGGAAAGGGACGTTTTGGGGGGGAAGAGGGAGGAGCACTACATAAAAGATAGTATTATGGGGATACACATATTCTCCTGGTCTTAGATTGGGAAACGTTCCTGCTGTGGTAAACATTCACTTCTGAAGGGGTAGAAAGTTATATGCATGGCCTGGGCTCCCGGAGAATCCAATGGAGGAAGTATGCAAATGACCAGATTAGAAACTGTACTAAAGCTTTGCCTTGAAAGCAGGGTTTTTTCTTCAGTTTTCCTGGGCCTAGGGAAACACTGGAGTCCCTCAACCAGCTGGTTAAGGAAAACAGGCTGATGGAAGAAATTGCAGGAGGTCCCAGCAGAGTGGTCAGAGACAGAAACTGCTTTTCTGGCTAGGAACCTCATCCTTGGATTTAAGATGCATTTATAGACCAAGTAATTGTTTTGATATTTACTTTTCTTTCGTTTTATTCTTATATATTTGTCTGAATGTCTACATATGATTATTGTTTCCTCATGCTTGTTCTTATATATATAATAAATCCATTTGTTATCCATTTAACTCACTGTGGGCACAACTATACAAGACATTTACTGTGGAGTTGCCTAATTAGCTATGCAGTGAACAGTTTGGCATCTATACATGGCATCTACATGTGCAGCCCTATTAGGACACAGGAAACTAATAAATATGCAGCAGGGTAGTACTTGTAAATACAAGTACTATCCTGCTGTGGAGTTTGTTTTGTGTGTGATCCCCCTCTTCCAGCCGGGGCTGCTCCAATTCAGCTAAACGTGCTTCAATCCCAGGTGCATGTGTAAATGTGGCACCTGAGAGAAATAAACTCTGATGCAATATGCACCAGAGTTTATTACTTTGCATTAATATGCACATGTAGATGCACCCTGTCAGTGGTGACTGTGATTTTAGAGGCCTTAACCATACAGGCAGGCCTCTTTCCTGGAAGGCAGAATTCATCGTTCCTGAATGAATCACTAGACAAAAGTGTGATTCTTCTAGCTGGCACAATCCCCTCTCTTAAAAGCTGTTAAGGTCTGGGTGAGACAGCTATAGCCGAGGCTCCATAGGTCAGGAAGCATCTCAGTCTGGAGCATCTCAGTCTGTTCTTGGTAGTCAAGCAACAGTTAGCAGAAAGGGGTTTGCAGCTGAGGGGCACCCCTAAACCTGAGAGCAGCTTAGGAGTATGTCTTAGAGGTGCACTCAGCTGGAGCTGGGGTGTATCACAGTTGGCAACTGACCTCTTACAGGGATTTTTGCCAACAAAACTGCCTGAATACATTATATTGTTGTTTCACTTTAGGTGAATACAGACATTAGGGGAGGTTAGGGGAAGGTTAAGTTGAGTTAAAAATGGTTACCTGATCTAAGGTAAATTAGGATGGGGGTGCTAGTGTGTTGGGGATTGGAAAGGTCTGGGGGACAAACAGGTGCTGGAGGCATTAGGGGAACTGAGGAGGATAGGCAGGGTTTGCAGTGGGGATTGGGGGGGATTGCAGGGGAGGTGGGATCTATGTAGGGAATTGGGGACCAGGCAGGGCCCATGGGGGATCAGGAGGATCAGGGGGACAGATGGGGTCTTCAGGGTGTAAGAGGGAATTGGGGGGAGAGGAATCAGGGCCCATAGGGGGATCAGGGGAAAGGCAGGGTCTGTGGGAAAGTTTAGTGGGATCGGGGGGAGGGACTCACTGGGTCTGCAGTGGGGCAGAGAGGAATGGGGGGGCTTTTACCTCCACCCCATGGCACCAGGAATTATTTTTTAGCCCTTCAATTGCCCCCAACCCCAGATTAACAACCCCCACACTACACACCAACCCCACCCCTCCATCCCTCCTCTCCCTCCCCCAATGCTGACTTAATTTCTCAGTTTCCAGAACTGATAAATGCTGGTAAAACCAGCACCAGGAGCAGCTTGTGGGATAGGGAGTTTGATGGGCTCAAGGGGGGACTGGATGGTCCACAGTGGGGAGTTGTTAATTTGGAGAGGGTGGGGGAAAACAATGGGAGGCTAAAAATGCCTGGTGCCAGGGTGGGGAGGAAAAGTACAACTTTGAGGCTGGGACTGGTGGCTAGGCTTTCCCAGTCTTGGGGCTGCACTGAGAACTATAGAGAAGTTCAGATCAGTTAGATCAGCCTAAAATGGCTAACCAGATCTAAGTTAGACATAGTTTGGAGATAAGGTTAACTTAGATCTGATTGACCATTTTTATAGCAATCTAACTGTCCTGAACTTCTGGACAGTTCACACTTAGATCGACCTAACTAGTGGAAGGTCTTCATCTGGGCAAACTAAGTTAGATTGGGTGGCCATTTTTATGTGATCTAATCTTGCCCTAACCTCCCCAAACATTGGTACCTACCCTTTTTCTGGCCTCCAGAATAACCCTCCAAGTAATAATATATCTGACCCTGGTGGAAGTGAAATGGGGACATAAACTGGGGAAAGGATGATCTACAAATGACTTCCTTGGGTTTAGGAACTGAACAAGTAGGAATTACACTTTTATGCTTAGATCCAAGGTCCATGTAATTCAGTATCCTGGCAATGGGCTGTCCCAAATGCTACTAAAGATGGTATAAGTATGCACAAGTAGACAGATGTGGGTGATCTGTATTAAGGTTTCATCCTGATCCAAACTATCAGGAACTTGGCTTAACCCCATTAGTATCAAATTTGATGGCATCCCAAACTGGTATGATCATTAAGTATATCTCTGGATATTCTTTATATTCATTTAAATAATTTTCCTTTATGAACTTTGTTGAGTTTTTGGTCAGACTAACAATCTGCAGTCAAGTTCAACAGTTTAATTGTACACTGTAGGAAAATTATTACTTTTAAAGTACATTGAATGCTTCCTTGTCTTATGGTATGAGACAGCAAGAAGATCCCAGTGCCTCTTCCCTGCACTGTCCATGATTTTATACTTTTATTGTGTCTCTTCATATTCATCCCATTTATAAAGCATTTGTCCATGCAAAGGGAGTTATATTCAGTACCTCCAGCTTGTCATTATTTTGTGAACTAAAGCTGTTTGAATAATTGATTTTTAACTTTACTGGAAATTCTGAAAAAGTAATAGTAGGGGTCAGCCTAAGGCTTTGAAAATAAAACATTCAGCAACTTGAAAAGTCAAAAACATTTCATTTCTGATTGTGGTGCATTTAACAGAATTTAAGATAAAAAATGAGAAGATATTAGAAATGAAAAGTTGCTTTGAGTTCAATACTCAAAGTTTCATTTGGAAATTTTACAGATTTCATAGACATTTGGGCTGGAAGGGACCCTGGAGGATCATCGAGTCCAGCTCCCTGCCTCACGGGCAGGAAGTCAGCAGGGATCATAGGATCCCAGCAAGATAAGTATCCAAATGCATCTTGAAGGCATTCAAAGTGGGAGATTGAACCACCTCCAGCAGCAGTCTATTCCAATCCTTGGGGGCTTGGACAGTAAAGAAGTTCTTCCTTATATCCAGCCTGAATCAGTCAAGGCAGAGTTTGTGACCATTCAATCTTGTCATCACTTGGGGTGCTCTGGTGAACAGATGTTCCCCCAGATCCTGGTGGTCACCCCTGATAAACTTATAGGTGGCCACCTGATCACCCCTGAGCCTGCGCTTTTCTAGGGTGAAGAGTCCCATGGTTCTCAGCCTCTCATCATAAGGTCTGTTTTCCTGACCTCTGAATATGCGCGTGGCTCTCCTCTGCACTCTCTCAAGCTTCTCCACATCCTTTTTGAATTGTGGAGCCCAACACTGGACAAGTACTGCAGCTGCGGCCTCACCAAGGCCGAGTACAACAGGAGAATGATGTCCTGGTTTTTGCTTGAGAAACATCTATGGATAGAAGCCAGCGTTTTGCTTGCTTTACTAGCTGCAGCATTACATTGAAGGCTCGTGTTCATTTTGTGGTCAATCATGAGCCCCAAGTCCCATTCCTCTGTAGTGCTAACCAGCGTAGCACTACCAAGCCTATAAGCATGCCACAGGTTTTTCCTCCCAAGGTGAAGAACCTTGCATTTTTCAGTGTTGAACACCATCAGGTTCTCATCTGCCCATTTCATGAGCCTGTCAAGATCTCCTGTCCTCAGATATGGATGCTTTACCCCAGAGTTTGGTGTTTGTCATGGAGCGGAGTCCTTGGAGAGGTTGTGATCTCCCCTAGCGCCCCCTACCGTGCCAAGTTTACTTCAAGCACCCTCAAATCTCACCTGCCACGTCTTGATCTAAGTATTAAAGGGGGGCTGCCTTTCATCATCTTGGACATGGTTTTCTCCTGCTGTCATGTGTTCTGTTTTTATAATGGGGTTTCCATGCACCCTGGCCTTATAGGCAATGCATGGCTCCAACCACCTCTGTACCACATCTCAAGCCTCACTGATGTACCAGATGTTGTTCAGTCTGCCTTACTCTCTGAGCTCTCACTCTGTCACTCGGCCCTCCACAGCCCTCGTCTCTCACCACGCCCTCTGGTGCTCTGGCTTTCCACAGCCTTGTCTCGCAATTGAACCCCACAGGTGCTCTGGCTTTCCTCCGCCATGTCTCTTGCAACTGCGCCCAACAGGCGCTCTGGCTTTCTGCCGCCATGTCTCACTGCCCCCTTGCTTTGGGGCTTGTTTCACTGCCCCCTTGGCTCTGGGGCTTGTTTCGCTGCCCCTTTGGGTCTGGGGCTTTTCACTCTCAGGTGGGCTCAGGTGGCTGTAGCCATGCCTGGCCCCAACTCTCCTCCTTGGGGTCTTGAACTGCCCTTCAGGACTCAGGCGGCCTCAGCCCTACCTGGCCTCCAACTTTCCACTCCCCTTCCCTGGCACCAGGGTCAGTGCACCCAAAATGCTGCGCCTTCTCCGGTGCCAGGGTCCTCACGCTACCGTGGTCCCCAATGAGGCCTCCTCCAACCCCTGATAGCCTCACCTAAAGCACCAGTTGTAAACAGTAAACCATCAACACAAACTCAAGCCCATTGGCTGCAACATAAATTCAGGCTGCTTGGCTATAACATTAGTCCCAACACATCAGGGGTGCTCTATACTTCCCCCAGTCTTGAAGCTGTACCTGTATTCTAGCCTCTTCTCTTTCTTCAGGCCAGCAGAGCTCCTTCTTCTGTGGCTGCTGGAAGGGAACTCTCTGCCTGGCCTCAGCCTGGGAATTATATAGGGGCCCTGCCCCTTCCTGTCAGCTGACTTCTACTGGTTGCCCTGGCAACCCGCAGCTGGGCTCCTTATTTACTGCTTCCTAAGTAGCAGGTGTCTCAGTACCCTGCCACAGTGTCATCAACAAACTTGGCCAGTCTGCTTCTGACACCAATGTCCACATCACTGATGAAGACTTTAAACAGCATAGGCCCTAGAACAGTGCCTTGAGGGACCCCACTGGTGATGGCGCACCAAGACAATTGGCTTCCATCAACCACCACCCTCTGTGTCCTACTATGGAGCCAGTTCCCCAGCCAGAAGATCGTGGTGAGGTTGAGGCTGCAGTTAGCCACTTTTGCCAAGAGGTGATCATGAGATACCAGATCAAAGGCTTTTTTAAAGTCAAGATATACGACATCAGTCTCTTCCCCCTTGTCCAGGTGATAGGTCACCTGGTCATAAAGGGAAACAAGCAAGCAAGACCTACCCACAACAAACCCATGCTGGGTATCCCTCAGGATGTTGCCATCAGCTACTCTGTTAAGGGTGGCTTCTTTGATAATCTTTTCCAACACCTTGCCCAGGATAGAGGTCAGGCTGATGGGCCTGTAGTTTGCCAGATCTACTTTCCTTCCTTTCTTGAAGATAGGCATGACATCGGCCTTTTTCCAGACACTTCACCAGAGCACCAGGAGTTCTGAAAGATCTGTGCCAGGGGCTGAGCTATGATGCTTGCCAGCTCCTTGAGTACCCTTGCGTGTAAGCCATCAGGGCCGGCTAACTTGAAGGTATCCAGCCTATCAAGGTGTTCCTTCATAAGGTCAGCTTCGATGGAAGGTAAGGAATCTCCCTCACCCAGGCCTCCCTGACCCACAGTGGGCAGGGGCGTCCCATGGGCCTGATGAAAGACTGATACAAAGTACCCATCGGTTGTCTGTTGTCAAATGTTAAAATAAGTTTGACTTCTTCAGGTTGGGGGGGTCCTCAACTGGAACAATTTGTCATAATTAAATAAATTAGGTGATTTTTTTTTACCCCACTCTCCTCTGAAAATCCCTCCAGACTCTTGAATTATTTACCATCTTTCATTACTGATGTATGCTAGTTTTGTCTGTCTTTCCTCTTATTCATTCGTTCATTCATTCATTCATTTTACTAAAACTGCATAATGAGCAGATATTATCCTCACTGGGCTATCTACAATGATGTACAGATCCTTTTCTGAGTTGAAATAACTTATTTGGAATCCTGTGAGGGATACAGTCAGTTTCCTTCTAATGTGCATTTCTTTTCATTGGCGGACAATGATTTTTATTTTCTATTTTGTTCCTCATTCACTTAGCTGGTTGAGTTCTGTCTGAAGCGCTTACAATCCTTTCTGGTCGTCACCAACCTTAACCCTATTTGCTAATTGCATTCTTACAATTTTCAAATTTAACTACTTCCTTTTCAGGTTATTAATAAACTATTAAGTAGTAGGGAGACTGATAAAAAACCTCAGTCACACACACTCTGCTATTAACCTTTTGTCACTTATTCCTACACTTTGCTTTTTGGCTAGGTTTTGTTCCATGGCAATACCTTGTCTGTTACTCCATGATTACTTCAGTTCTTTATTGTCTTCTTGTATAAAACCTTGGCAAAATCCTTTGGAAGCTAAAAATAAATTATATCAACAAGTTTTTCTTTGTCCACTACTTTAGTGATATATTCAGAGAATGCTGAGAGACTCATGAGACAGGATTTTCTTTTGCTGAAGCTGTTCTGGTTAAACTCTATCATTTTGTGATTTTCTACGTGTTTTGTAATTCTGTTTTTAATTACATTTTAATCAATTTTCTTGTTAAAATGCAGCGCTTAGTACTCTAAAACTCCCTGCATGAACCTCTTTTTAAACATAACCTCAGCTATCCCCTGCTGTCTGGATGAATGTCTGCTCATTATTAAAAAATTGCATATTTTTGTTAACATATATGTTATTAAATAACAAAGCCCCTCTAGCACTTTAAGGGGACATATGAATCTAGTGATTTATTGCTTTAAAAAGTATTATTTGGCTCCAAGCCTATTTTTTAATATTGTGATATCTGAGTGTATTCTCAATATTTCTGCAAGTGAACCACTATCAATTCTGTGGAATCTTTCAGGCTAGGGACAGACATTCAAAAAGCCCGACCCTGAATTGATTCACTCTTTGCAGGTTAATCTAAGCTGTGCAGCTTAAACTGATTAATAACTGGATAAACATTCTCTGTTAAATCAGGAAATACAGGCATGTGCCTGCAGTGGCTCAACACAGAAGCTGGGGGGTGCTAGAGCAAGCCTGCCAGCCACTGCCAAAAGGGAGGGAAGAAGGAGGCCCTCCACGGCTCTCACCCCTCCCTGCTGGAGCAGGGGGGGCATGGCCAGGCACCAGACAGAGCTAGCACAACACATAGGATGCCAGTCACCACCTGGGGGGATGGAGAGAGAGGCAGCTGCTGCCAGACTGAGGAGTGAGAATGGGGAAAAAGACCTTCCTCTGAAGCAAGCATGTATTAAACACAGCAATTTGCAAAGCATACAACAGGGAACTACTAAAAAATCTTTGCCTAACCTAAGATACAGCCCAGTAAAACACAACTTAGTCTAACTTAAAATGTAAACCAGGAAGACAAGAATTAGTTTCACTAATCCTGAGGGCAGAGTGTTTCTTTACAGCCAGCCATTCAGAAAGGCTTTTTTTAGGTATGTAGCTCTCTGCATTCTTTGGTGAAGCTGTTTGCAACTTCCCTTAACTACATCTCCAGTATGTGTACTGATTGTCTGGTCTTTGCCAACACTTCCCACCTTTCAGTCTGGTCCTGCAGATCTTAGCTCTGGGTTCATAGGTGCAGGGCTTGGATCTACACAGTTTGCCAGTGGAGGTGAGGAGGGGACAGAGCAGGAATTTCCCTCAGGGGCCGCAGCAGGTCAGCTTCTGGTCACACCCTGCCCCAGCTTCAGCTAGACAGCAGAGGGGAGGGGTCAGCCCAGCTCACTGGAGCAGAGAACAGAGCTCTGCCCAGCCCAGAGAGCATGCCAGAATGCTGGGGGAGTCTGATTTAATTTAAACCAGTAAGGGGTCTGGGACAGGCATTGCATAAACTGGTTTGAGCCAAATCAGTTAAATCTGATACTACATTCAGCCAGGTTTATCTCAAACCAGTTTTGAAAAATTTTAAACTGGTTTATGTGCACTAAACATCTGTTCTGTTACAGCCTTAAGGCAGTTTTTGATCACTTAAACTGGTTTATGTGTAATGTCTGTCCCTAGCCTCAGACACACTGCTCTTCCATGTCTCCATCCTAGTCTCTTTCCTGTGTATTTAGGAATCTGCAATTGGAATAATCAACTGTTTTTGTTGTTACATCACATTTCTGTAACACTGTACCAATACTGTATCAAGGTTCTCCACTACTACAAATCATTCTTTCCACCTATTTCTGTTTTTAAACTTATTGCAACCATATAAAGGACTCTGGGTTTTGTTGAAAAAGTGAATGGATTTAAATGATTTGACAATTATCGTGTGCACTTCTTTTCCTTACAAAAGTAACCTTCTGCTTATGTGCAAAAGTAACCTTCTGCTTATGTGCATGTCAGGTAGCCAACACTTAGTTATGATTTCAAGGTCTTTGTTGTTATTGGAAAGGAAGGATCAGCAAAATAAAATATGGTTAAAGTTGTGATGATCTTCAGCCAAACTTACTAAAATAGAAAGCTCAAAAGTTTTATTCTTTGTATGACTGTCTCTAGATGATGTTTTTGGTAATATTAAGTAAAGTTTCACTATCACATTGGTTCTGGGTTTTTTTAGAAAAGGCGTGACTTTGGGGAGTCAAAGGAATTAACCTAACGCAGAGCCAAAATTTCAATATAAATAAAGAAACCCTGATTTCATTGATGTAAGTCCTATGGATGTTACTATGTTACATTTTGTAATATTATTACAGTTTTGCCACAAAAGTTAACCTATTATCAACCTTTATCAACCGTATGAAATGAGAATTTTATACCAAATATACATGTAATTTGCACAGCTGGATATAGTTTATTTTTTAGCAACTCAGAAACAATTTACATTTAATTAAAACTGTTTTGCTCTGTAAAATTTTATATTCTAATTTTATTTTTGGATTTGCCAGTGGATTTAATTAATCACGTGTATATTGTAGCAACTACAGTTGTTTAGACTTTTATAGCCAAAGCAGAAGATAATTTGAAATCAAATGGTGAAATTCTGAACAACAAAAAGCCACAAGTATTTCGTGGATTAGTTGGAGTGATGATGTCCTCAAAATATGTAAGAGGCAAGGATATTTGGTGGGGTGATATTTTGTGCTGCACCATCTGCATAGTTGGAAAGATGTTAGACAAGCTTTTGAGCACAAAATATACTTCCTCAGGTCTGGAAAAAAAAAGATGACGCTTGTAATGAATGGTGTCAAATGTACAGCCCATGGGCAATATCTTGCCCATGGCACCATGTCATCTGGACGGAGGAGCTCACAGAAGGACAGGAAAATTTGGCAGTGGGCTCCTCCCCTAAATCTGGGGTACAGACACCTACAGGAGATGCATGTTAGTGGTGAGGGACTAGCAACAGTGGCTCATGGCTGCCATGACAGCAGCCAAATCTGGCCTGCAGGGAGCCTCATGGTCTAGATCCAGCCTGAGGGGTGGGGTAAATAGAACAGTAGCCTGTGAAAACCTTTGTATGTAAATGTAAAAAAGCATTCCTAAAGGTATAGAGCCAGGCTGTAAAAAGAGCAAGGAGAATTTTCAGGATTACCTGGAAGGTGAGAAATGCAGTAGGAAGGATAAGCTGATAATAGATTGTAATAGTTCACAAAAGAAATTAAATAAATTTTGTCCCTATTGGACCCCTTCGCTCGCTTTTCATCAAATAGTTCCAGATTCAGATTAAAACTTGATATTGGTTCAGCATACTAGTTTTCTGCACTAGGGCATATACTGTAAGCATGCTTAGCTTGTGAGGTAATTCACCAAATTTTGTGTATTCACTTAAAAACAGTTCAAGTGTCACATCTGGTTTGCATACAATTATATACGCATTATGAGTCCAATTAGGTATATTAGTTTGTCTTTTTATCTTTCTATATTGCATAGGTAGAAAATCATTCCTTGTAGGTCGAGTCATTAGCAATAACAACTTGATGTTTACCTGTTCTGTCCTCACCCCATAGGAACAGGAAGAGGACAGCCAGGGTCCACATTACATGACTCAGAAGGCTGCACTTGGCCTTCGGGCTGTACTTTACATGCCCCTGATGTGCTAAGCACATCTACTACCTGATGTACTAAGCAATCTCTTATTTCCAACTGGGGATGTAACCTGATAATGAGATTTCTTTAACACTCTCAGTCTCAATGGCATTATCATGAAGGTCATTTTCCTGCTTTTGTGGTTTCCCCAAAGGGAGAGGGAAATAAAATGTAGAGTTGGAAACAGAACTGTTGTGTAAATTATAAAGCAAATGCAAGCTGCTGATTCAGGAGTAAAAGGGAAACTAGCAGCAGTCAAGCGGGAATTTGGGGGGTTTCTGATACTTGTCACAAAGGATATTTAAAACTTTTGTTCATAACACAGCCTCAAGAGATGTTGCATCAAATTTTCACAAGACTTTGGCGATAACAGGTAAACACTACAAACCCTACATAAAGTGCATCACAAAACATACATGTTTTATAGTCAAGCTGTTGCATGGCAATAGATTTGCAGCATATCAGCGAAATCAAGAACTGTTTTAAAAGGGTTCTTAAAAGAGCTGGCAATACTAATAATCCATGAGGGCTGATTAAATAGTTTTCAGCAGTCAGGCAATACCGCAAATATGGTAATTGTTACCAATATGCCTTTGGTGTGGGGGTAGAAAATGATCACCCAAGTAACTTTTTCTCAAAAATTGCAAAAGGTTTCTAATCTAGAGAAACCTGAAATAGTGTAGCCAACTTTTGGTAAGTGTCTATTAATGCCAGAACATATTCATGCAATTATTTTAATCCTAGGGTTTCTTTGCCAGACAATTAAGGGTGCCTGTAGACATGAAAGGAGGCTGCTCTGAGTGCATCAGAGTGTAAGTGGTGCCAGTACCGGTCATGTTGGACAATGTGGGCACCTCCCCCTTGGGGAAATGGGCCCTTAGGTCCTGACAGCCTGGCCTTCAGTGTGGCTTATGTAAGCTGAAATCTAGGTGTACCTGCATGAAAGCAATGTTTGGGGCTCTGCCTCCCCTTATATTCTCTCCGCATGCCAATCAGCCACCATGGTGGTTATAACTTCTCGGGCTGTGGGGCAGTTTCCTCCTGCTGTCACACATAACCCTCAGTCCCAAGCTGAAAATCTTACCATGCTCATGCAAACAGCATTGCCAGCAACTCTGATATTTGACTCAGATGTAGGCTTCCAAAATAAATATTCTAAATAAATGTATACCTTGGCTCTTGGCAGAACCACAAAACTAACAACTTAACCAATTCTTCCGGTCTCATCAACAGTTATCAACTGAGTCCACCCCGACTACATTCTGATTCACAATTATCCAGTTCAATATACTTGACTGGCAGCACTCCCAATAGCAACTCAAGTTTATATGGACTAGATGATCTCCCGAGGTCCCTTCCAGCCCTAATGTCTATGAAAAGTCTATGAAATCTATGAAATATACAGAAGAAAAGTCCCTTGACATCACTTACACATCCCTGAGCAAGGCTGGCTCCATCTTCAGCTGTGCACCACCATCACCATGAAAAGAGTCAGGGGCTCCACTTCTTCTCCAGTCCACGGAGCATCCCACAGTCTTCATTGCACCTGCCACTTCTCCATGTGTCCAGGATGTTGCTGCCCGGTGCTCTGCTGAGCTCCTGGGCTCTAGTCATGATAAGTGGGATAACTGGGTTCTATTCCCTTCACTGGTGCTTCTTCCTCCAGTCACGTCCCTGGTGCCACGTAGCTTGTGGTTATGGCTCCATGCCACTCCAGCTGCTCTGCCCCTCACTGGCACCAGAGTTATACCAGCAGTTCCTGCACACCTGCCTATGCAGAGTGAGCAGGAACTTACAAAGTGTGGCTGCTACTACTCCTGCTATTTTTCTGTCACTGCTGCTACTGCCACTGCTCCTGGAGTTATGGAGGGGATATTGCCAGCCCTCCTTGGGCTTCCACCCAGGCTCCCCACACTGCCCTGGGGGCTTCTAGGGGGCTTTCTTCCCCAGCCTGCCTCCCACAGGGCCTTTCCACTCCCACACAGAGCAGACTCAATTAATCATTAATAAGTCTGCAGGACCATGCCAATTACTAATTACAGTGCCCCCAGCAGCATCCAGGTCTTGTTTATCAGACGCCCCACACTTCAAAATAGTGGCGGGGGTGCTTTAACTAAAACTAATTTGATGAATTTTAGTTAAGCACCCCCGCCCATATTTTGAAGTGCAGGGATGCTGACACAGGAGAAACTACAGGCACTTTTATTAAAACAGTTCTCAGAGCTGCTCTAATTAAAACAGCCCCACCCGCTCCAGTGCATGTATAAAAATGTCCTGATTTCCCAATTAACAGTCATTTTTACACTTACAGTTTTCCTTCCTTCAGTACATGGTTACAGTATCAAATGATCTTACCAAATTTATATAAAACCCCTCACTACAGATCTGAACACCAAGTTGACTGAAAATAGATGCAGCAGTCCATAGCTTCAAGTTACTGTTCCAAGAAACTTCTAAGTAGGTCAGTACACATGATTAGGGGCACAGGCAGAAGAGCAGCTCCCCTTTTCAACTCAAAGCGCTTTGCAGCAAATGCTATGAGTTGCAACAATCCCGCGGACTCAACAGATGCTTGCTGTTTGGTCCAGGAGTTGGATACTCCAGATACCTGCTGCAAGCCTGGAGGAAGTCTCCCTAGCAATGCCACTCCCCTCTCTTAGCCTGGATGCTGTTTTCAGAATGGGAATGGGGAAAGAGGGCAGAGGGAGCGTGTTCTCTGGGTTATCCAGCCAGTGCTGGAGGGTGGATTACCCCTCCACCCACCTCAAGGGAGGCTCTAATCCACCTGCCCCACCTGCCAGCAGTGGCTGAAAAAAACCCAGACCAAACTCCCTACACCCGCTTTCCCTCTCCCTTTCTGAAAACAGTGATAGGCTGGTAGCTCCACCGACACAAATTACAGAACATGCTCTGTTTTGGAGTGCGTTCATTTGAACCCTCATTCAATAAGAGTTCAAATTTTCATGGGATTGGGCCATTGTAAGTGGTCTGCAGCCACGCAATTCTCTTTGGTCGTGGCTGTAGGCTGCTTTCTGGGGCTAGATCAGGTGAAAATTGTTCCTTGTGTCTGCTCCCTAAGTTACTGTACTATCCATAACTTAGGATAGACCTTCTTTAGTTTACCCACAAAATTCAGTTCAGTTCCCCTCCCCAATGCACAGTGAGAGATAATAATAATAATAAAAAAAAGAGATATCATCCTGGAAAATCTTTAAGTCTCCACTTCTCCCACAAACACAGGATCTACCAATGAAATCCCCAGGTTTCCAGCCTTTCTGAATACTGTATCTTTAGCCTTGTATCTCCTTTGTGGTAACTGTGATAAACAAATACACTTATAAGCTACTATATATTAATTTTCTACAGCTAACTGTGCTTAACAGATGCCATGAGGCTGGTGTGCATCAAATACTATTCTCCATGTTTTTGCCCAAAAAGAAAAATTCCTGTCTAAACTCCCCAACAATGTACAACAGGTCGATAGACAGCCTCCTAAAGACACTGCTCCTGTGAGAGAGTGCTTATGCTAAGCAAAGCCTAGCCTTAGAAACAATGCACTAAAACTCCCAGAATGCTTTAAGGAGGTTGAGAAGTCAGCGATTGACATTCTGGTAATCACTTTCTGACCCTTAGATGAAAATACTGAACTTCTGACCTTTGAACAATGATAAAAATAGCAGACATGCCGCTTACATTGTTAAGAATAGGAAACTGCATGGCTAAACCGCAATGATGAAAAAACAACCGCATATTATGTCAGTTTTGACATTTTAACCCTGCAAAAACCAGCAAAACATATAGATGAATAATGTATTTAGGTTATAGAAAATTAGCATAAGAAATATAAAGGTCATTAAGGATTAACATAAGAAGCGTAATGATTATAATACAAAGCATATCACCTGATATTATAATATAGATAAGTTAACTAAATAACCAATAGAAGTAAGAATTAGAAATGCATATGTACTAAATAACCAATAGAAGTAAGAATTAGAAATGCATATGTATAAGTGTTATCATATATAACTAATAGTAAAGTTATGTTAGATGCCTCACTTCCACCATGGGGACAGTTTTGTATCTTTTGCCTAAAAAAAGATAAGGGACTCCTTTTAAATGAGCTGTTGACCAGTTCTGAGACTACTGAATCAGGCAGCCGCACCTAGCCTCCGGGTTAGAGAGCAAGGGCTTGATTTGGGAACCTCGTGAACCAACAGACCTCCTTTAGTTTATGACTTTGTGAAACAATAAAGTTTTTAAATTGAACAGGTCTGAGCCTGTGCTTAATTCAGTCCTATATAATTTGGCATCGAGCTCACACAGCTCTTGTACTTTAATAGGAGCAAGGCTGGTGGAAGAAACAACAGTTTCTAAACTCACAGGCAAATTACTTATGGAGTAGTGAGTGCAGATCGAGTCAGCTTCCCTATCCTTCTCAACTGTCAATGAAAGGTGAAACCTTCTTACAAGAGGAGTCACTTCTCCTGTGTAACATATCATAACCTTCTTACTTCTTTTACAGGCTCTTCTTCACTCATAATCCCAGCAAAATATCCTCTACAGTGAGATGGATAGGCAGTAAAGGTTTATATAAGAGATGCAAGCTAGCTGTAAGTACACACTGCAAAAGAGGCTTATCGTATCAGGAATTTATAGAATAAAAAACATTTACACCATCAAGAAAAAAAAGAGACAGAAGTAACCAACATCTGCTGTAGAATAATTTCCAACCATCAACTTCTTTCCTTAAAGTCTAAAGGCTTTAGAGTGTTTATAAAAAGAAAGTACTTGTACTTTCCACAAGAAAATCTTTGAAACCTACTTGATAAGTTCTAACTAGTGATTTTTCTTGCCAAGGGTGATGAAAAAAAGCCTACTTTATGACAATGTTTATAGTTCTGATAATACATCTCTAGCATTTTCTTTGCTCCTAAACAGATCTGTGTAATTTTCTTTTACAGAACTAGGGCTCTTTAGCCAAAAATATCTTATGATTTTTTTCTTCTTGAAATAAAGATTATTGGCATGATCCAAAGCAGGACTGCTTGAAACAAGATGTAGGCAGATGTCCACAACCCACAACCAAAATTACAATCTAAAAGGGCCCACCTGATGACTAGTGACCTCAAGTCACTAAGAATTACCTATTTAACTTAAAATTCCCCAGTAACTGAGAGTTTCATTTCTTCCCCTACCTAACATTTCTGTAGTCTGAGCAGATGGGTCTATAGCCCCACCCAAGCTGGTTTGGGATCCAGAAACAAGGTCCGTTCAGATAAATCCCTGAAGAAGCCAATCTCCCACAAGACGCTTACTACAGGTCTCTCACAAAATGCAGTCACGGCTGTGCAACTTTATGCTGTGGCTAGAGCATTTACTCAGGAACTGCCAGAGCTGAGTTGAATCTGATGTCTCCCACCTCATAGTAGAGTGCCCAGATAGCTATGTTAGAGGCAAGGATGGGGTGGGGATAGTGAAGTTGGGCCACTGTACAGAAATTAATGCAAATTTCATGAGGGCATATGGCTGTATAACATACTTAGGAGGGTGGAGGGTCAGTGGAAGGGGAGCCCTGGGTCTGTGTTTTTGTCCCTGCTCTCTGATTTCTTTTTTCTTTAGCCAATCATTATTGATTGTAAGGTGTATAAACAGAATATAATGTGTATAAACAGAGGTCAGAGCCAGGAACCTAGGAATTCCTTTTTGACTGCTTGAATAGTTAGGGTAGTGAATCTGGCCTTTTTTCCTTCTCCTTCTGATCCATGGATCTTGTATTTCTTTCTAGGCAGCTTCAGAGGGGGAAGAGTCCTCTATAGCTAGGGGGTTTAAGTGCTCTTCTAAGAGGCTGGAGACAAAGGTCTGAATGCTCTATGGCCAAAGAAAGCTTTGAACTATGCCTCCCATGTCCTGATTAAATGCTCTAATAACTAGGTTAATACATAGTAAGATGGACATTACCACCTCCTTCAGCTTCAAAGAAAGGAGAAAACTATATTCAAGTCTTTCAACTAATGGATGTAGATCTCTGTCTTTAGAAAAGGTTTCCAGAGTTGGATCCAAAGTGGATGGAGGCATCTACCTACAGTCCTGGGATTTCAGACATACTTTTCTCCCTACTGGGAATGTCTACACATATGGTTTAATGTGCAGTAGCCTATTTTACTGCGCATTATGGCACCACGTAAAAAAAAGGGCAAATGCACTAACGTGCAGTAGAGTAGGCTACTGCACATTAAGCATCACTAAAAAAATGTGCGCTTTTGCTACTGTGCATTAGAGTAGCCTAATGAGCATTTATTTAGTAACTCAAAATGGAGGTACTAAATTTAATGTTTATTTTAGGAAACGCACATGAATGTATGTAGATATGCCCACTGTTTCAAATGAACTACATCTAGAAGTAACCTGCTTAGCATCTAGGTCTATGAAACATCATTCTAAGACGTCTACCCTTTTAAAGAGCATAGACATCTACCCTAGGGTTCTGGTTTATACTTATTGGGTATAAAAGCTAGGTTTTGCAATGTCAAACTCACAGGCACACAAGTCCTTCACTGGATCCAGTCTATACCAAACTGGTATCTTATATAGCAGGGTAGTATCTTGTTCCCTAAGGCTCTTGTTGATAGCCTTTTGGCCAAAAAGCAAACTGAAATCTAAGAACCATTTGTGAATAAAGCCTAGTAAATAAAGCATATAAAGCACAAATATTAGTACCTGACATTGTTAAAATACATACATTATATCATTTTTGCATAAGTATTGATGTTTCCCTTCCACAGAATTTTTATAAATTATGGAATGACAAAAGTTGAAAATGGAAATGGCCTGTTCAGTTATTAGCCTACCCTCCTTCCAGTGCTTTGTCCAATTTTGTTTTCAGTATTTCAAGAAATAGGGTTTCTGGGCATTTTTCCACATGGTCCAGGGTGGGGAGAGAGTGCTTTAATTAGAGCAGCTCTCTTGGAGCCTCCCTAATTAAAGTGCATGCATCATCTCATGTATCAGCATTCCCATGCTTCAAAAAATGGTGGCAGGGGCACGTTAACTAAAGCTCATCGAACAAGCTTTATTTAAAGTGCCCCTGCTGCCTTTTTGAAATGTGGGGATGCTGATACGTGAAACATGGAGGCTGTGGAAACCTGCTAATTAGCATGCTCCAGCAGACTCGATTAATGTGCTGTAATTATAGCACACTGGAGCAGCCTCTCCCCACGTCTGCAAACACCTACTAGCATTTCTCTTGGATGACTATTCTGAAGAATAATAGATACTATAAAGGAAAGAGCCAGGGAAGGTACAATATTGAACTGATCAGATGCATTAAACAGAATGAAACAAAAAGAAATATTGCCTTGTGTACATTAAGAGGAGGAAGTCAATGAACATGTTTCTGCAAGTAAATGTTCAAATAACTACTTTGATTATATAACTTACAATGATGTGTCATATAACCATATGACAGGCTTAAACTTATGTAGCCACTGAAGAACAGCTACTCTTGCTATAAGTACAAGAAACAAGGGACTGTTCAACAATCCATTTCCTTTTACGAGCACTTAGGGATGAATCTTGCTTCCAGCTTCCATAGACACTGATTTCCTGACTGATATAGAATTTGTTCTGTTTCACTGAATAAGTAGGAATGATTTACTTGGATAGCATGCTTTGGAGGTATGCATTTTTTTAGAACACAGAGCATAGTTTTGTGGAAGCTTTCTCAGCTCCAGCACTTAGGACAGACATTAGGATAGAGTCAGTAGTGTATTCAGTAGATCTGGTCTTTCTCCAAGACATAAACCCACCAAATACTGGTACAATTTATAGTCTAAATGTAAGCGTAAGATTCTTTTCATAGATTGGATAATAAAATGAGACAATCTCAAGTAAACCAATGATATCAAACAGACGCATGAAAGATTTTGTAAAGTTAAATACAAGGAAGTTTTATTATATATCTGTGGGATCTTCATTTCTGAAGCGCATTATCTGACAGGGAATACTTTAGTGACTTAACAAGAAAGACAGACAAAACAGGAGTTTTATATCAGTAGACAGAAACAATATCAGTTATAAATGATTTAAGACTGAATCCTCAGTTGTGCCAAGCATACATTCTATACCAACTTTCCTCTCCCACAATATAGGAGCCAGCTGGACCTGGCTTTTTAAAGGGCACCTTTCTGACTATTTTTTAATAACTAAGCATGGGCATGGGTAATGATCTTTTAAGTTTTTCATTTCTATCATTATATGTTAAATACACCATTTACAAATATCTGTACACCAAAAATAAATAACTGATCAGAAAATATACTATTTAATGTCAGTGATACTTGAACAGTTTAAAGTAATGAGTACACATGATGGACTCATACACAGTAAACTTAAGCTTTGCTAGTCTTCATATAACTACCTTTTGTAAAGTGAAATTCTGATTTTGTTGTTCTATCCCTATATTTATTATAAGAATAATGCTTGCACGTACAACCTTATTTTTCCCTCATGGAATTCTGTTTTGCTGATCTAATTATACTTGCAAGTCTGTCTAAACTACCTCCTTAGTATTTATATTGTGCTTACTTCTGTAGAACAGAGTATCTCAAAACCCAAAATCACATGTGATCGTGTTAGATATAACTGTGTACATTTTCCAGGAAAATTTCCATGTCTCCTTCAACTCTGTGCAACACATATTTATTCAGATGGAATTTAATTACACTGAACAAATTAAAACTGACTACTGATTCATTTCAAAGCACTGGAGCAGAGAAGAAGACAGTGACACTAGAACAATTTGTAACCATCTAGGAGGTTGTCATCTCTCAGTGGCCCTTGATTAGCCATTAATAATTTTGTGAATTTAAAATTTGATTTGCACTGTGTAATAACTGAGTTGCAAAAAAGAGATTTGTTAAGCTGTATATTTCTACAAGTCTTTGAAAGTATAGACACTAATGTACTCACTGTTTTCATCCCTGGGCAAGCATTACTTTTGCTGCAAGTGTATTTTTTAAAATAATAATTCACTTCAAATATTCATATTGTAATTAAAGAGTTAGATGGTACATAATTGTGTGTGTGAATATTTTAAGTACCAGGTGTCAAAAACTGAGGTCACAGTTCAGGCACTTCATGCACCTTTGCCCACCTGTTTGTAATTACAGAAATTGCAGGCACAAAATGGGTCTTCAGATGTCTTTCCTATTGTGTATGTGCATGCGTGTGCATGTGTGTGTGTGTGTGCATACATCAGGTGAACAGAAGGTAATCCATTTCAAAATATGCAGGGACTAGCAAAAAAAGAACAAAGCACAGTGAGGCTTGTTACAGAGGACTGTCATTCATAGTTTCAGTTTCTAGGGTCGGAATGGACCTGAGCAGATCATCTAGTCCGACCCCCTGCCATGGCAGGAAAGAGTACTGAGGTCAAACAACCCCAGCAAGGTGTTCATCTAACCTCCTCTTAAAAACCCCCAGGGTAGGAGCCTGCACCACTTCTCTTGGAACTTGGTTCCAGACCCTAGCCGCGACCGTGAAGTAGCGCCTCCTAATATCTAACCTAAACCTACCCTCTGCCAGCTTGTGACCGTTATTCCTGGTCACTCCTGGCAGTGCTCGGGGGAACAGTGACTCCCCCAATGCCTGCTGATCCCCCCTGACTAGTTTATAACAGGCCACAAGATTCCCCTCAACCTTCTCTTTTGGAGACTGAACAGGTTCAGGTCCCGTAGCCTGTCCTCATAGGGCCTGCCCTGTTGTTCCCTGATCATATGAGTGGCCCTCCTCTGGACCCTCTCCATGCTGTCCACATCCCTCTTGAAGTGTGTTGCCCAGAACTGGATGCAGTACTCCCAACTGCAGCCTGACCAGTGCCGCATAGAGGGGGAGGATCACCTCTTTGGACCTGCTCGAGATGCATCTGTGGATGCATGACAAGGTGCAGTTGGCCTTCCTGACTGCCTCTCCACACTGCCGGCCCATGTTCATCTTGGAGTCACTGATGACCCCAAGGTCAAAAGGACACCTTCTGAAGGCGTGTAGTATGAATGGAGTGTAGGATGAGTGTCTCTAACCTATGGGAAAGAATGCTTCTATCTACCAGCAGAAGTCCTCTTTGAGTTCCCCCCAGGATGCCCAGATGCTGGGCATCTCTGTTCTGCCCCTTGATTTGGGGCTTGTGCTGTTTGCAGTTTAACCCAAAGAGAGTAAAGACATTTAAAAAAAGACTCAAATCATCAGTTGCCCAGAAAACTACAACTAGAAAAGAGGGTGGCAGAGCATCTTTGCCCAATATTTTTTTCCACAAATAATAATAGTCTCCCATATTATGGCCTGAATTATTGTCCTGTTGTGATCAGTACTATAGCCTGAAACCCCTTATCCTAAAGGGCTTTAAACTAGATTTTCTGAGGGATGGAGGCACAAGCTCAGAAGTAAGTAACAAGTCCAAAGACCTATATAAAAACTTAGTGAGGGGAAACAATAATGGAAACTTTAGCATTGCTGTCAGGGAAGAGATAGGGCAATCAGATATCTGAAATGTTTATACACTAATTTGAGAAGTATGAGGAAAAAGCAGGAAGAATGAAGGTCCTAGAATCACAGAATTATGATGTAATGTAATTGGTATTATGAAGACATGGTGGAATAGTTCATATAACTGGAGTACCTTGTAGATGGGCATATCTAATTCAGGAAAGATAGGCATGAGGAAAAGAAGAAGTTGCCCTACATATGGATGTGATCTACATGTGTTCAGAGGTGCAGTACAAAGTGGAAGGTAGGCTTGTTGAATACCTTTGGTCAGAGGGGACAACATGAGGGCAAGTTATGGAGGGCAACTGCTACAGGCCTCCAAATCCAGAGAAGCATTGCTGTCAGGGAAGAGATAGGGCAATCAGATATCTGAAATGTTTATACACTAATTTGAGAAGTATGAGGAAAAAAGGGAATCAGCCCAACAAGGGTCAGGAATCCGGGAATGTCTCCTTGCTAAAAGGGAGGCATATACCCAATGAATGTTAAGGTCAATAAGAAGTCCTTCTTCAAATACATAGGGGGTAAAAAGAGGGTCCCGGGTAATGTGGGGCCCCTGCAGGACACGATAGAATTCAGCCACCTCCCTGCTGGGCCCCCCTCGGGCCCCGAGAGAGACACGCCTGGGCACTTCTGGAGAATTATGATGTAACACATGTAGGGGCATTGGGTCACCAAATCATTAGACGCAGGGGTATTAAGGCTGAAGGTCAAATGGGTCGCCACATGGTGGAGGGCTCGGTCCTCGGGCCTGCATAGTTCATATAACTGGAGTACCTTGTAGATGGGCATATCTAATTCAGGAAAGATAGGCATGAGGAAAAGAAGAAGTTGCCCTACATATGGATGTGATCTACATGTGTTCAGAGGTGCAGTACAAAGTGGAAGGTAGGCTTGTTGAATACCTTTGGTCAGAGGGGACAACATGAGGGCAAGTTTTTTATGGAGGGCAACTGCTACAGGCCTCCAAATCGAGTTGAATGCAGCCAAGTGACAGAAGCTTCCAAATTGCAGGATTTGGCTCTCATGGAGGACTTTCATTATCAGGACATCTGCTGGGAGGGGAACACAGTAGTGTACAAGCAGCCCAGCAAGTTCTAAGAGTCTGTTGGGGATATCTTTTTGATTGAGGTAGTAGAGAGGCCAGTGAAAGGGGAAGCTCTTCTCAACTTACTAGGAGGAATTGATTGAGAATGTGAAGGGTGACAGTGATGTCAAAATGCTAAGATTCAAGACATGCAGGAAGGAAGGCAGGCACCAGAATAAGAACACTGGACTTCAAAAAAGCAAACTATCACACTTGGGAATCTGGTGGGCAGAATCCCATGGGAGGCAACTCTGAGGCGAAAAGGAGTCAAGGAAAGGTTTGGGAGCCACTTTAAGGAGGCTTTCTTAAGGGCACAGGAGCAAGCTATCCTGATGTGATTGAAGAATGGGAAGTGAAACAGGAGACCAGCCTGCATAGACCTCAATCTCTTCAAGGAACTGCAACTCAAAAAGGAATCCTATAAAAAGTGTAAATTTGGTCATAGTACTAGGGAATAGTACAAGAGGATCACATGGGAGAAAATTAGGAAGGCAAAGGCACAATTTAAGATGCAGCTGGCAGGTGCCTTAAAAGGTAATTAAAAGGGATTTTATAAGTATGTCAAAAGTAAGAGTAAGAACAGATATTCCATAGGTCCCTTATGAAATGTAGAATGCAATCTGGTCATAGACAATGCAGAGAAGCCTGACGTATTTACAGTTTGGGGTTTTTTTACTTCAGTTTTCACAAACAGGGACAAATAGCAAATGACAAGTGCAGTTGGCAGCAGAAATAGGGAAGGAGACAAACCGCTTAGAGTAACAACATAAGAGGTTAGGGACTGCTTAGAGAGGATAGATACTTTCAAGTTGACAGGGCCAGATGGATGCACTCAACAGAACTAAAAGATTTGGCTTAGGTAATTTTGGAGATATCTCCTTTTGAGAATTCATGTAGGTTGAGTGAGGTCCCAGGTGACTAGAAAAGGGCAAGCATAGTGCCAATCTTTAAGAAGTGAAAAAAGAGAATCAAGAGAACTACAGACCAGTCAGCCTGACCTCTATACCTGGACAGATCAGGGGAGGGGGAGAGGGGCAGTGGATACGATATACCTTGACTTTATCAAGGTTTTTGATACTGTCTCCTATGACATTCTCAGTAACAAGCTAAGGAAACAGACACTAGATGACAGCATTGTAAGGTAGATACATTATAGGCCTATGTGAAGCAGCTGGTATTCGCTTCATATTCAGCCCATTCAAGAGACAGTGATTTAATTTTGTGATTTGAATCACTGTCCCGAATTGATTCGGCCAAATCTCTTAATCAAATAGGCCCCATGCCCTGACCACTCTCCCAGCCCCATCAATGGCTGCCCTGCCCAGTCCCAGTGTCCTGGCTCTTAAAAAAAAAAAAGCCCCACACTCACTGGCTCCTGCCAGGTGGGAGGGCAATCCCTGCTGCCCTCCACGGCCCCTGCGCTGCATGGTGGGGCTGTGACATTAGCCCCCATCCCCCAACCACTCTCCCAGCCCCTTCAGGGGCTGTCTCACCCAGCGGCTATTTAAAAGAAAAAAGGGGGGCGATTCCTGCTGCCCCCCTCTGCCCCATGCTGCTCTGAGGGGCTGTGCCATGAGCTCTCAGAGGCCCTGATCCCTGCTGCCAGAGCCAGTGAGTGTGGGGCTTCTTTTTTTTTTGCACTCACGCAGCAGCTGTCGCATTGTGAGGGTACAGCATGGCTTGGCAGGATGTTGCACACTGTATGGGACCTGGGGCAGCTCCACATGTCAGCTGGAACCCAGCACTGCTCAGCCCCAGTGGCCCCAGCTTCCAGACAGTGGACGCTGTCCTGCTGAGCCACGCATACTCTGCCTTGCCTCTCATATAGCCCTAGTAGTAAGCAGAACCAGAATTAGTCGAGCCACAATCTCTTAAAAGGCCCTCTCCCAAGATTATACTACTTTGACCAGTTACCTCCACTACAGGATTTCCTTTTCCTCTTATACCACTGTGTTGCATAGCTAAGGAAAATGCTGGATTTCACTGTAAGATTACTGTATAGAAAAGGACATAAGAAAAGACATATCATTGAACAATTTTGAAATAAAAAATCACAAAAGAAGAAAAAAACAGAAGTTAAAAATACGAATAGTATAACATGAAGCATATCTTCTGATTTTGATGTAAATATGATGAGTGCGTAAGACAGGCAGTATACACATGATAGCCAAGCATGCCAGCAAAGTGTACTTTTCTTATACACCGGCTGATCCATCTTCAGAGTTGTTTTACAATCCCAGGTGCAAAAATATAAAAGTCTCAGAGTTTTTCCATAAAATTACATCAGAAACCACAGGACTTCTGTGTTTTGTACAGCAGTATCATGGAACTATTCCATGACCAATGTTATAATTCAGTAAGCCAACAAATACCCATTAAACGAAGATATGCCTAAGGCTACACAACAAAATTGTAGACCACATTATTTAATTTCAGTTGCACAGGGATTAAACTATTTAGAAAAGTCAAATGAGGATAGGCTTAAAGGAGCAAAGTTTCATTTGGAATCTTTCACCTAGTTTCGGGACAGAAGCTGATGGGGTGATCAGTCTATTTAAAATGAATAACATTTGTTATCAAATTAACACTTCATATTTTATGTATTAATTGTTATTGAACAGATACCCATTGTCTTTAAAGCACCTGCTATTCATAAACTTTTCCTGAATAATCTGGACAAACAACTTTAGCCTATGCTTTGTTTGTGAACTGACAGTTCTAGCTGTTGCCTACTCCTGTTATGCATGGTCACAAATTCTATAGCATTGTTTCTGTAATCTTATTGGATGATAACCTATTCAAATAATGAATAGCCAGTAATAAATAAAACATTCCTAGTAGTAATTTTAGACACACAATTAGCTCTCCAAAACAAGTAGAACTTGTAAGTCTTTCACACATTTGTATGAATAGACCCCAGTTGTCAAAATGCTCAGAAATAACTACCACAAAATGCTCAGATCATAAAGAATCAAATTTGACATTTGTATTTCTGAAAATATTTTCATTTGCTGGTTTCAAAAATACTTAACTAGCCTTGGAACCAATATTTAAGGATCTTATTGCACATATACACAAAACAGATGATGTATGGGCCAGATTCTTATCTGGTGTTAGTAGGCTTATTTTCATTTATACTGCTTGAACCAATTTATATTTTAGCAGCTAAGACTCAGCTATGTAAAGCTGTAATCCATTTGACAAGTAAAGTAACCTGGCCAAAACTCCAGACAAACAGCAAATGGATCTTTCTGAAGCTATGAAAAAGTTAATTCAATGAGATTCACATATTTTCATAATTGATATTAAAATCACTGAGAAAATGAGAATAAAGGTAACGTTTCCAAATATTCAAATTATAAAAATTAGGGAATGAAAGGAATGGTACCTAAAATTAGGTAATGAAGGAGTTAATATGTACTGATTTGATGACTGGACAGAGTTCAGCAAAGATTTTGTGAACAAAGCATGGAATTATTTGTTAATAGAAAATGCATCAATGCAATAAGCAGGAAAGAAATTTAAGAGTTAACAAAGCATTGGCAAATGTTCATCCATAGAGAAGAAAATGAAGATTACGAAAATATGATTTGTGAGAGAAGCATTCAGATAAACTGTTAAGACCTTTTGTAAAACCTCACAAAGTATTTTATTAACTTTTAACTGTTAGTCTTTCTCCCTCTCTAAAATCTTGTGAATATTATTTACTGATAACAATAATGAATAAAGTGTTTTAGTAGACCTATTCACTTACATGGCACCTTACAACTTTTCTGGTCTGAAGTACTTAAAATTGAAGGTCCTAGTTTTGCAAGCATATACACATTGCTTACTATTGAGCAAACTAATAACTATTATCAGTAGTAAATGTCTGCAGGATCATTCCTAAGATAAGAGAAAACAAAAGATTGGAAACTAATAGTTAAATATCACCTAATTAAATGGTCAGAAATCTTGATAAGAAACAATTCAAAACTGTGTGAGAAGAGAATTAAGGATGACTATAAACTATCTGGCAAATATAAAATAAAGTACTGACTTGAGCCTTATGGGGTGATTTGCATGCATTAGTGACTAAAAAAGAACCATTCAAAAAAGCCATTTAATAATCAAAAAAAAGGCTTGGGCCAGTGGGGGAGAAGCAGCACACACAAAAAAGGATATGCTTCTGATGGGTTATGCTGCTATTTCCTCCATATAATGTCTCCAGTATTTTTTTTCCATTTAATGGCATCTATTCAGCATCCAAATGGAATGTATTTGGGTGTTTTGTGTTTCTTACCATGGCTCAGAATTGCAGAATTGCAATTTCTGAGCAAGGCAAGGAAGGTCTGGATCTTTCCCCATGTACACTCTCTGGAGCCCAAATTAAGAACCGTCTACTTGGATTGCACACATTAGCATTCTGTGAAGATAGAGTTTGCAAAAATGCCCTCACAAGGTGATGCAGTTTACTTTTTAATCAGGTATTCCCTATACAGCATGAATTAGAAGAGATATCACAAAAGTAATGGTTAGGAATATCTTTACCTATACAGTTTTGAATTCTTATTACCCACCTCCCTCCTAGATCTACTCTGAACTTTCCCTTCTTTTGAAGAAATATTTTAAATATATACCCATATTTATGAGTTTAAAGACACATGAGTTTATGAGTATCTTAACCTGCTGTTTTTAGATGTAACATTTAATTTTGTGATGATCCTGGGAGTTTAGAGAGAAAAACATTTCTATTATACTTGTTACTGTGCTGCTTGGTTTGTCCATTTGACAGCATTTTGCGTGCAGTTACTTGCATGGCTTCCCCTGTATAATAAGATAATTTCCCCTTTTGTTTGCATGGGCCCTTCAAAGCAATAGAAGAAAAAAACCCATTATTTTTAATTGGGAAAACACATCTGTAAGTGCAAGAAAATTGGCTGAGAAACCCTAATAGCAGGTAAGATACTTTTAACTCATTTTTGAGACTGAGTAGATTTCAAGTCGATGGCAGTCTTTCAAATCTTGTAAAAGTTGTCAGTTTGACAGCCTGCAAAATTGAAATCTTCTCTTGTCCTATAGTTACAACACAGAAAATGTAACAGCTGTACATGCTTCCTATGTCAATGAACCTCCAGAGATGAACTAGTAGCTGCATCACAGTGCCCATCTATATCTTGGTTTCTTTGCTGAAACTGCAAATAAGGTGCTAACTGTCTGATACAGACCACCAGTTTCTGAGACAAATATTAACACTTTTTAGGAGGCATCAATTAGTAATAGTCAACTCAAAGGGCAGACTGTCCAGACCGCTGAAGGCCTCAGGAAGTAAAAAGTGGGTTGAGATTTGTTCTGGCATGGAGGAGTCCCAAGCAAGTAAACAGTTGCCCTAGCTGAATAACTGATTCTGAATAACACTGCAAACCCCGTACAGGGCTCATGTAGGTAAAAAAACATGCTAAAAAAAAAGCATGCTAAAATTTAAAGATCTTTATTTTTTTGCAATTTCTTAGTTGGTCTAATAAAAGGTATCATCTCTGAACCAAGAGTTCTAGAGTTTTGTATCTCTTCTAAGAAGATCTACACATTCAAAACTGACTATGTTTTGATTTAGACATTTCCAGTCTGTTACATGCTAGAGTACCCCCCAAAGTTGCTCCAACTTTCATTGAGGCTAGAATTCAGCATCAAGGCACAATAACTTCCCTGACAGCTCCTGATCCTTCTACAGCAAACATTCAAAACTGAGCTAAATTCAAGCAAACAACTTCCAGGCAAAATTCTTAGACATCCAGTCCTCTAAACAGAAGATGTTAGCTTACAAAATGATCAATAAAAGTGCCTGTTTTGTCAATGGTTTCTTATTCCCATTGTCAGCCTCCACAGAAATCATAAGCTTTTTTGGTCCATATATTTTATTGACAGATACCTGCCAACATACAAGCTTTTATTGTCAATAGGGTCAATCTTGCTTTACTGTAATTAGTGCAGCTTCTAAGTTGTGGGGGGAAGGTGGCTGTTTGATTTTTACTTTTAGGGTTTCTATTGGGAAACAGTGGCCATGTAATACATTTTAAAACAAAATCTAACTAGCTTCAGAACCATATTTCTGAATCTATTTCTCTTTACCATAAAACAAATTTCCATTTTCATCTCTGAATTTAGAACAGAAATATACCTGAGCTGCTTTCTGACCAGGTATTTTATAATCTGGTCAAATTCTAATAATAATAAAGTAAAAGACGTAAGTTTAGGGTGTTGTGGTAACTGTGATGATATAAGAAATATGTGAGGGGTAAGGATTATTTGATTTTTTAAATATAATTTTTATTGGACCAACTGTATAATTGGGAGAGCTGTTGGACAAGTTTCAGCAGAAGTTATTTAATCTCATTTTCACTTCATTTACCAACCTCCAAAATGAGTATTTTAACACTACTAACCAGCAGGATATTGTGAGATTTGAACTGCTATAACTTTATGTCCAATGAAGTACAAAAATACATGGGTCCAGCAACAGAGGAGAAAAAGGGAAAAGTGTGTGCAATTCTAAAATGTTAAATAGAGAGATGCATACGTTATTTAAATTCCATACTATCTAATTTTATAGAAATAGCCAAATTCTATTTTGTTTTTTTCCAAAAGCTTAAATTTAAAGTGTTTCATTATTATTTTTCTTCTCCTGCTAAATTGCAGTTCCCTGCCCCTCCACAACAACTTTTGTTTTCTAGCCCCAAAAGTTCTGCTGTAATTTTCTAGCAATAGTAGGAGGGATACACTTTTTAAAAGTTTCTTCGCTTTCCTTTTAAGTGGAACCCATCACGATCAAGAGACAGCTTCTGATTGATTCCAGGGTGAGAGAAGTCTTTGGAGGACCATTTATTCTCTCCATTTTAATTAATTCTCAGTGGAAAATCATACTAGTGTTGTTTAGCTTGGTTCTGGTATCACTGAGCACAGAATTACTGGTCAGATTGAGGTGGGGTAGGGGGGAAACCTTTAATAGATTCTGATGCCTCCTTACATGAGACACCACATTTCAAGTGGAGAAAAACTAAGCCATGCTCATCTGTTCAAACTATGCTGTTCATGTTTCTATCAGTGAGAACTGAGTTTTACAGATTAAATATATTCAACAGCATTCACTTCATAAAACAGGTAAGTTGTTATAGGTGATCTTACTTCATTCAGTCGTGTACAATCCATGACGATAAATGGACTGACTGGAAAGTTTGATTATACTCTTTTTTCCTCTTCTTCATATACCTGAAAAATAATAGGAGAAAAAAAGAATAAAAACCAAAATAACAGGGAGAAGAAATAGTGCAAAATAAAGGATCCCTTATGTTTCCCTCTCTATAAATTATTTTCAGAAACACCAGAAAAATCCCCGTGAAGGTGGAATTCTATCAAGTTATGCTGAAAGTATGGTGAGGTCCCATATCTGTGCACACCTTTATTAGCAGGACGAAATATTTCCAGTTTTCTGCCTAATGCACACATTGCATGTCTTTAAGTGGATTTGGTTAGGGGGCAAGCTCCAGAGGGCTGTACACTTTTCAAATAACAGTTAATCCAGTAGCCTATCAACATCATCACTGTATATACGGTATTGGTGTTAATAACGTTCATTGGACACTAGACTTTACAGCAAGTGCATCGCAAAGCAGAAGTGCCAGAACAAGAACACGTGCAGGCAAGTTCAGTATGCTGTAAAAGCGGATGGTAACTGAGCTAGATATAGACACCACCAAATCCAAAGAAGACCCTAAAAAGCTAGGGATTACAGCCCTAAGCAAAACAGCTGAAGTCCCTCGCTGTGTTGCAATTACTGCTTGCAGAGGATAAGTCATACCATCGAGTTACCCATAATAGTTTGTGCTCATTAACGCACAGTATTTTTCACTTTTTTTTCCTGGGGCAATATTCATGTCAAGTTACCTTGGGGAAGTCTCCATTCCCACATCTACACAACCAAAACAGAATGGCCCATACTTTCTTTTTCAATACAGTACCCTTAAGACCTTATTTGTCAAAAAATATGAAGCAAATTTAGACATCCACAGCATATGCTTAATTTAGACTGCATCTGTACTCCTCCACTTCCCCTTCTTCAGTGCAGTTGCTTACCACACTAAAATTCTGACATTTCTGAGGAGATTTACCCCATTTTGATTTCTAACTCCTTTAGTATTATTTCATAGTGGCAACACACTATGAAAGAATGCCAGGATATAATGAAACTTTGCGACAAAGGGGCCGTGACCTAAAAATCTTAAAAAGCAATCACTGAAATACCAGATGCCATTTTTATAAGAAAAATGTTCAATGCATTACCAGGCAATATCAAGTAACTTGTCGCTTTCATCAAATAGGAAGTAAAGATTTTCCATTATTTTGATTATTTCTGATTGCCTTTCTGTTTTCCACCATAAAAAATTGCACTGCATTTGAACTCAAGTATTCAGGCTCTGCATTGATAGAAAAGGGGAAAGTTGGGCAGAGGAAATTCTCTGTCTGCCTCCAAACTAGGGCCAGCTTCCTCTGGCTTTTATTCAAGCCTACAATGTGGAATATCAGGCTCTCAACATCAGTGGATGAAGCACTGTGGAGCATACTTACAGATCAATGGCCCCTTGCAAACTACTCCGGTCTGCTGTCAAAGTGACCATTCATGCTGTTCTCCATAGATCAATATACTGGCCACTTCTGTGGCACTCAGTAGTTATGCAGGTACTCCTGTCTGGCTATTGAACTGCCCAGTGACCACAAAAACCGCCATGCAGAGCACTGCATCTTGCACTGGCTCTCTGCACTAGGAATGAAATCAGCTCTGCCCTCTCTCCATGTATGGATAAAACTTTCCAAGTCTTTCAGATATGAACTATGCACATGACAATTTTCACTCTCTCACACACCTACACGTATTCTTTCCTTTCATTTGGCTTGTCCCTTTTCTACTCCATTTCCACACTACAGCAATTCATGCTCCTGAGAACAATTCAATGTCTGTTGAGCATTTGTCCCCTTCAGAACTGAACTGTTTCAAAACTTTATTTGGAGAGAACAGAGAGAGAGAAAACTAAAACAAAACAAGACAACATAAACAATATACTATCTCACAACTGTGAATGTGTTAAAGGATGGAAAATGGGGATGCCAAAAAATTCTGAAGCCAAAACATAGGTTTCTGGCCATATATAACTTGCAAAGAATTTCCCTGACATAAGGGAATTTCCTGCTAGTGGGCAAATCTACATGTGTCCCCCACCATACAGTTGGTACTGTACAGTTATTTAATACTTGCTTTAGCAAGTACTAAATGACTGTGCACTAACCGCCATTACTGCACTGTCCCAACGGCAAATGCATTGTTTCCAACCCTACTGTGCAGTAGCTCATGGTTCGTGCCTGCCAACACTATGTTGCTGTTGTGATGAGCTACATTGCCATAGCTCGCTGTTATGGTGATGTGGCATCTCCTGCAGATGCGCCCAGTGGCCGCTATTATGTAAATCCCAAAGGAGTTATGTTGGCATTGTGGGGAAATGGCAGAGTTGAGGTCTATTACACCTATCCTTAGCTGGTGTCGAGTCCATGAGGCAATGTGTCATTGGCCTAAGTCAAAACAGTTTCAGCTCTGGCTGAGACTACTGAAGAATCAGGAAGCTGGAGCCTCCTCCTTCCCTAGCCACAAAATAGAATATGGCTTTTGGGAAGGTTTATCTTATACACAGATATAACAACTGTATCAGTATCACATGATACTAATACAAGGAGCAATGGCCTCAAGTACAGCAAAGGTAAGTTTTGGTTAGATATTAGGAAGGACTTTCTCACCATGAGGGCAGTAAAGCACTGGAACAGGTCACCCAGAAAAGTTGTGAACTCTCCATCCTTGGAGGTTTTTAAGACCTGCCTAGACAAAGCTTTGACTGGGTTGATCTAGCTGGGGATGGCCCTGCTTTGTGCAGGGGGTTAGGTTAGATAACCTCCTGAGGTTCTTTCTAACCCTAATTTTCTATGATTCTATTCTAATACATGCTGTTACAAAGTAACTGTTATGCAAATATTTTCCTAAAGCCATATATGTGTAGCAAAACCATTGCAATTTTAACCTTGTTTTAGTCAAGGTTAAAGATACAGAAATTTAGCTCACTTGTATCATTACAGGAACCAGCTAGATCATAACAGCTGATGGGCTATCTGGAGGTACAACTCCCTCATCCCTTTTAAAGCAGTTAAAAGTTACTTCTGTCCATAGTTTTAATTTCTGTGGTAGACTACTACTCTGAAGCATTATCATGATCTCCACTGTTAATAAATTATACATTATACCGCGCAATTTATTTGAAACAAGGCAGTTAGAAAAGGTTGAAGTTGGGTGGACTTTAAAGGAGCTGTAATTTTGCTTTGACTTATTACTTGTCTGATTAAAGTGGTTGGGTTTTTTATATATGTGGCTATCTAATGAGTCTGGGTAGTGAGTGACTCATTTGTTAGAGCTCCTAAATAAGTCAGAAAATTTGGAACCAGAAATCTTACCATCTGGTAGACTATGAAGTATAGATTTCAGTTTGTTGGTTCAGACCATTACATATAGAAGAGCAGCTGCAACCTGATTTGATATGGTTTTGAACACTCCCTCCTAGTCCGGTGGATTTGACAGCTTTAGTTTTAGTTTGGGCCTTTTCCTAACCAAAGAAAATGCAAATGAGGAGCTACCCAGAAATAGCACAGCATATCAATTTTGTACATCAATTTATAATGCAATGGAAACAGATGGTACATTCAGGCTCCATCAGAGGAAACCATTTGGTTTTTGGTGAATGTCCCTTTTTTAGTCCTTTTAATTTTTGACAGAGAATTTGGTCTGTCTATTTCCATTACTGAGTTTTTTAACACATGAAGAAAAGGATGCCACATATGTGAGACCTGTGTATATTGATCTTCAGTAATATATGCAGTTTTCTTAGCAGTGATCACATCCTTAATGTGTTATACTATCCACCTTGCCTATTAGTGTGGATTGTAGATAATACATCTTTTTGCAAGAATTGGAACTGGGATCCCAGTGGTTTGTGCTTGGTGAGGAGAGAAGGAGATTAGGGGGGAGTTAAAATAAATTTAAACCTATAAAAAACCAACACCATTATTGTAAATGAGAATGCATAACCTAGACCCCAAGTATCAACATCTGTTCAGACTGGGTTTATGGCAACAGAAAGCTTCTGTAATTCACTACAACCACTTGCAACAAAACCTCAGTGATTTGACTCAGCTCCAGGAAAAAAAAAATGTTTCTGCTTGGGAGGAGAGCATAGCCCTGTTTTGGGGTGCCGGGGCTGTTGGGATATTAACTAATACAGCATAGTTCCTAGGCAATCTCCACTGATGAATAGGAATGGTCAGGTATTTTCCAATACAAGTTTTTCAGCAGAAAAAAATGCTTCATTAAAACAGGAGCTTTTAATAGAAGCCACCTGGGAACGTTTTCTCTCCTGTGATTTGTTCTACAATGGGATTCTTGTCAAAAGAAAAAAAATAACAGGAAGAGATGTTCACTCTAGAAGAGGTGATAATTTGTTGCTAAATCATGCAGCTAAAATACAGGAAGCTGCCTGATTCAGACCAGAGATTAAACCTTATTCTCTCATGTCCCAAGATTGTGCACTAATTACTGGAATATAAAGTATCCAAAGAAAGGTCTGTCTCTGTCTTTCCTGCTGGAACTGTTCTACTTCGTATTAGTAATTAAACATCCTTTGGAACAGGTAGTTGAAAGTGGGTGTCCCACTTCTTGAGGTCCCCAACTGCCAAACTAGAGAAAGTCTCCCTTTTTCTTACTTGTTTCTTTGCTTCTCCCCACCAAACTGAATAAATACATTTTTAAATATAGATACATTTTCCAGAACAGAAAAAACATTTCATTCAGCTCAGAGGGTGAACCTCCTAAGAAGTCCCAACTGCAAATCAATAGTGTCGTCACTCAGTGGAACTCAGAAGGGAAAGTGGCGATATCCCAAGGGGTTGGAGCACAAAAGCCCCTGTCTATGCAGGGAGACAAAAAGTGAATTTCTGCACTGTCGAATGTAGGTGTTTGTCTGTTTAGAAATTCCAGTATTCTCTATGCTATGGCAAACGTCTGTATTCAATAAACTAAACATTTATCATAAAAAAAATATTGCTGTATCTATCAGTGTAAACTAGGTTAAATACGAAATATTTCACCAATTTTCACATAATCTCAGATATGTAAATATTTCAGGAGCCCAATTACATTTTCTGAATTGCTGCTTTTCCAAGACTAAACCCTGAAAACTGAAACAATCTCATATGCAGTGCTCTAAGATAATGTACTGAAGGCAAGCAGCTGCAGGAAAAGGAACCTTTGCATAATGTATGGTTCAAAGCCTTTTAACCTAGAGCAACTATGGGTTGTGTTAAAGAGAGAAATGGAAGAGAGAATGATATAGGGAGGATGGTCTTGTTTTATGGGACTAAGCTAAGAAAGATGCAGGTTCAATTCCTTACCCTACGTGACATCAGTTAAATTATTTAATTTCCTGTCAGCTTTCATTCTCCCTTCTCTGATAACAAGCCTTAATTTTTTCACCCTTGGTTTGTTCTGTTAAAGAGGTTAGCTCTTTGAAGCAAGATTCTGCATATCCTAACAAAATGAAACCCAATCTGGACTCTGGACTCTAAGAAATGTCAACATAGCATGATGCAATGCTATGCAGACATACCTGAGCTAGCTCTAAACAACAGGCAATATTGTAATACTCCAACTGACTTAATGCAGCTGTTCTTCTTTTGGTATCCTCATCTGGAGAGAGTTTAGACAGTTCTGCATGGCACTGCATTATGCAATGAAAATGTACCCTAAATTCTACCATCTAATAATAATCTGTGCATGTGTCTGTGTGTAAAATGGGTAAAGGGATCTGAATTCTGGGCTTTCTAAATTTAAGTCAGCTGTAAAACTATTACACATACCCTCAGTTTTCTCCATTTGTGGAGCTCTGTGTACTGAGCCACCAAGGAAATCTCCTCCACCATAAACTTAAAGGTTTATCCCACTCTATGTGCTATACGTTCACAATTTAACCCTCTAGTGCACTAGAACCACAGTGATGCTGATGAATTTAAACATTATGAAGGCACAAAAACCCATCTCTACCTCTCACTGAATGAAGGGGATATAGGGTTAAAAACATATTCACATTAACCAATAACTACAAAAAATTATATTGTTTACTTACATCAGGAAATGGATGATTGTAAAATCTTTGTTTACATACTTCAATGTATTTAACTAGCATTTACGAATAAAGTAGACACAGATCAGGTGAAAATCAATGTAAATCACATGTTTATGTTCACAGATGAAACCTTATATTTGCCAGAGTGTGTTGATAACCTATTATTTCAGTAATCTGGAAGAGGTAAAACTTCCCCCAAAAGATCGAATTCTACTTCTATTTACTATGCAAATCAAGGAAAACTGTATTTTCCATTTCTAATTAAATGCCTACCTGTTTCTCAATCAGGTAAATTGCTATTAGCAGCCTGCTAAGTTATTTTAGGGACTATTTTGAACAAAACTATTCTGGTTTCTCTAATTAAGACTTCTAAAATTAATATTTAAATTTTATAATTGCTGGACTGTGGCATCCTGAGAAATAATAATTACCTGACTGATTGCAAAGTTGAAGTGAGCTGCTACATGCATAAGACTCTCTTTAATCTTGTTGCCTGTATTCCTATTCACTTGAACAATGTTATTAAGTTCTGAAGTTGATTGTACATTAATGTGAGTCAGCCGTTCCATCCTTCAGGCACCTAAAAATAATGTTCTGTTTCTGTTGTTAAGAAAAGAAATGTCTGTCCCACTTTGAGCAATATGGGCTGGATTTCTTAACAAAACTAAGGCTGATACAACCAACTTAGAAATCTCAAAGATTTTTGGTCGAATATAAGAATCAAGAAAAATAATCATTCTTGGTCCCTTTACAAGTTCTGCATTTTAATTATGGCAATGCATTTCCTCCAGGTTCTCAACAAATCCAGCACTCTTTGTTATTCCAGTAGCTGTCTTGAGATCTGAGACTTCTTAGTGTCAAGGAAAATCAATGCATTTTGAAGCAGGAATAAAATTTGATTAAATTAGTCACTTAAGAACTAGCAGGTATTGACTTGGAATGCTGGCACCCTAGAAGAGGTTAGTTCCAGTGACAGAGGGTGCAGACACACATAACAGTTGAACCACTCCAAAAATGTCACTGATTAGAAACTGGTTCACAGCTGTCACAGTTCAGAGGTGTCCATATGTACATTGACCTACGGTGCAAATCACCTATTAAGCACTGCAGTATTATTAAACCACCAGCAGGGTGTGGGAATGAGTATTCAGTCTAGCATTCCTCCCAATGTCTAAACCCTAGAGTTTTCTCAGGATTTCCCAAATCTTGACAGGGTGGGGGGAGGAGGGCATTGACCAGACAGAGTGGTAGGGACAGCACTAAACTGTTGTTTTGCATTTCCAGGGACTGGGTATTTTGTGGACTGCCCAAGGTCTCTGCCCAGGGCTGCTACTTTAAAAGGACTTTCCCCAGAAAGTTGCTTAATTAATTTCAATTAACTCCCACACGCACACACACACTGTGGAGTAGGTGGATGGGTGGATGAGTGCACCTTTAATGGTAAATATCCAGCAACTGCAGAAGGAAGGGAAACTGAACAATAAGTTCTCAATACCACAGAATTAGTACAGGAATTCCATGTAGTATGGTTAGTTCCATGCTCCATCTGTGTGAGTTGGCCAACTGATTGTTACTTGTTCCTCATCAGGAAAGGGAAGCACCTTCCCCATACACCTGAGTTGTAAGTAGTACTGGAGCAATCAGTTCCTGTGCAGAGGTAAGTGGAGGGGGAGGAGGAAGGGGGAAGAGAAGCAGTGTATTGGGTGCCTTGAGGAATGACCATCATTAGTCATGTAAATCCTGTCACCTTCAAATAACACTGAATTAGTTCACAGACTATGCAACACCTGCTGCAATGCCTGCTGCTCAAAGGCACATGTACAATGAAAAATCTTGGAAAGTACAATAAATGAGCATGTATAACAAAATGGTCAAATGTGCTGTAGAGACACTAGAAGTTCACAGAGAACAGTCTCAAAATAATAGCTCATTATCCAGATAGACTTTTGAAATGTTCCAGGAGGTTGAAACCATTTTCAGCTGCCTAAGTCAAGGATGCTCAACCCTCAACCCACAGGCCAGATACAGCCCACACAGCCATGGGATCTAGCCTGTGGCGTTCTCTAAGGGGGGACTAATGACAATTAATGCTGCCACCATTCCCCCACTGCCAAATTTGCAAGCCCTGAAGGTAGAAGACATGGCCCCATGTGCTAGATCCAGCTGGTGCATGCAGGGCCAGACCTGGATGGCGTGCCTGATAGGGTATGCATGGGGCTGGGGGCAGGGAGACTAGTTTGATCTGGTACATAAAGGGCTCAGGATAGGGCCAAGGAAACAGGACCAAATCAGCATACCCAGGGCTAAGGGTGGAATGGCAGGCCTATTCTGATCCCCATGGGGCCACAGACTCAGGCATGCAAGACCAGGGCCCAATCCAGTGTGTCCAGTGCATGCCAGTCAGGTCCCCGCCCCACACATGCTGGATCAGGACCACAGACTGGATCCAGCCTGCAGACAGACCCTACACCAGTTATCAGGCCCATGTGGCCAAAAGGTTGGCTACCACTGGTCAAAGTATTATGTGTGTTAGCACCTACACACATATCTTGGGCATAGGAGAGGGAAATAGTTTTATCAGTATGTGTGAGGACCTCAATACATACTGAGCAGAGAGGAATATAGGCGAATTCAAAAACTACAGTTTAAGACAGGGTGCTGGTACACTATTACCTTTGTGCTTTATTTTAAGGATCCAAAAATAAAGGTCTGGACTGTTTCTGACACAGGCTAGTGACTGATGTTCCAGCTTTACTCCTTTTCTAGCTTGGGGGTAGAGATAGAAGATTGAAGTGGCCTCTAATGGATTAAAATTATTTGATTTTTGGGGTAAACATGAAGAGCAAGTTTGCTCTTATGAAAAAACAATTTTCCATTTCTGGCATCAGAAACTTGCAATACCTGCTTAATTTGGTAATCTTCCATGGCAAGAAGATCATAGGAGTAGTTCTCAAAGTAAAAGTTAACCTCTTTATCATAAGAAATGAATTTTATTCCACATGAGATAGCTCTCACCTGTGGTATATGGAATGTACCTTTAAGGAGCCAGCAGTGGGATGACTTGTAGCAAAACCCCCAGTTTCTTTTATTTATTTATTTATTGCATTCCCTCCCCTTCCCTAACTATTTCTGACTTTTTCTCTCCTTCTCTGTTCCCTATAGATAAGTATAAGTGAGCTCAAACTTAGGATAAGCTTTAAACATTTTTATTTTGGTAGCAAGTTTCTTGTTTTGGATATCCACTGTTTTATATTGTACTATTATTGTTTGTATTAATTTTACTGTTGTATATTGTATTATAATCATTTTTGTATCGATTTTTATTGTTTCATATGGGTATTGTATGGTTTAGGCCTGTGTTTGTAAGTGAACCAAAGTCATGTCGACTTACCATTTTATATGTCAAGTCTCCATCTTGTGTTCTCTGCCTGGCCTGTGTGTCGCAACTGTATGAGTCATGTATCCCTCCCATGTAAATTGGTTCCCCAGTGAATGTGTGTGATTGGAAATGATTGAAATACAATGGTAGCAGGCCTCTACTGAATGGCCTGTAATGACTGGGCCATCACCTCGCATTGATTCATCCAGGAACCACGGACCTCACCCAGGAACAGAGACAAGACCAGCATTTGAAAAACAAAAGACCCTGCAGAACCACCAACTCTCACCATTACAAACATCAGAAACTGCCTGGGCATACCTCCTGTCACTAGGGTCACACAAGGTCTGCCCCTATAAAAAGGGACAGTGAAGACAGACCCAGTGGGATGCCCTCTCCATCTGAACCAGCACCATGCCACACCACCTATCCACCCAGAGGCCCTGCTGCTGACCCCCCTCTAGACAACACCTACTGGACAAGGACCCTTTCCAGCCTGAATAGGTAGATATTACCTGCACAACTCCTCCTACAATTTGAATTCTCTCTCTGTCTCTCTCCTTCTGGACTTCAGTGGACTTCAGCCCCTGCACCAAGCCTCTCTAACCCCTGCTGCCATTGTGTGTGTGTGTGCACGTGCGTGCATACGTGCAAGGGAACTAATTTGGCATTGTGTCACCATCTTCCCTGTTCAATAAAACCACTGTCAGTTGCAACCCCAAGTTGGGTCATGTTTTACTGAATCCCAGTCCCTTTCCTATCTTAAATTCCAGCCTCATTCTCTCTCTCTCTCTCAGCTCCAGTTCCCACTCTCTCTGCTAGTTTCCCCATCTTCTCCCAATTCCATCTCCCCTTTTCTGCCACCTCTCAGCCTCTCCTTTCTTCCCTGCTGTCCCTGATGCTTTTCCTGTGATTTTCTGCTGCCCCTCTCTCTGTTTTCAGGCTTCACCCACCCTGCACCTCCTGTAAACTCCCCCCCCCCCGCAGCTTCCCAGCTCCTATTAGCTGTCCTGCAGTTCTCTCCAGCTTCCAGCACCTACTGCTGCTCTTTGCAACTTCTCTAGCTGCCCCAGAGCCATCCTCTGGCTCCCTACACCCAGAGCCCCTCTTTAACACCCACACTTTCCCTTAGTCCCATTTTTCCCTCTTCCTACCTACCTTTTCAGCTCCCCCGTACCTGTGCTGGCAATGCTTCCCTGTTCTGCAGGCTTTGGGTGTTGTCTTTTAATCAATTAAGATCAATTAACCTGAAGTTACCCCCCAGCCTCAGTTCTTCAGCCCAGTCCTCTGTAGTCTTCTGGTTTTAATCCTGGTATTTTAACTCCCTACACTTCTACTTTCTTACCTTAACCTTTCCCCAGGTATCCCAAGTATACCAAGCACATACATATATACATACATGCATACATATCACAATACCCAACTTAGGAACTCACTTGTGTGTATGTATAGGTAGGTGGTATGTGTGTAAATTAGTGAATAGACATATATATACATATATAGATATCATTGTGTGTGTGGTATATGAATTAGTAATCCACGTATGTGCATTGAATGTGCAGGTGTTGGTAACTGGTAACTAATTCTGTCTAAATTTGGTGTGTAGTGTGCATGAACCTAAACTAATTATTGGGAGTGTGTGTGTGTGTGTGTGTGTGTATGTGTGTGTTTGTATATATATCGATATCTATATAGATAGATAGATACGGGTATATAGATATCTATATATACAGATATAAATAATGGCATAGTGTGCATGGTATATGAATTACTGATCTGTGGCTAACTTTTGGGGTGTATAGTGTATGTGGCTGAGCTGGTAGTGTGAGTGTGTATGCCTAGTAGGTGTGTATGCACCTAGTGAGTGTGTGCTTAATTGATTTTTATGTGTGCATGTGCCCTCCTGTACACTATGCCCTCCTGTCTAACAGTACAATATTGAGATCCTGAGTGTTGGCCTGACCCCTCAGAGCAACAGACTCAGTCTCACCCCCGATGCCCTGTGGGTATGGTTTGTGCTGGTGGGTAGTTGTAGTTCTCCCTGCAAGTGGTAAGCATGTGAGTTGCTGAATACTGTTCCTAATAAAGATAAAGCTGTTTACCACCCCACAGATCTCTGCTGAATACTGACTCGAGAACAGAACCCCAAAGGCATGGAGGTCTGAGGGAATAACCCCATCCCTAGAACCCAGTGGCATAGAGCAAACATTATATCACCAGACATCACCAATCTACTCCTTCTTCTCCTATTGGAGTGCCATATTTGTGCAATAGCTGTCTTATCATCACAACTTTGTGCATTGCAGGCCTGAAGAAATTCTAGCTGTTTCTCCAATGAACCAGTGAGATTTCTTCCCTTGTCCACTTGCTCCCCTTATCTTTAAAAAATATGGACATGTCCCCATGAGAAGGAACATGTGTTTCCCAGGGGACAAGTAGGAGCAGCACACCTTGTACTGTTGCTACTTGTCCCTGTGGAATGACCATGCCACACACGCTCTAGCACGTGGTACATTGCCCTGGGTGGGGTAGGGGAGGCTGGAGCCAGCAACTGCACTGGTCCCAGAAATCTTATCAGGGGTCTAGTGGACCTCTAGGAGCTGAAGCCATGGTGCTCCTGCAGCAGGGAGTGTGGTTGGCAGCCAGAATGTGGCTCTAGCTAACCAGGCTCCAGTTTTGGGTGGTACGCATTGCCGCCATGTGCACCACCCCACTTTTTTTAAGTGTGCAACCCTGTGCTGCAAAGTAGCAGCATGGGGAACATCTGCCTGTGCAACGTGTATGGTATGTGGCACCACAAACTGGTCCGCCATGCCATGGACCGCATGTCTATGCTTGTGTGGACGCACACTATTGTTTTTATTTCCTTTTATATGGAAGTCCTTCTCTTCCTTTCTTAATCTCCATACATTATCTCCATTTCTTTTATAATGTTTTTGAGATGAGGTGAGCAGAACTGAACAGTCTTCAAAATCTTTACACAGATTCATGTGATTTACGAATCTCTTGGTTTTCATTTAACTTTGACAGCTCATTTTACTGTGTACAATATTTAGACTTGACTTCTAGGAAGTGCTATAGTGCTAAGACCTGCTATATTTGCCATCGATTCACATGAGTACATTATTATTGCATAGTAATTCCACTCTTGTAGAATTACAAACAAACGTTGCTTTGAAATATTTTGTGACGTTCTTTAGAGAACATTTACAAAAGAAAACAATAGAAGGTATTTGTGGAACGTATCATAAGAGTATTGTTTGGTTTATATGTTCTTTAGCTTGTCAAGAAAAACACTGATTTTTTTTTAAATCTTAAGCATCTTAAAAATCTTTAAAATGTTATGATATTTCCATCTTAATTGCTGCCCTTTGAAAAGTGATTCCCTTCCTCAGATCAGAAGAGTGAAGCAGAATGAATTTCATGGTTTTAATTGTTCCAAATTCATTCACTACTTTCAATAATTAACAAATCTCTAATTATGGGTGCATAGGGGTTTTCATATTTAACTGCAAAGTGCAAATGTTGAAAGTCAAGATATCTCAATGGGAGAAGGACATAAAAAATTACAGTATATGCTGAATAGAAAGTTTTGTTCTTCTGATAGAAGTTTAATTCCCATGCTAAAGTTTTCTTTTTTAAGTGACTTTAAAAAATCTTTGCTTTACCTAACAACCATAGAAAAATGCAGTTTTATAGCAAGATATAGTAGTTAGGCTGAATATAGTAAGACTGTTTTGCAAGACATACATTATTAGCTAACAGGGTCATTAATGTATGTGAATTTACACCTCCTTTGATCAGTTGGTTGGTCTACCCAATCTGATGCTGGTTATTTCACAGCCTCAGAAAAGTGCAGCCCTCTCTTCTGAAAAGAAAAAATGTTGAATGTTCACACTGGGTCATCCTGTATTATACTGAGTGTGCATATAAGGCTGGTTGAGTGTTTTTCAATGGAAAACTTGTTTTTTTATATTTTTTTTCAGAAAAAAAGTTCTTTTTTTAGAATGGCTCTCTAAATTAGGAAAATAAATATCTAAAAATGGAAATATTTTAAACAAAAACCAAATGACTTTGATTGGAAAGCACAATGCTCCTGAACTGCAGTTTTCAGGATGCACCCAAGTGGCATTTCCAAATTGAAATATTTTAGTTTTTAGCTAAAATATTTCATGGGTTATTAAAGTATTTTTCATCAGGAATATAAGTTTTTGTGGAAAATTTCATGACAATGATTTTACGTTTATATTCATCAGAACTTTTCATAGCAGATTCTCTCTGTGCTATTTTCATTTCTAAATGAGTGACTGGAATGGGGAGAGGGCTAGCATAAGCCTTCTGCTAGACTAATTAGATCCACAGTAAACATCTTGCATTTACACATCCAGCCCTATTAGGCTGCAGAAATCTAATAAACTCCACAGCAGGGTAGTATTTGTAAATACAAGTATTACCCTGCTGTGGAGTTTTTACTCTGCAGTACTGAACATGCAGACACTGATGCAGCTGGAGGAGGCATGAGAGTATTTCAGTGCAGGGGCTGCTTGCCAGCCAACTCTGCACTGGAGCACCCCTGTGCTCCAGCCAGCTCCTCCGCAGCATGTTCAGCCAAGTCAGAGCAACCCCGATCTGTCAGGCTGACCCCCTGGGCCACCTGCTAGCAGGGGTTGCTCCAAGTTGGCTCAGTGTGCCACGGTCCTGGGCACATGTTCAAACGGCATGCCCAGGAGCAACAGATTCCATCCAGACTTTATGGCTGCATGCTAATAGCACATGTAGACATGCCCATTGTTCACTAAAAATGAATCAAACTGAAACTATTAAACCTTGAGGTTTACCATCACTACAAATAGCAGTTGTGGTCCTTTTCTTTCAGTTTTGTTGATCTCTGTGCATCTCCTGCAGATTCTTGTCTTTCCGTGTCCCATTCCTAATTGCTGTCGATCTTTCAGAACTTCAAAGTGGTGCATGCCTGATTAGCATAAGGAAACCTTGATTCAAGGATAGAAAAAGGGGAAAATGAGCAGAACTTACTGCTGTGTCTTGTAAGAAAGAATCTATGCAGATCATATTAATTTATGTTTGCAAGAGAATCTGTCTGGGTCGGATACTAACATTGTATTTATTGGAAAAATAATAATGTGCTAACAAAAACAATACATGGATATGGTAGCATGGTTTGGGGAGTGATAACATGGCAATAGAGATTACCTAGACTGAGGCTTCATACAGACATGGCAGCTAGAAGTGTGGAGGGTTAGATCACATTAAAAAAGCTCCCCTGATCTAACTCAGTAATTAGATACTAGGAACCTTATCTAAGGTAAGTTGGGGTAGGGGGACAGGCCAGTAGGGGACTTGGGAGGATAGTGGGGTCCACAGGAGCAGGGATGGTGGGATTGGAGAGGGTCTCCAACCCTGCCAACCGCCCTCGACAATTCAGCCCCTGATCCTGCATGCAACTCCTGGGGCCAGTTTTACCAGAGTCCATGAGTCTGGAGTCCAACTTAAGTAAGGCTTTAGGAGTACTTGTGGTTCCACAGGGGGGAATGGTGGGATTGGAGCTATGCTCAGAACATATACAGAAGTCCAATTAGATCAATTTAGCCATACCTAATCTAACTTTGTGCATGCCTGAGGTACAGTTAAATTAGTTTGGGTCAGCCATTTTTGACTGATCTAACCTTCCTGGAACTTCTGTACAGTTCACACTTAGAATAACCTAACTAGGGGTCTAAGTGTAACATCCACACATGGGTGAACTAAGTTAGATTGGGTGGTCATTTTAATGTGATCTAGCCTCCCCCTAACCTTCCCAAATATCTGTACATTGTACAGATTGTCTTGGTAATCCCCTCTCTCTTAAACTGAATGAGCAATATGTGGCATGTGACAATGGGGAGACCTTAGTTATTTAACACTTCATCCTTCATGTCAAAGACATTTTTAAGTTGTATGCCTATCTACATTCCATGGAATTAAGTTATTGGAGTAGATGTATTTCAGTGAGACTAAGTCCTTGCCTCTCTACTTCTTTCCTGATTGTTTTCTCTCTTTCTGAGGCCCAGCTACTACACCCCTAAATATTACTGTCACTACCAACCAACCTTTCTTACTGCCTTTCTTAGAGGTTGCTGTCTGCATGATACCTGATGACTTTATCAGTGGCCTCTTCCCATCATTTTCACTCCAGCCTGTTTGTGCCTCTGAAATTTCTATTCCTAACGTTAAGTATAAAAGTAAATTGGAATGGGGGAAGGGGGCTGAAAAAATATGTAGAAGAGGAGTTACAAACCAAGGGGCTCTTGTGGTGGGTGAAAATATACTTGAACCATCTCTACCACTCACTATATATACAAAACATTCCCACCCCCCCAGGAAATCAGAGAATGTGATTTGGGGAATGATTGATGGGGTGTCTCCCTTCACTTTTGAGGGGGATGAAGTATATGAATGACTCCAAAGAAAACATCCTCAATGCACAAGCCAAATCTATTCCAACATGGAGGAAAGGCAGCAAGAAGGCACAGCAGCCCTCCTGGCTCTCCAGGGACCTAGCGGACCTCCTGCTGCTAAAAAGGAAAGACTACAAAGGATGGAGGACGGGATTCACCTCCAAGGAGGATTATTCTGTGCTGGTCCGGTCCTGCAGGGAGCAAACCAGGAAATCCAAGGCTGCAACTGAACTCCAACTAGCTTCAAGCATCAAGGACAACAAAAAGTCCTTTTTCAGATATGTGGGGAGCCGGAGGAAAAGCAAGGGCAACGTTGCACCCCTGCTAAACCAGATGGGGCAACTGACAACTGACGCCCAGGAAAAAGCCAACCTATTAAATAGGTACTTTGCGTCAGTCTTTCATCAGTCCCATGGGACGCCCATGCCTGCTATGGGACAGGGAGATCCGGGTGTTGGGGATCCCCTACCCTCCATAAATGCTGACCTCGTGAAGAAACATCTTAAGGAAGCTGGATACCTTCAAGTCAGCTGGCCCTGACAGTCTGCACCCCAGGGTACTCAAGGAGCTGGCGAGCATCATAGCCCAGCCCCTGGCACAGATCTTTGAAAACTCCTGGCGCTCTGGTGTAGTGCCCAAAAACTGGAAGGCGGCCAATGTGGTGCCGATATTCAAAAAAGGGAGGAGAGTGGATCTGGCTAACTACAGGCCCATTAGCCTGACTTCTATCCTGGGGAAGATCTTAGAAAAGTTTATGAAGGAGGCCATCCTTGAGGGACTGGCCCAGGCTAACATCCTAAGGGATAGCCAGCACAGGTTTGTTGCGGGTAGGTCTTGTTTGACCAATCTCATTTCCTTCTATGACCAGGTGACCTATCACCTGGACGAGGGAGAAGAGATTGATGTCATATATCTTGACTTCAAAAAAGCTTTTGATCTGGTATCCCATAATCACCTCTTGGCCAAACTGGCCAGTTGCGGCCTTGGCTCCACCACAATCCACTGGCTGGGAAATTGGCTCCGTGGTCGGACCCAGAGACACAGTACCTCACTTCAAGAGTAAATTGGATGCTTATCTTGCTGGGATCCTATGACCCCAGCTGACTTCCTGCCCTTTGGGCAAGTGAGGCCTCACCAATGCTGCATAAAGCGAAAGAATCATTCCCCTTGATTTCAGGTGACACTATTTTGATAAAAACTTGCATGCTATTGGCCTGTTGGTTTTTTTTGTTTTGGGGGGGGTGAGGTTTGCAATAAGAGCATACTTTTGGCTTATATTCAGCTTATGGTCTATTGTAATTCCCAGGTTCTTCTCTGCAGAACTGCAACCTAGCCACTCATTCTCCAGTCTTCATTATTTATCAGTTTTGAGTTTAATTAAGTGCTCTCCAAAACTGGCATCCCTTTCCTAGTTTTAAAGTTAGTAAGGATGGATTGGGAAGGGGGTAAAGGAGACCTGAGTAGGTTACAGTTACTAATTAAAAATATTTAACTACAGAAATTGAAGACCAGGGACACACTAATAATTCCCCATATGTTAAAAATGTCAAGCTTTAAATGTATTAGAATTCTAACATGTGTTACATTAGGATGATCCAGGATCTTTACTGGCTCAAATATGAGGCCCCATTGTTTCTTCAAGTCAAGAGGTAAAAGGTATATTACTACAGATTTATTTATTTTTCCATCTATAAGGATGGAAATTCTAATACATTTAAAGCTTGGCATTTTAACATAAGGGGAATTATCCCTGGTCTTCAATTTCTGTAGGTAAATATTTTTAATTAGTAACTGTAACCTACTCAGGTCTCCTTTACCCCCTTCCCAATCTATCCTTACTAACTTTAAAACTAGGAAAGGGATGCCAGTTTTGGAGAGTACTTAATTACACTCAAAACTCCAGTCAAAGTTTCCATTTGCATCTTCACATCTGTCTGTCACCATTCACAAAAGGCAAGGGTTATTACATCATGAGCTTTCTCTATAGAAAGTAACGGTCTCCTCATTTTCTCACTAGTTGTTTGTAGTCAAGAGGTAAAATATATGCATGCACATTAGCTTAAAAAGTATGCATGTGCATGCATATATAAACCTGCATGCATACAAATATTTTCTAATTTTTGTTTTTAAAATGTAGAGAATTGCACTTCCCAGCCTTTGGAATAAATAGAAATAAAGTCTTTTATAGTAAAAAATCAATGATTATTTGGAACTATTCAAGCTATACTTTTTAAGCCTGATTAGTGAGAATAACAATCCTTCCAAGGAACAAAACTGTGATTATATTAAGTAGAACTGACAAAAGTTCCATTAGGAAACAACTCATTCTTCTATGTTTTCCTATAATGCCAGTTTTTAAAACAAAAAGTCCCACATTTTTCTGTAAGTTGACAGCCAGAAACAGAAATTCAACTGAAATATCTCTACATTTATGAAAAAAAAAATTTATTATCAAGATTATACTGCCATCTATTGGGTGCCATTATCCTACAGATGAACTTACTTTATTTTCTGGATTTATCAAGATCAAACAAACTTAAGTGTGATTCACCTGATTTCCTTTGGATTTTTACTGACAATTATAAAATAACCATACTTTATATCATATTTCATATAAACAATTCTGTACCCAGTTTGCTACCATGACTAAATTATATATGGAGAGATTTCATCATAGTGCCAGGAGGAAAACTAAGCGACAAATTATTGGAAAAAAGACTGTAGAAATACTACCTTGCATATCATAAAGATCATATGGAGATCTTCTCATACATTGTGACAGTAAGTAGAAACATGTAACTTTATGTATGGAAAAAAAAAGATCTTATTTCTATGCAAGTGACATCCCTATGCTATACAAAGAGATCTGTGTGACAGAGAATCCAAAAAATGTGAAAGTAACCCAGTGTAACTCAGAGAAAATGGTTTGCAGATTTGGACGTGATTTATCTTTGCCATAACTGAAGTTTTGACAATTTGTGATTTTTTTTTGCAGAGGCTTATGTGGTATTTCTATGTACCGCATAGGCCTATCTCTGGGTTTCTCTCTAACAGCCCTGTTTACCCCTTTTGATACAATGAAGCCACTTTTTGCCTCTCTCAGCTGTGTCCCCTTCCTCTGACTCTTTCTATTTTAAACTCGTTCTTCAAGTCTATTCACAGGATCTAACTAAGTAGGCTGTTGCCTATGAAAATTCCTGTCTCTTTGAACCATTTAATCTCTAATGTGCTACCCTCCCCTGCCTCCTGCTTGGTTACAAATGAATACAGCCAGTCATCTCTGGAATAGATAGCTGTATAGTCTTTATAGAAACTACATTATGGGTATTGTTATTAATGATTTAGTCCATTAACGGGTAGAGGCTCATGAAAGTAAGGATGAAGTTACACATTATACATAGCTTATACTAAGGGTATTTAAAACACAAGCATCCACTCCTTAAAGTTCATTAACTCATGTTAAATGATCTCTGAGGTTGTCGAAGTTATGCCAAAGGCAAGTCTTAATTCTGGCACATGCTACCTAGCACTAGTGAGGGTTACTTCATTCTTCTCCATGGAGATAAAATTGAGCAATTTACAGTCCACCAGATTCTCAGAATGCCCTGCCCCAACCCACAGTAGGGATAGAGCTCAGGAGTCCTGGCTTCTGGTCACACCATTGCTCACCACCATTCTAGCGGTAAGTCAGAGCTGTGCAGACAAGAAATGGTATTAACTCCTAATGTACAACTGTTCACAGCACACTCTAACTTTAACACTGCTTAACTTTCCATAGATTTAGTAGGGTGTAAGTGTAATGTGGCACTTCACCCAAAGTTTAACCGAGTGAATTAAAATATAGGAAACTCAAAGTTGGGGGAAAAAATAACCCTACTGCTCCCATTAGTATTGTGGAGATTTGGACATTTCACAGCAAGGCTCCACTCTGAAAAAAACAATGTAAAATGATCTTTTCCACTAAATGAATCTATTCTTTGTGTGTATTCACTCTTTCATTTGCTTACATTAGCTAAAGCCATACTGCTAGTTTTCATCCTTTTGTGGTTTGCATTTACAGGAGAATAAGCTAGATTTTCTTCTGGTCCAGGCACCAAAACAAGGTTAATTTACTAGTATAAATTTAAATTGTTCAATCTCTATTATAGTTCATTAAAATGGACTCAGTTTAATTTTTTGGTTCTAATTTGAATTCTTAAGGCTCCTGCGTAGGAAATAAAAAGTGTCTTCTTGAAAACTGAGAAAGATTTGATCTGGAATTACTTTGACAAAAACAAAGACAGAATCCCACAATATAATTTTTACAGGCATGTTGAAGATAATTTTTCTTCAAAATCTCATTAAAAGAACTGTTTTAGTTAAAAACGAGAAAGTTTTGATAATTCTGTACATGGGAAAAATGGACTGACTTAGGGAATGCACTATGGAATCATTCCCCATCACTCGGTAATGTCCCATTGTAGGACATGTATTCCATTAGATGAGCACACATAACTCCATTGTCATCAAGGTAATCTGTCAGATTAGATGAGATAGAAGAGAGAAAGAATGATCTTGTGTTTAAAGTCATTGTGGTTCTGCCAAAGACTTCTTTTATGGCTTTGAGCCAACCACTGAATCTCTCTGTCCCTTAGATCCCTAACATTAAAGTGTGGTAGTAACACTTCTCTCCCTTACAGTTTTATGAAGGATAATTCAGTGCTCTGTGACTATTACAATTTATTTCCAGATATTATACTGATAACAACCACAGTAATTTCTACACTTAACTATGATTAGACAGAATTTAAGGGCATGTTGGGAGCGCTACTCTGAAACACCCAACCCATTCACTCCCACACTGTGGGCACCAAGTCCCAGAAAGATGACAAAGTAGTGGCTTTTGAGCAGTACAGAGTTCAAACCAACAAGTAAACCCAAGCCAGAGAGATTAAGACCGATAAGGGACACTCACTTGTTGCTACTATAAAGCAAATATTTTACCTCATTTTGGGGAGTTAATGCACACAGAGCAGGAGTGAGTTCATGAGAAGTGCTCAGGGATGGTAGTCCTATGTTGGCTTGGACACGTCTTACCTGCCTTGCTAGCATTTCTACTTCACCCTTGCTCTAAAAAAAGCCAATATGCCTCCTTATCCTGGGAGTGGGAGGTTGCAATTTTGACAATGTTGCCTGCCATGCAGTTATATTGATCTTAATGACCTGGGAGGTCTCCAGTCCCGTCACAGTCCACTTTCCACTCTCTGAATTCAGAACTCAGAGAATCTCTTCTCAGAGTGAGATTCTGGTTAGGTAAATTACTCATCAGAGCCATCCCAATCTTGACTCCAGTTTCAAAGTCCAGTTTATCTATGATTACTGCCCATCCTGGTCTTGTCAGATTCTTCCAACCCAAATATCTGCTGCACTTTGTTGCACTGTCTCCCCTGGGTATGTGAAACATATCAGCTTTACTACCATTACCTCTAAGCCCTATCTAAAATCCACCTTGCCTTATTACCTAACCAAATGTTTGTGTCCATACAAGGTGCATAAGGTTGAGGCTTGAAGTATTAATGTGGGCAAGGGTTAATCCTTATCTTGTTTCCCAGTCAGGAGCACTCAGCACTTCCTTAATCTTAGGTTCCAGGTGTCCCTCCAGTCCATCTCCTGACAACAGACTTGAGGGAGCAACTTCCTGCTCTTTTGCTGGCTCTGACGATCCCCTCCGGCCCTGGAACACTCTTTTCCTCGCTTGGGACTCTGTGCCAATCTCCACACTCCTCCTTAGCCACTGGCTTCACTGAGCATCTCTGGTTCTCTCTTTCCCTCCCTGAATCACCATTCTGATTCACTTTTAACTGGCAAGCCTGCTCATATGCAGGCCAACTATTTATTGAAAATGGCATGGGACGCTGCCCGTGCCCTTTCTCATGCCACTCCGGTAGCTTTTTGCATTGATCTTCCCCCTGCCAACATGGTAAAATCTTCTTTAACCCTTTTTTATTCTCATTGTCTTCACATATCCCCCTCCTCGAGTTGCCACTTGGCGGGTTGTTATGATGTGAAGGGTTTCTTCCTCAGTACACCTGGATAGAAAGTCAGCAACAATATTACATTTTCCTAGTTTAATAAGGAACTTGAACGGTTGTAAAGCCAAAGCCTGCTTCATTATGCAACTGTTATCTGTTTTCATTTATGCAGCTAGCACAATGGTGCAAAATCTGTCTCCAACTTAAATTCCCATGGCAAGAGGTAATAGTGGAAGTATTCTATTGCCCACTTTATAACATGACACTCTCACTCTATTGTTGCAGACCTCGTCTCGTGCTTTAACAATTTAAGGCTGGCATGGGCCACTGGCTGTTCTTGTCCCTCAACCTCTTGGGATAGGATGGTTCCCAGTACTGATTCAGATGCATCTGTCTGTAGAGTAAACACCTTTTTGAAGACTGGTGTGTGTAACACTACATCTTTACACAAAGTCTGTTTAATCTGCTGGAATGCCTGCTCTCTGTCAAGTGTATATGCAGCGGATGGTCCCCCTGGCCTCTGATCATGTCTGTGAGTGGGCTCACCAGGTCTGCAAAGTGTAGTATGAACCCGTGGTAACAATTAGCTAATCCTAGAAATGCCCACATCTGCTTTTTCTTTTGGAGTGGGCTATATTTTTTATATTTTTTATTGGAGATGGCTATAATTATATATATATATAATTATATATATAAATTAGGCCTCTGGCAGATAAGGTGGCTATAATTGTGTGTGTGTGTGTGTGTGTGTGTGTGTGTGTGTGTGTGTGTGTGTTTGAGGCTTTTATATATATATAATTATAGCCACCTTATCTGTCAGAGGCCTAATTTGGCCTTGTCCCACCAAAAATCCCAAATACTTTGGTTTGAGTTTGTGCACATTTGTGAGTGTTTGCAGTTAGTTCTGCTCTCATAACTCCAGCAGGCTCATTTTTAGATGCTTAAGATGATAAGCCCATGTTTTGGAGAAAATCACAATGTCATCTATATAGGCTGATGCAAACTCCTGATGGGGCACCAGACCCCATTCTGTCATGCACTGAACTGTGTCTGCCACTCCAGAGAGTCCAAATGGCATGCACTGGTATTCAAAGAAGCCCCAAGGGGTCCCAAAGGCTGTTTCCAGTTGATCCTGTTTTCTCACTGGGATTTGCCAATATCCTTTTGATAAATTGATCGTGGATATAAATCTGGCCTGACCTAGGAACTCCTCATTTGGGGACATACGTGATGGCATTTAAATGTCAAAAATCAAGTCTCAGCTAACCATCTGATTTTGACACAGCAACCAGTGGGCTTTGCCAAGGACTCTTGGACTCTTTGATTACCCCATACAATAAAATCTTGGTAACTCCTTTCTTATTGAGCCATATACATGATGGACAATTCAATGCCATCATTCTCTTACTACCTTGTTTTGGGGTATACTAATTTTGTGTTCCATTCCAACAGTCCTCTTGGGTTTCTCTTGAAAGATGTCCTGATATTGTTTGAGTACCTTTCTTAGCTCTTGCTGTTCCTCTGTACTTAGCTGTTCCCTGATATTCAACTCTTCTCCTGGTTTTCCCTTGCCTCTGGGTAAAAAATTTCCTGCATAGGGTCTGGAGTTAAGAGCCACCCATCCTGTGTTCTCTATTCCTTTAAAAGTTTAACATGCCAAACTGTTTTTTTTTCCTTCTTGCACCCCAATTTGTAAACTTTGTAATTGAGTGGGCTGACTCTTCCTGTTATTACAAATGGTCCCTGCCAGCACATCAGGAATTTACTTATAGTACTAGGGAGCAAGACTAATACATAGTCACCTACTTAAAAATCCCATTCTACACTCTACAATCATAAGTGTTGCTGTGCCTGCCTGGGTTACCCTGAGCCCTTATTCCTGCCTCCTCCAGTATGTCCCTCATTTCTTCTATGTATTTCTCAGCAAATCCCACTTCCTGCACTTTCCCAACCTTCATGGACTACATCTAGAAGGCTGCCAGGGCAATGCCCATAAATTATATTCAAAAGGTGAGAACCCTGTAGATGATTGGGGCACACTTCTAACCCCAAAACACTTTTTGTAGGATCTGTGTTAATACCATTAAATCATTCAACTAAGCTGTTAGTTTGCAGATGATAAACCGCCATTCTAAGATATTTAATGTCCATATTGTGAAATAATTCTGCTACTACCCAGGACACAAATTTCATCCCCTGATTGGTCAGTATTTCTGGGAAACCCACCATGGATGTCCATTTCCCAAGCTCCTCAGCCACCCAACAACCTATAAAAGCTCTCAAAGAAATAGTACTAGGGTATCATGTCACATAATCAATAAAAACAAATATAAATCAATGACATTAACTGCTCCAAAGTAATGGTCCCACTACATCCAATGCCACTCGCCAAAAGGGCTTTCCCAGCATAGGCATGGAAATCAGCGTGGGAACTGTTCGAATAATTCCAATTTAATAGCCTCCCATTCCCTTCTGGTTACCTCATCATCAAATATCCATTGACATTCTTTTTAATCTGTTCTCTTGAAATCAAACCCTGCAGGTCAGCTCCTCTTTGTTAACTTCTTGGCTGTATTAAGCCATTGATATTTCTACTTCTGTGTCTGCTTCCACTCTGAGCAGAGTCTCTGTGGCTTCTTATTCTTGGTCTAGATGAGCCACCAGTTGGTATTACCCCTTCCAATTACGTTTGAGTATCATCTTCCAGGGCAAACCCTGCACAATCCCCACATTTATCTCTCCAGTGGCGGAATCAATTGTGACTTGCAATCTTTATTGTTAATATGCAAATACCTCTACATGCATACATCACATCCCTGGAGGTCCTGTGCTGGTAACATGTCATCCCTAATTAATGTCTGCATGCTCCCAGTATCTAAAGCAGCTTGCAGTATTCAAGCTTTGACTTTTGTAAATATGGTTAGGTTCTTTTGGACCCTTTCCCTCTGTAATCCGTCATCTCTATGCACTCTGCTTCTCAGCTAGTCTCTCTCCTGTTATACTCTTTATGTACAGCCATACACTTGCACACAATATGGCCAAGCCCCGCAAATGGGAAGCAGACTACGTTGAATGGGTTTGGTCACTTGATTTCCCCTTCTTTCTTTGTCCTACGCTCTACTTCTACAAGGCTGAGTTTAGGTGGGTTTTCTCAATATCCTTCTCTTTCTGCCATAGCAAAATCCTCAGCCAGTCTGAGAGTTTCACTGAAGGATTTGGGCTGGTGGCTCTTGACCCATCTTTGATTACCATCCTCCATATCCACTAGGAATTGCTCTAACAGAATCAGGTCCAGTACTTCCTTGGTCATTAGTATTGGCTTGAGCCATCTCATAAGTCTCTTAAGTAAGTGATGCAGTAAATTTTGTGGACACTTCTATCTTGCTTTTTCCTAGCATGAGAAGCTTGTCTATAATGTTTGGGTGTAAGTTCATATCTGTCTAATATAGCTCGCATTACAGTATCGTAATCTTCTGCCTCTGCTCACATCTTCTTTTTCTTGTGTATGACTTCAGAAAGTCACCTCCTCTGACCATTTGAGAGTAGATCCATTAATCTTTCAGACTGTTCACTCCCTCTGGTGGACCATATAGAGGGCAGTCAGTTAGTATATGCTGGACTGTCTGCTCTTCTTTGCCACAGGGGCATGATGATGAGTGTGTAAGTTCCATTTTATGTTTGATTTTATTGAAGCCTCCACGGTCTGTTTCAGTCTGTACAGGTTTACCCATGCCTTACATGGGAGTTTATGAACAGGAGGGTCTGAAGATGGTAGTTGGATTTAGTTGTGTAGTGCGGTGTGGTTGTTATTCCATTGCTCTTCCCACCTTCTCCGGGGCCAGGATGACAGTATGGAGTCTCCCGCTTCCTCTATGATGTTTCTGAAGATACTGGTAGGGGTGTTCTGATTCTTAGATGTTTCTCCATTGGATATTTTTCTATCATGTCATGTAGTGGATTGTCTTTCTGTTAGGCTTTGATTGCCAAGTCAAGCAGTATTCTAGACCTCAGGATGCTTTGAGGAGGGGGGATTCCTGCCAAGATGAACAAAATGACCTGTTCGCACAAGGGATCTGTATGAGGCCTAGGCTTCCCTGATCAGTATGGCCCCTAACTGACTCACCCACTAATTGCAATAAAGGTGATTGACAAAGCAGTTCTCTCAGAAGTCTCAAGATATGACTCCAGGTCATCCTCTCTGGTCATTTTAGGGATCCTTAAGTCTGTTAAATTCCTGTGGATCCAAGGTAATTTCTCTGTTAAAAAACTAATGAACTATTCTATCCAGATGGGACATCTTTTAATATGTCCATTTTACAGATGGAAAGAAATTGTGTCTAGATGTTAAAAATGTCGGTTGTCCTCCCGATAAAGTGAGACATCAAGGCATAAATACAACAGTCCCCTCTCCTTTTTCTTCCTGGTTCCTGTTATCAGTCTCAATAATCTTTACAGAACTCAGATAAAACAAACATTGAGTAAAAATAAATTACTCTTTGGCATTTCTTTGCAGAAAAACACAAGTAAAAGCTACTGGAATAAAATTAATCTGGTGGCACTGGAACATTTTATCCAAATTATTTTAGTTTATTTTGTAGCACAATGGACAGAAAGAAAGAGATAACTTAAATGACAGAAAGTTCCTGATACAAAGGTTTTTTCTTCCTTTTGTAGTAACTCATTAGAGAAACAATAAGAGAAGCAGAGATTGAGATACTGTACAACAAAAGACAAAGTCCCTAAACTTCAACTTAAAAAAAATTGTTGTTCAGGTTTTGTAGTACAGCACCTCCCCAGAGAAAGCAGAACCAAGGGAAAAGACAAAATACAGCTGATGATAGCATCACTAAAAATAGAATGTATTTTCTAATTTTTGTATTTTTTGGGCTTTATCAAAATGTTATTAAGTCCTTAGGAGGCTTTCAATACTCTTATAGCAGTACTGGATGAAGTCCCTCTGATATCTTTTATTTTGGGGTCTAAAAACCTGTACAAAAACCAATTCACTATTCAGTCCAATTGGGACATATCTTGTAATATGTCCATTTTACAGATGGAAAGAAATTGTGCCCAGATGTTAAAAATATCAGGTTGTCCTGCCTACAAAGTGAGAAATCAAGGCACAAATTATTAAATATTAAGTTAGGTGCTAGGAATCAGACACCAAAATATATTTGTGAATCCAGTCCCTAAGCCCTTCACTAACATATTAGCAATGGTTCTCTAACATATTAGCAATGCTCAGTGACTGTCCGTAGAGAAAAGCAGTCAATGTAGAACAGAGTGCAGGAGTCTTCAGTGCCAGTGATAAACACTTCATCTATTGTTAGTTCTGTCTGTGAAGCCTATTATCCCAATTTTATGGAAACAGTGGAAACCCTTAAGCTAAGCACTTAAAAATGTAAGTAAACAATATGTAATCCATGCATTAATTGGGAAACATCTTATTAACCCTGAAAAGACCTTTGATGATATTCTGTGTCAAACTAAAGTTATAGGAGACATTATAATGAGAAATTCATTGTAGCATTTGTTATTAATGATCAGAATATAAAAGTGTATTTTATAGTCATTTTTATCAACCCATCAACATGTAAGATGGAACAACAGGCCTTGAAACAGGGTGTTACTTGTCCAGCGGTACAGTATCATTTATCTTTTACATTTATCATTTATAGTTTATCATTTAATTGGCTAATGGGACATACCCAGACAGTGGGGGTGGATAGGTCGGTATTGGTCATCATGGGGGACCTGAACTTCCCAGACATCTGCTGGGAGGAGCAGTCAGCCAAGTCTGATCGCTCACGTCGGTTCTTAGCCAGACTGCAGGACCTCCATCTAACCCAGGAGGTGCACAGTCCCACCAGGGGAGACGCCTTGTTGGACCTAGTGCTGGCCACGGGTGATGACCTGGTGAGGGGGCTGCGGGTGATGGGCCACCTGGGAGACAGTGATCATCGCTTGCTGGAATTCACCATCCAGCGTAAGGTGGCAAAGGGCTGCAGCAAGGCAACAGCCCTAGACTTTAGGAGGGCTGACTTCAACAAGCTAAGGAGGATAGTTGGGGAAGCGCTGAGGACCCAGAGGGGAAGGGAATCAGATGTCGAAGGTGAGTGGTTGCTCCTTAAGGAGACGATCCTCCATGCCCAAAGGGAGGTAATCCCAACAAGGGTCAAAGGGAGCAGGAGGGCACATAAACCCCCATGGCTCACTAAGAGCATCCGGGAATGTCTCCTTGCTAAAAGGGAGGCATATACCCAATGGAGAGATGGGGTCATCGCCAAGAAGGACTATGTTATAGTCGCCCGAGGATGTAGGGGGGCAGTCAGGAGGGCCAAGGCAGAGTTGGAGATAGGACTAGCTTCCCGGATTAAGGACAATAAGAAGTCCTTCTTCAAATACATAGGGGGTAAAAAGAGGGTCCCGGGTAATGTGGGGCCCCTGCAGGACACGATGGGCAACTTAGTCATCACGCCAGATGACAAAGCTAACATATTTAACGATTTCTTTGCCTCTGTCTTCCTAAGTAGGGACCAGTTCAGCCACCTCCCTGCTGGGCCCCCCTCGGGCCCCGGGAGAGACACGCCTGGGCCAAGGGTTAGCGAGGAGTTAGTTAGGGTACTTCTGGAGAAGCTGGACGTGTTCAAGTCCGCTGGTCCGGACGATCTTCACCCTAGGGTTCTACAGGAACTGGCTGAGGTCATTGCAGGACCCCTGGTGCGGCTCTATGAGCACTCGTGGTGCTCTGGCGAGGTGCCGGAGGACTGGAAGAGGGCCAATGTGGTCCCTATCTTCAAAAAGGGAAAAAAAGAGGACCCAGGAAATTACAGGCCAGTTAGTCTGACCTCAATCCCGGGTAAGCTCTTTGAAAAAATTATCCTGGCACACATCCAGGAGGGCCTTGCGGGGGAATGCATGCTCAGGGGCAACCAACATGGGTTTATCAGTGGCAGGTCTTGTCAGACCAACCTGGTGGCCTTTTACGATCAGGTCACCAAATCATTAGACGCAGGGGTTGCTGTGGATGTAGTCTTTTTGGACTTCCGGAAGGCTTTCGACACTGTCTCTCACCCTGTCCTCATCAAAAAGCTGGGAGACTGTGGTGTCGATGCCCACACGGTCAAATGGGTCGCCAACTGGTTGGAGGGCCGCACCCAGAGGGTGGTAGTGGATGGGTTCTTCTCGACCTGGAAGGATGTGGGCAGTGGGGTTCCGCAGGGCTCGGTCCTCGGGCCTGCACTGTTCAACATCTTCATCAGTGACTTGGATGAGGGGGTAGAAAGCACCCTGTTCAAGTTTGCTGATGACACTAAGATGTGGGGGGATGTGGGTGCACTAGAAGGGTGCAATAGGCTACAAGCTGACCTTGACAGGTTGCAACGGTGGGCGGATGAGAATAAGATGGGGTTTAACACTGATAAGTGCAAGGTGTTGCACATGGGGAGGAAGAACCGGCACCACACTTACAGGTTGGGGAACTCTCCTCTTGCCAGCACGGAGACGGAAAAGGATCTTGGAGTCGTCATTGACTCCACGATGAACATGGGCCGGCAGTGTGGGGAGGCAGTCAAGAAGGCCAACCGTACCCTGTCATGCATCCACAGATGCATCTCGAGCAGGTCCAGGGAGGTGATCCTCCCCCTCTATGCGGCACTGGTCAGGCCGCAGCTGGAGTACTGCGTCCAGTTCTGGGCGCCACACTTCAAGAGGGACGTGGACAATATGGAAAGAGTTCAGAGGAGGGCCACTCGTATGATCAGGGGTCAGCAGGGCAGGCCTTATGAGGATAGGCTACGGGACCTGAACCTGTTTAGCCTCCACAAGAGAAGGCTAAGGGGGGACCTTGTGGCCTGCTACAAACTGGTCAGGGGGGATCAGCAGGTATTGGGGGAGTCCCTGTTCCCCCGTGCGCTGCCAGGAGTGACCAGGAATAACGGTCACAAACTGGCGGAGGGTAAGTTTAGATTAGATATTAGGAGGCGCTACTTCACAGTCAGGGTGGCTAGGGCCTGGAACCAGCTTCCAGGGGAAGTGGTGCAGGCTCCTAGCCTGGGGATTTTTAAAAGGAAGTTAGATGAGCACCTTGCCGGGGTCATCTGACCCCGGCGCTCTTTCCTGCTAAGGCAGGGGGTCGGACTAGATGATCTACCTAGGTCCCTTCCGACTCTAGCTACTATGAAACTATAAACTATGAACTGGAAAGATGTGGGCAGTAGGATACCCCAAGGCTCAGTGCTTGGACAAGTGCTGTTCAGTATCTTCATCAGTGACTTGGATGAGGATGTGGAGAGCACACTATCCAAATTTGCAGATGACACCAAATTATGGGGCAAAGTAAACACACTGTGGGGAAGGGAATAGATTCAGGTGGATTTGGACAAGCTGGAAAAATGGGCAGAACAAAATAGGATGCAGTTTAACAAAGATAAGTGCAAAGTACTGTACCTAGGGCAAAGGAATCACCAAAACACTTGCAGATTGGAAGATGACATTCTAAGCAGCACAGCAGAGGAAAGGGATCTCAGAGTCACAGTTGATTCAAAGATGAATACGAGTTGACAATGTGACAAAGTGATCAATAGAGCTAACCACAGTCTATCATGCATTAATAGGTCCATCATGAGCAGGTCTAAGAAGGTGATACTTCCCTTCTATGCAGCACTGGTAGGGCCACAGCTGGAATACTGCATCCAGTTTTGGGTGCTGCATTTCAAAAGGGATGTGGATAACCCTGAGAGGGTCCAGAGGAGGGCCAATCAAATGGTTAAAGGCCTGAAGGTAAGGTCTTATGAGGAGAGATTGAGGGACCTGGATCTCTCTATCCTCCATAAAAGAAGGCTGAGAGGTGACCTAGGTCATCTACAAATTCATTGGTGGGGGAAGGGCAGCAAGGGATAGGAGATACTCTGTTTACCAGGGTGTCCCTTGGAGTAACGAGAAAAAATGGCCACAAACTAACAGAAAGGAGACTTAGACTAGACATCAGGAAGAACTTCACAATAAGGGTTACCAGAATCTGGAATGGGTTTCCAGGTACTCTCCCCTACTTTGGAGGTCTTTAAGAGAAGACTGGACAAACACCTGGCTGGGGTCATCTGACCCCAGCATGCTTCCTTGCCCAGGGCAGGGGGTCAGACTTGGTGATCTACTGAGGACCCTTCTGACCCAAAATATCTATAAAGTCTATGAAATTTTATGCTCCCCCCACTTGAGATGGTAGTATGACATTAGAAATATGGGGTGCAAACCAGATATGAAAACCTGAAAAAATAGGAAAAAATATTAAAACCACATGCTTGCAGGAAAAGAAAAAAAAAATCATAAATCATCAAATATGGAGTTTATTAATCGTGGGTTTAACCTAAAATTGCATTTTCTTTAGTGTGTTTCAAAGGGTATTTCACAGTGTAATTATGTTGTTGGCACTTAAAAGTGTAGGTATAGTAGCAAAGGAAAAGCACCTGGAGTATTGAACTGTGTATTGAGTTTGTTTCCTCCTGTAATTAATTGCTGATTAATGCATTCAGACAAATTGCTAATCCTATTCATTTAATGGGCCATTCCCATAGACCTATAGAGGAAATGCCTGTGCTTAGTACCTCTCTAGATTTGGCTTATTGTCCCTCTTTTGGTCTAATGCTGTTTAGTGCGGTGGACCTTTGGTTCCCAGTAAAGGCAATCAGAGTTACGGGTACTTAGCATTTTGTGGAATCAGTGCCCACATGTTTAACAGTTGATGGAGGCATAATTCACACACAGCAAATCAATGAAGCACTTAGAAAGTTCAATGTGGTGCTTTACTTGGCGTTTTAGGTGTTATGACAAAGGCAATGTTCGCTGAATAAAGGAAACTCATGATGTGATAATCACAGTTAAGACATTTGCTATTTTGCATTACATCAAGTTTGAACCAATTCTTCATTCAACACTCGTGTTCTGAAATGATACAGCCTGGGCTACTTTAACTCTAAAGGTGGATTGCTCTGTAATTATAAGAAGCCATAGTTTCACATGTATTTTGAGCCATAGCAACTACCCTTCACTACATTCACTCCCATAACACTCAATTAGCCCTAATGAGTAAAAATTTAGTGCTTAACCCAACGCCTCTCTAAGGATATTCTTGCAAAGAGGTGTAACAACTAGCTAGTAAAAATATAGCACCATCTGATTAGGACAAATTATTTTCAAAACAGATCTGCCATGAAAACTAAAATGAAAGGTAAAGTGACAGAACAACTGCTGCTAAATTCTATTTTTGACATTGTAATTGGGATAATATACCATAATTTATTTTAATGAGTTACAATTAAGAAACAGTTTTGAGAGTTGCATGCAATTTCTTTCAATTATTAGTTATTAGTTGTTCGTGCATAAATGTGTTTTAATATTGAATTATTTGAACTATAGTAGGTGATTAAAGCTTCTCACTGTATTAATTCTTCACAGGGCTGTGCATAACAGGAACAATTCTTACACAAGGCATGTATGAGAAGGAGATCATAGTGACACTTGGGAGAAATATGTCTTAAGTATTAGGAAGAAAACTTGTAAAGTAAGATGGGAATAATGTCAGAGAAATCCTGGTATAGTTAACATTGAATTTTGTTTTATTTAACTGCTGCCACAGTTTAATGGCCCCTGCCTTAATAAAATATTTAAGTTAACCTGGTTGCTGAGTGACTTATTATGCTCCATATTCTTTTACTTTATTAGGATAAAGAAACATTATCATGGGATACTATGCTAACAAGACTACACACTGCCTGCATTGTTAAAGAGTAGGTTTCTATCTCAGAGGAGTATCAAGGTGTACAAAAATTGGCACCCCTTTAGTTGAAAAATCTCTCTCCTTTTCTTACAGTAAGTGGCCCATTTTATATTAAGAGGGATAGTTTACAGCTACAAATAGCTGGCCTATTTTTCTTATATAACATTCTACTTATTATATTTATTACCCAAGCCATAAATAAATAAAAAAATAAACCTGAACAATTTTCTATGGCTGGTTTTCAAATGGCTAAACTCACTTAGCATGAAAAGATTAACCTGACCATGTTACATCTTGACCTTATGTACCTAAGTCTCATTTATACTAATGCCCCATTAAATAGACTGAGTAATGTAAAGAGTCCATAATGGCACTGTAAATAGGAAGCGTTGGTGTAAATGATAATTAGAATCTCCATTTATTTGAATACATGGCATACTTTCTGACACTTGGGTGAGTAACTTCTCCCTTTCATAGTCTCCCAGCCTCAAAGAAACCTATAGTTATATCAGTGCATTTTAAATATTTAATTGCACTTCCATTGTGTGTCCCATTATACTAGGTTAAATTGTTTCAAGGAACACTGAACTTGCTGACTTATGTGCATACATTGCAGTTGTCATATTTTAAAAATATTTCTCGTTGCAATCACAATCAGCTATCACAACAATAACATCTCACTATAATTAATAATTATCCACTGTAACCATCTTTCAGCAGACCTTTTGATTTGATAAAAGGCTCAGAATTTCAAATAGTATTCATGCTATTCAGAGTTGAAACAAATGTCAGACAGTCATAAATTTATTTTAAAAGCTTCAATTTTTTTATTAGTAGGGACTATACAAACAATTTAGTGAAAAGAACCCTACTATTCAAATAAAATGGGCCATAAAATAAGACAGTGTAATACCACTGAAAACAGTGGATCATGCCTCGGAATTCAGCCCAACAAAATAAGTGACTATGGAGAGTAAATGCAAGATTTTAGGTTACACTGTAACAGCCAACTTATTCTGTTCAGATCTCTTATTTGATATATAAAACACATTGGACTTTGGTGTAATGGCTGAATATGGTGGGCAATAGACTGTATCACATGTGCTAGATCCAGTGAAAGACCAACTGTTTATTGCCCTTCCATGTGAACCCAAGAAAGGAACCACTTTCAAGGAAAAGGTTTATCCAATTTAATTTGCTATACTAAATGAACATTTCCTTATTCAAAAATAGACTTTTTTTCCAGTGAAAACAGAGATTGTTTCAAGCAAAATTACCCTTTTTCCAGTGTAAAAATGAAGAATTTTCAATCACAAAAAAATATTTTAGCTCAAAAATATGTTAAAAATTCATGGTAGCATAAAATTTTAGTTCTTCAAAGTTGTATACAAAGTGACATTTGGAGGAATGAATGGGTTTTAGAATCAAACACTGTATGAAATTCAATTAGTACACTTTTCCTTTGAAATTCCCTCAGATTTTGTCCATCCCTATTCTAAAACACATTTTCAGAAATAAATATCCTGCTTTTCTTTGAACACTGAAGTGCTGACACTTTGCAAAAAAACATGTAGAAGATATGGTAGAGATTGCATGGTCTCTTCTATGCAGTACTTTGTGATTTTAGCACCCAAAATTGAGGGTATGGTAGCCCCCAGGTAAAGCTGTATAGGTTACTCTGGTTTATAGATAAGATGGAGAGGACATCTGACATATAGTAAAGCTTGTTCAGGCAGTGAAGCCACTTCAGTGCTTCATCAACTAAAAAGCATGCCGCGGACAAAGGGTTGTTCTACACTGCTAAAAAGTGAAAGAAACAGACAATATTTTGCCTGAGGCAAGCTTTAGCAATAGGTTCATATGCTGATAATATGGAACTTATATTTTATGTTACAGAAGCATATCACAATATATCACAGGATGACAAACACTCTTAGTATTCATTTGATTTGAACTCTCTATCTACCAAGGTACTTGGGTGCCTAATCCCCATGAATTTCAATGAAAATGGAGACTTAACTCCTTCTGCCTTCCTTCCAAATCTCTTTTTTAACAATTAAGTTAGCTGAACTAAAAAATAAAAAAAAAAGTTAGCTATTTTTACTGTTTCTAAATAAATTAAATGTTGTATGGAACAAAACTGCTGCTAACTTTGAAATGCTTTTATATGTGCAATTTCTTCATATGTCAAGAATGGATTTCCTAATGTTTTTTTTCTTGCAGTCAAATACAGCTTATTTTGTACAGATACAAGGTTACCTAAATCCCTCTTAGACAGCAGCACACAGTACATGAGCAACACACCACAAGTAGTATTATAGACTGCATGATAAATGTATCGAGGCCTTTATTTTCCTGTACATTTTAAAGCTTTTCTTTTCCTGCTTGAAGATTATATTTCTCCTGAAATATTACCCTCCAAGTGTTAAAATGACAAGTGCTGATGAGGGTAAAGCTGATCAGCTCCAAGGCTCCCACTGCTGAACATTATAAAGTTTCTGTTGTTCAAACAGCTCAGTTAATTATCCAAATGTGAAAGATATCAGGAGGGGACCTGCTGAGCTTTACAGTCGACTTCCAGGGAATTATCCATAATAGAGCTGTTATAAGGAAATTATGACAGACAGCATACAGCGACCTCTGCTTACTTCTCGTGAGGATTTGTGCAGGACCTTATAATCAAACTGCTAGGAAATTCCTCAGAATCAAAGGGAAATCATATTTTGAGGAAGAAGAGCAGTCCAATCAACCTCATAGTGATTTATCACATAAGCCCAGAGAGGATTCTAAGTCTCACATGTTAATTGCCTACTATAAAGATGACTGCCATTGCTTCTAGTGCAAAAGTCTTAAGATTTGTTCAAATGTCTTCAAATAACTATTATGCTTCAACTTCAGCTAAAGTGTTTAGTTATTTCTACTTCCTCATACACTTTTGAAAGCCACAGTTTTGAAATGAGAACTCACAAAGGATGTGTATTTGTACATTTTATTTTTAATTGATGCCATCAACAGCTTGCACATGGAGAAATGCATGGACCGTAAACTGGTAAGGGTGAGAAAGGTTTGTTCCCATTGAAGTAGGTGGCATTTGAAGTCAGCCCTAGAATAATGAAGCCTTGGATAAAACTGGCACAGCACCAGATTTTAAAATTACCCTTCACATCTGTGACCACTGAATGGAGAATACAACTTTGAACTGTAGTTAAACTATGACAAAGAAGTCAGAACTGTGAGGAAGTCCTGATGAAGGAATTACTATTGAAAAACTTTAACAGAATTGCTTTATTTTAAAAAGTTGATTATCCATGCCTTACAGAGGGAAAAACATAATATTGGTGATATTCTGTATCAAAGTTCACTGATGATTATTATTATAATTATAAGCATTTATAAAAGGTCTATCACCATAGTAAAATACATTCATAATTTCCAGACATTCATATTTCCAGGCAGGAGCTCTCTCTCAAATATTATTTAACTTTAATGATAAATACAGGATAAGTTCGGAGTAGCTGTGCCTAACAGCTTCTATGAAATACTATGCAGAAGGATGAGCAATTTGGGGTGTGATAATATCAGTGGAACTTATGCCCTGTATTTATTACCATAAAGTCATAAATGGAATAGTATAATAATGGAATTGTAATGGAAACTACATTTCCATAATTGAGCTAATCCATATTCTATAGTAGCACAGGTTAATTTGTAAAATTAATTTGAGGTGATAAATGGTTATAAAGTTGTCATACAACTATTCAAACCTGAACTCACTGAAAGGTTTTTCTCTGATATTATGATTCAATTTATTATTTCCCTTGCTTCTGTCTGCCACTTTTCTGCAAACTTGGTGCCTCAAATCTATGAAAATTTTCCCATTATCTCAATAGCAGGACTGGGTTTTGAATAGGTTAGTTCCAGGCGAATGCTTAATCCAGGGATAGGTAAAATAGGAGTTGATATGACAGTCTTGCTTCTCAATAAGTCACTTGACTTCACTGCAACTATTTAAGAATGAAAGAGCTCCTGACTAGATAAAGTAAGAACTGGTATAACACTTTATACCAGTTCTTTAGTTCAGTGAAAATATGAGGCTTGTAAAAATCTGGTTATTTTTTTTTCTAAACTTAGTCCCCTTGCTGTTTTGATGTGCTTTTGATGGTCTCAACTGAAAAGGGCAAAAAACCTCAGGAAAGGTAGTTCCCAGATTATCTCCAGACTAAGTAGTCAGGGAGGACCACTGATATTTGTAAGAAACGCTGTCTCATGGTTTTTTTAATACAATCATGCAGACTTAAGTTTCACTGATAAGCATCAGATTGTTTTTAATATGTATTCAAAGCTGAAGGTATTATGATTTCTCATGGATAACAGTTTGGATGGATCGCAGTACTCACACGAATCCTCACTGCAGCAACCATATTGTCTAGACCAGGCAGCTCCTTATCCTGCAGAAGGCACAGAAACGGTGGAAGGCTAAACCACCAAGGGCTGTGTTGGACAACTCTTGTTCACCCCTGCTCATCAGAACCAGGGCTCTGGATTCAATGGCAAGCCATGGCCCCTTCTGGTCATGTCCAAAATTTTCCCTAGCCTGCCAGTAGGGGAAGCCCATATGTTCAACAACCCTGCTTCTTTTAAACCCAAATAAACATCAATATTTAAGAGAACTACTTCAACAAATTTAAACATATATCAAGTTGTGTTGATCCTTCTATGATTATCCAAGTAGCAAAAATTAATAAAATTAGAACAGACATGAAAAGAGACATAAAAATGTAATATAATTTTGACCCAAAGAGGAACAATGTGGCAGGGTCGTATTACAGCAAACATAGGTATTTTTTCCTGACTTTGACTTTATTACCTTCATGTTTGATCTTTTTTCAAAAACTAACAATAACCTGTGTTCATTTTTATCACTTTTATAGATGAATGGATTATGTTAATCTATATGCATGTATTTTGCCATTTAGTGACATAACTTTTCAAAAGATTCGCAGTAATAGATTGCCAGTTCATGTGCAAAATGCTCCACTAGCTAACTGTCATTTGCATGTCAGAATACTGGCATGCCAGCGTGCCTATGCCTAATAGACTGGGAGGAGAGGACACTCCTAAGTAGCAATGCCCAATTACATTCAAATGGAAGAGTCATCGACAGGTTTTCAAGGGACATACCAAGGCTCACTAGTCAAGTATCAGGGGAAGAGAATCCCACGCTTCACCTCCCTTAAACTAAAAAAAAAAAAAAAAAAAGATGATAAAATAAGGAGGATCCCAAAGCATAATCTGGGAGGAAGGCAAGGCCTACAAGAAAAGAGACTCCAAGACATCTAAAAAGAAGGACTATCAAAATAGGGAGGTAACCAATCATTAAATCATAGAAAATTAGGGTTGGAAGGGACCTCAGGAGGTCATCTAGTCCAACCCCTTAATTAAAGTAGGACCATCCCCAACTATATCATCCCAGCCAATGATTTGTCTTGCTGGGTCTTAAAAACCTCCAAGAATGGAGATTTCACAGCTTCTGTGTTCCAGTATTTTACTACCCTCCTAGTGAGAAGGCTTTTCCTAATATCTAACCTAAAGTTCCCTTGCTACAACTTGAAGCCATTGCTCCTTGTTCTGTCATCTGCTACCACTGAGAACAATCTTAAGGATGGGCACCTGACATTGTGAGTACATCAGACAACCAAAAATGAGAAGCTGTGAGCCTCACATAAAAGCAAGTACATTCCAAGTGTGAATTCAAGACACCTGGGCAGAAAAAAAGTTCTGAAGGGCTTTATTTTTTTCCTGAGGATTAGATAGAAAAATAAAGATGGGCTTGGGGCTGGCTTTAATGTATTTAGTAGGTGCCTCTTGTCTTGGAGTCTCACGTACCTTGGGGTGAATACAGGTCCCAAACTATTAGAACTGATTAAGCTAGCTGGCAGGCTAATCTCTGGAAACACTGACAAGAATCTCTGAGGCACTATGTTGAAGTCAGAAAAGAGGATGAGAGTCTTCCATTTTGTTTCTGTATCCTGCCTTCCTTTTACTTCTTCTTGTATAATTTCTATCTTTTAAAATAAATCTTTTTATTATTTTTGCATAAATCTTTTATTATTTATTGTTTATTATTTATTGACATTCTGATTGTCTGTGGTTAAAGTGATTTTCAGACCAAATTGATCATTTAAGGCTTTCCTCTTCTGTGGAAGAAGGGACATACACTTTTCTTAGAGCTGGCAAGTTAGGGGTGGTCCCGCTTTGAGCAAAGAGTTGCACTAAACGACATTCTATGGTCCCTTCCAACTCTTTCTATGATCCTATGATTCTAAGCTTCCTGTGTTGGAGCTTCAAGGTCTGAAGGCAGGTGTAACTAAGGTTTTCTGGGAAAAAGAAGAAACTCAAAGGGCAAAATGTTAGATTGTTTCTGATAGAAAGCAACAGAACAGTGGAGAAAAACTTGGGGTTCTGGATGCATCTTGACAGTAGTTTGTCACAATATCCTAGTTCTACAAAATGATTTCAGTATAGATTATGGTATACCACAGCTAATTTTTTTAAACTGGATTTGGTTAAAAAAAAACCCGGTTAAATAGGAAAAGTTATGGAAAAACAGTAAGCCACAGTTGGGCGCGTCTACACATGCTTTTACGTGTGCCTAAACTTAATGTACATTTGCCTAAAGCACATTAAGGTGATTTAAGCACATGACTACACATGCATATGCTAAGGCAAATGAACATGGTGTGTGGATCAATTTGGGACAGAAGTTAATCCCAAGTCAGTCGACACAAACAGCATTGATGCGTCTTAGTGCTTCTGCACACGTGTTAAGGTGTTTTAGCTATTCATGCCTAAATATGATACCTACTTTTGCTTCAAAGTCTGAAGACTTTTGCAGGTATCAAATTTGGGCATGAATAGTCTAAATTCACCATTTTTAAGGTGCATTAAGGCTGAACACTTGTAGACTTGTATCCTTAATGCACCTTAAAAATGGCTAATGTGCCTTAAATTGGCATGTAGACATGCCTGGTATGCATTTATGATTTTTTTTAACTCTCCCTGATAGTGAGATAGTTTAATTTACCTCAACACTGTTTAATGGCTTTGAGAAAGAGCAGAAACATTGAATACTTGGCTAGTCCTGCCATATCTATGGTCTCACTAAGAATCACGATGGTGAAAGGCAGGAAACACTTGTCTTTTTTGCTGGCACATTACTAATTGTTCACATCTCTAACCATGACATCTGTTCACAAAAATGACAAGCCTAGCAAATTTATCTTTTCCTTCTTCATAACTTAATCGTAAGCAGCAAGCTTACCCTCCTTCAACCTTGAGTCATGGTGTTAGTCTAGTGAATGAGGATTCAGTTCTCACAGAAGGCCCTCTAGGGTAATTATAGTGGTATCGTGAACAGTTTCACAGACAGAATCCTAAATGAACTCTAAGTAGTGCCTTTGTTAGCACTAACAATACCCACCTCCCCAGATTTATATTCTATTCCTCTACAAGAGCAACCTAATGGCTGAATTACAGCTGCACACTGAGCTGAGGACTGTTCCAGTGATTCTAAAATATCACTTCTTAGTTATTTGCTTTTCCTTTCTGCAGCCATTCCTCCTACCACTTCAATTGCACATCTTATTATATAGTATTATAATTATAGTACTTGCCTATCGTAAGTACTGTACAAAGTCAGCACTTGTGTTTGTGATGCATCATTATGTATGCAGACCTTCCCAGTCTATAGTTATTCCAGTGTGTCTATTTGGAGATGCAGTAGTTTCTTTTGAAAAATAACATGGAAAGGTCACCAATGAGGAAAATACAAGGGGAAAAAAAGCATTGTGAAATCAGTACTAAATAAGCTCAGTGAAATGTTAGTGCTACTTTCTCATGATCCTATAATAAAACACCACATTGCTCTTTTTTAAATCGTGGAAGTATAACCACCTACTTCTCTGCAACAGTCTAGAAAAACTAGAACATTCTGAAAAAATCATTGCTATAGGAAACCTCATAATAAATGTATATTAATCTCCAGCACAGGATCTAAACTTCACATAATTTGCATGAAAACACTCTCCAACTAAAGTTGTACTGGAGATAGTTTTAGAGGCCACAGCTTCAGTTTCATTTACATTAAAGAAATGAAACATCTGAAGTAGAATAGCCATTTTGCTGAGTAAAAAAACCCGTGGTCAAACTCCACCTTCAACAACTTGACTAAAGCTTTCAAACTAGGAAACTATCTGGCCAAATAAATATCATGCTGAGCATACTAAAATATGCTTAGCTGAAAACTTGCAAATATCTGACATACTTCCACCCGTATCAGTTGTCTTCAAAATCAAGTCCCAGCATCCACTTCTCCCTTGTCCGTACTAAGGCTGTGTGAATAACGGATGTTTCATTTTATTGCCACACCAAAGAAAAACATGGGGGGAAATGCCAGTTTTGATCAAGTTTAATGTTTAAATGTTATTCTAAGCATAATCTAAAACAAATAAAATATTTTATTTTGGAGTCAATAATTTATTACAAATTAAATGCAATGTTTTGTTTATGACACGGAGAAAAAGGAAGGGTTAGATTTACAGAACTGCTGGAAAAGGAGAAGTCCTTCCTTCCAACTTATTTCCACTGTCTCAGTGATAAAAGCACTCAGAAATGTGAGATGCAGCTATGATTTAAACTCTTTGAGCAGATTTGAACTCTGGACCTAAACCTGAGTAATGCACAGGACATGGTTCAAGAGGTACCTATTGGTCAGCCATGCTGTAATAGTGACCGTAACTTAATCACATTAAACAGGGGGTTGGGGAGGAGGTAAGCCAAAAAATCCAGCACACTAATATACAACTTTAGGAATGGAAATTACATAACCCTGAGGAACTTAATTAGAAAGAACTTTAAAGGACTAGTAAAAGAAACCCCTGCATGCAGTTTGGAAGCTATTTAAAAATGCCATATTAGAGGCTCGGGAAAAGTGTAAATCACATATCAAAAAGGGTACCAATAAAACCACTGTGTGGTTAAATAGCAGAGGTAAAGAGACCATTCAAGGCAAAAAGGCATCATTAAAAAAAATGGAAGGCACGTGCAGATAAGGAAAATGGAAAGTCCAGAAGCTCTGGCAGGTCAAGTGTAAAAGCAAAATAAGGCAGTCTAAAACAAAAAATTGAGAAGCATCTAGCAAAAGATGGTAAAGTTCATCATGATTTTTTTTAAATACATCAGAAATAGGAAACCTGCTAGAGAATCATTAGATGACCAAGGTATAAAAAGTGCACTCAGGGATGATAAAGCCATAGCAGAGAAACAAAACAAATTCTTTGCATCAGTGTTCACCATTGAATTTACTGTGAAAATTTCCATGCCAGTTCAATCCTTTCTGGTAGATGAGTCTGAAGAGCTGGACCACACTGAAAGGACAACAGAGGAAGTTTTAGAACAAACTGATAAATTAAATACTAGGAAGTCACTTGGACTGCATGGCATCCACCCAAGAGTTCTGAAGGAGCTCAAAGGTGAAACTGCAGAATTGTTGGCAATAGTATATAATCTATCACTATAAAGGGCCTCTGTGCCAGAGTACTGGTTGGTTGCCAACATAATACCCAGCTTCAAAAAGCCCTCCAGAGGTGATCCTGGGAACAACAGACCATCTCACCAATCTGCTGGTGTTCTCTGAGGGTGTTAACAAGTAAGTGGAAAAGGGAGATACAGTTGACATAACATATTTGGACTTTTAAAAAGAGTTTGACAAGGCCTCTCACCAAAGAATTTTTAAAAACTGCATTGCCATGGTATTGGAGGAAATACCAAATATTTTGTATATTGAGAGCTGGATGAAAAATAAGAAGCAAAAAGTATGGCTAAATGGTCACTTTTCAGGATGGAGGTTAAAAGTGGGGTCCCACAGGGATCTGTGCTGGGCCTGTTTAGTTCAACCTTTTCATCAATGACCTGGCAATGGGGGTACACAATGAAATCTCCACATTTGCCAATGATACCAAATTATTTTGGCAGGTCAAATCCCAAGATGATGTAAAGAATTGCAGAAAGATGTTACCAAGCTAAGTGAGCAAGCAAAAAAAATGACAGATGAACTTCAATGTTGACAAGTACATGTAAAATACCTGGGGAAAATAACTTCAAGTTTGTATACACAATTCTGGGTTCTGAGCTAAGTGTCATGACTCAGGAAAGAGACCTTCTGTTCTCTATAAACATCAGCTCAGTGTGAAGAAGTGACCAAAAAAGTCAATAAAATGTTGGGCATCATTTAGAAGGGAATGGAAAATAAAATGGAGAACATCATCACACCATTATACAAATGCATGGTGCACCCATATCTTGAATACTGTGTGCAATTCTGGTCCTCACATTTCAAAAGCGATATAGTAGAATTAAAAAAGGTAAAGAGAAGGGCAACGTTCTCTGTAATATGATCAGTTACGAGACCAGGAGAGACTAAAAGGCTAGGCCTTTTCAGTTTGGAAAGAAGGCCGAGGAGAAATATAGTAGAGGTCTATACAATCGTGGAGGGTGTGGGACCAAATGAACAGGGAATTATTGTCAAACAAGTCTCAGAATACTAGAATTAGGGAACACCTACTGAAATAGTAGGTGACAGGTTTAAAACAAGAGAAAGTGGTTTTTTAGGCAATATCTAGTTACATTCGTGGAATTCATTACCACAGGAGGTGGCAGAAGCAGATAACAGCAATGTTCAAAAAGGGACTGTATAAATTCAAGAATGGAAGATCTATTAAGGGTTATTGAACAGAATGGTTGGAGATATTTTCTGTGGCATTTCTAAACCAGTAAATGATGGATGCCAGGAAGAATACTGAATAGGGGATAGATCACTTTAGAGCAGGGATACTCAACTCCCAATCTGAGAGGCAAATCAGGTCCACAGCACCATGTCACCTGGACCATGGGGCTTCCCACAGGTCCAGTGCACAGGGCTGTGCAGGGGTGATGCCAGACCCTGGGGCCCAATCCTTTTGGGGGAAAGGGGAGACAGGAGGGAACAGTGCTAAACCCCTGGGGCCTAAATCTGGCTCACAGGGACAGGAGGGAGCCATGCCAGGCCCCTGGAACCCAATCCTGGCATATGGTATTTGGACCAGCCCTATACCACCCATCTGGCATGCAGGGCCAAAAGGTTGACCATGTAGTTGGGGGTGGTCCTGCTTTGAGCAGGGGGTTGCACTAGATGACCTCCTGAGGTCCCTTCCAATCCATATTTTCTATGATTCACTGCTCTAGAAATACCCGATTTAGTGCTATCCCTGAATAGCGTCCACTTCTGCCACTGTCAGGGGCAGGATACAGGGCTAGATGGACCACTGTTCTGACCCAGCATGGCTCTTATGTTCTTATGTCTCTCATGACCAAACATACTAATAAAGGACATTCTTCATATTGTAAAACTAGGAATGGTTTGGTTGAAAAACAGACTCCCAAAGAGAGTATATCTGCACTTTAAAGTTATTCTGAAACTGTCCTTCCACAGGAACAAAGGCAATTAGAATTCTGCTCCATACATATTAACAAATGACATATTCATGAACTAAAGATGTTACTAAGGCAAACCCATGAAGGCACTGAGGCTGTGTCTGCAGACTGACAGCAGTTAATTTTTTAATCTAGTCAAGCACTGAAAGAGGTAAGTCTTTCTCTTTGAGTGAAAATTTGGAATAAGAAGAATATAAAAATCTCTCTCAACTGACAGATCCTCATTTCTCAGTGTCACTGGCACTCTCATCTCAATACTCTCATTTCATCTCAGCCTGTTCATCTCTTCTCTTAAACAAACAGGATAATGATATAGTATCAATGTATAGTATAAAGAAGCAAGCTTCCAGCAAAGCACTGCTTCTGACAGTTTTCAAAGAGTGCCTATACACATACATTGAGGGTGCTCTGATGTGCTGTAATCAATTAATCAAGTCTGCTGAAGCACGGTAATTACATTTGACAAGCTGGAGTTAAAGTGTCCCTGCTACCATTTTTCAGCCCAGGGATGCTGATACATATGATGCTCTGGGTGCTTTAATTAGAATGGCTACAAGAGCCACACCAATTAAAGTGCCCCTCTGCCCCCCCCGCCTCCCAAAGCTCATATATAAATGCTCAAAGAGTTTAGGAAAGTGTGTCTGGTAATCTCATTCTCCAGGCTTTTTGGAGAAAATTTTCCATCTCAGCTATAACACTGTATCCTTCCTCCCACTCTGTTGGGGCTTTCTGATTTCTAAAGCTGGGAGCTGGGTATTGTTTGGCATGTTCTGATACTCGTACCAGAACTTAGAAAACCCTGAAGTTTCTGGCTCTTCCACTCAGAAGTATACCAGTTGTCATATTTGGGGTCCGGAAGAATTGTTTCCTTTAAGTCAGATTGGCATAGACTGTGGCAGGGATTTATCTTCTTCTGTCGTGTTGGACTGTTTTCTAAGAATTTTCTGAGCCAATATTAACCCACTATTTCCTTGTCATTACATACCACTGACAGTGCTCTCACTTCCCCCATCATCTTTTACCCTTGGCAAATTATAGGACCAATAGCCTTAAGCAATTACATGACTTGCTCTTGACAAATCCATGGCATACAGTATTGGCCTTTTTACAACAACAGCATACTGTTAACTTATATCAGCTTCCACTGTACTACACTCTCCAAAATCTTTTCTGCTACACTGCAGCCTAGCCAGTCATTTCTGCACTTGGGATGGAATCAAGGTCACTTTAAATCCTAATCCTGTCCTCCAATCTGTCTGCTACCACAACCCTATGGATGCCATGTGTGAATATACTAAATGTACAGCCAGTTTCCTCTTCCATGTCATTGATAAAGAAATTAAATAGTACTGGACCCTATTCTGATTATATAATGAACATTTTATTAGCATGATGATCCATCTAATTATGCATCTCCCCTCCCCCATACAGTAATTTCATGTTTTAGCTAACTTAGCGGAATATCATGGAAGACGGTATGGAAAACCCTTGTTAAAGTCAAGATATCTCATATCCACTGTTCTCCCTATATTTACTAAGCCAGTCACTTTGTAATAAAGAGAGTCAGGTTGGTTAAGTGCATTTTGCGCTTGACAAAACCATGTTACTTATTACTTGTTACCCTGTTATCTCTGTAGGTCAGAGGTGTTAGACTCACTTAGGGTCCTGGGCTGGATCTGAACTGCAGGGCCCATCATGGACTAGACCCAACCTGAGGCATGGGAGTGGCCTCCATAACCATTTCAGCAGCAGTGGCGGTGATCTAACACTAACAGAAACAGTAAAGGGTGTAGAGAGGGGTCCAATGGCAGCAAGAGATTCAAGGGTAGGGCCTGCTGATGGCAGGAGGGGTCTGGCTGTGGCAGTGGATCCAGTGGAGAGATCTGGGGTTAGCAACACCAAGCCAAGCTTTCTGTCATTGGCCATAATTAGAGGGGCCAGAGGCCTGCAAATTTCACCACACTCCTCAACTTCCACTGGCCTGTCAGCAGGCCAGCAGGCTGAATAAGTCCATAAACTGGAAACTTCTGCTGTAGGTGCAGAAACAGATATCTTTGGCTTTTTAAAAGCTTTTTGGGGTATCCATGATACACCAAACAGCAATCATCTCCCTTTAAGTGGAATTTCTTGACTGTAATAATCGGTAAACCATAAGCAGGATTCATTACACATTTGGGGAAAATTATACCTTGGTTTTATGTATTTATAGAAAAGCAGCCCTCACCTTCAACAGAGACTCGCTGTTAGGATGTAATCTGTTAAACCTCCCCATAAACAGGCATATAAAAGAGATCACAACTGAAGTGACCTGAATTTATTCCTTCTTTTGCAATGGTTTAATTGCATTTATTTCCCTCTTTCTCCACTAATAAAAGTGGTAATATGTAATAGCTGTGATTACTTTGCTTTTCTTTAATTATGTCATCCCTTAAGGATCCCCTTGTAGCCAGTTGTTGATTGGTCCAGGACATGTACAAGAAACAACAGGTTTTCTGTCAGGGAAAAAGGCACTTTGTGCACTTATTTTTCAAACTTTAGTATCAAGTGTAAGTCTAAACTAGCTGACTTAGGTGTTGCTAATAGTCCAGCCACAAAAGCAGGGAACTTAATGCAAGATGCAGAACTCATTTAAAAACCTGGATAAATAGTTGGGCTCTTAGGCTATTCTTGTTACTTCAGCTATAGCTAGCAGTACTCAACCTACTTATTTTCAAACTAATGCAGGTATAACTGCACAAGCTGAATTCAGAACCATATAGTACTGTAGAAATACCCTTAAAGAGAGTATTATTAAAATCTGGTCTGTTATTTCTTGTTTCTCTAACCTATAAGTTGGACTGATTTCCAGGAGACAATCACTTGATACTCAGTAACTTGCAAGATCTTCCTCTACCCCAAAAAGGAAAGTAAGAGGCAAAAAAACATACAAAAATGATACCCTACCAAGTAGCAAATAAATATATAAATATAATAAGTCTTAATAGCATGTATGGCATCACATCATGTCCATAAACTCTTCACCAGGAACAAGACATTTTTAATATAAAAACTATATAATTTGAGAATCCAGAAAGTAGAACAACAAATAATAGTTATTTGTACTGCAGGGATTCAAAGAAACCCAGACACAGATCATAAGCACATTGTGAAAGGTACTATGTAAAAGGAAACATAAAAATTGTCCCTACTCCTTTTTGTCTTAAGGATATCTAACTTAATCCTTGTATTGATAGTGTTACTGCTGATAAATTGTCATTACCTGTCCTTCTTTTTGCTCTTATTCTTGAGGTCTGAACTGTTTATTGTGATCCTTTTTTTGGTTTTTTTCACATCTACTGACCACTCAAAATTATTATTAAAACATCTCACTTTCAGGCAGTAGAGTAGGCAACCAGATTTTTTAAGTGAAGGAGAATATCCACCAAAGTATTTCCTTACAGGATTTGTGTATCAGGTATATTTTCCAGGAAAAAATACAAATCATTTCTAAAACCGGCTTATCTTCACTATTCATGCAAGCAAAAATCTTATGCTTATTCATTACATGGGGTACATCTTGAGGGCCAGTACTCAGGGTTGCTATTCTGCCATCAAAATGGTTTTTCATAGTGCATTTTCTGAAAAATAGATTGATTTTAATCAACACCTTCCATCTTCCACCCCAAATCCATTCCCTATTCACTCAAGGTCTTTTTTTATATATTTATATTTTAAAGTCTAGTCATTTTGAGATATTACTCCAAATGCCCTCAAGGGCATTTGGATTTCGGATGACATTGTGATCACTAGATTTTAGATGACTCTCAACTTCCACCTTATTTATCTTCCTTGTCTTATTTCTCAGCAACATTAGGCCTAAGTATATAATAGCCAATGTTTCTAATGGATAATTCTCAGAATGTACCAGGAAAGAGTCTTGTATTACCTGCAGGAAGAGGCACCTTTTCTTATCAATTCTATAATTGACAGTCCAGTCAATATCAGCTAATTGAAATTCCAATGATTAATGATCCATCCTTTGTACAGGTTTTCCTTATCTTCCTTTGCTTCTAAACCCTGCCTTGGAGGTCTATTCCAATTTCCAGTGATTTTTAGGTTTTAATTTGCCTATCTTTCATCTTCATCTAAACTGTCCCTACTCAGGTGTCTAAACTACATATGCCATTTATTTATTTTGTCAAGTATCGTTCTTCATTCATATTGCCATATGTCTTTCTGTCCTACTGTGTCTATCCCTTTTACCGTATATATTTATCATGACATTTCATCCTCTTTTCCTTTCTCTCTCATGCTATATTTGTAAAATGGCTATTGTGAAAAGGCAAGATGAGGTGGCAAACAAAATTTTCAACTCCACAAATATGGGATATTAGCAGACGGGCTGGGCAAATAGCCAGAGGTGTAACCATGCAACCGAGTGCCCGGGACACCTACAACACATGGAAGCAGTGGCCACTTCTTGCTGCCACATTTGTACAGCCGCAGCAGCAGCAGGTTTTTTCCACCCTCACTCACCCTTTCCTATGCTGGCACCCAAGGCAGCTACCATGGACACCCCACCCTAATTACGCCACTGCTCCTAGTTGATCCTATGTCACGGTATTTCTGTTTTCTGAAGAACTTCACAGTGAGGTTGGACAATCCTTGTTACTTTGGTAAGAGGAAGCAGCCTTTGACTTTACTTTCTCATTAGGAAATGTAGTACTCAGCATCTTTAAGAATCATAGGCACTTTACTTCCACACTTTAGACATCTGTGTTTAAAATGCTGGCCTTAACATCCCTGTGCTTCAATTTTCTCATCTGTGAAATGGCTACAATGATACTTTTCTTAAGTCAGAGGTTGTTGTACATGTAAATTGCTTATAAAAGGTCTTTGCTATTTTGGGATAATACAGATATTATTTGTTATTCAATTATTAAATCAGAGTAGTTAAGAATTTTATTTTAATATAACATGTTACATTATACCAGATGTCAACTGTATCTGAAATATCTCCAATATCTCCTGTTGACCTCACCCTAAATTAATTAAATCAGGTTGTTTACTACCTCTACAGAAATCTTGGAAGAGAGTTCATCACTATGAAGAGTGCCAATTCATTCACAGTTTAGAAATCTGAAAAACATTTAGAAATCCATGTTTGTTAAATATCATAGTCCTTAAGCATTTTCTGAACACACTAGTCTTAAACACTGTAGTTCTTGTTTATTGCTTTTTCAGGGCTCCTTTTAGTACTGCATTGATATTCTTTAACCTGTAAGACTCTACAAAGAACTGACATGGCACTACCGAAGTATTATTACTAATTGAATAAGAGTGAAGGCTAGGCTCTAACACAAGCATTTTGAAAGTCTTGTAAGAGAACTATTAAACACAAATTACTATTTAATGATATTACTATCATTACAATGATGCAATGAGGCTAGTTTAGCTCAATTTATTTTATTCTGTATTTGTATGCATCACTATGAAAACAAAATGTGAACAGGTGGTTGTTTCTTTCCAGTTACATGACAGGCAATGGGTTTATATCCTTGAATACTGAAGTACTCTTAGTACTCAAAAACAGATACAATTCAAAGTTCGTGCTTTCCTATTCCATTCTAAAAAAAAAATGCCTCAGTCCTAAACTGTAAAGATCCATCACTGGGGGTACACAGACTATACAGCTATACGTCCAGATTAGCCTTATGCTTATGGCAAAACTGCCAAGAGTGATGTTGCCTGGGATGGTGGTAAAGAGTTCTGAAACACACTGTCCTGTAAAACCCAGGACCCAACATCAAATTGACATTGAATAAGATCCCATGGAAGAGCCTTTCTTGTTCAGTCATGATCAGTCTTCACAGAAAAGCAAGTAAGGCTTTATGGTAAAAGAAGTTTGCGTCTTGAAATATCTCTTGATGTAGCTTGCTGATTTGTCTTTTGCACAGTTAAGCAACCAGACCATATGCTTCATTATACATTTGTAAATTAATGGAAAGAAATATCAAGTCCCCGGTGTTTTAAGTGTAACCTAGATAGCAATAATTCAAAATGTAAACATATATGAAAAGTGCAGCAAACTGCTAGATACGTTAATGCACACATACCTTCCCTCAGCTAGATATATGTTCATGTATTGACTGCTTTTTGAAGAGGCCAATATATCAATGTGATAAGGTACTACCAGGATATCCCTTCGGGAGTAAAAATTACTCTTTGTGAAGTAGCACCATAGGGAGGCCTAATCTTGTAATCTTTCACTACTTAAAGCAATATAAAGGTAATGCAATAATAATAACCTGGTAACTGTGACTTTGGAGTATGAATGCAGATATAGGGGATACTGTACATTCTGGGATAAGCCTAGCAGACATTGGTAGCATATGTACTTCGAAATCAGAGCTTGTTAGGGCTAGATGTGCAAGGTGTGATTATGAATGGAAGTGTTTAGTACTCTAATAATCTTCTTGCGCTAGACTGAAAAAAAAAAGCAAGTAAGCAGAGTAGCTACAGGCCACAATTTTGGAAACAACATGAAAGAAATATAAAATTTCCATAACAAAGTCAAAACTACCATGCGTGTCAAATATCCCTGGCAATAACTCTCATACATGAATCTCATACCTACTGTGGCACCTAGAATATCAAAGCCCCCTTTCCCCGGGTAAAGCAGCCTTTCCTAACACTACAAACAATGAGAAAGTACTTGATATTGCACACTCACATATGTAGACAGCAATCCATGAAGTTCTGGAGGCCTAGCAGCAAGTTAATGAGGTTTCAGTATTCAATAACAGAGATGAAACTGACCCAGAGAAACAACAGAGCTGTCAGGCTGTCATTTCTAACAAGCAACATAATGAATCCTATAACAGAGGCTAGTTTGGAATAAATGCACAATAATAATCTGATAGCAGATAACAATCTAACAGCCTTTTCCTTTATTTAAGAATGGTCTTTCCTAATGCCCGTGATTAAATTACTTGTTTATGTATTTACTTACTTCATGGATAAGCACTAAGCTGGTAATAACATTGAGTATATGTATATATACATGGCATTTTTTACAGAACAGCTGCCCACCTAAGATATGCATGTACCATAAGCATGGACAAATCATTCCAATTCCATAGAATACAAGCACTCCAATGGGGTCAATCAGTATATATATAGCTATTATTTAAATACTGGAATCCGTGTGGGCACTAAGGATGAAACAAAATACAAGATACTATTCCACCTATTGGGCACCTTAGTGTGATTCTATGCTGTTCTGGTTGAGTGCCTGAAAATCTATTAATTCATTTTTTCTTGTAATGTACTGTCATCTCAGTTTAAAACACAGAAGCAGTAAGCACTTTCTGTATTAATATTTTTTTCAGAGACTTCAGGACAATGCAATAGATTGCATTTAGGTGCCCAACAGGGTAGATTATGCTCTGGCCTCTAGCACACGTAGTTGTTGAACACAATCCTTTACTTGGGCCTTAGCTGAATAAAACGTAAGAGTAAGGAAAGCTAACAATACATTTTCCACATCCCTCTTATCATCCTTAGCGGTAGCTTGAATTCAGTGAAGGTCCCTCTCTGCCATTGCTCCCTGGCTTTTGAGGGATGATTGGAAATTTTGCCATAGTTTCCTAAATTCTCCCTATACTTAACACCTGTAGGGGAGGAAACCAATATTACTATTTCATACCCCCTTACCAAACACCATTAAAAGGAAGAAAATTAAATCACTAATTGAAAAAAAAAGCAATTTCTTCAGGGTGGTAGCAGCAGCAAGTAGCACCTCACTGAAGCAGTTCCACTCAAAACTTACAGTATATGATGCAACTTCTACTGTGTTGGTTGGAAAATGGTATTTAAAGATCTGTTTTTTGGGGTTGCTGTTTTCTCTTCTATTTCAGTTTTACTTTAGAAACTCTAGTTATTTAGATATGAAATGACAACAGTTAGAATCTGTTACATCATGTACGCCGCCTGGGCTGTTGGCACGATGTATCCGCTTTCCAGGAATTCTTCCCACTAGCCTCCTCATTCCCATTGGTTCTCCCCCATCTGTATTCTTGCCTGTATTCATGACCTGATGGAAGAAGTAGATGAGGGATGGCTCTCACAGGTGAGGAGACCCTCAAGTGTCAGGTCCATGTCTGGGACAGGGCCCTCCTAAGCCCTATTTTACTTTAGATGTGCATACTAGCCCAGATCCCACTACTCAGGGACACATGGTTTTGGCACAGCAGGCACGTCACAGGCTTGAAGGTCTACTGTCTCGTGTCCTGCAACCACCTTTCAGCCCCAGCCAGCTTCATCCTGCTGGGCTCAGAGTTCGCTGCACAGGCTCTGTTCTCTGCCTTCTCAGTTGCATTGAAGTTTGAGGTACCTCACAAGAGCCCCCTTTCCATGGCCTCCACCTCCCTACAGTCACTGTCCAAACCACCGAATGGAGAATCACCCACAACCCTGGGTGTTGGTTTGACACAAATCCAAAATGGTTTGCCAAGGGTTCATCTCAACCTGGGGCAGCACTCTCCAAGTCAAAACCAAAAGAATAAATAAGTTCCATAACTTATATGGATCCTAATGCAACATAGCCTGTCTTCTCCACCTGGAGCCACTTCTCCCAAGTTCAGTTCATTAGCTTCTCCACAGGGAGCTCCTTTCCCTGGGACTCCTATGGCTAGAGTGCTTCTCTGGCCTGAGGCTTGAGTTTATAAAGCGGGATGCCAGTTATCTGATTCTTCAACCTCTACCCTTGGGTCATTGGAGGCTGACTGCAGTTGGACTCAGTGGCCATCTTGTTTAAAAAGTCCTCAGCCTGCTAGTGGAACCCAGCAACACCCAGAAAACACAAGCAACAATGATAAAAATAATGTCGGAGGGGGTGTAAGGAGAGGAGCAGGAAGATAAAAGGGAAGCAGAGAGAAGAGATAGATTGCCCCTGAGACAGGGGCCAACTGGAGATAGCGGAGCTGTTGCATGGAGTGAGCCTGAATCAGTGAGTAGAGCAACTGAGAGATGCAGGTAATTACTGAGGGTCAAGAAGAGGAGACAATGTCTGGGAATAATGGGTGAACAACAGCCTGGGGGAGTGCCGAGCTGTGGAAGGGCTTCACCTGTGTGCACGAGAGCAGGAGAAAGCAGAGGGAGAAGTGCCTGGGCAGAAGGCAAATTTCCTTCTTTCCATCGGGGGGACCTTAGGAAGAGAGACACCACAGCAGGCAGCTGCCAGAGCAGTAAGAAGGCCACAGAGACTGTGACCCTGAGGATTAAAAGGGCCAGCCAGCAAGGGCCAGCTGCCAGCTGATATGTGCTTAATTTGTACAGAGGGGAGTGAAAAGAACAGCCCTGGCCCAGGTGAGGGTGGAGAGTCACTGTAGCAGTCAGCTGCCAGAGCTACAAGGAGGCTATGCAGGTTGGGACCCTGATCTAAAGGGCCAGCCAGCAAGGATCTGCTGCCAACTGACGTGTGCTCAACTTGTACAGAGGGCTTTGAAGAGATCAGATCCATCCCAGGGGAGGGCATAGTAATGTCATCCGACTGGGGATAGGGGAGACAGGACAGGAAAAGGACAGCGGGACTCTTGTGATCATGAGACCCACCAGAAGAAGAGAGAGTGAAGTGATACCCAGAGCAACACCAAAGCCCGGGACATCTCAAGTGCAGTCTGGACAGGGAGAAAGGAGGCAGGAGCCCTGTGAAGAAAATCTGGTCATGTCTCTGAGGCATACTTGGAAGATCACTTCCCAAGTTTGGTGTTCTTTCTTAATGTATATATTTTTCCATAAAGGCATGGCAGGAAACTGAGAAAGAACCATGTGACTAAATGCCAGGGGGCGACTGTACCACCCACAGTACCATCACAATGCTTAAACATGAGTTATTTACAACAATGGCAAGGGATAATAGAGAACTTTATCTCCCCAATTTTATATAGCCTAATAAATACTTGAACCAGAAAGATGCAACACTAAATGCATTAGAAGCTAAGTGGTCAGAAAAGAGTACTTCACATAGAATTGTGACAAAGTACTGAGGGCTGTACTTTGCCAAAGTACATTGTTGCTTGCATTAAAGGCCCACGCCTCCTTACACCAATTAGTCTTATACCACCCTGCCCTACCTTCTACTTAACAGAGCTGTGAAATGTATCTTGAAATATTCAAAAAGGTACCTGGAGTTTTGATCCTAATAGGTCCTATAAAATTCAGTGAAAGTCACACGGGTAAAATCTCTTGATCTATAGCTTTGAAAAGCTGAATTCTATGGATATTATAAGATCTAGTATGGCTACACTGGAGTCAATGGAAGGACTCCCCCAAAAATCATTTTATATGGATATATGGTATATATCTTTGAAAGAAATGGAGAAAACATGGTCCTTAGTTATTTGAGCACCAATGGTACTGTCTGGGACATAAGCAGACTTTTCTGTAAAATCATCATTGCTATTAACAACAAATACAGTACAGTATTAATTTTAAATTGTCACACAACATCATAAGCCTGAATAATGACTCAGTAAAGTTTTTTGAATTTTTAAAGCACTATTGCATTTCCTCTGAGTTTTTTGTACATAGTTCCATACATCTGTAAAGGGCAGGGCTTAAAAAAACAGATGTGAGCTATCTTTTTAAATCTAGGCAAGATATTTATGTAGTTCCCACTAGGCTTCAATTCAAACAGTAGAAATCTGTGTAATGTTTTATCTGTCAGCAAACATTGTTTAAAAAATTAGGTCTGTCTAGTTTCTATCATAAAGTTAATAGTAAGATAGTACATTACTATGTAAATTATGAAATGAACACAATATAGAAAGTATATTTGTTAAACAATTATTCTTATTTTTTCAGACAATAAATAGAGTAAGAGCTAAGTTTGGTTAAATAGACTGCCAACAGCCATTACTTTCTCATCCCTAGAGAGTCTCTTTGAAAAAAACAAAATGAAACAAACACAATAGCATATATTTTATTTTACCTGCTCAGAGTCATTGTTTGCTTGGCTGGTCTCCTCTCCTGTCCTCTCTCTGCCTCCCTGATTCTCCAGCCTTTTTGTTGCTGTTGTTGCAAAACAAGGATACAGAGAGTTCTTCTCAATAGAGAAAGCAATCAATATTTTAATTTGTTGTAGAAGGAAACTAAACTGTTAACATTCATTGAACAATGCAGAGTAGCTTCCTTACTGGCCCACATTGACTGGAACATGCTGGGTACCCCCGTATTGCCCAAAGAAACATCCTAATGCAGTCTCTTCAACAAAAGAAAGCAAGTCTCTTTCTTCTAGTGCATTCTTCTGCCCATCAGATTTTTAAAAGGAGTTCATACATTTATGACGTTTGAAACTCTCTAAGTTTGGGACTCTTTAAATTCTGAAGGTGCCAGTAGAGGCAGGATTATGTGCAACTACAAATAAGGGACAAGTATAACTATTTGAGTATTTAATTTTTTATAGCCCGTCTTTCTGCTACCTAAATTAAATTGTAACCCAGGGACCATCTACCAGAGATCACAGGCAACATGTTGGCTACAACACCTCATATTGCTCACAGGCAAACGAAATGTAATAAATTAAAACTGAGGTTGATAAAGCAAAGAATGATGCCCCTGATTCCTTACTTACTCAGGACTACTGTTTCCTTTGGTGATCACAAATTGGGGGCAACTATTCCACCCTTTGGGTGGGTCCCCACATGCAGGGGCATGCACGTGTACAGGCACAAATAGCAGCAAGTGTGCTGCTGCTTTGTGCCCTATCACATGCCCCTGGACCTGTGCTGGCCCCAGCAGTATTACATGGTGTCATCGTGTAGCAGGGGTGCAAATCCACCAGCACAGAGCCAGGCTGGCAGCCAGAGCATTTCTCCAGAAGGCTTACCCTCCATTTCTTCCAGCACACACTACTGACATGTGCTCTGTGCTGCTTTTTTGCCCAGAGTCTTTTTTTTTTTTTTGTTAGTGGGATTTCCCAGTAGCAATTTTTGCCACTGGGATCATTTAATTGAAGTTACAAATTTGCAGCATAGTGCATGTTTTCATTTTCCCTATGTTAAGTTTGTGGTGCCACAAACTGAACACCCCTGCATGTAGGGACCCTATGAATACAGATGTATAAATAAATTATTTTTTGGATAAGCAGCTGACATGGTTCCAGTTAGAGTTTTCAATTTAAAATATTTAAGTGGGTTTTGGATCAGACAAAATAAATTTGCCTGGTCTTAGAAAGGCTTCCTTGACTACAGGAATAGAAAGTATCCTAGCACTAGTTTTTTGTCAGACAATACTAGAAATCTTAAATGAAAATTGGATCTCTTAATATTCCCTGTGCAAAGTAGTTTACATACAAATAATTTCAGGAAAAAAAAGATACTTTTTTTATCTTTATGCAGATTTCAGGATCCCTGATATGACCACTGATCATTTATAGGCTGATCTGCCAAGTTATCCCTCCCGTATCAGTGGGGCTAGAGAAAGACATTACATATAAACTGGTTTAAGTGATCAGAAATTGGTTTAAACCTGCAACAGAATGGAAGTTCAGTGCACATAAACCAGTATAAAAATAGCCAAAACCAGTTTGAGATAAACCTGGTTGAATGTAGTATCAGACTTAACCAATTTGGTTCAAACCAGTTTATGCAATGTCTGTCCCAGACCCCTGGCTGGTTTAAGATAAATCAGAGTCCTCCAGCATCCTGGCATGCTCTCTGGTTGGGCAGGGCTCTCTGCTCCACAGCAGGGATGCCCCCCCCTGCTACCTTGCTGGAACCCAGTAGACTCTGTCTGGCTTCTACTCCCCTCCCCACTCTGTGCTAAACAGGCATTCCCCCGTCCCTCACAGACACCTCAGTACTAGCTGACAGACCACAGGCGGGCTACAGTCTATGCTGTGGGAGATGACAGAGGCAGACAGGCTTTTAGGAGCTATTCAACAGGTAGCTTAATGTCCTTCCTTGGAAAGGCTATTTAAGAAATGTTTGCTCCTCCGCTCCCCCTCACCACTCCCTGCTAAGCAGGAATCCCCCCCTCCCCTCTGCTTTGCAGAGAAGGTAGCTGTGTATTGGCTAGCAGACCATATGCTGGGTCCATTCTGAATCAACATGCAGAATCAACTGGTAGCAGGTAAAGTCCCTCTGTTTTCTTAATGGGGGGATAAACACTGAGATAGGGGCAACACTGTTATCAGCTCTGCCTCCCCCACCCCAGCTTGCTTGCCTGTCAGTTTGCTGCAGATACTCTGATGAAGCAGGGAGTGAGACTGAAAAGCTCTGTATCATCAACAGATGCATACACTGCAGACACCACCTTTGCCTCAGTGGTAGCTGGGGGCTGAGGGCTGGGAACACTCCTACCCCTTGAGCAGTGAGCTGGGAAAAGCCTGGTACTGCAGGCAAGCTGGGGGTTTACACCCCTCCCTAATCAGAGCCTCCTTCTGGAACCTGGCCACAACCCCCTCAGCTCAGCTCTCCAGGGGAAGGGAGGGCTGCTCTAGCATTCCTCTGGCTTCCAGCCTGAGCCACCGCAGTCATGTGCCTGACCTTCCTCAGTTCAGAGGGATTGTCTGTATAGTTGGAAACCGGTTCAGCCTAGCCAGGTTAGACTAACCTGCAAAGGTTGAATCAATTCAGGCTCAAGCTTTTTTGGATGTCTGTCCCTAGCTTGGAAGGTTCTAACCAGCTAAAGCTTAATAAGCAGTTTTGTATACAGTTATTTAGATGTTGCCATGTGAATGACCTACTCTTCTGCCACTACCTTACTGCAAAGGGAAGAATGACTATTCAGTTAATGGCATTTTGCCCTGTCTTGGTAATAACCTGCTTAGAATTCTGTGGTCAATTCTATTTAAAAGTGTCACAATACTTGGAAAGTTAGGGACAAAAAGTAATTACATTGATCTTATGACTGAAAATATGAGTGAGCTATGAATGACAGGCTGAGAAATCCTAATCAATATATAAAAAGAGCTTTAAAGATCATTTAATTGAAGTAGAGTAAGTAGAATCTTACATGGTTTAAATAAAGTCAACAGAAAAGTTACTGTTTTCAGCTCAGTACACATGATAAGACTTTTTGAGTCATAAGCACCTAATACCATCTCAGGAATTTAGTGGTGGGTAAAGATTAAAGCTTACTGTCTCAACAGGGTGCTGAGCTCTTGATTCATGTTTTTATAACATCAAGTCTGGATTATTGTAATACGCTATTTGTAGGCTTCTTTGATACAGTGGTTTGCTGTGTACAGGCCTCAACATGCACAGATTATAGCAAGTAGAGTTCTCAGTGGAACTGAACTGTATTAGCATCCCACTAGTCCTGATTGGCTTTTTGTCAACTTTAAACTGATTTTAAAATGTGTATATTATTTACTTTAGTCTCTCATGAAGTGTTCAATTGCCTTTTTTCCAACTTCTTTTTTAAACAAACTCTGTGATTTCTTACTTCCTCTGCATGTTGCATATTATTGTGATTTGATTTAGTGGAATGAATCTCTAAATTGCCATATATTCTAAACGTGCATACATCAGAGTGTGCGTGACAGCACCTAGGCATTCATAGGCTCAGGCCCTAGTCAACTGGAGTTACAAATGTTAACCATCCTGAAAAACTGATTTTTAAATGTACGATATGCTCATTTCTTAGTCATGCGTTTCAGCATCTATCTTACTAAAGTTGCGTTAAAAATCTTGGTCGTGTTACAGTAATGTTGTAGCCACAATGGTCCAGGAATTATGTGAGAGGCAAGAATTCTGCAAGAGGTAAGTGACCTGATAAAGAATGTCTGGAATTAAAAAGCTTATCTAACTTTATTCCAACTATGCAGTTGGTCTAATAAAAGATATCACCCCAAAATTCCTTGCCTCTCTGTTAAAAAGTAAACATTAAAAAAACCCCTATATATAAAGAACATAATATGAGATGCTTGAATGATATGAAAGCACACAAATCAACCAGTCCTACCTAATATATTAAGAGAATCAGCTCATGAGAGAAATATCTAATTGACAATTCAGAAAAGAAATGAAGACTGAAGAAATAATAAAAAATGAAAAAAGTAATGTTAATTACATATAGTAACTTCTATTCTTGGTAGAATAATGGGAAAATTATCAACATAAAAATAAACAATCAGACACTTAATTCTAATTTTCAAAAAACTCAGCATGCACAATGATGGCCAGCTTTGCAAACAGCTTGTGATACTGAGTTCTGAATCCTCTTGAATTCTGAATTGTGAGGCCCTCTGTGTAACAATAGAAGATACTGGGCACTGAGCACTTCTGAATGTGCCAACCTTATAAATGAGAGCTAAGCTTAAAACCTAGGCTTTACCATGGATGTTGAATACAGTCTCATGCTGGGGTGATATAAATGTATACTGAAGTAGCACTATGCATCCTGAAGCATCCACTTGTCATTCTCCTCTGTCTAGCTATGTCTTTTAACTAGTGAAGAGGCAACCCAAGCTGGGGCCCACCTACTTTCTTCCTCTTCCCTTGCTTCCTTTCAGAAAGTATGAATCTTAGAATTAGATCTATAGAGGGTTTTTTTACACTCTGCAGGTGAAATCTTAGCCCCATTGTCAATAGTTTTGTTTCTGTAAATTCAATAGACTCTCACAGTGCCTGTTCTTTGTGCAGATGATTCAAAAGAGCTTTTCCTTTTGTAGGCCCTCCTCTTCCCTTTCATACTTGCACCGATTATCAAGCACAAAATGGCTCCCCTGGAGAGTAATGGAATGATCAGCAATAAACAGCATGGTTTCATAAAGAATGAATCTTACTAGACACACTTGGTTCTTTTTTCTTTTGTGATTGCATTTTTCAGAGCTGATAAGAATTTTTTGGTGTGACCCCTCTTTTTTGCATTAGTGAGTACTGTTTCATTAAAACTGAAACTTTTCACAGGACCATATCAATTCCACAAAGAAGGTTTCTCAGGTCCAGGGTAAAGATTTTGGTCAAAATCAGTAGCAGAATCTCATTACAGACAGCTATATGACTGTAAACTTGGATAGGTCCTTCACCTACATTTTGGAAGACATAGGGACTTGAAACTTCATTCTCCCATGTGCTAGACAACTACCATAATAGCTAGATGTTCTCGCTCTCCAACCTAATACGTATTTATTTATTTATACGATGTGAAACAACTCCAACAGGTGAGACTGACTCTACAAGCCAGTGGTTAAAATACTTGCTGGGGACGCAGAAGATCTAGTTTCAAATCCCTGTTCAAAATTATGCAGAGCAAAGACATAAGCCTGGACTTCCCAGGCAGGGCTGGTCCACAATTTAGGAGGTCCCCTGGAAGAAATAGTTTTGGGGGACCCTGATGCAAAGAAACCAGCGGTGGCGGGGGGGGCAAGCAGTCTGAGAAGCCAGTGGCGGCAGCGGAGTGGGGGGTGGCAAGTGGCCAGACGTGAAGCCTGTGTTGCGGGGTAGCAAGCAGCCCTTGGCTGCGGGGGCCCCTGAAGCCACAGGTTTTGCAGGATGGGCTGAGCCGGCCCTGTTCCCAGGTAAGTTCCATAATCACTGAATTATCGTGTTGGGTTTTTTTGCTGTGTTCTTTTTCCATTTCCCAATCCTGGTAAAATATTTTAAAACTTCAATGTTGTCCCAATGTAGACATTTAAAAAAAAATTGTGGGATGAAAAAAACCTATCGCCTACTCAGGCTAGTAACAACAGTTCCTGTTGATAAGGGGAAAAAAACAAAAAGAAAACTATAAGGACAATTGATTCAATTTTGAAAATGGTAGTATATTGAGTAATCAATTTGACCATCCCAGTAAGTAAATACTATTCAGTCTCTGGAAAATTTAAAGAAATGGATGCAAATGATTGTGATATATTGCTAGGTACACAGGTAGGTAAATTAAACAGATAGTAGGCAAGAAAATACATGGACATAATGTCAGGGAACATAATGTCAACTGTCTATAAATATTCGAAGTATGTTAACAGCAAAGATTCAGATGAATTATTCAGTTAGTCTATGAGGGTATAAATAACTGAAAACACCAAAAAAAGGAAAAAAATGTTGACAGCAAGGTCTTGTAGACTGTGAAATAGCCTCATCAGAGAAATGATGGACATCCCATCTTTTAAGACTGGACAAAATATAGAAATTGTACTTTCAGGGACAGTCTTGTATTATTATGGAAATTGAGTGGATGACTTAATAGGTCATATCCGCTATGATGTCTATGTCTTCAGGTATCTCTGAATTTTCCCATTATCTGAGGAAAGTGGCTGTTGAATCTGCTAAGTCCTCAAATGCCACTTGAAAATACATTTATTCCTTGCATCAAACTATACAGCTGTTGTCTGAGGTATGCCCAGTATTGCAGCTAATTGTATGTAAAATACTAGAATCCTGATCAAAGGGCTTTGTAGAATATTTTATCAAATGAAAGGAAAACAAATATATTTTGAAAATCATTTAACAGCAAATATGCCTCTTCCCCCCCACCCCCAAACAAATGCATCATTTATAAAAGCCTTCTTTTTAGCACTGAATATTCTTACCATGGTACTAGAAATCACCTTGGGGCAAAGACATTTTAGAGCTAGTGATCTACTTTTCTCTTGCCCTGTGAGAAATGTTTTATAATGGTTCTTTATTCTCTGTGCTAAGGATGTATGACATTACTTCAGATGTGTTATTCCCTTTGCAGGGAAAAGTACAGCATTGCATGCCTGATTATTCATTGTTCTTAATTAAAATATAAGAATATTTTCCAAGATCACATTTACTACAAAGCCCATTTGACCTAAAGTATGTGGGGCAAGGCCCATGCAAATTTGTATAATCTCAGTGCAATAAATTTTGTGGAAAATTGGGAATTGTTACAGATTAGGAAAATTTTTACCTTTTATTTTACTGGAATAAGTTCTAAAAATACACCACAGTGTAAAAGTAAACGAGAAGGATATATTATTTATTTTACTGTAACAGAACATTATTCCTCCCATACGGCTTCATAGATCTGCGGCAGGAAAACCTTAGGTTTTGCAAATAATCATTCAACCTATTACAAGCTTCATTACAAAACTAAAACAGACTTGAAAACCTTGTGTTGAACCATTCCAGTCTACCCAGAGGAAGCAAAATGTTTTGCATAAGTTTCAATGAAAGCTTTGTGTGCTGTGAACAAAAGGTGTAGCTAGTTTGATAGCTAGTTTGAATTGCTACATTTATATCTGAAAATAGACAATTGTCTCATAGCTTCAGGTTTTATTATGTACAGCTCACAGCTTTAGTCTGAGCTCTAAATGGTCTGCTCTAATTTATACATACACACCCTCCTAAGAAAAAAGTCTTTATATTTACAGGTATAAAAGTAAAAGTATGTCATATTACCTACTCATATAAGTGTATTTAGAACTCCAATTTACCTCAGCAATGCATACTGGAAAATGATTTAATGATATAAGTCTATGATGATAAACATCAATAAGCTACTAATTCTTTTGAACAAAAGATACATTAAATTAAGCCCAGATTTCATAGATCTGACTATATTATATATAAATGAGAGCCCAATGATACGAGTCTTGCTACATATGGCTGCTGGCCAGTGGGAAAATATCTGCTTCATCTACCCATAGCTCACATATAAGAAAATGACCTTGTATCATCTTTATAAAATAACTAAGAGAAAGCCAAAGGTTAGGTACTTTCAGGCTTTGAACTTTTCTTGAGGTCAAATCTTTATATCCATAGAGAAAAAATTGAGAATAAGAAGAAATGTAGAAGGAAAAAGACAGAAAAAGAAAGAGAAAGAGAAAAATATTTACAGACCAATTCTGCTACTCTTTCACATTTTAAGTGCTGATTGAGTAATGATGCAGAGAGAAGTGACAATTTTTGTCTGATCTGACCACAGAAAGCGGTTCATAGCCATGACCAAACACAAGTGCACGCTTGCAGGCCACTTACAAAATAGCCGATCGGGAGAAAATCTAAACACTTACTGCATATGGGTTCCAATTAAGATGTTTCTAAACATAACATCTTCTGTAACTTGTGTGTGCCTGCCTGCCAGCCTCTGAGCTGTTTTCAGAATGGGAGGGAGAAAGGGAGTGGTAAGGAGTTCAGTTTAGGGTCTTTTCACCCCTGCTGAGAGAGGCTGAATTGGAGCCCCTGAAAGTTAGGGAAGCTCCAAGTCACCCAACTCACCCTCCAGTGTTGGCTGAGGAACCCCTAGAATGAGTTCCCTCTGCTCCCTTTACCCCCTCCCATTCTGAAAACAGGGACAGGCTGGGAGGGAGGAGAGGCTATTGCTCGGGGGCCAGCAGCAAGATTCCTCTCCCCCGTGAAACCAATAGTGACCTTCTATTTGGTCTGGGGAATCATTTTAACTGAGAACACTTCCGAAAAGTGTTCCGAATTAGAGCAGGGAGCTGCTGCACCTTAACTACTGATATGCCAGTACTTTAGAAATGAAGACAGTCCTCAGACGGACACCTCAAATCAGAGGCTGCGGACCAGGGTGGGCCACCCAAGCCATAGCCCAATCAACATTTAACATGGCAATGCAAACACAGCCCCACGCCCTGCCTGCCTCCCTCCCTCCCTCCCTCACAGGTGCAGCAGCAGCCGCTCTCCACCACCCGCAGCTCTGCCACGCGGGAAAAGCGACAGCTCACTGCAGCCAGACCATTGGCTTCAGGGGGCTGTCTCTCTTCCCTCCCAGTGGGAAGAGAGAGGAGGAAGAGGGGTGGCAGGACTGCTCTGATATTGACATCTGCAGCTGGACAGTGTCTGCAATCTGTCCCTGAGCTCCCTTCCAATCCCAGTGCTCTGGGGGAGGGACAGCAGTCTGCTGTCATCCTATGTGCCAATCTGGGGGCCCACAGCCTCCAGGAGAAGAATGAATCGAGTATGTTTGCAGAAATATTTTTACATTCTATGCAGTTTAGAAAGGATAAAAGAGTTTGGCAAAAATACAAACTGACCGAAGTCTTTAGGGTTTGAATTTGGTGGTGGACCTCATTAAATTAAATTTCTTCTGACCAACAATGTATATTCACTTCATTCTTTCATATCCTGGTCCTTCTATATTCCCAATGATGATCTGAAAGGCCTTCCTATTCCTATCCTATATGATTTGATGTTCTTTCTTTTCCTTAAAATTCTCATGTCAGCTTTCCTACTTCCCTTTGAGATGGCCTTTTTTTTTTCCAAAAGGCAAAATTCCTGTTGACTTCAACGAAGTCAGGTTGTCAACAAATATAACAAATATCTTAGAACTCTTGTCTAGTCCTTAGCATTCCCACTCCCCAAAATGCTGAAAAAATTCTCCAACTCTGATTCAAAAGTAAGACTGCAATCATCTGCATCCAGAATTCATATTTCAAGGAGGATTGCTTGTGTATACATTAGTAAGATTAGCATTATTTTTATTTGTTTACAATCTTTACTCTTTCCACAATAGAGACTTGATTCTACAGCAGTGCTGTGCAACTGAGACCAAGGAATTCATTTCATAGACTTTCATAGACATTAGGGCTGCAAGGGACCTCGGGAGATCATCGAGTCCAGCCCCCTGCCCAAAGGGCAGGAAGTCAGCTGGGGTCATAGGATCCCAGCAAGATAAGCATCCAATTTACTCTTGAAGGTGTTCAATGTAGGTGCTTGAACCACCTCCGCTGGCAGACTGTTCCAGACCTGGGGGGCTCGGACAGTAAAGAAATTCTTCCTTATGTCCAGCCTGAAACAGTCTTGCAGGAGTTTGTGACCGTTCGACCTCGTCATCCCTTGGGGCACTCTGGTGAACAAACGTTCCCCCAGATCCTGGTGAGCACCCCTGATAAACTTATAGGTGGCCATCAGATCACCCCTGAGCCTGCGCTTTTCCAGGCTAAAGAGCCCCATGTCTCTCAGCCTGTCATCGTAAGATCTGTTTTCCTGACCTCTGATCATGCGCGTGGCTCTCCTCTGGACTCTCTCAAGCTTCTCCACATCCTTTTTGAATTCTGGAGCCCAATACTGGACGCAGTACTCCAGCTGCGGCCTCACCAAGGCCGAGTACAAGGGGAGAATGACGTCCCGGGATTTGCTCGAGATGCATCTATGGATGCACGCCAGCATTTTGGTCGCTTTACTAGCCGCAGCATCGCATTGCAGGCTCATGTTCATCTTGTGGTCAATGATGATCCCCAAGTCTCTTTCTTCTGTAGTGCTATCCAACGTAGCACTGCCAAGCCTATAAGGATGCTGCAGGTTTTTCCTCCCAAGGTGGAGAACCTTGCATTTTTCAATGTTAAACACCATCAGGTTCTCGTCCGCCCATTTGCTGAGCTTGTCCAGGTCAGCCTGGATCACTCGCCTGTCTTCTGGCGTGGATGCTTTGCCCCAAAGTTTGGTGTCATCGGCAAACTTGGCTAGTCCACTCCTGACTCCAATATCCACATCGTTAATGAAGATGTTGAACAGTATGGGTCCAAGGACAGAGCCTTGAGGGACCCCACTGGTCACAGGGCACCATGATGAGTGACTGCCATCAATCACAACCCTCTGGGTCCGACCACGAAGCCAATTTCCCAGCCAGCGGATCATGGTGGAGCCAAGGCCACAACTGGGCAGTTTGGCCCAGAGGTGATCATGGGATACCAGATCAAAAGCTTTTTTGAAGTCAAGATATATGACATCAATCTCTTCTCCCTTTTCCAGGTGATAGGTCACCTGGTCATAGAAGGAAATGAGATTGGTCAAACAAGACCTACCCGCAACAAACCCGTGCTGGCTATCCCTTAGGATGTTAGCCTGGGCCAGTCCCTCAAGGATGGCCTCCTTCTTAAACTTTTCTAAGATCTTCCCCAGGATAGAAGTCAGGCTAATGGGCCTGTAGTTAGCCGGATCCACTCTCCTCCCTTTCTTGAAGATGGGCACCACATTGGCCTTCTTCCAGTCTTCGGGCACTACACCAGAGCGCCAGGAGTTTTCAAAGATGTAACACTGTCTGTTCTGTCTCAGGCTGCCCTTCCAACCCAAGCAATTGCAAGTAAGGTATACAATTAACCAAAGGCCCTGTAAGGAGCCATTAACTAGCTAGGGATTAAACAGACTCAAAAATGGTCAGATCATTCACAACCTTCCTGTAGCATCTGGGGCTGCTGGTAGAGGAGCTCTATGACATACAAGTATCCCTCTATGCCAGGGGGAATACAGTTATGGCCAGTATCTGAGGAGAAATCAGGACAGCTCTGAACCTATAAGAATTTTTCCATTGATTTCACCAGGGTTAGGATTTCAACACTGACATTTGGGAGAGGTCACAATGGCAAACAGCTTAACACAGAGAAGGACTTGGTACTTGATCTATTGTTTCATTTTATACATATACCTCTTTCAGTGCAAGCTTTATTGCTTGGCTTCTTCTTTAAGTTATTTAGTTATACATGTTCCACAGTTTCATTTCAATTGCAGCTTTCCCTTGGTAATATGGATAAAAACAGTTAATAACAGGATCGTGTTGTGTTAGCACTTCTACATGTGATTTCCTCTAGGACCAAATCTTGTTTTCAATCACAACAGTAGAATTTTGGAGTAACTCATCAACTTCATTGCAACTTAATCCAGATTTTCATCCATGTAACTGAACCTAAAATCTACCTTTAATTTGTTATATGGTATCTATCTTGTATTACTGTTTTACTACAGGATGTGCAACTTTTCAGTATTGATTTTCTTTGGTAATTTCTTTTTCCCTTTCTTCACTTTATAATAATAGTGTTTGTTCAGAGGTTTTTCCAGCTTTGTTATTTTTCTCCCCTTGCTACAGTGCTGTGTAAGCACTCTGAAATGCAGGGGGGAGGCAGGTTCACAATGGCTTTGGTGCCTTTAATAAAATCATTTTGTCATTGCTTTCCAGCCTTGTATTGAATAAATATGGGGATTACTGCATGCTTTCTTAAAAATAATATTTATGTAGATTCTTTCATCCAAGAATCTCAAAGGTCTTTACAACTTTAATTATCTGATAAATTAATTGATAAAACAATCAACTCCCCTGACAAGTACAAGATTTTTATTATGTTCACTTCAAAGCTAAGCAGAAAATAGTTTTCTCCTTCAACAGAATTTTTCAAGATTTCAAAATGTTTCTTGTTCCATCCTCCTTGAATTTGTTCTTTAAAAAACAGAGAGAGACATAGGGGGTGCACCTACACATGTGCTTTACTGCAGAATAGACTAATTAGCTATACAGTAAAGTGTCATAGTCTACACATACACTAGTATTAGGCTGCAGTAAACTAATTAACTCTACCATAGGATAGTATTGTCAGGGACAATACTACCTTAAGACAGAGTACTTTACTGCACCAAAACACACATGTAAAGAGTGACCAGGGATGTACATTGTGCCCGGTCAGACCAGGCATCTAGTGGCCTGCTACTTCACAGCTCAAATTGCTGCTGTCCTGGGCAAATGTGTAAATGCTACACTTGGAAGCAGTTGACTCCAACTCAAACTGCTCTTGAATTTATCACATCATATTAATTGCATGTCTAGATGCACCTTGGGGTAGAAAGTACCCCAAGCCCCAAGCACACACTACCAAATAGAAATTAGGAAAGGGCATTCCTCATGAATGTGAGAGACCAAATTCCTAATCAGAATCAATAAAGGTGTGTCTGGGATTTACAGAATCAACAGTGTGTCTGGGATTTACACAACTTACAAGTGAGGGCCCAGAACATCAGGGTGCATTATTATTTTTATTATCAGTTTAACATTCTGATGTATGCTGCACTCTCTCCATATTTTTCCACTTTTTTAACCAAAATTTATTGCAAGACCTGAACAGCTTTTCCTGAGCAAAGTTTTTATTCAACCTCTTCTACAAAAGTTAGTTTTACTAAAATACATAAGTACTTTAAAATTATTTAAGTGCCTAAATAAGAAATGTAGACTCTCAAACTCCAATTCATCAGCTCCCTAATCCTGGGAAGGGCTATACATACACTTAAGTTTTTAACATTAATGTTTCATAAATCCTTAAAAGTCTGTTTCTGAGCATACGCAGAAGTGCTTCCCATTTTCATAGGACTGCGTAGACCAGCAATTAACTCATGGCCAAGCCTAAAAATTTGGATTCTTTACAAAATGCAAAGCTAATCACCTTTCTTCATAACATAGCTTCCAGAGGAGTCAAGAGACAACACTGAAGACAGAGATGTACATTAAAGTATGTACATTCGTGGAGCTTAGATACTTTACTCAGTACTACTAGAAGCACTTCTATTGAGGATTCTCATCTTGTAGATATGTAAACCTTTTCCTTCAAAAACACAATAGAGATTACCAAATGGTTTCATAACACAGCCAGCAGAGGATGTGGGACTATTGGTGGTGTTCCCCATTTTATGCAAGATTCATAGATTCACAGAAGTAGGGTCAGAAGGGACCTTGTAGATCATCAGGTCTGACCCCCTGCCCTGGGCAGGAGAGAAAAACCAGGCTTAAATGACCCCAGCCAGGTAGATGTCAAGCATCCTCTTAAAGACCCCCAGGGTAGGAGCCCTCACCACGTCCCTTGGAAGTTGATTCCAGATCCTACCCACCCTGACTGTGAAGTAGTGCCTCAGTTGTCTAGTCTAAACTACTCTCTAACAACTTGTGGCCATTATTCCTTGTTACCCGAGGGGATGCTAGGGGGGACAAGGTCTCTCCCAAACCCTGCTGATCCTCCCTAGTGAATTTATAGATGGCCACCAGGTCCCCCCTCAGCCTTCTCTTGCAAAGACTGAACAGGTCCCATAGCCTCTCTCTGTAGGGTCTGCCCTGCTGTCCTCGGATCATGCAGGTGGCCCTCCTCTAAATCCTCTCAATGCTGTCCACATCCCTCCTGAAGTACGGCACCCAGAACTGAATGCACTACTCCAGCTGTGGCCTGACCAGTGTCACATGGAGGGGCAGGACCTCCTCGGCCCTGTTTGAAATGCATCTGTGGATGCACGACAAGTTATGGTTAGCCCTACTGACCGTGACCTCACATTGTTGGCCCATGTTCATCTTGGAATCAATAATGACTCCAAGATCACTTTCTGCCACCATGCTCTTGAGAAAGGAGTTTCCCAGCTTATAAGTGTGCTGCTGATTCCTACTGCCCAAGTGCAGCACCCTGCTCTTGTCAGGATTGAAACCCATCCTGTTTTCGTTAGCCCACCCCTGTAACCTGTCCAGGTCTGCTGTAATCTGTCCTTCCCTACTAGTGTGCCCACCTCACCCCAAATCTTGGTATCATCAGCAAATTTAAACAGGCTGCTTTTCACCCCATCATCCAAGTCACTAATAAAGAAATTGAACAGTGCAGGCCCAAAGACCGAGCCTTGGGGGACTCCACTGCCCATTTCCCTCTGGGTCGAAAAAGACTCATCCACCGCTACCCTCTGAGTATGACCCTTCAAGCAATTTGCAATCCATCTGACTGTGTAGGCATCAATGCCACAGTCACCTAGTTTTTTAATGAGAGTGGGGTGGGAGACAGTGTCAAAAGCCTTGCTGAAGTCCAGAAAGACTACATCCACTGCGACACCTGCATACAATGCTTTTGTGACCTGACTGTAGAAGGCAATCAGGTTGGTCTGACAGGACCTGCCCCTAATGAAACCATGCTGGTTGCCCTTGAGCATCATCCCTACTGCTGGCCTATCACAGATGTGCTCCTTGATAATCTTCTCAAAGAGTTTCCACAGGATTGAAGTAAGACTAATGGGCCTATAGTTGCCTGGGTCCTCCCTCCTCCCTTTTTTTAAAGATGGGGATTGGGGATTAGAGAATTCATTCAGATCGTGGGCCATATGTATAATTCCTTCCTCTCCCCAAGATGCTTTGGGCCATTTCAGTAATTTGTCATGGGAGGCTGAGAATCCAGATGTCATCAGTGGTTTCTTTTTTCATGCATCCAATGAATCTTTAACTGTTCCATGTAAAGCAGATCAGCTTAAAAAGCAAAAACAAAAGAAAAAACATGAAAATATACTTCTGTCCCACTCGCTCCTTCAAGAACATTTAGGCTGGTGGTTACGCACTCTCCTTGAAGGTGGATTATTTGTGTTTCTATCCTCACCTGCAGAACAGACACTTGATCCCAGGTTTGCCACATCCTGTGTAAAGATTGTCACCAATGAACTGTTCAATCAAAGAGAGGGGCAGCGTAGTAGGCTGGCTGATGAAGGGTTGCATCAGACTGCATACATTCAGTTGTAGTATTCTGCAGGCTTGCAAGAGCTATAATTCAGCTGCAAGCAGTAGGCACTGGTTACAGGCTGCCTCAGAGGACTGGGCCAGTTGAGAAAGATAATTATCTGGACACAGAAAGTTAAAGGCTCCTAGGGAGGAAACTAGAGAGAATAGGGAGAAGCTGAGATAGGTGAGAGACAGGGAAGAGAGAGGATCCAGGCTAATGGCAGCAAAAATGAGCTAGGCTTTTCCTCGGGGTCTGGAAAGAGACCTAAGTCTGAGAGGCTGGAAGTAGCTATACTGCCACAGGACTGGAGTCAGAGCCAGGTGGAGAGAGAAGACCGTAGTGCAGAGGGAGCAGCAGTGAGCTAGAGGCATGTTCTCAGGATTAGAGACTCAGGGCTATGAGTTAACCCTTTATGGACTGTGGTTATGTTAGTGTTTGAGAACTGACTGGTGTAAGAAGATGCCTGTGTGATAGGCATGCTCTGGGAATAAAGGACTATATTGTGTTTAAAGACTGTGTGAGCTAAGTGACAAACCTGATACAGGCAGCATCATCAGTTCCTCCTTTCCTTGCCATGTTTAAAAGAAAATGGTTATCCCTGTTCAGTTTATGAAAAAATGAACAGAGTAAGCCATATTTAGAAAGGAATTTTGGTCAAGAACCACGAGTGGAAAAACGCAAATAAGTTCGGGAGGGTCAGGAGGTAGAATTTAGAGGCCTCTCAGTCCTACTGGCTAGATTAGTTAGCTCTGTGCTAAGCAAACTGCCTTTCTGAGTATGTCTACATGAGTCTTTATGCCAGCTTAAATTTACTGACCAGTAAATTACTGTAGAGTAAGCAGGAATAGGCCAACATCTATACATGCAGGCATTAAAGTGCATTAACACTGTGTGTGGACTGACTTGGGACTGAAGTTAGTCCCAAGTCAGTCCACACATATAGAGTTACTGCACAGTAACTAATTGGGCATAAATGTGTGTAGCAGGGCACCAGGGTGCCTGCTACTAGCAGGAGGAATAGGGCTGTGGAAGCGCCCTGGAGCAACATAGATGGGGGTTGCTAGGGCAACCAGGCAGGTCATGTGGCCAGGAGGGGGCAGGGCCAGGCCCTTATAAACAGCTAGGCCAAAGCCTAGCTAGCAGTTCCCTTCTGGCAGCCGCAGGAGCAGGAGCTCTGTGGCTGAGCTGAGCGGCCAGAGTTGGGGGCTTGCAGCCTTACCTTGCTGACTGGCTGTGATGATGCTAGGGACGAGAACACCCTGACGAGAGGTAGGGTTGGGAGCCCGAGAGGGGCTCGGAGTTTACATTACGAGCAGGGAGGCTCTGTGGGGATTGTGTTATAGCCAGTTGGCTCGGCTTGTGTTATAGTTACACCGGAGGACTGGGTGAGGCTGTAGGAGTGAGAGGAGGCCTCATGGGAGCTCCCCAGCAGCTTGGGGATTCCCAGTGCCCAGCAGGGGCACAGTGCCAGTGGGGCACAACTGTTTGCAACGGAGCAGTGCAGTGTACGGGGTCTGGTCCCCAGCCCATGAGGGCGGCAGTTTGCTCAGGGGGGCAAATGACCCAAGAAAGGGCCAAGGGGCCAGGCATGGCTACGGCCACCTAAGCCCCAAGCGCGGGAAACGTGCAGTGCGAGAGGCGTGGTACAGGCCCCGGAGAGGGCGAGGCCCTGGAGGGGGCGAGGGCGCGAGGAGCGCGGTACAGGCCCTGGAGGGGGCGAGGGCGCGAGGAGCGCGGTACAGGCCCTGGAGGGGGCGAGAGGCGCGGTGAGTGCGGTCAGAGACCCCGAGAGGGGCCGCGAGTGCGGCAGAGACTACGAGAGGTGCGAGAGGAGCTAGGGCGGTGGCTACGTGCCAGGCCCAGGGGCGCCATTAATAGGCTGGTGGGTAGGAGCCCGGCCCAGGGGCGCCAGGCGGGTGAAGAGCCCAGGGTGCCAGAGGGAGAGCACCCGAGGGGCAGGAGACCGTACAACGTCCCACAGAACAGCTGCGAGGCTTGGGGCGTGGTAAAGGGGAGGTTTGGAGGCATGCGTTGGCCCATAAGGCTGGGGTGAGAGTACCCCACTTTGGAACGGAGGTGATCCCAGCAAGGTGTCATAGGGCTAAATAGGCAGCCTCCCATTCTGAACCTCAACAGCAATGACGTGGCGGGTGAGTAGAGGGTGCCGGATCACCCTAATTGGCACAGTAATGGGGCGCTAGCGAGCTCCGGTCACGGGCCCCGTCCCCTGACAATGTGATACCTGCATGAGGCTCAAGTCGGCATAAGTTGCCATATTTAGTATGCAGTATGTATGTGACTGTGTAGACATGCACCTATACTCTGCAGTGATTTCAGTTACTACTCAGTAAATGGTCACATGTAGATGTGCCCTTTATGCCTTTCTTTTCCCTATGCATTGTATGGGGATTATGCTAGGAGCCTAGAAGTCGGAGGCTGTGATGCTGAATACTGCAGTGCGTAAGTCCCTATTGGGTCTGGGCCTTAATGACTCCAGTTAGAGCATTATTCTAAGCAGTCAATATTTTTGTTTGTTTATTGTTTGATAGACAGATTATTTACTAAGTGTATGTCTCACTGACTTTGAAGTCTGTGTTGCATGTCTTTATCTTTTCAGCTGTCAATCCATTTTTTTAAGTTGTAAATTTAAACTTGCTGTGTTACAAGGAAGGAGAGAGTCAGGAGTTATTTTATATGGATATTTTTAAGGGGGGAAACTTGCTTGACTTTTACCTGGGAGGTTGGAGGCCTAGCAAATGGAATGTAAATGCCCAAGAGGGAGCTTATTCTGGGTCTTTCACATCCACTTCTCTCTAATCCTTGAGAGAACTGAATGAACACTTGCTTCCTTCAGAAAGAAGAAGATTGTTCACCTTACTTGCATGAGGTTGAAGCTTGGTGACCTCAGGAAGGTCCCTTCACTTTTGTGCTTCAAAGGCCCATTCTTGCACCTTTTGTAAAATGGTTTTGTGTCTTCTGATTTTGATGGGACCTTCTGAGAAGCACCACATAAAAACTAGATACCATAATTAAAGCTACAGACAGCAAAAGAAGTACAAATAAAGCAAACAAATCTAAATTGCATTGAAATAATAAGAAAAATAAGTGACAGTTATTATGAAAAGCAACCCAACATTGTAAGTGGCAGGGCAGGATGGCACTTGAGAGGCTAATTTGTTCAGGGAGGCATCAGGCTGTATAGATGACAGCCTAATTCATCAGATGTTAAGAATTTACAGCCAACATGCAAATTGCAGAGAGCAGGAGTACTAAATAAAAAGGAATAAAGGGCAAAAAAAGTAGGGAGGAAAGAATAGGGGGAAGGGACACTGCTGAGAGAGGAAGGTGGATTGGAGAGATCAAAGAGATAAACAAAGCAGTTAACCCATATAGGGACAAAGGGGTTATAAAAGCTAGTTCAGTAAATAGGATAATAATCCATAATTCTGTTGAGACCATACTTAACACAATCCAGCATATGGATGATTTCTTGTTCCACAATTTTGTGCCCTAGTTAGTTTTTAAATTTCTGTTGCTTAAGAACAGCTACTTTTAGGTCAGTAATGAAATGTCCAGGAAGGTTAAAGTGCTTTGCCACAGGCATTTGTGTCTTTTTGAACCTGATGTCAAATCAGCGTTCATTCATTCCTTCACATTGCCTTGTCTGTCCAATGTACGCAGCAGAGGGGCACTTCAAAATCTGTAAGAAATATAATTGGCATATGGTGGGGGGCATGCATTGGCCTGTGGTGGTGCCATTTGTAGAGAATCTCCAAACCTGAAAAATGTGTATGTGGAGACAAAGCAAGAGAGTGCAATGGAAACAGTAGCATTCTCAATATTGGAGATAATAGTCTTTATAGCTTGTAATCCACCATTCCTGTAGGAAGTGGCGTAGAGATATCACATCCATGGGTTTGCTGGAAACACTGTAAATATGTATGTAGAAAGTCCTGCAGTCAAAAAAAATGTTCCCAAAACTGAAGTAAAAATTGTAGCTTCTATGATTAAGGATGGCTGGCTAGAGAAGGACATCATATTATATATGTAAAAATCTAAAATTAGATTGTAAGAGATCAGGTTGAAAATACTTGGTTACAGTATAAGAAATTGTACAAAAACTCATTTTCTTAGAAGTATATTGGCACTGGAGCATATTGCTTTTTTTTACCAGCAAGTAGAAAACTTCTGTGAAACATGACATTTAGGGATATAGGGCAAATATGATCTTTAAAGTAGAAAAAGTTAACATGTGTTGATAATTTACTTTAAGCATAATTTGCCTGGCCCTCGCATGCTATATCAGTTCATACCAATTTGTCTTTCTAGGGCCCATACATTAGTAAACAGACTACTGTAGCTTTGAGTTGCCATATATCTGCCCCCATTCAAGATCTCTTATAAATATAACTGTAGTTCAGCAGGATTTAACAATCCAAAACTTTGTTGAATAGTTGCATTGTAAACTACAGTAGTACTGCAGGGAATGGGCAAGAAATACCCTTCTGGAGTTTCAATATTTTCAATACTGATGCACCCGATTCAGTATGTCAATACTGCCCTCTCATTGACATTAGATCCCAGCATATATGAAGCCCAAATACTTTGCTGTAGCCAGTGATTGCATGCTATAGCAAAGAACAAAGAACAGCCCCAATGTGTAATGTGCTATGGACATTTTTGTCCTGCATGTTGTTTTCAAAAAATCTTACTTGAAGCCCAGACTCATCATCAAAATTATTTGGCATTGATGATACTCAAGTAACAGATAACAAAACCCCCTAATGTCAAAAGTCATTTCATTTTTCTATCAAGAAGAATGAGGCCATCTCTAAACATATTAAAATATTATTCACTTTGACAATAGAACTAGTTCCAAGACATGAACTATTGCTATATTAGAAAAGAGAGGCAATCAGTATTTTTCATCTTCTAAGAATCTCTATAATACAAAAAATCCATCATGTCTAATGGAATTCGTAAGTACCTAGAAGGCAAATGTCTTTTCTTATTTCCAGTGTAAAATCTTGTTTGAAATGAGCAGTTGTAGTTAACACACATCTCCAATATCCAGAAAAGTTTGACCAATGTGTATTACCCACATCTTTTTTTTGAAATGACATGAAATTTTCATTACCTTTCTATGGCACATTGTTGTACTATTAATGAGTAATTCCTAAAAGGATGTATGATCTGTGGGCTGCATTTAATATTTAAAACTATCACGAAGTGCAATATTTCCACAGGTTACTAGGTACAATAGATGGTTATTTAAGACTGTTGTCAGTTGCTATTATCCCTTGGTTGTTAATTATATATTAGCTTTGTTGATCTTTACACTGTTCATCAAAATATGGTTATTATGAACTGTTATATAAATAACAATGTGTGATCAATATACAGATTAAATTACATAATAACATTTTAAATATGCTTAGTGTGAGATACTAAATCAAGCAATATGGGTGTTGAGAATACAAACAATTACATGCATTTCATTATGGAAATCTTACTTTTGACTAGGGACTAATCATAATTCATAAAGCTAATAAAATATAGGCTGCTTTTCAAAAAAAATGAAATGCAAAGGAAGTAAATCAATATGTTGAGTAAATTTTAAAATTACTTTCACGTTTTCAAATTAAGTGAATGAAATCCCTGTCAGCTATTATAAAGTACTTTACTAACTGTGACATGTTCTGTGGAACACCCCTTAATTGTCAATATCTAGTCATTACTACAGTATTCAGCTGTAACCATTCAGTCATGATCAGAGAAACCATTACAATTATGGAACTGATATGGCATAACTAATCCTTCTCAACATGACAGACCAGAGAACTGGGCACTTTACTGAAGAGTTTCTCTGATCTCAGAAAGACACAATCTTTATCCAAAGAATGGAATGAATGCATGATTCTAAATCAACTCCTTCAGACTTTGTGAAAGAGTAGTCACCAAATGGCCCATGTTATAGAGCAGGCATCTGGGTGTGTCACACATGGGTGTGTCTACACACAATGCTTTAGTGTGCAACAGACTAATTTGCTGCATAATAAAGTATCACTGTCTACATGTGCACAGCAACTAGGGTGCAGTAGATTAATTTACTGTGCTGCTGGATAGTCCCATCAGATACAAGTGTTATCTGGCAGTGCAGTAAACTACTGAATTTAAATGTGTGTGATGATGGTATTTGGCAGTGCAATAAGTTGCTTCACTTAAATAGACGGCAATGTCAGGATTAGTTTACTTGGGCTCAAATTGAGCTGGAGTATATTAAATCACATTAATTGCATGTATAGACAGACCTACTCATAGGTGCTGTGTAAGTGGTGGCCTGAGGGCCCTGGCCCACCTCGGGAAGAAGCCAGGATGGTCATCCATTCCTAACTGAAGGTTAACAAGCCAAGGTTGCTGTGGACCCCTGCAAGGGACTGTGGGGTACAGGACACAAGTGGCACCATGGGCATGTGTGCATGTATACACAAGCACATGGCCAGGCATACAGCCCCAGGCAGTGGTGGAGAGCAGATCCCCCAGCTGTCTGCAGGTAAGTCAATGGGGGTGCAGATCAAGACCCCCACAGGGTCAGAGGAAAGGGGGCAGGGGCTGGGCCTGGAGGCACTGCTGAGCCAGGGCAGTGCATGGGTCCTGGGCCTCAGGCATGGAGCAGGACAGAGCCACAGGTGGTGCATCAAGAGGGTAGGGGGGTGGCTCCCTACTAGGGAGGGGAGCATGGGGGGACACATGCCCCACAGATTTGTGGAGACAGATGTAGGCTGCCCATGATGGGATTAGGGTTCCCTACCTTACTGGCCTACCCCCAGGAGCCCTGCACTGCTGTAGTGAGGCACCCTCTGTCTACCTGGCAACAGTAGGAGCAGGGGCAGAGACACAGAGTTGTTCCCCCTTCTGCTGCCAGGTGGGCAGGGTGTGCCTCACCATGACAGCATGGCTGGTGTGGAATTCCTGTGGGGAAGAGCAACAGGGCAGGGAGCCCTGAGCCCACAGTAGGCAACCTGCACCTAAGTTTCAGTATGAAGTTGAGTTCTGTGGCACACAGGGTATAAAGAAGAACTACTATCTGACTTTCATCACTAGGTTGTACTGGTTCTGTTCTAAGGTTGTGTTCTGGACGTGCAGGAAAAGTGGATAGAATTTTCCTCTCACTCACCTTACAGGTACTTTATTATACAGTGTTTAGTACGAATTGTACCATAACCTTCATCACTTGAGTCATCACAACTGCAAAATTTGTAATTTAGTACTGTCATTTGGGTTTGCTTTGCCTATATAAAGGGAATTAAAGGGGTGCATCCAGAAGAGCAGACAGGGCAAGAGGCATGTGCTATGGACATTTTTGTCCTGCATGTTGTTTTCAAAAAATCTTACTTTTTTGAACCACGAATGGAAAAAAATGTTATTTTGAAAATTAGACCCCTGGATATCCTTAAAAACCCACTAAAAAAACCGCTCTGGAGAAGAGCGGAGCAAACCATGGTCCCAGACTGTGCCTGATGCCAGCAGTAGTCAGTCCTCCAGAAGAGACACTCTGGCTCTTTTGTGCTCCTGCTGCCCCCAGCTCTGCCCATGGTAAGTTGGGAATAGGGGTGGGTGTGAGGGGTGGCAAGGGGATGTGGGGAGAAGGGGTTTGAGTGGCCAGAGCAGCCTTGGGGGCACATGCTTCCCAGAGCCATGTGACCCGCTCCGGTGTAAAGCCAGACTAAAGAGCTGAACGGGGCTGGGTCAGGTCCCAGTGCACACCACCTTGCCTCAGGCACAGCAGGGCAGAGGCGGGACTTGGCACAGTGCGCTGGGACTGCATGCCAGGCCAAGCCGGGTCCTGCCACCCTTGGGGCTGCTCTGCCACCCAGCTGGGCCCATGTAGTCACATCCACACATACAGGCACATGCACTTGCAGCAGCTTGAATAGAAGTGGTGCAAATTTGAGCTGGGGCTTTTTGCCTCAGCACACATGCCTGGACATGCACTTTGGTGTTGTGCAAGTTGTGTCATTGGGGCAAAATAACCCTACCTGGCTCCTCCCAGATCTGCAGCCAGGGGGGAGCTAGAGCCTGGGGCTGCCCTGTCCTGGCCCCATCAGTACAAAAAGCTACCCTGGCAAGTAGCTCAGGGCTACTTGCTCTCAGGAGTTTCTGGGGCCTGGCTAACTGGTACCTGGGGACATTACCCCTTCTGCCAGCTGGAGCGCTGAAGCATCCCTGAGAGTTCCCTGCACGTTTTACCAACTGAAGCAGTCTGGCAGTTGGGGCTACTGCCTGGCTGTGACCTGCTGCACACCTGCCAGACCCAGATAGGAACTTCACAGCAAGTAGAGGCGTCTGCCCCTCTGGGCCAGGTGCCAGTGGGCTGTGGCTGCAGAGTTGGCCTTTGTGCAGCATGACTGCCACGTGTTCCCCTGCCCAGCCATCTGAGCAGCTATCGCCCGGAATATATTCTCAGTGTGGTGGCCTGCTTTGAAGTGTTAAAGCATATCCGTCTAGCCCCAGTTGGCCAAGAGGTCAGCCACCTCTGAGCAAACTCCTGCCTGTGTCCTGCCACTTGCCTCTCTAGCAGGAATTCTGTTGTTCCCTATTTGAAAACTGAAAAATCCCTGATTAAAAAAAATCCCAAAGCCACTTTGTAAAATACCCCCCAAATCCATGTTCCTCCACAATTAAAACAAAAGACCACAATAGAGAGAGAGACAGGGCGACAGTAATTAGTTGGTCAATGTTTTATTGATATATCTACAGTGTTAAAGCAATTTGGAAGCCTACTAGTGCCTCTATCATCATAATAAAATGAATTCTTAATACCTATATGTTTTGCTGTTTGCCTTTTTTTTTTTTACCATACAGCAGTTAGCATTCCCCCTGACCCCTTCACTAACCAGGATTTGGGGACAGCTGCCCCTGCAGCCACAGATCCTGCCAGCAGGTCTTATCATGTCTGGCAGCTGAGCATGGAGGGTGCGTGCTGGGGGGATGTGGGGTTTGCAGAAAGGAGATGGGAAGAGGGGTGGGGGGATGTGGGTGGCTGTGAAAGGATGTGGGGGGCCCAATGGCTGTCCTGCCCAGCTTCACCCACTGCTGGCACCCCCAGAACCTCAATGACTGCCCCACCCAGCCCCAGCCTCCTGGCTACTTCAAAAAATAATTATATTTTTTTTTTAAAAGCCCTGCACTCACTGGCAGTAGCAATGGCCATAGGGGTCACTGAGACCTCCTGGAAGAACACCCCCCCCCATACACACACAGCATGGAGCAGCAGGGGCCAGCAGGGACTAGCCCTCATCACCTGGCACCTGCACTGCCGCTACCCCATCGCACAGGTGCAGCCCAGGTCAGTAGGGTGCTGCACAACTCTACGCACTGTCGGGCAGCTAGGGTTGTTGTGGCTGTCAGTCAGGGCCTGGCATCACTCAGCTTGAATGGCCCCAGCTGCCTGACAGTGTACAGAGCCACACAGCACCCTGCTGACCCAGGCTGCATCTGTGCAATGAGGCAGTGACATTGGGGGTGTCAGGTGGCTGGGGCTGGGGCTGCCCTGTGCTGTGTCGGGGTGCCTTGCCAGGAGGCTCCAGTGACCCCTATGGCAGCTGCTACTGCCAGTGAGTGTGGGGCTTTTTTTTTTTTTTTTAATTGCTGGGATGCTGGGGATGGGCAGGGCAACCATCAGGGAGGGGGGCTCAAGGAGCCAGCAGGAGATTTCCTGATCACTGCCATGCCCAGCGCTGACTCAGGGGGCAGGCAGCAGATGAGGTCAAGTGTGTTAATAATTGAGGGGGCTCAGGGAGCGGGCCGGGCACAGGGCCAGCAGGGGTCCTCTCATGGTCCCCTCCTCCAGCCCCCTGCACTCCCTACTTACCAGCACATGGCCCAGGTCCAGCTGCCCTATGGTGGGCAAGCAGCATGCTTCAGCACCAAAGCAAAAGCCAGGCGTAGAGATGTTCTGGCTGGCTACCAGAGCATGTCTGTGGAGGACGCAAGCCTTCAGTTGCCTCTGCCCTGCTTTTTTTGCCTGAGGTATTTTTTGACCCCTGGATATCCAGAGGTCTAATTTTTGCCCTTGTACTGCAAATTCACAGTGTGGGGAACATTTTTTGTTCCCACACATGAAGGCATAACAGAAAAATGGCAGTTAGTCATATTAGTGTGAAATCTTTCAGAATATAGGGCAGGGCGGCATCTCAGAAACTAACTAGTTCAGCTAACAGGTTAAGCTACAAAAGCTTAACCAGTACAAGCTTTTGTAGGCAACAACCTACTTCATTAGATACTATAAATGGACTGCCAAAAGAAGGGAAGAAGACAGCTTCTGAAAAAGGTAAAAATGGGTTGATTAGATCAATCCAGATGAACAAGACAGCTAACAGCTGGTCAGACATTGGAGTTAACAGCTAGTCCCAACAATACATGAGAAACCATGGTTCCAGCTGAGACTGTGAGTAATACAGTCAAGTCAATGGATAAGTTCTTGTTCTTCAGTTTCCGGTGCATAGAAACATTTGATGCACTGAGTCTACAATCAGGTGGCTTACTTTAAGATGTGTGATCATAGACTGGGAAAGGCATGTACAGACTTTTGCCCATGTTAGAAGCCACACCAGGAATCTGGTGCATAACATGGTCTAGAGAGAGAGGCACATGGGATCTCGGGGGTCCACAGGCTGTCTGTCTGAGGATATGGCAATTGGAGGGCTAAAAATAATCCAGTCAAAGTGGAATGGGTAGGAAAACCACAGCCTCAGGGCTGGGGGAAGCAACTAGGCTTTTCCTAGTTCACCTATTCAGCTGCACACCTATTCAGGTGAACTAATTTAGATCAGAACCAACATTTTGGTCCCATTTAAACACCCTGAATGTCTTCACAGATCAGCATTTAGGTCAACACCAGGTCAATCTTAATGTAATGTCTGCACTTCCCCTTCATGGTCAAGTTGTTTTTTAAAGCTCTTTTAAGCACAGCTACTGTGAGATGAGTGATAGACTGTCCAGGGTGGTTAAAGTGTTCATAAATAGGCTTTTCTGAAATTGATGTCAAAATCAGTGTCCATTCATTCTTTTATATAGGTATTGCCTCATTTAGGCAATGAAGACAGAAGAAGGGTCCAGAACACAAGGAAGACATTTGTGGAAGAGCAGGTAAACAAACCCTGGATGTTATCATTTGTGCTGTTCAGTCCAACAATGTTTGTGGAGAAGGGGGCACAGCTTGCATCTGTGTCTGTAGCAAGGCCTTATGGCCTGATGAGAATTGGAGCTAAGTAGTCAGTTGTTTCAGAGAGGTTGTTTGAGGTTGGGAGGTTGCCTGTAAATCATGACAGGCTTATTCCACAAGGCTATCTTGAGATGGTAGTCATTTTCCAAGACGGGTTAGAGATCATTAAAGGTATGTCTAAGGCATTGGTGATGCATAGGGGGTGAACGCTAGTGCACGTGCACTGCCTGAGATTGGCTATTCATCCCTCGAAACACCAGGCTTGAAACCAGAAGTTCTGGAAGAAGTGCACTTCTGGTTTTGCTGCTGGTGATTTTGGGCAAAAGGCTGCTGGGGGACACCCCCCACCCCCCGGCCAAATATCGGCCCCAGTCAGTGATCTGGTGCCCTCCCAGACATGGGAAGCACTAGTCACCCATGATCTAAGGTGTTCAGACTTCAGGCTTGAAGTGATGATGAAAGGGATTCTGTCTGATTCTGCCACAAACCTGACAACCCAGGACCTCACCATTGTCTCTGGCATTAATACCATCATTGAAGGAATTTTTGGTTATGCTCATATATTCTCATTCTGGATGGTATTGTGTTAGAGGTGAGTATTTCATTGTCTCATTACAATTCCTTTGAGCTATTCAAACCATGCTTAGGAAGATTTTTTTAAAGCTGTCAAACAGTATTTATTATTTAAAACATGAATTTAAATAATCCCTTTTTGTGTATAGTACCACAAATTGGTGTTTTTAATTACTACCTTCTTTGTTTGATGCGTTTCTTGTTGCAAACATGTGCATTGGTTTACAATGCATCTTAATGGGAATTATAAAGTGCAAAATTAATGATCAGTTTACTTATTTAAAGACTAGTAGCTACTTCCTTTTCTGTGTGAAAATATAAGCACAAAAGCACTGCATTAGGTCTGAGTTCTTAGTTACTATGGTGATATCATGCAGCATGGTAGCAAATGTTGTTTTAAAGCTTTCTTCCATTTCCTATTCAAATGGTTAGTACAAAGTATTCTCCAGTATATTTAGTTAATAGCAGATCAATTGCTTTGTTCCTCTCCTGCCAGGCAAACTACAGACAGAGGAGTCATACTGCTTAACAATATTACTATGGGAGACTGGATTAAAATAATCAATATGGCTTTTAACACTGCCTTTTTATTTTAAACAAAACTTTAAAATTCCAATTCTCAGATTGTCTCCTGCCAGTAATTGTACTGGATTACATTTTAACTATTACTCTCCATAGCAACTAAATACAGGAACATAGGAATAGCTGTGACGGATTAAACCATCGGTTCTTTTTTTTTTTTTTTTTCTAGGTAGTACCTCTAACACTTTTCAACCTTGGTGCTGTAAAGGAATGCGCAAGAACTGGTATCTCATCTACGGAGCAAATTTTTTTTCCCTCTTACGACCATAGTAGGAATTGTTACTGAATTATTATTCAATTGAACCTTTATGCATATCTATTGCTTTCTCCAGCTTTTTTAGTCTTTGCTGAGCTTTTTGGCCTAAAGGGAATTTATGGCAAAGAGCTTTACAGGTTACTGCATTTTTGCAAAGGAAAAAAAAAATTACCAGTTTCAAATGGCTTTTTTATTTAACAACATGGAAAATTGCTTTTAATGGCACATTTCAACAGCTTTTCCATTGACAGCCAAACCACAAGACTTCCAGAACCAATTTAATCGCCCCAAAACACTGGGGGGTGGGAATGTGAAAACTTGTTACAAAAATTTCCAAACTATTTTCACAAAATAGAATGGAATATAGTATTAGATATGGCAGGAAGAGCAGGGATAGGCTCAAAAATGGCATATTTCAACAAGACACACTAACATGGGGAAACCTGCACTTCCACTCCTTGTATAAAAACTGAGCTATGGATAAAAAGACCACCTTAGAAAACATAAGATTGATAAATTCACAGACTAAGAGAATAAAAAAGCTTTTGATTTCTTGTTTTGAAGCATTTGAAAGGGGAAAAAAAAGAGATTTCACCTGAATACACAGTTAAAGTATTGGGATTGAGTCACATGAATACCCATTTGTATTATTGGGAATCATTTGGATAAATCATGTACAGGCAGTTCTTGGACTTACGACACAATTGGTTCCTGAAAACTGTGTCTTAAGTCAAAATGTCATAACTTCGAGCTGATTTTTCCCATAGAAAACAATGTTATAAATGGGGGATTGGTTTCTGAACCAAGGCCCAATACCCTATTTTCACCAAAGATAACCCAGAATTTTGTACTCAATCAATTATAGATGAGTACTATAGCTACATGGATGTATTTATATTGTAAACAACAATCAAATTGATTTGGAAGGACTTCTTTGAGGTGACTTTGCTGGACTTTTTGAAGGGTTCTTGGCTGGAGTCTTCTCAGGAGTCCTGGCTGAAGGTTTTTCTGGAGTCATGTCTGCTTTGTTAAAGAAAGTGTCCAAGGAAGTTTGGACAGATGTTCTCCAGGGTGACGCAGCAAACTTGTTCGCTGGTGTGGTGTTGCATTGGATCAAGCATTGTAAAGTCAAAACTGATGTCAGAAAGTTGAAGCAGGGTGTCAATTTATACATGTTGTAAGTGGAAAATGTTGTAACTCAAAACATTCTAAGTCAAGGATGGTCTGTATATGGTACTGTGAATTTACCACAAAACAGTTAACCTTATAAACAAAACTGCCAGTAATCCCACTAAAGGCAGTAATGATTAAAGTAACTAAATTTTGTTGGACTAGAACTTTGTTTTGCAAACAATAACAGAATTATTGTACTTATTTTTTTCATTTAGTGTTGTTAGAAATGCAACATGAATGAATTCTGGATGAAATCCAAACACTTAGTACAGAAGTTGAGATCCAAACTAATGTCTGCCAGAGTTTCAGACTGTAAACTCTTAGATGAACAGACAAATATACTAAAATTATGAAAAGCTGTTATGTTCTGCAACAATATTTTTCACGCTCTGCTGGTTCACATTAATATCTTATGATGTTATTTAAAAAGTGAAGTAAGCTGTTCTGCAGAGATTCAGTCTCTAACCAACCAGTCCTTCCAGGCTTGCTTGGAAAAACGAGTGAATTCTCTGCTTTTCTCTATAGGCTGAAGATAAAAATTAAGGATGAAAGCTGCCAATGTTTATATATTTGATTCTGTTGTTTTACTTGAGTCCAAGAATCAGGAAGAGAGAAAGATTTGCTGTTATAGCCTAAAACAAAAACAACACATTTAAGTGTTTTATTCATCTAGGACTTTTTTTTCAGTCTCCTATTTACATTTTCTTAACCACCTCTGTTTTATCATACAACAAAATATGAATGCCTGTTCATATAAAGAAACAGCATGCTTGCAATTTTGGAGATGGCTGCACTATGATCCCCCAGCTTGAAAACAGTGGTTTGGTTTGGTTTCGTATTTTAAATTTGTACTGAGTTGATAACTTGAAGCAATATATGGCAGAAACAAATTTGTAAAATAGGTGAGAGATCAACTGAAAACAATATAAAGGAAAAAATAACAGTCAAATTTTGCAAAACAATCTCTAAATGGTAAAGGCATCTATCGTCATCATGTCAGATTTTTATATATGCAAAACATGCATGTGAGAACAAAAAACACACTCTTGTATGCAAATCATCTGACAAATACAAATATTCAATTTTCACAAATGCACTAATATTTTTGTTTGCATCAAAATTAAGACATGGGGGCTATGTACAGATGTTCAAGAAGCCCGAGGTGGATGCAAATTAACTTATGCAGGTGTCTCTAAGTGGACTACATTAGTTTGGGAGTGAACAGAACACAAGTTCACCCTTTCATTGCAGGGGGCATAAAGGCTGCTTGCACAGGTCAAGGCCAGAAGCTTGGGGACAAGCTAGAGACTGCCAAGGGCAGCAGGCCACTCCTGACTGGCTACTGGGTGCATGTCTTTCCACACTGCCCTATCATGTCAAGCAGTCATAGGCAGGTAGCAGAAGGAGGCATGCTTGCTCCTGCTCATGATGGCATGGGGGTCACTGGGCTTTGTACAGGGTGGGGGCACAGAGATCCACCCAGGCAGGAGAGAGGGAGAGGGGGAGCGGAGCTCACAAGCTGCTAGGGGGAGGTGGTGCCAGCTGCATACCCTGCATTCCTGGCCTGGGTTGGCAGGGCAAAGAGTGCTCCCAGTTCTGTCTAAGCCCCAGAACAATGCACTGGAGTGGCTCCAGGAAGATCTGGGAGGATTTCCTCCCCCTCATAGCCAGCACTGAGTTCCCAGCTGAAGTCCCTTCCACTGCAGCTGCAAGGGCATGGCTGGCCTCTACCCCCTCCTCAGGGACTGGAGCCCCACAGGTGCAGGGGAAAGGTCTTCAGCAGGAAACTCAGTGCTGACTCTGGGGGAGGAGGGAATCCTTTGGCACAGAGTGTCCCTCCACTGTCCCAGCTCCATCCAAGCCCTGGGACCATGCACTGGAGCGGCTCCAGGAATGGCTCAGAAGATTTCCCAGCGCCAGAGTCAGTGCCAAGTTCCCAACTAAAGCCTCTTCCCCATAATCCATGGTCTTCAGGGGTGGGGGGGAGGCAGCCATGGGAAAGGGGCTTCAGCTGAGAACTCAGTGCTAGCTCTGCAGGGGAGCGTGGAGAGCACAGGGAGTCCTCCAAACCCTTCCCACAGCTTCTCCAGCGCATTGTCCTGGAGCTTGGACAGAACTGGGACAGGGAAGGGACACTCTGTGCCCAGCTGACACAGGTTTGGAATGCAAGGTGAAGTGCTGGTATCACCTTCCCCATCAGCTCATGAGCCCTGCTCCCCCTGGCCCCTGTCTCTATCCTGCCTGTGATTGACAGCTAGAGAGCTTGGAGGCAGGGCCTGCTGGACACCTGGCTAGCAGCCAAGCCCAAGTTCAGTTTCAGTGCACCTCCCTGCAAGGCTGTGAGGGCTGGGGGGGCGGGGTAAGAGGCACAAGCAGGGCTGGGGGGGGAGCTGTGGGTGGCCTTTAATTTTAATCATGGATTTGGGGGGTTTTATTAATTTGTGATTTTTTTATCAGAGAATTTGCAATTTTTTATCAAGGAAAACCAGGATCCCAGCTTATCAGGTCATATGATATAGCTGTTATGGATGCATCAGTGAAGTAATGCAGTTATTAATATTGTGGGTCAAGTTTTCAAAGGAGCCTTACTTGATCTTTGAGACGGTGGTTAAACACAATATCTATTCTATATTTCAGACCTGGAGTTTGCACACTCAGTTTTGCTTCACACTGATCTTTCCATGGAGTCTAGGTAGGGATGCTTTGGCTGTCTATTTTGGCAGTGAGAAAGAACATAGGCATATAAAGAAACTTAGTTGCACTAAGTTAGCTTATTATGTTATATTACATCACACTTGATCATTTTCCAAGCAATATATTATTTTTAAAGTATCTGTTCAAATAAAACCACCCATGAATTGTTGCGCTCATCCTTTCTAAAAGACAGCTAATGCAAAATATCAGCTTGGATGAAGCAGGCTAAAGCCAAATAATTTAAATTCTAAACATTTTCTATCAGGCAAAGGTCAGAGATGTAACAGTGTCTCCAGACACTTAAATCCATTACCTCCTTCTCTGAAGGGACAGAACTCTGAGAGAGAGATAGCAGATGAGAGAAATTAGATGCAGGCACTTCTGACTAGCAATTGTATCAGGTAAAATCTTACCTGCAGGATGTTGTCTTCCTGAGTTCACATTCTAGGAGAGCAGCTGTTCAGTGGGGTATACCTGAAATAAATATTAAAGCCTGATTACTGTTGCTTGAGTAGTCTTCTTTCCTTAGAATGCCAATTATCTGAACTGCATAGGTGACACCAAATATTCTGGGATAATGGGGAGTTTGAGTAATAATGAATCAATAGTTAGAAGTAATAATGATGAGTGTTTGTTCGATTGATTCAGACTGTGGAGGTTTGGATAACTGGGATTTTATTGTATTTTCCTTTTTCAACATATACAAAATGCTATCCTACTTTGGAACAAGGAAGAAATGATGAAGAGTACACAGATCATTTGGTTTATTTCAGTATCTTTCCAAATCTCTCCCCCCACCCCATTCTTGCTGTTGGTTAGAAGTGGTCTTCCTCCTAAATTAACCTTTTTGGAAGGCTAAATATGTTTCCAAATGGAAAACAAGCCAAGCAGGCAGGCATTTCTGTGACTGCTGATCTATAACAGTTTCTATGCAGTGGAGAGGAGAGAACTCATACAAGCTCTTTTAAAAAGGCTTAGTGTTCCTGGTACATCCTTCAAATTAGGCATAAGGACAATAACCCATGCCCAGATTTACTAGTGCCTTGACAAAGATGGGCAAATGGAAGCATACAAGTGCATAAGCATAAAAGACAATGGCAAATTCATAATAATCTGGTAGTAATGAAATAACTACAACTACTTGCAGATTCAGATTTTGGCATCCATACCTCCTGGATGCAGCCATTTGGTGAGATAAGATTCATAAAGTGCGTAAGGAGGACTGAAAACCAATATAGTAGAAGCATGATAGGTGAAAACAGCAGAAGAAGAAATTTTAAAAAAAGGACAGAGCTGTATCTTACATCTTGTCACATGGTCCTGTCAATCCAGATTGCTCTAACCACTAGCAACAGGCCCATGGAAGCATGGGATTTGCCTCTTTTTCCTTCCCAAACCCTGTACCAGAACTTCATCCAAAAGTTTTGCATGACATCACATTGAGCAGGAAATGTTTTTTCCTGTTTCCCAGTAGGCAAAAATGTCAAAAAAGGCATAGCAAAAACTAGATAAGTTCCAAAAGAAAAAAAGGAGGTGACTAAAATGAATAGAAGCATAGACAAATTTCCATGGGAGGACAGATTTAAATGGCTTACTTTAGAAGGGAGACAAATAAGAGGAAATATGACAATCTTATAACATATGTTTTCCTAGCACGTATATTAACTTTGCCACCTCTTGGTAGTGGGCCCTGCTGGTAAGTTTGGGATGCAGTAATAGCAATAAAGAAGTCTAACAGTGCTGTGAATATAGTACTTTGAAATCATATTGAGGAAAGAAATCATAGATTTATAGACGCTAGGGTCGGAAGGGACCTCAACAGATCATCAATTCTGACGCCCTGCCCTGGGCAGGAAAGTGTGCTGGGGTCAAATGACCCTAGCCAGATGCCTATTCAGGCTTCTCTTAAAGACCTCCAGGGGAGAGCACCACCTCCACTGGAAGGCCATTCCAAATTTTGGTCACTCTTACTGTGAAGAAGTTTTTCCTGATACCTAGCCTAAATCTGCTCTCTGTCAGTTTGTGGCTGTTATTCCTAGTTACCCCAAGAGACAACCAGGTGAACAGATCATCTCAATCCCCCTCACAAATTTGTAGGTGGCCACTAGATCACTTCTCAGCCTTCTCTTGCAGAGGCTGAAGAGGTCCAGGTCTCTCAGTCTCTCTTCATAGAACTTGTCTTGTAAGCCCCTAACCATACGAGTGGCCCTCCTCTGGACCCTCTTGAGTCTATCAACATCCTTCTTGAAGTACAGCGCCCAAAACTGTACTCCAACTGCAGTCTGACCAATGCCGCATAGAGGGGAAGTATCACCTCCTTGGTTCTATTTGTCATGCATCTGCTGATGCATGATAAAGTGCTGTAAGCTTTGCTGACGATTTCGTCACACTGACAACTCATATTCATCTTGGAGTCCACTGTGACTCCAAGATCCCTTTCCACTTCTGTTCTGCTGAGAGGGTCACTTGCCAGCCAGTAGGAAGGAGTATAAGAATGCTAATATAGGAGGGGGCTTTCAGCTAGTTAGCATCTAAAGGTAGCTGTGTATTCTTTCTCCAAAAAAATGTTATTTCTTTTCTTTATATAGTTATTGTTCTTCACCAAGAAAAAAATGAAAACTGAAATCATTACATCCCTTTCCTGTAAATAAGTCCTTCTCCACTACAAAATATTCATATCCTAAATAACATACCTATTTAAACAAAAACAGTTTTCTGTACCAATAGCTATTTCTTTAGCTATATATATCATACTGGTTTTATTGGGAAATGCAAAGCTTACTTTTCTTCAACCTTCCTTGGAGTTTAATTCTCCCCCCTTCAGTTTATTTCCCTTCCACAATTGCTTCACAAATCACCCGTCAAATCTGATCCAGTGCTCAGTAAGTCAAGAGCCTCCTACTGATTTCTGTGAGTATTGCATCAAGTTCCTTGCATGGAGCATAAGTAACAATGATGATAATGATTGAAAAATATGAAACATGGTACAGGGGTGTATGTGTGTGTAAAATGATCCATTACTCATTCACCTTGAGCTCAACTGCATCCTTCCTATTTGTTTTCATTTGTATATGGTCTATCTAAGCTACATATTCCCAAGGACAGAAATAGCATGTGAAATTCTGACCCCAGTTAATTTAATAGCAAAGCTTCCCTTCATTTCAGTATGCCAGAGAATCATCTGATATATTCACTGTGGATGCTGGATAAGTAATAAAAGACCCTAATAGTTAACAATATTTACATTTTCGTTAATCTTCTTTCAATGCAAAACCAGTACTGGTACAGTGATGGAAATATATATAGTCACTCTTTTTTCCCCTCATTCTTACTGTAGGTGGTCCTTCATACTAGTGTCTACTATATCAATCAAATGCTAAACAGCGTATATGGTCTGGTGATAGGAAATTTTGTAACTACTGAAATTGTTAGAAATTAATGTGAGACAAAGCATACATCAGAATTTGAATCTATACATTAATTTCCACAAAGATTGTGTGCATTTAGCTTCAGGATTTTGGTTAGGATCTAAAACAGGAAAAACTTACAAAGTAGCAGTGGTAAGATTAATTTTTTGAAATGCCTGAGTTGTTTTTATTGTGCACTGTTCAAAATATAATCATTTACATTTGAATTTATTTTTTTTAAATATTGAAATGCCATCAAAATGCTTAACAACATTTTTCTTTACCATTCTTCTTTTCTAAATTTCTCCTATTTTTTTTTTTACTGAAAATTTAGTTTTTAGCAGAGGAAGAACATTCTGAATCTATTTCAGTAAAATTGCTAGTGTCGACTGATGTAGCCATGATGGTCCAGAAATGATGTAAGAGGCAGGGATTCTCTAGGGTGATATCTATTATTGGACCAACAGTATAGTTGCTATAGAGTTAGGCAAACTTTGAATGCAAGACATTTATCTTCAGGTCTGATAAGAACAAGGCAAGCATGACAATTTAGATAAGGTAGTATATTTGTTGTGAAAATTTTAAATTGTGTAAAGGCCACAGTCAACTGTTAAATTAGCTTAAAACAATTCAAGCAGTCATATTAAAAGACTTTTTGATGGACTATACTAAAGTAATCTAAATATAGAAAACTTACAACTGTTTATTAAAAAAAAGTAAAACCTCATATACTCAAGCCAACAGAAATAATAACAAGGTATGTGTTTCACTAGGATAGCAGGTCTTTACTACTTTAGCTATTCTAGGCTTACTGCTTGCTACAGGCCTTGCAAGTATGTCAGTAGAGCTGGTAAAGACATACAAATAATGGATTATTAATGTATTTTAGTAATTTAATCTGAAATGTGTACTGCTGTATGTGTACAAATGTAGAACACAGGAAGGGCAGTAATCAATTGGTACCATTAATTACTAATATCTACAACAGCAAAGAGTAGATAATAATGGCAGTTTTCCCTATGGGTTTGCTAAAGACCTGGGACTTCACTAGAACTGACAATTGTGACTAGCATATGCTGGAGTGGAAAAGGGTGAGGTGGATGTGAGGTTTCGAAGGAAATCTTGTCCTCCAGACATCTGAACTGGCCAATCAGGTAACTGAAGTAAAGGATAAGTAGCCACTATTTTCTAAAATACTGAGAGACATGAGGAGGGTTTTTTCCCTATTTATATACAGTTTATATAATTTATAACAACTTTCTATAATTTATTGTTGTTGTGCTTTCACAGATTAACACTATGTTCCCTTTCCTTTAAAAGAGGTCATTGTCATACATAGTATTTGCAAGAAAGGAAGTACTGTATAGTACTGTATAGTAAAAGTGCCTGGAGAAAGTACTTTTTCAGTTTTTAAAAACAACTCTTAGATACCCGGATCAGGCTGTTGTTACCAACAACAACCATTTTTCTGTGTGCATCAGCCTCTAAATTAAATTTCTCTAAAACCAGCACTATTTGTACTGCACCTGAAACCACAGGCATTTGCAGAATTCCTATTATATTTTATTAATATTAAATTAAAAGGTTCTACATAGAGCCCATCAGAGATTTGATAGCAGAGATTTAAAAGGTGAAACCATGGCTCTACCAAATTTAGATTTTAATGCCAAAGGCTATTGGCTAAGTACAGACAGTCAAAAAGCCTGAGGCTGAATTGATTCAGTCTTTTCAGGTTAGTCTAAGATGCAGACATTAAACTGAGAAACAAGTGGACACACATCGAGTTTTGATCCAGGAAATGCAGCTACATACCTGCAGTGGCTCAGGTCAGAAGCCAAGGGCACATACCCAGCATAGGTGGTGTGTTTGTTTCCTTTTCCTGCTGCCCCCCAAGATCTCTGAGATTTGCACTCCACAATCACAGCAGCAGGACTCTGAAGAGTTGCTCATCATTTGCTCTTCCTGCTTCCAGGTGCTTTTGGGATTTGTAGTCCACAGTCACAGCCAGCAGTAAATTTTGGGCAGGGCAGGGCAGCTCTGTAGTCATGGTAAGGGAAGTTTAAACCCCTCCCTGGCCCTGAGCCCAGCTGGGGTTTTCCAGGAAGGGAGCAGTCCCTGGCTTCTCCAACCCTTCTCTGCTGGAGCAAAGAGCACAGCCCAGCTCAAGACAGGAAAACATGCTGGGATGCTGGAGGACTGTTATTTAACTTGAACCAGGAAGGGGTCTGGGACAGACATTTCATAAACTGGTTTGACCCAAATTCAGTTAAGCCTGATACTAAATTCAACTAGGTTTATTTTAAGCAAGTTTCAGCCATTTTGATCTGGTTTATGTGCACTGAACTTCTGTTCTGTTACAGGTTTCAACTAGTTTCTGATTACTTAAATGTGTTTATATGTAATGTCTGTCCCTAACTATACTGACTCTGTACGTGTTTATAGTCACAGAATATTTTGTCATCACTTGCCAGTAAGTTCTTTGGAACTAAGGCAGACAGTAAATATCAATGTAAGGGAGCAACAATTAGAGAGTAAGCAACAGATAGATTTTCTTCTGAGTTGGAAGGAAATTGAGTCAATGTTAAGTCTTGCTAGGTTTTAAGGAAATTAGTAGAAGTATTACTATTACCATCATCATCATCATTGACATCATCACCACTCCCCTGTACTTATATGGATGGAGGTATTTTTAAAAAATATATTTTTCCAGCACCTATTATTTTATGAAGAACAATGAATGATGGAAATGAACATGAACAAAGGAAAACTGTCTGGAGCACCAGGCAAGAAATAATTTATGTATATGCTTGCCTTAACGTACTGTAAGGGCTAGCCTTTGTGTTAGAGAGACATCTTTTGCCAGCCCTGTGTAAATCTGTCCCAAACTAGTCAGTTTTCAGAAAAGCTGCAGTTTGCACATGCTCAGTAAATATATGCTAGAGTTTCATGGATACATTCCCATAACAATTAAATCTTAAGGTAGAAACAGATTTGCCAGATGTTGCATTTGTGCCACCATAAAAATGTTTATGGTGGCACAAACAACGAGCAAACAGATGTCCCTACCCTTTGTTGTGCCATATCAATAACATGCAAATGGTAGTATTCAATAGTCCCACTTTATTGTGACACACATCTATTTGCTCTGTGGCAGCAAAGTGTGGCAGCTTAGATAGGTGGTCTAAGAGCTTGAGGCGCTTGATCCTGTGTACCCCAGGAACTTTCATGCAGGATTAACCCATTCGAACCCTAGGAGCACCTGCTCAGCTTTCCCCACTTACAGAGGTGTGCCCCAGACAATCTCAGAGTAAGTAGGGAAAGTCAAGAGTTCCCTGCTTATAGAGACTTACCCTGAAATCTCTAGGGTTATGTCCCTGTAATTGGGAAAAGCCTGTGAGGGCCCCATTATGAAGGCATGGGACATGGAGCATCCCCAGCACTTCATGCCTTCATGTTGGGACTTGCACTGACCTGTGCCTCCATGTGAAGAATAAGTTGGCATGGGTGCTAGGGTGAAGGGACAGGGCACTGGGGATCCCCAAGTCCCAGGCCTCTTGCTGGAACCCATGTTGACCTATGCTTTCCTACCACCTTTGTGCTGCCCTATGCCTTTGCATGAGTCAGCAGCTGTTGGGGCTGAGTCCTCTTAGCTGCAGGACTCCTAGCCCTGGCTGACCCTCATGCACCCCTCAGGCTGGGAGTCCAGTCAGTGACAAGGCTTCCATCTGCAGGGGAGACCCTGCTACATGTGTAAATTAAACCTGGATACCAACCAGCTATAAAGTTAGTACACATTTTTGAGGTCTAACTTTATAGCTGGTTGGACCTTTGTATGGAATGATAAGTACTTTGCACATGTAGTTTAGTTAATCACACAGTTAACCAGCTAATTGAACAATACTTGTAACGTGTAGAGGGGGGAGGGTCAAAACTCAAGAAAATCTACACACCAGTAAGTTTGATATTTCCAAGTAGCTACATCTGAGTCATTTGAGAAAAAAGTTCTGATCATAACATATATATGGGAAGGTGTTCTTTTTTTGTAGGTGCAAAAGTGACTGAACCAATTTTGGTTGACCTCAGGCATGAAAAACGTCCATCCTAAAGGTAGAGGAAAGTATCAAAAAGCATGAGCAAATAAAAAGTGTGCAGAATAGAAATCATACTCATTCCTAAGCAAAGCAAGCACTACCATGCTGTGAGGATTTGTACAATATATCGAAGGTTCGTAAAATCATGCCCTACATTATGGAACCAGTCCACGTGGTTCTGAGCATGAATCTGTTCTTGCTCCACTACTATTCAATAACTTTATCAGTCACCTAGAGAAAAATACATCATTGGCCCCGGTAGTTTGCAGATGATTCAAAGACTGGGAATGTGGTAAATAATAAGGACATGTCAGAATTGCTTGACAAATTGATATTTGAAATTTATTCAAATACCAGGGCATATTCTAGGAAAAAAAGAATGTAGGTCATACTTAAAGGTTGGGGGACTTGATTCTGAAAAGAACTAGTTACTTTTTTTTAATACCCAGATGAGAATGATCTACTAGGAGGATGTGTGGCTAAGAGTTAATGGGATCTTTGAATTTATAAATAGGGGAATGTCAGGCAGGAATAAGGAAGTGACATTACATCTGTATAAAGTACAAGTCATTAATGTGTTCAGTTCTCCTTTTTGTACATTTAAAATGATGAACAGACTATACTAAAAAGGCACAAGAACAATTCAAAGCCTGAAAAATGTATTGAAAATTATTGTATTGTACTGTATTTTGTATTATATTGACTGCATAGCATGCATAGTATTGTATTGTAAAGCTGTCTAAACTTAATCCAAACTAAGCAGGTGGTCCAATAAAAGATATAAACCAGAAAAATTATTGCCTCTTATAATTTTAGGTCACCTGTTCTATTAAAAAAACTGTTAGAAACCATCAATTCAGTAAGGAACATGGCATAGGAGGGTGTGTGCCCATGAGCATTGCACATGCATTTCCCCAGTGATAAATACACAAACTTGTCCCTGGGCAATGCCCCTGCATGTGCACTCTGACACACAGCAAATTTGCCCCGGGTGGGGTAGGGAAGGCTGGGGCCAGCACCTAGGCTGGCCCAATAGCCTTACCTGGGGTCCTGGGGGCCTCCCTGGGTTCTGGTGGTGGCAATCCAGGCGCACAGAGCTTGGCCAGGAGAATGGCTCTGGTCAGTCAGGCCCTGGTTTTGGGTGGCACATGCTGTTTTTCTTCAAGCATTTTTTTTTAGATATCAAAATTTCCTGGTATCTAATTCTAGCTCCACGCTGCAAATATGCAGTGCAGAGAACCTTTTGACGTGCACCACATGCATTTTGTGGTGCCTCAAAAGTCTTTGAGATACTGCAAAGCACACATTCCCACTTGTCTGGATGCACCTGGAGAGGTGAGAGTGGCTGGGGAAAATGTCATTCATCAGAGCAAGTTAGGGAGATACTAGAGAGATGTGATTAGTGCAACTGTACTTAGAAGGCAATGACAGAATTGGTCTCTGCTAAGTAAATTAAAAACTATATTCCACACCTCATCTGCGCCTATGTTCTATGTTTATGAAGGATTACCAATCAATCCAAAATTATGATTGAATTTCTTCCTCTATAATTTGATTGGGTGCTCCTGTACATGAGATGGAAACATTTAAATGTTTGGTACCCTCAGTGCACTGTGCCTCTCAAGTGCCACCCTCCATTTAAATCCCAGCCACATTTACAAAATGGGGATTATGAGGTGCATGGCACTGATGTAATCCAACCGAATAGAGTAATCTGACCCTCAGTGAATATAGAAAGTGCAAGTACAGCATTCAAGAGAAGCTGGTGTGAATGGGCTGAGTTCCACTGAGCAGCGTTAAAATGACCCACATGTCAGAAAGACAAATCATATGCGGAGTAGATATGAAAAATATGTTTTGTAACACTGAGTACTGAGAAGGGATCTGGGATCTTATCAAAGCAGCTCTCTATCCAAAGCTATTTTCAAGCTCAGTCATACAGTCTAGAAAGTCAAGCTTGTCCACGCTGAGTCAGATATTGCTTTGCTTTCCTTCTTTTTCCTAGGAACAGGTTTTAGTCCTGAATCTGAAGAATCTGAAAGCTAGTTTGTAAAAGCTTTACTTATTTAATTATAACATTAAAGTGTTTGTGCCCTATGTAAAGTGCTGCCCAAGAAACCCCATGGTAAAGCCTTCCTTTACCTTGGAAGCCTGCCTTGTCTCAAAAATGGAAAAAAGGCAAAAAATGTGCGCTTGCCTACCCTGTGCAAGTAATTATTTCTGTAGCAGAAGTGACAAATGTAGTTATGACACACTTTTGTATCTCCTGCCATTAAAAATAACCCTATTAAGTAACTTCCAGTGGTGTCTCAGTACTATTCTACCCAGAAGATAAGTTTAGGCAGTAACAAAATAAAACCCTCAAAAGCAATCAACACTTCAGGCTATAATCAAGCCCTTTACCTTCTCCCTGTTCTACTTAGGAAACTATAATATGTGCAAAAATGATATGAGGTCATTCAACATCAATATAGAAAGCTGGGAGGATTGCATAGAATCCCATTCAATCTGAAATGAACATGTAGCACTGGGTGCAGCTCACCATGAAGCTTTAATCCAGAGGATAGAAGCAAAGCAAGGAAGAAGGAAGCAGTGTGCTGCAAACTTGGACTCAACTCTGACAACACATGGATCTGTAAAACTTGTAACAAGCTGTGTCACTCTCAAATTGTGCTTGTCGGCCACAAATAGATTCATCAGGCACCTTTTATGCATACACCATGAGCCAGAGTTTTGACAGTTGTTCACTTAGGAGACAAAGAAGCTAAATGACATCAGACAAACTTTGTACCTAGTCTGTCAGGATTTTATTTGGCAATTGGTTTTTGTTTTGCCTTGCTTTACTTTTGTTGCCTTTGCCATGCAAATTCAAATATACTGACTCAACTTTCTGTCTCATAATCCATATTCTGCAACTGATTTATGCAAAAGACACATCTCCATTTTCTGCTGTGCCTAAGGACTTCGCCAAATGAAGGCAGCTGAGCTAAAGCCCACAAGCGGCTATCTACCTGAAGAGAACAGCTGAAGTACTAATATGTAACACCAGTATTCAATGTATGCTCTTGCCCATCTTTGAGATTATCTGTCCTGTAGCAGTGTAATAGGATTCTGGTGGAGCTATCTATGGTAGCTCTGTGCCATTTAAGACATTTTCCATATCTAGGAATCCCAGTCTACAGTTTTGGTTTTCTGTTCCTTTTGCATCACCAAAATAGTACAAAGGAAATGGATAAAATAAAATAATCTGGACCTAACTGTGAACATTAGCTAGTGAAACTACTTATGGATCAGTCGCATAAATAAAGGTTGTAAGTTCACATTACATTTTTATTAATATCTATCCACGATAAGCCTGCTCCCATTTCCTTCTAGTCAGTATTACAAGGCTCATTGATTTCAATGGATGGGGACTGGACTTCAGTGAACTGAATGAAAAACAAAAGCACTCAGGGACTTGCAGAATTAAATCCTTACCGATGAAGCTTCAGTGGTGAAATACTCAGATCCAAGAAACAAATATACAAAACAATCAAAATGATGAGAGGCAGGCTTTCAAATTTTGTAATAGAAAAAAATTATTTCTTTTGATAATTGATAATTTCATTGGGATTTTTTTCCATTATGTTGTTGCCAGTGCAAGAACTGTTATTTAAGAATTGTTAAGATGGAAGTACATAATTAAATCCTATACTACAAAACAGAAACGACTTGCACCTTACTTCCAAATTACAGGATTATTGCTAATTTTTTCTGTTAATTAAGCATTGTATACTAATTCTCCTTTCTTCTCTTAGAATAATGAGAATATCAAGCAGGCTCTGACTATATTTGCATTTCTCTGAAAAAGATTAAGATTTAAAATTCCACTGGACTAATGATTTATTAAAAATAAACAAACAGGCTTCATGAAATTACTGTTGCCCCAAGGTTTCAACTAATAAATGCACAGCTAGAATAGAAATGATACAAAAGCTAATTTGGATGAGATGGACAAATGAAATTTAGAATAATTAAATGGGTATTTACTATACTAAATTCAACAACCCTAATGCAATGCTTTGTTTAAAATCTATGCCTTAAAGTTTAGGAGCTATTTTTCCCATTTCAATCCATAAGAAAAAAACAAGGTTAAGTGCTTCTGGGTTGACATTTCATCTATGTCTATAATACAATCAAAATATTGCACTATATATTCTCATCAATATTAATAAAGGTAGATTGTAGATAAATGTTGAATCTTAGAAAGTAGCCAAACTGGAAGAAGTATGAAAACTATTGTTTTCTGCATAATCAGTAATTTCATCATCTAAAGCAAAGAAAAGCATAGATTCAACTGACTGATTTTCTCAGTGCTGAGAAAGAAAATATATTTTCTTCTTACTTAACATTCTTATATTAGATTCTTCATTAATTAGTTAGGTTAAAATATACGTCTCCATTTTCCTAACAGCAGCTCCAACCAAACTTTATGGGACTCCTTTCAAAGGCCATCACACTACAACTTAATCTGTAGGGGTAACCACTTTTGAGAAATGCAATGCACTCTCTTACATTGCAGGCAGCCTGCTGACTTTATCGTGTGGCCTCCTAACAAACTCAGACCTCTAAGAGCTTACTTTGACTTCAATCTCATACCATATGCCCTATCAGGATGCGTCTCCACATGCACAGGCATACTTTGCAGCAGCAAAAATTGTAGTGGCACAAATCTGTGCCACTACTTTTTTGCCACTGTGCACACCCCTGCATGTTTGCTTTGGTGTGGGGGAAAATGCCCTGCTTCCAGCAAACTGCCCTTTCCCCAATTCTCCCAGCTCCCAGGATGCTGGACCAGCTGGGGCATCAGCCAGAGTGTCTCCCTGAAGGACCACCGTGTCTGCCAGCACATGTTCTTGTGGCATGTGCTCTGTTGCCTTTTTCATGATGTAATGTGCAATTTACAGCATGGGGCACATTTTAACATGCTGGGTGTATGTTTGTGGTGCCATAAAGAGATCTGTGGCACCACAAATGGCACATGCCTGCACATCTGGATCCAGCCTCAGAGCCCCATCTGCTTTTCCAGGTGATAAATACGATCGCTTACATCTGTGGGAGAATTTGGTTTTAAAGGAAAGTTATATTACAGTCTTTGCCTGAATACTTTTTGCATGGCTTCCAAAGGGATCCTGGAAACTGCAGACCACTGCAGCCTCACTACTATCCTTGCCAAGTTGGTAGAATAAAGAATGAAATAAGTAGTCACATGGACCAATATTTCATAGATTTCATAGACATCAGGGCTGGAAGGGACCTCGAGAGATCATCGAGTCCAGCCCCCTGCTCAAGGGAAGGAAGTCAGCTGGGGTCATAGGATCCCAGCAAGATAAGCATCCAATTTACTCTTGAAGGTGTTCAATGTAGGTGCTTGAACCACCTCCACTGGCAGACTGTTCCAGACCTTGGGGGCTCGGACAGTAAAAAAATTCTTCCTTATGTCCAGCCTGAAACAGTCTTGCAGGAGTTTGTGACCGTTCGACCTAGTCATCCCTTGGGGCACTCTGGTGAACAAACGTTCCCCCAGATCTTGGTGGTCATCCCTGATAAACTTATAGGTGGCCATCAGATCACCCCTGAGCCTACGCTTTTCCAGGCTAAAGAGTCCCATGGCTCTCAGCCTATCATCGTAAGATCTGTTTTCCTGACCTCTGATCATGCGCGTGGCTCTCCTCTGGACTCTCTCAAGCTTCTCCACATCCTTTTTGAATTCTGAAGCCCAAAACTGGACGCAGTACTCCAGCTGCGGCCTCACCAAGGCCGAGTACAAGGGGAGAATGACGTCCTGGGATTTGCTCGAGAAGCATCTATGGATGCAAGCCAGCGTTTTGGTCGCTTTACTAGCCGCAGCATCGCATTGCAGGCTCGCGTTCATCTTGTGGTCAATGATGATCCCCAAGTCTCTTTCTTCTGTAGTGCTATCCAACGTAGCACTGCCGAGCCTATAAGGATGCTGCAGCTTTTTCCTTCCAAGGTGGAGAACCTTGCATTTATCGGTGTTAAACACCATCAGGTTCTCATCCGCCCATTTGCTGAGCTTGTCCAGGTCAGCCTGGATCACCCGCCTATCTTCTGGCGTGGATGCTTTGCCCCAAAGTTTGGTGTCATCAGCGAACTTGGCCAGTCCACTCCTGACTTCAATGTCCACATCATTAATGAAGATGTTGAACAGGATGGGTCCCAGGACAGAGCCTTGAGGGACCCCACTGGTCACAGGGCACCACGATGAGTGACTGCCATCAATTACAAAACTCTGGGTGCAACCACGGAGCCAATTTCCCAGCCAGCGGATCGTAGTTGAGCCAAGGCCACAACTGGCCAGTTTGGCCAAGAGGTGATCATGGGATACCAGACCAAAAGCTTTTTTGAAGTCAAGATATATGACATCAATCTCTTCTCCCTCATCCAGGTGATAGGGTCACCTGGTCATAGAAGGAAATGAGATTGGTCAAACAAGACCTACCCGCAACAAACCTGTGCTGGCTATCCCTTAGGATGTTAGCCTGGGCCAGTCCCTCAAGGATGGCCTCCTTAATAAACTTTTCTAAGAGCTTCCCCAGGATAGAAGTCAGGCTAATGGGCTTGTAGTTAGCCGGATCCACTCTCCTCCCTTTCTTGAAGATTGGGACCACATTGGCCTTCTATCAGTCTTCGGGCACTACACCAGAGCACCAGGAGTTTTCAAAGATCCATGCCAGGGGCTGGGCTATGACGCTCGCCAGCTCCTTGAGTACCCTGGGGTGCAGATTGTCAGGGCCGGCTGACTTGAAGGTATCCAGCTTCTCAAGATGTTCCTTCATGAGGTCAGCATTTATGGAGGGTAAGGGATCCCCATCACCCAGATCTCCCTGTCCCATAGCAGGCATGGGCATCCCATGGGACTGATGAAAGACTGACGCAAAGTACCTATTTAATAGGTTGGCTTTTTCCTGGGTGTCAGTTTTCAGTTGCCCATCTCGTTTAGCAGGGGTCCAATGTTGCCCTTGCTTTTCCTCCGGCTCCCCACATATCTGAAGAAGGACTTTTTGTTGTCCATGATGCCTGAAGCTAGTTGGAGTTCAGTTGCAGCCTTGGCTTTCCTGGTTTGGTCCCTGCAGGACCGGACCAGCGCGGAGTAATCCTCCTTGGAGGTGAATCCCGTCCTCCATCCTTTGTAGGCTTTCCTTTTAAAGCCACAGTAGGTCCGCTAGGTCTCTGGAGAGCCAGGAGGGCTGCTGTGCCTTCTTGCTGCCTTTCCTCCGTGTTGGAATAGATTTAGCTTGTGCATTGAGGATTGCTTCCTTGAGAAGCAACCGCTCTTCTTGAACTCCCATCTCCCTGGGGTCATGGTCCCTAAGGGCCTGACCGACAAGCCTCTTGAGCTTGTCAAAGTCAGCTTTTCTGAAGTCAAGGACTTCTGTGTTGCTGACTGACTTTCCAGCTTTACGGCGGATGGTGAAAGTGACCAGCTCGTGGTCGCTGTCACCCAGCTTGCCATCGATCACTAGGTCACCGATTAGGTCATCCCCCATAGCCAGTACCAGGTCGAGCAGCGCTTCGCCCCTCGTTGGCCCATAGACTTCTTGAGTCAGGTAGAGGTCATCCACGCATGAGAGAAAGCTTTGCGACCGCTCAGATTTTGCTGAGTGATCTTCCCATGAGATGTTCCCATAGATGCTTCTCGAGCAAATCCCGGGATGTCATTCTCTCCTTGTACTCAGCCTTGGTGAGGCTGCAGCTGGAGTTCAGCGTCCAGTTTTGGGGTCCACAATTCAAAAAGGATGTGGAGAAGCTTGAGAGAGTCCAGAGGAGAGCCACGCGCATGATCAGAGGTCAGGAAAACAGATCTTATGATGATAGGCTGAGAGACATGGGACTCTTTAGCCTGGAAAAGCGCAGGCTCAGGGGTGATCTGATGGCCACCTATAAGTTTATCGGGGTGACCACCAGGATCTGGGGGAACATTTGTTCACCAGAGCGCCCCAAGGGATGACTAGGTCGAACGGTCACAAACTCCTGCAAGACCGTTTCAGGCTGGACATAAGGAAGAATTTCTTTACTGTCCGAGCCCCCAAGGTCTGGAACAGTCTGCCAGTGGAGGTGGTTCAAGCACCTACATTGAACACCTTCAAGAGTAAATTGGATGCTTATCTTGCTGGGATCCTATGACCTCAGCTGACTTCCTGCCCTTTGGGCAGGGGGCTGGACTTGATGATCTATCGAGGTCCCTTCCAGCCCTGATGTCTATGAAATGTCCAGGTAATTGAAGTCACCCATGACAACCAAGGTCCTGGAGCAAGCGGCCTCAGTCAGTTCCTGGGTGAACTCCTGGTTCAAGCTCAGGACTTTGAGTGGGAGGTCTGCAGTATACTCCCACCGTTGTGTCCCCTGTGCTATATTCCCCATGAATTTTTACCCAGAGGGTCTCTAGCTGTCCACGCCGGTCACCAACATCAGCTTGCAGGTGTTCTGCTGGGATCTGCTGGGAATTAGTCAGCATGGTTTTTGTAAAGGGAAATCCCGCCTCACTGATCTGATGGAGTTCTCGGAGGGTGTTAACAAGCACGTGGACAAGGGGGATCCAGTTAATATATCTGGACTTTCAAAAAGCATTCTACAAGCGTTCAGCAAAGGCTTTTAAAAAACTGAACTGTCATGGTTTTGGAGGGAAGGTTCTTTTGTGGCTGGACAGTTGATTAAAAGATAGGAAGCAAAGGCTAGGACTCTGGAAGCCAGTGTGCGTCTGGACAGCCAGACTCTGTTTCTAGTGGTGCACACTGCTACTTTTTGGGGGGGTTGACTTTTGACATCAGTGAACAGCTGCCACATGCAGTTTGAGGTTTTGAGGAGCTGCAAACAACATGTGCGTTCTCATCTAGACATGCCACTTGGGTCTTCTTTGTCTATGTGGTTGACTTTGTGTCTTGTCAGCATTTGTATAGGGACCCATTAATCAGCACTGATTCTTAAATTCTTCCTGTGTTTATCTCTCTAAACCTTTCCTGTTATTTGCTCCCTGCCTGAGTGAGTAGGTGGCTGTAGGTATAGGGACCCTAACCATCAATTCAAGAAATCTGCTGAGTAACTTTTGCTGTGAACAATCTACTGTGCATATTGCACTGCCCTCGAAAGAGATGCCCAAAGCCACTATCTTCCAGCCCATTTGGTGTGATACCTTACCTGAAGGTATACAAACAACCTGCTGCTACACAGACACAACTACCTAGCCATTCAGCTGTTGCATCTTTGATGGAGTTCATGTGCAGAGAGGTACTACATGTGCAATAATAAGTTCTGTGGCTTGCTTTGCCCTGTCACCACCTGCTCTATGCCATGTTTTATTTTGTATACCCTGAAGCAGACCCTGCTTGAAATGATGCCAGACATTGGTTTGATAGGTGACGGAAAAGGTCATAGAGAATACATAAAGGGGATTTACATTTGTCTGCATCATGCTTGTTTCCTGCAGATACCAGACATCCAACTTAGCTTGTGGTATTGTTCAGTGACCTTCTCTCCTGGATATTTAAAGCATATAATACTCTTCACAGTCGATTTCTTGTAAGCAAAAAGATGTAAGATTTTTATTATTTTTTTTAATTAAAATGTTCTATCATTTTATCCCAAGGAAAAAAAGGTTGTATAGAAATAGGGACAGTAATTATATCCTTACAAATCATAGATAGGCCCAAACTATGCAGTTCAAACAGCTCCAAAGTTCTGGGTGTTGCAAAGTGAACTGTTTGGGAAAGCCACAAACTGTGGTTCCAAATTAAGACTACACCAAGACTTAGGTCTCCCTATATTGAAAAATAGTAAGGATGGAGGGAACCAAAATGAAATGAAGCTGCTGTAAAAGCTGTCCTGTCTTATTAGGAAGGCCATTCTACTCCTGTTTTACATATATCCATGATGTTGACAGGGCTTTGATTCTTTGTCATCTGGAAAGGAAATGAAATAAAACCCGTTGATTAAATGTGACCGGTATTTTTTAAAAAGGAATTAATAGCAAAAAGTTGCAGAAGGCTGGGCACTGTATTTTAAGCACTAGCAAATTCTATTATATAAGTAAAGAGACTTAGGTCACATATTTGCAAGTATCTTCATGGTGCCAGGTGATAACTGCCACTTAGCAACAGTGATCAGGAGCAGGCAACATCTGGGTGTGGCTAATTAGCTGAAGATTCTCAGAACCCTTGGACATTAATAGTATTGGGCAAAGGTCATAGCAGAAGGCCATCTGCCTTTCTTCCTAGCCTCATACAGGGAATTCACCTCTATACTGTACAAGTCATTCTGGTTTCAGCCTAAGACTTCAGTTAATTAGAATGTCACCTACAGTTCATCTATGTGGAATTCTTTCTGCTTTATTTTTAATAAATAAGTTTTACCTTATTAATTATTTTAATGTATGACCTTAATTCCAGAGTCAGTGGTATTTGGAAAAGACAAAGGAAAATGCAGGTAATGACCAACACAGAGCTAGGAGTTTATTGGTGTTTCATAAACTTGAGGAATCATAATGACTGTAAGATTAGCACATTTGTATTTGACTCAAGTACTCAGGGCCTGCTTTAAGCTACTGTTTCTTGGAATGAAAGGAAAATGTCTTATATTTGCCAAAAGTTTTAAAATAAAAAATACTTAACAAATTCCTTAACAGAGCTTTACACTAATTAGGTAAAATATATTGAGAATATCATCATCATTTGTTATCCCTGGATATGAGGATAATGTCTACCAGAAGTGAGATTACTGGTGAGTTTTAAGGTGGTTGAGGAGTCCAAACAAGTGATGCTTTTGCGGTGGTAGGAGGGAGGGGGCACATGTGTTGGCCAGACTGCTGTGCACTTGCCTTCCTCCCCTGTGATTTCTTAGCTACCTGTGCAAGATGGTTCTCTTTGAAGTGGGCTGTAGCTTGATGTATGGTGCAGCATCATTGAGAACTGTTACCAGCCAGCACTTTTCAATTTATAGGGTTGATGCCACTTTTCTTAAGGTATGCTTTCAGGGTGCCCTTGTAGCATTTCCTCTGTCCTCCATAGGTCCTCTTACCATGACTAAGTTGAGAGAAGAGGACTTGCTTTGGGAGACAAGTGTCAGCCATCTGCACACAGTGGCCAGGCCAGCAGAGTTGATGTTTCATGACCTTTGCCTCAAGGCCAGTTATGTTAGCTGCAGAAAGGATGCTGGCATTGGTGCAGTGCTCTTCCAATCTAATGCAAACTGACATGCTTTGACAGTTTAAAGCAGGTGACCACACTGAGAACATCTTCTGGCCAATAACTGCCCAGATGGGAGGGCAGCAGCCACAAGGCAGTAGTGCCACACAAAGGCCAACTGGCAGCTGGCCCAGAGGTGCAGATGCCTGTGCTGTGGCCATGCGGTCCTCATCCAGGTCTGGCAGGCATGCAGCCTTAGGACCACATGCTGTCACAGGTGGCAGCAGGTCATAGCCAGACAACAGCTCCCATTGCCAGACTGCTGCAGTGGGTAGAGGGTGCAGGGGGCTCTGAGTTACGGCTGCTTCAGCTGTCCAGCTGGGGCAAGGGGTCATGTCCCCAGATACCAACTGACCAGGTCCCAGAAGCTCCTAAAATCAAGTAGCCCTGAGCTGCTTGCCAGGGCAGCTTTTTATACTGCTGGGGTGAGCACAAATCAGGAAAGCCAAGGCTGTGATGGAACTCCAGCTAGCTACAAATATCAAGGAAAATAAAAAGTCCTTTTTTAGATATGTGAGGAGCCGGAGGAAAAGCAAGGGCAACACTGGACCCCTGCTAAACCAGATGAGGCATCTTACAACTGACGCCCAGGAAAAAGCGAACTTGCTAAATGGGTACTTTGCATCAGTTTTTCATCAGTCCCGTGGAATGGCCCTGCCCATTATGGGTCAGGGAGGCCTAGGTGAGGGAGATTCCTTGCCCTCCACTGAAGCTGACCTTGTGAAGGAACACCTTGACAAGCCAGCCGGATACCTTCAAGTCAGCCAGCCCTGATGAGTTACACCCAGGGGTACTCAGGGAGCTGGCGAGTATCATGGCTCCACCCCGGCACAGATCTTTGAGAGCTCTTGGTGTTCTGGTGAAGTGCCCACTGTTTGGAAGAGGGACAATGTGGTGCCTATCTTCAAGAAAGGGAGGAAAATAGATCCAGCAAACTACAAGCCCATCAGCCTGACCTCTATCCTGGGGAAGGTCTTGGAAAAGATTATCAAAGAGGCCATCCTTAACAGATTAGCTGAAGACAATATCCTGAGGGATACCCAGCATGGGTTTGTTGTAGGTAGGTCTTGCTTGACCAATCTTATTTCCCTTTATGACCAGGTGACTTATCACCTGCACAAGGGAGAAGAGATCGACATTGCATATCTTGACTTTAAAAAAGCCTTCGATCTGGTATCCCACGATCACCTCTTGGTGAAACTGGCTAACTGCAGCCTTGACCTCAGTACAATCCACTGGTTGGGGAATTGGCTCCATGGTAGGGCCCAGAGGGTGGTGGTCGATGGGAGCCAATTGTCTTGGTGTGCTGTGACCAGTGGGGTCCCTCAAGGCTCTGTCCTAGGGCCTATACTATTTAACATCTTCATCAATGACATGGATATTGGAGTCAGAAGTGGACTGGCAAGTTTGCTGATGACACCAAACTCTGGGGTAAAGCATCTACATCTGAGGACAGGAGGGTTATCCAGGCAGATCTTGACAGGCTCATGAAATGAGCAGATAAGAACCTGATAGTGTTTGACACCGAAAAATGCAAGGTTATCCACCTTGGGAGGAAAAACCAGCAGCATCCCTATAGGCTTGGTAGTGCTATGCTGGTTAACATTACAGATGAAAGGGACTTTGGGGTCATAGTTGACCACAAGATGAACATGAGCCTTCAGTGTGATGCTGTGGCCAGTAAAGCGAGCAAAATGCTGGCTTCCATCTATAGATGCTTCTCAAGCAAATCCTGGGACATCATTCTCCCCTTGTACTTGGCCTTGGTGAGGCTGCAGCTGGAGTACTGGGTCCAGTGTGGGGCTCCGCAATTCAAAAAGGATGTGGAGAAGGTTGAGAGGGTGCAGTGGAGAGCTACGCACATGATCAGAGGTCAGGAAAACAGACCTTATGATGAGAAGCTGAGAGCCATCGGGCTCTTTAGCCTGGAAAAGCACAGGCTCAGGGTGATCAGGTAGCCACCTATAAGTTTATCAGGGGTGCTCATCAGGATCTGAGGGAACGTCTGTTTGCCAGAGTGCTTCAAGGGATGACAAGATCAAATGGTCACAAACTCCTCTGCGACCGATTCAGGGTGGACATAAGAAAGAACTTCTTCACTGTCCGAGCCCCCAAGGTTTGGAATAGACTGCCACCGGAGGTGGTTCAAGCACCCACTTTGAACTCCTTCAAGACACATTTGGATGCTTATCTTGCTGGGATCCTATGACCCCTGCTGACTTCCTATGACCCCTGACCTTTCCAGCCCAAATGTCTATGCAATCTATGAAAGCACAGAGAAGGTTTTTATACTGCTGGGGCCAGTACAGGTACTGGTCCCAGGCTCTATCTTCCCCCTGGATGCAGATTTGGGAGGAGCTGGGCAGAGTTATTTTGACCCAAGTGGCACAACCTGGCCCACACCAAAGTGCACATCCAGACATGTGCGCTGAGGCAAAAATACCTGGCTCAAATTTGTGCCTCTCCTATTTGAGCTGCTGCAAGTGCACGCACTTGCGTGTGTGGGCACACTCTAAGTGTCTGTCGTGCAAAAAGATCGTGTTGGTGGTACTTCGAGATGGTCTAAATCCATACTGGGATTTTGGAAGTACATCTTTGGCAAGGGAGAAGAGGCGATCCAGAAGGATGCAAGTAAATTTGCTTAAATATCTGTGTGACTTAGCTTTAGTTGAGACTCCATTTTAATTTTTACATTTCTTAGCATAAGTGTAACAGTCATTTTTTTGTGATTTTGTAGGTTAAATATAGTGTAAGAGAAGTAGTGTGTATACATGGCCTGTGATATGTCTGGCATGTTTGAAAAGAGGCAATGAAACAATAAACATGCTGAGACAATCTATCTTGTATCTCAGACCAGAAGGATAAAAATAGCCTTCTGTGATTTAACAGCCAAGGGTTACAACAAAGTCCAAGATCAGCAGTTAAAAATTACAAAATACAAGATCATGTTTTGTTCCAAAGGCTGAAGAAATTGCTGACAACAGATGGAAGAAACTGCAGACCACAAAGCCCTAAAAGTCTGTCAATCATAACATCATAACTGAAGAGGAGGATCATTTTGTCATCAAGGGGATGTGACACAGCAAGACCCATAGACTTGTATGGGGGACAATCACTATAAAGATGGACATGAACAAAGAGGCTTTGGGTCTGTCCTGTACAGAAGAGGAAAAAGCATTGGAACACGTCTGACAAGACCTGGATTCATTCTTGTGGTTAACTTGGCTGGCAGCCAAGCTAACCCAAGCATCTTAAGGACTGGTAATATCTTGATATTTGCAGGATCGTCTGTCTGTCTCCTTTTGTATGTATGTGGATAAATGGGTAGGTATGTGTAAGTGTATGAGTAAGTATGTGTGAGTGTATGAAATAGGAAACAACACATTTTTGTTGTTCTTTCTTTTATTTTGTTTGTCTTATGTTTTCAATAAATGAGGCATTGTGCCTTATCCCCTGATAAGATTCCCACTTGTTTTTAATTCACACTGTATGCCTTGTACATACAAAGAAGTCACCCATGAGGATGAGCTTGTCTTCCTTTGGAGTGGCAGTCATTTCTGTCAAGAGCACAGTAGAACTGTTCCTTGTTGACTTCTTCATCAACTGTGGGGGCATATGCAATGATGATTGTAGCATACTGGTTGTTACTGAGCTTGCGGCAAAGTGTCATAAAGCATTTGTTAATGTCCACAGGAAGTTCTGAAAGCTGGCTGACAATCTTGTTCTTGATGGCAAAGCTATCCTCATGAATGCGCCTCTCTTCAGGTGACTTTCCTTTCCAAAAAAAGGTGTAACCACCTCCTTCTTTCAGCTGGCCTTCATCTGCCCAGTGAGTATTCACTTAGGGCAGAAATTTCAATGTCATCTCTTGTAAGTTCTGTAGCTACTATAGTGGTTCTTTTTTCAGGATGCTTACTGTTCGGGCAGTTCATGAGAGTGTGGACATTCCATATGGCTAGCTTTAGTACTTTATTTTGCTGGTTTCAGCCACAAGTACAGTGATCCCAGTGGATGCAGCAATCCAGCCGGGGGGTGGGGAGAAGGTGTTGAGACAGCCTATGTTTAGGGCACCTTTTCTAGCCCCTTCTCCATTCAGGGTGAACAGAGGAGATCCTAAAGAGGACTTCTAAGTCATGGCCACAGCTTCTGAATTATACTCCTGTTTCGGTAAGTACAAAACAACCCTCACACAACTGCCACCTATGTGCAGATTTGTGACTAAAGACTCCCTGAAATCACTGTCCTTGTCCCCACCACCACTCATCTGTTGCTGTAGGACTCGGTTTGTGGGAGATGTTAACAACCCTGGCAGAGGCCTACATGTGACATCTTTTAACATAGGGAAGCTGATGCACAAATATCAACCACATGATCTTGACAGGAGGGATCCCTGAACCCAGTTACAAGGACATCTAACACAACCAGAGACCTCCATCCTGCTGTAGCCTTCATCTGTGTCCACAGCCACAGAGAACCAACAAGTCCTCAAATATGCCTGTTCTGCCATTGGGGTCCTGAGGAGTTGGACCATGCTTAGTCTGGGACCTCACCTCAGATCTGCTTGCCAGGGGAGACCCTACCAGTAGTCCAAGACTCCAGACAACATATCTTTGAGGGTCATTAGAACATACAAGCCTCTCTACCATAACAAGGTTACAGTCCAAGGAGAGGATTGAGAATATATCATAATATTAAAAGAAGGAAAACAATATTCAAAGTGCTTTAGAGTGGTGCTGATTTCAGTAATACAATATACGTACAATAGGTAAAACTAAATTTTTGAAGAGATATTCTGGCTCTGTAATTCAGTGAGAACTTTGCTGTTGGCGTCAACTTACCAAGAATTCCACCTTCGGGTATCAAAAGGAAAAGCGATGCCACTTATTTGCAAAGGTAATTTTTACATGTTAAAACACTCTCTCATATTCATAATTGCTATTCACCTACTGACATAAAATGAAAGACCAAGCCAGACAGTCCTGATATATTATAGTAACTTGTGCTCTTGCTGGCAAAAGATAATGCATTTCAAAGCCCTTGAAACTCTCATTTAGCCAATTAGTATGCTTGATGAGATAAGAATGCTCAGATACTGAGGAATAATTTGCGCTGAAAAAATACATAATATTCTAAATAAAAGACACTCCACAGTCACAGTTGGTAGCACAAAAAAATCTACTGTAGAGTAGAGCTGGGCCACAATTCAGAACAGTGCAGAATACACTGCAATTTGACCACAGAAGAACTTATTTCAACTGTCACAAAAAACTGCCACAAAGAACTTTGTTCACAAAGTAACAGTGTCTCACTGTGTACCCTGGGGCCAGATCTGGACCACCGGGCTCCTTGCAGGCCACATCTAGCTGGGTGCACAAGGCAGCAATGGCAGTAGCTGCAGCTCTGAGCCACTGCATATGGTGGTAGCTCCAGTCTCCCCAGCATGCCCTGTGCTGAAATTGGAGCTGCCCCATTCAGGCCCCAGAGCGAGTCCCATGCTGCCCCCAATCAGCTGAGGCAAGGTCCACCCAGCCACATGTTAATTTTAAGGTGCAACTGAAACCAGCTACACACTTTAATACACTTTGCATGTAATAATGTCGTGTCTGTTCTCACTTTTTGTTGCACCATTAATTGCCTGAATGCATGGCCAGGTTATACTTTAAGACATGATTAACTGGTTAATCACATCTTAAGTGTAATGTTTGCCAGGGATGTTAACTGCAATTCAGGGAAAGTCTGCAGGCTCTGTGCTCGCCCTAGACAACTAGGCTAAGTACAGACAGTCAAAAAGCCCAGGGCTGAATCAACTATATCTTTGCAGATCAGTCTAAGCTACAAAGATTAAACTGATAAGCAAGTGAACAGATATTCACTTTTGATTCTGAAAATGTAGCTACATGCCTGCAGCGACACAGGCCAGAAGCTGGAGAGGAAGGGGAAAGCCCTAAAGCACACCTTTCTGCTTGGCTGGAACAGACAGCTTGGGCCAGGCTAGCCTACTCTGCAAGAAGGGGTTTGTGGGGGAGGTGCAAAGCATCCCAGGATGCTGGGGACTGTGAGTTAACTTGAATCTAGAGGGGATCTAGGACAGAAATTCAATAAACTGATTTAATGTAAATTAGTTAAGTCTGATACTGCATCAATCCAGTTTATCTTAAGCTGGTTTGGCCATTTTGAAAGTGGTTTATGTACACTGAACTTCTGTTTTTTCATGGATTTGACCTGGTTTCCAATCATTTATACCTGTCTAAGTGCAATTTCTGTCCCTAACCCCACTGGCTAACAAGCAGCATGCAGCTTGGAAGGTTTATATGTGTAAAGGGCCATGCTGTTCCTCTTAATAGTTGAGTCAACACCTGGGACAATCACAACTGCCTCAAAATGAGACAACTATTTACAACCACAGGGATCTATTTTAAGAGATGTTTTCCTCCACATGTATTGCACTGAATTGACTGAAATGTGGCCTCTAAAATGAGAAACCAGATTAACTTTTGCAGAGCTGGGCTGACCCTATTTATATATTTAGGTTCTGCTCAGCACTTATCACCGAAGAATTTGACTGTCCCTAGAGAGCAAGAACTATAGGAAAGCCGTTTCACTTTTCCTTGCTTTCTGTTAAGAGGAAAGTTTTGTATCTGATGTTATTATTTTATATAAAAGTGTGATAGTGTTGGTTTTTAAAAGCATTGTTATAGAAAAGTTTGGGCTTAAAGGTGGATTTACCACTTAGCTTTGAAGTTGGCCATACTAGTGGTCTTATTTTACTGGATAAACAGTCCTGTAGTTTTGGCTTGGTTTTTGTTACAGTTCTATGAAAACAGTCAAAGTTTCCCACTACCAGTTAACTGGTTCAGTTGCATACAACTGTTGCAGAAGGCATAGAGACAGGATGTCTTCTAGGTAGCTTGAGGAAATCCTATACAGTGCCTTCAAATGAAATAGACTTAGTCAATCCGATTACTTACCCAGTCAAGAAAAATACCATATGATATAAATTCGTAAATTCTGTTCACCTGCCCAATTACATCTGCAGGAAGAAAAAACTCCCCACAAAATCTGCTATAAATAATTTACTAAGACAAAATTATTTTTCAATTATTAAAATTCAGTCAAACAGCTGACTCATCTCTACCCCAGGCTCATTCAAAACCCTAATTTTGGTTTAAAATATTTAAAAGAAAAAAGCATGTGTAATTTATTTTACAATGTATATATATAACATTTTGATTGTGTGCAGATAACATGAACTAAAGGAGTGAGCAGAGACTCTTTCTGCTTTATTCAACCATTGGAAGATGGCTATAGATGAAATATTTTTGCATGCAGTCATCAAGGCAGAAGCTTAAAGCATTTTCTGGTTGAAAGAATAATATTAATTCTTCAAGTTTTTTAGAAGATCAAAAGGAGATTTTAAAATGATTTCTGTAAGAAGAAGTCTTCTGAAGCTATGTCATTTACTTTTAGGCATGATGTGATTTTCTTTGGACATAAATGTGCAGAAGCTCAGTCAAGTTGCAGAGCAGCCAGTAAAGGGGAACTTCAAAAAGGCCCTGAAAGAGGGAGAACTACATGAAAGTTCACAGTAATTTCTGTATAAAGTTCTGGAAAGGAAAGAGCTTTGTAAGGCGAGTTCTCAATTTGCAATTTAAGGTGCACTGTTCATCTAAGATGCTTTTCTTAAGACTTCTTTTTGCAGATCCAGATGGACAAAAATTAGCCTTCAGATGTTTTCTTTTTAAAATCTGTTTCTTCTTATGCTTCAGGGATTTGAAAGTCTGTGAAAACGAGACTTTCTTTACTTAGCTTTTTGGACAAAAGGAATAGCAATAGCTGTATCACTGTTCTTGCATTTTCAGTATTAAGAGCTAAAAAGTAATTCAGAGTTCACTGGAAAAGAATGGGTAAAACCTTCAAAAATGGATAAAGAAAATTCAGCATTTCATAGATTAATAGGTTTTATGAAGTGCACCCTTAGTCATATAATACAATTTAAAAAGTATAGGCTTTTGCCAAAGTTGTTTGTACAAGTTAGATTTTCTCATGCAATCAGGCTCCTAAAAGCAGTCAATAGCTGTGACATAATACATGTGCATGGCTGTAGAGTGCTTTTAAAATGGCCAATCATGTGAAAAATTAACCTTTGCCAAACAAGGCATTAGATGAATAATTGCAGATGACACCAAGCTGAGTGGAGTAGTAGATATGCTGGAGGGTAGAACTAGGATTCAAAGTGACCTAGACAAATTGGAGGATTGGGCCAAAAGAAATCCCATTCAGTTCAACTAGGACAAGTGCAAAGTCCTGCACTTAGGATGGATTAGTCCTATGCACCAGTACCAGCTGGGGGTTGACTGGCTAGGCAACAACTCTGCAGAAAAGGACTGGGGGGGTTACAGTGGACAGTAAGATGAATATAAGCCAACAATGTCCTCTTGATGCAAAGAAGGTTAATGGCATACTGGGCTGAATTTGTAGCTGTGTTGTCAGTAGGTCAAGGGAAGTGTTTATCTCCCTCTATTCAGCACTGGTGAGGCCACATCTAGAGTACTGTGTTCAATCTCTCTCTTCCCAACCCCCAGAAAGGATGTGGATAAATTGGAGGGCAACAAAAATGGTGAGGGGAATGGGGGACATGACTTATGAAGAAAGGCTGAGGGAACTGAGCTTATTTAGTCTAGAGAAGACTCAGAGGGGATTTAATAGCAGCAATCAACTACCTGAAGGGAGGTTTGAAAGAGGATGGAACTAGACTGTTCTGAGTGGTGGCAGATGACAGAACAAGGAGCAACAGTCTCAAGTTGCAGCAAAGGAAGTTTAAGTTACATATTAGGAAAAATTCTCTCACTAAGAGGGTAGTAAAACACTGGAACAGTTCACCCATAGACATTATGGAATCTCCATCCTTGGAAGTTTTTAAGACCCAGCTAGACAAAGCTCTAGCTGCAGTGATCTTGTTGCGGATTGTGGCAGAATGCTACTTCTGTCTCTCCCCAAAATCTCCACTATGTGGCAATTTGGTTAACATGGTCCCTGCCGAGGACAGACATCCCATCTCTTTAGGTAACCCTGAGTTGTAACCTGAGTTGGATACATTCCTGAAGGAGGGGGGAAACCTGCTCCTTCTGCCTATGTAACTGACATCACATATGTGGCTGGGGGACTTAGGGTCCCTATTGTTCTAAGCAATGCCAGTCTACCCAGCAACCAGTGATTCATTTCAGATGGACTGGCTGGCAGCCAATAGGTGCTGGCCTTCATTGGACCAGGTAAATGTGGTCATAAGGTCTATATAAGTTAAGGGCTATCCAGGAGGAGGGGCACTAGCCATGATGAAAACTGAGAGAGAAACTGGACCATCCAAAACTTGTTCTCTCTCTTGAAACTCATGATCAAGAAACTGCCTGCCTCCAGAGGGAATTTCCACTTGCCTCTGGATGATACTCGTGAGTAAGCTACTTGAGATCTAACTAGATATATAGCTTGCTGTAACTCAGATGCATGATTAAAGGCCACCCAACCACCCTGTTTGCTCTATGGGATTTCTCTGACATTGCTCTACCTTGTACCCTGTTCCAAACCTACTCCTTGTAACCAATAAAGTTCTCCTTTGTACCTAGCATGGAAGACTTATTGGGAGAGGGGCTAGATTATGCCTTGGGGTCCCCTTGGTTCAGCTAAGGGAGATCACTATTTGTGCTTCAGGCTAAGGGAAGCACCCCAAGTTCTTGAAGTGGGTCAAGTACCCTCAAGGTCTACTAGGCCTGTGTTTCACAAGGGGAACAGAACCTGGACAAATTCAGACCACGGGTGGTGGCGATGTTACCCCCAGGCTAGTGAGCGTGCTTCAAGAAGGGGGTCAGCCAGACATGAGTCACCCCCAGAGAGGCACTCAGAGCCTGGAAGGTGGTTGGGCACAGTGAGGTGGGTGGCTCAGCACTGGAGCACCCCTGACTGGCCTGCCACAGGGACGGTCCTTCTTTGACCAGGAGGTTTGACTAACTGACCTCCTTAGGTCCCTTTCAATCCTAATTTTCTATGATTCTATGAAGGAGTTCTAGAGCAGAGCAGCTTAGGAAACTGTGTTTCCTCAAGGGTTAATTTTTCATGGTTTGCAAGGCTGGGCTGGTGCTGACACCAGTAAGCGTGGGCCCAGCCCTGCTTCTGGGGCTGTCAGCAGGGGAGAGATGAAGACAGGAAGGGAGAAGCAGGCAGCTGCCAGCTGGGTTTCGCTTGGCTGAATGGGCAGGGGGGTGGAACAGAGCCCCTCACCTCACAGTCTCATGCCCCCTTCCCAAGCTATCTTGACTGGACTACTAGTGGAAGCCAGGCTGGGCCCACAAGGTGAGGGGGTCCATTCCACCTCTAGCTCCAGCCAGGCCAAGCTGAGCCAGCAGCTGCTGCTGTCACTGTCAAGAGGCCCAGGTAGGGGATGGGAGAAGGAGCCCCCTTCACCTCATGGGCCTGACCCAGCTTCCCCCCAATACTGCAGACAGGGTAGTTGAGGGAGAGCCCATGAGGCAAGGGGGGCTCCCTTTTTCCACCCAGACCTCTTGACAGTGGGCCCAGGAACGAGTCGACAGTTTAGTGAGGGCCATGTGCAAATGTAGCATTGTGACTTTGGTAACAGTAAGGAAGAATACAAATTATTGCCTGTGGGTTGGAATTTAAAACAAGGAGCTTACTTAAAGCTTACAGCTTATATCTCAAACTAACTCCAAAACAAATTGCTGTGGAGTAATTATCATGGAAGAAAGAACTAGTGCAAAACAACATGTAAGAATCAAGAAGCAAAGAAAAATAATACAGGGAGCATCATAGAAAATAATACAAGAAGCATCATAGAAAATTTCTCTTAAGAGTAACAACTTTTTGGCAAAACTATGGCAGATCTGGGGATCTAGGGAGGCTCTTAACAGATGAGGATCTTAAGACAGCAATTCATATTTCCACTGAACAATGCAAATAGAGGGCCATAAAAGGAAAGCCACAGTCGCATAAGGGGCAACAAGTTGTCAGAGAATCTTCACTTTGAGCCAAAGCTCTTGCTTGTAAAAGCTATAACTCAATTCAGAATGCAAGAAACCATTAAGCATCAAGCAACATAATTTATATGCTTACAGCAGAGGAGACACCACATCAGATAACACTGATACAGTGGAGAGGAGAAAGGCAAAACTGAAATGAGTGATAGAAATAAGCTTCCAGCCTAATAGCACTGTACATCTACAAAATGGTAGGAGACCAAATCAATGCTCTAAGAGGTAAGAACAAAAACTGAACTGGAAAGGAACTGAGCCACATTTAGAAGCAATACCTAGCAATACAGGAAGAATATAGAAGATAATACAAATATAGGAAATTTTCCAATAGCTTTTCAAGTCACCAAAGGCAATCCATGATGGCACAATATCTTCAGATACATTCCTTCACGGAACAAATTTACTCTGTGTTTTGCGGTAAATAGCCCAAAACTTACACTTGCCACAGATTCATTATAGCAAATAATTTCCAAGCAGGAGATTCTTCTCACTGCCACAGCTGCCAGCCCACACGGAACTCAAATTGTGATCTTCCTGATCTCTTCTCAAGCAGTACAGATGCTACAGAAGGGAGAGAGCACTTTGGCAGGGAGTTTGAGGAGGCACCAAGAGTAAATTATAGGAAGAAATGTTTCAGTCTTACAGCCCAAAAAGCTCTTCCCAGCTCTGTGCCTGTACTGTCCAAATGCAAACTTAATTTCCCGAATACATATTTAACCTATCTACCAACCATTCAAAGCATATAGCATGCTTCAGGAATGAAGTACAGCTCTTGGAGCATATAATAAATGATGAATAGCTGAGTAGTGGCAAAACCTGCAAAAGGCAAAGCTGCCATTGAAATGCCAACACCTAAAAAATGGTATCAAATGGAGTCAGTTTGATAAGGAGGCAGATCAATTAGATACTTAAGCTGTGTACAAAAGGCAAGCACTCTATGAACCTTGAAAGATGCATCTATAGGTTTTTGTGATAAAACACACAGATATGATTCTGCAGAGTTGCCAATGGCTACCACAAGTTTGCATGCTGTTCAGGGGCTTCTTGTTTTTAGGTTTTGGGTTATTTTTAAGCATCTCATTTCTGGGTTGCCTCCTGATTACTGTTTTCCAAATCAGTCACAGACAGAGGAATGTTCCACAGTGCAGTGAAGACCAAAGTCAGCGTGGATACACAGACAAACACTGTACATTTCAAAGAAGTAAAAAGACTAAAGGAAATGGTTCTCTCCTCCTTTGCCAGGATTCACAATCCCAAACAGCGCCTATAGGAAGTTTTCTGTAGAATAAGAGACAGTGTAGCCAGTATTTCTCCTTTTAATTATCCTCACATCCAGGAGCAGGTGGATTTCATTGCCTATACTTCTTGCATATCAGGTCATTAAAAAAAACCACAGTATAAAAATAAACCAAAAGTGCTTAGCTGATTAAATACATAACTTTTATCGCATATAATCTGCTTATGTAATGACTCTGTTCCCTAACAGAGAGAAGAGACCAAAGACAATTATAGTGTGCCCCTGACATATGTATAACTAGAATTTCCCTATACTCTAAACAATCTGTTTCCATGCACATAATTTTTTCTCCTACAGTGTTGTTTTCTCTTAAGTATTTTAATACTATATTTTGAATTATACAAGATTGTGGATAAATGTGGTAATTTATTTTAAACATGCCCGTGTGTGTGTGTGTGTGTGTGTGTATATATATATATATATTTTTATGTATATTTATATATGTGTGTGTGTGTGTATATGTAATATGTGTGTGTATGTGTGTGTATATATATATCTATATTTATTTATTTATTCATTTATACATTTATTTATTTATGTATTTATTTATTCATACTGTGAGCATGTAATAAAACTATTATTATTACTAGCCAATATAAACCAAACATGTGTGTGTTCTGCATAACTTACCTCTAATATAGTTTTTCCTGACTCCATCACTACATAATGAAGAAATTGTATCCAAGTACTGAATCTACATTGCATAATTTCACATGTGATGTAATTACAATGCGGGGCCACAAGCCCCATCCAGAGAGAGAGTAAGCTTCTTCAGAAAGTGCCTTTATGTACACAATCTTCCATTTCATCATTGAAACAAAAGTTACTGATGAGTTTTCAATTATTAAGTTTCTGTGGGTTTTGGTGTCGGGAAAAGAGAAAGCTGAATGGCCCTACAGCGTAATGCTCATGAGTTCACGGGGTTATTTTTACAATAAGTTTGCAAAATTTAATGGAGCACTTACAGATTTTAAGAAGGCCATTTATGGAGTGAAATGATTCCGATTCTTCACCTTGTCTGTATTTGTAAAATCTTTCAAAAAATATAAGATTGTTGTCACGGGGAGAAACATAGGGGTAGACTCCGAGGAGCCAGGGGGAACCCTGGGACCAGGAACTGGCGGGGGAAGGTAAAAGGAGAAAGAAAGAAACAGAAAACTTCTTACCTGTAGCGGGAGCTGTGGCGAAGCTGGAAATGGCAGTGGGACCTCGGCGGCTTGTTAGCCACGCCTTTATACAGCTGCGGCCAGCTAATAAGGCAGACAGCAGGAACTGGCCAGGGGAAATATAAAGAGCTGCCGGCGTGAAAGTGGGAGAGAGGCCTGCAGGAGCATCGGCCGGGAAGTCTCACCCTGAGCCCCCACAAGGGGGAAAAGCATGGGAAACTGCCTCGCAGCACAGGGGGACGCAGCGAAGCCCACCCTGGGGAAGACACTGCCGGCAGCAATGCAGGGAGTGAGGGATCAGAGTCACCTCATTCAGACCGGGAACCAGGATCAGGGGACCAGGAAGAGCCGGAAGAGCTTGAAGCCCGGGGTTACCACCAAAGAGCCAGAAAAATCAGTAGAAACCAAAACGCCAGATCAGGTGGGACTGTAGAGGGCTCGGGAGGGCTCAAGGAGGTGACCCAGGTGAGGGACGAAGGGCACGAGAAGCGTGAAGGGCAGCGGAAGACAAGCCCCAACAGGATAGAGCCACCCTGACAGGAGACATGGGGAAGACTTGCCGAGAAGGACCACTGAGGATCCAGCGAACCCACAGGCTGGGCAAAGAGTGGAGAGGAGAACTCCATAGCCTGCGGTCTAACCCAGACCCAGCCTTAGGGGTCTGGGCCTGTTGTTGTAGGGCAGGCTGTAGGACCATGCGGTAAAGGGGGCAGAGGGCCTCCCTTAGTATATTTGTATTTCTCTGTTGTTGGTATTTTTCCTTTTTTTTTTTCCGTTTCCCACTTTTGGAGGGGTTGCTGGGCGAGGTATATGGAGCCCAAGTGTTGTTTAAACCCTAAGGGGGTTTACAGTCACAGGAAAGGCTAGAGGGCCATGAGGCGTGGTGGATTCATAGATTCATAGATGCTAGGGTCGGAAGGGACCTCAATAGATCATCGAGTCCGACCCCCTGCATAAGCAGGAAAGAGTGCTGGGCCTACATTACCCCAGCTAGATACACATCCAACCTTCTCTTGAATACCCCCAAGGTAGGGGAGAGCACCACCTCCCTTGGGAGCCCGTTCCAGACCTTGGCCACTCGAACTGTGAAGAAGTTCCTCCTAATATCCAATCTAAATCTGCTCTCTTCTAGCTTGTGGCCATTATTTCTTGTAACCCCCGGGGGCGCCTTGGTGAATAAATACTCACCAATTCCCTTCTGTGCCCCCCTGACGAACTTATAGGCAGCCACCAGGTCGCCTCTCAACCTTCTCTTGCAGAGGCTGAAAAGGTCCAGTTTCTCTAATCTCTCCTCGTAGGGCTTGGCCTGCAGGCCCTTAACCATACGAGTGGCCCTTCTCTGGACCCTCTCCAGGTTATCCGCATCCTTCTTGAAGTGCGGCGCCCAGAATTGCACGCAGTACTCCAGCTGCGGTCTGACCAGCGCCCGATAGAGGGGAAGTATCACCTCCTTGGACCTATTTGTCATGCATCTGCTGATGCACGATAAAGTGCCATTGGCTTTTCTGATGGTTTCGTCACACTGCCGACTCATGTTCATCTTGGAGTCCACTAGGACTCCAAGATCCCTTTCCACTTCCGTGCCACCCAGCGGGTCATTTCCTAGGCTGTAGGTGTGCTGGACATTTTTCCTCCCTAGATGCAGCACTTTGCATTTCTCCTTGTTGAACTGCATTCTGTTGTTTTCTGCCCACTTGTCTAACCTGTCCAGGTCTGCTTGCAGCTGTTCCCTGCCCTCCGGCGTGTCCACTTCGCCCCATAGCTTAGTGTCATCTGCAAACTTGGACAGAGTACATTTCACCCCCTCATCCAAGTCGCTGATGAAGACATTAAAGAGTATCGGTCCAAGCACCGAGCCCTGCGGGACCCCACTGCCCACACTCTTCCAGGTCGAAACCGACCCATCAACCACGACTCTCTGGGTGCGACCCTCCAGCCAATTCTCCACCCACCGGACTGTGCAGTCATCCAAGTCACAGCCCCTTAACTTGTTCACCAGTATGGGGTGGGATACCGTATCAAAGGCCTTCCTGAAGTCCAAGTATACGACATCCACCCCTCCTCCTGCGTCGAGGCGTTTTGTGACCTGGTCATAAAAAGAGACTAGATTGGTCAGGCACGATCTGCCTGCCACGAACCCGTGCTGGTTTCCCCTCAGCATAATTTGTCCTGATGGAGTGTGGGTCTGACCCGGTTGCCCTATAACCCATTTCTGCAAGGGGCATGGAGCCTCAACTGTCAGAGACTTGGCCGAAGGACATCAGGAACTCGTCAGGGCGGGGTGTAAAGGCGAGGTAGAGGGGAGGTTGGAACTTTGCAGAAGATCATCGTCCAGCAGTCCCATACGCAAGAGAGCCCCAATAGTTGGACCCCCCCACCACTGGGATAAGATACAAAGTCGCGGCAGGGGAGATTGGGGGAGAGACTATCCAGGAAAGAGACACCTACTCAGCAGGACCACAGGGACGGACCGGCAGACCACCCTGAGCATCCAGGGCCGCGTGGCGTATGACTGGATGTTCGAGACCAGACGGGTTCAATTGTGTATGTGTAATTGATTCAAATTATTACTGTCTTGCAAATGGCTGTGTGTGTGTGTGTGTGTGTGTGTGTGTGTGCATGTGTGTGTGTGTGTGTGTGTGTGCATGCTTACAACACACGCAGGTCTGTGCACGTACCCGTTTTAAAATGCATATTAAAGTCTTCACATCAAAACTTTCATTCTCAAAGGTACTTACATGTCATTACATTTTAGAGAAGTTCTGTATGCTGTACCTTATTATAAATACAATTTTAAACTCATTTAGAAACAATAAGAATAAAAAGTAACTTTTTAAATGTTCAAAAAAATAAAACCAAAGCGATCAGGCTGAGAAAGAGACCAAATGGAAAGCTAATAGGTATAAAAGCAACCACAAAATGCCTTCAGAATAACAACATGTTTAATGAGTTTTTACGAAGTGGTGTACATAGATGTACTGGAGGGGAGTATTTAATTCCACATCCCAAGGCCAAGTCTAACAACCAACTGATTGCTTACTGATTTAAGGTGCTGTGATTCCTAAGCTGTAAGTACTGAGTATAGATATAATTAGAACAAGATTCAAGGTACAGGTCTTAAATTTCTCCCAGTCCTGCAACGTTAAGTGCTTTAAATATGAATGGTGCCAGCTGACACTGAAATACTGGCATAATATAATCAATGTTATATAGCTCAAGTCAGTGAATAAACCTGCTGCTCTGTTCATAACAAGTTATGAGGAATAGAGAAGCCTTGCCGTACAAAAAAATTCTAATATTGTAAATCACAAGGCCTGTGTTTCCACTGAAAACGCATTAACCTATTTACATCATTGTGGTGAAAATAGGTTAAAGTTGTGCGACTGCATAAAGCAATATCTAAGCATATTCCCTTGTTTCTTTCTTTGTAAAGGATATAGTCAAAAGTGATGCCAGGATTCTTGTATCATCCATCTCTGACCTCTGACTTCCAGTTTGTTTGCCTTTAGCTTGTGAGGTCTTTTCCTGCATGTCAAAAAAGTACTCAATACATTACATGCACTCCTGTAGACAAACAAAATAATGATAATTGTTATTAAAGGATTAATTAGGGGTCTTCCATATACCTTTTGTACAATTCATCTCTGACTAGAATGATTTGGATAAATCAAGAATTGACTTTAATAGTTAACTTTTATCTCTTGGCCTCTGTACTTCCTGGTTCTTAAAGCTACTAGGACCTGAAATCTTAGGACAAGTCAACCTGAGCTTTATTTGATGTTGCCTCACTATAAAACAAGGTATGTCAAATATCTCACTAGAAAAAATTATCTTGTCAAACTTCACAGCTGAATTTTCTGGCCACAAAAATTTAAATCCAATATGGGTAAACATCTTTACTTGGGATGTTCTTTGACTTAAACAAGCCTAAGTCCAAAAGCTTCAAGAACTGCCTATCAATGGTTATTGCTAAAAAAGTTCTTACCCAGAGCAAAACAATTTTAATGCAAAGATTATAAAATGTATCTTTACTGTGAACCTGAAAAAAATCCTGCAACTATAATGACATTTATAACATCCTTTTACACATCAGCCATGATTTGTGATGATTGCAGCCTGGGTGATAACAATTGCACTGACACCTGAATAGCTTAATAAGAAAAGGCAATTTTATATTGCCATGGTACTTGGTTTTTAAGATGAATTATAGACTTCGAATTACTATAATTTTTTTGAAAAGTGTAGACATTTTGGGGGAAAATGTTAATAAAGAGAAAAATGTTGGTTTTAGGAGCAGTACAAAAGACAAATGAAAATAGAGCATAAGACCAGCTGCACTGACACAAAACATATAGCAGCAGCTGCAACAAATCAGCACTATGTGATACTATCATCTATATACACTTTTCTGGAACACTGAGACAGAGAAAGAGAGAAGTGCTAATTTATTCTTTTTCTTTCTGTTCAGCATATTCATTGCCATTTGTCAGCATGTGACACATATTTCCCTTCTATTTGAGCTTTAGCATTATGCTGCTGAATACAGTATTGATTCATGACTGCAGTTTACTGCTATCTGGCTTACTATGTTGTTGAAAGAAAATACTTGAGATGTACAATAATTTCTACTGTGTTCCAAGGCAGCAATATACCCTATTATAATAATTACTCTGGTGTTTAATAGGACAACAGTAGCACTCAACCATTTTTGTATTAATGAAGAAGTATTGTACAATGTACTGAGGACTCTGTTGCTATTCAGCATTTATTAGCATATTACCCAAAACTGTGATTTTAATGTATGTCAGTTTCAACTGGTAATAAACAAACAAGGAATTGTAAAAAAAAAAAAGAAAAGAAAAGAAAAAAAGGGCGGGGATGGTTATATGGTTTTCTTCATTTCAGTAACCTAAACACATGAGTATAATAAATTAGGTGAGACTCAATGAAAGAACATGAGAGCTTCTTGTCAAATTATTACATGTTTAACTCTACTTCTAAATATAGGACTAAATCCACAGCTGGTATTTTGCCTATTTTTCTTACCTAGTTTGTCTTTCAGCACCTCTTTCCCACCCCTGTGTTCTGCCAGCTCCTCGGTATTAGTCAACAGACATTTTAAACCTACAAACACGTCTCCCAAACTCTATCTACACTACAGTTTTTTTCAAACACTGAGAATGTCCTGGTGTGTGACTGATGTTCTACTAGCATTTTGCATTTGGATGGAGCTACCATGTCTATACCACCTCCCTGTTGAGAAACAAAGGCTGCTCAGTCCCTTCCAAATACATGTACTCCCCCACCACCAAGTCTGGAAACTGAGAAGTGTAGATCAGTGAATAAATTACTGAATTAATGTCCCAGCAATTTTCAGACCTTCTTCTCAGCTACCGGCTTGGGCTTTGTAGGAGATTACATAGACCTGATCTGTATAGTCTACACCTGTACTGGGAAGAGCTGGAAGACTTGAACGGTAAACTGCTGGTACATTTTATTTTTGCACTTCTACTATGGTTCCCAAAAAGAAGTGCATCAATGGTAGGAAATACTGAATGAGCCTGCTACTACAGAAAGATTTAGAGTGGCATCCTTTCTCCTCCTGTGCCATTTTCAAATGATTCATTTGAGATGCACTTTGTGAGCTCATTTCCTCCAAGCTGAGTTTTCTGGATTAGCAGTAAACTGAAACTTAGATTTCCAGGCATCCTAACAATGTAATTTATTCTGACAAAGTGTAATAGAAGTTATTTAAATAAAACAGAATAGACAGAATTAAAACTGGACAAGATGGCCTTACTTGTGACAGGCTTCATTCAACATGTTATGCAGAGAAAAAATAATTGGAAGAAATAGATCTATTTTCCCCTCCAAACTTTAGAGACACCTGATTGATCTTCTGGCACAAAACACGGAAGAAAAGTAAACTGTCAATGATGGTGTCATTCTACACCATCAATTGTAAACATGTTTGCCGTGCATTGTTATGGTACTCTACAAGCAGCCTGTTCAAAATCAGTCACTTCATCCAGGACTCACAGGCCAATTAAGGAATTGTGGATGTATGATGACTGCTTTCCCTATAATAAATGCAACACAATTATTTCAGGTTTTCAAAATCAGAGTGTATGTGTGTGTATTCTGGGAGACAAGGAAGAGGTAGTATATTTCCATCTCCAGCGCTAAGCAGCTGTTTCTCTTTACCACTTTAGCTAAAATTACATTTGTGCTTGTGAATAAGTTTTTAGCTAGCAGTTTCCTAGCAGTAGCTCACCCATTCTTTAGAAAGTCACAATTATACCTCTGAAATAAAAATCATGAGCTTGTTCAGCCCCGTGGTGAGCAGGCAGATGAAGAAAGAATACTTTACAATAGCTGCACAGGCAGATGCAGGCTGCAGCAGGACAGAAATCTGCAGTTGTCTGGGTTTTCCTTGACATCAGATTAAAATTTGCTTCCCGTGAAGTATTGTGCAGTTGCTGATGTGCAATGGCATCCCCATATTAAAAGAAAACATGCATGGGCATCTTCCTTTAATATCTTTTCCTTCCTCCCAGAATTATTTGCTACATCTGCAGTCGAACATTCAGCTCTTAGATCAGCCTCCTCACTCAACTACAGACTAACGTGACTTCCCTATTTACTGGAAGACTTATCCTCATATCAAGGGACTGCTGCCACTACTGCTGACTCCTTTAACTTCTATGGATGTGAATCAATGCAGAATTTGACTCAAACCATCTCCTGGCCCAAACTTTCAAATGTGATTTGCAAGTTTTAGTGCCCTCGTATTCAATCCAAGACACACTCTACTTTTCAGAATTGCTGAGCAGTTCAACTCCGAAAATGTGGCCCCATCTACATGTTATACTTAAGGCATGATTAACCAATTAATAATACCTGCAGCTGTGACCCAGCCATGCGTTCAGTCAATTAATGGCATGATAAAACAAGCAATAAGCCATAGCTATTCCACAAAAAATGGGTAATAACTTTATACCTCATTTTTGTCATGAGTGTGTGACCAGGTATACCCTGTGGTGTACCCTGTGGCCGGCAGCCCCATCTGCTAATAAGGCTTCCAGCCAGAGGACTGCACCGCCTGCTGTGAGCCCTGCAGCTAATGAGGCTTACAGCAGGGTCACTGTTCCACAGGCTGCACCACCCCACCTCCCACATGAGTCCCATCAGCTGACTCCTGCATGGCCGGAGGTGTGATTATGGGATCAAGCATCAGATCCTACCCTACCAGTGCAGGGGGACTCCAGGGTCTCAATCTCTAGCACCCACTGCTGCCAGTCCTGCTGACAGCTGATGAGGCTCCCAGCTGGGGAAACATGTGGAACTACATCTGCTTCAAGTCTTCTCAGCTGTGGAGCTTGCAGCAGTGGGAGCCTGAGATCCTGACCTCTCCCTGCACTGGTAATGAGGCATGATAGGATCTAATGCTTGATCCCACAATCACACCTCCTACCATGCATGTGTGGCAAGGCAGGAGGTGTGATTGCGTGGATTGCACATCAGATACTATCACACCTTTACCTGAATGTCTAGAGGGGCCCTTAGTCTCCTTTAAAGTATCTGCAAAACCTGGACTACAAATATTTAGGAAATGTCTGACCCTATTAGCTTCTCTTCAAGTAAGACACTATTTGTCTGAAGAGGCAGAAGTTGGGGCAAGATGGAACCTTGGCCTGATTCAAACAGACGTGAGCTTTTGTAGATAATAACCTACTTCACTAGATGCTTCATCAGATAGTTCCTTTCCTAACATTTGATGAAGTAGGTTGTTGTCCCAACCTATTGTTCTCTGAAGTAGTTCATCTCTAAGGTGTCACCCTGCCTTACCTTTGCTTTGCCTTCAGATAATAAAAGACATGGTGCACAAAAGTAAAATGCAAGGGTGAGAGGGGCGAGGGGGGGTTTTAGGGCTCAACCAACTTTTAAAAACAATGGGCTAATGAATAGGTATGAAAATTTTAAAAGTCCAAGGCGGAATTAATCTAAGATGCATGGTTTTCCTATAAGTGGTGTAGTTTAGATCATAAGCAACAGAACACATATTTGCCCTTTGTTGGGGGAGGAAGGAAGTCTTAGACTGGGTTCCACCATCTTTAAACCAGTCTATATGTACCAAACTTCTGTTCTGAGTATAGACTAGTTAACGATCACTTATACCAGCAAAAATGTAATGTCTGTCCCTGGCCAATAAGATTACCACCGGAAACTGATTTAACCCATAGGCCGTGTCCACACGAGCAGGGACATGCCCTTGCAACAGCACGGATTTGTGCCACTACTTTGTGCCACAGTGCATGCCTCTTCTTGTGTGCTTTGCAGTAGAACACGTCTCACTGCTCCATGTGCTGCAGGGGGCAGCTGGCTGTGGCACGTGAAGATAGCATGCTCCCACATCTCTGCAGGCTGCAGAGCCCCAGCACTGAGACACCCTGAATCCCAGCCATCCATTCCCTATCCACCTGGAGTGCAACATGAATCAAGATGGGGAAGCAAACAGCCTTGGGCTTGCTGCTCCCCTGTCTCTAAGTGCCTCAGCACAGGGGCTTCGCTGCAGAGCCCCCTTGTTTAAGCACATGGACCCCTACACTGAGGCATAGTGTGCCCTGGGCAGCTGCAGAGCAGTGTGCCTTGAGACTGGGAAGCAGACAGCCCTGGGCTGGATGGTCCCCTGTCTCAAGGCACACTGTGCCTCAGTGTGTCACTGCTTTGCAGCTGGCTGGGGCACAGTGTACCTTAGCATTGGGGCTCCATGTGCCTCAATGTGGGAGCTCTGCAGCGGAGCCCCCACACTGAGGAAGGAGGAAACAGGAGAGCAGCCAGCCCAAGGCTGCTTGCTCCCCCATCTTGAGGCACACTGGGAAGCAATGTGCCTCAGCAGGGAGCTCCACAGTGGAGCTCCAAGGCTGCTTCCTCCCCAGGGCTGCCCATTCCCCGATCTCTGTGTTTTTCCTGGCACCCATGACTTTGGTGGGGTTTGCTCCACTTTTTTCCCAGTTTTTTTTTTGTTGTTACTGGGAAATCCCAGTAGCAAATTTTGCCCTGGCACTGCTAATTAACAGTGCTGCACACTGATTAAGGTGCAGCTCATGCAGTAAGTTGCATGTGTCTGCACATCTGGATCCAGCTAGTGTCCTTTTTTGAACGCAGACTCAGAAGATATGCATGAACTATATTCTATATCCAGATAAATAATAATCTTTGCACTAATAAAAGCGCCAGAGAATATGGATCTGTCATTTTTAATGTACATTATTTCTTGAACCACCAGATATTTATGCTTCAGTTCATTTCAAAAAGCCCTTCTATTTAAAAAGAAACAATGGGCATCTTTACACATGCTCCAGGGGTGGGGGGTAGGGGGATGCATTAATTAGAGCAGCTCCAAGAGGCACTCCAATTAAAGCACCCACAGCATCTCATGTATTTAGCATCCTGTGCTTCAAAATGGTAGCAGGGACACTACTTAAAGCTCATGTAGTTACAGTACATCAGATCAGCATCCCTACACATCTACAGGTGCCCAATGTGCTTCTTACCTAGAAGACTGTTCTCACTTTCTAGAGAAGTGGTTAAAATAATATTGGGTATTCAAAAAATCAAATTGTATATATTAACTCTGTAAAACAGCAGAAAATAAAACAAGGTAACAAGGAGTATGTGTATATGAAAGTTTTTGCATTAGAGTTAAGTGATTACCAAGTTATTCAAGTTGGCTGATACAGAATCATAGAACCATGAGCAGGGACATCCCTGTCTAAACCAGCATTTGTCTAACCTACTCTTAAAAACTTCCAGTGAAGGAGATTCTTCAGATTCTCTAGACAGAGGTGTTGTGCTTTTCAGAAGTGAGATGTTTGCACCTGTTACTCTGGACACTACAAATATTTCAGGACATACCCTGTCTACTCAAAAAGTGTTTATGATTTATGTCAAGTTCAACCTAAATCAAACTACAAATATTTATGTCCCAGAACTAACATGAGCATATGGCCTAGGTTATCATGCCAACAAGGTTAAGATAAAAACTTAGGCCTGGTATAGATCCATTGCTAGATACAGATGGTAAACTTTTAAATGCTATTCAGAAAAAAGCAAAAAATATATTCATTAAATAGATATTTCTTTTCAGAACAGAACTGAGATACATGACTCCATATGATGGTGTGAATGAAATAGTATGTTCACCATCTGGAACAAAGGTGGATATGAGGCATCAGCTGCTAAAATTAAACATTTTCAGATTTGAATAGCATACATCCAAGGATGTTTAAAGGAAGGCTGAGGAGCCAATTGAAACATTAATGTAAACTTTTAACCAGTCCCAGCAAAAGAGATTCCAAAGGTTAATACCAGTTCAGGTAAAATAAGAGACTGGCTAATTTGGGGCTCTGGCAACAAAAAATGGTAGTTAAAAATATAGTTAATGCCATTCTTCATGAAAAGTAGATCTTGTTAAGCAAACTTGTAGCTTTTTTCCCCCCTCCCTGACAGGGTTGTAGATCTGGTTGATAAAGCATATGTGTTGATATAATATACTTGGAGGTGTTTTTGCCTTTGTATACAGCATTGGTAAAACTCCAGCCCAGTACAAGGAGGATGTGGAAATACTAGGGAGAATTAAAAATTGATTCTAGGGCTGGAAAACAAGTCTTAAAATGGATGATTTGGGAGCTTAAATTAGTCAGTTTACTGAAGAAGAGATTGGCAGTGCTTGATTACTATGTATAAGTATGTACACATGGAAGAGATATCTAATAGCAGAATATTATTCAATCTTTCTAACAAAAGTATATCAAGACCAGAAGTAGAAGTTAGACAAATATAAATTTTAAACAAGGGAAATCTTTTAATTGAAAGGATACACAAACATTGAAATAATTTACTAGAAGAGATCCTGGATTCATCATTACTTTCAGTCTTTAAAATGAGCTTATACACCCTTAAAAAGAAATGCAACCTTTGATATCTGAGTCTGTGAATCTCTATATTCATTCCCTTCCTCTTGGAACTTAGGAAAAACAGTTGCCTTCATTGCCTTCACCAAGCCCATGCCATTTACAGTTCTATGGTAAGACAATTATACTAATCAAAGTTCATGCTTCAGAGTGTCCACCTGTCATCTTTAAGGATCAGGAAACAATTCAGTGGGGAACATAAGAATGGGGAAAGACAAACAGGAATAGCATTCACCCTCTGGACTCCAGAGCTGTGCAAAAGTGGGGGCTCTGAACAGATCCCAACCTGATCAGCTAGTGAGCAGAGGGCTCACTGCTCATGCAGAGCTCCAGCAGGAACATGTACTGACCAGGAAGTGAATTTAGAGCTCACTGTGCAGATGCAGCATAGCCAAAGTTGTGTGGGCCTTGCCCCACTTCTGAATCCACTACTGAATTGGCCACAGCTAAGGAGTAGCTACTGGAAGGGGATGAGACTAATATTCAGACTGGTACAGAGAACCCTTTTCCCTTAGATGCCTTAAGGCTTCATCTTGCTGATCATGGTGATAACAAGGGAAAGAACTGTTCTCCAAAGCAGATTGGCAGGCACCTGTGGTGTCTTACATCTTCCTCTGCAAGATGGTTGGGGTTGCCTGATGGGATGATCTGGGCATCTCTCACCTAATCAATGTCCTAGTATTGCAGGGTTCTTAAGTCTTTGTGGCCTCCTGATCCCTGCTGGTGACACACATTCTAGTTTCTTAAAATGCTTTAATCTAACATCTTCAGACTACTATGACAGGTTCAGGAGCTCTACCTGGCATCTGCCACCCTCCTAGTGGTCAAACCTGCTTGCCCAAACTCCCTGGCTTCCCCTTATCTCTCATCTGCCATTAATTGTTTTTAAGTTATTTTAACTGAGGAGGCTGCCTCCAGAGCCTGGGGTAGCCTCGTCCTAGGTGTCTTTCTTCTGTGCATGGTCCTTGGGGCTGATCTGCCCCAAACCTCAGGGCTCCTCTGCCCCATTCTCTACAGAGCTGGGTTTCTCTTTTTAAGCAGCCACAGTTGTGCCTTATGGGCAATAAATGTGACCTCTAGCTGCCTCCATAGTCACGCCTATGCCTCAGATATCTCTCCTGATTTCTTGCACCGGTTTGCATGGGTTTTAGCTCTCCTGGACTTGGTTTGCCAGTTACTCTGGCTGTTGACTCCTAAGCCTGGGCCAGCTTGCCCTGGCCTACTGCTTTAGTCTCAGCATCATCCTGCACTTGCAGGCACTTGGGCTCCAGGCCATCTTGTGCACTCTGGGCTAGCTCTAGAGTCTTTGACCCTAGGCCAGACTGCTGTCATCGTCTCTACACTCCATTCCTCTGGTCCCTGAATCAGGCTGCTTGCTGCCTCAGCCCTCTGGTCCATGACCCAGGCTAGGCTGCCTGATGCTCAGTGCCCTACCAGGCACCCCTCTATGGCCTCCACACCTCCCCTGTAATCACAACTCAGTCCCAGTTTCCAGCTGCTTCCAAAAGCAAAGGTCTCCCTTACTCAGGGTTAATACCCCACCACAAACTATACTTCTATCTTAGCTGTCTTGACGTCACTTTTGCTCAAGGGTAGCTTGGGTGTCCATGGGCCTGTTTCCTGCAACCATCTTCTCTGAGGAGCTCCTTTCCCTATAGCAGGGATGGGCAATTATTCAGGCCAGAGAGCCACTTAGGAGTGGATCAACGAGAGCCCCTTCCACACAGTGATCCCTGGTTATGTCCCTGATGGCCAAGAGCTCCTAAATAAACAAACATGGCAAAGTACACAAAGATAAAAATATGGAAATTGTTTTTGTCATGTGAAAGAAGCCACTTCGGCAGTTTTGGAGACTTCTTGCAGGCTGGGTTAGCACCTCCCCCACAACAGCTCACCAAAGCTCACTAAGTGGCTGTGCTCTGCACTGGGCTGGGTGGTTTTGAAAGAATCAGGTGAGTGCGAAGCAGATCCGGGAGATGGGTGGATGGGGCCAGGCCTGAGATCACAGGACCATGACAGCATGGGGTCAGGACCCAGTGCAAAGCCACAATCCACTCCCCACATGCCTCTGCAATGGGCTCTGGTTCCACAGCCAGGGGCATGAGAGGGAGTGGATCATGGCTTTCATAGATTTCATAGACATTAGGGCTGGAAGGGACCTCGGGAGATCATCGAGTCCAGCCCCCTGCCCAAAGGGCAGGAAGTCAGCTGGGGTCATAGGATCCCAGCAAGATAAGCATCCAATTTACTCTTGAAGGTGTTCAATGTAGGTGCTTGAACCACCTCCGCTGGCAGACTGTTCCAGACCTTGGGGGCTCGGACAGTAAAGAAATTCTTCCTTATGTCCACCCTGAAACGGTCTTGCAGGAGTTTGTGACCGTTCAACCTCGTCATCCCTTGGGGCGCTCTGGTGAACAAACGTTCCCCCAGATCCTGGTGGTCACCCCTGATAAACTTATAGGTGGCCATCAGATCACCCCTGAGCCTGTGCTTTTCCAGGCTAAAGAGTCCCGTGTCTCTCAGCATATCATCGTAAGATCTGTTTTCCTGACCTCTGATCATGCACGTGGCTCTCCTCTGGACTCTCTCAAGCTTCTCCACATCCTTTTTGAATTGTGGAGCCCAAAACTGGATGCAGTACTCCAGCTGCGGCCTCACCAAGGCTGAGTACAAGGGGAGAATGACGTCCCGGGATTTGCTCGAGAAGCATCTATGGATGCAAGCCAGCGTTTTGGTCACTTTACTAGGTGCAGCATCGCATTGCAGGCTCACGTTCATCTTGTGGTCAATGATGACTCCCAAGTCTCTTTCTTCTGTAGTGCTATCCAACGTAGCACTGCCGAGCCTATAAGGATGCTGCAGCTTTTTCCTCCCAAGGTGGAGAACCTTGCATTTTTCGGTGTTAAACACCATCAGGTTCTCGTCCGCCCATTTGCTGAGCTTGTCCAGGTCAGCCTGGATCACCCGCCTATCTTCTGGCGTGGATGCTTTGCCCCAAAGTTTGGTGTCATCGGCGAACTTTGCCAGTCCACTCCTGACTCCAATGTCCACATCATTAATGAAGATGTTGAACAGTATGGGTCCCAGGACAGAGCCTTGAGGGACCCCACTGGTCACAGGGCACCACGATGAGTGACTGCCATCAATTACAACCCTCTGGGTCCGACCACGGAGCCAGTTTCCCAGCCAGCGGATCGTGGTGGCGCCAAGGCCACAACTGGCCAGTTTGGCCAAGAGGTGAACATGGGATACCAGATCAAAGGCTTTTTTGAAGTCAAGATATATGACATCAATCTCTTCTCCCTTGTCCAGGTGATAGGTCACCTGGTCATAGAAGGAAATGAGATTGGTCAAACAAGACCTACCCGCAACAAACCTGTGCTGGCTATCCCTTTGAATGTTAGCCTGGGCCAGTCCATCAAGGATGGCCTCCTTAATAAACTTTTCTTTGCCCCATGCTGTCACCACCCCATGATCCTATGGGCTCCATGGAAACTGGCCACAACCTGCGCAGGCAGGGTGCACAGCCAAGTAGACAGTAAGGGGCTGTGGGCAGGCAAGGGCACAGTGTCTAGGAGTAGGATGAGCAGGCAGGGCTGGGGTTGGGATCCTGAGGTGGTGACCGCTCAGTGGAGGGGCCCAGGACAGAGCTGTGATATGCTCCTCTCATGTTCCTGCCTGCAGAACTGGTGCCTGATGCAGGAACATGTGAACAGCAGATTTGTGGCTCTACCCCAGGCCTCAGCCCCATGCTGACACTGCCCCACAATCCTGCCCTGTGATCTTGGTGCCATCCCTCTCATCCTGCTCCCAGACACCACTCCTCACCCACCTGCCCATGGCCCTATCCCATCCTCCTCGCCACGCACTGTATTTGCATGGGACCCACTTATACTTCCTGACAGCAGCAGCTTCTTCTGGCTGCCAGTGGATCTGGCCACCATGCCACCTCCACTCTGCTGCATCTATGCTGTCCCCAGCAAACTGGAGGTTGCTCTGTGCTGCATGCCCTCAGGAACTTCTAGCCCCCTATGCCAGCTGGACTGGTGCAGCAGCCCTGACCTAGAGTGGCCCCTGCACCCACTACAGCAGCCAGTGAGGACTGCCTCTTTGCAGAGCAAGGACTACCTCCTTGCTGAGACCTACTGCCACCCACTATAGCATCTGCCCCTCTGGACCTGCAGCCCTGTGGCTGCACAGCTGCTGGACCTGGACAGGGACCACACTGCCACCTGGGCTGTGGTATGGACCCACCTGAACCTCTGGGTCAGCTGCTAGCAGGCCATCACTATATAGCAGCACCACTACATCCAGAGAGCCTATTCTGGGGCCAGAGCCAGTCACCTGGCTCAGGTCTGTGAGTACCAGCTGCCCTTGCCCGTGTGAATGGAGCCCAGCCTGCCAGCCCCTGCTGCTGTCCTCTGCACCACTGCTGCCAGCCCTGACCTGACCAAGTGATAGGATGATGATGAAGTTTATGACATCACCCCCACATCTGCTACAATGAGGTCCTCGCCTGCTGCCAATGTACTGTCAAGCAGGCGTTTAGCAAGCTAAAGAGGCACTGATGGAGCCTCGTCACCTGCCTGGAGGCACTGCTGCAGCTCTAGTGCTGCACTGATGATACCTCGCATAATGCAGCTTTCCTCCATAATGTAGGCAAGTCCTAGGGAGAAGTCTTTGAGCCCCAGTGGATGGAAGAGGGGCTCACTGTGTATCATGGCACATCCAGTGACAGTAGCAGCAGAGCTGACCAGCGAGGAACATTGTTACAGCTGAGGACCACTCCCTCTGATGGCGGTATGTGGGAGACAGAGTGTGTGAGGCCATTAGCACCTATCTACAGGCCCACCTCCCTGAGTACAGCACCAGATTTCTCACTATCTGTGCTATGCTGCCTGCCCATGCCCTGCATCCCTGGCCACTGACAGGACTGCAACAACATAGACAGTGTAGCTGTTGTGAAAACAAAATCAACTTTATTCCCCAACCCACGCCCCAAAACTTCCCCAGCACCAACAACTGAACATTGCAACAATACTGCACATGAGACTCTCCACAACCCTACCATCATTCACCCAGCCCCCCATGCACAAACCCTTTCAAAACCAGAAATACACTGCAACTATTTACACAAGAACCAGTCGGAAGAGAGAGGGTCCTTAGGGGTAGGAGAAACAACAGGGGAGAAGGCACAAAGAGGAAGGAATCAGGGTTTGGTAGCCCCTCAGGCCTGAGCTTGGCCTCCATCCTGCGTGTCACCACCCCATGTGCAGGGTCCATGCTGATAAGGCTGGGGCCCTGTCTGCTCTGGGAAGAAGAGCAGGCACCACCCTCCCCCCCGAGGCAGAAACTGCAGCTAGGCCCAGGGGAGAGGCAGGAGCAGCACCCCTCAATGGTTACGGTGGGCTGGTGAGGCCTGCTGGTGTACTAGCTGAGCCACAAGCCAAGCAAAATGCTCCTATCCAGGCCCTACCACAGTGGTGGGGGTGCAGCACCCATCCTAGGGCTGGCACAGGCTAGGGCTCAGCAGCAGAAGCCACCAGGGCAGGAATGGCAGCCAGGAGGGCAACACCCTGCAATCCTCCTGGATGGCAGTGTCAGTGGAAACCCACAGTTGCCTCAGCTCCTCATAGCTGTCCTGCATCAGTTGCCACTCCTACCTTATCTCTGCCACCATCTCAGCCTGCTCCTCATCTAGGACAAGGGCCTGGTCACAGTGAGAGTGGTGAAACTTGGCTAGGACCTGCTGGCAGTATTCCCAGGCCTCCCAGAGGCATGCCCACGCTGTCCTGCAATGAGCATTGCTTCCGGCACAGGCAAAGTATCTGGATGGCCCCTAGAGTGCCTGAGATTGGGTGGGTGGTTCCCAGACCCTGGACAGAAGCATCACCCCTGACAGATTGGCTGTCTGTGAACAGAGAAAACAGAGGGCTATTTTCAGTTACGTCAACATGGCAGGGGGCAAGAACAAGCTTCAGTGAGAGTCCCCAGAGAGTAGGCTCACTCTTGAGCATGGGGCATGCGGATGGCCCCCAAGCCAAAGCAAGCCAGAGCAATATGGGGCCAGCACCCTGACAAGAACTGTGGCTATCCTAGGGTCTACCTGTCCCCTTCCACTGTGTGTGTAGGTAGCCTGCAGCCTAAGCTCCCCCCCTTATTACTCTGGAATGGAGCTGGAGAGCTAGAACTCCACCCTCTGCTGTTCCAGAGTTGCTTTCATTTTCCCAGTTAGGTTTTGTTTGTTCCTGAATAAAACAACCTGTCTCAGTATCTCTTGGTAAGTAAGGAACTTAACAGTGGCGACAAGAAAATCTTACTATGTCTTCCTATGGGGAAACTGAGAAATTTAATCCAGACACTGAGGATTGGCAGCAATATATTGAGAGATTTGGGCTATTATTTTCAAGCTAATGAAATCACTGACGGGGACAAACAGAAGGCAATATTTCTCAGTGTTTGTGCCAGCAACACATATTCCCTTTAAGAGGTTTTTTGTAACCTCAAAAGCCAGGAGGTAAAAGTTTGGCAGAGTTGCAAAAGATCTTATCTGAACATGATGCTCCAAAGCCAAACACTATTGTAGAACATTTCAAATTCCATAACAGAATGAGGAAGGAAGGTGAATCTATCTTAACAGTATATTGCTGAGCTCAAAAAGCTAACTGAACACTGCTGTTTTGGAAATGTCCTAGAGCCGGGGTGGGCAAAATGCAGCCTGTGGCCTGGATGCAGCCCACCAGGTCATTCTACCTGACCCACGGGGCTCCTAAAAAATTTATAAAATTATTATTTATCTGCCCCTGGCTGCCTGTCATGAGGTACTCAATGGCTTGCCAAAACTCAGTAAGATGCCCTCCACCCAAAATAATTGCCCCACCTATCTTAGAGTATATGTTGGGAGTCAGATTTGTTTGTGGAGTTGGTGATGTAAAAATCCAAAAACAATTACTTGCAGACCTGACCTGGGACAGAGCTGTAAAGGTGGCAACTGCCATGGAAGCAGCAGTGAAAAATGTACAGGATTTACATCTACACAATAAAGAAACCCAACATGCGCCCATAAACCAAGTGCAAAGCTCTCAACAAAAGTTTAGAGACTTGGAGAGATGTTTTCAATGTGGAGGCATGCATTCAGTCTCAGTTTGCAGGCACAAAATGTCACAGTGCCATAAATGCAGAAAGATGGGACACTTAGCAAAAAATGCAAGGGGAGCTATCTGGCTGCACAACAAGGTTAGGTGAAAGAAAAGGGAAGAAAGCAAAAAGCTTTTCACATACAGGGAGATGAGGGAGAGGAGGCAGATGAAAAGGTATATACTGTATACTGTGTAATGGAAGATAAAGTGGAACCTTACAGGGTAACTGTACAGTTAAATAATCAACCTGTATGCATGGAAATAGATACAGGGGCTTCTGTCACAGTGGTTAATGAAGAGATTTGTCAACAGTGTAAAGCAGGCCTGAGTCCATTGGAAAAGACAAGAGTGAAACTAAAGACTTACACTGGGGAAAATATCCCAGTAATAGGATCAGTAAGTGTCCCTGTTACATATAAAGGACAACAGAAAACCTTAAAAGCCTTAGTAGTAAAAGGAGAAAGGCGAAACTTGTTTGGTAGAACATGACTGAAAAAACTCAGACTAAACAGGGAAGAAATATATAAATTAGACTTACAGGAAATTCCTGCCCTAAAAGAAATCCTAGGGGTCTACCCTGCAGGAATCCAAGAGGGCTTAGGTACATTGAAGGAAATAAAGGCTAGGATTTATATCCAGGGGGTCAGCCAAAGTATTTCAAAGCCAGGCCAGTACCATATGCCCTCAGAGAGAGAACTGAAACAGAATTGGATTGATTGGAACTAGAAGGCATCATCTCCCCTGTGCAGTTTGCCGAATGGGCAACACCCATTGTACCAGTAGCCAAGCCTGATGGAACCATCCTTATCTGTGGGGATTATAAAGTCACAGTCAATCAAGTTTCTAAGTTAGACAACTACCCCATTCCACGCACCAAGAACTTGCTAGCACTGCTTGGAGGAGGCCAACATTTTAGCAAGTCATACATGTCCCAGGCTTATCAACAGATGAACTCGAGGAGGACTGTAAGAAATTCACCACAATAAACACTCACAAGGAATTGTACCACTGTAATAGATTGCCCTATGGAGTTTCATCAGCCCCTGGCATATTCCAAAGGGTCATGGAAAACCTCTTAAAGGAGGTTCCAGGCATAGAGGTAAGGATTGATGATATCCTCATCACGGAGAAAAAGTGGTAAGAAACACCTGGCAACACTCAAGAGAATATTTCAAAGGCTGGAAGAAGCAGGGCTATGTTTCAAACAAAATAAATGCTTTTTCATGAGCCCTGAAGTGCAGTACTTAGGATATAAGATTGATAAGGAGGGAGTTCACCCCATGGCAGATAAAGTCACAGCTATTGGCCAAAAAGGCACTGGCCCCACAAAACACGTCAGAACTTCGGGCATATTCGGGAATGTTGAATTATTATCCTTGGCTCCTTCCAAACCTTTCAGCTCTCTTAGAACCTTTCCATCACCTCTTAAGGAAAGGAACTTTGCGGTACTGGGGAGGTGGACAAAAAGAAGCCTTCCGAGAATCTAAAAAACTACTTAAATCATCAGAGCTTTTGGTTCATTTTCATCCCAGCAAGGAATTAATCCTGTCCTGCGATGCTTCATCCTATGAAGTAGGGGCTGTGTTGTCCCATAAACTGAACGATCAGGAAGAACGGCCTATTGGATATGCCTCAAGGACACTAAACAAAGCTGAACAGGGTTATTCTCAGTTGGAAAAGGAAAGTTTAGCAATTAGATTTGGCATAAAGAAGTTTCACCAGTATCTGTATGGGAAGGCTTTCACCATCATAACAGACCACAAACCTTTGGTAGGATTATTTAAGGAAAATAAAGCAGTACCCACCGTGGCAGTGGCATGACTACAGCAGCTGGCTTTGCCCCTAGCTGCACATTGAGTACAAGATGCTTTTCAAGGCCATCAGCATGGGAATGCTGATGCACTGAGCAGGCTACCACTACCGGACTCAGCCCCTACAGAAGAGCACCCCGGGGAAGTAGTCTTGCTATTGGAACATTTGGAACAGATACCAGTAAAGGCTTCTCAGATCAAAACGTGGACTAGGCAAGTTCCTATCCAGTCTAGGGCAATGCACTACACCTTACAGGGCTGGCCAAAACAGAATCCGGGAGGAGAGCTTTGGCCCTTTTGGACCAGAAGTACTGAACTGAGCATAGAGGATGGCTGCATTTTGTGGGGCATACGAGTGGTAGTCCCCCCTCAAAGACAACAGAAGGTGCTGCCAGAACTATATGAGGCACATCCTGGAATTTCCCGAATGAAAGCTTTGGCTCACAGCTACATGTGGTGGCAATGCCTAGATGAATTGCTGCAAAAGGTGGTCAAGCACTGCCCCCAATGTCAAGTACATGAACAGTCTCTGGCACGGACACCCTTGCATCCTTAGGAATGGCCAGTTCAGACTTGGTTTCGTCTGCACATAGACTGTGCCAGTCCCTGGCACACTATTTTCCTGTTGTTTTGGGCCTGGAAAAAAAGTAAGTCTCAGTATTCCTTGATAAGTAAGGAACTTAACACCAGTGACTCTGGCCAGCTCCTCATGGTGGGTCATGATGGATTGCCCTGCCCCTGAGCATGGACTGCATTGTGTTCAGCATGAAATTGCCTGTGCAATGTCTTGGTCTTGTTCCTGCACTGCCCTGGATCAGCCATCTGTGCAGCAATCACCTGGTAAATATGCTTGTTTTGGTACCCCTGGGTGAACCGCTGTAGTGTGGTCTCCCGGCCCCAAATGTCCAGGAGGTCAGTAGCCTCCACAGGCCTCTAGTTGGGTCCCCTGTGTCTGGCATGGGTAGATTCCTGTGGTTGGGTCCCTCCACCTGCCTCATCACGGTCACTCATGCTCCCCGCAACAGACTCCGGTGCTTCCACCCATTGAGTGGTACCTGCAGCTGTGGCCTGGGTGGCCCTCATGCAGTGCTGCTTGCCAGAGCCCAGGCCTCAGTGGCCAGGCCTCTTCAGCAGTGGAATGGCTGCCTATGTGCCTACCTCTAGGGTAGTTCAGCTGGCACTGGATGCCTCTTTGGGGCCAGGCCAGGCCCTAGATGTCCTGCAGACTAAGCTCCAAATTAGCAACACTTCAAATATTTTAACCTTCAACACGTGCGATCTGTGGTGCCACAAACTGCATGTGCTTGTGTGTGGGGAGGCAACCACAGAGTAGTCCTCATTTTGAGATGCATCCTAGAATTGTGAGGCCTATGCACCGCATATGAATATGTAAATTAATGACATCTCTTACTGCCACTTGATTCACCAACTCTTAAGATATATGTATCAAAATGAATGCCATGTTTTGTACAATTCTTATAGGATATATTGCAAGTAGTCAAGCTTGTTTGCTTATATCTCCTGGGATTCCTTTCGTTCTCTTCTAAAATATATTTTCTCTCTCAAACATTTGTTGTTCATTATCCTGTGTTAAGCACATTGTTTTCCAGGGGTTCACAAACAGGCCTAAATACCTCAGAAAGGTTTCTTTATACCTATTAATACTGTACCCACGCTGAACTCTTAATTTAATACAACACAGTTATGTCTTATAACAAAATGCACGTAAAGGCTGTTATTGGAAGTAGAATGTCAAACAATTCAGTGTAACTCATGCATTTCTTAATCATTTAACTAGCTGCATACTTTATTCTGGAAAATGGCAGAAAGGTACCGTATCTATAAAATAGGTACAATACAATAAAAAAGTGGTATCAGTACAATCAGGAGATAGATTTTTTAGGGGAAGGGTAACTTTACTATAATATGATCACACTTAGCATGATGTGATCACATCTAGCATGCATTTTGCTGCTTGAATACTTCATTTTAAGTGTAGTTAACATGTCCTAAGTGTAATGAGTGACAAGACCCTGACAATAAAGAGGTGGTTCACCAATTACTTTGATTATGTAAGGCTAAAGGTACCTCTAAAGACCTACAAAAATAATTTGGGATTGTGTGCATGTGTGTGTGTGCACACACATGCTATAAACACCCCTTCCCTTTGAGACTAACATTAAGGCTCTGGAAATCTCTTAATCCAGACTTGTATGACTAGGTTTTCTTGTTTCAAGGTTTTTGCACTTCTCCTAATGCCTTACTCAGCAGGATCCTGGACCCCTCCTGTCATGTGCCCATATTAAAAATCCTAGCTGCAACAGTCTCACAATCATTTTTACTTTACTTTGCATCTTGGGAGCCCAGGAAAAAATCAACATCTCTCCCCACATCTTAAGGAAATAGTTGGCTGACTTGCTGTCTGAATGGGATCCTTGAATGATGCCTGGTAAATAAACTGTTCTCCAGTCTCCAGGAGGTAAGGGATTTAATTGAGTTGCCCTCTGTGTACTTTCCCACCACAGCTAAACTTGGAAACAGTGTTTTACAGGATGTTCTACTCATTTCAGAGCTCTCTGTATGAGAAAGGGAAAAAAATCAAATTGTGATGGGGAGCAATTAGTTTAGACACAAAACCCTTTCTACAAAGATTCCTCCTTGAAGAAACTAGCTACTTAACATTAACTTAATGCAGTGGGGAAGAACAGAATTATAACCCACTGTCCTCTTTTCATTACAAAAATTTAAAATAAGTGGGGGAAGGGGGGCTTGCTCGTTGGATAAAAGGGTTGTATGAATGTGCTATAGTAAGATGCACGGTTTTTCAGAACTGAGATAAAATCTGTCAGATCCCAGGTAATGGCCAAGGTGCCAGGATCAGCAGGGTCCCAGATCCTGGGATCTGTGTGTGCCTGGACCTTCAAACATCACTACAGGAAATGGCATCGGGGACCAGGCCCTGATGCTGCGCCTCCTGCGGTAACCTTTCAACTTGCCAATATTCAGGAAGCAAAGTTTCAGGAAGTTACTCCCTGAGACTCCCCATGTGCCTGGACCTTTTAAAGGCAGACAGGGTTCTTTGTGTGAATCTGGTATCTTTAACTAGACCAACTTAAATAGTTGGAAAACAATTACTAAGCAAGCTTTCAGGTTCAAAAACCCTTCATCAGGCTAAGGAAGTTTCAGCAGGTGGTGTGTGCTCTTCCTGGATGGAATGAAAAGTAAAGCAGCCAGAGGCTGGGCTGGTCTGCATACAAGACAGGTAGTCAGCGAAGATGTAGATTGAGGAGTCAATGGGTGAGAGACAGGCTCAGGGGAGGAAGGGGGAAGAGAGAAGGGAGATGAATAGTGGAGTCAGATATCAGGCAGGTTATAATGTGTCATAAATCCAATGTCTATATTTAGTCCATGACTTTTAGTAACCAGGAGGTTGATGAAGTGGAGTTCATAGGCTCGTCTCTGGGAAGTGTTTTGTAAGTGTCTTTTGAGGATCAGGACTGAGAGATTGGGGAGAGAGTGGTTTTCTTGTGAGAAATGTGCCCCCACAGGTAATTGGGTATTCCTGTCTTTGATAGATTTCCAGAGTGCGTTCATCCTGGTGTGCAGTTGTTGTTTGGTCTCTCCTACGTATTTTCCAGCAGGGCATTTGGTGCATTGGATGAGATATATTACATTTCTGGAAGTGCAGCTGCAAGATCCAGGAATGCTGATGGCTCTGTTGTGGGGTGTGGATTGTCGGGGTGGTGGAGATGTGTTGGCAGGTTTTGCATTTCTTGTCATGGCATGGTCTGGATCCATTTGGTGTATTCTGGGTCTGAGGAAGTTTGCTTCTGGTGATGAGGTTAGCGAGGTTCAGTGCTTGTTTGAAGGCTAGGATGCGTGGCTCTGCGAAGATCTCTTTAGGAATAGGGTCTCTTTCTAGTATGGGTAGCAATTGTTTGAGGATTTTCCATATAGATTCGAGGGAGGGGTGATATGTCATAACCAGTGGTGTGTGATTTGTGGGGGGTTTTCTTCTGTACTGCAGCAGTTCTTCACGTGGTATCCGGGTGGCTCTTTCAAATGTGCGATGTCTCTCTTTGGAAGAGTGTCCTTGTTGGGTGAAAGCCTTTTTAAAAGTGGTGAGGTGGTAATCCCAGGTGTTCCCTTCAGTGCAAATTTGGTGGTATCTGAGACCAGCCTCTGGCTTCTTTACTTTTCATTCCATCCAGGAAGAGCACACACTAACTGCAGAAACTTCCTCAGCCTGACAAAAGGTTTTTGAATCCAAACGTTTGCTTAATAATTGTTTTCTAACTATTTAAGTTGGTCTAACAAAAGATATCAGATTCACCCAAAGAATTTTGTCTGCCTATGTAGCCTACAGCTACAGCCTACACCCCTGGACCTTTTTAAAGGCATGCCAGGCAGCCCAACATTGGAGAACTGGTCCTGATGCCAGGCTTCTTGGCATGCCTTTATAAGTGCAGCGGGTAGCTGTCTTCTGGACCCTGGGGCTGCCCCTCTGCCTGATCCTACCAACTGGCAGAACTGGACAGGAGACAGCCTCTGGGTCTAAGACATAGGCACACTATACACAAAGATTAAGTGGTGGACAGCCCTGTCTCAGACAACATGCTGATGCACTGCAGAGCCTGAGATGGGGAGCGGCTCCCTAATCGTGGAATCCTGGGTGTCTACACCACACATCCAAATTAAACTGTGATACAAACCAGCCACAAAAATATTTCATTAAGTGACTGGTTTGCTATTTTATGGTGTGATAAATGTCTCACACATGTGGCATGTGTAGTTTGTTAAACGATTAACACATAATTGTGCAATAAATATAATGTTTGCAAGGGACTAAGGGCATCAAAATGTTTTGACCAAGCTACAAGTATTTTACCATTTTTTCATTTAGTATCACTGGCATCTTCCCTACAGAACCTCAGGTAAATTAAAACTGTAGCCAGGGTTAGTTCTCTTAATTAGGTAACTGTCCAATTCCTTTCTATGTTCAGTGGCTGATATTCCAAAAGAGCAGACTAGAAAGGATACGTGATTTGCAGCTCCACTTACCTGTTATTCAGGCAACAAGCTCATCAGTGATAAGCAAACCCGAACATGAGAAATCAGAATAAAAAACATGAGAAGTGATAAGAGGAGTAATTTCTGGAACAGGACTAAAAATAATAAAATAAATTCTTTTAATTAGCTACCATACTGAAGAGATTCCTAAGAAAATGAAGGAGCAGCAGATACTATACTGGCCTCTAAAATAAATCCTAATTTGAACCACAGACAGAAATGGGAGAAAGTAAACCAACATATGCTTTCATTTAGTTTCACATAATCTATCTTTTTATACCAAATGTGTAGGATCTTTTTATTTTAAAACTTTTTAATGAATATGTTCTACTAAGATAACCTTTCAAAATATTTTAAAAGTTGATTTAAAATATTAAAGAAAAGAACTCAAGAAAGAATGCATAACTACTTGGTTTGTAAATCACAGAAAAGATTTCAGTCATTTCGTGTGCTTTCTTTCTACATACAACCATTGCATAACTTTGATGAAAAATGCATGGTTTTATCACACAACCTCATTAAAAGTAATTTGAGATTATGTCTAATCTAAGTGAAAAATATCTGCAGAGAAATGACAAATTTGCTTCAGTTCTTTAGTGTTCTAGTAACCACTGAGCCCTTTGTTTCCTAAGTCCAAGCATAAAAGAATGTATTCCAAATGTGAGTAAAGTGAATCCTTGGCAGGGATTTCTAGAGCACTATTATTCTTGGAGCTGTGAATGTGAATAAACTGAGCATCTCATGGAAAGGAGACAGTATGTCTGTGACCAATTTGGCTTTGCTAAAGAGCCTCTTACAGGAGCAGACTGGTATCAGTAATATTACAAAACACCATAATGAAAACCATAAACACTTAAAAAGGTTATTGGGCTGTATAACCTTTTAAGAGCTATGAAGCATTTCACAAAGGTAGAGTTTAAATTTAATAAGCAGAGTTCTAGATATGATGCTGGGAAACCCCTTTAATTTAACAGCATTATGGAAAGATATACAACACAAAGCAAGCAAAGCATCCATTAAACTGTTTCACTGATATTCATGTAGGTGCATGGTGCAAATATGCCAGTGAAATAAAATATATTTTGCTAAACCACAACAAGCTATGATTTAACAGCACAGAGTAAAGTTTTCAGGGCAGAGTTATTTCTAATAAAACTAAGTTCCTTCCAAAGCCACTGAATTGGACCTTACTGCTGGAAGGTACTAGATTTATTTTGAGAGTTTGTACCCTTCCTCTTCTCTTACTGTTCTATCATAGCTAGCTTGGTAGGTTCCACCAATTAGGAATATGCAAGAAAGGGAGAAAATCTATACCCACTGTTTCTATGTAGACAATGGTAAGAAGAAAAAAGGATGAGCTTATATGTACCCAAGCAAAGGCTCACAAACCCCACCCTCATTCCTAGAGATTTTATTCTGTATTATAAAAGAAAAGTTTCCTGCTACCTTGTTCAGGGCTTTTTTGTAGGTTTATGCCATTTCTGCAGTGCTCCTGAGAACACTATGAATGTAACATCATGGCAACCCTGTTTCCGAAGAGGTACTTTCCTCCCAGGGAAGTTTACCAATAGGTTATCAAAACAAAGCTGCAAACTAAGCACACGTGTGGAGGCTCACAGATGACTCCAATTAAGCAAACACACCTAAGAATAAAAGGCAGAGCTGCCAAGCAATAGGACCCTGGTGGGGGACTGGGGAAGGAGAGACATGAGATGGAGGTGCAAGGAAGGAGTCTCCAAGCAACAGAACCAGGAGACATGAAAGATCAGGGTCCCAGAGGAAGCCTGCACACAGACATGCCAGGGATAGGCAACTCGTAAGCAGAACTTACCTAAACAGGAGTGGATGACCTCTGCAGCACCTAGACAGACCACCCTGTGGGAAAAAGGGATAAGATTATTAGTCAATACAGGTGAAATTACCCCTGACTACATGAGAGAACTTGTGGGATAAGGGAGAAGAAGGCAAGTCTGTAACACATCATTACTTTGTATTCTTGGACCAGCATAAGGGTAAATGCTCCTTTCTTTGTTACTTTGTAAAACTTTCAGTTCCTCAAAAATGTATTTCACCTGTGTCTCTTTCAAGTATTTCAGTCACTTGCAGACCTGTAGGACACCGCCTGCCGGCCGACTCGGGTAAGACCGTTTCTAATTTGAGATCTACACACCCATGTTTCATATGCCACGACTTGATGTTAAAGGAGTTGGTTCAATACCTGTATGTGTAGTCCCATTAGTAGTTTCACTGTCGTCCAAAGGTCCTACCTTCCTGAGGGCTCCGCCACCCCTACACCCTCGCCCATTCCACTGGGTTCTGATCAGCCAGTTGGTCTTTCAACGTGACCTCGGTTCCAATCAAAAAAAAAAAAAAACCCAGGAAAACAAGAAAACAAAACAGCCACTCCTGGCCTGGGTTATTGTTCCGGCTGCTTTTAGCAAACCAAATTGACTTTCGTGAGGTCAGTCCCTCTTTTCTGCCCCTTTCCCCTGTTTGGTGGCTCTCTCTGAGCCTCTTATTGAGGTTGCCATGATTCCCTTTAGCACATTAGGTCTATCTGTGACACCATTTTGGCATGCGCCACTTTTATGTGCTTTACGGTACCGCAAAATCTATAGTGCCCCTCTATTAGGGATATTATGGTACAAAACTCTGCCAGGCTCCTCCAGCTCCCCGGTGGAAACAAACAGTTCTGAGCCCTGCCAGGTCAGTAGTCCTTGCTCTCTGTCCCCTCAGTGGTGCTTACTCCCTGCAAGAGTCTCCTACCGGCTCTCCACGTCGCTCTCAGGGTTCCACACAGCGTGTGTCGGCTCGCTCCTCCTCTTCCTCCTTCCGGTTCTACACTCCCTTCTTTATACCGGCGTTGGAGCTCCCTGCCATTCCCCTCCAGAAACACCTGGGTAAGGGAAATTTCTGCTGGGCTCTTTGGGGCTGTGGACCTGGGGTCGCTGAGCCTTTATATTTTGGAGCCCTGTGACTCTCTGTCTTTCTCACAGTCTCATTTTCTTAAATTTTCCCATCAAGGCACGGAAGACGAGTTTGACCAGGCAAGTTCTCATTCTAACAAGGGGACCCTGTGACAATGAAGAAACAAAGTCAGCTCATCTGCTTCTGCTCCGTACATACCAACCTCAGAAATGAAGGAGTCAAATTGCCTTGAGGACACCCTAACCACTGCTCTTAAGTGTGCCATATCTTAAGACTGGCAACAACAGTTGCCCTCAGGGTGGTTTTCTTGCCTCGCTTCTGCATAGGGAACTGGTAGGACAGATTTGCCTCCTTTCAGCATTCTCAGGAATGCCACAACTGTAACGTTGTCACATCCCCTGTGATTATGTGACTATCAATTTGGCTTGAACCTGTTTTTCACTTTTCTTACAGCAGTCTGGGGACCCAAGGACTAATTAGTTATATATATTTTTTCACATCTTGACATTTGCCCCATGCATGTACTCATTAATTAAGTTCCCTGATAATCAAAATTGCCAGTGCATGAGAAGTATCTTCTACAGAAGTTACTGAATACAGTCGAGGCTCCTGATATCTGTTACACCAAGAGAATAATCCTGCTCCTTCCCATCCTATTAACCCTCAATGATGGGGAGAGCAATAAGTACTAGAAACAGTGCTGGGACCCAGTTAACTGGGGAGGGGAATGGAGGAAGGGGAAGATCTGACAAGAAACCTTTCTTCAGGAGGAGGGAAGAAATGGCTGAGTTCTTTCTAAATAACTGCCAGCAGTGTTACTTCATCAAATTTCAGTCTAGTGACACCCTGTTCCTAGTGTCTTGTTGTTTTTATCTTTGGTGGATAGCTCAATGATTGTGGCAATGCTCCAGGGGTTTCATTTTCCCATAATTCCCACAGAGTTCTTTCTTACCATGAAACTACAACTGATAGTGTGAGTTCAAGGGAATGCCATATATATAGGTGCAAGGACCTGTCTGCACTGACCTAACTACATGATCAGTGGGACAAACTGCCCGCTCTTTTGTTTACATATTTAAGGACAAAATTATAGTACTAGTAGTTAAGCACAAGTAAGCGTGCAGTGTTTTTTCTCCAATCTTGTAAACTGTTTCACCTGGGAAGACCATGATTTAGAGTCAGTAGGCTTGTGCATGAGTTCTGGGGCCTGGCTGTGTGGAGTGGACTTCAGGATCAGTGCCTAAATCTTTTGTTGTGTGATCACATGTGAATTTTCAACTATTAAGTAACATGCGTTCCAGTGCTTAACCACCATGATAGTGATAAAGTACTTCCTAATAGCCAACTTATATTTCCTTTTACATAGCACATGTCTTAGTTAAGCACCGTAGTCTCATGCTAAAAATAACAGGTAAATGTAATTAATTAAAACAACATTTTGTGGAGGGGGACAGTCGTTATCTGGGATCAGGAGTCAAAAAGCAGGTATACATGATGCTAACCGTATCACTCTCTTGTATACCATTGGCTAGAATGGGCATGCCAACCACATCAGCCTACTTGGCTTGGGTAGATCTTTGACAGAACCCACTTCTTATATTTCTAATAAACTTTTGTAGCTCTAAGTAAATAGGGGGTAAAAATCTATATGTATATTCTTTACTAAATTAACAACTGTTCCTGATGAATCACCCCTTATTCTCTTCAGTCTCTGGTCATGTTTTGCCTTATATTTATGGGTTTTTTCCCTTTTTTTTCCCATCTTGTTTCATTTTGCCAAATAAGGCATCCCTAAAGATAGAGTTTATCCTTTTCCTGTTCCAGTGTTCTGACAATCAGAGAGATGACTAAGCAGAGAGTGAAATACAAACTCATTTCTTTCCTGCTTAGGGTAAAAATTATTTAAGCTAATGTGTACAATAGGTGAATAAAGCTCAACATATGTTTTGAAAGATACTACTCAACAGATAGCATAGTACTTATAAGGGCAGAATTATTCATATTTTTTAAACTGGCATAACCACCAGGATGAAACTTGAATCTGATTATTCAAATTTTTCTCTTGATTGCTTTCTTTTCATTTCAAAACAGAACAAGGAAAATCTCAATTAAGGCACGGCATGTGTTGTTTTAACTACACGATAAAAATAATGCATTTTTACATTTTAAATTCCAGAGAAGCTAAAAAAAACTTTGAAACAGTGTTCCTGAAAAGTTTTTCCTTTGACTAATCACTGATAACATTAAGGAGGACTGTTGAGAGACCTTATCCAAAGACCAGTAAAGACTTCCACGTAATTAATATGTGAAGCACATTTGCTGTACTTTGGTATCTGGGGAAAATATTTTTATGGAAATTATGCAAAGTGGTATGAAGATTTCACCCTCAGGCCCTGATTTCTTGGTAAGTTTAGGGACTGAGGTCCACTATTTGCAATGATAAAGCTAAACATATGCATAAGTGCTCATTCATGTGTCATATGGAATGAAGAATTCTAATAAATAGTAAGTAGTCTCACATATTGGTTTTTGTGGGGGGGGCGCTTGTTTTTTTACAGGTTTCTAAATATTGGATATGCTGAGCTCATACATACACATTAATAAACCCTATTACTTTGAATATTTTAATTCAGGCTGTCATTCTTTTGTTTTCAGACAGTTCACATATGGCATTCTGGATTACTTGCCACCCTGATAGCATGTTGAAACATTTGGTCAAATCCAGCAAAATCCAGGATGATGATAACATGATTTCTTTTGAGATCTGCTTCTAGTCCCCACAAAGCCAATTACAGACTTGCCAGCAACCATTATCAAAGCTTTATAGGCCCTTAGTCATTGCTGCTGTTTTGTTGAACAATGGAAGCACAAGAATAACGGCAAGAGACCAATTTGTCTAAACAAGGATCTTCTAAAATGTCTCAAATGATTCTTAAATTATTTTCCAGTACATCCAGTTTTAACTCATGCTTTCTTGGAGTAATTCAAGTACTAATGTCTGGAAGCATGGTTTTGAGTGAGTCAATCTCAGAACACTATAAAAATATTATCTAATTCTCCAAACATCCATATCATGTAGTCTAGAAACATTTCACACCCTTGTATAGAAAAAGAGACTATGCCATTTAAAGGTTAGATGAATTTCTTGAAAAAACACATGCAGAGATTGGTAGAGACAAGATTAGGACAAAATTGCCAGATTACAGTGCCATGCAATGCCTAATCAAACAGACCATACTGTCTATCATAGATTAAGTTAAATTAGTCCATTCTGGGTCACAGAGTAGGAACCGGTGCGAGACAGATGTCCTTAATTAACTGCACATCTAAAAGCTTCAAAGGAGGCAAGAAACTTCTTTTCTTAACTAAAGAAAAAGCATAGAAGTCAAATATGTTTCAAAAGTATATCTCAAAGACGTTTAAAAATATAATTCCCAACATTCATGCTGAATAGTGTTCCTGAGCAAAAAGCAGTAAGTTGTAGCAACAATCATCTATAGAATAATAGCTGAAAAGTATATTTATGCAGGTGTGCAGCATCAAGTTTGGCCTTATGTATATAGCCTGATGTGCAAGTATGAAATCTTCCAGATTTACACTTAGGCTAGGGAGAGAAATTACACAGTTCAGTGCACATAAACCACTTCCAAAATGACTGAAATCAGTTTAAGATAAACCTGGATGGTTGTAGTATCAGACTTAACTGATTTAGGTTTAAATAGGTTTATTTAACTTCTGTCCAAGATTTCCTCCAGATTCAAGTTAACTCAGTACCCCAGCATCCCAGGATAATTTGAACCTCCCCTGCAAACCCCACCTCACAGGGTAGGGAGCTAGCCTTGGCCCAAGCTGTCTTCTCCAGCTGAGCAGGGATGCATGTTCTGCCCTCCCCCCCGCCCCAGCTTCCGGCCTGGGCTACTTCAGGCATGTAACTGCATTTCCAGAATCAAATGCAAATATCTGTTCACTTGCTTATCAGTTCAATCGACACAACTTAGACTAACCTGCAAAAGTTGAATTGATTCCATCTCAGGCTTTTTAACTGTGTGTACTAAGCCTTGGGGTGCATATAAGCATTCACTTCACCTGTTTTAGATTTAGGCAGCTTCCTTTAAACTACCTAAACCTAGACTGGGAGTGGCACAAAGTGGTGCAGACAGGCCAGGGTAAGTAGGGGTGGGAGGATGAGTTGGCTGCATTAGGGGACTCGTGGGTCCATAGAGGGACTAGTAGGTCTACAGGGGGCAGGTACTCAGTCTGAGGGTTGGAGGTTGCTGGGATAGCTAAAACTAGCTTGGTACAGGTCAGGAGATAGAAGCAGCACAGTCCCAGGGCTGGGGTGAGTAGCTAGGCTTCCCCAGCCCCAGGGCTCTGCTATGAATACATGCAAGCATTTTCTACATCAGGTTAACCCTTTTTTGATCTAAGTAGTTTGCCACAACACTGGTTAGGTCAGACTATATGCAAGGCTTTCACATACCCTTATAAACCTGACCCACCAGCTAGAATGATATTGCTGGTCCCCCCCTTTCAATGGGAAAGATTATACCATTTCTCTGTGAGCCCCAATTGATGAGTAACACAAAACTAAACAGTTCATGGGGGATGTAAAAGGGGGCCTTCTCAGGGCTGACTTCTCTGTGGCCCACCCTCCTGTTTGTGGGCTAACCACCTGCCTTCTCTCCCACCATGCCTTGTTGTTAATTAGTTAAATGATGTAATTAAGCAGGAGGCTGTCCATTTCCTGCCCTGATGCCAGGGAGTGCTTTCTGCAGCTCCATTCCTCCCCTACACCACAGCCCAAGCCTCATAGATGGCATCCAGATGTTATTATAAACACCGGTCCCCCACACTGGGCCTCAGAATCCTTGTAATTGAACCCCACCTGGATTCCTCTCCTGAGGCGGTCTCATCTGCCTCCATACTAGGCAGCATAGCTCCCTGAACCACTTCCCCTTTGAGTGTGGTCCCCCTGGGACCTTCAGCTCACTAGCCCTGGCCCACCTCCAGGCCAGCCGGAACCCCAGGCACACAGCTTTTGGGCATTCCTCATGGTGGGCCCCTGGCCCTTTGACCCTTCCGGTCCTGGCCCCAGCATTGGCCAGTCAGGAGAAGTTCAGACAGATGTGAGTCTATGGTCTCACTCTTTCTCCATGGGGTCCACCTTCCAGACCCTCCAACACGGGGTAACCCACCCGGTTGTGGGGGGCTAGGGGTTAAGGTGCACTGACCCGCCTTTCACTGGAGTGGTAACTGGCCTGGCATTTCCTGGGGGTCCTGCACCAGTGAGAGCCCCACCAGGCCACCCACTCCCAGCAGGGTGCAGTTTTAGGTCGTACCCAGGACCATGAGCCTCCTGACCATCCCCTACAGCTCCTCCCTTACCTCCAGATGATACCAGCAGCCCTCTGGCCAGGCAATGTTATTGCCTGGCCTCCAGCAGCAAAGCTGCCCTGTTTATATGGGCAGCGCCAGATTCAAGATGGCTGCCCTCATCAGGCACCTGGCAGCTACCAGCTCCAGGCCCTTAAAGTGGCAAGCACAAGTAGTGACAGAGGATTACTAGGGATACTGGGCCTGAGACCTGGAGTCACTGGTGCTGTTCCCTGGAGATGGGGAGTACAAGTTAGATCAGTGCAAAATACTCCCCACAGTACCTTAGCACTACTCTAAAGGTTGGTATAAAGGAAAGATGGGACTATGCAAGTACTATAATATCCTATCCCTGAGAAACTGTGCATGGATACAGAGGATACTTCTCTAACAGCTAAACAAGGGCAGGATGCAACATGACATTGGGACTCTGGCTCCAGCAAATCATAGCAGGGAACAAATTCCTGAACTACAACTATATTTCCCAACTAGAAAAGTAAATCGTACTGCCACTTTTAGGTTTTGAGTTGTATGCATGTTGAAATGGTAGGTTATCAACATAGCCTCACAGGCAGATGTTACCTTCAAAGATAGGCATCAGACATGAGTGAGTGGCTTCATGGATATATGAAGATTAATAACTTAGCTATAGAGGGGAAAGAACTAAATTTAGTTCTACACATGTTAATACCTTTAATACCATGTTAATACCTTTAAGCTAACCCTGAAGGTAGAAAGGACAATACTGTTTTATGTAGAAGTATTAACTAATTCACAAGTGAGTTGTCATTAAAGTTAGTCCAACAAGTGCATTCAGTACATTATATCAAGAGGGCTTTGAATGATGCAGGTTATCATTCTCACCTCAGTGGATTGGATGTTGTCAAGTTATATTATACTTATAATTTTCCAAGGTATATTTTACCAGGAGACTTACAGTTTTGCCAGTGTAGAAAAAATAGACTTCAGTGTTATAGTTAATCTTGCTACAATAGTCCTAGTAAGAAAATACATTTTATATGGATATAAGCATAAAACACATACCGAGAGTGACTCATATCATATGCATACTAAGATAATCAAATACTTTAAAAATGTCCAAAAAGTACTTTGACAATGTATTGAACCAGTCAAATACTGCAAACAAATTAGAGTAAAAAACAAAACAAACCAAAACTAGAATAATGCATTCATTGAACAGTATTTGAGTGAATCTATTCTTCATATCTTTTCCTTTGTTTTCTGAATAAGCTGCACTAAATCTGAGTCATATGGGTAGTGCAGTCAGAATTGAGTTCCCCATATATATAAAAGAAAAGAAAATATCATACAAGCAAATTTGGTTTAATAAATAATAGACATGAAAGTTCATTGCTCTGGTGTTTCTGCACCTAAGCAGAACTCTGCTGAGTTTGCATTGATATTCTTGTAATATCTTGGGTGTAAAATATCATTCTCCATGAACAGTAATGCCATTAACCTGTAGCTTTGGGCAGTACATATCATTGGTAATTTTTGAGGCTTCAAAACTGCATTATAAACCTAAGATCCAGTCAGTGGACTAAATTAAGTCTTCATTTATACCTGTGCAATTGGGTATATAAAGCAGAACTTGTTCCAATGTATTTTGTGGAACACACAGGACTAGTCTAAAAAAGACCCATGCCCCTCAACCACCAAAATATACTGTCTAAATCTAACATCAACTAAAATCACTGCTGTAAATTTACATGAAACGGTTTATTAAATTTAGTTACAGGTTTTTCTCTTGTTTCTTCTGAATCATTTGCTATTGTGAAGTCCTTATCTTGACCCATAGAATTAAGAATTAAGCTACTATTTTAAACGTCCAACGCTCTCTCTAAAATGAAGCATGTCATATTAATAAAAATAAAGTATAATTTTTATCCTTGATGAAGCTACTATTTGCATTACTCAAAAACCATAAACCATGCACAGTCCTTTCACTGTAGAAACTTACAGCTGCCCGAAGCATTGTTTTTCTTTTACTGTCAAGTGAAGATATTGTTTGTATTCATAACCATTTATATTTCTTTTTTATTTTTCTACTTTGTATTAATATCTTGTTTTATGAGCCATAAAGGACATCTGCTAATACCAAATGATTCTTAGGACTTCATCTGAGAAAATCCACATGTCAAAAATGTTACTTACTAGCCAGCTCAGTGCCTAATTCTTTCTACTTCAGTGATAGGGGACATGCAGAACTACACAGTATGTGTCTGACAGAAGTGCTTTCTCTCCAGGAATTAAGTTTATAGACCATGCCATGCGTGACCATGACATTGATAAAAAGTAGCTCTTTGTACTGATGAACCCTGTACACAGTACTGTATTGGAAAAGTGTAATGATCACTTCACCTTATACAGCTTTAAAACATTATACATGTGATTTTTATTATAGCCAATAAAACTTATTTCCAATCCATTGCAGATGGACTCTATTTAATGGTCAGTTCCTAATGTTATAATCCTTGCAGCTACTGAGTAAAATGTAATGATAATTCTATTGCAGAGAAGAATATGGTATTGCCAAATGAGGATCAGATTATCTAGGTCAATTTAAACGTTATTACTGGGTCGATTAAATTGGCCTAAGGCACCATTGCTTTAAAATAAATCTCCATATTGTTTTATTATACTGTGAATGTATATCAGTTTTAATAAAGACTAAAATAGAAGCTCCATGTAAACCATATGTGGAGGATTAATTATAGGTTTATGGAGCTGACACAGACTTGGTATGGTATGGTAAAAATAGCAAAGGAACACTGTAAATATGAAACAGAAGAGGATTTACATATTATGTAACTCAACTACTGAGTTAGTTTTCCATCATAATGTAAACAGTAAGGCTAGGAAACAGGAAAGATTTTATTCATTTTTTGAAGGAATTGCCACACTTCAAAGAAAATACTGTACATTGTAAAGAAAAAAATATTTTTCATAGAAAGCTTTGTTCTACAGTTCATTGTTTCTTTTAATTTCTGCTGCTTATCAGAATTCAAAACATCTTAAGTTATATAAGTAAGAGCTGGTGTTAAAGTTAAAGGAGCAAGGAACATGGATCTCTACAGGAAAAGCAAATTCAAACAAAGACAATTGAGGTAACATTTAAGTTTAACATGAGGAATGGGCAATTATTTTGGATGGAGGGCTACTTAATGTCTGTTGGTGAGTCGTCAAGGGCCACAATGGTAACCCACCCTTTGACAGGTCGCCATCTTGGAACCAGAACTCCTGACCTTTGCCTCTAACCCCTGACCTTTGCCTCCAAAAGTCCCTCCCCTTGCCCCCAGAAGTACTCCTTTGGGGAGGGGAGTTTGCCATTTTGGAACCAGAAAAGAAAATCATATATATTAAATAAAGCATATACTATAACATATTTTATTTCAAAAATATTTTTGTCCTGATTTATATCTGTGTAATATATATAGAGGGGATGGCAGACCAGCTCAAAATAAAGTCTTACTTTTGTATATTATATAAGGATCTGTATGGGGGAGTGTGTCAGGTGTGGTTGGGTGGGTGGGTGTGGGGGCAGTGTGAAGGCTGTGTGTATGGGTCGGTTTGAGGTTTGTGGAGGTGGGGTGAGATTTGTTTGGGGGTATAAAGAGTGTGGGGGTGTGTGCATGTGGGCACAACTTATTCTAGTTGTGGGGGTGGGATTTTTGTGAGGTGTGGGTGTGGTGAGGTGTGCATGTGGGCTTCCTGCCACATGCCCCACCATGGCACACAGCCCCCACCACCAGCAGCAGCAGCAGGTGGCAGGCCCTGGAGGCACTCATGGTCCACAGCAGATGGAACCCCCCAGTGGCATGTGGCTCTGGCTAAGTTTGAGGAGTTGCACATGGTGGCATGGAGCTGGCCCAGCCTGGCCCAATGGCACATGGCTCCTGCTGTAGTACCAGGAGACCCATGTGATGGCATGGAATCAGCCCAGTCTAGTGGTGTGCAGCTCCAACCTGCAGTGCAGGGATCCCTCCATGCTAGCACAGAGCCAGCCCAGCCTAGCCTGAAGGTGTACTGCTTTCAGCTGCAGTGCCAGGAACCCTACATGCTGGCAAGGAGCCCACCCAGACTGGACCAATGATGTACAGCTCTCAGATGAAGTGCCAGGAGCCGCACAAGGCAGCACTGAGATAGCCCAATTCAATTGTGCATGACTCCATGTGGCTCCCAGCTGGAGTTCTGCGAACCCGCAGGAAGCTGTGCACTATTGGGCCAGACCAGCTCCATGGCTCCATGAGGAGCTTCCCACAAGCTTTCAGAGGGGCTGCTACATTCTGATAGTTGTCTTTTGGAGGGGCCACATGGACCAGATAGAATGTCCTGGTGGGCTGAACCTAGCCCAAGGGCTGTAGTTTTTGCCCACCCCTGTTATACATTAAATTGGAAATCCTATATCCTACATAGTTTGTGGAGAGAACATCCAGAAGTTCAATAACAAGTTGTCAATGGGTCATGTACTTTCCCACCCCATAGTTTATTAAAATGCTTTCTCCTTCTGAACCATCCCTAGGAAATGAATTTCAAATTTGTTATTGCTAGAGAAAGAAAGAAGAATAAAAATTGGAGTGTAGATTATATTTATGAGCAATTTATTTTTACATTGGTATGTACACGGCATTTTTAGAAAAGTAATACCTTGTACATTAGACAGTCAGAGCTCTTGAATCATTGTTCATTATTCCATTTAGTTTATAATGTGTTAATCATCTTCTTATTCAGCAGTACTGTTAATATGTCACATTGCACATATGCTCCCTAATCAAAGGAAAATGTATTGGTTTAGGTTTTGTTTTACTTGCTTCCTACAGAACATGGAACATATAATTAATGAATCATTTAAATTATACATGGATGGTTTCAATTTATAGATAGTGATTTATTCCATTGTTTCTGGAACTGGTAAACCTTCTATCATCCCCAAACCAGTTCTGAAAACTTTAAATCAAATGTTAGTTTGTCATCAATTAAAGATATGGATTGACAAATAAAATATTGTTATCTGCATGTAGTCATCAATAGTGCTCTAGTAAATTAGGTCACACGAACAAGAAGGAACTTAAACACAGTTGTACTTCAAACCGTACAGTATTAGGTCACAGTCATTAAAATAACTCTTGCTTTTACCTAAAGGGAAAGGGTTTAAAAATATCTATCCAAATGGTTCTATTGCACCTTGGCAAGGGTGATTTTATGCAATTTAGGCCAGTTCAATGGGAGTTTTTAGCACCTATTCAATGGCAAATTGGACTTACAGTAAATTTAAGTGAGGATTTTTTTTTTATTAGTTAGGCTTTGATAATACATACTTAGAAATATACAAGTCTCCTGTGTACCCAATGGAAGCAGAAGTCATCATGTTATTCATTGTAATATTCATGATTTATCCTGTGATGTCTTTCACATGCTTTCTGTTTATGTAGAGCTTAAAATTATTGGACTTAATTCACCAATATGTTATCTTGATTTCCTGCCAGTGTAATTTGAATACACTGTTTGGGTCAAATACACAAGTGTTAATTGAGATCCTTACATACAATTGCTCTAGGACAGGGGTGGGCAAAATACGGCCCACAAGGCCATTCTATCCGTCCCACAGGGACCCTAAAAAATGTAGAAAATTCATATTTCTCTGCCCTTGGTTCCAGCCACAGTTTCTGAGCTGGGAGAACGTGGCTGTCCCGGTGCGGGAAGGTCAGGTAAGTGGGGGTGGGAGGCACCCCAGGCAGGGAAGAAGCATGGGGGAGGAAGCATTCCCTCCCTACCCATGCCTGATGCCCCATGCTGCAGCTGTTCGTAGCCCACGTGGGGCTGCCTGTGCCCACTCCAGACAGTCCCATGCAGGCTGCAAGTGCCTGCAGCACAGGGTGCCAGGCATGGGACAGGGAGGGGCTGCTTTCTCCCCTTCACCATGCTCAGCACCACCTTGTAACCCAGCCTCACTGCCAGGCTGAAGCACAGGGCCCACACCAGTGTCCCGGGGCCAGTGCCGGTGGGGCCCAGAGCAGGGTGGCAGAAGTGCAGGGTCCCAGCTGGCAGGGGCTCTATGAACCCAGGCCAGTTCCCACCTCCCTGCTGGTGGACCCCAGCCCATCTCCACAGAACCTTGCCAGCCTGTGCCCTGCTCTGGGTCCCACCAGTGCTGGCCCTGGGGCATTGGTCCCAAGACACTGGGATATTAGTCCCAAGATGGTGACCAGGGGACTGGGCACCTGTCACAAGACAAGGCTACCCATGCGGCCCTCAACAGGCTGACAAAACTGGGTAAGTGGCCCTCGGCCCAAAATAATTGCTCACCCCTGCTCTAGGCTATAGTATTTGTTAACTAAGTTCCCTCTGCAGTAGAAGGCCACATACAGATATTCAGTTGCTGTTCTGCCAGTAGAAATCATGTGTACACAGATGTTCAGGATTTTGCTCCCAGGGTAAAAATGGCTCTCTGGGTGAAAAATAATCCAGAAGCAACCAGGGTTAAATCAATCCCAGAAGTTTTTCCTGGGAGTGTGAATATCTTTGCATATTCTTGTGTGAAAGAAGCCACAGCAGTCCTCCAGCATCCCGATATTCTCTTATCCACCCTCAGCCAGGAAGAAGCATCCCACTCCTCACTGGTCCAGCCAAGAAGGGGGCAGAATACACCTCCTTCACAATCCCCACATTGTGCTTCAGGGGAAGACAGGCTGACCTTAAGCAGTGTGAGTCAACCCATCAGGGCTGCCCTGTGTACTGCTGCCATCTTTCTCCAGGCAGCCTGAAGGAGCCTCCAGAGCACTCTGAGATGGGTGCACAGGGCCCCCTGGCTGCACAGTGTCAGCATTGCAAATTTCCTGCTCTTCAGTGGCTTGGTGTTTGAATGCCTGTTCAGGCATCTCCAAGTAAGTTTCTACCAGGAAAACAAACCCAGGATAATTCTCCCAGATCAACTGAATGTGTCTGAAGCCTAAATATTCTTCCTCCTTCGTCCTTATTTATTATGGGCATCTCCTGTGAAGCACAAACCTACCAGCATTTGATGACTCTACCAAATAAAGCTCATAGAGGAAAGTCAAAGCTATTCACATACAGGCTACAAGATTATCCCTCCAGACAGTAAGGGACAGGAACTTTTGTTTATTCATTAAGTGCCATGAACAATATAATAAATAAACTATAAGACAAATTCTTTTTTGGTTGTAAAGCATTAGGAAACAAAACATTTCCAGTCAGCTGTGCAGTGGCACTCTGAAATAAATAAAATGTGGCATTGAAATTAAAAAGTATCATAATACCTGGGCAAAGTAGCATCAAAATAGGCACTTTTGAAAATTTATGCTGGCTATCAATTTCTTTCAGAATTTTTAAATCTTTAAACTAGTATTGTCTTGCTTTTGGGTCTATAACCCTGGCATTTTGCCATTGAATACTAGCAAAATTTAACTGCAGCACTACTGCTGACTGATTTTTTTTCCACTGTTGACTATGCCTGATGATTATGAAATAGTCATGGGTTTCATCTTTGGATTCATTATTCCATGCATATAATCTTTCTACACCAGTGAGTTAAGCATTATTAAATATTTAACAATAATTAATGGCTCTCTCTAAACTTTCCTTCAATAGAAGGCACATGATAATTAGATTTCTACTCACACTGAAGCAAATGCATAGGGTGTTTTTAAGAAAACTGGAAGATCTTACATAATATTTTGAATTTCAAGTAAAAAAATATTCCCCCAAAGTAAAATATTCCAAATGTATGATCTAAGTCTTAATTTGCTTTCAAGAATATTGGTTTTCTTTGCATAAGCTATAAATAAGTCATAAAGTATACACTGTGTAACTGAGATCATTATTATTTTGTCATGTTGAGAGATTATCAATGCAGACTTCTCAGATGTGTCACTGAAGATTTCCTAATCTGACTGAAAAACAATTTATTTAGTATTAAATTTTAAAAGTTTTTCTATCTGGATGTAACTAAGAGAAATGCATCTTCCTCTTAATATTTTTGCCCTCTAGTCAGAGCCTTACTCATTTCTTTAATACCAAACCAAAAAAATAAACAAAAAAGGCAGTAAGACCATTATGTGCTCTGTAAAGTGTCAACAAATCACTAGTGGAACTGACTGTTTATAGCTACTCAAAAATCAATGGCAAATGTTAACTCGAACATTTGGTAGCAGTACACATTGGCTGTAGGATGTTGTTTCACATAAAATAATATTACCCTTTCATTGATCAATCACTTCTAAATAAATTATATAAATCAATAGTTATAGCAGAACAGGGAATCATCTAATACAGCGGTGTTCCAGAGATTGACATACCATCATCTTGATTCATTTTTAGCAAAAAATTAACATCTGAGTATTTATTTTCTGTAGCATTTTATTGAGAAGTCATGTATGCAGTGTTGTTGCAATTCCTTCACAAAGTCCAGTGATGCTTTTGCATCAATGAACTCACCAATGTGTCATGATGATTTGGAGAAACAGTTACAAGTTCTTCTCTCTATCAGCATATATTCACCTTTACTTACAAAACCTCCATCAAATCCACTCAGGAATCAGAGTCAACTGTTAAACCTTAATTGTTTGCTATTAAATTAGAAACAGCTAGAGACAGTGGACTAGCTGAAAATAGCCAAAGTAGTTTGCCTACCTTGTGCCGGCAAGTGGAGTTTTGAGCAGTAAAAAGTTGACCAATGATGAATGAAGAAGTGAGATGTTAAAGGGCAGATAACCCCTTTCTGTCACCCAGGAAGCACTGGAGTTATACAGTGGGGAAGAGTTGTATTGACACAGCCCAGTTTCACTCCAGGACTGAAGATAATTGAAGAAGGCAAGATGATCTAGAAAGATTGCATAATCTACAAGTTTTGAATTTACAGAAAGATATTAGACTTCTCCACAGGGTCTAACTTGCAGCACAAAGGATGGCTCTACATTTCCAATTAGTGCAATGCAGTAAACTCCAGCACAATTTGCGTCAGCGTTAACAGTTCCTGGGCAGTGTCTATGTGTGCACCCAGGGCAGCAGCAGTTTGAGCCAGAGCAGAACAGCCCCAGGCTGGCACCAGGCTTGGACAGGGAAGAAGGGGTCAGCCCCAGGCTCCAGGTTGTAGCAGAAGGGCTAGCTGCGACATGGGAATGCCCAAAGAGTGGAGCTATGTGGCTAGGCAGCAGGCAAGAATCTGGTCCCCTACTGCCTGAGCTGAACAAGTGCAATTTACTGCCAGTGTTTACAGGTCAGTATTTACATATGCATTTAGGCACAGTTATTTTCACCACCATAAAATAGTACTGTCCCTAGTTTGCTTTGGTCTAATAACCAGTGAATTGGCTACATTTGTACATGATATCCCACATACAAAACCTGCCAGGAAAATTATGATATGTCACACTGAAAAATCATACACCTGGTTAAAAGTGCCCTTAACTAAAAATTTATTTGAATGCTGGAAATACTTCTAATAAAGAATTAAACCAAGACCAAAACTACTGAAACATTTTTAAGTGTCTGAAAGCTCATCTCAAGTGGCATAAACTGAGCTCTAGATATTCCTAACAAACTATCTCAGGAGTTGGCTGCCTACAGCCCAAAGGCTAGACCCAGCCTGTGCAACATTTGGAGCTGGGTGGCGAATGTGTGGCTTCAACAGCATTTGGTGGCAGGGGACACTTTTTGTGGGTGGTCTCTACATACTACTTCAGGAATGAATGCTGACTGCAAGCACTGTCCCCAGGATGCCACACTGAGAAGTGCCAGCTAGCTGCTGGTGCTGCTTTCCCCATGTGGCTGGGGAGACAAGAGGTGGCAGTGACAGGATCCTAGTGTCTGTTCACCATGATGTCTTACTGACACTGAAAAGAAGAACAGTGCACTCAACTATGGAAGAAGTATATCAGGCTCTCCCTCTTACCCTCCAAGAAGGAAACACCAACTGACACTGAAGAGGAATTGCTGAGGGATGAAGACTTGTGTGACAACAGGGGGTCACTCAGATGTTCAGGTACTTGACCCAAACTTTCCAAAGCTGACGTTCTTAAATCTGACCATCCTTTATGCTGGAGCTTTATTGAAGTTTTGTTTTGCACACTGTATATCATATTAAATATTATAAAGTGGCATAATGCACAGGAAGCAGGTGGAAACCGATCTGGCTTATAGCCTATAATAACTATAGCAACAATAAATTAAAGTTATTTATTATGCTCTAGGTATCAAACTTGCTTGCCTGGTTTTCCTTTAAAACTCAGGTAGTTTAAAATCATTTGCATCCTATGCTGAATCTTTCACTGGGAGCAGTGGCATGCAAAAATTAATTAATTAAAGAAGAGGGGAGATTGTCAGTTTGACTGCACCACAACTGCAATCTCAAAATCACAGCTTTACACTTCCTTGTGTATGTTTAGTCACCAAGTGAAAAATAAAAAGGCCAATACTGAATTCTGCCCTTCATACCCTTCTTTTTCACCCCTTTCTCCATACCATAAAAAAACTATTATTACCACTATAATTTCACTAGCATAGCAGCATGTCACTCTGCCTATAACTCAGACAATGATCTGAATTTAATCTTTTCCCTAGCATTCTCTTTTAAGCAACAAGCCTGGTCTTATCTAAAGCTGATTACTCTTTTTTCAGAACATCACCAAGATTCAGTTTTGCCTCTCTCTGCAAAAAACTAAACCAACTACTACCTGGTTTTCCTTTCAAGTCCATTCAAATTGCTACTGATAAAATTATTTGTGGACATGTCACTCTAGATCAGCCTCCCACAATTAAACCCCCAAAACAGGAGTGGGCAAAATCTGGCCTGTGGCCTTGATCTGGCCAGCAGTGGAGTCCATTTCCCAGCAGCCCTTGCCCACATGTCTGGGCGGTCTCCATGGAGACCCCAGCCACAGCTGCACTGTGATAAGGCAAGGCTGAGGTTGCCATGGAGACTGGCCCCAGCTATGCTGGCAGGGCCTGCAGTAGGGCAGGGCAGGGGGCTGCTCTAGAGCTCCTGGGCTCTTGTGGTGGGGGCATCTTGGTCCAGGGCCAGGGCAGAGCCACAATCTGCAGCCTGCACATTCCAGGCAGACAGTGGATTGTGGCTCTGCCCTGGCTTGGGACCAAGGTGTCACTGCTGCAAGGAGCTGGGATAGAGATAAATCAATCCAAATCTACTAATAGATCTTCCACCATTTCAAACACACATTTCTTGTCCTCACCTTCAAGGCCCATAACACCCTAACACCATTTACTTATCTCTCATACTATCTTTTCCCATCCCCAGAATGGAGCTCGTTTTGCTTCAACAAACTATGCTGGCCTGAGTTACATTCTTCTCTTGCAAGTAATAGGCTGTTCCTTTTGTAATAGTAAAAACTTCCATAAAAATTTTTCAAAGCCACTGCATGATCCTCATTCAAAACCAGTGTTAGAATAAGTCTGCTGCAATATCAAAAGAAACTTACTACTTGATAACAAGCAAGGAGAGGTGATTCCTACTGCCAGATTTACTACAAATTATACATGAAGCTTATCCACAAAATTGCTACGTTATTCTGCCCAGATGCCAGGTGTGTCCCTTCATCAACGCAGACCAAACAATACAGATTATAACATCTGTGGTTCATTCAAATGCTCCTCTACCATCATCATATATAGGCCAATGCGCCTTTACAGTGCCTCTCTGTTATCTGCATTGGACAGAGATGCCTATGTGATCCCTATGTGAAAAAACAGATAGACACGGAACTGACATCAATCTAGAAAGACAGAAGAAAGCCCATGGCGGAACACTTTAACCTTCCTGGGCATCCATTACTGGCCTTAAGCAGCTGTTCTTAAGCAAGAAAACTTTTAAAAAATTACTTGAATGTGAAATTGCAGAAAAAAGTACGGTCTCAATATACATTATGAGGTCTGTTCCCACTACTTGAACTAGCTTGAGCCCTAAATTTGGTCAGCTAAAGTCTTAGATGTAGAGATGGATCTCTATACCTGTTCTTAGGGTGCATCTCTTTAAGAATGAAAAAAAAAAAACCCCCAAAAAATCAAACCTACTGATATTTGTGCATGCAATGTCCTATTTTGAATACAAAATACACCAATGACATTGAAGACCTCAGTGGAGCCAGGGCTTCAACAACAACTTATTCTGTATTAATATATGCATCTATATATGTTGCAGGTGAATTTTTGGACCTCTATGCAAAACACTGTTAACATCTACCTTGGAAGCTGAGCTGAAATAAAAAAGATTAGTAACACAAACTGTCATGTGTCCCAAAGTAGGTTCTTCAGTTGGGTTGGGATCTTTGGGAAAACTACACAATGACTCATTGTTCATCAAACTGGTATAATACCATTTATTTCTCTTATTCATGCTCTACATGTTTGTCAAGCAGATTTCCTCAATTATTAACCATTCATTTGCTGTTGTGTAATTTATTATGTTATTCATCTTACAACACAGTGTAGAAGGGTTCTAGCTTGTCTGTTCATGTCAGCCATAACACTTTATGCCAAGCTTCACAAGACTTGATGAACTTGTAGGAAATACTTAAGGCCTTGTTACACATTCCATTTTAAACTGATCAAATACTTGAGTTGGAAGCCATCACACCCTAAGGCTAAAAGCCTTCTCTGACTTTCCCCTACCTCCACATTTGAGACTTGCCATTAGAAGGCTGGCAAGCGTGAGCCTAACTATGAGCTATAGCTACAAGATACCATTACAGGGGTGGTGACCCAGGACAGGCTTCTATCCCTTCTCTAGATGGCATTGTGTGAGAGAGATGTTGGGGGGAGGGGGGACACGACCATGAAGCAGGGAGGCCATGTAAATTAATGTGCAACAAGGCCATGCACATTTTTATATTTTTCTGATTTTATTTCTTAGATTTATTCCTCTACATTTTTTCACACTGTAAATATGAACATTCATGGCTCATGATCCATACAATTTGCACTTTCATTTTCAACAGACCAGTTTATGAGTTTGTCAGAAATTAACTAAACCTTGCCACTGATTTATGAGTTCTACTGAAATCACACTAAGTCATAAGGCACTAATATAAACTTATAACTAGAAACCATGTGATTTTGTAATAATATTATTTCTTGAAAGTGTAGGACTTATCTAAAGGTCAAAATTTGGTATAATGAAAAAGCATGGGTGGCATTATGGAGAGAGTCATGTTTATCAGGCTTAACTGCTAACAAAAGTTTAATGTAATTTGCAAAGAATTCTTAGATAATACTGATAATGAAAATACTTGTCCTTGCACACTTCTCTTCTCTTCTTCTATCCCTTTCTTCCCCTTCCCCTTTTTTCTTTTTATTTTCTCCTTTATTACTTATTGTAACAAACATGGACATAGTTCATATATTGTGTGTGTGCCCGTATAATGTTTGGATTACATTTTTAAAAAATCAATACAAAACAAAAAAATAGATTCTGATATTTGAAGGTACTAAGCATTGTCTTCAGCATCTTTGATATCCAGGCCACTTTTTAGGCAGGAACCTAAATCTGCATTTAGGACCATGATTTTAGCTACCTAAAGTGTATTATGTTGCTCTCATTTTATGTTACTAACACAAATTATTACAATTATACACCATGTTTCTGAATACAGTTTAATCAAACACCTATTTAGTATCAAATTCAGAGTAGAAGATAAGTAGAACACTGGAAAACAAAATTCAGGTCTGATTAACTAATGAATTAAAGTTGACAATGTAGTAAACAATTGTTCATACTATTACTGGAAATAAACTGACCATTTTTTATTCACTTTTTTATTTGTTATCAAGTTATTTAGTTACGCGGGTGAGTAAATTCATTTTACAAGCACCTTAATGAAAAGCAGAAGCATTATACTCACAAGTTTCTGCGAGAACATTCATATTGATGTTGCTCCTTCAGACATTTAGAAAAACTCAAGTTACTCGCACAATAGAATCAAACTATGTATGCACCCTCTGGGTGGGTGTCCTGGGCTGGTACCCCAATCATTTATGCTACTGGTAAAAAGTAAAAGAGGGAAAACCTGAACACTGTGAATTTTCTTCCTTATTCATTTATTTAATCAAGATGTAAAGGACATATTTCAGTGGTGGCTAATTTCATAAAGCCTACCTGGAAAAGTGCTCAAATGAGTAGGATTTTTTTGCTGATCCACAGTGAAGACAATGGGAATTTTGCCTGAGTAGGTATTATGGAGTGCATCTACATGAGACATTTACTGCAGAGCTTCCTAATTAGCTCCACAGTAAAGTCTCCATGTCTACACATGTGGTCCTATTAAGTTGCAGTAAACTAACAAATGCCACTATAAGTTAGTATTATAAATATAAATACTATCCTGTGGTGGCATTATTTACTCTGCAGCACACATGAATGCTGACAGGGACGGCTAGGGCACAAGGGTACTTCAGTGCAAGGGCTGCCTGCTGGCTAGCCCCACACTGTACCACTCTTGTGCTTCAGCCAGGTCCTCCACAGCACATTGAGCTGGGTTGGAGCAGTCCCAAGCTGGCAGGCTGACCTCCTGAGACTCCTGCCAGCCAGGGATGTTCTAACCCAGTTCAGCATGCTGAGATCCCAGGCACACATGTAAACATGGTGCCCAGGAACAATAAACTCTGGTGTGATATGAGCTGGAGTTTACTGCATTGTGTTTACTGGACATGCAGATGCACTCACTAAATAGGTTCTTCTCACATAATTAAACGAGGAGCATGGCATATGTCTCTGTTTTATTTTGAACAGAATGTGAAGATAAAATATCACTAAAAAGAGAACTAGCAAGGTTAAAAAGTGTGAGGACTGTATTTCGTTTGCAAGGACTGTATTTTTACTTTGAAAGCAGTTTTAAGACATTCCAGCATAGAAACAGCCAAAATCAGTCTCATATTAAAATAATGGATTCAAATTTTACATTCTGATACTATCTACCTACTCAAGGATTCAGTGAGATTCTTCCACTTCTTTATATTTTAGTAATATATTTTTATTTATCTGGGTGTACAGGAAATGGCATTATTTCCCTACAGGTCATCATGTAATTATTTAGACTATTGTTTACATTAGTTTCTTGTTAGCATGTCTTTAAAACAGTACTATTTCAATTATAACCACACTCATCAGCACATTAATTTACCTATCATATGTTAACTGAAGAACAAATTTAAAATAACAAGAGGGAAAAGCTCTTTATGGCTGTGCTTGAAGTAACAGCAATTAAAATACATCTGCTTTAGGGAATGCACGTTAATGAAGACTTAAGCAATGTTGGAAGTAATGTTCCGAAAATAAAGTATTTGGCCTAGATTCTGATATTATTTACACCAAAATTGTGATGTTATAACTCCAGCAGTGTTGGACCCATAGGAAATTTAAACCTCGCCCTCAGCCTTCATTTGAAGGGCAGAAAGAGAAGTTATCTAGTGTTGTATGGTGCAGAAAGCTTGATTTTTCTATAGTAACTCCACATTAATGTCACTCACATGCCATGCAATGATGAGACTGAGATCAGAACCACACCTAGGAATTCCTGAGTTATTATCATGGCTTTGCATTAACTCCATCTATAGATGCGTCTCCTTTGGTTTCCCTACCTGAAAAATGGAATTAGAAATTCTTAGCGATTTTCTTTGCATTACAGTTAGCAGACTGAGTAGACGATTCTTCTGAAGAGGATAATGAACAACTTCCCCTATGCCATCTTTACCCAGCTAAAAAACTGGCTCTGGAGCTAGCAGTGTCTTTCAAAACAATGTTTCTTCTCTTGAAGATAATGGGACTCATGGGTAGTTGCCACTTTAGAAATGCAGACTTCTTATTTGGGTGACAAAATATAGATATAGTAGCTCCACTTTAATTAAACAAGGTTTATTTGTGCCTAAACTAGGACCTAGCTGTTTTCAGAATTAGTACACCAAATACCCAGTAAGCAAACATATGCTTTTTAGCTTTTCTTGTCTGCAGCTGGTTAACGGTTATTTTAGATGTTTTAAACAAAACCAAGACATCCTAGTCCAAGGGCTAAATGGGCCTGAGGTTGATTAAGAACCTAATATAGGCTTTGTTTTGCTCATAGAAGAATTTCACTCACAGTACAAATGCTGGCTTCGGCACTTGTATAAATCTATTGGCTTCAGCAGGTCAGTCTTTTGCCCAGGTCTCGTATTATTAGTATATTAATAACTATAATTTAAGCCATGATCCCATCTCACCTACTGAACATCTGAATATCTAAGCTTATACCACTGATTGCCCAAGGAACAATCTTATTCTCACCTCAGAAAAGCAATTTTATTCTGTCCACGTATATTCTTAACTCCTCAATTGTTTTAATGGGCTAAAAGCCGATACTAAAGCATTCACCAAGGAAATAGGAGACCTGGGTTTTATGCCCCACTCATCATGAGAAGGTTTGAACACACATCTCCCACTTCCCAGGAAAGTGTGCCAGCCAATAGACCCTAACACCGGGGTTGATAACATCCTATCTACTTTCCATTGAAGTCAGGCCCTTGGAATCAATAGGCATAATGCCGGTTCCTGTACCTTAGAGAACTGTCGTACTCAGTAGGATGCAGAGTCAGGCTACCTTATTATGCCTGCTGTACTTCTCACCCCTTGACTCTTCTTCTCCTTTCCACACAGTAGGCATAACTGAAAGAGTGAAATAGCTCCTTACCCTGTTTAGCCCATGTCCTGGTGGACAAGGTACCTTCCTAGGAAGATGGAGAAGTGGGTTGAAACCTTTTGAGGCTACAGTGGGATTTATAATCCAGGTCTCCCACTTCCTGGGCAAATGCCATAAGCAGCAGGTTATTGGCCAAAGATGGGTGATACCCTGATGCCTTTTGTTTAATTTAGGGACTTGAGGTCAAGGTGAAGATATGGTATAAAAGCATAGCAGTCTTTCAGGGACTGAAGCAGGTTGGAATAAGATGGTTTTAGAGGCTTAGATGCCTGAAAGCTGCCCAATACATAGAATAGGATCTGCCCTTTATGTATAATTAGTGTATATACTACTAAATCCATCAAAATTGTATTTTCTTATAGCTAGGACCTAGTAAAGAGCCAGATTGTGATGAAGCAGCAACAAGCTGAAGCAGAATGTTATAGAGTGATGATATTAGATTTAAAAAATCAACTTCTTTCTGGAAGTGTTAAAGTAATTTGATATGAAGATTTTCATTTCAATTGAATTTTCACAACAAAATGAACAATAAATACTCCCAAAGTACCCCTTCCCTCCCCTTAAGCCACAGGTTGACTTAAAAAACAACCCCCATCCATGCTAAATAGTAGAAGAAAAGCCTCTAATCCACAAACACCGAACAGAACACAACCATTAAATGATTAATACAAAACCTGCTAATACATTCCTTCCAGCACCATAAATCAACAGACGCCCACAACAAAACTGACAGAATCCTACATATGTAAAAAAACCACCACCTCCAGTATAACAAATGCCTTCCTGGGAACTATGTGGATGAAACCAAACAACCATTCTGCTCCAGAATGAACTCTTACAGAAGAAATAATACATGGAGACAAACACCCAGTCACCGGTAAGAGAAAACTTTTAACAGAACAAGCACTCTACTACTGATATCACAGGCTTTGTCCTCAAAGGAAACTTAACAATGCCATCAGAAGATGGAGCTGGGAAGAAAAATCCATAACTTTATTCAACACCAAAAAACATGGATTCAACACAGAAATAGTTCATTATAACTTTCTGACTCCCTCTTCTAACTCTCTGTACTCCAGATGTGATAATCACTCTCTATCTTTTCCTTTATATAATTAAGTTCATCTACAGCAACTATACTACTTGATCGCTAACTACTTTGGATAATGTCTTTCTGCTCCACAGGTTACTGCCTAGTTCCTATTTTAAAAGGTGCCTTAACTGATGAGAAAAAAATTGAATGTTCTAAACAAGGCTCAGCTTAGACTATATTCATTCCCAGGCCTGCAGAAAGGTATTTTGTGCCCAGAAGTCACCTAATCTCTCTCCCAAACATAAAACTGTCCAATAAGAGACATAGCCATAAAAGTCTTGTTTCCTGGATTTTAAACAGAAATGTTCCATAGAAAATCTGAAACTTCTAGTCAGAATGATCATTTCCAGTGAAAGTTTTCAGTTTGAAGGAATATGTATTTTTGTTAATGGGTAAAATTTTCTTATGTAAAAATTAAATCAGCTGTACTATGAGGTTATCACTGATAAAATCAATTACAGTTTATCATAGCCCATACATCTAATGCAACACAAAACTTGATTTAAAAAAAATATGAAAAGTTGAGGAGACAACTTAATATATTAAGTCAGATCTGATACTGTCAATATAGTAACTCAGTCTTATTATTTTAATCTTTGTGCTATATTTTCAGTTGTCAGCTAGGAAAAGGGTTGATTTCATTGCATCCATCTGGCAATTTGCTTGTCATTTTAATGGACATTATTCCAGATCTTACCAACCCTGAAGCCATGTTGAAATTTGTCTGCTTCAATGGCATACCTAACAAGAGCAATTTAAAACCTAGTTTAATGAACTACCTAGTTGGATCTTCAGGGTTAATATAATATTTACTTAAATCACAATGATTCAAAAACATTTGTTCAGTCTCCCAGTAGTTGTTAATTTTTTGTTTGGGAGTGGATTTGCAATTGTTATCTCTCCAAAATATCTTTTTTCTAGTAACAGACATATAAATTAGGATGTAGGCCTAGAACTAGCCCCTCCCCAAAATACACAAATTGAGGGTATTCATAGAGTGTGTATTCCCATATGGAAGAGCAGTTCAATTCTATCTCAGGGGCTATCTAACATCATTCTTTCCTCCTATGAAGATAGAAAATGGCAACTATTTGGACCAGCATGATGCTCCCCATTCCATGCCCAGACAGTCCATTTCAGTCCAAAAAATAACATAGGGTGCTGATAGATGTGCAGGCCACTGCTCTACCTCAGGGCACTTTACAGAAGCACCATTCATTACAGCACCTCCCCCCACTGAACAGTCATTTTGGGTGGGAGTGGGGAGAAATCGAGCCTGCTTGGAGAGCCTGAGAAGCCTGCCTGGCAGCCTAGGAACCACCCCTCTCCTCCAGCCCAGCCCACTTTCCCCTCCCAGGTCTGAAAGGGAGAGGGGAGGGGAGAAGGGAAGCAAACTGTTGGCTGCTGTTTGTCTGGTCTGAGCTCGATGGGTAGGGGGGCACAATTTGAGGGGGCTCTGATCTATTTGCACTTCACTCCAGCTTAGGCGGGGCAATCCCTAGCTGGCAGCTCACTCCCCCTTCCCCCTACCCCCACCTTTCCTGCTGACAGCCCTGGGGGTGGGGCAGGGCTGATGCACGAACACAGAAGTTAACTCTAGGGAACACAAGCTCCTTAAGCTGTTCTAAAGTGGAGTGCCTTCATATGATACCATATTTGATGACATTTAATTAATTAGCCACTTCAAAAGCTCTCTGCAGCTGTGCACATATGTCATAGCACAGCTGTACAGTGCTTTCAGGGGGCTCATCGCATGAAAACCGTGACTTCTGTATGTGCCCATAGTTCCAAAGTAGGGAGATACAGGGACTGCCACAGTGAGATGTTAGTTTTTTTCCTAAAATTTAAAATATAAAAAGATTTTATTGCAATTTTTTTAAAATAATGCTTACTGCATCCAAAGTTAGAATTAGCCTTTATGCAACCTCATTCACCATTACAATTGCAATTCATTAATGTAATTACAATAGATTAAGCAAAAACAGATTCCCAGATATAAACATAGTGGCAAGGATTGTTGTGGATGGTATCCTTCATTGGACCATCTGTACGGTTGAGATAGACTTAGCTTGCCTAAGTCAGCAGTTTAGTCAAAACACTGTCTAAATCTATCCTAACCATTCAGCTGGTCCAATGAAAGATACCATCTTCTGAAATCCTTGCCTCTTACATATTTTCTGAGTTATCAAAACTAAAGCATCACTCCAATGCTATAAACAGAGAGATATTTTATCTTCACAAAGGCATAGATCATGAGAAAATAGACATTAAAATACTTGTAACAGCCTTTCCAATGTATAAGGGATACATGTTGTAACTGTGTTGGTCTAAGAAATATAGGCAAACAAAACCCTTGGGTTAGAGGCAATATCTTTTATTAGACCAACTAAACAGTAGCAAAAAAAATGCCTTTCTTTGCAAGCTTTTGGGTCCAAACACCCTTCCTCAGGCTGAGAAGAATTCAAAGATTGTACAAGTTCTCCCAAGTAGAAAATAAACTTCATTTTGCACAGGGGACATAGGAGGTAGAAGTTTTTCCACTGGGTTTCACCCTCTACTTCCCCTGTGCAAAATTAAGTTTCTTTTCTACCTGGGAGAACTTCTACAATCTTTGAAACCTCCTTAACCTGAAGAACGGTGTTTGGACCCAAACATTTTCAAAGAAAGACTTTTTTTTTGCTACTATTTAGTTGGTCTAATAAAAGATATCGCCCTCTCACCCAAGAGTTTTTTTTTCAATCTATGTGCATACACTTACTAATTTAGAGGAAAGAATACATGGTTTGAAGCAAAAAGTCCTCCTGCAAAACAATATAGCAATAGCAAGAGAAATTGTTGTAATGATCAACTTCAATAAAACTGCAACAAGTACAAAACCTACTCTCTCAAGAATAGCATGTTTTAATAATATACAGGCTTTCCCAGCAGCCAGTTAATCTCTGCAAGCTATGAATATGACTGAATTCATGAATGAGTCTGAATATGAAAAAATATCAGATAATTTCTTCCTGAAGTAAAACAAACATTTAAACCAAATGCAGTTACAGGCTCTACAGATGTGTGTGCGCACACGTGAGTGCGCGTGTGCACACACACACACACACACACACACAATAAATCATTCAAAATTGAGTTTCATAATATTTATATTCGCAGCATTTTCTGTGGTATATTGACCTCTTTTGTGTTGATTCCATTTTTAATTTTTAATACAAATACTCATTGAATATTAGGTTATTTAAATAAAATTAATATATTTAGAAAATTGCAGTCTCTCCCTGTAATTACCTTAGATATAAATGGCACACATTTTGTTGCCTTCATTAACTTTGTAGCCATATGTGGCTCTAAGGATTACTAATTAAGGGAGTTAATGGGCAGTTTATTGCACTTTTACAATCTGTCTTGAGAATTTTTTTTAATCATCCCACCCTGCTCTAGGACAAAGAAGCAATTTTTTATTTCTCTGCAGTGATACTCTCTGCCTCTCTAGACTATATAACCCAACAGTGTTTGAGGTCTCAGAAAAGTCCAACTTTTTTCCCCAAAAGGTGTGTTTTTACAAAACTTCACCAGATTTTGTAAGATCTTTCTCAAAAGAAAATATTGGTTTCAAGAAACCAATATTTCTAATTTAATAAAACTGAAATCTGTGAAGAAAACTGGAAGAGACGTTCTCCTGAAGTCACTGACAATTAAGAATGGAAGAGAGAACTTTCTTCATCTGCAGTTATAACATTAAAGCTCTCCACGTTTGGTAATTATTCAGACTAAAACCTCCTCTCAGAGGTCTTGCAAGCTCATGGCTAGACTGTGGCCCTGAGTAAGGGGTATGCATGCTTGTATTGCTCCAGAAAGAGACAAGGGACTAAGTAACATACCTCTCTTGTATTCTGACCTTTATCCATCAAGGAAAAAAATCTGTACAGGTTTTCTGGCTCTCAGTGTTCACATAATTCTCCAAGCTAACTGAGTATAATGTAGATTGAATGAAAGGCCATACACAATCTGTACAATGCGTTAGAAAAGTGATAGAAACCCAGTGAGCACTCCTTATAACACAAGAGCTCATGCTGTAATCCACAGGGTAATTCTTACAGAAGTAAAATGGAATATTTTAACATCTCTGTTCTCCCAGCAGCACCAAACTACTATTTTGCTAGTGGGAAGCAATTCCAAAGTCCATAGCTCAATTCCCTTTAATTTATGCCCCAGGTGGCTAAAGTATTTGACATTCATTCATCTGTGTCTTGGACTAAAATTCTAAAATTGAATATCACTTTAATAATTACACAATGCAATGAAATTTAACTAAATAAAATAATCTTCCTTTTAACTCTGTTGACTAGGCCACCTCCTGATATGTCCTAATGAACTCAAGGCTTTTCTAAAAAAACTAAAATCATTTTGCTCAAAAGCATATGGAAGACCTAAATGCCCAAGAATCTGATACCAAGTTATAAACAATGAAAGGCTTGAACCTCAATCTTTTGGTAACTCATCTCCATCTTGTTGGAGAATACGCACTGGGTTTCATTTGAAACTAAGAATTGTTTCATTTGAAACTTTTAAAAATACTTTGTGTTTTGTTACTTGTGTTTTATCCAGACCGAAGTATAGCCTGCCCCTTTCCAGCAATGGTAAGGGTTTATTCTTCACTAAAAACTCTGACATTAAACCCTGAGATCAGGAAATGTGCTGTTCCAGAACTAAGGGGAGGAACCTTTGTTTGTAAAACACTGAGCTGAATGAAGCTCTTGCCATACACTGGTGGTCAGCCATTCCCAGTAGAACAAAACCAGCACCAATAAACAGAAAAACTGTGGTCTTAATGGCAAACTCAGCAAACAAGCTATGGACTGAATGGGCATAGAAACTATATGCTGTCACTCCTAGAGCTCATTCCAGACGACTTCATGTCATGCCCATATTTTCAATTATAGCAAAGAATACCATATAGTACCCAATAATGAATACATATTTGCCAAGCAAAATAGATACAAACAAGTTTACTAGATTATACAGTCTTATACGTGTGATCACAAGATGATTAGTTCCATATGCTACTGTGGGCAGATCTAAGATTTTGAAAAGGTGGATGCAGATAATGCAGGGCATCATCATATATACCACAACACACTTTTCTTCAGTTAAAAAGAAACTAGAAACTTTACTAATAGGCTAGGGGCCTTGGCTATATTATTCAGTTTAAGAGCAAAGCAAAAACAAATATAACTTTACCAAAATGTACATTCATTTGTTATAGCATATATTATGTATAAAAACACAACAAACTGGGCAAAAATAACAAAAATCTCAAAAGTCCTGTAGTCATTAGAATTAACTGTACGCCTCTTCCAGATCCATAAAACAAAATCAAGCCTTCTTGATCATCTTCCCAGTGCATCACTGAAAGTTATCCCCATACCTGAGTTAATGATTCTAGTTATATTTAAAAGCAGTCTGCAGGGCTGTGAAATAGGAGCTGCATTAGCAGGAGCAGCTAACAGAGCTGAATTGCAGAACAAATGCTAGTTTGCTTAGTGGAACAATTAGAGGCCATTACAAAGGAGAGAAGTTCATTAACACTTGTGGAATGGAGAATTTAGAATCGAGTATATTATAGTGATCCAGGACCTCAATTAGCTCCCTCACTCCTGCCTGACTAGAAACACTGCAGCCACTGCCAGGCAGTTGGTTTTAAATTTTGCAGGGAACAGGAATCTAAGCCGGGGTGCAGCTCTACCACTGCACCCTCCCTGCCCTTTTGCCACCCCCCGCCGGATCCACCCCTTTGCAGTGCTGAGAGAGCAATAAAAGATTCAGATAGCAAGACTTTCACAGAGGTGTGGTCTTCTTGTGGCTGATTTACACTCAAAGCATTTGTACATGGCACGGGGGTTTAATTCTCCCTAAATTGAAGTGGTTTTTTTTTAAAAACAGTGCTTCAATTTAGGGTGAAATAAACCCCCATGTCATGTACACCTGTGTTGAAGCCTGATCCTTACCTGCCTCTCCAGTGGTGGGGAGGGGAGAGTGAGCTGCTGGTAAGCAGAGCGGTCCCTGAGCTGGGGGGTGGGACTGGTGCTTCCCTTGGTGGCACCAGCCCACAGGTACCCAGCTCAGGCAGTCCCAGGCGGCACAGAGGCCACAGAGGGAAGCACTGGGCCCCTGCACAGCTCAGGCAGGCAGGCAGGCTCCTGCAGGGGGGAAGATCAGGCTTGCTGCTTATTTTTCCTGTCTGTGGAGTCTGCCTTCCTGGGCTGCTGCTGGGCTGCCTGCACAGCCCCTGAGCCGCACGGAGCCCAGTGCTTCCCTCTGTGACTGTAGGGTAGGAAACTAAAACTCTTCAGGATCTTTTATTTTGCAGCACCCCAAAGTCATTTGCTGCATCCCAAAATCATTTAAGGCACATTACACCACCACTGCTGCAGCGGCTGCAATTAACGTGCAATATGCCACCAAATGTGCAAACAGCAATACCATTAAAGTGGTGCAAAATGGATTTAACCCCCTTTAAACCCACTTTAAAGTGTTGTCTACAAATGCTCTCAGGTACCAAAATAGCTAAAGCTGTTGCAGCTTTGGGTTTTTAACAGCTTTGGTACATACAAGGTTAATATTGTACTGCTTAGGCCTGGAGCAACGTATGAAAATATACAATCAATCAGTGACTTCAGGAAACCCATCTAAGCCCTGCATGTACATTTTTCACTTCACCAGCTACTCTGGTGGTAGCCAGTAGATCTAATTTCAGCAAGTTTGTGTTCCTGACAGCAGTCACATCAAATTACAGAATCTTCTAGACTAAGTTGGCACCTTCATCTCAGCCTTTCTATCAAATAATATGCCTGTTGCCTTCATCATGCAATCCTTAATTATCTGAAAATCGGCAGACTGCTGCTTGTGCCAGCAAAGGAAATGAGGAAAGAATAGTGTTCCTTCCAATGCACATGGCTGGACACCCTTCAGAGACATCTGATTTGATTGCCAGTAACAATATTCCACTGATGTTCTTTTTTCACATCTATGGCTTACGGCTCTTTTCCTAAAGAATTAGCTTATGCATGCACATATTAAAACCTGCACGATTTTTTTCCTTGGTAACAGAGATGCTGTAAATTTTATTTCTGATTTTCAGACAGACACTGCTTGGTGGATAAGTACTGTGTGTCCCTAGGGCCAAGTGCACAGTGCAATGAAAAGATTAGGAGGATGGGTGAAGATTGTTTACCACAGAAGGATCCTATGCATAAATCTCAGGAGAGGTTTGCAGAATATTTTATTCCAATCCAAGACAAAGGTGTTTTAATTTTTCAGAATCAAAAGCAAGCCCCAAGGGGGATCAAGGTCAATGGAACAAACTAGGCAATCCATCAACAACCTAATTACATTCTATTGACCCAGAAGGATTTCTAGGAGCAACACAGCTATCTGTGGATGCTGGAACAGGATCTATCAATCTCTGGCCTCAGGGTCTTGTCATTACTTGACATACCCACAGCTAAAACCACTCCCCAGGAATCTTCAACTCATTTCAGTAACCAGATTATTTAGACTAAATGCCACTGCCTAACGTGAATGGCTCAAAGCCAAATTTAGCTGGCTGCATCATATAAGGGAGTTCATGCAGTGTAACACCTCACCTTCAATTAACAATCTGAAATCATTTGGAAAAAAAAAAAGATATCTTTTAGAAACAGTTCTGCCCATACATCACACTGACTTTAAGAAATACTGTACTGGGTCAGGTCACAGGTCCATCTAGCCTGTATCACAGAGCAGCAGAGGGATGCTAAAAGTAAGAATATTTATGCAGGGCCTGTCAAAACCGATGCATCTGCTGCCTGCTTTCTCTTACATCTTCATAGGCCAAAACAAGTTCTAGGTTGTAGGTGGAAGCACCTTTAACTATAATGTATAATTGCCTACTGATGGACTTGTTGCACTAAATTTAGTTAAGGGGCGGGGTAAACAGATATGAAATGATCGGTCAGATTATTTTGGTCTGAAATCCTAATTTATTGAACACACACAATACCAATATGTAAGCAAATGCAGTGGTTAACCTTTAAGCAAGCCCGAATAGTCAATACAGATATTCTTATATAAGCCTTCTGATGGATACAGGGAGTTCAGCTGGCCGGGCATTTCTCACTGCATTGGGATTTGCCTGAGTCGTCATCTTCTTGGCTTCAAGCTTCTCTGAATTTGTGATGCCTGGCTGCATTTTATACTGTTTCTTAGGGCATTAGACAGCTTCTGTGGTTGCTTGATGTTCAAGTCCCATGTTCCATACGGTTTCTTGACTTAGAGTCGTGATTGCTGCAGTTATGATTTTGTTTCACCTTTGTCCAATCAGACTTTTCTGATCACATGCTTTCTTTTTTAGTTGCATACCCTTTAACTGTTCAGTTTTCAGCATTTGTATTTAGCAAGCTTTATATATCTTTTCATTGCTTAGTGCTATGTGCCTTTGTCACAAATATCCACCAATTATCTTTCACAAGGGTAATTTGTTTTCCTGCTGTCTCAGACTGTTAAACCACATCCTCTTTAACTTTCTGCCGACATGGGTTACAAACAGGTTACCTCACACTGTGACCCACTGCTCTGCTGCATTCACTTAATTGTATCAAGGCACAAAATGGTGTAGGTTATGCTAAGCACTTCGTTATCATCTGCCCCATAGTTCTAGCATTTTAAGAGACAGTAAATAATAAAGTACCTACCTATTTTCTCCATCCTGTTCATTATTTTATAAACTGCCATTTTATCTTTTTCTCTGAGCTGAGAAGTCCTAGCCTACTTAGTCTTTCCTAATATGGAAGTCTCTCCATCATCCTGATCATCCTTTTTGCCCTTCTCTGTACCTCTTCTGCCTCTACCATATCATTTTGGAGGAGGGGGGAAAACCACAACCACACATAGTATTCAAAATGTGGGCATACCACACAAGTATACAGAGAGATAATGACATTCTATTCTGTTTTCAATTCCCTTCGTAATAATTTGCCTTTTTAACTGTTGCTGAACACTAGGCTAATGTTTTTCACATCACTGCCCATAATAATTCCAACCTCTATCATTGCCTATGTGCAACTCAGTCTGTTTTTTCCATGCCATCACTTTGCACTTATGAAGAATGAACTTCATCTGTCCTCTGTCATGCATTCACTAAATGTTTTGAGGTCCTGTTGCAGCTCTTCATATCTAGCTTTGTTTTTTACCACCTTGAATATTCTGGGGCCATCCACAAACTTGGCAACTTCACTATCCACCTCCCTTTGCAAGTCATTAATGAATATGCTGAACAGCATAAACTCTTAAGGGACCTCGTCAGCTTTCCTCCTACCCATTGCAAGAAGCAACCATATATAGCTACTTCAATTAAGCACGCTTTCAGGAAATCTGTGTTAAGCTGACAGTTACAATCTGGCCTTGTAAAAATATGTATAAACTAAGCCAGGGTATAAAAATACAGTGGAAAAGTAAAATGGAAAAATACAAAATAAAATGAAACTCAGCAGGTATCATTTTTATATATCCTTGTTATCCTCCTTTTTTTAATGGGGTGTTGCCCAGTCAGTTTGACATAAGCAGTCTTCTTTGAGGACTTGGCCTCTTACTGGCCTACTAAGGATCTAGCACACTTCTGGATGCTATAACAATGAGTAATCAATTCTTGTTTTTACTTGAACTTGTGAAGAATATGCTTTGTGGAAAAGCACACTGTGTCCCGTTTTGCTAGTCTGCATATCTGTATGGCTGGGATAGCATTGGTGGAAAAGTATTGGTGTGGGAAGAAGAATTCCAGTATCAGAACTCCCAGGCTCACTTCTGATGGCTTTTTTGGATGAAGGAAGCAGTTAGTGCTATTGGCAAGAAATGAATGTTCAAACATAAATAGCATGTTAGGTCCAGTTGCAGATCTATGATGCGCTACCACGGTGAACTTTAAAAAGCATTCAACTGTTGCAACAGTATTGAACTGTACACTAAGCATTTATTTTTGGTTATTGACTCATGCCACACATATTCCCCAACTCCAGATCTCAGCCACGTGGAGGAAAACATATTTGTGCTGCAATCTAAATGGACTAATAAAAACAATATTCAACCATTTGGAACTGAAATATTCATGAGATACTCAGAGAACAATGAAACTGGATTGCTTCAACTATCCTAGAGGAACAAAAAAGTCAGGAAAGTACTACTGAAACTATTCTGTGTGTTAAACTTTTGTTCTTTATTTTTTTCTTTCTTTCACTCCCATTACTTTAAATTGAACAGCTTCATTCTCCTTTAGCGGGTCATGAATCTGGCTAGTCCAGTAAGTTGCCTCTACCAACTTAATTTAAGAGCCAATGATATTTAAGTTGTGTGTAGAGCGGTAGTTAGCTGTGTTAGTCTGAAGTCAAGCAGAAGGCAAGGTAGATTTGCATCTTATACATTAATTAAATCAGAGATGCCGAGACTTTTATAAGCGCAGCTTGCTTCATCAGAAGCAGAGTACCCTGCCTTCTGATTTAACTGGTGTGACAGTGTAACAGGAAACTTTTCCATGTGTTTAAGTGAACTTCCTTTCATCATGGCCCAATCAGATATTCATATGTAAATGCAGTGGGTACATTTGTACCACTTCTAAAACACTCAGGAAGATCACTCTTAAGCATGTGCCTGCTCCTGCTCTGCATATGTCAAACCCAGAAATGAGTGAGCAGTGAAACTGCTCTGGGGGTCACCTCTGCTGCACCTCCTGAAGTTCACCTCTGGCATGTGTCTATGCTGCATATGCTCCATAAGGCCAAACAACTCAGATAAGCTGGAAATGTCCTAAAACGTTACCCTTGGTACCCCTGGCAAAAATGTATACCTTGAAAAATGATTCACTGAGACTGCAGAATGTGGACTTCTGCAACCCTTACATAGACTTCCTGTCTCTAATGCTTATCCATTTAAAGGTAGAATGACCAGTACCATGTCTTTCTTTCCCAGTAAAACTAAGTTTAAACCATACTGATGTAACATTGACATTCCAAAAATTATAATTTACCTATTAATTAAACTTACTCACAATGTTTGATCAACTGCTGTAGTATCCTGTCCTGTCACTTGGCTGTGCAAATTTCTTTTGAAATATCAGCACTACTCTTCTCAGGTTTCAGTACATTCATTCAGACCAGGTTCTTTGGGTGAATCTGATATCTTTTATTAGACCAACTTAAATAGTTGGAAAAAAATTTAGGCAAGCTTTTTGTGAGAGAGTGCTTATGCTGAGCAAGGCCTAGCATTAAAAAAAATGCACTAAAACTCCCAGAATGCTTCAAGGAGGTTGAGGAGTCAGCGATTGACATTCTGGTAATCACTTTTTGACCCTTAGATGAAAATACTGAACTTCTGACCTTTAAACAATGATAAAAATAGCAGACATGCCGCTTACATTGTTAAGAATAGGAAACTGCATGGCTAAACCGCAATGACGAAAAAACAACCGCATATTATGTCAGTTTTGACATTTTAACCCTGCAAAAACCAGCAAAACATATAGATGAATAATGTATTTAGGTTATAGAAAATTAGCATAAGAAATATAAAAGGTCATTAAGAATTAACATAAGAAGCGTAATGATTATAATACAAAGCGTATCACCTGATATTATAATATAGATAAGTTAACTAAATAACCAATAGAAGTAAGAATTAGAAAATGCATATGTATAAGTGTTATCATATATAACTAATAGTAAAGTTATGTTAGATGCCTCACTTCCACCATGGGGACAGTTTTGTATCTTTTGCCTAAAAAAAGATAAGGGACTCCTTTTAAATGAGCTGTTGACCAGTTCTGAGACTACTGAATCAGGCAGCCGCACCTAGCCTCCGGGTTAGAGAGCAAGGGCTTGATTTGGGAACCTCGTGAACCAACAGACCTCCTTTAGTTTATGACTTTGTGAAACAATAAAAGTTTTAAATTGAACAGGTCTGAGCCTGTGCTTAATTCAGTCCTATATAATTCGGCATCGAGCTCCCACACTTTTGGGTTCAAAAACCCTTCGTCAGGCTGAGGAAGTTTCAGCAGCTGGTGTGTGCTCTTCCTGGATGAAAAGTAAAGAAGTAGTAAAGTAGTACAGTAGTAAAGTATTAAAGTAAAGAAGTCAGAGGCTGGGCTGGTATGCTCCACTTCATCAACCTCCCGGATACAAAAAATCATGGACTAAATATAGACATTGGATTTATGACACATTATAACCGGCATGACATCTGACTCCCCAGGTACCTCTCCACTATTCATCCCCCTTCTCTCCCCCCCACCCAGCCTGTCTCTCACCCATTGACTCTTCAATCTACATTTTCACTGACTACCTGTCTTGTATGCAGACCAGCCCAGCCTCTGGCTGCTTTACTTTTCATTCCATCCAGGAAGAGCACACACCAACTGCTGAAACTTCCTTAGCTTGCCAAAGGGTTTTTGAACCCAAAAGCTTGCCTAAATTTTTTTCCAACTATTTAAGTTGGTCTAATAAAAGACATCAGGTTCATCCAAAGAACCTTGTCTGCGATGTCCTTAGACGAACACAGCTACACCCCTGGTACATTCACTCAGTGATTTGTCCTGAAGCTCAGTTGGGTCAAATTAGTACCTTGTCTAGTGAAATACAAAATTCCATCCTTGAAGGTGTCTTGCTTGTATATGCCAATATACAGGGACTATAAGACAACTTCAGATGACACAACTGATGTTCTGACCTCTAACTCCCAATATAGACGGTTAGTAAATCCTGTTTACAAAGGAAGTGTTTCTCCTTTAGCTTTATCTGTCTTATTATTCATTTATGGCCAAGTAAAGACATTCAAAAAATCCAATGATGGCACCACTCTAAGTACTATGCTTTACTCAAAGTGCCCTAGATTAGTCCAGGAGCAAAAAAAAACCTGACGTTCACCTTTGGGAAGCATGGAAGCAGCCTGCATTGGCCCAGGTCAGCAGGCTTGGGGTGCTCCCACACACATCCCAGGAGGCTGCCAGAGTGGCCCTTCTCCCAACAGGAGCTGCAGGTGAAAGAGGGAGGGAATGAAGCCCCCCACTGCATGGGCTCCTCCTAGCTTGCTGGCTTGGCTCTTAGTGGGGACTGGACCCGAACAGCAAGGGCGGGAGTCCATTCCCCACATCACAGCATCCTGACACCTGCAACTTGGAACCGCATGTGGCTTTTTGCTTCACTGGAAACTGGGGGTGTGGGTTTTGGGAAATGGAGCCCCACTGCCATGTGAACTCAGCCTGCCCCCCCAAGACCTAAGTTAGCAATTTGGGGGGGTGGTCACATGGCAGAGGGGCTCTGTTCCCCACCTCCTACCCCTAGTTCCCAGTGCAGTGAAAAGCCAGGCCAGGCAGCCCCAAGCTGTAGCTCCTGGCTGCAGTTGTCAGGAGGCTTGGGGAGGGAGGGGGGGAATGGAGGCCTCTCAACACATAGACCTGACCCACTCGCCAGATGTACATCCCACATCTGTCAATTCAGTGAAACAGAGCCTTTTTTTGTCCTCTCTGTGACAGCCCTGGGGCAGGGCTGGGTGGGTGCTAACCTACAGCAGATGAGCACCGGCTGAGGCTAGCACAGCACCCGGCGAGAGACCCCTGCAATGTTGGGGGACTGCCACCTAACTTGAGTCACAATGGGATCTGGAATAGACATCTGATAAAGCCCTCTAACCTAAAGCACTTTAGTCTGATACCACATCCATCCAAGGTTAACTTAGAGTGGGATCCACCATTTTCAAAGCACTGTATGTGCCGTGAACATCTGTTTGGTTACGGCTGTAGAATGCTTTCTACACTTAGGTTGCATGGGAAGTGCAATGTTTGTACATAACCTATTTCATTTAGTGTTTCAGAGATTTAGTTCACTTGTGTAACTACAAGAATGTGCAGGTGTTCCTGTTTCACTCCAATGGCTACTGTACACTACCAAGCAGCAGTTCCCCTGTTAAAATGACTGAAAGGAACATTTGTCCATAGTCAAATCTGATGCAAATTACTATGCCAGGAATACTATTTCTAATAAGAATAGATTTTTGAAATTTATGATCACCTATTTAGCTGTAAAATCTTCCATGAAACTATCTTACAGAAGTAAAAATAATACACTAGAATAAAGGGTTCTGTGTTTTGGGTTTTGTTTAGAATTTTATTTTTTTTCAGTCATTTTAAATAAATCTATGTCTACCCTGCTACAGAAAACTGTATTTGCTATATGAGCAACACAGACCCTTTTACTGGTTTAACCTATGTATTTTACATATTCTGCATACTTTAACAGCTTTCACAATGTCATTGTTCATTTCAGACCAATATAAAATTTCTTCTGTAATTCTCTTAGATTTTTCTTCAGTTCCCAAATGATCTATATACATAACCATTTTTTCTGTAGCAGTTCCAGTGGACAGCACAGAAAATGTAAACTTAACAGGTTGAAAACTGAAGGAATGAAGGAAGTCCTAATCTAAATGTACTATGAAAGTGTGTGAAACACTAAGATGGCTACAGGTACCTCCATGCAGTGTTGCAATACAGAAATATGGTCAAAACTGGGAGCCAACAGTTTAAACAGTATGGTCATTAACAAAACAGAGTATGACTATAAAAAATTAGAAGACGCAGTGATAGTACTTATCTATAGCTACAATAAATTCATATCTTGATTTATCACTTTTAGTTGAAAGTGATAATCATGTGTTGCCATTGTCAAGAGATATTTTTCCACAGTTTCAAAAGTCTGATTTACAAATTGAATAAAGATCAGAAAGATATGGTGATTGCAGTTCATTTGCGCTATAGAACATTTGAAAGAAGCACAATGGATCACAGTCTGGAAGTAGATATTATACATCTCATTTAAAAAACTCTATCCAAACTCAGGTTAAATTGTGACTGCCATAGCAATAGCTCAGGATGAGAATCTGTGCTAATCTATGACTAAAGCAAATACCTTAGGATGGCTAGGATAGCCTTGTTTCTGGACATCATTGACACCAATGACGACAGCAAGTGTGTCATGATGGTAGATGTCGCCATATCCTTTGAGAACTGGCAGCAAGTTTTCATTGAGGCTCACAAATGGAAGCAATCGAAGTACCAGCCACTGGCAGACATCCTAAGAAGCCAGGGATATGACATGACTGTCAAGGCACTGATTATCAGGGTGCTCAGAGCATGGGACCCTAGCAACAAGAACATTCTGCATTCCTGCTGCATATCCTGCCACTATTCCATGCTGCTGCGTGGCACCTCTTGGTGTCTGGCATCATTGACTGGTCGAGGGACATCTATGTGGAGCACATCATGAGACAGCACCAGTACATGGATCCCACCAGACGGCCAACCAGGACCAGTGCAAAGGGGACTACCTGATCACCCCCCACAGATGCTGCACCTAAAAGACTCTAAGGACTTTTTCAATCCTGGGCTCTTCCTTACTCCCACACAATTGTATCCTGCATGTCAATGTTTGTAACTCCATGTGTGCCTACAATTCTCCCTGCTCAACTGCAATATTGTTGTGTGGGGGTCTCCTGTATATTCTTTGCTGTATAAGCGATACACCCCCCTCCATTTCCCCCTTCTCATCCCCCACAGGTTTAACTGGCTGCATGTTTCATATGCAACTTAGTTAAGTTCACACTCCCAGCCCCACCCTGTACTATGTAGCACCTTGCTCGGATCTTCTGTATTTCCTTGTGCCTCAAACTCTGTCATCTTGAACTTTAACATTTTCTAATAAATGAAATCAGTTCAGGGTGAGCTCTCAAATCTAGATGGGATTTTATTCAAAGATAGCAGGATAGCAATTCCCAAGGTGTTACAATGCCCAAGCTAAAATAATAGCAGGTTGATAATTAACCCATTTTTTTTTCTGTTGCAAGGGTGTCCAATATTCCTTATAAAACCTGCCATAAACTAAGTATTCTCCTGTCTTGTGCTGGTTATCAAAGCATGTGTTGTTTTCACTTGGCTTTAAGTTCCATATTTCTTTCTGCTTCAGGTCTCTTTCCCCATGATATCTAGCCTTCTTCTTCATGTTTATACAACTTACCCTCAGTGAACCTGATTCTGAACTGTCTGACTTGTATTACTTAATCCATTCTAATTGTTTGACTAATTTTGGTCTCTGGAGGATTTTCATTCTGAATTTCTATCACAGTGCTTAAGGGGATTGTAAGCCATTAAAAAAAAAAACAAAAAAAACAAATGGAGGGGGGGAGAGAGAGAGAGATTCCATCACCTCCACTTTCACTCCATCCCCAGCAGGTATATGATTCTTGCCCTTTCTTTCTGCACCATTCCCAAATGTTTAATTTTGAGTTAAATGGAACTTTGTTGTAATTTGCATTTCTCATTGGACAAAATCTTTGAATAAAAAACTGAATCTGTTTCAGCTGAGTTTGTCCTCTTCTGTGTTCTTTTATAAATACAAGTATTTATAGAAGAAATCATACTGTAAAATTATATAAATTATGAGGTGGGTTTAAAATATCAGATAATTAGAATGAACTGAACTGTACACAAACAATCGACAGACCAAGAGTTCTTAGTGGAAATGTAGTCAATAAAAATAGCAAATTAATTAAAGAAAATATTAAAATGAAAAAGAATGCTTTAAAGAATTTTGGTAAGGAGAATTGAAGTCAATACTTTCTGATTCCTCAATATACACTTTTTCCCCAACTTTTCTTGATCTGATAATTCTTTAGAACTTTTCTATTTTTTATTTGCTTTTTTAATTTGTCATTTTGATTCAAGAACAGTTGAAAGGAACAGTTCAATTTCAGATAGTACCTTAAAGAAGTCAAGGCTTTTGGACAACATAGGCCAAATTCATTTTTTGTGTCACTCTAATAAGGCAACAAGCCGATGAACATTGCCTGTTGTTTCTCTCTGTTCAATTATTGCTATTCTCAGAAGCCAGAGGGTAAAGTTAAAATCATTCTTCTTCTGCTGAGGTCCTGGAGGCTTAAAATTCTACAAATACTGCTGGTGATTTCTTGTCTTTGAAGGTGATTTCTATTCAATACCATTGATTTTTTTTTGCAAACAAAGAGTCCTTTCCTGCAGCAGAGCTGGAATCTTAAGACGTCAAGGCCAAAAGGTAGAATACGGACATTCATTCTATATTTCTTAGCTTTAAACTGATTCCGATTACAGCATGATTCATGTTTGGCTCGCTGGCATCTGAATTTGTCTAACAGCTGATACCATATAAATCAAGATAGCTGGATGCCAGATTTCTTAAAATGCTTCACTCAATGCATGCCAAACATAATACACCTGATTCTAAATCGAGATTGGTTCTTCTTTGCATGGAAAATTACCAATATTAAGTTTTAAAAAATGTAGAAAATTGACAGTCTGCTTCTTGCCTAGGTTGCCAACTAATATCATTAAAAAGATAGCTCCTAGACTTAAAATATCAAACAAACAAGCAAACAGGTTTAGGTGGTGGTTATTTGTATTATCGTTGTGCTAGTCTCATGGAGTAAGAGTCCATTTTACTATGTCCCGTACAAAAACACAAACGAAAAGTAAAGTAGTCCCACTAATTCATTAGCAGTCTAACAAATATCACTTGGTATATGCTGCTATCACTGCATGTTATTAAAGCTGGTTTCTTAAACCAGTTTTGTACTACATGCAGTATAGTACTTGACATACTTTGCACTGTGCCATATTTTTTCCCTGAAATGTAACATGGCTGCCCAGTCATGTTTTGTGTAATGTCTGTAAGCCACCCTTGGGCAAGATCCAATTATAAACAAGCTGCAAAATTAAGCTTAGCTATCATTGTGAATAAAACATACCAGTATTCTCACAATGGAAGAGAACTGTAAAACGGTTGCAGAGCTCAGATTACTTCAGATGACTGTTAAATGCATGGTGAATTCTTAATTTAAACATTTAAAGAAGTTTACTAATAATTTAATTCCTTGCTGAACCTTCTCCCCTCTCTTCAAAAGGTTAGGATAGTTGTCAAATGCTACTAGTCAAATGTATTATGTGAAAATATCGCTTTGATAAAAGGAAAGCAGTAGTTTTAGAAAGACCCTACATTCTCAACAGGGGCTTCTCCAGTAGTAGGAATCTAAATGCAGATTTACAATTGCTGCTGCTAGCTCACCAAACCAACTAGCTACTTATTGCCAAGCTAGAGGTACCAAAAAGAAAGTGACACAATTAAGGGTTTGGAGGCACGATTTTTGCAGACATTAGGAATAAAAAAAGCTCAGGAGAAAGCTGAAAGTTTTTTGTTTATTTTCTTATTTTAGTTGACAATAAAGAGATACATCAGCAAAGAGTAAACAGTGAAAAAGGAAAAGGGAGAGGAAGAAAGTAAAGACTCTGCTCATTCACATGATGCTGAATAGATTACTGAAAGTAAGGAGTTAAAGGTACATTTGGTCTTGAACCAAAGAGAAAAGAGCACACAGGATATTTCCTCCTTCGTTAATTCACTTGAAAAATTGTTAGTTCTTTTATTTGTTCTTTGTTTGAATCAAAACTGGGAGGAATTTAGATAGAAGTACATAGAGCTAGCTAGCTGTATCAGTCTCAAGCTAGGCAGAAGCAGGGTAGAGTTACACCTTACAGACTAGCTAAATGGGATTTAGATATAGCTTTCATGAGCTTAAGGTTACTTCATCAGATGCTGTGAAAGGACATGTTATCAAATAGAAAGAGCAATCTGAACACAAAATCTGGGTGGGAAACAGAAGAAAGGTACAGAGTGAGGGAGTGTAGGGGAATGGAAAGGGGCAGTGCTGGGGAGGAGTATAGATGTATTTTATTTCTACTTCATAGATTTCACAGATGTCATAGACATTAGGGCTGGAAGGGACCTCAGAAGATCATTGAGTCCAGCCCCCTGCCCAAAGGGCAGGAAGTCAGCTGGGGTCATAGGATCCCAGCAAGGTAAGCGTCCAATTTGCTCTTGAAGGTGTTCAATGTAGGTGCTTGAACCACCCCCAATGGCAGACTGTTCCAGACCTTGGGGGCTCGGACAGTAAAAAAATTCTTCCTTCTGTCCACTCTGAAATGGTCTCGCAGTAGTTTATGACCGTTCAACCTCGTCATCACTTGGGGCACTCTGGTGAACAAACGTTCCCCCAGATCCTGGTGGTCACCCCTGATAAACTTATAGGTGGCCATCAGGTCACCCCTGAGCCTGCGCTTTTCCAGGCTAAAGAGCCCCATGGCTCTCAGCCTGTCATCGTAAGGTCTGTTTTCCTGACCTCTGATCATGCGCGTGGCTCTCCTCTGGACTCTCTCAAGCTTCTCCACATCCTTTTTGAATTCTGGAGCCCAATACTGGACGCAGTACTCCAGCTGCGGCCTCACCAAGGCCGAGTACAAGGGGAGAATGACGTCCCGGGATTTGCTCGAGATGCATCTATGGATGCACGCCAGCATTTTGGTCGCTTTACTAGCCGCAGCATCGCATTGCAGGCTCATGTTCATCTTGTGGTCAATGATGATCCCCAAGTCTCTTTCTTCTGTAGTGCTATCCAACGTAGCACTGCCAAGCCTATAAGGATGCTGCAGGTTTTTCCTCCCAAGGTGGAGAACCTTGCATTTTTCGGTGTTAAACACCATCAGGTTCTCGTCCGCCCATTTGCTGAGCTTGTCTAGGTCAGCCTGGATCACTCGCCTATCTTCTGGCATGGATGCTTTGCCCCAAAGTTTGGTGTCATCGGCGAACTTGGCCAGTCCACTCCTGACTCCAACGTCCACATCATTAATGAAGATGTTGAACAATATGGGTCCAAGGACAGTGCCTTGAGGAACCCCACTAGTCACAGGACACCATGATGAGTGACTGCCATCAATTACAACCCTCTGGGTCCAACCACGGAGCCCATTTCCCAGCCAGTGGATCGTGGTGGAGCCAAGGCCACAATTGGCCAGTTTCACCAAGAGGTGATCATGGGATACCAGATCGAAGGCTTTTTTGAAGTCAAGACATATGACATCAATCTCATCTCCCTTGTCCAGGTGATAGATCACCTGGTCGTAGAAGGAAATGAGATTGGTCAAGCAAGACCTACCCACAACAAACCCATGCTGGCTATCCCTTAGGATGTTGATGTTGGCCAGTCCATTAAGGATGGCCTCTTTAATAAACTTTTCTAAGATCTTCCCCAGGATAGAAGTCAGGCTAATGGGCCTATAGTTAGCCGGATCCACTTTCCTCCCTTTCTTGAAGATAGGCACCACATTGGCCGTCTTCCAGTCTTCAGGAGCTACACCAGAGCGCCAGGAGTTTTCAAAGATCCGTGCCAGGGGCTGGGCTATGACACTCGCCAGCTCCTTGAGTACCCTGGAGTGCAGATTGTCAGGGCCGGCTGACTTGAAGGTATCCAGCTTCTCAAGATGTTTCTTCACGAGGTCAGCATTTATGGAAGGCAGGGGATCTCCCTCACCCGGACCTCCTTGTCCCGTAGCAGGTATGGGCGTCCCATGGGATTGATGAAAGACCGACACAAAGTACCCATTTAATAGGTTGGCTTTTTCCTGGGCGTCAGTTGTCAGTTGCCCCATCTGGTTCAGCAGGGGTCCAATGTTGCCCCTGCTTTTCCTCCGGCTCCCCACATATCTGAAAAAGGACTTTTTGTTGTCCTTGATGCTCAAAGCTAGTTGGAGTTCAGTTGCAGCCTTGGCTTTCCTGGTTTGCTCCCTGCAGGACCGGACCAGTGCAGAATAATCCTCCTTGGAGGTGAATCCCATCCTCCATCCTTTGTAGGCTTTTCTTTTTAGCCTTAGGAGGTCTGCTAGGTCCCTGGAGAGCCAGGAGGCTGCTGTGCCCTCTTGCTGCCTTTCCTTCAAGATGGAATAGGCTTAGCTTGTGCATTGAGGATCGCTCCCTTAAGGAGCAACCGCTCTTCTTGAACTCACCTCTCCCTGGGGTCATGGTCCTTTAGGGCCTGACTGACAAGCCTCCTGAGCTTGTCAAAGTTGGCTTTTCTGAAGTCAAGGACTTCTATGTTGCTGACTAACTTGCCAGCTTTACAGTGGATGGTGAAGGTGATCACTTGTTTAACTTATCTATTTACATCCATTTAGTATTTCTGCTTATTGGATATATATTTCCCAATTAAAGACTGGTTAGATGTTAGTATGCTATGTTCCATAAAAAGTACTAGTAGATACCATGAAATTGAATAAAAGTGAAGTAAAGAGTAGCATACTAGATCATCAAAAATAAAAATGCATCAGAAAGAGTGCCTTTCTCTCATGAAAAGTTTCTAGATTTAAAAAAAAAAATGTTTCTGTTGTGGATCAGGAGGAAATATAGACTTTTTTTTTTTCTGGGTGGGGGGCCAGGAAGGGCAGAAATACGCAAAAGAGTCAGCTAATTTTCCCAGATTGGTCAGTGTAAGATAATGGTCAATAATGCTCACATGGGATATTGGAAGAGTTAGTTTCACGTTTCAGTTCTTCCTGATTCAGACCAGGAATTTGAATGTGCTCTCTCCCACATCCCTTGTGACTATGCTCTTCACCAGGGTATTAAGGTATTCTTTACCGAGTCTTCCTCAGTCTCTCTTGTTGCAACAATTACTCTCTATATCAATAATTAAATATTCTTCAGGTCAGATAAAGTTAGACTGACTGTACGGGTAACTGGTTAAGCAGTTTCCCTTGACTATGGGAAACTCAGGTTCAAATGTCTATGTACCTGATAGAGTGCCAGTCTCTTCATCCCCAGTTCTGGCCCAGTAAGTGTACTTATATAGCACAGAACAGCTCTCACAGGAGGGGCATGTGCACCCCCTGAGATTGGCAGTGCACCTCCTGAGATTGGCCACCTCCGTCGCTGCCAGCAGGGCCTGCAGGTGGTCACTGCTCACCGTCCTCCCCCACTGCTGATGGCGTCTATGGGTGGTCACTGATCACCACTGGCTGCCGCTAATGCTGCCACTAACATCTGCGGGTGGTCACTGATGGCTGGTCGGCACTTGCCACCCTGCTTGCTGCTGACACCACCGTGCCTGCCCAGCCTCGGGAGGCATGCAATGTTCATGATTCCTCAGATCATCTATATACCTCCTTTTCCTTGTTTAAAAACTTTAAAAGGCTTCAATTTCATTACAGTAGAAAATGGGAAAAATTTTGGCATCACAGAAAGTTTTCAAGACAAGAAAATTGTTTCCAACTCAGTTTTAACGTAAAGTACACAAAATGACTTCACATGTTTTAGAAACAGTGTCTGCCTCCAAGTACTTACATGTATTAAAACAAAAATCTTTTTTTAAAATAAGAGATAAAGATTATATAAGCAAATTTTTATTCTGTATATTGGTCTGCCATACACACCATCATTTTTCAAATGTTTTCTTTCTTTAGTGCAGTGATGACATTTTTTCATTAGATTCACATCTCAAAAGTAAAAGATAATCAAACCCATATTATCACATCTCATTATTTCTAGTAGCATCTGACACTCTTAAGTTAGAAAAAGGATTTTTCTCCCATTCATTTTTGTCACATCTCATATATTTATTTTGAAATTGTATCTGCTTTCTTTTAATCTAAAACTGTAAGTGTCTCCACTCAATCCCTGCCATACTAGTTACTCTGAAGAGCAATAAGGCTATGTTAATACTGTGGTAACAATGTGGACTCTTCTCAGGATTTCGCTACTAGAAGACACTAAGCTTGTGATCTTTGCAATGCTAATCAGGTCTCTTTAGAACGTCACTGCTTTTCTCCCCAAATGTGCTAACAATTCCATGCCACTGAATATAATTAGAGCCCTAGCAATGTTCAGGACATGCTATATCTTGCTCTGGGAGCCTTCCTGATATTATTTAAAAATGCAGGGAATACCATAAACTGACTGGCAGCCAGTTATCCTTCTCTTCAGACATGACAGCTGTTTAGAATTTTAATATCTACTCTTAAAAATCCAAGGAGCAGTATAGAAGGGTAAAAAGGTCTCTATTTTGTTTCTAAGTATAATCTTTTTTTTCTTTACTTAAGCAAAGTTTAGGATGACTGCAAGAAGCCTCCACATTGTACTGATTTGGTTGGCTGCTAAGCAATCACTGCGTAAAAAGGTGAAATTTGCTATCAGTTTTGATAGGACCTTATTTCATTCTCTGGGGTGTACTTCTCAGTTATTTGGTCTTGACATGCTGTCAGTTTGAGTGAGGAGATATAACAGACAATCAAGAATGTAATAGTCCCACTCTTATTAATCATTTGAATGAGGCAAGCACTTCTCAGTCCTTCACATAAGAGCTTTTTTTGCTTTCAAACATCTCAAGAAAAGGGTATGTGGGTTTATAGTGCATCACAAGTTCAATGCGAGTCAAAAATGCAATACCCTTGTAGAAACAGGATGCACTGGGATGTGTTAACAAGAATGTGACATACCAATCATGTGATGTCATTCTTCTATTCTAGTCAGCCCTGGTTAGGCCTTACCTGGAGTTCTGTAACCTGCTTTGGATAGGATGTGAGCAATTTAAGAGCCCAGAGAATGTGTCCCCCTAGCCCTAAAATCATTAGGGCTAGGGACAGACATTACACATAAATCAGTTTAAGTGATCAGAAACTAGTTTAAACCTGTAATGGAACAGATGTTCAGCACACATAAACCAGTCTGAAAATGACTAAAACCAGTCTGAGACAAACCTGGTTGAATGTAGTACAAGACTTAACTGATTTGGCTCAAAGCAGTTTATGCAATGTCTGTCCCAGATCCTTTGCTGGTTTAAGATAAACCAGATACCCCCACCTGGCATGCTGTCTGGGCTGGGAGGAGTTCTCTGCTCCACACCAGAGCTGGCCCCTCCCCTCTGCTCCCTGGCTGCAGCTCCAGCAGAGATCACAATTGCAGTCGCACAGCTGGGACAGCAGTGATCTATATCCAACCTCCTCCCCGGGTCGGTGCCCAGCCCACAAGTTGCTCTGGTCACCCCGTGCTAGTTATGTCACTACCACTTGTCATTGTGACTTAACCGAGTCATCACATCCAGTTTTAGTGCATATGAACCCAGTATACAGCCTTTGCATTCATACAGAGAAGAGAAGAGAATATGGATGGTGCCAATGATACTATCACCTATAATAGTGGTCCAGAACTGAAATTATTAGGATTGAATTATGCTGTATAACTGAGGTTCATATGTCAAGTCACTTGAGAACTCATGAAATTTTGAGGGGAAAACATATTATGAACTTGGCTGCTTACCACAGGTCAATCTTTTCCCTATCTCTCACAGATCTAATTACAAAGTTACTATAATGAACAAAATATCTTACTCACATAAATATATTTTCATAAACAGTTTGGCATTGTTTCAAGTTTCTACCATATGGCTTTCATTTACATAAAATCCTTCTTAAATACCTAAACCTTAAAGAGAAAAATAAGACAAACAATATTCCCCACAGGATGATTAATACCATTGTAGACATCTGTGATTGATTGCTCAAGGTATGTTCTTACATCAAATGTATTGTGGTTATGAGCTTAACTAAAATGAAACTTCGGTAATTTTGAATCTTTTTTTTAACCTGCTCTATTTTCTCCAATAAAGCTATTAGCCATTTAGTTCATATATCCTTGGATGGACAATCACAGAAATAATCTGAAGAATGCTTTCAGATGCTAGAACCTTTAGGAAAATGAAGAAAAAAACAGCAAATACCAGTTTTATATTCAAGTTTTGTTTGTAAGTCAAAAAAAAGATATGAGCACATGCAGAGTACTGCAAAACCCAGAAAGCTGTACTGTATAAATCCATAAATAAAATGTATTTTGTATATAATTCTGACAGAGTTGTCTTATAAGCCAGTAAACACCTCTAGCATGGAAAATCCATAAGGAATCCTATAAAATAGTCTGGTGAATTCAGCAGAATAGATTAAACCAAAATCCATGAATTAGACTTTTAACTATAATACTGCAATGACCAGGAGTAACTTTTTGCAAATATTATTTTGGGGCAGTATATGTGTGAACTGATTTAAATATGCTATTAGCCCTATAGTAGCAAAAAAATACTAGTGCATTATGAATCAGCATTTTAAACATATATAAAACTTCTTCATTAACCAGACCAGGCCAGAAAGTCAGCCCTGCACCCTTCCCAAGTGTCGCTCCAATCCCCTTCCCTTCCCTGATCTGTTCCCCTGCTATCTGCTTCCTGCTCAGTGTTCCCCATCTGCTGTGCTTCTTTCTGCTCCCTGTCCTAGCTATCATCGTTTCCTGCTTCCCATGTTGCGAGTGCCATGGATTGGTCACCCCAGAACTAGACTATGATCGGAGTATTGTAAATGTATTATTATTTTGTTAATTCAGGAATAGAATTACTACCATATTAGATAGGATACATACTGTGCTATGCATTAAATTTCACCACTTGATACTACATTGCCTATACATTTTCTGTAATATAGATCTGTGACTTTCTCTAAAATTAAGCTAGAATTTTCATTGCATTTATAAATGTAGCAGCAGATATTTACCATAATTGGGAGACAAATGACTGCTAATAAAGACTCAATTCTTGAAATCTGTCTTTCAAACTCAGTTTGTATCATGCCTTTTGTCCTTTAACTCTTTGAAAACAGGAACCACTAGTTACCACTGAAATCTGACCATGTCATTAGGCATCACAGAATAGTGAAGAAAGGTGGAAACTTAGCCTGAGAACAAGTAAATAAACTCTTACCTTCAGAAGTACTATGGAACATGGTATGGAACATGTTTAAAAAATTTCAAGGTGACATCAACCCATGGTGCAAATTCAAGCACTCAAAATGCATTTTCTCTGAGAGACAACGTTAGTTCATAATGTCATTTAAATGCTGTTCAGGTATCTTGTGTGCACAATTGTAAAGACTATTTGAGCCTTCATACCTACACAGAGCAGAAACAGTTCTCAGGCCAGTTTTCAAAGGTGACGAGTTATTTGATGGTACAACCGAGATAAACTGTTATACTACTGTCTAGTATTAAAAAAGAATTATCACTAAGACTTTCATCAGGTAAATGTGTCATCAGTAACAACAATACAGGGTTGTAGCCCAGACACAAAATATGGCATTACTCCTTCTTAGAATGCTCATGTCATATACGAAAGAAAATGTATGTTTTTCATTGTTAATTCCACACTATGCCTAGACAGAGAAACTTCAGTACACTTACCACCTGTACTTGATTCCAAAGTGAGTATTTTTTCTCTCCCATTGAACATGGGGAAAACAAAGCCTCATCTAAGAATTACCATACTGCTGCAGCTGGGAGCTATAGAGAGCATCAGTGTGTCTGACCTAGATACAAGGGAAACCCCAGAGCTGCTCCTGCCTCAGGCTGCAGGGAACAGCTGTGCAGAGCTTGACATGGCCAGAGACAGTGGCAACAGCATGCAGGTGCCTTATTCCAGCTCCTGCTCCCAGCCAATGGATCAGGGAGCTAGGCAGGGAGTAGACACTGAGAGGAACCTATGTGCCACTGCCACTGTCCCTGGCTAAGCCAGGATTCCTTCACAGGCACTCCCTGCAGCCTAGGGCGGGAGCAGGTCAAAGTGACTCTGGGGCTACCCCTGTGCCCAGACCAGTTGGGGACACAGAAGCAGAAGGAGGACAGGCAGTGGAGATGGGGGGCATGTGGATGTGAGGCAGATGGAGAGAAAAAGGTCAGGCTTCCTGCCATCATGTTGCTTACCTATTCACTGCCAGCCTCCCCCCACTGCTATGTTCTGCAATATATGGGTAGGGAGGATGAATTTAAGATGATCCTTCAATAATGAGATTCTATACATGGAAATTATAACAAATTCATAAATTTGCCATGTATAGAATCCCACTGAGCTCTTGTTCTAAATTTCCAGTTGTCTCGATTGGGGTAGACACATAAATTATAAGCCTTTTGTTACTTACCAGATTTCACCATACAGTTTGGAAAGTCCCTTTCAGCTTGAGACTATCTTGTTCCATATAAGTTTTGTGTGATATTTTTTCCCCAATTGGATCCATATAATGGGTATGACTTGGGAGGACAAAGACTTCAGTAACAAATTTCCCTTTGTAATTAAAGGGAAAAAATAGATGAACATTGCCATTTGATTACTAAAGTATTTCTTTTACACATTTCAAGAAGCCAAATTATTGCTACTTGAAACATGACCTTCCAGCTGTTTTATCAAACAAGGCCAAGATGTTTTAGGATGTTTAAATGAAAACGGATCCAACAAAATTCAACAAAACACTTACTTGCATAATAAACTTTAAGTATGTGTCTAAATGCTTTGGCACATCATGATCTAAGCACTTGTCTGTGCCCTGCCAGATGTTACATTTATCACATGATCAACATATTAGTCATATGATAAACTGCAATACACCACATGTTCAGCCAATTCATGGTGCAATAAAATGGCAAACTAGCCACAAAGAGATTCCACACTAAATTTAATTAATGTGGAAATAAATTTAATTAACTTTAATGCGGAATCTCTTTGTGGCTAGTTTGCCATTTTATTGCACTATGAATTTAATGTGGAACTTAATGGGATTTAATGTGGCACATCTTTATGACTGGTTTGTATCATGCTTTAAACTGAAAGTGCAGCATGTATACTGAACCTGAAGTGCCCACTGCCCCATCCAAATGATCAGCTAATTTTCAGGATCAGACATGGGGCAGCCCTGATGTCCAGGAGACAGTTTACCCCTGCCAAATCTCCAGGATTGGACTACAGGCAGCCAGAGGTCCTATTCGGGGTTTGGCCCAACAATCATACAATGGTATCTGATTAATTTTATGCCCTATCTCAAAAATCACATATCCTACCATTCATGTTGTGGGCTATTCTGGGGTTTGGTATCACACATAAAATACCTCACAACCCATTACAACATTATGTTAAGACCTATGTCTGATAATATCTGCTGACATATGATTCATTATGAATTTCAAATATGTGATTTTTTTTTAATCACAGTACTGGGTCTTTTCACATTTTTATTATTGTAATGAAATTTAATTCAGCTGCTCGGAGTATGAGGCTCACTGAAAGCTTTGGCCAAAGACAGTTCCTTAAACAGAACAGAACATTCTTTGCTGTCACTTCCTGCCTATCCAATTATCGGGCTTCAAACTGCTTTTCAGAGGAATCAGCAACAAGAGAGACAGCTACATGAATGACTGATTAACACAAAAATGATCATTTTGAGACGATTACATTGTATTTCTAACAAGATCAAAAATGTGCACTAAATTATTGTTATGGTAATTATCCTTTGGCAGAATTTGTCTTAGTGTTTAGCAGTAATTATAAAGAATTTCAAGAGGTACAGTAATTACACTTAACTGCTGTAATGAATAAGTTAATTCTGGGGCAAAAAGTGATTCACATCAGAAGAATTATGTAACTACTATCATTTAAATTCCTTTATTGATAGTTTTATATACATTTTTAAACAACTTATTGTTAATCCTTTGCTTGACTAAGATTATTGAACAAATCCAATCATTATGGGGGAGGCTGCTGCTTTTTTCTACTATAAGAGCAGCCTGTTTGCAGCTGAAGGTGAGGATTTATATTCTAGACACAAGAAAGTTTATTAAAGAAAAATAACATCAATGTTTGTGACCTAATAGAAATTCCTTTTATTATTATTACTTTCCAATTTGTGCTATTTTAACCTTTTTCCCGCTGGAAACTCAGCATTTGCTAGCAAACTAGTCTTGCTATAAATATGTCTTGCTTCTAAATGCAAAGCTACAAAAACAAATTGACATAACATTTCTTCCTCCATTCTGCCTCTAAGGATTTCCCTGAATACGTGACTTGATGACATCACATATACAGTGGGTTCCATTAACCACACTTTTTCTTTAATGTCCTACAAGGTTATTTTTTAATGATTTTCAGCACACCAAAAATGGAAAGATGATTTTCAATCTTTTTTTTTTTTTTTTTTTTAAGTGTTAAACTAAAATTTATTTCTGAGGAGCAATTGGCTAGTGAGACCACTCAGCAGATACTTTCAAAAATAATTCAGTTTACATCTCATATCCACAGTTAGATCTATCGGTTATATTTCACCTGAAAGACAGAAGAATGTATTCTGTTCTGTTACAGCATTATGAATACAGGGGAAAATGCACTGATTTTAGTAGAATCACTCTAGATTTACCCTTGTCTAATAGGGTAGAATCTGGCTCAGTTTCTTCAATAACACTGGAATCCATAGCTTTGGGGAATTAAATCTGTACCAGTTCAAAAGGAAGAGTGTCATCTTCACAGAGAGCCATGGTACAGGTTTAGCTATCTCTAATTCTAGGTGGTGTTTAAATTACACAGTTGAGCCCTCTGTGTCCTTATTCTCCAGGAAGTCACATAGGTCATCATTTTTCTGAAGGTGATATGCACAAAGAGCTTTTTACTATATCGCATTATTACATCTAAAAGATTTATTGGAAATAAAAACCACTCAGGCTGCTCACCATCCCTCATGCTTCATGCTTTTTGGGTTCACTGACTTTTAAAATGTCTTCTTCAAAAATTGAATATAGAAACAATTCCCCCACCTTGTTAGCCCTTCATTAGAAGTCAAATTTTTCCAGTATACATGGATGTTAAAAAGTGGTTTTCTCATTCTTAAGTAAATTACTTCCTCAAGATTCTTATCAACATCTCTATAGGATGGACCATTTTGATAGACTCTCCAATTAAATCAAGAGCCTCTTAGAGAAGTATGTCATATTGTCTTCAGTATGTACATTATACATTATTTAATTTATATATCCAAAAGCTACTACTTACGCGTATCTGTAGTTTCATATTGATACGTATGTAGAGTAGAAAGAGTGCTTACATCATGTTACTATGGATTCTCAAGGCATGAGTTCAAATTTTGTTATGCACTCCTGCTGGAAACCATCCTCCCACCCCTAAAAACCCAGCTATAAATAGGAACCCAGGCATTTGTCCTAGAGAGACAAGGGGACCTGCATGTGATGCTAGCCCCACCATTCTCTTGCATGTTACTAGCTACAGAAACTTAACAACAACCAATGCTCCACCAGGTTGGCCTTTTGGCATAAATGCATTCCCCACCAGGCATTTTTAGCAAATCAGGAACAATGGAGTGAGGCTGCATGTCTCCCATCCTCAGCTTATGAAAATTGTTGAGGTTTACAATGACAACTAGGATAAAATTTAAAAATTCTATAAGCAGTTTGAATTTCATTTTAATTAATGTGTTTTACCAACCATGCATCAGTTTTTAATTCTATAGTATTACTGCATTCAAAAGGGCAGTTGACATGATAGAACTGTAATTTAGTTAAGTTCAACACAATCATACTCTACCAAAGCAAGTAATACACACATTTTCTATAAATTCCTTTGATAGGTTTCTGCAAAAGGCATAATAGGTATTCATAGTTTTCATATTCCCTGATACTAGTTGTAGACTAAACCTAGGATTTTAAAAATGTTGTTTTGTGCTAATGTGAAGAAAAAACATGAGCAGCTCAGGGAGATGAGGAAACATATCATTACCAGGATAACTTGTATTTAAATAAAAATATATTATTTGTCATTACTTGTATTCAGAGAGTATTAGCCATTTTTCCCATGAGGTAATCAACATTCAGAACTAGGTATTACACCTATTTTGGACTCCATATGTACTTTAGGTGCCTTACTGAGAGTGCAGGAAAAAACCATCCTGATGCACAAGAAGACTAGCAAGTATGGCAGAAGATCAGCTTGGTTTAGCAGGGAACTCTTCAATAAACTAAATGGCAAAAATTAAGATTATTGGAACAGGAAACTTGTACAAATAACTAGGCAAACATATAAGAGCATTGCTAGGGCATGTAAGGATCAAGCCAGGAAGGCCAAAGCTCAACTGGAGTTGCATCTAACAGGGAATGTGAAGGGTAATGAGCCGGGTTTCTACAAGTATATTGGTAGGAAGAGGAGGATTAGGGAAAGTGTGGGTCCCTCTACTGAATGGGGGAGGCAACTTTGTGACAGAGCCGGCAGAAAAGGCTGAAGTGCTCAATGCCTATTTTGCCTCAGTCTTCATAGGCTAGATCAGCTCCCAGACTACTGCACCTGGCAGCACAGTTTGGGGAGGAGGTGAGCAGCCCTCAGTAGTGAAAGAAAAGTTTAGGACTATTTAGAAAAACTGAACATGTACAAGTCCCTGGGGCAGGATGGAATGCACCTGAGGATACTGATGGAGTTGACTGGTGTGACTGCAAAGATATTGGCCATCATCTTTGAAAATTAATGGCAATCAGGACAGGTCTCAGATGATTGGAAAAGGGTAAACATAGTGCCCATATTTCAGAAAGGGGAAAAGGAGGATTCAGGGAACTACAGACCAGTCAGCCTCACTTCAGTCCCTGGAAAAATCATGGAGCAGATGCTCAGGGATCCATTTCTAAGCACTTGGAGGAGAAGAAGGTGATTAGAGGTAGTCAGCATGGATTCACCAAGGGCAAGTCATGCGTGAACAACCTGATTGCCTTCTACCATATGATGACTTGTTCTGGATGTGTGGAGACCAGTGGATGTGCTATATCTTGATTTTAGCAAGGCTTTTGATACAGTTTCCCAGAACTTTTTCACAGGCAAGCTAAGGATGTATGGGTTCAATGAATAAGGTAGATAGAAAACTGGCTGGAGTGTTGGGCTCAGAGACAATGGCTCAATGTCTAGTTGGCAGCCAGTATCAAGTGGAGTGTGCCAGAGGTTAGTCCTGGGGCTGATTTTCTTCCTGGAAGATAGCATAGAGTGTATGCTCAGCAAGTTTGCTGATGACACCAAGCTAGGGGGAGTAGTAGATATGCTGGAGGATAGGGTTAGGATTCAGAGTGACCTAGACAAATTGAAGGATTGGACCAAAAGGAATGTCATGAGGTTCAACAAGGACAAGTGCAAAGTCCTACACTTAGGATGGAACAATCCCATGCATCAGTACAGGTTGGGGCTGACTGACTGAGCAGCAGCTCTGCAGAAAAGGACCTGGGGATTACAGTGGACAATAAGATGAATATGAGCCAACAGTGTGCCCTTGTTGCCAAGAAGGCTAATGGCATACTGGGCTGCATCGGTAGGTGTGTTGCCAGCAGGGCAAGGGAAATGATTATTCCCCTCTATTCAGTAGTGGTGAGGTCACATCTGTAGTACTGTGTTCAGTTTTGGGCACCCCACTACAGAAAGGATGCAGACTAATTGGAGAGAGTTCAGCAGAGAACAACAAAAATGGTGAGGGACCTGGGGCACTTGACTTCTGAGGAAAGACTGAGGGAGCTGGGCTTATTTAGTCTGGAGAAAAGGAGACTGAGGGGACTTAATAACAGCCTTCAACTACCTGAAGTGAGGCTCGAAAGAGGTTGGAGCTAGACTGTTCTCAGTGGTGGCAGATGACAGAACAAGGAGCAATGGTCTCAAGTTGCAGCAAGGGGAAGTTTAGGTTACATATTAAGAAGAATTTTGTCACTAAGAGGGTAGTGAAACACTAGAACAGGTTACCCAAAGAAGTGGTGAAATCTCCATCCTTGGACATTTTTAAGACCCAGCTAGACAAAGCTTGGGCTGGGATGATCTAGTGTGGGATGGTCCTGCTTTGAGCAGGGGGTTGGATTATATGACCTCCTGAGCTCCCTTCCAACCCTATCTTTATATGATTCTATATCAGCACATCACACAAGCAAAGGAAGCACAGGAAATGAAATTATCCCTCAGAGATCTACTTCCTGCACCTTCTTTGCTCCATGTAGATTATTTACTATAACTTCTTATTAACTGCTTCTTGCACCTCAAGTTGCGTTTGTCAGAATGCTGGAGGGGTTGGAGGCTGTCTTGGTCGACACATTAAGGGTGTGAACAAGCATTTGCTACAATTGATCTAGGTTAACATGTCTTAAAGTAAGCCACCTACACTTGGACCAGGGGCTGGCATATGCAGCAGTTTGTTGTTCCTGCAAACAGTGTTTACAGGCATTTGCAGCTTCCAGGAGCTGCACCAGGAAAATTCTGCAAATAAACTTAGGGTGGGGGAAAAAGCGGATGGGATGAGGGGCTGGCAGGTTGGAGGGGAGGGGGAGTTGGGATCAGGGGGAGAAGCTAGCAAGTCCTCAGGAGGGACAGGTTGGTGGGTCCATGGAGGGAATAAATGCAAGGGGCTAAAAATAACTCAGTCAGGCCTTGGGGGTTTCGAGGGTTGTGATTAACTCCGCCCTAGAGCTGGGTTAACTGCAGACATATGCAGGTGTTTGCAAGATTGGGTTAACCCTTTCTTAGTTCAAGTTAACTCAATCGCAACCTAAATTAGTGCACTACTCAAGTGAATTAACTCAGATTGTGAGCATGATTTTTTACCCTATTTAACCCCTGTAAATGCTTGCATAACTGGGCATGTAGATCAACCTAATCCTAGTTAGATCTATCTAAACATAACAACTGTATGTACCCTACATATGGAGAGAGAAGGACATAGCAGCTGCTCAGTATCTGCTTCTCCCTACAGATTGTGCTCAAGGAGACCATGAAGTAGCATGAGAGTATTCTTACTCCCTGCAGTCCTGCACAGCTGTAAGGAATGGACTCCAAACTGGACTTTCAGTCCTATCCAGATTCAAAACCAAACTAGTATAATCCTACATTTACACATTAAGACACAATCACTAATCTCTTGTAGTTGCCTGAATAACTGAGGGAAAATATAACTACATTTTTTAACGAAATTGTTACACACACAGAGCAAAAAACTGAAAAAGTTTCCAATGTTGAAACTCTAAAAATATACATTTTTGATGATTTCTTCGCACCAGCATAACACAGTGGGAGCAAAGAATTCAGGGATCTCAGATATGGCACATTAGCGCTGAAAAACGGCAGTGGCGTGCTTTTAGACTAAAACAGCTTGGAGGCACTTTAGTTCAAAAGCGCACTGAAGCCATTTTCTGCATGCTGGCGTGCATTTCGCCGCTTACACAACTGCATGCGGTGCAGCACAGTTCGCCTCAGCTCACATGTTCTGAAGCTTATCATAGAATCATAGAAGTAGGGTCAGAAGGGACCTTGTAGATCTTCAAGTCCGACCCCCCTCCTGGGCGGGAGAAAAGACTGGACTCAAATGAGTCCAGCCAGGTAGTCATCTTACAGTGTAGCTCTTTGTAACAGGGAGCCAGGTTTAGCTGGCTGTGTGGGGGCCAGTAGCTAGGAAGCCGACGGTCTGGTAGAGGCAGACTGGCCCATAACAACAGGACTGGGGCTATCTCTGATGGGCAACTACCCCGGTAGCTAGCTGCAAGCAGTAAGCTGCACAGGGGGTGGACATCTGGCAGCCCAGGAGCAAAAAGCTACCAGCATCTCAGGTAAGCCACTGCAGAGAAGGGCAGGCCAATCACCTGGACAAAATGTAAATCCCTGTGGGTAGCTGGAGAGCCACCTGCCAGGAAAGGTCAGGGATTTAGAGGCACATAAGGCCAATGCATGAGGACAATCAGGCAGTCAGGCCCTGCAGGCAGCAGGGAGAGGAGCTCCAGAGCAGGGGAGCTGCAGAGAGAGACTGACAAGCACTCAGGTTTGCATTTATGTTCTGAGTAAGAGCCAGAGGACCAGATGGTGGTTGGAGGGAAGAATAGGGTAGCCTAGGAGGTGCTCCAGATTTTCAGCCCTTTCAGGGGCAGACTCCAGCCAAGATGGCCAGGGACTGAGCCCCAACAGGGATATAAGGGCAAGCTCCAACTGAGAGGGCCAGCAACTTAGCCCCAAGAGAAAGAAAGAGTCAGGCTCCATCTGTAAGGGCCTGAGCCCCAACAGAAAGGAAGGGGCAGGCTTTAGCCATCAAGGCTGAGGCCAAGGGCCCAAGCACAGTAAGATGGGCCAGGAACCATACAAAGCTGAGACACAGAAGCCATGCCAGAGGAAGTGGGCCTAGGCTAGCAGTCTACAGCAAAAAGCAACCAGCAAACTAAAGCCAAGGGGGCTAAAGGTCATACAAGCTGGTTCATGAATCTAAAATACCATCTGTGAGGTATGGGTATGACTGTAGGGGCAGAGGTCTTAAGGCAACAACTGCCCTGGGGCATGGGTAAGGCCGGGTGAGCCTCACTTAGTGCTTGGGAGACAGGACTGGTATCAGCTAGGTACGGGAGGGACCTGCTGGCTGAAGAACAGACAAGGACTCACTCTGGGACCCTGGGAGAGCCTCCCTTTTTAATAATCAAATAACTCCATCAAGACATGGCAGGAAAGAGAAAAAAGGGAAGGTACCTGAGGAGCCAGAGCAGGGCTGGAACTGTGTTGCCACTAGGGGGATCACGGCTGTCCCTGGTGCCCGGTCCTGTCACACACTTAGAGAGATCTGAGAGCAAAGATTTTGGAAAGTCCATTTAGAACGTGTAAGTGATCTTGTTGTGTAAATAACATAGCAATAGCTATATATGTTTAAAAATATATGTAAACATGTATAATTACTGACATCTTCCACTACAAACATTTGTCAGTGTAATAATAAAGTAACAGGTGTCTGTGAGCTGGTATGGCACTCAACCAACTTGTTTTTCTGGACTCACAGCCAATCTTCTCTCAAGTTCAAACTACAGTATATCTTTTATATCAAAATCCTCTTCATCACAGTGTAGTCAAAGGAACCAAAAGCACAATGCCTTTTTCTTCAGCTTCCAGGTTTATAAAATACATAGTACTAATTTTAGGGTCTTGAAAGCAAGCTGTGCCTTTCCCTAGGCTGCATGTGCTTTTCCAAACCTCTTCTGCCCCCTCTCTTGCAGCTAGGGACTTCTTCAATATTCCCAGCAAGGAATCTGTCCAGGAACTGGATGCCTTACACCTGCCCCTAACTGTACCTTCTGCTTTCTTACAGGAGCTCTACACCCTGTCACAGTGCCTTAAAAATAACTTCCATAAAATAAGCATAAAAGCTAAAATAGGATCACTGACATCATCATTACACTGATCTAAAGTTCCTTATTATTTTCACAATGGTTTTCCCCTGTCATATTGTTCACCCTAAAACTGACCAGCTGAGTTGCCCAAATGATATAATTGCCCATCCTTTGTTACACTGCACAAGTGCAGAGAGAATCTGGCTCCCCTCATAACAGTTCAGTGTGCTCCAATTTCTCTTTCCTCATCTGAGACCTAGCACCAAGATGTAGTGGGGGGGGGGGTGTAGCATAAGTTTTCATGGCTTGAAGCTCACTTCATTGGATATAGTACTTTTCACAAAAGTTTGTGCTATTATCTACTTTGGTTGGTCTATAAAATGAAAATCTACTGTCTTCTACTTGATTCTGCTGCCATTGAAGTAGATGGTAAAGCTTACAATGACATCAAGGCCGCAGAATCACACTTCTGGTTTGGTTCCTACTAGAATAACTAAAAATGATCTGGCATCACTTCTTTTTGGTAAGTTTCATCCTACTGCTGCAAGGAAGATTCCCATCTACTCTTAACTTTTCCTCTAAAGCAAAATAGGCTTTTAGTCACATGCATAATGGTGTTTTAGCCCATCATAGATATTCTATTAGATATTTTAGCTTTGCATGGAACCACATGACACTTGCAATTGGCTTCTGAGAATTACTCTCTTCCACAATGCCTACTAAGAAAATTAAGCTTTCCTCCTTAATGCATTCAATTTAAAGGAAAACTGGACTAATAAAGAAATCTTTTCCATAATACACAGTGCAATTGAAATTGTACTACGTAACTTTTTATATTACAGTAAAAGCTGCATTATCCAGCACTTTACAAGCCAGCACACTCTATTAACCGGCATGCCAGCTTGTAGGGTAAAAGCGAAATTGGAAGTGCCCACTGTGGTATGTCCAGGTTTGCCGAGCCCCCGCAGCCCTTAGCAAAGCAGCTTGTGTGGGGCCCACCTCTCTGCCCCTTGGGGCTTGTGGGGCCCATGGGAGGGATGGTGATGCGGTGGGAGGGGCACCAACCCCCTGGACGGGGCGGGAGAGGCAGCAGCCCGAACAGGCAAAAACATCTGTTTGGGCCTCTCAGTTAACAGCAGATTTTATTACCCAGCACACCCCCATTCCCCATGGGTGCCAGATAACAATGCTTTTGCTGTAGTAATAATTGCATCATGTACACAAAAGCAAGCACTTGAACACCTTGCATATGAAAATTAAACAATATTCTGTTCAGTCCATTTTTTTTCTCTGAAAAGTAGCCCCAAGCCAACTTTCTTTTGAGGCAGTTAAAAAAAAAATGTCTAAATACCTTTACAAACCTACATGGAAATGTCCACACAATGCAAGCACATGTGCTTGCTGCAGCTCAAATAAAAGTGCTACAAATTTGAGCCAGGGCTTTTTGCCTCAGTGCACATGCCCAGACATGTACTTTGTTGGGGAGCAAATTGTGCCATTTGGGGCAAAATAACCCTGCCTGGCTCCTCCCGAACCTGCAGCCAGGGGGAGCTAGAGCCTGGGGCAAGCACCTGTGCTGGCCCCAGCAGTATAAAAACCTGTCCTGACCAGCAGCTGAGGGCTACTTGCCCTCAGAAGTTTCTGAGGTCCAGCCACTTGGTATCTAGGTACACTAGCCCCTTGTGTCAGCCAGACTGCTGAAGCAGCATCCCAAATTCACGTTTTAAAATACCCCAAAATCCACATTCTTCCACAATTAGAACAAAAGAGAGAGAGAGAGGGATGGATTGATGAGATGGTCAATGTTTTATTGCTATATTTACAATGTTAGAGAAATTTGGAAGCCTATCAGCATTCTAGTATCATAATAAAATAAATCCTCAATATCTATATGGTTTTAATGTTTGCTTTTGGTTTCCTTATGACATGATGGGTCTGTGATGGGAGGATGGTGGCTTTGCAGGAGAGTGGGGAGATGTGGGAACATGGTGGCTGAAGAGAGCAGGGGAAGTCTCCAGCTTATCTCCAGGGGCTTGTCTGCAGCCCCCTGCTCCCTCTCCTGCTTGTCTCCAGCCTCATGAGGCTGGAAATGAGCAGGAGAACAAGCAGGAGGCAGGAGACAAGCAGAAGAATAAGCAGGAGGCAGGAGACAGCCGGTGGAGACATTCCTCTGCTGTGTCCAGCCTCCTGCTCATTTCCCTTCTTGTCTCTAGCCCCCTGCCCATTCTTCTGCTTTTCTCCAGCCTCCTGCTACTGCCAGTGTGTGTGGGGTGGGGGGGCGGGGCAGGGCAGGTTGGGATAGGGAGCGGGGAGCTGGGGGAATGAATGGGGGGCAGGGGAAATGAACGGGGAGTTGGGGAAAGGAATGGGGGCTGGGGTCAGGTGGGGCCTCTCCCAAGGTCCCCTCCCACCTCCTCCAGGCCCCCAGCCACCTACTTACCTGGCCTTAAGCCAGTCCAGGTCCCTGCAGCTTGCACCGCTGCCTGCCCTGCATGGGCAGGCAGCATGCTTCAGCACCAGAAAAAGGGCCAACCACAGAGATGCTCTGGCAGGCTACCAGAGTGTCTCTGTGAAGGACCAAGCCTCTAGTGGCCTCAGGGCATGGTCCAGAACCAGAGTATTGGGGCCTCATTTTGCCCTGGCACATTTTTTTTTGTTTCCGCACGTGCTTCTTGCAGCATGTCAAAGGTGTTTGAGATGCTGCAAGAGCCATGTGCACAGTCATCTGGACACGACCCATGAGTCTAACTTGAAAAGTTGAATATTAATCTGTTGGTGAAGTAGAATTATTGGCTGTAAAAGATTTGGCATCCTCTCATCTAAAGTCTTCTCACTACAAGGTACATTCATATATTCTGATTTTGTTGTGAAGTTGATTTCACTAAAAGCAAGGCTTCCAGAGTAAAGAATGGAATACCACAGAGCTATTGGAACAGATTTTTGCTGATCATGGAAAGGGATAACGTTAAAAGTATTTTCCCCCTTAAAGAGCTATTTAATGTGTGGACACATAAGTAACACATCAGCCTATATTTATTCAGCCCTGTGAAATTTAATGTCGTAATTATTATAACATTAATGCTTTCCTCAATGTGTTATTAATCTGAAACCAAGTAAAGGTTTGCTATTGATTACTGTTATTGGGAAATCAACAGAACTGGGAAGAGACAGACTATGTAATGCATAGTACCTGTTGAAAACCTGTGTAAACCTTTGATAAACCTTGTTTGTCACAGAGGTACAGTTTGAGAAGTGGGTTCTGCCTCATTGGGCCTCAGCTGAAAAGCCAAATCTATCAGGGTCCAGTTGTTCCCTCACTGTGGGATCCATCACTTATCTTGTATAGTCTATAAACTATTCCTACCATCACTCTAGAAAATAATCAACTACATAACCAGATACTTTCTGAGAGCAAAGTAGAAACCATCACATATACTAACAAGTTCACATAGGGTACAATTCCTATTGACTTCAACAAGAGTTTAGATTTGGGTCATAGATTCATCCAACCACAAGTCTGAACATCCAGAACTGGGAGATCTGGCGGCCCTACTTGACTGTGGTACTGGTAAGTAACAGGCCCAATATAATACCTTTTCATTTTTAAAAATATTATTTTTTCTTATTAAAAAGAACTGAGTTATTCAATGAATTTGGAGGTCAAATAAAACAGCTGCTGCATGATCAATGAAATAGGTTGTTATAATGTGATAAAAGTTAAGAAATCATAAAGAGTTCTCTACAGGTGCTAATTTTACTACTTGAGTGAAATTAATAAGACTCTCCATAAAACAGCAGGAGATCCTTAGATTACACGAGTAATCAGCAAGAAAATTTATTGTGGATTCACAAAGCATGAAATGTTTGTGTAATGTATGCAAAAGTGGTACTTTATTTTCTGCAGTGAACAATTCTTGAGCTCTTATAATAGAAAAATATTTAATAGTTTGAAAACTCTTGAGGCATAGTTTTAAAAAGTTGTTCAAGTGTGATTAATTTGACTCAATACAAACCAACATTGAAAGAAGGGCCACCTTATTTAAACAAACAGTAGGGCCCATTCATTAAAATAATTATATAAGATTAAACAAAGGGCATAAAGACAATTGGAAATCCAACTTAGTGTCAAGGGAATTAAGATTTAGTACCATAACATTACAAACTGGGTTTGTAGCAGTACATTAATTTGAAAACCAAAACCTTTTTTCATTATCTGATATCCCCAAAGCAGCATCCAGGCAAATGGTAAATTTAACATTTGAATGTAAAATATATTAAATGATATTTTCCATTTCATGCAAATGCAGCCACTGTAACTCCTTAAGGGCTGTTCCCTTTTTACTTAAAATGTGGTTAGAAGGTGCTATTTTTATTATATATTTAGCTGGGTAGCTATACAAGGATTTTTACTCTACACTGTTTCTTGGTTAGCACTAGGTCATATGATCTTTATAATTATTATACCAAGTCAAGGACCCAGTATATATAAAGTATAGAATACTTTTGAAATTTAAGGCTCACTTAGAGATGGGTCATATTTAACAGTTTAGCTCCTGATGCAACAAACATTAATCTGTGCTTAATTTTATATGCGTGGTTTAGCTTTAGTGAAGCCAATGCAGTGGAGCCAAAATGCTACTTTATTCACATGCTTCAGTTTCCAGAAGATCTGGGCATTACCTGAATACTGCAATTGGACATGAAGACTTACGCAGTACTAATTCACTTGTATCCAACAAAAGTGAACATCACAAAGATGAGTATTTAAAATCAAATTCAAAATTACTTGACATGCTCTTGTTGCATTTCATTTTAAACACAAAACAAAACCTGTTTTCATTCTTTAAATATATTTATGTTATCCAGAATTTTGAAGGGAATTTTTTTTCAGTTCCCATATGGGAAGTAAGACAGAATGGTTTGACTAAATACTAAATGACTGCTCAGTATCCGCCAGTACTGCGCAATCCCAGAGGTACATAGATCATTTCTAAGCCTACTGCACAGTAGTGGCAGCATCACAGTTAGTGCCAACCAATGCTGCATCGCTGTAGCTCATCACTGTGTTGCTGTAGTGTCTCATGTAGAGGCCCCCACTGAATAGAAGTGAAGGTATGAAAAATGAATATGTTCCATATATGGAAGAGGCAAGAAAGCCACTTAATAAAGGAAATAAATTCCTACCAGGTTAACTTAGGCCACACAATCCCAAAACTCACCTTGATAAAAATAGTTAAAAGTATCCCTAAATTTCTCTCAGATGTTCCAGCAGCTGATTCTTCTTTCTTTAGTATAACCCTTTTATTCCAGACCTGTGCAAGATATAACACTTTTCCACATACACCAGTTATCCCACTTTCTCATCTGCTTTCTGACTATATTTACATACATCATCGTTTACCTATAAGTAAATATTTTGGGTGTGTTTATACAGCTTTTCATGACTGAGGATTCAAGATCTTGATTTATGATGAAGAGCTGAAAAATGGAAAACAGCTTGACATATAGTTAGCCCTCTATCCTCACTGGAAGATTTGATAAAAATACAAAGCCTGACCCTAATGGTGTTTAAGTGAATCTTGTTAATGCATACCTACCAATACATTAAAAAGTTATGGGCAAAATTTTCAAAAGCAACAGAAGACATTGGACAGCTTAATTTTGGGCGCTCAATTTAGGAAATCATCAAACAGTATCAACTTCTGAGAAAGTACTGAGTCCATCCATTCAATTAAAAACAGGGTTGTTGTTTTTTAAGGTAATTCATTTTGGACCTCAAAAGCTGAAAGTCTGAAATTCACTAGTCATTTCTGAAAATCTTGGCCTGCAAGAACAAAATCATATCCCCCTACCCCACACACATATACAATAAACCCTTATCATTAACTTCAATAAGTGCAGTCATCTGTGTATTTTAGAACAGAATTTATCACAATTAAATATTCATATATCACATGTTATACAGTGTAAGTGTACTGATCTCATAGCTCTTGATGAAACTGATTTTATTAATATGCTTTATGGAATCATATGATTATTTCTATTCAATATTTTAAATTTAACTTCTATTGATTTGTGTAATTGATGGTATTTGTTTTATACCTTGGGGCTTAATTAAGTGGACTAAAAATATCAATATACTGCAGCTGTTCAACTGACACAAATGGAGCCAAATGACACTTTAACTTGACTGGTTATTAATGTTCTATCAATAAAACAACCAGGGGGATTTCATGGTTCAGGAAACTGGTAATAATAAAATGTGCAGTCTTTCATTTTTAGGTTACTGTTTCAAACAAAACCTAGTTAATGGATAATTGAAAATCATCACCTGATGGTTGTTCAGTGACCTATTTTAAGTTATGTAAAATGAAGTTAGTAGTCACATTATGGAACCCAGTAGTTAAGCAACAGGCTGTGTACACGCATTCATATAAATAATCTGGGAAAATTCTCCCAGGTTTGTTCTTCTGATAGAGAAACTTATGCAGAGTATACAGAAAATCATATTATGAGGCCTGAAGAGTGGACATCTTGCAGTGCTGGCACTGTGAAGCCCGGGGGAAAGTAGGGTGGGGGCTATGCACACATTTCAACGCGCTCTTGAGGCTCCATTAGTATTCCTGGTGACAGATGGCAGCAGTGCATAGGGCAGACTTGGCTGACCCAGGCCACCCATGATCAGCCTGTGTTTCCCTACAGTACAATGGTGCAATTGTTAAGGGGGCATGTTCTTCTACCTACTATAGCAAGAAAATCCAGCAAAAAAGAAATTGCCTCCCCAAGGGGAAGAAGAGGATGCTGGAGGACCTTGGTCTTTTCCAAGAGAAGCCACAGCATGAACAGACATTCACTTTCCCAAGAAAAACTCTTCCAGGAATGCTTTAACCCTGGTGGTTCCCAGGGTATTTTTCTTCTGAAGCAGCCATTTTCACTCTAGAAGAAAAAGCCTGAACCTCTGTAAACTCATGGTTTCTCCTGGGTGAGAAGTGACTCTCCTGGAGAAACTGAATGTCTGTAGATGGCTTCAGAAACCATCAACAGTTGGTACCTCTTTTGTTGGAAGTCTGAGATAAAAGCCCCTTGCCTTAATAAGTAGGAAGATCAAACTCTTTCTGAGCCCTGTAAGTACTGTCCCCATTACATGGCCAAGATACTGGGTGTACTGCTGTGCACATGCTATTGTTTCCCAGGAAATAAAATCAAGCATTTTCATCTCCAAGAATATCTGTGGCAGCTGTGTGTGTGTGTGTGTGTGTGTGTGTGTGTGTGTGTGTGTGTGTGTGTGTGTGTGTGTGTGTGTGTGTGTGTGTGTGTGTGTGTGTGTGTGTGTGAGAGAGAGAGAGAGAGAGAGAGAGAGAGAGAGAGAGAGAGAGAGAGAGAGAGAGAAATCTTTCAGGAGTATTATATTCACACACACACACACACCCCAGTTCCAATCTGATATGAACTAGTGCAGCTTTGTTAACATTAATGAAAATGCACCAATTTGTAGCAGCAGAGAATCTCTCCCAAAATATATATAACTTAATATAGCTAAGGCTAGTGAGTTTAGTGAGATGCTGATAAATAACAGATGCCATTAATTTTAAAAGTAAGATTAGAACCAAATTGTGAAAGCCTGTTTCTGTTCTGTTTTATATAAACTGTTATGCCACGCTTACCACTGTAGTGTCTGAGTGCCTATTGTTTCTTGCTACTTCACCAGAGAATAACACAATCCCAGATTGTGTCATGGAAAGGAAGGCTTTAGGCTAGTGTCATTTGTCACCTACTATTTCATTATCATTTTCTAATACAAATGACAGTTGAAAATCTTTTTCAGTGCAACTAAAATATGACCTATGTATGCCTGCAAAGTAAAATCATTTGCAACATAGAGCATATGTAAAAAAATAATGTAAATTTCAAGTTGAGGAAATGTCTGTTATTTGAAATGGATTTTCATTTGATAAATTTAATAAATATGCTTATTTTTCCATAACATAAAGGCATCTTAGATGAAAATACAAACTGCAGACATGATTCTGGACCTCTGTTCTTAGAAGTCTACACTCCCAAGTGATTATACAAAATAAAAAATTTCACCAGAATCAATCATTGGAACCCTGAAAATAAACAAATGTTAGCAAATAATCCTCTAGAACACTATGTTAAACTCAGTATTTTCATGGCAATCATATTATGATTGCTCAGACTCTTCTATCAAAGTGTAGGTTTCACATCCTTTCCCCAGTTTAGCTTTCTGCAAAAGAAAAAAATCTGTATCTTTTCTCCTAGGATCTTGAGTCAAGACATGTTCATTATTTGTACTGAGAACCACATGATGTCATTAATTTACCCTGTTCGATTTAGTGCCATACAAATTATTTATTTTCCTTTCTCTATCGAGTGATTTAAGTATGGATTAACGATATACCATATTTACTCACTCACCACACACACACTTATCCCCAAAATCAGCTTTCCAAAGTTGGCGTGAGTCTTAAGTGGGAAGGCTGATTTATTTTCACTGGAATAGAATCAGGAAAGAACATAAGCATGAAGATACTGTAATCTAATAGCTTCCAAAATAGCTCCCACTTGCTTGTGACCCCAGCAAGTAGAAGGAGCATAATGCTATGTTAACCCTGTCCCAGATTCAGTAACTATTGGCTGAGCACTGTGGGTTGTGCTTGAAGCAGCATCTGCGCTGACTAATGGCAACTGAGTTGCTGCGTGCAGTCAATACTCTCTTGATATGGCTTGTGGTATGGAAACAGTACTTATTTACAGGAATATATATAAAGAACTGTTTACAAGAAAGAAGAAACAGTCTTCCTAATGCTCTTGCAAGTCTAGGGCTTAGCCTTGTTGCTGTCCTGCCATACCAGAAAGTTCCTGTTGCCTCTCCCAAACTATCTCCTGGGATGTTATACTTTTTGGACACTAGGTTTCCAAGAGAATCTATTCTATGGCGCAGAGTTAACCATGACTTTGGAAAAATCTTTTGTTTCCCTATATTCCGCCTTCCAAAAACAGTGTGCAACCTGTTCTCATCTGTTGTTTCAAAACTCTTTAAAAAAATTCTCTGAATCCTACCAGTGTTATCCCAGGAGCTATAGAAAAGATGGTGCTTACCACCAAAACACCTACATGTTTTACAACACCATGTGATAGGTCTGTGTTTTAACTGCCCAAATCCTTGTGACGTCTCACAGCTTTAAGCTATTTTAGCAGTGTCTTCCTCTCTGTTCCATGGAACGCCAAGCAAACAGTGCTTAACACTAAGGTCATACAGCCTAGAGAAGTCATCCACTAATTTTCATTAGCCTATAGACAACAATACAGAGCCTGCAATGTTCATGCTGTCCCTCCGAATAAGAGGGAAACCTGTGGAAAGCAAAACTTCCTGTGGCCACAAGCAGCCTTTCAGTAGCGCAGCCAATATGTTGCCCCTGGGCAGCAGACTGGGGACTACTGGCCTGAAGAATGCTATGCCAAATAAAGCAACTAAACACAAAGCTACAAAAGAGAAATTTTAAGACCAGCACTGCCCTGCTTACAATTTCAGCACAGAAAAAGCAGGATTCTGAGAGTTAGAAGCTAATGGCAGATATATCAATCACAGCAAGTAGTCCTGAAAATGGAATCTGTATGCAAAGATTTTCTCTTTCCTCTTTGCAATAAGGACCTGGAGGGAAGAATTTTTGAGGTAAATTTCTCAGTTAAAGTACCCAAGTGAGGGGAGAGGGGAGAGAGAGAGAGCTTGGACAAGACTTTAGAAGTCTGAGAAAGAGTGTCAGAAGCAAGTAGAAAGAGGCAGCCAGCTGGTGAGTAAAGTACCCCCTGGGAAAAAACAAGATTTAAAAACCAAGCTTCAGGTGCATATACTAGAAGGGGATTCTATCTTTGCAGTTCTTACCAATGCAGAACAAAGATACGTCTAAGTGCAAAGTCTTCCACTGAGGATGGAACAATTCTCATGCAGGGGTACAGGCTGGGGACTGACTGGGTAAGCAGCAGCTCTGCAGAAAAAGGACCTGGGGGTAACAGTGGACATTAAGGTGAATATCAGCCAAAAGTGTGCCCTTCTTGCAAAGAAGGCTAACAGAATACTGGGCTACATTAGTAGGAACATTGCCAGCAGATTGAGGGAAGTCATTATTCCCCTGTATTCAGTACTGGTTAGGCCACATCTAGAGTAATGTGTACAGTTTTGGGGCTCCCACTGTAGAAGGGATGTGTACAAATTGGAGACAATCCAGCAGAAGTCAACAAAAATGGTTAGGGGGCTAGGGAATAGGACTTATGAGAAGGGGCTGAGGTAACTGGGCTTATTTAGTCTGGAGAAGAGAAGACTGAGAGGGGATTTAATAACAGCCTTCAACTACCTGAAGGGGGTTCAAAAGAAGATGGAGCTAAACTGTTCTCAGTGGTGGCAGATGGCAGAACTGGAAGCAATATTCTGAAGTTGCAGCAAGGCAGGTTTAGGTTAGATATTAGGAAAAACTCTCACAAGCAGGGTAATAAAGCACTGGAATGCATTACCCAGAGAGGTAGTGGACTGTGCATCCTTGGAGGTTTTTAAGACCCAACTAGACAAAGCCTTGGCTGGGATGATCTAGTTGGGGATGGTCCTGCTTTGAGTAGGGGTTGGACTAGATGACCTTCTGAGGTCCATTCTAACCCTAATTTTCAATGTTTCTATATAAGTAAGTTAAAAAATACACATGCCATTAAAAAGTGGGCCTAAAGCTCAGGATTTTCAAAGCAGCCTGAGACACGTCCTTCCAGATGCCCCTGACCACTTGCAAAACCTAAATGGTTGGGTTTTGAATTACTGTGTAATGTTCTATTGAACTGAAAATCCTTGTGTATTTTAGAATTTCCTAATGTACAGCTCACTTAACAGAACAAAATAAACTGCTGTTATAAAAAAACCCTTTGCTTTGTGTTCCTCCTACAGATAATGTTTGGTTTATCAATAGACTATAGCATTATCATCATTCAAATAATATTGCAACAAGGAAAACATGCATTTTACTATTCAGAGGGCATCACACACAAGCTTTTAAGAGCTCCTCCAACAAACTAACATAAAAAAAGCATTATTGGTAGATTTAAAGTGTTTTCATATAGATGTTAAAAAATGTGCGTCAGAAACACAAAGCATTGTGAAAAGGAAACAGGCATTCTAGATAAAAGTACTTAAGATTAATTTAACATGCACAGGATTTCCCAATTAAAACTTTCACATTACCACTGCATTTTAAACAGTTAATCTCCTAATGAGACATCCCCAGCAATGAGAAGTGAATTGCAGGACTGAGTATGGCCCTGAGGCCTGCATCTGGAAACGACTGTAGTTTTATAAATGCTGGATTTATGTTGTTTTATACAGGGCTAGAAAGAAAGAGCTACACTGCCATCTACTGATAAACCAGCTTTCTTTTGCCGTGAAAAGATGAACCCAAATATAATAAAATCATCTTTGCTTGTATCCATAATATTCAATACTAGGAATTAAATGAAAGACAAATGAAAGAAACTGTGATACTCAGTACTTCACATATACAAAAGTTATTCTATTTTCAACTTGGCTAGCTTTAACAACTTAGTTTCTCTCTCTCTCTCTCCTACCCTCCTCCCCCCAAACTTTCTTCCCACAAAACACTTTATGAAAAAAGCTTCATGGAGAACCAATGAGACAATATAACTGGAACCTCTGTTTTTTCTCTTTCTCCCAGCTCTCCAATGCCATATCTTTGAATCCTAGCTGAGAAAGAGCAAGACCTGCAGTCATCTCAGCTAATAATACTCCGCAACTGAGTCATCCAAAAGAGGTATGTTACAGTTGACTTCTCCCTTTTCTTCCCTCAAGAACCAAAAGCATCACCTCTGTGACGTGACTGATTTCCACAAGTCTAGATGAGAGGGAGTCTCTTGCATAGCAGCCAAAGGCACTGCTGTGGAGACACTACCCTAACTGAAAACAAAGTTCTGCTGCAGTTTCCTCTTGGGGTCCTTTTTGACAGCTGAGTTTGCAAATCAAGATATTGAAAGTAACCACAACCTCCCATAGAGGTATTCACCCCTGATTGTTCATGATTTTTTTTTCATCAATAGTGAGAGAACAAGCAGAATGTAAGTTTTTGGATGAAAAGGAAGAAGTAACTTGCCACATACCTAATTGGTAAAAAAAGGGAGAAAAAGTAGCTTAGAAAGGTGCCAGGAATTATGTGCCACCAGTGTTTATCTAAAAACTCTACCTTGCACCACTGTTGAGAATTTCAGATCCTATAACAGAAAAACAATTGGATGCTTTCTGTGGATTTGGTAGCTCATTACATATATATGTAAAAAACTCTTACAATATAAGGTAAGAAAATTCCCAACCTCACATTTTGGAGTTGTTTGGTAATATTAAAGCACAAACTGATTCAGGCTGCTGTCAGGAAAATCACAAAGTGACATATCATCTGAGAGCACCATGAGAAAAAACATTTTCTCCAATTCAGTGCGTGTCAAAAGGTGTCTCAGTAGAATGAAGTTGTGAGCAAGAACGGAAAGAAATATACACCCTCCCCACCTTACCAACACAATAAATCCAAAACAAAAAACAAGTTAGCTTAATTGTGTTTTCTAAAGACAGAGATTTTTTGTCACCTCTATAAAAGAAAGGACCTGCTGCCACCTACAAAAGAGTTGAGGTTAACTTGTTTAGTAAGAGAAAGATTTTTTTTCATAGGACTAAATGAATCCCCCTTACATTCAGGCCTAGAAATAATCCACATTTCAAGGACAGTACAAGATTTCTACTAAAACTATCCATCTCCATTGTTTATAATCTTGTCCTGGCTTCAAGGGCCACATTCAGACAAACATGGACATACGGCATGTGGTGCTGCTAACCTATCTGCAGCACCACGCACAGCACAGGCAGGTGTTCCCTGCGCTGCTATGTTGCAATGCAGAGTGGGTTTTGACCCCAGGAGATCCCGCCACATCTTAAAGAAGCAGGGCAGCGCACGTGGTGGCAGTGTGTCCCACCCAAAACTGGAGCCTGGCCTGCCAGAGCTATTTTCTGGCTGCTGGCCAGGCTCCCAGCTGCAGGAGCACCATGGCTGCAATTCCCCAAGGCCCCCAAGTAAGGCTGCTGAGGCCAGCACAGTTGCTGGCCTCAGCCTCCCCTACCCCACCCAGGGTAACTTCAGTACACCAGAGGGAGCGTGCCATGGGTGCTCCCCAGGGCCAAGTGTCAGTGGCACGTATTGCCCCTGGAGAAACAAAAATATGCACTCATGTGGATACAGCCCTGGAGTTTATGTATTTAGAGCCCAGAATAAGGGTTTTCCTTAAGATGGAAAATAGGTAAGTATTAGCACTTTTAAGAGACACAGATTGTTTAGAGTAGTGCTTGTGTACAGTACCAGCTATAAAACTGCACAGTTTATGTTACCATTTGGGTCACAGCAGTAAAGCAAATATTTATCTCCCATTCAGATATTATCCAACTCTTCCTCAAGCATTGCATAGAACCCTTTTTTTTGAACAATGTCTTGGTGGGTTTTTTTAATTTCCTGTCCCAAAATACTAAGAGGCTTACAGCAGCTCCTTCCAAGATACTCTGTATAGAGTGGCATCATTGACAGCCCTAATGTAAACTGGTTGTTCTCCCATGAAAAGCTTTTAAATTAATAGGAGTTGGTTCAAATTATGCCACGTGTGAAACTGATCTAGAATACCTATGGCTACTTGTCACAAAATAAAGGACACCGCTGATGGATCAACAGCCCACCTACTTTCCACTTATTCCCTCTGTTGACTACCCAACATTGGTTTGGTAGCTATATATAATCTACCATTTTAAAGGTATGGATTATTACTATGTTCAGCATAACAATATGCTCAATAAAAACATATAAACTTTTATTAAATGTGATTTATCATAAAATCCACCATCTATAGGTGAAAAAAACATTTGCGAGACCCATCTTACATTTAGGCAGCCTACTTAAAGCTACCTAAAACTAAACTGGGACCAATGTGTACAGACATTTGCCACTGCCAGGAGTAGGTAGGAACAGGGCATCCTCAGGGCTGTGGCAAATGGTTGGGCTTTCTGAGCCCTGGAGCTGTGCTGTGAATGCATGCAGGTGTTTACTAAACTGGGTTAAACCATTTTAGATCAAGGCAACCCAGATCAATCTAAAGTTAGTTCACCTAAGAAGGGGAACTTCTAGGTGAACTAACTTTAATCGGGCATGCCATATTTTGGGGGTGATTTAACCCCTCTGAACACTTACACACCCAGGTGTTTAGACTGACCTTACCTTGGTTACATCACTCTAAATGTAACATTTTTATATACCTATGCTTTCTGAGAGTGAAATTTTTCCTTTACAAAAATTAGCAATTATAAAACTTGATATTTAGCAATATAGAATCTTTTTACTGGTATTAAACTAAAATGTCAAGGAAAACATTCTGTTTTCCAGGCCTGTGGTACACCACCTCTTGAGACCATGGACACAACTCTCCATATGTTTAACTATAAGATGTTTGTCTCAGCTGCAGCGTACAATTACCCACAAATTTTATCTTCAGAGTTCATTTTCTTTGAAATTCAATTCTGTCTTTTCAAGTGAAATGGAAACTTCTTGTTTATCCAAATGTGTTTATCCACATTTGCTCCAAGTCCTGGCTTTGCATGAACTTCGTAGTTTTGTCACCGAGAACAATGAACATGAAGGCGGGTCATAAGAACAATATTTTTCTAATAGGAGAATACAGCAATAGAACTGGCAAAAAAAATGGAGAGAATATTTCACCAACATTCCCAAAGAAATATCTTCTTTTTTCCCATTGGTTAATTCTGAGATTTTTTTTTTCCAGCTGCAGTGATAATTGCCATTTGAAATGCTTCTTAGCATTCAGACAAATGAGAATCTCTGATTTAGACTTTAAAAGTAAAGTACAGCTATTCTTTATGCCCACTAATTTTGTCCCAAATTTAGATCCAGACACATATAGCATTGCTTTTATCAGGAAAATGAGATATTCTCTGCATCTCTGGGAAAAATCTTTCAGAGCATAAAGAGATGACATATGTTCATCCTGCTCCCAATCCATCTGACATTGCCTTGGAACATAAAAGAAGAAGGGAAACATGTTTTGGAATTAGCAGGAGCCAGAAGATTCCCCACATGTTCCCCATTTTAACATGCCACCTACTTTCTATAGCTGCACTGCTGGTTTTAGTCTCTGGCTAGCTGCTCTCTAACAGGCCAAATTCAACCCTGATATATACCTACATAAGCAATAACTTTGCACAGAAAGTATGTCAGCCTTCCCCATTCTGCACTGACTTTCTAAAATAAAGGAAAATCCTACACCCCTCTTCATTTACTAATCAAACAAAACAGTGCTGTATTATTATAAAATGCAATCTTTTGGATTATTACCCCTGGAATAAGCTGCTTTTTCTCTCCAAAATCACTCTTCTTCTCCATTTCCCCCCATGTGTAACCCAAACCCAATAATATTTGAATTGGACTTTCAAATGATAATACTGAAGGATTCTAAATTAGGTAAGATGTTTCTGCCCACCAGTAGTAGAAGGATGTGGCCAGGTGCTTGAGGCAAAGCAGAACCAGTGACTTCCAGTTGCTGCTGCAATTGGGAATGCTGCCGCTTTTTTTCATGTTCCCCCCAAAGTTGGCACTGGGGGGCAGTTGCCCCTTTTGCCCTCCCTAATCATATCACCACTGCCCATCCCAAAAAGAAAAAAATGATGTAGGAACATCAAATGTACTATTGTGAGAACTACAGAAAGCCTTGGACTGAAAGCTAACTAAAGAAGAAGGATATGGTTGGAAAATCATGATAAAATATTACGAAAAGAGTACATCGTAAGGGATTTTTTCTTTTACACTTGATACCATATATCATGCTACTTTAACATGTTGATGCATTCTTGTTATCATCGAATAAACAAATAACCAGGGTCAGCTCTACTGAAATCAGCAGAATTCCTCTTATTAACCCATTCTGAGGATATTCCTGAAGAAACAGTAGGAAATAATTGACACATTCTGGCTCCTATGAAGTAAAAGGTAAAACTTCTATTGCTTGTAGTGAAGTGAGGATTTCATCCAATGAGCAAGTCTCATGAATGGACATTTCATAAAGCATTAAATCTGTTCTTGAGTTAAGGTTTAAATAGGATCAATGCTTGGCTCAAATAACATGCAATCTTTTAATGCCCCATTTTAACTTTCTCATAAGGATGAAATATAATAGTTCAGTTTCCCAATAATGAATGATACAACATCCGGATAACAATGTGGCAACACATTTGGAAAGGGAAAAAAGCATTTTACAACAAAAAAAGCCAAAAAACAAACAAGCATGGACTAAATCACTACACAGGCCAACTATGATGCCACAAGAAGTTCTGCCCTGATTCTATAGCTTTTACAAAACACCTCACAATACCAAATCATTACTAATATCCTAATAATTATTACTATGGTTAATACTTTTGTTCAAAATTATAACAAACTCAGTTTAAAAGGTATGCCCTATCATTTTTTGCCTACTGCACATAAACAGAACTCCTGAAGGAGCAACTGGGGGGATCCCACTGGGCCATTATATCTCTACTGATGACTGCTATGCTGGAGATCATAGCCACAAAACTATGCCATCAAGTTCTCTTTAAGCATAGTTCACTTGGAGACAGATCTTTTTTCTTACACTCACAAAATCTAGCCAGTCCAGCTACTAAGAAAAAGTGCAGAAAAACAGGAATTATCCTCAGCAGGCCATTAAGGAGCTCTGGAATTGAATGTGCGCCATAGGAGCAGTGGCTGGCAATGTTTTGGAGTTATGGCCAGAAAGTGGTCAACAAGAAGGTATTGCTGCTTCTTCCCATCTCCAGCTGCAGTATGGGCACAGCTGTCAGTCAGCTAGTCCTGACATAGTGCTTGTTGCCTGGCCCCAGTATAGGCAAAACTCTCCGTCTCCAGAATGCCACAGAAACCCTTTGGCTCCATGGGCCATATTGAGTGGCTCAGCAGGCCAAATGTTGTCAACCTCTGCTTTAGAATATACAGCCTTCCGACCTACACTGAAAGACACTTAGAAGATAGGTGTTGACCTCTCTGAAAAGCAATTCAGTACCAAACTGCAAGAAAAAGTAGTCTAGGCTTATGGAGTCATGGTAAGAGGAGCTGCAGACCACAGCACTGCTAGAGGATTGTACGTGATGTTATGGGGAATGGTTTTATGGAAATTGGCTTAGCGAGTCATAGACATACTCAATACACTGCTAGGAATCCTTCAACTGATACTTCCTAAGGCTGAGATGGATAGACTGATTGCTTTCAGATGCCTTGTCTGGGTCTTCCCCCAAACCTGGACACTGATAATGATAGTGAAGTCCTGTAGCCCACTCCTCCCTCACAGACCTACATCCTTGTACTGTACAATGCCATAAAATGGGTTCTTCACCACTTGGGATGCACCACCCTGTAAGAAATCTCTTCATCTGCAGAAAGCCAATTAGGATTATTACTACATTAATTCATTAACACCGGGGTTCTAACAATGACAGAAGACTGGAGCTGGGTTTCCCTGCTTGCTGGTATTGTCTGTTAAATTTAAATGCTTTCATGATTAGTTTGGGGTACACTAATAAAGATTATTTTAGGGACACTGACTTGAATGGATGGCCAAATCTGGTGTAGAAATTCTGACTGAATTTAGCAAAATGTATCACTAAATTTTTCAATAGGATCTTCTGCATCATTTCCACTGTTATATATCTGACTAAATAACACTAAGTTCCTGTGTAAAAAAATAACAATATCTTCAGAATTAACCACCACTTTAAAATATAGTTCTACATCCTGAATATTTCACAAGTAGACCTTCTTAAATTTAATTTCAACTTCAGCTATTTGATGATTAGAAGGAGCATTAGAGATTTCAGGAACTGAAAAAAACAATCCGGATAGACAATCTCTTTTCAAAAGATGCTCTAAATCAATTCTAATTACAAATACAAAACCTTTGTTAAACTAATACCAGCAATAAAAGATGGCTAAGCATAAACCATCATTTCAGTAATGCTTTTCCCCTTTTGCACAATGGCTCTGGATGTCACTGGAGGCAGAAGAGTTAGTAAACATTTCTTTTAAAAGGTGTTCAATGTATGAAAAGGCACCAGGTCATCTTATTTATAATTCCCACCTCTTCAACTCACAAATTTTTGTGTTTGTTTTGCATAATGGTTGCCATTTGTCTGCTACACAAATACATACACACAAACACACGCATACTTTATATACATATACATACACATACACATGCATATTATATTTGACCCACTGATAGGTCACATATCTTGGTATTTATGTCTTTGCCTGCTCATTGAAAGGGTAATCTATTTGTCATCTTTCCCTCCAATCACTGAACTAGAACACACAAAAATAATACTTAGTCTTTGTTTGGCATTTCATCTTCCTGTCACCTTTGCATCTTCTTCTGATGGCCTCAGCACATAGCTAACTACTAAAACCTCCATTTTAATCTTTTGATCCTGTTTGTTACTTTTGCAGTATTTATCAATGCAATGGGAAAAAAATTTGGTAGCACAAAATGCCCAGACTTCCTAAAGAATATGATGGAAAGATGTGGTTACAGAAAATGTTAAAGGCATATGTTAACATTTCCTGAATTTTAAGAAAATAAAACTACATGGTAAATCATGAGTATTTTGTGCTCTGCAGGCCTCAAGAAAATTGGTACAAAGAATATTATTTGTTAAATGCTCTATTCAGTGTTGCTGAATAAATATAAACAAACGAAGTGCTTCATCTTTTTTTAAGTACTGACAATGCACTTGGAGTTTTAGCCAAAATGATAGCAGTCCCTGCCCCAGAGGCCTGTCACTCTGAAAGAAAACACAGAGTTGGATCAAATATACCAAAAAGCCTAGCGGGTGAAAATGGTAGACAGAATAGACCAACTGAGAGAAGTAGATCAACGTAAAGGAGCTTGAAAATGAGACAAAGCATAGGCGACACGCAGGGAGGGCCATAGGGGCTCACCGCAGCCCCCCGCCAACACTGATGCCAGCATCTGCGGGCAGTCCCTGCTCACCACTGCTGACACTAATGCTGGCATCTGCAGGCAGTCTCCACTCGCCGCCACTGATACCAGCATCTGTGGGCAGTCCCTGCTTGCCACCAGCACCAGTGTCTGCGGGCAGTCCCTGCTCACCACTCGCTGCCACTGGCACCAGCATCTGTGGGTAATCCCCGCTCACTGCTTGCTGGTGCTGACACTGACACCAGTGTCTACAGGCAGTCCCCACTTGCTGCTCACCACTATGGTTCACCCTCCAGTCTTGGGCGGGACCAGTCGTTCATAAGACAAAGTTACAGTGATCAGTTAAACAGGGTACATGTAACCCCTTACAGTAATATTTATTTGTTTTGTAATACACAGCAGTAGTTCTCAATCGAGCAGTATTCTATGGATCTTTACTGTTCTATGGAAATATCCCAAGTGATCTGGACAGCTGATTTTCTTACATTTTTGAGCTGAGTAGAAAGACAAGCCTTTCGTAGGAGTAGAGTCAGGAACTTGATCTAGTTGTCATAGATTCATAGATTGTAGGGCCAAAAGGGACCTTGGAAGACCATTGGGTCGAGCCCCCTGCGCCAAGGATGAAAGACAACAGGGGTCAGGTGACTCCAGCAACATAAGTCTCCTCTTGAAGATTTCCAGGGTAGGCGATTGCACCACCTGCAATCAAGCTCTGGAGGGAGCTTATTCCACAGTCTGGAAACCATAGCTGTGAGGTTTTTCCTTATGTTGATCCTAAAACAGTCTTCAAGGGGTTTGGGACAGTTACTCCTAGTTTTCCCCTTGTGAACAGTTATTCACTGAGCCCTTGATGTACACCTCCAATATAGCAGTATGCTGCTATCAAGTCCCCTTTCAGCCTTCTCTTTTTCAGGCTGAAGAGTCCCAGGTCCCTAAGTCTTTCCTCGTATAGCTTGCTGTGCAAGTCTCTGACCATATGGGTATCCCTTCTCTGGCCTCTCTCAAGTTTTACCACGTTCTTGTTAAAGTGCAGCACCCAGAATTGGATGCAGTACTCCAGCTGCGATCTCACCAATGCCAAGTAGAGTGCTATCATCACTTCTTTGGTTTTGCTGGAGATGCATCGATTGATGCATACCTGGGTATTATTATGCTGGCTATGGTGTTGCACTGCCAGCTCATGTTCATATTGTGGTCTTTTATTACCCCTGTTGCGCCCCTAATGCCAGTGCACCCTTGACCTGCGAGCCTGGGTCAGCACGACCGGCTTGGCGCGAGGAGGTGGATTTATAACCGGACAGGTGGGTGATAACGGTGAGCAGGAGTCAGATGGTTTAAACACAGCATATTGGTTACACAGAAAGTTTATTTTACTTATGCTACTGATGTGCTGCAGCATAGGCAGAGGAGTTGATTTATTCAGTTACTGCATGCAGATATCATGTTAACCAGCAATTATAGGGTGGATAATAACCTTGCTTGTTACAGATTTCGAACGATTCATATAAGCCATTGCAGTCTGCAGATTACCGAGAGCTCTTGATAAGAAAGATAACGACAGAGATAGACGGGCTGGCAAGAGACTCAAGTGATTAGAAATGAGGCACAGACAGGGGCGTGTATATGCAGCACTGTTAATACAGAGGGATAAATTATAATTACAGAGTTTGTTGTGTTAGCTTCTGACCTTTTGCCATCTGACCTTTTGCCATCGGCATCTGAAATCAAAGACTTTGATCTTTGACAACCCCCAGGTCCCTTTCATTCATAGTGTTGGTCAAATTGGCGTTGCCATGCCTGTAGGTGCGCAGGAGATTGTTTGCTCCCAGGTGGAGCATTTTACATTTCCTGATGTTGAACTTCATCTGGTTCTGATCTGCCCAATTTGCCAGCCTGTCTATGTCTGCCTGTATCTATAGCCTATCTTCAAGTGTATGTTGTCCACGAACTTGGCCAGTGAGCTCTTCACTCCAACATCCAAATCAGCTTCATGAAGATGGGAATTACATTGGCCCTCTTCCAATCCTCAGGAGCTTCTCCAGAGTGCCATGAATTTTGGGTTATTCAATGACTTTGGCCAGCTCTTTCAGCACTCTCAGATGAAGTTCATCTGGTCCTGCTGACATATATATGTATAATTTGTCAATTGAAGAATGCCAGTTTCTAGCTGACATTTCAGCCAAGTGGGAAACATGTATTACATTAACATGAACTTGAAGGCTAGGGGCCAAATTTATGCATAAGCCTGTATAAATGACTAGAAAATGGTTCAAATCTGTAACACAACAGAAATTCAGGGCATATGAACTGTTTTCAAAATGAGCAAAAATTGTCTAAAGATAAACCTGGATGAATGTAGCATCAGACTTAACTTATTTAGGTTAAATAGGTTTATTGAACAGTCCAAGATCCCCTCCAGATTCAAGTTAACTCACAGTCCCCCAGCATCCCAGGGTGCTTTGTATGTCCCTGCAAACCCCACCTTTCAGAGTGGGTGGGCTATCCTGGGCCAAATCTGTCTGCTCTTGCAGAGCAGGGTGGCACGGTCTAGCACCCCCTTGCTTCTAGTCTGGGCCACTGAAGCATGGAGCTGCACTTCTGGAATCAAAAGTACAGCTCCATGTTCACTTGCTTATCGGTTCAATCTATGCAGCTTAGACTAGCCTATGAAGATTGAATTGATTCAGCCTCAGGCTTTTTGACCATCTGTACTTATCCAAAGACATCTCTATTCTCTGGCTAAAAATGCTGTTGTGGAGATCAGACAGGAGGAAGAAAGAAACGATCCAGTCTGAAAGTTACTCCTGCCTCTCCAGTACCTAAATCACAATATAATTTCCTAAGTCCCTAAAACTATGATGTTCTGTGATGGGGAACTAGAGTACTTGGCAAAGGAGTAGAATAAGAAACACCCTTTCCCTTGTATGTAGATAGGTGTTATTTTCCTGATAAAAAGTAGTAATGTAGGATGATCCATCTTACTTCTTTCATCTTTCCTCATCTACTGTAGAAAATGCCTCTACCCTTACAACAATGGTGCCTCCTGTGGCCTGCATTATTTGTTAGAAGACAGGTAGGCTGACAAAGGGACTAAGAATGTGAGCAATAAGGAAATTATTAAAATGAGCTGTTCTTTTTTCTATCCTCAACATTGTTTAGTGTTTGTTGTGAGGGAATGGGAAAAGGCAAGGAGTACTGCCTTTCTGCAAGTATTTGTTCTAAATAGATCAACCAGTCCTGAAAATAGAATCTGCAACCTCCTTGGCTCATGTTGTTTAGATATTTTCTGTTAGATCATGCCAATTAATAGATATTTAAGGTGTTAACTCTGTATTTTCAGAGTACACTGAATATGCTTCCCTCAGAGTCCTAACTGTTGCATTCTTCATTTATTCCACAGTGGAAAAATAAAAAAAGATAACTCTGGGGAGGTGGGAAGGGGGAGAGGGGAGGAGCGATGAGATATCTGCTGTCATTTACAAGGCAAAAAAAAAACCCCTTGGTTCATGTACTTGTCATTTTATACTTGACAAAAGAAAACTTAGAGCTGAAGGTGAAGTGAAAAGCCACATATTAAAAAAAACCTACCTTCCGTCCATCCTTTGCAGAAAAATTGTCTTTAGTGCTTTGCTGGGCTAACAACAACTTTAAAATATTATTATTTCTGTTGTATCAGTGAGTTTCCTAACATCAAGTCTTGGCATTTTCAACACTCATCTCCAATTTTCCTGAAGGACCCTTAAACACAAGGGGTCAGAGCACTCAAATTATGCCACGGGAGTGGAAAAATTGAGCAGGGAGGAGGATACAGTTGGGCAAATGAGCCTAACCTCATTTACAGCAAGAGGGGCTACAGCACCTAATGCAGTTCATGTAGGTAGGCCAGTTCTCTTGAAGAGCATGCTAGATAAAGCTTTTTTTTTCTCCAATGGAAGCTTTAAAAACTTCCCCTCAGTGACCCCTTGGGGGCTCTTTGGGCATCTGACTGGGGTCATCTGACCCCAGCACTCTTTCCTGCCCAGGGCAGGGGATCACACTCAATGATCTGTTGAAGTCCCTTCTGAACCTAGCATCTATGAATCAATGACATCTCCCACCTTCAAGAAGTCCAGGATGATACTTCTGTCCATCTCCCACTTGGATAAATCACCATGTCACAGCACACCTCTTTGCTAGCATTTCTGGCCTTGCACCAGCTTTTATAAATTTATCCTATGGTTTATATTTCAACATCATAAAAGTAACTGATGTAATTTTTAATGTTCCATATGCTGCTATTATTTATTCAGATAAATAACAGGTTAGTGCTTGTTAATGACACTTTCAAGTTGCCTCATTTCAAAACAAGTATGTGCTTCATCTTCAACTGCCAAGAAAAATGCTCTCTTCCTAAACAATCCATGTGCCCTCCCTACTGCTCATAGGAACACAAGTGTGTTCACTTACACACAAGTATTTTTATAGATAAAATGTTTAGTGCAGCTGCAGAGAGAAATTTTAAATTTATTACGTCTTGTTTAAAGTTGGTCTCCTCAGGCTTAGCCTTTTGTTTTCAAAAAAGTGTTGAAGAAAGCACAGTTAGCAATAAGTCATTATATTATGCCAATTCATTCAATTTTTTAAAGCACCACAATAGTACCAGTTACTACAAAAATGAAAAAAAAAGAACAAAAACTATGGAGATGGATGAACTATTCATATTCAGCATAGTCCCATTGCTACTCAGGAGCTTTCAACCAAAATTCAGACTAATCCCAAATGAAAACTTAAACTATATCCACACTAGATGCATCTTGGTCAGCACAGTACACTGATATATAATATGCATATTTCAGTAGTCACTAGCATGGGACCAGCCAAAGAGAATATGACTTGATTCTGTCTTGTTCTTGTAACTCAAAAGTGAGTTCCATCTATGTTAGCATATAAGAATGTAAGATAGGATGCAATGTACTTAAGTAGGCATGTAGCCTATTTCTTGTTTTAAAATTATTTTATTTTGATGTTTTGGTTCAACTGCTAAATAAAAATAGTAATGTCATTGATCATAGGTTCCCAAAGGAAAGAGACATATGTGTCCAAAGTTGTTCTGAGCTATTATGACTACATGGTTAACAACACCTGAACTAGACATGATAAAGCTTTAGGGGGACTGTGAGGCTTATCCTAATAATCAGTTATCTAGTTTCCCAATTATTAAATATTCCAGTCAATTCATTTTCACACTAGATCAGGAATAAGCTGTTCAGCAAAACACTTTGACAGTATTAACTTCCTGAATTTTCTCCTACTAAAAGCCCTTCTGTTTCCTGAATCTCAGTTTGAGGGTGACAAGACATTTTCTCAGCACACTGTGCTGTAGCACACGGTAATCTGAGAAAACAACACTGAATGCTTTGAGTGTCACATAATGAATTAACCTAGATTTAATATGAAAGTTATTGCCGTTTAAGTAAACGATGATCATTTATTAAAAGCATATATCAATGTATGGCCCTTTCCCCAAATTTATTACATAACATCTCTTCTGAACTTGTCATTTGTGTTTTGAAATTCATAAATATATTTGCAAATGAATGTCAGTCTTAGGAACTGCTCTAGTGTTGAGAGGCAGGGTATGATAAATGCCAATACACGACCCTGTCCTGTTTAAGCTATTTATGTTGCATCTTGTTTTTACATATTTGCCCATGTCTGGATGGAGCACTAAAGGAGTCCTTAATCACTGAGACACTTTCAATTAGTGTAATCTGGGCATGTCTACATGAGACACTGACTGCGCAGTCACTGAATAATACTGTGCAGTACAGCATCGCAGCACTGACAGTGCTAACATGTTACTACGCAGTAGTGTCACTTAAAATATGTTCACCAGTGCTACTGTGTAGTAACTCCAGTTACTGCACATTTATTAGTACTTATACAAGTACTAAATAAATGTACAGTAACCACTGCACAGTAGCATCTCATGTAGACGCACCTTCTAGGTCTCAACAAAATCAAGAATGTGAAGGTTGTCATTGAAGGGCTTCATGGCCAATACTTCAAGTTGCAAAAACCTTTCAAGATTTCCCTTCTATACCTCCCAAATATGCTGAAGGGATTAGTTTTGAGTTCTGAACATTTCCACCCTAACCATTTTCCTCATTACTAGAGGATGAAAGTATACATAAAAAGCATTCCATGTTACATAGAGCCAGAAATGTAATAGTATAAGCAGAACTAAAGCTGGCTAAAGTACTTGCAAAATTTCATTCAATTATATTTGAATCAGTATCATGTTCATGTCATTTCAGTCATTTTATGTGACTATTCATAAAGCCATTCTTTTCTTTACAGAAATGTTCACAAATAAATAAAACGAGGAAGTTCACAAAATCACATACTCATATGTGCTGGAAGTGTGTATTCGTTCATTTTGAAAACTCTTTGTAGGTCTATGAGTCATCTGATCAAGGAAGAGAAATAACTATATGGTAACACTTGTACCCATCACTGAAATGCAGACAGCTTTAAAAAAAAATTAAGAAGTAGATTATCCATTATCTAATACAGTATTAGGTAATGGAAAAAAAACGGTTTTTGAATTTCAATTATAGTAGAAAATTTAATAGGTAGGAACCAAACCTGAAATTTGGCCAGGAGATTACACTTAGGCCCCTGGTGAATGTTATACTTAAGACACAATTTTGCATCTTAAATAGTAACCCAGCCACACATTTAGGCAATTAATGACACCACAAAAATATTCCACAAAAACTGTAATATTTTTATGGCTGGTTTCATGGCACATTACATTGAACATTTGGCAGGGTTAGGACTTCACTGGGGTCTCCTATGGGCTTCAGTGAGGTGCCCGTTGGCCAACAATCAGCTTTTGCCTGGATCCAAGACCACACCAAGGCTGGCCACAATCAACTGGCTCTGGGACTGCACCAGAGCTCTAACTAGTCACAACGCTGTCCCTGCGAGTGATCAATCAGTTGGTCATCGGCGGAATCAGGAGCTCATCAGAGCTCAAACCAACCACACAGTACAGTTCCCAGAGCCTGACAATTACCCGATCATTGGCCAGCTCCAAGGACATACCATGGCCAGCTGGAGTTCCAGTATGGTCCTGATCTAACCAACAATCAGCTGATGTCAGCCAGCTCAAGGCACCACACCAGGACTGATTGGATCCCCCATGCAGTCCCAGTCCTGGTGATCAGCTGATTGTCAGCTGGCTGTGGGAATAGCACTGGGGTGGTCCCAGAACTAGGTAGGATTCAACTGATTGTAAGGCACCTGGCTTTCAACTTGCCAGTGCAGAAGAAGCCCAAGATCCTGATCCCAAAATTTATCCCATCACACCTTTAAATGCATGCCTGCCAGGTGCCTTTATTCTCATTTTTCTCCCTCTCCTAATGTATGAATCTACTGCATTTGAATACTTCTGTCTCTTCACCTTATAGCTCTTTTTGACTTTTCAACATCTCATTATTTTCTTATTTAAAAATCATTAAATCTGGCATGCTTCATGTCTTTATAGTTTCATAGTTTCATAGTTTGTAGGGTCAGAAGGGACCTGAGCAGATCATCTAGTCCGACCCCCTGCCATGGCAGGAAAGAATACTGGGGTCAAATGACCCCAGCAAGATGTTCATCTAACCTCCTCTTAAACACCTCCAGGGTAGGAGCCTGCACCACCTCTCTTGGAAGCTGGTTCCAGATCCTAGCCGCCCTGACTGTGAAGTAGCGCCTTCTGATATCTAACCTAAATCTACCCTCTGCCAGCTTGTGACTGTTATTCCTGGTCACTCCTGGTGGTGCTCAGGGAAACAGTGACTTCCCCAATGCCTGCTGATCCCCCCTAACTAGTTTATAACAGGCCACAAGATCCCCCCTCAGCCTTCTCTTTTGGAGGCTGAACAGGTTCAGGTCCCGCAGCCTGTCCTCATAGGGCCTGCCCTGCTGTCCCCTGATCATACGAGTGGCCCTCCTCTGGACCCTCTCCATGCTATCGACATCCCTCTTGAAGTGTGGCGCCCAGAACTGGACGCAGTACTCCAGCTGCGGCCTGACCAGTGCCACAGAGGGAGAGGATCACCTCCTTGGACCTACTCGAGATGCATCTGTGGATGCATGCCAAGGTGCGGTTGGCCTTCCTGACTGCCTCTCCACACTGCCGGCCCACGTTTATCTTGGAGTCAATGATGACCCCCAAATCCCTTTCCGCCTCCGTGCTGATGAAAGGGGAGTTCCCCAACCTGTAGGTATGGTGCCAGTTGTTCCTCCCCAGGTGCATCACCTTGCACTTGTCTGTGTTGAAAGCCATCCTATTCTCGTCCACCCACCCTTGTAACCTGTCGTGGTCTGATTGTAGCCTGTTGCATCCTTCCAATGTACCCACGTCCCCCCACATCTTAGTGTCATCAGCAAATTTGAACAGGGTGCTTTTTACCCCCTCGTCCAAATCGCTGATGAAGATGTTGAACAGTGCGGGCCCGAGGACCGAGCCCTGCGGAACCCCACTGCCCATGTCCTTCCAGGTTGAGAAGGACCCATCTACTACCACCCTCTGGGTGCGGCCCTCCAGCCAGTTGGTGACCCATCTGACTGTGTGGGTGTCTACACCACAGCCCCCCAGTTTCTTAATGAGAACAGGGTGAGAGACAGTGTCAAAAGCCTTCCGGAAGTCCAGGAAGATTATGTTTCTAATACAATCAGCATGTTCTTTCTAAGCCTCTTAAAAGGTCCAAATAAACATAGTTTCATAGTTTCTAGGGTCGGAAGGGACCTGAGCAGATCATCTAGTCCAACCCCCTGCCATGGCAGGAAAGAATACTGGGGTCAAACGACCCCAGCAAGATGTTCATCTAACCTCCTCTTAAAGACCCCCAGGGTAGGGGGTGTTTAAGCCTGCACCACTCCTCTTGGAAGCTGGTTCCAGGCCCTAGCCACCCTGACTGTGAAGTAGCGCCTCCTGTTATCTAACCTAAACCTTCCCTCTGCCAGCTTGTGACCGTTATTCCTGGTCACTCCTGGCGGTGCTCAGGGGAACAGTGACTACCCCAATGCCTGCTGATCCCCCCTGACTAGTGTTTATAACAGGCCACAAGATCCCCCCTCAGCCTTCTCTTTTGGAGGCTGAACAGGTTCAGGTCCCGTAGCCTCTCCTCATAGGGCCTTCCCTGTTGTCCCCATATCATACGACTGGCCCTCCTCTGGACCCTCTCCATGCTGTCAACATATTTCATACCAATTTTAATTTATGGTTGCATAAACTGTTAGCACTCCCTAAAACATGTATACTCTATTCATGTTTCAGGTTGATAAGTTTAAGATTAATGAGGCATGTATTTCAAATCAAAACTATATAAGAACAATCTTTTGAATTGTTCTGAATAATTAATCCTGTTCAACCTTTCATTAATATAGTGGAAAAATGATACTGTATAGCAGATTCATGGAATTAATTAATTTTTTTAAAAAGCATTTGCTTGTTTGGGGAGAAGAAAGGACCTGAGCACTGAGTAATGAGAAGCTGACAGTAATCCCGTCAATTAAAATGATATAAAATGTACATTTAGTCCCTAATCTAGGACATTTAAGCACACGTTCAACTGAAATTATAAGAGTCTTGTCACTGAAGTTAATATATATATCTCCATGTTTAGAATGAACATTTTCCTGGATCAAGAACCAACAATTTAATGGGGGGGCGGAAAAATAAACCTTCAAAACTCAGAGGTAAAATTGAATAGAAGACAACAGAGCTTTGATTTACCAAGACTTTGTAAAACAGTAACAATTAAACTGGAGTCAATTCATACAAATTATATGCACTGTATTTAGTTCACACAAATATCTTCATATTAACATATTATATGCTTCAGGACTGATTATGCCTTGGAAACAGCAAAACCAAAGGCTCAAACTGGGTGTGAGTTAACTCAATATGACCACTGGTATAAACAGATGCAATAAATCCAACCCAGCTGCATCCATTTCCATGCAAAATTTAGCTCAATATCTTTAAATAAATACAGTAAAAATATTGGTAATGTGTTTTGTAAACCTAATAAAAAGCTCAATGTTATTTCTTTTGAGCCCTATTTCATTGAGCAACGTTTCCCTGTAAATATCTGCTCCCTTTGGAAAAATTGAGTATTATATATAGATCAAGTTCTTAATCTTTGTCAGACTGTTTATATCCTAGAAATGACCATCTACTTTAAAACCTATTTTGGAAAAAAAAAAAATGCCTAGCTTTCAGTTGAAGTGAACTGGCACAGGCAAGTCATGTAAAACTTCCTCCAAATGAAGAAGGTTGCACAATGAAGTGAGAGGGCAAGAGACTGATGGTGTGTACAGAAGTTACATTTTTCATATGAGGCCCCCAAAAATGCTCTTTAGCTGTAACTCAACAAACATTCACAGCTGCAGAGCACTTTTAGGCTAGGGACAGAAGTTACGCATAAACTGGTTTAAGTGATCAGAAACTGGTTTAAACCTGTAACAGAACATAAGTTCAGTGCACATAAACCAGTTTCAAAATGACTGAAACTTTTTAAAGATAAACCTGGTTGAATGTAGTATCAGACTTAACTAATTTGGGTCAAATGGGTTAATGAAACTTCTGTCCCAGAGCCTTTCCAGCTATAAGTTAAATCAGAGTCCCCCAGCCCTGGGCTGGGTAGTGCTGTCTGCTCCAGCAGACAAGGGTTGTAGGGGAGGGGGAGACAAGGACTGCCTCCCCCACCACCTGCCCAGGCAAACCCTGGTTAGGGTCTGGGGCCAGGGAGAGGTATTAAACCCTGCTTCCACAGGTTAAAACCCCTTCTTCTGAATACAGAGCTGCCCTGTCCTGATGAACTTACTGAAACTTAGTGTTGGTTGCAACTGTGGACTACAAATCCCAAAGACACCTGGAAGCAGGAAGAGGAAGTGATAAACAACCCTGCAGAGTCCTGTTTCTGTGATACTGGACTGCAAATCCCAGAGACCTTGGGGGCAACAGGAAGAGGAAGCAAACACAGCCCATGATGGCTATGTGCCAGAGAGCCATGCTCTAGAACCTGCCGGCTTCTGGCCTGAGCCACTGCAAGCATGTGGCTGCATTTCCTGAACCAAAAGTGAATGTGTATCCAGTTGTTTCTCAGTTTAATCTCTACAGTTTTGATTAACCTGCAAAGACTGAATCGATTCAGCCTCAGGCTTTTTGGCTGCCTGTACTTAGCCTTAAAATGGACAATCACATGAAAATTTAACCCTCATCTAATGTAGTATCAGATGGGGTGCTCTAGAGCGAAGCACCTTAGGGAACCTGTGGCTGGGGGGGAGAGCCCCCCCATTGCACAGCCCCCCCAACTACCTCTGCTAGGGTCTTAGGGAGAGCTGGGAATGGCCCACAAGGTGGGGGGCTCCATCCCCACCCAGCAACTCCACTTCTGGTGTGGCAGCCACAAGGCTGCTGTTGTCAAGGCAATTGCATGAGGAGTGGGGAAAAAGGAGCCCCTCCACCACTGCATGGGTCCAGTCCAACCCAGGTCCCCCCAAGACCCCAGCAGGGGTAGTTGGGGAGCACACAGCAGAGAGCTTTCATCCTCCCCTTCCCTCCCCAGCCACTGCTGACAATTACCAGCTGGTGAGGGAGTGGCGCTGGGGAGAGGGGTGGTCTGGCAGTTTCCCAGGAAGCTGGTGGAGCACCCCCATCTACTGGCCTGGCCCAGTGCAGGCAGGCACTTAACTCACGGTGCTTTGTGTAAAGCACCATAGTTAGAAAACCTCCTCGACAGGCTGCTTCAATTTCTGTATGCAGCCTGGGAGACGGGACATCTTAGCTCTGTTCCAGATCCTGTCACTGAATTGCTGTATGCCCTTCAGCGAGTCACTTCATTTTTGTTTCCCCTCCCACTTTTTATCTCTTGTCTAATTAGGTATCCTCTTCAAGGAAGGAACTGCTTTCACTCTGTATTTGTGCAATATGGCCCCAATCTCAGACGGGACTGTAAAATACAAGTAATAATGATTACAATAAATTGGAGCAGGATAATGGAAATGTCAACAAAGCCTTAACTATAGCAACACAGCTGAAATCATTGTACAGTATGTGTTACACTATTCTTCAAGAAGGTCTTTAGTTTGTGACGGTTTGTTCCACTGCTATAATAAATGTATTCATAATGCATCTCTGAGCATTACCCAGCACTAAAAATGAATCACAATAATGTTACACTTCACTTCTCCCCAACAAGGAGATAATACTTTCAGTATGCAATGCCATTCTATATAGGTTTTGACAAACTTGAAATGCTTTAATGAAATAATAAGACCATACCAGAAGTGTAAGTAGCCCAAGATAATTCATCTTGAACTGGTAGTGTATAAAAAGAGTGGGCAAGAAACATAATGCAATGCAATTTGTATTTGTTTAGTTGTACTTGTTTGTATCATTATTTCTAACCGTCCTAGATCTCAGAAGTTATCTCCTTTAGTGTTTCACCCCCACAGTGATTCAGGAGGTTCATCAGAGATGCTACAGGATATACAGTAAATTGAGGCAGGAGGCAGGTATAAGCATCACAAAGCTACACAAAGAGCACATTTTCCAAGTCAAAGCCTGGGAAGGTAGTGCATAATTTTAGTTCCCTGAAGGACAACACCACTCCTCTAGAATTTTAAAGCCATTTTTGCTGCCCACTGTCACACATCAGCACTCTTCCATAAGCACAGTATTGTGCTTGTATTCAGTAGAGACAATAGTCAAAGAGCATACGACAATATATTGCTACTTTCTGCTCTGTATTGTCCTCTTTTACTGAATACTTGATAACCCAAACCAATCTTCAATCTGCTTCAACAGTGCTGTCTTGTATGATGCTTCCTGACTTTGTAAATCCATCCAAGTATCAAATGATTTCCTGAAATCCCAATTAATTATGTCTACTAGCTGTTCCAATCTTGTCTACTAATTCAGTAATGTTTAAATCCAAGCACATTTATCAGGCTTGATGTCCCTTTTTTATGAATCAATGTCAGCAGCCTTACTAAATTATATGGTTCTTGTCTAAATAGCTTATAATCTTGTCAGTGTTTCCCATATCTTCCCAAATTAGTTTTACTGGTTTTCAATCCCTCAGCTCCTCCCTTAAATTAACTACAGTACACAAGCTCAATCCTTCCATCTCCTATGACTGACCCTTTTTGCGAAGGAATATCTTTTCCCCATTGAAACTTACTTCTGAAATCTGTTTTATGATTCTTCGGTGCCTGGCTCTTTGTCAGCTTTTGATAGTTCTAATTGCCCGATTATCATCTGCTCCCATACAATGATAAAGCTTTTTAATGCTTTATGTGCTGGGAAAGAATGTGAGTGAAATTGCTTTTAGCTCCTTAAATGTTACCACCTCCACATTTCATAATCACTAGGAAAAAAAAAAATTCTGGCCTTTGTTGTGTCACAAAATTTTATTCCTTCAGTGGCTCTTCTGTGTCTTGACCATTCTGTTCGCTTCTGCTGTAAAACATATTGATCATTGCTCCTACTTTTGCTACCTTTTATTATATGTATCACTTTAATGTCCCAGAGTAATGATTTGTTTTCACTTCTTAAGTTTTTCCTCCAGACTGTATGTCATGTTTGTATACTTTTTGTAAACCTAACTATTTGGGGGTTGTTTCCATCAGTGTAAGAAATGGTGTAATAATAAAACATTCCTCCACTGCATTTCCCCAGTGCCTATGTCTTATAATCTCAACTTTAATGCACCTTTCCTGATTACAAGAACTGGTTCTACAGTAGACAGATATAAAAACATGAATCAACCTCTGTGGATTTGCTCACTGGTTTGAGTTCTGCCTTGTGAGAAATTAGAAATGATTGGTAATTATACAGGCTCTTCCACCCTCCAGGGTACTCTGCCTTTGTGTGAATGTCAGAACTCCAAAGTACTAAAAAAGAAAGTTCCACTGAGTGCCACAATCCTAATACATCCTAATACAAATTATTCAAATTATGCAGCACTGATTCTTTGGATCAGTTAATTAAAAGGCAAATATTTTAAACCTTTTAAAATGAGATTTTTCCTGCCTATTTGCTCTTTCAAATTTATTTTCATTTTAAATTACTGAGATACTAAATGCCCTGTAGTGACACCAATAATATTACCAGTGGATTTAGGTCTTAGACCTACAAGTTGCTGAACAGTCTAGTTCTAATCAAACCAAGCATTAAATGCATGATTCATTTTAAGGCTAAAAACAGAGAATGTATTTACCCAAGAACAGTCTTTTAAGCTGAGATCCTAAAGACATACATGCCCATTATTGCACTCTAACTACCTGTGAAGGACCTATGAAGTACTGAGACAGGCATACAGGACTGTCCCAGGGCTGTCTTGATGCAAGTCAAAGCCTGGGACAAGGAACCCCAGTAGCTCAGACAGAAGTGACAATTTTTGCCCAATCTGGCCCCAGAAAGCAGTTTATAGTAGGCTGTGCAAAACAGGATCCTTACCTTTCAGTCCTCTAAGCCCCTGCTGGTCTGAAATGCTACTGCTGCAACTCCAGCTAGAACTAACACTGATCATCATTTGTGTGGCTCACAGCGTAAGGTGCAAAGAGATGCAGTACCCAGAGAAGCTGGGTTCACTGGGAATTTGTAAGGATATTGCACAGAAAAAGATTTGCTGATCCTCACAACTACCATAACGCAAGGCCATAAAAATGCTAAATCACAGACAGATCCTGTTGCCTGTGCCCTTCACCTTCTCTCCATCCAAATCTATCCCTAATCTCTTCCAGGTCACTGAAAAATGGTATGAATAATAATGAATTATAGATGGTTGGATTTTGTTTTGGGGTTTGTTAGGGTTCTTTTTAAATTCCTGTTCATTGAAACAGGAACTGTTTGCAGAAACATGCCGGGTTCAACCAAAGTTTCATCATGAAGGTTTTATTCGACCCACAATGGATTGTTTGATCAAAACCAGAGTGCCTTAATAAAAAAAAAGGGATAGATTCACTTTCTTTCTCTGGTCCAATGAATATTTATTTATGTATACTATGTAGAACAGCTCCAACTGGAGACTGAGGAAAATCATAGTTGATTCATAGTTGACATCTAGGATGCAAGAGACCTAGATTTGAATCATCCCTGCTTAGAAGCTGATCTATTATTAATTATATAAATAGAAAGAAAAGAGCCAGGAGCATTATCTCAGGTTTCAGGTGGTCAAAGTTGCTTCCTGCTTGGGAAATTATGATTTCATTTTTAAAAAGTTGCCTAAAATTCTATATCTTCCATGTGTCAGGTCTCCAGGTTGTAGCATTAGTGGTCTAGAGGAAAAAGCAATCTTTGTCTATTGGTCCAAAAAGCAATATTAGTCAAAAAGCAATATTGGTCTAGAGGAAAAAGCTGAGACACTGCTCCTGCCTTTGTTTAAGGTAATTTACAGAGTCTCATAGAAGAGTTGAGAGATTCCTTTCCAGCTAAGGACTGCCTGCCCAGAGGAGTTTTCCATCTACTGACTCCTGTGTTAAATCCTATGAAATATGAACTTTCATCTCTACCCAGGAGAACTTTTACAATCTCTTCTCCAATGCCTGATGAAGGGCGTTTGTGCTCGAAAGCTTGCAATTAAAGACATTATTTGCAAAAATCTTTCTGGTCTAATAAAAGATATCACCTCTATCACAAGCCCTGATTGCTTCATTAGACCTTGTGTTTTTAATAAGGGAAGACTGTTGCTCTAAACTAGATAAAATAAAATTCAAGGTTGTGCATTCATCTCATTCACAGAGATAAATTCTTAATTTTTACCCAATAGTAATGTTGGAAAATTACCCAAAGCCTAAAAACTCATGGTTATATTTTGAAATTCTTTTGATCAAATTCTCTCTTGTTAGTCTCCTTTTGTTTCATTACCTGACAAAAACAGCTTGTGTCATTTTTAATTTCCTAGTGTCCCATTGGTACAGACTGTGCTTGGAATACATGTGGTGTAAAAGATTCCCCACCCCCCACCTTTTCTGCAAGCAGTGTACAGCCTAGATACCTAACCTGATGGAACTGGAATCATCTGTCTGCAACCTGTGTCCAATCATTCTCTGTGGTAAAGAAAATTCTGTTGTCAAAGATAACATTCTTGGCCCTTTGTATTAAAAAACGGTCCTATTCACTCTTCATTTTACAGAGCCTTTCAAATGCAAAGCAGTTAGTCTGCCCATTACTAAGAATGGGGCCTCCACAGGTACTGCTAGGAACCTTGCAGAAAAGTCTTGCTACTCACTCCAAATAAAAAGAAAAAAAAAAGTGCTATAGCTTTTTCTTCATCCATGTGAGAATTTTACTATGTAATGTTGATTACAGTAAAATATTTTCCTTATTTATTTCTAACTTTTCTTCTGAGAAATTTTAAGAGCCATGTTTCAAGGACAAAATGAGATACAGGTAGTAAGAGACATAAGAGATAATGGGAATGAATTTTAGAAATAGATAAGTCTTTGATAAAATAATTTAAGGTTGTTTCCATGAGTGGCTGCAAGAATGTAGCTAAAATTATTTTTAAAAGTGAATGTACTTAAACTGGGGCTAAGCCCCATTGACCCCTCCCTTCTGTTGCCTATGCCCTCGTGCCCCCTGCCACTGGGTGAGTAGGGCCCTGTCCAGCCGGAGCCGGGGAAGGGTCAGAGCCTGGGAGGTTCATCCAGGCATATGTAAGGACTCTCACTGCTGGACACACCCCAGCAGAGGCCCAGCGGGCACATGCCCTCCCAGTCTGTACACAGGGCTCAGGGCACAAAGCCCATCATGCAGCAGCTGCTGCCTCTGCCCCATGCACAGATCAGAAGACCACGTGGCTGCTAGGCCTTCACCAGGGTGTGCACAGTGTGGGAGCCACCCCACGCCCCTGGATGAGCCACCCAGGCTCCGACCCTCACCTGGCCCGGCCTTAAGTATACTCAGTGCTACAGAAGTGTTACAAAATGAATACCTTGACTGCAGGACTACTTTTTGCTTTGTCCTTGTAAGAATACCACCTCTTATTCCAATAAAATGGATTTTCAATATCATTATGCCTCAACCTATTGTATTAACTAACCCTAACAAGCCTTACCTATAAAGAATATTACTAAGCACATTTGAATGAACAAAGTAACTGTTTTGTCATTCAAGCTACTGCACTAAAACATGCTGTTCCTTTTCCAAGTATACTGCTATTATCATAACATCACTCTGCAAAATTGTGAGGTATAAACATTTGCCAGACACCAAGTTAAATCCAGGGTTTCTACCTATTGAATGATACTTGTCTACTGGGAGTTTTGAGACAGAGACTAAGAAATTTCCTTTCATAATATTAACAAAGTATCATAAAGTCAATTATAATCCAGGCAGGAAAAAAGATGATGATACATCCAGAGCTGTGTAACAAATATCCTCATATTTTAAGAACCATATTTTAAGTAATATTTTGCATAGCGCTATAATGTATGAAATGCATTATAGAAAATAAATACATATTTCCATGGCTTAAATTCTTTCAACTTTATAAATGTTAAGTAGTCTAAAAAGGCTTTTATTCCTCTCCTATTGCTGAGTCATTGAAGGGCCTTATAATAGTGTATTATCAACATAACTAGTATATACCATATTTACTTGAATACAAGATAAGGTTTTTTTCCCCAAAATCAGCATGGGGAAAAAGCCTCTGATCTTTATATCTGCACACAAGGAAACTTCATTAAATATATTGTCTATCATTAAACTTCTGCCAAAAGCAGCATGTGTTTAATAATGGAAACCAACTATGAAGTTGATTAAATGAAGCCAACACCGAGCATAACTAGAAAACACATGGACCTTACTGGTCAAACATACTGATGGGAACCTAACACAAGAAGAGGTTAGTGCAGCATATCTTAATAAGATACATAGTTGTAGCAGAAAGCCCCCTTCATACATTTCCCTTCTGGACATTGCTATAACAGAAGCCCCTTCTTGCCTGCACTTCCCTCCCTCCCCCCGCCCCGCCACTCTTTTGTGCATTTCTTTTTCCTTCTAAGTGTTGGCACAGACCTAGCACACTCATTGCATGAGTGTGGCAAGGCTCAGAGCAAGCCAGGAAGCTAAAATGGATTTCTGTTGGCGAAACCTACAAACTACATCTACATATCAATTAAGCTCAGTGTCACTAAAGAAAACAAAAGAACTACACTATCCACTTCAAAGACTGTAAATATATCCTGGTGCTAACCTAACTCACTTACTGTCCCCAGTAGCCTTTGATCCTCACTACCTCCCATTGAATTTTTATATATTTCTCACAATGCATTTTTCTATTTCATCAGTCTCATTTTTACCATGGCATTTTGTATCTTATATTTTATACTTTTAAACCCTTAAGTAATGTACTCTCTGTAGAATAAAGTTATACCCTGGACCATTGTTAAAAACTACATTGAAATTGTAGTTGTAAAGTGATAAAATCTGCTATACTGGGCTGATCCCTTGAGTGAATGTGAGCATGTATGATGATCTGTAGGTAATTAAATGACAAAGCAAGAACTTCTGGCTATTAGTACCTGCAGGCAGAGACCCTTGTGACTGACAGCTGTCACAACTACTCAAGACCCACGTGGGACAATGACCTCCCGATTGGGCAGCCAAGATAATGCTAGGGGATCACACAAGTCTGCCAGAAAGAGATAAGAAGGCAGTGAAACCTGACCCTCAGTGGCGCCTTCTCATCCAGCACCTGACCTACCAAGACAGAAAGACAAACAGGTGACCCCCTTCTGGAGAACACATGACCTTGAAGGAAGCCATCAACAGCCAGCTCCAGGGCCTCAGGTAGTATACTGACACCAGTGCTCTCACAATCACTACAGCAGCTACTGTACACTATGTGTTTGGTTATAGTTTGGTTGGCTCATCCTCCAACTTATAACACTTTGAATAAAGTGCAATAAGTTAAAGAGCTTCCACTAGGAGCTTTTTGAGTGTCTGAACTTAGTCCCAGTGCTTAGGGTACTGACCTAAAACTCAAATTCCCTGCTACTAGTAGGCTTCCTACATAACTGTGAACAGATCACATAGATTCAGAAATATAAATGTATTGAATTAACGGAGTTCTGAAGTTGCATAAACACTACTTCCATCCATAAATATGTTTATGCTTCTGGCTCCTACCCTCTCTGTGCCTTATTTTGCCATACCAAAAATGAGGATAACTTGCTTCCTGCCTCACAGTGGTGTTGAGAAGAGAAATACACTGAAGGGTTCAACGTACTCAGATATTAAAGTACTGGAAACCTAGTAACAACCTTACAGAAAAATAAGTCCAAGTATTGTACACACTTAACTTGGAGCAATTTTCCTCCTAGTACAAAAAAAAAAAAGTTTAACAAACCTTCTGATGTCACCTCTAATATATGGTCCTATGTAGAGGAAAAACTCATATGGCAAGCACTGGAGTCCAGATCAAATTATTACCACTAATACAATATGATTAGGGACTTAGCCAAAAAAGAAAAAAAACAAACAAAAACCAGCCAAGTATTGTAATCTCAGACAATGCTGAGAATCTTCATGGGTTTTATCTGAATACCACAGAGTCAAAGGGTGTCTTTCCACTGACATCTCTGGGTTTTGGAGCAGGCTTGTTTTCAGTATAGGCCTGTCAAATATATTCCACATGTGTAACTAGAAACAAGATTTGCCTGGTATATATAGAAATAGAACTGTGAAGCTTTACTTCTCATCTCCCACCTTGCAAACCTATTCTCAATTATTCTTCTGCATAACAATACATAGAGAGGCTGTACTAATACGGAACATATGTCATCATCAACCAAAATGCAATATAAATTTTAAATGAAAAATAAAACAAACTGGTGCTGTTAAATAATTTTCATAATTAGTTTAAATAATATTTTTCTTGCTATTTTTGGCTCATTGCAATTAAGAGACAATTAAATCAGTATGAACACTCCAACCATATGATTAGTGTCAATCTAATTGGCATGTGGTGCAAGTGGAGTTAATTATAATGATAAATTAAATGGAGTAGTCTGATAAAACATAAATGTTCTTACAAAGTTATGAACACATTAGATTTGAGCTTAGTTTGGAGAAAGTTAGAAATGTTAAGTTTGGGATCCAGTTTCAGTTTTCTATTTAGAACAGAAAATTATCACCAAGCAATAAACATTTTTTCCCAAAAATTAAAACAAATGATCATTTTAAGGCTCCTTATTCCATTTAAACAAACATAACCCATCTGCCAGGCACGGGTCAGCAGTAACAAGGGCTGGGTTCATTATTTGAAATACTAAATATATTTGACCTTGTCTCAAGCCCTCACCTAGAAATCTGAGAACACTAAATTAATTACTGGGGTGTCCTGCAGAAACAAAAACTCCCTCCTCAGAAGCAGTGTAACCAAAAAACAGATCTAATACAAAAAAACCAAGAAAACGCCAAATGCAATGTGAAACACTACTAACGACATGACATAGTCTGTAGGCTGCACTGCACCAGGGGAAGCTGCTAGACAATGTGGGTCCTTTGGTGGTACAAGGGGCCCTAGCGCTGTCAGAGCAATAGTGGTGTGGCAATCTTTGCTCCCACGGAGAGGCTGTATATGTATGTGGAGAGTGACTGCGGTTCCAGACAGCATGCATGCACCCCATACTTCTGGGCTGCATTATATAGCCTGCTGAAATGAAAACTGCAGAAAAACTCCAAAAGAACTAGGTTGATTAATGGCTACAGCTAGCCCAAACACACAGCTGACTAAAGCAAAGGACTATCAAAAGGAACAAGGGGAAAGACCAAGCCTTCCCTGTAGGTCTGGGCTGCAAGGGTCACGGCTCCACTGGGATCAGAAAGTTGCAAGCATCAACCCCAGCTCAAAATTTAGAAACTCCCAGGTTACAGCCTTGTTTATGCTGCCAGGCCTGCGTCCTGGCCAGCCAACCCAAGGAACCAATGCTCTTCCCCAGTATTAATCCCTTCAAACCTCAAAAGAGAAAAAGGAGAAGTAAAGGAGGAAAGAGGAGTTCCCAGGAACTGGGACAATTTTCTCCCTCTCTCCTATACCTGAGCTTCCCTTTTTACCACCTGCAACTCCCAGTTGGTGGGATTGACTGTGGGGGGGACCCCCCTTGTCACTGACTGGCCGCTGGGGGGGGGGGCAAGTGCCTCAGGAGGCACCAGTTGCCCACGTGCAACTCCTGCTCCCTTGGAGGAGAATTCACTCTTAAACAGCCCCTAGCACCTTCCCCCCCCCTCCCCCCCCCCCCACCACAAAGCAGTCCAGCTCCCCTTATATCCCTTTGCATGACATCACCCTGGCCTTGTCCAGTCAGGGAGTGCCACACTCCAGTTCTTCTCCCAACCAATCAGCCTGAGGAATCCTCTGCTTCCCCTGGCCAATGAGCCCAGAGGTTTTATGTATTTTCCTCAGATACAGACCCCAGACACAGGGGCCATCTTGCCCACATAAAAAAAGAACACGCACAAAAAAACACAATATACAACCCCTCTGTTACACAAAGTATTAATAAATAATAACCTTCAAGATAGCTTGCAAATATAATCTAAATATTTATTGCAAGATACAGAGAAAATTCACAAGTCAATGTCAATAACATCCCTCAAAACTTCTCACACAAGGTAAAGAAGTTTTTATTGTACTTTTACAATACTACTATTGATATTTCTATTTATAGCATGTTAGAAATGAACTACTATTAATATTTCTATTTATAGCATGTTAGAAATGAAAGAACTATTTTTTGTTTAAACAAATGAAGCATCATTATATATTTCAAGTGAAACATTTGTATTTTTGGGATTACACTGCAAAATAATGCAAAGAGCAGAAATGTCTTATTTTTATGTCATATTACCTTTTCAGAATTCTTAAACTCAGCCTGCCTGTTGCGATTCTAATTTTCTACTCAATCTTAGACTAAGTCCCACTGGGATAGTGAGATATTGTGATTATTCAGAAAAGCATTGAAAAAAGAAATTAAGACTCCCTGCTAATGAGTACAAAAAAAAAGGAGAGATGTGCCAATCTAGTGCCTGTAAATTGAACTGCCAGACAATAAACAACAGGAAATAAATAATACTTCATCACAGAAACAGACTTGCTTAGATGTGCATGGATACTAACACCCTGAAATGCTAACAAGCAATATTGAGACAGGAGGATCTGATACTGTCCCACAGAAACTAAAATTTACTGTAATTTCTAAGACGACAGCTGAACTAGATAATCATATTGCTCCCATCAAACATAAAAAGGTGGTAGGGAACCAACAACTATGGCAGTTATCAGTATATCATTATTAATGTTATTAATTCTATGCCCACTTCCCTTAGCCTATATAATAAGAAACCGATTAGCCCAAAATTAAAAGAAATGCAGCCCAACTGTAGAACAGCACAGACATAGAAAGGGACAAATTGGTCTGAGAGATCTAAAATGTATGTGGGAATCTGACGTAGATCTATACTCCTTACTCAGACAGAACTAATAGAAAAATATCCCTCTATCTACAGTTATTTTCCATAAGTTATTATTTGTTAAATAATTCCCACGAGTAAACAAAATCCTAAACCCACCTGAACAAAGAAAAAAAAAGAATTTTGCAGCTGCTAGGAATGTCCATTCATTAAATTCTTTAATGGCTCATACCCTTATTTCAGTGATAGTGCAGCCATTCAGGATGTGTTCAACTGTGTACACGTGTTCACAGTGCTTAGCATAAACTTTAAATGGCACCTGCAGTGTAAATTTAAACCTTGTCTGATGAAGTAGAAGTCTTTTCTGCTAGGATTTCTACCAGTTTAATGAACACTTGTACATTTACCACTCAAAAGCTCCCTTCCTGACCTCCAGCATGCCTTGCCCTGCCACACTCCCCAGCACACAGTCATGATTAGGGCTGTAGTCTACTGCTTTGACCCAAGATATATCAAGTCCCTCCCCAATAGCTGAAAGGCACCAGGAAAGCCCAGGCCTTCTTCATAGCACTGAGGCTATGAAGCAATTAACTCCCCTACCCTAAGCAGATGTGGAAACTAACCTGCCAGCACTGGACCCATTCCCTACACCATTCCTGGAGCTCCCTGAGCCTCCCTGGACACTGATTGGCCTACCACTATTTCTGGAGTGCCCTACCCCTCCACTGGGACCAGAGTTCCATAACTTCCCATTTCCCCTGCATAGAACAAGCTGTTGTTGCGACTGGAGCCCCCTTGTCCATGCACTACCCCTCCCCCTAACATGGACAATGACTGGCCCAACCTGGGCCTTCCCATTCCTGGACAATACCTGAATGTCTGATTCCTGCTAGTGGGTGTGTGACAGAGTGGGAAGGGGATGGTAGGCTGTTTGGAAAGAGAAGTGGGGGAGGGAGTAGGGTCACCCTGCACTTGTAGCCACATGTCCTGGATTGTGGGGGCTGACCTGAAGTCCCATGGGGGTGGATGTTTCCATGAATAGGTACTCTTCAGATACCAGTGTCTGCAGCCCATGCATGGGGTTATAGGTCAAGGGCATGAAGTACTGAGCATGGCGGGAACGGAATGGTACCTATCTCCATGGGATACATCAAAGCTGACACCTGCAGTTCCATGTGTGGGGTTGTGGGCATAGGACTCTCAGGTACCCTTCTTGAAGCATGGGATAGTGGGCTGCAGGTGCCACTTTTGAAGTGGGAAGCACAAGGCACATGTAGAGTTCTCTAATGACAAACCTGCACCTGGGACTGCAGGTGCTAGGTTTGATATGCCCATCAGGGTAGGTGTCCCTGCCTTCCATGTGGCACTTCAGAGCCTGCACCCACAGCCCCATGTACCATATATGGCGAAAAAAATATGTAGGGCTTGAGAGCCCTGAACTATGTTACCAGGGTTTCCCATGGCCAGAAGCCCAATAGTACTATGAGCAAAGTCCCCCCACCACAGACAGAGTACCAGCTCTGTTACCAGAAGGGTAGGAATTAGGGGTAGGCAAAACAGGCCGTATTCAATTTGGATTTGGATTAAGCCTGAATCAGAGACAGTGATTTGCTTAGCTGATTCAAATCACTGTCCCAATTCGATTCAACTAAATCTGAATCTGAAGATTCAATACTGATTTGGAGAATCAGCAATTCAGCCATAGGCGCAGCTTTAAATGTTTTTTCTACACACCTTGAGATACCAGGCACACCTCATGAATGCTGCAATAGTGGGGCGGATGGAGCATCCCACAGGAGCATGGGGGGAACCTCTGCATGCTCGGCAGCAAACCCAGTAGTGGACCCGAAGTACTTCTAGTCCACCTCCAGGTCTGCTGCCGATGCTCCATCTGCCCCAGCATCTCAGAATTCACAAGCCACCTGGTACCTAGAGGTATGTAGAAAAAACATTTAAAGCTGTGTCTATGTCCAAATCATTCAATCTTTCTGAATCTCTCCAAGTCAATTTGGAGGGTTCCAATTCAGTTCATAGAGATTAAAGTGTCTCCTGATTTAATCTGGATTCAGAGATTTGGCCACTGAATTTGGCCAAATCAAACCAGCAACTGAAGCTTCTCACAGTAGGAATCCATTGTGGGCTTCGGTGGGGGAGGGGAGAAACTGACAGGTTTTAAAAGAAAACAGACTACAATAGGTCTCCTGTCTCCTGACAGCCTAGTACAGGGGTAGGCAAAATATAGCCAATGGTCTAGGTCTGGCCCACCAATCAGTTGTATTCAGCCCACAAGCAGATTGACATGAATTCATGGGATCAGGCCCATGGGCAGCCAGCAGCTCGAGCTCTGGCTGCTGTGTGGTATTGGGTGGGTGGGGCTGTTTCCACCATTCTGGGTGGGTGAGCAGGACTGTTTCTACCCTGCACCAACATGGCAGCAGCAGCTGTGGACCCAGGCAGATGCCCTGGTTCCCACCCAGAACCTGTTGGCTGTGTCCAAAGGTGACACCAGGGCCAGCCCAGGGCTGGTTCCACCATGCTGGATGGGTGCTGGTGTAAGCTGTAGTTGCAGGCTACAGGTTTTGGGTGGTGTGGGGATTGGGGAAGCTGTAGCTCTGGGAGGGAGGGGAGGGAAGAGAGAGAGAGAGAGAGAGAGAGGGGAAAGGGGTGGCCCTCAAGAGGACATCAACACTCATTAAGTGGCCCTCCAGCCAAAATAATTGCCCACCCCTGGCCTACTAGCTGGGGGGGCAGGGGTTGTGAGGCATGGGGATATGGATCTCGGAGGCTGCCAGCCAATCATCCCTGACATGCCCTTAAATGTTGTTTCCAGGCAGACTTATCCGCTGTCCAACTAGGAGGGTTTCTAATTGCTCAGACTAAACTGCTAAACTTCCACCAGCTCATTTGAATGCTCGCACTCACCTTTAGTTTCCATCTAGGTTGTTACAATCCAGAAAGAATGGGCCTAAACACACCCTACACACTTACTACATAGCCAAATTTGCAAGCATGTTCTAGAAGTGGGGGTTTACCAGTAAGAATGGGTTCATTGTCACCAGCCACTCAGGCCCACGGGATTGAGAGCAGCCATTTGGAAAGAGTCTAGTGTCGTTGTACTGGGAAACGTCCAGTTCTGGAACATGCCTGCAACCTTGGGTGGGTACAGCATGCTTAGACCCTGTCCTCCTGAAGTCTGGCTGCTGTCACAGTGTAGAAGATTTAGAGCCCATCTTGCACTACTAATTGTTAAGTAAAAAAGATAATTAATACAGTATTAAAATAATGAAGTAATCTTAAATACTTTAAGAAGGAGGTAAATATCTTCATCCCTATGTACAAATGAGGAACAGATGTGAAGTGGATTGCCTCAAGTCACTCAAGAGGCTTATTTCAACTATATTCAGTGATGCTAATAATCTGTAGCCCTAGTGTTTTAAAATTCCACCTTCCCAGAGGGAGGTTCTTTAAAAACAACAGCAACACAAGAACTTGTGTTATTTAATAGAATGATGCTTGCAGAATTGAGTGGTAAGCTGACTTCTAAAATTCAAATACTTCATTTTTTTTGACTGCAAAATGTTGTGAAGTGCCTAAATTACAAGTATGGGTACAAAAAATGATCATGCAGTTTTCTTGTCTCTTATCAAAGCTTTACAATTTGATTGTTTTTCTGTTGAAGTATAGCAGTAACTTTCAGTTATATGTAAACCTTATGTTGATGGTTTGTTACTGAAGTTTTCCCTTGAGAAGCCAAAATTAGGGGGAAAAAAATGTATTACCTTGCTGACAAGAGCTACAGTAACTAGGACATGGCAAAATCTATTCACTACAGATTCAGTCTGGGTAACACATCACAATCTTATGGAGTTTGCCTCATATTGTAATGGATACATTCAGGAAACTTGTATTGATCAATAAAGACTGATAAGTTATACTGAAAGAACAAAAGTAAGGATATCTATGCATGCATTTCACGATAATAGAATATAAGTCCTGAAGGGACCATTATGATCAAGTTTTACATCTTGTATAACTCAAGACATCTTAGACTTGAAACAATTAACGTTTGAAGGATGATAGCCATGGGCAGGAGCAACTCTTGTTGTGGGGGGAAATATTTTCCTTAATTTAAAAAGTATCAGTGAAGGAGAATCCCCATTAAGTCTCAGTCAACTATTCCAATGGTTAACTGGCCTCAGATTTTAAAAAAATGCACCTCATTTCAATTCTGTGTTTGTCTAACTTCAACCTCCAGCTGCTCATTAGAGCTCTCTATTGAGAAATATCTATTCCTCGTGTGGGTACTTACAGATTGTCATCAAGTTGCCCCTTAACCTTGTCTTTTATAAACCAAACAATTTGAACTTCCTGTGTCTTTCACTATAAGTTATGCTTTGCAATCCCTTACCTATTCTGGTGGTTCTTCTCTGACTCTGTTCCAATTTTTTTAACATTTTTCTAGAAAAGTAGACACTAGTAGTTCCAACAGAGGTTGCCAGCACAGCACAAAATAAACTCTCTGTACATATTCCCAATATACTACATCCCTAGAACATACTACTCCAATCCACCATTATCTTGCACTGGTAGCCACTTATCCAACAGGATTGCTTCACAGAATCCTGCAAATATGGCTTCTACTCTTTGTTCCATAATATACGAATTTCTATTTTGCCATAAGAAAATTAGTGTTATTTATTTGTAGCCAAGCAATGCAAGTTGCTCACTCCAAGTCAATAACCTGACTGAACACTTAACCTTCGTTAATAGTAATGACTCTGTTTTCATGTAGATCATAGATTAAAAATATGTAAACCAAACCTAATCCCTGACATACTGCACTAGAAATTTACCTACTTTATGAATATTCAGTTGCATATGTTGAGACCTATCTTTTAGCCAGTGTTTACTGCATCTAATGCTTACCACATTGATTCAATATAGTTCTACATGCTTAATCAAAATGTCATATGTTACTAAGCGAAATGCCACAGAGAGGGCTGCCTGTTTTATCAAGTCTATTGATTTAATCAACCAAACTCATCATTTCACCAAAAAGATGTCAGTTTACGCTGAGAATATTTAATCTCCATAAACCCATTAATTATATTATCCTCCTTTTATTCTTTATTAATCAAGTCCTCATATTCCATTATTTTGCTTAATATCAACTGTTATCAGTCTGATAAGTATATAATCAGTTCTGGAATCATGTTCACTTTTTCAAATATTGGCACTACATTGCCTTTTTTCCTGTGCTTTGGAACTTCTTCTATGCTCTGAAAGTCGGAAATAATGATCCAGAAATATCTTCAGACAATCTATAGCTAGTTACTTCTGTTTAACATCCCTCTTAACTACTGTTGGGAATTTAAATATTTCATCACTATTATCACAGACTCACCCCAAGACAAAGTAACTTTTGGAGGTTGACCGCGTTGCATTTCTCCCAGATTAGGCATACTCTTGTGGTACTTAGCTTCCAAACTATGGAAAATGCAAAGCTGTGTTCAGTTTTATTGTTTTCATATCTGTATGTATTATAATATTTTATATAAATATAATTTTAATGTACCTTTATATTAAAGCCAAGGATTTCATAGATTTCAAAGCCATTAGGGCTGGAAGGGATCTTGGAAGATCATCAAGTCTAGCCCCTTGCCCCAAGGCAGCTGGGGTCATAGGATCCCAGCAAGATAAACATCCAAATTTCTCTTAAAGGCATTCAAAGTAGGTGCTTGAACCACCTCCGGCAGCAGTTTATTCCAGACCTTGGAGGCTAGGACAGTAAAGAAGTTCTTTCTTATGTCCAGCCTGAAACGATCATGGAGGAGTTTATGACTATTCAACCTTGTCATCCCTTGGGGTGCACAGGTGAACAAATATTTCCCCAGATCCTGGTGAGCACCCCTTATAAACTTATAGGCAGCTATCAGGTCACCCTGAAGCCTACGCTTTTCCAGGCTGAAGAGTCCAAGTGATGGCATGAGCCTGGCCCCGCTCTGCCCTGCCACACTGGGTCCCATCAACTAGGCTGCAGAGAGCCTGGGGGGAAGCAGCAGGGCAGGGATCCCAAGCCCGCAGTGGGCAGCCTGCACCCACACCCCACAAAGGGCTCTGCTCCGGCTGTGCCACCTGTGCGATAGAAAGCAGGAGCCAGGCTCCGCACTCTGCTCTGCCACAGCAGCCATTGCCTCCCATGAGCAGCATGTGGGACTTGGGTGCTGCTGTGGAGGTGCAGGGGGCTGTGGACCTGGGTCCTTGACCCCATAGCCATGGCAGCTGCGGGTTCCCTCCAGGAGGGCTGGGAGATGGGGGGCTGTGGGTGGGGAGTGAGGGGCACCAGCAGAACCAAGGGGCTGTGGGTCAGGAGTGAGGGGCAATGGCATGGACAGGGCACCTGCACGTCAGGGCTGCTCAGTGCCACAAACCAATGGAGGAAGTGGGGGACAGCCACAGCTGGACCCAAATCCTGGTGAGCAAAGAGGGAAGGGAGAGCTCTGATTTTCCATGATAAAAAACCCAGAATTAAATGCCAAAATTTATAGGTATTTAGAATTTATTTTATTACAGTGATTGAGGCACTGATAGGCTTCCAAACTGCTTTAAAATTGTAAATATATCACTAAAACATTGTGTTCAGCTGATAGTTGCATTTCATTTTAATTGTGGATCTAGAATTTTTAATCAGAGAATTAGCAATTTTTTTTTTTAATCATAAAGGGGTTTTTTTTAGACAGAGGAAACAAGGATCCTAAGTCATCAGTCTCACTCTCAACCAGAGTTAAAATTTCGAGTAACAGAAAAGGGGGAGTGTGAGCCCTTTAAAATCAAAGAGGTGCTGTATGTGAATAGCCGACAGGTAAATGTATGTAAGCCTACCTCAAGGACATAGCTTTAGTCTTCAGTTTTCCTGGGTGCAAGGTGGTTGTAGTTTGGCTGAGAAAAGCAAGCAGACAGGGAGAGGCAGAAGGCTCTGATATGAGCCACCTGGAAGCTGGCTAGGGACTACATCCTTGAATTTATGGTGCAAGATAAGAACAGGTTAATGTTCTGATATTTTCTTTTGTTTACTCGTATCTGATTTCTCATGCTTGTTCTTGTTTTTTGCTTTTGTTTTTGTTTTTTTAAAAATAATAAATCCTTTTGTTATCTTCTTATAAATCTTTTGATGTCAGTGCTACTTACGATCTCCACATATCTAACCAATGCAGCCTTGCTCTTCCCAGGAAAAGCATGCTCCATCTTTTCTGAATGCATGACCAGAAAATGGTGTGATCTCTCTAGATGGCAAAATCCCCTCTGCTAAGGCCTAACAAGGCCTGAGTGAGGTAGGGCTGAGGCACCTCACTAAGGGCAGGCTAAGGAGTTGGCGTCTGGTGTTCCTCAGCTGGTTCACAGTGGTCAAGTAGGAGACAGCCAAGTGAGATTAGGGGCAGAGGGGCACCCCAAGGTGTGGAAACACTCTGGGAATGGTGTCTCAAGGTTGCACCCAGGCTGTATCCAGGGCCAAGGCTCATTGCAACTATCATAGCATGTGGTTGTATAATCTAGTTTTTTCCCCCAACCATGAATATAGGGAGCTAGGTTAGTGAATCCAGCCTGCTGCTACTGAAAATAAATACACCATATAATCCCTGTCATAATATTATCGATTCCATTTTAGAACTGGATAACTTTTTGTGCTCTCTCCTTCCTCTTATGGTTAGAGGCTGGTTCTTGAATATAGGTAATCAGCATTATACACAGTATTCCAAAGTCTCAAAAAAGGTATCACCACTTAGGGTGTTATAGACATGCTCCAGGAGATTGGGGAGGGGGGGCACTTTTATTAGTTCACCTCTGAGAGCCATGCTAATTAAAAGCATCTGGAGCATCATGTGTATCAGCACCCCCGTGCTGAAAAATGGCAGTGGGGTGCTTTGAATTAAAGCTTGTCAAGCAAGTATCAATTTAAAGCACCCCACCACCATTTTTCAGCACAGGGATACTGATGCATGTGATGCTGGAGTCTGCTGGAGCGTGGCAATTACTCAATTAATCAAGTCTGCTCCAATGTACTGTAATTACAGCCCATCGGAACAGCCTTCCTGCATGTATACAGGAGCCCTTAGAATAGAGAAGTAAGGCTCAAAGGGGTTTTAGAAGATCTAGTATAATACAGATCAAGACAGGATCATTGTTGCCTAAACCATCTGATAAGACTGTTTGTCCAAAGTGCTCTTAAAAATTGCCATGGATGGACGCTGTATAACCTCTCTAGATAATTTGGTCCAATGACTTACTCTTCACAAATCCTTTGTTCACTGTTACCAATCACTTCCCTACCTCCCCTGGAAATACCTTACTTGGACTATGCATGCCTCACGGGTTAATCAAATTGGCCACTTCCAGTTATTCTGTAAGCAACTATTATTCCTAGTTCCTACAACGTCTTAGTTATTTCCAATGGCTTTATATACCAGAGGCTACTATTTTTCATCAAAAAATGTCTGAATTTTGTAATATGGAATATCATCTTCGTTTAGATTTATATCCCATCATTATTCCATTTCTATTATTGTAGTCCTTCAAGGATATTCATTTCTTCTGTAGGATGATCTAATCCTTCACTGTACTAATCATGTCTGCAATTTTTGTATCATCAGCAAATTTAATCAACGCCCTCCCTGTAGTGTCAGAAACAAAAATAAAAATATTTAAAAAGTGCAACCCCAAGATCCAGTTCTTGAAAAACTGCATAGCAATTTCCCTGCACTTCCTTTTTCAAACACAATGTTATTTTCAACTTGTCTTTATCCAGTTTCTTCCCTGCCTTTTGACTCTCTTACTAATCCCTATGTTCTCTAGCTAAACAAACAATTTCCTGGTGGTACATTCTCAGATGATTTCTGAGTCCAAATAAACATGACTAACTACATTTCCTTCTTCTAGAAAATCAGTTATCTTATCAAAGTTAAGTATCAGACTAGTGCTTAATGAAATGGTTGCTTAGAAGCATGAAAAAATATTGAGTACTTCTGTCCTTTCTGGATTTACAACTTACCATTTCTACCTTTTGTTCCTCAAAAAGTTCCTTTTGTCCTTAACTCTGTTGACTATGAGTTTCTTTGGATGTCTGTTAGTTCTTTTAAAAACCTGAAGACATTTCTAATTTCTAGACGATTCATTCATCCATTGCTATCAACTGCCCCTTTCTACTAGTTTTTATTATATATTATACCTGTTTGCACTTCTTCTCTAATACCTTTTTTAATTAGAGCTCACTGGAAATTTTTCAGACTAAGTTTCATTATAAAAAGCCAATACCTGATACAGAAACATTTCACTCAAAATATCTTAAACTTGATTAATTTGCTAAACCAGTTACACTTGAAAGGGGCTTTTATTTTCAAGTATGGGGAATTTCTCTCAACATGAGAGATTCTTTCAAGACAGAAAGGACATAAAAGCAGTCATTAAACTACAGTAGTTCACACATGTTCATAAGTGTGACACTTCTGTTTCTAGGTAAAAACAAAATCTGTTTGTATGATGGGTGTTTGCAATCAGCCATGGTAAACTTTAACAAAATATGTAAGGTTTAAGAGTTAACATACAGAGTAACGTTTAGTGTGACCACACTTCAATATGCAATGGGTTTCTCTCAGGGCTACACTGATCGACAGGATATTTGCAGTCATAAATGTGATGATTGCCAGCTGTATCACAAACATGGATGCCTTAGGGAATGCCAATGAAAGGAGTAGCTTGTCTGCTGGCTGCTCTTAAACAGAAATCCAGTGGGAGTTATATGAAAATGTTTTAGCAGGTACTTCCATAGTGACTACTCTTTGAAAGAATCAAAAAAATAAACAGCCACTGTTCATCATGGCCCCTTCTCTAATCATCACTGAAAGAAATATACATGTCATGGCAAAATCTTAAATCTATATAGTATGATACTCAGTATATTGCAATATTGACATTCCAAACATTTTGTAGGAATGCCTTTATGACTAAGTAGTTAACAACAGGGATCCTGGTTTTCTCTGATTAAAAATATCCCCCATTTTTGGTTAAAAAAGTAACCCAAAATCCATATTTTTCCAAGATTACCATGAAACACCTGTAACCCGGGTGGTACTAGTATGGGTACCCCTCCTCTCCCAATGAAGGGATGGCAATGGATGCTGGTGCACTGTGGGAGTTGAAACTGCCTGCTGTATGCAGTTTCCCTCCCTCCCCTTATAGAGCAAGGCCCAGATGCATGATAAGCTTAACTATATACAAATTTAATTAGAAATAAATGTTATATATATATATACACACACACACACACACACACACACACACATAACTTACAGGAACTATAGGCAGACTATTTACCTATCTATGCAGACACTCTATATACAGGTGAGGAATCAAAGGGGTCTAAGCAAGGGTTTCACTAAGAGTCATGCAATCTTATACTCCAAAGGAATGCAAGTTTACAAAGCATAAGGTGCAAGATTCACAAAGTCTAAGACCCAGGGATTAAAAATGAAAAGGCACAGGTCCCAGAGGAAAATCAAAGGGAAAAACATTGCCCTGAAGCAATAGCTGTTCCCAAAGGTAAAAGAAGTAAAGGGATACCCCAATGCCCTACGGGAGCCCCTGTAACCCTTCTTGAATCACCCAAAAAGCTGACCTCAAACCTGGGAGCCCTCCCTATCAGGGGGCTTCCATTCCAGTTGCTAGCCACAGAAACGGTAGGGGAGACCCTCCTCCCTTGTGGGAATCCGTGTCCCAGGGAACTTACAACTCTCTAAGGCCTGTCAAGACCACTCTCATTCCTCCAGCCGAGGCGCCTCCTCCCTCAGTCGGGGGGTCCTCAGTTGCTCAGGGCTCTCCCAGCCTGCCTCTCTTGGCCCTGTGCACTGTCCTGTGCACTTGTGCCCCCTATTCACTGTGTGCCCAGTCTTGTACTGGGGTTGGAGACCTGAGCTGCCATGTGCAGCTCTGGGGTCTCAGTCCACTCCCAGACGCTCCATGCACTGATCTGTGCACCCCATGCCTGGCCCCATGCCGGGGTTGGGGATCTGAGCTGCTGCTTGCAGCTCCAGGACCTTGGTCCACTCCTGGACCCTCCATGCATCGTCTGTGCACCAATGCCATGCTCCATCGTCTGTGCACCAGTGCTGTGCTGGAGGATGCAGCCACTTGCCACTCTTCATCTGGTGAGTTTCTTTGGGCTCTGCTGGGGCAACCACTCCACACCACTGTCCCACTCCGCTGCCAGCTTTTCTTTCACTATCTTCTTTGTCCCTCAACACAACCGCCTGTGCGCCAGGCATGCTGCCTCTTTATCCTCTCTGGAGGCTCCACCCCCAGATTGAAGATGGACCAATCAGAGAGAGGTAGGGTTCATCCCCTCTCTGGTCTGACTCTTCACCTCACCCTGGGTAAGGGTGGGACAAGCCTCTCCCCTTGCTTTTCCTGCTTGGTGGGGAATGCCTCACCAATCACTCCGAGCCCTTTCAAGCTGGCAAGCCAGGTTGTTGCCAACAAGCCTGCCACACACCATTCTATCTATATGTTAGTGGAGTTTCATTGTAATCATGAAAAAGTATGGATTTGGGGTTACTTTTTTAAAGTTGAAAATTGGGGGGGGTTTTTTGGGGGGGGGGGGGGTTCAGAGAAAACCAGGATCCCTGGTTATCACATAGTTCATACAACAACAGAAGTCCATAGAATCAACTATCCATACCTAAAGAGTACAGCTTCCACTTCAAGCATCAGAGTTCTAGAGTATCACTGAGGGACAGCCTCAGGGTCCACATACCTGTCTCAGTCTTTGCCCAAAGTACCTATAGCCTGAAAGTGGCTACTTATATCTGAAAGTCCTCCAATGAACCTTTGAGACTATTTGCATTCTCATGTCTGACAAAGGTGACATCACCCTCATAACCCAGATCAGAGAAAGAGGCCCAGCAAACAGATACACTAAGAAAGTTTAATCAAAATGCTAGTTCACGGAACATGAAGTATTTCGCTTGAAACATTTCAATTTGGGCAAACTGATATTATTGTCAATTTCATGGCTGTCTTACTGGTGACTCAACAGAAATTTTAAGAAATTTAAGTTTGGTCAGATTTGGTCCTAAAACAAATCAGAAATCCTAGCAACCAAAAATCATGGTTTTTGACCAAGGTCTAAATGGGACATTATGAATTTGCAGTGACAGCAGCTAATATACTGACAGTTTGTCAAGAATATCATATATCCCACCAAAAAAAAAAAAATAAACATACTTGATTGTTCCCTACAATCATGTCAGTCCATTTGGCATTTCCTTCTCCCTAGCATCTTCTCCAACAGCACATACACCTCCTGCATAAGTAAAGAAACAGATTTTCAGGGTCTACAACATGTGTGACCCTGGGTCTCTAGCTATCTGTAAACCAACTGATTTAGTCTTCTGACCTCTTGCTTCTCCTTCCTCTGGATTCAATTATTATTCTCAACTGCTTTCTAAGCTCTGTCAGAAGGTTTCCTTAAAATCTGGATTGGTACAGTATTGAACACTTAATTTTTGTTCCTGTACATTGAAGGTGCAGTCTAGTTTTCCAACATTTTGATCTACCATTTTAATTATTTGTAAATGCATTATCTTACCATTGGATATAAATATACGGGCATTATGTTGTCCTTTTGAACACTCCAATCTGTGCATTAATTACTAAGATCAGGGCATGACAAAGTTGTGATAAGACATCAGAGACTGGCCATTAGTTTTCTCTCTTGATAGGTAACTAGAAGTAAGGGCTGCTTGTCATTTTGTAAAAGAGTGAGCTCAAGCCTGCTACTTTAAGCGCAGCTCTCATTATTTATTCTCTTTATGCTACACAGCCTTTTATCAGAATAGACTTCATTTCATATTTCACAGTTTTTAAATGTTTAAAACCACAGATGTTTTACAGGCATTTTTTTCTGCCTAATTAGACTCACTGAAAAAAGATTTAAAAAATAAAATAAAATACTTTGCCATACCAGATCACATTATTAAAATTTTAGTTACTAATTTTTTTTTAAATGCAATGCCAAGGCTCATCTGATAGTTTATATGCAGGTCTTTATATAGACATTTTAGAATACAGCCCATAGGTATTATGCTATCTAATACCATTCAAACTGGCTCTTACAAATACTGCTTAAATCAAGCAGCAATTCTGGAACAGCAAGGTGAAATGGACATTCAGGCAAACCAATATGTGGTTAGAGATGAAAAATAATAAAAGCTGAGCTTTCCTGAAAATCTGACCCTTATTACTTATCAACAGTCAAAGCATGCCCAGCACTGAACAAACAGACCAGGGGACACATCCTTTCCTCCAAGAAACAGCTTACCATCTCATACAAACAAACAAAAAAAATGTGCACTCAGCACAATGGAAGGTGCACATAAGAGCTAAGAATGCTTAGGATGATTCAGGAAGCTTAATTTTGCAAAGTGCTCTGAGACCTTGGGGTGTCAAAGGTAAGACACTACCAAGTCAGTCCTGCAGACCATACTGAATCAAATAAGATGTCTACAGTCTCAGATCGTATTTTTTTTTAATAATATAGGCCGTTATTAATGAACAGATGGAACATTACACAGAATGTTATGCCATTTTTTCAGAAGATGCGAGCTAAATATAGTTTGCATTCCTAATTTTCCCCATTTTGTTCTTTTATTAAATTATTTTTGTTCCAATGATATTCCAGACAAGCCCAGAGTTTTTAAAAGATGCAATTATATATTTGAATACACACATTTAATTCCAGTTGTGGCCTTTGTTAAGTACCTTTATAAAAATGTGAAAACTATCTTCAAGTAAGCCAGACCCAGATTTTACATGTCTTGATTAAATTACTCTCAGCCGTGAGGAAATCATTTTCTTCATCACTGAGTCAGGGTTCTGGCATAACAGTCAGACACTAGGATTTCAAAGGTAATGCTCAAAATTGTCAACCCTGCATGAAATTCTCTTCTATAGCTCAGACTTTGTGTTTTGCACGTTTCAATTTAAAGAAAATTGCTGCCTCAGTTACTCTGCTGCTTTCATTTCATATAACATTTTAATATAGTTAAAGGTGAAACAAAAATATATTAAAATATTTATTTTTATTGCCAAACAGAACAACGCATGCTTTGTATTTATGTTTGTTTCTTCCATAATTTTAAGAACGCAGATTCTTTCACGGAGAAATCATTGAAATTAGCATTGGCTTATATATTTTGTTTATAGGTATAAATTAAATATCAAGTACAAGTGAACTGCATTTTAAACATTAATTAAAAATTGCATACTTACTGTACTGTGGATGGCAAAGACAGCTCCCTGTTAATCAGACCGACTTAATTCATTCCGACTGACTTAATTACACCAGACATTTTGTTAAAACAAAATTATTTTTCTTTCTGTTGCTGAATATTAAATATTTTAAAATTCAGCCTTCTTTCATGAAATGAAAAATGTCACTATAAGTTAGTCAATTTGGAAGGATCCAATATTAACAATTCAACAAGTAGAAGCTTTAATCAGTCAACAATTTTTCCACTGTTGACAAATAACTTTATGATAATGTATGTTCAACTGAATCTTGATTTTCACAGTCCTTGTTGGGGTCTTGTACTTGACATAAATACTTTTTAAGAGGGCCTCTCAAAGTTCAACTTAAAAATTCTGCTACCAAAGATCTTTTAAAAAAAAAAAAAACCACAATCCCTAATGTGTGTGAACATTTAAAAAAATAAGATCTGCAGGATTTGGATGTGTCCACATAAGTGCAAATTTTGGATGTACAATTACTTGTGCATGTGTATATTCACAGGCATTCCTTAAACACGTTTTCAGCAACTGCTTGTACAGACAGAGCAATAAAAAAGTAAGCTAGATCCTCTTTATCATTGGCAAGGCGAAGAGTATGAAATCTGGCTCTCTTTCCCCTCAGGAGCATTTCCTGCTGGTGCAGGAGCTCTAACTACTTCCATGATGAACCTTCTTGCTGTGACAAGTGGAAACTCAGGGCAGAGAGAACCTGGCGCAGTGAATTCTGTTGGGAAGTTGGGCTCTGTTATGCAAAAGAAAATTTTATCCTCTCCATTTGGAAACGGATTGAAATTTATTACATATCAGTTTATATAACTCAAGGAAAGGCAGCATTTTTTTTAAATTAAAGAACATACAGATCTATTAGAAAGGGTAAGACAGTTTTATCTGAAAACATTGGCACTTGTTGATGATTATTTCTGTACCTTCTTTTACAGAAAAGTCTTGTTAACTTTAGACAGACTCTGTACATGACATCAGTGCCAGAACATATTCCCACAGCCTGTGACTCCACATAAGATGTTGACATTTGGAAAACGATTGGTTCTTTTAATCAGATTTTATCAAAGAATCTGAGTCCTTCATTCTAACATAAGAGACTATAATTAGATGACTCCCTAACCAAATCCTCCTCCTCCTCCAGCTTTTGACACAAACCTTAGTTATTTACTCATAGACTAAGCCTTGCCATGAAGTCAATGAGATGCACAATAAATGCATCATTAACTTATGCTAGATATTCCTCTGTTCCCTTCATATCCATTGTCATTATCCTCCCACAAGCACCCATGCTAATTCTAATTGATGGTTTCCATCAGCAAATTAAAAACCAATATACTCCAGACTGTAGTGATGAAAAACATACAGAGTAAAACAATACATTCTAAGAGAATGCCACACTTTGTTATCTTTATGGTGCAGAGTGAAAGACAAATTAGGGGAAGAATGCTGTGCAAGCCTTTTTATTGCTTTTATGATAATAAGAAGATAGTCTTTATTTGTTTTGATTGGATGGTACAAATTCATTGTCCTGTTCCAAATTATTGATTTAGTTGAAAATCAGTAGTTGCCTGATTTAACACTTACAGGTGTTTCCTTCTGATAGTTTACATTTACAATTTAAATTGCATTCACAAAGCTTAAATGGCTAATCCCCAACTACTAGGCACACTCCTCTTTGGAAAAATATAAATCCAGTGTCTTTTTGCTACATACATTATTGATGTGAAGCTCATTTCTTGTCCTGCCAGATGGGGAAAGGATCACCAAGTTATTGTGGGGACAAAACCAGAAGTTTTTGTTATTTTTTATTTTAGAGAAATTCTTCCATCATTACAAATTAATTAAGTTTTTAAATAAGCTGACCTCCAGACAGCACTGCTTTCCTTTGCTCCCTTCCCCCTCTTTCATTCCCTTCTTGTTAGTCCAATCTATTTCTGCCATGACCTGTCCCCTTGTTTGGTTGAAGTTCATCTGTACATAGCTCAGTTTTGGACCTGATCTAAATTAAAAAAGCTCCTCCACAACACAAAAACTGAAATGGTTAAAAAAATTATATACAAAAAACTAGAACTCTTGGTTCCAAAATGATACCTTTTATTAGACCAACTGGAAAATGGCAAGAAAAGTGTCCTTTCCTGCAAGCTTTCGAGATCAAAGTCCCTTCGTCAGGCTCTGGAAAAAGTGTAGATGGTACAAGATGGTAAAAAGTCCCCATAGGTAGGAAATAAACTTCATTTTTGCACAGAGGGAGCTGAAGATGGAAGGCTGTCCCTCTGGGTCCAAGAGAGTGTCTGTGAGCTGTGTTGAGTAGCTCTTTGATGTGCTGATCAGGTAGAATTCCTTCCCTGGAGGTGTCAGATGGCAAAAATGAAGTTCCTTCCCTCCACCATGGTGCAGCCTCCCAAGGCTGCCCTCATGGGGGGCTAGTGGGTGAGTGCTGCCTAAGCTGAGGCAGCACCTGCCCGCTAGCAGCACACCTGGGCAGCCCCGGATGACACCACCACCATGGAAGGAAGGACTGGGTTATGCCCACAGCTCAGGGGCCACTCAACCCACCAGCAGCTCACCCCCATTCCCCACCCCCGCAACTATGGGACATGTCAGAAGGCTCCAGGGAATAAAAAGAAAAAGATTGGTCCTTTGCTGCTTCTGCCTTCAGCCCACCTCTCCTTATGTGTGTGTGTGGGGGGGGAGGTGAGGGGGTGAGCTGTCAAAAGGCTTCAACATTACAAATAGCTACATTGCAAATTAAACTACATGCAGATACGGTTTAGTTTGCAACGTAATAATGCATTTAAATCATACAAAAACCCTGCACGTGTACAACATGACTCAATTAAACTGCAAAAATGGCCAACTTTTAAATGTGTACAAGTGCCCAATATAATTGCAAGTGGAGAAGGGGGTAAGGCTAGTACAGCTGCAGTGATTCTCCACTCCAGGCTGACATTCTCTGTCAAGAAATAATTTTCCAATTCAAATGCATGCTACGTGTGATCATATCATAGCAAAGTTACGACTTCTTGCAGGAGGAGTATCTCAAGTTCAGATAAAGTAACACATATTCAACTATTTTTGGACTGCTCCAGGAAGAGAATATGTAGAAAGCCTACTGACTGTCAGCCTTATCCATAGCACTGCATCAGAATATTGAACCTGCTCTGGAGTAGTGCTGGGGTGGGACTGACAATAAATTAATTATAATAAACATTACTGTGAAACTGCTCAAAAAAGTTTCTAACTTTAAAATTGCACAGATATAACATATACTCAGTGTCTGGGATACAAGTGATGAGAATTACTCAACTCTGAAGCCCATAGAGACAAGAGAACACAAAAAGAATCGGTTCATTGGAACTATGGACAATCTTGAAAAGCTGGAGCCTATTTTTGTAGCTGTCTCATTTCCATCTATGCCCCTATTACTGCCCAAGACAAGCACAGTTGCTTCTCTCTCTCTCCTTTTGCTGCTCCATTTGCTATCAGATCCACTCAGGCCTCAGCATTCAAGTTCTATTGTTGTATCAGTTTTCTCTCTGCTGGATTTCAAGACAGCTATTCTTTACATCTGAGAACTCTGCCATAGCTTCAAATATCCCAGACTATCGTGTATGGGTTTATCATGTGGATCCCCAAAGCCCAGCAGAGATTGGTAGGGGTTAAAGTTCCTAGAAAATTCATATAAGTCAGGATGAAACAAGCAGTGTGTTAAGGGAAGAATTTTTAAAACATACACAATATTTTTTGGTCTAAGGTTCCAATGCCCTGAAGCATGGCATAATATTTGTCACTATTTATTTCTCAATCCACCTTTGCTCTGAGTTCTATAGCCAAGCCCTGGTAGCCAAGATGTGTAGCAGAAAGAGTAAATGATTTAATTTCCTAAAAAAATTCAGCTGATTTAGAAGCATCATGTTTTGAAACAGCTGTTCATGTGTGTGTTATGCACTCCTGACCATAGGTCAACAGTGGGCAAAATACAGCTCATGGGCTGGATCCAGCCCATGGTGTGATTTGCTTGGTCCACTACAGATCCCTTGGCCCTGCTGGGCAGAACTGAAATGCCCCTATCCCCTGCCAGCCTGCAGCTTGCCGTGGGATGCTCAATGAAGTGGTAGCAGCCCCCAGCCCTGCCCGCTCAGCATGGGGTTGTGCACAGTGGCACAGGGGAAGCAGCAGAAGCCCCAGTGAGGATGCTGAGGCAGGTTTCCAAGGAGACCAGCCCCTAGCCCTGGGCACAGCTCCATGCCCAGCCATGCACAGTCTCCATGGAGATCAGTCCCCGACCCCAGATGAAGCACCCTTACTGGGGCTCCTGTTGCTGCCACTGCCCTCAGGCTGCTCTACTCTGCTCTGCCCCACAATGAGCTGGCAGGGCTGAGCACTGCTGCCACCATGTGGGCATTCCAGGCTGGTATGGGCTGGGGGTGCCCTAGCACCATCAGCCTCCCCCCACCCTGGCTTGGCTACTGCTTCTAAGCATGTGGTGGGGTGTGGAGTGGTGACTTGGCAACTGTTTCCTTCCCCCATCTGCAGGCTGCCTGACCCAGGCCAGGCAAGGGGAGGCTGGAGGGAGGCTAAGTTCCCCCCCCACTGGGTAGGTTTGTCAGTGACACATAGTCACCGCCTGCTTCTGCCTCCCCTACTTGGCTTCCTGAGCCTCCTTCACAGGGCTCACAGCCCTCCTTTTCCACTTGTGAGTGCTGTGGCCCCGAGTGAGATCGGGCAGTGGCTTCCAGCTCTTCTCTGGCCCCACACTGTCACCACCTCAAGATCTGGACCCTGGCCACAGCTTTGGGGAGCTACATGGACAGGCTATGGGGGTAAGCATGAAACTGCGTTTAGGGCTGAGGCCAGGATCATGGGGTAGTGACAGCATATGGCTGGGGAATGGCAGAGCTGCAATCCACTCCCTGCACGCCCCTGCCCATGGAGCCCACACCCACCCATCCTGCTCCTAAACACCACCGCCTGGGGCCCCATTGCATATAGGGAGTTCTGGTGAGCTGTTGTGCAGGGAGGGAGGGAGGGGCTGACCCAGACTGTGACAGCTCACCGAAACAGCCTATGTGGCCCTCAGACCCAAATAATTGCCCTCCTGCTGTAGGCAGTGCTGTTCCATGTTGCGTTTATCTCCTGTTTGTTATGCCCCTTTTTGTTGTAAAATAAAGATGGCTGCCATGTCACTCCCTGTCTGATCTGACTGGGATAAATAAACCCTGTACTACACAAAACCAGCCATCTGTATAACAGTATAATCCTATCTTCTTTATTTTAGGTCAGCCTCCCTGTTACTTCCTTCTTTTTTATTTCACACTCACTCACTGCATCTTGCATCAATCTAGAAAAGTGACCAGGTATGGTTGTTGTCGATGACACTCAGGATTGGACTGTATGCAGCATAATAAACAGCATACTGACAAATACTATGGCAGCTCCTCTGGTCTAATTAAATCATTTTAAATGATTACAAAGATAGTTTTTGTCATTTTCAGACCCTGAAGGTTGCTGAGTGAAGCATTCAATGTTTTTCTAATGTAACTTTTTGTTTGGAACATAAAAATAAACATTACTCACTTATCATATTCATTGTACGCCACCCTACTAAGTGAAACAGGAGTCCTCTGGTATAGAGGAGGAAATGATCTCTAATTTGTGAAAGAGTTACAACTGGGTGAAAGGCAGAGCATATTTGCACCTTATAAACCAGAGGTGGGCAAAATACAGCACATGGGCTGGATCTGGCTCGCCAAGGGATATCGGATTTAATCACTTTAGAATAGACTGATTTATCAAACTTCTGTGCCAGATCCCTTCCTAATTCAAGTTATGTCACAGTCCCCTGGTGACTGGCCCAGTGCAGCTTTGTGCCCCAGCCTGCCAGCTGTCAGTGGCCAGGAGGCGAGGGGGAAGTGAAGGCTTCACCCTGCACCCCAACAACCCAGCCGGAACTGCTTGGGCAGGGACTTGCTGCCCTGCCCCTCTTGACTGGCCCAGAGTGATTTTGTTTCCCAGTGATGCCCCCTGCAAGCTGTTAGAACCTGGTGGGGGGGAGGAGAGGGAGGATAGTAGAGACCCCTACCTCCACTCTTCCCCGACTTGGCCAGAACTACCTGGAGAGATGCACAGTAGAGACTTTCTTCCACTGAGCCAGTCAGCAGGGGAGGGGAAACTGTCCCTGCCATGTACCCCTCTCAGCGGTTCTGGCTAGGTTGGGGGGCCAGGGCAGCAGCCTCCTCTTTCTCCCCTTTCCCAGCAGCCATCAGCAGCAAGGGGAGTTGGGGATGGGGAGAGACTCTCTGCTGCACCTCCCACCCCCAGCAGTTGACAGCAGGGGATTGGGGGCATGTGCCCAACAGCCAATCAGGTGTTGCCTGCCAAATGCCTTCAGCAGTGTCTGACATGCTGGGAGGCATGCAGCAGCTCCCCCAGTCTGCTGGCCTCTGCTAGTGCAAGCATCCCTGTACCCTCCCTCTCCACCAGCAGGAGAACATGTTTTCTGTTCATTCCTGATCTATTCTTCCCAGCTTAGAGAAACCCATGAAGGTTTGATCGATTCTGCCTCAGGTTTTTTGAATGTCTGTACCTAGCCAGAAAGTACTATAGAGATGATAAATTATTGAAATAGCTAATAGAGGAAAAGAAAAACTTGGCACAGGGATACATTTCCCCTTAGCACTGGTACTTGTATTTGCTTTACTACCAAAATGATAAACAGGCAAGTAACAATTTATGGATATTGGATCTAATTTTCATCTTTACATGCACTTACCAGTTTCACTGATTTCTATAGAATGACTTCCAATTCACACTAATTTAAGTGAGAGGAAAATCAAGTTTACAATTACTCATCAGCACCAGTAGATGAGTGTCTTTTTTCCCCATATATATATATTCCAAGCTATCAAAGAGTGTGGAAAGACAAATTACACTGATTTTAAAAAGGCAAGATGGGAGAGTATAATCACGTCAGTTGATCCATAGTGTGACTGTGTGTATCTTCTTTAACCTGTGGAGAGGGGAAGTTGAACTGGGCACTTGATCCTTGAATGAAGCAATTGCTTTATTCATTCATGATTGAGGTTTCACCTATCACAGGATAGCATGAACACAACAAACAGGGACTGCCAAGCAGCTCATGTACACTATGCTTTCCCCCTTAACTCGAAAAATGTGGTTGTCCACATCCAAAGAGTTCATAACATGTCTCAGTTGCAAACACATTGCAAAACACTTATTAAGTGTAACTGCGTAATTTGGGTATCCTATAATATTTTATTCAAAGAAACTAATGAGATATCCATTATCACCAAGGCTAAATTTGGGGCTATTTTTTCCATATGGCACTGGTTCTGTTTATTAGACAATTCAGTTTACTTCTAGCACCAAAAGCCCTACTGAATAGAATAAGCACTAGAACATACAAGGTCTGTTCAAAAAGTATCAAGACTGAACGTGCATTTGTGGTACAAAGTATTGGGTGGGGGCATGGCTTTGCTGAACATGTGCGGGCATGTTGGGACTCCTCTAGACAGGTTTGCAGCTCATGGTGTTTCCCCAGTTTTCTGTGGCCAACTATTGAAGTAAGATTGTTTGTGTCTTGCATCCCCTGTTGTTATGTCAGAGTGTCCAGAACAACGGGTATGCATTAAATTTTGCATGAAAATTGGGAAAGCGGCAAGTGAAACATCAGAATTACTTAAAATAGTATTTGATGATGACGCTATGAGCTGTGCAAGAGTTTTTGAATGGTATCATTGGTTTAAAGAAGGACGATAATCTGTCGAAAGTGATGAGCATTCTGGACGCCCTTCAACATCACGAAATGATGAAAATGTGGTGCCTGTTCACAGGCAATTGACTGTCCGAGAGGTAGCAGAAGAAGTTGGAATTTATGTTTGTTCATGTCATTCAATCCTAACTGACGATTTGGGAATGAAACGACCAGAAAAGCAGGTATCTGACTTTTAGATGCTTCACCACAGCAATGCACCTGCTCACTCAGCACAGCTTGTGAAGCAATTTTTAGCTAAATTTAGCCAAACACAATATCCCACATGCCGCAGCCTCCATATTCAACTGATATGGCCCCATGCAACATTTTTCTCTTCCCTCAACTGAAGAAAACCTTGAAAGGAAGGTTTTGTGATGTGGAAACCATAAAACAAAATGCGACTGAGCAGTTTTTTGTAATTCCTCAAATTGCTTATTAGAGGTGCTTCCAACAATGGCAGAAACATTGGGAGAAATGTGTGGCTGCAGAGGAGAATACTTGGAAGAAGATTGAGCAGAAACCCCTGTAAATAAAAGATTTTGTTTCCTACAGCATCAGTCTTGATACTTTTGAAAACAGCCCAAATATTTGTGTTACGTATAATCACTCCGGAATATTTGGTTTTATTTTAACTTCTGTTAAAGAAGCAGATATTTTCTACACTCAGTGACCTCTGGCGACTCAGCATGAAATACGTGTCGCTAAGAAATATGCCATACTATAGGGCATGTTCTGGAAAAACTGTTATTTTCTCCCTCTTCTTTCTCTTGTATTGTTTGACTGCAGTATATTGCAAACTTTTGCAGATACTTTTTCCATACCTTACAGTTTATTTAACAAATGTCCTCTTGGAACTACAGTCCTGGCTACTAGCTTTTTGAAGCAAATATATAGAAGAGGCAGTATTGCACAATGGATAATTGAGCACTGTGCTGGGACTCAACAAACCTGTGTTCCATACTTGGCTCTGGCACTAGATTGGTGATTGACCCAAAGCAAATCACTTAACCAGGAGATAAGCAGGCCAGGAGGAGAAAGCGTCTTGTGATCGTCATAGGTGACTCCATCCTGAGAGGTATGGAGGGCCCCATCTGTCCCCAGGACCCCTTGGCACGTGAGATCTACTACCTACCTGGAGTAAAGTTTCAGGATGTGAAAGGGATGCTCAAAACCATGATTCAGCCCACCGATTACTACCCCATGGTCCTAGTCCATGTGGGTACTAATGGTGCGGCCAGGAGAAGCCCTGATCGCCTGATGGAGGACTACCATGCTCTGGGGGGCATGCTAAAGGAGATAGGTGCACAGGTGGTATTCTCTTCTATCCTACCAGTGAGTGGACATGGAAGACGGCATGAAATGTGCATCATGGAGACCAGCTGATGGCTTTGGGAATGGTGTCTCGAGGTGGGCTTTGGCTTCCTCAACCATGACTGGCACATCACGACAAGAAACATGCTCGGACGGGATGGGCTCCACCTTTCCCCAAAAGGTAAGCATGTGTTTTCTTCTAGGTTGGTGGACCTACTCCAACGGGCTTTAAACTAGGCTCGTTGGGGAAAGGGGAAGACGAGGGTGGAGGAATCATCAGATTGCCAGATCAAGCAACACCCCCAAGTACAGCCCAGCCTAGACTGACGAGCGAAACATATACACAGGTAAGCAACAGGGGCCAGGGCAATGCTGTGATTAGGGGGCCAGTGCACACATCCACAGGAGGCCTCAAATGCTTCTACACAAACACTCATAGTATGGGAAACAAGCAGGAGGAACTTACCCTCCTGCTAGCTGACACCAACCCGGACATAGTGGGGATCACTGAAACGTGGTAGGACTCAATGCATGCCTGGGCAGTGAATGTCAAGGGCTGTACAGGAGGGACAGGATAGGAAGGAAAGGTGAGGGCGTGGCACTCTACATTAAGGAGGAATACCCATCCTTATCAATTTACAAAGAATCAGAGGAAGGGCACTCTGAAGTGCTTTGGGTTAGAATACAAGGCAGTCGAGGGGAAAGAGACTTAACAGTGGGGGTCTACTACAGACCTCCCAACCAAGGGGAAGACCTCGACCAAGAATTCTTAGGTCAGCTCATGGAAGTAGTGAAGTCTAAGGATGTGGTAGTCATGGGGGACCTGAACTTCCTGGACATCTGCTGGGAAGAGCAGTCAGCCAGAACTGACCACTCACGTAGGTTCTTAGCCAGAATGCAGGACCTCCATCTAACCCAGGAGGTGCACAGCCCCACCAGGGGAGATACCTTGTTGGACCTGGTGCTGGCCACAGGAGATGACCTGGTGAGGGGGCTGCAGATGCTCGACCACCTGGGTGACAGTGATCATTGCCTGCTGGAATTCACCATCCAGCGCAAGGTGGCAAGGGCCTGCAGCAAGGCAGCAGCCCTTGATTTCAGGAGGGTGGACTTCAATGAGGTAAGGAGAATTGTCAGGGAGGCACTGAGGTCCCAGAGGGGAGGGGAGCCAGATGTCCAAGGAGAGTGGTTGCACCTTAAGAAGACGATCTTCCAAGCCCAAAGGGAGGCAATCCCAACACAGATCAAAGGGAGCAGGAGGGCACACAAGCCCCCATGGCTCACCAAAAGCATCCAGGAATGTCTCCTAGCTAAAAGGGAGGCGTACATCCAATGGAAGGGAGGGGCCATCACCAGGGATGGCTATACTGCAGTTGCTTGGGGATGTAGGGGGCAGTCAGGAAAGCCAAGGTGGAGATGGAACTGGGACTAGCTTCCTGGATTAAGGACAATAAGAAGTCCTTCTTTAAATACATAGGGGATAAAAAGAAGGTTCTGGGTAACGTGGGACCCCTGCAGGACACGCTAGGAAATTTGGTCATCACACCAGATGACAAAACCAACATATTTAATGATTTCTTTGCCTCCATTTTCCTAAGCAGACACCGGAACAGTCACCCCCCTGCTGGGCCCCTCTCAGGCCCCAGGGGAGGCACACCTAGGCCAAGGGCTAGTGAGGAACTAGTTAGGGAACTTCGGGAGGGACTGGATGTATTCAAGTCAGCCGGTCCAGCTGATCTCCACCCTTAGAGTACTAAGGGAATTTGCTGAGGTCATTGCAGGACCCTGGCACGGCTTTACGAGCACTCGTGGTGCTCTGGTGTAGTGCCAGAGGACTGGAAGAGGGCCAACTTCATTCCCATCTTCAAAAAGGGGAAGAAGGAGGACCCAGGAAACTATAAGCCAGTTAGTCTTACCTCGATCCTGGACAAGCTCTTTGAGAAAATTTTTCTGGCACATATCCATGAGGGGCCAGGAGGGGAGGTCATGCTTAGGGGCAACCATCATGGGTTCATTAGTGGTAGGCCCTGTCAGACCAACTTGGTGGCTTTCTATGATCAGATCACTAAATCACTAGATGCAGGGGTAGCAGTGGACATAGCCTTCCTGGAGTTTTGGAAGGCCTTCGACACTGTCTCTCACCCTGTTCTCATTAAGAAACTGGGGGACTGCGGTGTCAACACCCACACAGTCAATTGGGTCGCCCACTAGCTGGAGGGCCGCACCCAGAGAGTGGTGGTGGACAGGTCATTTTCGGCCTGGAGAGATGTGGGCAGTGGGGTTCCGCAGGGCTTGGTCCTCGGGCCCGCCCTGTTCAACATCTTCATCAGCGACTTGGACGAAGGGGTAAAAAACACCCTGTTCAAATTTGCCAATGACACTAAGATGTGGGGGGATGTGGGCATGCTAGAAGGGAGGAATAGGCTACAATCAGACCTAGACAGGTTACAAGGGTGGGCGGACGAGAATAGGATGGGATTCAACACCGACAAGTGCAAAGTGATGCACCTGGGGAGGAACAACCGGCACCATACCTACAGGCTGGGGAACTCCCTTCTTGTCAATACAGAAGAGGAAAAGGATCTTGGAGTCATCATTGACTCCAAGATGAACATGGGCCGGCGGTGTGGGGATGCAGTCAAGAAGGCCAACTGTACCTTGTCACGCATCCACAGATGCATCTCAAGCAGGTCCAAGGAGGTGATCCTCCCCCTCTATGCAGCACTGGTCAGGCTGCAGCTGGAGTAGTTCTGGGCGCCACGCTTCAAGAGGGATGTGGACAACATGGAAAGGGTCCAGAGGACGGCCACTCGCATGATCAGGGGACAGCAGGAGAGGCTACGGAACCTGAACCTGTTCAGCCTCCACAAGAGAAGGCTGAGAGGGGATCTTGTGGCCTGTTATAAACTAGTCAGGGGGGATCAGCAGGCATTGGGGAAGTCCCTGTTCCCCCGAGCACCGCCAGGAGTGACCAGGAATAATGGTCACAAGCTGGCAGAGGGTAGATTTAGGCTAGATATCAGGAGGCACTACTTCATAGTCAGGGCAACTAGGGTCTGGAACCAACTTCCAAGAGAAGTGGTGCTGGCTTTTACCCTGGGGGTCTTTAAGAGGAGGCTAGATGTACACCTTGCTGGGGTCATTTGACCTCAGTACTCTTTCCTGCCATGGCAGGGGGTCGGACTAAATGATCTACTCAGGTCCCTTCCAACCCTAGAAACTATGAAACTATAAAACCAACCTGTGCCTCAGGTTCCTCTGTATCTAAATTTAGATATCATAAGGTTTTCATATAATTTATTATTATTTCATTCCTGTTTCTCTCTTGATCAATGAGAAGAAATATATAGATAGATAGATATATAGATATAGATATCATCATGATGTTGGTCTCCTGTTCAAGATGCGTTCAAATTTTCACATGGGTTTCTATCATCTTAATCTTAGCCTGTCATTGATAATGATAACCAGGCATCTGGGGTTTGTTTACCATGGGAAAATGGAGAAAAATGCAGATTTCCCCTTATACCTGAGAAAAAAAAAAGTTGATTTCTCATTTTAAAGGAGAAACAGATTTTGCACTTTTTCAGAGAACTCTCTGCCGGCTAGCAGAGTTCCAGCCTGCAAGGGGCTGGGGGGAGTGGATCAGGAAGAGGGCATTATGTGCCTGTATAGGCATATGGCCACCAGACAGCCTGGAGGGCAGCTTCTGCAAGTCTGGTAGGGGGAAGAGAGGGGATTGACGTCCCCATAGGGAGGGAGGGAATGTGTTGGGCAGGACTGGAGCTATGGCCTGGACTGCTGCCCGGCTGAGTGGTTCGTGGGGCTTGGGGCCAGAATGTGTAGCTGCAGGGCCCCAGTGGGTACCTAATTTGAGGATGGTAGGTGTTTATTCCAGGACTATAATTATTCTTTCTTCTCTAAGTATTAGACAGGGCTATACTGTCTCACTCAAATTCAGAGGATTATTTATACCCATACGTATTTATGGCACAAATTGCGGCCGTATTGAATGAGAAATGTGAAAAATAGATGTTCTATCACTATTGCCTGGCCATTAATGTTTATAAATTTTTGTAACTCCCAGATTTTGCTTCAGGTTGTTTTGTTTTTTTACATACTGATTGTGAACTTTTCATAATTTGCAAAATTCCCCAGAATCTTTTGCGCCTAGATCCATACATTAATTCCATTAATTCACTTTCTAAACTACCTTTTCAAAAGTAATCTGAAATCACCATTCAGGCAGCCCACATCCTAAAGTCATTCTATGGTCTTCACCTGTGACCATGGTGGGAAATTTGTTTAAGTAATGATTTCCGAATGTGCATAATACACTGTACTGTGTATTAAAATCCTATTTTACCTTCAGTCCTAAGCGTTATTTAATGAGTCTCGGTTCCCACTTTATAATTCTTCCAGCAGCCAGTTTAGTATTACTCACTCCTGTGTCCTAAACCTGTGCCTACACGGATCCTGCCGACTTCTGTAGGCACAGCTGCAAGATCAAGATGAGAAAACCCCCCTGTTCTGGCAAGGGGATGGGGGGAGGGGAGAAGAATACACTATGAGAACTTAGAATCATTAAATAAAGCTCAGGTTAAAGTTAAAATGGGATTTTAAAACAACCCAGTATATCACCAGGAGTAAAGATAAAGAATTGGGGCTCTAGTGAGGCAGATTTCTATTTTTTTTCCTTCAGCCCTACAACTTTACTTTAGCATCAGCTATCCTGTGGCTTGTACATCTATACTATCACTCAGGAATATAATATTGTTTTTCCTTTCCCCAGTGATTCAGTGACCTCACTTAACCAATGAACAGAAAGTGCTATGTGTGTGATGTAGCATTCAACCTGAGGGAGCTGGCAAAGGGGTACAACTAGTCATCAATCACATTAGAATACAGTGCTGTAATTGTATGTGAACCAATTTCCTGACCTTTTTCAAATATGGATTCAATGTCATATGGATATAACCTCCTGGGTGACATTATAACTAGGTTCTATTGCTCTATACAAGGAAGTATAGACCTGAAAATAGCAGGAAAATCAAAAGGGTGTAGAAGCACAGTTAATACTAAACTGATCCTGCACCATGCCAACAAGCGAGCCTCAGACTTAGAGAATAACCAGCAGCTATCCAAGAGGTTTGAGCACACACCAGCTGGACGCCATTCAGAGAAACAAATGCCATTTCTTAAAAAATAGATCACAGGCTGATGGAAACTCTACAGCTACCAAGCCACCCTGCGAGTAGCTACAGGCATTGACTCTGTTGCTGAAGCGTATCAAAGGGAAGGAGGGGGGCCAAAAGAGTAAAGTGCTCTGAAGACTGGCAGTGACAGAAGGTGGTCGTTTCAGGTTACTGCTGCTGAGAGTAGGCATTGTACATGTTCTGTTCACTTTTAGTATCCAATTAATATTTTAAAGACATTCTCGAGCACTTTTTTATCATTTCATTATTTTTCACTCTCTACTGTTTTAATGCCCTCCTAGAACTTTGAAATTCCAATGTCTTTCCCTATTAATTTTGTCCTTTTTCTATTTGGCACTCACATTTATCTGTGTTTTTAAGCAAGACTGAAATTAGCGGACACATACACTTTTGGAGGTTTTTTGGTTCATAAAGTCTAGTTTGCAAAGTGTAAAGCATCAGAAAGCAGGAAGTAAGGGTTTTTTCTAGACAGGCACTCAGCACCCTCATCTTTCACATACCTCAAAGGACATGTTCAGCATGCTTGTGGGACAAACACTATACTAAATTATGTTTGCAGCAACAGCAGCCATGAAAAATTAGATGAAGAAACTGAAATAGATTACTGGGATAGAGGTTTTAAAATATTGCCCTGGGCCAAATCATCCTATCATCAAAATCTACTGAGCAGCAGGCCCAATCCTACCAACAGAACACAGACAGATATACAGGACCAAGGTGCCTTAAAGCAGAATTGGGTCAGAACTGAGGTGCCCAAGTACAAAATTGTGAGGAGGGAGAAAAAAAACAAACCCTTATGCCCAGCTGCCATTTAACCATGGTGATACCTGAATCTAGTATGTGCTTCCCAATTTGGCTACAAGTTCCCCAAACATGTAAAGAATTTTTTCTGTGCATGCCCAAGACTGCCCCAGTAGGAACCAAATGTTCACACCAAACTCCAACAAGGATCCCCGAAGCAGTCCAATGCAGAAGGTGTTTTCAGTGCATGCTTATCATGCTGATAGGCAGTAGCATAGCTTCAGTGGGAAGAGAGCAGGGCACAGCCCTGGGTGCTAACTTAATGTAGATGCCAGAATGGCACAGTGCAGCAGGCCTGTGCTTATGTAGCTGGAAAAAAAAAACAAGTTGGGCACACCACTTTGCAGCAGCAGCACCCAGAAACTGTTTTAGGTCATAAAAACGGATAAGATTACCCACCCTGCTACCCTGGATGTTGAAACTGAATTCACAGTGGTAGTTGTCATAGTAAGCAATAGTAATTGTTTACAGGAAGTAAAAAAGTTGGAACTCTGGTAAATGGGCTCAGCAGGATGATGAGGTTTGAGTCACGATAGACATTTAGCCAAGCCGACCCCAACTAAACAAAAGAAACGGTAGAACAATTTTCACTCATTTGAACACATCCCATATTCTAAACCAGTATATGATACAACAAGCAGCCACAGTGAGACCCACCCCAAAGAAAAGATATTCTAGGTGTACCTACTCCCTCTCAAAGTAGAAGGCAGATAAGTAAAAATAACAACAACAAAAAAGAAAGGAAACAAATTCAGCATACATACAATAAACTTTGTTTTCCTCTATTCAGATACTGGCATTTTTACCTTCAGTGGAAGTTTCCTATTGCTGTGACTCCTTTTTGAATCCAGAGTTCCAAGAAAAGCCGCTCCCTACTAAAACTAACCATCTTGGCATCACATCAGTTTGGATCATCATTTGCCTGGATGCGTGCATGCATGCATGCCTGGGGATATCTATCTGGATATATGTATGCATGCATGCATACCTGTCTCCACACACATCTGCACATACACAAAAGGGAACAATATATAAATTGTTCCCTTTTGTGTATGTGGGGGTGCAGGCATATGTGGAGACAGGCAGACAGACTATCTATACAATAAGGCTGCAGTTCCCTGACTTCTTTTTAAGGGTCAGAAATGGTTGGGGGTTTTGGTGTTTCATATACAACAGCTCTACAGACAAATCTTCATACACTCTCAGCCCAGGAAGGATTCTTCTCTCTCTTTCAAAATCTAATTCACAATGAAAGCCACTGTGTAGCAGATTGCAAGCCTCAGGAGCTGCATCCCAGTGGCAGACAGGCTAAAGTAATTGCGAGCCCGCCTAAAGGGACTGGCCAGCTGATAAGGATAATTGACTGGTGAAAGGAAGTTAAAAAGCTGTCTGGAAGGGAAGCTAAATGGGGGGGGGAGAGGGAGGGCTGGCTGAAGAATGAGCACTATGTCAAGGTTGCTTTTCTCCCAGGGTCTGGGGAAAGACCCAGAGATTCAGTTTATGTTTGCTGTGTTCCTGTACTTGTTTGGTTACTATAGAGAGAAAATGTGCTCTTATTTGAACATGAAGACTTGTTTTGGTTTCCTCCGGAGAGGAGCTTTCAAGATATATAACAGAGAACCCAAATGATGCAGCAGGAGAATCTTTCCCAGCTCCAGGAGATTTCCCTTGCAGTGTGAAAGAATTGTATTTCTCCCTTCTGTAGAATGGGCTAGCCTGGAATAACACTCAGCCTAAAATCCTGTTTACCACAAGCAATATGCAAGGAGAAAAAACAATAAAAGGATTAATTATATATAGAAAAAGAAAGCATAAAAGCAAAGCTGACCATAAAACTGACAACAAAAGAACAAAAAGACAAGTGAAGATTCTTACCCTCTAATCCTGGCTACCACCTAGCTCCTGCAAGAATCCTGCCAGTATTTTCAGGGGTTTGCCTTCCTGCTGATCCTGCCAGCCCTGACCACTTCAGACTTGGACTCTCACCAAGCCTAGGATAATCCAAAACCCATAACTATTTAGATAGCTCCTAGCTCTGTCCATCCCAGCAATGGTCCTTTCTTCCTGTATTTGAGAATATAAGTTGTTCTTTCTTTAGTAACACAATAGCAAGGGCATTTAGCAGTTACATCTACTTTCTTTTCTTTGAGGATGCATTCCTCAATTCCTTTGACTAAACTATGTCCAAAAGCATAAAGATACATACAAACAATGTAACACAATTAATTCAGAAAGAAAAACGACATAAAACACAGAAGACAATAGGCTTTTCAGTGCAACTGCTCATGCCATATCAGTGAAACAAACATAAGGAAACTTGTGCAAATCCCTGTGAACACCCCAAAATTTGGTGGGAGTCATGACACTTTGTATGGTGCAGGAGGGGTAAAAAAATATGTAAGTTAGCATGCTGCTGCTGAAAAAGCCAGCAATTACAAACTACTCTTGAAAACTCCTCATATGGTTCATTACAATATGTTAAAAAAGGTTTTGGAAAAGTGAAAAGGCCCATGCTGTTTTACATTTTTTTGAGAAGATACCTTCATTCTTTCAGTATAATAGTTCATACATGTGGACATAATCTCCAACCAAATAAATTACCATCTGTTTATTCAGAAATGTGTTCCAATAGGGCCATTCCATGCAGAGAATTCCCAGTGATTACAATCAGGCTTCTACTATATGCCTGCAGTCTGTCTCAGTCTCTTATTTATTTAGAATTTTAAATGATTCCTGATGACCTTGTTAGTTTCACTTTACTGGGGTTCCAAAATTTGTTATATTAGAGGTGCAAGATATCCAAAGCATTTCTATGAATTCAAGACAGACTATAAATCAGTACATGAATGACAAAGAGGGTCATTTGTAGAAAAGACTTATTTTCTTTGCAAATTGTTAGGTATAAAGAAATCTAATCAGTAAATGGCATTTAATCTTTCTTAATTCTAGTGCACTATGCAACCTTACTTGAATCTATTGTTTTTATGGAAAGCACTCTGACATGTTAACTTGACTCTATTAAATAATTAAAAGCACTTAAAAGCAAAATTGAATACTTACCAGTACAAGTACTGATTATGTTAATTTAAATTATAAATGCTTTCTCTTCATTGTGATCATGTATTTTTAAGCCCTTTAGACAATCATGCTTCAAACACATTTGGGATGGAATATGTGCACTGATAACTTTCATGGTAATAGGTTTCAAATTTCATGTAAATCTTTAAAAAAAACAGAAGCATTCATCTTTTATTCATTACATAATCCTCTTTACATACAATGACTATATGAAACATCAGTAATAATCTGTTTCACCCCTTTGATTGCTTAAGAATTTTATGTAGACTAAAATTTGATTTTCATGTTTTTTGGCTTCATGGCCTCTGCACATTCTTCCTGGTTCATTTGCTGCTTAGAGTGTAATTCTTGATGCACGCACCCTCTGGCCCTGATTCAGTAAAGTGCTTAAAGCCTGTGCCTAACTTTAAGCTTATATGCAGCTAGCATCAAAGTGACTACTCAGGTGTTTAAAATTAAGACCAGCACTAACATCAGGCTAGGCACAGACACAAGAAACTCAGGGAAGAATCAGGGTAATTTCTCACACATTTCTAACACTACAGCAGCAGCAGCATGGCTGGGAAGTCCCCAAACACAACCCCGTAGCAAAACCACCAGTTTTTCTTTTTCTTTTTTTTAAATGCATTCCCTCTCCTTCCCCAACCATTTCTGACTTTTTCTTTCCCCCTCTATTCCCTATAGATAAGTATAAGTGAGCTAAGACGTAGGATAAGCTTCAGCATTTTATTTTGGTAGCAAGTTGTATTTGTTTTGTTTTTTCTCCTTGTTTATATTATGTAATTATTATATTTATGTTGATCTTTACTGTTCTATATTACTGTTTTACTGGTACTATATGATTTAGGCCTACCTATGTAAGTTAGCATAAGTCATGTCAAGTTCCATTTTGTTTGTCAAGTCTCCATCCTGTCCCCAGGCCTGGTTGTGTAACCCATAACTCACACCCACCCCACCTATGTAACTTGGTTCCTGAATGAATGGGGATGAATGAAGGTGCCTGAGAGACAATGGCAGTAAGTCTAAAAATAGCTCCCTCTGAATGACCGAACCATCAACACCAGTACCTGGACCAATGACCCAGCCACTGGAACCATCCTCAGCATTCAAGAAACAAAAGATGAGGCAGTCCACCATTGTGCCAGGCTGCACATGCTCGGTAAGAACACCTGGAACCCTCTGAAACAGGACTGATCTTGTCTGGACAGGCCCTCCCCATAGGAGATCAGAGGTAGTGTGCCCCATAAAAGAGGTAGTGAAGACTGACTTCTGGGGACGCCCTCTCCATCTGGACCAGCACCATGCCACACTGCCTATCCACCCAGAGGCCCTGCTGGAGACCCCCCTCTGGATAACACCTACTAGACAAGGACCCCTTTCCAGCCTGGATAGGTAGCTATCACCCCCCCACCCACTCTTCAACCAAGGACTTGGACTCTGCTTCTCTTCCCAACCTGGACTTCAAGGCTTTCACTGAGTCTCTTTCTCCTGCTGCCAGTGTGTGTGTGTGTGTGTGTGTGTGTGTGTGTGTGTGTGTGTGTGTGTGCGCGCGCGCATGCACCAATAAATTCATGGGGTTGTGTAGTGTGTTGTCTGTTTAATAAAACTGTTATGTGGACCCCTAAGTTGGGGTTACTTTACTATGGTTTGGCCCTGCTCCTATGTCTGCTCCTCATCCCTCTAACTTCTGTCTCATTTCTCCCTCTCCTGCTTCTGGTTCACTACCACCTCCAACACCTGTCCTGAGCTCCTCGCTGCCTCCAAACCCCCTGTCTCTTTGCCACTGTCTTATCCCAACTGCCTTTTCCTTTTCCCTTGAGCAACCAGGTTTCTGCCTTGGTTTCTTTCCTGGCTGTCTCCTCCTTGCCACCACTTAACTGCTGTCTGCCTTAGTTTCCAGCCCTAGTCTACCTTAAGTAAACCCAAGCCTCAGTTCCTCAGCCAGCTTATCTGTAGTCCACCATTTCTAATCCTGGTTCTGGCAACTTTCACTCCCTACACTTAGGTATGCACCTAATTGATTTGTGTGTTTGTATACGTGCAATTGTGTCACACCCTCCCATCTAATAGCACAATATTGAGATCCTGAGAGTTGGCCTGACCCCACAGGGCAACAACCCTGCCCATTAGCTCCTGCTCATAATCTTTAGATCTAGCAGTACAGCATCAAAGCTGCTCTGTCCCTCTGCAGCCACTCTGGGATCTCAATCTCTAACATGGGGGTAGCTGGAAGAGATGACTTCTATAGTGGCTTCATTAGCATATTTTCTGGTTTGGAGTTTGAGAGTCAGGGTGGGTTGGCACAGTATGCGATTGGTAACACCCTGGCCAGGGTATGATGCTGCCATTGTACAGTTATACTATATTTACCTTAGAATTTAAGATCCCCCCTCTCCCAATAATTATATTCTATACACAGAAAATGTATAACTTTGTTATAATTTTCCATGTATAGAATCTAATTATTGGAGGGTTACCTTACATTCTTCCACCCCACAGTTACAGCAGGGCTTAAACCCTGCACCTTGCCCTCTGCCCCAGCATTTGTCCACACTGTGCCTGCCCCCCCCCCCGTGTCTGCATGACCCATGCTTGCCCCCCTGTGGTACCTGTATCCCAATACCTCCCTCTACCACTTGCCCCTCACCTGCATTTACTGCCACCTTCTCCCCTTCCATGGTTCCTGCACCCCTACCACCTCCCACCCCATGGTTTCTCCCTCCATGCCTTCAATCCCCAGCATCTCACCCTCTTCAGTGCCTGTGCTCCCTGCTGCCTGCACCCCACCTCTTTTGCCTGACCCACCATTTATCAGTTGTGGCCTTGGCTTATTCCAGCCTAGACATGTAGCCCATGGTAGCTCTGGCTCTGGCCTGGTCACACAGCAGTGGCTGCAGTGGCAGCAGCTCCAGCTCTGGGATTTGGGGGAAAAAAAAGACTGTAGTTGGCATGTGGGAAGACAGAGGCTGCAGAAGTCAGGTTGGGCGGCCAAGAAGGCTGTGGTGGGACAGGTGTCTGCTGCAGCTCTAAGTCCAACCCCAACCTGGTCTTGGAGCTTGAGTTGAAGTCACGGCAACTACCTGCTCCTCTCTACACCTTGAACTCAAATCCAAGACAAAAGGCTCCCTCCACACACGTTGAATGGGGCAAAAAAATGTTGTCTTGGGTTCAAGTAAATATGGTATCTTTACAGTATAATTTGTGGATTTTTCAGTTTTTCATATAGTAAAAGAAATGTGTAGCCATCACATTAAGATGTATTGTATATTGTGCTAATGGTTTAATAACTGTATTCTGGAGTTCTAAATTACTAATGGTGGACTCTTGCCCCACTTAAGTCCCCGAGACTTTTCAGGCGCACACAATGATGCACGTGCCTTTGATTGCAACCTATAGGGCCTTGTGTTGGCTTCCCTTTTATACTTGTCCTCAGATTTCTCCCATTATTTCTTACTCCTTTGTAGGAATCCTTTTTACAATGACAGCAATTACAGCTTTTTTTCTTTTTTGCAGTAACTGCTTTACTTTTTTGAATATGCACAAAGCTATGAAGCGAACTAACTCCGTATCATGATGTATTTCGCATTTCCAGTACATCAGGGGATATAGGTACCACAGTGGGGGCAGGCACGGGGTGAGGGAGGGGGGAGCAGGCACAGGGGGAAGGGTGCCAGGGGATGCAGTACAACACTACCAAACTAAAGCAAAAATAATGCACAAAAAAATTAAAAACATAACAAATTCCATCAAATAATAGTTTTCTGAGACTTATCCCTGCAGCTTAAAAAGAGAAAAGTTTCCTTCATACCTACTGTTTCTTTTGTGTCATCTAATCCACAACTGTGCATTACACTTTTCCAATAGAACAGTTTGTACAGAATAAAAAAGAAAAGGTTATATTGAATAACACTGAGAAAACCTACCATGTAATCTGCAGTTCCTAGATTCTTATTTTACAGCTTTGGAGCACTTGGCAAAATCATCTAGTTAACTGAATAAAATTATGGTCTTACGTAGCTTTACTATTTCCTCTCTAATTTACAAAAAGCCAGTTTCTACTATGTGTACTTATGTTGAATAGTATTGAGAGACCTCAGTAAAATGAATAGGATCACTTACTGAGCAGGAACTATTACACAGAACACGACACACGAAAATCTAGATCTTTTACAGTTCTTGTCAAAATAGTAAAATTATTGTGATGGTAAACTGGAAAACATGAATAAGGGTGAAGAAAAAAGGAAGACAGGAAGTAGAGCACTAAGAATACATAAGATAATATAGAAAGAGTAAAGAATGCCAAATGTATCTATAGATAAGAATTCCATTACTTGTTAAGTAGGACCTATTATCCTAATGATCATGTTATCATACAGAAATTATAGGATTATTAGGATTTTGATAGGTGGTTCTGGGCCCAGCACCAGCCTTGCTGAAATATCTGAATATATTTCTGAATATATAAATTATTTGTTTTAAAACTCTTCAATTCATTCAAGTCCTATATGGCATTTCTTCTGCTGGGTGCATTTCTAGCAAAAAAATATTATTTTTTGAAGCATTTGTAAGGACTCAAAGCAAAATAGATGTTATCTTCTTACACAGTCCTAAAAGAGTCAGGGCTTTACCCATAAGATGATTTTTAAGATATTAAATCTAGTGTCCAAGATGGGACAGGGGTTAGAACAATGCAACAAAAATGTAAAAAACAATAACCCAGGTGAATAAGACCAAGAAGCAGCAAGGTACACTGATATATGGGCATGCTGAATCATCTCTGGAAATTGATCTTATCAAGCAAGAAAACATTACCCCAAAAACAAACAAACAGAAAAAACACAGTATGAGAGCTCCACAACAAATCAAATTTTTAGTAAGTGGTAGAGCAGGGAGTGGGAGAAACAGAATTGACAGTTCAAATCAAGTTTTAATGCTGCCACCACACCTGATCTATCATGTTGTAGTTTAAGACCATTTCTCTTTCAGAAACAGCCTGAGCAGTGCTTTGTAACACATGCCTCAGAAGAGTATATCATGATGTACAAATCGAGGAAAAACTGTCTAGTCCCTAAATGGGTATGCAAACATGCTGTAGATTTCCTGTTGTTGCTAGATGGATAGCTATTTGTCTAGCGATTCAGCTTTAAAATAGTGACCAAGGTTTTGTGGTCTGTTTTCAGGCACTCTTTTATAACTGAATTGTCAGACTAATTGATACCTAGCAGTAAGCCTTTCTAAATTAGCCTGGTATGATTTTTTTAACTTGTTTCTGTTAAAATTTCAGGAAAATTCTACAGTTCCACCTTCCAGGAGGGACATAAATATAAATTGGATAAAGTAATACCAAGAGATGGCTAACAAAGAAAGGCAAAATATAAGGCCATGTACAAGTGTTAGATTTCTATTGGAAGAATTACCATTCTCCTGGTAAATACCATATGTGCGCAAACATTCATACTGTTTCTCCAAGAACTCCCTTCTAGCTTTGCCATTTAAAAACAGGCCTACTTTGGCAGGAAATAAATAATTTATATTTTTACCTCTGTCCTAATCTATTTTTCTACCCACATAATTTTAAAAATGACTGTTTTTACTTCTAAAACTTGGCATTGACATTAGTCTCCAGTGAATACTGGTTTGGATCACATGCAGACAGGATAAGTACAGATAGTCAAAAAGCCAGAGGCTGAACTGATTCAGTCTTTGCCGGTTAGTCTAAGCTGCAGAGATTAAACTGAGAAATGCCTGGACAGGCATTCATTTTTAATTCCAGAAATGCAGCCAGAAGTGCAGTGGCTCAGGCCAGAAGCTGGTGGGGGAGTACTACAGCATGCCTCTCTGGCACATTGCCACAACTTGGTCTGTGTTCACGTCCTCTTCCTGCTGCCCCTGAGGTCTCTGGGAGTAGCAGTTCAGAATCACAGCAGCAGGACTCTGCAGGGTTGCTCATCACTTTCTCTTCCTGATTCCAGGTGCCTCTGGGATTTTTAGTCCACAGTGGCAGCCAGCATTAAGTTTTTAGCAGGGCAGGGCAGCTCTGTACTTGGGGGAAAGGAAGTTTAATACCTCTCCCTGGCCCCAGACCCCAGCCAGGGTTTGCCGGGGGTGGCAGTCCCTGTATCTACCCCCACCCCTACCCCTTCTCTGCTGAAGCAGACAGCACACCCCAGCCTAGGCAGGCCTGGAAATCATGCTGGGATGCTGAAGGACTCTGCTTTAACTTGAATCAGGAAAGGGTCTCAGATAGAAGTTTCATAAACTGGTTTGACCCAAATCAGTTAAGTTGATACTACATTCAAGCAGGTTTATCTTAAACTAGTTTCAACCATTTGAAAGTAGTTTATGTGCACTGAACTTTTGTTCTGTTACAGATTTAGACCAGTTCCTGATGACTTAAACTAGTTTATCTGTAATTTCTGTTCCCAGCTTTGGTGGTTAAAAAAAAGATCATTCTGCTTTACCAGCTTGTACCCAAGGAAGATTTCCCTCTGAATCATCCTCATTTTAAAGTGTATGGGATTGAGATACTATCATCCAACATAACTCCTGCAAAAATCTACCTGATATCAAACTGTGTCTATGTAGATATTGACATAACTCCATCCCCACAGTATAAGAACACCCCAATCATTAATGGATTTTTAACGTCAGAGAACCCTTGGGCAGTCAGTGAATTTCGTTCCCCCTTACAGATGGGAGGCAAATCTAAATGACATGTCCAAGGTTGCAGAAGGTTAAGACTGAGCTGAGAACCAAACCTAGCCCCATTTTGAGACTCAGGAAATAACATTGCCCTACATATTCTTTTAACAGGAACTCCCTCACTGATCTCTAACACCAAAACATGTAGGCAGTGGCATAACTAAGGCAGGGCAACCACCCTGAGTATACACTTCGTGGAGGGGATGAAAAAACCTGGAAGTAACTGCTGCTCTTGTGTCTAGGGTGCCCAGCTGTGTTGCTATGTTGCTCTATATATGTTAACTGTACCACGTTACCCACATCTTCAGGGTAACATGGTATATTACCAAACAGAAATTTCAAAAGTATCAGTTTTAAAAGGCTTTAATTAATGGAAGGGAGGAAAAAGATATTAAGATTTATATTGTCTCTATGGAAAGCCCTTAAGAAACCCAGCTATGGATATGGCCCAGTGTGTTCAATTTCAAAAGTAGAATTAAATTTCCCTTAATAATGGAAACAACTTAATATTTCTTCACTTATAATATATATTATTATAGCAATTCATACATTGACAGGAATTTAATTATAATAAAGCTATCCCATGTTGTGATGACTTAATTATCTCCAAAGTAAGTAAAATGCCCATTTTAAAATGTAAATCTAAAAAAAAATAGAAATAAAAAAGTCGTAGACATCTTTTCTACCTACCTATGCCAGAGTTTTCATATCAAGGGTCAGAGGACCAAATCCCATTGAGTTTGAATGAAAGTATTAACAATATAGGAAAGGCTGAGTCTATTACAATTTTCTGTAGACACAGACATCAGTGTGTGTGTGTGTGTGTGTGTGTGGACACATACACACACACATACACACACACCCTCTGGAATTGTTTTTTTTTTTTTGGTGAATGAGTAGACTAGTGTGACAAAACAACAAATTGTATCAAGAAATGTGTACAGTCCTTCCAGGGCAAAGTAGTCTTTATGTGCCCTATAATATAATGATTTCAGCATAACACTTCAAAAAAAGTTAAATAAAATAACCAGACAGTATTGTGGCTATTTGTCATTGTGTCAAGAAATGTGCAAAGTCCTTTGGGGGAAAAGTAGTCTTCTTTATGTGCCCTATAATGTCATGCTTTGATTAAAAAATAATTTTAACCTGAAAAAGAGAAAAAAACCAGTAGCAACCATAGGTTACAGAGCAGGACCCAGGGCTCAGGTTCATCTAAGTGGTACTGAGCACAATACACATTTCATGCAGGAGTTGTGAATTTCTGTTCTACCTTTGTAGTTCCTTGACGTTGGAGCTGCCCATACAGGCAATTCAGAACAGTCGGAGGGCTAAGGGACACTGAAAGCCACATGTGCCTATCTTTGGCTCTGCAGGCCATTCTGAGTGCTGGGGATTTGTGCAATACAGAGGTGCTTCAGATAAGCCTTATTTTACCTGCATTTTCCACTATTCTGAAGAAATCCTCCATTGGCTATTTATGCCACTTTCCTACCCCCTTCAGACTGCTGAAGTGACTAAAAAGGAAGTCAAATGAATAGACATTTTATTCTTCCCTTTTTGAAAAACAAATGTTATAAGGAAGGCTATAAATTGAACAGTTTATCAGTTTATAATTTTTAAACACATACATGGGGCTTTAACCAAACAATTCTTATTAAAATCCATAAGACCAATATAGCCAAATCCCCATCCACAACTTCACATGTTAGGGTAAGTAATAAAACTTATTAAAGTTGCATATTATATACATATACATCGTGTGTGTGTGTGTGTGTTTTGTACATGCACATCATACACATACACACGGACGCACATTAAGTGCCAGTGTTCTACATGAATTCTAACAGCAATTACTGTACAAATTTAGATACTGCCCATGCTGTGTAAAAATGTTAGTTACCTTGAAAAAAGACGAATAGCAAGAAAAATGTAGAATCCCAGCTGGGCTTCCATTTCCTTGTTTTCTAAAGACAAAAACAGAAATGTATTTTGCCCTACCTGCATTCAATTTTTTAATCCATGTGTAAGATACTATAACTGATAATAAGAGGGGAAACAAATGCTGTTTCCTAACCAAAAGTAAACTCACTTAAAGTAATTGAATTGCCTTCCAATCTTACTAGTATGTATCCTCAGCATAATTTATGAAGGCTTCATTTTGAAATATTTATTGCGATTTTTAAAGGTAGATTGTTAAAGATCAGTTCTACTCTCTGCATAACTTCTCTAATGCCCAGACTTTAATTGCATGTATCCATCAATGTCGCATACCGTTTGGAGAATGGATGTGGAGCTGGAACTGTTAGTACTGACTATGGAAAAGCCTTTGATTTAATTAACAATAGTATCTCAGTAAGGGAGTTAAAGGCTATATTCATCCTGTTTTAATAAATTGGATTCTGACTGTTTGGATAGGGAGCAGTGAGTGATGTTCACGGGCATTTCTTAGAACTGGCAGGACATAGGGCAATAATATGTTGCAGCATGGTAGTACATTTGACCAAGTTTTTGAAAAATGACCTCACCTTATTAAAATATCCCAGTATGTTCCTCATATTATGATCTCAGGTATTCTTCAGCCAGTTAAATGGCATAGTTTTCAATGTCTCCTTGATTCCCTCCTGATATTACTTGAATACTTCCCCTCCTAGCAAGCAAAATAGAAGGAAGTGTTTTCTGCCTTAAAAACATGAGATGATTCTTCATTCTTTTTGCTATTATGGTCATTTTTTTGTAAAGGCTGACCTACTTCATATGAATTTCATATTATTTCTGTGACTCTCAGAAGAAAAACAAAAAATATTGACTTTCTTTCACTGCCTCCATATAATCCCCTCTTAATTTGTTGTTGATCCATCTTAATTTGTTATAAATGTTGTATATTGTATACATCCCACTGAATACTGTTAAAAATTATTAGAATTAAATTTTGTTAAAATATCCATTCTGTCCCTAAGCATGACGAAGAGGGCTAAACTTCCAGTTAGAGAATGAAGGCATAATGCTAATTTCAGTTCCTCCATAATATAACTCTCAGCATCAGCTGTAAAGTTTCCTCATATTTGATTAAAATGCAAAATGCAACATGAAGCTGGGTGCGTGATTAAATGCATCCTTTGGTTATTGTTGTAGCTGCTAAACTCGGAGCATCAGAGAAGTTGTATGTTATGCATAAATGTCATATAGTTATTTGAATACTGCTGTGATACAATTTATGCATCATAGATAGCTATTAAAAGACTTTGTTATTTAAACAGTGGTCGAAATATGCCTGAAATGCACAGAAATGAAACAAGAAATCAGATTCCATATGCCGTCTAGTTATGAGCCAGATCCTCAATCTATTTACACCGCTGGTGGTGGATCTTTTCCTGAAATTCCTGAACTAGAATGACTGCTACCAATATACAATCTTAGAAAAAAGCTGGAATGTCAGATTTCTTCTCCCCACGACTTTATCTCTGGTCATATTTGTAAACAAATCATACTGGAATTGATAAGACAGCATCTTCTCTGGGCAGTCTTAAAACAGTCAACAATTAAACAGCATATAGCAGAATATATAAAAGCAAAATAATGGAAATAAAAAAATATTAATGTCAGGTACTTGTGATTAGTAACAGCAGAAACAGTAACAGTACTGAGCTGAATCCATAAAAATAAGCGGTATGCTCAATTTTTTCAAGTCAAAAGTAAAGAATAACCAAATATTAAAGACAAGGTCAGTGAAGTTAAATGGGTCTTACAACAGAGGAAAGTGCAGCTCCTCATGATAAATGCTTTTGCAAAACCTGATAGGAGATCATGAACTACAGATTATATCTTTTCTATACATAGCATCTGCAGAGCATGCAAATACATAGCAAGACAACACTGAAAAACAAATTAAAGTATTCAAAGGGGAAGACAAACATCTAAGAATTCTTGAAGGCAATTTATCATTCTGTCTCCTATTGATAAAAATTCTTAACTGGCAGCACATTATGAATCCAGTGAAGAGTAATTCATGAAGGTAAAAGAGAAAGTCACAGATTGTGTTATAGTTGACCAGCAAATGTGCACAATTATAATTACAATTACACTATAGTATTACAAGTATAAAAATAGTAAAATACACTGCTATATTATATGGGAGTGTCCAGCCTGCTGACATTTCCAAATCTTGCTAAAGTATTTCACGCTTAATCCTCTATGTGTTATTTGAATAGAAATTTAGATAATTAACTATCACCATTAAAGACCACATAAATGACTATGCCTAATACGTGTCGTTTATTAACACAAGATTTCTAGCACAGAGAAAATCCTAGGGCTAATCTTCAGGACACCCTAAGCTACACTAACCATAAAACCCTGGGAGTGAAAGAACAATGAATTTATGCCATCTGTGCGTTTCCCCAGTCTCTGTGACAAGCCAAGGTCAGCTTTGTTCCCAAAGCAAATTAGAGTGGTCTCTGGATTGCATCTGAGTGCCACTGAACCAAATCAGGGATGAAGACTGGCTCTTAGGGTGTTCACTGAGGAAGACACTTTTTGTCTGTGCTCCAGTGGGCTCATTATTATACATGAAGGTGCTGCTAATAAGCCATGAACTTTGTTTACTATACATACTAACCATAATTCTCACAGGAAATAGAATACTGTAGACATTCAGACATAGGCATGATAAGATCTGATGTGCAATCCACACAATTACACCTTCTGCCATGCTACACATGCATGGCAGGAGGCATGATTGTAGCATCCAGCATAAGATCCAATCACACCTTATTGCCAGTGCAGGGGGAGCCCAGGATCATGATGATGATCCTAGGATCCCCCTGCACAGGCAAGCAGCAAGCACCAGAGGATAAGAGTCCTGCAGCTGAGGAGGCTTGCGGGCACTGCAGCATCCCACTCACTGCCACAGCTGTGAGAACAAGTGGTGCACCAATGCGGCTGGGAGCCCCATCAGCTGAGGGACTGTCAGCTACAAGGGAGCACCTGGCCACACATTCAATTAATGGTGTGATAAGGCTGAGCCACAAAGTTTTTACACATTTTTTTATGAAATAACTTTGTGGTTTAGTCCTTGTTTTATCATGCCATTAAGGCTAGAGCCAGAAGTTACACATAAACCAGTTTAAGTGATCAGAAACTGGTGTAAACCTACAACAGAACACAAGTTCAGTGCACATAAACTAGTTTGAAAATGTCTGAAGCTGGTTTAAGATGAACCTGGTTGAATGTCGTATCAGACTTCACTGATTGAGGTCAAACCAGTTAATGGAACTTGTGTCCCAGGCCTCTTCCTGGTTTAAGTTAAATCAGAGTCCTACAGAATCCCAGCATGCTCTGCAGCCCTCAGATGAGATGTCTGTTCCAGCCAAGCAGGGTTGGCCCTGCTCCTCTCCTCCATAGCCACAGCACTAGCACTGCTCCATCTGGCTGAGACAGGGGTGGGGGTGGGAAACCCTGCTCTGGAGCGTGCCTAGCAAGGGGGCAGCAGCCCTTGTCAGGTGCCCTAACCCGCCCCCCCACTCTCACTGCTCCAGTGGCAGAAGCAGGGGTGGGACCAGGTCCCAGTAAGCTGAGGGGAAGTGGGGTTTAAATCCCCCCATTGAAGGGGAGGAAGGAGCCACATGAACACCAATAGGCTCTGCTTGTGCATGCAGAGCTGTACACCTGGGGTCGCAGTGGCCAAATGCCAGTAGCCTGATTGAAAGGGCGGGGTTTAATCCCCCCACTGCAGGCAGCAGCAGCACAGGCATCTACATGGTGCCCTGGGCTAAGTCCCTCCAAGGAGCACCAAGTTGATCATCGGAAGGGGGGCTGTGACCTGGCTGCAGGGATGGTGGGGAGCCGGGGCCACTTACAGAGCCCTACTCACTGCTGGCTCCTGCTGCAGCAGCGCAGCCTCAGCTGGGGTGGCCCCAGGGGGCAGGGGGCAGTGCTAGTCGCCTCCTGCCCTGCACGAGGCCCACAGTTTGCAGGCAGACTACAGCTGCATTGTCATTCCCTGTCCCGCTCCCTCAGTGGAGGAGGTGGAGCAAACCATCTCAGCAGACAGAGGTGAAGCACCTGTCACCCACGTCCTGCTTGCAGTGGTGCCGTGCACTCAGGGCAGGCTGCTTCAGGCCAGGCGTGTGGGCAGTGGTGGGGGAGGCAATGGACTGCCACAGCCAATTCTGGACTGGCCTCATGGCCCAGAAGTGCAGCCCGGTCTGGCCTGGCCCTGCAGCCCAGGGGTGTAGGCAGCGACTGGTCTATGGCAGCCCACCCTGAGCACCTGGTGCTGCCATGAGCGGGTGGTGGATGACAAGTTCCTCACCTCCACCCACCATGCTGGTTCACTCCACTGCTGCTGCCAGAACATGGAGGAGTGGGCTGCTGTGGGCCAGTCGCTGCCTACACCCCTGGGCCACAGGGCTGGGCCAGATGGGGTGCAGTGGTCCATTGCCTCCCCCCACCATTGCCCATGCTCCTGGCCCACAGCAGCCTGCCCTAAGTACCCAGCACCTCCACGAGCAGGAGGCAGGTGACAGGTGCTTCACCTTTGCCCACTGCAATAGTTCGTTCTGCTGCTGCCACCATCAGGAGAGGCAGGGGGTGGTAAGCTGTATTGCAGCTGCTACCCACCTACCAACGATGGCCCCTATGCAGAGCTGAAGGCAACAGGCACTATCCCCTTCCCCATGGGGATACCCCAGCACAGGCTGCACTGCCACAGCAGGAGGCAACAGTGACTTGGGCTCTGTAACTAGCCCCAGCTCCCCCCCACCCTGCAGCTAGGTCACATCCCCTCTCCCCACCCTGTCCCTGCAACCGGCTTCTCAGAGGGACTCAGCTCAGGATGCCAAGTGGGTGCCCACACCACTGCTGCCTGCAATAAAACCCCCTCCCCCTTTTCTCCAGGCTACTGGCTTCTGGTCACCGCAGCCACTGGTGCATGAGTGGAACCTATCAGAGCCCCTTCCCTCAGTTTAGTTTCCTTCTAGCTGAGGGCTAACTTTAGCACCCTCTGGCTTCTGGCCTGAGCCACTACAGGCATGGGCCTGCATTTCAAAGTCAAAAGTGAATGTCTATTCACTTACAAATTGGTTCCATCTATGCAGGTTAAACTAACCTGCAAAAAATAAATCAATTCAAGCTTCAGCTTTTTAGTGTCTGTCCCTAGCCTAACTGACTGAACTTGTGGCTGGGTTGCAATTTAAGACACGATTAACTGGTTAATTGCATCTTAAGTGTAACCTGCAGATGGGACCTGAATGATCTTAATCATTTCATGGCCAAGAAAAGCATTAAAGAACAAATTTTAATTAAAGGACATAATTTTGGCATGTAGGTTTCTGTGAATCACTATAAGTCATTCCTCAGTATCAAAATGAGATTAGGGGGACAGTCAAATTATTTAAAAAAAAAGAAACTCAGCCTCATACTTCTGGGGTTGCTTAAACCATTCATCTTCAAAAGGATCAAAAGAATCTCTGCTGTATTTTAAATCTTCAGAGACTACTAGTACTGTCCAAAGCTATCTAGACTCTGTAGCTATTCCACCACTAAACCAGGACTTTAGTTCAAAGAACATGCATCACATACAGATAAAAGATGCACAGACCAAGTAGTCAAAGCAGGAAACACTGGACATCTATTTAATGACAACCTCGGTAAATGAAATGGAACCTGCCCCTAAATTCTCAAATAATTTCCAAGAATGAAACATAAAATAGGGATTGCCTTTCCCAGTTTACAGATTGGGAAGCAAAAGAGAGAAGTTAACTAATATGGAGCAAGCTTCTCTGGAAAGATTCTGTGTTTTAGTGGAGTTGGGGCTGTGGTGGTAAATGTTACAATTTAAAAATGCTGCCTAACTAAAGAGACCGAGAAGAGTTGGGAATTGGGAGTTGGTCCCTCAGTTAAGCAAATTAGTTAGTGCCAGACAAAGAATCTGCAGAGCACTTGCCTACAGCTCCACAAATAAAGTATATTAGTGGTTCTTCTCATTCATGTATGTCTGTGTTTATCTAGTGATCACTACAGGGGCAAGCGCTCATAACTGGAATGTCAATGAATACTGCAGGTCTGATTTGGGTTAGAACCACAGAGACAATTACTTTCCTCAAGTAAAGTCCCCTAACAATGCTCCTGTTAGAAGCAGAAAAAGCTGTTAAACGAGCTAGCATACACAAAAGAGACCCCCTGCAACTAGTCTCCTGAGAAAACTGCCCTACTGTCCATTTATCCAATTATCCTGGAGAACATCAGACCTTTTGTAATACCAAGATAAAGGCTGTTGGCAATTTGAATCAGCTGAGCCATACAAGAGAAGGGAGAAGTGCTGGAGATGGCATAGCTCCTTGCTTGTAAATGCGTGCATGAGTGCATGCATGAGACAGTAAAAGAGAGAGAGAAAAAAATCTGGACATCAAACACTCATCTCTATGAAACCACAAAAGAAGAGAGAAGTTGGAAGCGTAGTCAGAGTTTGTATGAACACACAAGTGAGCAATGTGGAATAGATATTTTACTACCATGTGAAGCAGGTTCAAAAGAAAAAAATAAGTGGATGCTACTGATCAAATATTAAAACCAGTGTGATTCTGGAGACAGTAGGAAGTAGGATTACATAGAGAAATTCAGGCAAATAGATGAACCATAAATCATAAAACTGAAGGCTCATTTAGCATATCGGTTTCTTCATGGAGGCCTTGCAAAAAGAAGTCTCTTACTTTCTATTATTTTAATTTAGTTAAGCATCTCCCATGAAAGAATAGGTTTTAATCACTCCCCTTTGCTTCTTTCCACTTTTATCATCACTGATAGTGGGAATGGGCTTAGATCCAAATAGCTGGAACTTTGGAGAAGTTCAATTTGTAATTCATATTTCACATCCCAACTCTATTTGATGTCGTCATGGATTCTCTTCTGCAAAAGTTTAGTCTGAACAGTTTATTCTGATCATCTGTTTTTATGTTGAAATTCTGGAAATAATTAACAGGCCATGGAACCCTTGGAGAGCGTGAAGTTAAAATCCCCGGGAGAGCACTTTACCAGTATTCGCTGCTTGTAAATTACAGGTGTTAGCATGTCTTTTATAGCTAAAGATTCCCAAAGAACAGCTTGAGCATTCTTGCTTCAGAAATTCAGGTTTTTTGTCTGTTTCTCCTTTTTAATTTCACTTTCTCAATTGTGTAATGTGATTTGATTTTTATTTTGAAGATTTATGGACAATATTTTCATTACTGGCTTCTATTTGCCTCTAATAGAACTTGCTGGGTAATGAATATCCAGTGAGGCATAAGAACTGCTCCTACTTGAAATAATGGTCCCCACTAAAATTATCACTGACCCTTTGTCACAGGGTGAGAAGGTGTCAGTCACATGGCAGAAGCCAGTAACTACTGAATTCTGTGCCTATTGGCATATCGGATAAAGAAAGAACACATTTATAGCAATGTTACTATTGTTATCTAGCTCAGTTAGACTAATTACAGTATACTTAACCCTGAGCAGTGACAAAGCTGAAGCATCCCAGGGACAATGCTCAGAGGTAGGATGATGCCCTCGGAACTAGAGGAAGAACTTCACCTAAAGGAAAGAAGCTCATTTTCATTTTCATATAATGTATAGGGGACAGAAGAGTTTCCAGTCATTTTGAAGAAGTTTTGTCTTTAAAAATACAGCTTCTTCCAAAACAATCCAGCGTGGAAAGATCTTTTCCATTTCCTGAGACAGAATGCTGGGGAGAGGGAGGGAGGAAATCTTGCCCCAGAAATACCAGTGGCCAACCTGAGTCATTCATGCCACAACTGGCATGGGCAGCCTGTCTGTGTCACATGACAGATCAGGCAGGGAGCAGAGACCCTGGGAAAAAAGACAGAAGGGGACATGCTCTGCCTTTCAAAGCAGACAAAAATCCTGCAATATGTAACAGGAGAGAAGTAATCAGAAGAGGAGTAAAACACTCTATCCATGCTCTAGAAACCATGATGAGATAAGCAGCAGGGGAATATCATCCCTTAAAGAAAAACATCTGCTTTTTAGCGAAGCTAGTGAATTAGTGAGAGGAGTTCTGCCTTTAAAAGGACAATTCTCAATGACTTCAGAGAAAATGCAAGGGCTGCTGGCTTAGAAAGGAAAGTGATAGTTGTATAATCACAAGTGAGCCCTCAAACAACCTCTAAACCAGGGATATTGAGTTTAGCTGGTCCCATGAGCAAGAGGAGTAGTGCAGAGCTGGCCCACAGGCTGAATAAGGCCCATGGACCACCCCAACTGGCTCTCTTGCCTGATCCAACAGAAGCAGCACCTGCCCCAACTGGCCCAGTGAGAGGTATAGCCCATGACCGGCTCTGGTGGGCAATGCAGCCTGAGACCCAGCCCCAGCAGGCTATACAGATGGGGCTACTCCCAGGCTGCTCTTCCTACACTGCTCATTGGGTCTGGTCAAAGACTGCACCAGTCCATGCAGGCTGGGTTCCAGGCTGTGCCGCCTGTAGGGCAGTGCAAGCAACACAGACCAGGACCCAGCCCCAGCAGGCAGCTCAGCCTGGAACTGGTCCCAGTGGATAGCCTAGTTGCAGTAGGCAACACAGCCCAAGATCCAGCCCCAGCAAGCTGCCCCACTGTGGCCAATCCCACATTGTGCTGCCCATTAAGCTTACTGGGACCATGTCCCAGGCTATTCCACTAACTGAGGTGTGGGTGGTACAGCCAGAGACTAGTAGTGTTGAGGCATAAGTGGCACAACCTGGGACCAGGCCTAGCAAGCAGTGCAACTTGGGACCTAGCTCAAGCAAGCACTGCAGTACAACATATGTCCCGGGCACTGCATAGGAGAACAGTCTGATGCAGCAAAAGGGGCAACACCAGGGCCACTTTCTAAATCAAGAATGGCCACCAGTGCCCCACATGCACTCAGCTCCAAACAGCTGAGGAAGAAGCAGCTAACCCTGCTCTTGTCATACCGCACAGAGCACGATGGGAATTGTAGTTCTCATGCTGACACATGCACTCAGCCCCCCCAAATGATATATTCTCCCTCTATGAAAAGCAGAGAGGTAGATTGGGCAAGGACCAGAAAGCCAAGCAGCAGATCAGACCAGCATGTGAGGAAGGAGCAGGGCTTAAAGTTGTGGCATTCCTGCTCTAAGACCTGTGCCTTCCAAACTGGCACCTTGTCAAAATGACAAAGAAGGATTTCACAGAGTGAGAATCCACTCTCCCAGGACTATATCCCTGCAAAATTGCACCCTCAGTTCTCAAATAGGCAGTGAATTGTGGGGCAGAACCCAGAAAGGACTCTGAAATTTCTCAGGCTCAACTACCAGAGTTAGAGGAAATGATTTACCTGCATATTTGTGCCTCAGTTTCCGTCTATTAAACGGACAAAGCATAACCACTTTGCTTCCTCACTAAATAAAGATAAATTCATTATTGTTTGTGAAATGCTCAGATATTACAGTTACAATATCACCAAAAATATCACACAAGCAAATTAATAATTTTGTAGTCAAGTGAGGTTTGATGAGGTTGGGTAAATAAGGCTTGGGGCCACAAATTGAATAATGCTGTAAAAAGAAAGATTGAAAACTCTCTCTCCCTGGTAAGTAGCATCCATGTTGTATAGTGAATGAGGCACAGTTCCCAGGGAAAGAGGCAAACTAGTATGTAATCATAACATTAAAGACTTTAATAAATATATGCAAAGAAAGTGAATTAAGGTTGCATGAGCACCCTTAATTTTGATATTTTATTACCTTTCCATTCTTTTAATGTAGCTATTTTAATGTAATTTATAGGTCTAAGTGTACATAAAAACTGGCCATTATTTTTTAATGAATTATTTCAAGCATCTTTGTATACGCACCAAATCTTTTCCTTTTTGAGCAGGTGTACAAAAAGTATACCTGGAAGGCTAATGTGTTTGAACAATTTGTTCAGTCATTTTAAATAACTGAAATTATTAAAATAGATGTAAGCCCTTTTGTTTTGCTATGTTCTTAAATTGACTTATTAATATCTTCTATTTAAGCAAGAAGATGAATTTTTTTCCTACTAATGAAGCTTTTAGTATATGCAATTAAATGGTATGCTATTAATTATGAAACAAATGGGTTTTCTTTTTTCAGGTTGGTTCTGTAACAGCTATAGTAAATAGATGTACCTCTTTTTGCCTCCTTTGTGTCCAAGGTGAAATTCACTTCACCTACACAAAGCTCGGGCATTCAAACTGCGAGTACTAAGAGCACAGGGTTACTGAGGAAGTGAAATCCCCTCCTGAAAACTAGGAGTCACATTTACCGCTCTTCTTCCCTGCTCAATGACTGTTTCAACATATGGACTGCAATAAGAGCGCCAGCTCCATATCCCTTGTGTAGTACAGCAAAAACCCTGAATTCACTTAAATGCAAATCTCAGTTTTCCCCAATGAGCCTTGCCAGCCTGTTTCTAACAGCCATGACATCTATTTAAGCAGGGCCAGTGCCTAGACAGCTTCTGTGGTGCACATGGCAGTACACAGGTCTGGCAAAACAGCCAACACAACCTCCCAATAATGCTATGCGAGACTAAAAGGCTACCTAAAGTGCGTTCCAACTATTACATAATGAAGGATGTATAAAAGATTAAAGTACTTATGCCAAGGCTTCTAATACATTCCCCACAAGCCTAAAATGGTGTGGACAGCCCTGCACTAGTCTTCTGCACAGGGTGAATTTCACCTTGAAAAATGGCTCTTTAAACATTCAGATAGTGATAACATCTCTCCAGACGTCTCTCCAAACAATTTTATATGTAATATACTGGCCCCTTTTCTTCTTAGCTAGTCTTCTAAAATGTATATACTTGCTTGAGCCCATAATTGACTTCACATTATTTTAATCAACAAAGAGAGACTATTTCTAGATTTTACTTGGTAAGGTTAGCAGGTTTCCCCTTCCACCCTCAATAAAGGCACTTGCTCAAAAGATCACACTAGTACACTGTAACATTCTAAACTATTTTTCCCAAGCAATATGAATTTTAATAAACTTAGGTATAAGAAGTTTAGTAATTAAGGAACATGCTGATACTAATCTGCTCCTGTTCAAGTCAAGGGAAGTTTTGCACCAAAAGAGTGTACCAAAGCTGAAACTGAGGATGCCAAAACAATGGCTTGTTCCTAGTCAGCATCAATGTAGGATGAAAACTTTTTTAAAGTCCTCTGCAAGGGGGATTGGGGTGGGGGGGAGGGGGAGGAGCATCCTCCATCTGATTGTCATTCTGGGAAAAGTCTCTTCCTAACATTTAGTAAGTGCTTCCTATGGGACCTGAATTAGGATCAAATGAAAACTCTTTGGAGTAGTCACTAAAATATCAATAGTGTTTCCCTGTGCCTACATTAGAAATTTATGTTGAAACAGAAAATTGATTCCCTGTGCCTTTATAAAGGACTTCAAATGCAGACAATCTAATTTGCTGAAAACTAGGAAATTGATTCATATTTCCTGTTATGCATTAATTTCTGGGAAAAAATTAAATGTGCTAATACAAAATATGCAAATTCTTCTATAAGCATTGCTGCTTTTGCCTTTTTGAAAACAGAAGTCCTTTGGCTCAAACAGGAGTAGTAGGATTCCTAACATATTTCTACACTGCATGCCCAGTGTATTCCTGGACACACAAGGACACACCTTCCATGAGACAAACCCAGAAATGAAGTGGTGTCTCCCTACATTTATTTTCAAGACTTCAGTGTCCGGAGAGCTTGAAAGCAAATGCTGGGGAAACCCCTGTTTCACCTCCACACTTTCAGATGTGACAGTGGGATCAGTGGGAGTGATGAAAGCATGCTCAAGAGCATTCCTCCAGAAATATGCCAGAGACATAACGAGGACATGTCTTTATGTACTTTGGGCCCTGTTACACATTAATCTTAGGTGGCTTCAGCAGCTCTTAAACCCTGAATTGTCCATATATCAACATCTGAAACTAGTTTAAAGGTGGCTTAAACTTACACCACTCCACTGCAGGTTTGTCTCTGACCTGTTCCCCAGCTCATGTTCCATTAGTGTGGCCACCCCCCACAGATGAGCCACTCAAATTGCAGTCCTCCAGCATCCCAGAATGCAGTGTTCATGCTCTGACCCCCCTACTCTCCTGTTCTGTGTGGACAAACTTTCTACTTTCTGAACTTCACTGCCATGGGAGTAGGTCTGGCTCCAAGCCAATTCCCCCTCCTGTCCACGGGAGTATGACATGCTCACCCCCAGGAATGCAATCCCCTGCAAACAGCCTGAGGAGCATATGCCAGCTAGCCAAGTCACAAGGCATAGATGGGTCCAGAAGTGAGGTATAGAGGGCACGGGGGAAACAAGGTAAGCAGCTGGAGTTAGGGCTTCCTTCCCAAGGCAGGAGCAGTAGCTCCCCCAAAAGCACTTTTCTCCACTTCTCCCACCTCCCAGCCAACCCAGCAAGCACAACCAGCATCCTTCATACCCCAGTCCCAAATTCCTATTTATTAAAACATGAAACCTTTACTTTTCTTCTTTATTGTTTTTTCATTCTTTTTTATTTTTATTTTATCCTTAGCGGCTGACTGCCTTCATTTCACTACCCTTCCCCTCCCCTCCCCTTTTTCTACCTCTCATTTCATTACTCATTCTCATCCTGTTAACTTTCTGCTTCCCAGCTTCATGTTCCCACCCTCCCCCAACTCTTCTCTCACATACCCACACCTAAAGCAGGGATAAAAGCCTGTCCTGGGGCACAAGGCCTGTAGTGGGAACTCACAGCTGTAGCTCATAGTCAGGGTCTTGCTTGCCAGCCCTCTAGTGACAAGCCATATCTGTGCATGTTGGGACAGTCAGAGAAGATTTTTAGCTTCATGGTGTGACAACACTAAACTTGAGTCAGCACTAACACCCGTGAACATTTGAGCAGCTCAAAGTACAGCATGGAACAAGATCCTTTGTTAGCCTTGGTAGACTTACAGGCTGCCCTGCAGCCTGTTATTGTATTTACCTGGAGAGCAGCCTAAGAAACAGACAGCAAGGCAAAACTTTAGGCAATCTTAGGGTGTGGGTATCAAAAGGACATTTTAAAAGGCCAGAAGCTGGTATATTCTAGCTGTTATGTGTAAATGAGCTGAGAATGATTCAAATACAGCCAAACCCTCCAACTTTAACACACTTTCATCCAGGTTAGGCCAGATGTAGTCATTACACTTTTACTGATCTAAACAATTGGAAACTGGTCTAAATCTGCTACAGAACAGAAGTTCAAAGGACATACTGATCTAAAAATAACAGAACTCAGTCAAAGAGAGGCCTGGATTGATGTGCACTCAAAATTAATCCATTTTGGTTAGGCAGGTACATCAAACTTCAGTACCAGTTCCCCTGTTGATTCAGGTGAAGTCACTGTATGCCCCAGCCTCCTTTGTGTACCTCCACCTGCCTCCCCCCAACCCCCCGGAAGGAGGCACACTAGCACTCATCCCACTCTCAGCTTCTCTGGCTGAGCACAAAGCAGGCCTTTCCCCTGAGCTGTCACAGAGCCGAGTCAGCACAGACCCTTTCCACAGTCCCACTTGCTACTCTGGCCAGCTCTCAGCTGCAGACAGGCAGCATAGAGAGAGAGGGAGGTGTCCGTGTCCCTGCCCCATCATAAACCACACCACAATGTACACACAGACCTGACACTGAGCTCAAGAGAACTCCCAAAAGTGGATGCAGTCCCATGGAACCCAACTGGGCTGGCAGACATAGGCAAGAAATCTACCTGCTGCATTGTCTGTCAACCACAGGCATGTGTCAGCTACAGGCAGGCAGCACGGGCGGTGCAGGGGGTAGCATGGAATGCTTACCCATGCCCAGTTGAGCTCCATGTTACAAAGATAAATGAAAAATTCACATAAACTTAGAATTCTCTTCCTATATGTATTATTTTCTCTATTTTTCTCCATGGTACTTTGTCTCCTTCTTTAATTTTCTCTGGATGTTAATCTTCCTATGTGCTCCCATAGATGCATGAACAAGGTAACCCTGGCAAAATTCAGCACATCTAATTGTGGAATCGGGGTTCATAGACATGATCCTGAAATCACCTGTCACTCAATGAATAGTTGTCTACTAGACACTGCAGACTTCCTCAACAAAACTGAGGATCCTTGAGAAGGCCATACTTGGAACCATGCATGTCACCAGCTTGTAAACTAAAATTTTACACCATGAAGGTACAGATACCTGCTTGAAATACCTACAAGAACATGCACTCAGATTTACAATGTTACACAAATCATCCATTTAATTTTCACCCACAATAATTTCACTTTCAGCAATTGTCAGTTCTTCCAAACTATGGACACAAAGATGACTGCTTGATGTGCCAACCTCTTCATTAGCCACCGGAAGGAAAAATTTAGAAAACGGCACCATCAAGTCTGCAATATGCCTCCATTATATAGATGATATTTTCATCATCTGAATTAAACAGATGGATTCATTTATTGACTTTCATCAAAGGTTCAACAGCTATCAACCCTTGATCAAATTTTCTGTGGAATACTCCTACACTAACATCAGCTATCTAGATACCACAGTCTACATTGTATACAAAAAACCCACAGACCACCATACTTATGACCACTATACCAGAAATTACTGCAAGCACACCAAATAAGCTGTAATCTACAGTCAGGCCCTCAGATGCCACCACATCTACTAAAGAGAACAGAATATTTATCTGGCCAGCCCAAAATCTTCTTTTTTACAACAAGGACATTCAAGTAGAAAAATAAGCCATACATTTGAAAAAACTATTCTAATACCCCACAGTAATCTTCTACAGTACAAAAAGAAACTCCTCTGTGACTACACACACTTGGTGCTCGCCTACCACTTCACACTGTCATGGGAGTGTGCGAAGGGCAGTAAGAATAGCCTAGTCACGGGAGTGTAAGTAGAGCAGCAAGAATAGCCCAGTCACAGGAGTGTGAGTGGGGCAGTAAAAGTAGCCTAGTCATGGGAGTGTGAGAAAGGCAGTAAGAATAGCTTAGTCACGGGAGTGTGAGTGGGGCAGAGTCAGAAAGCCTACAGATGATAGGCAAGACTAGAAAGCTTTACAAAAAGCGAGCATAATAACAAGGTAAAAACAAGTGATAGAAGTACAGGATCAGAAGCAGACGGTTTTTGAAACAGTGGTCTCTAGATAAAAACCATAGGTATAAATTTCTCTTAATTATAGCAGAGAGCCAAAAAGAAAAATCAGTTCCTATTTTTGGGGGGTGATTAGTTTTCACTCAAATTATAGTTTTGGGGACAGTTTAATCTGTCTATTAGCAACCTCAGGACCATATAGAAGAGTCTGGCTGAGAAATAGTAATCCTGCTCTGGTAAACAATTATTTATTACCAGGTGAACAGTGTGTTGCCACAGTGTATAGACCTCAAGGAGAAGGGGAATATCAATTGTAGAAGAAAGAAAAAGGGGGTTGATAATATAACAACCTAGTTGTGTTAAGATTGCTTAAATTGATAACATGATTGCTTAGATTGATAACATGAGAATTTAGAGCCCCAAAAGAAGCTAAATGGTACAAATTTTGGAGGGAGTCACTGAAGAAAAGACTCAGAACCCATATAGAGATGTAGGAGAGGAAATTCAGTGTTGTTGTCACAGTCCTGATAATCCTGATTGTCCATTGAGTGGACAAAGAACCCGTTGTGACACACAGGATTGGTTTTGTAGAGTGTAGTTGTGTATTCATCTAATAATTGGGATCTGTGCTGTGGGCACGATACTTTGGTTAGGTCTCGTTTACTGAGAATGAGATAATTATTATTGTCACCAATTATTAAAGATTTCATATTATAATTCCACTACTAAGGCATATTCAGGCAATATTCAAGGTCCCGATAATTATCTAAAGTGTTGAATTTATTGAGTGGTTGGGACAGACGCAATTAGGCTGGAAGTAAAAGATCAAGGCCTGTAAGAAATCTTTTTACAGATGTATGTAATTAATACAAAATTGAAGAAAAAGAAAACAAAAAATAATAATAATAATAATACCTTATAGGTTTAGTGGGGAAAGATGTAAATTGGAAAGGGGACAAAGAAATAAAAAAAAAAAAGGATGATCACCATTGTCAGTTAATTGATGAATGAGAAAAACAAAGACAACAGAAAAATTGGGAGCGAAATAAACTTCGTATAGGAATAAGTATCACTAGTGATATAGAAATTGAAATAATTATAAGTATTATTTTTACTTTAAGTATGGATGGGGGAAGTATCATTTTCCCTGAAATTCATAATATAAACTCAAAGACCATCGGAAAATGATTTTGAATAAATAAATTTGTCTTATTCCACCTTTACCTAAGAAATATTAAATAATACTAAGTAATAAAGTCTTTAAAACCTTACTGCAAAAAAAATTAAATTCTGAAAATTTTAAAGGGTGGACCAAAATTTATTTGCAGTGTGTGATTATTTATAATTTAATTTATGGTTTACAACATGTACCTTCTCCTCCAGTAATGGTACAAAGCCATCAAAATCAAGTAAAATTTCCACGTGGTACTGAGACTTGGTTTCGTATTCCTCAGTCAAGGCAAGACAATTGGAAAAAATTCTTGAATGGCTGTCACCGACTATTGTGCAACTCAAAAATTATGCAGGAAAAAAAAAACATTTAGTACATATTACAAAATGTAAAGTCATCCAAAACTAATCCAGAAGAAAGTGCTTCCCTTGTGTTTAATTTGCAGAAAGAAGACAGATATTGTCACTATAGAAGGCATCAAGATATTTCTATGTGTCCTGGGACTGCTTATCCTAATGAATGCTGAAGATGAGTGTACAGATTGCACACAAGATTCGATATGTTGGGTTACCTCAATGAAACTAACTTTACTACTGACCTCTATACTCAATGAGTTAATAATTCAAGCATTCCTGCTGGATGTTTTGAACATTTCTACTGTAGGTTGGACGGAAATGAAACTCTGATTTATAACCTCACTAAAATGGATGGACTAATTTTCAATACACCCATTGGCAAGCTGACAGTTTTTTGGACTATGAACCAATGTAATACAACCAATGCACTTCTTCAAAATTGGAGGATTCCACCTTGGACATTTTATCATTGTTCAGTCCCAGTGATTCAGTAACAAGTATTATCTCATAAATAGTGTCAAAAGGCCAATATTACTGTTAAAGTTGTTAATTTACCATTAAGAAAAGAGTGTTACATATGTAATTTTTCTCTTATTGCAGAAACTTCTAAGTATAGACAATTTATATTCATCATAAAAAAAACACATATGCTAATACAAAAACCTAATTCCATTCAAGCAAAATTTTAACAAACGAGAGATAGTGTCTGGATTTTTGCTATCTTTCTAAGTCTTCTCATAGCTTGCATTACAGTTGCAGTTTTGTTGATATGTTAAACTTTCTCAGTCAAAAGTAGCAATTTTTATCAAGGAGGAGGAGGTGATGTGAGATAGTGCTTATGCTAAGCAAGGCCTAGCATTAAGAACAATGCACTAAAACTCCCAGAATGCTTCAAGGAGGTTGAGGAGTCAGCGATTGACATTCTGGTAATCACTTTCTGACCCTTAGATAAAAATGCTGACCTTCTGACCCTTGAACAATGATAAAAATTGCAGCTTATATTGTCAAAACAGGAAACCGTATGGCTAAACCACAATGACGAAAAGCCACATATTATGTAAGCCTTGACATTTTAACCCTGCTAAAAACATAAGAAACATAAAGGTCATTAAGAATTAGCATAAGAAATATAAAGGTCATTAAGAATTAACATAAGAAGCGTAAAAATTATAATACAAAGCGTATCACCTGATATTATAATATAGATAAGTTAACTAAATAACCAATAGAAGTAAGAATTAGAAATGCATATGTATAAGTGTTATCATATATAACTAATAGTAAAGTTATGTTAGATGCCTCACTTCCACCATGGGGACAGTTTTGTATCTTTCGTCTAAAAAAAGATAAGGGACTCCTTTTAAATAAGCTGTTGACCAGTTCTGAGACTACTGAATCAGGCAGCCGCACCTAGCCTTCGGGTTAGAGAGCAAGGGCTTGATTTGGGAACCTCGTGAACCAACAGACCTCCTTTAGTTTATGACTTTGTGAAACAATAAAGGTTTAAATTGAACATCCAGGTCTGAGCCTGTGCTTAATTCAGTCCTTATATAATTTGGCATCGAACTCACACAGTGTATCTGATCAAATGCCCCATGGCATCTATGTGGGTAAAACTAAACAGCGACTATGCACCAGAATGAACTCTCACAGACAAAATAAAGGAGAGAGACATGCACATACCTTACATCTCCCACAGAACAACCATTCCCTTTCTGACTTCACTATCCTTGTGCTCAAGGGAAATCTACCTAGAACCTTTAAACAGGAATTTAGGAATAAAAAATCATAAGCTGAACACTAAGAACCAAAAACTTAACAATGATATTGGTTTTATGACACATTATAAACCTATGAAAGGTGATGATGATCCACCTCTCCTTTGATAGGGGATTAATCTCCCAGTAATAAGCTTCTTTTCTCCTCCTAATTGTTTGTCTGCTACCCCTGGGAGTTTCTCTTCCCCCTTTTCCAACTGTTTTTACAATGCTGTGCTGGCTTTTACTGCTCAGACCAGATGAAGAATGCCTTGCATTCAAAATCTTGTCTACCTTTGTCCCAACTACATAGCTGGTCCAATAAAATAAATCACCCTAAGAAATCCTTCCATCTTGCATTCAGCTTTAAAAACATTTCACTGTACTCAGAAACTGAACTCTCTTATTTGTAGAAACCCTAAGGTATTTTTACATGTGCTCTGAGAGTGGTGGGGGGAGGGGAGGGAAGAGGAAGGGAGGTGCTTTAGAGTGGCTCCTAGAGCAGCTCTAATTAAAGTGTCCACATCATCTTGTGTGTCAGTGTCCATGCACTTCAAAATGGCAGCACGGGCACTTTATCTAAAGCTTGGCAAAGGAGCTTTAGTCTAAGTGCCCCCACTGCTATTTTGAGGCACGGGGATGTTGATACATGAGATACAAAGGCTGGCTAGAGTATGGTAGTTATCACACTCCAGCAGACTTAATTAATTTTATCTGTTCCAACATGCTGTATCTACAGCATGTTGGAGCAGCCTCTGTGCTCATATATAGGTACCCCTGGGTGCCAAGGATCTCTTAGGGTGGTATCTTAGGGTGGTATCTGGCCATGAGCACCTCTGAAAGCTATCTTTTCTTAGAGGCATAAGTTTGAAAACTTTGTCCTTAATCTTTCTGCTTCAATTGTCCAAATTGTGGAAATAAAAACATTTGCCTACTTCACAGTGAAAATTAATAAAATTAAATGTCTATAAAATGGCCAGAAGATGCATTATGCCAACTTCACTGAATGCCATATATATCTTATGCTGACCAGTCCAAATTCTGATTCTCCAATGGACATTAAGTTATTTATTCTAAATGCTGTACCAGTGAAATAAAATATTACTCAGTGTGCTAGCGATATTAGTGTCTGTTCCGGTACTTATACTCTCGTAAATATATTTTAACTAAATCATCTCTTTTTATATTTGACCTGGTTATAAGATTATTCATTTGCACCCTGCCTCATAGAGAAAGCAGTGTTGTTATTAAGAAAGAAAAGCAATGCCCTTTCCATCCACAGACTGCCTGTTATTATTTGTTATAACCAATGCTTAAGAACATAGATTTAAAAAAAGAAAACTACCACTAATGAAATGTTATCAATCCACCAACACATTTCTATATATGGCTGTGGACATACTTTGGTTTACTTATGGGAAAGCATTTTCTACATAAATGAATTGCTGCTTCTTGAGCTGTCAAATGTGAAGCATACAAAGCAGCTAGAAACCAGCCAATAATAGCATATTATCTTGTAGACCCGACCTTCAGTAGGAACAATACAGAAAAGCATTACAATTTGTGAAGAGTAATTTAAATTATGACTTTTTTCGATAGAATAATAGGGGTTTGTCATATTTATAACAAGTACAGAGTAGGTAACAAAAAAAGCTTTCAGTCTTAAAATGTTTCGTAGATAATTTAAATGCATATAATTTTTGCAGTAATAAATTAGAGCTTGGAGATTTTGGGAATAAAATCATGCCTGGTGTGCAGGTTTATTTAAATTTGTATGCAGAGGAAAGGGATTCCATGTTCCATTTAAGGAGGATGACAGGACTAAAAAGGCAGCTTTCACTCACCTTCATGTTCTCAGGATTCTAAGACTGGCCATGAGCAAATTAATTTGTAGTCCCTGCCTTGGCAGCTCTAATTTATGACTTTATACGGACAAAAATGGTGGGAAACCAGCTTGCATACTTACACCAATAGTACTGAGCAGGGAAGACTGAAAATAATGCCTTATACCAGAAGCATAACTCATTTTTACCCCACAAGAGCAAGGTAAAGAGGGTGGGAAAAAAGGCAAGACAGCCCCTAAAAGCTTTTTACTAACAGAGATTAAAATTAGGATTCCTAGTTCTACAATTGATTTACCACATTACTTGAGGAAGGTCACTTAGGGCACATCTACATGTGAAAATAAGCACAACGAAATTTAATGTGCATTAAGTTAGTGTGCATTAAATGATTTTTGGCAGGTGTCTACATACATGTGCAGTGACTTGGAACTAAAGTTTGTGTGCTTGGCACTAAAGTTAGTCCCAAGTCCCTCCAGGCCTGCCATGCACTCTTGTGGCCACCAGGGAGAGCTCCAGCCTCTGGCCACAGAACTTGGCAGCCATACTGAAGCCAGATTCAGCTGCCAGCATGTGGCAAACATCTTGGAAGCTCTGATCCCTAGCCAGCCCCTTCCCTGCCAAGGAGCCTTGTGCCCAGAACAGGAGCAGCATGTGCCAGTTCCCTCCCTGCCCAACTTGCCTCCCCATACCAGGGGTGTCCCTCCCAGCAGTGCCCAGTGCCCCACTGCTACAGCCCAGCCCATGCCAGTGATAACAAGTGCCCTGCACTGCTGCTAGCCCCATCAGGCCCACCCCCGCTCAGGACCCAGGACAGCCATGCACCTGCAACAGAGGCCAAGGCACTGGCTGCAGGAGGCTCTGCCCTATCCCCTCCTCTTCCACTTCCCACTCCAGCCCACCTGCTCCACTATCCACACACCCACTACCCCCAGCCCCACTCTCAGGACATACATATGGGTGAAACAAGAGAACTTTATTGCCCTTACAACCCTCACCCTCATCCCTCCCCCCTCAACAAACAGTGCCCCCCCCCACCATCCCCACCCACCAACAATAAAAAACCCACTTACAATAGGCAAACTATATACACGAGGCAAACTATATACATATTGAAAACTATTTACAATGTTTTGACTGTTCAAGCCCAGAGTGGGGGCCATGGAGAGGACTAGGGAGCCCCAGGTCTGATGCCCAGCGTGACAGCCCCTGGATGTTCCCCCACAGGTCTGGGGCCTGTGGTTATCCCAGCACATGGCGACCCCACGTGGGGCCAGGTCTTTGGCCATGTGGTGTAGGCAAGAGCAGCAGAGCCAAGACAAGGTGGGTGGTGGAAGGTCTGGGACAGGGACCAGGCCATTTGGCTGGCAGGAGGACCCTAGGACCTCCTGCCAGGTTCAGGAATGGGCCTGCTACAGGGCAGCGGGTGGGACCAATGAGCCATGGGCAGGGGCCAGGCAGCAAGGGACCTGGATGTGGCTGCCAGGGCCAGGAGGGTCTCCATGGCCTGGCAGTCAGCATCCCCCTGCTGCTGGAACTGCTTCAGTAACTCCCAATCCAGGGCCTCCATATGAGCCCAGTAGTTCCGCTGCAGCTGGCCCCATGCCTCTGCCTGGGTGATGTCCTCCACCCACCAGGCCTGCTCCAGTGCCTGCTCTCATGCCTCTCACTCTACCGCCACCCTCAGCCCTCAGGGGCAGCAGGTACCAGTCCATGGTACATCCAGACCATTCCACTGGTGGGTGGTAGTGACCATATGGTGGCATTCCTGCTGGGGCTGATGGGCTCCCCCCAACAGCCAGATGTTGGCCCTGCAGAGGCAAGAGACAGAAGACGTTTGTGAGTTTGTAACATGTCAGAGATAAGATGGTCTGCATCAGGGGCTGCATGCTGCCCAGCCTCAGATCAGAGGTCTGCCATGCATGAGTGCCTAGGGACCATGGTAGGATGGCTGGACAGGCCTGGACCCTATCCCCCCCCCTTCCTCCCCTGGGGCAGGTGACCAACTGGGCACTGGCCACAGGCAGTCTGTTTCCCCCTCTTACTTCCCCAGGTGGGACAGACCAGGTGGCTGGCAGCACCTGCTTTCAAGACTCTAGACCCTGCTTCCCCCACCGTCTTCCTGAAGGCCAACCAGCCTGCTGTGGTGCTACCCAGCACACAGCACCCTGGCTTAGGGTGCACAGGGCTCCTGGACAACTGGGGAGAGGTTTTGGCCTCACCCCCATCCGTCCACATAGGAAGCACCCCATGGCTAGTCATCCCCCCACCTGATGGCTCCGCTGCACTCCGACATGCTCCTGCTGCATATGCCCTGGGCAGTGTGTGATGAGTTGTTTGTGCAGGCTGAGGAGTGCCCAAGCAACCATTCCCTGCTGCTGCTGGCCCTGCTGGGGCAGGGCAGGGCAGGGTTGGGGACTGGGAGAATGGCCCTCCTCCAGTGCAACACAGTTGCCATGTGTCCAGGGCTGGTGAGGCTGGCAGCTCAGTGCAGGCCTGCCTCCCTATCAGTGATGATATTGGCTGTGCCCACTGTTCATGGCCCACAGTGCACTGCAAGTTGGTGCCTGGCAAGAGCCTACCTCCCCAGGGAGGAGCTGGCACTGCTGGTAGCTGGCGGTGTTATGGCTGGCCACTTCTCATGCTGGTGTCTGGAGCTGTGCCAAGGGTCAGACAGTCACTTGGAAGGCTCCCTGAGCTGCCAGTGGATGCAGCAGCTGAGAAGGAGAATAGGGCAGGATGATGAAGGCTCAGGGCCACCTCTTCTAGTGATGTGTCACTGGAGGCATCAGAGCAGGGCAGGGACTGGGGCAGGCAGCCCCTGTTCATGGCACTTGCAGGGATATGGCCTGTCTCCTGGGACAACAAAATGTGGGTCAGCTTCTGCATAAAGGGAATGGACTTTTGGCCATAGCTGGACTGATGATTAAAGTCAGTCATGGCTATCCACCATGCCTGCAAAGCCTTGACCTTTACACGGTAGTGCCATGCTGACCAAAAGTGCCTTTGCTCTCACATCCTACCCAACAGGGTCTCATAAATATGGGCATTTGAGTGCCCACTCCACACAAACTGCCTCTGCACATTGGCACAGCCCCAGAGCATCACAAGGTAGTGCACCTCCTCCCAGGTCCAGCTAGGGGCCCTGGTGTTTGGCATGGGAATGTGCATGCAGGCATGGCTGGGGCTCAATGGGTAAGAGGGGAGGAGGAAGATGACATGGTTGTCCTGGGCCAGCTCTCTGGACCCCCACATGGCTGTCCCTGCATGGCCCGCCCTGGATGGCTGCCAGCAGCACCCAGTGCAGGGGCAAGGCTAGGGACTGACAGCCACTTGGCAGAGGCACTGCACCACAGGACCTGCAAGCACAGGAGACAGCTGGGGGTGTGCAGCAGCAGCAGCAGGGAGCTTGGTGCTGGCCCTGCTGGCAAAGACAGCCAGGCAGCAGCACTGGAGTGATTTTAGGGTTGGGCAAGGGATGCAGCAAGCTGCAGCCCTTTGCAAGACTCAGCTGTGGCCAAGCAGCAGCTCAGTGGGGAGCTAGATCAGGCAAAGGCAGCCTATGGCCTGTCCAGGGGGGTGCACTGGGCCTCTGCACTATCAGCAGTCTTGTCCAGGCTCCTCTGGTATGTGCTCCAGGGCACAAAATGACTTCCGGCTTTTATAGCCGGCAGCTAGTGGCTGCCAGAGAAAAGCCCAGCCCCAGGTGAAAGTGAAGCTGCCAGCCAGTAGCCCTGGGGCTGGGCAGACCCAGTAGTAAAGTTAGTGCCAGGTCATGTCTACATGTGCATTGATATGCTTTAATTAATCATGCTTAAATCTGATACCTTCATTTACAGGTATCACATTTAAGCACAATTAGTCTAAATTCACCATTTTAACGTGCATTAATGATATGCATGTTTAGTTGTGTGCCCTTCCTGTGTATTAAATTAGGGTTATTCACATTAATGCATCTCATGTAAACATACCCTTAGAAGCCTTATTTGCCATCATTCAACTAAATGACAGAACATCTGCCTACAATGAACACAACTGTAACTTACACTTACATTTTGCTTCATTTACCCATCTCCAGAACGTTGTTTGTTGAGGAAGGATGCTGTGTGGTTTAAGTAGTGTTGTAGTTCTGGAGCTGTAGGCTTCTTAGGGTCCTTGAACAATGTATATATTCTTTCTGAGACATTTCTCCATGTTTAAAATGGGGATAAAGTAAAGCTTTTGTACTTCACCAAGATACTGTGGTATTTATTCTACAATGCTCAAAAGAGAAAAACGACCTCAGGAAAAAGTTGTGAAGCTTCATTCATATTTATAAGAGGTGATGCAATATACACGGTAGTCGATTTATCAAGGTTTATAATAAATCACACCATATCATGCTTGACTGCATATACATTCATAATGTCTGTGAAAAGAAAACTAGTCTCTCTTACACTCTTCACTGTCTCACATATGCTGTAGAAACATCTTTGTCATACTGAATCATGCCAATGATCTCTTTACACCAGTCACTTATATTTGAAAAAAGCTGGTGCTAGATGCTTCAGAGAAAGGTACAAGAAACCCTGTAGTGGACAATTATATCCTTTTCCTTTAGGGTGTACTGGAATTTCAAGCCAGAGCAGTTTCACAGAACAATTAATAATATTAATAACCTCGAAGAAATTATTCATTCTTCCTTCCCCCAAATTCTGCTGGCTTTCTCTGTGCTGCATGACAGTACAGTATTACAATTCTGGTTTTCAGTCAGCATTTTTTAAATGCAAGAAATCAACTTTCCTGGTAAGGAGCAGGGATGTGAAGGCTTCAAGACAGAAGATTTTTTGAAACACATGATATTCCTACACTAAAATCCCAAACTGTTAGTTCAGCATACATGGGCAGACACCAATCAACTTTTAGTAATGTAGGTACTGGTAGCAGTGTATCTGTAGTTACAGATTTTAGCTTCAAGGTTCTTAATTCAGGTCCCATGCATGCTTTTATAGCTCTCACCAAAATCTATGATGAAGTTCATGAAAATTTGATATCCTTGTAATTTTTTACCAATATTTTTCTTAATTAAAAATAAAATCCATCCAAGATTGAAGTGACTGTTTTCTACCTTGAGTATGAAAAAACAGGATTCAGAATGAATAGTGTTCACTCCTGAGAAAAAATGACAGCTAATACCTGTAAACACACACTCCTGAGCTAATATCTGTAACCCTATAGGTGCCTTATTCTAAAGGAACACCTATATTTTACTCTCAAAGAGACGCACTACATTGACTTTAACTATGAAGGGTCTCAAGTTATTAAGTCACATTTATAATGATCATATTCAGATAAAAACTTTTTAGATCACTTTTACATATTTCTCAAGCGTATTAAATTATAATTGTTTTCTCCCCCTGAAGCTAGTAAAGGTATATTCTCATTACTAAGGAGTAGGGGTGCACTGATAGAGATTTTGGGGGCTGATACCAATAACTTATTTTTAAGGAAGCATATAAGTCAATACTGATTTGATTTCTAATACAGCTGGGTCCAGCTGTTAAGTCTGTTGTGGTGGAAGGGGGTGGGGGATAGGGAAGGGGCAGTGCAGGGGAGAAGTTTAGACTAGACATATGGAAAAACTTATTTTCCATATGGATAACTAGAATCTGGAACACACTTCCAGCAGAGGTGGCACAGTCACCATCCCTGGTAGTGTTCAAGAGGAGGCTGGACAAGCACCTCGTTGAACTCATTTGAGTCCAATTACCTCCTGCCCGTGGCAGGGGACCAGACTTGATCTTACAGGTCCCTTCCAATCCTTCCTTCTATGATTCTATGATTCTAATTCCCCCACAGCGAGGGAGGAGTGGGGTTGGGGTCAGGGTTGGGGTCGGGGCTGGGGCTGGAGCAGGGGCTGCCCAGCTGGCATGGGGTGGGGCGCAGGATGGCGCTGCGGCTCATCTGGGTGATGTGGGGAGGGTGGGGCAGCTCCTGCCACTACACACACCCTGGGAGGGCCTGGGCAAGGGTCATGTGCCCCTGGACCTGTGCAGGGTGGGGCGGGGCAGGGCAGGGTGAGACTGTGGGTTGGAGCAGGGGCTGCACCAGGTTTTTCCTGGCAGGGACTGGACTGGGCTATACACACAATTTTCTTTATATTGGTGCTGATCCAATATTGAACCGATGCATTGGTGCACCTCTACTAAGGAGACCTATCTTTCCAGCTGGATAGATAAGAAAATAACATATAAAAATCTATTAAAATGTTGCTAATACAGTTTTTCTCCAGGGATAATTTGTGGCATATGCCCAAACTGTATGGTTATAAAGGTTTTGTATTCACTTAAGATAATCTGCATAACTGACTGAGGGCTTTGCTACTTGTGAGTAATACAACTATCCAAAACTCAGGTGAATATAACTTTTGTACCTTACCACACTATCTGCTATTCTTTATTTATAATAAGTTCAGGGTGCAACTTAAAATGGGCACAATTTCAGCATATGAGCTTTTCAACACTGAACAAAACAGCAAAAATGTCTTTTAAGTCAACTGAAAGATTTCAAAGCAAAAAGCAGCATATATACATAAAATTCCATGTTGATGAAATGTTCAGACATCAACTTTAAATGGACAATCTTGAAAAGCCATGTGAATTAAATACACCTCGATCAAGATGTCTAAAGCCAATGGTAGATATCATACCAGTGAAAAAGTCCAACTATCAACTATAAGAAAAATAAAAAATAAAAAAAAATGAAATTATCACCTCCTTTTATCACACATAATCCTTACCTAGCAATGGTCATTTCGAGCAAAACAAGAAACTTTCATTTTGCCAGACTTATATGTAGGCACATAACCCTATAAAAGTATTACTGTGGATTTCTGACCAGCGTGGGGAAGATCACTGCTGCCGCCAGTCCCAGGCAGCAGCACCCGGCTCCTCTCATCTAGCAGGCAGACTGGAGGCTCACCCACACCACCGGGAGGGCTGTACTGGAGTCGTCCCAGGGCTGTGTGCTCCCAATCTGCCTGCCAAGTGACAGGAGCCAGTTGCTGCCACCTGGGACTAGCTGCAGCATTGATCTTCCTGGCACTGGGTGCGGGCTATGTGCAACTGTCATCTGGCAGGCAGATGACAACTGTCAATTGTCTGTCACCTGACAGGCAGATCAGGGGACTGCACCCCCAGGATGACTCCAGCACAGCTCCCACAGCCCTCCCAGGGGTGCAGGGAGCCCCCAGTCTGCCTGCCAGATGACAGGAGGCAGGTGCTGCCAGCTGGGGCCAGCACTGAAGCTTGTGAGCCTGGATTCAAATCTTTAAACATTTCAAGAGCCCTTGTTTTGTTTCAAAGCTGTTTCAAAGGCTTTTATTTCATTTTGATTTTGTTGTTTCGAGCTCGAAACACATCAAAACAGCTTCAAAACGAAACTCTGGGTGAAATCTCGCGCAGCTCTAATATCTAGATATATCTATATCCATATAGCATTTACCTATCTAGCTAGCTAGCTATATGCACACACTTATCCATATACACGTGCACACATTTATTTTAAAAAATGCTTTCATATCATCATAAATCCACTAAACATTTTCATTTGAAGTATACTAACATCAAGGAGGTAGGGGTTGTAAACTATATAATATTTCTATCGAAATAGAACAGGGGTTGTAAACTATATAATATTTCTATCTAAATATTTATATCACATTCATCAATGCACAATACAACTGTCTATCCCCCATTTGGATGCTGCGTGACTGAAGAGACACAAACCTTAACTTGGAATTCAATGAAAAATGTTCTCTCAGGTATTACCTTCACTGGCACTCAGCCATGTGGCATCATTACACAAACTTTCAAAGAAAATCAACATGAAAAGCATAATAAAATACATTTAAAAATAATTGAAAATCACTTCTTACTTTATGTATCTGTCAATATCAGGATTTATGGGGTGTTACTGGTTTCCTTCCAAAGACTGACAAAATTCCCTGGAGCCAAAATGATCCTCAGAGATATTAGCAGAGTGGTTGTTTTCCAAGATAAAGAAAATGTATAAAAGTGAATTCAAGTCTTAAAGGATAAATGGCTTTCAGTTCACTTTTGGAGAGAGAGACTGAAATATAAGCAAGATAAAATATTATAACAGCTACTGTATAGCAGTGAATGGAATTTTTAATACAAATTAAAAATAGATATCTGATCCAAAAGTATGCTCTGTGAGGACTGGTGTCAGGCTATATTGAGTAACATTATTTTCTGCTATAGATTAATGTAATATGAAATCCATCTAACTCAAAAATATTTTATTTTTGACCTACATTGTGAAATACGAGATTACATAATTGACAGGCTAGTAATAAGTGTTGTAATTTTCCATATTTATTTTGGATTGAAATTCCAGTAAGCAGCAAGATTAGAATTATGTATTTGGTGAGAGATTTTACATACAAAAAACAACCACCACTTTGCAGATATATAAAATAATAAGGTAGGAACTCCATACAGCTCAGAGGTGGAGCCTGGGTTAAGTGTGGGAAGCTTAAGATACATTTCTGATTCTCCTAAGTATGTCAAATGAAGAAGGAAATCTTGCAGGAACAAGAACCCATGATATTTCCTGTAATTTCTTTTAGGTCAGAAATGCCACAAGAACAGCCACTCACATCATGCCTGCTCTCTTCTCTATTAAAAAGAAAAAAAGTTAGCCAAGTTTGTTCAGATTTTTTTAAATGATTTGGGATAGTGTGCAGAGCTTCTATTTAACAAAGCTTCTGTGGAAAGGAAAGCTATCAAGGAAACAGCTGCTACTTCAATCTCACATTGGATATGGGGCATCCAAAGCTTTGACATGCATTCAAATAATCTGGGAGAATTCTTCCAAGGTTTGTTCTAGTAGGAAGACTTACACAGAGGCATGCATATAGACATGGGTGATTGGTGCCTCCTGATTCGGGGCGGGGGGCGCACCAGCCACCGATCACAGACTCAGGCGGTGCGGTCCCCCCCAGCAGCCAATAGCCGAGCCCAGAACCACCAGTAGCAAAACAGAAAGTGCCAATGGCACTTCTGCCAGAACTTCTGGTTTTGCCTCCAGCACTCGTCTTGGCACGGGGGGGCACACCGGTGCGTCTTCTGCTGACCCCACTTCCAGGGAGCAATCTTGGGGGTGCATGTCCCCCACCCCCATGTTGCCAATGTATATGAATATTTGAATCCTGCGGCCCTGAAGAGTATGGTGGGTTGGAGCCAGGGCTGCACCAGGCTTTTTCTGGCAGGGACTAGTCTGGGCTATGCACACAATTTTCTTTATATTGCAATGTCTTGCAATTCTGACATTGTTCCATGGGGAGGGAGAAGCAGGGGACCTGTATACACATCTCAGTATGCTCTGCAGGCTCCCTTAGCCAGCCTGGTGACAGATGGCTTCAGTGCATAGGACAGACACGACTGGCTGACCCAGACAGCCACTGGTCAGCCTGTGTTCTCAATATGTACAGGCATTCGCTCTCCCATAAGAAACTGTCATGGGAGTGATTTAACCCTGGTTGTTCCCAAGTTATTTTTCTCCAGAAGCAGCTATTTTTACACTGAGAGAAAGAACCTGAATATCTGTACACTCATGATTGCTCCTGAGAAAGCAGCAACTCTCAAAGGAGAAACTGAATGTCCGTACAAGGCCTCAGTTGGGTCAGGATGAATAACACCCTTCATACATCAGCTAGCTAGGGTCCCTACAGGACTGTACGTCTCTACAGGACTGTACACCAAATGTACATAGACAAAATACGTTGTCATGCCACCATACTGAGCTTAAATGTCAGAAGCGCACAGAGACCAAAAGAGGTGATCGTTCCAGTGCCTTCACAAATTCTAGACTCAACCAATATGTTGATTAATGTCCTGCTGCTATACCAGAGTATTTTCCCTCCCCAAATTAAATCTGCATTTCATGAAACCATGAGACTCAGTAGGGCCCGCTGAGGTCCATACATCTGAGAGGGAGCAGGATTACCAGAACAAAACACTTAATGGAGAACCACATTTTTCACTTTTTCATTAAAAAAAAAACAAAACAGCCAGACTCTCCACTGATTACTCATACTGGGCGTGTGCTATTAATGCGCTTTAGGATTACTATACAGTAAAATACTGAGCAGTAAGCTGTCCCAGGAGCACATGTACACATGCATCCTGTTGGGAGAAGATTTGCTCCCATCCTACTGTGCCTCCCTGCAAAAGCCAGGAGAGCTCCAGGTTCCCCTGGATGTAGCCCAGAGGCTGGCAAGGGGCAGAGGCCAGTCTCAATGCTCACAGGGCCAAAAGAGCTTTGCCAGCTCTACTGACATCTGTCTCCTTGCCCTACGCACTTTGGGTTGGGACCTGATGTGGATGGGGCTGGGAGACAGCTGCTGCTGCCAACAACAGTTCTCCTGACTCTGAGCCCACTGGGGGACACAGCTGCCAGCAAGCTCCCTACTAGGTGGGGCTTCCCTGCCTGGCAGGGGGTTCTCTGGGAATTATCCTCAGTGTGGGGCACCTGCTGGCAAGCCTCCTGCAGGGAGGGCCCCCTGCTGAGCAGGGGGCTGGCTGGGAGCTGTCCCACAAGTGGGGCAGTTGTCAGACAAGTCTGTGTCATCCCCTCCCCCCACAAGCATGGGGCTCACCAGCAGCTGCCCTGCTTGTGGTACCGTTCCCAGCCAGCCCCCTGCTGAGTGTGGGGGGACATGGGGCTCACCAGCAGCTGTCCTGCTTGGGTTTTTAGCCCCAACCCTCCCTCTGGACCAGCTCCACATGGTGCAGAGCTGGGAACTCAGGAGAGTAAGCAGGGAATGGAGTTCACCTCTGTGCCGTGCAGAGCTACTCCTGGGAACATGCTGGGAGCTGGGATTAAGGGCAGAGAGCTTTGTAGTGTCAGTGCTGATCAGCTACTGGGGGGACCTGGGAGCTGAGCAGCACCAGGACCAGGGACAGAGAGCTCCCTGTCCCCAGTCAGCATCTACAAATGTGGTACTGTGCAGTAACTATCATGCAGTTAATCTAGTAGCTGTATTTACAGGTACTAGCTGACTGCGCAGTAGCTTTCACTGCACTGTAGATTAGTCTACTGTGCAGTAAAGTCTCACATTGACTCATGCACCAAGTAATGTATTACTTAAAGTAGTCTTGGTTCTATTGGTCCACTCAGTGAGGAGGGTACTAGTGAGTAGGAATGAAGGGAAAGTACTTCAAAGTATGCAACTGAGTGAATCAGACCTTTATTTTTGAGAACCCAGTCTAAGAGAAAAATTGATTCATTCACAAAGCTATTACTAGTTCAAAGTAATAAGCAGTTGTGGTCCAGATTTGAACTCAGAAGATGAAAGGACCTTCAAATCCAAACCATCACTCCATGAGACATATATTTTGTGTAAACTGATTCAATCACATTTGAGCTGAACGCCAAGAAATCTCTCACTGCCTTTCTCAAGAGCCTTAGGGAAGCCCTGGAACAGCAGTGTGATAATGGAGACAGGAATCAGTTACATCAGGAAGGTAATTTATTTTCCCTAGAAGCATCTAAAAATGTTATATCAGGTTCTTCAAAACTTCAAACTCTGATGAGAATAGAACAAAAAGAGAATATAAATTTTCAACATTACATCATAGGTCAAAAAGGATGCAAGGTTCCCTTTGCAAAAGCCTAGTTTATGCTTGCCTTCCTTCTCTCACTGTGTGCATGCATATCAGTCATTTATGCAAACACAGGCAGTCTTAGAAGCATCTGAATCCCTGTGAACTTCTTGCACTCAGCTTTGAAAAACTGGATCAATCTATAACCATAGACTATGTAAACAAATAAATACACAAGTAATCAAAAGTGGCTGAGTTTGTCACTTTTTAAAACAAACTAAAGGTTTTCTGGATCCATTGTTGTTACATGAAGATGCAATTATTAAAATTACCAAATAACACTTATACATTAAGAACATAACATGTGCTATACTGGGTCAGACGGATGGTTCATCTAACTCAGTAACCTGTCTCTGACAATAGCAGAACTGGACCTTTTAGAGGAAGAGCATTGGACAGGATAAGTCTAGGTCCAGAGGAGTGGTACTCAACGTTTTGGCACCATGGGCCAGAGGAACTGGTCTGCATGCTGGATGAGGCCCTGAGACCCAAAACCACACCCTCCGCCTGCCCTGAGCACCAGGTTTAGATTCACAGACTCCTCCAGACTCCCATGCACTGGGATTCAGCCCCAGGGGCCCAGTACCACTCCCTCCTACCCCCTGTATGTCAAGATTGGGTCCTGGGACCCAGTACTGCCCTGCTGCCCCCCTCCTAGGCCTCTGCCAGACTTAGAGCTCCCCACAGGTCTGTAGATTTGGCAGCAGAGAAGTAAAGCCACTGCTCCCTTGCTGGACCTATAGGGAGATCCATGAGCTGGATGACACAGTGCCACAGGCTAGATCTTGCCTGTGGGCCAGAGGTTGAGCATCCCTGGTCTAGAGCAATCTAGAGTGATTCAATATCCTCCACGGCATTCAACATACTTAATTTATGTCAAAGGAACATTTCCAACGGTTTTCTTCAACAGATACTAATAGATCCATGAATTGGTCTAGTCTCTTTTTGAACCTAACTATGCTAATCAGCCTGCACCACATCCTATGGCAGTAAATTCCACAAGTTAACAATGTATTGAATTTAAAAAGTACTGTTTCTTGTTAGTTTTAAACTTGTCTCCTACTAATATCAGTGGATGACTCCTCATTTTACTATTCTAGGACTTGGTGAAAAACTGTTCCCTGAGCACCTTGACCTTCATAATTTTATAGACATTATAATACCCCTACCTCAGCATTCCCCTTTCCAAACCAAAAAGTACTACTGTACCTTTCCTGGTATGGCAACTTCTCTATACTCCTGATTATTTTGGTTGCCTTCTCTGTACTTTTTTTAATTCCAAAACATCATTCTGGAGATGCAGAAACTGTAGCAGTACACAGTATTCATAATGTGGGCATATCACGTTTTGTATAATGACACAATGCTGCTCTTGATTTTGTTTTCAATTCTCTTAATGCAGCCCAACATTTTATTGGCTTCTTTTTAGTCATGATTTATACCCTGATCCCATTTTTTTAAGAGAACTATCTACAATAACTCCAAGGTTTCTTTCCTGAGTCATAACAAACTAGTTCAGAACCCAACACTAAGTACACGTAATTCAGGTTATTTTCCCTCGTGTGTATTACCTTACACTTGTTAGCACTGAAGTTTACTGCTATTTTTTTGTCAACTCCCTTAGCTTGGTGAGATCTTTCTACAGCTCCTTTCAGTCAATTTGGGGTTGGACTACCCATAATAATTTGGTATCATCTGCAAAAGTGGAGATTTCACTGTGCACCCCCATTTCCAGATAATTGATGAAAATATTGGACAAAATTGGACCTCTCACAGATTCCTGTTTTATCCCACTTTTGATCTTCCTCCATCCTGAGAAGTGACTACATTATTTTGCTTTTACATTGGACCTCCCAGAGTTTGACAGCTTTCCTGTTTTCCTCTTTAGGTCACTGTAGACATCCATGCATTTCTCTAGTTGGATGTCTACTTCTCACAGCATGGTACCCAACTCCCTCACCCTTATGAGTGGACAGTTTGACCTGATAGCCTGAATGTTATGGTGTCTGATGCTCTCTCCTGCCATGTCTTGATATTTACTTTTGTACTGACAGGAAGGAAGTCTTATGTTTCCTTGCACTGCCACTCAGCTAGGTCAGGCGATGTATCCTGGGGCTCTGCCTATCCTACACCCTGGCATAGTGCCAACCCGATGTTGAGGTCACAGTCAGAAAAGTAGGTCCAGCTGCTTATCTGAAATGTCTTTACCACAATTTCCATGGTACCCAGTATAAGCCTGGAACCTTAGTAAAAAAAAAAAGTATCAAAGCACCAGGTTAGGTTAGGTGCAAAACAAAACCTCTGCCTTCAAATAAGGAATTTTTCCCTTGTATCACATGATATCTACACTCTGTGCCTCATAGAAAGTGCATGGGGTCATGAGAACGGCTCATGTCTCACTTCCCCTTCACTCATGGTTATGTGCGCTCTCTCTCCCTCTTTCAACAGGGTCATTGCTGTCTGTAGACCGTCCGTTGCTTCAAGGAACTTCAAGGATGATTCTCCAAATAAGTCAGCAGGCACCTCCAAGCCTCTATTCATGTGACTCAGCTTTGGTTCCCACCATTCATCCCTTTCAGCTCAAGTTTTGCCTGGATGATGATTCCTCCAGCTCCAGGCTTCCACTTTCAGTTCCCTTTCCTCTTTTGTCTGCGCTGCCCCTATACTAACATCCAGGCTTTGCCTTGCCAAAGCATGCCGGAGCTGGGGCTGGGGCTGGGGCTAGGGCCAGGGCCAGAGCTTCTCTCCACAGCACCAGCATCAGATGTGCCAGCTGGTCTCGCTGCTGGGAATTCCCCGGCACTTCCAGTTCATCTTTTTCTGTGGCAGCCAGTCTTTTGCTGCCACAGGCACATCTTCCATTTTCTGAACAATGCCTTGGCCTCTAACTGTGCTACTAAACCATGCAGGGGTTTTATTGGGCAGCTTGTGGCATACAATTTTCTTAAGATTCTAATATGGTAGCTTTAAACAGCTTCCACGCTGCCTGCAAGCCATTTTTGGTTCTGCTTGTTTCTCCCTTTTAACATCTTTTTAACTAACTTCCTCATTCCTCTGTGTTACTCAAGTTTATGTCTAGAATTGCTTCTTCTCCTATGGGTTCCAAGATGAGTTGTTCTGGAAAATAGCCATTTATTACATCCAGAAATTTTATCTCCATATCAGGCCCTGCCAAAGTTTTTACCTGGTCTATGTGAGTATAGTTGAAGTCTACCATTATAATTGCTTGTCTCATTTTAGCAGCTTCTCTAAGGCTGGAAAAAGATGTCACCTTTGTGTCTCCATAAAAAAAATTATGACAGCACAAAAGGCCAAGGAAACATTTGTTGATACCCTTTGTTGTGCCACAAATAGCATCTGGCATGAAGGTGGAATCAATTTGTGTCACTATTTAGCAGCAGATTTCTGTTTACTTTATGGTGCAAGAACATGAGCAGCCCAGAGCTGGGGGCTTGAGGGGCACCCTGCACAACCTGGAGAATTCCTGGGAAGGATCAGGTGCTTCAGGCCCTGGAAGTGGCTGGCTATCCAGTTTTATCTGCTTACTCAAGCACATCCCAGAGATCCCATGGAAGCATCTCATTGAGCAAAGAAACCACAACTTTTCCCCATGAACTGAGGCATGCCACAAAGATCCAAGGGTATTTCTCAGTAATCAGAGAACCTCCATTTTCCCCTATTTACTGAAGTGTGTCCTGGATATCCAGGTGTACATCTCAGTAAGTGAGCAAAACCAGGCATAAACTCCCAGGGTTTCAGGGGCCCAGTTCTGTGTGGGAATTCCAGTGGTGTGCAGGACCAGGGTCCTCAAGCCCTGAGGGAACATGGTGCTTACTGTCCCAGAGCATTGATGGGCAGAACAAAAGGCAACAAGCATTTCATCAAATTAAGCTGATCAGCTTTTCCAAGATGCATCCTGACAGAGCTGATCAACTTCATCTGTCAATGCCTATTTCTGCTCTAATCTCACTAAGCATTTTTTAATTTCTTTCACCTTCCTTATCAGGTTGTTAGTAATACAATTCTAGTACTATGTACTTTTTATATAAGTATGGGATTTCTATCCACAAGGATTATGTGATAGTTTTGCTTTTAGATATTATTTTTATGTCTAAACTATCCCAACATACAGCACCTTCTGTTGTACATACTAGGAGTATCTACATGTGCTCACTTTAGTAGCTGCAGCATCACACTGAAGGCTCTTGTTCATCTTGTGGTCCCTTTCATCTCTAGTGCTAACCAGCGTAGCACTACATATTGGCAGCATGACAAAATGGAAAACAAATTCAAGAAATGATATGTTATGGGAAATGCAACAATGTACATTTCAAAATATGACTCTGTCATTATGAATATATTTGAGTGCAATGCTATTGAACTAAAGTAGATGCTGATTCAGCAAAGTGTTTAAGCATATCCCTGCACCAATTGAATTTTGCCTCCAGGCTTAGAGTTAGGCATGACTGGCCAGCTTTCTAAGGACTGAAGTTTGTTCACTTTAAGGGACGCTATGAAGTGAAAATGTTTAGTCTTATGCAGTTAATATTTAACAAAACCTAAGACTAATATAAATATTAACATTTATTATTTTAACATTATCAATGGAAGTTCTTTTCTAAGCAAATAAGCAGGTCTTTTCAGTGTTTTCAGCTGAAAATATTTCAGCATTGGTGATGCCTAATAACTACCTTATTATAAACAAAGTGATTGCCTTTGTCCAGGTTGAAACCTATACAAAAATAGACAAGCAGCATAACATCTCTAATGAAAAGCATTTTGAAAAGGAACAATGACAAAATGTACCCCATTTTTAATACTTTATGTAGGCATGTAAAAAGAAAATAATCCATTAATGAACAATACTGCTTTAATTATAGATGTATAAACAATCAGCAATCAAAAGCATATGGAGCTTTTAATATAGACCTCTTAGTGTAAATATCGCTATTTTTAAATCACAGATTCACTCTTATTGTCTGCAACTCTGTCATAGATATTCAGAATTTAAAACATTCCTGGCAGACTTCAAAACATGTATCATCAATATAAAATACAGCAAGTCAAAAGAGTTTAAGATAATCTAAATATTAATTAAAGCATGTGTCATAGATTCACCCCAAAACCAAGTTGCTTTCGGGTTTCACCATGTGGTATGCATAAACGTCATAATAAATTCTATACTAGATTTATCCCATCATGTTTAATCCCTGTAATTAGTATTTAACTGGGTTCCATTTTGTCATTTTTGTATCTGTATATAATACTCTATTTGATATAAATGCTTTTCTGAATTTTATAAAGTAAGTGCAAAATGATCAAATGAGGTATTAGCATGCACCTAAGGCATTGTCTGCCTACAATGGGGAAATCAACTTCTCTATAGAAATAATCTCCAAGGAGTGGTGCTCCAGCAGGAAGTCCAGAAATAGCTGGAGGATTCTGGTGACTCATGACATGAACAACTAAAATAATGTTGAGGGGGGTGGGTTTTCTTTGGGGGCTTTTCAGAGTCTAGCTATGATAAAATCAAGGTCTTCCTTATCTCAGGCTCTGAGGGTTGAATGGCCCAGTGACCAAGGCTGGTAGAATCAACAGAAAGGTTGAATTCTGAGAAACACTGGCAGGATGGTCTGGAGGGGTAGGTGTAGCCAGATGCAGGTAAGAAACTGGACTTGTTTTGTTTTTCCATTTTCAAACTGATGATCACTTTTGCTTGTAAAGTTCTTTTCTCTTAAGTAATATATCCTTTTTCTGCTTTTTCTCCTTACAGAGCCTCTGGAAGGAGTGATTGTGGGATGAGTGATATTCTAGGCTGGCCCTTTCAATAGAAAGGGGGACCTAACATATTTCTTCTACAACCCGGGCTGGAAGAGATTCCCTTGCTGCCGCTGCAAGGTCCCATATAAGTGGAGCTGAGGCTTGCTGGGTTAAGAAGTTATACAATGGCAACCTCAGCCTATTCCTTAAGGCAAGTGGCAGCACATGGGGAAGAAGCTCAGGGCTCTGGGGGTCCCCTGTGTATTGGATTCTGACAACATGTTTTAAAAGGGACATAGCACACAAACAGGCTGTGTAGTATACTGGAATGGAAAATCCACACCTTACTTGTGAGTGATTTTTGGAGTGCCAGAAGAAGAGGAACAAAGACTATATTGAAAAAAAAATCATTACAAAGATTTACATTCATTAATTAGTGTCCAATTTAGCAATAGCAATTATTACAGCTCTGTTAAAGTGTAATAACATATTCAGGTCTACCTTACGTTCTGTTGTCATTGAGTACCCATTTAAAATGTTTTTCAGGTTCATGACATTAATGTTGTACAGGGATGTTTACAAGCACTAAGTAAATTCATTTTCATATCACTGAAATTCTAGGTTTAGACTGGTGTCATGTACAATATATCTAAAGTAAATTTGAAATGTTTAGCTGGAGAGGAAATGGCTATGTAATCCCCATCTTTTCATTGCTGCTGATGATATGCATTTTGCCCTGTTTACAAAGAACTTAATCTGCCCATTTTTTCCCCTTCACTTTGGACCAATTAGGATGGTGGGTAAACTGCTATAAGAATAGTTGGGCTGGAAAGGAAGACATTTTTGCTTCTATAATCAGTAACAAAGTTCCTCTCTAATGCTGTTACATGGTCCTATGGTGGCCTGGTCTACTCACTAGAGGGATGTTTCATTACCCTACTGGGTTAAGACCAGCAAAGTACATAGCTAGAGTTATAATGAGCTTGTTCTGTGCCTGACATAGGGGAGGATTGTGCCTAATACTGGGGAGTAAGGGTTACACTTGAGTGGCAACTGCCACTACTGTAAGTGCTTGTAGTAGGCTCAGTGCTCAGCCCCCAGGGGTCTGATACCCTGCACAGTCTCCAGCCTCCTCAACCTCCTGTCTCTTGCCTGCCATGATTTGCTATAAAAATGTTGAATTTGGGAGGCTGCCTCTAGAGGCCAGAGTAGTTTTTTTTTGGTCTTCATTCTCAGCACTGTTCTTGGAGCTTCTCTGCCCCCAGCACAGGCCTCAGGAAGTGCCTTCCCCTTATTATTGCCTCTCTAGGGTACAATCCCCATTTAACAATTTTTAGGAGGGTCTTATGGGCACCAAGTGTGACTATACAGGTCCTAAATTTGGCCTCCTGGCCCAACTCTTGACCTCCAGCCACCCCCACCCTCACCACCATAGTGATGCCGATGCCTTGAATGAAGTTAAACCAAAACCTGCACTATCAAGTCCTTGACCCTTACAAGGCTCACCCTCAAAAGCTCAGCCCCCACTTCTGGGTCTTGGCTCTTGCATACAGTGCCTTCCAGGCACCTTCTGTGGCTTCCACCCAGTCCCAAACCTCTGACTGAACAGGCCCAAACACAAATGAAAATCACCTGCTTTTAACTCAAACTTAAACCCTATCTTAGGCCTCCACATTGCTAAAAGAGCCTTGTCCCAGTTGGTCATGCCTTCAGCTTTTTCTCCTTAATAGCTTAGGCTGGCAGGAGCTCTTTATCCTCCATGGCCAGGTTACCTACTCTGATTCTGAGGCTGAGCTTGCACCCTCCTGGACATCACCCTTCCCAATCACATAGTCTCTCTACTAGGCACAGGGATTTCTTCTTAAAATGAGAGGGACTTTGCCCCCTGTTGCACTGCTGCTGTAGCAGCATGGCCTTGGGATCCTGCAGCTGGAGAATAGGCTCATAGTTCCTCCACAGTGGGCTCTCCAGGGCCTCCCTTTGTGTCCTGTTCACTCCCCTTTCCCCCGATACACTACTGGGTGCAGAGATGCACCTGCTATCACAAAGATTTCTGCTCAACCATCCAGGGGTTTCACCTGCCTGGATAGAATGTCTGGGCAGTACAGAGTTACACCTGCTACTGCAAAGACTTCTGGAGGTGCCAGTCCAGTGTCCCTCTAAATTAGCTCTCAGGACTGGTGCCCCACTCTTTCCCCTCCCAGCTATACTACTGCACATAGCAGGTGAGCAATCTAACAGACATAAAAAAAACCAAATGATTTATGACACAAAATTAAGCAGGTATGTAAGCCCCTGTCAGTTTGCGTTTAGGCTAAGTACAGACATTCAGAAAGCCTGAGGCAGAATCGATCTAAGTTATGCAGTTTTCTGTAAGTTACATAATTTAGACCAGTAACAGAACACATGTTCACCCTTTGGTGGTGAGAGCACGTCTTAGACTGGATTCTGCCATTTTTAAGCCAGTCCGTGTATGCTGAACGTCTACTCTGTTACAGGTATAGACTGGTATTTTATACCAGTAAAGTATAACATCTGTACCTGGCCTTAGTGTTTATGGAATAGTCAGGAGTTAATGACACATGTCTTTTAAATCAGAAGCAAAGTGCACCTGGCAGTGAATCTTCCCTTGTTCCTCTTGGAGTCCTTCTGTCCAAGAAATGCAGAAAGCTTCTGGTCTAGTAGCTAGGATTATTCCCTCCTCCTTCACTAAATTTTCAGTTTCATCCTACTGAAGGAAAGATTCTACTCTTTTTTTCTAGTATCAGAGGGCACATCTATACCAGATATGTACTGCAGTTGCCTAATTAGCTCTGCAGTAAAGTCTTTGAGCACTGACAGACATGGGGGTAGGGGAGAACAAAAAAACCCAAAAAACAACCCTACACGCGCTGTACCAGAAGCAGCAGCATGTTACTTCAACTCGGCTCCACAGCATCTGTATAAATCAGGCACTTCAGCAAGGCTTTTTGGTACTTTTAGCTAAAGTGATTCAATCTGCTATTAGATAAAAGCCCCACAAAAAACCTCACTAAGGCATCTGATCTCTACAGATGTTGAGAAAGTCTGGTACAACTAATGCACTTCTTCTTCCGGGCATGCACTGGGCTCACCATAGCAGTGTGCAGAGTTTAAAGTAAAGCATCATGTTTTTCCTGACATCTGCAAACAGACTTGGTGTCTACACATGTGATCCTATTAGGCCACAGTAAACTAAAAAATGCTGCCATAGGTTCATACTTGTAAACTTAAGTACTGCCTGCGATAGTGTTATTCAATGAGGTGCAACGCACGGATAGATTCTGACCAGATTCGCTGGGGCATAAGGGTGCTGCAGTGTGGGGTACATTACGCCAGGTTGGAGCAGCCCCAGGCTGGCAGGCTGACCCCCTGGACTACCTGTCAGGTGGTGCTGCTCTGACCTGATGCAACATGCTGCGGTCCCAAGAGTTCATGTAAACATGATGCCCAGGAGCAATAAATTCTGGTGTGAACTACACCAGAGTTTATTCAGTCAAATTATTTGCATGTGGAGATGCACCAGAAACTCATAGATAAGTCAACATAAGCCTTCTGAAATCCAAAGCATAAAACAACTTGTTCATGCACACTCTGGATTGAGAGTGTGAGTGTCAAAGAAGGATTTGTTTAAGGCTGATATTGCTAATTTCCCTTAAGTGTTTCAGTCTGAGCATTTGCACTTAGCACTTTTTGAATCTGGACATCTTATAAAGTAGAAAATTCATATTATCCCCCTTCATGAGCTAAAAGAAATATTTTAAGCCGAAACTTCTGGAAAGCATCAGAACTGCTACTGAATCACATCCTTCAGAAATCACAGATTTGTGCTTGCACATCTGGCTCTAATTCTGGGTTACAAATCCAGCACCATTGCCAACTGAAGGGATCTATCAAATAGTTTATGTCATTATAAGTCTGCTGTTCAACATACTTGTTAATAAAACTTTGGCTCCTTCAGAGCTTTGCACATCTGACTGTGTCATGCCATATGTCCACAAATGATTGAAGCAGCACTTTAATGTAACGAAAAAAAAATCTGAAGTTACATATACACTGTAAGCCTAGAACTGTCAATTCAGGATTTTTTGTTTTTGACTTGTTCACTGTAAGATGAAAGCCAGATTTCTCCTTGACTTTCTCAGTAACATCATAAGCAACAGCATATACCTGAAGACAGTGACAACACAAGAGATCATCTTTAACAAAATCAACAGATTTTTTACTGTTTTCACACTAGGAAAACTTCTAAGTGAACTCATCAGGAGCAACACTATAATCTGACTAAAGCCTCACTCACACTTGTATGTCTCAAATATTTATACTTTCAATATTTTCAACTGGATTCTCAGCTGATATAAGCTGACACTGCTCCATTAAGCTTAGTGAGCTATGTTGATTTAAATCATATAAGAATCTAGCCTCTTATTTTTTAAGGCAATTTTCCTGGAATTCACAAGCCAGATTGAGTTGGCAGAAGTGTCAGCATGTTGTAAGTATGTTGACTGAATCATTTTTTGCAGAAGTTAAAACTTTCATTTAAAAAAAAAGTTTCTTGCCCTTAAAGTTGCAGAAAATCTGCTGATTATGAACTGAATGAGCCTCTAGATTGCCAAGGAAAAAACGACAGATTCCAGGTAAATGTCAGCTACCCTCAGGATTTTGTTAAGGAAAACTTTTACATTTTCTCATTATTTTATAATTTATTTCCCCATATATATTTGTGTCTGGAAATATTTAGAGATGGTTGAGCTCCACTCTAAGATTTGGCAGGAACTAAATGTCAAAGCAAAACAAAAACACCTAGGTAATAAGTTCACTAAGGCCTGATTGTTAGAAACAAATGTACCACATACTATGTCTACTGTGGTATCTTACCTTCCCTACTTGAGTCTGGTGCAAACAAAATAGGCCCTGCTTATGCTCCCACTCAGGTGCACTGAAAACCAACATTTAGAAAGCACAGACAGCCCAGGGGCAACCCCAGCTAGACCGGAGAGCCTAAGTCTTCTCCCACAAACTCACCCAACTCCTGAATCACAGCAGGCATTACCATAGCCTTCCTGTCACTCAGACTCAAAATTTTGGTGCTTACTTCAATATAGACCACTCTGTGTAGGCTCTCACACCTGTACCAGGTTTTAAATCTCACTGCTTTTTCCACATAATATCTAGGATGCATCTTTTCCTCTCTGTCCATACACCTTCAATTCTCATTTATTCTTCTCTCATGTCTTATCTGTGTCTAGCTCTCTCAATCAATCTTGAGAAATCCCATCTTGCCCCACTTGCATCCAATCAAAATGCTGGTATAAAAATTGTTTGCTTGGATCTTGGCTTTGATGATGTCATTTGAGTCTTCTATTTTCCAGTGGTTCCCCATTTTTCATTGTGTCAGATACAAATATTTGTCTTCACTTCAAAGGCCTTTTATAACCTGTTCCTGCTCTGCCTACTATTAAGTATATTATTTAGATGCCATCCTCCAGCTCTACTCTGACAATATTAGCCTTCATAACACATTTCCTGAATTTTCAAACAAAGCACTTTTTTCTCTCTTCCATGCTGTCATCTATGAATGTCAATTTCTGCAAGAGATTGCATTGGGTACATTATTCTTTTTTAACTTACACCTTAAAACTGGCCTCAAAGATAAAGTTCTTTGTTTTTTTTAAACTGACAATGATTGTCAATTGATATGCTTAACATGCTGATAAGCATTTTTGCATTGCTATTTTGTGTTCCCACACACTTGTTGAATCTATTTATCATCTCTAGTCTTATATTAAAAACCATAGGCTCTTGCTTCTCTACAAAAACTCTTCAAGTTCCAGTATTGTAGTTTCCAGAACATTCTGGAACATACAAGAAACATGTATACAAGTGAAACATGTCAGAAACAATATTCATATTGTTCCCATCTTTCTGTTCCAATTGGCTTTTGCACACAATAGATTCCTACAGGAATATCAACTCTGAATCATTTGTCATGTCCAAATCTCAATATTGTATCATCCTAATTTTCTACATGCTCCTCTCTTCCCACTTATTTATTTCACTCCAAACAAAAATAAGAGTCTGTCATTTTCAATTGAAAAGCAATTATAAAGGTAAATGTGAATTTCCACTTTTTTGGTGGTTTAACAGAAAATGACAACACGCCACCAACATCTCCAACAATACCCAATATACTACTAATAACCAAAATAATTAAATTCCCTTCCAAAATGCTTGTATATATCCTCCTGAGGCCTTGAACTGTGCGTGCATGTCAGGGGGAGGGAGGGAGGGTGCTCTATGGATTATTTACATTTCTAATGAACTGAGGCAGCACACTTTCTATGACTAGTAATAATAGGTTGTTTCTTTATTTAGCCACAGCCTTTCACAAAACTATTTACAAAGTTTCAGTTTTAATTAGGCAACTTAAGTAGTAAATTGTCTGGTACCTGGTAAAATCTAAAAAGCCTCTCGCGAAGTTTTTGTCCCATTCGGGAATGTATGTGATATTTCCTTCTCTCAACCCAGACCCCACAAAATCCACCCATACCACATGCTTTTGATATTGCCAAATCCACTAGTCCTGCCTACAAGCCTGGTACTTTCTCAAACCATATTTCCCCATTCAAGAGAAGACTTGGCTCAGTTCACTTTTCTGACAGTATGGAACTGCAGGATGTTAAAATTTCACGTGCACATTGGAAGTATTTGAATGTACCATGTAATTTATTAAGTGTCAACGTCTATAACCATTACCCAGTCTCTCATAGATTAATGCCTAATTAGATCCAACTGGCCCTTCAGCACCATAAATTGCCAGTACTCTAATTATATTTGCACTTAATAGCTAAGACTGAATAGTTACCATAAGGAAAACTTCTTCTGACCAGCTAGTTAATAATTCAATTACTTCCTTTTGAAAATACCCAAGTACTTTTCTATCCCTCACCAGATCTCCATAACAGCTTTCAATCATCTGCTGAATTGTAATGTATAATAAATCAAGATACAGACGGTTTCACTGGTCTCTTGGCACACTATGCAAGTTTCTGAATGAAAACTGAAGCCATTTCAATTGTATCACTTCATTTGGGGTCAGCTTCCATGATATTTAACCTAGATGCTGGAAATCCAAAGGAACTTTAAACAAACGAACAATATAAAGCTAGAAAAATAAAAATATTTAAAGAGAAGTAAAGAGGATTTCGAATCCATTTTACACAGCTGCGTCTGCTGTGACAGTTTATTAAGCTGCAAGGCAAAAGATTTTTTTTTTTTTTGCTGAAATATTTACCATAAGCTAAATGGAATTGTCACAGTGTCTCAACTCACTGCCATATAAGGCTGAACATTAGCATTTCAAAATGAGAACATTTCTTGATTGATTCATTGAGTGAAAGATTGGGTAAAATCAGAGCAAGCTGGAGGCTAACATGCAGCATACAGAGAGGGAAGGGGGCAACGACAGGATTAAACAAGATGGTAGATGGAAGAAAGTTACAAACATGACCTTTTGTTAATAGTTACCAAATTCCCCTCTGAGAACTTATGAAAAAGGGATTTCATATTGAAATATTACCGTCTTAAGAGGAAGACAAATGTCCAGGGAGGAAAACGGAAGAGGACAACTAGCCATTCTGTGATAAAGCAAACCTTAAGTGAAGAGGGCACAAATTAATTCACAACAGTGAACTTTCCACAGTCTGTTTTATACTAATGACAGGAAAAAATACCATACCTATGTTATAAATTCTGTTTTAAAAATATAATTCACGAAGTAGTTATTCTCTGATTCAGTAGAAATGCACACACGCAAAACCCTTCACATCCCAGAAAGAATCCCCAGCCCAGCTGAAGCAAGCTCTGGATTTCAGAGTCCTCAAGACTCTCCACCACTCACTGGGTCTAAGAATTCTGCTACCAAGCTAAGAGTGATGTACTCTACTTCCTTATTTAAAATTAAGCCTTTACTACTAAGTACTTACAGACTTCCTCAAATAGGTGGTGTAAGAGAATCCTTGGTAGAAAAAAAGAAATCACTAATTAAAGAGGGGCTTGGATATTCAAATATTATCTTAACCAGATCCATGCCCGAATCTTATTGAAATTATCCATGATTTTTTTTCTTTGTTTCATGTATATAAACTACTGTTTTGCTCAACTATCTGCTAGGATAACATTTTACAGAGAGGACTATGGAAGCAGAGGAGAGTGAATAGAGAGAGAGGGCATGTGTGGTAAGAGAGAATCAAGAGCCAAATCTCATTTGCTTGACTCACAAAAACAGTTCTTTTAAGTTAGGTGGTCAGGATTTGGCCTTCACCCTTTCCTTTTAATAATCTTTGATATTTAGACTGAAATCACTGCACTGTATGTGTGCCACACAGCTAGAGCCTAGAATAAAAGATATTGACCTTTAAGCACTGGTTCCTAATTAAAGTTACCTATTTGAAATCAAACCAATATTCCTGACACCTTTATCCACTCAGGTTCTAACTGTTATCTGAAAAAGCACCAAAACATAAGAAGATGGAAGTAAACGTTGTTTCAAGCTGTATTCTTTCTAAAATAAAAAGGGGTTTTGAAAAATAAATGCATGTTTTCCCAAATTTTCTTTCAATGATGTGCCCTTGAAAGTTAAGGTTACTCTTATTGTGTACTATATATACTAAAACCATTGGTATAAGGCATTGTATTTTTGTGAGGAAAAAGTTAGACATTAAACATGGGTCCAAGCCTGCAGACTTCATCCATATTCATGCTTTTGCATTCAGTAAAGTGAATATCTGTGGAACTGAGTTTGTTTTTAACTATCTTTTCTGTACAGTCAACATATTATATTACAATGTTACAATATTACAGCATATAATATACAACTCACTATAAGTTTTCTAGGAAAACTGCTCTTAATACAGTATGAACTGCATATATAAAAAGAGATTATGTATATACGGAACATGGATATAGAGAGAAGCTATAGAAAACATGGATATAGGAAAAAAAAACCTATAGAGGGCACGTTTACATGTTCATAGATTTCATAGACATTAGGGCTAGAAAGGACTTCAAGAGATCATTGGGTCCAGCCCCCTGCCCAAAGGGCAGGAAGTCAGCTGGGGTCAGATGACCCCAGCAAGATAAGTATCCAAATGCCTCTTAAATGTGTCCAGAGTAGGTGCTTGCACCACTTCCAGGGGGAGTCTCTTCTAGCCTCTGGAGACTCAGACAGTAAAGATTTTTCTTATGTCCAGTCTAAAATGGTCTTCCAGCAGTTTGTGACCATTGGACCTTGTCTTTCCTTGGGGTGCTCTAGTGAACAGATGTTCTCCCAGATCCTGATGCACACCCCTTATGTACTTATAGACTGCCATCAAGTTTCCCCTGAGCCTGCACTTCTCCAGGCTGATGAGTCCCATGCCTCTCAGCCTCTCCTTATAAGGCCTGTGCATGGCTCTCCTCTAGACTCTCTCAAGCTTCTCCACATCCTTCTAAAGTATAGAGCCTAGAATTGGATGTAGTACTCCAGCTGCGAACTCAACAAGGCCAAGTACAGTGGGGGGATGATATCTTGGGTCTTGCTTCAGATGCATTGGTAAATGCAAACCAGGATTTTATTTACTTTGCCAGCTGTGGTATCGCATTGGTGGCTCATATTCATCAATACCTCCCCAGTCCGGGTAATGTGTCACCTGGTCATAGAAGGAAATAAGGTTGGTCAGGCATGACCTACCCATAACAAAGCCTTGTTGCCGCTTTCAGAAAGATGCCTTCCATTAGCCTGTTGTTGATAGATACTTTAATAATTTTTTTCCAATACCTTTCCAGGAATTGAGGTCAAACCAATTGGCCTGTAGTTCCCTGTGTTTTCATTCCTTTCATTCTTGAAGATAGGCATCTCGTTAGCCCTCTTTCAATCTTCAGGAATCTCTCCTGAGTGCCAAGAGTTCTCAAATATCCTTGCCATTGGCCATGCTATCATGTCAGCTAACTCTTTTAGCGCTCTTGGGTGCATTCCATACAGGGCCACTGACCTGTGGATGTCCAGTCTCTCAAGGTGTTCCCTCACAAGATCTTCACCAATTGTAGGCATATGGTCACCCTTAACCTGGTAAACCTGTGACCTGTCAGGCCCCTTGGGCTGGTAGAAAACCAACTCAAAGTAATCATTGAGATTAGCTTTCTCCTGGGTGTCAGTTGTCAGCTGCCCCGTTGGGTTCAGCAGGGGTCAAATGTTGTCCTGATTTTTCTTTCAATGCCCCACATATCTGAAGAAGGACTTTTTATTATCCTTGATTCCCATAGCATTTGATCTCGATTTCAGCCTTGGTTTTTCTGGTCCGCTCCCTACAGGTATGGGCCAATCCTCCTTAGAGGTATTTCCCATCGTCCAACCCTTATAAGCGCCTCTTGTAAAGTTAAGGAGGTCCGTGAGAACCCTATTAAGCCAAGGGGGAGGCAGGTCTCCCAGCCCTTTTATTACCTTTCCTATGAGCTAAAATGGACTTCCCTTGTATGTTTAGGACCCTGGCCTTAAGGAGCAACCACTCATTATGGACTCCCCTCCCTGTCAGATTGTGATCTCTCAGGGCCTCAACAACCAAGCTCCTGAACTTGTGAAAGTCAGCTTTCCTAAAGTCAAGGATTTCTGCATTGCTGACCGATTTGCCAGTTTTGTGATGGATAGAGCAAGTGATCAATTCATGATCACTGTCACCAAGCTTCCCTTCAATCCTCAGGTCACTCACTAGATCATCCCCTTTGGCCAGAACCAGATCAAGCAGCACTTTCCCCGTTGTTGGCCCATAGACTTCTTGTGTTGGATAGAGCTCATTAATACAAGTGAGATATCTTCGTAACTGATCAGATTTGGCTGAATGCTCTTCCCAAGAGATGCCAGGGTGGCTGCAGTAAGTCACCCATGATGACCATGCACTGAGAGCATACAGCTTCTGCTACTGCCCTAGAGATTTAATGGTCAAAGTCTTCCTCCTGGTTAGCAGGTCTGTAATAGACTCCTAAAGTTATATTCCCTTCACCACATTCTCTCTGTATTCTAACCTAGAGGGTCTCAAGTCACCCTCCTTGGATGCCAATATCTACTTGTAGGGAAGTATACTGCTCCTTGATAGAGAGCTACACCCCCGCCCTTCCTCCTGACATGGTCACTTTTGTATGAGGTATAGCCATCTATACCTGTGGTCCTGTCATAGGTGGAGTCCCACCAGGTTTCTGTTATCTTTATGAGATCATATTTGTTGTTGCTTAGCAGAAGGGCCAGTTCCTCCTGTTTGTTCCCCATGCTCCTGGCATTTGTGTACAGGCAGCTAAGCCTGCCATTGGAAGCTCTAGGCTTCTTTGTGCACTTAAGAGAGCCCCATCCTTGGGCTGGGGTCAGTGTAAGTTCCCTTGTGTTACCTGACCTCCTGATTACATGCTTATCACTTCCTGAGCTTGCACAGATGGTTTTTTGCCCATCCCCCAGTGATCTTAGTTTAAAGCTCTGTCAAGCAGGTCAGCCAATCTGGCCAAGAAAAGCTTCTTTCCCATTGGAGTGAGGAGGAAACCGTCTCTTCCCAACAGACCACTGCCTATCTCTCTCTGAGGTGTGGACTGTGGTTGAAGAAGCCAAAGCCTTCATGGTGACACCAATGCCTCAGACTTCTGTTTACTTCTTCAGTACATCTCTCCCTCCTGCATCCATAACCTGTAACCAGGAGGATTGAGGAGAAAACCACCTGTGCCCCCAAAGCCCTATAGTCACTCATGACCCACCCAGAATTTCTCCAAGCCATGGCATTTGTGTCCACGTGAATGAGGAGCATGGGGTAAGCTTTAGTTAAAGCACCCCTGCTATCATTTTGAGGCATGGGGGTGCTGATACACAATACTTGGAGGCTGGTTGGAGTATGGTAGTTACCATGCTCCAGCAGACTCAATTAATTGAGTCTGATCTGATGCACAGTAAGCACAGCATGTCAGAGCAGCCTCCCAGCTCATGTATAGGTATCCTGTACTATGAGATACTAGAAAAATGTGTATTAGCCTATTTTAATGCATATTATCTAAAGAGCATGGTTTTCTGTGATGCTTTAATGCACATTAAAATAAGCCAATGCACATTAAAGTACACATGTAGACACAACCAGAAAATATCAAAGTATCCACACCAAAATCATTACTAAAACGAATGAATGAATGGTACAATGTTCAAGAAATATTCAAATATACTATTCCTAATGTATATGTATGGTTCTTTTAATAACTACATGGCCAAGTTATGCTTGGCACCACATGGATGAACAATGGCCGCACTTCAAGAGGAATGTGCATAACCTTGAGAGGGTCCAGAGGAGGGCCACTCATATGGTTAGGGGCCTGCAGGTAAGGCTCTACAAGGAGACACCAAGGGACCTGGATCTCTTCACCTTCCACAAGACAAGAGAGGATCTTGAGGGTGTTTACAAATTCACTGGTGGGGGGGTGAGGCAGCAAAAAATAGGAGATGCTCTGTTTACCAAGGCACCCTTTGGAATAACCAGGAACAATGGTCACAGACTGTCAAACAGCAGATTTAGGTTGGATATCAGGAAGAACTTCTTTACGGTAAGGGTTGCCAGAATCTGGTCATATGACCCAGCGCTTTTTCCTGCCCAGGCCAGGGGGGCAGGCTCAATGATTTATTGAGGTCCCTTCTGGCCCTAAGAACTATGAAACTTAATGGACAAGAACACATACAAGGCACCTTGCTCTCCTGCACAAAGGTAGGCACTAGAGTATCATTTTGCTGAGAGAACACAAGAGCTTTGGGTCCAGTTCAGCTCCCACTGAAGTATGTGCGTCTCTCCATTCATTTAACTTCAAATTGGATTAGGTCCAATGCAAGTGCAGATGTACCAGTCTTATCAAAGTGAAAAGATAGAGGCAGTACCCTACCTACCAGAGAAAATGTCTTTTGAAAGGATACCACTATGGCTGCTTTCTTCATATGTGCATAGCTAAGAGTAACCATATAAATAAACTGAAAGAAAAGACTCTAAGGATATAAGTGCCCTGGGTGGCCACAAAGAGTATCAAAAAGTTGATGTGGGAAAGGAATATCTCCTCTACCCAATGCCCACAATAGATACACTTAAGTCACAGTGGCCATGTCTGCATGAGATGCTGACTGTGCAGCAGCTCATTACTACAGTGCAGTAGCATTCCATGACATGAACAATGATGTGATGCTACTGCACTGTTGTAATGAGCTACTGTGCAGAGTCACCAAGAAACTCTGCAAAACTTGTGTATGCAAGTACTAAATGGACTAAACAGTAACAACTGCAGAGTCAGCATCTTGTGTAGATGCAGCCAGTCCCTACCAAAGGAATCATGCTTCCAGTAGCATCCTTTGCTCTCAGTTGGGTAGTTTTTCTCCCCAAATATCGTCAGTAACTGAGAAAAGATTCCATCTGGCCCATATTAATTAACAAATTCATAGAATTTTTGTATTGATACAGTACTTGAAAGGTTGTTCATTGGTCACAAGAGGAAGGACTAAGAAATCATGCTCAGTGATAGAGAGTAAAATAATTACCTAATTAAGTCATAACTGCAGGAAATTAAGCAAATTCATGAAATATGCATGTGTAATGGATCGCTATATTTTCCAAGCTTTTGCTCTTCTGCTTTCATTTGTATGTACGCACAGAAGATAAAGTGTCCACTGATCTCCTGAGTCTACCTTGAAACCCAAATAATATTAGTTTTAAAAGCATGCTTAGATTTATCTATTTATAAAATATTTTCATGATAGAATTTCAGATGAATAAAATTAAAAATTTCCCCCACACATATATAAACAAATTATTAATAAAAACACATAGAATCTAGTTCAGCCATACTGTATATGTCACTGCAGAAAATCAGGGTTGCATTGGATCATATTACCCAATGCCCAATTCTGTTACTTCATCTGTTGCTTAGGGCTTGTATAGAAGGTTATAGGAGCAAATATGACTATAAATCAGTCATCATTGTTCTATCTTCTTTCTGGAGATATTTGAGATTCTGTTTGACTCCCAGTGAAATTACAGTGTCCCTGAGAATTAATTTATATAGCTGTATATTGGCCACCGCCCCATCTAAGTTCCCTAGAGATATCGTGGGGCTGAGGTTCAGCCTGCCAGGCCTCCTCCCCTTGCTGGCCCATTCTGGGCTCTGGCAATAAATAAGAAGAAAAAAAAAAAAAACCAAGCAAATCAAACAATTGGAACCTCTTTGAGATACAGCTGCTCATCTCATGGCTGGCTCATCTCTGGCAGGGTTTTCCTCCGTCACTTGCACCACTCCTCCTTGCAATATCCTAGCAGCCAGGGTCTCCCAGCTTAACTGAGCTCCCTAGCTGGCTCGCAGCTGACTTCTCCCAGCTGGGAGGGTCCAGTCTGGCATCCTGGGCCATGGATGCTTCTCCCTGGCACTGCCTGCGCTCATCTCCCTCTTCCCCAGCACATGCACCATTTGTCACTCACTCCATGACTGCTCTAGCCACACAAGCAGCTGCTCTGAAACCACAGTTCCCAGGGCATTCTTTTTTCTTTGGAGTTGTCATCATCTCTCCTCTGGCCAGCTCATCTTCACCTGGGATAAGTTTTATCTCTTTTCTCTGTTTTCCTTCACAGTATATATATTCTGAGGTGGTCATATCTAACCCTGTCTAAGCCCTTTTATGGCATTAAGGAATACAATCAAGCTATAAACCAAAAACAACATGAGCTAACACAGGCAAGTCTAGCCTGGAATCAAGTCAAAAAGGAAGCCAAAGAAAAATAGATGAAGGACCATTGAGGATACCATATGTTCCTCCTGAAACAAAAAGGACTATTAGTCTGCTACCAGAATAGTGTAAAGGTACCTGTGAAAAAAGTATTCATCTAAAGATAAATGAATCAACTGTTATGTTTTATGAAAATAACAAATAGTACCATTACTAAGTTTCAGACAAATGTCTGTAAATATTGCTGACAGCTGAGTATTGGTGGATGTAGTGAGGTCATGCCTGACTCTTATCACCATCTTCTGAGGTTCCTTAAGATTCAGAGACTGCATTTTCATATGATGACCATAAGAAATACAAAAAATGAAAATGTGAGTTTAGTTCATAACAACATTTCTTTCAGTTCTCCAAGTAGACAATGAGAAACATTGAGGGCCACCATTACACCTACAAGAGATATTTGCTCAGAGGAAAGCATGGGGTGGGGGGAATAGACTATTCCCATCTCCCTTTTTCCATTGCAGAACAAAACACTTTCTAGAGCTAGTCAGATCCAGAGATCAATAATCTGTGGCTTCAGTGACAACAGGTGTTTTCTGTTCCTATGAATTACTTTACCTACCTACAGAAGCTAAGGACAGAAATGGGCCTCTAGGCACCCATATCCTTAAGCGTTTTCCTGATCATAAACTCCTCTTCCAAGCCACAAGCCCAAGGATGTACTTGGAAGGAATGACAGGCTTTATTGTAGGCCATATATTAAACATACCAATAGGTATCATTTTGTGGAGTTGTTAAAATGAATTTAAAGGTATATTATTGGATTTTATGCATGAAACAACCAAGAAAATAGTTTTAACTTTCTGAAATGTTCCACCTCCCTCTAATTATCAAGTACCTGCATGACTGGTTGTGATGGATGCCTGATAGAGATAAGGTTCAGCGGGTATTTACAGTTTGGATAACGTAAGTGCTATATGAAGGGGAGGTGCAGCCAGGCCCAGGGTCATTGATGGCCTGGTCAGGGAACTTCTGGAGGGACTAGATGTGTTCAAATCAGCAGGTCCTGATGATCTCCACCCCAGAGTGCTTAGGGAACTGGCAGAGGTCACTACAGACCCCTGGAACAGCTTTCCGAGCACTTGTGGTGCTCTGGTGAGGTGCCTGACAACTGGAAAAGAGCCAATCTGGTCCCTATTTTCAAAAAAGGGAGGAAAGAGGAGCCAGGAAACTATAGGCCCCCTAGTCTTACCTCAGACCTGGGGAAGTTCTTTGAGAAAATTATCCAGGAGCACATCTGCAAGGGGCCAGCAGGGGAGTTTATGCTTAGGGGCAATCAACATGGGTTAATTAAAGGCTGGTCCTGTTAGACCAACCTGGCGGCCTTCTATGACCAGGTCACAAAAGCCTTGGATGCAGGTGTTGCAGTGGTTGTAGTCTTCCTGGACTTTAGGAAAGCCTTCAACACTGTCTCTCACCCCATCCTCATTAAGAAATTAGGAGACTGTGGTGTTGATGCCTACAGTCAGATGGGTCAGAAATTGGCTGGAGGGTCACACCCAGGCCATGGTGGTGGATGGGTCATTTTCAACCTGGAGAGATGTGGGCAGTGGGGTTCCCCAGGGCTCAGTCCTCAGGTTCTCACTGTTCAATATCTTCATCAGCAATTTGGACAAGGGGGTGAAAAGCACCTTGTTCAAGTTTGCAGATGACGCTAAGATGTGGGGAGAAGCGAGCATGCTAGAAGAGAGGGACGGGCTACAACTAGATCTCAACACGCTACAGAGGTGGTCAGTTGTAAACAGGAGGGGTCATTTGTCCCTAGCATCCTTTCCTACCCATGAAAGGGGTCGGACTTGATGATCTGCTGATGACCCTTCCAACTCTGAAGAACTTAGCACTTCTAAAAGGAAGTTGCCCAACACTTCAGACAAACTAGACTTGTCGCTATTGTCTATAAAAGATTCTGTCTGTAGCAGTAATGTTCTTTTTAAAATTTGTATTACAAATTCTGTAGAATGTTATTACTACATGATATTTTATAATTGTTTCTGATCTTTGCTTATGGAAATTGCTCTTTATTTAAAAAGTCAAGTATAGTTAAGTGAAAACATTTCAAGTGGAATAATAAAACAAAATACTACAGAATAAATTCAGTAGCAAAAATGGCAAGATAATACAGAATTATAGAAAAATAGAGCTGAAAGGGACCTCAGGAAGTCATGTGTTCTAGACAGGATCATCTCTATCTAAATTATCCCAGCTCAGTGTTGTTACACTTAAACTTTTCCCAAAATGAAAATTCCACAGGCTTTCCATATACTCTTCTAGTCCATAACAAGTATCATAGTTAGAATGTTCTTAATAACCAACCTAGATTTCCCTTATTGCAATTTAAGATGATTATTCCTTGTCCTGTCCCCTGTGAGCACAGGGAGTCAAATCCCCATCCTCTTTATATCAGATCTTTCTGTATTTAAAGAGTGTTTCAAATATCTACTCAGTCTTCCTTTCTCTTGTTCTTCCAACCTTACCTTGTAAGTTATATTTTTCTCTGCTGAATTCTTTCCAATTTGTCTGTGTCTTCCTTGAAGTTCAGTGCCCAAAACTAGACACAGTATTCCAAGTAATGCCTCATCAACACCAAACAGAGTGGAAGAATCACTTCCCGCAGCTTACATAAGATGCTCCTGTGAAGACATCCAATTATGCAATGGGCTTTGTTTGTAGTGATAACACAACTGTTTACTCATATTCATATTTGTATTTATAGACTCTTGTGAACCCCAGATCCTACTGTGCAGCCGTTGCCCAAGTTATAGTTGTGCATTTTATTGTTTGATTGCAAGTACATTACTTTGAACTTGTACTTACTTAATTTCATCCAATTTCTTTCAAACCATTTCTCCAGTGAATCAAGGGCTAACCTCCATCTTTGTGCCATCTGTAAATTTACAGGTAGGCACTCAATTCTAGTTTCCAGCACATTATTGAAGATATTAAACAATACCAGACCCAGGACAGGCCCCTGAGAAACCCCATTTGATACATCCTCCCAGTTAGGCATTGAACTACTCAATCTGATACCTAATCTGAAATAGGAAATAGCTTTTCTGAAGTCACTGGCAAGGATTTTCATCTTGGAACTTTTGATACCTGGAAACAGGTAGCCACTTAAAGTTTTGATTCTCACCTGAGCAAATGCCTGACAAGTTTTATTAAATGTAATTCAGAAAGTCCATGGTGGCCAGGGCATGTTTCAAGGGTAGAAGCAGAACTGCAGGATTCTTTTTCTTATGCACAAGAAGCCCTCAAAACCCCACTTAGGAGTTCTTAAAAGGATACAGTTTACCAAGATCTATTCAAGACAGATGGGAAAAGAATGGGCTTTCCTAGTGGTCTAGAAATACTAAAAACAATGCTTGGATTTATACATTTTCCCTTTTAATTTTACATATCCCATATATGTAAAAGAATCACATAAAAATTGCTAGGGGCATCTACACATGCACTTTACTGCAGAGTTGACTAATTAGCTCTGCAGTAAAGCATCACTGTCTAAAAGTGCAATGCTATTAGGCTAGAGAAAATTAATTAACTCCACCATAGGATAGTACTGTCCAACACAAGTACTATTCTACAGCAGTTATTTACTCCGCTGCAACGCACATGTAGACAGTGACTGAAGCCTGCTGGGGCACAAGGATACTATCATGAGTGAGCTGCCTGCTGGCTAGTCCCACACTGTAGCACGCTTCTGCTCCAACCCATCTCTTTGCAGCACATTAAGGTGGGGAGGAGCAGCTCTGGGTTACAAGGCTGCCCCCCTCGGGCCCTCTGCCAGCCAGGTGCAATGTGCTGGAGTTTATTCAGGTGCATTAAGTGCACGTGTAGGTGTGCCCACTGAGTCTAGGTTCTAGCCATAGAAGAGCTTCAAGGTCAGTTTATTTAGAAAACTTTATTTTAACTCTGGCCTAAAATAGTGAACAACACATGAAATAACTACTATTAATATGATCTGTGCTTAAATAGAGTTAAAAATATTCAGGATAGTTTGTGGCAGAATTCCACTATGATGCTGAAAATACTAGACATGCAAACCAGAATTCATGAGACAGGCAAAAGACTTTCAAATGTGGTATGCATCCAGATACTTAGGTTAATTTTTCTGTGTTTCAAATGATATCACCATACTGTTAAGATGAGTTCCTGTTTGACAACTAACTCTTTGGCAGATTTAAGCCCCTGAAGTGAGATGATCTTCTTTATAAACACTTAAAATAATTACAATGTAGCTTTGTGGGAGGGAAAAAAAAAGTGGATATGAATCTGGCTATACCTTGACTTTGGCAAGGCTTTCAATACTGTCTTCTACATTTTTATGAATCATCTGAGGAAATACGATCTCAATTAAACCTCTGCAACTAGTTAAATAATTATGCTCAAAGAGTGGTCAGTGACTTCATAAAAGCTAGTTCCTACTTCACACTGGAAATCCTGCAGCATGGAAAGCTGTTCTCTCAACTGTCTGGAGAGTATTTGTACTGATATGATACATCACCAATGTTCAAGAGTTTAGACTAGTAAAATCATGGGATTTTTGACAGTCATATGAGAAATCTTATTTCACCAATAAGATGTGTTTTGTTTAATTCAAATAAATTGAAACAGGTCTCATACACATTTGAGAAGAAAGAAAGCTGAGTGTGCCAAAAGCACATGAGAAAATATTTTTTAGGTTAAACAATAAATAACCCAAATCCACATAAGGCATACAAGTTGACTGGTCATTTAGGTAATGACAATGTTCAAATCCAACACTTGCTGAAGTCAGAGATTCCTAGTATGTACTGGCTCACAAATCAAGTGGGGGTCACTGCCAACATCACTTGAGATAAAGTGAGCTTGTTAGACATGTGGAGAACATGTCCGTGGTGAGTCAATTACTCAGGAGCATAAGAATGCATGCTAACCAGCTTCCTACTACTGCTCTGTCCCACAAAATGCTGATCATGATTTTCTGCCTTTTCTTGAAGTGACATTTTACAAGCCCTTTCTGAAGAGACAGTCACAAATGATGGTTCACTGACAGTGAAATGTGAATGTCACAGATTGTGCCTTCTGAGGGCAGTACTGCTTGTAATGATGAACCATATTGAGCATGGCAAGTTTAGGGGTGAATAGATAGGAAGGTGCCACAAGTAAAATGCTGTTCTATGAACCACAAAATCTCTGGTATTCAGGTGTTGAGATAGAGAAAGAGAGCATGCAAACAGAACCTATCTGAAGGAAAATTCTGTGATCGAAGAATCGGATAAAGGAACTGAACTAATGCATAACAGCCTTCTCAATTAACTTGATACAAAAACAAAATCATAGAATCAGTGAGTCAGAAGAGACCTAGACAGATCATCGAGTCCGACCCCCTGCCATGGGCAGGAATGAGCACTGGGGGGGTGGCAGGGGTCATAAGAACCCAACCAGGTGCCTATCCAGTCTCCTCTTGAAGATCCCCAGGGAAGGTGAGAGCACCATCTCTCTGGGAAGCCTGTTCCAGGCTCTGGCCACCCTCACCATGAAGTAGTTCTTCCTAATATCCAACCTAAACCTATTCTCCCTCAGCTTGTGGCCATTGTTCCTGGTGACTCCAAGTGGGGCCCTGGTGAACAGACTTTCCCAGAGCCCCTGCTGCTGGCCCCTGATAAGGTTGTAGGCAGCCACAAGATCCCCCCTCAGTCTCGTCTTGTGGAGACTGAAGAGATTCAGGTCCCTCAGCCTCTCCTCATAGGGCTGGCCACAGAGGCCCTCAACCATACGAGTGGCCCTCCACTAACAATAATTACTAACAATAATTAGCATTGTTTTAATTCTACAGTCACATCCATTATACTACTACTATGCCACCACAAATTGTTACCATAAGCCTATAACAGGGGGTTTCAACCTTTTTTAATAAGTGTACTCCTGGTGGCTGGACACAGGGCAGAGAGGTAGTGCACAGCCAGATGCAGAGCGGCAGCAGGACATTTGGTGGGTGGCAAGTGGCAAGCTTCCCCTCTCCCCTCCACATCTAGCCAGCCAGGCGGCACCTGTGTAGCCTGCAGAGGGGCACCAATGCCCTCTCCTCCTGCCCCAGCCTTGCTCCTGGGAGGCAGCAGTGAGGGGAGGTGGGTGGCAGTGTTTTGTCCATGCCCACCCACGCATACCCCCTAGGGCCTTCCCGAGTACCCTTGGTGTACACGTACCATCGGTTCACAACCCCTGCCCTACAATATTGAAGACCAAGGTCATGAAAATGGAAGACATTCAAACTAAACTATGAAAAGTAGATGCTGCGGAAAGAAATGTTAAGGTACAATTTATATTTACAGGATTTACAGTGATTCTCAGCCAGGCTCATGTGACAACCTGGAGTGCCATAAGATCTTTCTAAGGGTTCAGGATGCAAACTCCACAGAGTACAAGCATATAAGAAACCAAAAGATTTCCCAAAATGAACTTAGAGATTTCAAGTAGGAATTCACAGCATCAAAAAAGGTTTGACATTCTGTGACATTTCTGAGTTCTTTACAACAGAAGAATTGCTCTATTGTTTTTTAAGACTCAGAAAAACAAGTGAAGCTAAGAGGCAGCATTACTGATGGGTGCCTTGAGTCTAAAAAGGCGAGAACCACTCTTCTAGGGTGTAAAGCTAAATTCTATTACAGAATATTTGTAGGCTTTAAATTACTGAAAAATATCCCCATTGACTTTTGTTTTTCAGACTCTAGGAAATAATCTTAGGAATCTGACATGATCTCTCACAGATTTTCCTATTTATAAGTGAAAGAAAAGAATGTTAGTACAAGTGATTTTTGGAAAATATTTTTGTTCATGCCATTCAGATCATTTTTAAAGAGTAAAAATTAAAATTATTCACAGTGACTATATATTTTGACATGTGAAACAAGTGTTTAAAGTTGCTTTATATATTAGAAAACTAGAATTTTTTTAGTATATTTGATTTTTTTCAGCCACTGGATAACTAAATGTCTCTAGCAACAATAGAAACCAGCACCAAATGTACTGTTCAGCATGTTAATAATATATTACCTTTATAAGGACATGCTGGGGACAACAATAAATTATAGTCTAGATCAAGAGTGTTACTCACAGGAGGCAAATGAGTTCTGTGTGCATGGCTTAGAAGAACAAGGCAAAATCTTATTGAAAAATCTGTGCAATGTCATCTGATGAAATAAGCAATAGCATTAAGATTTAAAGGGAGAAACTACCTGAATAATTAATTTTGGGTAAACTAGATAAAAGAGTCTTAATATTTTGACTCCCTATTATTAAATGCAAATGTTTCAATAACCACTTCTTTTCAGGTTTAATAATATTATCAGTGATATCTATAAATACATTAAAAGCATGTCTATGATTATTTCATATATTGATTCTTGAAGTCCAGGCACTTAATACAATGGAAATAAAGAACTAGGGTATTCTTCTTCCTCCCTGCCCCCTCACCACACACAGTTCCTTTTGGAGCCTTGACTCTTATCTTTCTCTCATGTTTTTCTTTCCTCTCAGAATTAATAGTCCGTAAATAATGTTTATTGCTTTAAAATGAATTGGTGAGTAGTTAGTTCAACCAGAAAAGTGGAAAATTGATCAACAATGCATAGTTATCAAGTTCAGATCATCAACATTGCCATCTCTGATGACCCCAATCAGTGCTATTAGATGTGGTTCTTGGACCATCTGTCTATTAGATCTGCCTAGGATTTGGGATTCAAGTTAATTAATGACCTATTAAAAGGCTAGATTTTAGATTTCAGCCCAGTTAAATTGTCTCTAGGGAGGTTTCTTCCTAACACCATCACTTAGTGGTTTCTTTGTGCCTTGAAGTATGAGGGTTATAGGTCTAATTAATTTTATCCCATAAAATGTAACTGCACATGTATTCAGTATCCCTTTAAATGTCTAATCCTTTTTTCAAACCTTCTGAATTGCTCACCTTAATCATATCGCATGGCAATAATTTTCATAAATTAATTATGTATTGGGTAGAGGTCTTTCTATTTCCTATTGTTCTTTATCCTCTCTCCCCACAGGATCCATCCTCTGCCCCTTCAGCAATCACAATAAAATACCACATCCTCTGTGCTACAAAAATCCAGCTTTTGCTACTAAGTGGGTGTATCTACATAAGATGCTGTGGAGCGGCCTAATTAGCTCTGCAGTAAAGTCTCAGAGTCTACACATGTGGCCCTACTAGGCCACAGGAAACAAACTAATTCCACTGCATATTAGTATTTGTAAATACAAGTGCTATCCTGTGACGACATTCTTTAGTGCACAGCAACCCACATGTAGATACTGACAGGACTGGCTGGGGTATGAGGGTGCTTCAGTGCAGGGCCTGCCTGCCAGCTAGCCCTGCACTGGAATGCTCTCATGCCCCAGGCAGCCCATCTGCAGCATGCTGAGCCGGATCAGAGCAGCCCCAGGCTAGCAGGCTGATCCTCTGTGCCCCCTTCCAACTGAGGCTGCTCCAATCTGGCTCAACAAGCTGTAGTCCCAGGCACACATGAAGTGCCTGGGAGCAATAAACTCTGGTGCAATATGCTCCAGAGTTTATTATTCACCTTAATTTCACATGTAGACATGCCCAGTGTACCCCTACCTCCTATCAGTTAATCCTCGACCTCCAGGAAATTAATTTTGCCCCATGCAATTGATCCCTCAAATCCCTATAAAGTAATCTATGATCTCCTTCCATATTTTCCTTTTACTGGATGCCCATGCCAATCATTCTCCCACCATTATTTCTTCATCTCTACCTTGTCCCCAGTCAGTCATTCCTCTAATTCACTTTCAAACAACCAGTATTCCCTACACCCAACCAAGCAATTCCCTCAGTCATGTCCCAGCTTCAGTATCTTTGGGCCCCAGCCAAATAATCCTTTCCTTTAAAATAACTTTTCAAAGGACTTGAAAAGTGTTACAAAAATGGAAAAAAGAAGTATTAAGCAAATATGGAGCATGGAAAATTGCTGTGGTTGTGCTTGCTTTCCCCTTCAGATCTGAAGAATGCTTTACGTTCAAAAGCTTGTCTAACTTTATCCCAACTATACATTTAGTTTAATTGTATCACCCGCAAAAATCTTTGCCTGATGACCTTACTAAGTCAGATTAGACCAGGGATTCACAACCAGGGTGCCATGATGCCCTGGTATGCTTTCAGATCTTTTAATAGGTGCTGCTAGATGCAATACAATGTTAAGTGTGCAAACATTAGGGGTGTGTGAAGCAGGCAGTATTCAATTCAGATTTGGACCGATTTGAAGGATGGTAATTCACTGATTTGGATCACTGTCCTGATTCAATTCAGCTGAATCTGAAGAGTCAATTATGATTCAGAAAATCAGTGATTTGGCCACAGACACAGCTTTCTATTTTTTTCTACATACCTTGAGATACCAGGCATGGCTTGTAAATGCTGAGATGGTAGGGCAGAGGAAGCATCCCACAGGAGTGCAGGGAAGGTCCTCCGCATGCTCAGTGGCAGTCCCTGATCCTCTCTGGCTTGCTGATTGGCCATGGGGGAGACCTGGGTGCCCCCTCAGACCCAGGAGGTACCAGTCACCAAGCGGGGGGGGGGGGGGGGGTGTCACTCCACAGCGGTCCCGGAAGTGGAACAAAACTACTTGTAGTCCATTTCTGGGTCTGCCACCATGCACTCAGGAGACTCCCCCATGTTCCCATGGAACACTATCTGCCCCACCATATCAGCATTCTTGAGCCACATCTGGTACCTCGAGGTACATCAAAAAAAAATGTAAAGCTGTGTCTATGGCCAAATTGTTGAATCTCTCTGAATCAAATCAGAGGCTTGGGTCTCCTGATTCAATTCAGATTCAGAGATTCAGCCGCTGAATTGTGTTGAATCTCCTCCAAATCGAATCAGAGACCAAAACTTTGCACTGCCCTACCAAACATGATTCACAAGATAAACCCAGCCATTGCAAACAGGAATCCACAGTGTTAAAGACATTTTGACCCACTGTGATATTTTTGAGTTTTTGCAAGAAAAGAATGGCTGTATTCTTTTTCTTTAGTCAAAAAATGAGTGAAAACTAAAAGATGGCATTTTCTTAGGGGTGTCTTGAGCCTAGAAATGTTAAGAAACAGTGGTCTAGAGTAGCTGAGAAAGAAAACTTCAAGTGCTCTCTGCCTTTGGCTACATGGATACCAGACTAGGCTAGGACAGAGTTTGTAGATCCCCTAATCTCTGTCCTTCATCTCAGTACTAGTTTACTTATGTGCAAGAAAGTGTAGGAAGAAAAAGAGAACCAAGCCCATTCTCCCTTTCCTCCACCATGATCAGAAGTTTAGTAAATCTACCCACTCATGACCCAGTATGTACCTTGAATCCTTATCTTCCAGAATGCTTCTGAATCTTTTCATCCCTACTCTATCCTAAGTCTTTACTTGTCATACATGGCCAATCTTGCCTAATTAAAATTCAACACATCCTTCAAAGATCAAATACTTGAAAACACATTAAGGTACATGGCAACCTGGATCTCAAGAAACCTATCTGATCAGGGCATACACTTCATAAGAAGATCAGATAAGCAAAGGATCTCTGGACACGTGCTATTACCAAATACAGAAAATCTTATACCGATACAAAGAATCCATGTTACAACAGACACATGGCATTTGGCAGATGGAGTGGAACACAAATTAAACATTCATTTGTTTCCATTGTTACTAGCAGAGAGAGAAACTGAATGACAGAAAACCTTTGTGGCCATTCACAGTGATTTGTTATACACAGTATATGTGAGGTCCTACAATTTTTAATAGTCTTTAAAAAATGTTCAGAGGAACTTTCTTCTTTGGTGTTTATTAAATGTTAATTTAAGGAGGGAAGTTCATGCCTTTCAAAACTTAGTTTGCCAGGATCCTTCATGAAGTGCTAGAAGAATTAAATGCCAGTGTTTATGCATAGATTTGAAATATTGTATGAAGACTGATATATGAAACTAATCTCTGTTCTTCATCTCAGTCCTTTATTAGCACCCTCTCCAAGTTCACAGATGATACCAAGTTATGGGGTGAAGTTAACACCAAAGGGCAGGGAGCAGATACTGACTGATCTGGACAGGTGGGATCAATGGGCAGAACAAAATAGGATGCAATTCAACAAAGATAAATGCAAGGAGGCTGAGAGGCCAGCAGTGTAAAGAAGCCATCAACAAAGCCAATTGCACCTTGTCGTGCATTAGCAGATGCATGACCAGCAGATCAAGGGAGGTGATACTCCCCCTGTATGCAGCATTGGTCAGGCCACAGCTGGAGTACTGTGTCCAGTTCTGGGTACCGCACTTCAAGAGGGATGCGGAGAATCTGGAGAAGGTCCACCCATACGATCACTGTGCAAGACCCTATGGTGGGGGAGTTGATGGATCTGGATCTCTTCAGCCTTCACAAGAGACGTCTGAGGGAAGACCTTGTAGCCGCCTATAAGTTTATCAAGGGAGGACAACAGGGAATTGGAGATGTGCTATTTACCAGAGCACCCCTAGGAATAACTAGGAATAATGGATGCAAACTAGTGGAGAGTAGATTCAGGTTGGATATTAGGAAGATTTTTTTTTTTTTTTTTTTTTTTTTTTACAGTAAGGGTGGCCAGAATCTGGAAAGGGCTTCCAAGACAGGTGATACTATCACCTAACTTGGAGGTCTTCAAGAGGAGGCTTGATAGACACCTGGCTGGGGTCTGACTTTGTCCTCTTTCCTGCCAGGGGCAGGGGGTCGGACATGATGACCCTTCTGACTCTAGAATCCATGAATCTGTGAAAGTAGTTGTTCTAATTAAAATGTGAATTTGACCCATGCACAGGTCAACATTATTACTGGACTCACAAATGCCTAACTTGAACAAATATCTCCAGATAAAGCCCTCAAAATAAAAAAGACAGCCTTGTTCAGTTACAGATTTGGTTGATAATAACTTTTCAGCTTAAATTCTAAAAAAATACCTGTAATAGCATTACCTTTTTAATTACAAAGATTTAATTTAGCCCTTAGGCCACATGATCAAATAAGAACATACTTAACACACAAAGTATAACTTACCTTGGTTATTTTAGAGAAAACTTGAAAAGGCCTAATATTCCATAGCACCAACAGATAAATCTGTCCTGAGCTACAGTAATATATTCTATGTGAACAAAGCTGAACTGCATATTGAAATAATGCATTAAAAATAGAGATGTACTTAAAACTTTCCTTAGGTGTAAATAACTATTAGCTGGGCTAACCATGATTTTATATCCTTAGAGGTGTTTAAGATTCAAATAAACAAAGCCTTGGCTGTGATGACAAAGTTGGAGATGGTCCCATTTTGAGTCAGGAGATTGGACTAGATGGCTTCCTGAGGTCTCTTCCAACCCCAATTTTCTGTGATTCTATGAGACCTTGCCTGGTCACTTCATTGAAACTGTACATTTTAAAATTCTAAAAATATTTAACAGCTAAGTAAGTTATGCCTTAGATCTACAATGTAAAAGTTTGTATTTTTTGTACTGTGACCTATCAAATCTTGGGAGCCTGGAGCAGTGGGGAGAGGAGGGATCCAGGCACATGTGTGTCCCGCACGCACGTGTGCCCCCTTACCAGACCCGAGGCAGAGGAGGACACAGCAGCAGCGCAGCCAGCAAGCGGGGGCAGCAGCAGCTGATCCCCCTAAGTTAACTGGGCAGAGGGATTGGACGCAGCTGAGCTGGATCTGGAGTGAAAGCTCCTCAGATCCCTCTTAGCTGAGCCTGTAGGGAGCCATGCTCCCAAGCTGTGCCACACGAACAGAGAGTGCAAACGGGGAGGGCTAGGGGGGACGGTCTCCCCAAGCTAGGGAGCACCCCCGGGGTTAACCCTCGGGGAGCAGGCTCCAGAGGCACTAGATCCCTCCAGCAGGGGAGCGTAGGGGGTGGGACTGCTGACAGACAGTTCTGGGAAGACCAGAGCGCCTGATTGGGCAGCGGCAGGAAATTCAAACCATGGCCTTTAAAAGCTGCAGTTTGACATAGCCCCCGACAGGAGCCAGGAGCAGCGGGAAGAAGAGGGATCCAGGCACATGTGTCCCGCACACACGTGTACCCCCTTACCAGACCCGAGGCAGACTTGGACACAGCAGCAGCGGAGCCAGCAGCAGGGGCAGCAGCAGCTGATCCCCCTAAGGTAAGTGGGCGGAGGGACCAGATGCCGCTGAGCCAGATCCGGAGGGGAAGCCCCCCAGATCCCTCTTAGCTGAGCCAGTACAGAGCCACGATCCCGAGCCACACCACGGGAACAGAGCACACTGGTGTTTGCGCCGGAGGGCGAGCAGGAAAGGCCAGGGGACAGACTCCTACTAGGACAGGGCGAAGGCACTGCACTAAGCTAAAAACAAGCAGCAACTCCTATGATGGTGTTGATGCAGAGTGCTGCCAGGGCCCCTGCCTGGGGGGAGCAACCTACCCAGGGCTTGTCTGAGGCCTCCACCCAGACAGAGCCCATGGGGGAGCTGGCATCCCCTGCAGGGGTTGCCCAGCAAGGCTGGGGGGGCAGGGATCGGGGACCCCCACACATGTCCTGCAGACGCCAGCCTTAGGGCCCTGGCTGACCTTGACAGGTTGCAACGGTGGGCGGATGAGAATAGGATGGGGTTTAACACTGATAAGTGCAAGGTGTTGCACATGGGGAGGAAGAACCGGCACCACACTTACAGGTTGGGGAACTCTCCTCTTGCCAGCACGGAGACGGAAAAGGATCTTGGAGTCGTCATTGACTCCACGATGAACATGGGCCGGCAGTGTGGGGAGGCAGTCAAGAAGGCCAATCGTACCCTATCATGCATCCACAGATGCATCTCGAGCAGGTCCAGGGAGGTGATCCTCCCCCTCTATGCGGCACTGGTCAGGCCGCAGCTGGAGTACTGCGTCCAGTTCTGGGCGCCACACTTCAAGAGGGACGTGGACAATATGGAAAGAGTTCAGAGGAGGGCCACTCGTATGATCAGGGGTCAGCAGGGCAGGCCTTATGAGGATAGGCTACGGGACCTGAACCTGTTTAGCCTCCACAAGAGAAGGCTAAGGGGGGACCTTGTGGCCTGCTACAAACTGGTCAGGGGGGATCAGCAGGTATTGGGGGAGTCCCTGTTCCCCCGTGCGCTGCCAGGAGTGACCAGGAATAACGGTCACAAACTGGCGGAGGGTAAGTTTAGATTAGATATTAGGAGGCGCTACTTCACAGTCAGGGTGGCTAGGGCCTGGAACCAGCTTCCAGGGGAAGTGGTGCAGGCTCCTAGCCTGGGGATTTTTAAAAGGAAGTTAGATGAGCACCTTGCCGGGGTCATCTGACCCCGGTGCTCTTTCCTGCTAAGGCAGGGGGTCGGACTAGATGATCTACCTAGGTCCCTTCCGACTCTAGCTACTATGAAACTATGAAACTATGAGGCACAGGTGAGGGAGCTCCAGGAGGAGGTTAGCAGACTGAGGGGAATCAGGGATTTGGAGGAAGAAATTGACAGCTATTTCCTTTCCCTGCAGGGCCACACACACAAGGAAGAAACACCTTGGGAGGTGTCCTCCACTGCAGAGTGGCAGACGGTCACCTCCAGAACCAGGGCTGCTCATAACACAGCAGTACCGGTTCCTCCAGTCCAGCTGGAAAACAGGTACAAGGCCCTGGCAACACTGGAGAAGGAGGGAGACGAGGAAACCAGAGAGGAGGCAACTCCACACCCACCACGCTACGAACAGGTCGAAGGAGCTAAGCAGTCCCGGAGGAGAAAGTGTCAAGTGATCGTCATAGGCGACTCCATCCTGAGAGGTACAGATGGCCCCATCTGTCGCCAGGACCCCTTGACACGCGAGGTCTACTGCCTACCCAGAGCAAAGATTCATGACGTGATGGGGATGATCCAGGCCATGATCCAGCCTACCAATTACTACCCCGTGGTCCTAATCCACGTAGGTACTAATGATGCGGCCAGGAAAAGCCCTGATCACCTGATGGTGGACTACCACACTCTGGTAGGCGTGCTGAAGGAGATAGGTGCACAGGTGGTATTCTCTTCTGTTCTACCAGTGAGCGGACATAGAAGACGGCATGAGACGTGCATTGCAGAGACCAACTGGTGGCATCAGGAATGGTGTCTTGAGGTGGGCTTTGGCTTCCTTGACAACGATCCGCACATCACGATGAGACACATGCTCGGGTGGGATGAGCTCCACCTTTCCCCTAAAGGTAAGCGTGTGTTCTCTTCTAGGTTGGCAGGTCTCCTCCAGCAGGCTTTAAACTAGGTTCATCGGGAGAAGGGGAAGACGAGGGAGGAGGAAGCCTTGGACTGCTAAACCAAGCAGCACTCACAAGTACAGCCCAGCCTAGACCTACGAGCAGAACATATACACAGGTAAGCAACAGGGGCCAGGGCAATGCTGTGATTAGGGGGCCAGTGCATACATCCACAGGAGGCCTCAAATGCCTCTACACAAAGGCTAGTAGTATGAGAAACAAGCAGGAGGAACTTACCCTCCTGCTAGCTGACACCAACCCAGACATAGTCAAGAAGTCCTTTTTTAAATATATAGGGGGCAAAAAGAAGGTACCAGGTAATCTAGGGCCGCTGCAAGACATGCTAGGAAATGTGGTTGTCACATCAGACGACAAAGCTAACCTATTTAACGACTTCTTTGCCTCCATTTTCCTATGCAGGGACCAGATCAGCCCACCCCCCCACCAGGCTCCCCTCAGGCCCCAGGGGAGGCACACCTAAGCCAAGGGTCAGGGAGTATCTAGTCAGGGAAATTCTGGAGGGACTGGATGTATTGCAATCAGCTGGTCCAGATGATCTCAACCCCACAGTGCAGAGGGAATTAGCTGAGGTCAGTGAGGGACCCCTGGCACAGCTTTACAAGCACTCATGGTGCTCTGGTGTAGTGCCAGAGGGCTGGAAGAGGGCCAATGTGGTTCCCATCTTCAAAAAAAGGAGGAAGGAGGACCCAGGGAACTAAAGGCCAGTTAGTCTTACCTTGATCCTGGGTAAGCTTTTTGAGAGAATTATTCTGGCACATGTCCACGAGGGGCCAGCAGGGGAGATTATGCTTAGGGGTAACCAACGTGGGTTCATTAGAGGCAGGTCCTGTCAGACCAACCTGGTGGCCTTCTACAACCAGGTCACCAAATCCATAGATGCAGGGGTAGCAGTGGACATAGTCTTCGTGGACTTTTGGAAGGCCTTCGCCACTGTCTCTCACCCTGTTCTCATTAAGAAACTGGGGGACTGTGGTGTCAACATCTACACAGTCAAATGGTCACCAACTGGCTAGAGGGCCGCACCCAGAGAGTGGTGGTGGATGGGTCATTTTCGACTTGGAGGGATGTGGGCAGTGGGGTTCCACAGGGCTCGGTCCTTGGGCCCGCACTGTTCAACATCTTCATCAGTGACTTGGACAAAGGGGTATAAAGCACCCTGTTCAAATTTGCTGATGACACTAAGATGTGGGGGGATGTGGGCACATTAGAAGGAAGGAATAGGCTACAATCAGACCTAGACAGGTAGGGGGTGGGCAGAAGAGAATAGGATGGGATTCAACACTGACAAGTGCAAGGTGATGCACCTAGGGAGCCTCTGCCACTACCCGAAGTATCAGGCAGGCTCCCTTCCTTGTTTCCTCTCAGCAGAGGCCACAGTAACTTGGTTCCCCTACAATATAGCCGGGGAAAACTTTCTCCTTACTAGACGCGTCGTAGTCTATTTCTGTAAGGAGTGACGGCTCTGTCATTCTTAATTCCTTCCGTGGGTCTTGTCCACCCCACTTCTCTCCCTCCTGTGGCATCTTTCCTCCCAATGGGTTTGCTGTGCCCCACCTGGGGTTAGGCACCCCTCTTATGGGTGACGTAGGTGCTGCACTTGCCCAGAGCTCTTGCTGGGCTCTCTCCACAGGGGACACCTCTTCCTCCCAACCATTCCCAACACTCCCACCTGTGGATCTGTGGGTCCTGGCATGCCTTTCCCTGGGGCCTGTGTCCTCACTGGTGCTGCAGCCTGCAGGGGCTGTCTCCAGCCTGCTTTGCCCTGCGGTGGCTTGTCCACCATCGCTTCAGCTGAGCCTAAGCTCAGGATCTCCCCCTGGCTCTTCATCTGCTCCTTTTCCCCTCCAAGATGGTTCCTGGAGTGGGTCTGGAGCTTGAACTCTGCTCTGGTCTGCTCCCCCCTCCTCGCTCCTCCGGCTGGCCACCATCTTTATTTTTGCTGGAGAGCGATTGCAGGTGACATCATCAGCCGGCCCCAGCTGAATGAAGGCATGGCTAATGAGCCGCTTTTCTTCTTGTCCTTGCTGCACCATGGCTCCTGCTATAGGTAAGTGTTTTTCTTTCTTTTTTTTTTTTTCGTCCCTTCTCTCTCCCATTCTTTCCTGGGACAGAGTTTAAATGGAAAATGGCTTTCATGGTTAAAAAGTTATACACCCACACACACAACAAAAAGAAAACTAACTCCTATTGTTATATTCCACTATCTAGTTTCTGCCATTTTACTCATTCCTACCCTTGTGTCGGAATGTGTAGACTCTTGTCAAAAGTAACTGGATTAGCCATAAAGTAGGTAGTGCCCAAATCCAGTAATACAAAAATTGAGTGCCGCATTTTTAGAGGAAAGTAGTTTCTGTTGAATCCAGATATAAATTTCTATTGAATTATATTGCTTTTAACCCAAATTAATTCTGTAGTATTTCTGTTCAAATACTGTCAGTCATCTGTTATAAACATAAATATTATTACACTGACAGATTTACTAAGATTGGAGTCCAGTTTTTTTAAAACCCAGTAAATTAGTCTTTAATGTGGAGTTAAAACATGGCTGTTTGTAGTAGCTCAGTTACAAAACAATAGACCATCTGCCTCATTAAATCATCAACAGCACTTATCCTTTCCTTCCTCTTGGCTAAATTTGTTCTTCTCAAAACTGTTGAGCTTTAGCCAGGCCTAATTCACAGTCCTCTTCAAGAGCTGTTCCTCCTTTGAATAGCTAAACATTATCAGCTGGCAAACTCACTCAATCACTGCTACCACTCCTTCTGAATAGAAAATTTCTCTGAAGGTTTGTTTAAAAAAAAAACCCAAAAAACCTTCATATTGAAGCAAGTGACCTCCATCTGTAGAAAATATCAAGGAAGCCTGTGGATCACCTAATTACTCTTTCTAAATTTCCCAACATGCCTTCATGCAACCGGATAACAACATTCTACTTAAACAAGTAAATACCACTTATGGTTTCTTTGAGCTCTGGTACTGACAAAGCCCCTCTTCTTGACAAATTTGCTATTCCAGTAAAATCATACAAAAAGCATGCACAATATAACAAGCCTTTCTTATTGTGCTATTTTGTTAAAATATAACAAAGATCTAATAGCTACACATGTTCCTTACTTTGCAAGCTTAAGAAATACCTATTGTTAATTCACACACGACACAATAATATAATGAAAATGAACAGATATACCAGGGGAAAAATGATATTTATCTAAAATACTAGCAATATCTCAAATCTCTTTATATAATAAAAAATGGTTTTATACTACTGTATAACCAATAGGAAGAGTCAAACCTGCCAATCAAACTGAGACTCTGTTGTTGTAGGTGGTATACAGAATTTGCTTAAGGACCAGTAAAAAAAATAAAGAGAAGCTGTACCAGTGCCATCTGAATAACAATATTCATGAAAATCATTCCTGGTAGCAATGACAATCAGTAGGTGGCTGAAAAAAGATTCTGTGAAAAGTTTCTGAAAAAAATATTTTCATCTTATTTGCTGTTCTTTATTTTAACAAACACAGTGAAAATAATATGCTCTTTTTTATTTTGAAAAGGAAGTTTTCCCCTCCTCTTTTCAGGAGAAATTGGAAAGGGATAATAAAAGTAAGATTAAAAATATTCTCAGCAAAATTTAAAAATGGACTTTAAGAGAAAACTCAAATTTCTTGTTGAGCAATTTTGTTTCAATGTTTCTTTGAGAGAAAATAAGGGTTGCCTGAGGGGATACTCAAACAGTAATAAAAAAAGATTAAGAAACTAATGTATGACTTGCCTAGAAATGATTATGTAAGTGATACCATGTATCTAGTTTTAGAGTGACTGTGCTAATGCTTGTAATGCAATGCTTATATTTTTCCTCAGTCTCCGAGATTTATTTTGAGGGATGAGTAAAAATCCCTCAAAACAAATCCCTGGAACTTCAGTGAATGAAACCTTGGCCTCAACTTAAACCAACAACAAAACTCCTTTTCATTCAGTAGAACCAATATTATAGCCTTATCCTAATCATCTCACTTTTCACCAGTGAATGTATTAAGCAGTTGTATTTCAGAAATGTTAGTCCTTTATGGATACTGCCTCCACCCTTATGACACCTATTATACCATTTAATTCCACAGTATTCCTTTCTTCTTGATAACTCCAGCTTTATTTTTCAAGACAATGACAGATGCATCTGATAGGCCATAGAAAAGTAAACTTGACAACATTTTCTACTTCCAGCTCAATTTCTAATCTGTTTCTACATTGACTCCTTTGCTCCAGTTAACAAAAAAATGATGTCTCTGAGCTCATATCAATTTTAATATTTACAACCTGTCACAATAATTCACACTCCTCACCAAAGTCTTAGCTCCGGTGTTTCATTGATCTGGTCCCAATCCCCTCCTTTAATAAGAGCCTTAAATCAATCTCATAGTCAGCATCATCCTTCACAGAAGGTAACAAAGACATTTATAGCACAGAGAAAAAGTAAAAGAAAGTCATGATCCAGAATGTTTTAATACTCTACTTGGAGTTAGTCAATGACTAAGCTTTTGTAAGGATCCAAGGAAGCAGCTCAAAGCAAGAGGAAGAGTTATGCAAAGAAGCCCTCTGTCTTTACCCAAAGAGTCAAATTCTAATTTACCTGCTAGTGGGGATGTGGATGGGTTGCACTGTGACTGAAAATCTTTCCCCCAAATAATGTAGTCATAATTCCTCTGGGAGGTTCCTACTAGTATGCAAATTCCAAAGATCTTGCTCCATCGCCATCCAAGCAAGGGCAACATTCTTCTTAATCCTCATCTCACCAATTCAGTTTGCTGAGGCAAGTGGTAGAGCTGGCTGAAAGTCAGAAAAATTCCCTCCTTTTGGCAATTCTGAATGGGGGGGCAAGAAATCCCCTAGTTCCAAAAAAATAAAAATAAAAAATAAAATCAGATTTTTTATTTTCCTGCAGAAAATATATAGTCCGACCCTCCAAAGCAGTTTTAGTTTTAAATAAATCAAAAACTTCAGGTAAAAAAATATTACAACAAAAATGCCTTTAGGAGCCCCAGCTTTGAGCTTCCCACCTTAGTGTGACTTCCATGATTTACAGATTCCCTGCTGTGAAGTTAAAAGCCTTGAGCCTGAAAGAAGCCAAGACTGCTAGGCTTCACTGCTAGGCCTCCTACTTCACAGGAGGAGTCTGAAAGCAGCTGGATCTCCTATGGTAAAGCAATTAATGTAGTAGGATGCCTCAGAGTAACAAATTCCGGAACTTCAAGGCAACCTGAAAGGTAGGGCTGTGTGAAGCTTTGGTCTCTGATTCAATTTGGCAGAGATTCGGCCCAATTCAGTGGCCAAATCTCCATATCCAAATCAAATCAGGAGACCCTTTAACCTCTCTGAATTGAATCATAGAAGTCCGGTCAGAAGGGACCTTGTAGATCTTCAAGTCCGACCCGCCACCTGGGCGGGAGAAAAGACTGGACTCAAATGAGTCCAGCCAGGTAGTCATCAAACCTCTTCTTAAAGATCCCCAAGGTAGGAGCCAGCACCTCTTCCCTAGGAAGTTGGTTCCAGCTCCTAGCCGCCCTAACTGTGAAGTAGTTCTTCACAGATGTCTAATCTAAATGTACTCTCTAATAATTTGTGTCCATTGTTCCTTGTCATGCCAGGGGGCACTAGGGGAAACAGTGTCTCCCCTAAACCCTTCTGGTCCCCCTGAGTTTATAGACAGTCACCAGGTCCCCCCTCAGCCTTCTCTTGTGACGGTGAACAGGTTTAGGTCCCTCAATCTTTCAGTGTAGGGTCTGCCCTGTTGTCCCCAGATCATGTGAATGGCCCTCCTCTGGACCCTTTCAATGTTGTCTACATCCCTCCTGAAATGGGGCGCACAGAACTGGACACAGTACTCCAGCTGTGGCCTGACCAGCATCGCATAGAGAGGGAGGATCACCTCCCTGGCTCTACTTGAGATGCACCTGTGGATGCACGACAAGGTCCGGTTAGCCCTGCCAACCGTGACCTCGCATTGTCGGCCCATGTTCATCTTGGAGTCAATAATGACTCCAAGATCCCTTTCTGCCTCCGTGCTCTCAAGAAGGGAGTTTCCCATTCTGTAAGTGTGCTGCTGGTTTCTACTGCCTAAGTGCAGCACCCTGGACTTGTCAGTATTGAAACGCATCCTGTTTATGTCAGCCCACTCCTGTAACCTATCCAGGTCTTGTTGCAGTCTTTCCCTCCCTCCTAGCGTGCTCACCTCACCCCAAATTTTGGTATCATCAGCGAATTTAAACAGTTTGCATTTCACCCCGTCTTCCAAATCACTGATGAAGAAATTGGACAGCACAGGCCCCAGGACCAAGCCCTGGGGGACTCCGCTGCCCAGTTCCCCCCAAGTCGAACATGACCCGTCCACCACCACCCTCTGAGTACGACCCTTGAGCCAGTCTGCAATCCATCTGACTGTGTAGGCATCAATGCCACAGTTGCCTAGTTTTTTAATGAGGATGGGGTGGGAGACGGTGTCAAGGGCCTTGCTGAAGTCTAGAAAGACTACGTCCACGGCAACACCTGCATCCATTGCCTTTGTGACCTGATCATAAAAGGCAATCAGGTTGGTCTGACATGACCTGCCCCTAATGAAACCGTGCTGGTTGCCCTTGAGCATCATCCCTGAAGCCAGCCCATCACAGATGTGCTCCTTGAGGATCTTCTCAAAGAGTTTCCCAAGGATAGAAGTAAGACTGATGGGTCTATAGTTGTCCGGGTCCTCTCTCTTCCCTTTTTTGAAGATGGGGACCACGTTAGCTATCTTCCAGTCATCCGGCACCTGGCCCGAGCACCATGAGCGCTCGTAAAGCCGTGCCAAGGTCCCTGCAATAACCCCAGCTAGCTCTCTCAACACCCTGGGGTGGAGAGCACCTGGACCTGCTGACTTGAACACGTCCAGCCGCTCCAGAAGCTCTCTAACCCAGTCCTCCCTAACCTGAGGTCTGGAGGTGTTCCCCTCAAGTCCATCTGGCATCACAGTGGGGAAGTCCTGGTCCCTGCACAAGAAAACGGACATGAAGAATTGGTTAAAGGGTTCTGCTTTCTCCTCTGGCGCAACCACCGGATTGCCCAGCATACTTTGCAGGGGTCCCACATTACCCGGTGCCTTCTTCATCCTCCCTATGTATTTGAAAAAGGACTTATTATCCTTGATCTTGGATGCTAGTCCTAGCTTTATGTCCACCTTAGCTTTCCTGACAGCCCCCCTACAGGCCCGAGTAGAGGAATTATAGTCCTCTTTGGAGATAGCACCCCCCTTCCACTGGGCATATGCCACCTTTTTGGTAAGCAGGCATTCCTGGATGCGCTTGGTAAGCCAGGTGGGCTTTTGGGCACTCTTACCCCCTTTGCTTCTTGTTGGGATGGTCACCCCTTAGGCCCTGAGTATCGTTTCCTTAAGGAACAACCACTCATCCTGGACACTGAGTTCCGCTGCCCTCAAGGACTCCAGCGCCTCCCCCACTAGTCTCCTCAGCTTGTTGAAGTTGGCCCTCCTAAAGTCTAGGGCTACAGTCTTGCTGCAGGCCCTTGACACCCTGCGCTGAATAGTGAAGTCCAGCAAGCGATGATCGCTATCGCCCAGGTGGTCAAGAACCTGCAGGCCCCTTACCAGGTCATCGCCTGTGGCCAGGACCAGGTCCAACAGATCGTTTCCTCTGGTGAGACCGTGCACCTCCTGGATTAAATGGAGGTCCTGTATCTCAGCTAAGAACCTCCTGGAATGGTCCGTCCTGGCTGACTGTTCCTCCCAGCAGATGTCCAGGTAATTAAAATCACCCATGACAACTACATCCCTTGCCTTAAGTGCCTCTGCAAGTTGGCCCAAAAATTCCCGGTCCAGCTCCTCCCCTTGGTTGGGGGGTCTGTAGTAGACCCCCACCATCAAATCGCTCTCCCCACGGTTAGAACCCTCCAAATCAATTCAGAGAGATTCAGAAGGATTCAGAGATTTGGACATAGACCCAGCTTTAAATGTTTTTTCTACATACGTCTAGGTAGCAGGCAGACCATGAATGCTGCAATGCTGGGGTGCATGGAGTGTCCCACAGGAATGCAGGGGGTTCCCCAGCATGCTCGGCAGCAGACCCGAAAGTGGACCAGAAGCTCCGCACGCTCCCCAGCAGACCCGGAAGCTGACAAAGTACTTCTGGTCCACTTCCAGGTTCACTGCTGAACACATGGATGGCCACCCCACCACACTCCTGTGGGTTGCTCCATGCACCCCAGCATCAACAAGCCGTGCTGGTACTTCAAGGTACGTAGAAAAAAAATTAAAGCTGTGTCTATGTCTGAATAGCTGATTCTCTGAATCTGCATTGTATCTTCGGATTCAGATTTGGCCAAATCAAATCAGGGACAGAGATCTGAATCAATTAATCAAATCACTGTCCTTGATTCAGGTCAAATCAAAATCAGAATCAAATAGGGCCTGCTTTGCACACCCTGACTGAAAAGTATGCTAAGCTGCCCATGAACAATGTGAAGAACATTCACAAAGTCTGGTTTAAAAAATGAAGGAAAGAAAAATCAAAATCTTACATGATGTCAATCAGATAATTCAGCACCATCACAGAATGTTTCAGTTCTTATAAAATGGCCTTTTCTGTTAGAAAACCATTCTCTTGAGAAATTTCTGAGCATCTTTGGCAACAACACTAGTGCCCCTTTCAGACAGTTAAAACTTGAAGAGGCACTAGCAACAAAATTACAGTTTGTGTCTAATGGTGCTGCTTACCACATTATGGGCAAGCTGCCAGTTTTCAAAGGGCACTATGACTCTTAGCTACCCATTTGCTTCCAGTATGTTCTGTGCATTTCAATCTGTAAAAGTCTGGTTCTGACCTGTGAACTGCAAAGTTATCTTTCCCCACTTAGGTATATCATGACGAATGAGATTAGCTATTTTCGTTTTTGGTTTCTAAGATAAAAATCTCTGGGAACAGCAAACTTGTTTTTATTTTAAGTCAGACCATTGAAACGTGTTGCTTCTGACGTGTCCCAAGACCCTCCAACAACTAAGAAAAGCTCATGCGTTACAGTAAGGGTGATGAATGTGATATATGCAGCAGAAAAATCACTGGATGTTAGTAATGTACATCTGCAGACGCTTTCATTTTAATCATGGAAGAACAAGGATTTGAGGGTATTTTGAAGAATGAATTTGGGGTTTTTTGTCAGAGAATTTGCAATGTTTAAACAGGGCACCTCCAGGAACACCGGGAGATCTATCTATCTAGCTATATAATAGATCAATCGATCAGTTGGGCAATGTTTTATTGATATATTTACAACTTAAAAGCAATTTGGAAGCCTACCGGTGCCTCTATCATAATAATAAAATAAATCATAAATATGTGCTTTTGGTTTTTTTCATCAAAGAAAAATCAGAGCTCCCCCCAGCCCCTTCACTAACAAGGATATGGGGGAAGCTGCCCCTGCAGCCAAAGCTGAGGCCGGCATGCCCCACCCTGTCTGGCAGCTGGGCATGCAGGGTATGAGATGTGGGGGGATGTGGTATTTGCAGGAGCAGGGTGGGGGTGGGATTCTTGGGTGGGTATGTGTGTGGGGTTTGTGGGGGGGAGACATGGGGTGTCCCAGCCGCCAGCAGAGGGTTCTGGATTGATTGAGAGTGTGGTTGGGGGGTAGAAAGATAAGAAAGGTTTATTGACTTAACAAAAACACAACTACGCATAGTATACTAAGACAAATAATGACAGACAATAATAATTCATGTTGGCAACTTATCAGCAGTGCCCTCTGATGCCTGATGTATGACAAGTTTCTCTTTCCACAAAGCTCAGTGAAGTCAGGTGTCCCTGATCAGCACTGTCCAAGAGGTACCGAGAAGGACCCTGGTATTCAGTCCTTGGGCTCCTCAAGATCCATGGGCCCACTGATTCAGGTCAACAGCTAATTAGTCCCTTTCACAGAGCTATATCTTCCTTCTGAATGATTTCTGGATGTGCCAGCCCATTTATAATTTCCGAGCTGTGCTTATAAGTTACAGCCTTTCAGATTCTTTTTACTTCAACTGTCCTTAGACTGACCAATAGCAGTACAAGCCTTGCATTCCTTTGATAAGTTTAATTTTAACTACGCCACAGGGCCTTACTATTTCAAGGCTTTGCTAAATTTACTAGGCATTACTTTATACACGGCCTTACTACACCTTAAACTTTAATTAGGCTCTTAGCAATAACTTATAGCTTAATATTTGAACAAATGACAGAAAAACACTTGGTCTAATCTTTATAGAGCCTTCAGCAAGCACCTTTGTCACACAGACATAATTTTCAGCTGTCACAGTGGGGTTTGTGGGTGGGTTTGTGGGGGGGGGGCTTGAGCCGGGACTGCCACACACCTTCCCACCCCACCTGCCCCCTGCAGTGCTGGCAGCAGCAACAGCCAGCCAGACTGTCGGCATCATGGGCTGGCTGCAGGCACAACCCCATGGGATGCATACACACTGAATGGACCTGACCCAGCCTGGCTTGGTAGTGCACGGCTTCGGACAGGACTGGGAAAGCTGTGCACTAGCAGGGCTGGCTGGGCCAGAACAGGTTGGTCCATTGAGCACAGAGCCCATGTCAGGCAGTGCCACACTGCCGCAGGCTGTGCCTGCAGGCAGGCCATGACCCCAACAGCTTGGCTGGCTGCTGCTGTAAGTGCCACAGGAGCGGGTGGGGGTCAGGCATGTGGCAGCCCCCACTCAGGCCCCCCACAAACCCACCCACACCTAACATCCCTCTGCCACTCCCCACACTCCCCCACCCACACCCCATGTCAATAAATCTCCCTACCCCATGTCCCTGCTAACTTACCTGGAACAGCATCCAGGTCATGTCCCAGCCTTTCCCCACTTCTGTTTACCCCAGCATGGAAAGGGAGCATGCTGGGGCACCAGAAGCACCATAGAGATGCTATGGTTGGATACGAGAGCGTCTCTCTGGAGGACCCGGGCCCTGGCTTGCTTCAGGGCATGTTTCTGGACCATGCCTTGACCTGCTTTTTTTCCATGGATTTTTTTTTTCTGATACATGAATTTCCAGGTATCCCATTTACAGTCCACACTGCAACATTTTCCCATTCCCAGAGTGCCTCTTTTGGCATCTCAAACTGCTTTGAGATGCCACAACAGGGACATGCATGCTCATCTGGATGTGCCCATTGTGCCTTTACCTACATGCATAAAGGGACTATGAGATAAATCCATATGTATGTGTATATATGGTACGGCATAGTCTTTATTCAACTTGTTCCTAACCATTAGGATTTTTTTTTATGGATTCACACCAATACACACTGATCGTATATGTAATCTATGTTCAAAAAGAAGATTATCCAAAAAGGTCTGTGAGACAGTGCTTACCTGATTCAAATGACCTCAGAGCTTTTATGAGATTTTGCAGACCAGATCACTAGCATTAAAAATGTTCTCAAACTTTTAAAACTTATCCTTCAGGCAATATTGTTAGGCCAATTTCACATTTCATTTCTTAGTCTTATAAAGTTTGACTTTTCCACCCCAGCATACCTTAAAAATTTACCTCTTAAAAATTTAAGACATTCTTTACAATAATAAAATAACTTCTTTCAAGGATAAGTGAGATAATTTGATGATCATTCTTTAAAGCACTAAGTTAAACCTTTTTACTGTGAAGTTGATGACATAAATTATATCAGTATAGAAATGCTCTACAGCAGCTCTAATAGCATTTTGTAACACTGACTTCTCCCAGTAGGTCTGGCACTATGAAGAGGTAAATCTCAAGGTTAAAATTTTGATTGAAGCATCTGTCTCCTCTTTCAGTCATTCATTATCCAGAAAGAGCCTTCAAACTGATATTTACAATAGTGATTTAAAGGCTAAGTATAGTTGGAGGCTGTAACCAGCATTTTTTTATTTTAGTAAACCATATTTTTGTAATAGCATTAAGAATAATAATTACTACTCATTCCAGAGCTTGATAGAATAGGACTCATTTGAATATAATATTTTAATATTGTGTAATATACATTTATGCTGGAAGTTCTCTTAATGAAGCCACTTCCTTGTTTGAAATATATGTGAAAGATGAACATATAAACCTGGGTTTTCAAACTCTTGTGTAAATGAATACCTTTATTTCCATGAGGAATTCTATTTACTTCAACTGGACTATTTACATGAAATAGAGTTACTTTAATCTATTTTTATGAATAGGACCTAAGCAAGTTGTTCAATCTGAGAAAATAAGGCATCAAGCTCAGGTTAGAAAAAATCATAATTTCAACTAGTCTTAGTAATACATGTGAAGCTAGAATCAAAATAAATTATATATCCAAGCTTAACCCCACTAGAACCGGAGTATAAGTAGGAACAAGTTATCTCAGGGGAACCAAATAAACAACTACATGAGCCAATATTAATTTAGGCATTTTAAAACTGTCATCACTCGGGAATGCACGTAGCAAACTGATAATAGGTTCGTAGTGAATTTTTGCATGTCACGTTTGCTAGACACATACAAAACAAGCTCTCCACTCCCTAAAGAAGGAAAAGATATAGTAAAAAATCTTAATACTTAGATATTCCTTTGACATTTGGGTCATTACATTCTCTCAACTTCTGAAAAGCAAGGAAAAACCTTTAAATGGAAAGGAAGGGGAGGAAAGGGATGGGGAAAATCCTAATAAAAAGCGTTACTAAGCAAACTTTTTCATTTAAAACTAGGGGTGCACCAACAGAGAATTTTTGGGCCTGGCGCTGCCCTGGCCCCAGGCTGCAGCAAGAGCACCCTGCACAGATCTGGGTGCATATTCCCTTCATGCCCTCCCAGGAGGCACGCAGCAGTGGGAGCCACCTGCCCAGATGAGCCGCTCATGGTTCTGTCCCCCACTCTGCCCCAGGTATGCAGTGCCTGTCCCTGCCCCAGCCCCAGCCCTACGCCACCTCCCTCCATGCCCCAATTCCCTCCCTCGCTTTTATCTGCCCTCTTCCCCAACAGACTTACCACCCAGAATTGTCTGCTCTCCACGCTGCCAGGCTCCACTCCTGGCCACCATCTGTTCTCCCAGTGAGCAGACGTGGATGACGCTATGAGACCTGCATCAGGGAGGTCAACTTGCGGCTTTGGAAATGGTGCCTTGAGGTGGGCTTTGGCTTTTTGGACCACGAACCATACTTCAGAACAAAAGACATGCTTGGGTGGGATGGGTTTCACCTCCCCCACAAAGGGTAAGCAAGTGGTCTCTTTCAGATTGACTGATCTCCTCCGGTGGGCTTTAAACTAAGTTCATCAGGGGAAAGGGAGGATGAGTACAGAGGGAGCCATGGAACACTGAGCCAAGAGACATCCACAAGATCAGCCCAGGTATGTAGCAAAGATCCTATTAGACAGCAATTTAAGGGAGAACCAGGGACAGCCACCAGGGGAATTAGGTGTATATACACAAATGCCAGAAGCATGGGAAACAAACAGGAGGATCTAGAGCTCTTGCTAGAGAGCAACAACTTTGACCTAGTGGTACTAACTGAAACCTGGTAGGACTGTTCCTACACAACTGGGTGATGGGAATAGAGGGCTATAGACTGTATAGGAGAGATAGAGTAGGGAAAAAAGTGGGGGGGAGTTGCTCCCCATGTCAAAAAACAATACACATCTTCCCTAATCAAATTAGGGTCAGAGGGTGGTCAAGCAGAGACTTTGTGGGTTAGGATCCAAAGGGCTTGGGGTGAAAGGGACCCAGTGGTGGGTGTCTACTACAGGCCACCACACCAGGATGATGAGCTAGACCAGGAATTTTCCAAGCTTCCAAGCAGCTTGAAGAGGACATGGGGGACATTAACTACCCAGACATATGCTGGGAAGAGTAGTCATCTAGATCTAACTACTCTCACAGGTTCTTAACTGGTATGCAGGTCCTCCACTTAACACAAAAGAGGCAAGGTGTCCCACCAGGGGCAACACCTTGCTTGATTTGGTGTTGGCCACAAGGGATGACCTGGTGGGGGACCTGCAGATTCAAGGCAACTTAGTGGACAGCGATCACCAAATGATTAAATTCAATATGCAGCAAAGGGCAGGCATTATACCCAGCAGGGCACGGGTGCTAAACTTTAAAAAAGATGACTTTAAATAGACTCAGGGGATTGGTTAGCAGGGTGCTAGGAGCTAAGAACTTAGATGTGTTGAGGGTCCAGGATGGGTGGACATTCCTCAAGGAAACCATTCTTTGGGCTTAGAGTGAGTCCATCCCATGGCAGAGGAAAGGAGTCAAGGGGGCCAGGAAGCCCCTTTGGCTAACCAGGGGCATCCAAGATACCTTAAGGGGGGAAAAAAGAGGTGTACAGGAAGTGGAAGCAGGGCAAACAGGTGTGTATTTCTTTGGCCCACACCTGCAGGGAGTCAGTCAGGAAGGCCAAGGCAACTCTGGAACTCAGGCTAGTATCATGGATTAAGGACAATAAAAAGTCCTGCTTTAGGTACGTTGGGAGCAACAAGAGGGTGCAGGGTAGCATAGGACCCATACAGGATGGGCAGGGGGGCTTACTGACTGATAGCAGGGACAAGGCAGAGCTCTTCAATGAGTTTTTTGCCTCTGTCTTCTTAAATGGGAATCTAGACAAACCCTCAACATACATCATGGACACCAAAGGGAACATCAGTTGACCAACGGTCAGTGCCAACATGGTAAAAAGACACTTGGAGGTACTGGACATTGTCACATCACTGGGACTGGAGGGACTCCACCCACAGGTAATAAAGGAATTACCGGGGGTCATAGCTGATCCAGTGGCAAGAATATATGAGCGGTCATGGTGCTCAGGTCAGGTTCTGGAGGATTGGAAGAGGGCTAATGTTGTCCCAATCTTTAAGAAGGGGAGGAAGGAAGACCTGGGGAACTATAGACCAGTCAGCCTTACCTTTACCGCTGGGAAAATCCTAGAAAAAATTATCAAGGAACACATCTGTAGGAGCCCACTGGCTAATGTGATGAGGAGGGGTTACCAGCATGGGTTTTTAGCAGGCAGGTCCTGCCTGACTGACCTAGTTTCCTTTTATGACATGGCCACCAACTGTTTAGTTGCTGGAGTTGAGGTGGATGTTATCTATTGGGACTCAGTTCTGGGGCCGGTGCTGTTCAACATGTTCGTCAGTGATCTGGATGAGAGGATGGGAAGCACCCTGTCCAAATTCACAGATGACACAAAATTATGAGGTGCAGCTAACACCCTGGAGAAGAGGAACCAGATCCAGGCTGACCTAGACAGGCTGGGGAAGTGGGCAGAGAGCAACAGGATGTAATTCAATAAGGACAAGTGCAAGGTGCTGCATCTAGGGAAAAAACTGCCATCATACCTACAGGCTGGAAGGCAACCTTCTCAGCTCCACTGAGGCAGAAAAAGATCTTGGAATCACTGTTGACTCCAGGATGAACATGAGTTGCCAATGTGATGAAGCAGTTGGCAGAGCCAATCACACCTTGTCGTGCATCCCTAGATGCTTCACAAACAGGTCTAGGGAAGTGATTCTCCCCCTCTATGTGGCAGTGGTCAGACCGCAGCTGGAGTACCATGTCCAGTACTAGACACCACAGTTCAAGCAGGATGTAGACAACCTGGAGAGGGTCCAAAGAAGAGCCACTCACCTGATTAGAGGCCTGCAGGGTAGGCCCTACAAGGAAAAGCTAAGGGACCTTAACCTCGTCAGCCTTACCAAGAAAAGGCTGAGACGGGACCTTGTGGCAGCGTACAAATTCATAAGGGGGGACCAACATGAAGTAGATGACAACCTGTTCACCAGGGCACCCCCTGGAATGACAAAGAACAATGGCCATTGGTGACTCTGTCTTGCCTGCCAGGGGCAGGGGGTCAGACTAGATGGCCCACTGAGGTCCCTTCTGACTATGAATCTATGAAAAACCACTGTGGCTACACATGCACAGGGCAATTTTTGGCCACATCAGTGAAAAAAAGCTGATTGCCTATGCAGTCGATTTTCCTTATCTCAGTGCTGATCTGATATGGGACTGATGTATCAGTGCACCTCTATTTCAAACTTAGAATGTTTCAATAATTTCTTAACCAAGGTAAATAACAGCACAACCAAACCATATTTCACAAATAAAACACAGCATATTCATCCATAACCTTATCTCAATAATCAGCACCTTCCTCCAAACTAGTCTGTGAGTATCTCTACTATGAGCAGATAGCCCCCAATATGCCAATCTTTTCTTGAGCCATCTGTAAAAAATATTTTTAGAAAACTGCATCATCAAACCTTTGCTGTACCCAAACAAAGTATCTAGACTCACAGAGGTTCAAACAACTACAACTCTTCAATCAAATTTTCTGTAAAATACTCTGAAAATAACATCACCTTTCTAGATACCATGATCCACATCCAAGATGCTACTCTACAAACCACTATATACAAGAAACTCATATACCACTATACTTACATCTGCAAAACTACCAATCATTCTAAACATATTAAGGAAACTGTAATCAGTAGTCGGGCCCTCAGACACCACCACATCTGCTCTGACGAAAATACTTCTGATGCCCACCTCAAACTGAAAACTTTCTTTACCCCAGAGACGTGAGGATTTTGTAGGGTGATATATTTTTTGATCAACTGCATAGTTGGGTTACACTTCAGATGCAGTGCAATATTACCCTAAGAAATCCCTGCCTCTCACATAATTCTTGGACCATCATGGCTACAGCAGCACTCTAATACTATTGTATCTAGGAGGACACCTCAGCAGAGAGAAAGACTACATCTCTGAACAAGACACCCAAAATCCTGAAATAACGTATACTCTAAAAGGATCAGGCCTCAAGAAAAACATTCCCAACACCTGCCTCTGCAGAGAGAGAGATCACATCTTTAAACAAGACACCCGAACATCAGGGAATAACCTATTAAAAAAACCATCCACTGACCACATCCCCCTGGTTGCACAAACACTCCACGCGCCAGTTGTAGCAGTTACCCCGGGAGCCCGGGGGCAGGCTCCTGCCGGGCTCTGCCACCCCTGGGCGTCTCGGGCAGCTCCACCAAGCCGAGAATGTTTTATGCCCAAAAGTTTGTTCAACACCTCTCCCAACTATACTTTTGGCCCAATAAAGGATACATCACAAAAAACACCTTTGCATCTCATACACCAGCATAGCCATTATTTTCAAAAAGCAGCCTAAAAGAAATCTAAATTTACAAAATTGTGTATTTATGTTTTAAGCAGTCACAGACTTCAGTACTCTACATAGCCACTGAGTTATTATGCATATGAAACTTGGGGAGTTCTGTACATATGTGGATTGTCTGCGCTGATATTGTTCAGGCACCAGAGATCTGTTGTCAGCAAATAATGATTTTTTATCACTTCCATACTAGTCTTTGTTAAATATAAATCATCAAATTATAGTTCTATATACCACTGTCACTTCCTGACCCTTCTGTTTCTTGTCCCAAATCCTTGAGGCATTCAGTTCTATAAAAGAAATGGCTGTAAGTTTCAAGTGTGCTTAAAAGTGTCATACTTGAAAAACTTCCCTTTTTTATCTTCCTCTGACTGAAAAATGTTTGGGTTTTGTGATTCCAAATTTAAAGTTTCATCCTCTAGCAATACCTATAATACTAGAAATGAGTTTATAACAGTAGCAGACCTCTAAACTAACACCAAACTCTGAAATAACCTATACTCCAGTTATGATCAGTTAAAGCTAGAACTAGAAGCTACCATTTTCAACCCATCTATAAACTTAAAGGGCTATGTCATGCTTATACAGACAGTGAAACTTAAGTCCAAGATACAATGCAAAATGAGCTTGGAGGATTGTCAGTGATTATTGAACTGAAGCTGCTTTGCTAGCCCCTACATGCACACTTACAGAGAAATACCAAGCAATATTTGATCCTAAATTACTGGAAAGGGATTATAAAGCTTCATGTTGACTGTTAGGTGTCTAAAGGGTTAAGCTTGCAACAGGTTACAGCTCAAGAAATAACTGTGGATACAGCTTGAGAAAATACATAATGGGTAACAATTTAAATATCAGCATTTGCATTTTTAACGCTCATTAATATTATGGCACACTTCAAAACTAACAGGAAGGACTTTTATTATGTGACACTATACTTCTGACTCTAAGGTTTTTCCTTAAGGTTAGTGTGGAATGACAAGACGCACAGTCTTTCATTCGCTGAGTGAACCACTGCAGATCATCTCAAAACTTTACTTTGATCTCACATTCTCTGCCCTGAGTGAAGACTATTTGCAGCTGTGAAATCGAAATTAGTTTTAAAAAAGACATTTCTTCATTAACAATAAGTAATGCACAGAATTATATCTTTGCCCCATACAAATCAAGACAAAATCAAGTTGATTTCATTGGGGTCAGAATTCACCCACCTAAAATTTTAGGGCCTGATATAAGTTAGTTCACCTCCCCTGGTGAACTAATTTCAATTCGGAACATCTTAGCCCAATCTATTGAATGCCTGAACTCATTCGGAGGGCAGCCCCATGCCTGGGAAAGCCCAGCTGCTCAGCCCCAGCCCCAGGAATGTGTTCTTTCTACCCCCTGACCTCCCCCAACCCTGACTGGGTTATTTTTAGGCCCCTGACTCCACAACCCCAGATGGAAAACACCCTGACACACACAAACACAGACCTGCAAGCTCCCCCTGGAACCATTAGCCCTGCAACCTGATCCTACCTGCCCCTTCTCCCTCCCTCCCCACCCTAGTAATTTACTCCTGGTTTCCTACGCAGTTCCTGGAAACAGGAAATACCTGTACATGCCATTCCTATGCTCATGCCACTTAAACTGAACTGTGTGTATGTAGGCCAGATGCAGCAAACAAGTCTACACACTCAAGAAAACGACCTTTGTCTTTAGCAAGTGCTGAATCATGCCCATAAATAGGGTGACATGTATGGGACAATGTGAAATCTAGGACTCTGCCTGCCTGCCACTCCCCACCCCTGCTCCACTATTGCAGGCTGCAGGGAATCAGTGGCCCTCTAGTGATCCAGCCTTCTTTAACAATCACCTATGTGAAGTAACAATTAGTATTAACAGAGCTTCCTATTTCACAGCTCCTGCTGCTCCGTCTTTGCACCCCATGCCTGGGACACTTGTTTTAATTTTCACAGGCCAGCTGGGACCAGTCTCCAAAATCCAGGACTGTCCTGGCCAATCCAGCACATATGGTCACCCTACCCATAAAGCCCTTTCCCCACTTAAAAACCCTTAACAGACATGTCTTAACATATGCAGTAGTAAGTAAAGAGTTCATACCGTTATTTCTTCTACACCCAACTTTTGCTAAAACTTTCTTGATAAAGTCCATATGGTATAGTAAAATTAATCCCTTTCTTCATTCAAGTTGCCCTTTAAAATTCATCTCTGATATAAAACTCAAAATTTTAACCCACATCTATAACAATTCATCTCATTGTAATCATTCATCTTTAAAAGGAATTTTAAAAAACTGATTAAGGGTCTAGTCCCTGGGAATTGCTGGTGCATCCTGCTAGGTGATGAGAAACTTTGATTCCCACAGTCTTCAAGATGTATGTAGAGAGATAGAAAGGGGAGAAGAGGAGGTACACATACATGCAGTCTCTAATTGAGAGCTGAACAGAAAGCATAGTGTTTGAACCTTCTTACAACCATTTCATCTTAATCTGAAAGAACACACCTACAGGCTTAAAGACTGTCCACTTTTATGTAGTTACTAGATAGTTAAATATATAAATAGCTAATGCCGCTTAATTAAAACCTAATTTTCACCACTTGCAGAAAGGTCATTAATTGCCAGCAGAAGTTTTACCACATACTAATGTATCTGAAAATAATTAGCATGGTGATAATAATGATGAATTTATGCATATGCATGCCAATATACTTATTCTCCCATGTGTACGCATGTGCATACATCATACATTTACTGAAAAATAACAGTTCAATTGTTTATTTCTTCCTTTCTCTTAATCCCATGAATCCAATGGTATTCTTCATTCTGATTCTGTTCAAATTCAAATTACAAGCACCTAACATGATTAATTTCTATTCTTAAGTGCTTTGAGAAATCTTCAGAGGAATGGCCCTTGATGTTCTAGTTGGAGAAATGAAAAGGATGATTTTTTGTTCTGTTCAGAAACAGGAAAATTATGTCATTTTTCTATTTGAAAAGGTTCCTACATTACTATTGTTATGGATGGATTTGCCTCTGCTTTTAAAGTAGATGTAAGTGTGCAAAGATCTGTTATAGTGTACTCTTAATGGACCCTCCAGAAAAGTAAATAAATCATATGTCCAAGTTCAGTAAGATATGCCTAGGCTCTGTACCCCTTACTATAAAAGTTGAAATTTTAATCTTTCAGAAATATCTTCAATTACACTGAAGGATTGACATTTCCTGGTGTGTTATAAAGGCTACACATGTAGGTAGAAGTGGTAGAAAGGAAGAGAGGCCTACTGAACAATGAGCTCTCCAACAAAACTAAAAAAAACAGAATCAGTGAGCCATGCAAACTGAAATGAAGGTCATTGAGATTTTCCCCATCCCTGTCATCCCATTCCTGATAGTTGCCTTAGCTAACAAGACTATCCAGGAGACGTATAAAAATAACCTAAAAAGAACAAACTTTTGTCTTTAGAACAGACCAAATACAGGTACCTTAGAAAACTTTCCCAAGGAAATAGATCACCAACCTACCCAAAAAATCTTCACCTATTTATCCAACTTAAACAATTCACTATACACCATGTAGTATCAGGACTGAAAAGTACTTGCAGTAGATTTGTTTGTATGGGAGGGAAAAAACCCTTGAACTCTTAGGATGGAAGAAACTGAAAATAGCCAGAGAAATGTGTCTGTGGGTATACTCTTTCCTCTCTCTCCCTCCCCATCTTCCCTCCTCCTGCTTCTCCCTTCCCCCACCCCTTTCCCCACCCCCCCTCTTAAAAACTTGGATTCCCTTTTCATTATTTGCAGTAAGTAAAGTTTATTTCACTTCAGGAACTCTCAGAGGAGCCTGTTTTAGGGCATAGTCTTCTCTGCTTTCCTGTTAATAAGATATTATTATACTGTCCCAGTATTAAGGTATTATTATACTGCTCTAACAGGGAGGCCGTCCCTGACGAGCCCATTCAAGGTTAGAATATCAAAATCTTCATTAAAAATGTTGTTGTACCAAGATGATTCATGGTACACTGACTTTACTAATTAAATTAATAGCTACACTTGCTTACTAAAGAGATTAACTTCTGCATCACCCTCACTAGATGGGTTAGTTGCTAGGCAGCTCTCACTGGAGGTTTGGCACTTTACTGCTTATCTCTAAGGACAAAGGCTGCTATGCATCTTTCAGTAGGAGAATGCAACACTGCTCTCACTAAAAGCATTCATCTCAGTCTGTATATCTCAATTGCTTTACTTTAATTATTGTAATCACTTGGTGCATTCTAGTGTTGCAAGTCTATTTAATCTGGAGTATATTTTGACTCGGATGTTATGGAATTCGTTCAGTTTTTCTCCCTTGCTAGTTTGCAGCCTCCAAATTTATTCCAAGTCACACGTGATGTTCTTACGTACTGGATCATGCCTTCAGTGTTACGGTACTATTTAGTACAAGAATATTTAAGCCCTTTTCAATATTTTTCTATCCACTGAACTGTTTATTGTCAAATATTTGCTTGTTTACTTCATTCAATTTATTCCACACTCGACTGTACATCTAGGAAGTCACACCTTTATTAACATAGCTTCTTTGGGCCTAATCCCAAAGGTTGTAAAACAGGCATTGTTCCTTTGACTTTGTTGGAGGTATGTTGATATACAGCTCCTGAGCATCTACTCTCCTATTTCACAGAGCAGCTAGATTTATAAAGCACAAGTATCTAGATAACAGCTGTTTTACTTCCCCAGGTAACAGGTACACAGTACCTACATGAGCACAACAATGTGCTCTGGTCTTAGCAATATAGCTATAAGGTTTAGCTCTTCATTCACTGGTACCCTGTGCTAAAATCAAGAGCTAGGGTAAATCTGCACAGCTACAGGGACTTAACTAGTGTGATGTTGACTTACACCAACAAAACATTTGGCCCAAAACCTTTAAAACAAGGACCAGACCCTAGCATGAGTATAACACTGAAGTTGCATTTGCAACTACTTTTCACTTAGGACAAAAGTTTAGTTGTAGTTTATTTTTAAATGGAACTAGCAAAAAAAAGCTCAAATTCAAATGTGGCAAATTCTCATTATTCAGAAAAAAATGTTTTCTATAGCTCTAGATGCAAATTGGCATGGTATTTACCAGAAATGAATGTAGCAATCTGAAGCAAGCAATCTCTAAAAGATGTAGCCCTTTTCTGTCCACAGCTCAGTTATCCACAAACAGACTCTGATTATTTTGAAATGCTATTATTTGGGGGGGGGGGGGGTTGTAAAATACCACATGCAAACCTATATTAACCTACGTTTTTTGCAAAACTATTTACAATCTTTGGCACCTACCTGCTATTTATTATGCATAGCATTGTTAATACAATGCTACATGGTATTGCTTCTGCTAGTTGACTAGTTGAATACAACTTTGGGGAAGTTGAGCATTTCCAGCCTAAAAAAGTAAATATCTAATATGTTTTATATGCAATAAGACTTCCTTGCTTAAACAGTATCATTTAACTTTGACAGGAGGATGTATAAACAAACATAATTACCGCATTTACTCAATTTGAAGATTAGGGCCATTCCCCCCACCGCCATTTAACATGAAGAGGAAAGCCCCTTGCCTCACAATCAAGCATGAGGTAGCAGAGGATGAGGGGAATAGGAAGATGCAGCTCCAGCCCCAATCCCAATCCAGCCAGAGACAGCTTTCACCTTCCACCCACTGCACTCCTGCCACTCCTCCCCCACAGCCCCAAGTCTTCCCCGCCCCATGCCACTTCTCCCTCTCTTCTCCCCCTCTGCTGCTCTCTTCTTTACCTTTTCTTTGTGCTGGCAGGCTCCATCTCTACTCCAGCTTGGCACCATAGCAACAGTGAAGAGCTGACACTGCTGTTCCAGCCTGGCCCTGTAGCAGCAATGCCAGCTTCCTGCCACTGCTGCTATAGGGATGGGTTAGAATAGGAGTGTCATCTCCATACCTATAGGGAAGGCTGGAGCAATGCTCCATGCTGCAGCAGGGATTGAACCTGCTGGTGTAGAGCAAAAGGTAAGGGGGGAGGTGAGCAGCCAGCAGGGGGATGGAGAGGGAGAAACTTCAGAGGATGCAGATGGAAAGGAGGGGGACTTGAGGCTGTGAGTTGCAGCAGTGGCATGAAGAGGGGAGGAGTGGGGAACAAGGGTAGGGGGAATCAGGACAACCTGAGGCTGTCAGGGGGCAGGCACACTACAGGGGTAAATGTAAGCAGGACAGGTAGCAGAGGGTAAGCTAACAGACTCTTTCACTGCCTGCCCATTACAGCCCACCCCCCACCTTCCCCATCATATACCACCTGCCCTACAATATACCCCTTACTTCCTCCCCCATTGTCTGTCTCCCACTGCTGGCACCTGTGTGCCCCCCCACCTCCAGTACCAGCAGTAGTGGGGAAGGAATGAATTTAAGATGATCTTCCAATAATTCAATTCCATAAATGGAAAATTATAATAAATTTATAAAATGTTTGTGTGTAGAATATCGTTATTGGGGCAGGGGTCTTCTTACTTTCAGGATCATCTTATATTCAGGTAAATACAGTAAGTCAAAACGTTATCCAAAATCCAGAAATATTTTCATAAGAAACTTTTCCCTCTATTTCACCAGTTTCAGCTTCTGTTTACACGACATATTGTGACATGTAGAATCAAATACTGTTGCCCCTAATTACCGATAATGCAAGAACAAACAAGGGTTTCCTAGGGCAGCAGTCCCCAACCCAGCAAAAGACTCTCTGGATTTACTAAGCCACAGTAAACTGAAGAGTTAAAAGCAATGTTTCCTTAGGGACAGCTAGGGACTCCTGCATTAAGGGAAACATCCATTTCCTTTCTGCCAAAAGACAGAGTTGAAACAAGGAGATGTTATTGATGAGAAAAAACAAAGAGGAAGGTGGAAATAACTTCAAGAGAAATAATTGGCTTGTTTAGCAATGAAAATTGTACTGATTTTGATTTCATAAGAACAATGATTTCTGCTTTATTTTTAAGTGAAGGTGTTAGATTTCATCACAAGAATTTTTTTCCAGGTCTCTGGAAATTATGATGCAAACAAAGTTTTAGGTAAAATGTTTGCTTCAAATATCAAACTCATTGCTCTATTAAAACATATACAAGGTAGCCCCCTTACTCAGAGGTGCTCTTATTTCTCCTAAATTGTCAATGAAGTCTCTTGAATTGTCCTCTTGACATTTCATAGAAATATATTAAATATTCAAGTTTTCCCAAATGTTCATACCTATTCTGGGAAGTCGCTTAGAAGCATTTTCTGCTAATGATGCATTATTTACTGGGAAGTACTTGAGACTGACGCAGGTAATTTATATGGCAGAGTCACACATCATAAAAATTTGAAACATATTGGATAGATATCACTCTATTTATTAGTAGCACTGAAGTGATAAAGACCAACTTGTAGATGCTTTCTCCTTAAATATGCATGAACCAGATCATATCATGTTCTGGCTTCAGGAAATCATTTTCTTTAAAAGTTCATTTTCTGAAATGTCCAAGGATGAAAATTCTGAAAACAATGCACAAAATATCAAGTGAAATGCCTTCCTCCATCAGGCAATTAATTGTGGCCAAGTGAGATTGTCAACACCTAAACATCTTGGTTTGTCAAGATTTTGACTAAATTTAATGTGTTCTTCCTTCATACCAAACCTTTTAGGCTCTGAAGACACCCCTCTCTCTCTCTCTTAAAAAAAAAAAGGTAATTCACTAAATGAAGTTCAGTCAAAACTTCCTATTCCCAATTTGTTGCACATTGAAACCATGAAAAGCCATGCAATTTGCATAAAAGGTCCACATCCAAGCAAGCGCAGCCATGCAGTATGTGGCACTGCAAATGCATCTGCAGCACCACGTACCTCACATTCAGCTGTTCTCCATGCCGCAAGGGAGCATGTGCAAGGGGGGGGGGGCAGGTTTTGACACTTGGATATCCATGGGTCAAAAAAACCCACACCAATAAAAAAGCAGAGCGGTGCATGTCGGGACAGCATGCACCACCCAGAACCAGAGCCTGACCACCCAGACCCACACTCCAGCTGCCAGCCAGACTCCAAGCTGTAGGATCACCACCACTATAGCTCCAGGAGGCCCCCACAACCCCAAGTAATGCTGCTAGGGCCAACCCAGTGCTGGTCCCATCCTCCCCTACCACACCCAGGGTAACCTGCCATGCCAGAGGGCATGTGGCACAGGCATTTCATGGGGACAACTAGCAGCAGCACAAGGTAGCACTTCATAAATCATGTCTGAATGAAATATTGTTTATTCTCCCCAGCATATATTATTAGAAGAATAAACCCATATATTACCAAATATATAGGAACACGAGGCGAAGAGTATTCCAAGCGAGTCCAGTGAGACAATTTACATGACAGTATAAAGAATGTAGAATTATATATAAAGGCAAATAACTGGTGTATCAGATACTAAAGCATAATATACATACAGTCTTTTGCAGAGGAGAAGTATATGAATGCTGGGATCTCAAATATTAACATTCAACAAAAAGTATTTTCAGTGGTTGCTATATGCAAGTGTTAGAAGTTAATGTGGCTTGGTAATGTAGTGTGATATATAGAAGTATTTATTAGAGTCATAAGGGAGGTCTGGAGCATGTCCAGCTTTATACATTGGCTCATATTGTCAGAATGAAACGTTTCTGCATGAGATACCTCCTTAGCATCATTCTGCTTGCAAGATTACTGCCAAAGGACAGCACTATGCCTTCATTAGCTATCCTTTGTTTAAACCTTAATCGCAAAAAAATCTCTAGGGGGAGGGAATCTTTTGTTAAAAGGCATTCTCAGACTAATTTACGTTGCGTATAGTTTCAGAAAAGTTCTTTTTCATTTCTATTATTGATATTCAGCGTCAACTTGGATTCATTATTTTTATGCTGTTGTCACAATGGGACTTCTGTCCCACTAAAAGATAACACCTCAAACCACCCTTCCCCCAAAGTGTTCCAAGCAGAATTCCAAAGTAAAACTATTATAGACTCCAGTAGAAAAGACTTTATTTTTATTTTCGCAGCATCTCTCTGCCACTATAGAAGCTATCAATGCCATCTAAAATCCCAACAATCTAATTTGTGCCTGTATGTAAGCAGATATTTATACCACATTCATTATCATGGTATTTACACTCCTTAATGGCATCTGCAAAGACAGAAAACTTCTTATAGTGAAAAACAACGTACTTTTATAAAATGGATGGAGACCATCCAGACTGATCAGAGTGCTAGTCACACAGCTGTTCTGCAAATGAGAATACCACAGATGCTACAGCAACAGAAAGCAAAAATGATATATTGTGACAGGACCAAGCCAGGGGTGTCTTCGAGGGCCTTGCCTGCCAGCTAGTCCTGCACTTCCGTGGTCCCTTTTTGATCCTCCTTCTCTTTACATTCACCTTCCATGCCTTGATGGAAACAAAGTATCTGGGGGAAATTTCCTGAGATCTTAAAATGGGGATCCTGCTGGTGCTAGGTTTCTTTGTGGCTTTTGCAGGTTGGTCAGTTGGTTGGCTGTCTGATTTTGTTTAAACAATCGTAAACAAAACACTTTTCTGAAAAATACATTCTTTTTCTATGGATGTTTCTAACTTTATCAAAAAAGTAATAAAAACGGGGAAAAAAAAACCCTCTTGAAAACCAAGTTATTTTGACTGAGAATTGCTTCTCCTATAGTAAAAGTACCAGGGAGGAAGTCATTCAGCTCAATCCATCCCCCACCCATATACTGATGGGCTTAGGGCTGCCTGGCTCTTATGATAGTGCTGTGCCTGCTGTAACAAAGATTCCTGAAGGAAGAGCATTCTGACGCCTTCCCCAAATGAGTGCCTCACTTGCCACTGCCTCCCACCCCCCCAAATTACTAGCTATAAAGCCCTTTACTCTGGATCCAATCCAGGGCTGCCAAACATCTAAGTGGCCAGGTAAACTATGTCCTATGGAACACACACAGGAGGTGCTACCTTGTGCAAGCCAGCCCATCCTGAGCCACAAACCACTCAAGGCACACCACTCTCCCCACTGCACTGAATGTCTACAAGCATGGCACCACAGGTTGTCTCACACAGGCCTGCTCCCTGTGACAGGTGCTGGAACTAGAAGCTGGAAGAGGGAGGGAGAGCCCAGAAACCAATGTGGGCAGTAATGACTGGGCAGGAACCCAGAGGCTAGATCCAGATGTATAGGTACATGCAGTTTGTGGCACTACAAAACACACACCAGGCACATTTAAAGCATGCCCTGTGCTGCAAATTTGCAGCACAGGGCCAAAATTTGCTACCAGGAAATTGCAGTAGCAAAAAAAGCTGCAAAAACATGGCACAGCACAATAGGAGCATACACCAGTAGACATAGAGACTAAGTCCTCCTGGGAGACACTTTGACTGCGGGCCAGAATATCTCCCCTCCTCTAGTTCTGTCCCAGCTCCTCCAGCATGCTGGAAGGAGTAGGGAAACAAAAGTTTCCCTGAAGCAGGGCATTTTGCCCCACATCAGAGTGCATATTCACAGACGTGTGCAGTGGCAATAAGTGGTGGCACAAGTTTGCTGCTGCAGATGCACATCTCTGTATGTGGAGACAAGCCCAGAGGCTGTAAATTAAACCCATGCAGGCTATATACCACCTATGGCCAATCTCCTTTTTGCTAATATTAGGCTTCACAACAAGTCTGACTCTAGAAGCATTTTTTTTAATCCCACTTACTGCGTCCAAGCGAGCTCGGCCACGCAGTATGTGGCACCACAAACGTGTCTAAGGTACCGCATACTGAACATTCAGCAGTCCTCCACACTGCAAGGGAGCAGAGTGGGTTTGTGGGGGGGGGGGGAGGGGGAGTGTTATTCCTGTGCATCCCATGCAATAACCTGCACAAAAACCTGAGCAAAAAAAAATGGAGTAGTTCATGCAGGGATGGCACATGCTGCTCATAACCAGAGCCTGGCCAGCCAGAGCCATACTCTGACTGCTGGCCAGGCTCCGAGTGGCAGGATTGCTGCTGCTGCAGCCCCAGCAGGCCCCCAGGACCTCATGTAAGGCAGCTGGGGCCAGCCCAGTGCTGGCTTCCCCTACTCCACCTGGGGTAAGCTGTCATGTGCCAGAGGGCACATGGCTCAGGCATGCCACAGGGACAACTAACAGTGGCACAATGTGTCCTACTGCTACTTGTCCTCGGGGACAAGCTCATGCGGACACAGCCACTAAGTTATTATGGCAAGGGACATCACGATAATGTTTTACCCAATGAGAAAAAGACTGTCCTGGGGGCCGAGGTAACAAGGGACACTTACCTGAAGCCCAGGACAGGAGAGATGCAGAGCTGGAGGGAGAACCAGTGCAGCTCATTAGCCGCCTCTTTGTATAGCTGTGGCCAGCAGCTGACAGCAGCATCAGATGCCAGCTGGCAGATTTAAAAATGGCTGCTGTCGCTCCGGAGGTGGCAGATAGCCCAGAGGCCAGACTGCTGTTAGGGCCAGCGATGGCACGGGCTCCATGGGAAGGGCAACGCAGAGCCAGCATGCCAGAGGGAGCAGTGACCAAGAAGGGAAGCCCGATGATAGGGACACTGGCGGGTCGACCCAGAAGCGACAGATTGGGTGAGCGATGGAAGATTGGGACAACCCAGGAGGATTCAGAGGACCCCGAAGTAAGTGCCGAGACGTTGGGTGCAGGCTACGCCGAAGAGGGACAAAAGACCGAGGACTACCTGGCTGGAGGGAGATCAGGGCGGGATCGCAGCGGATGTCAATTAAGGAACACGAGTGGGGCAACTAGAGAGCGACCAAGGGGAGCCCCTTTCTGCCCCCGTTCATGCTAATAGGGATCTGGTGGAGGGTCAGCAAGGTAGTTAGGACATCAGAACCTCCAAGCGGGGGAGTGTCGCACAGGGTGCATAGGGTGAAGGGGTTGTGGTGTGGGGTCTATAGAGGTTGCAGCTGAGGCACCGGTGCAGGCTGGTGTGAAGTGGTCCCCACAGATTGTGGGGATCGAAGACGAGAGCCGTGTTAGAAGCCTACAGAAGCAACACTGAGCGGGCACGGGGAAGTGGAGCCCATAGGTGGCATGAGGCCGGGGTGTAGGGGTGGCGAAGCCCCGTGTGCAACCAGCGGGCCAAGCCCAGGCCACTGAGGGACCCGTGAACTAGCCCCGCCCCACTGGGGGAACAACAAGTCGTGGCAGGAAAGAGCGGGGTTGGTGACGCGGGAGGACGAACAACCATGGTAACAAACAGGTCTGGATGGGGAGTAGCCAATGACCAGGAGGGCAGAGCTCCCAGGAGCGACACGAGAAGGCCCGTCGGGGACAAAGACCATCTTTAAAGTTAGTGATAAAAGAACTATTCTTCAATACAAACAGAATATCTCTTACACAATTATTTGTGGACTCAGATCAAAATCCTGTTCACCTTAATTATAAAATCTCCTTAATTAAAGTCAGTGGGAATTTTGTGTGAATGAAGTAGAGAGGATTTGCTACCAATATTCACTGCAAACCTAAAATTAAAAACTGAATTTTCTCAACGTTTTTTCAGGTCATTTATGCTACTGAAACAAACATCCTTTTATACACAATAACTCAAAAATACTTGATATTTTTTCAGAAAGTTCCAGGTAACTTAATAGGTTGTAAATAGGTTGTTAAACCAAAACAAATTACTACACGAATGATTTTTAACTGGGCTTTTCAAGACACCCTATTTCCCTTGTTATGATTGTTGCAATAAGCTTACTTTTTTGCCAATATTTCTGTCCCTTCCATTCCTCCCAAGAATTCAAGGAAGATATTAGACAAAGGATTGTATCATTCCTAAAGCTGATGATACAACAACAGATATATATAACAGATTAATATTTTCCTCACTAGTATTGATCAGCTTACTACATTTTGGGGTAGAATTTAGAAATTAGATAGTATTTTCTTTTGCAAAGTTAAATCACAGGGGTTATTTTTTTTTCAGATTTGGTATGTACAAAGTTGAAAAACACTCATAAAATCATAAATACTACCTACATTTTATTTTTATTTTATGTCCTTTGTTTGCTTACATCAGTAAAAAAAAGTTCTGAGAAATAGGGGAACAATATTAATATCTGTTCAGTAACAGTCACTCACATCATTGCAAACAATATTTGTTCTGCAATTTGTGGAACCATTACGAGGAGCTAAATTATGAAGTGAAAAGTGCAGCTATTGAGAAAGTTCAGCCCTGATGTTATTTACGGTGTCAGAACTCTCAAAGTCAACAACTGACATAAATTTCATAATAACAACTCTCATTTCATTTAACCTTTTTAACTAAAACAGAACACAGTTTATCTCAGTGAATCACTCATGCCACATTGAGGCAAATCTTCACCTTTATAATGAAGTCTTGGCCTACTAAATGACATATCCAGAACTTTGTGAATGATAACTTCAAACAACACAACCCTTAGGGAATATCAAGCATATGGATTTAATTCACAACAAGTATTCTCAATATTTTGTAACAACCATAGCTACTGTAGGAGAGATTATTTTCTTTTATATTAATATGTATTAATGGATGAGAAGGAAGAGGAAATCACCCTGAAAGAATATTTGTACAATATTTGTGAAAAGTATCAAATACTGAGCACTGTATATGAGACCAAGACATGTTTGGACTACCTTCTCAGTGATCTCTCTTGTTTTTTTTTAATTAAAAAATACTTTCCCTATATTCCCTAGGCTAACATAGGTCTAAATCAAAGTCAATAGAAAGTCCAATATGTTGCCATGTGAACAGTATAAATTCAAGTTCCAAATTCATCTCAGATTTTAGAAAATACAGGAGATCCACTTAACCAAGCCTAAAACAGACAAACCATGTCACATGGACATGAACTGAACCCATATAACTACGGCCAACCCTGACAGATTGTATAGAAAACACTGTCATAGCTAAAGGTTAACAGCATCACAGAAAGACCGTCACAGTTACTAAGTCTGGGACACATGGTCCTCTGGAGAGAGCTGTTAGCCCTCTGTGCACTAGATCTGTTCCTGTAGTGGTCCCTTAGAGGCTTAGATAATGTTCCAACCAGTAGAGTAGCCCATGGATCACAATGCAAAAAACCTGAGATATTTCTATTTTTATTTCTTAAAAACTTGTGAACAGACTAACAACCACATCTGGAAGTAGGATTAAGGTTTCCAAAGCAGTCTACGCTTTAAGGATGGAAGCACTGTGTGAGAGTGGGAAGGTGTAAGGGAGTACCACATCCAGGGTGGCGTGAAACCCCTGGAGTCCCTCAGCCTACTCTCTCTGTGGGCAACCACTCCTTCACTCTCTCCTGCCATGCCTTGATGGTTTGTTATTTATATGAGGGAGGCTTCCTCAGGGCTACCAGATGTCTGTGCTTCTCACCTTAAGGGCAAATTGTGTGGCTCCAATATGCCCCTACACCATGCCCCATGCCTCACAGATGTTATCATTCCTTGATGGTCACTGGTTCTCAGTCAGCCCTTCCCCAGGCTATCAACATAATCAGCCCTCTGTAAAAGGCTCCTGGACACCACCACCACCCCCCCCCGCCACCAAACTCTGTGCATCTAGTCCCCCCTGGGCTTTAGATTCTCCCAGACTCCCTTGTAGTCCCCCCAGGCACTGGGCTCTCCCAGACTTCCTCAGCCCCTCTGACCTATTCTCTCTCTATCTCTATCCCCCCCTCTCATTCTCTCCCCTTTTCTCATTCTCTCCCCACCCCTCTTTCCCCAAGCTCTCGAGCTCAGGCAGACCTGGTGCATGCAAACCTGGTGTCTGGAGCTCCACTGCTTGTTGCCCCTGGGCTTATCCTGCTTCATCAGCCCATGAACTTATATCCCAGCCCTGTTCGGGTCAGGTGAGGCCCTCATTACCTCCCTTCTCCACCTGCCTGCTGCTTTGCAGGCTGCTCATCTTCTTAAAGTGACAGGCATATCCAGTGCTCTGTCACAGAAGGTAAGATTAAGAACCAGACATAAATTACAAACAAGATCAGCAGAAACATAGTCCACTAGGAAGTATGCAGAGTGAGCTGGTGCTTATTCAAGGAGTGCTTTAAAATGCTTCAGCAGGCAACATTTGGAATGTGAAAAAGGTATAAATCTGTGTTAGTTTCAAACTGTCAACCCTAGAATCTAATTCAAATTTAAACAGTAGTTTAAACATTAGAAGAGATTGCCATCATTAGTCCTCCATAGTTTTAACCTTTGGAGCTTTCAACAGAAAAGACAGTGAATCTAATTAATTATTAGTCTTTCAACCTTGGAGACCTGGGTACAAGTCAGTAGTTCAGAAGACAGTTAATGAGATTAGTAGCTTCATTTCAATACCCCATGTGCTCTAATCCCCATCACGTCCACCTTCCTCTCTTCTTTTTCCCTGCTATACTTTTTTTTCTATTTAGAAACTGCAAGGAATCAGGAATGTCTGACATCTATTGATTCAAGTTAGATCGCTGCCCTGCAGCATCCCAGCCTGCTTTGCATCCTCCACTGCCCCACCTTCACCGGGAGATGCGCTAGCACTTGGCTTGTACTTTGCTGCTCCCTGCACCAAACAAGCACAGCCCCTCTCCCCAGCCCCACCTCCTGCCTCCAGTCACCTGTCAGCCACAGGCAGGTGGGAAGTATCTGTTCCCCCTGCATGAGGCTCAGGACCTGGGCATCCAAGTCCCTGGGTCATGCTAACACGCCCTGTCACACAGCACCCAATTTCATATGTACAGACCCAAACACTGAGTCCAGGAGAACCCCCACACTTGAGCACAAGCCCACGGACCCTTACCCTGGCACCCACACATGCAGCCAGGAAATCTAATGCCCCTACACTTGGGCACAGACCCACAGATGCCAATCCTGGCACCCACAAACCTATCCAGAAACTCCCATGCCCTCATACTCAGTCACAAACCCACAGACCCCCAACCTTGGCATCTGCATACCCAGCCAGGGACCTGGTTCAGGCATGACCCCTTCAACCCTGACCCTGGCACCTGCACACCACATCTCAGAGGCCAGAGCCAGACACCCTGCCACCCAGATCCCAGCATAGACATGCCCCCTCCTGAGCAGGAACCAGTGCAGAAGGCTTCTGGTAGGTTGATGTGGTTGGAGACAGAACGTAAGGAGGTGACCCTGTGACATCTAGGGTTCACCCACAGCCAGCAGGTACCTGTGTCATGTGCACTTGGAGTGCTGCAAACATTTTTTGGCCCATGCTTACTGGGTCCTGAAGTATTAGAGTGGGGGGGCTGGGTGTGGGGAGCGGAAGGAAAGGAAAGAGCTGGGCATCCAAGCTGGGGCAAACACGTGGATGTCCCCAGAAACTTCAGGAGCAGGGGGGCTGTGGCTAGATGCCTTAGCGTTGCAGGTAGAGGACACTGAAAATTTCCAGGCAGGGATGTGGGACATTGCCAGCATGATGGGGCACCTGCTAGAAGTGCCTGAAAAGTTCAAGATCATTGAGATGACCTGGCCAGCAATCTCCCAGCCGCTCTGGAGCAGAGGCCACACTGAGCTGTGGTGAGAGGGAGAGTCACACCCTGGGACATGTACCTATGGATACCCACTGTTCCATCCATCCATCCATCCATCCATCCGCAGCTGAACTATTACCCACCTGCAGAAGCTGAGACCCCACAGGTACCTCCATGGACCACAGAATACCTAGTGCTGTCCTCCTCCAATACCCAACCCTGGTCACACAAATGGGGCTATGCAGAGATGAGGGACCTCATCGTGATGTGGGGTAAGCAGGAGGCTGAGCAGCAACTCCACAAAAGGGACTGCAAAAGGGACACGTTCAAATGCACTGATCAACAGATGCTAGAACACCATCCAGCATAAGGTGGCAAAGGGCTGCAGCAAGGCAACAGCCCTAGACTTTAGGAGGGCTGACTTCAACAAGCTAAGGAGGATCATTGGGGAAGCGCTGAGGACCCAGAGGGGAAGGGAATCAGATGTCGAAGGTGAGTGGTTGCTCCTTAAGGAGACGATCCTCCATGCCCAAAGGGAGGTAATCCCAACAAGGGTCAAAGGGAGCAGGAGGGCACATAAACCCCCATGGCTCACTAGGAGCATCCGGGAATGTCTCCTTGCTAAAAGGGAGGCATACACCCAATGGAGGGATGGGGTCATCACCAAGAAGGACTATGTTACAGTCGCCCGAGGATGTAGGGGGGCAGTCAGGAAGGCCAAGGCAGAGATGGAGATAGGACTAGCTTCCCGGATTAAGGACAATAAGAAGTCCTTCTTCAAATACATAGGGGGTAAAAAGAGGGTCCCGGGTAATGTGGGGCCCCTGCAGGACACGATGGGCAACTTAGTCGTCACGCCAGATGACAAAGCTAACATATTTAACGATTTCTTTGCCTCTGTCTTCCTAAGTAGGGACCAGTTCAGCCACCTCCCTGCTGGGCCCCCCTCGGGCCCCAGGAGAGACACGCCTGGGCCAGGGGTTAGCGAGGAGTTAGGGTACTTCTGGAGAGGCTGGACGTGTTCAAGTCCGCTGGTCCGGACGCTCTTCACCCTAGGGTTCTACAGGAACTGGCCGAGGTCATTGCGGGACCCCTGGCGCGGCTCTATGAGCACTCGTGGTGCTCTGGTGAGGTGCCGGAGGACTGGAAGAGGGCCAATGTGGTCCCTATCTTCAAAAAGGGAAAAAAAGAGGACCCGGGAAATTACAGGCCAGTTAGTCTTACCTCAATCCCGGGTAAGCTCTTTGAAAAAATTATCCTGGCACACATCCAGGAGGTCCTTGCAGGGGAATGCATGCTCAGGGGCAACCAACATGGGTTCATCAGTGGCAGGTCTTGTCAGACCAACCTGGTGGCCTTTTACGATCAGGTCACCAAATCATTAGACGCAGGGGTTGCTGTGGATGTAGTCTTTCTGGACTTCCGGAAGGCTTTCGACACTGTCTCTCACCCTGTCCTCATCAAAAAGCTGGGAGACTGTGGTGTCGATGCCCACACGGTCAAATGGGTCGCCAACTGGTTGGAGGGCCACACCCAGAGGGTGGTAGTGGATGGGTTCTTCTCGACCTGGAAGGACGTGGGCAGTGGGGTTCCGCAGGGCTCGGTCCTCGGGCCTGCACTGTTCAACATCTTCATCAGTGACTTGGATGAGGGGGTAGAAAGCACCCTGTTCAAATTTGCTGATGACACTAAGATGTGGGGGGATGTGGGTGCACTAGAAGGGCGCAATAGGCTACAAGCTGACCTTGACAGGTTGCAACGGTGGGCGGATGAGAATAGGATGGGGTTTAACACTGATAAGTGCAAGGTGTTGCACATGGGGAGGAAGAACCGGCACCACACTTACAGGTTGGGAAACTCCCCTCTTGCCAGCACGGAGACGGAAAAGGATCTTGGAGTCGTCATTGACTCCACGATGAACATGGGCCGGCAGTGTGGGGAGGCAGTCAAGAAGGCCAACCGTACCCTGTCATGCATCCACAGATGCATCTCGAGCAGGTCCAGGGAGGCGATCCTCCCCCTCTATGCGGCACTGGTCAGGGCGCAGCTGGAGTACTGCGTCCAGTTCTGGGCGCCACACTTCAAGAGGGACGTGGATGATATGGAAAGAGTTCAGAGGAGGGCCACTCGTATGATCAGGGGTCAGCAGGGCAGGCCTTATGAGGAGAGGCTACGGGACCTGAACCTGTTTAGCCTCCACAAGAGAAGGTTAAGGGGGGACCTTGTGGCCTGCTACAAACTGGTCAGGGGGGATCAGCAGGTATTGGGGGAGTCCCTGTTCCCCCGTGCGCTGCCAGGAGTGACCAGGAATAACGGTCACAAGCTGGCGAAGGGTAAGTTTAGATTAGATATTAGGAGGCGCTACTTCACAGCAGGGCGGCTAGGGCCTGGAACCGGCTTCCAGGGGAAGTGGTGCAGGCTCCTAGCCTGGGGATTTTTAAAAGGAAGTTAGATGAGCACCTTGCCGGGGTCATCTGACCCCAGTGCTCTTTCCTGCCAAGGCAGGGGGTCGGACTAGATGATCTACCTAGGTCCCTTCCGACTCTAGCTACTATGAAACTATGAAACTATGAACAAGATTACAACAGACCCTGGATGCAGTGCTGAGCCAAGACAAAATGGATGAGGATTCAGTAAAAGTACATGCATAATTCTGGCCCATTGGTGCTTGTCCCTCGATGACTGCAAGATCTAGGAGCAGAGGTGCAACCGCAGTGAACTCCTTTGAAATCTTCTCAGGCATGGTCAAGCACATGGACCATCCCACAGAAGTCACCACATAGGATGTGGATTCTGTGGCTGTGTCCTCTACCATGTCTCCTCCCTCTCCACCTGGGTCCTCAAACCTGTGGACTGCAGTCAAACATACAGCCTCCAGGACACTATTCCTGACACAACTGCCATAGGTGTTCTGCTTCCACTCCTGGGACACATCCTTGCTGCCCGCCCCCATTCCAGATGCGCAAAGCACTCCCCTCCCCCTGCCTTCCACCCCCCCCACACACATACCACCACCATCAGTTCAGCTGCAGTACAACCCACAAAACTGCTGCAGCACAACCCTCCCTGCAATTCTGTTGAAGACTCTGTCATCAACTGAGGACACCCTTCTGCCCAGGACAATAAAGCTCTACCCCACTCCATGTGGCCATGACATGCATAGAAATCTCAAACAGGATCCAGCTTAGAAATATGTAGCTGGCCATATTTTACTAATACATCAAAACAAACCTAAACATAGAACTCATAACCTGAGTTCTATAATTAAGAACCTTCCCCAGCAATGCTACTAAGTTGAATATCAAAGAAAATTATTTGAAAATATTGTGCAAGTAAAAACTGTTCATCATAGCTTTACAATAACCAGAAAAGTCTCTCCTTTATTATCCACACAGTCTGATGGCTGGTGTATACATATGAAAATGCCCAGATTTCCTAAATGTTGCATGCACTTTTGCACAAATAAGTATAAAACCAAACATCCAGGAGTGAGCTAAGCATTATTCATGCTTTATTTGGTAGCCATCCGTAATTATGATATATTCTTCTGTTTAAAACAGAAAACAGAAGCAAAAGTATGCAAGTGGTAGCAAATAACATGACACAAACAATGTTTAGTACTAAGTCACAGTTACTGGCCACTGGCTACAATTTAGTACTTTAATGTAATCAACAAATACAGATATCTAATTAACACCTTTATATCTGCAAATAATTTGCAAACAGAAAGATGGGGTAATTAAAATAAATGTTGACAAAAAAAACATTCAGCCACTGTCAATTATGCACAATTGTGATTTTGCCTTGCCAACTTTTGCAGAACACAGGCAAAACAAAAGTCTGTAAAAAAAAAAGGCTATGAACAAGTCTATATTAGAAGTACATTACATAGGTAAAAACAGAATTGTAGTTGTCAACATTTATACATGTATGTTGTTTTGCCTCTCTCTCACACTTAACCTTTTACAATAATAATTTTCAAAATTTGAACCTCAGTTGCATCAACTGTTTTATCATCATCACACTGCTCTCTCTCTCTAGAACAGCCATTAAAAATTATCATTTTCCAACAGATCTCAAGCAGTTACCACAGTCATTTTTCTATGCTAAGGACCAAACAAGCTAAAAAGCTCTTGCCAAAAGTTGAGGTTTTTTTCCTCCTTCAAAGGCAGCTACTATTCTTGGTTGACTCTTTTGGGGTCTGATCCTTGAGCTGCATCTGGCCCTTTGGGAGTTCTGGGTATGCAACATGTGCAAGGTAAGATTCTTGAAGTTTCTAGCGTATCAAAAAAAATTTCCTCTCAAGTGGATCCAAGTTACTAAAACAGAAGCCTAATTTGAATACTTGTGACTGATGCCAATAGAAGTTTCAGCACACCGATATCGTAGCAAACATACCTCAATTATATTTCCTTGCCCAAAGTTTTTAAGAGAAAAATATGTAAGTGCTGCCATTTTACTCAACATGATGCACATGAGAGTATCTATTGTACAATTGCTCCAAATGTAGAGGGCAGTTTGGTATATTAAGCCTAAAATAGAAAATTCAATAAATTAAAATGCTGCCCAGTGTGATCATTCACCAGAAGTGGACAATTTGCATGAGAAAAATGTATATGCACCATTAATTATGAAAACCTACCAATGAAAGAAATAGTGGGCCCAGGAATGGGGCAAAAGGGGTGCATTCTGCCCCCCTCCCATGCTATGGGCAGTGAGGTATATTTGCTATGGTATCTGTGTGCTGACTGAGTTCATTGACAAGACTCCTGCCAGCAATCTGCATAAGCATTGAGCTCTGGGCTCACCAGCTGATCAGGGTGGGATCTGGGCAGAGTCCTTGTTATTGTGTGGCTCAAGAGCCCAGGGGGGTGAGCATGGCTGCTGTTAGCACTTCCCCTCCCTCTCCACTATATTCATCAGCAGGGGAAAGAAGGGTACAAATAGCAACAGCAGCATTCACCCTCTAATCTCCAGAGCCCCACAAAAGCAGAGGCTCTGGAGCAGGCCCTGCACTGAGAGCTCACATGTGGCACAGCCAAAGAGGGGGTTACTTCACGCTCTCTCAATCTGCCCCTGAGAAAGAGTTTGAAAGAAAAGAATATTGTTTAAAATATGCAATATTGTATTAAAACAAATGCTTGCCTACTGCAGGTTTAAATTGGGTGACATATCAGCTTACAGTATTGTTCACATTCACTAACTGCACAAAAAAAAGGTCTATATTTATGAGATTGGGTTTTTTTCAAATGTTGAGAATGGCTAACAAAACTCTGCATTACTTTCTGTAGAGCTTTTTCAAGCATTGGAAATCTGTTCCCCAGTCTAATAGATTCTCTCTCAACCAACTACCTAGGTTGTCACTCATCAGGGCCACTCCCAACAACCTTATTTCCCCGTGAGACGCATGCAAATCCCACTGAACTCAGTAATGAGAATATTTAGTAGCTTTCACAAATCACACCTCAAATTTACCAATCCTGAAATGGGTTTGTACTACACCAATCATCTAAATATACCTAAAGAACAAACACATCAGCCTTTTCTCAGAGGCTTAAAATGAACACAATAGTGCAAGTATCAGTTGTGAAGAATACAAAACAAGTGGATTTAGCAATATCCTCCTCTATTATTTTTATTTTCTATTGAATTTTTATCTTCTTAACACTTCAAGCTAGAAAACCCAACAGCAGCAGACAAGATCAATTCAATATGCAAACATGAAACGTATAGGTGTTGAAAGTCTGATATATATAAGAGTTTAGTCCATCTGTCTGCGTGTCTGTTTGCCCATAACACTCTTGGAACACTCTGATTGGTTGTCTCGGCAGCTAATCACAATGCTTACTGAAACAACCAGAGTGCTCTGTGGAGCGTCACCATGATGGCAGGGATGGAGGGGACAGAGCTGGGGAGCAAGACCAGCACCATTGGCCTCACCCCCCACACTTACCCCAGCCCTGCTCCTTGGAGGCAGCGGTGGTGTAGGGTGCTGTTGGAGGGGAAGGAGCGGTCAGCATGGAAAACTGCCCACCCCCTCACCCCCCTGAGAGGCAGCAGTGGTGTAGGGTGGTGGGTGGCAGTACTCCATCCCCACCCATCCCCCACATCATTCTTGATGGACAATTCACTAGTCTAATACACACATATTCAGTATTAGTAGAGACTCTTAAAAGTAATATTAGTCTGGAGTGCTCTGGACAGTATTTAAGGCAAAACCAAATATGGTAAGAAGGACCACTGTTCTAGTCTCTAGAACCAAAACATGTTGAGGTTTGGGGAGGGGGGTTACAAAAAAAGGAAATTTGAACAATTATGATTCAGTTAAGATAATCAGAATGGCACAGTATTTTGTTGAACTTTTGATCATGGGAAGTTCAGATGGGAAAGAGAATTTAGGGAAACGATCCTATGTAGTCTTTAAACACATTTTCACATAGAAACTCAACTCCAAAACTTTTTGTTTCAAGAGACTATTAGTGCATGCACTCATGGATAAACATGCACACACATACACACAATATCTGAAATATATTAAAGAGCAGAGAGGCAAAACCTCTAAAGTTTGGATAATTATTAAAACCCACTGAAAAATCCCAACTGCTTGTTTGTAAAATTGAGTTAAATTATCAGTACCATAGCAAGGGTCGGGGAAGGGCAAGCAGGGCAACTGCCCAAGGTGCCAAAGCTTAGGGGCACCAACAGGTGTTGCCAGCTGTGGGGGGGGGGGCAGGACAGAGCCATGAGTGGTTACCTGCAGGGGCACAAGGATGGGGGAAGGGAGTCTGAAGGGAGGCTCCCGACATTGCATGATCACTCCCGGGGCAAGCATGACGGGGGGTGCCCCCCAGATTTGTGAGCAAGGCGAGGGCAGGATGCCGGTGTGGGCTTTGTGCCAGGCTCCTAACTTCATTGCTACACCACTGTAAATTATCACCTGTGGTAAGCAGGGGTTTGGACTGTAAATATTCACTTTCTCTATAGATTAAGTGGTAGGAATGAGGTGAATTGGTTTGGACAAGGTAGGGTCCATTCATTCTGCCAACACTTATGCACACCAGTACTTTGATTTATGCATGTAATCTTTCTGACTTGACTAGTGCTACTCATATCCTTGAAACTGATTTTAAATGTTAGCAGGAGTAGAATTTAAGACCCAAACCAGATCCAACAAGACAGTTGTCATGAACCCCACTATATTTCAAGGTGTTCAAAGGAGGTCATGCATGTTTTCTTGATTTTGTTTTATTGATGTGTGGTCCTGCTAGAAAGCAAATATTTTTCTGTGACTTCAGTTATGTCACTTTTATCACTGTATGGATTGTATTCTGTTCTCTATACATATCTTTATGATTTTAGACATGGTTTAGCCAAGGGCACTGAGGAATGCATACTTAAGGAAAAGGAAGTAGATGCAAAGCACCTTCTGCCATCATGATCTTGGGACAAGAATAATTGCCACTCCCGAACACAGGCAGAGGGGGTTATTGTGGGGTGGGCTCTCAAGGTACTGTCTGCCTGTAATGGGTGGGGAAAATTCAAACCCACAATAGCAGAGGCATCTCAGAAAAATGGGTCATTAGCTAAAGGAATTCCAGATGCCCCAGGCGGAAAAGAAATTTCTAGAGGATTGAGACACTCATTAGCAATTGGAACAATGCTGATGGTGAGGGCAGGTTTGGAGATATTTAGGGGCTATCTAAAAGAGATGGTTTTTTAAATATCCCAAGATAGTCCAAGATTAGTCAAAGTCCACAGCAGTCAGGGCTACCAGGATCAGCAGGAAACTTGACCTCTGGAAATCCTGGCAGGACCTTCAGAGGGGCTATGCTGTAGCCAATTAAAAGGGTAAGAAACTTTACTCATCTTTTTGTTCCATCTTCAAAATATATAGTCAGTTTTTCCCCATATAATTCTTTTCTCCTTTATAATAAATCCTTGTGTTGTTTTTTTCCCTTACTGATTGCTAATGGTAAAGCTGAACTCAGGCCAAGCTCCCTTTCAATGGAAAAAGGAACCTAAAATTCCTTTCACAAGTTGGCAGAGTTTTCCCTGTTGTAGCTGTGGGATTTGGTATAGAGGAAGTGGAGCCAAGGCTTCGTGGGATATGGCATTATCTCAAGGTAAACCTTGGTCTGTTCCTTGGGACAAACATTGAAATATTCCAGGGGTGCCTCAAGTATGGGTTTGTGACAGCAGTCTTGAAGCAAATCCATATCTATTCATGAGTTATTTTGGTATTTCTTTACAGGACAAAACCAAAATGCCCAGAAGTATCATGAAGGGTTTTTTTCCTCTGCCTAATTTCTTGACTAAAACATATCAGATACACCTTAAAGCCATTCTTTTGAATTTTAAACTAACTTAATTTAAACTTCTGAGTCATTGAAATTTGCTTCTCATTTGGTAGCAAATAATTCTTTATTCCAACTGTTCTCAAGCCATCTCAGTTCTATGATAAGTCTTCCTCAACAAAAAGTTTTACAACTTTGCTGAGGAACTGTCAGAACTGTTGATCTGGAAACACGTACATCTCTTAATATTTTGATAAAGGGTCACTCGCCTTGGTGATGACTGATCTTTCCATATGCAGCTTATGCTTGCAGTTTTAAGATTAAATAATTAAGTCTTATGCACCTGATGTTTATAAACCCATGATGCCCTAGGAGGAAAGAAATGTAATGTGTTAACAGTAACTTTCTTCCATTCTCTTAATGCCATGTCTCTGGACCTCTCTGGATATATTCAGCAACTAAATGAAATGGCCAGCTGCTGACAACAAGACCCATTCACACATACATTCTGGATGAACAAAAGCGACCACTAGATAAGTCATTCAACTCACGGAATCTTTCACCTCTATTGAAAATTTCAGAGAAAGAAAACAAACAAATAAACCCCATCAGAGTCTTTTTATTTAATAGACCTTTTTGCCAGTTCAAATTTAAGACCTTTTTAAAAATGCACTGTCAGCAGTATAGCTTTTATGGGTAAAATGATAACTTTAAAGTAGATGTCCCACAGTGCATTCTACCACTGTGCTGCCTGTGGAGTGTAAAAAAACAAGGGCAAAGATGGGACTGAGTGTCTCAAACACTCCCCTCACAATGGCTTTCATCTGCTTTTCCAAATCTGTAACCTTTGAAGACAGAAGGAAACACAGTTAATGCGTTTACAAATAGACTGGAAATTGCTATGCTTGAAAAGAGACACACAAAGGGCATGAATGTCCACTGGAATCTCATTACATCCCTTAAAGGAACACATGCCAGTTTGGCAGCCCCCAAATTTGACCTGTCTTTTTAATCTTATCTGCTTGAAAAGTTCATGCACTTCTTTAGATGTATGTTCTTTTTTAAAAGAAAACGCTTTAACACTTTTCTCTCTAAAAATGAAAACAAAAAAGAAAGTGACAGCTACATCATAATACTATAAAGAAACCTGTCATATGCAGTTACAAAATCCATCCTAGTGTAGGGTGAATTCTGGAAATACAACTGACAAAATATCTTTATGATGCACCTGTCACCCTGCTCATTTATCAAGGCAATCTTTTAAAAAGTAAAACAAACAAACAAACAGTAAGAGCCAGCAGCCCAGAACTCAGGAGTACAGCTGAACCAAACTTGTACGCACTCACACACATTTTTAAATACAATAGTTGTAGCTTTAAGCTACTGGAAGAAAACATTAAAACATATGTTATATTTCTTTGCATGCAACAGAACCCCAAAAGATGCACCCTGTTTTTGGAAGGCAGAATGAACAAAAAAGACTGTTTTCAGAGTCATGGCCAATTATGTGACATATGGCGCATCTACACATGCAAAGAAGCATGACTAAATTTAATGTGCATTAAGCGATTTTTGGCAGGTGTCTACACATGCAGAGATTTGGAAATAAGTTAGTGCACTTGGCACTAAAATTAGTCCCAAGTCCCTTCAGGCATGCCATGTGCCCCTGTGGCAACTGGTGGGCGCTCTAGCCACATGGCTGCCAGCGCTTGGAACCATCTTGGAATCTCTGGTCCCTAGCCAGCCCCTTCCCTGACCAGGAGCCTCATGCACAGTGCAGGGGCAGCATACACCAGCTCCCTCACTACCCACCCTCCCTCCCTGCAACAGGGCTTCCCCCGCCCCTGACAGAGGCCCCCAGTGCCCTACTGCTCCAGCTTGGCCCCCACCAGTGATGACCAGCACCCTGCTCTGTTACTAGCCATGCTCTGTTACTAGCCCAGGAGAGCCACACATCCACCAGCAAGGGCCAGGGCACTGACTACAGGAGGCCCCTCCTCTTGCACTCCCCACTCCAGCCCACTTGCCTCAATGCTCATAAAAACTCCCAACCCCCTTCCCACCCTCAGCACCACTCACGACATACACATGGAGGAAACAAAAAAACCCATTATTGCCCTCACCATCCCCATGCTCCCATTCCTCACAACAGTACCCTTCCACCACTTTCCCCACCACCAAAAATTTAAAAACCCGCTTACCAAAGGCAAACTATTTCAAGCCCAGAGAGGGGGGACATGGGGAGAGGCCCAGGGGACGGAGCCCTGAGGCAGGTGCCCAGCACCCCAGCCCGAATGTTCCTCCACGGGTCCAGGGGCTGCGGTGAACCCAGCACATTTCAGCCTCATGTGGGAACAGGTCTTTGGCTGTGTGGTGCAGAAGAGACTGTCACAGGGCCAGACCTAGGCAAGGGCCAGGCCAGTGTGTCTGGTGTGCAGGAGAAACCCTAGGACCTCCTTCCAGGTCCAGGCAGGGGCCTGCTGTGGGGCTGCATGTGGGACCAAGGGGCCCTGAGGAGCCATAGATGGAGGCCAGGTAGCAGGGAACTTGTACACTGCAGCCAGGGCCTGGAGGGTCTCTATGGTCTAGCAGTTGGTGTCCCCCTGCTGCTGGAGCTGATTCAGGTGCTTCCATTCCAGGGTCTCCATGCAGGCTCAGTGGTTCTGCTGCACCTGGTCCTGCACTTCCACCCAGGGAATGTCCTTCACTGCCAGGCTTGCTCCCATGCCTGTTCCTGTGCCACTTCCCATGCTTCTGCCATTGCCACCAGCTGCTGGAGCAGCAGGGCCAGGTCCCTGGTGTGCCACTGGTACAGCCAGCATATCCAGACCACGACAGCAGTAGGTGGTGGTAACCCTGAGACAGCATGCCCATTGAGGCTGGTGGGCTTTCCCATGTCCAAGACGTTGGCCCTGCAAAGGCAAAGGACAGAATCCTTTTTTTGGAGTTTGAAATATTTCACAGATAAGATGCTCTGCTTCAGGAGCCATGTGCTGCCCAACCTCAGATTGGGGGTGGGCCATGGTGCCCAGGGACAGTGGCAAGTTATCCAGGCAGGTCTGAACCCTGCTGGCTACCAGCCAAACCCCTCCATCCCCACTTTGCTCCCCTATGGCTGGCAGCCCACTAGGTGCTGGCCACAGGAATCCTGCCTCTCCCACGCCTTTCCCAGGGCTGCCATGGCTCCAGACCCTGCTCTTTACTCATCTCTCCCTGCAGGCCAACCACTCTGCTGTGTTGCTGCCAAGCCCACAGCACCTGGGCTTGGGATGTGTGAGGCTCACACACAACTGGGGTGAGGGGCTGGCTGTCCTCCCACCCTCCCTACAGGAGGCCTCTCTGGGAAAGTGTTCCAGCACTCCCCCTGCCCCACCCAGGTTGCTTCTGTGTCCCAGGTAGTGCACAAGTAGCTATTTGTGCAGGCTGAGTGGTGCCTGAGCCACTACTCCCTTCTGCTGCTTGTTCTGCTGGTGCCCCAGGTACACCTGTACTCCGAATTCCTTGGCATGAGAGGCCTGTGTCCACCCAGCTGTATGGTCCACAGGCTGCTCAATAAAGTTCTGATCTCTGTTCTGGCTGTCTATGCTGTGGGAGGCAGTATCTGAGATGAGACAACTGTGGGCAGGCCAGGCAGGGAGTGGGGGAAGGGACTGGGGCCAGGTACAAGGGCAGCAACTGGCAGAGCCCTGCCCCAGTGCAGGACTTGCTATGTTTCTGGGGCTGGCAAGGCTGGTGGCTCATCATGGGCCTCCCTGCTGGTGATGGCATCTGGCTGTGCCTGCTGCCCACAGCCCGCAGTGTGGAGTTGGCTGGTGCCTGGCCAGTGTTCATCTCCCCCGCCCATCCCCTTCCCCCCCAAAGGAGGATATGATCTACTGGCAGCGGCATGGCTGGCCACGCCTCATAGGGTCTGAGGCTGTACCAAGGGTCAGGCAGCCGCTGGGCAGGGTTCCCCTAGCTGCCAGTAGATGCAGCAGCTGGGGAGGAGAATGGGGTGGGGTGCTGAAGTACCAAGGAGCCTTCCTCCAGTGACAAGTCACCAAAAGGTGTCAGGAGACAGCAAAGACTTGGCTAGGATGCCCCTGCTGGTGGCACTCATGGGGTGTCACCCATCTCCTGAGATGCCAAAATGCAGGTCAGCAACCGCATAAAGGGCATGGAATTTGGGCACAACCAGACTTAGAATTGAAGTCAGTCACAGCCATCCTGTGTGCCTGCAAGACTTTGACCTTTATGCAGCATTGCTGCGCCAACCGAGAGTGCCCTCATTCCCACATCCCACCTGACAGGACCTCATAAACATGGGCATTAGAGCACTTGCCCTGCTCAAACTGCCTCTGCACATTTGCAAAACACTAGAGCACCATGAGATCATGCACCTCCTCCCAGGTCCAGTAAGCTGTAACCCTTTGCAACACCCACCTGTGGCCAAGCAGCAGCTGTGGAGGGGACAGATCAAGCAGAGACAGCCTGTGGCCTGTCAACTGGGGGCACATGGGGCCTGCTGGGCTGGCTCCTACTGTGTGACCCAGGACACAAAATGGCTGCTGGCTTTTATAGCCTGCAGCTAGGGGCTGCCACAGAACGGCCCAGCCCTGGGGGAGAAGCAGCAGCAGCCTGCCAGGAGCCCTGGGGCTGGGCTCAGGCAGGTCCCCTAGTGGCTGGACAGACCCATCACTAAAGTTAGTGCCAGGTCACATCTACACATGTATTAATGTGCTTTAACTAATATCACTTAAATTTGAAACCTGTATTTACAAGTGCCAAATTTAGGCACAATTAAACTTAATTTTTAATGTGCATTAAGGGTGCACACATGTAGACACACACCCTTAATGCACATTAAATTAAGCTAATGTGCATTAACGTAGTGGCAGGAATGCCTGTTGTGGCAGACTGTCTCCTGGGATGCCACATTTCCTGCACAAGTATGTTCCCCAGAGGTTTTACTTGTCACACAAGGTTAGGCCCCTGACTGGTGCAAGCGTAGTTACAAGACTGTTAGTTCTTTAAGTAATTCTTTATATAAGTTCCTGTAAATAAAGTGCTCTCTCTGCATCACAAGCCTCATTAAGATACTACCAGCAGCTCATGTGCCGCTTCAGGCATAAGCCATAGTGCTCAGCCAACACAGAACTCAGACACCTTGGTTGTTGCATGGCCTGTACAGTGTCTCCAGTCTTGCTTCTTTTTCACCAGAGGAAACAGTTTCCTCACTTAAAACATGCACATCAATTTTGGGGATCTGATTTTGGGAAAAGATACGTGCTGCATGTGGGAAAAAAGGTGGTAAATAAGCCTTTGAAAGCATATAGTACTTTGAAAAGGTTTTTGGTTTTGTTTGGGGGGGGTTGTTTGTTTGTTGTTTGTTTGTTATCTTTTACAAGCACCATGTGAAAATTAAAGGAGGTAACAACATTATTCAGATAACAGTCTCAGGCACCTAGAGAATTAGAAACCATCAAACATTTCTGTTTAGCAATTGCAATACCAGGAATATGGGGGAAAAGATGCCCAACCAGCCTCTCCACTATATATTTTTCCTGTTTGGTGGTCTATATTTTTCTCCCTCAGTCCAATCATATAGCTATCCATTTGTTTGTTGGACCATCTTACTCTTATTTTCTCAAATAAAATGTCTGATTTCCAAGTATTTTTTGTATTTAGCTATTTTTTAAGAATTATTCATAACAAAAAAAACCAAAAATAATTATGTAAACACCTCAAGATATGGTAATATTAAATCCCAGCATCCTTAATGGATATTATATAATATAAAGTTAAACATATATCCATACTGGAGCAGACAGATCACTGAGAAGAAAATACTATAACTTGAAAATGTTATATGGGTCCAGCATACCCCCCATTTCACTCCTAAGACATTTCGATCGCTTCATACCTCAAAGTACAGTGAATGTCAAATTATGTCTAATTTTTACTTTGCGTTTTGTTCCCATCATGTTACAGTCAACATGTTTTAGTACCATAGCTGAGGCCAAGTATGAGTCTATGAATAAAACTAAAGCATATCAACTTGTGCATAGAACATTTTGTTTTAATTTGTTAGTATACTCTCTCTGTATTCATCCTAACAAAACCTGCATTCCCACTGTTTTTCAATCTTTGTTTCTATGGATGTCCAGGTTAAACTGATGTGCACGCTCATACATTTCCATGTGATATTACCCATATGCAGGCAACTGGAAGAATGAAGTATCTCTGTTTCACATATGAATGTAGCAAATATAGTATAATGGTTCTTGCCCATCCTGGTTTTTGCCACTTTTGACATAAGCAATCACAAAGCAATCATTTTCATATGATCTCCAGGGGTCAGTGTGTACATGGAGGGCGGTGCTTTAATTAAAGCATCTCCAAGTGTCATTCTAATTAAAGTGCCTGCAGTGTCTCGTGTATCCAAATGCCTACACTTCAAAATGGTGGCAGGGCACTAACCAAAGCTCGTTGAACAAGCTATAGTTAAAGTGCCCCTGCTGCCATTTTGAAGTGTGGGGGTGCTGATATACAAGACGCAGAGGCTGGCTGGGCCACACTAATTAACATACTCCAGCAGATTCAGTTAATTGAGTCTGATGCACTGTAATTACATGACTGAATGACCTGATTGTATTCTGTGATGAGATGACTGGCTCTGTGGATGTAGAAAGAGCAATGATTTTTAATATGGCCTCCCACACAATTCTCACAAACAAGCTAAGGAAGTACAGGTTGGATGGACTGTACGGTGAATAAAAAACTGGCTGGATTGTAAAGTTCAGAGGATAGTAATCAAGAGCTTGATGCCTAGTTGGCAGCTGGTATCAAGTGGAGTGCCATGGGGGTTGGTCCTGGGGCTGGTTTTGTTCCATATCTTCATTAATGACCAGGAAGATGATATGGAGTGCACCTTCAGCAAGTTTGCAGATGACACTAAGCTGGGGGGGAGCAGTAGACATGCTAGAGGGTAGGGCTATGATTCAGAGAGACATAGACAACTTAGCAGATTAGACTACAAAAAAAAAAAAAATTCATGAGGGTCAGTAAGGACAAGTGCAAAGTCCTGTACTTGGGATGGTACAATTGCATGCACGGATATAGGCTGCAGACTGACTGGCTAAGCAGCAGCTCTGCAGAAAAGGACCTGGGGATTACAGTGGACAACAAACTGAATACGAGCCAACAGTGTGCCCTTGTTGCCAAGAAGGCTAACAGAACATGGGGCTGCATTAGTACGAAAATTGCCAGTGGCTTGAGAGAAGTGAGTATTGCCCTCTATTCAGGACTGGGGAGACCACATCCTGGGTCCAGTTTTGGGTTCCCCGCTACAGAAAGGATGTAAACAAATTGGAAAGAATCCAACAGGGGCCAACAAAAATGGTTACAAGGCTGGGGCACATAAATTATGAGGAGAGGCTGAGGGAACTGAGCTTATTTAATTTAGAGAAGAGAAGACGGAGAGGTATATTTAATAGCAGCCTTCAACTACTTGAAGGGCAATTCCAAAGAGGATGGCTCTAGACTGTTCTCAGTAGTGACAGATGAGAGAACAAGGAGCAGTGGTCTGAAGTTGCAGCAAGGGAGCTTTAAGATGGATATTAGGAAGAAGTTTCTCACTAGGAGGGTAGAAAAACATTGGGACAAGCTATGCAGAGAGGTGGTAGAATCTCCATCCTTGGAGGTTTTAAGACTCAGCTAGACAAAGCCTTGTCTGGGATGATCTGGGTGGGGATGGTCTTGCTTTGAGCAACGGATTGGACTAAATAACCTCCTGAGGTCTCTTCGAACCCTAATTTTCTGTGATTCTACAATTCTAAGATGAAAAAAGACAGAGCTACTCAATAGTAGTAATACACTTTGCCTCCATTTTCACTAAAAAAAAAAATAAGTTGCAGCTACTGAGGATTATTTGGCGAATGGCCTTGTTTCACATTGCACTTTTTGCTGTTCAAATGTTGCTCGGTGTTAGTGCTAGCTCAAGTTTGGAGCAGTCATACCTTACAGCTAAAAACCTTCTCTGACTTTCCCACACCTGCCACTAGAGGGCTGGTGAGCAGGAGCCTGACTAGGAGCTACAGCTGTGAGTTGCCACTACAGGGCTGATGAGCCAGGACAGGCTTCTATCTCTTCTGTAGGTGCAAAGATAGTTTAGGAGGACATGAACATGAAGCTGGGAGGCATAAAGTTAATGGGATTGGGGTGGGCAATGAAATGGAAGGTGAAAAGAAAATGGAGGGGGAGAAGTAAAAAAGTAAAAAGAAATTAAAAAGAAATAAAGTAAATTAAAGAAGGGCTCATGTTTTAATACACTGGACTTTGTGACTGGGATGTGAAGGGTGCTGGTCATGCTTCTGGAGGTGGCTGGGAGGTGGGAGTGGTGAGAAAAGGAGCTCCTTCCAACCTCCTACCTCATCCCCACCCTCCCTAGACCACACTCCTGCACCTGTCCATGCCCTACAACCTAGCTAGCTGGCATATAGTTGGTCTGCTAGTTGTACAGGTTTGCAGTCCTGGGGGTGGGGGGGGGGGGAAAAAAAAAATCACACCTCTTGGGTCAGGAGAGGGGACTTGGCCTCATGCCAAAACCACCCCCTGGGCAGTAGAGTCCATGGGGTAGAAAAATTGTCCACACAGAACAGGAAAGTGAAGGAGGGGGCTCTGCATCCTAAGATACTGGAAGACTGTGAGTCGGGTGGCCCATCTGTAGGAAGTGGTCACACATTAATGGAACATATGCTGGGTAACACAGATGACAGATAAACCTGTCCTGGAGTAGCATAACTTTAAGCTGCCTGAAGTGTGCTTAAAACTAGTTTCAGGTGTTAATGTGAGGACAATCTCTGGCTTAAGAGCTCCATGATAGACCTAAAATTAATGTGCAACAAGGCCCTAAAGAAGGGGAGAATCTGTTGGATGACTTAATAAAAAAAGACAGTCATAGAGCTTTTGATCAATTTGAATGGACCTGATAAACTTCATCCCAAGGTACTGAAGGATCTGGCAGAGGAGATCTCAGAGCTCTTGGCAATGATATTTACAAAGCTCTGGGAGACAGGCAAGGTACCAGAAGACTGGAAAAGGGCCAACAGTGCCCCTCTTTAAAAAAGGCAAAAGGAAAACTAGAGCAACTACAAACCAGTTAGCCTAACCTCAATACCTGGGAAGTTACTATGGCATATCCTCAGGAAGTCCATTTGCAAGCATCTGGAGAAAAAAGGCTGATCACAAGCAGCCAGCATGGATTTACTAAGAACAAATTGTGTCAAACAAACTTGATCTCCTTCCTTGACAAAGTAACTACTTGGGTGGATGAAAGGCATTTTGTACTTATAGCGTATCTGGATTTCAGCCAGGCTTTTAACAAGGTCCTGAACGTCCTTTTCATATACAAAATGGAGAAATGTGGGCTAAACAAAACTACTCTAGGGTGAAAAGACAACTAGCTCCTTACCTGCAAGCAAAGGGTAATTATAAATGGATCCATGTCAGAATGGCAGGAAGTTCTGAATCAAGTCCCTCAGGCATTTGTCCTTGGGCCAAGTACTGTTCAACATGTTTACTAGTGATTTTGATGCTGAGAAAGACAGCATTTTGAGCAAGCTTTCAGATTACATGAAACTTGATAGGATTGAAACTCAATGGAAGATGGGAGTGCAATTCAGGAGGATCTCAACAGATTGGAAAGCTAAGCTGGAGCTAATAGGGTAAAAGTTCAATGCTGATTCAAATGCAAGGTGCTACACCTGGGGAAGAATAATCAAAAGTACATATACAAAATGGGTGATATCTGGCTGGATGCTAGCAACATAGAGAAGGATCTTGAAGTCTTAGCAGCTCAATACGACTGTAATGTAATGCAGCCACATGAAAGCTAAGTGTGGTTTTGGGATGCATCAGGTACTTTTAAGCCTTCCTCAGAGACATTGCATGTTAGCCGCAGCCAAGGCTAGGAATTTTGAATAGGTTGTGCCAATATTCCCATTTGGATGTCTAGGCCCTCTGCTCAGGATCAATCCAAATGCCATATTTGGGGTCAGGAAGGACTTTTACCACAATGGCCAGATCGTGGACCCCAAGTCCCTGGGGAATGTGGGAGGAATTGCTTTCTTCTGTAGCAGGGGGTATGGCCCACTCCTTGGCATCTTTTGTGCAAATGTTTACAACCTTTACAGCAGCAGAACATTACCAGCCATGGTCCCCCTACTTTACCTGTGGCAGATTAAGGTGTTATGTCTTGTGTTGTGTCAGGGTTCACTGGGCACATCTACATGTTGCCCTACATCACTGTAACAGAACACTACAATCACCATATGACACAAAACAGTGACGTTGCCATCATGTGAGTCTACACATGGTTGGCTACTTCATCATAGCAGTGAGCTGCCCCATTTTAGCATGCCACTACAGCAAAGTAGGGGCAAAAACTAGCTGTGTGCCATGTGGAAGTACTAAAGCATGGTACTGTAATAACATCATCGTAGGGTGACATGTAGATGTACCCTCTGTGTAGTTTTGCTAATAAGTTAAACAATAGGTTTGTATAGGAGGGTTTGGATAGGGATAATCCTGCCTCTGACAGGGGGTTGAGCTACATGACCTACGAAGGTCCCTTCTAGCCCTACTTCTCTATGATTTTCCATTCAGGATTTATTAATATTTTTTTTTATTTCTATTACATTAATCATCACATTATCCAGCACGGATTCTAAAAATTAAAATTCAAGACACTTTTCTACTCATCACTCATTAACTATAAGCTATTTGAGCAGTAACATCCAGATGACCACTTCGTAAAATCCACGGCTGAGACCATTCTGTGAATTTTAGAAAACATCTACATCACAACACAAAAATGACAAGACTCAAATTCACTGTTTCTCCAGCATTTCAGAATCCCAGTGCAAAGGCACCATAATGAGAAGTCTCTGCCTGTAACCAAATGTTTTACCCGTAACCACTTCCAACCTTACTTTGAAAGTCTTTTCATCTCTAAACAGCCCTGCCACAAAGCTATCGTTTTAGATACCTGCCATACATCTGATGTGCTTTAGAGCTCTAAACAAAAGGGGCAGATCCCCAGCTGGTGCCAACTGTCATATAGAGTTGTTGAATTCAGCTGATGGCTTGCCCTAGAGAGCAAAAAATTCAAGTGTATTAGTACCAAGTCAACATAAGTATCAGTGTGATGTGCTCCCATCATTTGTCTTAGCAAAGGTGGGTTAGCTGTAGGGTGACCCAGTTATATTTTCTGGATGGTCTTGAGGCCAGTTTCAGGTATAACCCAGAACTCTGACTTGAGAGGACAAAAACATAGGTCACTAAAAACTACCCTGAAGTATCAGCCTGGAGGGAAGATCTTTATTTATGGGAAATGTTTTATTTATGTGCTTATGTTTATAGATGCATAGCTACAAGGGACAGCTCAACCCAAAAACTAAAATGTGCCCTGTCAGAAATGATCTTGTGATACTGTGGCTGAACTGAAGGCAGGGTAATAGCATATGTAGCCCATGAAAAGCCACTGGAGATTGACTAAAGATGGCAATGACGCTCTAAGAGCCACCACTAAAAGCCATAGATTCTTTAGGTGCTCTCTTTGGTTGTCAGGGCCAATGAGAAATAATCCAACTCATGTCTATTGATTTTGAGGTACTCTGAAGCTCAAACTGGTTCAAGTGTAGGCCATATAACAACATAACTGTCGGGACTAGCATTTTTGAAGGAGCTGAGAAAGAAACAGCCATCCCATTCTACATTATATTCCCATTCTGAATCAAAGCAAAATCAAGACATTTCTAATATTTTTTTTACTTTTCCCACAAACGACCAAGAGCTCACTCCTGCTTGAACAGACAATATGCCATATGAGAGTTATCACCAAGCTACTGGGTATTATGTGGTAGGATTATCTTTCTACTTTATCTGTTCCACTTTATAGTAAACATTTGTAAAACCAAAGAGGAAGTGAGAGAAATACATGCCAGGCAGCATGTAGTGGCCGTGCTGCTAAACTTAGAAACACCCTCAATAGCAAGACCCACCTACCTGGCTCCCTCTGCATGTACACCAAAACCCACCACTCCATGTGGAGGGTCTTAAGCATTCTCCCATTTTTAAATACATAAATTCCACCCTATAGTTGCATGCTTTTTTTCCTGACAGCAGTTTCATCCCTATGAAAAACAGGGGTTTCATTAAAATGACACTCTGCTACATAAAATCGTATTGTCGGGAAATCCTGGCTTGCTCTAATTCCTCATTATTTCATGACAGAACAAAATAAAAACAATGATCCAAAACTTACTGAAATCAAGTAGGGTCCAAATCTCTGAGATAAATTCAAAGTCCCATTCATTACCTTCAAAGAACTTAAGAACAAGTTCATGCTCAAAGTCATTTATCGCATCACATATTTGTATTTTTATATGTAATATAACAATGGCATTTGCAAATGGAGAGAGGTGGAACAATAATGGACAAATTTATTTATTGAATATAATGTTCAAAACATTTCACAAAATTATCTAACTAAATCAACCAATAGAGTCAAACAGCAAGAGTGTGGGCAAGTGCTGTAAAGAAATATTTCTCAGCAGTGCTACTAATTATTAAAAAGCTTTCCTTTTAAAAATTCATTAATTGCAAATTGACTTGGAATGACAGTGAGAGAGTGCTTTTGACTGGCACCTACTTAGAAAGATCAGCTTGAAATGACATGGTGATCTCACCCGAATGCATGATAGATGGATGTCCACAATACAGCTGCTATTATTTGGTATCTTTGACATCCTTATTTGAATTTACAAGGACACGCCTGAACATGCAAGGCAGACAGCAATATTCAGCCCCAGTACAAACTTCTGGAACTCAGGACCGCTTCACTATTCCCTCTGGCTTGCTCCTTGGCTCTGATCTCTTCTTGACCCAGGTTGCTCCTTGACTTCATTCACTGATCTCCCAGCTTCCTGAACTGGCTATTCTTAGATCCCATTCTCAGATTTAGCTATTGGCTTCCTGATCCAGTTTGATCTCAGATTGTCCTCATCCACTCTTGTCCTAGTCAGCACCTTGATTCTCAAGTGGCCCCAAACCTCAACACTCAAATCCCAGCATGCCACCAAGGCTCTTGTACTTTCCAGTCCTTCATGCTTTTCATGATGATGAAAAAAAAATTGATTTTTTTTTTCACCTATCAAACAAAAATATTTTTATTACAGGTATTTAAAGAAATCAGTACAGGTTCTACCACAGTCAATTCCAAAACTCCATTTGGCTCCAACATGATTAGAATCCCACTACATTAAAAAGTGTATAATAAAACTCAAATTTGTTGACTAGACACATGCATTATCTTATTTTGTATGCTGAATATCCTATTGCATATTATGAATTTTGCAACAGTACTGTAAAATGCTTACAGCACAAATGATGGTGCTATACAAATAAAATATGAAAGAAAAAAGGGGTTGTTTTCATCTTTATAGTATGTTCAAACTCACTAGAATATGTCTGTTTACATATTAGTAAAGTATATAAGAATAAATTGCCATTGCTAGATATTTAAGCTGGAATATTTATAATGTCTGTACTATAATAATAATAATAATAATAATAAAAACCCACCCTCTTAAGCAGTGAAAGCATTTGCCCTAAAGGGGAAATATGGTGCCAAGTTAATAACCCCACCATGGGTTATGAAAAATTTGCACACTGTTTGATAGCCCAAGGTAAAATCCTCTGGTAAGTTTTCAATTGGATAAAAGGAAAAACGGAATGAATTGCAAAGAGGCACCATTTATCTAAATCAGCTGAGACATTTCCTATTGCACTGACCTTCATTGCATCTTGGGGACTACAAAAGCATTAAGAAACTTTTTTGGAAAAAAAAAATACCCAAGGGGTTTCCTTTATCTCGGGGGGGGGGGGGGGGAGGGAGGGGGCGGTTTATCCCTGATCAAATAAACTCAAATCTTTATAATATACTTCAAGTTAATGTATATTTGTCTACAGCACAGCTGCCTAAATAATCTCACACTTCATGAGGGCATTTCAATTCTCCCAGAAATGTCATATTACTCCCCCAATAAACATTTCTCAAAACAACAGCTTTCATAAAACCTATTGCACTATCATCGACAGAAATGATTATTCTTAAAACTACTGGAATCATTCAGCATAACAGAAAGCCTAATGCTTAATATCTGCACAGTTACTTACATGTAGAAAAAAGCAAAGAACTTAGGTAAATGGATTTTATGTATGTGGCAAACTTCAACTCAGGGACCTGTTTTACTCCACTGTTTGTTCAAGTAAAAATATTGACCTTTACTGTTGTCTGGGTAAGCTGTGGAAATTGTTTGCTTCAATACAATGCTTTATTGTCAAAGATTAGGAAATAAATCAGGCAAGGGTAATGGTATGAACTGAGCATGTGACAAAACTTCAACGTAATGCACTGAACAAAATAGACATGATACTGATTTCAGTTGCACTAACTTAACACTTAACATTGCAATTAATGAATTTTTAAAAGTAGCTACTGTCATTTCATCCTGATTTATATTAGTCTAGAGTGAGTAGCTAAGGCAAATAATAAGCACATGGCCCACCTGCGGACCAAATCAGACCTCTGTATCAGAATGAGGGCCTCACCACCCTCCACGCCACACATACCAGGATCAAGGCCCGGGGATCCTTCACCACCTCCTCCAGGCTCCATGTGCCAGGACTGGGGCCTTGGGACCCTGTGCCACTGCTGAACTCTGAAGTGGGATTGGACCTCCACCTGGTCCCAAAATCACATGCCACCTCTGCTTGGACCTATATGTGGATTAATTTCCAGGGGCCCAACACTTGCAGCGCCATATGCCAGAATCAGGGTCCAGGGACCCCACACCACCTCTGCCAGACTCTGTGCACTGGCATTGGGCCTCGTGCTGCCCTGTACACTAACTGACAACTCCAGTCTTGTTACTTCCAAGTATACCAAGGTAACCGAGATCAACAGTAGCATCTTCCTACAATAAGGTGTTTACAGAAAATCACTATGTTCTTCAGTATGTACAGAATCTGGCCAATACTATAATACCTATTTACACAGGAAAATATAACGCTCAAGATTAACTTGAATAAATAATAAAGAAAAGCAAAACAAAATCTGGAAATTGATCAATCCTCTCTCTCTCAAACATGCCTTTTCCATTTTTTTTTCCATTGGTTAAAATGCTAACCCATGTTTCACCACTTTCCATCTCCATTATTGCAACTTCCTGCCCTCTAGCCTTTCTCTTCTTGCTAGCAACTATTCTGAAGTGTCATATCTGAAATCATCTCCCTTTCTAATTGCTTGGGCCTTGGCATCCCTTTTTACATCTTTTTGCAGGTCTTTTTTTTTTTTTTGCCTCTTGCTCCTTCACAATTCTTATTCTGCCTGCACAAATCGTTTCTTTCCTGATTTTCACTATTCATCTCACCCAGCTTTTTTTTTTTTTTGCCTGATAGTTCCTATTGTAGCTTTCCAAAGGCTTTCCAAGCTGACACTTAGACTGTGCTAAAAACAGACATGGCATTGAGATAGTTCTGGCTGACTAGAGTGAAAACTTGGGGTGTAGACGCATATAATGCTTAGAACATTCTAAATACACTTCCAGCTCAAAGGCCACGTTCAGACAAATGCAGCCATGGGGTATCTGATGTCGCAGACAGGTCTGCAGTACCACATACCACATGTTCCATTGTTCTCCACTCTGCAACGGAACCTGCAGGAAAAAAATGCAGAGCTGCACACATGGTGGCAGCATGCACCACCCAAAACCAGAGCCTGACTGGCTGGAGCCACACTCCACTGCCGGCCAGGGTCCACATGGCAGGATCACCACTGCAGCAGCCCCAGGAGGCCCCCAGAACCCCAGGTAAGGCTCCTGAGACCAGCCCAAGTGCTGGCCCCAGCCTCTCCTACCCCACCCAAGGTAACTTGGCATATGGCACAGGCATTTCTCAGGGAGACCTAGCAGTGGCACAAGGTGTGCCACTGTTAGTTGTCCCCAGGGAACCGAACATCCACACATGTCAGAATGCAGCCAAAGATCTGAACTAATTCTCCTCTTGAAGATGAAAAACTGTATACAGCTTATTCCTTGCATTCGACTATTTAAAATCTCACACATGAAGAGCTGGAGTTACAAGAGACAATCTGCTGGTCAAGACAAGACACTAGACAGTAAAACACAAAAGAAATCAAATATAAACATATTGAATCAAATAATATATTACTGTACAGATAACAAAATAATGCTTAGATGGACAGCCCTTCATGGAAGCCCCGGTCAAAAGCATCACCCAACATAATTTTAAGCACCACCTTCCATATGTTATTTATGGTAAAAAGTATGTAACGTTGTTTATTTAGTATTTCATTAAGCATGTATTTCATAGTGCCTCTTTTCACGTTACAATAACATGCACAGGGAAGGTGCCCTATCGTCTGTTTAACAGCATGAATCTCGTGAATCAAGCCATGTGTGCCCATTGTTGAGAAAATGATACTTGGGGGGGCCCCATAAAGCAACACAACAAAAAGTAAGTTTTTCTTGGCCTTGATACAAATAAAATCTAATTAGCATTATAGTTTAAAGTATGTATGCTTATTTCATACATATCCAGGATGAAAACATAAAAATCTAAACCCAGTGATTACTTTGTGTGCCTAAATAACAGTTAGCTTAGGTATACTTCATACTTTTACATTTAATACACCCGAGTTTATGAATTTGTTCACAACAATAAATATAGGCAGTGATACCTGATGAAATATTTATTTTATTTATATTTTCTTTACTGTTTTTTCCCCATGGCCAGGCTTATTGTTGGAGAACTACTAAATAAAAGTGTGTGTCTCTCTATTTAATAAGTTGATGGTAGGAAGCAATTATAAAATGTCACTCGTGGCACTTTTGTCCATGGTTTTTGCATAAAATAAGGTGATAACATGGAATATTGGTGAAATACGTATAGCACTAAATAACAGTTTTAAAAATATATATCAATATACTGTAATCACGTCACATCAAAATTGGTAATACGCATTCATTTTTTACATCCAGAAATAACAAAACAGCATAATATTACCATTGGGCATTTCAAACACTTTCAAAACTTGGAATAAAAAACTGTGGGCACTTTTACATGTGCTCTGAGGGTGGAAAGGGGGCAGCGCTTTAATTAAAGCAGCTCTGAGAGCCGCTCTAATTAAAAGCACCACAGCATCTCATGCATCAGCATATCCACACTTCAAAATGGTGGTGGGGGTACTTGAACTAAAGCTTGCTCAATGAGCTTAACACTTGAACTAAAACTCAATCAGCTCAATTAATCAAGTCTGCTCTAACACGCTTTAATTGTGGCACGTTGGAGCAGCTGCCACGCTCACGTACAAGCACCCTGTATATTTTCTGCTTATTTCACTGGGTTCTTTACATCTATCTTCAGAACCAATGCACTGAGGAGTTCCTAGATCTTCTCTTGCCCTCTTCTTGCAATGAATATGAACCACATAAAACACCTCATATTAGGAGTCACTCTATGCGCTTAAGATGTATATATCTTGAACAAAACTGATGATTCATTTAGTCACTTTCTCTAGTTATACTATAATACATGAGCAATTCTGTGATACTCCACCTTCCACGGCTACAGCTGTCTGGCACAAAACATAAATCTGTGCGATCATGCATTTTGTAATGATTTGTCTTGACATTCCCAATTACATTTTGGAGAGTACAACATTTTCTGCGATTCCTTCAACCCTAGCATAAATGTTGTTAAGCTACAACAGAATGCTCTACAAGATTTATTTACTTAGCAGTTAACTCTGGTTACATTGTCAAAACCAGGAGGTGAAATTCCATCAAATTCCCGTGACAGTGGCTAATTTATTATGTTGAGCCGAGCTGTTAGAAAGAGAGCCTCAAACAAGGGTTAAATTAATTCATCTAAAGTGCAGAAGCATTGCTTTAAACCTTTGTGAGTTGAAGGTGCAGCCAGAGAACAGCACACTCATACATACAGACATCCATATTCTGGCTTCTGCCCTGCCAAGGAGGGGGTCTAATTGGTTGGGCTCTAGAAAAACATTTTAATCTTGCATGCAAAAACATGATATGCGTGTTTTGATTGTTCATAAATTTGTTTTGGTATGTTTTTACTATTTCTAGCAGGAAAAAAGTCTTTTCCAGCCAATATTATGCCTTCAAATACAGTCCTAAATGATAAAAAGATGATAAGAAACAGAAAACTCCAGCAACATGGAAATTCTTTTTGAACTGCCTGACCTGACTTTTAGTTGGCTCATGGTTTACTTGGATCATAATTCATGTTTTAAAAGCATCAAGGGCTAAACACACTCCCAGACTAAAAACTTACCCCACTGAAGAAATGTACCAGTGTTCTGGCATTCCTAATAAACAGACTTGGGAAAAAAATGACCAGGTATATACTCTACATTTTTATATGCATTGTAAACCAAGAAATTAACATAACGAATTATAGAGAACCACAGAAACTGAACATTTGGATGGCAGAATACCTGAGTAGATAAGATCCTCTAACGCAGATATATAATGACAAATTTGTAAATACCCTGCTTTAAGAAAAGTTTACTCAACAGATCCTTATAAAAGACTGTATACTAGCTGTCCTAACAAAAAGTATCCCCAAATCCCTACATCTCTGATTTTTTGTTTGTTTTTGCAAAATCCCCAGTCATGCAACATGGATTTCTTCCTGTAGAAAACAATGGGATCAACACAGCATATTCTGTGCAATATTCGGTCCTGAAAACAAGGGAAAAATCCTACTGCGTCTATACTTACTTTCAGTATGCAAGACAGCTATCATATATAAATAAAGAGAACCATAAAAACAAAACGAACAGAAACCCCACACACATTATATTAATATAATTACCAAACTTAGTACAAACCCCTGTATATATGTTTTTCCAGTTTATTTGTGTAGTTAGCCATAAAGACACGTAACAGATACAGCTTTCAGCTGGCACCTCTATAACACAAACAATAGAAATGTTTTTATAAGAAGTGGGCACTAGCAGGAACTAAATTATGTTGGCTGGTAAAAGAACAGTGTAAAAGAAAAACTACATACTAAATATAGGAGAATGAGTATGGTTTTTAGCCTTGCACCTAACAAAAATCTATTGTGGAAGGCAGGGAAAAGCTCATTACACAATGAGTACTGGTTATATAAAATTTCCAAAGTGGTATCCACAAACAGATTACCTTAACCCTCCTCTTTCTCATTCCAGGTGATGCTTTCCCCTCACTGCAGTTATTTCTCTACTTGTCTTATTTTTTTCACAGCTTTTGCTATTTATTGTACCCTTATCTCACTTCTTTCTACCTTCCCCACTTAGCTGTTGCCAGAAACAGTAAGCAGCTACAGCTCCACTCCCCATCTTTATTTTCCACTCTTCATACTTCCATCTTTAAGTGCAACTCAAATGTGCATTCAGTTGCTGAAATGGTACGTGCTTCTCAAAATCTTATTTTGACATTTCTTTTGCATGTAAATTGTGTTATCCCGTGGAGGGACTGTCTACTTAAGACACAAAATATTAGCTAGTCTAGTAAGGATGCCTCATGAGAGGCAGCTTCAATTCTCTTGCAGTTGCAGGAATCTTGGATCCTTTAATATAAAACTGATAAAAGTTATTATGGACTTAGGTGATCTTATTTATTAAGTTACTGAACTAAGTGACAAACTATCCACAAAGTGTGTCCTGGACTGCAAGAACACAACACTTTCTATATTTTGCTGAGTTGTTCCTTCCAGAAGTAGCAATTCATGTCAGTGATTAACAGGAGGCTGGTGCAGATTCAGCACAGTTAGAGGCTAGCAAACTACAAACTGCAGTGGCAAGTGCAGTAAATGAATTTAAAAATCAGGTGCAGAGCAACTTTTAAAGATGGAAGACAGGGAAAAAGTAGAACAATTCCAAAGCAATGCAAGAAGCCTTTAAAAAATTTTCTAAACCAAGGGTTTGATAAGTTCCCTCTAACAGGTTCAAAGTTGCCTTAAATAACATATACCAACCACTTAATTCCTAGTTTAAATGACCAGAAATCATGGTCACTTTCATTCTGCATGCAAATTAATATGCGTTCAGTCAAAAATATATAAGGGTGATGTTACAGGTCACTTTTATTGTATATGCAAGTTAATATATACTTGGTCAAAAATGTTCAAGATAATGTTACAGGTTACCTTTAAACAGTTCTGAACCTATGGAAGGTTAAGCAGTTTCAAAGAAAAGTCTCAGGGCAGTTTCAGGTTAAGGCTTAATTCTCTCTCTGACCTGCACAATTGTGACTTGTCACTACAGGACTTGGTGAGCAGGGATGTGGTCAAAAGCCAAGACTCCATCTCTCCTCTGGGGTGGAAGAAGAGGGGTAGGTACTGCATATTGGGGGAGCAGGTGGAGAAAGGCACATCAGGGTTGCAGCTTCCCTCCTTTCCACCCCATGACAGCAGAAGCCAGAGCTTAGTATTTAAAGTGAAGGACAGGGGTAGGCGGGGAAAAATGGAAGCAAGTAAAAAAGAAAAATTTAAAAAAAAGAGAAAGAAAGAAAGAAAGAAAGAAAGAAAAGATTAAAATAGAATGAATTGGGATTGGGTTGGAGGAGGGAGTTGCCTTAGGGGCACCTGGAGTCATGCTAGCTGGACTGGGGAGCTGACTAGGGGCCTAGCTCTCACCCCTTCCCAGCCTGGGGTGGGAAGGGGGCTGGTGAGTGCCAAGCTGAGCTGAGGCAGCTGGCTTCATGCCAGCCATCAACAACCAGCCCTGCTGAACCAGATCTCAGCCCCTAACCACCCCCCCCACCCCCCCGTGACTCCACACCTAGGCAGGTTTCAGAAATTAGCTGCAGCAGCAGCAGCAGCAGCATGGACCCCAGGGAAACATACCTTCCAGGTCTCCAAGCTCTCACCACACTCAGAAGTAGGTAGCCCTTTCCTTGCTCCTCCCTGCCCCCCCCCCAACGAATGCAGGAGACTGCAGAAAGAAGCCACAGCCCCCAGATTCTCATGGTTACAAGAGAGCTGCCTGTATATAGTACAAAGGCTTACCCCTCTGACGCTAAGTCCAAACAAGCACAGCCATGCAGTATGTGGTGTCACAGACACGTCTTAGGGGTTTCTCTGTGCTCACAGGGGGCAGGTGGGGTTTGACCCTGGGAAAATCCCAGGGTCAAAAGAGACGTGCAAAAAAGTGGAGTGGTGCACACAAGTAAAGTGCATGGCACTCAAAACCGGAGCCTGGCTGCCCCAAACCACACTCCAGCTGCCAGGCAGGCTCCGAGAGGCAGGGTTGTTGCTGCTGCATCCCCAGGATGCTCCCAGGACCCCAGGTAAAGCTGTTGGGGCCAGCCCAGTGCTGGCCCCAGCCTCTCCTATCCCACCTGCCAAAGGGTGTGTGACACAGGTGTTCCCCAGGGACAACTGTGCTGCTACTAGTTGTCCCTAGGGAACTAACCATCCATGCTGATGTGGATGCTGCCTGAGAGGGGTCCCCATGCCTAGCCCCTTGCCTAAATCCTGGGAGCCAGCAGCATGGTGCCACATAAGCTGGCATCATACTCACTGCAGGAAGGCATCATACCCACTGCATCATACCCAGCTGGCATCATACCCAGCATAAGCTTGCATCATACCCACTGTAGGAAGGTATAGGTGTTGGCTTCAGGCCGGTAACACATCCTGGGCAGTAAAGCTTGGGGGGATTTAATGTTTTTCTAATGTAGAGGGGCTGGGAGCCATGTATCCTTGGATGCTGGGTAAGTACAAATTGGTCACTTTATCTCCATCTCCATGGAGCAGGCTATAGAATCCAGGACTGTCCTGGCCAGACTATGTATGGTCACCCTATTTAAAGGGTGTGACACCGCCCTGTGACACCACAGTAACTCACAGCAGTGTCTCTTGGGACATTTGATTAGTAGAATCTTATTAATTTATACAGGGCACAGACAGAAATGCAGCTCCCTGCTGTAACTGAAAACACTTTGCAGGGAGTGTTACAATGATCCCCTGGGCCAAACAGAAGTTCACTCTTGGTTCCAGTGGGGAGAGCAATCTAGCTGCTGGATTCCAGCCTGTAAGCTGTTTCCCACAGCAATGGCCCCTCCTCCCTCCCAGCCTGTCCCTGTTTTTAGAATGGGAGTGGGGAAAGGGAAGAGGGAGATCATTCTAGCGGTTTCCCACCTGGCATTGGATGGTGGGGTGGGTGGAGCCCCCATACCTCCAGGGGGCTCCAATACATCCGCGCCACCCTCCAGTGAGGACTGAAAAAACCTGAGACTGAACTCCCTTCACTCCCCTTTCCCCTTCCTATTCTGAAAACAGCAACAGACTGGTAGGCAGTGCAGACACAAGTTGCAGAAGGCACTGTGTTTCTAAACATCTTCATCTGAACCTTCATGCAAAGAGTGTTCAGATTTTCTCCCAACTGGCCATTTTTGAAGCAGTCTGAAGCCATACACTTGTGTTTGGTCATGGTTACAGACTGTTTTCTGTGGCCAGACCAGGCAAAAATTGTAACTGCTGCCTGTGCCCACAGATACATGTTAGCTAAGAATATTCTTTCATTTAGTTTATTTTATTCAAAGCCACTGGAAGGAAACTAGTATTTCAGGATGACCTTCTTTGTGCACACTTCTTAAGCTCCATATATTTATACATGGTTTAGTTTCATATCATCTTTTATTGCAGCTTCACCACATATTGTGGTCAAATGTTTCAGTCATACTGCCCTTTTCAAGGATAATTACATAAATAAAATATTTTTGTGGTACTTGTACATCTATTCAAAATAAATGTTAGGAAGAGAAGAATAGCATAATGTCTCCCTCAATCTCAGTAGATTCCAGAGGAACAACATTGCCTGGGATGATCTTGGACCCGAATTCTACACATTTTCCTCATGTGCATTAAAATCCCACTGCAATACAGGATCTTGTCATCATTTTATACTCATAATGTTTTAGTCACATATTCTACAAGGAGAAGGAGAAAAGAGGCTATTTTAGCTCTGTGTATGGCATCAGAGAGTTTTTTTTACCGGAATATTGTATCTATACATTCAAATGATGCTGAAAAGCTGGAAATAAGTCAAAACACATCCACGATAATTTATTGGGATAAAGAAAGATGGCATTACAATGAGACACTTGATGCACTGTAATTACAATGCATCAGAGCAGATTCGATTCATCGAGTCTGCTGGCACATAGTAATTACCATGCTCCAGCCAGCCTGCAAATATTGTACATCAGTGTCCCCATGCTTCAAAATGGCAGCAGGTGCACTTTAACTAAAGTTTGTTTGACAAGCTTTAGATAAAGCACCCCTACAGCCATTTTTCAGTGTGGGAATGCTGATACATGAGACACTCTGGGTGCTTTAATTAGAGAGGCTCTCAGAGCTGTTCTAATTAAAGTGTTCCCCTCCCACCCCCAAGCAAAAGTAAAAATGCCCTTAATGAACTCAATCCACTTAGTTTATTAAAGTAAATGTTAAGAAATACCTTGTTTACAACCTATGAACATGTGCAAGCAGAGAAAGTTTCTGGTAAAAGATAAGCACTTAATCTAGATTAAGCCTAACAAATCCAAAAACAAAATTCAAAAAAGCTGAAAATTAGACAAATTCAGACAGGAAATAAGCGAACATTTATGCAAGTTCAAAAACATGAAAACTAGCACATTCTTCTGTGAGATGTAGTTGCTCTTTGAAGTTTTTGAGTCAAGATGAGTCATCTTTTTTTTATTAAAACATTTTTAAAAATGTTCTCGGTCAATCACAAATGATAGGCTGGGTGCAAGAATTACTGGATAAAATCCCAGGCTTGATTGCCTGGGATGGTACGACTTCAAAACCTTCGAAGCAGCTTCAGCAGCAAACTTCTAACTCAGTCCAGTTGGTGACCTGGGAGGATTTAATATGCAGGCCCCAAGCTCTCACACTGTCACAACACCTCCAATCGCCCTAGCTGCAATAGCAGCCAAAGTCTTCAAGCTTCCACTCCTTCCTCCAGCTGCCACTTCCTACCCTCACCACTGGGGGTCAGGCAGTGCAGGGAGATGAGGGTAAGTCCAGGACTGCACCTGGCAGTGGGAAATCAAGCCCATATGGTGCAGCAATTCAGGGAGGGAAGGTGCCTATGCAGATACACATTGCAGCGAGGGAGGATAGTGCTCATGAAGTGCAAGAGTGGGTGTAGGGGGTGAGCACACAGTGCAGCAATGAGTGGGAAGGGGAAACTCCATGTGGTGCAGCCCCTGTTGTGTACAGCTCCCAGGGGCTTAGAAGCTGGACAGGCCTGTTCTGACTCAACCCGTTCTATCCACTCATGAGCCTTAGCATTTAAGTGTGGCCACTGGAGACAAGCCTTGAGCAACCTCACTAGCAAAATACCACAACCTCTTAGTTCTATATAGCCTACAGAGTCACATTTCAAATTGATAGGAGTTTACTTAAGGTTTGTGTTTGATGGTTATGGATGTTAACATTTCTTTAGAATAGGAGATATATATATCTATATCTATAGATATAGATATAGATATATATATATATCTATATCTATAGATATAGATATATATATATATATATATATATATATATATATATATATATATATAGGATAGAGTCTCAAGCGAATACTAAAGTTTTATTAAATGACATTTGAAAACTAATCTAGCCACAGTGTTGAACACAGGTAGTAGAGAGTAATCCTGCATTAGCAACATTTGTTTAAATGGGATTACTTTAATTTGGATTTATTTGAGAAAAATGTAAAAGGTCCAAACAGCGACCACTTAAAAGCATATGGCTTATATTATAAGCATCCAGCTGCTTACAACACCCAGGAGTACATTTTCTGAAAAAAGCAAAACAAAACAAAAACAATGCCCCCCTCATCTCCCACCAAATCTTTAAGTATATTTTATTTCAGGGGTGCATCAGCAACTGTTCCAAAAGAATCAATTTGTAATGAAGAGGGAAACTGGAATCACTAGTAAGCCTTGCACTGTCATAAGCACCCTTTGTTTACTGGAGGCAGTTGTCCAAGCTAATTAGTGGAGAACCTTTGGAGAGCTTTGTGGTTACATAAGATCGGGGAATCCCTACTTCAGGGGACAGAGGTTTTATATACTGCTTTACTTAAGGAAAGTATTTGCTTAAGTATGACCCTGCATGTCTTAGTCCTCTGCCAGAATAAAACAGCTCCCATTGCTGCCAACAGGGCTGCGCCAGGGAGGGGGAGTAAATTTGGGCAACTGCCCCAGGCCCCACGCTTTGGGGGGCCCCGTGGAGCCAGGCCGGTTCCGTGTCCAGCCGCTGTCCGCCCACCACATCTGGGCCCTACACAGGCTGATTTGGCCTGTGCCTCACACCCTGCTACGGTTGTCTCTGACTGCCAAAATCATGTGCTAAATTCTTTCCTGAAAAATTCTCTCTATAATCACAAGTTCTTTTGGTCAAGTACTTTTTATTGCATGTAGAGCACCTAGCATGTGGGGTTAGTAGGTGTCATCATCAGATGAACATAAAACAATAGAAGATAAATCTGAACAAAGTGCCTTCCTACAGCTCCCTACTCTCACCCTTCAAGGCAAGCAAATTTCTTTACTTTTTACTAAGATTTCCTCATGGAACCTGTCAATTAGAATTCTAATTTAAAAGTACAAAAAGGTCCTCGTTGCATGTTCGTTACGTACCTAAATGCTCTTTTGAAAAACAGCAGGATTTTAAAACACTGTCTAAATTTCAGATTTGGACACTTGAGTTAACTAGACGGTAGCACATAAAAAAGACCAAACTTATTTATATGGTGTAAAACTGGATAATAAATATATTTCCTAGTTGAAACCCACTGTAATTTCTGTACAGAATAAAGTTTTACAGATTAACTGGAAACCTTTGAAAATCAGGGATTACACTGGAAATGGCAATGGTCCCTTACTCCTAGAAATATAAGCAGGCCTATTCTAATTATAGTCTGGTTTCAGTTCAAATAGATGAGGCCCTTTCTGTGGCATCTGATGATTTGCCTTTGTCCTCTCAAATCTCAGAAATCATTGGAATAACCATAGGTGAGAGACTACTACCAGGTGATTATCAATATTTTAATCCCTTTCAGTCATTTTGGAGAAATTCCAGGCACTGGAGAAATTCTAGCAACTAAGAATAGTAAAATACATCCACAGAAGCGAAGAACATAAAACCAGCAAGCAGCCCAGCAAATTGGAAGCTTCAATGGGAGTTTGAGTGGGGAGTTGAATTGAGAAGTTTTCCTAACACTTTCATTCTTCACTCTAAGCATGCTGAGTAGAAAGAGGTAAATGAAGGGGGGATTTTTCAGGAAATAGGAATAGGAAGAAGCAGCTAGCAGGAGACTAAAAAAGGAGTGCAGCGGAATAAAGACACTGGACTTCAGAAAAGCAGAAATTAACACATTTGGGGAACTGGTGAGCAGGATTCTCTGAAAAAGCAAACCTGAGGGGTAAAGGAATCTGGGAAAGCTATCTGTACTTTAAGGAGGTAATTGTAAGTGCACAGGAGCAAGTCATCCCAATGAAACAGAAAACTGTAAAGTACAACAGGAAACTGGCTTGGGTAGACAACAATCTCTTCAGTGAGATGAAGCTCAAAAACAAGCCTAAAGTAGAAACTTGGTCATAATATTAAGGAAGAACATAAGAGTATTGCACAGGGATGCAAGGAAAAAAATAGGAAGGCCAAAGCACAATTTGAGATGCAACTGGAAAGGGAGATAAGCAATAAAAATGGATTCACAAGTATGTCAAGAATAAGAGAAAGATCAAAGAAACTGCAGGTCCCTTAAAAAATCTAGTTACAGATGGTACAGAGAAAGCTGAAATATTTAATGCATTTTATATTTTAGTTTTCACATACAGAGGCAGCTACTAGATGACAAGTGCAATTGGCAACAAGGATAAGGAAGGAGACAAACAACGTAGAGTAATGTCAGAACAGGTTAGGGATTACTTAGAGAAACTAGATTCTCAAGCCAGCAGGGCCAGATGGGTCACACCCTAGCATACTGAAGGAATTGGCTGAGATAATTTCAGAGCCGTTGGCTATCCTCTTTGAGAACTAGAGGATTCTTAAAAGGTGGAAGTTGGGTAAGGTCTTGGATAAGGCCTGGGAAGGGCAAACATTGTATCCATCTTTAAGAAAGAGAAAGAAGACATGGAGAATTACAGACCAGTCAGCTTGACCCCCAATCCCTGGAAAGTTCATGGAGCAGGTCCTCAAGGAGTCTGTTATGAAGCACCTGGAGTAGAACAAGATGATAATGAAGAGCCATCATGGATTCACCAAAAGCAAGTCATGCCTGACCAACAAGATTTCCTCTATGATACTTAACAGGGTCTTTGGATGGGGTGAGAACAGTAGGTGTGATACAACTCGACTGTAGCTAGACTTTTGATACTGTTTTCCACTATGTTCTCATTAACAATCTAAGTAAATACAGAGTAGATAAAAGTATTGTAAGATGGATAGAGAGCTGGTTGGATCATCATCCTCAACAAGTAGTTATCAATGGTTCAGTATCTATTTGGGAGGGAGGTATTAAGTGGGGTCTCCCAGGGTTCTGTTTTGATCTGGCACTCTTCAACCACTTCATTAATGATTTGGATAATGGGATTGACACCATCTGTGAATCTGCAAATGACATCAAGTTGGGTGGAGCTGCAGACACTCTGGAAGGCAGGGGTAGAATGCAGAATGACTTGAATAGACTGGCAAAATGGTCCACAATCAACTAGATGACATTTAACAAGGATAAGTGCAAAGCCTTGCACTTGAGATGGAATAATTGCATGCACAAATATGGATTTATTTAGTCTAGAGAAAACTGAGGGGAGTTTTGAGAATGACCTTCAAATATATGAATGGTGATTCTAGAAAGAATGAAGAAGGACTTTTCTCTGTAGCCATAGGGGAAAGGATTAGGAACAATGGACTCAAGGAGGAGCAGACGAAAATTAGATTGGAGATTAGGAGGAAATTTCTGGCCATGGGAGTGGTTATTGAGAATAAGAAGCTGTGGAATCTCCATCTTTGGTAGTGTTCATGAACAGACTGAATAGACATTAGGCTAGGAGGGTCTAGTCAGGGATAAACCAGTCAACCTTATAAGGTCCCTTCTAGCCTTCTTTTCCTATGATCTTAGAAGTACGATAGTCATCTTTTACTGTTTGGTCTTATGCATACCAGACAAAATAAATCCATATAAATGAGACTGTGAAATAACTCATATAAGGAACTGTTCATTGAACTCATATAAGCTATGCTGCTGCCAATGAGCATACAAGAAGGCTATTAAGCATGAACTCTACAATTGCCTTGTTAAGTGCCTGTGAATTCTCGGATGAATGGAAGCAAGGCTCAGTTTTTGTACAAGAGTTTTACATAGCTGCCTGCTATTGGATTCTCAATGCTTTGGATTCTTTATCTTGATGCATTTTTTATAAATATTTCTTAATATGCAAGCTCTATGAAACTGTACATTAACTGGAGAACCAGAGCAGTTTAATGGAGAATGGGACAGGTTTCTTATGCTTAACTAAACTGAAATAGCTAGCTCACCTTCTACTTTATTATGTTCCTATCCAATGCATACACAGATCACCTTGCCCTTTAGAATTACAAGTTTTTGCCATCAGCACCTTGTCCATCCCTCATGATTTCCTTCCCTTTTTACATTTTTGTTCTCTCACTTCAGAGCACCATTCCAATGACAGCAAGAAAAGATAAGGTCCATCTTATACTGTTTCCCTGTACAACCAACTTCAGAATGACAGATATAAAAACAAATACAAAGGAATAGAAAAGACTTTGAGTTAGGCAATTGTAACATTCATCTTAGAAAAATCTCTTCTGTTTTCTTTCTATATTTTAGGGAAGCTTTACCCCCTTTGTACAGTATATCTTTCTCTGCATCTGTTTAGTAAACTCACAGAAGTTTATTATTACTTGGAGTGGACTAAGGTACTCCTACTAATTTTACAACAAACACACTGTAGGGCTTGCGTTCAGTTAGTTGAGAGAGTGTGGAAGAAGGAACAGAGGAAAAAAAATACATCTAAGAGTCCAGGCTAGGATGAAAAATAGAGCAAATAGTGAGCTGTCTCAGAAATCAATGCAGAAGCCACAAAGGTTCCAGAAAGAAAGGAAAGCACCACCCATATTTCAACTTTATGTTATAGTCTCTCCACATTATTGTTAAATAAGACCGATTACTAGTAACGCAAATTCTCCATCTAAGGGCCCTGGCAAACTGGTTGGGGGGTGTTTTCAGCACTGTTACAGAAACATAGTACAAGATGTGTGGCCACTTATGCACAACTCCCTGGCTGAAGCATAACAAAGTTGCCCTCCAGTCATAGGGTGATAGGCTGTTCCTGCCCCCAGCTTAGCCTGCGAGGGAGTGGGACAGGTTCACTTGATGAGCTGTTGCCAGGGCTGGCAGAAATGACTAAAGCACCACCACCATTATAGTTTATAGTTGCTGATGCTTTAATGCTCAAGCACCAGCAGCCCTTTAAAGCTCCCAGATTACAAGCAGCCCCAAATCAGTGACCCAGTGGTCCTGGAACACTGCCTATCAAAGAGAGTCTGCTGTGGCAGAAGCTGTTTTCACTGCTGCTGCTGCTGCCGCCACCACTGGGACACCAGCTTTTGGTGCTGTCCCCACAGTAACAGCAGTGTTCCCACTCCCACTCCCACCTCTGTAGAGGAACCAGAGGTGATGGTGGCATCGGGGTGCACCAGCTGCCACCACCACAGAAATGGCAGCCCTTTCTATCCCCACTGCAGCAGTAGTGGTGGTCCTTGCCATGACAGTATTAACTGCAGGGTCCTTGTGCAGTGCTATGGCTCTGCTCCCTGCTAGCTGATAGGGAGTCACTATGGGATGCTGGAGCACCAAAAGACCTCATGTCCACTTTACAGGTAATACTACAAAGAAGCTTCCACTTGAAATGGGTATTCTTTTCTGGCAGATCCAGTACCTTTGTAGCACTACAGATACCTTTGCTTTCTGTAGCACTATAGGTGCATATATAGCACTACTACAAACATAACATATGTCTAGTCCCAAAGCCCACCATGGTCAGCAATATGCATTTTCTCCTGTACCCCTCTGTACAGTGAGCTCAAGCTGTGAAAGGATCCATGATGTTAGAAATATACAAACTCCATTCCTGAGGAGTCTCCACAACTTGAGGAGCCAGCTAACTTTAGTCTTTAACGGTGATTAGAAATGGCTATTTAAAATTCACAGCCTTATGACAATGCAAAGAACAGTCCATTTATGGTTATACAGTTGTTACTATACGTAGTCAGAAAATATAAGACAGACTGCATTGGTAACAGCAAATGTATTCCTTAATAAGATGGAGATGAGACAAAAAGAAGAACTATGAAATATCATCAGAAAATATCCCTCACAAGACCTACTTTACTGTTGCAGTGTCCCTTCTCTATAAAAGGTCACAGGCATGTCTGGCATTGCTAAGTCTCTCTTTGCAATCCTCTCTCTCCATTCATATCACATCACTTCCTTTTATCTTCTCCTAGAGGTGCTGGGTCAAAGTACCTCAACTAGTTAGTCAAAATTCTCTTACCCTAGATGGATTTTGCTTTCTTAGATAAAACAGTGCATGGCCATATACTTACAATTTAGATAAAACAATGCATGGTCAAATACTATTGGGATGAGGTCATTTGCCCTCCAGGAATGGTTGGTTTTGTACAACACACCCAGCTTCTGAGAAACTACTCCTCCCAAAACATTTATGGGAAGAGTCAGTTGCTTGCTACCTAACACTGAATCCTGAATTCTGAGTAGTTATTTTGTACCAGAGCATTCCCACAGACTGGAATTTATAAATACAAGGCCTTGGCACTTATGACTTGTCCTTGAACTGGCAACAGGGAAGTAGGGTGGGGCAACCCAGACATTGCCTCAGCCTTGGGCACTCAGTTGCTTTGTTACACCTCTGGTATAACCCACCATTTCTCCTTTTTGGCACCTTTCTTCACCTTTTCTTTTTCAAATAGCAGCAATGAGAAAAGATGATTGGGTGTAACCACTTAGAAAACCACTTCCCTCAATTTGCCTATTCATATAGAGTCATATCTGTTTCTCCCTCCCTCCCCAGCCAAAAGATAGCTGATGAGAAATTGGAATCACTGACCCATCTGGTCACTAGTCATTTTCCAATTTTCATCCAAATAAATTATATATATTTCCCCTCGCTCATAGAAACCCACATGGATTGTTTTTTCCGGTCCTCATTAAAATTAAAATTTCAGTAAAATTGTTGGAAAATGTCATATCATGTCACAAGTAGTCAGAATCAATGCCAGTGGCATCCTCCCTGAAGGCACAGCTATGGGCATAAATAAAAGGATTTCATGGATGTGTGTGGCTGGTAATTTCTTTCTTTCTTCTCTTCTACTTCCATCTCCTACCTTTTCCCCTCCCTTCATGGGTTTAGAAGTGAATTTGTTCTCTCTCTCACCTATTTTGGGCACATCTCCATCAAAGCAGTCCTGAGAGGTATGACAAGAGAAAAAGCAAAATCTCAAACACTAGTAAATACACATAAAATAAAATAATACATGGACAGCAATTTTACATAAGCTACAAACAAGTTTAAAACTCCGCACATTGTTGGGTCTGAGATGACTGGACCTTCTTAATTTGCAGATCTACAAGTGTGTCAGACTTTCATGGTGCTTATCTTGAGAAAAGCCTCAGATATTGATGTAGTTCCACATCAACAGGAGAGGGGAGCACGAGAAGCTGGGAAAAGGGAGTGTGGGGACAATAATTGTTAAAACACTGCAAGAAACATTTATTTTTTAAGCTGCAGCTTTGGAGAACAGAGTGAAGTGATATTTCTGGCAGAGCATAGCTGTTGAGTTAGAGGCTAATTTTGTCAGGTTAAGCAGGGTAAGGGTGAATCACTGTAACCCAAAGGGAACTGCTTAAAGCTTCAGGCTAAAAGAATGAAGAATAAGTAAAAGGCAGCTCAATTTTATTGTGGCATTAATGTACTAGATGCATTAATAATCTTTGTTATTAGAGTCTGGGGATCTGAAATAGCTTACATTTTCCTATTAAATTAAAATGTACAATATAGCAGAAACCACTTACAATAGTCAACATTTGGTAAATGTTACCACACATCTATTGCCCCATACAGAGGACACCAACTGTGTCTCACCTCAGTGAAAGTGGGCTATGGACAAACGCAATGGTGAGTATGGCAATTTGAAGGTGAAAACAGAAAACTATTTTCAATACAGATCTGGCAACAGAGAAACTGCAGTTTACAAAAAACAGACTACACTGAGACTAACCATGTTGCACATTACACTGGTACCCATTACCAACACAGTCCTGTATTTTTTGCTTTGGAGTGCATAGCTATAGACAGTACTGTCAACACTGGCCATTTGCTCTTAGTCTCTTGTCTGCATCTCTGAAAGTACAAGAGTGACACATTGTGATTGATACATCTTCTGACACTGCCACTCTGAACAAAATCATTCTTCTTTTTAGGTTTCCTTAATATCATCTGACCTCAGTGAGAACTCATTTTAAAAAATGATGGGCATTATGTTGCATTTTTATTCAAAGCATGGATGCAAGCAGCATTACAAAGGATGAAAAATGTAACTATATGTTGTGAGGTATTTCTCATGGCGGTCATTTTCTCTGATCCTCAGTTGAAAGCATTACCATCACCTGAGCTGCTATAAAAATAGGAAGCAATTAATACCTCACACAGCTAAACAAGCATATGCTCTTGATATCTTGCAATTTTATATTTAAATCTATAAAAACAAACCAACATGGATTTTCCAAGCTAAAGAGCTCTGATTTTGTGTTTTTTCCTTATCATTGAACTTGATGATATAACATTATGATAGCTTTCTGTCCTCTACCACCGCTCCCATTTCTCTTAACAGGTCAATAAGTATGAAGAATACTTTCATCTCTCAAAAAAGGAGACCATAGAGAAGCAATGCTTGCCGTTAGTGCTGCTACTGAGTCAACCCACAGTACCACCACATTTTCAAAAGTAATCAGAATTCAGTGAGTCCTTTTTGAAGTCAACATCAGTTGCTGATCCTGGCTTAAACATCAAGGTAGCATGGTTAAGGTATGTCATTTTTTATAGTTAAGGCAGAAAAAGATTTGGGCAGTATCACATTTGGCTTCTTTGGACTTGCCTGAATCACCCAGTATCCATTTATGGCTGAAATCAACCTGGTGACAGCTTTAGGCAGGAATCCAGAGTAGGGCTGAAACTCCAGGCAAAATGTCTTACCTATGTCACCATCAGCCCCTCACAATTGCCAAGTGATCTGTTTTTCAAAAGGTGAGCACTTATTTAAGTATCTAAATATGGATTTGAAAGCCTACTTTAGGCTTCTGTCCAAAAAAGAGCCTTTTTTTTTTTTTTAAAAAAAGATATGGCAATTCTCACTGTAGGTACACATATCCCAACATTTGTCCCACTTCAACCTTTATCCTGGAGCTGTTCTTTTTTCCCCCTGATTCTGCCAAATAAAGCGGAGCTTGTCATTTCACCACAATACTGTTCAATTCTCCAGAAACTATCTGTGGTCAAGCTATTCCACAGCTATGCAATGGTTCCTTCCTTTGAATTATTTTTGCATGCTGTTTGATCCCAACTGATGTCACTCCCAGGCAACTCCAGTGACTGAATCAGCCTCCCACTGGTCACCTCAGAAGTGGCAGTTGATTATCCCTTGTATTCCTTTCCCTCCCTGACAGAAACAAGAAACCAGGTTAACTGATAACCAGTAAACAGTCTTTTACCTATTTGCATCTTACCTTTAATAAATATTTTCACATGGTCCATCAGATTTCTGGGAGGATTAGGTTCCCTCAGTGTCTTTTCCTTCAACACCTTGAATATTACTCTTTAGCAAACCCCTTGCTCTGCTGATTTCCAAAATTAAAATGGAAAATACTGTCAACTATTCATATTCTGACAACTATTAAAAGCCTGTTAATCTATTTTTAAGTCTGTTCTTTTTTGTATACACTATTTCTTTAAGTGGAAATATCAGCAAACCATAGCTATAAAGTATTTTTCTGTGTCTCTTTGTTAAAGGGACTTGGAAATGTAACAGGGCTTTTTTTCCCCCCTTTTAATTATGTCTAAAATTTTCAGCCATCATTCATCATCCCTGTCTGAATTTCTCTTCATACAAGTGATTGTATAAAAGCCCACAACAACATAATCCCACAGGCTTGAATTTTACTTGCATATAATTATTGATAAGAACAGTGAAACGTCCTTCTCATGATTTTTTTTTTTTTTTTTTTTGTTAAAGCTGTGCTTATTCATTCATTAGCAATGATAAAATCTGCCAGGAGCTGTATTTCTTATACCTCTGTGTAAATAATGAACTGCCTCAAGGCTAAACATCTCGTATGAAATGTCTTCCCCTCTGGAAAGTGGCAACCTCTTTATGTTAATGATTAAAAATATTCTCTGAATATTTTGTCTTTGCAAGAGGAAAATATGTTTCCTCTTTCTTTGAAAATGATCACACTTCATTCATAAAGAAGATGTACCCAAATTCTGCTATCAGTCATACTAATGTAAATCCCGAATAATTCCCATGAAGCCAATGAAATTAAACCCCTGCCCCACAATAAAACTGTAAGTACAAACCATGGGAAGAACAAAGGATATGTGAGATACTGAACCATAGACATTAAATATGAATTCCTGAAAGGGATGATTGATACTTATCTAGAACTTACATTAAGGGCCTCACTCAAACCAAGACAATGATGCATCCAGTACACCCTAGTAGTACACACTAAGCGAGAGGCATGACAAGTCTCTCACTGGGAGTGTAGGGAGGCAGCAGCAAGGCACCAGACTTCCATGCGTGGACCCTGAGGTGGTGCAGGGTCACTTGGAAGAACTGGATGCCTTCAAGTCGGCAGGCCCGGATGAGCTCCATCCGAGGGTACTGAAGGCACTGGCCGACATCATTGCAGAGCCACTGGCGGGAATATTTGAACGCTCGTGGCGCACGGGTCAAGTCCCGGAGGACTGGAAAAGGGCCAATGTGGTTCCCATTTTCAAGAAGGGGAGGAAGGAGGACCCAGGCAACTATAGGCCAGTTAGTCTCACCTCCATCCTTGGCAAAGTCTTTGAAAAAATTATCAAGGCTCACATTTGTGAGAGCCCGGCAGGGCAAGTTATGCTGAGGGGAAACCAGCATGGGTTCGTGGCAAGCAGATCGTGCCTGACCAATCTAGTCTCTTTTTATGACCAGGTTACAAAACGCCTCGACGCAGGAGGAGGGGTGGATGTCGTATACTTGGACTTCAGGAAGGCCTTTGATACGGTATCCCACCCCATACTGGTGAACAAGTTAAGGGGCTGTGACTTGGATGACTGCACAGTCCGGTGGGTGGAGAATTGGCTGGAGGGTCGCACCCAGAGAGTCGTGGTGGATGGGTCGGTTTCGACCTGGAAGGGTGTGGGCAGTGGGGTCCCGCAGGGCTCGGTCCTTGGACCGATACTCTTTAATGTCTTCATCAGCGACTTGGATGAGGGAGTGAAATGTACTCTGTCCAAGTTTGCAGATGACACTAAGCTATGGGGCGAAATGGACACGCCGGAGGGCAGGGAGCAGCTGCAAGCAGACCTGGACAGGTTAGACAAGTGGGCAGAAAACAACAGAATGCAGTTCAACAAGGAGAAATGCAAAGTGCTGCATCTAGGGAGGAAAAATGTCCAGCACACCTACAGCCTAGGAAATGACCTGCTGGGTGCCACGGAAGTGGAAAGGGATCTTGGAGTCCTAGTGGACTCCAAGATGAACATGAGTCGGCAGTGTGACGAAACCATCAGAAAAGCCAATGGCACTTTATCGTGCATCAGCAGATGCATGACAAATAGGTCCAAGGAGGTGATACTTCCCCTCTATCGGGCGCAGGTCAGACCGCAGCTGGAGTACTGCGTGCAATTCTGGGCGCCGCACTTCACGAAGGATGCGGATAATCTGGAGAGGGTCCAGAGAAGGGCCACTCGTATGGTTAAGGGCCTGCAGGCCAAGCCCTACGAGGAGAGACTAGAGAAACTGGACCTTTTCAGCCTCCGCAAGAGAAGGTTGAGAGGCAACCTGGTGGCTGCCTATAAGTTCATCAGGGGGGCACAGAAGGGAATTGGTGAGTATTTATTCACCAAGGCCCCCCCGGGGGTTACAAGAAATAATGGCCACAAGCTAGAAGAGAGCAGATTTAGATTGGATATTAGGAGGAACTTCTTCACAGTTCGAGTGGCCAAGGTCTGGAACGGGCTCCCAAGGGAGGTGGTGCTCTCCCCTACCCTGGGGGTCTTCAAGTGAAGGCTAGATGTGTATCTAGCTGGGGTAATGTAGGCCCAGCACTCTTTCCTGCTTATGCAGGGGGTCGGACTCGATGATCTATTGAGGTCCCTTCCGACCCTAGCATCTATGAATCTATGAAATGTGTAAATATGCCATTTCTATTTATCAAAACTCATTAGGTCTCAGAAGCTGGCATTTTGATTCTGAAGGAACAAGATCATAATTCAAAGTCTACAACTGGGAAGGATGGCTGCCCAGTGGATACAGAACAAGGAGTTCAATGCAGACTGGGGGTTCCACTCCCAGCTAAATACAGACTTGTCAGGGGACCTCATGTTTCTCACTTAGACACTCCTGTGATATAGTTCCCAGCTGTAAAAATAATGATGATAATACTTTAACTCTTTACAAGTGTTGTAAAGATAAAACTATTAAAGATTTTGAGATTACGGAACTATAAGCTTCATTGCTGAACAAGAATGAAAAAATTTTTATGCCTCCCTGCCTTCCTGATGTATGATACACTACCAGGGATGAGACCAGCTTTAACTGCACATGAAGGAGCAACTCACACAAAAGACTCCCTCAGACCCTGGGGAACAGATGTCCACCGTCAAAGTTCCCCTCTACAAAATGAAGTTTGTTTTCTACCTAAGAGGATTTTACCATCTTGGATTTGTCCTCTGCCTGAAGAAGGTTGTGTGCCCAAAAGCTTGCATAGAAAGATCTTTTTTTTGCCATTTCTTAGTTGGTCTAATAAAAGGCATCACCTCTGAACCAAGAGTTCGAGCTAGAGTTTTGCATTTCTTTTTGTCTCAGACCACTGTTACCAAATACATCCCTTAAAGATTATGAGGCATTCAGATAGACAGCACAGGCATGTTGTACTGTGCCTTTCATGTGCTAATGACTAGGTCCATTCAGATATTTAGACTGAACAAGTAACTAATTAATCATTTGAAACGCATTAAAATAAAAACAACCATTGCTTGTTTACTTCCTATTTCTCTTTGGGATATAAAAGTTGTTTGTAATCTTGTGTCTAAGTAAACATACCTACTAAACCTTTGAATTTTTTAGTAGAAACATAGTTTATTTAGCATTTAATGTTGCATATATTATATTAGTTGCTGTACATATCCTTTATATATAACAACACACTGTACTATGTCTTCTAACTAAATGTGTGATTGTTTTATAAAGATTTCAAAATAAAACCATTTTGTGCAGTGATCATTTACAGGACCACATCACTTCGCTATAGTCATAAACAATAGCTCCATACAACAATGCCATCTTACCTGCTGTTGTGGTTCACTGGTAGCCATCTCACTTGCCACAGGGGAAAGCAGGGTTCAATTCTTGGACACAGTTATATTTTCTGCATTAGGCAAGGGGTTGGACTAGAGGACCTCTGGAGGTCCCCTCCGCTCTACCATAACAAGCGTTTCCCAACTAATTGCACACAGATGGTTTTTATTTCAAAATTGCAGTTACTTTCTGAAACATCCTCCTATATTCTATGAATTTCAAAGCATTGTTTTATTTTTTAAACATGCAGGACAAAACCCAATAATTCACTTTGGTTTGATGGAATATATTACTACCAAAAACTTATTACTCTATAAAGTATGGCAGAATCTAACATCTGCAGTGGGGTTTTTTAGGGTGGGTTTTATGGCCTCCATCCATTAGCAAGTGATGGTGGATATCTGCAGTGTGATCACGCTGTTATCATGCCCAAATTTTAATAGGAACAGTAATTACTTGACCTTCACAAACTTATGGTACAAACAGGAAGCTAAAGTCTGTTCCACCTCTAAGCCATATAAGTGGACTTTAGCAGCTACATGCAATTTTTCTCCACCCTGCTCTAGTCCTTAAAGCAGTTAATACGAAAGATGGGCGAGTCCTCTTCTGCCTCACTGTTTTTTTGTAGCTCAAACTTAACTGGTGTGCTACAAAAGTAGATGCAGGAATGGACTTTCAGGGACTTGAAAAGGGTGGACTAGAATTGCACTTCAGCACCCAAGTTCATTTAGATACTTAAGAAGTGAAATAGTATCTGGACCCTAGAAAGCCAGAGCCTGACTGGATTCAACCTTTGCAGGTTAGTCTAAGGTTAAACTGGTTTGTAACAGCACAGACACTCCTTGTGGACTAAGGAACTGCAGACATATTCCTAGTTGTTCAGGCCAGGCACCCGGGGGGTGCTAAAGCACACCCTTGGCTGAAGGGAAGCTATGCTGAGGGGATGTGGGCAGCCTGGGCTGAACTGGTGGGATGGAGGGAGGGGGCTTATTCCACCACTTGCCCTGACACAGAGCAAGTGGCAGCAACAGCCAGGGTGGACAGATCCCACTGCAGTGCCCCAGAGGCAAAGCGGGGAATATCCCCACTCCCTGCCCCCACATCTAAGAGGCCCTGTCTGCCAGCACCTGGCCGCACCCCTGCCCCCACCCAACCGCTGAAGCGGCAAGAAGGGAGCGAGCACGATGGGGCAGCAGCCCCCGTCATGGTTCCCCCAAGTGAGAGCCTCTTCCCAGCAGGGGGGGCATGCCGTGGGGCAAGGAAAGCTGTTGCAGAGTACAGCAATGGCAGCACTGCAGGTGGTCTCTGGCTCCCTCCAAGCACGGTGCTGCCCCGCAGTCTGCTGTAGCTCTGCTCACCCAGCACAGGGAGCCCCCGCTGGCTCATGCTCCCTGACACTGACAGAGCTGCTTTCCCCATCAAGGGCCCTGCCCCTTCACTGCTGTAGCAGCTGGGCAGGGGTGTGGTCATACGCTGGCCAGCACAGCGCCTTAGGTGGGGGAAGGAACAGGGGTTATTCCCCCTCCCTTCAATGTCCGGTGGAGGGGGCTTATTTCACTGCTTGCCCCACGCAGGGAGCAAGCACCACCAGCAGTCGGGGCAGGCAGACCCTGGCTACAGTCCCCGAGAGGCAGTGGGAATAGAGGGGGAAATAACCCCGCTCCCTTTCTTCTCTGCCTCATGGGCCGTGCCAGTGCACTGATGAAGCAGCGAGGGGGGATTACCCAGCAGACCCAACTCGGGTCCTGCCAGTGGGACAGGGAGGGGGGAATTAAACCCTTCTCTGGCCAGCCCCTGCCCCTGCCTGCTGGGGATTCTGGTTTAAAGTTAAACCAGGAAGGGGTCAGGGACAGGCATTGCATAAACCAATATGAGATCAATCAGTTAAGTCAGATACTACATTCAACCTGGTTTATTTCAAACTGGTTTTGGCCATTTTGAAACTGGTTTATGTATACTGAATGTCCATTCTGTTACAGCTTTAAATCAGTTTCTGATCGCTTAAACTGTTTTGTGTGTAATGTCTGTCCCTAGCCTTTAAGCCTATCGTGAGGTGACCAAATATCAGATTTAGAGTTGGGATTTAAGCAATTCATGAGCCCTCCCCACAAAGGCCAGTTTTATGTAGGAAGTAGTACTTCACCCCTCAAGTACTCCCATAAGTCAACATGGCAGAATTTGTCCAACAGAATTAAATTAATTCCTCACTACTGGAATGGATCACCCTCTGAAATGTGACATGCAGCATAGAACAGAACTACTTTCCTAAGAGACCGAAGAGTAATTTTAGAATAGTACAAGTGGACAGAATATACTTGGTAGGGAATATGATTATACATTATTATTTCTTACCTGCATCTGGAGAGTATTGGCTCACTCCAAATATTCAGGCCAATGGGCCAGTGTTACTCAAGCTTGATCCACCCATCTCTATTAACTCTAATCTTAAAAGGGAAGACAAAATTTCTGGGGTGGTATTTTTTCTGTTGTGTTTAAGTGAGAAAGTAAGCCGTGATCCCTAATCTCACACTTGAGTTATTTTCCTCTAGTCAGCTTGGAGAATGTAAGAACTTTCAGGCAAGAAAAGCTTAGTGCTGCTGGCAAGCCCTTTGTTTCCCTATGCACCCCAGCAGTTCATAAGGTCCATATAATACATTCCAATTCCAGCCTAAGACAGGAGAACTCTGCTTGTAGTAACCACCTTCAGTTGCCTGCCTACCAGTTATTAGGTACAATTACCAGCATTGCTGTAGAATAGATCATAAATGTGAAGAACATTAACAATAAAATGGAAGCAAATGAAAAACATATTTTATTATAGGGCAGTTTAGAACTAAAGTACCTACTTCATACCATGGAACTTATGAGGCTGCAGTCTTAAATATTGATTTTTGTATTCACTGTCATTGTAAGAAGCAATTCTGTTTTCACTGAATCTAATAAATATGGCCTTAAGCAGAATAAGACCCTTTTAGCAAGAAATCTTACATCTATCTGTTTATAAGCCTGAAATTAAAACTCCTAGAATTGAAAAAAGAAAAAAATAACCAAAAGGGTTTTCAAAAATTTAAAACTCCATCATGCATAAATGGAGCTCATCAGAGAAAGTAATTTCCCTGCAGAAAACACTCCATCTTTTGTTTTATGTAAGTTAGCAACATGAATATTTTATTTTCAGTGAAACTGCCTTTACCCTTTTGCATTTCATAGCTTTTACTATGAAGTTTCAAATAAATAAGGTTTTTCTCTCCTTACTATTCAAACCTCTTGCAATTACAAATTTTGCCACAGCTTGAGAGATATTTGGGTTTGGGGCTTACCATTACCAGTAATTGTATCTTTTATCCCCAGCTACTACCTCCGTCTTCGAAAGCAGAACTTCTAAAAACTTGTTTTATGACACAAAGGTAATTGCTCCCAAGGTATCAATTACTTTTTGGACTGCACATTTTCTGTCATTCTCCCCAGGTAGCAGAGATTTCTCTCAAAAGCCAGTGAACTTCACCTAGGCATAATTGTGCAGCTTCACAAAATATAGTAAGGCATGCATATTATATATACACAATTCATAGTAAAACAATGATCTCCAAAATGAGAATAATCTAAAGGAACAATGGTTTAAGTGAAATGTAGCCTCACAGCAGAATTGTAGCACAAAAATGCAAGAAAAATAGCTTACATGAGAATGCCGGCCTACCTAAAATTGAAAATCTTGTATTTTAAATGAGTTGCCTCTTTAGAGGCTTTAAAGTAACTTTTTGCTATTAAGGTGAAAAATTGGGGAAGATAGGCTGTGTGACCTACCCCAAATTCCATTAGAACTGTAAATTCTCAACAGCAAGCAATCTGATACTTAATGTTGTTGCTGGGTGAACTGGTGCTCAAGTCACTGGTTTTGTTGTTGGCTGTTTAGTACTTTTCAGTTGCTTTTATAGGATGTATTGTACTGAATTCTCCACAATCTAATACAAGATTATACCTCAAAAATTATTTTATACTTCTTGTAGGAAGGGTAAGTCACTGATTTTCAGTCTCTGTGGTATATAAAACCCCAAATATATTTAGGATTACTAATTTAAACAGGACTTTTACTAAAGTTTACATTAGCTGAGAACAATCTAATGCAGGCCATGTCCCATGGCTCTCAGGTGGGCTTAACACACTATTTCTCCAAATACCTTAAAAGAAGGCATTATGGAGTGGAGCAAGTGAATTTTGCAAACCCTACAGATCACATGCAAGGCCAAGCAGCTTTATTTTTCAGGTCAAGAAACCAGCTGAGGGAATACTGATGACTCAAGTACCCCTAAGATTTATGGCCTCAGAAGAAGGAATCCCAGTCCTTAACCCATTTAATCCCTGTACATAACGGAGGTCCACTTACAAGTGTTGTGCGTAAAGACACCATCTGATTCCTTGACCGATGTCCCAACTCCTATTCTGCTAGAGTCCAGAAGATGGTGAAACCTGAATAAGCTTCCTTTCATCTTAGCTATTATTGTTTTTTTCTTTATTGTGTCTAGAAAAAAACCCAAAAAGATATCACATTTTATAAATAAATTGTTGCTCTGTGGGGTGAGGCCAATGCTCAGGATCTCAATATCATGCTGTTAGACAGGAGGGTGTGGTGTACAATTGCGCATACACACACAAAAATCAATTAGGTGCACACACACACACTCCAAGTGCACCCCGCTAGGCTCATGCATACACACTACCAATGCCGGCACATACACATCTAAAATTACCAGCCTAGGCACATGCATACCTATCACCAATTCAAGCATATACACACTCTAATGATAATGACATGAAATCATACACAATACACATATACATACACATAGGTTAAACACTAACTCAGGTGACAGTGTGTGTGTGTTGGTGCCTGTGGTACCTATGCTTGGTATCTAAAGAGCAAGTGGCAGAGATCAGGGGAAAAGGCAGCGGTGATGAGATAAATAGTAGTGGTAGAGATCAGGGGAAAAGGCAGTGAATATAAGACAATAGCAAAGAAACAGCAGGCATAGAGGAGCTGAGGATGGCTGGAGCCACAGGAGCATGGGACAGGTGTTGGAGGCAGCAGTGAGCCAGAAGCAGGAGAGGGTGAAATGAGACAGAAGTTAAATGGACAAGGAACAGAGGTTGGAGCAGGGCCAGAACTGTAGTAAAGCAAAACCCAACTCAAGGGTCCAAATAACAGTTTGTTTAAATGAACACTGTACTGTACAGCTTGGTTCCTACACACACTCATACAATGGTAGCAGGAAAAAGACTCAGTGGAAGGATTGGAGTCCAGGTAGGGAAGAGAAACAGAGTCCAAGTCCTTGGTTGAAGAGAGGGTGGGGGTGATAGCTACCTATCCAGGCTGGGAGGGGGTCCTCGATGGCCGGTCAGGGTCTTTCTCCAGCAGGTGTTGTCCAGAGGGGGTTGCTTGCAGGTCCTCTGGGTTGATAGGCAGCATGATATCTGGTCCAGGTCAAGATGGCATCCCCAGGAGTCAGTCTTCACTACCCTTTTGATTGGACAGAGTACCTCTGATCTCCTATGGGGAGGGCCTGTCTAGGCAAGGTCAGCCCTGCTCCAGAGGGCTCCAAATGTTCATACTGAGCATGTGCAGACTTGGCACAATGGTGGGTTACCTCATCTTTTGTTTCTTGAATTCAGAGGGTGGTTCCAATGGCTGGGTCATTGGTCCAGGTATTGGTTTTGATGGTGGGGTGATTTAGTAGTGGGTCCTGCTATGACTGTGCTTCTTTGATCCATTCACCCTTTTATTTCAGGCATTCAAGGAAAACCAATTTACATGGGAGAGGTTACAGAATTGCAACATACTTACACAACAGGGCATGGGGACAAGTTAGGAACATCACTTCACAGACACAGGCCTAAACCATGCAATATTAATATGAAACGATAAAAATCAATGCACAAATGATAGAAATACAATATAATACAGTAAAAATCAATACAAACATAACAGAACACTATTTAGAATATATAAAAAAGGAGGAGTTTATTACAATAACAGTATGCAAGAACTTAGCTTACCTAGTACTACTTGTAATGGCTTATAAGGGGATAGAAAGGGCAGAGAGAAAGTCAGAATTGGATGGGGAAGGGGGGGAATGCATTTTAAAAATAAAAACAAAAAAACCACCAAAAACTGGGGTGTTTTTGCTACAACATGTCCTATGATTTTGGAGTGTGAAATTGTGGTTCTGTATAAGCAGTCAAACTCCACAAAATGAAGGTGCTATGGGGAAAAAAAACTCCCCAAGCTAAAATCCAATGAAAAAAACTGGCACATTAAGCTGTTCATTAAAGCACATTCCATCTCCTAAAAGACAAGAACTGTGTCATCTGCTATTCTGATTACAGTTGGTAGCATTCATGAGTTAGAAAAAATGGCCACCAGCTTAGAATCTGTAATCGTTGATTATCTCTGGAACTGATCCGATCATTCAATAAGATTGTATGATCCAACTTCAGTGTAGTGATCAGTTTGTTGATTTGGCATTGATTTAACAGGTATATTACTTCATTTTTAACTTATTAAGAGCGCTTTGACAATTTTATTTTTGCTTAAGAGTTTTCATAAATTTTATAAAAAAATGATGTTAAGTCACATTTCGATCAATATGCAAAAAAGCAGTCCCGTAACTAGGGGTGAGCAAGAAAGGATACCTGCCACAAGTATTGGGACCCAGAGGCCTTCAGACCTGGGTTTTGACCTTTGTGCTTAGCTTAAGCTGCATGCTTAGCTTGAATTGTGATCAAGACTTGCACCTGGTGAAAAGGAGCAGATGGAAAAATACTGTCCCTGACTTAAAAACAAATTTGGAAGGTGGCTAACTAAATTCAATAAATATAACCAGGGTAAAAAAGAAACAAGCAGAGCAAAACCTACCCCCCACCTCAGAATGAAAATTCCAGTTAAGGGTAACCATATTTGGCAAACAAGCAAAATTATTAACATGCATTAGGAGGAAGGCTTAAGCTAATTTTACGTATTAAGAAATGCATGGTATATAAAGAGAGAGGCAAGAGATCATTGCTTTTGGAACCTACTCTGGAAAGGTCCAGTCACCAATCCAATATTCAAAACTCAGATGAAGGAGTTGGGAACTCCGGACAAGACCTTACGGACTGAACATGCAGTGATATCATGTCCGTATTATCTTGGGATGGTGATCAACTTGTATTGCTTTTAACTAATTACAGTAATACAATTGTAACTGCTAAGGACTTAACAAATTTGTTATTGGTAAGGAGTAACCATGTCCTAGGGCTTGGAATTAACAAGGCCTAAGCTAAGGTTACCAGATGCAACACAAGTAACAAGTTAGGAGGGGTGCCGGAATTTCCCCCACCCTGGAGGTGTCTGCACCCCAGCAGCAAGAGCAGTCCCATAGCTTACCCACATCATGAAATCCAAAATAGTCTCTAACTGCTGCAGCTGCTTTAAGAGCCAGGGTGGCTATAGCAGGGAGCACCTGTGACACCAGCTCAGCTGGAGATGGTTTAGGAGTTCCTGGTATAGATAGGACTGCTATACCTCTTACTTCTGCTCTCAGAACAGATATCCTTCCCACTCTTTATCAGAAACACACTATCCCACCACGCCATGTCTTGCAGAGTTTGCCCAGGACACCACTCTGCTTGTTGTAGCTCTATAAAGTGCAGCATTCTTGGGACTACAGGTAGATATAAGCCTAAAAACATGACCCCAATTCCTTGTTTCTCACAAAATGCCATATGCAACTGTTTATAGAAACAGTACTATATAAATGTCAAATTAGTCATGTCATTTAAACAGAGAAGTTTAAAATTTCCAATAGAGTGCGGCTGGCAAATTACCATGGTAACAGCTCTTCCTATTCATAAAATTAGTTACCACTGAGGGTCCATCCCACCAGAGGAACAGTAGATGGTCTAAAATGAATCCAAGGGACTCCATTTCTTTATGGCACCCATCATTCTGTTAAAAGAGTAACAGGTGATCAGAGTAACGCATTCCTATTATTGTGAATAACAATTAGCGTGTAGTTATTTAAATAGTTTGTGAGAACTCTAAAACTCCTTTTTTATGTTTCTGTATAAACCAGAACCAGACAGTAAATATGGGCACTTAGGGTCCTTGTACCCATCTTGGGGGTTTAGTCCCCTAAATTGAAATGGTGGGTTTTTAATTGTGATGATTAAAAACCCACACTTTCAATTTAGGGGCTTCCATCACTGTTAAAGCAAGAGGCCTGATCCTTTTTTCTTACCTCCCCACCCCCCCCCGTGAGGCCTGCCTGCCTCTCCCATGGCTAGGGGGCGAGCTGCTGGCAGGCCAAGTGGCCCCTAGGCTGCAGGGGGCCCCGGTCCTTCCTTCCATGGCAGCAGCACACCCCACAGCCACCCAGGCAGGCTGCTAGTGGGCTGCAGGCTACCCCAGAAAAAAAAAAAGGATTGGGTCCCCTGCTGCTTCTGCTTTCAGCCCATCTCTCCCACAGCTGGGGTGGGGGAGGGAAGGGAGCAAACGGTCAGATTAAAGGCTGCAATACTGTAAGTAGCTACACTGCAAACTAAACTACATGGAGATGTGGTTTATTTTGCAACTTAAATTCAATTGAATTGCAAAAAAACCCCATACGTGTAAAATGCGGCACAATTAAAACTTTTTTAAAAAGGGCATTTTTTGTCAAGTGTACGAGTGCCCCTAGGCTTTGCATTTTGCAAGTGGTTGGTAAACATTATAATCTGGTGTCTTGTTACTTCTATTGTGTAATGATCAAATGGCAACAATTGGTGATGGGAATGAGATTTAATCTAGAAATATAGTGTGACTTCAAAGGGAAAGTGAAAAGAAAACCGCATCCTGCAGTTACTGGGCTTAAATAATGTCATAGGTTTAAAAGTATATGACTGTTTGAAGAATGTTGACTTTTGATAGTCTCCTAGCTAATTGATCCAAATATATCAAGAGACGACTAATAATATAGCTGATGACAAAAAGATCATCTTTTTTATTATAATGTAGTATACTAGTTATGTAGTATAATTTAATAGTAGTATTACTTACCATTAAATTAGCAGCCTAACCCCCAACAAGCCACCTCACAATAGGTTTAAATTGCATCAACAAGTTTTGCATTTGCCCTCTGCTGCTAATGTCAATTTAAAGCCAAGGACTTTAAATGGGTCATCAAATAGTATCCTCAGTTTTATACAAGTCTTAGCATTAAAGTGAATGTCATACTTATCAAGATAAAATTGACCAAATCTCATTATATTTTCCCCCCCATAATCATAATACTGGACTTTCTTTTCATTTTTGGCTTGGATCTTTAAAATCTACAAGGACCATTTCTTTGCCATTTGTGTGTTGATTTTTCAGAAAACTTGCATGATATCATTTCTACTCCCTATCTGGAGGATGTAATTATCTAGCATGTTATTTGCAATTTTTATTATTAGCTATATAATTGAAAATTCATTGTTGTTGTGCTTTGGTGAAGAAGATAATGGTCCAGCCCCTACTTATGAAACAGAAAAGCTATTTTCCTAGGAGAGTAATAGAGGGTGAACACAAAAAAGTGTGGTCGTTTAGAAATCAAAGGAATAAGTATTCACACTTCCTTCATTGTTTACTCCAATCTGTTAATACCAAGAACCAGACCTGCCAGTGGAAAAGAGAGAACTCTCCATCTTCTGAAATGCCCATCAGTTCCCACAATGGGAAGAAGGTTTTGTAATAATGATAAGAAATTTAGAGTGGAAACCAAAGTTATATGGCTATCTTGTATGATGAGACAGTTAGAAAACAGGCTTACACTTGAACTAAGCAGCCATACAGGCAAAGGTACCATCTATTAGAGCTTTGTGAAACTTCAGCCCGATTTGATTCAGCACAGATTTGGCCCAATTTGATGGCCAAATCTCTGAATCAAATCAGAGGACCCTTTAATCTCTCCGAATCGAATTGTAACCCTCCGAATCGATTTGGAAAGATTCAGACAGACACAGATTTAAATATTTTTTTCTATATACTCTAGATAGCAGGGGCTCGTCAATGCTGAGATCCTGGGGTGCATGGAGTGGCCCAACACAAGCACAGGGGGGCTCCCCAGGGCACTTGGCAGCAGACCCAGAAGTGGACCAGAAGCACTTCCAGTCCACTTGCAGATCCACCGGGGAACACACAGAGAGACCCCCCCACACCCCTCCCCCCAGCTCAGTTACTGGTGCCTCCTGGATTTGGGGGGGGGGGCACCCAGAGTCCCTCTGCAGCTGATCGCTGAGTCAGGGAGGCACAGGAGGCCCCCCTCCCATCATGCTCCCCGGCAGACCCAGAAGTGGACCCTAAGTACTTGTAGTCCACTTCTGGGTTCACTGCCAAGCACATGGAGGCCCTCCCCCCGCCCACACACACACAATCCTATGGTATGCTCCATCCGCCCCAGCATCGCAGCTATCATGAGCCGGGCCTGCTACCTCAAGGTATGTAGAAAAAACTTTTAAAGCTGAGTCTATGTCTAAATCACTGATTCTCCAAATCAGCATCGAATCTTCGGATTCGGATTCAGCTGAATCAAATCAGGGACAGTGATCCAAATCAACTAATTGAATCACTGTCCCCAATTTAGGATGAATCCAAATCCAATAGGGCCCACTTCGCATACCCCTACCATCTATGTGTATGTGAGCATGCCACTAGTACTGTAGATGTTGCATAGTATTGATGCTCTTCTTACTTGCCCACCACGCCTGGAGGGAAAAATAGATACAATGAGAAAAAGAACACAGAGTTTTGGGAGGTGTTCTCCTTAAGACACTGTCGGATACTGACTGTAGTCTCTTTGCAGGGCTCCTTCTTCCCCTTCACCTTGTCCTGACCACACCTGTGCTGTTCCAGCCCTTGATATCACTTCAGGTGCTCTGTTCCTCTCTCTTCATCTGGTGGGGTCTTATGGTCACAAGAGTCCCCTTTGTCTCCTTTTTGTGCCACCACAGCTATCACGAGAGAGACAGCATTGTGCTGTCTGCCCTTGCACTGGGTTGTTTGCTTCACAGCCCCATTGAGGATTAAACAGTAGTCCTCCACTTATCATTTTGTGTGCGTTGGCCTTTTAAACTCGCAGGGTCCCAGCCTCTGGGATTCCTTAGTAATTCAGGCAACTGCCTATAATTCTATTGTTGGCTGCCAATCCTCTTCCTTGAGCACCCCCCCACCAGATAAGGAAAGTTGAGGAGTTTAACCGTCTCCCTGTAGCTCCTCACCCTGGCTCTGGCTCCTCTAGTCTCTTTGCCCACAGGCAGACCCTTCCCCAGCTCAGCACTCACCCTGACCGCTTCTCTCTTCCTCTTTCCAGACATTGCTTCAGCTCCTCCGACTTTGGTGAGTCCCTGCCTCTGGCGTTGCTCAGCTTATCGCCTTTACTTCACCCCTTGTCACAGTACTGCCCTCTCTGGCTGGCCCCTGCCCTGGGGGCAATCTGTCTCTTCCCCCTGCATAGCTTTTACCTCCTGACTGCTCCCCTAGGAGGCAATCCACCCAGTCCCTGCTTCCATGTGCAGTCCTGCGGGGATCTGGGCGGGCTTCATTGGAAACGCCTGGGTTCCCGGTGCCCGGCGTCATTGTGTCTTTCCCTCTGTAGTCTGGTCATGGGTAAGTTTTCTTCTTTGTGATGGCCTATCCCCTTTCCCTGCCATAACGGGCACCATATCTGGTGCCCTGTTACAGTGTATAATGTTAATTAAAAGAATCTAGTATATATTATAGGGGTAACCAGTAGGATCACGTAGAGTCAGAAAGAGATGGAGATATATGTACCCCTTTCTTTGAAATAGGACAGCTAGAAATTAAGCCCCAAAGTTAATTTCTTTATTATGGAGGTAAAGTGAAGAATCTTATGTGTCGCCTTAAAACAAATAGGAGAATTTTTGTTCAACTGAAGATCCAAGACATGGAAACAAAACAGCAAGATATCATTCATATTTGAAGTTCCCACATTAGCTTGCTTTTAAAGACAACCCTCTACGCAGGGTGAATTGTCAGTGATCATAAACTGTGGCAGAGTAGTGCTTTTTGACAGATATGATTTTCTAGTTCCTCATACTTTGATTTTTGTGTAGCATTGCCCTTTAAAAATACAGCAATAAATCAGTGCTTTTTTCCTGAACTGTAATGTAAAAAATGACAAAAGAACAGCATAACTCACACAAATAGAATGTTATGCTAATTCTCAAATCTCTCACTGAAGGCAACAGAGTTTAACTTTGAAACAAGGTTGTTATTCATCTTGTCCATTAAACCATATTTCAAATAAACAGTGTAATTGTATTATCAAGCCCATATTGCTTTATTCTCATGACCTGTTATGACATTGCATTTAATAACAAATAATTCATACAACCTCCTCGCTGCATTTTTCAGATTGTAAATGCAGGAGAGAGAGAAGCTAATGCAAAGAAATGATTTTTAGAAGAAATTGGAATATTTCCTAATTGTTTATTATATATGTATACTCCTTCCATAAATCAAGCCTTTAAAATGCCACCTTCTTCAAGGCTTTAATGTTATTTGAATCTCTGAAACATTCATATTTAATTTCTCAGCAGTGTCACAATTCAAGTGGTGCACTTTAGTGTCTGCAACAGTCAACTGTTGATTTATTTTCTTTCAGGCAAAATGCAAATAGTCTCTTAAGAGGTTTACTTACAACAGTTGTGTTTGAGTTTAAATATATGCACTGAATAAATTAAAAGCCACAGCGACATCATCTTAATTTTAAATTTAGGAGAACCTTATTTACAGTTTTAAAAAAAATAAGACTTGCATTTTTTCCTACCCAAAGGAGCTGGAAGGGAACAAATAAATGGCCTACAGGTAATCCTCAACATAGAGGCATGCTAGCACAATGGATGAGGACAGAAATTAGTACATTGGTGACTGCACATCATTCTGTTTATTCTGGAATAACTTCTAGAAACCCACAATGGGTTTTCCTAACAATAAATCGGCCGTTCTAACACAAAATAGGAGATGATGGGCCCCTGGCACAGTCCAGAATCCTTGAGGAGTGAAGCTTGCACAGAACTACCTTTCCACTTTCCCAGTTTGCATTTCTGTAGCTGGTCCACAGAATCTGTATAGTTTCCTTCACATTTTGTAAGACCAGTCAAAATGTGGAGTGGTCAGAGACTGGAACATGGTACGTATAAAAACTTGAGATCCTAGACCCCAGTCCCATGGATCTTGACCAACTGCAGAGACGGAATACCCTCCACATTGCCTTTATGGAAGAACTCTTCCTCCCCAAGCCTCAATGCCATCCTGCAGCAAGAAGAAGGAGCAATCCAACCCATAACTCAAAGGTATTTAGGTGCTTAATGCTCATACATTTCACTTTCCAACTATACCTTCTGCAAGGATCTAGTTCTCTGTATGAAAAGGATATGCTTCCTCCTCCACTGTACAACAGTAAGAAGGATATAATACTCAAGGACAGCCCATAATATAGGAAAAAACCAAAATGCATAATGATAGATGCAACTGGCTGGGCAGATTCCATGCGGGAAATAAGAGGGTGAGGGATGCAGGACTGAAGACTCTCCCGAGGCACAAGAGCAGATGAGGAAGACACAGAAAGCTCTGCCTGACTCGCAATGCAGCATTTCATTTGGATTTGGTTTGGTTTTTACAATGTAAGCTTCTACCCCAATCAATCTTTTCCCCCAGAATATTTCAACACAGTCCACTTTCTAAGAGGAAAATGTTTTGTTAAAAAACCTTCAGGCAGCCCAAATCATTTATTTGAGACTGCAGGATTATCTGAAAGAAAGATTGTCTTGCCCATAAGGCACTGAATGGGGAATTCTCTCTCCGTGAATGACATTGGGCCAAGTTCCCCCATTTGTAAATTGTGTTTTATTTGATGGGCACTTCCCCACCTTGTAAGGATTTTATCAGCCAAATTTTATTTATTTTTAAATAAAATAAATTTTATTTCTGAAGGGTAAAAAAGCTTTATAGAAATACCTGTTTTGTCAGTATTGCCAGCATTACCAGTAACTGATTATTCAAATTACAGAAACATATACCTTACGTTGTTACACTTTTTTCAGTTAAAAAGAGGATTTGGTGACCTATCCTAATCTTATTGGGGTCAACAAATCTTTGGCAATGACTTCAATATGCGCAGGTTTGAACAAAGGCTAAAAAAGAAATCTGTAAAAACTGTAAAACCCAAAACCCCCCAAAAACCACACACCCCACCAAACAAAACCCCTTAAAACCAAGATAACCATGATGTTATATAATCTGCAATAAAGTGAATCTCTAATAAATTCCTTCCCCCTTACCCCTCCCAACTTAAATAGCTTGTTAACTCTATATCAACTCAAATTGCATCTATACAAAGAAAGCTGAAAAGCTTGCAACAGAAAGATTTTTGTTTTCCATTTTCTTAGTTAGTCTCATATCTGAACCAAGGTATCATCTCTGAACCAAGGGTTTTAAAGTTTTGCATTTCTTTTTGCTTCAGATCAACATGGCTACCAAATACACCCCTGAAACATGGGAGATGCCTTATTTTAGTTGATTTTGGAATTATAAACTTTATTCCTAAACAAGAAGGAAGATTTCTACACCTCCCTGCCTTTCTGCCATCTGACACCACCAGGGAAGAAAAACTGCCTTATCTGCACATCAGAGAGTAATTCACACAAAGGAACTCTCATGGACCCAGAGAAATATACATCTACCTTCAGCTTGCTCTGTGCAAAATGACGTTTCTTTTCTACCTAAGGGGACTTTTACCATCTTTAATTCTCCCTCAGCCTGAACAAGGGTACGTGTCCAAAAGATTGTGAAAGATATTTTTTTTGTGTGCGATTTCTTAGTTGGTCTAATAAAAGGTATCATCTCTGAATCAACAGGTTGAGAGTTTTGCCACTAGGCATAGCCTTTATTTTTAGAATTAATGAATTTGCTTTATGAAAAATGAAAAAAAATTACTGTTTTTACACTGCATCTTGTGCCCAAGAGAACAATGTCTTTTACATAAGATGTAATCTATTTAGAGTTATAATTCTCTTTTAAAAAGATAGATTAATATCTGAAATCCCAGCTTGATTAAACCTTACCTTTCAGACGGACAGGAGGAAGAGTCATGCAAATAATGTGCTAGAAATAATTTATTCAATGAACTTAGTCTCCTTTATTATTCCTGATTTATTTCCATCAGGTTATTATTTTCCGTATATTTGTCCTTTTAATGTAGCCAATTGTTTTTTTCTGTAATATTCTCCTGGTTACTCATGAGCATTATATATTTAACTTCAAATTTTGATGAAATCAGTGTACAGTTTTGCAATTCATTAGCTATGGCTATCTCTACTAATAAAATACATTTTCTTAGAAGCCTGCAGAAAGTGAACTACAGAAATATCTGAGCATGGTCAAAACCAATTTGTTTGCCAATTAAAAGGGACAGTCGCAGGATTTTTTTTTTTTTTTTTTACTGTCTAATTCCAAAATTTTACCTTTAAAATCAGAAGTTCTATTAATGATTATTGAAGTATCTTATCTAGTGAAAATGTAATCACTCAACCATTAGTTATATGACACTCACTACCTTTAACAGGTCCCTGTTTCCCAATATCCATTGCATACACTGGAAAAAACCTTATTCCAGAAAATCCATTATCTGAAATAACTGGTTTTCCTCCATGATGCAGAGGCTATGATGTATAATGCTGGGAATGCATGCTCCAAATGATGATGAGAAAATCAGTTTTGCTTTCAAATGCTTTTCTTGCCCTTGATATAGGCAAATACTTAAATTAACACCGCTTTTTTGTGCATGAGTGTTTAATCCCTTTTAAGACAAAATACTAAGTATATCCAGGAAATGAAATGTTCAAATACAATCCGACGTTCAACAGAGCATTTGGTACCCAACATTCTTATCTTCCATGGGTGATCGTATCAGCTGAAACCTTAAAAGGGACATGCAATTTCGACATCTGCAAAGAGGTTAATTTTACAAACCACATAATCCTTCCTGTCCTCTTCAGTCAGTGTATCTCTACTCCTCAGAGACTTCATTTGTCCCTTTATTATAGTATCAGGCATGGCTTTAATTAGTCAGATATTAAATCATAAGAGCAATTTCAAATTTTGCAAGTACTGAATAGATTCCTCCTCTTAAAAGCAAAATTCTTCATCTTATTGTAAACCACTGTTAAAAGAGTTTAGAAAGTAGTTAACAAGCTTTATATCAGACATTGTATTATGTTAATGCTGCAGTAAGATGCATGCTCCACTCAACCACAACCTTAAAAGAACGGAAACAAGAAAAAAGTTAAGGAGTAAAACTAGTACATTCTTTTTCATCTTCATATTGCCCATTACGCTGTTCACAAGACCCTCAAATAACTGGGCAGCCCGAGGAAGGGCAATGTGATACTTGAAAGCTTGTCTATATCTATCCCAGCCATGCTTTTGGCCCAGTAAAAGATATTACCCTAAAATTTCTTGCCTCTCAAATGCATCACAAGTCTTTTCCCTCTCTCCCCCATCCTATTATCACAAGTGATATTTATCAAAACAGGTACCTAATGCAAAACCTGAACAGTGATCTCATATGCTTTTATAACAATTACATACACAGAGATCAGTGCATTTGATTATTCCATAACTAAGTTTATAAGTACATGAGAGAGAATTTTTTTTTTAAGTCTTTTATGGAAAAGAATGACAGGTATTAGTTTTGTCATCAGAATAAAACTTGCCAGCTTTGCCTTGGTGTACATATTTTGTATTATGGTTGAAAGCTTATAAAATATTCTAAAGAAACACATATTATCTATGCATAACTAATTTTTTTAAAGATCAGCATATGCACAAAATCAGCATGAATTGTCAAGATTTGGTCCTACAAAGATGGTTTGTTTGGGGTTTTTTTTTCCTTTTAGATTTCTTGCAAAATGAATACAAAGGAAATAGCAGAATCTACTGAAAAAAAGGTCACCAAAAGAAGATATTTCCAAATTCTCATAATCTCTTCTGCATGCATTTAATCTTCAAAACATCAGGAACAGTTCAATTAGTGCTCAATTATTTTATGCTTTGAGTTATTTCCAATGACATTTTTACAAAACAAAGGTTTTCTTAAAAGTGAATTCTATAAACAGTCTTACTGCTCCCAGTTCCTTCTGTTTGTATAATCATTTGCTGCTGTGCAGAGTGGAAACACAATGGTGTCTTCCTGAAAAGACATTGTACCGTCTCTCAGATTCATCTGATCAGACCTATATTTACAACTCTTCACAAAAGTTTTCACACTGTCCTCATGCTGCTATGTCTAAAGTCTCTGAATTGTATAATGATTTTTTGGCTGCCACTGGAGCAATATGCCCACATTACCATTTTTACAAATAAAAAGAAGATCAATAAACTGTCTCTTTTCTTTCTGAGACAGAAATTATAATAATAAAAAATGTTTATTATTCTATGGTTTATTATGTTTGTAAGTGTAGAACTCACTAAGGGAGAATTAAGCCAAATAAACTGGTTTTGTGGTTAGCTCTGAACTGTTTTTCCTTATTTCCTACCTCCTTCCTCTCCTTCCTATTGTCATGTGAGCTCAAGTCTCTGTCTTGCATTGAACAGTACAAAACACAGTTGCACCCTAGTGTCCATCTGTGTGCTGATACATGTTAACCTTGCTCTTATTACCACTAACCCTTTCCTTCACAGCCTTATAATCTTGTTATTGGTGTTGTTGTAGCCCCTTCTTCATTGTCCAGTCTCTCTACCTAAACTTGCTATTCCTTCCAGCAATGGTTTTCCCACCATTTCTTTCTGTGTCTGTGGGTATCTATAAAAGACTGAATCACATATTTCACCCTAAGAATACAGCTTTTAAAAAAGCACCCAAATAATGTATTTAAAGTGAAAGATTTTTTCTTCTCTTTTTTGTTTTTCAATTAAACTCTGTCACGTTATTTTCCATCTGGCATTGCTTCACTACCTATAAAAGATAGTTATTACCTTAATATAATCATTTAACTGGAAAGACATACTTCAGTTCCTTGTAGTCAAAGATGAGGCAACTCAATCCATGGCTCAAAAGCTCCTGGTGTTGTAAAGAGCGTTGCAAACAATTGCAATTTGTCTTTGATAATAACCTGGAAAATTAGACAGCTCTCACTGTAGAATTGTGTTGACATACTTGCATTTCCCTATTATATCATAAAGCCTACTCCATGCAGTGTGACTAACATTATTTGCCAACTTCTTGACATAATGTAACCCCCATGAGTTTGTTTCATTGATCTTTCCATAGATTTGAAAGATCATAATATTTGACACTATAAGATCATGTCTGTTGATTCACATTGACATTCTTAGATTGTTATGATCACATTAAATCTCACTTCAGCAAACCAGTAATTATCAGCATCACAAAAATTATAACAATTATTGTAAAGCAGTTTCAAAGTTTCTTAACTTAAATATCTCAATCATTGTCTTCTAATTTAAGGACTAAGAACTAAATTCACACAGGTGAGAGCCATAATACTTAGCATTTCCCAACCTCCCTTTCAGGAGTCTGATCCCTGCAATGGAAACCAGTCTTTAGGTAAGTACCCAGGTTCTCTTAAGGCATAGGAGAGCACCTCAGAATGGGATTCACACACGGCAATATCGTGCCTGAGCAACTACCTAAGGCAGCCAGTACAAAAGAATACAGAGGGTGCTTACAGACATTTACTAGGCCTCTGCAAAGGGGCTAGTATTCGCTTCAGATTCAGCCAATCTGGGGGACAGTGATTTGATTCAGTGATTCAATCTCCAAACTGAACAGTCCTCACCCCATGCCCACTCTCCCAGCCCCATCAATGGCTGCCCTGCCCAGCCCCAGCGCTTTAAAAAATAAAATAAAATAAAAAGCCCTGCAATCATTGGCTCCTGCCAGGTGGGCAGTGATCCCTGCTGCCCTGCACTGTGTGGTGGGATTCCGCCACAAGCCCCCAGAGGTCCCAATGGCTGCTGCAGCAGCCAGTGAGTGTGGGGCTTTTTTTTAAGTGCCGGGATGCTGAGACGAGGTGGGGCAGCCATTGGCAGGGCTAGGAGAGTGGGCAGGGGGAGCAGGCAAGAGATAGGGACTGGTGGGGGTCCCCCCATGGCCCCCTGCCTGTTCCTCCAGCTCTAGCCCCCACCCCCCGCCACCTCCTACTGACTAGCACAGAGCCTGGGTCCAGCTCCCTGCAGTGGTGAGCAGGGACTGCCCGAGTCTCTGAATCTTTTCTGAATTGATCTGGAGACTTCATATCAATGCAGACCTTTTAAGCGGTCTCCTGATTCAATTTGGATTAGGAGATTAAGCCGCCAAATTGGGCCAAATCTCCTCCGAATCAAGTCAGCAACCGAAATGTCTCATAGCCCTAACATTTACCACACCCAGTCTACAATCACATGGCTTGCATTAAGGGTATGCAGATGCTTATGGTGCCAGGAACCATACCAGGAACACAGTGTAAATAACTGGGGGCAGAGGAGGAGGCTAGACCAAGGGGGGATGGGGTGTCCATCTGGGGACTAAAAAGAGCCCAGTCAGTGTCAGAGGTGGCAGGTATGAAGAGCTTAGCCCTGGGGTGAGTGGCTGGGCCCTGAGGCTGCACTCCAAACTTGTGCAGATGTTCAACAGATAAGGCTAACCCATTCCCAATCTATGTTAGTTTACCTACTCAGGTGAACTAACTTAGATTGGGCTCACTATTTTTGGCCTAATTTAACTCCCCTGAACATCTACATGTAGTTAGCTTGATCTAAAAGTAATGTCTGCACATATTTAGAGAGTAGTGTGTCTTTAGCCCTGCCTCTCTCCAGAGCTGAGGAGAGAGAGGGGTAGATCCAGAGGGTTGCATTGTTGCACTTTCACCCCCTTTGATGCCTGTTCCACCCAAAGTTTAAAATCAACTGCCTGGCAATGGCAGCAGCATTTTTAGTCAGGCAGTGCTCAGAGAGTCACTTGACTTCAATGGCTCATTATAAATCTACCTGATCCTGTGTAAACTCTTCGTTCTACAGATGTAAACACCCTCTTTTTTTAATGGTCCTGATGTTCACCAGTCAAGCTACCCTTTTTTCTGCAATTCTGCTGTCTATAGCTGCTCTTGGTAATGAAACTATTTCATGGCCCTACAGATTTTATTGACTCATTCCAATGACTTTTTTTTTTCTTCAATAAACCCCTATGTCCTTCGCACATTAGTAAAGATTCTAGTTTATTTTTAATTGGAGAAAAGTGTGTTGTTTCATATGTGATGATGATGCATCTCATCACCTGTACCCCACTTTTCAAAGATCTAGATGTGCCCAGAAGGAAAGACAATCTCTCCCCCGTCATGATTCAAACTTCTAAACCCTCTGCTGGAGTTAGGAACCTAAGCTAACTCGAATACCTTTATTTTAGAAACAGATAGAAGACAATGCCAAATTCTGTACAATAAATGAGTACTTAGAACACTTGCCCATTATATGAGAGGCTGGGTTTTAATTCTCTGCTCTGCCCAAGTAGACTGTTCAAGTAGATTTAAGCTCATGATTCTCACGTCCCAGGAAAGACATAGGAGGAACCTGATCCTCTCACATTCCAGGCAAATATTCTTAACTACTCAGTTTGGAGTTCACCCCTGAATATAAGGGGTATACTAGCAGGATATTTTCCTCCCCTCACTTTGGAGGACGAATGCTTTGGAAAGCATCCAAAAAGGTATGCTTGGGACATACCTTCTAGTTTAGGCTGTATAGAAAGATCAATGGAAAAACAAGTCCTGTGGATCCTAAGTTTAGGCATCTGATTAGATACTGTCAGCACGAAGGAGTCCCCTGAGCAGGCTCAACTAAAGAGCTCCAGATTCCTGGAAACTTTCATGTGAAAACTAGAAGTCCCTACAGACTTCAAGGGTGCCTATACACATGCATCAAGTCTGCTTCAGTGTAATGTATGTTAAAGTGCTCAACAAGCTTTGGTTAGTCTATAAGGTGCAAGTTCTCCCACCACCATTTTCCAGCATAGGGACACTGATACACATGATGCTCCACACCCTTTAATTAGAGTGGTTCTCAGAGGCATTCTAATTAAAGCACCCTTCCCCCCACTCCCACAGGGGCACATGTATAAATGCCTGAAATGCCTCTAGATCTGGGAGAGCTGAATGAGATTTTTAAGATCTTATTTTTTTAACTTAGTTAACTAAGCAGCAGTTAAGTAGGATTTAGGCACGTAGAGCCTTTTGTGGATTTAGTTCTAATTCCTTTTATATTCATAACTTCGGGAGAAAAAGTCCAAGTTTCTTCCTAAAACTGAATAAATCAGTCTAAACTGCAGTACAAACTATTGTTTTAAAAGCTTAAGAACTCATACATAACATATTTTTAAATCTATGCTTCAACTAAGAATTTCTACATGAAGATCCAACCTAGTGTACTAGGAACAGGCACCAAATGATCCATCTCCACCATTCAAAAATTAAAATTTCATATGAAAGGCACCTCAGCCAGAAGGTTAGTAACAGTACTTACACCAACAGCATTCATTTGATTTCACATGTGCTATGAAAAGTTGTATATGTTGTCCCCAGTTCAGTTCTGCTAAAAGTACCATTGGCTCCTGGGAGCCAGACAATTTGCTAGCTGTCTCAGTAGTCTCTACAGCCTAGTCAAGAAAATACATATCTATTCTTCTATGCCTGCATGCAAAATAATCCAATTGAAAGGTGCTTTAACCAGAAAACGTGGTACTTCAACATCTGCCAGGCCCCCTTTGAATTTACGGAATTGAAGATGATCACAGAACTAATTTATTGTTCTGTGACTGAGAGTCCATCATCTATTAGAGCTCATCTGTTTTGTGATTTAAAACCACCTATGTGAATGCTTTAGAGCTATTTCTGAGATTCCCCAAGCTGTTTTAGTCACAAAATATATGAATCATGAAGGCAGTGAAAGGTTTATAAAGTTGTACCATTCTTAAATCTTTTCATGTCTAAAACAAGAGACAGTTCTGGTATAGGTCTTTTTAGGGCAGAAAAAAGGAATTAGTTGAACCTTTTAAGACTGGAATCTTAACATTGAATAGCCACTACATTGTACTATCTTGGAATGTATTTCGTTTTTAACCTATTGAGATCCATGCAGCAGCTTTAAGATGGTTCTCTCTTCTGCTGATCTCCGAAGTGCAAAATGATGCTGTGTTGTATGGGTTGTATTAATGTACACTACACTGTGGGCCAAATACCAGCCTGCATCACAAGAGTAGCTAGTAAACCTCACAGGGGATAAAAATGGCAAAACCTCGATAATGGATCTCAACCCCAATCTTGGGGCTGTCCTACCACCAGCACATTTCCTATCATAAAGGATAAGAGAAGGCTGGTCTCAAAACCATTGGTGAAGGGATTCTCCATCAGTCAAATCTTCTTGTTTAGCATGAACAAGTATCTGGACCTTGAAACTAAAAGACGTGTGCCTTCCACTAAATGCTAATACAGGGGTAGGCAACATTTTTAGCTGGAATGCTGAAAAACAAAATGCAATGTCTACCTTGTAAGGTGCTGGAGTGCCAGCATGACAGAAAAACAGAACTGGGACAGGGGGTACATGGCAGAATGCACTGCATATTAATATAGTTAATAATAATAAATGTTATTTTTTTCTTTACAGTAAATACCAGATTTTCTAAAAATTCTAGACCTGGTGACAATAAATAAAACTTCAAATACTACCTTTGTTCTTGTGTGTTCTCTTTTTGTTAAGCATGTTGCGATGAGAAAAAGAAAGAAAGAAAGGAAAAAAAGAAAGAAAAAAGGAGAGAGCAAAGACAGAGAAAGAAAGAGGAAGCAAAAAAGAGAAAAAGGAGGAGAGAAAAAAGAAGAGGAAAAGAAGAGAAGGAGAGAAAAAGGAGAGGAGCAAAAAGAAAAAGGGGAGACAAAAGAGGGAAGAGAAAAAAAGGAGTGATAAAGAGAGAGAAAAAAATCAGAGAGAAAAGAGAAAAAGAAAAGGAAAAGAGAGAAAGACGACAGTGAAAGAAAGAAAAGAGAAAAAAGGAAAAAAAATGTAAGAGGGTCTGTCCCTTAGCCACCTACATCTCCCACTGCTACCAGCTGTGGCTTGGGCTCGCTGGTCCAGGGCAGTTTCCAGTGGAGGGAGGCTACAACACCCAAGCAGCAGCCACCAGGACCAGAGCGCTCAGGCCTCCCCAACAGTCCTGGAGAGTGGACAGCACAGGCCTAGGGCTGGGAGGGAGGGCCTGACCGGGGCTCACGCAGACCGATACCCCATCCCACCCAAGTGAGGGAAGCACCAAGATGCTCGGGGCAGGCCAGGCAGTGCAAAGTGTGGTGGGAGGCACTGTGGGCAGGGTAGCTCAGCAGGGACCTTGGGAAGATGGCCGCCAGAGGACATTGGTGACCAGGCAGGAAGCAGGGGCTGCCCCCAGGGCTCTGCAGGGCTTGGGTGGCAGCAGATGGGCAGGCAAGAGTGCCCAGCAGCACCCAAGGTGGGGCCAGGCACAGCCTGTGCAGCTCCACTGGGTTGGGCCACAGCCACCCTGCCTGCAAGGGATGCTGCCACTGCTCCTGGCTTGGCCTCCCTGCATACTGGGCACAGCACAGGCAGGGCAAAGCCACCCCTGGTGCAAGGGCATGGCTGCAGAACATGGCTGCAAGAGCCCCTAGGCCCCAGAAACAGCCACTGTGGCCAAGTGAGCCAGGAGCCTCCAGCACAGAGGCTGCCTGGGCCCCAGCCTCAACCACCCACAGTTTCCCCCAAGGGGCTGGGCTCGGCTGGAGGGCACAGCCCGAGGACAGGGTATGGGGTCAGCAGACGACAGACTGCATCCCTGCCTGTTTTATCCTGACCCCTCCCCCAGTACCTGCCAGAATGCCGGGATCTGCAGCTGCTCTAGAGAGCCCAGAGCAGCAACTTGTGTGTGTATATACATATACATACACACATACACACTATTTTTTTAACAATTTCCTCACACAACTCCTGGCGTGCCAAGGAAAATGTCTGCATATGCCACTGGGGGGTTACCTATCCCTGTGCTAATGAATGTTTCAACCAAGGCTTTTGATAACTCTATTAATTAGAAGCAGGGTAGACTTGCACCTTATAGACTAACTGAAGTAGATATAGGTATATAGACAGAGAGCTATAGCTATTACACACACGTAGCATAAGCTTTCATAAGCTGAAGCTCACTTCATTAGATGCTGTGGCATCCAACATCTAGTTCATTCTAGTTTCTGAATACTACACAGTATTTAGAAATAAATCCAAGGCAATGTATGCATAGATGTATAATCTATATAATTTTCCACTACATTCAAACAGGAGTTAAACAAGCACTTTGAAGAAAGTGAGAGCTCCTGTAGAAAAGCAAATCAAACCAGTATGCCACCATCTGTCTATATCTAGCTTTATGTTAGAAGTTATTATTTGCATTGCTTTTCTATTAAATCATTAAAAAAAAGATTGTTTCTTTTATGTTAACAGTGTACAAACACAATACCTTTGCTTGTAGTTCAATAAAAGAAAGTTGCACACCCAACAAAGTACCAGGCAAACCAGGGACGTTACCGTACTGGTGTCATCTAAAGATCATTAGACATCAAAAATGTTACTCAGCAGTAGCTTTTCTTTTGTGCCAGCAGTATTTCCAATGACCCTCAAAGCAAAAGTTGGTAGAGGTTGGACAGCATGTAGCTGAACAGCATGTAGAATTACTCTCTCTTTTCTCTTCAGCTTAACAGCAGTTCATGGAGATGATTAAACAAAGCTAGACTCAACCTCCAAAGCGTGCCTCAGGAAACAACGCTTGTTCACATTTATGCAAAGAGAATGGCAAGCAGTACCTAGCCTGATGTTTTCTTCATTAGAGGAACAATGCTTTTTAAGTGAATGCATCCACAGCAAGAGATTCTGTTACAGAACCTGGTGCACCCAGAAAATAAAATCAAAAATAAAATAAACGTATTCCTGCTCTGTGCACTACTCAGAGCTGTCAATTCCACCTTCCCAGGGAAGCGCCTATATAAGGATCAGGAAGTCACCATCATGCCCCAGAAAGCATAGTGCACATTCCAGAAGGGAGGAAGCTTTAGAGAAGGCAGTATGGCAACACCAAGAGAGAAGCAAAGTGTACTTCAATTAATGATTATGTACAGTTAAGGAACTATTGAAGGCAACAATCACAGCAATTTGATCTGCATCCTGTTGCCTGCCTAAAGTCTACTGAATCAGCAGCAGCAATCCCTCACAGCCAAGGATGTTTGTTTTCCATGACTGACTTATTTATGGGTCCAAAGATGGCTGAAAATGTCTATCTGGTATCAACAGACTCTACTGCGCTCAGGCACATGTTTCCATGAGAGATGGGCGTCTCTGTGTTCTTGATTCAGGCCACAGCACACTATTTCTGTTGCTCCCATTTTTCCATCTCCTGTCCTCACTGTAAGGTTTCAAAGTCCTGAGATTCTTGCAGCAAATTCTTCCTCCATTTGGGGAAGTCTTGGGCAATCATCTCCCACAAGTTGATGCTGATGCTGCATTTTTTCAAGGTGGTCTGTAGGACATCCTTGAAATGCTTTCTCTATCTTCCTCTTGATCATACACCTTGACTAAGTGGGAAAATAAAACTTACTTCAGGAATCTGGAGTCACATGACATGGCCAGCCCAGCCAAGTTGATGTTGGATTATCATTGCCTTGATGGTCATGGTATTTGCCTGCAAGAGCATTGGTGCATCTGCCTTCCCACTGGATTCAAAGGATCTTCCACAGGCATTATTGATGGTACTTCTCCAGCAGCTTGAGATGTCCCTGAACACCGTCCACATCTCAGCTCTATACAGTGAAGTGAGGATCATGACTCCTTAATAAACCATGAGCTTAGTTTCAGATCCATCATTGCAATCTTCAAACGCCTATTTCCTTAGCCATCCAAAGACTGCACTTGCACATTTGAGGTGATTGCCTCTACTGAATAAGATCTGAACAACAACATAGAGCATAAGAATCACTTCCTTCAAAATGCTGGCAGTGCTCTTACTAATGCAACCCACTATGCCGTTAGCCTTCTTGGCAACAAGGGCACATTGTTAGCTCATGTTCATCTTAATTGTCCACTGTAATCCACAGGTCCTTTTCTGCAGAGCTGCTATGTAACCAGTTGGTTCCCAGCCTGTACTAGTGCATGGGATTCTTCCATTCTAAGTTCAGGTCTTTGCACTTGTCCTGATTGAACTTAATGAGATTTCTTTTTGTCAAATACTTCAATCTGTCTAGGTCTTTCTGAATCCTAACCCTACCTTCCAGCATGTCTACTACTACACCCAGCTTGGCGTTATCGGCAAAGTTGCTGAAGGTGCACTCCAACAATCTTCCAGGTGGTTGAAGAAGATATTGAATATGACAGGCCCTAAGACCGACTCCTGGGACACTCCACTTGATAGTGGCTGCCAACTAGACATTGAGCCATTGATTGCAACCATTTGAGCCTGACAAATCTAACCAGTTTTCTATCTACCTTACAGTCCGTTCATCCAACCCACACTTCCCTAGCTTGCTTGCAAGAATTTTGTGCCAGACTGCATCAAAAGCCTTGCTAATGTCAAGGTATATTACATCAGGCATAACTTGCCCTTGGTGGATCCATGCTGACTGTTCCTAATTGCCTTCTGCTCCAAGCACTTAGAAATGGATTCCTTGGGATCCTGCTTCACAACCTTGGCTCAATCACAGAGCCAGGGACTAAGATGAGGCTGACCAGTGTGTAGTTCCCTGGATCCTCCATCTTTCCATTCTTAAAGATTGGAAAATAGCAAATATAGTGCCTATCATCTGGGACCTGTCTCAATTGCCATGAGTTTTCAAAGATAATGGCCAGTGGCTCTGAAATTACATCAGCCAAATTCCTCAGCACCCTCAGGTGCATCACATCTGGAATTGTACATGTCCAGCCCGATGGAATTGTACATGTCCAACTATTCTAAATAGTCCCTAACTTGTTCTTTCACAATTATTGGCTGCTCACTTCCTCCCCAAATTGTGTTGCCAGGTGCAGTAATCTAGGAGCTGACCTTGCCTGTGAAGATTGTGGTAAAAAAAGGCATTGAGTACTTCAGCTTTCTCTATATCATCTGTCACTAGGTTGCCTCCCATGTTCAGTAAGGGACCCAGATTTTCCCGGATCTTCCTCTTGTTGCTGACATTCTTGTAGAAACCCTTCTTGTTACCCTCCACATACCTTGCCAGCTGCAACCCCAATTCCACTTTGGCCTTCCCGATTTCATTCTTGCATGCCTGAGCAATACTTTTATACTCCTCCCTAGTCATTTGTCCAAGTTTCTACTTTTTGTAAGCTTCCTTTTTGTAGTTTAACTCACTGAAGAGTTCCCTGCTAAGCCAAGCTGGTCTTCTGCAATACTAGTCTTCCTGCATGGTGGGATGGTTTGTTCCTGTGCCCTCAGTTAGGTTTCTTTAAAATACAATCAGCTCTCCTGGATTCCTTTCCCTCCCCTCATACTGACCTCCAGGGAGTCCTGCTTTTTTGAAGTCTAGGGTCCTTTCTCTGCTGTTCTTTTTCTTTCCTTTCCTCAGGATCCTGAACTCAATCATCTTGTGGTTACTGGTGCCCAAGTTGCCATTCACTTCTACATTCCCCAACAATTCATCCCCATTTGTGAGCACCAGGTCAAGAATTGCATGGACCCTAGGTGGCCTATCCAACACTTGTACCATGAAGTTGTCCCCAACACTCTAAAAGTTCCTGGATTGCCTATGCACTGGTGTATTGCCCTCCCAGCATAGGTCAGGGTGACTGAAGTCCCCCATGAGAACCAGGGCCCATGATCTGGAAATGTCTGCTAGCTGTCTAAAGAAAGCCTCATCTACCTCATCCTTCTGGTCTTGTGATCTATAGCGAACCCACACCACAACATCACCATTGTTGCTAATAGAAAACAGTTTAGAAGTAACTTGCAGACAAAAAATGTAAGGAAATATTTTTGAAAAAAAAATTGTTTGTGGATAATTCATAAGTAGGAAAAAAAGGGCTAAACTCCCCAAATGTGTTGTTTTCAAACTGTTTTATGCCGTGCTAATGTTCATACTGCTCTCTCCCACCAGGCGCTCAGTATACGCCTAAGGGCTACTCCACTGGCAGAACTTTTACTGCAGCGCTAGCATAAAGACAATTACTTTTCTTTATCACTGTAATCATACCATCCATTTGAGAAGTTCAAGGAGAAAAATACTCAAATTATTCTTATGAGTTGAATGTTTTCACTGCAGAAAAATACCTGCGCTACCTGCCTGCATTTTTTCCAAATGAAATTCAAGAATCAAGCCTGAAATGCGAACGCAGTGTATATTCCCTCCTTGTATTTTTTTAAACTTTTGATTTAGACAAAATATGGATATGACAAGCAACTACAAGGCAAAAGAGAGCTGAGCATTCAAAGGCATTAACATGCTGAAGTAATATGACATTTCTGGCCAGCTCAAGTAGATGACTGAAATGTGGAATGAAAGTAAAAACATTCATCCTGCTAGTTTATGTCACAGAACTTATAACAGGCATTAATAAGTCAGAAGTGTATTCACATTTACCATAGTCTACATGTCAAAATTTCACTGAAGAGGGAAAGAAAACCAAATTATTTAAGTGGGGGAAGTTAAAACAACACAGAAGAAATTGACAGACCTTAAAATTTGCCCTGCCTTTTATTTTTCTCTTTTTCCCTAAAAGTCTGTTGCATGGTTTCTTGTATTCAAAATGCTTCAAAAATATAGAAAGTATTCAAGAAAATCCTAAAATTTACCTCAGTCCTATAAAGCCAACTATGTGCCTATAAAGGTGTTACAAACTTATAAATACCTTGAACTAGTACTATAATCCCTCTAATCAACACAATACACTAAAATTTACTATAACTTCACAACAGCCTTTCATGTGGTTTCATTGAAAGGATGCTCTAAGAATACCAGCAATTCTTCCCTAATTTTATTGCGAATCTCATACTAATAGTGATTTTTTTGCCTAAACTGCAGCTTCTGGAATTATGCAGTTACATGAGTACCTCAACTTCCAGATAAAACAGGACATTTCCAACCTTTTTGGCTATGAAGAAAAGTTTTACTTTACAACCCAAGTGCACTCTAAAAGGATCAACAATCCAAAGACAACCAAAAGGGCCAAAAAAAAAAAAATCACTATTTTTAATAGTCTCAGGGTTTGTGAAGTCTAAAACACAATATTTGGAGTCAGTGATACTGGGACCTCTTTGGTAAACACCAAATATCTTTGTGAGAAGAATTTTCTAATGCAGTGGGGGGCAACGTTCTTGGTAAGCATGCCACAAATTTGGCCCACATCTTCCTTGAGTGCCACTCTGATCCCCTTCCTCTGCCCAGTCTGTTGATCTGCCTTCTGCTTCCTGCCATATCTGCTGTTCTGCCTTCTCTTTCTTGTCCTATGTGCCATTGTGTTGCCTGTCCCCTTCCCAATCTGCTCTGTGCCACACACACTGGCTACCCATGCTGCTTGTAGCATGTGTGCTGCAGGTTGGCCAGCCCTGCTCTAATGAATTTTTTCCTAAAGAAGGTCTATTATACTTCGCTTCCTGTGTATAGCTTTTTGTTCAGGGCTCCTCTTGTGCTACATCATCCTTCATACGCTCCATTCCTGAGTAACTCAATATCAGTAGGCAGAATATACTGGCACCTTATGGACTAACTCATGGCTCTCCAACTGGTGGCCAGTAGGCCTCAGGTAGCCCATGAGAGGTTAATATGTAGCCCCTGGCTTCCACCACTCCTATTGCTCTGGTTGCAGCAGCAGCAGCCAGGGTCTTACAGCTTCCTTTCCTTCCCCTGCCTTTTGCTCAAGGGCAGGGGACTACAGTGTAGCCCATGATACCCAGGGAGCCATCCTGAAGCACCTGTACAGTGCTGTGCCACAGGGAAGCCCTTAGGAAGCTAAAAGTAAGGCAGGGTGCTGCACCACACAAGGGAGTTCCTGCTTGCACAGGGTAGGTGCCTTCTATCAGGGTGGGAGGCACCTACCCACATATGCACATGCAAAGCACGTAACCTGGGGGGTTCCCATGTCCCCTACTAGTGCTATTCCTGTGGTATGCAGCCCCCACTGATGCAGCCCCACCTGGGGCACGTGACTGGCCCCGATTACTTTGATGTTAGAGAGCCCTAGACTAACCCATTCAAAGTGACATATATGCTTTCCATAAGCTATAACCTATTTTGCCAGCTGCTATGAATTTCAGACGTAGTTCAAAGGGTGCTTATCATCCAATAGGTCCTTACCACTACATTCTCTCTTTGGAGGAGTTTATAGGCAAGATTTTGGGGAAGACAGGAGGTTTTGTTATGGTTGTAGTGGGAGAAGAAAGGAAACAACTTTCTGAGGTCTCACTTTTATCCTGATATGTAAGAGCATAATTTTTTTAATTGATACATTTGTGCAAAATGGGAAAGCCTTTTCCAGCTCAGGGTTAAAATACAAAAGACCTGACCCTATTCACTTCCATGGATTTCACCCAACCATAATATAGCTACTCCTGATATACTAGTTTAGCTTGGACAGAAATCAGCTGCTCAAATCAACTGAAACTGCAAAATAGTTTTTGCTGTAGTTGCATAACATGAAATTTGGACAAAATCCCAGGACTAACATTTCTACATGTTATGCTATACCTCACCTAGAAGATGGCATCCCCAAAGGCACCGTCCCAAAGTCAAGCTGCAAGGGTTTTTGTTTGTTTTTGTGTGTTCTGTTTTTTTAAAATATATTAAACTATTACAATTTCTTGTAATAAGCATTCAGTGATCCAGCTGGTGAATTTGCAGTAGTGCATGCAATAGGCTCAGGAAAAATTAACCAAGAGACGGAAGAGACAACACATGCATACTGCATTTTCTGGCATACCGTACCACCTTCCCCTCCTCCCTCAAAATTGGGATGTGTGTATTAAGCAGGGAAGCTGATTTTCTTCCTGGGCTTTAAAGCACCCTGCTTCACAGTGCAGCAGCTGTTGCATTACTACTGAAGCAGCCAAGTGAGTTAATGGCTCACTGTTCTTCACTGTGGAGGTGTTAATGATCATCTCTCCTTTTTAATGTCTTTTTTCCAAGCCAACTTTTCCAAGGGCAATTTTCCTCTCTGCTAAGTGCTCTTGATTCTCTGTCATTCTATTTCACCACCTTGGAGATTCTTTAGGTTGTCTCGGAAACATAAATCCAGCCATGGAGCTCAGTCTTCAGGAGCAGCTAGGGTGCCCCTGAAAGTTAAGCTGAAAGGGTGAATGAGCTGAAGGTTTTGTCCCTGCTCAATTCAGTCATCACTTTGGACATATCTTTTTTTTTCTTCTTCTTCTTTCTGCCTTTCAAAAAGAAGGGGTAGGTGCAGACATTCAAAAAGCCCAAGGCGGAATCGATCTAAGATGCGCAGCTTTCTGTAGGCGGTATAGTTTAGATGGGTAGCAAACAGAGCACACATTTTCCCTTTTGTGAGGGGGCAAATTTAAGACCAGATTCTGCCATTTTAAACCAGTCTATGTGCACCAAACTTCTGCTCTGTTATGGTTATAGGCTGGTTCTGTGTGCCAAATTTCTGTTCTGTTATGGGTATAGACCAGTGTCTGACCACTTATATTGGTACCACTGTAATGTCTGTCCCTGGCCACCTTGTGTATTATATACTGGGGTGTGCTGAATGCAAGGAAATGCCATCCTTATTTGTTGTTACTCTAACTTCAGTGATCTTCACTGTCAGAAAGGAACTAATCCCATCTCTTCAGCCAAATCTTTATCTTTCCAGGTAATCTAGGTCTTTTCATTTCCTCTCACTTTATATAGACCTTTCCAGTTAAATTGTTTTAATACACTTAATTGCAATGTCAGAATAGATTTACTTTGAAGTACCTCTCCAAAAACAAGATCAAACCTCCTGATGTATTAGAAGTAGATGATTTTCCACAGCTAACTCAGATATGTTAAAACAAGAAGTTTGTCAATGGCATACTTTTCTTTTTTAAGTTCCTGGTTCTCATTGACCTTCAATTGGAGTTACGGCTTTTCTGAAAACCTATCCACTTGCTCCACAAAAGAAGGAGCAGTTCACAATGATCCAAACTCACTACGATGAGTCTTAGTTCTAGCCACAAAAAAGAGGAAAGTCTGAAACAACTCAGTTTCTGTTTCATCAAATTATAAATAAGGACTATAGTTTGTAAGGTTGCTGCAAGAAGGAGAGACAGAGAGACAAAGAAGGAAAAACAAAAAAAAAGAAAATGAAAATACATTTTGCAGATACACTCCAATAAGGGTGGGCATTTCAATTGATACATTTTCTGATATTAGTGAAAGAATTTTTGTTGCCCCAGTTTTCAGTCTGGGACAACTAGAGATGTTTCAGATTTAAAAAACTGGTGAATAAGAGAGTCAGGAGTAAGATTTAAAATCAGGGACATACATGCTCATTCAGCTAAAATAAAAGCCAAATATCTAATACAAATGCTATTTTTTCTCCTGACATTTGAAAAATGTTGTTACATTTTCTTGACATCCCATGTTCCATGATTTTGCTTAAAATTAAAGAAGAGATACAAAAAATCATGGATACAAAGTGATTCTCAAGGTATTTTTAGCTGAACAAGAAAGAAAAAGGTTTGGAATGTAATGAGAAAAGTTCTGAAAAATTCTAGTAGATTTTTCCTCCAAAAGATTACTGAAGCAACAAATTATTTCTCCAATGTTTCAGAGCTTATCCTCTCTCACCAGAACTTTTAAAGAGAGTTTACCATTACTGGTTAAATTACTAATTAAATTATTAACTGGGAGTTCAAATACTTTTCAATAGATAAGGAATCTTCAAGAATGGATCAAAATCCTAGTTGTTTCACAAAACGTACTAGTACAAAAACTCCACTGAGTTAATAGAGAAAAAAAAAGTTGGGGCAGGGAAAGACAGTATGTAGAATAATGAAAAATACCTGAAGAAGTCTGAAGGATGCTGCTAAAAAAAGAGTAGGAATTATATGTAAATCCTGATTTGTTCCCACAAAACTACAGCACAGGTAGTTGAATAATATTTGGTATCAAGTTGGTAATCTCTTTAATTTGTGGGTGGGGGAAAAAAAATCTAATGATAATCTGGCTCTTGAACATGGATCGTTGCATTGAAGTTGGAGACTAAAAGTAACTGTTGAGTAAACATAAAGAGGTTTCATTCTGCTTTGAAATGCAGGTGGATTATACCATACATAGAATTACTACAGAGAAGACCGTCTATCCTCCCTAGTGTTAGCTGGAACATGATTCCTTCCCCTCTCCACATGGAAAATTTCAAATGTATGGCAAAAAAAAAAAAAAATCTAATAACTAGAACTCCAATTTGGAAATGCCAGCATAGTGTCCCAGGGGAGCTATAGATTCAGGCTTGTATGCCACTGATCTCCCCATGTTGAGTTTCCTGTCTGAACTCTCATGCGAGTTTTCTGATGAAAACTTCAACTTTTGGCTGAACTAAAATGTTTCTTGTGGTTTTTTTTCCCCTTAGTCAAAAGTAAAAATGTTATTTAGAGAAGAAACATTTTTTTAAAAGAAGTACACAGGGGAGAGGTTTGAAGTAAGTGTGGGGGGGGGGGGCGGGAGAGGTTAGAAGTGGCGGGAGGAGTTAAGTAAAAGCCTATTTTTCCTTGAGAAACAGTTTCCACTCCAAATTTTCAGCCAACTCTATTTACGCCTAATTAATACCAGTTTGTCTTTTGCACAGTTACAGCTCGATTCATCAGGGATCTGCGCACATCCTTTAAGTGGCATACTTTCAGCTATATTCAGCTCCTGTTGATTTCAGTCACAAAAGGTATGCATCACATACCCAGATAACATCAGATAACATCCTTCAAAAGATTAATTTAAATCAATAAGCTGAAAAATGCATGGTAATTTTTCTTGGTGGATTCTCCACACTGTTTAATGCTTCTGAGCTAGTTTTATCTCTAGTGAAAAAAAAAAGGTGTTAGACTGTGACTGCCCCAGAAACTCAAACAGATTCATGCCATTTCTTTCATTCGTTTCCCTAGTGTTTTTTACCTCAATACCTAATGTGCTGTCAAGAGCTGGAGAATCCATCCTTAAGTATTATGAGATGAGTAACTGCTGTATATGCAAGCACACAAGAGAAATGAGCTTTCATTTTTTTTCATTGCAGTCATTTACATAGTGAATATGATCCCATATAAATTACTTCTTGTCATCTCTTTACATTTGATCATTTGAAGGATCCCTTTATTGAAATTGGGGAAAGAAAGAAAAAGGAAAAAGTGTTGGCAATTTGACACCTCTTTATACTTGAAGTTTGAAGGTTTGTACAGTTTTATATTCTAACTGCTATATTTTCTGATGGTGTCTTCTTTCAAAAAAGGATTCCTTTGATAGTCAGACACCTTCTATCGTATTCCTCCAAGCTAAAATCTCTATTTTCACAACCTGCTTTAGAAAATTAGAATTTCGGTATACTACAGTTTTAAGCAGCAAGGTGTTTTTAAGTGCTTATGGCTAGACAAAAATGCATTAGCAGTGAGATCTGACAAAAAAAATGTGCCTGCAGAGAGTGCAGAAACCTGTAAACCTTCTATTACTAACGTACTGCCTTTTATTATAAAACATCTCTCCATTAACACTGATCTACAGCCAAGTCTTCCCTCATAGTTTAACAAGGAGTTACCTTGACAAGATTCATTTTAAATCATATCTTTCTCTACATTTATTAACAAAAAATAACCCACTCGGCATTAGTGACAAAAAACATGGTATTTAAAATTCTTACTGCAAGAAAATTCAGAGTGAAGAAACTGAACAGTATGGAAAAATCTCTCTGTACAGATATTGCAGAAGTTTGACATCAGCAAGCAATAAACAAACACATTGCAGGTAAAAAGATTTCTATCCTGTTTTTTGTACCATCATATTTTTATCAAGTCCTGAAATAGGTGGGAGTTATTTAAAAATTGCCACTTCATCTTTTGTGTTTTTCAAACAAATTTATCATGAAGACGGGACTTGATGGCTAAGGAGACCCCAACCAATCCTACGATCCTAAACATCTGCCGTAACAAAGTTTATAAAAATAATGGTGCAGTTTTTGCCCTTTGATGAAACACATTCTGAAAAGCATCTTCATCTTTTTTGCTAATGAAAAACAACTGAGGCCAAATCAAGCTCACTTGACTCATCTTAGTTAGATGTGAGACTATTACAACAATACCGGTAAGCAGCATTAAGCCCCACGTAACAGAACCTATAATCAATTTGACACTGGAAAAAAAGAAAAATACGCTAAAGTTTTATTTTTTTATGCTTTTTCTTTCAAAACTATTCTTTAGATGTCCTCTATTACTTTTTCCTCCATGAGAGCCAACCAGATTGGAACTCCAGTAGACTAAAATTTACTTTGGGTTAGACAGGAAGTTCAGAAGTATCCTGAGAAAGGGTCAGCATGTGGCTGTGTTTCCCCAGGACCAGAACAGGGACTGAATTATCATCTCCAGAGTCACTGTTCAGTCCCCATCTTATGCCACAGGGAAGTAAGCTGCACCAAACACTTTTCATGACCAGTGCTTTAGGCAGCAGACTGAAGACCATGGCACTCCCCACAAGAATGGAAGCAAGAGAGACAACCTTATGGCAACTACTCCATCTTATACCTTGGGACTACGATGTAGTCGCACAAAAGGTCGAAAGAGTACACAGGTCAGTTCCCAAATAAGCCTAGTGGGAACCTCACAGAAATGTTGTTTTGTTGGTGTGTTTGCTTGCTTGCTTGCCGTTTTAACAGCAACTGTACTCTGAGGTAAGGAGGGATCAATTGCTGAAGTTAGTAATGAATGAACTTCCAAAGTTTCTGGTCTCCTTTATTCATCCCAATTATTGTAGATATAAATTTTTTTAAAAAATCAGATCAAATTTAGGATGACTTATTTTCTAACCAAGAGAAGGGCTCAATTCATAATTGGCACTATTCCTATTGAATTCTTAAGTAAATTCTTTTCTTCCAAAACCAAAGGCACAAAGTCAGAGTGAAAGGCCCTTATCTAATCATGATTCAACTCAATTAAGCATGCTGACAGATGTAATTCAAGTACATCATACCCCAGTGAAGTTCAAATTGGGAAGACTGGGAGAAATTTTACTTGACCCACATCAGTTTATCCACTGTATTTCAACACTCTTTTTCACTGTCAAGTGGAGGGATAAGAGTGTCCTAGTATGATATGGGAATTTTTTTTGGCACAAAACACTTAGTGAATTCCTTACTACTATATACCATTGCTTAAAAATATATTAAGTATTATCCTATTAATAGCATCTTGAAGGTTGAGGCAGATACCAACAAGTTAAAATAATAATGAAAAAGGCTTGTGGTATGTGCACTAGGCTAAAATAAAATTTAAAAAGCAGAAACTGGGAAAATACTCTCGTTGAGAACTTTTTAGACAACCTGAAGATATTCTGCTTTGAAGACAAAGATCCCCTCTCTCCCCCTCACCCTCTTTCTTGATATGATGGTTCACAATTTTAATATTAAGTTCTTAAATTAGTGCTATTAGAAAAATCAACTTCCTTCTTTGTTGAGCAAAGAGAGGTAATCGGATACGTTACTGTAGAAGGCAGAAGTAAGATGTGGAGGTGCACTTCACAGGCTATATTAATCAGAGATGCATAAGCTTTCATAAGCCACAGCTCACTTCAGCAGATGCTATGACAAATCTGATGCAGTGAGCTGTGGCTCACGAAAGCTTATAAGCATCTCTGGTTCATATAATTTGTAAAATGTGTTTCTGTCTTGTTTTCTGCCTTCTTTCTTCAAGCTCAAGCATCAATGCTCCTTTGCTTTTATATTCTGCAGGCAGCACCTTATCCTGGATAATTTATGCTATTTCATTCCCAGGTGTTACATATGCATATTCCTGATCCTTTTGTAATCCATAGGGGAGGAACAGTCAGAAAATATGGGTATTATGTAACAGAAGAGATATGATGTATATACAAAAGCAGTATAAAAGCAACAATGTTCAAAAGTGACAAGCAATTCTGGGTGACATCTACACAGGACCTGATTTTTTATGGTATAAGGATCAGCACATTTTGTAATTCGGACTTCTTTAGGGTATCCAATTTGGAAAGGAAAAAATAAATCATTTTTAAAAATCTTGCTTATATTTTGGTGGTCTGTTTCACTAGGTTTTGTATGTTACTTGTTTTCAAAAGCGATGGTGTTTGGAGGTAGAGTTATGGAATTCTAAAATTTGTATATAGCACCCAACAACTAATAAGCACTACAGGAATACAAACCAACAAGGACAATATCAACAGGTTGATTAATTCATTATTAAAAACATTTTTTAAATGAATTTGAGATTCATTTTTAAAAAATTGATCATGCAATACAGTCTTTATATTTAAGAGGTAATAAAATTACTAGAAGTATTGTAACAAAAGAATATGTTCATTAAGCCACCAGAATTACCCTGCAGTTATAAAGTATATTGACCTTGCTGGCTTTGTGCTGAATTCATCTGATAAACTAATCTCTTGTCTGTTAGTTCATGTTTATTCTATTTATTTAATTTGCCTGCAGGAACTTTAAAGGGGTTAATGGAAGTGACCACTTGACTGTTTCTTCCTAAGTCTGCAGCTGGCCAAAAGCCACAAGTTAGAGATATAAACAATCCCTTCACTTCAATAAGTTTTGTCTGAAATCTAAAGATAAAAATTTAAATAATCAGCATACTCAGCTATTATATGCTAATCAACTAGCAGAAATACCATAAATCTATTTAGCTCATACATACAGCATATATATTTTTTCCAGTAATCTCTCATTATTACAGGGTCTCTGGGGAACTATAGCTATTGGTGCAAGTTACAGCCTCTCTCAAGTCCTGGCAGAGAACCAAGGTGTTGCAGGTGCTTAAGTGATAGTTCTGCCACATCTAGTGTATGAATTAAAGTGGAGGTGTCAAAAACATGTCGCTGGACTCTGCAGGTGGTACACGGGCTAGACCCCATGCCACATGCACTGCAGGCAGCACAGACAACCTGTCCCAGGCTGGCCCACAGACTCACTCAAGAATGTTCATCCAGCTTCTGGGAACAGATGATTTTGACACCCCTGCATTAAAGAAACTAAATCTCATTCTTTAGAAGTCTGCACTTTTTAAACGATTTTCTACTTTTATTCTAAGTAAAAAAAGTTTCAATGTCTATGACAGTAATTACCAGGATCACTATTCTCTCCTTTTCAGAAAATTGCTGCTCCATTTGTTTCCAAAGTCTTTGGTATCTCCTCTATTGTCAAAATAATTTACCTGGTATTTAAAATTCATTAGTAAATTCCCCTCAATATCTTTGGTTACATATCATCTGGAATTAAGAATTCACTTGTATACATTTTTCAAGCATTCCCTTATCTGCTCTGAATATCTTACACAAAACAAGATATAATCTATAAACGACTCTCTAATAAAGGGCTTTTAGCAAGAGAGACCCATGAGATTTGCTATGACCTAGCTTTATTTATTTATTATTTATTTATTTGCTAAACCTTGGAGCAGGAACACTCAATTATTATTTTCCATAAAATGAGATGAACAGCAAAGAACTGTTTCACTAAAAGGTTTGGCAATATGGTTGGGGCTGGGAGGGAGGGGGAGGGGGGGAGGGTGCAGATTGCCAGAAAATGGTGATGGATGTGTCAAGGAAGAATTGCTTTTTAAAAAAATTAAAAATGCATCACTTGAATGAAATTGCATCAGAAAGATTTTTTAACTCCAGAAATGAACTTCCCGTCAGGGAGGCATCTTCCACCCTTGAAAAAAAAAAAAAAAAAGTCAACAGCCCTGGTCTAAGTAAAAGTAGAAATGGGACCTGAACTTAAGTACAAGTTCAAAATGAGTTTCCTTCATTATTTGATTTTGTCCATTCTGAGACACAGCTCTCACTTGCTCACTACTTCCCCCCACCCCTTTTTCTTTTTGTAAAATGTTTAAATCTCATTCCTGCCCAACCTCAGAACAAAAGGTTGCTCTACATGGAGTGTGTCAATATTTTGAAATTTGCTTCTCTCCTAATTAAGAGCACCAAAGCAGAATTGTCAACATTCTCCATTTAGGTGAAGCACTTGGGTTCCTGAGTTCAAGGGGGGGTCCACTCTGGAAGCAAACTCTCTAGTTATCAATCTTCTAAGACTCAAGGTACCACTCGTTCGACTCCAGACACCTCTCAAAAAATGCCAGCTGTTAGTTTTCACTCGTTTTTTTACTACAGAACAATAACAGAGCAGTTTTTCTGTTGCAAAGAACTCAGACCACAGCAGCTCAGAATGTTTTTGACACTACAGCTTCTTATTTGAAACCTCTGGGCTTACCTTGTGATTTGTGTGTAGGTCTGTGCAACCCAACAATTCTAAATATTATGTGGCAGTCTGCAACACCCTTAAAAGGACCTCACAGCACCCAGGTGTCACAGCACACCAGCTGTGGATCACTGCTGTAAGTCCTGAAAACCCAAACTTTGAGGCAGTCTAGCAGATGAGCTGACAAGGAGCTCAGCAGGTAAACTTCCAGGAAACCAAGCATATTTTCAATGAAAAATTTCTCTGGCAGGAGCAGTTGCATTGAATCTTGGCTGAAATTGAACTGCCTCCATGGATCAGTTCAATGTCAATAGATCATCACATTCCACTGAAGAAATAATTACTCATTTTCTTCTAATAAGCTGTAGGTCACGGATATCATTTTGCATGTCACCATGCAACCTACTAGGCCTCTAAGTGGTACTTAGGATCATATGTGGACATCTAGTTGAGTCCTTAGAAAACAAAAACTCAGTAATTAGTCTATTTTTGGAACAAATTTTAGCCTAATATTAAGACAAAGTCAAGAAAAGGAATGAGGAGGAGGTGGAATAGTCACCCAGCTTTTCCAAGATTCAGTATCCTGTCCCAGTTAGATATCTAAAAGTCTGAATGCCACGTTGACTCTTAACAACTGGGATTAGGATTTGGCCCCACCTCTCCCTCTACTGGTCAAATAGACCAGTGAATCATGTCTATTCCATATACAGAACCACCAAATGGCTACTGAAAGTGCTGCTGTGGAAGAATAGTATCAGGGAAGTATTTAATATAAGTTTAGCTCTTTCAATAAACCTCAGAAAATTAAAAGTAAGAGGAGTAGGAGTTGGTACATTATTCATCAAGTCTCTGCAGAACAAGAGGGATCCCCAAACAACAGTTTGAGAACTGGCACTTGTCAGGAAACAGAACCTTAAATTTCACCTGTTGAACACTATGGAGAATATTCTGGTCCTTTATCTTCTTCGATAAAGGCACAGGAGGTCTATGTTAGATGTTTACTCATTGGACTGATATACAAAAACAACAGCTTACTTGCTGTCAGGAGCTTATAAAATGTGAAGTTCTCCCATTCCTCTTCTAAGTACATCTTCAGATGTTCTCTATCCTCTCTCTACTCATTTAGTGATAGATCTAAAGACTAAAAAGTAACTGAAGAAAAAGCAAGAAGCAACTCCTGTTGAACTAAATATGCTAATTAGGAAATCAAGACTCAAAACTGGAAGATCTCAAGTCAGAATACTAGTAAATCAAGAAGCTGATGAAAGCAATATTCACTATTAGATTTTATCTGTGACATTTTTTAGCCTTCAGAACTTTACAATATTTTTCAGAGCAGATCAAAGAAAAGGCATTATTTGCATATGGTTTTACAGTATATTCCTTTCCTTTTCCTCTTCTTACCATTTGCATCTCTCACTCTAACTTCAGACCCTGCAAAATGCTGAAATCTTTAACTAGAAAGCAACAAAGACAAAAAAAAACCCTCTCCACTTCAGAGCTAAAAATTTATATTGAAATTAATGGAATATGTTTGATATTTACATGCAAAATAAAAATCAGACAATTTCTGAAACGAAAAAATATCTTTAATCTCCCAGCTGAAACACGAGATGAGAGAAATGTGACTTCCTAATGAAAGCTTTTTTGTTTTGGTTTTTACATTTTTTGGAATGCAATTTCTGCAGTTTGATTATGCAACTGTAATCTGATTTATATCATTACTATTTTTGGCCGGAAATCTTGCCAAAAATGGTGATAATTAAAACCTACCATATTCAATTTGTGATAATTAAAAATGTACTTTATTATAAAAGAATAAGTGATAACTGAAAGGTACTTAACATATTCAAATATTTATTAAATATTATTTTATGTTGGCTGTTAAAATAGTCCAGGAGAACACTGTTGAATTAAATGCATCAAATGTATCTTCTATTTTTTTTTTTTTTAAAGAAACCACAATAAAAAGCATTTTGCATCAACTTATTTTGCCTGAATAAATGATAGTCAAAGGATTAACTCTCAGATTTTAAGGATCTCACAAAGATATTTATTTCATAACATGTGAAACTTGCCATTTGTCAAGTACAGTGCCTTGCCCCATAATAAACATAAGTCTTTTTTTTACTGAGATTTGTGCTGACAATTTTACACTGCTAAATAGTGGAATAAATATGGCTCCCTATTTTGCAAGCAGTTATGGATGCAGATAACACTGCACACAAGCTCAGTGAGAACACTCGCATACATAAGATTTACCGTATACAGTATGCCAAGGCTAGACCTAGTTTCTTAATCTCTTATTTTATAAAAAAAATAAAAGGGGTGGGGGGGTATTCATCCTATCAGAGAGTACAACTTCATGCCTGCCAAACACCTAGCAGTCTTTTCCAGAGGCTTCAAAAATAGCCTCTAGGACAGTGCTTCCCAAACTTTTCCTCCCCATGATCCCATTTATGGTCCCATTTCCTCAGCATGACCCCTCACTCTCAACCCACAGCCCCCATCCCCCATGACACCATCTGCTAATGTTGCAACCCCATTTGGGGTTTCAACCCACAGTTTTATCTACTCTAACTACATAGAACTCAAGTAGAACTGTCAGTTTTATTCCTTGGTAGGGGAGAAGGGGAAAGTTGCAAAAATATTCCCTACAGGTTGATCCATACAGGAGGGTATTTTCTGATTTTTGTTTCAAATTACCTTAAAAGTATAGAAAAAACTACTTGGAAGCCATGTCTTTCTGGTTTGATGTAAACCAGAAATCAATTCAGGTTCATAATCTCTGGCAAACTGTTGACCCAATCTTTTCTAAGTGCTGAGACAATAATAAACAGAAGTAGAGAGAGAGAGAGAGAGTTTCACAATGTTTGGGTTTCCACTATGAACATGTTATATTGATCTGTCAATCCAAGTGGTAAACCATCTTCTCTGTCAATGGGCTAGTTCAATGTGAATAGAAGTCATGAAGTAGGGCTGAAAGAGACCTCTGGAGATCATTTAGTCCAGCCCCAGCCTGAGGCAGGATCATCCCTATCCAAACCATCCCATACAATCATAATCTAAACTCTACATAAAACTACTCTCAACCCTGACACAACATAAACCTAAAACCTACTTTGTCACAGGAAAAGCAGGGGAACCATGGCAGCCAATGAATATCCTACTTCTATAAAATTTGGTCAATAGACGCTCAAGAGGCCCTGCGCAGAGGGCCACTGCCCTCAACTACAGGGGAAGAGAATCACCCCCCACACAGTCTATACTAATCTAGACAATCAAATATGACAATCAGTCTGACCTTGAGTGGAGGGGAAAAGCCTTCTAGCCAGGAACATCTGGCTTTGCTCCTTGCAGGAGGATTGGCACACCTCAGTCAAAGTCCCCAGCCTTGGCTGTAGCCAACAACCAATGCCTCTGGGAGGCTTAAGAACACCCTGAAACATATTGCAGAAAAAAAAAAAAAGGGAGGGGACTGAGGGAGGCAGCAACCAGCAAAATCCAGAGGTGTGGGAAATACCTATGGTAGAAATCAAGCATAGTTACACCTAGATCATCCCTGAGCAGTGGCTGTCCAACATCTTCTTAAGCATATCCATGGATAGAGAGTCCATAACTTCCCTAGATAGTCTATTTCACTGCCTCAGTATTCTCACAGTGAAGAAATATACTTAAAAAAAATTCCTTTTAAAGTAGACAAGCTTTCTTGGTATCTTGTAGCTTACCTGTGTGCAGAACTTAGAAAATAGAGCCACTGGCCAGCTATAGAGATGGTAACAGTTTGGATAAATAGATCTTATTATTAATACAAAGTGAGAAAGATATTTTCATCCACATGTGTAACAAGCAAGCCTTCCCGGGGCCAGTCCATATGTTACCCTGCCCACTTGTTTAGAACAGTCTGCCCACCTGCCTCACCTGCCATGCCTTTGATTTTACTAATCAGAAGTAGTTGTTTACCAAGCAGGAGGCTCCCCATTTAATTGCCCTGGTGCCAAGGGTGCATACACAGCTCCAAACCTCCCCTTATACCATGTCCCATGCTTTACAGCTGACATCCATATCTACAAACAACCCCAGCCCCTTAGCTGGGCTGCACTTGGCCTCACCCAGCCTAAACTTGGCCCCAGGCATCCCCAGACTCACCTAGGCCTCATATCATCCACACTGGGACCTCAGTTCCTACAGACTTTGGGCTCCAAGCCTGTCACTCACTCTTGGGCTCCCGGCCCTGCTCTGGACCCCCTGGGTCTCCCCACACCCTCACAGGAGTTCTCAATCCCACTGATTCATCCCACCCACCCTTTGGACCTCAGGCTACTCCATGAACCTGGGCCCTGTTTCAGGCCCCCTTCTCTAGCCTGGACCCCATCTCAGGCCCCACTCAGTGGGCCTGGGCCCTGTGCTTTTTCCTTGGGGTGTGCTCCCCTAGCCTTTCCCCTGCATAGGGTTGCCTGCAAGGCAGTGGGGGCTGAAGTTTTCTGGAGCTCCGTACTCACCCTTCACTGAAGAGGCACAGGTGTGGCATTTCCTGAGGACTGCCTTGCCACAGGCATCCCCACCACACCATCTTCCCCAGCAGGGTGTAGTTTCAGGTCATGCCTCAGGACCAGAGACCTCCTCCATCCCCACAGCTCCTACCCTGAACCTCTAAGCTGTTCTGGGAGCCACAGCTACAGTGGGGTGATGTTATCCCTCCAGCTTCATGCAGCCACTGCCAGCTCAGCAGTGAGGGCCTGGGTTTACATGGAGGCTGCTCAGCCCCCATTCTCCAATCCAGGAGCCTTCCCGCAGTCACGTGACTGGCTCATCAAGCTGCACTACACCTGCCAGCTGCTCCACAGCCTGCTTAAACCCCTTAAAGTGACAGGTACAGCCTGTGCTCTGTCACAGTATGCAATAATGCAGAACCTAAAAACAAATCAACCTATTTTACCAGTACAATGCAAGTAGTAGATTGTTTCAATTATCAAAATCAACTATTAAAATAACTGAGCACCTCGCATCAATTTAACTGAATTCTCTCAAAAACACAGTGGAACTTTTCATGATCCTCTTTCTTCCTGCAAACTGACAATGTAAGACCATAGACAGTAAACACCTGTGTTCCCTATTCAAGGCATGCATGAAGACTGAACTATTTTTTAAAGAGAAACAATGGTATCCATCCATAAAGATAGCATTGTCCTTCTTTTCCAGCCTGCCTTGCTTCTGATACACTGTCTAAAGTGCAAGCTCAGAATTTAGACACTGGAGTGAGGTTTCTCATAAGACAGAGCAGCTGACAAGTCATTCCCTTTCTTCAATGTAATATTTGCATATTTTTTTACCAACTAGTAAAACTCCTCATCTGAGGAATAGACCTCCCTAACACAAGCTAGACATTAGAGTCAGCTGTGCTGTGGCCCAGGAACTTGTCTGGAATTGCCTGCTCCCTGACCCAAGAGCCATAACATTTGTTTAAGACCAACTTTGCCACCCATTTGGGTTTTTGGCCAGCAGAGCTCTCCCACATTAAAAGAACTAGATTCATAACTGACACAATTTATGGAAGGGAGATAGGAAGTAAAGAATAGTTCCTCAGTGTTAAAACTCTTAGTCAATTTTTTGAGAGTAAATACGTACTGAAGCGCGTATACCTGCTGCTCAGCTGAAACAAAAGGTCAAGAGGAAAGTTCCAAGCAAAAAAGCCTTTTCTTTTAAACTCTCTCATTTTAGAAGTGCCTCACCTAAAAATATGAAAGGTAAATAACAACTAATGACCTTAAGTGCCTAGGTTAAATCAGAATTCTATTGCAAATCTGAGCAGTGAAATGACGTGTGGACCAATCTTCAACTCCTTGTAATCTAAGAGTTCATGTCCAACCATTTTGATGTTCACAAGGTCCAAATTATATACGATTCTGCTAAATTTCAACTCTCTCAGAAGAGCTGAATTTATGCTCTATGATTGTTCTCAAGAGACCATTAAGGAAGTGGGGTTAGTAGGGCCCTTTTTAAATTACAATGGGGACATTTATAATAAAATAAAATAGCCAGCATGATTGAACATGGAGAAGCATAATAGGGACAAATGAATTGCCATATTTTAAATTTTACTGCCCGAAATTTTCCAAGCACAGCAAGAAACCTACTGTGTAGCCTTCGTATATGTATGAAACTTTGGTACGGTAGAGCACTATTTCATATGGTTTAATCAGGAAGTACTCACCTTGTAAAAGTTGTGAATGTATAACATGCTGTCTATACACTTGACTGAAAAATAGTTAGGAGCATATTTTTTTGTAGAACCGGATTTCAGCCACATTTATGCATGAAACTGGAGATGGAGTTTCTTCTGTACTTACGGTAAAGGATACCAATAGAAAGAAAATAAGTACAATCTTCTCATTAAAAGGATTTTTTGTGTCAGGAAAAGTACCCCAAAACACCTCAAGATTTTTGTTCTCATTTTAAAATACTCTAGAATACAGTCTGTTTATTTATACTGTCAATTAACATTTTTAATTTATTGGATTTATCCATCTAAAAGATAGCATTGTAAAAAACCCATACCTTTTAGCCAGCTTCCTCCTGCTTAAAAAAAGTCTCTTATAGCTACTATTTAACCAGCAAGCCAGAGCAATGAAGGTGGGTAAAGATGCTGCAAAGTGTATTCATTGCACAGGGACTCTTAATGCTGCATGGCAGGTTTCCACATAGCATGCTGCTCCTGCACACTGTTATGCTAGAAGGTGTTAATGACTGTCAGTAAATGTGCTTCTGATCTATAAGCAATCGCTGACCTTGTAAGCTGATGGGCATGCTAGCAACCTTTTGTTCAAGCTAAATGGAAGAAGCAATTAAACTCCTCAGAGAGTAAAATAGCTGAAGCAACACAAACCATCTCCTACAACACTGGGCCACACAGAAAGACCTATCTAAAAATTCACTCAGGAGTATGCGGCGTTTCCCAGTGCCTAACTGCAAATGAAGAGAACATGGTATTGACTGGTTGTAGTTGTACTAGTCTGTAATGTGCAAGTAGTAGAAAACAACTAGAAAGCTAGCAGAAACTTAGAGAAGCAGTCATGAGCTTGACCTTAAGAGGCAAAAGAGGCAAAACTTCTTGGGCACAGAACTAACTGGGAAGAAAGAGAGGCTTAAAAAATGTGAACAAGGAAATTGCCCACTGGTTGTCTTTACTGTTGTGAGGACATTGGACACATTACTTGCAAGTACCTAGTATTTCAAAGACATACACAATGTGTATAATCCATTCCTCCTCTTTACAAAAAGAAAAGAGGGTTCTAAACATTAGTCAAACTGGAACACGCAGAGGGCAACAACAGTATATTCTGTTCTGACCCATAAATCACACAGGTCAAACACGTGAACCTTCTAGCCAGTCTCCCATCACAAACAGTAGCCAGAACTAGAGGCATCTTGGAGGAACTACAAGAAAATTAATCATAAACATTTACAAATGAAATTTCCCATTGCACAAGTTTCTCCCTAACCTTCCCCATTTATGTATGGCTTCACTGCAGAGATCAGCCCTTGGGTTAGTCTAGCCTGGGTATGATCTGCAAAACATGGCTAGAGTTGATACATCCACAAGGGTGCTGTATACATTGCTGTATACATGGGGGACATATTCAATGGCTCATAGCTCTGCAGTAAGCTATGCTGCTCAGTGAACAGTTTTTCAGAGTGTACTGTGGCAGGACTTGCCTCTTCTTCCTGGAGCCCTGTACAGAATTGCTCTTGTCAACTTCTGTCAGCTTTCTAAAACATTTCTGGGTCTTGATTCTCCATCAACAGCATGTATCTGTTCCTACCGGTAGTGAAGCATGTTCCAGTTATTGGTATTTCAGAACCAGAAATTACACACACACAGACACAAGTTAAGAAAAATGCCAGAAAATATTTTGTAGTGCCTTGTCGCCTTGAGAACACCATGGTGGGCTTTGGTGAAGAAATCACCCAGGTTGTGTCCAGGCCTGGTGGCAAAGGAACAGCTAATGAAGTGTTATCACTGTGGGATTACGTTCTCTTCTTATTCTGGAACAGAACCACCACATTGTGCTTGAGATTACATTATTACAAAGAGTTAGGATTACCAGCACTTGGTCCAGACTTTCCATATGAAGAAAGTCACTTTTGTGAAGCAGTGGGAGGCGCTGGACCCAACCTTTAAGCGCCAGGACATGTAGATTTGAGAATTTATAACCTTCCAGAAGCAGATATAGGGGCCTCTGGAAGTTTTTAATCCCAGATTGCTACAAGGAGTGCCCGAATAAATCTAACACCACAAATTATTGCTGTGGTTTACATAGTGTTAATATTGACAGATAGCAGCACATTTTAAATTAAGGGGCTTCTCAAATTGTGTGGGGGCCACTGTATACACATGTGCCAATTCTGGCTGCTCCCCTCCCAAAGTGCCTACACACATGTACTGTTAAGGAAATTGTTCAGAGGTCTTAGTTGACCCAGTGGGACTCACTGGGTGCATAATGCCAACATGTTCTAGAGATGTGCTGTTTCCAAATTTGGTCAGGATGCGACTTATGTGCTCTCATTGTTGTCTAACCTGGCACTCATGAAAGTCTACTGTAATCTGAGAACATCTCAGGAAGGTAGTTTAATTGTATGCTAAGCAGTTGCAGGATAACAGTGGTATATGCAAGATTTTAAAGCCTTTGAATGTTTGTACAGGCCAAGATACTTAATAATAATTGTGTTAAAACAAATTGCTTTACATAATGTAAGAGAAAAAGGAGGAGTTGATAAGAAATTACTGTATACTGTGACATATGTATGCACAACAGCATATATTCCTCCTATATGAACAATATCCAGTGGTCACTGTGTATGTTCCCATTGTCCAAGAAAAAAAGTGCATGTTTTGATAGGATTAACATTTGTTGTGATTTGCAGGTTAAAAGATAGGCTGCTATTCACATGTATGTAGACACGGGACCAAATTTACTGATAGAATATACACTTCCGCTTTACTTTAAATTAAAAAAAAAAAAAAAAATCAATGGAGTGGATATCACTATGTATGAATGTTCCCTGGACATATAACACTGAATCAGTTTAATATACCAAGTAGGAATTCTGCCTGGTTTCTCACAATGCAAAAAAAGACTTTTCTAACATTAATTCCTCTTTGTAAACAAACTTCAACTCTAAGAAAACAAGCTTCAACTCTTATTTTTAAAAATAAAGTTAGAAAAATAAGGTTCTAAATTTCCTTATACTCTTAATTGGTTCCTGAAAACCTGAGTGTTAAGTGAAACAAGTGTTAAACCAAACCAAAAGTATTTGATGACCCAAGATGGTGACCGCAATTATTTTTAATGACCCAAGATGGTGACCACGAGTATTATAATGAAACTGATCGCTAAGTGAAATCAGGTATCAATTTCAAATGAGCGTTATAGCCAAATAGCGCAAAGTGAAACAACATTAAGCAAGGGTTGTCTACAAATAAATAGTAAATACTTCATTCAAAAATATTAATATTTGCTTTTTTTTTTTTTTTTTTACTGCTTTATTCAAAATGGACCCTTTTTTAAGCTTTGAAATGCAAAAAAGAAATTGGGACAGTTTACACGCACTAAAGAACTACTAAAGTTGTTGCAACAAACCAGGCCATTTGAAACTTGGCTTGTTTCTTTAACAGCAATTCTAAGAAGATTTTACTAAAGAAGAGTTTAATTCGCCAAATGAGAAAGTGGAAGTGGAAAATATGTGCAACCTACCTTTAAACAATATTATTAACTTTAATAGGCAATTAATTTTTTCAACTGCCAACTCCATAGCTTTATAAAAAGGACACACGTAGTAATTTCCCTATGTGCTACTGAGCCTTGGTGAAATCAAGCATAGTGGATGCTTTTTTTACTGGATCTAGCCCACAGTTGTAAAAATGCTCTAATTATCTGAATATATAAAGACTTAGAAGAACATTCCTGGTCTGATCTAAATGGAGTTTCTTCAGGAAAGAGGCACATTCCTTGTATATTGAAGTAGCATACCCAGGCAACTGGATATGATGGTTAACTAGTAAAAATACAGATTATGGCCACTTCACTTTGCCTAGAGCATTGGACAACACAACAGAAAAATAGAAGTCTAGAGAGGTCATGAAATTTGTTCTTGCAAAAATGCTCAAGAATCCAATCACCAGAGAAAGGCTAATAAGATGGGGTTGCATGTTAAATGTACAGAATTGCACATCTAATTTTGCATCTTTCCAATATCCCAACCCAGACTTGTCAGTGTAAATCCAATATTGGATGCTACTAGATTTAACAGATGATAACTTTTTAACTCACACAGCTGAATACCATGAGCTCGGGCTTGCTGTGACCTCATATTAGGGGATGATTTATAAATGAGAACACTGTAATGAAGACAGAGTGTTCCTGAAGGGAGTGCTTTTGAAAGAAGTGACCAAGGATAAAAATTTTCAAAATCAATTTAGATGCTTAGGGCCAAATTAACAAAGGACTTTCAACAAAGAGTTAGGCACTTAATCTGCTTCTGTGCTTTTGAAAATCCCACCAGGCATTTATCTACATTTTAGGGCATCTAAATACCTACATAAATCTGGTCTTTAGGAGCTTAAGTAATTTGAAACCAACGTAAAGAAAGTGGTACTTTTACATGTTTATACCATTTCTTCAAAAGTATATAGTACTTAATACCTTGGGCTTACAATTGGGATTCAACTGAGTATCTTTATTATTTTACTTATGTATATACCTACATAAATTTTATATTACATATAATTTCCAGGCAATGAGCCAATAGGGACAGATAAAGTTTGAGAACATTTTTAAAGATGGATTCTACTTGCATAAATTTAAAGGACAAGATGCTGGGAGACCTCACATCAGGTATTCTGGACAGCAAGAGAATGATTATTTTTATTATTCTTTCTTGTGCTCATTATAAATGATCATGCTTTAGGATAAGCTGGGACTAAAGTATCTAGCAATCAATAAAACATGGGTTTATCTAGTCCACTGCAATGTGAGACACCAGCCCAATCGTCTCCTGTTTACTGATAGCACCATATGCAACATTATTTTTATTCAACCCTGACCAGTGAAAAATTAAAATAACTTTGATCACTCTTGGAGATTCCAGGCTAAGATTTCCATTTGTAACCATCAATTATTCAAAGAATAGTTTAAAAGGGCTCTTAGAAAAATTACAGTAATTTAAGCAGCAAAGGCAGATGATTGCAAATCTTAAACTACATATGGAATGAATATTCTGTATAAAATAGTCACATTGCCATCTACTGACAGCTCTTTATAAAAAGGCTAGCTTTTTCATTAACTTTACTGTCTGGCTATGAACTTAATGATCTGTCTCTTGATGTACAGTAGCACAAAAACATTAGGAGCATGCAATATATGTTGTTCAATACACTGCATTGCAATAATCCTGCTTCTCACGAAATCCATTTAAAAAACATTCAGGCTTTCACAGTTATATACTGCAATTAAATACGTTTATTAATAGCATTATTGCACAGTATCTCAGAGGAGGTAAAACTGTTTTCAAGAAAGTAACTACAGAAGGGTATGTTAATAAATCTGTGCTGCATGTACAGTACACGGGGACTTGCTAATAGGATTTCCATAATAACAGCATTTATCTCACTTCACATTTTATAATACCAATCACTATGCAGCCACTGTATTGTTATTACATTATGTGAAAAATAGGATTTCCTGTTAAAGACAGGTATTATGAACTAAAACAGCAATGTAACTGATGCACCTGTGTATTAAACAGCTTTGTTCAATTGCCATACTAAAATACATTTCAGTTTAAGCCTTGATTAATATTAAAGCAGCACTACAGTAACACAACCTGGATGTTATCTCAGTTTCACCTTACTGTCCACAGCCCAGAAGATCATACAGGTGACCTGCAGGTGAACAGAGATAACCCTAACTCAAAGCAAATACATCCCATTCATTTTTAAATCACTCTGTTACACTATTAGTAGTAACTTTCCACAAGCAAGAAACCATCCCCATTTTCTCATCACTGAATTCAGCTTTAAAAAAAAAAAAAATGACCCATACCATAAGCATTTTTCCTCACCCTTTCCTCCCAGAAATTCTTATTGTATTTTTTAAAAACATTTGACCAGGCATGGTGTAACTTGTAATATTTGTGCCGAATTCTTCGAACAGCCAAATCTGCCCTGGGAAATAATTCAAGAAGAAAATTCTAAGGCCGCATCCAGACAAGTGTGGACATTTGGTTCTCTGGGGACAACTAGCAGCAGCACAAAGTAGGGACACCTTGTGCTGCTACTAGTTGCCCCCAGGGAACACCCATGCCACACGCCCACTAGTATGTGTCAGATTTTGAGCAGAGTGCACTGCACATCCAGTTTTGAGCAGTATGCACGGCCTCCACGTATGCCAGCCTGCTTTTTTTCCTGTGCATTTTGTTTGTTTGTTTGTTACCCCAGGCTCTACCAAGCCAAATCCAGATGAGCACAAACATTTGGTTCCCTGGGGATAACTAGCAGAAGCACACCTTGTGCTACTGCTAGTTGTCCCTGGGGAACACCTATGCCACACACCTTCTGGTGTGCTGCATGTTACCCTGGGTGGGGTAGGGAAGGCTGGGCCAGAAACTGTGCTAGCCCCAGCGGCCTTACCTGGGGTCCTGGGGGCCAGGGAAGCTGCAGTCATGGCACTCTTGCAGCTGGGAGCCTGGCTGGCAGCCAGAGCATGGCTCCAGCTGGTCAGGCTCAGGCTTTGGACGGCACACGCGGCCTCCACGTGAGCTGCCCCGCTATTTTTCTGAGCAGGCTTTTTTGACCCCGGGATCTCCCAGGGTCAAAAAAAACCCACCCCACACTGCAAAGCAGCAGTGTGGGAAATACCCGAATGTGGGGTGTGTGGCACTGCCAACATATCACATAGCCACACTTGTCTGGACATGGCCTAAGAGTCAGCATATTACTTTTCACAACTAGGCTGCTGGCATTCTCTAGGCCCAAAACCACAATGAACCCTTCATATTTCAGGGGGAGTTCACAGTGTAACAAGAAGTTTGAGCAAGATGCTACGCCTCTGATGAATACTGTCCTTTAAGATAACTAGATTCTGTCACCTGGACCCATTTCACAAAAGCACCAGCCTATGAGCAGTGAACAACTGGGGCACCAATCCCGGTAACCCACCTAGAAGGGATACAAAAATGGCAGCCACTGCTGGCCCAGCTGCCACAGAGGACCTGGACCCTGCTGCCACTACAACTCAAGACGTAGACCCTAGTTGTCATGCCTCTGTACAACACACGAAAGGGACTTGGGGGTCATAACTGACCACAAGATGAACATGAGCCTGCAATATGATACTGCAGCTAGTAAAGTGAACAAAATGTTGACTTGCATTCACAGATGCTTCTCAAGCAAATCCCAGTTTCATCATTCTCCCATTGTATTCACCTTGGTGAGGCCACAGCTGGAATACTGCATCCAATTTTGGGCTCCACAATTCAACCTTGAAAGGGTACAGAGGAGAGCCACACGCATGATCAGAGATCAGGAAAGCAGACCTTATGAAGAGAGGCTGAGAGCCATGGGACTCTTCAGCCTGGAAAAGTGCAGGCTCAGGGGTGATCTGGTAGCCACCTGTAAGTTTATCAGGGGTGCTTACCAGGATCTGGGGGAATGCCTGTTCACCAGAGCACCCCAAGGGATGACAAGGTCAAACAGTCACAAACTCCTCCAAGACCGTTTCAGGCTGGACATAAGGAAGAACTTCTTTACTGTCCGAGCCCCCAAGGTTTAGAATAGACTGCCTCTGGAGGTGGTTTAAGCACCTACTTTGAACACCTTCAAAAGACATCTGGATGTTTATCTTGCTGGGATCTTATGACCCCAGCTGACTTCCTGTCTGTGGGGCAGGGGGCTGGACTCGATGATCTACCAAGATCTCTTCCAGCCCTGATGTCTATGAAATCTATGAAGTGTAACACGATTGCCTTGTAAGGAGTTAATCTTTTTTTCCGGATCTGTTTGATAAAAGAGCCTGACCTAGTATTTCTTTTTAAATTACAAGCCAGGGGGAAGCAGTGTATGCACATTTTACAAACAACAGTTGCATCTCAAGGCACCTGTGTTTTTGTAAGGATATATTTTCGTTTCACCACTGGGTAATAGGAGGCATGGTGAAATTAAGCTACCTACTCCTATGCCCCATCCTAAATCAGAACTGAGAACAGAATCCAATAGCACTTATGATTCAAAGTGCCATGCCACTGTATAATTGCACTGTGCACATGCAAACATAGAAGCAGATTTAAAATACACAAACACACACACACACTGAATAAAGTAGATGATGGCTTTAGACATTTCAAGGTTAAGCATTTCAGGGTTTGTCCACATGGGGACTGTAGGGCACATTAGGCAGTGAATTTATTAAAGAACAAACAAACAAACAAACAAACAAACAAACAAACCAGCTTATGACTCCCTTTTTCTACCACGGAAGGAAAATAATATTTCACCCTTGATGTGCGTTCCAAGTGTCCACACAGAATACTGAAGAATAATTTACATGTTGTAACCTCACACATCAACCTATAGTGCAGCAAGTTTCCAGTATCTGACCCTGAGTCTCATACCACTCTAAAGTCCTTTTGTAGAGCTGGCATATATATTTTATGCTCACAACCTTAAGCATCAAAGCATCTTATTATATCTCCTTTTCTGGATTTACACAAGTGTTTAAATCTTTAGGGTTACTGAGCCATGTCTAATTATTCCTTGCTCACTGATATATCTGTAATAACTAGAATGGCTAAATGTCAAGATAGAATGATTAGTATGCAGAGAGTAGGAAAAGGAAGGCAGGCCATCACAACGCAATGTAGTGTTTAGTTAAAATTCATTTTGTTTACAGATAGATAAAACAAACTGCCAGATTTAACAGTCTGCAATGCTGTTTTGCCTTCTTAGCCAATGGTTGTTGGCAACTTCAAACTACCCCTGAAACTGAGCCCTGTGGCAATTCAAATGAATGCAGAATAAAATATGAAGGGAAGATTTGCCTCTCATTTAGAAGTAATGATTTTTCTAATAAACTAAATATAAATAATGTAGATACAAAGGCATGATGAAACAAGTTATTGAAATAGCTGATCATGATCATTACAAACACAGCATTGATTAGGCATGAATGGAGCTAGAGATAAGTTATCAATGCCTTAAGAGAAAATAAAATAAAAGGGGTCCAGAGATATGCATCCACCACACTAATTACAGTCATATGAACTGCAGGTAATCCCCAAATCTAAACATTGGGTCCCACATGCCACTGTACATTTAATGTGTCTTCTTAGGGCATGCACATGTTTGCAGGACCCAATCTATGATCTTATGGCTAGTTTTAAGTTGTGTTACCATAGACCAGGTCCCTGCACATGCACAAATTTGCTGGTGGCAGGAGCCATGTTAGGAATGCAATATAAATCAGGATGGGCAGGAAGGAAGAGAGGTGGGTAGGATTGGAGGGGCTAGCAGGGGGATACTGGTGAGTCCAGGGGGTGGCTGGGGGAAATCAGGAGGGGCTGTTGAGTCTATGAGAGGGCATATTTTCTGGCTAAGGGTATAAAAATATCCCTGTCGGGGTGGGGGGGTAACAGGTAGCGAAGCCTTGGGACTAGGATGAGAAGCTGGGCTTTTCCAGCCCCTGGGCTGCACCTTATACATGTTGTTCACTTATTCATAGGTGGCAGCAGTGGGGTGTTAATGGGTCTTAGTCCCCCAAACACAGAGCAGCAGTAGGGCCACAAGGCAGCCTGACCAAGGTCCTCTAATGGCTGCAGCAGGGGTAGGGAGGGAGTGAGGCAGGTGCTGCCCAGCCAATGGCACAGGACTTAGCTCCTGCTACTACATGAACCCCAGGAAGCACATGACCCCAATCTGCATGGGGCAGGGGGGGCTGCCACTGTGGGCTGGGGCTGCATCAGACTCTTCACAACGTGGTGGGGGGGCTATGCTACACTGAGGGTGGGCAGCGGTGGTGCTGGGAAGGGGGTGGGGAGGGCAATGGTAGCCCACCCAACCCCCCATCACAGCAGCACCAGTGCCTACCCCCCCGCACAGCACACCCTCCCCTCCCCACCAGGAAGAGCCCAGCACTGCCGCAGCCCCAGCACAGTGGCAGCATCTCCTGCCCCACACAGATCTACAGGCACACACTCCCCATGCTTCCAGGATGCCTGCAGTGGCAGAAGCCACCACCCCTGCCTCATGCCCCGCCCCGATTAGCCATGGCTCCATCCTGTGCCTATGCAGGGCCTGGCAGGGCAAGTGCAGAGGTTCCGGGGAGTCCAGCCCAACAGTGCAGCCAAGGGTGTTCCTGCTCCAGCTCTCCACCCTGCCCCCCTGGGGGGTGCATGGCCAGGAGGCAGCCAGGGATGAGAAGCACTGGGTTCATTGGCGTGGGAGGCACCGGCACTGGGCAATGACCTTGGGCATGGGGGAAGGGGCAGTGGCACAGGCGCAGTGAGCCTTAGCCCCAATCCTGGCCCGGTCCCAGTCACAGTACCTCTTCCTCTCCTCCACCTGCAGACTTTCCTGCCCAGGCGGTGTGTACGTGCATGCATACGCGCTCAGCCCTTTCCCAAAAATTTCTCTCCCTCCACCTACACTTATATTGGACACAGGTTATCCCAGCCCATGTAGTGCACCTCCTTAGGTGAACTACATTAGATTGGGCCAGCCATATTTTGCCTGATCTAAAATCCCCGAATGTATATACAGTTCAGCACTTAGATTGACCTAATCCTAATTAGTTCTAAGTGTAATATCTGTGCATACCATAAGTGAATTACCAACATTAGAAAGTGATGGATATTTTTTCAACAACAAAACTATCGCATACAATTTTTATAATAACATTGTAAAAATTTAAGCATAGACCATACAAGGATCACCAAAACTTACAAACATTTCTTCCACAAGGCTGGAAAAAAAGGAGAGCAGGATAAATAAAACTATAATAGTAAACACTTGCAAAATTAAAATATACCAAGACCTTACCCATAGCAAATAGATGTATATAATTTAGAAGAGAATTTATGATATATGGATGCGTTTATAGTGCAGATTACCAACAATAAAGGATAATTACTTTAATATTTGAATGGTATCTATTAATCAAAACCTGCAGGGCTAAGATCTGGTCTATACTCGAATATGCATAAAATTAGGGCTGGGAAATCAGCATAACTTTGGGAACTAATGTCTGACCTAAATGGGAAATTAAGCAAGAAGGAAATACTATTCTCACAGAACTGCTGCCCTTACAATACTTGCTTTACCTTGATTCCAGAAAAGGAAGTGGAAACACATGGGGAATTACAAACACAGAAGTAAGTGAACTGAAATATTGGTTTATTTTATACTAGGGGTAGGCAATCCACAGCACAGGTACCAGAACATTGCACATGAAGGCATTTTGCTTGGCACGCACACCTTGGGGCAGACAGCAGGGATAGGGCCAGGGCTGCACTGCCTCGCAGCTCCCCCACCATTTGCCCCTGACATGCCAGTATCTTACAAGTCAGGGTTGTGGGTATTTTTGGCACTGCCTAAAAACATTGCCAACCCCTGGTCTATACCCACATTTCCAAATGGCTAAAGAAGACAACAAAGCATAGACCATACAAGGATCTCCCATGACACTTCCACTAGCATATCATTTTAACAGGATGACTGCCAAATTCACCTCTATATTGCAATACATTCCTCAGAGGGAGGAAATTCTATTATTGAAGCTTCCGTAGAGCTATACCAATTAATAATAGAGCTAGATGAAACTTTGCACCTATGGTTTTCCACTTCAAAATAGGCTCTTCGGCCAGAGAAAATGCCTGAGCCCTAGAGAGACAAAAGTGCAGAGGCAATGCTGAACAACAACTGCACTATTGAAACTTTTGGTTCAATATTGAGCTCAAAGAGACTTTAGACCAAAACTACTAAACAAGGAATTCTCCAACTATGTGCGATTTAGTAATGCGAAAGTATTATGTAAAGGCTTTCAAACAAGCAAATTAAAAGCAAATTATTAAAGTGTAGTTAAAAGCACCTAACTCCCATTAAGAATTTCACTTGCTTTTGAAAACCCCATCTTCGAATACCCAAATACCTTTCAGAATATGACTTTGGCCCTTGCCAAGCCAACATATAATTGAAAATTAAATTAGAGCATCTTAAGACTGAAAAAATTATAGACATTGAGAAATATTGGGAATTTTGGAGAGCACCAGATCATAATAAGGCCTGCTGTTTTTTGGTCTTTGAAGAAAGCATTTGATCATCTCACATTCTTATAACCATAAGCTCACACTTAACTTTGCAAGATTAAACCCTAAGAGAATGTTTTACCTCTAGGTTTCAGTAAAAACTCAAATGTGTGACACGTACATGAGTGCGTGCACATGCACACACTCAAACACCCACCCACCCCCTTGCCATGTGTATACAAGATGCTGATTGTGCAGTAGCTCATTACTACTGCGCAGTAGTGTCATATGGCACAAAGTGTGATGCAAGGCTACTGCACAATAGTAACGAGCTACTGCACGGTCAGTGCCACCAAAAAGCCATTTGGGGACGGTAATGTGCAGTAACGCCGGTCACCGTGCAGTCATTTAGTACTTGTATATGCAAGTACTAAATGACCGTACAGTAACAACTGCACAGTCAGTGTTTCATGCAGATGTGGCCCCTGTGTTATGGAGAACTATATCACACAGTTCTGAAAAGAAGTTAGTGTTTAGGGAAGAGAAGTAGTATAACCAACCAACCATCCACCCACAGACCACAATAATCAGACTTCTTGAAAAGCTTCTAATTGGCAACTAAGGAGTGGTTTGCATGGCAAAATTTATAAACTATAGCTACATTTCATTGCAGCTGCAATTCTTGAACATTATTTAAATATACTAGTGTTATTTTCCATATCCTGCAACCCTGCCAGTTTAGAATTTTTCATGATGTCTGTAATGAATTACCAAAAAAGATAAAACAGATACTTGGACTATTCTAAATATCTTTTCAGCAGTATACTAAACACACTGTAAAATGAAATTATTTCCATTTAATTAAGAATTCATTAAAATGAATAATGTATTATCTCTATTTAATCTATTTTAAGCTTTTTGCAGGTAGGAGGGGGAAAAAAGCATTGCAGAACAATGAAGTGGAGGTTTAATTGTTCAATTTCTATAAAAAAAAGTTAGAACTTCTGATAGTAGAAACCATTTTCTTACACTATTGTTATGAGAATGATATATAAAATACGGAGGAATAGTCATGGTTATGAATTACAAAACAAGAAAGGACTTTGGTATCATCTTATAATCAGTTCATTCCATTTGGCTAATTTTTTCTACCAGCAGGCTCTGATTCAGCAAAGCTGTTAAGCATGCGTCTAACTTTAAGCAAGTACTAAGTGCTTTGATGAATCAAGACTATAGCTGAATAAATTAAGCTAATATAGACAATAGGTCAATTTTAGTATGCAGCTGTAAAGGTAACACTAAAGGCAAATTTTTGCAATTTAACATTCCATTTCTTCTCCCATCTCTTGAATATACTGCATATGAAACCACTTACAATGAGCAATCAATGTATAGCAATGGAGCGTACATATGTATTGGCTTTTGCTTTACTGAAAACAAGTAGATTGTACAAATAAGTTTGATTGGTCTGTGATAGAAAATGTGACCATCTGTAACAATTCACATTATGAACTTCTGACATAGTTAATTACTGTGATTAGTGTTACAGTTCTGCAATCAGAAGTCTGTACCAGATCCAAAGAACACAGCAGGTATCACTTCACATAAACAGGCTTAGATAAATCCCTTTGCAGTCGCTACATTGCAGTTACTGGCAGATCAACTGGAAACATGGCAAAGCCTTTTCTCCTAACATTTTCTACACAAATACCAGAAGAATCCATGCCTGATGATGGAATGGAAATATAATTCCCCATGGTCATACTGTTACAAAAAATATGAATATATGGCCACAGACACTATATAAACTAACTTGGTATACGATAGCAGGTGGAATACATTCCAAGTTTTATATAAAACATGAATTTTGTCCCATTCATATTTGGCCTTAAACGGTGTTCAAAGGGAACGTAAGATCACATGGTCTGGCTTCCTATATACTACAGGTCTTGAAAATGCACCAAATAAATTGTGTTTGGCTAAAGTACACCTTTTAGAAAGGGGCATAGTCTTGATTTGATGGTAATAGGTATTAAATACAATAGTACTCATATTCACTGTTAAAAAGTTTGCCTTATTCCTAATCTGAATTCATTTGGCTTCAACCATTCATTCTTGCTGTGCCTTTCTCCACCCAATACAGATCCTTTTAAAAACATAGTATTTTTCTCTCTGTGAAGGTATTTATACACTGGAAATCAAGTTACTTTTCAGTCATCTTTTATAAAAGCTACATTGAGCTCTTTTAGGCTCTTCTTCCAAGGAATTTCACCACTTCTAAAAATAATTTGGTCCTCTTTCCCATACTGAACTTACATTTCCAAATTTTGTTTTAACTATGGACACTATAATTATACATAATATTCCAGGTTTGATCTCACCAATACATTATACATAGGTTAAAAGGAGGGAGGGGGGATTATGACCTCCCAGCAATTCAGGCTCTAATTATAGAATAGTGATTATATCCTGGAAAGCTAAATAAGGACAGCGCAGTCTTGCAGAGTGATCTCTAGACTGAATGGATCCAGTTTACCCAGCAAACAAAACACATTAATCCAACCAAACAAAAATATACGCATCTGAAAACTAGAATTGCAGGCTCTAATTACAGAATAGGGACAATATCCTGAAAAAGCAGTGATCCTGAAAGAGTTAAGGGATCAAGGTTGAAGAAGCAATTCAATGTGCACTCTCAGTGAAACCTGTTGAAGTAGTTAAAAGGAAAAGTCAGTCCTTAGACACATTTCTGGTTTTCACATATGTATTTTTTATTTGGTTGGATTAATACATTTTGTTTGTGTGGTAAATTGGGTCCACTGAGTCTAGATCACACTGCAGGACTTCCCTGTCTTCCTCATTATGTATTATTCCAGCACTTTTACAGTTATTTTCAAATAGTGAATGAAAAAAGGTTGATCAGAGCTATACAAATTCTCCCAAGTCCCAAGTGAGGCCCCCCATCGATGACTAATTTTAAGATCTCTGTCAGTTAGCAAGCTCTTAATTCATTTAACATGTTGTATCGACACTGTCTAGTGCTCACTTTTAATCTGTAATATCCAGCAGTATGAACACCTGGCAAAAGTCTAAGTATATTTCATTTATGCAGTTACCTCCATCAATTAAACTTTTAATCTTATTACAGAAGTAAATCAGGTTTGTTTGACAAGGATTTTTTCCATAAAACCATGTTGACTAGAATTAATTCTATTCATATGCTCTAATTCTTCATTAATTGAATCCAATATCAGCTTTTCTATTATATTGCCCTGAACCGATGTCAAGTTAATTGGCCTATAGATATTTGGGTCATCCCATTTGCCCTTTTTGAATATTAATAAAACTCTGGAATCTCCACTGTATTAAAAAGATTTAGCAAAATAGCTATTAGGAGACTAGGTCTTGTGGATGTATGGTCTCCTCAGCCAGGTCCTGTGGATGCAAATTATGCATAACTGTCAGTTTTAAAATGCGCACCCTCCTGGAAGTTTAAGAGGAGGAAATAAATACTGGTTATAAATGGACAGGAAAGTACTTCATCCTCCTCATGCACATCATATGGATTCTTTCTAGTATGGACCCAAATCAAATTTCCCATAAATTGAAAACTGTGGCTGCTTAGCCAGTTCCAGTTATAAAAGTTCTCAGTAGCATCAAAGGAAGAGACATTTATATAATCGCAGCAGTATTTCTGCATGCTGTTTTCATTTTTGGTACACAGGTTGCATACATTACAATTCATTTAAAAATGTCAAGATATTTTAAACCATGGATATAAATCTTTTAAATAGTGCAGAAAAGGACAATGACCATAAAATATTTCTTGTAAAACTCAGCCCTAGCTTTAGTGACACCTAATAACTTAATACAGATCTACTGCAGATATGGTTTGTTGTTATTACTATTTGTATGGTTGCGACACCTTGGTTGCTCTGTAGAATTCTATATAAACTATGTAACTTGCAAAATGCATGACTTTTGTGCCAGACAGACAACCTGAGTGCTCGTAAGTATTGAGAGTCCTTATGACATGTTTTTAATGAAATAATGCTGTGCTTGATGGCAGGAATGCAAAAGCATTAACTGAACTGACATAAAACTAATCTCCCTGCAAAATATTGCATCTCACAGTTTGAGACAAAAACCCATAACAGGAAAACAATGTAATATTTTTAAGATCTGATCCTCAAATGTTATTGGTGTTCACCACCAATTTTGAGCTCCAAAACAATGGCAGACAACGGGGTCTGCGTACAGTCATTGTTGAGGTAACACCAGAAGCATTTAAACAGAAGAATCTCTCACTGAGGAAGCTCTCTGCTTCTCTCACCATGATCACAAATGACTTTGATTAGCACTAGACTCAGGATCATGGTCAAAAACCACAATAAGTACCAACTGAGACGTGCTTACATATTATCACTTATAACATGTAGAGGAGACCCTAGTGGTACAACTATTACGGAATTACCTTAATAGCTTTAGACTGGCTACATTTAACTATGGTGTCTTAAAATGGTCTAACCAGCTGTAAAGTTATTGCTTGAAAATGTGTAAGAACTTTATAGCTGGTTTCTATCCAGCTTTAATTTGCACAAGCAAGCAGTCAGCCACTGCAATCTCCTAGCTGCAGGGACACTCCATGCAGTGACTGGGAGATCGTAAGTGCTGCAATCTCTCAACCATTACAATCTCCCAGCTCTGAGGTGTTCCACATCACCCCAAACCTGGGACTAAGAGAGCTCAGCAATGCACCACTGCTGCCAGAGCTGGGAGTCCTGCAGCTGATGGGACTCTCAGCCCTGGCAGGGACTGCCACCGCATTATGGACTGATGAGAATCTCAGCTCGTGGTCCCCATGGCTGGGAGCCCCCTTAGCCCCAGAGGGGGTCTGGTCCCAGACATGGTTGCTTGTTTTTTGCTGATGCAGGAGGAATTCAGGATCAGGCTCCCCCTGCACTGGCAATAAGGCACAATGGGATCTAATGCATGAACCTACAACCGTGCTTTATGCCATGCACAAGTTGTATGGCAAGAGGTATGATTGTGCAGATAGTGCATTAGATGCCATGGCACCTTTGCCTGCAAGTATAGAGGGGGCCTAGCCATCTCTACCTGATGTGCCAAACTTCAAATCCCTTTTTCTTAAAAATATCTTTTAACGGACCACTAATTTCTGTAAAACTTTTCATTTATGCTCACTCCTTGCTTCTCCAAGCTTGAACTATTACAGACACAATTGTATTTACAGAGTACCTGCAGGGGCTTCAGTTACATATTAAAATGCACTCCTTTTCCATACTAATAAAAAGGACAAAGAGGTTTTCCAAGTATATTAGAAACAAAAATTATCCTACCAATAGTAGTCATCCATCCATATATGACAATGATTCTCAACCAGGGAGCCATGGCATTCTTTTAAGGGTATTGCTCGATCTTAGCATGGTTAGGTATGGAAGCATCTACACACAAAACACCAGCATCCTTGCTGAAGCCAGTGTTCCCAATATTGAGTCAGTGATCTTCAAGCACCTACTTCACTAGACCAGACATCGTGTGTGGATGCCTGCTCCCAGCTTAGTAATGGCCTGTAGTCTCGCAGAGGCCAGAGGAAATGCTATAAGGAGACACTGAAAGTGTACCACAAGAAAACAGATACAGACATCAAGAGTTGGGAGAAGCTGGCTGCTAACTGACTCCAACAACACCAAAAGGTCAAACAAGCCCATTTGGAGGTGAAGTGTCCTGCCCTTGAAGCAGAAGAGAGTGAAGGAAAGAAAAGAGGAATCCCAACCTGCAGCCTACTCTTCCTTGTGGAAAGACCTGCAACTTCTGTGGACAGATCTGTGGCTCTAGGACTGAACTTCTAAGTAATCTCAAGATGTTTCAATCAGCCCTAGTAGAGCTCATCCTCAAACTGAGGGACTATCAACGACAAGTAAGAAAAGGACTTCATTTCAACATTCAGTCTACCTCAAATATCTGTAATTCCTATAGTATGGTATAGTAATAACCCTTTCCAATAAGGTAAATCTATGGCAATCTCTTCAAGGGACCAGAAAGACTTTTTCCTCCCTTCAGGTAGAATATATTATCATCTTCTGGGTCTTTCCTCTCTCCATTTCCCACACCCCCAACTTCCTCTGAGACACTGAACGTTTGGATATTCACCACTGCAAAGGCTGGCAGGTTATACTGGAGCCTACTCCTGCGGTACTAGGAAACCTAACTGGTTCCTAAGTAGGGGGCCTTGCTCTTCCACTCTGGGCCAAACTAATCACAAAATTTAGTATCAAGAAGAAATTTATTCAGTAGGTCAGACTAACAAGGACTATGGAAGTTTTTGCCTGGTTTTGCACAACATGGGATGTGGTCCTCTTCTTAAACTTCTCGGAACATATATTATTTCTCTGCAGTGACAGAGCATTGGCAGTGCCTATTTTTCCTCCCAATTTTTACTTAGAGTAAAAACATACCACGGCAACCCATTTCTGGTTTTGTGATGAATGAGGCTTTGGAGTGGATGAGATTTAGGAATCTTTGGATAAGTGACTGGATTACCCAAGAACCCAGGGAACTGGACTCAGTGCTCCAGAATGTCCTTCCAGCCCAATGCTCCTACAGAATCATCACAGATCATCTTTGTGTATTCTGAAAACTTTGAGGGAACTGGTAAAATTAAGAGGATGAGTCTGAAACAAAGCAATCTATGTAGCTTGTTTGGTCAGCTGGAAACAGGCAAACAGTAAAACCAAACAAACTCTCATGTCTCAAAGCAAAAAATGCGGGCCATATTCACAGAATGGGAAATACCATCCTGGGAAGGACCAACTGAAAAGAACTTGGGAGTTAATTGAAAGGCATGGTGATTAATAAGCTGAACAGGAGCTCCCTGCACATCAGCATGATAAAAAAGGGCAAACAAAATCCTTGGACATACAGAAAAAGGAATCATCGGTAGAATTTTAGCAATAGTGAGATCATTTCTGGAACGGTATATCCTGCTTTGGTGTGCAACAGTCATAAGGCTGATAAAATGGGAAGTGTTCAGTGGAGATCCACAAGGAAGATTAAATGAATGGAAATTGTGTGCTAAACTGAGGGTCTTACCCCTCCACTCAGAGTCAGACCAATTCCCATGTTTGGAGACAGGAAGGAATTTTGCCCTCACACGGCTATGGCCTCAGAGGTGGGAGGTTTGCCTTCCTCTGTAGAGGGAGGTGTGACCCTCTACCTGGGATCTCAAGCATATATTGACAATTTTTTATATAAACTTGCTTTTATAGAAGCAAGACCTTGGCTGTCATGGTTCCCCTGCTTTACCTGTGTCAGGGTTGATAGAAGGCTTTTGTAGACTTGAGATTATGAATTGTATAGGATGGTTTGTATAGGGATGATCCTGTCTTGGGCAGAGGGTTGGACTAGATGACCTCTGGCAGTCCCTTCCAGCCCTACTTCTCTATGACTATATGAAATAGCCACTCAAACAACTTTAGCAGAAGTTTTTGTGCATTCCCTCCCTGATCATTATTAGCCAATACTAGATGTTTCCCCAAATAAAAACAAAGAGAAAGAGAGAAATACTGTAGCTTAAAAAAGAAAAAAAGAACCAAAAAAGGGAAAAGAATCAATTCAGGGAAATCCTATGACCTGTACTATAAAAGGCCAGACTAGTCCTTTCTGATTCTGTAAGCCCTAATTCTGCCAAACACAAGGAGTCACATATGAAATAATACAGAGATCTGACTTCACATTCACCAATACCAGTGGAAATTCCATGCAGAAATTATTGATCTATGAACCCAGACAGTAAATACAAATGGCAAAACTTAAAATAGATTCAGGGACAGACTATCAGAGTGATTACAGGTGCAGAACAGATATTGTGTACAAGAGAGGACATTATAAAATGTTATAAAAATGATTAATTGTACAGAAGGCAGAAGGTAAGGATATTTCTAAAAAATTACCTTATCCTATATAATAATTCTAGGAAACTTTAAAGGTGGTAAATTAGGAACTGATATAATAAAACACATTTGCCATACAACAAATAATTAACCTTTAGTTTCCACTACTGCAAAGCAGGCGGGTCTACATGAGACACTTTATTGTACAGTACACTAATCTATTGCACAATAAAGCATCACAGTCTATACATCCAGGGCATTTACTGCATAGTAAATTATGCCCGCCCAGCAGAAGATTCTCTGGGTGCTGTCCCACATAGGCACCCTATCTCCCAGCAAACTCTTGCTGGGCAGGGAAGCCCTGCTGGCCAGGGTACACAAAGCTGCCAGCAAGCCCCAAGGTGCAGAGCCAGGAGAGCTCTGCCAGCTGCAGCGGCAACTGTTTCCCAGCCCCCTGCAAATCAGGTCCCATCCCAACGTGCATGGGGCCAGGAGGCAGCTGTTGCTGCAGTGGACAGAGCACTCCTGGCCCCGTGCACATCAGAACCTCCATGCCCCTTGCCAGCCCCAGGATAAGCACCCAAGGGGGAGCCTGGAGTTCCCCCTGGCTGCTGCAGGGGAGACAGAGCAAAGTAGGAGTAGCCCTGTACTGGGATGCTCCTATTGGGAGCAAATTGGCTTCCGATAGGGTGCACATGAAGCGTGCTCCCAGGGAAGGCTTACTGCGCAGTAACCCTAAACTGCATTAATAGCACATGCAGACGCAGCCTGCATCATTGAAACCTAGAGTCCAGTAGAATTTGTTATAGGATTGGGCATTTAGATAAGTAATGAAAGCTTTTAGCATTTACTCCTCGTTATAAAGCAATTTGGAAGAGATATAAACCCTCACACCTGTAAATCCAACCTTCTAGTTAATTGGGAATGAGGTGAGGGATGGATGTTAAAAAATTTGCTCTAGCCAGGTTACAGCATCAAACCCTGACCTTAAATGGCACAGCTTCAGCGGAGGTTTTATCATCAATTTCAATAAACCAAAGAAGAAGCCAGCTTTGGTTTCAAAAAGTTAACTGCAACCTCCTCCAAAGTACACAGAATTAATCCCTGTAGAAAACAGGAAAAAAAAAAAATGGCCAGTTGAAGCACTGGCCTTGTCCAAGAAGCAACTTGTGTTCCTGGCTTAGTTCCTCTAAGCATTTTAGAAAATGCCATTCTAAATCCCACACCCTTACTCATGCCTCATCCAACTCTGTAAGGATCATTCAGCCTCCAGAACACTCTGGAGATTTGGGCATAACTAAAACGTTTATGCTGAAAATTCTTCAAGTACTTAAATATGCATCAATTCCCTTTTAGAATACTTGAAGTAGCACTTTGAAGATTTCAGTCTGTTTGTATTGTGACAGCACTGCCCAGCGGACTTGAATCAGACAGCGTCCCCATTTTCTTAAGCACTGGACAAACACAGAAGACAACAGCTTATAGTGTAATGTAAAGACTGACACAAAAGGAGTGGATAATGAACAACAGGAAACAACAGGGTAGAATTAAAATAACATTAACAACATCATATTTAGTTACTTAGGCTGCAAGCGGGCACAGCTTGATGGTTCTAAAACATGGTTTCGTCCTTTCAAATTTCATGTAAATCATCTAGTTCTCAGTACTTTCGGATAAAAGGAATTAAGGAGATGATATGGAGAGGTCAGATAGGGATTTCCAAATAAAAAGGCATAATAGAAAAAGTAGTCAGACATTCGTGGGAGAAAAGACCAAGGAGTTCAATGACACTGGCAAAATGGAAGAGAGGCAAGAGGAATAACTACGAAAGAGTTTTACACTCTCCCCACTATTTGGCATATCAATTGTCTGAATCATTACATTTTATTACTTTCATCTATCTTGCCAAATCTACTTGTACATTTGTTTTTAACACCTTGAAAAGCATTAGGGATAGAATAACTTCAAAAACAGATTTTGTTTCAGTGGCAGCCCACATAATAATATTTTGGGGCTAACTTATTCAGTTTGCCAGAGCTGTTATGTTGTAAAATGTTTACAGCCTTCTTCAGCATCTGCTGTCCCTACCACATCCCGGTGATGCTGCCACTGCTTGGCCTGCAGTTGGCCTGATTCAGAGTTACCCCTGCTTATTTCACAACTAACCCTTCCTGACGGTCATTCCACTCTCTGCCAACTGTGGATACACTGGGTAGCAGCACAGTTCTGCCACCAGCAGCCTCTCACAAACAAGCACCATGAGTATCTAGGCAATGATTAATCAACATTGGGACTGTGTGAAGCTTTGGTCATCGATTTGATTCGGCGGAGATTCAACCCAATTCAGTGGCTGAATCTCTGAATCCAAATTAAATAAAGAGACCCTTTAATCTCTCTGAATCAGATCAGAACCCTGTGGATTGATTTGGGGAGATTCAGAATGATTTGACTATTTGGACATAGACACAGCTTTAAATGTTTTTTCTACACACCTCAAGGTACCAGGCAGCTCATGAACGCTGCAATGGGGTGGATAGAACATCCCACAGGAGCACGGAGGGGTCTCCAGCATGCTCAGCAGCAGACTCAGAAGTGGACCAGAACCACTTCTGGTCCACTTCCAGGTCCACCGGGGAATGCACATGGCCCGCCCCCCCGCCAAAGTCCCCCCCCGGCTTGGCGACTGGTGCCTCCTGGGTCTGCAGGGGCATCCAGGGTCCCCCCATGGCCAATCACTAAGCCGTGTGGGGTGATGCCCCCCCCACCCCGTGTGCTCAGAGGTAGACCTGGAAGTACTTCTGGTCCACTGCTGTGCCTGGTACCTCGAGGTATGTAGAAAAAACATTTAAAGCTGTGTCTATGGCCAAATTGTTGATTCTCTGAATCAATATCAAAACTTCAGATTTGGACAAATCGAATTAGGACAGTGCTTCATATCAACAAATTGAAAATCGCTGTCCCCAATTTGGGCTGAATCTGAATCCAAACTGAATACAGCCCATTTCACACACCCCTAATCAACATTAACTTCACTAGGCCAGCCATGTCATCCAGATGTCTGACTCTAGATTCCCAAAGCAAGCTCAGTCGAGATGCATGCTTAAGAGGGGGGCAGACAAAGCACTTTAAGGACGTCCTCAAAACCAACTTGAAAAAAATGCAACATTGACATCAACTCATGGTAGACTATCACCCAGGACCACCCTACATGGAAGAAGTTTGCTGCAAGGCTCTCAGTATTTTGAAGCCTCACAGTGACAACAGGAGACAGAAAAGCAGGAACAGCCGAAATAGCATATCATGGACCAAATCAAGAATCTAGAGCCACCTACCCCACATGGAAATACATGCCCAAATTGCAACAGTCTGTCAATCCCAGATTGGTTTCATCAGCCATCACATATGGTAATCATGGAAAAGAGTCATCCTCAACTGTGAGGGATTGCCGATGATGATGACGACAGCTTTCTACTCCTTTTACAGGCTTCTACTCCTCAGTACTTTAAAACTGACTATATCAGTTTCAGACTATATCATCAGTTTCATAGATTTCATAAACATTAGGGCAGAAGGGACCTTGGAAGATCACCAAGTCCAACCCCCCACCCAAAGCGCAGGAAGTCAGCTGGGGTCATAGGATCCCAGCCAGATATGTATCCAATTTATTCTTGAAGGTGTTCAATGTAGGTGCTTGAACCACCTCTGATGGCAGACTGTTCCAGACCTTGGGGGCTTGGACAGGAAAGAAATTCTTCCTTATGTCCAGCCTGAAATGGTCTTGTAGTAGTTTATGACCATTCAACCTTGTCATCCCCTGGAGCACTCTGGTGAACAAGCGTTCCCCCAGATACTGGTGGTCACCCCGATAAACTTATAGGTGGCCATCAGATCACCCCTGAGCCTACGCTTTTCCAGGCTAAAGAGCCCCATGGCTCTCAGCCCATCATCGTAAGATCTGTTTTCCTGACCTCTGATCATGGGCATGGTTCTTCTCTGGGCTCTCTCAAGCTTCTCCACTTCTTTTTTGAATTGTAGAGCCCAAAACTGGACACAGTACTCCAGCTGCGGCTTCACCAAGGCCGAGTACAAGGGGAAAATGACGTCCCGGGATTTGCTTGAGAAGCATCTATGGATGCAAGCCAGCGTTTTGGTTGCTTTACTAGCCGCAGCATCACATTGCACGCTCATGTTCATCTTGTGGTCAATCATGACCCCCAAGTCGCTTTCTTCCATAGTGCTATCCAACGTAGCACCGCTGAGCCTATAAGGATGCCGCTGTTGTCTCAAAAAGCTTAAGTATTTCTATTTTAAAGGCAAGGATAGTTATCTGCTAACATCTTACCAAGTGGCTGGGTTCAAACATTAATTACCTAAAGAAAGAAAGATTTGATTTGATTTTTTAAATACTTTATTCAGGGGTTCAGGGGTACAACAATGGTGGCCGCTTGCAAGAGAAAGCACCAACAACTTACTACCAACCCAAAAACGAGATCGGACAAGTCTCTTTGTCCTCGGATCCAGAACCCAAATCGGGCAAGGGAGTTAATGCCCACCCAAGTATTACAAAGAGATCCGAGCCACAGCCCGTCCGCAAAAGGTGTGTCCCACGCACCCCAAATCCCAGGCCAAAAGACAAAACCCCGGGCCAACCAAACCACCCACACATCACACCGTGACAGACACCTTCGCTGCATTTCACGTCGTGTCTCACATGCTATGCAGTCGGCGTGCCGGCCACACAGTCCTAACCGATTCAGACCCTGCTCCATCCCCTCATCCACATCACAAAGCCTTCAACTTCCACCCAAAAGAGAGCAAAAAAGCAGCCTGGCGAGGGCCCAGGACGCGGCAGCGCTGGAAGTCGCAGTTCGACCCCGAGCCAGCCCGGTCGCCCAGACCGGTCATGACATCAGAGCGCGTATTTGAGACGGCCGTCCTCCACCCGGCACAGCGCGCCCTCCAGGGCCCAGCGCGCCTCAAAGGTGGGCACCGCCCGCCGGAGCACAGCATGCTAGAACTCCAGCGAGAGGCGCGCCCGCACCAGGAGGCGGAAGAGCCACAGGGCGTCATCTGAGCCGGTCCCGGCCAGCCGGTTCCGGCGGCTCTTGAGGACGGCCAACTTGGCCTGCCCCAGCACGAAGTTGGCCAGGCAGACGGGGCCCCTCTCGGCCGCCCGGTACGGGCAGGAGCACACGTAGGTGGTCTCCGAAAAGCTCCTGCCCAGAGCCCGCAGCAGCAGGCTGAGGGTGACAAAGAGCGGCTGCAGGCGGGGGCAGTCCAGGAAAGCGTGAAAAAGGGTCTCCTCGACATCCCCCAGGCAGAAAGGGCAGGCTGTTGAGGCAGCTGGGTCCAAGCGGGACGCAAACGTGCCGGTGGCTAGGATGCCGTGCAGCAACCGCCACTGCAGGTCGCCAGTCTTCTTGGCGCTTGGCGGCTTATACAATGCGCGCCACGCCGGGTGGGCCGGTGGGGAACCTGGCGGCCCCAGGCGCCGTTGCCACGGTGTGTCGGGGCGGCCCGCCAGCACTTGGGCGTGGCGGACGTGAATCACCCAGGCGTATAAACCTCTACGCGACAGAGAAGCAAAAGAACAACCCGTGTCACTGTCAGGAGGCACAGGGAGCGTCAGCAGGGTGCCAGGGCCGCCGGCCAGATCGTTGGCCACGGCTGGGGTGACTGGTAACGCAGGGAACGCCTCGCTCGGGGCATCTTCAGTGCAGTGCAGAGATGGGCCTCCAGGGCGGCTGCCGCCTCCAAAGGGAGGGCGGCCCGGATGTCGCACAGGAAACGGCCCACGCTGCGAACGGAGCGCCTGCCCAGCCGGCTGCTCAAGGCCTCGGGCGAGAGCCAGGCCGACCGAGCGGGGTCCAGGAGGTGGCCCAGGCGGAGAACACGCGCCTGAATGAGAGCGGCCGTGAGACTGGCAGAGGCCAGGCTCGGCACGGGGCGCCTCAGCGCCGGGTTGTGCACCAGGGGTTCCCCCAGCACCCGCGGGAACTGAAGGCGACGGGCCTGGGACTGGAGGTGGAACGTGGCTTGCCAGGCTCGCACCACGCTACGGTAAAAGGCTGGCAGCACGGCCCAGTTCAAGAGCGTGAGGTCCAGCAGGAAGAGCTCCCGGTCAAAGCCGAGGGCCCCCACCCTCTGCAGAAACCGGCATGCCAGGTGTTGCCAAGCTGGGCGCTCCTCGCTGTACAGGAGTCGCTGGAGGGCCTGGAGGCGGAAGGAGACCACCCTGCTCGCCAGGTCCACCAAACTCTGGCCCCCCTCAGTCACAGGGAGGTAAAGGACAGGTCGTGGGAGCCAGTGGCGCCCGTCCCAGAAGAAGTCAACCAGGAGGCGCTGGAGTCTCTCGAGCAGGTCCTCCGGCGGGTCGAGTACGGCGCACCGATGCCACAGGCTCGCCGCCACTAGGTTGTTCACGATGAGGACGCGTCCACGGTAGGAGAGGCTGGGCAGGCGCCAGTGCCACCTTTGCAGGCGGGCCTTCACTCCTTCCTCGAGGCCGTCCCAGTTGCGCGCCATGAAGGCCGGTGGCCCCAGGAACACGCCCAGGATCTTGAGGCCCTCGCGGCGCCAGCTGAGGCCCCCGGGCAAGGCCGGGGGGGTCGTGGCGATCCACTCTCCAAGCAGCAGGGTATCGCTCTTGGCCCAGTTGATACGGGCCGAAGAGGCGCGCTCATAGGCTCGCTGGCAGGCTGTCAGGGCCTCCACGTCCTCCTGGGTGTTAAGGAAGACGGTCACGTCGTCTGCATATGCCGAGAGCCGCAGCGGAGGGGCAAGGGATGGGCCCACGGCTGGTGGCAGGGCCACACCGCTCAGGCGGCGCCGCAGCGCATGCAACAGCGGCTCAATGGCCAGGGCATAGAGCATGCCCGACAGGGGGCAGCCCTGACGGATGCCTCTGCGCGCGGGGAACGGGGCACAGAGCGCGCCGTTCACCTTGAGCAGGCTGGAAATGTCTCGATACAAGACCCGGAGGGCGCCGACGAACAGGGGCCCAAAGCCAAAGGCCTCCAGGGTCCGAAAGAGGTAGGTGTGGTCCACCCGGTCAAAGGCTTTCTCCTGGTCCAGGGAGAGAAGGCCAACATCCAGGCCAAAGAGGTCGCTGGCTGTGAGTAGGTCGCGCAGCAGAAACAAGTTGTCTTGGATGGTTCTGCCCGGCACGCAGTAGCTCTGCTCAGGCCCAGTGACGGGGGCCATGACAGTGCGGAGGCGGGTGGCCAGCGCCTTGGCCAGGATCTTGTAATCCGCGCACAGCAGGGAGACCGGCCGCCAGTTCTTAATGCAGCCAAGGTCTCCCTTCTTGGGCAGCAGCGTGAGCACTGCACGGCGGCAACTGATCGGCAAGACCTTGTCGGCAAGACTCTCCTGGAAAACCCGCAGGAGGCCGGGGCCGAGAAGAGGCCAGAAAGCCTTGTAGAACTCCGCAGGCAGCCCGTCGAGGCCCGGGGCCCTGCCGGAGGCGAGGCCAGCGGCGGCCGCCACCAGCTCCGCCAGAGACAACTCCCGCTCAAGCTCGCCAGCCTCCGAGGCACCAAGGCGCGGCAGGCCCACGTGGAGTTCCCGCGCGGCGTCGGGGCAGGACGGCTCAGCCGCAAACAGGTCGCAATAGAAAGCCACAGCATGCTCACGTACTTCGCCTGGGTCAGTGATGACCTGGCCCTCAGAGGTCTTGAGGTGATCTAAGACTTTGCTCACTGCCCTCCGTCGCTCCAAGTGGAAAAAGAAGCAGGTCGGGGCATCCGTTTCGGCCAGCTCCTGGCAGCAGGCGCGGATCCGCGCTCCACGGGCCGCGCTCTCCGCCAAGTCGCGCAGGCACTTCTTCCGGAACCGGAAGCTCTCGCGCAGCACCGCATCGCTGCCGGCTGCCAACAGGGCAGCCTCGAGCTTTACCACGTCCTCCTCCAGCTCTCTGACACGGCGGCGCAGTTCACTGGTGGCCAGCTGCGTGTACTGCTGGCAAAAGGCCCGGATCTGTACCTTGCCCACATCCCACCACAGCTTCCAGGAGGAATACTTCGGCCTTGTGGCCTCCCAGCCCCGCCAAAAGTTGGCAAAGCAGTCCCGGAACTACGAGTCTTGAAGCAGGCTGACGTTGAAGCACCAATAAGGCGCTCGTGCACAGGTTCTCCCTGGCAGGCTCAGTTCACAAAAGGCTAGGCCGTGGTCTGACAGACCCGAGGGAACGATGCGGCCGCTGCGTAGGAGTGGCAGGTGGTGCCTGGTGACATAGATGCGGTCGAGGCGAGCCATAGTGAGACCCCCGGCACTCATCCTGACCCAGGTGTACTGGCGCGCGTCGGGGTGCAGGACTCGCCAGACGTCGACGAGGCCTGCGGTCTCCAAGATGGACTGCAGCCTGCGGGCGGAGGGCAGGTGAGGCTCCGGCCCCGTACGGTCGAGCAGGGTATCGGTGGTACAATTAAAGTCCCCGCCTACAAGAAGCAGGTCATCGTCCTCACCGACCTGGCGCAAGAGACCAGCCAAGGTCTCAAAGAAAGTGACCCTCTCCTGGCCATCGGAAGGTGCATAGATGTTGACGAGCAGCAGATGGTGTTGCGCTAGGGTGACGCGAACCGTCAGCAGGCGGCCGGGGACCACCTCTCGTGCCACCGCCGTGTCAGGCTGCAGCTGTGATGATAGGAGAGTCGCGACCCCGGCACTAAGGTTGGTGCCGTGACTCAAGAACACCTGGCCTTGCCAGGCGGCACGCCAGGCCAACTGGTTGTGCCTGTTGGAGTGCGTCTCTTGGAGGAAGGCGACAGCCAGCCACTTCTGGCGCAGGAGCTCCAGCACGGCCTCTCGCTTCACCGGGTCTCGACAGCCGTTGATGTTAAAAGTGCTGATGGTTGTGGCTGCCATGGGTGTGAGGTTGGGAGAAGAAGAGCGAGGCAAGGCGTAGATAAAGAGCCCCCAAGAGCCGAGCAAAGGCAGAGACAGGTCGAAGAGAAAAGGCCTATCGTGCCCTACTCTAGTCCAGGGACCCCACCAGGCCCCATTCATCTCTCACCCGCTGGGCGAGCTTCTCCAGACGATAGGCCATCTGCCTAGTGCCCAGATCTCGCTGCATGAGCTTGGCCGCCGCCCTGGCAGCCTTGATGAACACTTTAGGGTCCTCGCACCACTGGGTGATGCGCGCCGCTACGTTCTTTTGCCCTTTCGTCTGCTTGAGAAAGGTCAGGAGCCCCCCATAGTCAGGAGCGACCCGGGGGGGGCTGCCAACATGGGCTGCACATTTCCCACAGAGGAGCGGCGAGGGCGCACACTGGCTGGGAGTGCTACATCCACCCCCTCGATATCCAAGCCCATCAACCTCCTCTGATCGTCCAGGTCGAGGTCTGGCTCTTGAAGAGCAAGCCCCACCTTCTTGGGGGGGGAGAGGTCATCTCGCTCTCGAGGTCGCTTGCGACACTCAGAAAGCTGGATCTCCATCTCACAAGCTTCCTCACCCGATTCAGTGGCCTGGGACGTGACCAAGAGGTCAGCAGACTCTTCTGCTGCTCCCTGGGTCAGACCCCCAGAGGCGATGCATTGTGCATACGTCTTCTTGCCCCCCATCTCCAAGAGCTGGGAGACGGGCGAGGCGTTAATGACCCCTGTCTCCCCTACCTCCAAACCGCCCTCCCCCCCAGTCAGCGGAGCTGCTGACGTGACAGCCGGAGCAGGGCCGGGCTCCCCAGCGGGGGCCTCCCCAGCACCAGCTGCGGAAGGCCTCAGTGGGGACGGGGCGTCCTGAGGGGTCCCTTTCACTTTCCTCTCCTTGTTGCCCTTCTTCTTCTTCTGCTTTGTGGCAGATGACCCCTCCTTCACAGAGGATGGGCCAGACTGTGCCTGGCCTGTCTCCTCAGAGCCAGCCACCTCAGCCAAAGCCGTGGTGGAGAGCAACTTGCAGGGGGGCTGAGCCCCATCGTCCGATGGGGCCTCGGTGCCACAGTCGCTGACCGCCCCGGCCTCGATCGGGGGGGTCAGAGCAGGCGGGGCGGAAGCGGAAGCATCCGCCTCTCCCCCCGGTGCCGTCTCTGCGCTGGTGGGAGTGGGCACCGTAGGTGGAATGGGGGCGGGGGGCTGGGGCCTAGCCCCAGCCCCTCCGCCAGACGACGCTCCCACACCAGAGACTTGAGCCCCCTCAGATGGAACAGGGGCAGGAGGAGGTCGGGAAAGACTCCCAGCCTCACTGGGTGGGGCCTGCGTCCCAGAAGTGGATGGGCTGTCCGTCGGCGTCGCTGTAGTTGCCGACGCTTTGGCCGATCCCCCCCGTGGGCACTGGGCCGCTAGGTGGGACGAGCTCCCACACTGAAAGCATGTGGTCTCCCCACAGGAAAAATAAATCACATACCTCCGCCCGTTGGACGAGAGGCTCAAGGACTGAGGCAGAGACCGTGAGCCCTCCCTAAAGAGCATGAACACCTGCCTTCGAAAAGACAGGACATGCCTCAGTTTGGGGTTTTTGCTCCCTATGGTCAACCGGCGAAAGGGACTCGTAAGCACCCCATAGGGCTCGAGTACCCCGGCCAGGTCTCGGTCGGTCACGTGCGGGGGCACATTGGAGATCACCACCCTCACCGCTAGGGTATCCAGGGGGGTGACAAAGTAATGCGCACCCGCAATGTCCAGGCCCTCTACGCACACCCTGTGGACTAGGGTGGGGTCGCTCAGGTAGACCATCGGGACCGTGTTGACATGACCTGCGTAACGGATGGTCTGCTGTCCCAAGAGACTAGCCAGAGCGTCCACGCAGACCTCAACCCCAACAAAGGGAGGGGTGTGCACCCTCAACCCACAGGTAATGGGAAGGTTCTGGGAGGCATCCTCGTGCCAGCTGCTGGCTGTAGAAGCAGCCATTCCTGACGGGACAGGGTTAATTCCCAACTCTAACTAAGCAGAGCAACAACAAAAAAAGTTTATAGTAACTAAAAAAGATAAGTGTCCGGGAAAGCGGCCACAAAAACTCCAGATGGGAGGGGGGAAGGGGGTGGAGAAAAAAAAAGCGGCTGGGGTTTGAAAAAGCGAGAAAAAAAAAGGACAAAAACAAAAGGGAGGGGGGAAAAGGGGTAATTTAGAGCACCCCGCGGAAGGCAAGCTAATGGAAAGTAACTCCCCGCTACAAGCAAGCAGAAAAGAAAGAGAGAGAGAAAGAGCGAGAAAGAGACAATAAGAAGGAAGGCTGCGAAGACAAAGAGACCGGAAGTACGGGGGGATGGGACAAAGAGGAGAGAAAAGGGGGAAAAAAAGCTGCAAAACAGCAAGAAAAGAGAGAGAAAGCGAGATAAACAGAGGCTAGAGACCTTTAGGCAGGTGGGAGTGGGAAAAGAAAAGAGATAGGAAGCCGGGGAGTCTTACGCTCGGGATCGCCCCACGCAGCTCCAAGCGAGCCTGGTCCGGTGCGTCCAAAGCGGAAGAAAGAAAGAAAGAAAGAAAAAAAAAATGAATTAGACATCAAAGATTTTATTTCCTCTTTTCTATCAGTCTTAAAGATGTAGCCTATAGTGACAGAGTAAATAGTGATGTTAAGCAGCATCAAAGGTGAGAAACATAGCAACGTGAAGGGAAGAACAGAATCCACATTCTCTTAGGAAGTTCACTCTTAATAGTTCTCCCCAAAAAGCCTATGAGACCAACTGAAAAAAGAAATAAGTACAGTGAGTATAGACACTATTTCCAGGTGGTTACTTTTCCTGTGAACAGGGAAAACTGTATGATAAGCACCAAGCATGAAACCCCTGACTGGGATTAAGGCACTACAATGCCACAAACTGAATATTAATAATTGCATTAAAAAACACTCAGGAGAGCACCTACACCCAACATTAGTTATGTGTAAGTATAAAAGCAAAATGTTAAAATGCATACTAGTAAATACCAGAAGTTTTTGCTTGCACAAAAACTCAAGTCTGCTTATTCTATGCTACTTAAGTATCTGTATATGAAAAATATCCGATCTAGAAATCATCAAAATTTGAAATATATACTCACGGCTTGCATTAGTTCTATGTAGAATTTTCTTCTTTTAAATAGCCCAGAAATATTTTTTCAGATTTGCTAAATTTTGAATATATTTATGAATGTCTGAATCTAAAGCTTACACCAAAAATATTCAATGACATTATGCTTAGACAAGGAAGAAGAAACCTCCCACAACAAACAATTTTTAGATGCCTACCTGGAAGTACAAGGAAACAGCACTGATTCCAGCAACCTGGAAGGCTACTAAAATGTAAAATATGCTTCTCTCATGGACCTGTCAAAGAACTCACAAGAATCAAAATTCTGACAGGCAGCCTCATGTTGCTCAATATATTTTCAAGACAACGTATTTTAAGAGGGGGGGTGTTGTTTGTTTAAGACTCTACATCTTTAAGACTGATAGAAAAGAGGAAATAAAATCTTTTGTCCCCTGTAATGTTAGAGTAGCATAGCCAAAAATCCCCCCTAAGAACTTCTAAATATCATTCAGATATACATCATTTAGAATAATGTACCAAAATATAAGCAAATATTGGAAATGAAAAAACAAAGAGGAAACTGCCAGATGAGAAATGCAGTACTCACTCTTCACCAGATAACAAGATCTACTTCACTGTAGGAACGTAGAGTATCTGCCTGATTAGTTACACTCAGAATGAAAAGAGGAATCTACAACATGCAGTTAACAGTCCAAAATAAAGCAATTAAAAACCACAAAGGGACACAAAATAGATGACGCAGAAAAGTGTGTCTACCTACTGCTGCTTATAGATCTGGGGGGGGGAAAAATAGTATGCCTGCAATTGTCTGCAAAACAAAATTGCTTTTGGCTCCCAAAATGCACACCAAACACATGCATATACCCCACCCAGGATGCAGAAGTTAAGGCAAGTTCAAAATTTACAGTAGCACTTTCAAACCTCCCAGCTGAAAAACCTCTTATAAACCAAAAAAGAACTTGCTGCTGTAGAGTCTGTCAAAGAATTCAGATGTTAGAGAGAGAGTCAAAAGGCATGAGAAACATCCACAACGCTCTAAGTAGAGCTGCTTTACAAATACTATCTACTATCAAGAATCAAGACATGCATCAAAAATGGCCTCCAACCATCATAAGTAAAATCAAAGTTCAGACAAGTTGCCCATTTCATTGATATATTTCCTTCACACCGTTTGGACAAAAGGTGAGGAGCAGTCAACCTGATCTGAAAGGATGCAACAATTTATACAGAATTCCCTTAGTGAACACTTAACTTATGCAGTAAGAAACAAAAGTAATCAAAGCACATCTTGTTGCCATTTGCACTGAAAATCAACAGGCAGTGTAAAACCAATCTGAATGCTGAACTAACTGTACAGTACTGGGCAGCGTGCCACCACTTTGCAAGCCAAACAGATTGACACAGTCTCATCTCTACAAAAGTTGCTGGCAGGGTGTGAACAACATGGCCACACTCACAAATGTTTCCTCATTAATTTATTCTTTTATTGACTGAGAACACAGAGATGAGAAAATGGCACAATGTTGTCAGTGAAAAGCTGTTGAGGTCATACAGACAGTCAATAAGTCATATGGTCACAGTGAGAAAAAGTGATAGAGAACAATTAAATATATAATGGCAGAAATAGCTGGAGGCACCACAAATACACAATCCACAGCCATTGTGTTAGTCTCTGTGCTGATAAATGAGAGAGAACTAACTACTCAATTTTTGCCCTGTTATTAGAGTTTGAAAACCCAGAGGAAAACTGCACCAACTTCCTCAAGCTGGTATTCAGTGATGTCACAATAAGGCAGAAAACAGTTTAGGCTATTCAATCCCAGCCAACAACCCCGCAAAGATATCTGCCAAGACAAACTGGCACTATCCCATCCAAGTCAACCAGGCTAGTTTATTTCAAATGAAGTACTACTCCTCAGTGCCAATAAAGGGTCTCAAGATCCAGTTGTATATGCAATTAACCAAGGCAGCATTGACAGATTAGGACAAATGTGCTCTTCCAAACTTACCGAGCACAAAAGTAGAATCTCAAGACTAAAACTCATGCGGGTGTGTTCAATTTGTTCAATACTCCCAGTTTTAAGAAAGTGATATCAAAACACAAGAGTTGGAGGCTCTGACATTCTTGAAGGAGCTCTGAATCGTTTAAAATTATGCAAGAATGCAAATGTGCATTCCTATACAATGGGAGAATATAAGTTTGAGACTGTAATAGTTCTAAAAGCATTACTATTAGAAATAATCACATAATTTCTAGCCAATATATTTCACAACTTACCATGTTTGCTCTCTAATGCTGTCCCCACTTGCTGCCCTTCATTCTAGGAAGCAGCTCTTTGTAAAAATTCATGAAGCTACCTCAATATTTCATTGGCCAAGATGTCTCCCAAGCAGCTTGCCAGTGATTGGGCCCAAGACCACAGTCTAACCATTCTAACAAATATTGCCACATTGACTCCTCGTCTTCCTTTCCCAGTTGATGTGCATCTCTCCTTTCAGAGCACAGGCAAATTTGGAGCAGACTAACTGGTTGTTCTGTGTCTGAGCAGCACCTAGCACAGTGGGATCTTGGTCCATAATTAGGACCCTCAGAAACTTGGGTGATAAAACTATTAAATATTTCCAGATGCTACGAAGTAGATTTATGGTTTTCTTGAACTGCCATTCAAAACAATTCACCAAATACTTTCTACAGTAATTCTTAATCTTTATATCAATTCAGAACAGTTCTGTTGCAAGTACTTACCACTGAAGAGTAAGTGGAGTTTAAAATGCGTTGGTTAAGTTTGTTGGACATACAGGGTAGACAGTGTCAAAAATATGCAAGTTTCTGAGAACTGAGTTATAAAACAAGGCTGCATCTTTCTTCCAATCAACTTGTTTCTCCCACATGTACTGAATAATATCACAATGACTAAGAAGGGTTTATGGAAGAAAGTATAGTTCACTGTATTAGTTATAAAAGATAGATTTATATCGCCCGGTTTCTGCTCTGGACTTTGTTCTGAGTTTTTTTGGTAGAATGATTAATAACTACAGCTGTAGAAAACTAGCTTTTAGCTACTTGCCAGAACAGCATGCCCAGTGGTAAGGTGGGATAGTCTTGTGGGTAAGGCATGAGGCTAAGGCAGCTGAGTTGTGTTGACTCCAAATCCCAAGCAGTTTATATGTAACCACTTTCTTCTTTGGTTTCTCCTCCTAGGATTGTCCCTTACCACTTCACAAAGTCCAAGAGTGCTTCAAGCAATTCCCTCAGCTGGTAGAGCCACCTCTAACAGCACCACTCCAGCCAATGTAGTTTAGAGACGCTTGTATACTCACTCCCCAAAGATCAGAGCTGCAATCGTATCCCAAAGTATTCCCTAAGGGCCTGGGCTGAGGAATCCATCTGCCTCTAAGGGCCTAGGGCAGGCACTAATGACATGCTCAAAATGATACTTCACTTATGGACTTAACCGCATATGAGTTTAAGCATAAGGGACCCAATTTTTCCATTGGCTGATATACCAAGTTATATAAGTGCTTACAGTGCCCAACAGTCAACAAGCTGATCAGAGCTCATGCACATGTGGAGGCACAGCAGACAAATTTTGTAATGCTTATCCTGTCAGCCCAATACTGCATATTTCCTCAGAACACAAATTGAGACAAAAAAATATCTCCATGGGAAATGAGTTCATGCGTATATATGGTCTCTTCTAGACACTCACCTGTGACAAATAATCAAGCCCTTGCTCCAGTTCAGGGAAAACATTAAATGAATCCAGGTTTTACAAACCTCATTTCACTATAGCACTTACAGAAAAACTTGGCATAGGTTATCAAAGCCAAACTCCAAAAAACAGTTCATAGTTAGGGATCCCAAGAGGAGGAGAACACCAACCCAGCCAAACAAAGGAGTCTCCTTTGCAAGGTATTCCAAGTTAGGTGCATGAGCCCTGCCCCCTTCTTCCTGGCTGATTTAAGTAGCTTCTCACTCAGCAGATTTCTGAGTATTGATTCCTTAGCCACCCGGTTCTGCCCCTGCATTATATGGGGAGTTAGAATACTATAAATCTGGGCAGAACAATACTTAAATCTCTTTGAGGACTTGTCCCATGTGCCTCTCTCATCAACTGCACAGAAATGAAAGCTCAGCATAGCTGAAGATCTGTCCACTCTTTCACACCATGCTAAATGTATAAAGATGAGTGCACCCCCTTTCATGCTAACACTGCTTCGCTGCATGTTCATGACCCCTCCCCATGCTAACAAAACAATGCCTCGCTCTGCAAGTCAACAGTTGTGGCTTTTCAACCTTACAGTATCAGGTGCTTTAAATAGTAATATTCTCAGAAATTTGAGTCACAGTGAAGAGAAATATTTGACTGTGATCAATTAATACAACCCCTCCAGTGAACATAAGAAAAATAGCACAAGCTGGAATGAAAAGGGAATTAGTTACATTTATAAGGTGTTACGGTGACAGAATCCAGCCAAGTGGCCCCTATTAGCCACTTAGCAGATTGCTGGCAGGGCATTCAGCCACTTGGGCATTTTAAAACTCTTGAATCTAGTCAGAATTGAGATACTTCCCAGCTGTTAGACCAAGATGTAGGCAGACAGATAGTGAGTAGGGCTAGTTATCCAAGTCAGGCAAGAAACCAAACACTGGATCCAGGAGTAGGCTCGGGGATTAAAAACCAAGCTCAAGGGGCCAAGACCCAGAAATTGTGGTAAGATGCTGCTAAAGACCAACAGCACTGGACTTCAGATACTGGAGGGCAGCTGGGAAGAAGCAGGAAGCCAGGACCAGAAATGGTCAGGGTTAGAAAGCACTTTCAAGACTGAGCTGCCTTGTACAGCCAGAATGTAGCCACCTGGGGCAGGGGAGTGACCAGAGTAGGCATCCTGCTTAGCCCCAGGTGGGGCTGACCAGAACAGAGTGCCTAGCACTGTGCTGATTAATGGCATGAAAGCTATGTCTCTCCAGCTGATGCAAAGATCAATTATGTGGGTTTTAGGTGCATTCCCAAAGGTGCAGACACTCCATCTAACAGAAACCTTAAACATGTTGTCCAAGGGCCTGTCCCCACTTTCCAGCCAAGACTTAAACAGATTTTCCTTAAACTGTACAGAAGGTGTGAGCCTTCCATTTTACATATAGCTGCTACATGTAGATTGGCCTAACTAGGATTAAGTTGATCTAAATGTCTATTTGAGCAAGCATTCAAAGGGTTTAAATCAGGCATAAAAAATCTGGAAGGTCTGATCTAAGTTAATTTACCTAAGAGCAAAGCCTCAGAGCCCTGACTGGGCTATTTTTAACCCCCTGACCTCCCCACCCCCAGATGAACAACCCCCCCACCCACCACGGACCCACCAATCTCCTCTGCAGACACACCAGCCCTGCCAAGCCTACCAACCCTTCCCTCCCCCATGGATCCACTGAGCTTACAGTAAGCTGGGTGAACGCAGACCAGGTGCAGTGAACCAGTGGAGTACAGTAAGTAGAAGAAAATGCTTATTCAGATACAAATTGGCTTTATGCCGTTTTTAAACACACAATTGCTTTTACTTAGGAGGATAAATGACTACTGTTCACAGGTCACTAGAAAACAACATTTGTTTCTAAGTGCAGTGTCCCTCACCCTGCCTTTGGAATTTTACAGCATTCATTTTTGTTCAGAACAGCTGACGAGCAATTCATGGATAGTTTTACCTGACCTCAATTGTTCCCACAGCTACATCAGGCCCCTTCTCTATAAAAGCAAGCACAACCATTTTCTCTCCTTCCCAAATCTTTGTTTCTCCCTAAGCTTTTCCCCATGAGACCCTACCTTTGTCATTTCTGTCTTGTTATTCCTGATAACTTTCTATTGCTATATCTCCTGCATCCTGAAGACAGACCTGAAAAACTGATCTGCCTAGACTTCAGCTAGCTCTTTGCCATAATCTGTTTTTATCTCAGTGGCTATCCATTCAGGTTTAATGCTCAATTAATATCCCTAGTCTAGCAAACGTGTTGAAAGCCATGTAAGCAAAATGAGTACATATATATTGGCAGAGACACTCAGGATATTTCAGTTTTCAGAATCATAACTGCATTATAGTTTCATGTTATGAACCAGAAGCCATAAATTACACAGATTTACCAAAAAATCAATACAGCAATTTTCCAATTGTATATAGAAACTTATCCTATGTAGAATGCCCTTCATTGAAATGAACTCAGGACATATTTCTCCAGTGTAAATCTTAGAGAAAACAAAAGCTAACCCTACTCCAATTTAAAATTCAGAACGGTTTAGCTAGCCCTTGGGTATCTGGAACATTAACTATGATAACAGACAGTGAAAGCATAAGTGTCAGATCATGATGACTACAAACAGCAATTACAATAGATATCATCAAATATATGAATCAATGGATAGTAATATTAATTAGGCCTGTGCAAAGCATCTAGTATTCACTTCAGATTCAGATTTGACCAATTCGGGGGGCAGTGACTCGATGCAGTGATTCAAATCACTGTCCCGATCACATTCAGCAGAATCTGATTCGGAGATTTGGCTGCTGCCAAATCTCCAAATCAGCCAGGCCAGGCCTATCCCTGCCCATTCACCCAGCCTGGCAATGGCTGCCCCATCCACCCCAGCTTCCTCACTTGGAAAAAAAAATGCCCAGTTCAGCGGGTGCTTCCAGGCAGAGGGGCAATCCCTGCTTCCGCCCACTACTGTGAGGGGCTCTGCAAGAGCCCTCCAACCACCCCCATCGCTCCCCCACTGGGCCAGCTCAAGCCCTTTAAGAAAAAAAAGAGAGAACCCCCAGACTCACCACTCCTGGCAGCAGGGGCAACCCCTGCTGCCCCCCACTTCCCTGTGCCGTGTGGGGTGCTCTGCACAACCGCCGAAGCCCTGAGGCTGGTGCAGGAATGGTGAGTCCCAGGGCCTTCCTCAGCCTTTTTTTTCTTAAATGAGGTGATCTCACGGTTCTCAGCAAAACCAGAACTTCCCTCCAGTCCCTCTCTGCATCTATTTCTCCACCATTAAAATAGGAATGAATATTCCCTCCCTTTGTACACCTCCCTGAAAAAGCTATCGAAAGTAATAACAATAATATTACTAGCCACAGCAATATGGAGATTTTGAAAGTCAGGAAGTAGACAACGGGAAAAAGTTTTATGTATACATGCACTTGTACTCTGTATTTTTCCAGAAACCAAAACAAAACAAAAAACTTAATGATACTTTTCATAAAATGAACCAAAGCCTTTAAAAGATGCCACAGCAAAGACATGGTACAGCTAGAACAAAAATGTATTATTTAATAATTTAGAATAAATTTTGTATAAATATTTTCTTTGCTTTAATTGTTCAGAGTCTATGGTGACACAAAGTCATATTTCCAGGAAACGTGATATAAATAATTTAGGGGAGCAGGGTGATCAAGCAAAACAATCAGAAAAATGTTGACACATTTTTAGGTCAACAGTCCAATACAATTAACAAATATACTAAAACACTAGAAAAGAGAATTTTTTTTATTAAAAATGTTATCCATCTTGTCTATTGTTGTCTTCATTTCTTCAAACTTCCCTTCATCAATTTAGGTTTTGTTTCTCTTGCTTTTTCTGCAACCTCAATTTAATCCCCTTGTGTATATGCATTATGCAAATCTTTACTAACGTTAAGAGGACCTGACTCAGTGAGCACTCTTCTCTGATTTTTTGGTTCTACCCCTTCCCAAGACAGTGTCACGCTGCTGTCCGATCGCAGCGCAAGGGACTGGAATGGCGGGGTTAGAAGGGCCGATTAGCTCTCTATGAGACGATTAACGTGAGTCCAGCTCACGTCGCCCAAAGAGACTGGAGGTGAGGTGATAGTCACAGAGACGGAGAGTAGCTGAAGGTTTATTTACTCATAGTGAGCGTTGAGGAGAGAAACGAGATGCAGAGAAGTAGACTGCTAATCATGTCAGGCCGGCAATGAAGCAGCATTCGGCGGTTGCTAATCACGAACGGGAGGCAGAAGCTAGGTGATCAGGCTAGCGTCCCTTGTGATAATCAAAGCAGGTGATGAATGACCTCGCTTAGGTGCGGCTGCACGCTCCCTTATATCACTCAGGTGACGCGCTCAATGGTGAGCTGGCTGTTTTCACCTATCACCTCTCAGGGTTCTGTGTCCCAGCCTTATTTGGCATTGCAGACTAGCTGATCTCACCTATGTTGGTGATGGTTGTGGGGAAGAAGGGTGGGGCTCGCCATCTTGGTGCCTCGTGCACTGATGCCACCATTATGGTGTGTTTGTGACAGACAGAACCCAGGGCTGCTACCCCAGTTGCTCCACCTGAGTTATGCTACTGATTTGGCTCGTTCTACACTGCAGATCACTATGTAGTGCAGGAATAGTTTATAACTGGGTTGGGTACCAGAACAGTCTAAACCTAGCAGTAAAGAGTTTTATGTGGGCTAATTTACCCTTCTAAGAAGAAAGGTAATTTTACCTCCAACAAAATGCCTAGCTGAGAGCTCCATGCTCCCATGACTATCCTGGTTTCAGTACTTGTGCTAGCTCATGTATCTTGACCTTACTCTGCATTTGCAGCACAAATATACCCTCTGTAAAGGGCATATTTTCCTTGGACAATCTTCACTGTGAATGCCACGAATTATTTAATTTTTTCCATGGGATATGGAACTCATTTTTTTTCCTTCAGACCATCCACAAGATGGTCTTAAAAGCTATTTGGCAGAGATTTTTATTCTGAAATTTACAGGAAAGTTTTAGCAAAATACACTTTTTTTGGTTTGTTTTAATAAATTGTAGTATATTAATAAAATACAGTTATTTAAGGGGTTATTTAAGACCAAATTGTTAGTAATTAGGCCTGTGCGAAGCAGCAAGTATTTGCTTCGGATTCAAAGTCAGCCAATTAGGAGGGAGAGTCATTCGATTTGAAGATTCAAATCACTGTCCCGATTCAATTCAGCTGAATTGGATCTAAACATTTGGCCCCACTTCGGAGTTTTGGCCATAGATTAAACAGGCATCAGTCCTCACCATGCTGGACACAGCTGCCTCCAGCTGGTAAGTCTATGGGGTTGGGAGGGGGGAGAGGGAAGGGGCATAAGGGAGGGAGGGATTGGGGCTGGGACAAGCTGCCCAGCTGGGGCGGGAGGCATAGGAGTCAGGGAGAGGGGCGGGGGAGCGCGGGATGCAGGAACAGCAGTGCTCAGAGTGGGGGCTATGCCTGCTGATGCTTGCCCAGCCAGGGTGGGATGGGGGTGGGCTCGCTCCAGGCAAAAGGGGACAAGCAGCAGCAGGTCATAGCTTCTGCTCCCAGTGCTGCTGTGCCCACATACCGCCCAGTCCTGGCTGCACAAGTGGCAGCAGGGCAGAGTCCCTGCTCCCAGCGCTGATGCGGGCACGGCAGCACTGGGAGTGGGGGCTCTGTCCTAATGCTGCTTGCCCAGCGGGGGAAGGGGACACCATGCAGGTGTGGCTCACTCTGGGTGGAAGGGGGCAAGTGGCAGCAGAGCTTAGCCCCCACTCCCAGTGCTGCCACACCTGCATCCTGCTTGCCCCCCTGCCCTGGCTGGGCAAGCAGCAGCAGCAGTGCCCGCATCCCATGCTCCCCTGCTCCAGCTGGGCAAGTGGTGGGCTATGCCCTGCTGCTAATTGCCCCCTTTTGCCTTGAGCAAGCCATGCCTACATCCAGCCCCCATGCCCTGGCTGGGCAAGCAGCAGCAGGTCATAGCCCCCATTCCAAGTGCTGCTGTATCTGCATCTCACACTTCCCAACTCCTCTCCCTGAGTCCCGTGCCCTCCACCCTGGCTGGGCAGCTTGTTTCAGCCCCAGCCCCAATCCCTCCCTCCCCCAACCGCAGACTTACCAGCTTCAGGCAGCTGTGTCCAGCACAGCGAGGACTGCTGCCATTTTAGTCTATGGCTGAATCTCCAAAGTGGCGCCAAATCTTTTCCGAATCGATTCAGAGGCTTCTGATTTGATTCAGGCCTTTTAATTGGTCTCCCAATTCAATTCAGATTTAAAGATTCAGTCGTCAAATCAGGCAGAATCCCCTCTGAATTGAATCGCCTGCCAAAGCTTCGCACCGCCCTATTAGTAATAATGTTAAATACATATTCTTGATATCAGAAGAACTGCTTCTATTACTAGCAAGTAATTTTCTTGTAATTAGAACTAGTGATATAATATTTAACCTAATTCACTAAGGAATCCAAAAAAAGAAATGTATTTAATTTTTTGAAAACATCTTAAATGCTTCTGTTCTCTCAGTCTTCTTATTCAAACTGCCCTATATTTCCAACAAAGCCTTGGCTGGGATGATCTAGTTGAGGATGGTCCTGCTGTGAGCAGGACTAACATTGTGAAAAAACGAATAGACAATCAGACCAACATTTGTCTGTAAATCACACTTTACACTGAAGAATAAAAATAGACAAAAATGCACATGCACACATCACAAAAAATACATTTGATTTCAACTGAAAAAAATACTCTTTTAATATTTTCAAATTTGATCTCTTTTTCTTTCTCTGTCTCTCTCTCTCTCTCTCACCACAGTAATGTGTTTTTCTATTCTTTCAGTTAACTATCTTCACCATGATGGCCCAGTACAAACACAGACTTAAAATTTTTATTTGCTTGAAAGAAAATCATAAATATAATGTTTATAATCTTACTTTGAACTCATGGCAAAAAATAAAGACATTTTAAAGGCATTTAATGGTCTTCATCTATACCCCTGGCACTTAGATGCCTGTTTCCTTTGAAGATAATTCCACAAACAAAATTAGGCATATACTTAGGTAATGTTATTTACATGGAAGATCCAAAACCACCCATTGAAAGATGTGTCATTCCAACACCAAAAGAGACAAAAATTTTAAACTGATTCCTGCTTTTACAAAAAATGATGGCAATCAAGTTTTAGAGTCCCTCAGGATGTAGTGAGGTTTTCATTTGCTTCATAATCCATTACATTTGACAATTTATTGGGTTTCCAAAAAAAATTTAAGAGGTAAACTGAGTGACAGCAGTGATACAGAATGAAATGCTTTAAGTTCTCTATAATAAGAATTTCATACGGAGACATTTTCTCACATTAACTAAAAATCGCAATTTTTACGTATCGGTTTGGATTTTCTCAGGTCTGAAAAAAAAGCTTGCATAATTTAATTTGCTTTTTCAAATGCAACGTTGTTCTGCAACTGATGTATTTCAGTGGCCCTTACATTTCGGTTGCCAGTTCTGAAGAGCTGACAAAGTGTAGCTTTTCACTACAGCTCTAAGTTCACAAAGTGAAATGCTTATGCCAATTGCATATTTTCAGGCAGACTGGGCACAGCTTTCACTGTCTTGCACCTTTTGCAAATACTTACCTGTGTTCAGAATGAATGCAAAGTGTGCAAAGAATGTGGGCAGGACTGCACTAGTGCAAATAGTTATACAAGATGCAAGCAGCTGGTGAATCAAGGTCATTTGCCTTTTAATTACCATCATACAAAAATAATTTAATATGCTCACCTGAGGAAGGGGCAAAAACTAAATGTGTAATAAACCATATAAAGATAAGGAACAAAAACAGCCTGTTGAAAAATACATGTAATTCTCACTGATTTCAATGACTATTTCTCAACTTGTACCAGAGTAAAAAATCAGCCCAGTTAAAAGAGCAATTAATTCTTTTAATGCCCAAATTAAGCAATACAACTCCCCCTTGCATTTCCAACCTAAAAACCTCTAGCCAAAACTTGAAAACCTGAATGAGTGAAGTCAATCCATATTTAGGAAACTACACTGGTGATTTGAGTTTCCAGGGAAGCAAATGCATAGGATTTCCACTGAAAGGAGTCTCATTTCACATAATGCGTATATGTATATACACACACGCATTATATATCTATAGATATCCATCTATATATAGTAGGAGCAGAATCAGGTACACAGTGACAACACAGGTCGGGCTTCTTTCCTCTTAACTACACCCCCTAAGCAAAATGTTACAAAAAACACATTTGCTTAGCTTCCACATTTGCTTCCTCTCACATGAGGGGAAAAAAAGTATAAAAGTTAGATTTTTCTGTAAATTCCACATGTTTTTTCCACCAGATCCTCACCTGTTTAAATCAAAATAGGTGTACTTGTGATCTATTCCTACTTACGGCAGCAAGTGTTTTTGAGACGATATCTCATTATCGCTGTGAGACACTCACACATTCAACTTGATGGGCATCATATAAATACTTAGAGAAACACTCTGAAAAACACAAAATCATTCTCTCTGATATTTCCTTTCAGAACCATTCCTGTGCTTGAACCCCACATTAAATGATGTTTCCTAGCAGTCAGGCAACTGTTAATGCTGCTACAATGGCTCTAAATTTTTTCTCTCCACCACAGATGAAGGCATTTCTTGGAGAAAGCAGAAATTTCACATCAACTGATGAGATATTAATTGAAAATTCTGCATCAGCTCAGCCTAAAACATAATAGAAACCTTCAAGTTTATCTCTATCAATCATGATTAAGAATATACAATTACACTATTGCCTGGCATATTCTGGTCTTTTAAGATTTCCAAGCCAAAAATGTTTCCTATAACTTTGGATAAGCAATCAGACCTTGGAAAGCATGTTGAAACAACCAGCCTTTTGAGATATTCTCAGTTCAGAGTGCTCCTTTTAAAAATGTAGAAAAGTAAATTGTTTTTGCATGAATCACATCATCATAAAAACATTTGCTGTTTTCTATTGCTACTTGAATTATGAATCCTTCTGTCACATTAATGTGTCAGTTTTTGTCTACTAAACGAAGTGGTCCAGCATCTTGTTGGATTACTTCCATTAATTGCATAATAACAGTTATTAAGGGAAGATTCCTAGGCAAATTTGTAGGTGAGGTGCTTTCTTCTGATGCAGGTGACATAGTTAAGGAAGAAGTCTCCTATGGCCAGAATCATATGGCCAGAATCATAAAATAATGTTGTGCTACAGTAGTTTAGTAGTTTCCCCACATGAACTATAAAAAGTTAAATGAAGAATTTGGTTTACCTCTGTATTCTTATGGTGCCAGTTGTCCAAATGTAATTAATTAAATATCCTAATTCAACACAACTCTTTATTCTCTTCTGTTTAAGGTTTGTGCCCAGGGACCTACAATGGACCTAAAAATTCCTCTTCCCTTTCCCCCTGCAGGATGCCAGGTATTTCCTGCAAAATGGGAATATAGCTGTAAATGTTAAAGCTTTTTTGGTTAATCCTGGCTGCTGCACAGGTACCAGGGGTCAGGTACAAGCTATAGAAACCTTCAGGCTTTTCTAGACTACACTGGGGCAAAAGCAGTTCTTGGCTGGCCTGCTACAGCATGGGCTTTGAGGATAGATAAAGCTCAGCTTTGGCACAAGCATAAATTGGCTGAAGGGATTTTACTTTTGTTTTGAATGTATATCTCAGCACAGCTTTAAATCTGGAGTCAATGCTGACAACTCCAAACAAACAGATCTTTATTCCCAAAGACATGTTTGATATAATTATACCTTCTTCAAAAGTGTGGCTAAACTGAGATATTACTCTCTTTGCAAAGGCAGCTACTTGTGCTAATGAAAAGAACATAAGATAACAATCAGTGACATAACTATGGAGGGGGGTTATAGGAGCAACTGCACTAGATGCCAACTTGGGGTGGGGGCGGGGAATAAACCCAGCTACTGCTAGCAGCTAAGTGTTTGCATTCATGATCATGAATTGGAAATCAACCCCTTCCGTTTTGGCATGGGTGTCCAGTCATGTCCCTACACTGCTGATGTAAAGAAGGATCAGCATTTGGGGAGGGAATGGCTTTTCAAACAAACCTGATCTTCTTCTTGGACAAAATAACCACTTGAATGGATGAAGGGAATGCTGTGGATATACAGTATCTGGACTTCAGCTAGACTTTTCAAAAGTCCTACATGACCTTCTCATAAATCAGAGAAATTAGGATTAGACAGAACTACTACAAGATGGATAGACAGCTCACTCAATCAATGCAAGCAAAGGGTAAATAAATATACATGGATTAATTTTGGAATGGAAGGAAGTTTTGACCAGCATCCCACAGTGCTGTTCAGCATGTTTATTAATGATCTGGAGGCTAAAATAGAGAGCTTGAGCAAGTTTGCAGATGACAAAACTGGGAAGGAATGTGGACAAATTGGGGACAGGAGCTCAATTCAGAAGGATCCAGACAGATTGCAAAGTTGGGCTAGAGCTAACAGAATAAAGTTCAGTGATGACAAATGCAAGGTGCTATACCTTGGGAAGAAGACAAAAATACAAGATGTGTGACCAATGGCTCCATGCAAGCACTACAGAGAATATCTAGAAGTCTTGGTGGATCATAAACTCAATGCACATCTGAGGTAGGATGCAGCTACACGAAATCACATTTGCTTTTTGAGCTGCATTGATTAAAATATTAGCTGCAAATAACAGGAGATTATAGTGCCTCTTTACTCAGCCCTGGTTAGGCCTCACCTTGAGTACTTTGTCCAATTTGGGGCTTCACATTTTAAAAAAGACATGGAGGAGAAGTTAGAGAGGGTCCAAAGGAAGATGACAAAAATGATAAAGGGCTTGGAAAGCAAGCCATGTGAGGAGAGGCTGAAGGGAACATGCATGTTCCTTCAAGAGCATGTGATAGCAGTCTTCAAATTTCTGAAGGGCTGAAGAGGAAGAACACCTTTTTTCTGTTGCTGCAGAGAGCTGAATGTAGAGCAATCACTTGAAGTTGAAGCAAAGTAGATTTAGATTAGGTGTCGAGAAAAATGTCTTCAATATTAGAACAGTGAAGCAGTGAAATATACTGCCAGGGAAATTGCAAAATCTCCATCATAGAGAACAGGTTATATAAGCATTGGTCAGTGATGATCTAGAAATAGCTGTGCCTAAAATGATCCATAAAGCACAACAGTTAGAAACTCTCCTCCCATTTTCCCTCCACAAGACTGCCAAGAGATAATGAGAGAAGTTCTGCAGCTTAAAGCAGGTGGATATTGTAGAGGAGTGAGGCTACATATAAACATTTGCTGCACCCACTTTTGGTTTATGCGGCTTATTTTAATACCTCTCCAGGGACAGGATCCAAGGGAAGAAGAGGGCTTGCCTGCTTAGGGGTTAAAAGTATCCCTGTCAGGGTCTGGTGGGTAGGAACAGCACAGCCTTCAGGGGATGTCCTGCAACTTCACCCAGATGTTCGCTAAATCAGATTAACCCTTTCTCAATCTAACTTAGTTCACCTTCTGAAGTGAACTAACTTAGATCAGACATGCCATTTTTGGCTCCTTTAAACCCTAAGAATGGCTGCACAAGTGGAAATTTAGATCCACCTGATCCTGGTTAGGTGGATCTAAATGTAACATTTCTATAAATCCTAACCTGGAAGCAGGAGAATGCAGCAGAGTTCTGCAATCTGGCTTAGTTAGGAGAGAAAATGCTTCTGGGCTTTGCTAGATGCCACATGGGGCCAGAAAGGAATATTTTCTCCTCCTGTTGCTACATATATCTGTTTTTCCCCCCTCCTTCCTCAGAAGCATTGGGGTGGCTGTAGCTTAGCCTGGGGATCATGACTGCAGTGTGTTAGTACTCCTTCGGAGACTAAAACTTGGAGGTTCCTGACTAGAGGGTCTTTCCCCTCTGCTCACGGTCAGACCTATCACCACAATTGCGATAAGGATTTAACCCCACAGTCAGGCTGTTAAAGATTGTGGTGGTTGTTACCTTCCTCTGGAGCAGGAATTGGCCCTCTTCCTTGGATGTCTCAAATACATTTTAACAAATCTTGCAGCAGCAAGATGTTGGCCATCACTGTCCCCGTACTTTACAGGGGGTGGCAGGTTAGGGTACTATGCTTTGTGATTGTGTGGAAGGGTGGCCTGTGTAGTTTTAGCAATAGGTTAGACAAGGTTTTGCATAGGATGGTTTGGGTAGGGGTGATCCTGCCTCAGGCAGGGGGTTATACAAAACAACCTCCAGAGGTCCCTTCCGGTCATACTTTTCTATGATTCAGTGATTTACTGGGTTCAGGTTAGGGAACATTCAACAATGCTTCCTTTCTTAATTGTTTCCGCCTAATATTTGGGTTCTGCTAGCTAAGCAACCACAGTCCTCACATATTTCAAACACAATACACAGATTCTGAAAACATCTCAAACATAGGCCATTTGTAAACTTTCCCAAATTAAACATATATAGACTCCTTTCCCTTACACAGCACTAGCTGGTAAAAGGAAATCTGAGGTGTTGAGGTAAGCATGCTTATGGGGCGAGGGGGGGCATGGATGAACGGTTCTGAAGGCAGGAGAGAATCACAGCACAGCAATTTGGATTCTTTACAGCTATTGAAAATTATTGTGCAGCTGTGAGTCAGTAACTGTATAGTCTCCATGGGCTCTGATCATCGAAGCCCATTTCATTTCAGTCTAACCTACACTATGAAACATGTAATTGCTTATACCTTTTGCATTATTTCCAATTCAGCCATGATTTGCATTGTAAACAAATCAATTTGCCATTTTAATTGTTTAACTCAGAGTGAACTTACAGGGCTGAGAAGGCAGAGATAAATCAGAATAAACATCTTCGTGGCCAGATTTTATCACAAGAAGCAGAACTAAATAACTTACGAACCTAGTCAGTTCTACTGAGGTATGAACTAGCTCTTCCTCCAAAGTAAATTAAAATTCCTACTGCATACCAAAAACCTAGTGAACACATTTCTTCACTGCCGCAAGGAAGCGCAGAAATAATAGAAGTAGGTCTAAGGTAAATATACAACTCTATGACTCTCCAGCTGATTGTTTGCTAAAACTAGTAATTTTAAGGACTGGTGTTTGAATGCTGTATTTTGTGTCATTGTATTCAAGGGAAGCAGTTGGAGGATAAAAGTTGCTGGGATGTGGCAAAATGAGAATGGTGTGATGAAAGCAAAATCTACTGTCAGTGGTAAATGTTCAAACAACACTGGCTGCATTTTGCTGTTCATAATATCATCCCACTTTGAGGAAGAATTTGTATTTCAGTTATTACTTGGAAAAAGTACATAAAATAAAGTAAAATAAATGGGAGAGCTGAAAAATTATTGCACTTAGAGTAAATTGAAACTGGCATGTAATTTAAAATATATTGCACCAGTTATGACAGCATACCTACCAAACTGGAAAAGCATAGGTTTGACTTCATTACTGGATTGGATTGCAATGAAATTTGGCTTCTTTGGCTTTTTCAACCATGGGATGTTCTTCCAAGAAGAAGGACTGCTAAGAAGAGAGGGGATTCACCTGATGAGAGGGAAGAACATCTTTGCAAATAGGCTTGCTAGCCTAGTGAGGTTCACCAGCGGTGAAGACCAAAGCCCTGAGGTAAGTGAAGAAGAGAGAGACCTAGAGGAAGAGCAAGCAGGAGAGGGGCAACAGGGGAAGTGTTCTCATACTTCCTGAGAAATCAGGGCAATCAGCTAGTTACAATGGGCGCCTGTACACAAATGCACAGAGCCTGGGAAACAAGCAGGAAGAATAGGAAGTCCTTGCACAGCCAGAGAACTATGACGTGATCAGAATAACAGAGACTTGGTGGGAGCTAGCATGCCTGGACCACTGTCATAGATGGGTACAAACTGTTCAGGAAGGACAGGCAAGGGAGAAGAAGGGGAGGAGTTGCACTTTATGTAAAAGAGCCACATGATTGCTCAGAGCTCCACTAGGAAGCTGGAAATAGATCTGTTGAGAGTCTCCTGGTTGGAGTCAGATGGGAAAGCAACAAGGGTGATGTTGTGGTGGGGGTCTGCTACAGACCACCACATGAGGAGGAAGTGGTAGATGAGGCTTTCTTCAAACAGCTAGCAGAAATTTCCCAATCACAGTGCCTGGTTCCCATGGGCAATACACCATTACGCAGGCAATCCACAAAGTTTTTGGAGAGTGTTAGGGACAATGTCCTGGTGCAACAATGGAGCAGCCAACTAGGGGCTCTTCTTGACCTGCAGCTCACAAACAAGGATGAATTAGTGGGGAATGTAGTAGTAGTTAGCAACTTGGGCAGCAGTGACCAGGAGGTGATTAAGTTCAGGATCCTGAGGAAAAGAAGGATGGAGAGCAGCCTAGTAAGGACCCCGGACTTCAGAAAATTGGACTTCGATTTGCTGAGGAAACTCATGGGCAGGATCCCCTGGGAAGCCAGTTTGAGGGAGAGAGGAGTCCAGGAGAGATGGCTGTACTTTAAAGCAGTCTCGCTGAGAGTGCAGGAATAAATTATCCCAACACAGAGGAAGACTAGCAAGTATGGCAGAAGACCATCTTGGCTTAGCAGGGAACTCTTCAGTAAACTAAATAACAAAAAGGAAGCTTATTAGAAGTGGAAACTTGGACAAATAACTAGGGAAGAATATAAAATCATTGCTCAGGCATGCAGGGATGAAGTTAGGAAGGTCAAAGTGCAGTTGTAGTTGCAGCTAGCAAGGGATGTGAAGGTTAACAAGAAGGGCTTCCAAAAGTATGTCAGTAGCAAGAGGACAATCAAGGAAAGTATGGATCCCTTACTGAATGTGGGAGGCAACCTTGGGACAGAGGATGCAGAAAAAGAAAGGCTAAAGTACTTGATGCCTTTTTTGCCTAAGTCTTCACAGGCCAGGTCAGCTCCCAAACTATTGCACCTGGCAGCACAGTTTGGGGAGGAGATGAGCAGCCCTCAGTGGTAAAAGAACAGGTTAGGGACAATTTAGAAAAACTAGATGTGTACAAGTCCATGGAGCAGGATGGAATGCACTCAAGGGTACTGAGGGAGTTGGCTGATGTGATTGCTGAGCCACTGGCCATCATCTTTGAAAATCATGGCAATCAGGAGAGGTCCCAGATGATTGGAAAATGGCAAACATAGTGCCTATATTTAAGAAAGGGAAAAAGGAGGATCTGGGGAACTACAGACAAGTCAGCCTCATCTCAGTCCCTGGAAAAATCATGAAGCAGATCCTCAAGGAATCAATTTCTAGGCACCTGGAAGAGAAAGTGGTGATCAGGAACAGTCATCATGGATTCACCAAGGACAAGTCATGCCTAACCAACCTGACTCCTTGATTTTAGCAAGGCTTTTGATGCTATCTCCCACAATATTCTCGCAAGTCATCTAAAGAAGTACGGGCTAGATGAATGGACTGTAAGGTAGATAGAAAACTGGCTGGATAATGGGCTCAGAACATAGTAAACAATGGCTCAATGTCTAGTTGGCAGCTAGTATCAAGTGGAGTGCCCCAGGGCTGGTTTTGTTCAATGTCTTCATCAGTGACCTGGAAGATGGCATAGAGTGCACCCTCAGCAGGTCTGAAGATGACACCAAGCTGGGGGGAGTAGTAGATATGCTGGAGGGATATGGAGTGACCTAGACAAATTGGAGGATTGGGCCAAAATGAATCTCATGAGGTTCAGCAAGGACAAGTAAAAAAGTCCTGCACCTAGGACAGAACAATCCCATACCCCAGTACAGACTGGGGGCTGACTGGCTGGGCAGCAGCTCTGCAGAAAAGGGCCTGGAGGTTACAGTGGACAATAAGCTTAATATGAGTAATAGTGTGTCCTTGTTGCAAAAGAAGGCTAACAGCATACTGGGCTGCACTGGTAGAAGTGTTGCCAGCTGGTCAAGGCAAGTGATTATTTCCCTCTACTCAGCACTTATGAGGCCTCATCTGGAGTACTGAATCCAGTTTTGGGGCCACCACTACAGAAAGGATGCAGACAAATTGGAGAGAGTCCAGCGGAGGATAACAAAAATGGTGAAGGGAATGGGGCACATGACTTCTGAGGAGAGGCTGAGGGAACTGGGCTTATTTTGTCTAGAGAAGAGAAGCCTGATTGGATATTTAATAGCAGCCTTCAGCTACCTGAAGCAGGGTTCAAAAGAGGTTGGAGCTGGACTGTTCTCAGTGGTGGCAGATGACAGAACAAGGACCAACAGTCTTCCTTTCATCAAGGAATGTTTAGGTTAGATATTAGGAAGAATTTTCTCACTAGGAGGGTAGTAAAGCACTGGAACAGGTTACCCAGAGAGGTGGTGGGATCTCCATCTTTACAGCTAGATCTCTACAGGTTACAGAGGTGGGCGAATGAAAATAGGAGGGGTTTCAATATGGACAAGTGCAAGGTGTTGCACCTGGGGAGGAAGAACCAGCACCATACCTACAGGCTGGGGAACTCCCTTCTCGTCAGAGGCAGAAAAGGATCTTGGAATCAGTATTGATTCCAAGATGAACATGGGCCACCAATGTGGGGATGCGGTCAGGAAGGCTAACTGCACCTTGTCATACATCCATAAATGCATCATAAACAGGTCCAAGGAGGTGATCCTCCCCCTCTATGCAACATTGGTCAGGCCACAGTTGGAGTACTGCGTCCAGTTCTGGGCACTGCACTTCAGGAGGGATGTGGACAGCATCGAGAGGGTCCAAAGGAGGGCCACTCGCATGATTAGGGGGCAGCAGGGTAGGCCCTATGAGAAGAGGCTATGGGACCTGAACCTGTTCAGCCTCCACAAAAGAAGACTGAGGGGATCTGGTGGCCACCTATAAACTTGCCAAGGGGGACCAGCAGGCAATGGGAGAGTCCCTGTTCCCCTGAGCACTACCAGAGGTAACAAGGAACAACGGCCATAAATTGACAGCGAGTAGATTCAGGCTAGATATCAGGAGGCACTACTTCACTGTCAGGGCGGCCTGGATCTGGAACCAACTTCCAAGGGAAGTGGTGCTTGCCCCTACCCTAGGGATCTTCAAAAGGAGGGTAGATAGACACCTAGCCAGGGTCGTTTGATCCCAGCATTCCTTCCTGCCCATGGCAGGGGGTCGGACTAGATAATCTGCTTAGGCCCCTCCAACACAACATCTATGAAACTATGGAGGTTTTGAAGACTCAGCTAGATAAAGCTTTGGCTGCGATGATCTAGTTACGGATGGTCCTACTTTGAGCAGGAGGTTGGACTAGATGACCTCCTAAGGTCCCTTCCAACCCTAATTTTTCTATGATTTCTATAATATGTTCTCTAGATCTTTCAGGAACCAAGTTGCTTTTGTCCCCAAAAAGAAATGAGCAAGCAAGTCTGCCATTAACTTGACAGTTGTAAATGATCAGGAGGTCTAGGCTAGGTACAGACACTGAAAGCGTCCAAGGTGGAATCAATTTAAGTTGCACAGTTTTATGTAAGTGGTGTAGTTTAGATTAGTAGAGACATGTAATGCAAAGAGAGAGTGAAAAATTTCAACCCTAGTGACGTCAGTTGCAGAATTCCCACTAGTTTCAAAGGACCTAGAACTTCACCCAAGACTGTAAGGCAGACTCTGCAGTAGTTGGAAATGCCTGGACTCAGTGAGGCAATAAAAGAAAATATCCTGAAATCTCATCATTTGCCAACTGAAAAACAAAATCTAACCTTAAACAAACTTATTCTGTTTCTGTTTGTTTATTTTCTCTGCTATGTTTAAATATGCCTTCAAAACCTCCAAGTGCAGGAATACTACAAATAATTTTCTGAAAAGTTAATTTTTATCAATAAAAATGCCATCTTAGAAGCAGCAACACTTGCCTTACTCCAACACTCATTTCAGATAAACTTTTAAGCAAAGTGTTGAGCCTTGCAGCAGGCAAGAAGGTCAATAGCCTCTAGCAATCAGAAGTGCAAGCCCTGAGTGAGAATACCTCTGCCTCCAGAGTTCAAATCGGCAGATTGTTACAGTGGCCATGCTGATCTCAACTGTTTTTAAAGTGGATAAAGTAAAAAAGCAGTTCTCAAAGGTAACTAGGAATATGATATATACTAAGGAAAATTCCATGATCAGCACCCAGAAACCAGCCAAGCTAGTCACAGATCACACAAGTAATATGTTCAGCATGGCAGGTTCTGCTAATTGGGCAGATGCTCTGAATGGTCGCCATATAAAATACATTGCAGCAGTGTTACTAATGGGATACTGACATAGACACAACCCGATCTTAGATTTGAGCCAAACACAACCTAGTTTGTAGACTGTGTCAAAATAAGTAAGTTGGCAAAGAAGTGTGCATATGAAAAATAAAGAGCCAAATTTCTTCCAAATATATTACAGAAGCTGCAAAATACTTGACAACAAACACTTGTAAAAGCAATACACTTATAAATACAATTGGTTTAACATTTTGTAAAGACATTTGTTTAATACGACTCTTTTGTGTATCATAGTGATAAAGAGAAAAGGATTTGGGAAACATACAGCATTGGCACAACACTTATGCTTACTGATATGAACATCCTTATGTCATGCCCCACACTAGCGGTATCTCCTACATTAGTGCTTCCATCAGAAAAGATAAATAGGATGGCATGTGCCCATTACACAATGACACTGCACTGGGTTGAGCTCTAACATTCTACATCTGAAAAAGATATGAGAGATAGGCAAGGCCAAACTGTGTGGAGTTATTTGCTTTGCGAACAAGACATAGCAGTCCTCATCTAAAGGACTGAGATGAAACATTCTGTAAGCTATTGAATGTGTGTGAGAGAGAGAGACAGACAGCTATTAAAGGGTTACATGTTAAGTAACTGTTTTTGCTACACATTTAAAAAAAATCACCTTTAGCAAAAAGAGTGACTGAACCCTAACAAGAACTTATAAAGTGATGGCACATATGGGAAAAGTAACAGTTGAAGTATTTTTCTTTTCTTTTTCTCTCACCCTTACCCGATGAAAAAATTGTGGCATGTTTACCTTATGGAATGGATACTTGTCTTTTTCTGTTCTGAGTCTCTTGGATTCAAAAGCAGCCATTAACCTTTCTTGTTAGTCAACATCTTGGGAGTCATGTGAGCAAGCTAAACATTTGTAGCCTCAGACAGCACCACTTGGTGGCAGTAACTTAACACTGCAGCTTTCATGTGAGATGAAAGGAGAGATTGCCAAATGGCTGGTGCTGGGTCCATCTATTTGTCTTCATATGGAAACTGGTGGCCCTCACCTTTCTCTTGGCCAAGAAAGCAAAATGTAACAAATTATTGTAATGGACAAAACAAGTAAACAAAAACTTATATGACAAAGAACCAGGGAACATGGAAAAAAGTAGTTTGTTGAAATTTAAGGGAGAAGTTGAGAGTCTGTAAGAATCAGAAAGAAGGCATGCCCTGGAGAACAAAAAGAAGGGTCTGAGAGGAAGGGTGGTCTTGCGTTTAAAACATTAAACTGGGGCTGAACTTGGTTTACATTTTTTCCTCTTTCCAAAACTTCTTATTGGATAAATCACTTATTCATTCTAAGTGAGATTTACAGAAGTCAGGGTAAGATACAAAAGGCTATAAATATGGCAACACAGCAACATTCAAGGCTACCTTTAGGTGCCCAACTCCCAGGATAGAATTCATAACCCCAAGTTAGGTGCACACATTCCATATGCAATATGTAAGGGTAGTTTGCCTTCTAAGGAAATGATTCCCAACATCCAATATTTGGCAGCCATCAATCCTTCCAGATCATGGTATATGCGTGAGAGGTCACCCAGACCTTCGACGCATATGCCTAGGCAGGAGTTTGGAGGAACAGAAGTTGCCCAGACCTTCCATCGTCACTTTAATCCACTGAGACAGAATCCAAAGGCCAGACTGAGTCCAGACATTTGGTGCCTCCATGGCTGTAAAGTATAAGCATCTAGGAATTGAACCCAGGTTTTCTGTAGGGAGATAAGGCTTCTACCAGTGAGCCAGAGGAGACTCCAACAGCCAATGTACTGAGTGGGGAAAGATTCCCAATACAAAATGCCACAAGGGGTGTATATTTGAAATCTACCCCACTTCTCATCCTGCCTTAGTCACCTATCTGCAGCCCTAGCTTAAACACCTATGTGATGCTAGGATTTACAGCCTAGAACCCATTCTGGACTTAGGCACTTACATTACCCTTTTGGGTGAATAGCTTTTAAATTTCAGCTTGAAGAGAAGATAGTGGCAGGCCTGTCTTCACTGAAGCTGTGCCATTATGAAGATGGGAATGCAGGAGTCATAGGACAGAGAAGGAATATACAAAAAGGAACATGGCTAGGGATTACAGGCTTCACTGGAGGAGAAGAGAATCCCAAGTCTGGTTCCTATTCTCCATGCTGCTTCCTAGTGCCTTTTTAATACATAAAGCATCTGAAATACTGGAAACCAGGTCTCCCTTCCCCAAGGTGGATACTCTCATCACTATGCCAGAGTCATGCTCCTTTTCTGCTGTGTTTTTCCTGATAGCCCCATCTATCCTGCATTCCTTTCTGCACAGAGCCTACAGAAAGGCTAGGGAGTGAACTTCCCTACCCTACCATACACCCTCATGTTTAGGACACCCTCCGAGGAGGTAAACCACATCAAGTTAAAGGAGGAAATGAACCCAGATTTCTCTTTTTTTTCAGTGAATGTTCCAACCACCAAGCTATTACATAAACAATACCTCATCAGCTACATTTTTGAATGAAAGTGGCTCTCTGCTGTGCTTTTTGCTGAACTCAATGCTGTCAGTGGGTCTTACACATGATCAGAACATACCTATTAAATCAGATGACTACGGTTTTATCCACAGGGATGCCTGCTTTATGAATACTGATCAGGTTTGGTTATGAGAGAGGCATAGAGAAATCAAGTCTGTCAAGATGGTGGTAATTCTAGGCATATAGAACAGCATATGTGGAAAAGTAGCACTGGAGGCGTGTAAGGGACTTTACTAGTGAAAACTTTAGTGGTATGGCCATTTAGGCATCTGTGGCCATGTACAGACAATACACTTAAACTGTTCTAAGTGAACATAGATTGACCTAAACCCATAAACATATAGAAGTTTGGCGCATACAGACCAGTCTAAAAATGGTTCACACAGCCTAGACTAGACCTTGTCCAAGGTACACTCAACTGAAATAGATTCAGGTTATGCTGATGCATCAAACTTGTGTACTGTTCCCCTATCAATTCAAGTTAGATCACTGTTCTCTGGCCTCCCAGCCTGCTTTGAGGCCTCACTACTTTTCCTTTGCAGGGAGATGCATTAGCACTCAGCCAGCATTCAGCTCTTCTCGCAGAGCATCCAGTAGAACCTGTTCCTGGGTTGTCCCAGTGCTGAGTAAGCAAAGCCCCCTCCCAAGCCCCACCTCCAGCCATCTGTCAACTGCAAGCAGGCAGAGGGGGAGGTGAGGCATCTGTGTCCCCTGCATGAATCCTGGGACCTTGGCACCTGAGTCCCTGCGCCATGCCCCCACACCCCAATACCCCAATGTACACACAAACCGCAACACTGAGCCCAGGACAACCTCCATGCTCAGGCACAGTCCCATGGGTCACATCTACATGTGCAATAAATGGGACTAAATATATTTTGGGTCAATTTGAGCTAGAGTAAACTAATCCTAACATCACCATTTACACATGTGTTTAAGAGCAGTAATTTACTGTGCTACCAGAGAGCACTTGTATCTGATGGGACTATCCAGCAGCACAGTAAATTAGTCTACTGTGCCCTAATTGCTGCACACAGAGACAGTGATGCTTTACTGCACAGCAAGTTAATCTGCTATGCAAGAGGCACCTGGCATAGATGCACTCACAGACCCCAATCCTGGCACCCACACAACACATTTCAGAGGCCAGATACCTTGTGACCTGGACACTAGCATAGACACTTCCCCCTCACAAGTAGGAGCTGGTGTGAGCTGATTGCCTTTGGTAGGTCTGAGTGATGGAGGGCAGAACATCAGAACTCGACTGGCACAGAGATTACCCTGTGACCTCTGTTACCTGGCCACTATTGGCAGGTACCTGGGCCATGTGCACCTGGGATGCTGCAAGGGTTATTTTGGCAACCAGCTACAGGGTCCCATAGTACTAGGACTGGGGAAGGGAGAAGAACTGAGCACTGAAGCTGGGGCAAGCTTGCAGATACACCTGGAAATTTCAGGAATGGGTGGGATATGAGCAGCTGCCTCAGTGTTGAAAGTAGAGGTCAATGGAAGTGTCCAGTCTGGGGCATGAAGCATTGCTAACACCACAGAGGCATCTGCTTGAAAGTTTGAGGCCAAGGGGTGACCTGGCCCGCACAGCCCTGGTCACTCTGGAGCAGGGGCTGCATCCAACTAGAGTGGGGTGAGGGGGGAGAGCTGTGTTCTGGGATCTGCACCTACATGCACCCACAATTCCTTCCATCTATCCACTATCCATCCACCTCCTTGCAGCCAGACCCTTGTCCACCCATGAGACCCTACAAGTACCATAGACCCTACAAGAATCATAGAATCATGGCACCAGACGGGACCTGCTGGATCATCAAGTCTAGTCCCCTGCCAGAGGCAGAAACTTACTGGGCGCAGATGAACTCCACAGTGCTTGTCCAGTCTCATCTTGAACACCTCCAAGGATGGTGACTGCACCACCTCTGTTGGGAGTGTGTTCCAGATTCTGGTGATCTTTTCAGAGAAAAAGTTTTTCTTATGTCCAGCTTGAATTTACCTTCTATTAGCTTATGCACATTGGTCCTCGTCCTCCCTTGAGGTGCCTTCCTGAAGAGTGCTCCCCTAGATCTTGGTATTCACTCCTGATGTACTTGGAGGCGGTTATCAAGTCACCTCTCAGCCTTCTCTTACTCAGACTAAACAGGCCCAGTCCCCAGAGTCTTTCCCCACAGAGCCTATCCTCTGTGCCCCTAATCATACAGGTGGCCCTTCTTTATACCCTCTCAAACTTATCTGCATCCTTCTTGAAGTGCGATGCCCAGAACTGGACACAGTACTCCAGCTGTGTCTTCACTAATGCCGAATAGAGAGGGAGGAGCACCTCCCTGGCTCTATTGGCTACACATTGTCTGATGCAAGCCAGAGTTCTATCTGCCCTTCTGGCAACCTCATTGCAGTGTTGGCTCATATTCATCTTCCAGTCTACCATAACCCCCAGGTCCCATTCAGATGCTATGCCAGCCAGTGGTCCACCACCCATCATGTAATTATGGTGAAGATTCTTCCTACCCAGATGAAGAACCCTGCACTTCTCCCAGTTAAACCTCATCTGGTTCCTTTCAGCCCCAATTTCCAATCTGACAAGGTCATCCTGGATATTTGTCCTATCCTCTGATGTGCCTACATTTCCCCATAGTTTGGTATCATCCTCAGACTTCATCGTTGAGCTTTCCACCTTTCATGGAAGACCCTCTCATTTCCTCTTCTAATACTCAACCCTGGTCCCACAACTGGAGCCACAGGGAAATGAGGGATCTTATCCTGTCTGGGGTGAGCAGGAGATGCAAGACTAGCTCACAAAGGGCACTGCAAGTACATTGCCATAGTTCTGCTGCCCTCAGGAGAGAAGGCACAGTAGATACATACTGTATATATAATATATCAATCAAAGATGCAGGCATATAACTTACCGCTATAGCCCAGTGAGCAACAAGACAATTTTACTAACAGTTAACAAATTACCACTACAATAGCAGCCAGCTGACCAGCTAAAACTGGAATCATGTATTGATGCTTTTGTATGTATATTTCATGTATACAACACTGGCTAGATACACTGATAGTTGCATCTCATTCTTCCTGTATGCTGCATTTTTGGATAACATGACAGTTACAGGACTTACGTCTTACAAAAGCTGTGGTGCCATACCTGCCATCCATCATCAGATGCATTTTTAAAGTACAAGGTCTAGAAAACATTCATGGTCCACAATGAACAGATGAACCTAACTGCTATCACCTTTAAGGGGAGCAGGCCAAATTCTGCTCTCAGTTATACCCAAGTTCTTATGGATTATTTGTATTCACTTCAGGGAGACAACTGCACATTGCCACTGATGTAAGTGCAGAGTCCACCTTTTCAAAAGCTGTCCATCTTTGCCAATTTCTTGGAAATATTTTTAATAGATTAAGTGTCAGCTAAAGATGTTGTTGAAGCCTGTTTTCTGATAATAGACTGGGATCACTGCATACCCATCGTCCTCAAATCACCGACAGAGGAGTGTCTGGTGTGTGGGCAGCAGAACATCAGCGGCTCTTTGATCCTTCACTCTTTCTTCCTTAATGGTTCTCTTACTTAAAGCTGTTTCAGTCCTCGTTTAATTCATTTTCTTGATCACTTTAGTGTGACATCTAATTATTCACTAGCAGTCAGTGTTATCTGCATGTTATACCATTTTCTAAATAATTGAAAAGAAAACCACAAGAATGCTCATGGTGAAAACACTGTTGTAAGCAAATTTATTTCAGCAGGGGATAAACCCAAGGACACTATAAAAGATCTGGCCATATTACTTTAGTTAATAACATCAAGCTACATAATTTGCTCAGAGAGAAACAATGTTACTTTGAAACATGAACATATCTCCAATATACAGAGAAACATCTGTCCCTCTAAAAATGTTTTACTTCAAACAATATAATATTTAAACATATGTCAGTGACATTATAGACTTAAATCAAAATGAAAGGCTAAGATATCCTGAAGGAGCTCCACTGGTTTAGTAACTGGTGAGAGTCATGTGGGTTACTTATGTGCTGCTGGGTTTCTACTTCTATGGCTCACATTTGCTAGAGGAAGACAGTTCCTGGCAAACCATTCACTTTTAATGAACTTCATTTAAGAAAACAACTGTTCACCAAAAATGTCATAAAAATCTTGTCTGTTCACATTCTTATTATTTTAGTGTTCACAAATAAACCATCTGGATCTTTTTATAGCCTAGCAAAAGAAAAAAACCCACTATTGATAATATGGGCCTGATATCAATTTTTTCTCACAATTAAAAATCCCACTGAAATTCAGAGACTTCATTCTAATCTCCATTTTCTAAGTACTATCTATCCTAGGTACTTATATGTGCCTCCATTACCATAGTATTTGTGTTTATAAAACTTTGAGATAGGGAAGTACTATTATCCCCATTTTACAGACAGAAAACTGAGGCTTACACAGAAGTCAGTTGAGTTAAGTTAATATAAAACTGTGTAAGACAGATAATAAGGAAAAATTTAGAGAAGTGAATGCAAAAAATAGTCCATGATTAACAATTCTGAAACTGACAGTTTAAGAAAACTCACTCTTAAGTAAATGTATATTTTTTTAAATTTCTGAAATGTGGTAATGAATGGCCTATCTTAATTAAATTGGAAGAATCCACATGAACCTCTTACTGATGATGGGAAAGAAAAAGCAATTAAATTTTATAATAACTCAGGGAACTTTGGTAAAATGTTACAGAGTATAATTTAAAATAGATTGGAAAGTTGCCCTTCTTTAAAGTATAGCCATTTTTTAAACTTCTGCATGACCAAGTTGAATATTAACATAAAGAAAGAAAATTCATCCATAGAGCTTCACCCTGCATAATCTTCAAGGCAATATTGCTAAATGAAGGGAGTTTAATAAAAGCCTTAGCCATCATTAATAGTGCATTCTCTCCTCAGTTTGTATGCATACTACTGTTAGAAGGATATACTCTAAATTCACTTCTCTCCCTCTCTTTACATATATAGATGATAACTATAATATATAATGTGGTAGAATTCAAATTATGTGATAAAACACATCCAGCATGGACCTTTAACAGCTTCACCTACATTTTGTCCATTAATTCATTTCTAGCAGGATTTATTCTAATATTAACACTATTAGAGTATTTGTGGTGTGTCCCATCTCCACATTTTGAGAGTATGGGGAATCCTGTGTTCAAATCTCATAGCACTAATACCAGCCACCCTTCTGTTTTACAGACTGTAAGGGGGTTTGTTCTTTTAAGCTATGTAGGAGCCAAAAGAGATAGAGGCAGCTATGGATACTTAAAGTTATTTATTACTGCATAAAAAAATTGAAAAAAAATGAACTTTGAACCTTGATTGTATAGTGACTAGTCAACAAGCAGAACAAGTAAGAGCAATTTAAGAAGGAAGACATCGGGAGATAGAAGATAATTGGAAAGTGTTACCATTTTCCTGTTTCCTGAGCTTATGGAACAGTTAAATGTAAGAAACATTTGGGAAATGCCACTTTTTCTTACTGTAGGGGAAGTACACATGGAAATAAATGTATCCAGAGATGATCTAATAAAGGCACTTAAATGAAAGAAAGGAAGTTCTTTCCATGTCACTCCTTTCTCCCAAGGTACCTCATGCCACAAGCTCTTCTTTCCCTTCTCTATCTAGAAATTCTCTATCCAATTTTGGCAACATGATTTAAGTAGCTTAATAGACATCCCCAACCTGACACTGTTTAACACAGAAATGTTACAGATCAGACCTGAAGGTGAGAATCTAATTAAATGAATTGTTATAGCACGTCCCTGCTGGTAGGTAACTTCCCTCTTAAAACCTCATTTTGTAAGACTATTCTCTTATACGAGACTGTATGAGACCCCCAGACCTATTTCTACCACTTTTACAAGACAGTTTTGGTACTCACCAGCAGCAGACACTACACACAAGCACAGGGTGGTGCTTAATGTTACCATAATGGGAATGACAACTACAGAAACATGTGTCGCAGACAATGAGCTAGAAGCACAGATTCACACAGGAGACTATTTTTTGGTGTGCATCACTTCCACAATGCACCACACAAAGCATCTGATTGCGGACTTCCACCACACTGATCATGCAAGAGTGGATTTACAAATTTTTGGTATAAACAGGGTCACCGCAGAAAAGCAAAATTGCACATACGGAACCCGCATAAAGCAAGGGAAACCTGTATACATGTTTGAAGGTCTATGTGGATCTTGGAGAGATGTGTGAAGTATGGAGAGCTGCCCCCAAGCTTGCAACACCTTTCAGCAAGAGGACCATGATTTACCATTCACTGCACTTTCAGGTGATTTTGCACCTCCCAGAGTAGATTAATTCTAATAAGATCAGTCCTAAAGATTTGGAGGGGACAATGTTGTGAAGAGCATCCATTTTCTAGGATCTGTTTCATCTGAAAGTTTAGACACTTTGTAGATCTTCATTAAATGCAGGGTTCAAATGGAATAGGGAAAAGATGTCATGTAAGTAGCATTACTCCTTCCAAACTCATCCTTCCAATCTGCCAAGTCCTTATTGACCTCCACTAGCGAGAGTAGAGGAGCTGGCCATCACTGATTAGAAACATTTTTCTGCATCCAGACTACTCTTTAGAATAAATAAAAAAGGTTAAATTATAAATTAGCAAAATTTTCCTCATTACTAATTAATTACACTTAATTGTGTGATATAATAAATAATTTCACACCTAAGATACTTGGAATACATTGAAAGCCACACCTCCATATGTTCTTCTCTGCATTGCTGGGAACCGAGATAGACATTTAGGTAACATGACTTTGTTTTCACAGAAACATAATTTCAGATAATTTTCCTCTTTTAAAATGCATATGGTAAAATAAAATTGGGAAACAATCTCTCAATACAGTGTAAAAATGGGCAGTATGAAAATAAATTATTGTTGTTTTTCTGCCTTTCAGGTACTTAACACTGCTTTTAATTTCATCTCTGTCTTTTCATATTATCATCTGCAAAAGCTCATGGCCAAAAGTTTGCCCTGGTAATAGCCGACTGTTCTCTTTGATATCATCACTCCTTGCTCTTTATGGACAGGCCAATATTCATTGTGATTAGCAAGGGACAGCCCTGTCTATCCAGATTAGTCATGAATACTTAGCAGTTCACTCCATGCATCATCACTAATTGCTGTAAAGAAAAGGTCTGCATTTTTTAACAAAAAAGGCATGTGGTTTTGTCTCTCCAAGGAAGACAAGAGTACTGCATTTATTAGTGGGCATTTGTTTCAATCATTATTTCAAGAAAAAAAGGACCTTGTTGGTCCTCTCTTATTCTTGTTTTGAGAATTAGGTTTCAGAGTCTCAGTAGCTCATGTGTTGTGTGTTTAAAACCTATGTTCCAAAGAAGACTGGAAAAACAAAACAGTGGATATAAATGAACTTCCAGTATAACAGTATTTAAGCCAGTGATTCTCAACCAGGGTGCTGTGGACTGTGCAAACGTGATTCATAAGAAACCCAGGGATTTCAAATAGGAATCCTTAGTCTCAAAAGGATTCAGCATTGTGGTCTTTCTGAGTGCTCTGCAACTGAAAAAATGCTCAATTGTTTTTCTGTAGTCAAAAAAACAAGTGAAAATTAAAAGCTGACATTTTCCTAGGGGTGCCTTGAGTCTAGAAAAAGGTGCCTCAAATCTAGCAAGGGGTGCCCAGACTCTGAAATAGTTGGGAACCACTGATTTAAGTATACAACTGTATGACCACCCATAGCTCTGAAGAGCAGCCTGATGATAAGTTTAGGATGTCAGTGGGTATGATTTGTTTATGCATAAATCTTATAAAGGTCCTGATTATGGATCATACTTACGGCTGTATTCTGAAAGGAGCTTGAAACAGAAAATACTTTTTTTTCTTTTTTCTTTTTTTTTATATGCAGACAGCCTTTCAGCATTAAAGTTAATCTTTTGTTAGTTTTTATGCCTGTTGAGTTTTCTGTACGTTTGGGTTTTTTTACTATAGATTTTAATAAGCAGCATTTAAAGTCACTGTTATTCAGAAACATCCCTATTTTTTTCTTGGCAGATCTCCTTTTACAAAATAAAGCTTATATATAACTTTGGTAGGCAGGGGTATCTGAATAGAGATTAATAAGATTTTTTTAATAACCTTTAAGATTTATAGGTCATTTTTTCACCATAACTCATTAAACTAAAAATTCTGTGCAAAAAATAGCCAATTGCAGAAAATCTCCTCCATGGGATATATTTTTTTCTATCAGTACTTTCTTCCTGCCATAAAGAAAGTTTTATATGAGCCTACTGACATATAAGATTTTATCTGCTAGAGAAATGCAACCATTAATAGATATCATTTTCACCACTGGTCACTGCAATTTGGTGGCACAGTTATTGAATATAAATTCTGTTTTCTCTACTTTTCTATCTGTAAATTTACTGTACTGATACCAAACAGTAGACTTTAGGGACTGAATTCATAGATGTCTGAACAAGAATAGTCCATTCTCTAAAGAGCATGTTGATTGAACCCAGCAATTTGCAATTTCAAGTATGTGACAAAAAACAACAGAAAAACTCCACCAACGTGCAGGTGGCGATTTGAGTTGGGGCAGAGCAGGCCCCCGGCTGGCTGGGCTGACATGGCACAATTTACACTCAGGTTTACCATCCACACATGCATTTGAATGCAGTAAATTACTTTGCTATATAGAAAATAGTACTACTATTTACATGGCACAGTAAAGCACAAGTATAGATGCATCCAGTGACAACACACACAACTTAGCCTAACTTAAAATGCAACCTAAGTGAAAAAAGACCACAGAAAGCCTTGCAGAGGTCTTACATAATCCTGAAGACAGAGAGTCTCCTTGCAGTCAGGTATTCAGAAAGTCTTTCTGGGGGATCTGCAGGTCTTCTTAGGTGAGGAGCAAGAGATCCCACAGGCCTCATCTTTGCCTGGGTATTTATAGGTGAATCTGTGCCTCCTTCCCTCCCTTGGGTGCCTTGACCATGATGTGCATCCCACGTCCATCACCTCTGTTCCATACCCCTAATGACTCTCATGCATTCAGTGGCTATATCTCTTTTCAGGTTTTCCAGTATCGCGTCTCTTAGAGGTTCTGCTTTGAAACGTAAGTGTAGTTTCTAGGTCACACCAGCCCATTTAAATAGCCTGGGAACCTTCCCCTGCGACCTCAAGTCTGTCATGTAGCTGCTCAAACTTGTGATGACTGTGCCACATCTTTGCCAACAATCCCCTCCTTGAGGCCATCATTTTTAGGTTCAGGTGTGGTAGAGAGTTGAGGTCTATCTACCTTGCCATAACCACAACTGCCAAACACCACAGAGATGCTAGCCCTGTATCACTTTCTTTACCAAACTACATCATCCAACTTCTCAAACTTCCACATCAAATATTCCCAACCAATTCTGCTGGGAGCAACTACTTGTTTAAAGGAGCACAGGAGAGAGTGCTGAAGGTACAGAGGTATGATTAGGAAGTGCAGCTAATGGAGCACAGTAGTTATGATAAGACCTCCCTGGCCTAAAGAGTTTACTTTTCTAAATTCTATCCTTTTTCTCACCTGTGAAATATGAAACATCATAACCAGAAGGAAATATGACTACATCCTGCTTGCCAAACAGCTTTGAGATAAACAGACTATTCCAAGTTTCCTCTGAGCCTAACCTGCATAAAATGAACTGTGCCAAACAGGAGATTTTACCACACCTTTAACTCTCCTATGAAATATAAACTTTCATTTACTTAGGAGAACTTTTACAATCTTTTCTCCTATGCCTGAAGAAGGGTGCTTGTGCCCAAAAGCTTGCAACAATCTAGTTGGTCTAATAAAAGATATCACCTCTACCACGAGTTACTTTTCTAAATAGCCTTTTCATTAGCCACTGGGCTGTAGAGCTAACAGCTCTAAACAAAACCTTTTTTTCTACCAGATAGGTTAAGACATACATTTTTAGGATTAGGTATGAACATCAGTCATTAGTACCATCACAATTTATCTATCAGGTGAAATGTGTATCAGACTGGTAAGATACTTTCTGTCACAGGATTTCTCAGCAGCAGTAGGACTGCAAAGGAGGAACATGTTCTTTGAAAACATCTGGCATCCACAACAGATGAGTAAGGGGGACTTTTAAAGGCATCCTTAATTAATGAATACATGTGCAGCTAAATGGCAGCTAGGTGGGATTTGCATGTCTTATCTAAAATTCAGACGCAGAGCTGACACCAACTGCTTTTACCACCTCCCCCCACCCAGTTTATTATAGTCACTATCCAGTCACAAAAGTAATATCTACAACACAATCTTCATAATCTTTTTGTAGCAATCCTGCAAACCTGGTACTGAACTCAATCTGTTAATTAAAATTTACCGTTCTTCTCTTTGCCATGTTTTGTATTCTGCTGCCAAGCTGTCACTCAGATACCAAGTCAGTTTTTGTGTAGATAATTGTTATTTAATTTTACATTTTTTCAGAGCAGACACGATATTACAGAGGTCTCTACTTCAATATAAGTATTTAAATTACTCTTGTGGTTCTTGTCATAGTTATTTGATGTCATCTATAATAATCACTTTTAAGGAAATTCAAAATTAATTGAAAAATTGTAGAATTTGATGGGCGAATATTTTTGCATTCGACAGTTTTCAACTTCAGTAGCATTTATCAGGAAGAGGAGCACTGTTGTATATTTGCCTGATTCCTCTTTACTGTTTATACTAGTGGTAGTATAGGAAACACTAACAGAGTTTCTATATTAATAATGTAACTATAATATCCCATCCTGGAAGTTGACCTATGGGCAGAATAGTGAGATATTTTAATGAGCTACTTTAATGCACTAATGAGAAACTGAGTTTAAATTTGTGTTTATTGAACCCGCTAATGGCAATTAATTCATCATTTTACTTTAATGTTCAAAATATGATCCATGTTGGCCAGGGTAGCAGGACTTCTAGCCCCATCCCTATGGTTTGAGTCCTCTTATTTATGGCTACACTGGGGCAAACACAACAAGAACCTGTACCTATCCTGAGTCCTGAGATCAATGGGATATAAAGATCCACTCACATGGACCAGCATGAGAATATCATAGCAAGTAAAAACTTTTCCTGTCATCTGGGCTCATATTCATTATTCATGAAGGCATCCCCCTTAAAAATACCATTGCTTATTTTATCCCTCTAATCTTTAGCATTCCTAAGTCATTTAACATCAACTAAGTACCAGAGGATTAAAATAGATGTAATTCTGTTAATGCAAGAGATCTATTACATCTTGAAATCTTAATAAACTTATTTTTCATATTTCTATTACTTGTGCAATTAAATATTAGTGTTGTTTTAAAATTATGATTGTAATTTGTGAAAAGTTGATTAATACTACGTATTACATTTCAAAACCAACACAAACACCAAACAGGTTTGTGACATGGCTTTGAAAAATATAGTATGGAAGTCTTTAATACCATTTCTGCCTCATTATCTGCATTTCATTCTATACCTTTTGAAGTAACAATACAGAAATACATAGCTTAGTCCTAGACCTACACTTGTTTCTACTGATTCTCCACTATTTTATGATTCAAGATACATGACAAATATTACTTCTAATTAACCACTGGCTTGTTGATGTGACATCATTTGTGCAGCTCAGACCTCTGATTCAAGTGTTGTCTTCTTGTTGGTTAAACAATCAACTCCATGGTGCTAAAAAAAGAACAGCTTGTATACTATTTCCTATACCTTTAACACACAAACAGCACATGTTACCCTAACATTTCCACTGCAGCTGCAGGTCTGACAGTTCATGTGATGTTACCCTAAACCAGTAGAAACAAAGTGCTCACTCTATGGTAAAACTGGCATCCTGATATGTGGGACTTCTCACCACCTTCCCCACACCCAGGAGATCTGATCTGGGGTTGAAATAGCAATCAGCACAAATTCGGAGGGCTGTCATCCAGTTGGTGGCTAAGAAATGGTATTGATGATGTCCCCATAGACAGTTCTCCAGGCAAAGCGCCTGGACACAGTTGTAAATGTTGTTCTCTGTCTTGTGCAGCTTAGTCATTCATTCATTCATTTTTTAAACCTCTGTTCCCAACAAGGACTCAGGACAGCTTACAGTAAAATGGAAACAAGAGGAAAAACCTCAAAAAAGCAGGTAGAGTATTAAAATGAGATATAAAATGCTTTCTTCATCTACATTCTCCTATCTCCAGCATGGAAGAAGGAAATGAGTACACATCTGGTCAGGAACCTTTGGCAGGCCTGAGAGCTTACAAGTAGACTGACCTCATGTTAATACATAAGGTACACCAGAAGTCACTGGTGCCTATTGACAACCACACTGGAACAATTCTGGACAATTCAGAATGTTTCCTGCATTTAAGTCAAAGTTGTAAATAACATTGTGGTCACTGCACCTAATTTTTATGATTGTGTCTGTGTCTTATTGTTCCCATATCTACATCAATACATCCCATGTTGATTTGTCAAAAAAAAATGGCATAACCAAGACTCTAGGGTATAGTTCATTTATAATAAGAAAGACACCTGTTAAACCAGCAGTAAATGTCCTCCAAAGTAAAATATTGCAGCTGCTCCTGTAATCTCTCCATGTTGCCTTTGATCTTTTAAGGCCTGATTGTCATGTATATTAATACCACTTTACACCTCTCCAGTAGTCTTAAGTGTCTTAAGAGTGAAAATAAATGCTACGCGTAGTTTCCTTAAGGACCTCTTACATGATTAGAACAACCTATGTGTAAATGAGAAATCAAGATTCTCTTCAACTGGTTCCAGTCTATGTTTAAAAGATCCCGTTATTTTGGCTGCCAAATTATAACATGTTAACCAGCTCACCATAAAATCCCAGCTGAGATAAGGTTCCACAGTGTTTTTACAAGGCAAATGAAGTATAAGGTAGTGTCATGTTGAGCTTGGCTAGGTATCTACCTCACAGCACTTTGTATCAATAAGATTTTACAGAATGTTAGCTAATGTACACTACTTATCCCCACCCCCGTGAAAAAAGAAAAAGAAAAAAAACCTAGGCTGTGTTTTCAGTGGAAGTATAATCTGTGAGAATCAACAGGAAGTTTGGCACCTCTTGATGTATTGTAGAGTTGTGGACAGCCTTATGCATCCTAGTGCAGGCCAATCATTTATCATACATAGCAAACCACAAGCGGCGGTTTAGCTTGAATCAAGCCTGAATTCATTTGATTCCATTTTTGAGACAAATTACCTAACTGAATGTAATGGGTCTGCACATTTGCATAAAGTAAAACACGAGTAACTGATATGGGTGCATCGGTAGAGATAGAGATAGAGATTTTGGGGGCGGGACATGAAGCCAAGCTGCACCTGGTGGCACAGGGCTGCGAGGAGAGCAGCAGCAAAATTTTGGGGTGGTTGCAACTCCTCCCAGCACCGCTGGTGTCCACTCCAAGCCCAGGCCTCACTGAGAAGAGCCCCACACAGCGCCAGATCCATCCCACCTGCCCACCCTGCACAAATCCAGGGGGCACCCTCCCCTGCCCTCCCAGGATGCAAGCAACGACAGGAGCTGCCCCCGCTCCACAAGTTGCACCTCTCTCCTGTGCCTCCGCCTTGCCTGGGCAGTGCCTGCCCCTGCCCTCTCCCTCCCTCGACGTGGGGGGCATTTGTCTAGCTCTCCCACTGGCCCCTTCTCTCCCTCCTCCCCTTTCAACTTACCAACTGGAGGCAGCTCTCCACACTTCAGGCTCTGCTGTGCTATGGCTGCATGCAGCATGGGAATTTAATCAGCCAAATTATTGGCCCCATCAGGCCAATATCTGATACAGCAAATTTTCTTTATATCAGTAACCATCTGATATAGGACAGATGTATTGGTGCACCTCTAGTAACTGAGAGACAGTAGGACCAAAGCCTTAGACATCAAGAAATTTGTTCCTCCTACCCAGTAATAGTATCATTAAAGCAGCATTTAAAAGTTTATTGTTATTTAGAACAAGGAAAAAAATGTATTGTCCTGAGACCATAAGGAATCAACACATTTTCAAGTTTTAATAATGTGATCTAAACCACTTGCTGGTCTGCAGCAAGATCTATTGTGGGCATATAACTCCATCCATTACTCAGTGCAATGTTACTCGCATTTTAACAGACACAACCACAGCTTTCGCATAAGCAATAATTAAACCTGCACTACCCTAAAATGAAAATTACATATATTTTAAGGAGAATAAAATGTTCTTTTAACATGTTTATTCTTTTCATAATAAAGAGAAGAAAACAAATATAGTTACAAAAGTACAGTACAGACACCAACAGCAAAAACACAATACTTGGTTTGCATAGGAGGAAATTAATGTTCTTTTCAGTGCTAACGGGGTGTATGCATGCACTGAATAATATATCATATTATCATGTTTGTCAAAAAATTAATGACATCCTATTTTGAGAAGATGTATTATTATGAATTTACACATTACACAATTTTTTATTTTCCCTCCAATATTATAATATTGTTAAATTCCAAATAAAAAATGCACAAAAAGCAAAGCATAGGTCTAGATTATGGCATTCAAGCAGAACCCTGTGTTGGTGGCAACAATGACGTGCTATACTTCATTAGGGGGCTTGCTTTCTCCATTCAAGTCAATAGAGTTTCACCTCTGACTTCAATAGGAACAGGATCAAAGCACAAGAGGGATACTAAATCCTATTTTCCTTTGTGAATCTGAATGGCATGTACGCAGCCACGTCACTGCAGTTTCTGGAATTTATGCACAGTTTGAAACTCAACTGTGTTCAGTAAGGCTGAGTTCTAGTTGAGCAGTGAAATAAGGTTGCTTGATTATGGGTTTAAGGCCAGGTAAGCTCTGCCATTTTGGCTGCAGAAAAAACATCGGTACTGGGTGTGCAGGTGAGGGAAGCAGAAGACTCAGTTTTTAAACCCCCATCTCCCAGAAGGTACAAATATTCCCAGCCAGGTGCTCTAACCAATACATCAAAAGGGAGTCATTTTTGTGGCATTAATTTTCTCCATTAGCCAGGCTCCTTTCCTAGAGTAAATGCCATAACCAAAAGCTTCTTGGGCTAAAACATAAGAGGGTCCCCCTTCCTCCACCACCATCACACTGCCAGCAGATATGCATATAGGATGATTCTATTTTGCTACATGGCAAAATAGAATCCCAAGCTGTGCATAGGTGCAAAAAACTGGAGTTACATGCCTGTGTACATGCCATTTAGGCACATAAAGTCAATTAGAACTTAGGCCATTGTGCTTGACACCAATAAGATACACACTTCCCAAACCTACAAGAGTACACGGCAGTGCATGGCAAAATCCCCCATTTTTGGTCTATCCTCTTTATTTCATGCTGACAACAAGGTAAAATGGTTCAAATGAATTTAAAAATAATATCATAATTAAAACATTACATTTAGTTTATTATGACCATTATGGTCTTATTATGCATGGTTATTTTTTAGAATCCCTGCCTGGGAATTCATGAGAACTTCACAAATACTATTTTGTCTGACTATGCTAAGTTGCTTTTGGCTACTCTTGTACTTTAAAACCACCAGAGAAAAGAAAGCATTAGGCAGTCCGTGACAAATACATGGTTGAATAGCAGAACTACCACCCATAGAGTGAAAATCATACATAAAATACATTTGCAGAAATCAGGATTGGTTGACTAGGGAAGGGATTCAACTGTGATGAATATTACTATTCAGCACAAAGAGTTTGATGAGCTCTATTTATTCTGCCAGTAGTTCAGTAAGATAGAAAATCATATGCCAATTTTTAAGTATAAAATATGGACTTAGATATCTTGCTTAGGGCTTTTATTTTGGATTTTGAAATTAGCTCCTTTGCTACTCTTTTGTATGTCCAGCTTGCCCTCACTTCTGTTTATATAAAAGCATGAAACTCAGTAATTGTTTTTGCATGCTGCACAAATTGTTTTTTTTTATTGCATTTCCTAGGGATCTTTCATATTATTTCCTAAGTCCAACAGTTAGGAAGCTTTGTAAGGCTGCTTATACATGTGCTCATTTATGTTCTAATTAGAATGTGTTGGCTCACCATGACATGCATTAAGCCCCCAAGCATTTTAAAATGGCCACAGAGGTGCTTTAACTAAACAAATAAGGTTTAGATAAAGCATCTTGTGGCCACTTTTACGTTCACAGGGGCTTAATACACATGATGGGGAACAATTTTAATTAGATCAGCTGTCCAGGAACTGCTCTAATTAAAATGCCCCCGCCCCGAGCACATGTATAGGTAACCACAGTTTCAATTCCAGTTCATCTGTGGTAACTTGTCCCTCCATAAATAGAGACTGGTGAATTATTTCTGCTAACGGTATTGTTTTATTAACGCCCCAGTGTTATAAGTTCCACAAAAGCCCAAGGGAAATCAATAGAGCACCATGCAGGGTAGACGAAACTTCCAAAAGCAGGGCCTAAAGCAGTCATTTATGCCGATTGTGAAAGTGATTTGGGGGCCCAACATTTATATATTTATATTTTGAAACAAGTTAAGATGAACAACTTGCTTCTCAAAAGTCACCATTTATCAATTGCAACTAAATTTGAGACATTATGGGTAGGGATCTACCTAAATCACACCAGAAGTGCACTGCACAGTGGATCCTTTAATCTTGCTCATTTTGCCCCGCCCCCCCCCCCCCCCGATTGGCAGAGGGCTTGCCCCTGATCAGCTTGTTCCTGATCTGCTAGGGGGCAAAAACTGCAACATATTTAAAACTAGTTTTTGCCTCCTAGCCAATCAAGAGCGAGTGGGGGGGGTCTCAGTGAAAAACAGCAATATTAAAGGATCTGCTGCACAGCACGCTTTCAGCATCATTTAGGTAAATCTCTAATTTCCCTTCTGGGGGAGGTATTGGGAGCAGTGTACCCTGGGGTGCTGGAGGACTCCAAATTGCTTGTTTTATCTCTGTAGTTACATGAGATATGTAGCAAGGCCCAGAGCTAAACCTCACCTGAAGTGGCATAACTTTGAGATGCTCAAAGGGCACTTAGCACAAGTTAACAAGCTTTAACATCTAGGCACTCATGTTTTACGTGTCCTTAGCATGGTCTAAGTGTAACATGCAACATCACTCTAAATTCTAGTGAGTAAAGTCCTTTACGTGCCTACAGTTTAGCTACAGAGCATTTACAAACACATTTAAGTTTTGCCTGTACAGAACTACTTGGCACTTGTCCTTCATCTAAACCCTTGGTTTCACAAAACAAGAGTACTTTTGCCTATCTTGCCTGAGGGCTCCAGTCCAGTAGGCATGCTCAGAGACTGCCCAGTTCAGCTCAAAACACATTCAGGAACAGATGTCCAGTGGTAAGTGCTTTATCTAGGTAGTTAGAAGACCTCGGTTCAAATCTAATCTGGCAGAAGAAAGATTTGAGCCCAAGTCTGCTACCTCCTAGATTTATGTTCTAACCAATGGATTATTGGGTGAAAGGCCTATCCTTCCTTCTCCTCCCGCGTTGTGTAAAAAAGGACCCATCGGGCTAACTCACACAATTTAAAAGAGGATTCTCGGCTAACTAAATTATGTGGCTTCCTGCTTAGTGTGTAGCTTGTATAAATCCCCATTTTATGCATCTAGTTCACCCCTTACAAAGGAGCCCAGGGAGATAACTGGGGATGGTGTATTCCACACAGTTGTAACTTTATGCTACAACTCTGAAACAAAGCCCCACTTGTGAATCTATCCCTGGGCTGTTGACCTAGAAGAAACAGGGTTATCAATCTACTCTGTTCTTTTTCATAATGTCTAAGTAAATACATTGTTTTAATTTTAAAAAATGAAAAAATACTTGTTAAAAAACATGTGAAAATAGCAATTGGTTATCCAATGCCTTCTTAATGATCTGTGCCAGTGGTTTTCAACCTGTGGTCCATGAACCCCTGGGGAATCTGCAGACTATGTCTAAGGGGTCCATAAAAGATGACTATGATCAATCCAAAGAATACCTCCATTAACTATTCAGAAGTGCCCAAACCCCCATTTGAAGTTTCCAAAGGTGTCTGCACCTCCATTCTAAATGTTTTAGGGGGCCACAAATGAGAAAATGTTTAAAAACTACTAATCTAAGCCATTTACCAGCTAGTGCGAATTGGCGCAGTTTAAAACTCTAGCAATTTCACCCTAGCAAAAAACATGCCCTATACAACTGCAGAACGTTGGATGATTTTAGTTTTTCCAAACAACAGGTTATTTGGTCAACATTTAACTGCATAAAACCACACTGGATTGATTGTGCACGAGATTTTTACCAGATTTTGCAAACCATCAGATCAATAGAGCAGGGCTGGCTTCTGGCAGATGAAAACATGACCCTAAGTTCATAAATATAAGTATGTGCAAAAAAGGTATTTTTTCCCAAATAAACACTGAGCAAGAAGAGCATAAAATGTTTACAAGCCAAAAGTTCTATGTAAGAAAAAGTGGACACCAAAAAAGAAAGGAAAAGAAAGAAGATGCAGCCAGCTGATGCTGTTTACTATTTAGATGGGTTTGTAAAATGTAGTTTACTTTTGCCACCTGCCTTTGTAACTTGACAGTAACAATGGTTCTCTAGTGGGATGCTGAATTAAGAGGCATTTTGTTTGTATTGTTAGAGCCTTAATCGAAACAGTCAGAGAGAAATGTTTTATTATGGAGAGGAAAGGACTTTTTTAATAAGGCTCTAAGGAGACTGAGTTTTAATGATGCTTAACACAATGTTTTAAACCACACATTACATCTACATGTTATTTCTTGTTAAATGCTGGTTATTTAACAGCAGGCTGGCACCAGATTGCCGGCTGAGGGTAGCTAAGGTTGGCTGGTAAAGTCTCTGACAATCTGAACAGTTGATGGAGCGATAACTACAATTTTAATTCTCAGAGTATTTTATTTCTTGACAGCTTCTTTGTTGAACTATTGTTTATAATGGATGTACTTAGCATGGTAGTAAATGTAAATAAAATAGAATGAAACATTAAGCTATAGGTACTGAAATACATAATTTGTACTTAGGCCAAGAGTTTGAAAAATAATTTTATTTCCAATTGGGGTTGTTTGAGAGCTCAGCATCTTTGAAAATCTGATAGTTACCTACATGTAAATCTGATAGTTACCTGATGTAAAACCCTAACCCTAAAATCTTGACTTTAAAAGCCAAAAAAGAACATCTTTAAACAGAATCATGAAGGGGCAGAAAAAGTTTTCTATCAGTAAGTCTCTCTATTTTGTGTGTGATTCAATAATCATAACAAGAACAACCATAGCAAAAACTGCTAATTGGAAAAATTTTATTAAGCAAAAAACTGTCAGAGTAGAAGTTTTTCCTTAATTTATTTAGCTATCAATTCACATATATTCCACCATGCTGGGCATGTCTACACATAAAATTAATTTGACACAATAAAGTCCCATCGCAATTTACACCAGAGTTTATTGCTCCTGGGTACAGCATTTACATGTGCACCTGGGACTACAGCATGTTGAGCCAAAGCAGTGCATCCCTGGCTTGCAGAGGACCCAGAGGGGAGTTCAGCCTGCCAGCCTGGGGCTGCTCCTGCCCAGCAAAATGTGCTGCAGAGGAGGTAACTGGGGCATTAGGGTGCTACCGTGTGGGGCTAGTCAGTAGGCAGTTCTGCACAGTAGCACCCCCAGGCCCCAGCCAGTCCCAGTCATCATCTATACATGTGTTGTGGTGGAGTAAATAACTCAACAATAAATAAACTGCATTGTATTGAGCAGTACTATCCTATGGTGGGGTTAATTATTTTACTCTAGCCTAATAGTATCGATCCTGTAGACAGTGACACTTTAGTACAGAGCTAATTAAGCAAATCCACAGTGAGCAGCTCGTGTAGATGCACCCACTGTGTACTAAACAAGTTTGTTTTAAAATGTCATTGTTCACCTTGGAAATTTCCTTGGCTTCTTGAGATATTGCATAATGTCTTACTCAAAAAGACATTGTCAACTAAGGATAAAAAATAAGGCTTCACTTTAAAAAAAACCAAAACACGCACTCTGAAGAATTATGATTAAATACTAGGTGTTGAGAATCTGCTTTAGAAGACAATTTAGAAATATTAAAATCTTAACCACCGGGGTGTGACAGCTGAAATTATGCCTGTGTGATAAAAGTGCTTGCTGAAAGCTCTGTGAAAATTGGACCAAATGTTTTTCTGTCATTTGTTCAGATATTAAGCTATATGTTGTTGTTAAGAGCCTAATTAAAGTCAAAGATGTAGTAAGGCCTAGTAAATTTAACAAAGCCTTGTAGAAGTAGTAGGCCCTTTGGCACAGTAAAAATTAACCTTATCAGAAGAATGCAAGGCTTTGTACTGCTATTGGTCAGTCTTAAGGAAAGTTTGTAGTGGGAGAATCTGGATGGCTGTAAGTTATCAGCATAGCTCAGAAGTTATAAATTGGTTAGCACATCCAGAAATCATTTAGAAAAGAGTTGCAGCTCTGTGAAAGAAGCCACTGATTTAGGATTAGCTGCTGACCTGGTTTCAGTGGGCCTGTGGATTTTGAGGAACCTGAGGACTGAATACCAGGGTCTTTCCAGGTACCCTTTGGACAGCGCTGATCGGGGACACATGACTTCGCTGAACTTTGCAGAAGAGAAAGTTGTTGTACATCAGGCATCAGAGGGGACTGCTGATAAGTTTCCAACATGAATTGTTATTGTCTGTCTTTATTGTTTTGTTACTACACGTAGTCATGTGTTTGTTAAGTCAATAAACCTTTTTTACCTTTCTACCCCCGACCACACTCTCAATCCTGAACCCTCTGCGGGCAGCTGGGACATGGGGGGGAAAAAGAAGCTAAATGAAAAGCATATCTTTAAAAAATGACAGCATGTTGAAACTTTGATGTTTATTCATTTATGACCAGTGCAATGGCAAGTGAAGTAAAGTCTGGAGTAAAACATTTTATAAAACAGAAAAGTTTCATTCCTGAAATCAGTTTAACTAGAGTTTGGTGACTTGTACATGTGTCATGAATTTGTACCATATAGCAGAGAAGAGGATGAAGGCTCAAAACCGCCAACCAATTTGTGGACTGAAACCATGAACTGTGAACACAACACATCAGGGATGAAACACAGATATACAGTAATTCTGCCTGTCCAAGAAAAAAGAGGAAGTACCTGCAATGTCTTGAATTTTTATGTTGCTTTGTCCTAAAACCTATATTTAAAATGCAAGTATATAGTGAAGAAAGTAAAAGAAAAGAAATAAAAAAATCTGATAAGGTGACTCAGTCAAGGTACATATTAACAAATAGTAAACACTGCTGTCTAATCAGAAAGTTAACCTTCAGGAAGAGAAGGTAGAACTAATAAAATAATCTAACCACCCCTTCCCCAAAGCACATTAGTTGGCATGCAAATCTAATAACCTCCCCCCACCCAAAGTACATGCAAATCTAATAACCAGTTAGTCAATTATTGATGTTGACAATCTTATTGTTGCTCCAAGGAGGGAGGATTTACATTTTTAGTAGAAGGGCAATTTAGAGGCTGGGTATAAAATAAAGTGCAAAAGTTTGGGGAAAAAAATCTAGCTATTATCAAAAAATGTATGCAATGAATAAATACACTGTAGGTATTAATAGAAATAAACAACCTGGTTTGTAGCTGAGCAAGGTCATAGAAAGTGATCTTTGCTGTCATTTCCAGAAACTAAAATAGATTTAAAAATGCATAAATATGGTAATAAAATAAACAAAAACCTTATGGGAAAGTGTCAGTAGTATCCTGAGAAAAAGAAGAAAAAATTAAAGTTTGCTTCCCATGTCAATTGTTTAAGCCTTGGTAATCTTCTAAATTTAAACATGAAAAATAATCTCCACCTAAAGGCTTAGACAAACATAAATGTGGTATGGGTTGAAAGTCTTATATCTGAATAACAGTCATGTGTTCAAGAGTTACAACATTCGGCCTTGCTAACGTCTTTTGCATTGCCAAAGTGATGCTAAGGGGTGCACAGAAGCTCTGGTAAGTTATGGTAGTCTTATAGTGGGTTAGGCCTATCTATCCTATCTACCTCCTGTATATGAGGGTCAGCAAGGGTCGTGGAGGGGGTTCAATGTATAATATATAAAGTGTGTATTTTGAGTATATAAAGTATTGACACTTGCATGCATACGCGTATGCACACACATGTATTTTCAAACCTTACTGTGGTGGCCATATAGGTACTAGATGGTTAGAAACATTTTAAATTATCATCATTAGTTTTTTAATAGTAGCTGGCAAACAGAAATAGATTAAATTAACGTCACAAAAAGAAAATGTGTGTTAACTGACTGTGTACAGAAATACACATAAACGTTGCCTGTTTGCAAATATACACACAAATTTAGACTATAATGAGAAGGTCACGAACTTTGATGTCTGATCATGTACTTGGAAGTGACAGCACACAATTCATAACAACGTCAGCAAAATATATGATTATTGTATTAGGATGGTGATAAAACTTTATGTTTCAATTATATATTCTTCACCCAATTCATTTTTCAGGGCAAGAGCTCCATGAGCAGGCTTTTCCATTCAGCAGTTGTTCTATGTACATCATAGAAATAAGGGGCGGAAAAAACCTACTCCACTCTTTTTACTACTAGTAGCTTTTATGATACTCTATTTCTGTCATAAATTAAACCAGCAAGATAATTTGCTACATTAATTTCATATGAAGGCTGTTTCCACTTCCAAAGATCAGGGCAACTCAGGGCTATTTGCTTGAGACTACTTCAAGACTCCTCTTCCTTTAAATGATTATCACATCCTTCTTCTTGTGCAATAGGCCAAGATATCTATACTTTTTTTTTTTTGGCTTCTGTCTCTTGGAAGAAAAAAATCCCATTGTATTTTCCTGCATAAAAAGTGTATGTTCAGGCCCTTTAATCTTTTCCCACTAATTGGTCCCTTCAATCTCTAAGCTCTTTAGTTGCTCTTTTTTTTTTTTTGCATTTCTTCCAACATATGAACATTTTTGTAATTCCAGCTCCAACAGTGATAGCATACATAGGCTTAATTCATTAGTGTTTCTAAATTGCTTTGAGGTCCGTAGGTGGAAATTGTAAGTGCAAAAAATTATTGATAATTTCTAGAACTCAAATAGCATAGATTTGAAGAGAACTGTAACAATAGTACTGGTAAGTGCCCCTGCCTACAGATGTTTCATGAACTACCTAAAGGTCCTAGAAATAACTTTCACCCATAAAATACTGTGAAAGAGGACTGCACACATAGTAATAAACATCTATGTTAAAAAATTCTGTAGCTTTTGGGTAGTGAACCAGTTCCCCGGTTAATGTGAAATACCACTCTTCTACTGACATCAAAAGTGCTATGCCCATTTGCCTCAGCTCAAAATCTAGCTCAAGCAGATCAGCTATTCTGCAGTTACCAAATATGATTTTTTTCCCATATGTATCACCTATTGTTTTAAATCGGAATTTTTCCTAAAGATAAACTGAGATACTGAAATCACTCCAAACAATACATATAGAACTATCATGTTATAAAACAGTAACAGGAATTTGGTGCATAGAGGGCTTATAGGCCTAGGCCTTAGTAAATTAAAAACAGCTCATGTCTTCAAGCCTGAAACAGAGAAAAAATCTTTTTGGGGGTTGGATGTGGGGGGGAAATTCATTTGATCAAACTGCTGAATACAGTACAATATATATTTGGAAGAAAAAGTAACTGAAGATATTGCTCTTGATTGATAAGCATTAGAAAACTTATTTGTGTTTATGTAATTTTAGTATACTTAAATGTTTTCAATTTATGGATAAAATAATAAGTTAGTATTAGCCAAATAAAATCAGGAGCCTGAGAGGATTGCTGTTCATCATGCACAGTTTTCATTTCTGTCTGTCTGGCCTTCTCAGCCAGCAAAACTAATTCTACCGGACATAAACAACCTTTTTACCATACATATGCTCCACCTTTACCTGGTGGTGCCTCCAGGTAATGCTCCATGCTGATTTGTTCTGGTCTGACATGTCTGTGAGCTGGGATTTAGCTTAACCTTTTATACTTCTAAAACAGATGCTTCTTACTCTCCAGTCAGGGATGTTGTTAATTGCTTCTCTGATGGTGAGACTGTCTCAGCTGCAAGGGATTAGGAAGATTCAGGAAATCAACAACAGGTAAATTAGAAGTGGATTAGACACTGTACCGTTGGAAAAAAATGGAAATGTTAAAAGCTCAATTTGATCCTCATGTTCATGCATGCTTTCAAAATAGGATTTGTCAATTGCAAATGCAAAGCAGCTGCAATTTGATATTAGTGACTTTGTCTGTTTTATATTCTGTAACATTAAAACTGCAGAAACAACCTGCCAAGTATTGATGTAAGCTTATTGACAAAACAGAATGCTTCACAGTAAGGGCATCATCTCACAAGGCTCCACACAGTGACTCAGTAATTACTGTTTCAGTTTCTGCATATCAGATCTCTGGCATACTGTGCTTGATTCACCAAAACTAAAAAAGAAAGAATTAGTTGATGTAAGCAGGAATAAATTACCTGAAAAAAATAATCTTTTGGGTTGACAAAAGTAGGGCTTTCATAAAATGATCAGTTACACTTTTTACTGGGGTTTAGGAATAATAGGGTAAGCTCAACAATCTCCTGCTCATTAAATCTCTCCCCAACAGTGCGCAAGGGTGGATACAGAAGGGGATCACTGGTGTAGTCACATCCCATCAGCCCACGCCAGGAGAGCAGCAGACAGGAACTTTTTTAAGCCCTCAAATCAGGTAAGAATTCTCCCCTACTTTCTCCTCCATGCTCAGCAGCATATCTTCTTCCCTCCACTTTCTTCTCTGCCTGCTCCCGCTGCCACTCCCCCACCTGACTGCTCCTATCTTCCTGTAGTTTGGCTGCCGGGCTGTCACAGGCCAGCTGGGCACTGTGAGTGTATCAATTTAGTTGCAGGCTGACTGGGTGCTGCAACTGTATCACCCACTGGGCTGTTTGGTTCAGGAGTGAAGCAAGGGCAAATTTATTATAGCTTACACACACAACAGTAAACAGAAAGATAAATGCAACAAGATAATGCAGTATTAAAGTGCTAATAGTAAATATTAACAGATAATAACAGATGGATGGATCAATTTGTCGCAGGCCAATTGGGCACTGTGAGAGTATCAGCCACTGAGCTATTTAAAACAACAGATAGACAGGCCTGGGTTGGCAACTTATTGATAGACCCTTGATGCCAGGTGTGCGCCAAGTGATTCCAGCGAAGTCAGGCATCCCCGATCAACGCTGTCCGAAGGATTACTGGGGAAGGTCCCTTGATCAGGATCTGATCCTTACTCACACCAGGAGTCCAGAGTCCAGGCTTTGAACAGCAATGACCATTCTGTTCCCTCCTTCCTTCCTGCTGGTCACCTGATGCATGCGCTTTTTATACCTAGTCTTATGCTAATCTGTTGGCTTTAGAGCCGCTCACAATCTTGCCCTATAGCTGTTACCCTATGGGATGGAAAGGTGTTAAAAATTATCATAAAAGGTTACTATTATCCAATAAGCAAATTATAATGCAACATTTTTTGGTTTGAAATTAACGTTACTAAACCCAACCCTTTTAGGTTTTTCTGAATATGCTTTCTTAGGATGTGCTTTCCTGGAATGTGTTGGGTGTGCCAGGTGGTTGGATCCAGTTTTTATCATCAAGGCTGAACCCTGAGCAAAAATGGTTAGGTCAGCTAATACTACAGCTATAGCTTTGCCTTTCAGGCCCAGTCAGTTCCACGAACAGTTAGTTTTATTATTTTGGTTAAACTTATGACAGACAAGTTACATTTGTGGGTTATGAGCTTACAAGCTTTATATTAGCTAATATTGCCTGTTAGGCAAAATACCAAATGCCTCCAAGAAGCAGATATTTATTGCTTATTAATCCCTCTGGTTCTGGCCTTCACACCAGGCTTAGCCAGAAACAGCAGCAGTAGTGGTAGCAGGTAGGTTTTTCCTCTCTGCCTGATCTCCCTAGGTGTCACCTACTAACCCTGGAGAAGGCATGAGGATGGGGACACTGCCTACATCTGCTGCTGAGCATTGCTCCCTGAATGTGGGGCCAAATCATGAACTTTTTATCACCTAGTGGGTCGTGAGACTTCACAGGAAGCAGATTCACATCACCCCCCCAAAACGAAAGTACAGTGTTTACTTTCATTTCCTGTCACAGCACCTCAGGCCTCACAAAACAGCTTGGAGGGCTGCATGGTGGCCCACAGGCTGCATGTTGGACAAGCCTGATGTAGAGTCTACTTTTGGCCCCCTTTGACCGTTTACCAAGAGGACCACACCCATGGCTTTTAAAGGTACTAAATAAACGTAAGTCAAATGGATGTCACTTAGGGTGCAGATACAAGTGCAGCACCTCGCTGTAACTGAGAACACTTTGCAGGAAGCGTTTGGTGTTGCAACGATCCCTTGGAACAAACAGAAGTTCACTGTTGGTTGCAGAGGGGAGGGGAATCAAGCCACTGGCTGCAGCCAGTTTCTCCTAGCGATGGCCCCTCCTCTCTCCCAGCCTGTTCCTGTTTCAGAATAGGAGAGGGAAAAGGGAGCAGAGGGAGCTTATTTTAGGGGTTCCTCAGCTGGCTCTGGAGGGTGGGGTAGGTGAATTTGAGCCCCACCACTGCGAGGGGGCTGCAATACACCCACCCCACCCTCCAACAGGGACTGAAAAACTCTCAGATTGAACTCCATCCACTCCCTTTCCCCCTCCCTTCTGAAAACAGCTCGAGGATGGCAGGTAGTGCAAACACAAGTCTGCAGATTGAAGATGCTCTGTTTTGAAATGAAACAAGAGTTCAGATTTTCACTGAATCAGGCATTTTTTCAACTGTCTGCAGCCGTGCACTTGTTTCATAAATTTCATAGATTTCATAGACATTAGGGCTGGAAGGGACCTCAGAAGATCAGAGTCCAGCCCCACACCCGAACGGCAGTAAATCAGCTGGGGTCATAGGAGCACAGCAAGATAAGCATCCAATTTATTCTTGAATGTGTTCAATGTAGGTGCTTGAACTACCTCCGATGGCAGACTATTCCAGACCTTGGGGGCTCAGACAGTAAAGAAATTCTTCCTTAGGTCCAGCCTGAAATGGTCGTGCTGGAGTTTATAACTGTTCGACTTCATTATCCCTTGGGGTGCTCTGGTGAACAAACGTTCCTCCAGGTACTGGTGGTCACCCCTGATAGGTGGCCATCAGATCACCCCTGAGCCTGTACTTTTCCAGGCTAAAGAGCCCCATGGCTCTCAGCCTGTTGTTGAAAGATCTGTTTTCCTGACCTCTTGTGTTTGGTCACAGCTATAAACTGTTTTCTATGGCCAGATTGGGCAAAAATAGTCACTTCTGTCTGCACCCTAAATTTAGAATTTAACATAACTTTTGAAAAAGTAGGATTGAACATTCTCATTTATAATGTAATAGGCTGAGCTGCTATACTTCTCAGGGAGATATATTCATTCATAGCAGTCTCTTAGGGTACATACAAATGTTACATTTAGATTAACCTAACTAGAGTCAGAGGGAGATCCAGAAGCAGAGCCCATGACAGTCCGGAGTCAGGATCTGGGGGTCAGAAGCCAAGTACCAATCTCAAGGGCAATCCACAGGGCAAAGGCCAAAACGAGAGCCATATCAGGGGCAGGAGCCAGGAAACAGAACCACAGGGAAATCCAGTGCTAAAGTCCAGAAATAAACCAAAAACCAGAGTCAAGAATCAGGAGAACCAAAGTGCAGGAACCAGAAGGTTTGCCATAGCAGAACTGTTGTGTGCCCAGCTGGTTCTAAATAGATAGGTAGTGCTCCCAGAAGCTAATCACGAAGCTTGCTGCAACTAAACAGGGGCAGGGTTTATTAGTAGAGGCTTGCTTCAGGTCCGACTGCTATGGTACTTGGTTCAGGCTGGTCTGCCTAGTCAGAGTCCCTGACAGCACTAACCCCATACTGATGTGCCTGATCAGAGCCCCTGACAGGTTAAGTGTGCATAAGGATGCTTATTCAAATGCTCAAACCTTGGGAACTTCACACAAAGTTTTCTTTAGAATTCCATTAGGTTTTAAATCTATTAATATTCACCTATAAGAAAAGTCTTTAAATATTAATAACTGCCTTGCTTCTTGAATCTTTTCTTAACACTAAATCCATAGGTATCACCATTGCCTCTGGTCTCCAGAAATTAAAGCCAGACAGAGCAGTGGTGAACAACCCTGGCATATAATTGTCATTTTCTGCAATCACACAGAAATCTGCAGTTTAAATAAAGTTAGCATTAGTTAGCATTAGCTTCACGTCTAAAAGGAAAAGCTATTAGAGGCACCCTGTGGCTTCAAAATCCATTTTATTTATTTTATTTACATTTTAACAATGTTTGACAAAGTAAACCTCTTAAGAAATATTGTATCGTTTGTGAGAAAGGGTACTGAATCCTAAGAAGGCAAATACACTCAGTCATGACAAATGACTCCCTTAAAAGTGAATTTCAGAATATTACAGCTGTCAATCAAAAAAATATAACTCCAGTCTTTAGAATATGAAGACAACATTTCCAAAAAGGAGAATAATGTAACCTTCTGAGAAGGAGTTCTACACAAATGAGGACAAACAGAAAGCTGGATAGTCAGAAAGATCCAGAGAAGACAGGAGTTATTTAAGAGTATAAACCAAGATGATAAGATTATTCGAAAATTTTCCTAATGGATACTCAAGGTTCTCTCATGTTAAAGTATGCCACTGCTATTTCTACCTTCCAAGCAGGAATAGCCAACTTAACCTGCTATATTTTGTGGAAGACAATATCAAATATATAGTAAAAATAATTTACAAGGATAATGAACAGCATTAAGCTTGAAGAAACATTTTCAGACATACAGTAATTGTGGGAATAAGATTGTGTGTTTAATTGCTTTAGGAAGAATACCATCACTAAAAATATATTTATCCTTGGGTAAGTTGCCATGTTATGAGCATGGAAATTATAGAAATCAAAATATACTTCCCAAAATGATCTAATCCAAGCAACAGTTCTTCCAGCTGATTGACAAAGGCAATGATAAACTAAGCAGAAGGTACGGTACATTTGTACCTTACATACTAACTGAATAAGTTTTCATAATCAACTGCTTTTTTCATCAGATGCTGAGACAGGACTGCAGGAAGAGCTTCTAAATAAAAAGCAGAGATTAGAATAAAGTGTGGGGAAGGAACAAGGTGCCACGGCTGGGAGAGGCAAAGCGGGTAGAAAAGAAAATCAAAGCAATTAACCCCTTGAGGGGCATACAGGTTATAAAAACAAATCCAAGTAATGGGATAAAAATTGGTCATCATGGTTTAGATGAATCATTTCAATGTTTTTTAGACCCTCCATATTTTTTGTGAATTGAGTGGCACCTCGTTTCTATTTATTATTCTACCTTCCATATTTTTTGTGAATTGAGTGGCACCTCGTTTCTATCTACCTAACCTGCTTGAGGAGGGACCAGGAAAGATAAGAACCAGTGAACTGGGCAGATTTGGGGGGGGGGGAGGCAGATTTAACTACACTTAACACAATTCAGTCTATGAATGTTTTCCTTTTCTGCAATTTCCCATTCAAGTACAGTTGTGTTGTATAAGAACAGCTACTCTGAGGTCAGCAATGTACTGCCTAGGGAGGTTAAAATGCCACCGGCTTTTTTGTCTTTCTGATGATGTCATTAATAGGAGGACTCCTAAGGAGAGAAACTGAGAGAAACTATAACTGAAATATAATGTTTCATCTATATTAGGGCATTTCAGCTTACAAACCTCTCTAATGGTAGCAGTTCTGAGAGCACAAATGCTTCAGGAACTGAGGCAGTCAGCAGTAAAAGTGTTGATACATCTCAGCCGGTGGCAAAAAAGGAGGAGAAAGAAATCCACAGATAATATATAGCTACTAAAATCATTTGATATCATATGTAAAGGAGGAAAATATAGTTGCTGAGATACCAATATGTTTTTGACAAATGCTGACTTCTTAAATGTGAACCTTTTAGCTGTTCTAATGTCACCCACATAGTATGCAATACAAAATATCATAATTATATTTTGCATAGTATTACAGCAACTAGCTGAAGTTGCCATCATATTTCCTCTACACAGTAAGCTCCCCTTCCCTGGCAAAGTTAAGCACAGAAATTAATGCCTATATTCAGAGGTACTTACCTTGTTTATATAAGCCCGTAGGTGACAACAACTGATTTCTTAGCCCAACAAGAAAAAAAAAACTTCTTTCAGAATTAAAGTTATAACTCAAGTCATCTGTTCTCTTCAAACCTGTAATGTAAATGCTTACTTAGGGTCTCATCACACAGAACACTTGGCATGTGTTAAATCTGTTCCTGATTAAAGTTAAAACATTTTCTGAGCAGTTGCATGATAATGTTGCTACCATCTCTAACATTTACAGCGCACTGATCATTGATCCCAGTTGCAAAACCACACAAGAGTCTTGAATGAGCTCCAGTGTGGTGCTGGGCCTAGGACTGACAACCAGCAGCTGACTCTTGGTCCCAACCCAAGGATCCTCCAGGGCTGCAGGTACCCAGCTTTCAATCTGATCCCGGCGAAATTTGACAAGTGAAAGATTCATGATCCTTCCTCCTGAAGTGTGGCTTTTTTTGTCCCACCTTGGGGCTTGGTACAGCGAAGGTCCCTAGCTGATGTCACAGCTGGGTGAGAACCACAAATTGGTCATGTTATCTCCATGCAGCAACCCAATAGCAGCTGAACATGTGTTACTTAATATGATCTGGAAATACTCCTCATGCAAAATGTTGTCACTTTGCTATGATACAAGTGCACTTAGCACATATTTTACTGCTTAAACATTTGTCAGTCACATTTTAAGGGCATTTAGCACATGTCAAATATAATGTGCATGGCCCTCCATGCACTAAAATGGATTCATTCAGCTAAAGTACAATTCAAATAACAGCAGCAAAATCATTCATTAAGAAAAAGCATTCAGCTTCCTGGTTTACTATTTCAGTAGATATTGCCATGCTTCCATAAAAGAGACAGGTATGAATAACACAAAGGGGCTATTATTTGTAATGAAGGGTGGCTGACATATGTGGCCATACATTTTTAACTACAGAGTGTTCATTCACCATACAAACATTTCAAAGGTATTGCTTTTGGTATCTCAGATCACTGTGGAGTTAGTTTCATCATCGAGATGGCCATATGATTTTCTGCGCTGCTGGATTTAGGCTGAATATCAAATGTAAATAATGTTCTGTTACTCTGTGAAGTTTTCTCAATGTCTCCCCAAAGGCTACCAGTAATGATTTCTTGTTGAAAAGAATAAATGTAACATTTTTCTATATCTCTCAAGATAGTTTTACTTTGATTTCAGAGATGTAGCAATCTACTTGACCAAGTTGTCAAACAACATACCCTGCAGCTTGCACAGAACATGGGCAAATTACAACTTGGAAGGATATTACCACAAAAAAAAAATCACTAAGTATTTTAACAAAAAATGTACATGACATTGCTTTGTATGATGTGCAGGGACATAACATCATGTGATATGATTAGGCTTGACTTGATGTGCTGTTACAAAAATACCAGAAAGACATGTTGTCCTCGTGTAGGTGGGGTTAAGAATCTCACAAGTAGTTTCTGCACCTCTACATCAAATGTGTGCAAACTGGCTGAGAGCTGATAGTATCTATTTCTCTATCATATATAGCCTGGTTGGGCTGCTTTATGCAATCAGTGGAATAACTTCCACTAACTTTAATGTGTGTAGTGTTATGCCCAAAATCTTCTTCAAAGAGCAAACAATTCTAATCCAACTCATAGTATAGTCCCATTCACCCTATAAAAGAATGTGACCCCATGCACACAAGGAGTAGGGCTGTGTGAAGCAGCACCATTTTGTTTCAACTTCCATTTCACCGTTTCACCAGGACAGTGTTTTGTTTTGAGTTTAGTTTCGTTTCGTTTCAAAAGCACTGTTCCATTTTGTTTCATCGAAACTGTTTTGCTGATTTGACACAGTTTCAAAGTTTCACCCATAGACTATAATGGGGAATCATTTAACTGCCTATAATTTTGTCATTTCTTGCCTTGTTCAAATGAAAATAGCAGGGAGGGTAGCCCCTGCTGAGGCCACAAAGCCTGTCACATTTCAAGAAGATAGTTGTGGGGTTTCTGGAAAAATGCACCGTAAGCTGCTGACAAGGAAAACTGTGTTAAGCGTGTGTTAAGGTGCAACAGTTTTTCCTGTCCCTCCACCAGAGCACTGGGATTGGAAGGGAGCTCAGGGAAGGATCACAGTCACTGGCCAGCTACACAGTCAATATCAAAGCAATCCCCCCCCCCGCCCCGCTTTTCACCTCCCTCTCCTTACTTTGTTTCCCTGCAGGCAAGCCCAGCTTTGAAACTTGAAACATTTCAAAACTTTCAAAACATTTTGAGTGCCCTCATTTTGTTTTGAGGCTGTTTTGAAGCCTTTGTTTCATTTCAGTTTTGCTGTTTTGAGCTCAAAATGAGTCAAAACAGTATCAAAATGAAACACCCAGCAAAATTTCTCACTGCCCTAATTAGAAGACAATTTATCAGGTAAATGAGTGATATGGAAATTAAGTAATTGAACCATATTCTTTCTATCAAAACTAACAGTATACCACCTTGAGAACACAAAACAAGTAGAAAGTAGAGGCAATGCTTGCCTCCTCATTGACTTATCATCTTTTTCTTTCATTCTATTCTTTTTCAATTCTCCAAGTTTTTCTTACAATATTCTATTAATCATTTGCTGTGACCTATCCCCCAGAGGGAAAAAATATATCTTGTAAAATAGGAAACATTCAGTTTTTAATATTTGTGCATTTAGGCCCAATCTACGTGTGCAGGTAAAGTCATGATGGGATCCAATGTGCAATCCACACAATCGTGCTTCCTGTTATGCTTCACATACACAGTCCTCTTGTACAGGCAAGAAGCAAGCTCCCACAGTTGAATGCCCCTTCAGCTGAGGGGCTCCCAGCCATGGGGGTACCCCATATACCCCCAGACCTGGGGGACTGTGGCATCTGCAGTCCCCCAGGATTGTGGGTGCATAAAACTCCCCAGTCCTGAGGGAATGCATCTGCCATAGTTTCATAGTTAGTAGGGTCGGAAGGGACCTGAGCAGATCATCAAGTCCGACCCCCTGCCATGGCAGGAAAGAGTACTGGGATCAAATGACCCCAGCTAGGTGACTGTCTAGCTTTGTCTTAAGCTAGCCCAAGGTAGGAGCCAGCACCACTTTGCTTGGAAGCTGGTTCCAGATCCTAGCCACCCTGACAGAGAAGAAGCGCCTCCTGATGTCTAAACTGAATTTACCCTCTGCCAGCTTGTGACCATTATTTCTAGTCACTCCTGGTAGTGCTCAGGGGAACAGGGACTCCCCCAGTGCCTGCTGGTCCCCTCTGACTAGTTTGTAACAGGCCACTAGATCCCCCCTCAGCCTTCTCTTGTGGAGGCTGAACAGGTTCAGGTCCCTTAGCCTCTCCTCATCATGCAAGTGCATCCTGATCATGCAAGTGGCCCTCCTCTGGACCCTCTCCATGTTTTCCACATCCCTCTTGAAGTGCGGCGCCCAGAAGTGGACACAGTACTCTAGCTGCAGCCTGACCAGTGTCGCATAGAGAGGGAGTATCAACTCCTTGGACCTGTTTGAGATGCATCTGTGGATGAATGACAAGGTGCAGATGGCCTTCCTGACTGCATCCCCACACTGCCGGCATCACCTTGCACTTGTCAGTGTTGAATCCTATCCTATTCTCATCCGCCCACCTCTTTAACCTGTCTAGGTCTGATTGTAGCCTATTCCTTCCTTCTAGCGTGCCCACATCCCCCCACATCTTAGTGTCATTAGCAAATTTGAACAGGGTGCTTTTTACCCCCTCGTCCAAGTCACCGAAGAAGATATTGAACAGTGAGGGCCCGAGGACTGAGCCCTGCAGAACCCCACTGCCCACATCCCTCTTGGTCAAAAATGACCCATCCATCACCACTCTCTGGGTGCAGCCCTCCAGCCAGCTGGTGACCCATTTGACTGTTTAGGTGTCAACACCACAGTCCCCCAATTTTTTAATGAGAACGGGGTAAGACACAGTGTCAAAGGCCTTCCTAAAGTCCAGAAAGACTATGTCCACTGCTACCTCTGCATCTAAGGATTTGGTGACCTGGTCATGGAAGGCCACCAGGTTGGTCTGACAGGACCTGCCTCTAATGAACCCATGTTGGTTGCCCCTAAGCATAATCTCCCCTGCTGGCCCCTCGTGGACATGTGCCAGAATAATTCTCTCAAAAAGTTTACCCAGGATTGAGGTAAGACTAACTGGCCTACAGTTTCCCGGGTTCTCCTTTGTCCCTTTTTTGAAGATGGGAACCACATTGGCCTTCTTCCAGTCCTCTGGCACCATACCAGAGCACCATGAGTGCTCGTAAAGCCATGCGAGGGGTCCCGCAATGACCTCATCTAATTCCCTCAGCACTCTAGGGTGGAAATCATCTGGACCAGCTGATTTAAATGATCTGGAGCCATGATCTCCTGGGATCTGGAGTTCATCAAATCCCTGGGCCTGGGGGATCATGGTAGCCATGATCCCGCAGGCCTGGGAGTTTTATGTACCCTGGGGGCAGCTGCCAGACCTCCCAGCTGCAAGACCCAGATGGGTCCCATCACCCAGAATCCACAGCTGTGGGACTCTGTGTCCCCATGCTGCTGGGACATGGAGTTGCAGCTGCTGGGGTTGAGTCGCCTCAGGTGCAGGACTCCCAGCCCCAACTGGGCATCGTACACCCCTGTGGCTGGGAGCCCCATCAACATAACTCAACCTAACCTCCCTGGATATCTGTAGGCAACCTCAGTTTCTCATCATCACCCTTTCAACTGCCATTATCATACTTTCCATTCTAGCCGAGCCCAGCCAGGTAAGCTGAAGCAGGTTCAGAAAACTACCCTCTGCTCAGCAGATTCATTAGTGCACGTATTCTCTCTGGGCCCTGCTACATGTTCAAATTAAAGCTGGATATAAACCAGCTATATAGTCGCTACACATTCTCAAGGACTAACTTTATAGTTGGTTGGCTCTTTTTATAGCTGGATAGTCATTTTTATCATGCAGTAATTACTTTTCACATGTAGCCAGTCTAAATTTATTGTGAGATTAACCAGTTAATTGCATAATATAAGAAATATAGCAGGGGCCTTTAGATGGTCAAAATCATATGAGCAACCCTGCAAAAGCTATGTTTTGTTACATCTCAGTGCTACAGCCTACATTTATTATTATACATAAATTTAAATATTCAAACTTCTGAATAGTAAAATTACAGAAAAAAAAGACTAAGCAGCAAAAAAGTATGTCAAATAAGGAGGAAAACAGTATATTTTAATTGTTTGCATTAATGAATGCAGGTTTTAAAACTATATTTGAAAAGAATCTAGAAAATGAAGCTTCTGATCCTTCATTTTTTGGGTTTTGCTCAGTTTTGTATGATAGGAGTAATTATGAAATACTTCTCTGAACGTCGAGGAAGAAAAATACAGATTTCTATTCAGTTTGCATGACCATGATCTGATGCCAGGTGGCAACAGATTTACAGGGAAGATTGCATTCTTCTAATGCTGAACAAGGAACTTTATCAAAATAAGTACGAAACAGTATCCCCAAAGATTCTCTATTTCCTCTATTCTTTATGTCAGTTTGAATTTCCTCCAATTCCCTCTTCCTTGTGAAATTGATTTTTATACAGCATGGAGAGATGTGTAATGTTTCCTACTGTAAATTTAAAGAAACACTACACATCTCCTTACATGAGTAAAATTCAATTTACTACCTGTAAGTGATGAGACTATTTCTCCTGCTGGGCAGGGGTGAGGCTTAAAATCAAAACCAAGTTCATTTCAATGAAAGCAAGAATAAGAATAATCTATTTAGATTAAACATTTTATTTAACATTTTAATACATGTTCTCTCAAGAGTTTTGATGTGATATACTTGATATAATTTTTCTACCTTCTCCTTTCTCCCATTTGTTCAGCTTTTATCAAGAGATTGTAATGTTGGTAAAACCCCAGAGCATATTACATCTGGAACATGCAAAGCAGTTGTCTCTTTCTTTCTCCTAGTGATAAAGGGCATTATAGAGTAAGGGATGCATTAAAAGTTCAGATCCAGATCTGAGCAGAACAGAAAGCCAGATGTTTAGATTTGGCTGCAGACTGCTGCAAAATTATCTTATTTGTAAAGCTTGAAATGTGGTGCAGCAGATAAATGATAACAAAGTAAACTAGCAAAGGCAGAAAGCTTTATTCTATGTATTTCTGCAGCTGACTTCAAATTTGATATTGAATATGCAGCTTTGAACACATACTCATAAGCATTCTATCCAAGCAGCCCTACTCATGCAGCATTTTAAATATGGCAAACACACTAGTAAGATATTTTCCTGCATAATGCTACAGAAACAAATATTTTAACATTCCTTTTCAGTACAGCGTTAATAAGAAAATTGGTTGGCAGTAAAAGGGGTTTGTGTTCTTGATGTGTTTCCAACAAAAAGAGATTTTTTTCCCTGCCAATCAATTAATGAATGATTTATTTTAAAGCAGTGTTAATGTAGGTTTAGCGATTAGGAGGGCAATAGGTTACCAACAAGATCAAATTGAGCTTTCTTATGAAAAAGAAATAAAAAATAATTGCATAATTTAACAGGTTCAGAAGGTTAATAGCATGCTGTAGCTGTGTCTGAAATGAATCTGGTCAACATCATGAACAGGATGTGAATGAGCCAGCTGAGAGCAAGGAATATATATATCAACCTTCTAAGGTGGAAGAGGGAGTTTTGTTATTTTATATTTGTTAAATGACTGCAATCCTGAGATATGTATGAGCACAAAAGGAAGAAATGGAAAAATTTATTTCACAAATAACCTAGGCTAGAATTTTCATAGTTGAACAGCACCAAGAGCTATGGTTAGCAACTTAAATCAAAATGGCTTGGTTTTTAAAGGAAATGAACATGCAATTTTTATTGGTTTAAGTGAGAGCTGTGAATCCACACTACATCTACAAACCAAGCTACTTTGATTTAGTGCCTAAAGATGGTTTTATATACCTAATGTCAGGCACCCATCCCTAACAAATACAAGCCTTGTAACAAATCCATCTGCAGTGTACATCTGGAGCCTCAGGTTTCTGCCCACTGTTCTATTGCTTGTCCCAAGGAACAAACTAAGATTTGCCCCGGTATAACCTTGTTATCCCCACAAGCCTCACCTCCCCTACCATTATACTGGATCCCACAGTTGCAGCAAGGGAATCTCTTCCAACTCCAGGTAGAGTCCCATTGGGTTGTGAAAGAATATCAGGTCTCTACTTCCACAGAACTGGCTAACCTGGAATATCACTCACATACTTAGTCCAGGTAATTAATAAGGAGACAAAATTTTAAAAGGATATATTATATAGGAAAAAAAGAATTATACACAAAAAATTGACCACAAAATTTGAAGATACAACAAAAAGACAATTAGAGTTTCTCATGGTCTTGTCTGGCTACATTCTAGCCCAGAATTAGGCAAAATATGGCCTGTGGGCTGGATCTGGCCCACCAGGCCATTCTGTCTGGCCTGCAGGGTCCCTAATTTTTTTTTTTAATTAATATTTATCTGCTTCTGACTGCCTGTCAAAAATGACAGGAGCCAGTGGCAGCAGGACTCAGGAGGAGCCCAGCAGCAGCAGCAGTAAGGCCCACAGGCCCTGCCCCACCCCCAGCTGAGGCTTCTGGCCTGGGATCCTGGGGCTGTTCCCCACCTCCCTCCACCTGAGAGGGAAATGCAGCTAAGAACAGGCAGAGGGCAGGTAGGATCACCAATGCAGCAAGAGCCAGCCAGGCCCAACCAACACCATGTGGTTTCCAGCTGGCAACTGCATGTGCTCCTGCTGCATCATTCAGTCCCAGTCCTGCAGCTGGAACCAGGTGGTACTGGAGCTGTGAGTGGGGAGCAGTGGGCTGTGGGGGAGCGGTGGTGGCAGGTGGGGAAAGAAGGAAAGCAGCAGAAGATAATCAGCGGAGGTGAGAAGTGGCAGTGGGAAAGAGATCAAGGCCAGTGGCAGCAGGAACAAGCTGGGAACCATGGGACCAGGCTTGCTGCTGCTGCAGTCTGTGGTTCTGGCATTGCATCCAGAAACAGTCCTCTGCTGGGAGGTGCCCAGCCATGCTACACCACACCACACCACACCATGCCGCTTGGTTTCTGGCTGCAGTGTGGTGATCCCAGAACACAGCAGGAGCCAACCTAGTTCCCATGATTCCCACCTTGCTCCTGCTACCGCTGGAGCCACACACCACAAGAAGCCAGTGCCTATGCCAGGTATGAGATTCCTGAGCTCCCGCCCTCCCACTGCCTGCTGCTGCTGCTCCCAGCAGCAGGGGCTGTGTGCCATGTGGGAGAGTGTGGGGGGGTCCCTGCACCCCACAAATCTCACACACCCACACCATGCCCCCACAACCCCTGCTGACATATACACACACTCCAACATACCCTCTGCCCCCTGACACACTCCCACACACAATATAAAAGAGTGAGACTTTATTTTTAAGTTATTATGCAATCACTTCTATATACAGTACACAAACACAAATCATAAAAGATATTTTTTGTAATAAAATTAAAATATTTTTATAGTAGGTATTTGACTTCTAGTTTATGGTTTGTTTTTCTCCGATTCTAAGATGGCAACCCATCTCCCAAAAAGGTATTTCTGGGGGACAAGAGGAGAGACTTCTGGTAGCACAGGTATGAGGTTAGGGGGAAGGACTTCTGGTCCCAATATAGTGACTAGGGGGTGGGGCAACTGTCAAGGGGTGAGGCTACACATGCAGCCCTCAACAGCTCACCAAAACTTGTTAGCAGCCCTCCAGCCAAAATAATTTCCCATGCTTGATCTAGTCCCTCTGAGAGTCCAGCCAATATCTCCAGAGATCAGCCTTCCTGCTGATCCTACAAGCCAGCCCTGACCACTGAGGAACTGGGCTTCCCCAAAGCCTGGGATAATCCAAAGACCATGAGTATCTCATAGACAGCCCCTAAATACCTCAAGACAGCCACTTCTGCCTGTGTTTTGGAGTGGCAACTGTTCTTGCCCTAGTAACACAATAATGGCAATAGATACTGAGCTGTTTCACTTACTCCCTTATTCTTCAGTATGTGTTCCTAAGTTCCTTTGACTAAACCATGATCAAAATCATAAAAATACATATTAACTGCACAACATAATCCATATATAGGGACCTACTGAATTTGGGGTGGATTTTGTGGGCAGAATGCAGGCCCTAACAGCCATTTTGTGGACAGAGTTCAGCATGTCCCTGTATTCCTCTGAGTCCATCCCTTCATCACTGATTGGCTGAGAGGGCTGCCTGTCAGGAGGAAGCCACCAATTGGTAAAGAGGGGCAGGGCCACATGACAGCACTCATAGCTAAGCAATAGCAAAGGCAGCAGCCATCTGGTCAGCAGCCCTTCGAGTGGGAAGAACCCCTGTCTCCCTACTTCCCCACCCCAGTGGGCTGCCGAAGTGGCCTAAGAACTGCTGGCTTCCTCTGTGGATCCACCATTTTCTTTTCAGAAGAGTTTTTTTTCTCCGCAAATTTCATGAGCATTGCCAAATTTAATGGGCAATGGCACATTTCATGAAATCCATGAAATCACAATTTTGGTAGGTCCCTACCCATACAGTGATAAAAGCAACATACACGAATACAATAGAAAATTGGCTTTTCAATGAGACCACACATCCCATGTCAGTAAAACAAACTCAAGAAAACATGCATGACATCCCACAAACGTATGAAAATGTAGTACGGTTTGTGACAACCCTACTCTATCCTTTTCTGAAGGCTGGTTGGCCACATTTGCAAAGAAAGCCTTGGCTGAGGGGGATGGACCCGATGATCTGCCAAGGTCTCTTCCAGCCTTACAACCTATGAATCCATTCTGCAAACAGCTTTGGGAGGGATGAGATTGACCAGCTTTGTTTACTTCAGTAGGACTTGGGAATATTCAGCACCTCTCAGAAGCTGCGAAGTGGGAGAACACCTTAAAGAAGAGAGCTTAGAAGCTTCTTAGAACTCCAAAAAAGAAATGCCAACTATTCAAGCAATTTGTTTTCTAGAAGCAAGCTGGTCAAATAAGAGTCTTTTGACCTGTATGTGTCATATGTAACTGAGGTGATAGCACTTATCTACAGTATCAAGCACTTTGGGGTCCACAAATGAAAAGGCATTCATGAAAATGCTAAATATTACGTAATCTTTCCCTTTAATATTAAAACTTTCTCTTTAAAACATGCTGGCAATTCATTTAAGTTGTGCTCAGAAAACTGGTGCTGTATTTCAGTTCCGCTGCAATATCTTCATCTGGTTGCTACAGAGACATGTAACATTTGATTCCCCTTGAGAGAGAGAGATGATCACAGCTAAAATGAGAGAAAATTTTTCCAAATGATGGCATAAACTCCAAAAGAAAACATGCCTTTAAAATAAGTGCAGTGGCTTTTAATTTCTGAATTGTGAAATCAAGCATACTCATACTTGTCTTATGAAGAAGAAGAAATATAATCACCTAAGGGCATGTCAGAAATAACTGTTGCTTCTTTCCCCCTGCTATCCTTTCTTGGAAGGGCAGAGATTGGTGAGCCAATCAAGAAATTAAAGCTGACATTTCACAAACTGATAGTCATGTTACTGTTTATTTATTTTTTGTTTGACTATTTAAAGTGAGTGTAGCTATCAGGCATATACACAGAGGAGCTGACAAAGCCTTCAGCAGTTTCTGAAATAATCCTCAAGAAAATGAACTCCCGAAAAAGAAAATCTCGAGAGGTTATTGTGTTCTCTTGCACTTTCTTCAGTCAATAGAATGCACTTAATCAAGCAGTAATTCAATTTCAGTCACCCGTCTTTCACTTGCGAAAAGATCACATTCATTAGTTAAGAGGAAGGAATCCTAAACTGAACCCGTTTTGAAGGAGCAAGTTGGTTGCAGGGAAGGGAGCGGTTTCCTATTTTATTATCATTAACTGGTTTCTGGTACCAACAAGATTCTTTTGCAGTTCTGAAGAACTAAACACATTCATTATTTTGTCTTGTAAAAAAATATACCAGATTACTATAATTTCTTTTACTGATCTGACATACTATGTTGCAATATAAAATTTTTAGGTATTCAGAAATATCCCTTTAGCTAAGCAAGCCCCAAAATATGTTTTATTCTCTCACCTATGTTAATCTATTACCTTTGTTTCTCATCTGCAATAAAGACAGAGACCAAGATTCAGCTTCAGCTTAACCTCTTTTATAAATTAAGTATCATGGCTTGATTCTGATCTCACATGCAAATTGTTATAAAACCAGATTTGACACTGGATCCACTACACTCCTTAAAGTATGCCACACGATCGTAAACTGGGTACAGCAGATGTCTGTACACATCCTTAGTACAAGCTTCAGCTCATGGATACGTGGGCTGTTTAATGCACACTGTACAGCTCCAAGTACCTTCGGCCCTGTAGCAAGAAACTGTCAGGGCATCTTTAGCATGTTCACATTCTCCTTCATTTGTAGGTATTGTTGGACAGACTTGGAAGGATTTAATCAGAAGACCCTCATGAAGAGACGGAAGAGTGACTGAAGGCGAGCTGCAGTCTCCCAGGTAGGGAAACTGAAAATTAAGTTGAGGCCTAATACATGGTCAGGAAGAATTAGTGGAGTTTGGAACAGTGATAAGTCATACCTGCCTAGTTTTTCTTTTCTAGATAGGATAACAAAACTATTAAAAGGTTAAGATTATGGTGCACCAAGATTTAGGGAGTAAAGTTACTTTAGGTACCAAAGATCACCTAATTGGGAGAACATGAATGACAAATGATTACTTTTCTGATTAGCTAGTAAATATGTAATCATGTGTAACAAAATGCATGTTAGTTAATGACTGGGCTGACAGTTCATTTATTTATGTATAAAATATGCATAATATTGGAAGACTTTGAACCTGTGTACCCTTCCACCTATCCCCTGTGCTAGCCTGCCTGATCACCTGGCTGATAGTGAATAAAGCTAATCTAGCTAAACGCTCTGCATTGCAGTTGGAGCTGACAGCTCCTTGCAAGCAGCATTTTTCACTCCATTGTCTGAACCATCCCTCCAGTTTTGTTAGTGTTTAATAGATGAAACTCTATTTTTGAAAAGTCTATACAATATTATTTTTTCTACAAAACTCTGAATACTCTCAAACCTTTTGCTTAATTCTTAAAATCTTTATGATTCAACCAGTATTAGTTTTTGTCTTTTCAGAAGACCCACAACAGGTAGACAATAAGCTGAGTATGAGGCAACAGGGTACCCTTGTTGCAAGGAAGAATCCAGAAATGTCTCAAAGCTAAGAAGGAGGTGTACACCCAATGGAAGGGAGGGGCCATCACCAGGGAGGATTAAACCTCCTTTGCTTGAGATTGTAGGGAGGGTGTTAGGAAGGCTAAGGCAGAGATGGAACTGGGACTAGCAACCGAGTTCAAAGATAACAAGAAGTCCTTTTTTAAATACATAGGGAGTAAAAAGAAAGTACTGGGTAACATGGGGTCTCTGCAGGACATGCTAGGAAATCTGGCGGTCACACCAGATGACAAAGCTAATCTCTTTAACAATTTCTTTGCCTCCATTTTTCTGAGCGGGGACCAAGTCATCCCCCCCACTAGGATTCCCAAAGGTCCCAGGGGAGACACAGCCAGGCCCAGGGTCAGTGAGGACCTAGTCAGGGAACTTCTGGTGGGACTAGACATGATCAAATCAGCGGGTCCTGATGACCTCCACTCCAGAGTGCTGAGGGAATTAGCACAGGTCATTACAGGACCCCTGGCATGGCTTTACGAGCACTCACAGTGCTCTGGTGAGGTGCCAGAGGACTGGAAAAGGGCCAATGTAATTCCCATGTTCAAAAAAGGGAGGTAGGAGGACCCAGGAAACTACAGGCCCATTAGTCTTACCTTAGTCCTGGGGAAGCTGTTTGAGAAAATTATCCAGGTGCACATCTGTGAGGGACCAGCAGGGGAGATTATGCTTAGGGGCAACCAACATGGGTTCATTAGAGGGAGGTCCTGTCAGACCAACCTGGTGGCCTTCTATGACCAGGTCACCAAATCCTTAGATGCAGGGGTAGCAGTGGACAGAGTTTTTCTGGACTTTAGGAAGGCCTTTGACACTGTCTATCACCCCGTTCTCATTAAAAAAAATAGGCAACTAGGGTGTCGATGCTACACAGTCAGATGGGTCACTAATTGGCTGGAGGGCCACACCCAGATAGTGGTGGTGGATGGGTCATTTTTGACCAAGAGGGATGTGGGCAGTGGGGTTCTTCAGGGCTCGGTACTTGGGCCTGCACTGTTCAACATCTTCGTCGGTGACTTGGACGAGGGGGTGAAAAGCACCTTGTTCAAATTCACAGATGACACTAAGGTCTGGGAAGAAGTTAACATGCTAGAAGACAGGGACAGGCTATAACTAGATCTGGACAGGTTACAGAGATGGGCAGATGAGAATAGGATGGGTTTCAATACAGACAAGTGCAAGGTACTGCACCTGGGTAGGAAGAACCAGCAGCATACCTACAGCATTCTTTCCTGCCCATGGCAGGGGGTAAGACTTGATGATCTGCTCAGGTCCTCTCCAAACCTACCAACTATGAAACTAAGACTAACATCCTACGGGGGTGCATTGGTAGGAGTGTTGCCAGCAAATCAAAGGAAATTATTATTCCCCTCTATTCTGCACTGGTGAGGCCACATCTGGAGTGCTGTGTTCAGTTTTGGGCCCCCCACTACAAAAAGGATGTGGACAAATTGGAGTCCAGTGGAGGGCAACAAAAATGGTAAGGGGGCTGAGGCACATGACTTATGAGGAGAAGCTGAGGGAACTGGGCTTATAGTCAGCAGAAGAGAAGACTGAGAAGGGATTTAATAGCAGCCTTTAACTACCTGAAGGGAGGTTCCAAAGATTTCATAGATTTCATAGACATCAGGGCTGGAAGGGACCTCGGGAGATCATCGAGTCCAGCCCCCTGCCCAAAGGGCAGGAAGTCAGCTGGGGTCATAGGATCCCAGCAAGATAAGCATCCAATTTGCTCTTGAAGGTGTTCAATGTAGGTGCTTGAACCACCTCCGCTGGCAGACTGTTCCAGACCTTGGGGGCTCGGCCAGGAAAGAAATTCTTCCTTATGTCCAGCCTGAAATGGTCTTGCAGGAGTTTGTGACCTTTCGACCTAGTCATCCCTTGGGGCGCTCTGGTGAACAAACATTCCCCCAGATCCTGGTGGTCACCCCGATAAACTTATAGGTGGCCATCAGATCACCCCTGAGCTTACGCTTTTCCAGGCTAAAGAGTCCCATGGCTCTCAGCCTGTCATCGTAAGATCTGTTTTCCTGACCTCTGATCATGCGCATGGCTCTCCTCTGGACTCTCTCAAGCTTCTCCACATCCTTTTTGAATTGTGGAGCCCAAAACTGGACGCAGTACTCCAGCTGCGGCCTCACCGAGGCTGAGTACGAGGGGAGAATGACGTCCTGGGATTTGCTCGAGAAGCATCTATGGATGCAAGCCAGCGTTTTGGTCGCTTTATTAGCCGCAGCATTGCATTGGAGGCTCATGTTCATCTTGTGGTCAATGATGACCCCCAAGTCTCTTTCTTCTGTAGTGCTATCCAACGTAGCACTGCCGAGCCTATAAGGAAGCTGCAGGTTTTTCCTCCCAAGGTGGAGAACCTTGCATTTTTCGGTGTTAAACGCCATCAGGTTCTCATCTGCACATTTGCTGAGCTTGTCCAGGTCAGCCTGGATCATCTGCCTATCTTCTGGCATGGATGCTTTGCCCCAAAGTTTGGTGTCATCGGCGAACTTGGCCAGTCCACTCCTGACTCCAATGTCCACATCATTAATGAAGATGTTGAACAGTATGAAGCTAAACTGTTCCCTGTGGTGGAAGATGACAGAACAAGGAGCAATGATCTCAAGTTGCAGCAAGGAAAGTTCAGGTTAGGTCAGGGGCAGGCAATTATTTTGGGCAGAGGGCCACTTAACAAGGTTTGGTGAGCTGTTGAGGGCCACATGGGTAGCCTCACTCCTTAACAGTTGCCCTAAGCCCTGGTTGCCATCTTGGGACCAGAAGTCCCACCCTTAACACCAGAAGTCCCTCCCCTTGCCCTCCAGAAATACTCATTTTGGGAGGGGAGGGCATTGCCATCTTAGAACCAGAAAAAAAACAAATCATACACTAAAAGTCAAACACCTACTATAACATTTTTTAATTTTAATACAAAAAAATTGTTGTCATGATTTGTGTTTGAGTACTGTGTATAGAGGTGATTCCATAATAACTCAAAAAGAAATTCTTAGTCTTTTATATTGTGGATGGGGGTGTGGTTCGCTCTGTGGGTGAGTGTATGGTAGGATGTGTAGGGAAGTATGGGGGTGTGCATGGTGGGATGTGAGGGAGTGTGCATGGTGGGGTGTGGGGGAGTGTGTATGGTGGAATGGTGGGGTGTGTGTGGTGGAGTGTAGCAGGGTGTAGGGGTGTGGCTGTGGGGGGCATAGGTTATGTTGGGGGGTTGTGTGGCATTTTTGGGGTGTATGAGTGTGTATGATGGGCAGGGACGGCCTATCCTATCCAGTGGAACCTGTGGCCACTGGGGGCCCCACTGCCAAGGGGCCTCCTGCAGCCATGAACATTCAAAATCAGTGCTGTAGCAAGGCAGGGCAGGCATTTGCCAACTCTCCACGTTACCGCCACCGCCAGCTTCACATCTGGCCACTTGCCACCCAAACCTCAACACTGGCTTCTTCATGTCAGGGCACCCCAAAACTATTTCTTTCAGGGGGCCCCAAAAATTGTGGGCTAACCCTGATGATGAGTGGATATGGGGGGGTGTATGGTGGGATGCGCGGTGTGTATAGGAGGGGGTGGGAGGGTGCAGGGGGAGTTTGTGAGGGAGTGTTGCTGTGTGGCTCTGTCGCTGTGTGGGGTCATAGGGTATGTTGGGGGAGCATATTTTGCCTGCCCCAGGTTAGATATTAGGAAAAACTTTCTCACTAGGAGGGCAGTAAAGCACTGAAACAGGCTACCCAGGGACATTGTGGAATCTCCATCCTTGGAGGTTTTTAATGCCTGGCTAGACAAAGCCTTGGCTGGGACTATCTACTTGAGGATGTTCCTGCTTTGAGCAAGGGGTTGGGCTAGATGACCTTCTGAGGTCCCTTCCAACCCGAATTTTCTATGATTATATGATTCTGTGAATCAGATGCAACATCAAATGAGCTTTCTTTGTTATACATAAACCATCTCAGTATTTACATAACAAGGACAAGAGGAAGTTAATTATGTGACAGTTAATACGAAGTTGCACAATATTAGCAATACATCCCAGAAGAGGCTTGTAATTTCAACCATTTAAGAATCAGCAGAAGCTTACCCTGTTGAGAGGATAGTATAAACCAACATCTTTTGCTGCACGGTTTCCAACAATCAACGCTTTCTTAAAGTTTTAAATCTTGAAACTGCTTCGAGAAGAAAATAGTTTCAACTGCAAAATGTTGAGTAGAGCATATATGGAAAATTGTGTAAAACAAGATAGAGGCATACACAATTAAGTACTTCTAAATGTAGGCTTCTTTTAAGATTGAACTATAGTACAGGAAAGTTTGCAGTGCCCTGGAATCATAAGATTATACATAGTATGTTATTATTATACCAGCTTTGTGTCAATATAATGTTTCCCTCCCTAAACGAAGTAAAGAAATTAACCACAATCCCTAAATATGCAATCACTAGGACAAATTGCATGGGTTTGTCCATGTATTTTGTCTTCTCTATCTCCCAGGTTTTTTTTTAATCTTAGATTTCCAGTAAGATCAGATCAGGTGGGCTCTCAAATTCAATGTCTCAATGCAAAGATAGGCATAAAAGTTAAAACCAAGAAAATTCACTCAAAAATCTACATGAAGGGAATATGAAGAATCAACCAAAAAGTTCTTTGCTAATAATGTGGAAACATTTGGAAACATTCCAAAAGGGCATGTGTTGCTGTACAAATATTGAGCCACATTGTTCGGTTTGTACCAACACATAAGAAAACTGCACTGTCCTTTGCCTTACAAAACAAAAGATCCCACTGAACTTACCTATGCTGTTTTCTCTCATATGATGCAAACTCAAAATTCTCAAACAACTCAGCAGTTAATATTTGCTTTGTGGTCCAAAATATGATTCACTCTGATGGTTTCTAAACATGTTAAATTATTTAAGAAACTGCAAACTCTACTTTTGAAAAGGTTCACATGAACCTTGAAAATTCTTTTGTTGCATTATTTAGTATAGTTATAAATGTCAGGTTACTGTTCATAGAGGTATGTCTGTTTTGAATGGCATTTGCAGAATAATGTTTGCCAAAGTTCAGATGAGTATTCCTGCTGCGGGCAGGTATTTTTTTCTTCATTGTGACATGTTTCTTTAATAGAGATGCTTCATCCTTGCTCTGTTTTCACTTTAGTGTCACCAATGGCAGTTCAGAAATGTTGCAGTTACAATTTTGATTGTTATTCTTACTATTTTTATTTATTATTTGTATTACCAGAGCACCCAGAAGCCCTAGGTGAAGGACCCCATTGTGCTGGGTGCAGTACAAACACAGCACACAAAAAAACAGTCACTGTCCTGAAGAACTTGCAATCTAATTCTAATACAAGACATAACTGATATATACAGACAGGCAAACAAGAGAGTACAAGTAAACAGTAAACGTTAAAAAAATGTTTTCAGAAATACTTAAACTGTGTGATCTGGAATTACTATAATTAAAAACGCTGAACAGAAGGAAAGAATAAATCCATTAAACCAGTCAAGGCATTAGCTTCAAGGTATCTATAGTTTGTTTTTCTTTTGAGCTCTTTTTTCTGAGTTAGGCGTTGACTCTAAAAATGATTAATATTTCCCAATAACTTTAACCTCTGGTTTGTATTTGTACAAGAAAAGAGAAGGCATTGCACAGGGTACTCCCAGCCATGATTACTTTAAAGCTCATGTTAAAGAATGGGGGACCAATAGAAACTTGAAGTTTTAGGCCAATTATATTCCATCAATTAGGATTTAGGTAAATGGATTTAGCTGACTCAGTGAGATCTTATTTTGCACTACTCTATTTCCCAAAACATTGTTAATACAAAAGGTGGGTGGATTCTGCTCCTCATTGTGTTTCCATGACTTTGACTTAAAGTTAAAATTACATTGTTACAGGAGTTAATTAATTGTGTTAATGGATTTTCAAAGATATGAACAGGGTGGAATAGAATGACACTTAAGTGCCTTGGCCCATATACATACATGGCAATATACACCTAATAAGGGCAATAGAATCTGTGAGCTGTTAATTATATGTATTTTTTGTTAGAGAAAAAACTAGTTCAAGGGCAGTTACTCAAACTACAGTAAACAATTGTTTTTATATATCAACAGATCAGATCAAATTAGGCAAAAAAACCCAACAACTCCAGGACTGATGTCATGCCAGCCTAGCTTGTGCCTAGAATTATTCATTATGAAGCTACAAGATTTTAAAAAGAAACCACAGTAACATACTATTAATTGCATTTGCATATGTTTCGGGGCCGTATCTATTGAACGCTCACTGACATAATGCAGCATGAAGTTCTAAGACACAACATACCTGCGAGTTCACTCTTTTGTTTGCCCTGGAGAAAGTGTTCTATGCAGCAGGGTTACCCAAAAGAGAGAGACCTAGAAATGAAAAATCGCTAAGACACAAGCAAAACAGGAATTCAACAAATGCCTAAAAAGAAACAGTTTCCGCCTGCTAGATATGTTTGTGAACAGGGGCCAATATATTACTATTTAGTAACTGAAACTCATAACTACTTTTCTAAGTCAAGGTAATTTCCTATCTCTGTTACTACAAAGCACAACTCAAGGTTTTTTGGTTAATATTGATAAGATTTCACAAAATTCTGTTTCTTCAAAAGTTTTTTTTTTATCTGATAAAGCTTCGTTGAGAATTTTCCAGCTAGCTCTAATCAGCATCTCCTATACAGAATACAGACAGCATATTAAAGACATCGCTCCTGTTTGTTCTAACAGGCAATATAAAAATGGTCTTTGTTCCAGGAAAGAGCTGAGAGTTGTTGAAACATTGAACATACGTCAGACTGAAAAACACAAATGGTTTTTATGCTGATGGGAGTTTATCCCTGTGATTTAAATGCAACTATAAAACATGAATGTTACCTATTGAAAAACATTTATGAATCAGTAAAGCTTCTGAAACCAAAACTATTGCTACTAGTAGATGTGGTATATGTAGTGCAGCAAATAAAATTACTTAAGAGCAGGTCTGACACTGATATTAAATATAACATTTGGGCATTTATAAGTTTCTGCAAATGCCGTTTGACACCTGCTCTGCTTCAACAGCCTGAGCAGACTCAGCCTGAGATGAATACTCTAGCAGTAAAGAAAAACATTAGTAAATGTGAAGTGTGAGCAGAAGTCTTATGTTGAGCAAGACCCTTGGGTACTTAGTACATATGTCATATTTTATTGTTTTATATATTTTTAGGATTGACTTTGAGCATAGTTTTCTGCGCAAGTCCAAAACAACTCCATAGGTCTCATTTGGGGTATCATAAATGGGGTATATGTTAGTACCAACTGAACCGGGATGTGTTCAACAACATCTTTAAAAGGCATTTTAACTTAATCTGAGTACCAGTTTTCAGGTTTCATGCCTTGATCCTACACTGAGGATTATCCCAGTGAACACTTGTGTCCCACTGATAGCAAAGGCATTCCAGATGGATCCAAAAGTTTTCTCAGCACAGGTTCAGGTCTTTTCTGTGTACCCAAGGAGACTAGCTTTCTAGTCAAATATGTATTGCTTTACTCTGTTAGTAACTCCTAGATGAGCAAATTGGCATGATTTTTTCCTTTCCTGCTTGGAATTGCTTTAAATTCTTTGTTCTTTATCTTTTCCTTTTTTTGAGATTATATGAAAAAAATTGGATTTACAGTTCCTTTTATTCTCAAGTAATCTTGGAAAAACAAATAAAAAATAATTTAAGGCAATCAAAAGCAGGAAGGGAAAAGATGGTGTTCTTTTAAATCTGAGGTTCATTGTTCTGATTTTCTAGTTTTTGAGACTAATGCATACTCACTTTCTATTCTCAACTTCGGGCATTTTCACCTGTCCTCCCAGGGGAGAGGCGCTTTATTTAAAACTGCTCTGAGAGCCATTCTAATAAAAGTGCCTGGAGCATCTGTGCAGGGGCACTTTATCTAAAGCTCATCAAATAAGCTTTAGTTAAGTGCCCCAAATGCCATTTTGAAGCACGGGGACATTGATATATGAGACGCAGGGCTGGCTGGAGTGTGCTAATTAGTAAAGGTGTGCAAAGCAGGCTGTATTCAATTTGGACTCGGATTAAACCCAGTTCAGGGGACAGTGATTTGATTCACTGATTCAGATCACTGTCCCAATTCAATTCGACCAAATCCAAATCTGAATTTCGATTCTGATTCAGAGAATAAGCAATTCGGCCATAGACACAGCTTTAAATGTTTTTTCTACATACCTCGAGGTACCAGGCGCAGCTCGTGAACACTGAGATGGTGGGGCAAATGGAGCTTCCCATAGGAGCGCAGGGGTCTCCCCATGTGTTTGGTGGCAGACCTGGAAGTGCACTAGAAGTACCTCTGGTCCACTGCTGGGTCCGCTACGGAGCGTGTTGGGGACCCCCCAGACCCAGGCAATCAGCTGGAGGGGACTCTGGGTCCCCCCACCCCAGACCCAGGAGGCACCAGTCGCTGATCTGGGTGGCGGTGGGGGTCCCCTGTGTGCTCCGTGGCAGACCCAAAAGTGGACCAGAAGTGCTTCTGGTCCACTTCTGGGTCCACCACAGAACACGCTGGGGACCCCCCCCCACAAACACACACACATGCTCCCATGGCATGCTCCATCCACCCCACCACCTCAGTGTTCACGAGCTAGCTGGTACCTTGAGGTATGTAGAAAAAACATGTAAATCTGTGTCTATGTCTGAATTGTCAAATCTCTCTGAATCTCTCTAAATTGAATGGGAGGCTTCTAATTTGATTCAAAGAGATTAATGGGTCTCCTGATTTGGTTCAGATTTGGAGATTTGGCTGCCAAATCAGGCCATATCTCCTCTGAATTGAAGCAGCAACAGAAGGTTCATACAACCCTACTAATTAGCATGGTCCAGCAGACTCAATTATTTAAGTCTTGTCTGATGCACTGCAATTACAGCACATGGGAGCAGCCTCCTAGCTCATGCGTAGGCATGCTTTTTCCCCTAAACCTTTCTCTTCTAAAAAAGAAAGCTGAGATTCTTCTGCAGTATCTCAATTTCAGCGAAAGCAAGAACAGTGAATATCACAAGATGCCATCCTGTTGGTAACACTGATTCGGAGTACCCATTGCAAAAAACGATTTGCTGTGGGAGTTTTTTATATGTTATTTTCTCTCTTAATTCTCCAGTCAAATTGGACAAAAACTAGCCTCAGTTCTCAGCTGGAAAGCTCAGAAAAGCCTAAGGGAAAATCATTTGTGTTGAACTGAACCCTTTGGAAGTCTAGTTTACAGTGAACTAGGAGAAAACACAATCTCTTTTTTTCCTCCCTAGTTTCATTACCTCTCCTGCTGTACATCCTGCAGAACAGAGCTGGAAGAAATCTTTGTTGTCCTCATTTTCCTCCATTTTAATTTCTCTTGTGATTTTAATTAAATTTCTTCTTGGGAGCTTGTCTTCCATTTATTTATCTTTTAAAGAGATAAGAGCATACAGCAAGGCATCCAAAGACTCTTCCAGCTCTATTTTTAATGTTCACAGTCAAATTGTAGGCATACATTAAAAGGAACACAAAGAATGGTTGATTACTAATTCCTGTTAAACTAATACTGAGAGAATCTCTGATCAGAATTATACTAATTAATTCCACTTAATCACTGATTTCTACTGGAGCAGATTTGTGAGCGCTTAGAGACTGTCAGTGTTAATGTAAAATCCTCACCATTTGTGCTTGCATACTTCAATGTATTGTCAAAGACTTGTAGACAAAAGTAACAGTTAAACCTTTAGGGTATGTTTGAACTAAAAAGGGAATTATCTTCTTTTGATATTAATTACTATTTTGGAAGCATTAAATTACAAGAAATGTTTACTAATCTATGTAAAACTTTTCCTTTAAGGGAAATCTTTTTATCACTTTGCAGCATGATTTCAAAGCTCAGTTCAGTGCTTGACAGATTTTGTTAAGCTTGTTTTTGATAATTGGACACAAAAAGTTGCTTATGGCCATTTGGATGGAATGATTTTACTTCCACAGAGCTTCTAAAAACCATCAATCTTAAACACATCACTCAATCTGCTGAGCCAGCATGACAATTTTGATAGCCTATTACAATAGTTTAAATTTCAGATTTGGAAGATTCCTGTAGACATTTCAGAGTTATATTACCTTGAAAGCTGAAGTTTCACCAGGGTTTGTCTTTGATTTCAGGTCATCATTAGTTAATGCAAATAACCCATGGTGATTTCTTTCATATTAACTTTAACCCAGGAATTTTTGAAGTACATCTTTCTTTTGCCCTTCTTTATTTATAACTATACTGGACAGTTCAAGAGACATTTATGTGAATCATTGAGTACTGTTTCTCAATAATTCAATTAATAAATAAATGAAACAGTGAATAATAGGTATAGTAGTTGTTTGATTAAAAGGAAGTCAGTGGGAATCTTGTAGAAAAATAATAATGTTTGATTTTATTAAAAAGAAAGTGTAAAAGAAAAGCATATTGTGAATTCTCTCTGTTCTTTTTTTTCCTTTGAAATGATAATAGGAATATGTGAAAGGAAGAAAGCTGGATTAGGAATGGGCAAATAGAGGAAAAAATGCTTGTGGATATTACAGGAAATTAGAAGCCAAGTTTTGACTTGCCATGTTTGCACCCTTCTGCATTTTAATCTCATAAATATTCATCTGAATGAAGGTTTGTTTCTAGGGAAACAGATGCTAAAAAAATTTAAACTGAATCTGTATCGTTTAAATCAGTTTAATCAAAAAAGAAGAAGCATATTACCTGTCTAAACTATGGTCTATAACTAGAAAATTGTGCAGTAATATAATAGTTGGAGTAACAGAAGTACTGCCCACCTCCTTATACAGGGTTTCACAACTTTACAGAGATGATCTATATTTACCAGGACTCCTATGTGACCTGGCCCATTAAACGAGCAGAATATGCTGCTTTTTTTCCTACAGAAGAACACAGAAGTTCAAGAGACTATGTACTGATTTCTACTCATCAAACAGGAAGTTACTTGTTTTTATACTTTGTATTAAAGGAGGATATATCTGAGAACCTGATCTAAAATCAATTGAAATCAAAGGGAAGACACCCATTAATTTCTGAGGCAAGTATTGGGTAAGATTTTTGTAGTTTCTTTTTTACAAGATTTATAATTCTATTCCAATTTTTAACATGAACTTTACCCTCTGTGCTTAGCAAATCTTGAGCTAAACACTGACTACTGTTGACTACATACTTTCATTGACTTCAAAGGCTTTAACCAGTTTAACAATCTTGTCCCCTATTTTTAAAATCAGAGGACTCATGTCTTAGATTGCTGGTTGGAAACTTAAAATATCTGGAGGTAAGAAGCCGTGAAGGAAGGATATCCATACCCATGCTTTTCTAGAATTCTCATTTAAAACAGGAGGGGTCAGTGAACTCTTCTTCCACTATGGGTGTGTACAAAGGTTCAGATCAGCTGGCTGAAGTTCAACTGCTTGATTTTCAAACAGCTTAACCTGTACAACCTATATAAAGAGCTGTCTGCATGTTCTGCAAACAAACAGCCTGCAATGCTAAAAGCATCCAGCCAGGGATACCAGAATATGTATCCCAGCATCCTTTGGGACACAGCTGACAGCAGTCTGAGACACAGTTCAGGGCTGACTGGATGGTTCCCCAAGGGACCACCCCCAGCTTTTCTCCCCCCAACAATACCCCCTCCTTCCCCTAACTTGCAGGCTGTTAGACAGCAGATCTTTTTTGTCTCTCATGCCTGTCAGTCTCCTCTCCAGCAGCCAAATAGATCTTTACTCCTGTGGGACCAACTCAGATCCAGCACAGATCTTCACTCTTCAGCTGGCCCTTCATGTAGGGTCTGTAGTGGTGGCATCTGGGGAGTCAGGAATAGCATGGGTAAGTCAGGCAGTATCCATGTAGGAGGGCTGGTCCAGGGTCTCTCCTATCTCCATAGGAGTCAAGGGTCTGCACGGGGGCACTGATATGCTCTACGTAGGGTCCATGGTAGGTAGGGTGGAACTGGGTGGGGCTTTACCTCAGCTGTAATAGGGAACCTGTTTTGATAAACAGTGCCACCAGATCTGATCAGACATAATATTATACTTAGATACCAACCTTTCCGTCATCCCACACCTTTTTTTGACTATCTAGGGAATTCTGGCAGGCAAAAGTCACATACCAGCAAATCCAAGGCCAAGAGCTGAAATTATTATTTTAGTGGGCAATATGGTAGAATTATATAGATTAAATGAGTATTTCAGCTACATGGTTGAATTTTACCACACTTTTCTTGCCTACTAAATTGCTTCAAGGGTGCAGCAGTCTCTATCGCTTTAAAAAGAGCAATATAAATGTGATTGAAGCCAGCAATGACCTTCTTGCATGATGCAGACACAGCCCTACTTTATTTTCCCATGTGTGTACAAACAGTTCTTTCTAATATTTTCCTCATTAAACAAGGCATCTTTAAACTTTATGGACATTAATAAATTCAACTAATCCTGAGAGGTCAATAACTATTATTTTCACTTAGTTTTGCAGATGGAGATCCTAAGCCATTTCTCTACAATAAAGCTTTTGACAGAGGTAGAACTAGGACTTAGATCTCCCTATTCTGATTCATGATATAAATAACACTCACATATTAATATATGAACATACAGTACATGTTTACAGAATGTGCAGATAATGCAGTTCTGTGATTAAAGAAGAGTTTCTATAAGTATTTTGGCCAGAAATGACAGACCAAGGAATACGTGGATTTACAGTTAACTGGTCAGGAGGAACCTTTAACAGAAGATGGAAAGAAGATACAGCTACTAAACAACTAATTTGCGTTAGTCCTGACAAAAAAATTAAGATGTAGCCAGGCACCTAATAAAAATTACCTATATAAGGAAGAGGACAGGCTGAGTGATGAGAAAAGGGACAGTCAGAGAGCTTTTGACAGGTCTACATGAATTCAAGTCAGCAAGACTGATGAACTTCATCCCAGAGTAGTAAAAGAACTAGAGAAAGAGATCTTGGAGCCCTTGGCTACGATATTCATGAAGTCATGGGAGACAGGTCAATGTAGTTCCCCTCTTTAAAAAATGCAGTAAGGAAGGTCTAGGGAGCTACACAGCAGTTAGCTTCAACTCAATACCCAGGAAGTTACTGGAGTGTATCTTAAGGAAGTCTGTTTGCAAGCATCTGGAAGAAAAGGCTGATCACAGGCAGCCAGCATGGATTTACTAAAAACAAATTGTGACAAACAAACTTGATCTTCTTTGACAGAATAATTACTTCATTAATGAAGGAAATGCTGCAGATATAGAATCACAGAATCATAGAAAATTAGGATTGGAAGGGACCACTGGAGGTCATCTAGTCCAACCCCCTGCTCAAAGTAGAACCATCCCCAACTAGATCATCCCAGCCAAGGCTCTGTCTACTTGGGTCTTAAAAACCTCCAAGGATGGAGATTCCATAACCTCTATGGGTGATCTGTTTCAGTGCTTTACCACCCTCCTAGTGAGAAAATTCTTCCTAATATCTAACCTAAACTTCCCTTGCTGCAACTTGAGACCATTGCTCCTGCTTCTGTTATCTGCCACCACTAAGAACATTCTAGCTCCATCCTCTTTGGAACCACTACTAGACATGCTCTCCATCTTGTCCACAATCTTTCTGTAGTGGGCCAAACTGTACTCCAGATTTGGCCTCACCACTGTGGAATAGAGGGGAAGAATCACTCCTCTCAATTTGCTGGCAATACTCCTACTAATGCAGCTCAGCATACCATTATCCTTCCTGGCATTAAGGGCATATGGTGGACTCATTCCAAATTATTGTCCACTGTAACCCCCAGGGCCTTTTCTGCAGAACTGCTGCTTAGCCAGTTAGTGCATGGGCTTCTTCCATCCAAAGTGCAGGACTTTGCACTTGTCCTTATTGAACTTCATGAGATTTCTTTTGGACCAGTCCTCCAATTTGTCTAGGTCACTCTGAATCCTAGCTCTAACCTGAAGCATATCTACTACTCCCCAGAGCCTGGTGTCATCCGTGAACTTGCTTAGGGTGCAATCCATCCCATCTTCCAAATCGTTAATGAAGATACCGAACAAAACCAACCCCAGGACCGACCTCTGGGGCACTCCACTTGATATCAGCTGCCAATAAGACCCTGAGCGATTGATCACTACCCATTGAATGCAGTGATCCAGGCAGCTTTATATCCACCTCAGAGTTCATTCAACCAACCCATACTTCCTTAGCTTGCTTGCAAGAATGCTATGGGAGACCATATCAAAAGCCTTGCTAAAGTCAAAGAATATCTGGTCCCTTCATCCACAGAGCCAGTTATGTTCTCGTAGAAGGTAATCGGGTTGGTCAGGCATGACTTGCCCTTATGAATCCATGCTGATTGTTCCTCACCATTTTCTTCTCCAAATGCTTAGAAACAGATACCTTGAGGACCTGCTCCATGATTTTTCTAGGGACTGAGGCAAGGCTGATGGGTCTGTAGTTGTCTGGATCTTCCTTCTTCCCTTCCTTAAAGATGGACACTATATTTGTCCTTTCCCAGTCATCTGGGACCTCCCCAGTTTCCACAAATTCTCAAAGATAACGGTCAGTGGCTCTGCTGACCCTAAACTGTGCTGCCCAGTGCAGTAGTCTGGGAGCTGATCTTGCCGGTGAAGACCAAGAAAAAAAAACATTGAGTACTTCAGTCTTTTCCTTATCATCTGTCAATAAGTTGCCTCCACCATTCAGTAATGGAGCCATACTTTCCCTGACCTTCCTCTTGTTATTAATATACTTGTAGAAAACCTTCTTGTTACCCTTCATGTCCCTTGCATGCCGCCCCCAGTTGTGCTTTGGCCTTCCTGATTTCATCCCTGCATGCCCAAACAATATTCTTATACTCCTTCTCATCTGTCCAAGCTTCCATTTCTTGTAAGCTTTCTTTTTGTGTTTAACCTCACCAGAGAGTTCTCTGCTAAGCCAAGCTGGTCACCCTCCATATTAGCTAGTCTTCCTGCATATCACAATGGTTTGTTTCTGTGCCCTCAACAACGTTTCTTTAAAATATAATCAGCTCTCTTGGACTCCCCTCCCCCTCACACCAGCCTCCCAGGGGATCCTGCCCATCAGTTCCTTGAGGGAGTCAAAGTCTGCTTTTCTGAAGTACAGGGTCCTTACTCTGCTGCTCTCCTTTCTTCCCTTTGTCAGGACCCTGAAGTCAATCACCTCATGGTTACTGCTGCCTAAGTTGCCATCCACTTCTACCTGCCTCACCAATTCTTCCCTGTTTGTGAGCAACAGGCCAAGAAAATCATGGGCCCTAGTTGGTCTTTCCAATGCTTGCATCAGGAAGTTGTCCACAGCTCTCTCCAAAAACTTCCTATGCACTGCTGTATTGCACTCCCAGCAGATATCAGGGTGATTGAAGTCCCACATGAGAAACAGGGCCTGTGATCTAGAAACTTCTGCTAGTTGTCTGAAGAAAGCCTCATCTACCTTATCCTCCTGGTCTGGTAGTCTATAGCAGACACCCACCATGACATTACCCTTGTTGCTCTCCCCTCTAACCTTAACCCAGAGACTTTCAACAGGCCTATCTCCAATTTCATACTACAGTGCTGAGAAATCATACATACAATGTAACTCCTCCTCCTCTTCTTCCCTGCCTGTCCTTCCTCAACAGTTTGTACTCATCCTTGAGCATGTGTAGAAGAAATGTGGGCCTTAAATTGATGCGGTGGGTTTTTAAAAACACTGTTTCAATTTAGCACCATTTAAACCCCCATGTCATGCACATACCCTGCTGACTTACCTGCTTCTCCAGCAGCGGTGAGGGGAGGGTGAACTTCTGGCAGGTAGAGCAGTCCCTGGGCTGCAGGGGGGGCTGGTGCTGCCCTCCATAACAGTGGTGGCCCCCCACAGCTGGCACCTGCCCACAGGCACCAAGCTTGGGTGGTCCTGGAGTCATGGAGAAAAGCACCAGGCCCTCATGAAGCTCAAGTGGGCAGGCAGGCTCCGGGGAAGGTTGCATGTGTGCCGCGCAGTAACTTTTTAATGCCACGCATCTGCCCGGAGAGGAGCTGGGCTGCAGCTTCCTGTAAACTTTGGGCATAGAGCGGAGTGGAGACACCAGGGCTGGTGTAAAACACTTGCCACTGCAGCTGTGGAGAGAAGCACGAGGCCCCCATGTAGCTTAGGCAGCAAGGCAGGCTCCAGGCAAGGTTCCCTCTAAGCTGCATGTGTGTATGGCTGCGCACAATAAAAAGTCTTGCTGTGCAGTAACTTTTTAACGCCACACACCTGCCTGGAGAAGAGCTGGGCTGCAGCTTCCTGTAAACTTTGGCCATGGAGTGGGGTGGAGGCACCAGGGCTGGCGCAAAACACTTACCAGCAGTAAGTTACTGTTCAGCTGTGCAGGAGCCACTCTGCTCCTCTCCTCACTATGCCAGCATCCCCGCAGGGACAGAGAGTGGCACGGTGCAGGCAGTGGCTCCTCCCTCAGGCAAGACGGGGGCAGGGGCTGAGGCAGAGCCAGGCATCACATGGGCTCCACCTGCTCCAGGGAACTGCTCCGTTCCCCAGCCCCTTCGAGCAAGCTTCTCCCTGCGACCCAACACCATGTGCTTCCCCAGCCAGGGCAGTTAGAGGAATGGAGAATCTGCCTTGAGAGGAGATTGATGGGTCATAGCCCCAGGCTTCAGGACTTCTGCTGGTCACCTGAAGGAGCAAGAAAGAGCTTGCCCCTCTCAGCTTTAAGCCCTGGACATTGGCCACAGCCAGGGGTGGGAGATGGGCTGGGATAGGGGGTGCTGGTGCCCCTGGAAGTATTGAGAGACTTCCCAGGTGCAAGGACTGTGGGGTTTTTCCTGCCTCTAGCATGGGGCATGGTGAGCTGTCTAGGTCTGTTTGTACACATCTTGCTCAAGAAACATCCTGCCACTGCCATGGAAAAGGTTTCGGTGCTCCCATTATATGTCCTGCTCCCATCCTGTGGCCCACAGTGGGGTTTTGGGCAGTGGCTGCCCCAGCTCTACAGTGTGTGATAGGGGCTGGAGTAGATATTGTGGACCCCTTTGCACAGTTCTCTGCTTGCATGTGTAGGGGCCCCACCTGGGATTTCCCAGCAGGTCCCTTCTAGTCTTATGCTCTTGAATATCAGGAGGCACTGCTTCACTGTCAGGGTGGCTAGGATCTGGAACCAGCTTCCAAGAGAAGTGGTGCTGGCTCCTACCCTGGGGGTCTTTAAGAGGAGTTTAGATGAACACCTTGCTGGGGTCGTTTGACCCCAGTAATCTTTCTTGCCATGGCAGGGTGTTGGACTAGATGATCTACTCAGGTCCCTTCCAACCCTAGAAACTATGAAACTATTAAATGCAGTAATTCCCCATGTCCAGCTTCCAAAGAGGAGTCACTGAGAACTGAAGAGCTGGGAGCCTCATTCTAACTGTACCAGCAAAGTGGGATGGGCTTAAGGGTAGACACTGATACTCTGACCCACTGGGAAGCTTTGGCCAAGCTATTGGGGTGGACCAAAACAGCGCATGCTGAAAGGGAGAGGCGTGATCAATTCAGGAACAGACCAAAGCAGCGTGTGCTCATGGATCGCTACACCTTAGAGGGAACATTGGTTCTGGGGAGGCGGGCAGGAAGATCAGGCTTGTCACATTTTTTTTTCCCTCTCTTGAGCAGAGCCTGCAATACACCACCAAGGCATGCAAACACTGAAACTATTAAAGTGGTGCAAAAGCATTTAGCCTGCTTTAAAGTGTTGTGCACACATGCCCATCATTTCATCTACACACGGCCCATGACAGTACTCCACAGTCATGGAATCTATCCCACCAGTTCTCAGTTTCTAGACTGCGAAGACTTCCAGTTCTTCCTGCTTGCTTCCCATGCTCTGTGCATTCATGTACAGGCACCTAAAGCACCTGAGATAACTAGCTGATTGTTCTATTTTCTCAGAAATAATGAGAAGGCCTCCATTGTTGCCCCCTTCTGTTTGTGCTTCCTGCAGCTCTCCTGCTTCTCCACTTATCTCAAGTCTTTGGTCTCCATCTCCTGGGTGAACCCAATTTAAAGCCCTCCTTGCTTGGTTACTGAGCCTGTCTGCAAAGATGCTCTATCTTCTCTTCATGAGATGGATTTTGTCTCTTCCTAGAAATTCTTCTTCTTGGAACAACATACTGTAGTCACAGAAGCCAAATCCCTGCTGGCTGCAAAGCTATACATTGATCTACAGCAGGGGTTCCCAAAATTGATGTGCCCAAGAGCACACTCAAATTTAAAAGCAAAAGAAGCAGGTGCCAGGATGAATATTAAAGTACTTAAATCAATAAATACTAACGTATTTAGATCAATCCAATCAATCCCTTGTGGGCACCTGAATAAACCTTGGGGGGTGCTATAGTGCCCACAGGCACCACCTTGGGAACTGTTGATCTACAGGATGCATCCGCTCCTGCTCAAGCCCTTCCCCCTTAACCTGAAGGATTGAGGAGAACACCATCTGTGCTGCCATCACCTTCACTCTTTCACTTAGAGCCTCGTAGTCACTCTTGATCTGCTCAGGGTCACCTCTGGCAGTATCATTGGTGCCCACATGGATGAACAGCATGTGGTAGTAGTCATAGAATCAGACAAGGCTTGGTAATCATTCCATGACATCTCAGATTTGGGCTCCAGGCAAAAAGCAGACCTCCAAGGACAACAATTCAGGCCAGCAGATAGATCCCTCAATCCCCCACAGAAGGGAGTCTCTAACTACCAGCACCCATCACTTCTTCATGTCAATCCACAAATCTGCTGGCAACACTCTGTCATGGTGTGGGGTCCCCAAAGATGGCCATGATACCCCTAGGGCTCCATGAGCATACCAATTCTGCCCCACGGACACCCTCATTCTTTCCTGCCATGTCTTGCTGGTAATTCTAATAAATTGGGAAACTGCCCTCAAGATTGCATTCTGGACATGATCTTGATGGACCCCACTGAACCCTGTGGGTTCTTAGACCCCTTTTGGATCCTGCTTCAAAATGGATGCCTCATAGGACATCCTTAGCCTTATGGGCTACATGTATGGCTCCAAAACCACCACTTTACCACGCCCCAAGCCTCACAGATGGTATTTAAACATTGTCTCTCCTGGGGCCTTGCTATAGCTCGGCCTCTTGTCCTCACCAGGCTCTTCACAGACCTGTCTCCGTACCCCATACTGGTGCTGGGGTCTGTGCCTTGTAGGACAGGGTGTCTGGTGAGCTCCTGGAACCCCTTAATCCTACCCAGAGTAGAACAGGCAGTCAAGCCTCTCTGGTGAGCTTCTTCTCTGAGAGCTCTTTGCCCCTTGCCTGCTGAAAGAGAACTAGCCTCTAGTCTGGCTCTTAGGGCTCTCTCCCTAGGCAGTTTCTGCTCTTAAAGGAGCAGGCAACTTAGTACCCTGTGACATGGTCCTACTAATGCATCCTAGAATGCTGTTAGCCTTTTTTGCAACAACAGCACACTATTGGCTCATATTTAAGTTACTGTCCACTGTAACCCCCAGGTCCTTCTCTGCACAGTTTTGCTTAGCCAGTCAGTCCTCAGCATGTACTGATGCATGCACTAGGATTGTTCTGTCCTAAGTGCAGGACTTTGCACTTGTCCTTGTTGAAACTTATGAGATTTCTTTTGGCCCAATCCTCCAATTTGTTTAGGTCACTCTGAATCCTAGCCCTACCTTCCAGCATGTCTACTACTCCCCACAGCTTGGTGTCATCTGCAGACTTGCTGAAGATGTACTCCATCCCATCTTCCAGATCATTAATGAAGATATTGAACAAAACTGTCCCCAGGACTGACCCCTGGGGCACTCTACTTGATACCAGCTTCCAACTGGACATCAAGCCTTCGATTACTGCTCTCTGAGCCTGACAATCCAGCCAATTTTCTATCCACTCTAGGCTGCCTATACACATGCTTATTTACATTCTAATTACAATGCATCAGAGCAGATTTGATTAATCAAGTCTGCTCCACATTCTAAGTAGAATGTTCCAGTGTTGCCTCACTATCATATGTATTAAGCCTCCACATGTTTTAAAAGGGCCATGCTGGCATTTTATCTAAACCTCATTAAATAAGCTTCAAAGCATCCCATAGCCATTTTAAAATGGGGGGGGGGGCTTAATACATGTTATGGTGAGCGATTTTAATTAGAGCAGCTGTCCAGGAACTGCTCTAATGAAAATGACCCCCCCATACACATACACACCCAAGCATGAGTATAGGCAGCCATACAGTACATTAACGCAACCTGAAATTCCTTAGCTTGCTTGCAAGAATTTTGTGGGAGACCATATCAAAAGCTTTGCTAAAGTCAAGGTATATCACATTCACTCCTCTCCCCACAACCACAGATTCAGTCATAGCCAACTAGTAAGGGGTGCATGGGGGTACACGTGCCCCCCTGACAGGGCCAGTGTCCGCCCTGGAGGCTGACACTGATGCTGTCAGCAGGGCTGGTGCCCCACCTGACAGGGCTGCCACCATCAGCAGCTTCTGTGGGTGCTCCCTGCCAGATTCAGGAGGCACCAGTCACTCAAGAATTCAGTTATCTCATCAGAGAAGGCAATCAGTTTGGTCAGGCATGACTTGCCCCGGGTGAATCCATGCTGACTGTTCCTAATTACCTTCTCCAAGTACTTAGAAATTGTTTCTTTGAGAACCTGCTTCATGATTTTTCCAGGAACTGAGGTGAGACTGATGGATCTGTATTTCCCCAGATCCTCCTTCTTCACTGTCTTAAAGTTGGACACTATATTTGGCCTTTTCCAATCCCAAAACACAGGAGGCAATACTGCCTCTGTGATTGGCACTAGTTAGGCCTCATCTGGAGTGCCCTTATGCATTTTTGGGCTCTACATTTTAAAAAGGATGTGGAGAAGATAGAAAGGGCCCAGAGGCAAGCGACAAAAATGATAAAGGGTTTGGAAGGCAAATCACACAAGAAGAGGCTGCAGGAAGTAGGAATGTTCAGCTTGTGGAAAAGGCACTTCATAGCACATCACAGCAGTCTTAAAATACCTAAAGGGGTAAATACCCAAAGGGGTTCCACAAAGAAGATGGAAAACACCTTTTCCCTCTTGCTGCAGAGAGCAGAATGCAGAACAATGGCTTGAATTTGCAGCAAAGTGGGGTTAGATTGACTATTGGGAAAAAATTCTTCATTATTATAACAATGAAGCAGTGGACTAGATTGCCATGGGAAGTTGTGAAATCTATGCTAGCAAACCTCATTGTGTAGTTGAATTCCTTTTGAATGCAAGAAAGAGAAGCCTACGAGCATACCCATAACCAGTGAGTCAGTCTCCCAATCCAGAGCAGCATTCTAAGGGGAAAATATGCAGAGCACCTTCCATCTCTTTTAACTGTGCATTGGTTTATTCTAACCTGATTACAGCCTTGTTAAAATATATTCCATAAAGATATGAAACAATTTTAGATTCTGGGTGAAAACTGAGAAAAATGCAGAATAACCTTAGGAAAAAACACTTTTTTAAAAAGTCATTTAAAAGGAAATAAAAAAAATAGCAAAAGCTTTTTTGTCATTTATACCTACAGTGGAGTCACATCATACGTGCATTTAACTTACGTGAATTCATCATACGCTTATGCCCCAGAGTGCCAGTTGTTTGGATTCAGACTGCAGCTGCCCCCCACAACGCTGCACATGGGGCCAAGCAGCTACATTGGGAGCAATCCTGCTGGGAAGCTGTGCACGCTGGCCAGGCGGGAGTTTGGTGCAGGCTGCCCTGGGTGGGAGGGAAGGACTGTACCACTGATGTGGGAGGGAGCGAACTGTAGCACTGGGCAAGCCCAAGGGTAATTTTGACTATACACGATTTTCACCTTACGCCCTGACTTTAGAACCTAACCCCCACATAAGATGCAACTCCACTGTACTCAGATCTTCAAAACAGACATTTTTTGTCATACAGGCTGTGAACATGAAAAACATTCTATTTTTCAGCCCTGACTGCCACCACCACTGATCACTCCTTGAGCAGGGCAAGTGGAAGAATGACCTTTTTCCTGCCCCCTCCACCAGACACTGGAGGAAGGTGGGAAATAACCCACCTCCCTGCCCACTCGCCTAAAGGGGCCAGGCCAGCCGGCCTCTGGCCACACACCTGCCCCACCACTGGAGTGGTAAAGGGGCAGAAGCCTGCGTCATGGTTTCACAGGGATTGCAAGCCTCTTCCCAGTGGGGGTCTGCACTGTGGGCTGGGCAGAGCTGCTACAAACTGCAGTAGTGCTATGGGGAGCATAGCTATGGCCTCCCCTCTGAGCCCCAGTGTTACCACTCACCCTGCACAGGCTGTGGCAACTCTGCCTACCCTGCAGCACAGCTGCCCCACCGATAAGAGGCTTCCACTCCCCAGGAAGCCATGACAGGGGCTGCTGCCCCCATCATGGTCCCTGCCCCACACCACTCCATCAGCAGGAAACGGGGCATGGCCAGAAGCCGGCCAGCATGACCCCCTTAGGCAAGAGAGGGAGTGATCAACGGTGGTGGTCAGGGCTGCATTTTCTGAATGTCTATTCACTTGCAAATGGGTTCAATCTATGCTGGTTAGACTAACATCAGTTCAGGCTCTGGCTTTTTGAATGTCTGTCCCTAGCCTAAATGACTGCACAGTAACCAGAGTCCAAAAAATGGCTTTTTCATGATGCTGACTGTGCAATAGCCTGAGACTACTGTGCAGTAACATCACATCACGCTTTCTGTCAGATGACGCTACTGTGCAGTAGTCATGGGCTACTGCTCAGTCAGCATCTTGTGTAGACACAGCCAGAGTCTTATAATGGAAATTATTAGACAACCCCAACTATAGACAGTTCTATGCTCCTTGCCTATAATTTGATAGGAATTTAAACATGTTTTGTTTAGAGAGCTATTATTGTACATTAACTTAATGTACAGCTGATGTCTTTAGTGGTCCCATCTTCAAGATCTTTCTCTTTATAAAGTAAAGTTAAATAAGGACAGGATTCCAACATCTGGGGCTCTAGGAGAAAAAAAAATATCATAGCACATAATCAAGAGAGTTGATAAAACTCCACAGATTCTCCTTTCTTTGTGTCCAGGATGCAGCTTCTACATGCATTTTGCCACTGAAGATTTCTTCTATACTTAGAAGAATTCTCTCCTGGTGTTTCCTGGTCATTTTGTGCTGTCTATAGTTATTTGGTACAAAATGTTAGCAGACCAATAAATCCAAACACATGCCTGCAAATGTGTTTCATTAGCTGTGGTGGTGTGGGAGAAGGGAGAAACCACTGAACTGCATTCTGTTTCTAGATCTATCACTGGCCCAGTGGAAAACCTTGAGCTAGGTATTATCACCACTTTTTATGGCACTGTTGATTTCAATACAGTTTAAGAGTTTGCCAGCACAAATGCAAAGAACATATACACAAATGGCCAGTTGAATGCCAGTTTTTAGCCTGTATATTTCCACAGAACTAAAGAGATAAAAAGTTTACAACATATTAACTTGGTGAAATACTACAGCTAATTGGTTTATGAAATTGCAGTCATTTAAAATATTAATAGTGTCCTCCAATATTTCAACATCTCAGGATTAAGAATCACTGCAGCTGTAGTCTCACTAGTGAAAGTATAAATAGTATTTTGGATTATTTTAACTACCAATTCTTTTTGTAAATGTCTTAAATAGCACTTTAAAAAGATTCATGTTTTTTAAATGCCTAAGCCTCAGAAAAGTTATGTACATGAATAATCATGTAAAGTTTGAAATAATATACTTGCCTATCCATAATCAAAACAGAAAGGTTAAATTTAAAAATTACAAACCAGAAGTTAAATGATGAACTTGAAAATAACTTTGCCCTAATTATTAGCACAATTCATTTTTAATTTATTGCACTTAAAGCACAATAGCTTTTACTTATCAAGACTTATTAACATAATAAAAAACTACAGTCCAATTCATGCTTAGGACACTAACTCACTACTGTTATATTTCACACTTACGTTGACATATTATATTTTATCACACTGACATCAAAAATAAAAAGATTTGCATTGTTGCTGGTTGCACTGTCCAATTTTTTTTAGATGGATTCCATTGATGGATACAGGGCAGACAGAGAAAGACAACAATAAAATCAAATAAAATGAAATAATCATTATCACCATGGATACATGGTGTAAACTACATGGCAAATCTACTATTAACTCAAGACTACATTTATCTTCATAGTCTATTATCCATCAACTATATAAGGAATATAATTGAGAAGGGGGAAAGGAGCCTAGATGAACTGCCTGTACTTTAAGGATGCCCTTTTTAAGGCAGATGAGTAAGCTATGCCAATACAACAAAAGAATGGGAAGTGTAATAGAAGACCAGCCTGGCTAGACAACAATTACATCAATGAACTGAAACTCAAAATGGATCCTACAAAAAAGTGGAAACTTGGTCACATGACTAGGGAAAAGTAAAGAGTACTGCACAGACATGCGAGGGGGGGAAGCACAATTTGATATACAACTGGCAAGGAATATAAAAGGCAATAAAAAAGGGATACTAAAAGTATATCAAGAAGAAGAGGAAAATCAAAGAAACTGTAGGTCCCTTACAGAATGCAGAAGGCAATTTAGTTATGGATAATGCAGAGAGAATGGAAGTATTTAATGTGTTTTTACTTCAGTCTTCACAAATAGGGGGGTTACCAGATGACATGTGTAGTTGGCTGCAAAGATAGGCAAGGAGTCAAACAGCATAGGGTAATGGCAGACCAGGTGAGGGACTACTTAGAAAATCGAGATGCTTTCAAGTGGTCAAGACCAGATGGGATGCACCCTAGCACAGTGAAGGAATTAGCTGAGGTATTTCAGAGTCATTAGCTGTCTTCTCTAAGAACTCATGAAGCTCAGGTGGGGTCCTGAATGATTGAAAAAGGAAAAATACAATGCCTGTCTTTAAGAAAGGGAAGAAGGAGGATCTGGTGAATTACAGACCATCAGTCTGGCCTCTATACCTGGAAAAATCATGGAGCAGGTCCTCAAGGATTCTACCGTGGATCACCTAGAAAAAAACGGTGATTAGAAACAGCCAGCATGTATTCACTTAGAACAACAAAAATGATAGAAGTCTGGCAAGCATGATTTATGAGAAAGGATGAAAAAGAACATTAGTCTGAAGAAGAGGATATGACTGATGGGGATTTAATACGTCTTCAACAACCTGAAAGGCAATTACAAAGAGGATGGAGATGGGATTTTCTCTGTGACTTTAAGGGACAGGATTAGAAGCAATTGGCCTCAGATTGTAGTGGAGGAAATGTAGGTTGGTAATTAACAACTTTCTGATCATGAGGGTGATCAAGCATTGTAACAGGCTACCTAGATAAATTGTGCAATCTTCATTGCTGGACATTTTCAAAAGCAGGTTAGATGGACAATTGGCTGAGATGATTTAGTCAGGGACAATCCTACATTGAGCAGAAGGCTAGACTACATGATCTTGTGAGGACTCTTCCAGCCCTACTTCCCTATGATCAGTGGCACAACTAAGGCAGAACAAATGGAGTTACTCCCCCAACTGCCAACTCGCAGGGTTGGGGAGTGGAAAAAAGAGGTCGCTGTAAGAAGCCACATGATCACAATCACAACTGCAATCATGGCAGCAACTTGAAGTCACCAAGTGTCCTGTGCTCCAGGCCCCCAGTGTCCCTACTCTACTGCTTATGGTCCTAAGACAACAATAACATCCTGAAGTAGTTAAAGCATCTTTTAAGATGATCTTAGGTATCAATTACCTCTTGATGGCTTTACAGAGATTAACAGAAACATTTCTTGTTTTTGTTACCCTTTTCTATCATATTTGGGCCAAAGGTCTGTGAGATGCCTGCCATCTAAATCATAACATCTAAACAATCATCTAAAGCAACTTTTCAAATGAATTCCCACTGTTTTCTGGATGGCCAATTGGGGGACTGGAGTCATCACTGAAGATCTAAAACACAGCAACTCTCGAGGTTTTATGTCATGTACAGTGCAGTTTAAAGTCTGACTCGTTCTGGTGAGATGGTATTTCAACATGAAGCAGGCTTTATACGTGCTACATTTTACATTTTTTACCCACACTAGGGTGAGCTAGTTTTACACTATTTAACCACAGCCCTGGTATCTCAGCCTCAGCTCTAGAGAATGATCAGATGAAATTGCCATTGTGGAAATTGAGGCATTAAAGCTCCTTTGCCCTCTTATCCTCACAAGACTAAAGTTTTATTTTTGGCTCAGATGTCTTCAATTCAAAGAGAAAATATCTTCCTTTATGTCTCCATTTGTTGCAGAAGCACTTTCCTGAAGCAAGGAAAGAATCCTGGGATTATTTTCAACCTTGTCCTTTTCATGGAAAACAGAATATCCAACATGCTACAAAAACAGTAGTCCTTCTATCCTTACTCATCCCTTGACAACCTTGCAATAGTAACTCATATCCTCATAAATACAATGATCGATTGTTGTAATTCCCTCTTACTAGGGCTTTCAACCAGGATTTCTCTTCTGCTTCCAGGTAGTGCACAAAGCAGAGAGTATGTCTGTTTCCTGAACTGAGCATCTGGGGTGATGTTACACTTGCCATGTATTTTTTATGCTTGCTGCCTGTAACATGGCATATTGATTTTACCTTCCCTTTGTTTGTTTTTAAAGCCCAAATGGTATAAAGCTGTGACTTATCTGAGGCCTCTTCTTTCAACATAGTCCTGACAGGTATCTGTGCTCTGACACCATCTGCCATCTACATATTCTATCATTACACCGTTAGTTAATCTTTTTGTTGTGGCAGCTTTTAAGGTGCAAAATATACTCTCCATGACATCTGCCTCAGCTCAACTATCCCCAGCTGTAAAAGATACTTGAAAAAAAAATTGTTTTGAGAGAGTGTCAAATTTTTAATCTCTGTTATTTATTTCACTGGACCCTCTTCCAACCTTTAAAGATGCCACATCTGCTGTGGTTTATCATCATTCTAATTTGAACGGGGCCTAAATTCTTATAGAGAACATGGAATGCTTTGGGGAGCTAGAAACACTCAATACACCAAATTAATATCATTCATTATTATGTGATACTCACAGAAGTGTCTGGAAAGCTTCACCTGGAGAAAGACAATATCTGAACTGTACTTTAGAAACATGAAGGAGAATGAAGCATCTTATCTTTTTCTACCGAAAAGATATACAATGATAAAAGAAACCATCTGTTCTGTCCCAAAATAATAAGGTAAAAACAAAGAAAGTTGTTTAGATGAGTTACGGTCTATTAGATTCAGAAATGGGAACTAATCCCATTTGAGACTCAACAAAAATTCACATAATGTCTCTGCCTTAGTTTCTTCCATCTTAAAAGTGTAGAAAATAAAATATTCACTTACTTTCCTTGCCAGGGTATCAGGAGAATTAATTAGTTAATGTTGGTAAAGTGCTTTGAAGATTATAAATGATTATTATTAAAAAGCAGCCTGCTGAGAAGGTGGCACAGGTACAATCACAGTCTCTAAGATTTAGTTCATTCTTCAGTCTTTGACAACTATTAGTAATTTCAGCCTAATGACACTGCTGATAGTCTAAACACCTACACAAAAAGCAGTTTTAAGAATAAGAAACTGAAGAACAAAAGGATACATACCGTGTTCAAATATGCTCCATGTCAGGCAGCTAAATGAATTTGGCATAGGAGTATCATAGAATATTGATTGTGTAGGCTGCAATGGTCCAGGCAATATGCAAGAAGCAAGATTTCTTTGGTAATATATCTTTTACTGGACCAACTATACAGCTGGGAAAGATACTAAACAAGCTTTCAGGCAAAAAATACCCTGCCATGAGCCTTCTGGCTGGGATGTTATATTCTGTGCAAACAAGAAGTGACCACCTTTGTAAACATGGAAATTCTGCTTTTTATTTTATTTTATTATTTTGTTTTAGTTAAATTTAGAATAGGAGACCAAGCTCACAATCTCCACCCATTCTTCATTTGGACTATCTTGTACCTTTCAATAATTGGAGTCTGATCTAACAAAAATGTACTACTGATTCTAACTGATAATGAATTATAGTGCTGAATGGTTTCTAAAAGTGCATTATTTGCAATGCCAACACACTTTATGGGGGAATCAGGAAGTAATGTTTAGAAATGGGAGGGAGGGGGAGCAGAGATTTGCTTCTTTGCCTTCCCCCTCTCATCAGACTCCTTGCCCTTCAATTAAGTGGTTCTAGGAAGTACATTCCTGCTGCACTCAAATCCAATACAGAGAAACATTCTCCTTTTATCGCCTCATGGATAAATATAAGAAGATTATGACCAATTCCCCCAGGCAGAATATGCCTCTTCTGGTATGCAGGTATTAGTGAGCTCATCAACACTGAATCCCCACTCAATGCAGACCTAATGCCTGTCAGCCTACTGATGTGCAGATAGCTGCTGAGCTGAATGGGAAGAAAAGAGGTTCCCTGTATTCTCATTGGGCGCCCTTACATGTCGCCCTATGTCACCATATGGCACACTATGGCGACACAGAAATCATGTGGATTTACACATGATTGGCAGCTATGTTGTGATAGTGGCACATGTCCCCATTTTAGTGCACCACTATGGCGATGTAGTGGTGAAATCAAACCAGGCACCATGCACACAGTGCAGTATAGCCAGTTACTAAGCCATGCTTTAGTACTTCCAAAAGGAGGTACTAAGCCATGGCACCATAGCAATGTGGCCGTATGGTGATGTGTAGATGCACCCATTCTCAAGGCAAGCTTGGGCCCTACTGTAAAGTCTTTCAGGGCATTAAGTACCAAAGTCACTACATAAAGCCAGGCTCCATATTATTCTGTTTCAGTTGCAGACTGTGGCAAGGGAGCAATCTGTTTGTAACCTTAAAACAGACAGCATTTTAGTGACGTTTACTGCTACTGAAATGAAAAATAATTGCTCACTACTGGCTATAAATTAAATAAGTTTATTTTGCCAAGGGCAATGTTTACTAGAAATTGTAAATAGCAAGCAAGTCAGAAATCGCGTAAATTGTGACCCTAGCTAATTAAATTCTGCATCTAATGGAGTGAAATTTATTGACAGCTCACTAAAATGAATTAAGAAAAGCAGTAACTGCATTTGTTGAAAGTAATAAAGTGTTGATTTTTTTTTGCAAGCACTTAGAAGGTTATTATAAAATTGCTCTGGGCCACACCGTTAACATACAACAGCCAATTACTATTCTTTAATCAGGGAAGACATTCCTATTTATTGGAAAATAACTTACTTGGGCTATTGTTTCTAATTTTTATTCCTGCTTAAGAAATTGGACACTTATTAAATATTAAAACCAAGTCAGACAATAGATAGATCTCAAGTTAATGGTATCCATGTACCAATTTGCATTGCATTAACTTTGTTTTCAATCAGCTTGGCATTCCCATCCTATAATTTGGAATGAATAAACACAGACATCTTTGTTACAAAAATAGCTGCTAGTCTTCACAGTAGGAGAATGCATGTTTTCAGACCTACACAGAATACCAGGATTTCAATATTCTGAGACTATCAGTATCAAGATCTGGCATAGGGACATAAGACCTCTTTTGACTTCTGCTGTGACTGGGTAGGAGCTTGAGAAAGACTAACAAGGTGGAGGCATTTACTGTTTTCCTATGCAGGATAACATTGAAAATGATTTACAGAATGGGACCATAAAGCATGGAACATGCATTAAAAATATTTGGAAGGAACTAAGATTTGAGTAGTAAAGGCCTTGAGAGATTCAGCAGTATTTGTTGTTGGCCAGCCATTGGCATACAACAAAAGAGTTAAGTTCACATGGTATTCTGGAGGGTGAATGCAGGGTGTTACTAAAATTAGTCGAGGAATCCAGAAATGTGCATGCAGAAAAGTGATATGGGGAAAAGCAGTTGGAGAGACCAGAAGGATATATAATTGTTTTAATTCTACCCACTGTTGATGTGTATATATTGGGGATCTGATGAAAAGTGGATGCCATCGGGAGTCAGTCTGAGAGCTTGACAATTTTTAAACATCAACAAGGTTTTTGTTAAAAATACTGATAACCTCCCTCTCGGCTGCATGGACGCAAACAGGTTGGCAGCTAATTACATGAATATATCTTTATATTAGCAATGAGGGCAAGCACAGAAAATGGATATGGCAGCTTTTCATAGATAATAACCATGAATATCTGTAGACATTCACTGTGCCTGATCTATGAGCACACAACTTATTTTAAACCATGTGATCATGGATTGGACACAGTGGGCGCATCCACACATGCAAGCATGTGTGCTTACAGCAACTCAAATAGAAGCGGTGCAAATTTGAGCTGGGGCTTTTTGCCTCAGCACACGTGCTCAGACATGCACTTTGTTGTGGAGCAAATTGTGCCACTTGAGGCAAAATAACCCTGCCTGGCTCCTACCAGATCTGCAGCCAAGGGGAGCTAGAGCCCAGGGCCAGCACATGTGCTGTCTCCACCACTATAAAAAGCTGCCCTGTCCTCACCCCAGCAGTATAAAAAGCCACCCTGGCAAGTAGCTCAGGGCTACTAGCTCTCAGAAGCATCTGGGGCCCAGCCAATTGGTACCTCGGAACACTACCCCTTGTGCCAGCTGGACTGCTGAAGCAGCCCTGAGAGTTCCCTGCACACTCTACCAACTGCAGCAGTCTGGCAGTGGAGGCTGTTGCCTCACTATGACCTGCTGCACACCTGCCAGACCCGGATGGGGACTGCACAGGCAGTAGAGGCATCTGCCCCTCTGGGCCAGCTGGCAGTGGACTGTAGTTGCAGCTGCCTCTGTGCAGCACTACTGCCACATGTGCTCCCTACCCAGCCATCTGGGCAGCTATCACCCAGAAGATGTTCCAGGTATGGTGGCCTGCTTTGAACTGTCAAAACATGTCCTCCTGGCCCCATTTGGCCAGGAGGTCCACCACAGCCAGCTGGGTCCAAGGTACCAGCTCTGAGCAGGCAGGGTCCTGTCATTGGCCTCCCCAGCAGGAATTCTGGTGTTCCCTATTGGAAAACTGAAAAATCCCTGATAAAAAAAATCCCAAAGTCACTCTGTAAAATACCCCCAAATCCATGTTCCTCCACAAGTAAAACAAAAGACCACTATACAGAGAGAGAGAGAGACAGAATGAGACAGAGACAGCAATCGGTTGGACAATGTTTTATTGATATATCTAGAGTGTTAAAGCAAGTCTCTTATCATAATAATAAAGTGAACTCTAAATACATGTTTCATGAATTCATGAATATATATTTTGCTGCCCTCCCACAGGGGAGATGGCCCCCACATAGGGGTTACAGCCCCCCAACAGAGGGTTCGGCCCTCACACGAGGGCTATGGCCCCCCAACACAGGATTTAGCCCCACAACAGGAGATTCAGCCCCCACACAAGGGGTTTGACCTGGAGGGACATGGGCAGTGGGGTTCCCCAGGACTCGGTCCTCGGGCTCCCACTGTTCAATATCTTCATTGGCGACTTGGACAATGGGCTGAAAAGCACCTTGTTCAGGTTCACAGATGACACTAAGATGTGGGGAGAAGTGAGCACGCTAGAAGAGAGGAACAGGCTACAACTAGATCTAGTCAGGTTACAGAGATGGACGGATGAGAATAGGATGGGTTTCAATATGGACAAGTGCAAGGTATTGCACCTGGGGAGGAAAAGCCAGCAACATACCTACAGGCTGGGGAACTCCCTTCTTGTCAGCACAGAGGCAGAAAAGGGTCTTGGAGTTGCTATTGATTTCAAGATGTACATATCAAGGAATCTAATTTTCTCCCTGTGCTGCAAACTTGCAGTGCGGGGAACATTTTTTCATTCCTGCACGTGCCTGTTGCCTCGCCTCAGAGAGGTTTGAGACGGGGCAAGAGGCACTTGCATGCTTGTCTGGACATGCCCAGTGTATGCACACATTCACCAGTGTTGGAGCTGCTCTGGGAACCCAATCTAAGTAGGCTGGGATAGGGAGAGGAGTAGGTGAGATTGGAGGGTGGGAATGGGGAGAATAGCAGGTCTGCAAGGGAGGATGGCCAGTCCAGGAGGGGTTTGGTGGGATGGGGGTGGTGGGGAGAGGGAGGAGGGTCTGGCAGGTCTGCATAAGGTTGTCCATCTAAGGGTGGGGAGATCAACGGGCTAAAAATTGCCCTGTCAGGATAGGTGGAGGTAGGAAAAGCACAGCATTGAGACTATGGTGTGTGGCTGGACCTTCCCTACCCTAGAGCTGCTCTCTGAGCATGTGTAAATGTTTATTAAATCAGGCTAACCCATTCCCAATCTAACTGAGTTCACCTCCTCAGGCCAGCCACCTAACCTCCTTGAACATCTGTACACAGATCAGCACTTAGATCAACTTAACCCTAATTAGGTTAACCCGAGTGTAATATCTGCACATGCTAATATGTATCAGCCCTATACGATGGTATGCAAGTTTTCTGGCTATACTTAAATTGGTACTGTTCTGTAAAAGTAACTATCAAATAATTCATAATATTTATCTTCATTAGCACAAATTGAAGTTATAAATCCAGTGTTCCATTACTTTAATAGTTTGTCCAGCTATCACAATTATCTTTTTGGTCTGCCCACTAACTGTTGAGCTGCCAGTGATTGGTGCTGGGTGGGGGCTTCAAGTCTGAATGAGCTGACTTAGCCCATTCCAGTCAGTTCCATCCAGAAGAGAAGCCTAAAAGAAGGCTGTCCAAGAAACCAGGGAGCAAGCGACCAGGGCAAAGCAAACAGGGCAGTTTGCTAGTCAGTTCTCAGGTCAGTTTGCCACCCCACTCTTTCAAGAGGGAAGAGGCTTGCAAGGAAGGACTTAGATATCATGGCGACATGTTGGGCAGTCAGACCTCCCACTACTGCCATGTCATGCACCTCTGGCTTCTCTGAGGCTTCTACCCAGACAGAACTCTTGGTGGTGGAGGCTTTGGCTCAGGTCCTGAGTTGCAGGGGATGCCAGCATGGCTCCTGGATAGCCCCATGTGTGGGGGGTGTGCTCTGGTGGAGTCTCTAGAGAGCCACTGGAGGATCAGAAGATGGTGCCACAGCAAGGATTTTGGCTTTTTGATCACGGAATTTTGTTCTGAGGTAGAGGCTTGTTGGGAAGAGATGACATCCACCTCATGCCAAGGGGGAAGAAACTTTTTCTTCCAGGATGGCTGACTTGCTGGAAAGGGCTTTAAACTAAGTGCACTGAGGAGATGGGTATGCAGGCAGGAATGCAAGCAGGTGGACAGTCAAGCAGGAAGGACATAGAAAGAGTGGTCAGGGAGGTGTTGAGAGGCTGGACTGATGTCAAGACAGTGGGGAACTGGGGGTTCCCAATAGGGGACTTAAGTGCCTACACACAAATGCTAGGAATATGGGGAATAAGCAGGAGGAATTGGTACTCCTGCTAGAAAATAGGGAATATGATCTTGTTGGAATAATGGAGATCTGGTGGGACACCATGCATGACTGAGCTGTATGGATAGAAGGTTACAGGCTGCACAGAAGGAATTTGGTAGGGGAGAAGGGAGGAGGTGTAGCTCTCTATGCAAAGAAACAGTATGCCTCCACAGAGACCCAGATTCATTTGAGAGAAGGACGACTTGAGACCCTGTGGGTCAAGATACAGGGGGGAGAAGGGGACTTGATGATAAGTGTCTACTACAGATCACAACACCAGGCAGAGGAGCTGGATCTGGAAATTTCCAAAGAGCTGATGGAGGCTGCACATTGAAGGGGCATGGTTGTCATGGGTGACCTCAATTACCCTGACATCTGCTGGAAGGAGCACTCAGCCAGATCTGACCAATCACATAGATTTTTTACCTGTGTGGAAGAACTCTATTTAGTAGAAGAGGTGAACAGGCCAACCGGGGGAAGGCTTTATTGGATCTAGTTCTAGCGAAAGGAGAGATGGATCTAGTTCTGCTGGGAGAGATGAGGATTGAGGGTAACCTGGGAGACAGTGATCATGAGATGACAGAATTCACTATCTGTCGTAGGACATGGAAGTCATGTAATAGGACAGAGGTGCTTTACTTCGGGAAGGCTGCTTTCAATTATCTTAGGAAAACAGTGGAAGAGACCCTAAGAGAAGAGGGTCTGGAGGGAAAGGGATTTCAGGAAAGGTGGTCATTCCTCAAAGGAGTGATCCTCAGAGTGCAGAAAGGGTCCATAACTGGATGCAGGATAGATGGTAAAGGGGCCAGGAAGCCATCTTGGCTTACCAGAGGAGTCAAGGAGTGCTTAAAAAAGAAAAAAAAGAGACTTACGAACAGTGGAAACAAGGGATAGTCACCAAGAAGAAATACACAAATATAGTCCATATTTGTAGGAAGAGAATAATGAAGGCAAGAGTGATGACTAAGGTCAGGTTGGCAAACAAAATCAAGGACAACAAGAAGTCCTTCTTTAGGTATATAGGGAGCAGGAGGAACACCAAGTGTAATGTGGGGCCCTTGCAGAATGGGACAGGACAGCTGATAACAGACAATCAGGAGAAAGCTGAATTCTCTAATGAATACTTTACATCAGTGTTCCTACATGCAAATAGTCCTCGCTCACCTGGACGGATACTGGATGGAGGGAGGTGCATTGCCAAACAACGGTCAATGTTGAGGGATCACTTAGAGTGGCTGAATGTATTCAAGTTGGCAGGACCAGATATACTGAAAGTGCTGAGGGAATTGACTGGAATCATTGCAGGATCATTGGCAAAAGTATTTGGAGACTTGTGATTCTCAGGAGAGGTCTCAAAAGATAAGAAAAGGGCCAATGTGGTGCCAGTATTCAAGAAGGGGAAGAGGGAGGATCCAGGAATCTATAGGCCAGTAAGTGTGACCGCGATACCCAGTAAAACTTTGGGAAAAATTATCAAGAAGTCCATTTATGAGAGACTAACAGAAGGCATGATGCTGAAGGATAGCCAACATGGTTTTGTTGTGGGCAGGTTGGGTCTGATTAACCTCGCCTCCATCAAGTAATGAGCCACTTGGATGTGAGAGATATGGTTGGTGTCATATACTTGGATTTTTAAAAGGCCTTCAATATGGTCTTCCATGACACTCTTATAAAAAAATTGGGGGATTGCGGGCTAGTAGAGTCCATAGTCAAGTGAGTTGGGAACTGGCTAAGGGGTAGAACTCGGAGAGTGTTAGTGGATGGGTCTGTATCATCTTGGCAGGAAGTGGCCAGTGGTGTCCTGCAGGGCTGGTTCTTGGCCCCATGCTATTCAACATTTTTATCAACAATTTAGATGAGGATGTGGAAAGCACACTGGCCATGTTTGTGGACAATAGTAAATTACAGGGAAAAGCAGTCACACTAGGGGATAGGATGCAGATCCAAGTGGACCTGGACAAGCTGGAAAGGTGGGCAGAGCAGAACTGGATGCAGTTCAGTAAGGAAAAATGCAGAGTGCTTCATCTGGGAAGTGTGACCAAAGAGTCTTCTTCTGGCCAGTCATCAAACTGGTCACCACTCCGTCTAGGGCAGCCCGCTCTGTCTTTCCTGCCACAACCTGTTGCAATCAAATTGTTGTAATAAGCAGGAGACTGCCCACTCAATGCCCAGGGGTTTACACACAGCTTCAACCATTCCTTTACCATGTCCCATGCCTCTCAGATGGCATCCAACATTGTATCTCTGGCTAGAAGCCAGGCGAAACTGCCCCTTGCTAGGCCTCTCATAGTCTACACATGCATGCCACCCACTCTCATGAGGTCTCACTCACTCCACCCCCTCTTACAGGACCTCCTTCATACCACCCATCAGTGGGGCCTGTAACTGTTTTATTTTTTTTTCTGTACAACTGCCGCGTGGCACTCTCACATTTATGTAACCTTGAAGACTTGACTGTTAATCAAAATGAACGCTTTGTACTTTTCTCCGCTGGCATTAAGCTACACATGCACATTCTGTAAATTTCATTTCTTATCTAGAAGTGTCATTTCTGCAGAAACGAAACTTATGTAGAAAATCTGCCTAGCAATTACTGTGTAAAAGAAATTATCCTATCCCTGTATACTTAGCTTATATCATAGTTAGTGTCACAGAGGCAGTCCAACCAACATCTATAAAAGAGGCAAAGAGGCAGGAAGTAGCAGAAACGACAACTGGACGATCCTGTAGGCCTGATCACCCTGCAGCCAGTTCTCAGCCTCCCTGCCTGGGCGTATCCCAACGAAAATCAAGGCCTCGAAAATCCGACAATCAACAACGACTCACTGTGTTACAGTTTTGTATTCACCATCCCATTTATGAGCCCAGTGTTGGAACGCAAGGGCTTGCTCTGGAACCCCGTGAACCAACAGACCCCCTTTGTATCCGGCATACTGTAACTGAAGAAACATCGGAGACTCCACTTCTCAACTGCCTCTCTTCGTAGCTTAGACAGCTCTCTATACTTATATTTACTGCAACTTCATTCCAGCTGGCCTCCCCTCTTATTCGTAAGAGGGTGAGGCCAGGTTAGTAAATAAAACCTTTTGTTTTACCTTATATCTGCTCTGTAATAACTGCTACTACTAACATCCCATCTCAATGAGCCGTTGACCAGTTTTGGGACTTAAGGAGCCGGCAGCCGCACCTAGCATTGGACTGGTTCCAGTGTTGGAATGCAAGGGCTAGCTCCGGAACCTCGTGAACCAACGAACATCTTATAGACTTATTACAAAGAAACTAACAACTTACTCTAAGTCGTCTACTTGTGCCAGCTCGGTGAACCTCGAGGGCAGTTATAAAGCTACCTCCAATCCCACCCCACAAGCCGCGTGCTCGCCCGCTCCGCAAAGCCTGCGGCTCCCCAAGCGGTGCCGGAATCGCAAGCCCGGCATTCCGCCACAGGGCCAACTCTATACCCCCATCCGGGGGCTTGGGGTCTTGCACCCACAGGGACTCAGGTGTCTCTCCCTAGGTGTGCCTGGCCACACTGTCTGTTCTATAACCACTGGGTAGTGGGGCTGGAGTTATAAGGCACCCCTACCCATCTTTCATTGGAAAGGCAACTGGCCTAGCTTTTCTGAGGAGATATCCTTTCACAGAAAGCCCCACCAGGCCATCCTTCCCCAGTAGGGTACAGTTTCAAGTCATACCCAGGACCAGGAGCCTCCTACCATCCCCATAGCTCCTGCCCTTACCTCAAAGGATGTTCTGAGCAGCAGCTCAGCCAGCAGCAGACTGCTGAGTCAGCCCTGAGGGCCTGAACTAAAATAGAGTCTGCTCAGCCCTCTCCTCCAATCACATGGCCCTCACAGGGTCATGTGACCTCATCAGCCTACATCTGCCAGCTTCCCTGCTGCCACTCAAAACCCTTAAAGTGACAGGCACCAAAAGTGCTGTCACAGGGAGACGTAACCAACGACATGAATATAGGTTAGGAGGACATGTCCTGGCCTCAAGGTTATGGTTGATCACAGGATAAACACAAGCTGTCAGCAATGCTGTAGTCAGCAGAGCCAAGAGCATTAGCCAACGCGTCACAAGCAGAGCTAAGGAAGTGATACTTCCTCTCTACTCAGCACTGGTGAGACCCGCAACTGGAGTAGTGTCCAGTTCTGGGCACCACACTTCAAAAAAGACAGAGAATTTTGAAAGGGCCCAGAGAAGGGCCACAAGAAAGATGAAGGGCCAGGAGGACAAACCTTACAAGGAAAGACTTAGGGAACTGGGACTGTTCAGCCTGGGAAAGAGAAGACTGAGGGGGGGACTTGGTGGCTGTCTATAAGTAAATAAGGGGTGAATATCAGGAGCTGAGAGAAAAATTGTTCACCAGGGTGCCCCAAAGGAGGATAAGGAGCAATGGCCATAAACTGTTAGAGGATGGTTTCAGGTTGGATGCAACAAAGAACTTATTTACAGTAAGGTTGACCAGAATCTGGAACAGACTTCCCAACGAGGTGGTGCAGTCCCCAACCTTGGAAGCCTTCAAGAGGAGACTGGGCAGACACCTTGCTGGGATCATTTGCTCTCAGCAGTATTCCTGCCCAGAGCAGGGAGGTTTGACTCAATTAACTTTTGAGATCCCTTCCAGCCCTTAATTTCTATGATTCTATGCTGTAAGTTGCTATGGGCAGATTCTGGGCAGATCACAGCCAGGCATGTTTGGTCATGCCAGTAAAGCTGACCATTTTTACTGGCATTGGCTGGGCCAGGGCCCTAGCCTCTGCTGCAGCTGGGATAATAGATAGCACCCCAAGGTCACTGGGCTCTTCAGAAATGCAAACTGAGCAAAGAAAGTTAAACAAATAAACGAGCATTTAGCTGTCTTCCAGCTGTTCTTCCCTGGATTCATCTTCTGGCCAACTCTTACTTTCAGAGATATTGCATTCAGAGGCATTGTACTGTGGGCTTGTGCAACCAAAGCAAATAAATAAACAGAATGAACAAGCAAACAAATGAACAGGCAGAAGCCCTGCTCTTGGCCCCTCCTGGTGGCTGCTTAACCCTTGGTAACTCCCATCTCCAGGCAGCCTGCTCCCTGCCAGGTACAACCCCTTAAGGCTGCTTTCAGCATCTTTTATCCTTTGCCCTGCTCGCCCACATGGCTAACTCTTCCTCATTTACCACACCTGCATCAGCTCCCTCACTGGGAAACTCACTGCGTCCCAGGACCTGGTTCCCCAGCTTTTGGTGAGTCCTTCCAGGTCTGAGGTGGCCATGAGGAGGTGTTCCCAGGGTGTGGGGCTGTTCAGACTCCCCCATACCCATATGGTCCATATAAATGTTTTATATTTCATTATTTTTATAATATGGTCACAGTTTTGCTCTTCATTAAATATCTGAAATTAGTAGGACTTAACTTCCTGAGAAGGGAGATGATTTTTTACTTGCCCATGGTCTATACTCTAGGTTTGTTGTTACTAAGCATCAGGAAGTTCAGATTTGTATTGAAAAGAGACAGACTTCTTTTATCTCCAAAGTATAGGCAGAGAAGGCTTCCATGAGATGCTGCCATCTCTGAACATAACTATCACAAGAACTGCCTTCCTTGTATTGTAGTATTTAAACTAGAGGTGAACTTCCCCAATATTTGTGAGATCAAGAGTGAAATACTTAAGGCAACTCTGCCTCTTTTTCCTTCAGGAAGTCAGTTGGCAGCCCTCAGAAGGCTTTCTCCTATAGGGTATATTGTGGACAATCCAGTATCATAACTGCTACTTCAAGTTGGAAACCATAAGTGTATATATAATTAAACATTTCTAATAATAAAAGTGTTTGTATTACATTGTAGAAATAGATTAAGGTTAAAGGAACTTTTTAGTTTTCAAATTTAGTTGCCCATCCATGACTTTACTAAGACCCCTCACATAAAAAAAAACAGAATAAGTGTATGTCCACACTTTGTTTACAGAAGTAACTGCAGTAAAAAGTAAAGATACCCCATGAATTTATGTAACCTGAATTTGGAAGCAGCCTAGCCATGGCAAACAGAGCTCAGTGTGGGCTAATTTACACTGTATTAATTTCTTTAAATCCAACAATATTACTTTTACAGTGATCTTCCTTTCACGCTTTGTATATTAGCCTCACTTGGTAAACCTATTTCAAGTCAGAGTGAGCAATTTATGCATCCTTTGGGCTCATACAGTGGCTAGCATAATAAGGTGCAGGTCCTGAATGAATGCACTGGACACAGTCATAAGATAAAGGGAAAATAAATAAGCACCTATTCTTATGCACAGGAGATGATATCCTGGCTCAACTGAAATGAACAGTCTTCACTGGGAGCATTTACATGTGTGTTTTACTGTGGAGTTGACTAATTAGCTCTCCAGTAAAGTGTCACCATCTACACATGGATCAGTATTAGGGGCAGTAAATTAACTAACTCTGTAATAAGATAGTACTGTCAAAACAGGCTGAAGGCCTTTTTCTTTTTTCCACACAGCCTGTCCACCTCTCCCATGGCAGAGGTGCTGGCCCTAGCCTGTAGCTCCCACTAGCTAAAGATCCAGGAGGACCTGAGCAGTTTGCCCCAAGTAGCACAATTTGCTCCACACCAAAGTGCATGTTCAGGCACATGTGCTGAGGCACAAATCTCTGGCATGAATTTGTACCACTGATACTTGAGATGTTGTAAGCGCATGTGTCTGCATGTGTGGATGCCCCCTCTGGCATGGTACATGGTCCTGGGACTGGGGCTGCCAATCAGCTCTTGGTGGTCTCAGCCCCAGGACTGCACAAGAATGAGTTTGACACTCTAGTGCCATCCCAAGATGCAGTTGCCAATCAGCTGACTGATGGCCTGAGACCTGAGACCACATACTGAACTGGAGTGTCCCAGCTTTCCCCACTTCTAGACTCATGGCCCCAGGAGCTCCAAGGCAAATAACTGGAAGTGGGGAAATTCAGGGTTTCCTACTTGCCATGACCACCCCCACCAATCTCCAAGACAGCCCTTTGGACATTGGGAAAACCAGGTAAGTGCTCCCTGGGCTTGACAGGACTGATTCCTGTGCAGGAATTCCTGGGACCTACATAACAGGGCACCTTAAATTCAGAAAGCACTTGCTGAGGGCAACAGAAAAGTGAAATCAGCTCTGGGATGCCTGCCTTTTCTCATTATAAAACAAATAGATGTCCACTGTAATGAAGTGGCACCATTTATTACTACCTTCTGTTGCATTCACTTTCTGGTGTGACAAAAGGTATGGACATCTATTTGCTGTTGCTTTGTGCCACCGTAAAAATGTTTAGAGTGGCACAAAGGCAACATATCTTTCTACCCTGAGATCCAGAGAGGAAGGCAGGAGTTCAAACGCACCCCTCTACTTAGCATCTAGATCTTAAAAGCTCTGTGGCAGATGGTGGCTGGTTTCATTTGCCTATAAGAAGCATCTATCTGCACCAATAGACTGAAGAGGGGGTCTAGGTACCTGATTCTGTTTCCTTGGATCAGCTTCTTGAGCCAGAATCCAAAACTTACCTTGGAGGTACCTATGGTTCTTGCTCATGGTTATGCCATGCTACATGGTAGCACCACAGTCAGTAAATTACATTTAATTTAAAAAGTAAACACTAAAAGTAAAAGTAGCACTGTACTAGCTTTTTTCATAGTATAAGTTTTCTTCTTATATTCTATATTATGTCAGCAAACAATTATAGAAAACCCAGTGAAGTAATTTGAAAAACTCCCAATAACTTAGCTGACTGGGTCTGCACCTTTATGCTCTTGACAAAATATACGGGGGATTCTTAAAGACACACACAAATTCAGCAGCCTGACCTTTCCCAGCAGAGTCACAATTAAACATTAAACCAGTTAATGTAACCCAAAGTGATTACAGACACAGCCAATTTGGCTTTAAAGCATTGTCACTACCTTAGGCAGAAGGAACTTGAACTCTCTCCTTCACGACAGCTAAGTCACAAGAACGATGACTTAAGCACCCATGGATGGACAACACGAGGTTGTTGTAATTCCCCTCTTTGAACCAGGCTGGTACAGAGCAATTGTATACAAAGACTTACACTGCTAGCATTATTGTTGTTAATGGAGTTGTGAGCGTATTTTCCCAGAAACTGCACAGGAAATTTATCCCAAACTATTCAGCACTATACTGATGATTTGTCATCATAGCCCACATGTGTTGTACTGCATTTTGCTTCTGCATAGGTGCCCACCTTCCTAATTTTTGTACGTAAGTATTTGATTTTTTTGTTAATCCTTCACATCCAAATATCATCAAAACCTGCTCAGAAATAATCCTACATCTTTAATAAAACTAGTTATTTGATCTTTTAGATTATACCCTAAAAGCATAAGAACACATGAGAACTAGGGAATCTGTTTAGTAAACTAGATTTCTCAAGGTAGTTTTGGAAATCACTTCCTCTTCGGTTGAATGTGCTCATTTGCTCTGTCCTGCTTCACAGAGCATAGAAAGTGGTGCCTGGGGAACACACAAAGGTTCTTGCTTTTTTTAAAAATGACTACTCAAGTGTACTACCCCTTCTGTTTTTCCTTGAGAAGAAAAAAACCATAGAAACAACACATGTCAGATAACTGGGCAGAATAGAAAATTTAAAGAATCCTTCCAGTCACTCTCAGTGAAACAGAACAAAGATATTAAGAAAGGACAGCAAATGTTTGTTTTGTTGAACTATGATTACAGATTGATTTAAAAGTATTATTGAATGCTATTGTGATGAAGAATGAGTAAAATGTTATTTATTTTCAAGGCATCTACATGGGTATAGTCCCATATGTCCATGTGCTACACATGGAACCAGGATCATGAGCAGACCAAGAAAGAGCTGAGGATCCAGAGATGCACAAAAACACAATCATTGATTGCTTGGGCTAGAGAAGTTTGTCTATTATTTGTTACTATTATTAGACAACTCAATTAGCTCTCTGAGATACACTCAGAATGATCACATCTTCCTGGGGCCTTCTGGCTGGGGTCATCTGATCTGGCTGGGGTCATGTGACCCCAGCACTCTTTCCTGCCCAGGGAGTCAGACTTGATGGTCTGATGAAGTCCCTTCTGACCCTAGCATCTATGAATCTTCATACAGCTTTTGTTCTTTGTTCAGGGACACAGGTAAGGTGACATAGCATCCCATTGCCTTTCTCAGATATTGCAAAAGCAAAAAGGGATTGGCAGGCCACAAATCAAGAAGGGCTAGTAAGTGGAGGTCAGACATGACAGAGGTATGAAGTCCAATTTGACATCACATCATATTATGATAGGGGCAGGGGCTAGAGATGGTCAAATGTTCCTTCTGCTGTTGCCAAATGCTGGGAAGATGTTAGAACTGAATTGTAAGTTGAGAACGAAACGAACCCCAAGGAAGGAGCGAGGTAAAATCAGAAAGCTTACTTGCCACTACTGTACTTGGCAGCAGTAGATTCTGTATCACTCAGAGTCCTAAAATCAAGACTGGATGCCTTTCTAAAAGATATCCTCTATTTCAACTACAAGTTATTGGACTAGATTGATTAAATATTAGGTGAAGTCCTAGAGCTTGTGCTGGAAGTCAGAATAACTTATTCCCTGACCTTCAAATACATGAATTTGAAGATACATTTTGAGGTTTTTTAAGGACTGCAAATCTCCTTAAAGGCACAAATCTTGAATTTCCCCTCCAGATTTTAAAATAAAACCTTTTCTTTCATTTTTTTCACTTTCTTTTGCCATACTAAGCTGGCCTATCTTTGCTGTCCTCTCACAGATAAATGATTATTCAGCATGAATACAAAATACTCCTAGCAGACATATCATAAGCTAAAACTTGTTTTCTCAAGCCATTTCCTGAGACTAAGATTTTAAGAGGATCTTAAGGTACCTCGCTATCCAGCTGTCACAGAATCTAAATGAGGGTTGGGCATCTCGTTCCCTTAGGTTTTTTTGAAAACGCCAGACTGAAAAATGGCAAATGTCGAACAAATCTGTTTTAAAAAGAATCACAACCTGTCTGTGAATAATTTACAAACATAAAAGAGCTAAATTTAGATAAGTTGTTCTCAGCGAATAATTCAACCAGCTCCAGTCAACTCTGCAAGTCTTACAAATAAATTGCAGTATCAGATATTTCACATTGCTTAGCATATTTTAGACAGACAGAAACTTTTCCATGCCAAATGAAAGCAGTATTAATTCTTCCCAGTCCCTCTATCCTCCACATCAGTATTCCCCTGTGTTACCCAAACTTCTGTCAGTGAAATTCCCTTACTTCTGCAAGAAACAAATTTTCTTTCAGCTAGATCATCACAGATGTAGTGAATATATATATTCACTATCCCTGTAATTTATGCTTGCTAACTCTAAAAAAAACATTAATTAAAACAATACTTACAGAAGATGCATGGATTCAGTTCTCTAGTTTCTGAACTTTGTATCTGAAAGGAGGTTATTTAAAATGTTCACTCAGAGATTCACAGTAGTAATTCCCAATCCCCAAAGAAATAAGCACTCCTCACGAAGCTTTCAAACACAGCTTTTCATGTAAAGCTATTTAATTTTATCATCAAAATATAAAAATTAAAGACATTAGCAGCATCTGATTAAATTAATGATGTGGCATACTTGATTGCTTTGGCTTATTACTTTTCTCTTCTTTGTTTTGTGTTTTCTTTTAGAATTATTTCATATAGCAATATGCAAAACAATAATCTTATTAAAGCTGTAATTAGAGGTCAAGTCTACTTAAAATGACTTTAGTAAACATTTTTAATGCAATGAAACTTTCCTTACATTGCTTTAAAAGATCAAAAGGATATTGGGTTTTCCCTCTCCTTTAAGAAATAACCATGGTGATAAATTCCCTTACAGAAAGGGGGTTAACTTATATGCCTAGGGTGATTGCAAAATCACAGAGAAAATGTTTTCTTTTTTTTTTTTTTTTAAGTTCTTTAAGCACTACTTCTCTACTTGGAATCTGATCCTGAAAGCACTCTGATTATGCCTGCTGGATACACTCAGTATAATGCAGAAGGAGCCTAGGATAAAAGACATCTCTTCAAAGATAACTTAGCAGTATCCAGAGAGCAAGAAAATGAGATGCAGAGAGAGAGAGAGATGAACTCCACAAGAGGCACTTCTCCACTTTGAACGCTGGATAATGACAGCAAATTAAAAAGTACTTTATGAAAAAATGAATGAATGAAATGGTGGCCCTTATTCTTCACTACCTTGCCCTCATGATGTCATTTACAATAACATCATTGGAGAGTGACTAAAAAAGTTAATGTAAAATATTTCTATTCTGGTTTGGTAGTAGTTCAAAATCCATTTTCACTGGTGTAAATTACAGCATTAAAGCATTGAAGAGTCTAACACTGATGATCTTTAAATTAAATTGTAGATTTCACAGTAATTATAAAGAAACCACACATTTCTTCTTTCATGCTGCCTGGGTCCTGTCTGAAACAGTAGAGTTCATCATAGTCTACTCTGCCTCCTATGGTCCAAATATGATATATGGAATATCAAAAGAAATCAAAAGTGATCAGCAAGGAACCTGGTTTTCTTCTAATAAAAAAATATCACAAATTCCATGATAAAATATCGCAAATTCTCTAATAAAACCTTCAAAATCCATGATTAAAATGAAAGGCCACTATATATATAGGTATCAGTTGAACACAGTGTTTATTGATATATTTACAATTTTAAAGCAGTTTGGAAGCCTGCCAGTGCCTCAATCACTATAATAAAATCAAGTCTAAATACCCATACATTTTGGCATTTGATTTGGGGGATTTTATGATGGAAAATCTGAGCTCCCCCTGCCCCTTTAGCTCACAGTACACAGATCTAGGCCTCTCACTCCCAAGACACAGCCCCTCAGCCCTGCTGGTGCCCCTCACTCCCCCCACCCCACAGCCCCCTGGCTCTGCTGGTGCCCCTCACCTCCCACCCACAGCCTCCTGCCCCCCCAACCCTCCCAGAGGGGGCCCCCAGCTGTCAGGGCTATGAGGCCAGGGACCTGGGATCACTCATGCCCCCCCCAGATCTGTGCATGGGGAAGGGGTGGGCATGGGGTGCCTGCTGCAGGTTTCGGCTCCTACAGCCCAGCTGTTGTGACCCAATGCTGCAGGGAACGTCAGGGCCACACAGGGAAGCTCGTTGCCACTTCAAGCTCCGTATTGCTCTGGCAATGTGTCCCCTGCCTGCACAGCAGCAGTGAGGGGCACAACTCCATGCTGCTGCCCTCTACTGCGGCTGCATGTGCAGGGGATGCCTATCCAGGACAGTGTGGAGCTTACAGCAGCACAGAGCTTTCCCATGTGGCCCTGCAGCACCACGGCACACCCACTGGGCTGTAGAGACCCCAGGGAGAGCAGCAGGGTGGGGAACCCAAGCCTGCAGTGGGCAGCCCACACTCACCCCTGCCCTGCACATAGATCTGGGGGGCATGTGGATGAGCTGCCCATGACCCCAGCCCACTCCCCTCTGAGGCCCTGCAGCCGTGCATTGCGGCCCCATGCACCACTCTGCTGGGCAGCAGTCCCAGCCCCAGCCCTATGCAACTCCCTCCAAACGGGGGCCTCAACCCCCACCTCCTCCTCCCACTTACCTGTGGGATCTGCTGCCCAGGCTGCCTAGTGGCCATGTGCATATACATAAACGTGGCATCCCCTGCCTGGCCACCCTCCTCCTGCTCCCTCCCAGCCCCTTGCAGGCTGGAACTCTGCCAGCCTGCAGACAGCTCTTTGCAAAACTGCAAAATCTGTGAGTTTCTTTGTTAAAATGAGAAGGCGAAAACTCACAGTTTTCTCTGTTTTTCCATGGGAAACAGAAAACCCGAATGCCTGGTGATCAGAGTATAAATTGCCTTATCCTGGCTTGCAATTGCTAAACCATCATACTTTCTAAAGCATTAGGAAATCAGAGGAAAGAGAGATGGTAAGTTAGACATCACCTACTCCAGGAATTCATACTGGGTGCGGTTCTGCATAGAGATGCTGCACTCAGTTCTTTGAATCCTCTAGGACAGAAATAAGGTTTAAGTAGTGCATAGGCAGCAGGTCAGTCCTATGGCCTGGAGTGAATTCTTCCATAAAGAACAGAACTTGGCAAGACCTTTTTAACAAAACCAAAAACAATTGTCTGAAAGAGAAGGATTTGGCAAGGTTTGGGATATTTTTAACTAACATGCACCAAAATTCTAGCAGAGCTGAGAAATCACTTCTTATACAGTCACTTAAGAGTGCCAAGTAAGTGCATCACATAACAAGCAAATGCGTCACGTAACAATGCCAAGGAAGTGGAATGTGAACCTGGGCCACCGCTTGCATGGAGAGGTCCCAGAATGGAGCTCACACTCCCATCCGTTCTTCCTGTCTCCCACTCATGTCCTGCACTTTCCCATCTCCAGCTTCAGCAGCAAAAAGTGCAGAGAAGCAATGGCAGCATACAGTGTAGGAGCCATGGTCAGCAGCTTGCTGCTGCTGGGTAACAATCAACATGCATATCAGCAGCAAAAACGAAGGTGATATCTCCAGCTGTTGCTTCTGCACTGTGCACCACTGCCCCTGCTCAGAGCTCAGTTACACCCCTCTTCTGATGTATAAATGGATTAGTTTGAGGGGTCCAAATGGAAACAATGAAACTGGCCCACACCAGGTGACACCTGGCAGTCACAAATGAATTTTGCTTTGAAGCCCACACTTAAAGAGAAACTCAAAGGGTAAAACCATACAACTGAAAAGATTTACCTAAGACAGAAGTATAACTAAACCAGACAAGGCCAAACACTGGATTACTGAACAGCCTATTGCAACACTACTCTCTGAAGGAGCAGAAGCAAATTCTTTTCTCTCAGCACAGAGAGCCAAGCCATCTTAAATGCCACCGAAAAAGTAAATACATGGACAGTGGATGTGTGGCGGTGGGCATTTATTCACTTCTGGCACAAAAATCTAAAACTTGCAAAGTTTTCTACCATTACTGTTTCTTAGCAAACTTTTATCTATAATTAAACGCATGCTAGACATTCTGGTAAATAGAATATTGCTGAATTTTTATTTAGGGATTATGCATGCCATACTCTTTGCGTTACCAACAGGAAAAGGCATTCTCTTGAATCACTCAGACAAGTCCACTTGTAATTCCCTTCCTCGGGGTTGCCACCAAGCAGTGTTAGCTAGAATGATATTACACCAGAGCAAGAATTCTAGCAGTATACAGGCACTGTTAAATACGAGCTCAGGCTTCACTTGTAGAGGAACCTGCTAAAGAATTCAGTGCAGCCAGTCAGCCCACAACTGCACAGATGAAGTGAACAGTATGAAAGTCACTAATACTTCTTATGAAGGCCAGCAACAGATTTTGTGGTGCACTAAAGCCACCCCTTCTACACAGTTTACTAGGAAAAATAATTTGTCTTAGGAATTGTTTCAGACAATATTCCTTTACCATGTTACTGTCTCTTAAGTAGCTGACTTCTAGCTGTTTTTCGCAAGTAACTACCTGACTAATAATGGCACATTTGAAAGAGCTTGGGATAGCTGATATAGCTTTATATAATTTATTGTTTCATAAAGTCTTAATCATCTAAATGTGACAACTCAGTAGCTAACCATCTTATTACTTTATTGTTCCTACTTTTGCTCTCCCCCTCTTCTTCCATGCCTTTGCAATATTCTTTGGAGCACAGATCATTATTCACACATCACAGGCAGTGTAAGAAACAAATAAATGAAAAATAAAGTATTTGTGGGATTTGTCATGTGTTGCTTGGCCTGCAGTCATTGCACCTGGAAAGTCAGTTTCCACAATCAGCTAGTGCCGTGGGTAAGTGTTAGTATAGCCCAGAATGCATACCTCTGTACAACTTCCTTTTGCAAACAGGTTGGTGCACATGGACCAGACTGCACTTAAGAACTCAGCAAAATCATTGATGAAATGGCATATTGTCATGGAGGAAAGGGTCAGGGGCAATTTAGTGTAGAACCCGCAGTGAACGTTTTGCCCTAGCACTGATGTACCTCAAGCAAGATTTGCACATAAAGAATTGAACAAGCTGAAAGACAACAAAAGAGAAATGCTATGTAAAATTGAACATTTAATATTTTAAATGCTTAAAATGAGTCTTTTCTTCCTGTCATTGTTTACTTGAATTGTATCCTCCAGTTGTGACAGAAAGCTGGGATGGTCATCATGAAACTGCTCTTTAGCATACCACCTTCTTATCGTTGTATTCATAGAGCAGAAGTTTATTCATTTTGGAATTCCTGCACTCATGTCACCTACTGGCTAGCATCAAATAGTTTCCAGCTCTGCCTATATAAATCAAGGCAGGATATTGAGGTTTCTGAAGATTAATACATTAACAGGGCATGTATATAACTGTATGTATGCAAAATCTTCTTGATCGTCTTGCATGCTTGTGTCAAGTTTCAAACCCAGGCCGTATTCAGATCTTGCACTGAACAACTCTAGTGTGTATACAGTATTTCATAGAGAAAGTGCTAGAAATGAAATATTTATATACTGCATTGGGAATTCTGAAAAGTACCTATTTGCCTTAATTCTTATTTATCTAAAGCTAAATTATAAACAGTCATGTAAATGGATACATCTTCCTCAGTTATACTGAAGTCCTTTTTCCATCTACTCAGGTGATATGGAAAAATCAGGCAATCCCTTTCACAGAGGTTTTCAAGAAAATCAGAGACTTTTCTTATATACTATGAGATTTGGTAAATTTGATTAGACATCCTTTGAGGTCAGAGCCAATTCTGAAGTGCACAATGGCAATTGCACATGAATAAGTTCCTCAAAGAATTTCTTTAGAAGTTGTCTTTCTTTTCTATACTACACTTGTGCTTTCATCATTCATTGCCTGTAAGCAGACACTAGTTACAACAGTATGGCCATCAATCTCCTTTCCCAGAAGCACTTGTTCTCAACTCCAGACTAAGAGTGTTCAAGGATCACCCTACTGAATGGCCTAGGCACTGTTGCTTTTTCCATTTATCATTTAAGGATGGTGGTTGTGACAATGGTTAAGGTACAGTGGTTGTTACTCTTAACCTATAGTTGCTATAAGGAAAGCCTACCATGATCTTTAATTCTTTAAAATCAGAGGATGAATGTGATGTATCGGTGTGATCCAGTATCCTTTGCAGTCAATGGAAAGATTTCCAAAGAATAATTAAGCACTGAGCCTAAGTAGTATTATTAAACATATGTAGCAGTATCATTTTGGGGAATATATCCAAAGTTACTTGAAATTATTAAAAAGAGTTTTTAATAAAAGCATATAGAATTTTCCAATTCACTCTTTTCAACTGAAACAGAACACTAGACAAAAATAGCACACCCCATTTTAAAAAGGAGCAAGAGAGAGAGAAACCAAGCGACTTTTTGCCTTTTAAAACCTTTATTTTAAAAATATTACAAACTAAGGGTAAAAGTACAAAAGTATGTGGCCCTCTCAGGGGACAAGCATGACACACATGTGAGAACAAAAACACTCATATCACCCGATATCAAAACCCCCTCCTCTCCAAGGTCCTTCATGGGGTTATACTTTTAGGACTAGTTGTCCTTTTTCTACCTTGTCGAGGCTGCCCTTTGATGGCCCAATATGACACAAACCGGTCCACATTTTGTTTCAAGGTGAAGTGGCCAAACTCAAATGTAACACATGCCCAGACAAAAAGGGGCATCAGTGGAGCCGGCCCCTATATGCCAGCTTCTGCAGCTTTTCAGAATTGCCATATTGGCCTAGCCCAGCAGGAAATTGGCCAAAGAAGATCACACTCTCCTCAACTACTTGCTAAGCAATAGAGAAAATGTACGCAGTCACAGAGAAGTCAGAGCCCAGTGTGCCAAAGAATATGCTGAGGGTTACAAAGAGTGGTCACAGGCAAGGGCAAAGGTGACACATAGGGGGAGCACAGATTGGCCACCGCCAAAGCTGCCACTGGCTTCTGCAGGCAGTCACCGCTCACCACCCCGCCACACTGCGGATGCAGCCAGCAGTGTCTGCAGGTGGTCCCTGCTCATTGCTGACACCGCTAGTGGCAGCTGCAGGTGGTCGCCACTCGCTGCTCGCCACCATGGTGCCCCCCCCAGTCTCAGGAGGCACCAGTCATTCATGGGCAGGGTAGTCCAGGAAGACAAAATGAGAACCTCCTTTATTTGCTGCTTGCAGAAAGGACAAGCCACTAACACTGCAGGTCTAAATGGTGGAAATCTGGCTATGGCCAGGTCCCTGTACAGCAATTGCCACTGGAGGTTATCATTTCTCTTGCTTATGAGTAGCTTGTACAGAGCGTGCCAGGATGGGCAGGCTTGCATTGGTGCTGTTGCCACCAGGCACTTCCCCCAGGTCATGTCAGGGCAGAAGACAAGGACATGGGCATGACACTTTGGCTGTCCTCCTAAACAGTGCCTTCCCAGACAGGATTTTAAAGCATATCATGCCACAGTTCTCCTTGAGCATTGTGCAGATACCTTTAAGAGTGTTATGTGCAAGTTGGTACATTTGTCTACGGATTGCAGGAGGGAACAGCAGAACTCTAGGCAAGGTACTGGCTCTCTGAATAAACAAGTATTATTGTTATATAAGCTTAACTCCTTGGTCTTTTGAGGCACAGGGGGGAGAGCACTGTACTGGGCCCACCACTCTCATTGTTGTCCATAGCTGGAGAAATAGGTAGCAATGATGGGAGGAGTCTAATGATCTGCCCTTGGGGAAGGCTTATTGTGTGTAGAGGTGGTCCTGCAGGATAGCAAGTAAATCCACGGGGAGTGCAGCTTTCACTTTAGCCAAGAGGTATGAAGAAAGAGGACAGAGTGCAGGCCCAGCTGGTCAGCAGGGTCTTTTGCTAGCAGAAGGGAGTAAGAGAGATTAAGTAAACAATTTAGACATTTTGCAGAAACCTGCAGAGATTGATACAGATCATATTGGGAAAGCTTTGGCCCATATTCTAGGATTGCAGAATTATATCTCCATTCTTGACATCTCCATTTCTGCAGCGATCCAAGCACATCAAGGTCACCAATTCCATTTTCCAGTCCTCTATTTTCAGAATTACAAAAGCATACATAAATACTAAAGCCTTTCTAAATGCAAAGCAATGTTATTGAAATTCACAATAATATGGCATTAAAGAATTGATTTGTCTCCATTGATGGAGAATCTAATTTAGGTTAAATAACTATGTTTATGAAATTGCTTCAGGATTTATTGGTTTTAGCATGATAACTCATCAACTACAGTTGAGCTTGCAGGAATTTGAGCAGAAAAGTTAATTAACAATAATTTTCAAACGCCAAAAGCTGCTATAGGTTGAGTCAGTATTCCATATACATACCAACATACACTGAGCTTAATAAAAGAGAGCGCAACTACTTCTGCGCCACTGAACTCATTATTAAAATTAACTGAGGGATATTGATTTGGATATTTTAATCATTCAGAATGGTTAAAGGCAACAATAGCCCCAAAAGAGATAAATATTTCCTTTTATTGTTTATTAAAACTTTAACCATACTGATTCAATTAAATAATTCATGTTTTTCCAAAAGTAGTTTGAATACATTTTTAAAGTGAATAATATGATGGGCAATAGCTAATATGTTAAGCATATTTTTCAAAGTGATCACCGAAAACAGTTATTCTTGAAGGGGAAAAAAATCAAATTAGTAGACCAAATCTAAATGTTGTTATTTTCCTTTACGCATTGGTTATTCAGGCAAGAGAGCACTGGACTTCTAGTAAGAATGGAATAAAGACCAAGTTCAGGTTTAAGGATTTGGCCTTATGTATGTTATTAAAAATACCATATTTTTTGCATATACCATGCCCCTGAATATAACTGCATCCTATTTTTGCAAGGCCCCTGAAATTTAAAAAAAATCTGCCATGTAGTATGAGTAAATGAGATCTGGGGTCTCTGGGACTCAGAACAAGCGGCTGGAACCTGCACACTGAGGCTAGGGACTGTGCCTGGGGATGGGAGCCACGTGCTGGAGACACACAGCTCAGTAGGGCCTGATCCAGCATGCTCGTTCTGAAGCCATGCAGCACAGCAGGAACAAGCTACATGCTTGGACTGATCCTCTGAAGCCATGTGCTGGGCCCTGTGCCAAGTACTGGGTCGAATCCAACACTCCAGCCATGTACCTACCACACATGTTGGCCCAATCTGGCGTGAGGTCGGGGAGGGATGTTCCACCCAGGTCTGGAAATTTATAGCAGGAAGGGATGGGGGGAACAATGAGTAAGTGATGGCAGTATTAGTTGCCTTGGATCCCAGAGCCACAGCAATTACAATAATACTACCACACCCCACTTCCTAATTTCTAGACTCTTGGAGAGCCCTGTTCCTCACATATAATGCATACCCCCATTTTCCTCAGCTGTTTTTTGGGGAAAAGATGTGCATTCATTATATATGAAAAAATATGATAGCCTTTTACAAGGAAAAAAAAATAAGACACAAATTAAATACTGTAAAAATACTATTATGAAACCTAGAGTGCCGATTACTGAAGGTTGCCAATGCACATGCAATTTTCATTTGTATATATTTTAAACACCTTTTTTTGTATCTAAAGCTTTAAAAATCACTTCCAGGGGTGTTCAGATTCAGTAATTACTTTAACTGGCCATAGACTTACTGGCTTCTCAGGTATAACTCATTTCTGAATGCTCTCGAGTTGACATATCATAAGTAATACTACCATGCCAACAAATCGTTGCTTTTCTAGACATTATGGACTTAATTCTCATTTACGCTAAACACTTTAAATACAACCTGGCATAAAAGGCCTTCACAATAGATGTAAATATGACTGAGAATCAAGGCTCATCTTCTAGTTTAAATGAAAACGAGCATCATTATTACATACCAAACACATGGCATTGCTCAGCAAGCTTTAGTTACTAGGATGAGCCTATTTGCCTAAATTATGACTATTTGTGTAAGGATTGCAGGGTTGTGTCTATAAAGCTGCTTGAGCTTGATTTTCATTCCAAAAATTGTAGGACAGAATTAGTTGCGTCAGAGACAATGGAAAAATTAATTGGTCCAGATCCAACTCTGGCCTAATGACCTACTGATGAGTTAGTATGAATATAATAGAAACAGATGCAGTGATAAAACAATATTTTAAACTATAGTCACAGTTTCCCATTCCTCTTACCTGCAGTTATTGATGTTTCTGAAATGTTCAAAAACCTATAAAACGAAAACATGTAGTAACAGGTGAAAATGACTTCCAGCTTAGTGCAGCTCTTTAAGTAGTTCTACTGGATTTGCTGACGGAAAGTCAGTAATTGGTTGAGCCTGTAGGAATTGTACTAAGTTATTCTCTGCTGGAAATCACTCTTACATCCATAACCACAGGATGGGACTCTTTACTAATTGGCTATGTCTGTTTGGAGAATCTGAGCTGTGGTTGGCAGCCACAGTAATTGGCAACAGGAATATTGTTGGTTTTAGCATGCAGCCCTGAGAATGGGAAGAAAATCATGTATGCAAGAACCACTTCTAGATGAGTAAAAGATATCTCTTAACCTCATAGTCAGTGGGAGAACTCCTCACTTATTCTTAGCTTTTGAGCTGAATTTTGCTTTCACTGAGATCAGGTTTTCAATTCTTTGAACATCTGTAGAATTACTCCCAATTACTGTAGTGTCAGATATAAGAGAACCAAGTTTACTGTCTTTGGTGTTTATTAGAAATGATAAAATGGATGATTTCACTGATGGGCAACATTCTCTGGCCTCTGGGAGCTGAAAGTCTGCCCACTGACTGACAAGGACAAATATATATATAACGGCATGCAATTAAGATGCTTAAAGTGAAAATGTGACTGAATGGTTACAGAATGACAGGGATTAGATCTGGGAGACAGTGCCTTATTGAGAAGCAGGTTCTTCATTGCACCACAGTCCCATTTGGAACTCCTGAGGTGGAAAGGAAAGTAAACCTGAGTACTTCATGCCTTTCCTGATCCCAAGAGCTTCTAGGGGCTGATTTGACCCTTAGCATAAGCTAGGATAAATCTACGCTACAATTGCAGCACATATCTAGGCTGGCTATAGTCTATCTCAGGCTATAAAGATGTCACAGTGTGAACTGCAATTTGGGCTAACCATCCATGATCCTTAGTATGCATGTGGACCATGCTGAAAATTGTGCTACTACATCTTCAGTGCTACTAGTACCTGAGATCTTGATTTTGTCTGGTTATATTTGGTTCACATATACGTAAATGGGCAGCAATCTCATTTTGAGACTCTTCTAAATTAGCTTTAGGCAGTCTCAATCAAAGTTGCTTTAAATTGTCCCTTACTGTAATATCTGTCCAGCCTTAACCACATTCCTTCCCAGCACATCTCTCCTTTTTTCTTTCATTCCACCCACTCCTCGGGAGTTTCTTTAAACTAGAGATCACTTTTGTCACTGCTCAAGCCTCCTTTGCTGTCACAGAATAGCATGATCAAGATCAAGAATCTAGTCACAGAAGTTATATATCAAATGTCAAGATCATGTCAGTGGGAGTCAACTGGAGCTTCAATTTAGTTACAGCCATTAAACCAATAAATATACATGTCAGTAGGTGTGATAACTGCATCAGATGAAAAAAAAAAAGTATAGTGCAAATAAAAAGTATGTGGGAAGGAAAAAACTGAGATTAAGACCAAAGAGGAGTGAGGTGAAAATAAATGTAAGAGGAATGATTTCTGTATAACTTGAAGACAGTTCATTTTCAGGGTTAGATAAATTGTATTTTAGCAATTTTTCCATTGGATCATCAAGTAGTATGGTTTGCAACATACAAGAATTATAAAGTCATATGGAAGGTGCTCAAATATTACACTGGTGAGTGGCAACATAAACCCTAAAACAGGCAGAGAAGTATAGTCACATAAACAAGTTAGGGTCATTTGAACCAATGAGACAACTAAGGTTACATTATATATGGCCTGCACAATGTCCTTAGACTGGCATAAAATAATATCCACTATAGAGAGAGAGTAGAGGGTGCCTGTACACACCACAAGTTTTAATCCTCATTAAATTAAATAGGTTTATAACATTTAAATGCATTTATTTTAGAGCATCACATCTGTATTTGCACACACTAGGTTTTTGAATGAATTAAGCCATGGAGCATTGCACCTGTGTTTACGCACACTAGGTTTTCAAACTAATTAAGCCCTGTCCCCGGCCAGCACCGCAGAAAAGCAGGATAATTCAGTGCTGGCCCCCCCCCGCCGTTCTCCCACCCCATGCCTGTGCCCTGCCACACAGCTGTGGAAGCTGGGCGCCTGCAAAGCACACACACACACACACAAAAACAAGCAATTCGACAGTGAAAGCAGTTCAAAGGAACGAAAGACAAAAAAGTTGCAGCACCATCTGGTGGACAAAGGGGCTCATTATATGTCTGAGTGCTTTTGTATTTGCACTCAACAAATCCACGGATGCCATGCTTTAATTCCCAGTGAGCCAAACTAAACTACATCTGAGGAGATTTAGTTTAACGTGCCAAAAAGACTTTTAAAGCATCTGGAAACCCGACTCGTGCAAAAAAAAAAAAGGCTCAGTTACGCTCCGGAGCGGTGAGAGACGTGCGGGTGAAGCCCACTGCACCCCTGCTCCCCTGAGCCCCCCAGACACCCCCTCAGCAGCCGCGGAGCCCCCTGCCGACCCCCAGCACAGCCGGAGGTAAGCGGGCTCGTGGTGGGAAGGGGTTAACTCCTCACTCGCTGGGAGGAGGCCGCTGCCTGGTGCTGGGCCGGGTCAAGCCCCCGCCCAGGCCCCTACTTGGCCCAGCCCCCCAGGGAGCCCCGCGACCGGAGCCATGCAAACAGGCTGCGTAAACAGGCGCTCGAGTTAGCACAGAGTTCGCGCAGGGGAGGGAGTGGGAGGGCACGAGACCCTGCCTGCGACCCCCCCAGAGTAGTCAGCCCCAGCCGTAGCCAGCCTACCAGAGGCATGACACGGATGGGCACACGCCGCACCCCGAGGGTCCCCTCAGGCTCTGCGGCCCCTCTACTGGGCACCTCAGAGACGGCCGCCCAGACGGAGCCCATGGTTCCGGGCTCCACGCAGATGGAGCCCCTGGCTCTTGGCTGCGGGGGCTGCCTGTCCCTTCTTCAGGTTCTGGGGCCCGGGAGCATGGCCACCTCCCCTTGCGGGGTCTGCTCCCTCCTGGGGTCTCTGGCGCGCCAGCTGGAGGAGCTCCAGGCCACAGTCCAGAGACTGCGTGCCATCAGGGACTGCGAGCAGGAGATAGACTACTACTGACAGGCCCTTCTCCCCCGGGAGCCACAGGGGAGAGCACTGTCTCCCTCCAGGACTAAGGAGGACTCTGGGACCTCCCGCTCTGCCCAGTCAGGGGCATGGACCAAGGTGGTCAAGGGCCCCAAGGCCCGCCGCACCATGGCCCCTCCCTCGCCGGAGCTTAGCAACAGGTTCGCACCTCTTGCAGCCCCAGCAGAGACTGCTCAGTTGCCAGCTCCCGCAGGCAACCCAGGCTCAACCACAGCTACTGGCCCCGCTCTCCCCAAGTCAAAGCGAAAGGTGTTTGTTGTGGGAGACTCCATCCTGCGGGGCACTGAGGGGGCAATCTGCTGCACCGACCCCTTAGCCCGGGAAGTCTGCTGCTTCCCGGGGGCCCGCATCCAAGACATTGCGGAGAGGATCCCGCAGCTCCTCCGGCCCAGAGACCACTACCCCATGCTCCTTATTCACATGGGCACCAATGACACAGCTCGGAGCACCCCCAGCCAGGTCATGAGGTGCTACAGGGAGTTGGGAGCGGGGCTTAGGGGTCTGGGAGCTCAGGTGGTGTTTTCATCAATCCTCCCAGTCTCGGGCTATGGGCTGAGGAGGGAGAGGAGCATCCACGCAGTGAACCAAAGACTGCAGAGCTGGTGTCATCGGGAAGCCTTTGGCTTCCATGACCACAGCCTGCTCTTTAGTGAGAGAGGCAGCGAGCTGCTGGGAAGAGATGGCCTCCACCTCTCTCCCCTGAGGAGGAGGCTCTTCTCAGCCAGGCTGGCTGACCTGCTCCACTGGGCTTTAAACTAAGCCCGCTGGGGGATGGGGGGACTACTGCCACTGCTGGCCCGCTGAGAGACCCTTGCAAAGCCAGCAGACCAAGGCACTTAAGGGAGCCCACCCCTGCCCCAGCCCTGGCACAATCTCTGGGCAAGGCAAGAGCCCCTAAGGGCACACTTGCCTGCCTGTACACTAATGCCAGGAGCCTGGGAAACAAGCAGGAGGAGCTTGTCTTCCTGCTCAGTGCAAAGAATTATGATGTCATTGGGATAACAGAGACCTGGTGGGACTCCACCTATGACTGGACCACGGGTATAGAGGGCTATACCCTGTACAGGAGGGATTGTGTTGACAAAAAGGGCAGGGGTGTAGCTGTCTATGCGAAGGAAAGCTACATGTCCCTGCAAGCTGATGTTGGTGACCAGCATGGACAGCTAGAGACCCTCTGGGTAAAAATTCATGGGAAAAATGGCACAGGGGACACAATGGTGGGAGTCTACTACAGACTTCCCGCTCAAAGTCCTGAGCTTGACCAGGAGTTTGCCTGGGAACTGACTGAGGCCGCTTGCTCCAGGACCTTGGTTGTCATGGGTGACTTCAATTACCCGGACATGTCCTGGGAAGATCACTCAGCAAAATTCGAGCGGTCGCAAAGCTCTCTCTCATGCGTGGATGACATCTACCTGACTCAAGAAGTCTATAGGCCAACGAGAGGCAAAGCGCTGCTCGACCTGGTACTGGCTACGGGGGACAACCTAATCGGCGACCTACTGATCGATGGGAAGCTGGGTGACAGCAACCACGAGCTGATCACCTTCACCATCCACCGTAAAGCTGGCAAGTCAGTCAGCAACGCAGAAGTCCTTGACTTCAGAAAAGCCGACTTTGACAAGCTCAAGAGGCTTGTCGGTCAGGCCCTCAGGGACCGTGACCCCAGGGAGATGGGAGTTCAAGAAGAGTGGTTGCTTCTCAAGGAAGTGATCCTCAAGGCACAAGCTAAATCTATTCCAACACGGAGGAAAGGCAGCAAGAAGGCACAGCAGCCCTCCTGGCTCTCTAGGGACCTAGCGGACCTCCTGCGGCTAAAAAGGAAAGCCTACAAAGGATGGAGGATGGGATTCACCTCCAAGGAGGATTATTCTGCACTGGTCCAGTCCTGCAGGGAGCAAACCAGGAAAACCAAGGCTGCAACTGAACTCTAACTAGCTTCAAGCATCAAGGACAACAAAAAGTCCTTTTTCAGATATGTGGGGAGCCGGAGGAAAAGCAAGGGCTATGTTGGACCCCTGCTAAACTAGATGGGGCAACTGACAACTGACGCCCAGGAAAAAGCCAACCTATTAAATAGGTACTTTGCGTCAGTCTTTCATCAGTCCCATGGGATGCCCTTGCCTGCAATGGGACAGGGAGATCCAGGTGATGGGGATCCCCTACCCTCCATAAATGCTGACCTCGTGAAGGAACACCTTGAGAAGCTGGACACCTTCAAGTCAGCCGGCCCTGACAATCTGCACCCCAGGGTACTCAAGGAGCTGGCGAGCGTCATAGCCCAGCCCCTGGCATGGATCTTTGAAAACTCCTGGCGCTCTGGTGTAGTGCCCGAAGACTGGAAGAAGGCCAATGTGGTGCCGATCTTCAAGAAAGGGAGGAGAGTGGATCCGGCTAACTACAGGCCCATTAGCCTGACTTCTATCCTGGGGAAGATCTTAGAAAAGTTTATTAAGGAGGCCATCCTTGAGAGACTGGCCCAGGCTAACATTCTAAGGGATAGCCAGCACGGGTTTGTTGCGGGTAGGTCTTGTTTGACCAATCTCATTTCCTTCTATGACCATGTGACCTATCACCTGGACGAGGGAGAAGAGATTGATGTCATATATCTTGACTTCAAAAAAGCCTTTGATCTGGTATCCCACAATCACCTCTTGGCCAAACTGGCCAGTTGTGGCCTTGGCTCCACCACAATCCGCTGGCTGGGAAACTGGCTCCATGGTCGGACCCAGAGGGTTGTAATCGATGGCAGTCACTCATCGTGGTGCCCTGTGACCAGTGGGGTCCCTCAAGGCTCTGTCCTGGGACCCATACTGTTCAACATTTTCATTAATGATGTGGACATTGGAGTCAGGAGTGGACTGGCCAAGTTCGCCGATGACACCAAACTTTGGGGCAAAGCATCCACGCCAGAAGATAGGCGGGTGATCCAGGCTGACCTGGACAAGCTCAGCAAATGGGCGGACGAGAACCTCATGGTGTTTAACACCAAAAAATGCAAGGTTCTCCACCTTGGGAGGAAAAACCTGCAGCATCCTTATAGGCTCAGCAGTGCTACGTTGGATAGCACTACAGAAGGAAGAGACTTGGGGGTCATCATTGACCACAAGATGAACATGAGCCTCCAATGCGATGCTGCAGCTAGTAAAGCAACCAAAACGCTGGCTTGCATCCATAGATGCTTCTGGAGCAAATCCCGGGACGTCATTCTCCCCTTGTACTCGGCCTTGGTGAGGCTGCAGCTGGAGTACTGCGTCCAGTTTTGGGCTCCACAATTCAAAAAGGATGTGGAGAAGCTTAAGAGAGTCCAGAGGAGAGCCACACGCATGATCAGAGGTCAGGAAAACAGATCTTACGATGACAGGCTGAGAGCCATTGGACTCTTTAGCCTGGAAAAGCGTAGGCTCAGGGGTGATCTGATGGCCACCTATAAGTTTATCAGGGGTGACCACCAGGATCTGGGGGAACGTTTGTTCACCAGAGCGCCCCAAGGGATGACAAGCTCGAACGGTCACAAACTCCTGCAAGACCGTTTCAGGCTGGACATAAGGAAGAATTTCTTTCCTGTCCGAGCCCCCAAGGTCTGGAACAGTCTGCCAGCGGAGGTGGTTCAAGCACCTACGTTGAACACCTTCAAGAGTAAATGGGATGCTTATCTTGCTGGGATCCTATGACCCCAGCTGACTTCCTGCCCTTTGGGCAGGGGGCTGGACTCGATGATCTCCCGAGGTCCCTTCCAGCCCTAATGTCTATGAAATCTATAAATCAAACAGCACACAGTTGGACTGCAAGAAAGGGCAAAAAATGTGGCATGTACAAAGGCCCACAGAGATTTTCAAGGGTGTTCAAATAATGTGAAATTAGAGAAAGATGACGAAAGAAATGAGGGGAATGATTGCATACAAGAAAGGAAAGGATTGCTAAGGTACAAATAAGAGAGATAATGAAATAAAGAAGATAATAAAATTAAGAGGTAATGAAATAATTTGCGCTAAAATAAAATAGAGATAAAGAAATAATTTGAGATAATGAAACAGAGTTAAGATATTTTAATCATATTTTTAATGAAACCAGAACAAGAAACTGTTGGGAATTTTGCATGTTTGGCTAGGGATTGAAGTTTCACATAAACTGGTTTATATAATCAGAAATCGTTTCCAATCTGTAATACAACAGAATTTTAGTGCACACAAACTGATTTCAAAATGACCAAAGCTGGTTTAAGATAAACCTGAATGACTGTAGTATCAGACTTAACTGATTTAGTTTAAATCAGTTTTATTGAACTTCTGTCTCAGATCCCCTCCAGATTCAAGTTAACTCACAATTTCCCAGCATTCCAAGATGCTTTGTACCTCCTCTGTAAACCCCCCTCCACAGGGTGGGTGCACTAGTCTTGGCCCAAGCTGTCTGCTGTAACCAAGCAGGGAGGCATGCTCTAGCACCCCCCGGGTTCTGGCCTGAGCTACTGCAGGCACGTGGCTGCATTTCCAGAATTGAAAGAGAATGTCTGTTCACTTGCTTATTGGTTCAATCCTGATGGCTTAGGCTAACCTGTGAAAATGGAATTGATTCAGCCTTTGGCTTTTTGACTGTCTGTACTTAAGCCTAAAGCATTTCAGGCTAGTAAAACAGGAAAAAGAAAAAGCCCTGGTCTTAGGTTTTTTGAGCAAATAAAATGCCTACAAAATTGCAGTCTCAAGGTGGCTTTCCTTGTTCTCTCTACCAAGGCCTGGGGCCCTTATTACTTATGACATATATTATTGAGTGGCTGTTGGATCAAATGAATCTACAGCACATTAAAATTAAACTAATTTAAGTATTTCCCTTTAATCTATGAATGCAAGTACAAGATCAATCTTGTTCATAGAATCATAGGGTTGGAAGGGACCATGAGAGGTCACAAACTCCAAACCTTGTACACATGCAGGATGATTGTTTATAAACCATACCTGTCAAATGTTTACTTAGCCTCTTCTTGAAGCTCCAATGAAATAAATTTTATTTCATCTATAAACCCCCAGCTGATAATATTCACAAGACTCATCAACTTGCAGGGCTATTTTGAGCCTGCTTATAATTCACCATGAGCCCCAAGACCTTTTCTCAAGTAACAGCTGGACAAGACAGAGACCACCCCCCCATCCATAAGCGTGGCTCATGTTATTTTTTTTTCAAGATGTAAGACTTTACATTTTAAATAGCATTGTGGTTTTTAAAGTGATCCTATTTGCATAACAGGATTAAATATGTCATTGTTCTAAATGGCACTTACCTTAGGCTCCAGGAGTGGAGGCCATGGGAGGCAGTGCTTTAATTAGAGCGGCTCCGAGACCTGCTTTAATTAAAGTGCCCAGCGTGTCTCATGTATCAGCATCCTCATGCTGAAAAATGGTGACAAGGGCACTTTAACTAAATCTCATCAAATGACCTTTAGTTAAAGTGCTCCCACCACCATTTTTCAACCTGGGGACACTAGTAATTACCACGCTCCAGCAGACTCAATTAATCAATTAATAGAGTCTGTTCCAATGCACTGTAATTACAGCTCATTGGAGCAGCCTCACTGTATGTGTATAGGTGCCCTATCTGTTTCTTTTCCAGGCCTGAAGGACATTTTGTGTGTCTAAAAGCTATCTAATCTCTGTTCAAACTGTCGAGTTCATCCAAAGAAAAGCTATTACCAAACAAATTTGCTTCTCTTTTAAGATTTAAATACAACTGATCTCCCAGGACCACATACATTTGAACATGCTCTTGGCTGACTCCTTGGGCTGTATGTGGACTGAGGGGAGAAGAGAGCACCCAGCTTGAATAGGAAACTGTGGAACAAGAAATCATCCACAGACTGGATTGTGTTAAGTATGACTTAAATAATGCCTACAGATTCTTATCCCATTACCTGGATTAGCTTTTGTAACCCCTTTGTTCCTATAAGCTGATTGATTGTTTGCTTGCCTGCCTTTCCCAGCACTGCCGCCATATCTCTCCTTCCTCCCTGTTGTATTCAAATCACTACCTCCATTTTATACAGTACTCTTTGCATGTCCTTCCACAGCCACTGAATAAATAAGATTGGACTCACAAAGGCTAGGGACAGACATTCAAAAAGCCTGAGCCTGAATTGATTCTATCTTCACAGGTTAGTCTAACCTGTCTAAGCTAAACCAGTTTGTAACCACACAGACATCCCAGAAATGCAGGCACATGCCTGCAGTGGTTCAGGCTAGAAGCCGGGGGTGCTAGAAAAGCCCTTCCATCCCTTCCACAGGGCTGAGCTGAGGGGGGCATGGCCAGGGCCCAGCAGGACACTGTGATAGGAAGGGGTTCCCACTCCCCCAGCATCCCAGAAGGCACTTGATAACATAGTGTTTATCACCCTTAACTCAGTATTTATCACCCCATCAAAAAACAAAGCCTCTCTCCATTAGTTCAAGCTCTTCTGAAACAGCTTTTCCAAGGAAGGAACCAGTCTCCCACAGCAGAGACCATAGCCAGCATGTGGCATGCTAGCTAATGCTGAGAGGTGTCTGTGTAAGGCAGAGGGGAGGGGGGAATCCCTGCTTAGCAGGGAGTGGTGAGGGGTGGGGGGAGCAGGGGGAAGCCAGGCAGATGCCTGCAGTCTCTGCTGGAGCTCCATCCAGGAAGCAGAGGGGAGCAGGGGGAAGCCAGGCAGATACCTGCAGTCTCTGCCAAAGCTCCAGCCAGAGAGCAAAGGGGAGGGGCCAGCTCTGCTGCGTAGCAGAGAGCTCCACGCAGCCCAGAGAGTATGCCAGGAAGCTGGGGGAGTCTGGTTTAACTTAAACCAGGAAAGAGTCTGGGACAGACATTGCATAAACCGATTTGACCCAGATCAGTTAAGTCTGATGCTACATTCAATCAGGTTTATCTCAAACTGGTTTCAGCCATTTTTAAACTAGGTTTTGTGCACTGAACATCTGTTCTGTTACAGGTTTAAATCAGTTTCTCTTAAACCAGTTTATATGTAATGTCTGTCCCTAGCCAAAGTCTTATGCCATATTTTACATATAGACAGACAGCATAATCTGATTTAGTTAGTCTATAAGGTGCAAATCTGCCCTGTCTTCAGCTATTTTGCAAAACAGCTGCTCCATGAAAAACCTAGCTCCAGGACAAGACTCAGGAAACATCTTTTTCAGACATAGTATTCCAAAAGCAAGGGCCCAGGAAAAACTGAGGGGATACAAGTATGAAGGTAAGCATTTCAAAGAACTTGTTTCCTCTATAACACTGCTCATTATTGAGGGCATCTACCTTCATTTAGTTAATTTGATCTGCAACCCAAGGGAGCTTTTGGATGTCGAAGGTATATTGCTGTTAAGAATTCTTGCTTAATCAGTACTACTTGGAACCTTTAGTAATGTCACCTCCCGAAGACTCCGAAGATATTGTAAACAGAAATATTAAAGCATAACGGTTCCAAGGGGAGTCCTTGAATAATCACACTAGAACCCTGGAAGAGAGAATGGAATAAATATTTCCAAGTGTCATAACTTCTCAAGGCTGTTGGACTATGAAGAAAAATGACTGTTCATTAGACCTAATAAAACTTGATCTGTTAGCCAGAGCTAATGAATAGCAGTGTGTATTAGAAACTGAGTTATATTCCTCTATGTGATTCTTAGGAAAGTGACAAGGAGTCCATGTCTAAATATCCCAACACAGAAGAGATGAGTTTCAAATTGGAAATATGATGAAAGACAGATAGGGAGAGACAGGGTTGGGAGGGTGGATTTCAGCCAGATTTTTAACTAGTGATAAACTCCACTCATTGCTGAGGTGATTCATAGAGCTTAAGAATTTGGCCTGTCATTTTAAATACACAAAAAGCCTGACTTTTTCACTGCCTTGCAAGCTGTGTATTCATTTGCAAATGTGCCAACTGTATGGAAAGGCATTGAAATAGTAGGAGAACTTTACAAACACCCTGGAAGCATTTAGGTGGAAGATGGATTTAACAGTTACCATCTTTAGAGCCTTGATCCTGTGTGTAGGTTCCAAATGAAGCTAATAGATCTTCATGCAGCCATTTGCAAAGCTGCCTACAGGTTCAGGATTCATATAATAAAAATTATGATAAAATGTTTGTTTGGGGGTTTCTTTGGTTTGGGGGGAGGGGTTTATAAACAGTTAACAACCAAATAAATAAAACAATGTAAAATTTACCCACATTGTAAAATAATCATTCGTGAGATAATAATTAATTTGCTCTGCATTTGCATCTCTTAGTTTTTAGTACATCAGCTACACATTTATAATCAAAGAAAAGCAATAGAAATTCTAATTACCAGCACAATGACTTTAATACATCTCTGGCCTTCAGTACAGATGAAATACTGTTGTAAATATGTTGCCTGAACTTTTACAACTTTAATTGTACCAAGAATTCTCACATATAATAATTGGTCTTTGGTTTGGTCCTTTGGATACCATAGCCTGATTTATATATTATTTTATTATATTTTTGTTTCAGCTCATGCCTTCTGACCATAACCGAAAAATTAGAAAATTCCCACTTCAAATGTCTCCAGCTGCTGTTTTATAGTTTTGTAACATAACCCCCCAGTTTCTTTTTTTCTTTTGTCATTTAGATAGATAGATATGCATTCCCTTTCCTTCCCTTCCCCAACTATTTCTGACTTTTCCTCTCCCTCTCTATTCCCTATAGATAATTATAAGTAAGATAAGGTATAGGATAATCTTTAACATTTTATTTTAGGAAGTAAGTTTTATTTTTCTCTCTCCTCTTTGCAGATAAGTTCCCTGCTATTTTGATATAGATACCCACTGTTTTATAAGTGATAATTATTATGTTTGTACTGATTTTATATTGTATGATTACTGTTTTAGGCCTATAGATGTAAGTTAGCATAAGTCATGTCAAATTTCCATCTTGTAATGTCAAGCCTCCATCCTGTCCCCATGCCCGGTTGTGTAACCCATGACTCACACCTACCCTTCCTATGTAACTTGGTTCCTGAATGAATGGGGATGAATGAGAGTTCTTGAGAGACAATGGCAGTAGGTCTAAAAATAGTTCCTTCTGAATGACTGAACTATCAACACCAATACCTGAACCAATGACCCAGCCCTTGGAACCACCCTTAGCATTCAAGAAACAAAAGATGAAGCAACCCGCCTTTGTGCCAAGCTGCACATGCTCATTAAGAAAATCTGGAGCTCTCTGGAACAGGACTAACATTGCCTGGACAGGCCCTCCCCATAGGAGATCATAGGTAGTCTGCCCCATAACGAGGGGTAGTGAAGACTTGCTTGGGAATGCCATTTCCATCTGGACCAGACCAGCTCCATGTCACACATCTATCCGCCCCATAGGCCCTGCTGGTGACCCCCTCTGGACACACCAAGCTGAAGGAGACCCCGACCGGCCATCGAGGACCCACTGGTCAGCCTGGGATAGGTAGATCACTTGCACATTTCCTCCTCCAATTTGGACTCTCTCTCTCTCTCTCTCCTCCCACACTTCAGCCCCTGCACCAAGCCTCTTTAACCCCTGCTGCTATTGTCTCCGTGTGTGTGTGTGTGTGTGTGTGCGCGCGCACAAAGGAACCAATAAAATATTGTGTCACTATCTCCCCTGTTCAATAAAACCACTATCATTTGTAACCCAAAGTTGCATTGTGTTTTACTCAGCCCTAGTCCCTTCCCCATCTTAAATTCTGGTCTCTCTCTCTCTCAGCTCCAGTTCTGCCCCCACCACCCCACCCATTCTCCTGATCTCTCAATTCTGTCTCCCCTTTTCTGCCACCTCTCAGCTCCTCTTTGTCCCTTTTTTTGCAAGCTCTCAGCCCTGTCGCTTTCTGCAAGCTGTTAGCCCCGCTCCTGCCACTTGTGCACCCTCTCAGCCCTGTTGCTTTCTTTTTGCAACATCTCAGCCCCATGGCTTTCTGCAACCTCGCAGCCCTGCTGCTTTCTGCAAGCTGTTAGCCCTGTTGCTCTCTGCAATCTCTCAGCCCTACTCCCAGTTTTCCTCTCCCCATGTACCTCTCAGCTCCCCTGTAGTCTCCTTGCTCCTGCTCCACCCTCCAGGCATATCCCTGGCATCGTTCCTTTGCTCTGCCAGCTTTCTGCTTTCAGTTAACACCAATTAACCTTAAGTTATCCCAACTTCCCTCCAATCTGTTGGTTCTAATCCTGACACTGGCAACTTTCATCTCAGTCTCCACCAGCAGTAACCTGAAGTAACCCCAAGCCTCAGCTCTTAAACCTCATCTCTCTCGAAGTCTACCAGTTCTAATCCCAGTCAGTCCCGGCATCTTTCACTCTCTCTCTTACCTTAACCTTCCCCCAAGTATCCCAAGTACACCAAGCACATAGATACACACCACAAATTTGGAACTCACCTGTGTGTATGTGTAGGTGAGTGGTATGTATGTGAACTGTTATATATGTATCTCACTGTGCGCATGATATATGAATTAGTGATCATGTATATATATTGGGTGTGCAGATATTGGTAATTGATTCTGGTCTAATTTATTTTGGTCTATAGAGTGTGTATAGGTGCTTGAATTGGTGATAGGTGTGCATTTGCCTAGGCTAGTAATTTTGGATGTGTGTGTGCCTGGATTGGTAGTGTATGTGTGCATGCCTGGTGGGAGGTGCATGCACCTAGTGTGTGTGTATGCACCTAGTGTGTGTGTATGCACCTAACTGATTTTGAGTGTGTGCATGTGCAATTGTATACTATGCCCTCCTGTCTAACAGCCCAATATTGAAATCCTGAGAGTTGGCCTGACCCCACAGGGCAACAGTATTATAAGCCATATCATTCTTTACAGTAGTAACTAAAACTTAAGTCATATATCACTGTAATCTCTAGTTTATTTTGCCTTCCACATTGCTGTCACATGGGTGCTTCATTTTTTTAAACTTCAGAAATCATTTCCAAAGCTTCCTTAGTTAATCTAATACTGCAAATACCTTAGTTTATATAATCTCTCACATGGCACTGAGGATGGAAGTATTTTTCTTTTTGTAAAGGAAATATAGGACATGGTGCAGTGACTATTCAAATTCTGAACACTAGAGGAACATGGGAGGAAGGTTCTGGATGTAATAAAGGCCAGAAGGAGAAGGGTACTGTCACTGGCATATATAAGTAAGCAGGTATTTGTCTATAAAGATGTGCAGCAGAAGGGAACAAGGAAGTGTTGCCAATACTAGGTAGGGAAAGAAAGACAAAGCAAGGGGGGAGGAATAAGAACAGGCACAAGAGAAGGAGTGCCAGGAAAATGAAAAGAAGTGAGATAATGATGGCACTGGAGTGATGGCACTGGAGAAGGAGAGGTAATATCCAGCAAATGGGCTACAATGTACAATAAACTGGAGCACGGCATCATAGATTATTGAGTTTTGATGTTTTTATTATGACTTCAAACAAAATATCTGCAATAGGTTGGTATGAATGGGGATCTTCATTCAGCCTCTTGCTGCAACATACGCCACAGCTCCAGCATACATATTTAAATGCATAAGTAATTAAAATATCAGAAGAACACCACATTTGGGAAACAAGATGTCCTCCCTGACTTCCATTTAAACTATTCCAAGACTATGACCTTCAGGGAATGCTGCAAGTCACATATATTTGCCCATGCAACTAAACAAATTGGAACTGTGATGGACAAATAATGGCAGCTCTGTGTCTAGAGTGTTTGAGTTCCGTTGTAGGGATGGTAAATTCACAATTACTGCCCCTGCCCCCTTTCCCTTCTCCCCCCACCCCCACCGGTGCTAGGTTTCTGCAGTTTGTGGCAGGAAGAAAATCAAGTTCTGGAAAGGTGATTTATCATCCTCCTCATCATCATCATCTCATTATCTTTATAGAATTCAAACAAGTGAGTCAAACCTCAGTAAAACCTCTTCATGAACTTCATGAGTAGGACCCAATAGGCCTGTTCCAAAACACATCAGAATCAGAATAGCCTTTTGACCTGTAGGGCTATGAGATATAGGAAAAGTACAGTCCATATAGTTACAATTATAGTGTTTCCCAAGTTGGAGGGAGAGGTGTTTTGCTTTATTTATCTTCATTTAATCAAAAGAATATAATCAGACAGGCAAGATCCATCCTTTCTCGGCCTTGGTGAGGCCACAGCTGGACTACTGCCTCCAGTTTTGGGCTCCACAATTCAAAAAGGATGTGGAGAAGCTTAAGAGAGTCCAGAGAAGAGCCACATGCATGATCAGAGGTCAGGAAAGCAGACCTTACGACGACAGGCTGAGAGCCATGGGGCTCTTTAGCCTGGAAAAGCTTAGGCTCAGGGATGATCTGATGGCCACCTATAAGTTTATCAGGGGTGACCACCAGGATCTGGGGGAACGTTTGTTCACCAGAGCGCCCCAAGGGATGACGAGGCCGAATGGTCTTAAACTCCTGCGAGACCGTTTCAGGCTGGACACAAGGAAGAATTTCTTTCCTGTCCGAGCCCCCAAGGTCTGGAACAGTCTGCCAGCGGAGGTGGTTCAAGCACCTACACTGAACACCTTCAAGAGCAAATTGGATGCTTATCTTGCTGGGATCCTATGACCCCAGCTGACTTCCTGCCCTTTGGGCAGGGGGCTGGACTCAATGATCTTCCAAGGTCCCTTCCAGCCCAAATGTCTATGAAGTCTATGAAATCTATGAAAATGATACCTCTGTTCCACAGGATGAGTCTCTAGTATGACCTTTTTCAGATAATGTTTAGGACTAAAAAGTTGTGCACTCTATTAGCTACAGATTCTATTCTTAGCAAACTATCAATGCTCAGCAAACCTTTACGCTCAAAAGAACAGATTTGTGATGCTCTGAACAGCAGATGTTAGTGTGCTATTACATTCAAAATGGGAAATAAAAGTGGAAGGATAGTCATTTGTTTCATATGCTATGCACTGATCATCTGTATCTGCTTAGCTTGCCTAAAACTAAATGAAAGTAGAAGAGTTTCCAGGGGAGCAATCAATTTACCCCAGCACTGTGAAGAGAGGTAAAGCCATATGATGGTAAAGAACCATCTAATATTTGCATATTGGGTAGAACATCATCAGATTTCAAGAAAATAAATAGAATTAATTTAAAAAGCAAAATCTCTTGCATATTAACACCACTAACCTTTTTCTCCTTGTGCCCAAATTCTAATATCATCTGCTGCAGGAGACATGGGCAGGCTCCACAGGAAAAAAAAGGATCAGGCCTCACCACCGCTTCTGCCTTCTTCAATGGTGGGAGAGGGCAGGGGGAGGGGGTGAGCTGTCAAAAGGCTGCAATGTTACAAATAGTGACATTGCAAACTACACGCGGATGTGATTTAGTTTGCAATGTAACAATCTCATTTAAATCATAAAAAACCCCACACATGTACAGCGTGGTGTAATTAAATAGCAAAAACAGCCAATTTTCATCACATATACAAGTGCCCTTCGTGCTGGGACAAAGCCACGAAAAGGGCTTTCTCTTGCAGCGAGTTAAGTAGGTCTCTATTAATGCCTAATGCAAATATCTGCTATATACGTTCCTCTTATAAACATATGACTCAGGACAAGACAAGTTATAACAGTGTACTAAAGCTTTGACTGCCTCCTAATGGTACATTATTAAAACACCCACACTACGAGCATCCCTCCACTTCCCTTTTTACCCGAGTACCTCACACTCATAAATGTACTTATCCTTACAACACCCCAGGTCTTAAAAGCGTTACTCAGATGTCACCTACCCTTGTGGCACCTGTGCTGTATAGATGCCCATAACTATAAAGTTCCCTGGCATCCTGTGCATGTCCAGAATCACCACAGTCTTGATGCTGATAAATGACACTGACGCCTAAACCCAATCATGCTCTAGAAACTAAGGCATTCCTGTGTTTTCCACCAGCCTCAACTAAATAGGTGTTCCAAATATTACCCCAGTTTGGGGTTCAAGCTCTATTCTTTTGGCTTACAGAGAGGAGTTTGCGCACGCTTTACTTCCCAACTTCCCAACCAATACAGACCAACCCTGGGAAAAAAAAGATCTTTATTCTACAAGTACATGACAATCTAGTTGCTACACTGAGTGAAAAGAAAATTAAAGAAACAAAGATTACTTTTAAACCTGTACTTTTACTCTGAGAGTGTTCATAATATGTTTTTGTGGAATTCATTGTTTATTGCGACCTAAGGACTCCATAGCAAATCTGTTACATTTAGCATTCCCTGAGTGTCACCCTGCAAACTCCCCCTGAGACCTGAAAGTCAAACTGTACTCATTCTGGATTGTGCCTCATCATCAGTAATAAACAGTTATTGCTGTTCAGTCTTCTCTTCTGAGGATAGCAGAAATTGGCTCTGGAGCTGTTACTTAATTATGTTGATGAGACCTGAGCCAGAGTAGAATTTTGCCCTTCTGAATTTGTTCAGAGGGCTAATAGCTCTTAGCTAGTCTTATTTCTGTAGTTATAAACAACTTATTACTTTAATGCATTTACAGTTTATGTAGGCAAATAGATCTGGTGTATACCATTTTAGGGAGCTTGTTTTGGCGACAGTAGTTTCATTTTGAATAGTTCCTATGATGAATACCACCTTTATAAACTAGATTAGTTAAGGGAGATTTCTGAATAAATGACTTGCACAGAAATTCCCATGGAATGGCAATGCTGAGAAACTCAGTCCTGATATCCTTAGCTCCTTTGTGGCCCTGGAAAGGTTCGTTTTGCAGTCCGTAACCTATTTCTGGAAAGTGGTGGCCAATTTCTAAATGATTTCTCCAACTATAGTGAAAAGTTTTTTTTCTAAATTTTTTTCTTAATACTGAAATGCTTCGTTAAACAATGTAATAGTAAGCAACTTACTGCAGAGTAGTTATAAAGGACTGAAAAAAAGATTCCTAATTCACATGTCAATGTCTGATGGCCATATTATGGCTCCTAGGAGATTCCCAAGGCCTTGACAAATTTAATTATCATTCCCAAGTCTAAATTCATGTATTCTTCTCTGGAACTGAGAACATTTAAAGGTTACTTGTGAAATTAACAGAGGGCATAGATTCCATCATAGTCCATGGCACAAGTTACGCTTTCCTGGTAAACTTGAGAGAACAAATACCCAAAAGAACGGTGAGGTAATAAAATCTGACAAATTGACAATAGGAGAAAATTTATCATAAAAAAATCTAATAATGGCTGCTAGCACTTTTTAATCACAGCTGCTGAACTGTTGCATCCTGAGGAACACCGCTTGTTTTAATTATTTATTGGGAGTTGATGGTTTATTTGGAAGAAAATGCAATTACAGCTTGACACTTTAATCACTATCAGTTTGTTTTGTTCCCTTGCCACTGCTAAGGGGAAGGTTACCTTCCTATGGAAATTCTGACATTTCTATAATTGCTTTTGTGAATCTTCCAAGAGGCTGCAGAATATCCATATTATTACATTTGTGCAAAAATTGGAGTTAAGATATTATTAAGATTGATAGCTAATAATACCAAAATACCGAACCTCAAAAAGATTAAATGTCTTTTCTCCTTTAAAGGGCTATATTGTTGAATAAATAGTATATATTGTTTCAAGTAGCAACTCCCTACCTCCTGTGAATCACAGATGAAAATCAAGCACAAATTCTTAATGACTTAGGAGGAAAATACCATTCAGAGGAGTCTAATAACCAATTTCCAACAACAAAAAGGGTAAAAAGTTCTTACAATGAAATCCTGGCCCCAGTGAAACCAATGAGGGTTTTGTCATTTATATTCAGAAATACATTCTTGACAATTAAATAATAACGGGGAAAGTGAATTTCAAAAGTCGTAAATTGAAAAAGTTAATATATTTTACAGAAAACTAGTGGAAAATTCAACTCTCTTGGTTGACCTGTTCCAATATAACCGCCAATTAGGTTAAACTTACAACTGCAAGCATCCCCTTATCAAGCTATCTCTTTTATTGGGAACAAATAAAGTACCCCTTGGAGCAGTAACCAGAACCATGCCTCTCATACATTTCCTGGACCATTACAACTATAACAAAACTCCAACCCTACTATCTTTATTTATGCTGTATAAAGTAGAACAGTTTCAATAGCAAGGATGAAGAGTGACCTCACATCCACAATTGCCTTCAACTGGGTATCGAGTGCATTCTCTTGAGCTTTGATTTGAATCCTTTCAGGCAGAGGAGTACATTCAACCCAGGTCTCTTACATCAAAGGCAAGGTCCATAATCACTAGGCTGTTAAATAAAAGGTGGCATCATTTCATCTTTCATTCACTGTTTTAGAAGAAAGGTATATTCCTTCTTCAGTCCTCATTAAAAGATGTAGGCACCTAACTCCCCACTATGCTTGCTGGCTGTTGGGAATTTCATTCTAAGGCACTTTATTTTGCCACTGAATTGTATAGGAAACTGTGACCCTAACCTAGGGCTCCAGATTTCATCTGGAAGGTGGGTGTGTAAACGTTAGATAATGCAAGTAAGCTCCTTTATGAATCTAATCCAGAGTGCTTGATTACATCAATGCATGAGATACAAATTCACATATGAATTTTCACTCCATTTTGGAGAGTCTGAAAAAGTTTTGCTGTTTATCTATACCAAACCCTTATTAAATCAAACTCAGACTCTGCAAGAAAATGTTATTGTTAGTGCATTCATTTACCACTACCAGCAATATAGTCTGGGATCACTAGAACTCATATGGCCCAGACGTCAATGACTAGCCTGGTTTGCCTAACCTAGCCTAGCATTTATGCAATGAATTTTTGGCCTAGAGCCCAAAGCAGCCAACGTGGTTTGGACTGTAGGACTAAGGCACGCAGTCAAAAAGCCTGAGGAGGAATTGATTCAATCCGTGCAACTTCCTCTAAAATGTGTAGATTGAACTGACAGTGAACTGGTGTTAAGTTTTCAATTGGGAAAAAGCCAGGAGGAGGCCTGCACTGACCCAAGGGGTACTAGAGCCTGCCTCCCAGCCTGCAATTGCAAGCCCAGTTGAAGGCCATCATCCCCAATTGTCTCCCCAGCACACACCCCCAACCCCCTGCTGTTCCCCATAGAGGGGTGAGGAGTCCTCAGTCCAGGTGCCGGCTCATGTAGGGGGAGCCTCCATCTCAGGGGAGTTTCCCCTGGCCCAGGTTCCCCAGCTCAAGGCAGCCCCAGGAGCCAAGGATGTAATCCTTCCCTCCCTCCCACTCCCTGGGCAGCTGCTTGCCTCTGACCCCTTCCCCCTCCCTCCTGTGGCAGCAGCTCAGGCAAGCAGCTATTTGGGGGAACAGGAGTATGAACATAATCTCTTCAAACACTTAGACTATGTTCTACTAATATTGAAGTAGCAACAGGTAATTTGAACGGAGAGATGTACTTGACCAAATTACCCCACACAGCTCATAAACACCTCACTTTGTGCCCTTGGAGTTTATCAGTGCTGTGGGAGACATTTATTGCCTGTTACTTGCTTTTCTATTATGAAAACACACCAAGGCTAATGCAGTTACTCAACACCTTGGATGCAGTCAGGAAAATGTTTGCCTGAAAAATGCACACAGTTTAATAAAGCAAACAGTGAAGTGCCTTCAGGAAGTTGTAAAAGAACTGTTTTCAAGTGTCACAGTTAGTAAACCATCATCACAATTTCACTCTTCGTACTCCTTAAGGGTTTAATCCTGCAAAATGTTAAGTGTTTGCAAATCCTTCTGAAGATAAGAGGCTGTGCACCCTAAAGGCAATGATTATCAGTCTGCTGAATCAGAATCTTAGAAATCTGACAGAGATCAGTACCTTAGTCATAGGCCCTTAGCCATGTGAGTTAGCCTGCATTTTATTTTTCACATGCTCCTGTGTGGTCTTTGATCAGCTGTCCTGTGGAGTTTTGAAAGACTGCCACTTAGAAATAGCAAATAGGCAACACATGGAGTCAATATTGGACCATTAGCTAGATCAAGCTGCAGTTTTGTTCAAAGTTATAAAAGCAAATCCTTACATAAGCATGAATGTCAATGGCTGTTAGCCTTTGGTCTCAAGACCCCCAAAAGATTGATTTCTTCATTATGTCAAGCAGAATAAGAATTGTTCCTGTACACTGTGAAGGTTTCTACCATTCATTTTATTAGAATGCTCTTTCTGAAATTCTTACAGGACTTTTGGCTGTCTTCCAATTGAAGGCTAATATACTTATTCCACTCTCCCACCTTCTCACCTGATACTTGCAATCCCAGTCTGTACGCCACACTCTACAGAAGACTAGAGGAAGGATTCTACCTCCTAATTCAGGGGCAGGCAAAGTTCGGCCTACGGGATGGATCAGTCCCATGGCAGACTCCATTTCCCAGCAGCCCCTGTCTGCATGACTACGGCCAGTTTCCATGGAGACCTCAGCAGCAGTGGGGCTGTGACAGCATGGGGACAGGGTTTCCATGGAGACTGGTCCTAGCAGCACTGGGTGGGGTAAGGTATAGGGTGACAGGCCAGGATGAGTGGCTGTTCTGGCCAGGAAAAGGCAACAAGTTTGAGGTAATGGCCTGACATTATCCCCACCCTCCTGGCAGTCCCTGATGGGGCACTGATATCTCTAGGTGATTTTCATGGAATTTGTTTTAGCAATTCAAGGGTGTCAGTGTTTTCTGCTGGTTATCATATGCAATCTTCAGTCCCATATCATTCCCAATTGACTAGATAGTGCAACTTCCCCCATCTCCACTTCAAATCTAAAATCTCATGGACCCCTCATGCTTAGGGGCAACCAACATGGGTTCATTAGAGGCAGGTCCTGTCAGACCAACCTGGTGCCTTCTATGACCAGGTCACCAAATCCTTAGATGCAGGGGTAGCAGTGGATGTAGTCTTTTTGGACTTTAGGAAGGCCTTTGACACTGTCTCTCACCCTGTTCTCATTAAGAAACTGGGGGACTGTGGTGTTGACACCCACACAGTCAGATGGGTCACTAGTTGGCTGGAGGGCCGCACCCAGAGAATAGTGAGGGATGAGTCATTTTCAACCTGAAGGGTTCCGCAGGACTCAGTCCTCGGGCCCGCACTGTTCAACATCTTCATCAGCGACTTGGACGAGGGGGTAAAAAGCACCCTGTTCAAATTTGCTGATGACACTAAAATATGGGGGGATGTGGGCATGCTAGAAGGGACAATTGGACCTAGACAGGTTACAGGGGTGGAGAGATGAGAATAGGATGGGATTCAACACTGACATGTGCAAGGTGCTGCATCTGGGGAGGAAGAACCAGCACCATACCTACAGGCTAGGGAACTCCCTTCTCATCAGTTCAGAGGCAGAAAAGGATCTTGGAGTTATCATTGATGCCAAGATGAACATGGGCCGGCAGTGTGGGGATGCAGTCAGGAAGACCAACCGCACCTTGTCATGCATCCACAGATGCATCTCAAGCAGGTCCAAGGAGGTGATACTCCTCCTCTATGTGGCACTGGTCAGGCCACAGCTGGAGTACTGTACCCAATTCTGCCGCACTTCAAGAGGGATGTGGACAACATGGAGAGGGTCCACAGGAGGGCCACTCACAGGAGGGCAGCACGGCAGACCCTACAAGGAGAGGCTCAGGGACCTAAACCTGTTCAGCCTCCACAAGAGAAGGCTGAGGGGGGATCTAGTGGCCTGTTACAAACTAGTCAGAGGGGACCAGCATTGGGGGAGTCCCTGTTCCCCCGAGCACTACCAGGAGTGACTAGAAATAATGGTCACAAGCTGGCAGAGGGTAGATTTAGATTAGACATCAGGAGGCACTACTTCACTGTCAGGGTGGCTAGGATCTGGAACCAACTTCCAAGTGAAGTGGTGTTGGCTCCTACCTTGGGGGTCTTTAAGATAAGGCTAGACAAACACCTTGCTGGGGTTGTTGAAACATCCACATTCTTTTTCTTGAATATGTCCACATAATCCTAGTATTTCTGGGGAAGGTTAGGTGCAGTCTGAGACCCCTGGGATGGAACAGTGGTTGGAACCCCTGCTTTGACTGTAGGGAAGGCAAGTGTCCAAGGTTTCCAGCAGTGCTGCTGGCAGTAAACGGCATCCAGGTGAACTTCTCGGCTTTTCCATCTGACCAAGGAGCCATGGTCAGTGAGCCAAGGAACCCAAAAATCAAGAGATGTGGAGAATGGACTGCCCCAAATATAGCATCTCACAGTGCTCGTGAATGTTCATTTCCAGGACAGTTGTCTCTTACTCCATAGGACCAGACACAAGCTAGCTATGATCTTGATGGTCTGTGGCTTGGACCACCCCTGTAATAGAATTTTGAGGGCACAGGTCTTGTCAATTAAATTATCCACTGTCCCAGAGTCCAATAGGGTGGTTAGGAATGGAAGCAGGTGGATATGACCCAGGACCTGGAAGGTGAACATACAGTTGCAGATGAGCATTCTGAGAAGCAGGGGCAGGTTTGCTGCAGGCTTCCATTATTGGGAGGGTGAAAGAAGTTTTGGGTGACCCCAAGAAAGCACCCTTTCCCACACCTGGGGTGACTTATTTTCCTTTTCTCTTGGGCAATGGGTGCAACTTTGTCCTGGAGTCCCAACCATGGAGACACAGATTGTGTTATCAGTGGCACTCCTGTTCACCCAGAGTAAGAAAATGGCACCCCTCAAACTTCATAGGTTCTAAAGTAACAGCAGTGGGACGAGAAACTGGAGGAAGGAGAAAGTATCTTTTTTTCCTCCCTCAGCACCTAGAGACAATGATTGATGTGAACTGACAGGTATGTAAAGGCATCAAATGCTGAGCACGGTTCCACTCTTGCCAGTTCATCCTTTCCCTCTTCCCAGAGTGCCCACTGGAATTGGTAAAGCTAGAATGCCTTGTTCAAGAAGGTGTCTGTTGCTTAGCAGCAGAAAAGGAACACATAGATAACAGTACTATCCTGCCCCTCATGAAGGTTCCCTAATTTAGCTTTCATTGTCTGGGCCCTGTGGAGGTCAAACTTCATGGAGAATCCTTGAAGGATCTAGACTGGAGCTAGACTGTTCTCAGTGGTGGCAGGTGACAGAAGGAGCAATGGTCTCAAGTTGCAGCAAGAGAAGTTTAGGCTGGATATTAGGAAAAACATTCTCACTAGGAGGGTGGTGAAGCACTGGAATAGGTTACCTAGAGAGGTGTTGGAATTTCCATCCTTAGAGGTTTTTAAGGCCCAGCTCATCATCTAATTGAGGATGGTCCTGTTTTGAGCAGAGGGTTGAACTAGATGCACTCCTGAGGTCCCTTCCAACCCTAAATTTCTATGATTCTATGAATGCCCCCCAACCCTGGAGGACATGGCTGTCATGTTCTACCAGCAGGGAGGCCTATGAGAAGGAGAAGGGATTGGTTTTCCATCTGCAACTGCTGCAGTTCTGGTACTTTTTGAATGAAGGCATGCTGGTTCAGCCAGTCCTGCCTGACCTGCAGTTCTTGTCAAGTTGTGTCATCTGAGGATGGCAGATCCAAGGGCACCGGCAGGCTAGTAGGCTCAAAGTTGGACCCTCTTAACTGAATGACTGGTCCAAACAAACTGTCATACCAGGCTGTGGACAATCAGGTCTTGAGCGACTCAGGAAATGACGTGCTGACCGGGGTCAGGAGGAGCAGGCAAAATCCAGGGACAAGCTGAGTCAGAAAGCCAGATCAATCCAAGAGTAGGATCTAGAAACAAACCATGTCAGGAAGCCAAAGAGATCAGGCAGAGAGCAGAGTCAGAGAGCAAACCAGGTCAAGAAGCCAAGAGATCAAGCAGAAAACAAAGTTGGAGCAAAAACTAGAGAGAACAACAGACTGGTCTGGGATCAAGTTGAGCCCTATAGTCTATACACTACCTGTTCCTGCTCAGGAGTTTATATGGAGGAAGTGGAGTATCAGGTGACCCTAATCAGCCACTCCAGTGACAGGCAGTGGGTGTAGGGCTAGATCCTGATGGACACTTTAGACCAGCCTTGCCCAGGTTGGGTGGTCAGTTGTACAGTAGCAGGCCAGATAAATGACAGCACTGGCCAGGCCAAGGTGCCAGGTTCAAAGTCACAGACTGATAAGCACCCTTGAAGGTGCTTCTAACTTGGGTCAAAGGCCTGCTTGTCCCCCAGACACAGCCAACTGACACAAACTCTATTGAAAGTTCTAGCAGACGCTCAATGCTTGATTTGATTTGATATGTCAATTGCTCTGTCTTCCTTTGTGTCCTCCAGATCAGGCGTGACGTATTCAAATGTTTAGATACATAAACTTAAATGTTGTCTTTCTGCTATGCTGGTTCAATGTATAAATTAATGGGAAACGTACCCTTTAGTTAACCTAGCACCTTTCCCAAACATTACATTTACTTTATGTGCTTGCATACACCACTCCCATACCATACACACACCACAATGCAGCCTGTTCACAAAAACACTCATATTTCAGACACTGATTTTCAAATGTTGAAAGCAAACATGACAAGTCCCCTTAACACAGCTACTATTTATTAGCTCTCCATTTAAAAAAAAAACCCATGATAACTTTGTAATTGATTAAATTTGCCTGAAGGATAGATTGTTTCCCATTGGCATTTCTTGCTGCTAAAGAAAAGAACCTTCTTTTTTATAGTCACATCCATTTCCTACATTACAAAACTTGAGTTGAAATGCATTGCAGGTCTCAGTGGAAATCTCAAGCTGTCATTTTCAATCCTACTTATTTAGTCATGTCAAGCTTGTGCCTTCAAGTTCTCTAAATCCATTATCAGAGACTTATTTTATCTCTTACCTCCATTTTTCACGTTAACTTTCATTTTAAATGATGACTTTATGATCTGCATTTCACTTAATGCTCTTGTTAAACAAGAAATTGTTTTGCCAGTTATAGGAAACTTTTCACAGGTATCTGATTTTGGTATTTCTAAGCCACTAGTTTCCAGAGTGATACTGAAAAGCTTGTGAGACAGAAATGCAGTGTAATAAAAACAACAAAAAAAATGCCCTGACTTTGCAAAGAAGATCAATTTCTAAAATAAATACTGTACAATACCAATATTTAATATAAGCCACTAAATCTAATACTAGCAAATATTGATACACCTCCATGTGTCTGATTTAGATGAAAGATTATAATGCCAGGCTATTTTCTCTATTTGCTAATACACTATAACATTAAAATATTCAAGCTTATTTCCCAACAAAGAGTTCAAATATCTAGGTCACTAACCTCCAGAATATTCTCCTTACCTACATAGTTCTTGGTTGATTCAAGATGGAAGAATATATTCTATTATACTCCTAGAAGTAGTGTTGAAAATAAAAAAGTGTGTGTGTTAATGAACTCCAATGAAAAAAGTTTCACAATCAGATGCCAGTTTTAATTTAAAACCCTTTAAATGGGGTCAATTAACAATACTGCAAATGTAAGAAAAAAACCCTCACAAATATTCCAATTCCTCTTACTGTATTTCATTATTGACTTTCTATTGACAAATCAATAGACTTTTTCTAGTCAATGAGACATTCTCTTCAACACCATAAAATAGAATATTCCATGAATTTTACCACTGAAATTTTAAGATTTAATATCACTCAATATCTAAAGCTATTGATAAAAAATAATCCAATAGTAAAACTAATCAACAAATAAAAGAATTAACCAACTATAATTGTAAAAAACATTTCTGTATTTAAATTCTCTCTCAAAATTGAATATGAAAACCAGCATAAGCCTAGATATTGAAATATGGGTTTATAAGCAAATAGAGGCCAAAAGACCCCAATCTTTCCACTGAAAGCATGGTTGATTCAAAATACAATAGTGTTTTTAATATATCAGTCAATCAGCAAGATGTAAGAGGCAATATTAAGAACTCTCACACTGGAGCAGCAAATGGAACACCAACTGCACACACTTCGGAAACACAATCTTTTGATTTCTTATGAAAGAGGATAATATTTCTATTTTCATTCCCATGTATGTCAAGAAACAGTAATACCTATCTCCATATTTGTCCTTTTATCAGTACATCCTAAAGTACTTTACAAAGCATTTCAGCATTATTAATAGATGGGAAACTGGAGGAACGAAGAGTTGAATTGACTTACCGATGTTCATCAGCAGGCGTGTGACAGGGCAAGGTTTTAAAGATAGGCCTCCAAGTCCCAGTCTAGTGCTCCATCCTAGTAAGGTATGGCATACTATGAGGTATTTGTATTCTTAGTCTTAGTTCCTGAGTCACAATGCTGCCTTAACTGAAGGGACTTCTAACGGCTTATTGTAATACAAGTAATGTTGCTGTACTCCATAATTTACAAGGATAGATTAGCTTTAATTAAGAAATAGGTTAATTGTACAGATTAATTATTCTGTCCACCCCCATCCCTGGACCATTTGTAATATGCTATGTTTGTACTATTGTTTGTTATTATATTTTGCTTGTTTTACTTTTATTTCAAAACAAAGGCACATTCACGTATATGTATTAAAGTCTCTTCCTATCAATGTACCACTTTGTATTTTGGTAGAAAATATAGAACAAGACAAAACTGCTTATTCCTATCTAAACTTTTTTGTGGAAAATATCATTTCTCAAGCTGATCAAATAATACAGACTTAAATGGTGCTAAACTTTTGTGAATATGGAATGTAATCTGTTTTATGTTCATTCAGTGCTTAGCACACAACTGAGACTCATGACTACTAACACATATGGCTGTTGTACAGGGAACCCTTACCACATTCCAGTAACATGGTTTTTGTAGCACTGACACAGGCAACCAGCAGACCGGGGTTGAAGGAACACCCTGTGGTCAAGTCAGCAGGCAGGAAAGGCACATGACCGGAAAGGTGTCACGGCTTTAGTAGTATATAAACCAGCACTAGAGCAAAGTGTCAAGGCTTTAGTAGTATATAAACCAGCACTACAGCAAGAGCAGGGTGTTAAACATGGGAAGCAGCAGAGTGAGGAGGCCTTGCTCTGAGATGGCTGCTACTGATGACTGCCTGGCAGGGAGCTTTGGGAGTGCAACCCAGGGGACCTGATTCAGAACCCAGAAGAATTGTGGTAGGCAGCCGGTGGCCTGGGTGTTTGTGTTCCTGCCAGAAGGCTTAAATTTGTGTTTGGGTTTTAACTAGTGGTTTAGGTGGGACTAGAAAGGGGTGGCTTTGTGTTCCCATTAGTGCCCAAGTGGCGCATGGTTGCCATGAGCCCTGCCAGGGTCAGGCTGAAGGCACAAGCAGGAGCTGGGGGGCCGGAGCCCAAGAAGGGGTAGAGATAGCCCAGAGAGGAGCAGAGCTTAGGGCCAGAGCAGAGCAGATATAGGGGCCCCAGAAGGCAAGTTAAGAGGCTGGAGCTCAGAAACCAGATCTGGAACAGCGGGCCTTGGCTAAGGGACCAGCTAGAGTAGAGAGGTGGAAGCCAGGAAAGCCAAAGCCCCAACAAGGAAATAAAGGCCTGAGGTGGCCTGATGGCATTGGGAGACAAGGGTCCCACCTCAGTGATGATACGTAACATCTGCGAGGCATGGGTGTGACTTTGGGGGTGGCTGGAGGTCATGACTTAAGCCCTTAAGGCAAGAAAGGTCAGGAGGGTCAACCACTGAGGAAAGGAGTACCATAGGCTTGTCAGTATCTGAGGGAAGCCTCCCTTTCATTAAGTTTCCATCAAAACATGGCAGGAAAGAAAGCAGGCAAGACCTTGAGAGACAAGGGAAAGAGGGTCCTGGAAGGGGTGGGGTGGACTTTGGGGCTAAGGACAGACATTTGGGGAGGCTGAATTGGGTTTAAATTTAGCTTGTCCCAGCTGAACTTACACTTACAGACCTGGTCTCAGTGACCAGCAATCAGTCTGAACTTTTAACTGTACAGAACTTCCATGCACACAGACTGATATAAAAACTGCAGAACCTGGTTTAAGATAAACCTGATTCTATGTAGTATCAAACTTATTTAAGTCAAATCAGTGCGTGGACCTTCTGTCCACTTCCCGTGCACAACCCTGGGGCTAGGAAAACCCAGTCATTGATCCCAGCCCCAGGGCTGCTCTTTTCACTCCCCCCACCCCACCCACAGATCTCACCAGGCCCCTCATGGATTGTGCTGGTCTCCCACAGGTCCACCCACAGGTCACACCTGCCCCCCCACACCCCAACCATGGGTCATGCCTGTCCCTCATCCCCCAGTGGACCCCCCACCCCATGCTTGTCCTCCCATCCCAACTTACCTGATATCAGATAGCTATTCTGAATTGATTTAACCTCCTCCTAATGCCCCCAAATATCTGTACTTAGCCTAGGTGGCATCACAATGATCCTTAGTCACCTAACCTGTTACATGCAGAAAATATTTTTTTTCCTGGATGTTTGTGTGCTTCAGTCCTTTTTAAGCTCCCTGACCCCTTGCTTTCAAAGAGCCTCAACCAACTCATTATCAGAAGTTGAACAACACACCCTAAGTGGAACAACACTCTACCTGAACAACAGATACAAAACCTGGCCAACCCAATTAACACACCATGTAATGAAATAATTAGAATCCATGGATCTGGCATGTGTGCATCACAGAATATAATACCTCTCATCCAATGCAATAAATGACATCATGGAAACTATGCAGGTAAAACTAAATAACTACTACTATCCAGAGTGAACTCTCACAGAAAAATGATAAAATACAGAAGTACCTGATAACCTGGAAGAGCAGTTTTAATAAAACAACCACTCTGTCTCTGAGCTCACAGTCCTCCTGCTCGATGCAAACTTACTCAATAAGTTTAGAAGACAAGATTGGAAATAAAAATTCATAGTTTTACTAGACATTAACAACCATGGACTAAACAGATTATGGCCTTATGGCTCACTACAATTTACCTACTCCCTCCTTTAACTTCTCTGTACTCCAATAATAATATGTAACCCTCTTTCCTTTAAAACGCACTTATTCTTTTACATAAGTTATCTCTTTCAAGAGCCCTTTATTTGGTCTGTAGCTACTTCTGATGACTTCTCTTTGCTCACAGGTTTACTACCCTCTTCCCCTCATTTAAGTGACCATTTACATTTACATAATGGAGTTTAATAAAAGTCATAGTTTTATCTGTTATTTACTGTAGGCTGTATCTGCTTTTTCCCAGACCTGAAGATGGGCATTTTGTGCCTGAAACTTGTCTAAAATCTCTTCCCACTATATAGTTTATCTAATAAAAGGTATTACCAGATCAAAAAGACCTTGCTTTTTGCATGCTCTCTCAACTATAATGGGTGCACCCCCCATGAATAGAATGTGCATTTCCCCAGGGACAAATAACAGTGGCACGTATTTGTGCCTCCACTAGTGCCTCTAGGCATTCCCCTGCACACACACACTGGTACATGGTAAATTGCCCCAGGTGGGGTAGGAAAAGCTGAAGCCAGCACCTGGCCTGACCCCAACAGCCTGACCCCAGATTCAGACCTCCAGAGCTACAGCAGTGGCAATCCACGCGTGTGGACCCTGGCTGGCAGCTGAACTGTGTCTCTGCAGCCATGTGTGCTGTGCCACTTTTTATGGTACAGGGCTTTATATATATATATTATAAAATGTATATATAAAACCCTGTGCTATAAAAAGTGTGCGTGTGTGTGTATACACACACACACACACACACACACACACACACATGCACAAACACACTGGATCTTCTGGTGTCAAAAAAAAATGCTGTGCTGCAAATTAACAGTGCAGTGAGTACATGCACATGCAGCATGTGCAGTTTGCAGTGCCACAGATGGGTTTGCACACCGCAAACCATACATGCATGTTCATGGGGATGTTCCCAATGGGTCTGTGACCCTCCCAGGGTCTTACCAAAAAGTGGGGAAGAAAGATCCCTCTCCGTCTGCCCTCCACGACTTGATGATACTCCAAAGAAATTATACAAAAAGGGAGGCTCCTATAATGGACAATGTCTGTCCCTTCAAGAAGGGGGTGTCTCTTTCAGCATATTTTCTGAGGCTCCACCTCCCCTACACTCCTTCTACCTACCAACCATGGTGTTATCCAAGTAGTACTCACCTGAACCATGTTCAAAGTTGTAGCCCGTTGCCTCCTACAATGAGGCGAGGACAGGCGTGCCAGTCCAGCTAATAAAACAATCAAGACTAGGCATCCACCTTCTTACTCCAGGGTCAATACTGACCTGAAAAAAATAAAATCAAATTATTGGCATTTATCCATGCTTTGCACTGGTATTAGGTCTTTCAGCACATTTGAGAAGAAACAGGAAAATTCACTAGGACAATTAAATTTGACGTCTCACGTTAACAAGTACTTGGCATATGGTGGGATTCCAACTCATGTACCCCATCTTGTGGATTTTCCAGCCGTGTGTAGATCTCCAGAAGTCCAGAATCCTTTTGCTGGATGTCTGCTGTTTTTGGAGAGACAGAGGCCCGCTTGGATGAAGTAGCTTTCCTCCATTGTTATTACTGTCTGCCTGAATCAGTAGCATAACTGAGGACACTAACCATGGCAGCAGCACTGGGTACCACCTTTGTTTAGAAGTGGGGAGAGTGGAGAGGCAAGGGAAAAACAAACTATTACTACAACTGATAGCTGGCTGTGCAGTTGTCACTGGCAACACAGCCTGCCCCATGTGTTACTGCTGCCCAGACCGCAGAGATGCCCTCCTGTGCCCCTGTTCTGAATTATTAAAATGAAGTGGTATAATTCACAAACTTCTCCACAGGGAATATGCCTGAAGCAAATCTAGGAACCATGGCACTGTATACAGAAAATATAAGGCAGTTTGAAAAAGACACCAGCAATGACTACTGATTTATTGATTTCTGCATTGTTAATGAAGACAATCACCCATGTTGCTTAAAAGTCTGCTTCCTTTACACATTGTCTGATTTAAATCCTTTAAGAGAGAACATGTATCAATAACTCTAAATGTGAAGTCATTTCCTTTAGACCCTTCTGTACAGTTTTAGGAGCAATTATTTAATTCACTGCACCCCATGTTTACATTCCTGCAGCCCAGGTTTTTATAATGGAGTTATTTTCATGACTGTTCCTTTGGAGGGGAGGTGTAAAGTTTTTAGTAGTTACTCTTAGTGACAGTGATCTAGTTATGAGGTGAAATCCTGGTTCAACTGTAGTTAATTAATTTGATACATGGAATAAGGATTTTATCCTACTCTGGGCCTACAAAGTCAGTTTTTAGAGTTTAGCTGCTGTACTGTATACAGATTCACAGACCATTAACTTTAGTACTTGGTTGCACAAAGCTACATATTATGCATACTCCACTACTCCATTTTTCCACAAATACTTCATGATGGACTACCTGTTATCTGTCAAACTGACCTTGAGGCATCAGGAAAAAATTGATCATTTTCTATGTTTAACATATGGTAAATCTCACTTGAGACTTATCACAAACATGATCATTAGTGGAAATTATCAATGGGAGGTTTTTTCTATGGACCACCAGTAAATACTTACAACCAATTTGTCAGGTCAGGAAAATTTTCAGACCCAATTCTGTTCTGACAGGAGTATAATATTATGTAATTGTACTGGCTTCAGTAGAGTCATTTTATATTTACAGCATGTTAGAGTAGAATCCAGACCTTGACCATCATAACAGGGTCAGGATCCCAAAACTAACCACACACTCTGCTAAACTTTGTTGAGTTTTGACCCAGAAACCTTTGATGCAGAGTTGTCCCCATGACATTTCTGGTTTGGTTCTGCTCCAAAGGAGACTAGAACCTTTAAATTTAGCCTAAGCTAGCAGAAATTGTGTAAGAACAGTCTATTTCTAGTCCTTTGTGCTTAACTCATTCTACTGTAATTTTTCATCCTTTTTCTGATCTTTTTATCCTTTTCGTATATGGAAACTACCTCCCCCAAATCCAACAAACCTTGAATATCTAATATGAATAAACTTCTACCTTGAATTTGCCTTCATGTTAATGCATCTGTGTTTCTGGAATGGAACATCTGGGACAACCTCAGGCAGAATTTCAAAATATGGTGGCCCATATGGCAGAACAAATGTCAACAGGGAAAAATAAACTCTTGTTACTGCTGTTTTGTTTTACTTAATAGTTAAGAGAGACAGAGACATTAGTGATTCTGAAAGGTATTTCTAAGATTCTGTACCTCCGAGTTTGCTTTTGCAGATATTCTATGCCTAGCAGCATGAAAATGCAACAGTACTTCTTTCCTCAGCCAAGTCATCCTCAAAGATTAATACCCATTTGTCATAAGGCAGAAATACTATATGTCAATTCCAGTAGTTGCTATTGTACTCTCTAATCTCAAACTGAAGCTTAAAATAGAAAATTATTAATAATGTAATTGTAAATAAAGAATTGAAAGAAAGAGCTCAATATTCTGAAAGGGCACAGTTTTTCATAACGTTTGTGGAATCATTTATTCCTTTATAAAAACAAAAACAAAAAATCTTCTAAATTTATGACTTTTCACACACAGGTTGGTACTTATTTAGGCATATCAGTCTAGAAATAAGTCAATAAAATGCACGGTCCCAATTCTGTATTAAGGTAGCTGATTAAATTACAGTACTTAAATTTTAGCAGCATTAGGCACTGAGAATCTGTCCCTGACCTTTTCTCTTTTTTTTTTAATACAAGTCAGCAGAATTCCAAACCTGAAAGGCTAGACAAGTAAATAAAGGGCCTAATTTTTAAGAGGTGCTAAGGCCTTGCTAACTCCTAGTAAAGCCAATGGAAGTCAGAAGCAATCTCAGTTTCCAAAAATCAGGGTAGTCATATATACACACATACACAAACATATATATGGATTGCTTTTTTAACCTTGAATATCTAATTATATGATATATAATAAGGTATCAGACTACTTACGCTGGGTGCGTCTATGTGAGACACTTTACTGCTCATTAGTCTATTCTAATGTACAGTAAAGCATCACCGTCTACACATGCACAAGTACTGCCCAGTATATTAGTTTAATGCACCATTTTGTAGTATCTGTAGATACAGGTCCTAGGAAGATGGTGCATTAACTAATATGCCACACCACACATATAGAGACTAACTGGAAGCAAATTTCTCCCAGTCAGCCTAGACAGCAAGGGGCCATAGCAGGTGGGGAGATCTGTCTTGGCTCAACAGGATGCTGCCTGGCCACCATGTGGAGATTGGGACTCATCCTGATCTCCACGTGGCTCAGAGGCAGCCAGCCAGCTGCTAGAAAACCTCTCCCAGCCATGTCCCACCAAGCTGGGACAGCTCGCCCCATGCTGTCACCCAAGGGAGCCTGGAGCTCCCCCTGGCTGCTGCAGGGACGCACAGCAGGGCAGGAGCAGCTGGATGGGGTTTCTCCTGCCAGGCTCAATTTGTTCCCAACAGGGGCATGTTGCAGTCAAAATCAGGATTCAAGCCTAGTACAGATTCAATCCTAGTAAGGATTGATACGATACTTCATTTGATTAATGACAGAAAGGCTTTAATAACTATGCCACAAATGAGCTATAAAACTAAATGACAGAAAAAAGACTCCTTCCCAATATTCAGTAAATAATCTATCACAAAAGTCCTAATACATGTTAGCTGCAAAAGCGTCTTTCACTAATGCAGGCAGGGAGTGGTTTTCAGTGTCGTCAGCCTTCACTGAGCATCGATCTGTCACCCAGGAGTGATCAGCTGGGCGCAGACACAACGTTGCAAAGATTTTTCTCTTTTTCCTGGAGTGCACACTTTGCCGGCAACTCTGTTTTGTTCTTCTACTGTTCAATTGTATAGCTTCAAAGCTTTCCTCCTTGATAGTTGGTAGATTAAAGTCTGAACAAAACATCATCATTACAATTGCTAACTGCTTGGATCCTGTTTTGGGCAATCCAGGTGTGAAACTTGTTTTTGCAAGTTTTTGATCAATCCAGAGGTTATACTTCAATCAAATGGGATGGGTCTTGATTGACTGAATGGAATACTTTGTGGCATTGATCAGAGGACACTGTCTTGGGTAGTTGTTTTAACAATGGGGCAGAATCCATAAGAGTCTGCATCAGTGATGGTCTATGAATGGGGCAGAATCTACAATCATCTGGAGTGGTGATGGTCTATGGAGATATTTACAAAACCCCAGACAGACATTGAATGCTTGTTCTAAGAAATAGGCCTTAATCAAGAGAGGATGTGTCCTATAGCCATGTAGGGATATGCAGTTATTTATGAATAGTTTAGTATAAAACATTGGGTACATTTACAACTAGCACTGGAGACGAAAGTAACTGGGATTTCTTTATTTTACATGGTCCCAGTCATGATCTTGCATTCTTGTGCAAGATGCATTGTTATTTTAATTTGGTCATTTAAATTTCATGTGGAGGTCCAGCCAAGCTTTCAGTCATCAGGGCGCATGTGTAGACATGCACCAGGGAGTGCTTTAATGATGCACTTATTGCACATGTAGATGTGCCCACAGAGGACTATTATTTGTATGTACTGATATATATTAAGGGAGGGATTTTCCAAGGTATAAGGTACAAAATTCCACTTAAAATTAATGAAAATTGGGTGCCTACTTCCATTTTAGGCCTTTTCAAAGTCTGTTACTTTGACTCTAAGTATCCAACTTGTGCAAACTTACGCTCATTTACTTGCAAAAATTGAGCCTTCCTTGTTCTATTCATAATGTTTGACATCAAGTGACGATGCACCTACAGCCCACAGCACTAACTGGTAAAAAGAGTTGTTTAGAGATTTACAAGGCAGAACAACTGCTGTTGATACAAGGAGCTTATACATTAATAAATACCAAAGAAGCTTGTAATTGTAACCCAGGTACACCCATGGGTGTGCCCTATTCTCAGTTGGATGGGATGGGTAGGCAGTATGGGGTGCTGTGAGAGGAATGCCAGAATTTCGAGCAGATCCCTCTTTCCTCCATAGAAAGTTCTTAACTATATACCATTTATTGAGTTATATATAATCATAAAACAAAATTTATATGCATATATTTACACAGTGAACATTAACGAATAGCCAAGGTCAAACCCTAAATAATGCTATTTACCCATCACAATAAAACAATTTCAGCAGCATCAATACAACATCACAATACAACATTTCAATTACAAAATATAAGGCACGAACAGGAACAATCTTAATAACACCTATACTTTAATATAGTCCCTGACCCATGGCAGGATATAGTTCTCCTTCCAATGGGGTCCCTTGGGGGGGTGTCCAGGAAGCACCAGGGGCCCCCTTAGGGCCTTGACTCCCTCAGGTTGCAGTGGTCAGGGCATAGCTCGATGGGGTCTCCTCTGATGGAGCACTTCTCCAAGCCTCTTCTGCGCTGCTGGGCTCCTCCCCACCCCATGCCCCGCTCTGGGCACTGAGTGCTCATCTCCTCTCAGCTGCTGCACCACTGCTGCTGGCTCCTGGGTGCTGGGCCTCACACTGCAGCACTACTATTTCCCCATGCCCCGGCTCAGTACTGAGGGCTCTTTTAGCATAGGCCAGGCCCTTCAGGCTCCGTCCGTCCATCCTTATGCCAGGTGGCTAACCCAAACAGCCTCCGCTGCTCCGTGGCTCCGTTCCCTCATGCACCACTTGCACCTGTCAGGGACTCAAACCCCAACTTCCCAGGTCCATTGTCTGACCGCAAGAGACAGGCAACACCAGCAAGGTCTTATCTCAAAGCTCTTTATTGAAGCATGCACACAACAACAAAGAGCAGTCCGTCTCCTCCAAGAACCAGCTCCCCCGATAATAAGTAAGCAAGTTTATATAGACAGTTTTGCATCACAAATTCTACACTTAATTGACTCAACCTCTGTGGTTAGTTAAAAACTTCTAGTGCGTATGACACGATACATGCATAGGTGGGAATTTCCCACTGTAAGAGAAAGCAAGATACCAGGTTAGTGTGAGAAAACTTCTAATTAGGTCAAACTGTGGCTTTTGGCTACATACTTGTTTTGATATGTTAAATCAGGGAGGAGGATTGCATCTTTGATTGTTTCAGCTATGTCTTTGAAGCACTGAGTCTGCTTTGTAGATTTATCTATGGTCTTGTTAATTTCTACAGCTACACAATAATAGGCTTCGAGCAGTTCTTACGCATAAGCATCTTCCTTATCATCAAATATGCAACTTTCTTTTCAGCGCTGTTACTTATGCTAGTGGGTTCAAGGTAGGTTCAGTTTGTACCATCCCTATTTATCAACTCACATTCCAAATGTCATCCTGTACACAGAGAGTTCATGATTATCCTGTTTATGGCTTCTCAGCAGTATTTTTCTTTGATGGCTTTTGGGCCTGCTCTCAAACATCATATCTATCACACCCCTCCCTGCTCGGTCACCTGATGGGGTTTCTCATAACGATGCCTGAGCTGCCCTGCCATGACTTCCAAGGCTCAGGCCCATGCACCAACCCGCGCACCATGCTGGCCCTCCAGGGTTGCAGGCTCAAGCCACCGCTTGCAGCTTCCAAAGCCTGGGCTCTGCACACTGAACCACACACTGTGATGGGCCCAAGCAGTCTCACACCACTCCCAGGGCTGGGTCTCTGTGCACCGTCTCTGTGCACCATCAACAGCCCACGCAGTCTGCAACCACTCCCAAGGGTACTCCTCCAGTGGCAATTTCAGGAGCCTTGGGCCTATTGCCTACTGAGGGAAAGCTCCCCAGCTTTTCTTGGCTCCGCTCTTCTGAAGTCCCTCACTGCATCTTCCCCTCATGCTGGGCACACAGCTCCTTTTATATGCTCCAGGGCTCTGCCCCCAAAGTCTTCCAGACCTGACAGTTTACAGTCTTTAATCAGGTTTGGGAGAGCTCTTCTCCCCCTCCTCTCAGGAAAAGGGCGTGATGTTATTTCTCTTGCTGCCTCCTGATTGGTAGATGGGCTCCACCAATCAAAACAGCAGGATCTCAAGCCTGGGACTCAACCCAAGCTCTGAAAGGTGAGCCTGCAACATAATAATAGTAGTTAAGCTAATTATTTCTATAAATAGAGACTTTTTAAAGGAATTTGTGAGATACTTGTTGGTATACAAGACACTTGCTGGGTTGCGGAGACCCACGCACATGCATGTACTGTGGTTTAAAGTGTAACACCTGCAAAAGCTTGCTTAGCTGCAAGCTGAGTGGGTGAGCTGTGCCCAAGAACTTTGCAAGATAGGCAGCGAAAAGTTTGCAGAGAATGCAGTACCTTTTCCAGGCAGGAGAGTATGCTGTGCCCAGTGCATGCTTTTCATTGGAACATTTGAAATGTGACCAGAGTCCCCATTGCAAACTGAGGGCTCTAATTGGCTGCTATTGAGCCATAAAAAGCTGAAGGAAGGAAAAGAAGAGAGGAGAGAAGAGTTAGGGAGAAAGCCACACCAGCTTGGAGAAAGGGGGAAAAAATCATTCCCCTCCTCCCCGCAACCCCAGGCAGAGGGAACGGAGCTGAGGCTTACTGAGAGCAGACTTCAGGACAGAAGAGAGCCTGAGTCATCCCAAGAGAAGCTGATTCCCCACCCAGGTTGGAGCTGTGCAAATCAGGGACAGAGACACTGTATTTCAGGAGGAATAAGAGGGAGAGAGAGAGCCATTTGCCTGCAACACCGGCTGGAGGCTCATCTCACTGTGTCCAGCCTGGAGGAAGGGAGTGCAGAATCCCTGGAGCAACAGAAGTCTTGTCTCCACCATTTAGTGGCAGAACATAGCTATAACTGTTAGGGATGTGTGAAGCTTTGACCCCTGATTTGATTCAGCAGAGATTTGGCCCAGTTCAGTGGCTGAATCTCCAAATCCAAATCAGAGGACCCTTTAATCTCTCTGAATTGAATCAGAACCCTCTAAATCAATTCAGAGAGATTTGGAAAGATTCAGTGATTCAGACATAGACACAGCTTTAAATATTTTTTCTACATACCTCTAGGTAGCAGGTAGCTACAATGTTGGGGTGCATGGAGAGTCCCACAGAAGCACAGGGGGCTTCCCAGCACAGTCATCAGCAGACCCAGAAGTGGACAAGAAGCACTTCCAGTCCACTTCCAGGTCCAATGGGGAGCACTCAGAGGGAACCCTCTGCACTCTCTGGCTCAGCAACTGGTACCTCCTGGGTCAGGGGAGCACTCAGCCAGGGGAGTGTGGGGGGACCCCTCCCATGCACTCCCTGGCGTACCTGAAAGTGGACTGGAAGTACTTCTGGTCCATTTCTGAGTTCACCACCGAGCACGTGGAGGGCCCCCCCCCAGCATTCCTGTGAGATGCTCCATGCGCCCCAGCATCGCAGCATTCACAAGCCACCCTGGTGCCCTGAGATATGCAGAAAAACCTTTTAAAGCTGGTTCTGTGTCCAAATCGCTGATTCTCTGAATCAGCATAAAATCTTCAGATTTGAATTTGGCCAAATTGAATCAGGGACAGTGATCCAAATCAACTAATCGAATCACTGTCCCTGATTTGGGCCAAATCCAAATCGGAATTGAATAGGGCCTGCTTCACACACCCCTAATAACTGTGTTGCCATTTATTTTATGAGAGTGGAGGTTGACCATAATGGCATCTGGGTTTTTTTTTAAGGGTTATAACCAGGTAAAAGTAATTATTGAAGCTGCTTGACACAAATAGAACCACTTGGTGTGTGGGACTCATTCACATACGTGTTGTAGTTGTAATTGTAGGTTTTATTAAAGTCGCTGGTTTTATTGTTAATTGTTGTTAATACATATACATATACATATATACTCTTCTTCTTTTCCTTAATTATTTCTTTTCTGTATGTAGTTGTATATAATAAAGAACCCAACGTGTTTATTGGGCATGGACCAAATCTTGGGTATTGAGCATGAGGGACACACTTTTCCACAAGACACCTCAGTCAGCAGACTTGCCTGAGGGGATTCTCAGGGCTACCGGCACGCTGAGGATCCAGAATCTGGCACATCACCAGGCCTAGTATGCCAGCACAGGTTACAAAAGTGTACACATAATTTATTTCTGTCTTTCTGCATTAGCATGTAAATCTGTTCACCTTCAGATTAAGAGCTGCAGAACATTAAATTGTATTACAAAATTGAATAATTGTGCATCCATCTTAAAATGTTGATTTTGATTCAAATACAAATGTTATAACATTTTTCACCATCACTATGAAGATCTCATGTGTGAAAAGTGGCAAGCAACCATAGGTATAGTTTTCTCTTAGCAGGACTAAGTCCATAGTCTTAGCAGCTAGTTTCATCCAGTCCCAGACTTACCAGCTGAACTTAGTGTTTCTTCTGCCCAAAGACATGTATAGTGGCATTTAAAAAATGGACCCACCTGAAAGAATGGGAAGGGCTGCCCAGCAGAGAGACAGAGTTTATCCCAGCGGGGATACTGTAGGCTCTGAGGGCAAGTGAAGCTCTTTTGGAGGCAGCCCTGTTGGAAGTGGGAAGGGTGATGTAACCCCAGAAAAGTTTTGAAATAGAGCCTTAGCAAAAGTCCAGGAAGGGCTCTGGGCTGGGATTGGCTGAGAGGCTTGGATAAAAGGGGAGAGCAGGTTTCCCGCAGGGAGAGAACAAGAGAGAGAGTGGGGTTGAGGGACAGGCTGGAGACAGAGTCTCAACACAGTGGTCCCTTGGAGAGTCCTTAGGATACCGTATCCAGTTCCTCTCTCCGGCCCGCCCCAGGAGCATAGAGATGGACACCAGCACCAGGGAGCGTCCACAGACCATGTGCAGGGACACAGACAGTTCCGCTCCCTGAGACACCCCGCCGGGGCAGTGCACACGGGATCCCCAGTACACCATGTGCAACTGAGAGACTATGTAAATAAGTTCTTGAGGGTTTATTAGTGGGTATATCAATGTGTTTATTTAATGGTTATTTGTTATGTTGTAAATAATTAAATCTTGTAAATATTTTGAGAATTGTCTGGAGGGTGCTCGATTGTAAGGGGAGGCTCTCCGCTCAGGGGCACTGCAGCAGCTTCTCAGGGGGGCTGGGCAGGGCTACTGGCTACCGGGTACCCCAGGATCCCACTATTCAGGTGAGGGTGCCTGTAGTGTCATGCCCAGGGTTACACATGGAAGAATGAGATGTGCAACAGAAGACCAGCCTAGCTAGACAGCAATCTTTTCAAAAAGTTGAAACTCAAAAAGGAAGCCTATAAAAAAGTGGAAACTTGGTCATAGTACCAAGTATGAGTATTGCACAGACATGCAGGGATAAAAGTAGGAAGGCCAAGACAGAATTTAACATGCAGCTGGCAAGGAACACAAAAGGTAATACAAATAAATTCTACACCTATGTCAAATGCAAGAAAAAGATCAGGTGAACTATAGGTCCCTTACATAACACAGAAAGCAATCCGTTATAGCCAATGCAGAGAAGGTAGACGTATTTGATGCCTTTTTTTACTTCTGTCATCACAAAGAGAGACAGCTACCAGAGGATGAGTGCAATTGGCAGCAGAGGTAGGGAAGAAGACAACAACCTAAAGCAATGACACAACAAATTAGGGATTAGAGAAGCTAAATGTTTTCAAGTCAGCATGGCTGGGTGGGATGTACCCAAGGGTATTGAAAGAAATGGCTAAAGTAATTTAAGAGCCGATGGTTATCCTCTTTGAGAACTCATGGAGGTTGGATGAGGTCCCATGTGACTTGCAAATGGCAAATATAGTACTCATCTTTAGAAAGGGAAGAAAAGATCTGGGAAACTAGAGACTAGTCAGTCTGATCTCTATACATGGAAAGATCATGAAGCAGGCACTGAGGGAATCTATTGTGCAGCACTTGGAGGAGAACAAGGTGACTAGAACCATCTAGTATAGATTCACCAAGAACAAGTCATACCTGACCAATCTGATTTTCTTCTGTGCTGAAGTGACAGGCTCTGTGGATGAGGGGAGAGCAGCAGACACAGTATACCTTCATTTTAGCAAGGCTTTTGACACGGTCTCCCACAACGTTCTTATTAGCAAGCTAAGAAAATACAAATTAGATAAAAGCACCATAAGGTGGACATATAGTTGGTGGAATCATCATACTCAGCAAGTAGTCCTAAGTAGGTCAATGTCTAGTTGGGAAGGGGCATCAAGTGGGGTTCCTCAGGGGTCTGTCCTAGGTCTGTAATTGTTTAATATCTTCATTAGTGATTTGGATGATGTGATCAAGTGCTCACTCAGAAAATTTGCAGATCACACCAAGTTGGATGGGATTGTGGATGCTCCAAAAGGTAGGGCTAAGATCCAGTACTACCTGGATACACTGGAGAAATGGTCTGCAGGTGGGATTCAACAAGGACAAATGCAAAGTCCTGCACTTGAGGCAAAATAACCACATGCACAAATGCAGTGTGGGCAATAATTTGCTAGGCTACAGTACTGCAGAGAAGGACTTAGAGGTTATAGTGAACCATAAACTGAATATGAGCAACAATATTCTCTTCTTTCAAAAAAACCCAAAACCCAACAGCATCCTGAATTTTTTTTAAGGAGCATCACGAAAGCTGATTCTTCTTTCTATTCAGCACTGGTGAAGCCTCACACTTCAAGAAGGATGTGGACAGTTTGAAGAGTCCAGTTCAGGGCAACAAAAATACTCAAGGGCCTGGGAGAGGAGACTTATGAGGAAAGGCTGAAAGAAGTAGGTTGTTAGCCTAGAGAAGAGAAGATTGAGGAGGGATTTGATAATAGGCTTCATATACCTGAAGAGTGATTTAACAGGATGAAGGCTTTAGGCTTTTCTCTGGCTTTAGGAGACAGGAGCAATGGCCTAAAGCTCTGGCAGAGGAAATTTAGGTTGGAGATTAGGAGGAACTTTCTGACTATCAGGGTAGTTAAGCATTGAAACAAGCTATGTAAAAAAGTGGTGGAATCTCCATCCTTGGAAACTTTTTATGAACACATTAGACAGAACACTTGGCTGGAATGGCTTCATTGACATTTTAACTAAATGTAAAAAACAAATAAAAGATAATAATTCCTATTACACCAGTGTAATAAGATAAAAACAATGTTATCTGATTAAAATAGCTATTTATATTTATTGAACATAATTGGAATATTACCCACTTGCTATTTTCATCACTAGGAGTTGAGATGATTTATGCAGACTTTTAAAAAAATAAAGAGATCATTTTATACATATAGCGTCATTTAATTTTTACTTATAGATATGTGGCATGCTCTATGACAATAATGCCCTAGGTACAGATTAGTGAATAATATAATTGCTGTGATTAGGGATCCTAATGAAGCTACCTAGAAATTACCAGGCAATTTGGAGGGACTAAGCTCGAGTGCTGTTGTTGCTGTTTTTATTATTGCTCCTACTACTACTACTGCTATTACTACCACTACTCATTAGCAGCAATGATAAAATTCTCTCTCTAGTACATACAGTTACATTTTTCAGTAAGGTGGTAGTGAAAAATGTCTGAGGCACAGCACTAAACCAAGAGTATAACAAAAAAGTAGCCCCAGGAAACATTATGCTCAAAAATTCCCTCCAAGAGAATTCTTCCTGTGAGGTATAATTCCTACATGGTTGATGTGTGTAGTAATTTGCTGCTGATTTATTACAGCCATGAATTACTGTACTCTCTGAACTAGTTCATCCATGTTAGATAGGGTATTAGAGTGAAGATTTACATATTAGGGTATTAGAGTGAAGATTTACATATTGTCCTTCTCCCTATACCTAGGAAAGGAAACACTGCAAGTGAAGTACTTACTTAAGTGCCAATATACTTGTGCAGGGGCACAACTGAGCCTTTTCCTCCCTGTAAACTAGTGTATGAGCATGTTGCTCAAGTCACAATCTACCCCTCAGGCACCAGCAAGTTGGTAGCATTTTATTCAATAACAAAACCAATATATTCTGAAATCACAATTTTTGTTTGCCACACTTACACCCAAAGAAAACCTGTGAGTTATTGTGCCATGCAGAATATGGTTATAATTTTCATTTGGGAGATTGATATGGATATGCTTATGTGCACAAAACCTGAGGACACAATAGTCTAATAAAAGCAAAAGTCCTAGAGTTCCTGTTATTTTATGCAAGGCATTTCAGAATCACAGCACATAATTATAGGACTTTTCTTCTAGAAAGTCTTTGGTGTTACCTAAAAGCTACCTCCTAGAATGCTTCAGATGGAGACCACAGTGCACATGCTGTCACAAATGGATGAAACAAACAACTGGCTAATACAGCTAAAAGAAAATGTTGAAATAGCCCTGTATCTGAGAACAATAGTTTAAAAATTAGACATGTAAGGGTTTCTATTTTAGAGTAACAATTGGTACGGATCAAGTTAGCTTTCCAGCTAAATTTGTAATAGAAATAACACTATGTAAAGTAAATTAGATTGAAAAATCCAGGCAAAATGTAATACACCTAAATTAATAGCTCACTGTCCTCTTCAGACATTAATGGTCAAACAATGCTGTCATCCTGTCACAGGGTCCTACCAGCACTAGGAACATAACAGGAGAGAGTATTTACCAACTTCTGGTGCTCTGCAACATCCAGGAGTCCTGCCACTGCCACCACTTCCACCACTAGATCTGTGGATCCAGACTGCCAGGAGTCCCATGGTCCAAATCTAGCATAGGGCATGGGACAAATTTGACACACCTATCTAAAGGAATCAAAATACAATCATAAAGTCATAATAGGATCATGTTTCTTCTGAGATATCCCTGATAGGATGCTGTTTACGGTCAGTCAAGCGTATGTACAATTACCAAGCCATGTGATAGCATCCTCAGTCTCTATGTGCAGTTCCTGTAGTCCACCACAGAACTCAGTCAATGGGAAGTCATCAACAATATGCAACTTGGTGTGTGTTTTGCCACAGCTACACTCTGGACTGTTGCAAGACCCCAAAGGTGGAGGTTGGCTGCACACAGACCTTGTCCTGTTCAGAATGTATTCAGCAAGGCCCACCAACAGCATGGCAGGATGAAGCCAGGTGGGCAGACTGTAGGATCTGTGATAAGGAACTTGTTGGTGGTAATGTCAGCCTCCATTCCTCACACCAGAGGGTCTCCACCATGCAGTCCTGGTGTGGCAGTTTGGACCACAGTGGGTATCATGATGGCAGATATGCAGCACGTGGATTTAAGAGATGATCATACATCAACAGGCTTGGACTGGCATAGATCTTTTCCAATAGCTTGCTACCTGCAACTTCCTGCCAGATACTAGATAAATGTTGCTCAGGACTGGGAGCCATAGTAGATGGGTCAGTCAAACAGTTCCCGAGATGATGCGGGATTGTCAAATGTAGCTATACATCAATGAGTTTGGTGTGTGATGACTGGTTCCAGATGGGTGTACAGTACTCTGCCACAGAATATGAGATGGCAGGAACTGACATCCTTAGGGTTAAGGCTCTTGCTCCCCAAGATGACCCAGCCAGCTTGCTAAGGAGATTGTTTCATGTCTTAATTTTCACTGCTGTCTTTTTCAAGTGTTCATGGTACCTCAAAGTCCAGTCTAGTGTTGCCCAGGTAGACAGTTGTGCTTCATGCCTTAGCCTCTGACCATTCAGGTAGATGTTCAGCTCCCAGGCAGCGCTGGCATTGTGTAGGTGAAAAACACTAGAAAACTGTCTTGCTGACACTTGGCTGGAGGTGCCAAGTCTTGCAATAGTCAGCCAGCTTTGTGATGTCACTGTTCAGAGTATGTTTACAGTCAAGCACACCAGCAAATTAATGGAAAAGTTCTCCTACTAAAAAAGTCAGTTTCCAGACTTTCCTCCTCCTAGGGGGGGGTCATAAAGCAATAATCATTAGGGGGGAAAGGTATTTCTATGCAGCACAATACATTGCTGTGCAGAGATAACCAAGCAGGAACTGAACATGCCAGCCCTGGTACTGGAAGCAGTACAGCCATATTGCCTCATTCTTGTATGCCTGTCTGTTTCTTTGACACTATGCGTTAAAGCAACTATGCTACGTCCAGTTTCAAGCTAACTCATTCAGATGTAGCTCTATTAGCTGCACTGCACTTTATTTATAGCATTAAAATGTGTCCAAAGATTTGTTTTTTCCTTTTAGGCTCATCACTCCTGTGGGGGCGAGGCACCCCCCCAGGATCCTGAAGGGGAGAGGATAATCCCTGTGGGCCCAAAACCCCAGAAACAGCCCCCCCATGGGGAAAACTTACCTCCCGCCAGGCAACCAGGGCAGGAGCAGGAACCGCGGCTGTGGCCACGCGAGCCGGCATTCTGCTGGCTGTTTAATCAACTGTTTTCCGGGTGGGGAACAGCTGAACTAATCGCGGCAGCCATGCCAGTCACCATGGGAAGATTTAAAAGCCCCTCCAGAACCTGGTAGGAAAAGGAGCTGGAGAGAGAGCACGCTGGTGTGCTGCACACCAGATGTGCTGAGGCTCCTGCACGGGAGAGGAGAAGCACAGTCGGTACAGCACCAGCAGGCAGAGCAGAGGAGGCTTTTGAGCACCCTGTAGAAGGCAGAGCAGGGGAAGCGTTTGAGCCCCCTGTAGGAGTTGGAGCAGGGGAAGCATTTGAGCCCCCTGTAGGAAGCTGGGGGAAAGGAGGCAGCTCCACATCCCTCTCCTCCTCAGGAGTCTATTTCTTTTGGAAAAAAAAGAAGAAAATAAGAGAGAGAGAGAAAGAGAGAGAGAGAAGAGGCGTAAGAACAAAGCACCCTACTCAGAGGCACTGCAGTGGGTGCGACATTACGCCCAGATAGCCTAACAGCCTTAAGGGAGGGAAGGCTACACGTCAAGGCAGGACAAATATCAACCGAGCACACTCGGATATGGGATCCCCCTCAAGCCAAGCTGTGGTCAAGCCAGCAAGACCGGACCACCATTGTGCTGACATCCATCTGGTTCACGAGTGGATGGAGTGTAGGGAAGGTGGAGCCCCATGGAACATTGAGCCTAAATCATGAATACTGCCATTTCCTGGGGAAGCCCTCCCAGAAACAAGATCTCCATTGAACCCTCTCTCTTTATAAAAATAACATCAAGTCATGGCAGGTGAGTTGAGGGGAGGGGCTACGCATCCTGCAGGCAGTGCAACATGTAAGGCCCCTTTTATCACACCTCCAATCTCACATGACGCACAGCTGTGATGGGTTATGATTGATTGAGCCTTACCAAATCTGTGGAAACCAGCGTGAGGTTTGTTATTCATCTTGTTCATAGAGTTTGCATCTAGGGAACCAAGGAAAACTATCACTTCCCCATTCCCAGGAAAAGAAATTAGGATCCTGGTGTGCTTTCAAGACCTGTCCTACATTTGGAAGGTGTCAGCTGGAAGAGAAAAAGTATTGCATGAAATGGGGTTTTGTCTCTTTCATTGCATTCAGACATCTTAAGGGTGCAGACAGAAGTACAGCTGACAGCTGTAACTCAGAACAATTTCTGCAAAGAAATCTGAGTTACAACCTTAACCAAGACCAGACAGAACTTCACTGTTGGTCCCAGACAGAAATCTAGCTATGGGCTGGGAGCCTGCAGCCCGGTGCCTGTAGCAATGGCCAGGCTCTCTGCCAGTAGTTGCTGTTTTCAGAAGGAGAGGTGGGAAAGACAGCAGAGGGAGCTTGTTCTTAGGGCTCTCCAGCCAGTGCTGAAGGGTTGGGTGGGTGAATTAGAGCTTCCCCACTGCTTCCAGGGGGGCCTGAAGAAACCATAGACTGAATTCTCTCTGCTCCCTTTCCCCCCTCCCATTCTGAAAACAGCAACAGTCTGGGAGCTCTGCAGACATAAGTTACAGAAGACACTACATTTTGTAATGTCTTTATCTAATACCACATGCAATAAGGGATCAGATTTCACCCAATCGGCCATTTTTAAGCTATTTGCAGCCACACACTTGTGTTTGATCACAGCTATAAACTGTTTTCTGTGGTCAGATTGGCAGAAAATTGCCACTTCTGTCTGCACCCTAAAAGGAGGCAAGATCTGAGACTAGCTTGACAGATTTTTGAATGAGTCTAGAGCCCACTCCTTTTTCTCCCCCTTCCCAAGGAAACTTCTTCCAGCTAAGCTATCACAATGGATGTTTTTGCTTTATGAGTCTTATATGGCAATACTATCCCCAGGCCTAATTCCAAAACACGGTAGTCCTTCACCAGAAAGGGAAGGCCTTGTGCAAGTAGACCTTTCCAGGGCAGCTGTCTTTGAACATGTCCGTGAAGGGGAGTAAGGAGGCAGTTATTGTGGGGAATCCAGGCACAAAATGTCACTATTAATCTGTAAGCCTTGGGAACCTGTGAACGAAGTCTGTCTGAATCCTTTTGTGAGGTGCAACATGGTAAAATACTGGCTTTTGCCTACCCCAATCCTTTTCAGCTACCAAATATATGGGGTGTGCACAGAGCTTAGAAATAACGCCAACTTTCCAAAAGTCTGTGCAGAATCCAATGGTCCCATCCAGTTTGGGACAAGTATATCTGGGTTTCACAGGTTAATGTTGGACTCCATAATGGCACACAGCTACAGCCTGGCACAGGGTTCCTGTTTCATTATCTCATGCATTTTCCAAGAAAGTAAGCATGGGTTTTCTCTGTTTGAACATGGTGCTGGATTAGATGGTTATGGCCTAGTAAGGATAAAAATACACTAAAGAAGATACTCATTGGTTGTTACACCTGCATTCTCTGTTCATGGCAAAACATCTCCCATAGCTTACAAGCTCAGATGTAGAGTTAATTAACACAGGCGCAGCACTGTGCAAATACTGCTTCCAGTTCTGGAGATAGCATGTGCAGAGCTAGCTTGGGTATCTCTTAGTAGTGTTGCCTTGCACAGTACAGACATAATTGAGAAAAAGTCCTAAGGCATGGTCTGGCTCTTCTTCCCTTCAGGGATAGGCCATCAAGCAGCAGGAAGTAGATGCTACAAATGTCTCTACTTTTCTCTGATCTGCTCTCTGTCCAAGTCTGATACCATACAAGTATAGGAGGGCAGAACTGATTGAACTCACAAGGCTCCTTAATGCTCATGTGGGTCAATGTAGGTTTTGTACACCCCATCACAGATCCACAATGACCAAATCTGTTTCCCTGACTGAAATAAGAGCATAACAAAAACACATTCAGGACCACAGGCAGCCAAAAGGTTCTGAACCTTAATAAAAGGCTGTACAATACTCCCATCAGCACCAAGAACTTCAGAAGCTAAAGTGTGATTCAGAAGGCAAAAGGAGCAAACTAAAGGTGAATTCTATTCTTCAGAATGTGACCTCAAGGTATCTTCAAATATGCAAACTTAATATGACAGTAGGTTCTGATTGAAACCCAGACTTGACTCCCTGGAGTCAGCTGATAGAAAAATAAACCTGCATGTGGTTATGTCTCTATAAGCTAGCAGGTAAAAGAAACACATAAACAGAACAGTATGGGTCCAAAAATTTACCCAGTAGGATTCTCAGAAGATCTTGACCAAGCTAAAAGAAAATCCCACCCCTAAAGTTGTATGCCTGTACAGCATGCAATAAAGTGAAATAGTGTAAGTTAGTACTAGAATGTATATTACATATCCTCCACACACAGAATCAGGGAACTGTGAGCAACTTGGTTGAAGTAATCAGACAATATTCATGAAATGTTGTGGTCTCTGCTAACAGATATACGTGTCATTAAAAGCTTAACAAGGACAATGTTTGGCCACTGGAAAGACCTGAATCTCAAATTAAACTTTTTCTGATTAGTTGTCAAAACTCTGTTCAGTATATTCCAACAGCCAAAAGCACTAACAAAATGCTATAATGCATGAAGTATAGGAAAGAAAATGAATTGGAAAATATTATAATGCCATTGCATCATCTAGAATATTGCATTCATTTCTGGTTACCTCACTTAAAAAAAGAATACAGAGGGATTCACGGACAGGTGAGGGAAATAATTGGAAGGACTAGGACTCTTTACCCTAGAGATGAAGCAAATTAAAATAAAGCCATAGAAAAGGAAGTTTCAGAATTTCTATTCAGCCTTTCAATAATAATGGGACATAGCAAAACACAAAAAAATTAAAGTGATTTAAAGAAATATTTTTTCACTCATAACACAATTAGCCTATGAAACTCATTGCCACAAAATATACTTAAGGGGACCTTAAAATATGGAAAAGTGCAAATTATATCTTTACAATTATGCTATATATTATATACATATTGACTAACAGCGACCACAGGGTCCAGCTATCACTTGTCACTTAAATAACCAAGTCTACTTATATTTGATCAAGATAAAACTCTACGCTCCCTCTGCTGGTGGGAAGAGAACAGATTCAAATACCAAGGCTTGGAGCTGAGGCCCAAGCAAGATAAAATATATTTCATATATTTATTATCCTCCCAGATGTCTACTATGTTGACATAATTCACAATTTATGTTGGACTTGAAAAATTACACACTTTTAACTCCATCTGCTTCCTTTCACAAATTCATTCCTCATTAGTATACACACACACCCTAACATATGTATACAGACACTATAAATATAAATTATCTAATATTTTATATATATGTTAAATATATACGTATGTATGTATGTATGTATATATTGGTGACAGCAGCAGTGATCTCTCACAGTCAAGGATGATCACTCCCACACGTCAAGTAAAGTGTTGCAAATGAGTCCTTCGATGACTAAGAAGGCCAATCCTCAAGCTGCAAACTCTCAGACAGATGCCACAGGTGGTGGTTAAAGGAAGGGTCAGACCATGGATTTCATGGCCCTCTTTTCTTTCCTTCCATTTCTATCATTGTTCTACCTCTGGCGCAAGACAGTTTTCCTCAAAGATGTGCCTTCTCACACAAAGTGTCGCCATGTACCTTTGTCCTGGGCCATGTTTTCTAAATTCGTGGTGTCAATGCTACACTTCTTAATGTTCACCTTGACGATGTCCTTGACGTGTTTCCTACGGCCCCACCATGTCTTTTGTCCTTGGCTGAGTTGGGAGTAGCAGTTGTTTTGGTAAATGTACATCAGGCATGTGCACACAATGCCTTGTCCCCCACAGCTGATGTTGAAAAATCATACCGGTTTCCAGTATGATATTGGTGGTGTTAGCATCAGTAAAGACACTGGCATTTGTGTACTATCTTCTCACTTTGGGCCAAGGATCTTCCAGAGTTGAGCTGGTGATGGTGTTCCAGGCTTTTCAAATGGAGCAGTTGCTTCAGCAGAATTCAAGCAAGTATCTTCCCAGCAATGGATAGGAAGGTGATACCTTAATAGTTTCCACAGTCAGACTTATCTCCCTTTTTCCAAATGGTGACAATATTGGCATTCCTAAAGTCAGCAGGAATTTCCTCAGTGTTCCAGATTTTGAAAAATAGCATGTGGAGTTTGTTGGTCATAGTTTCGCCACCAACTTTGAAGACCACAGCTGGTATGCCAACAGGGCCAGAAACTTTGCTGTTCTTTTTCTGTTTTGTAGCCTGGTGGACTTCTTCAGACGTTGATAGACTAGCAAGCACTTCCCTTACTGCATGCTGCAGAATGGATTTGATGGTTTCATCAGTCACTGTCAGTTCCCAATTCAGGAGCATTTGGTAGTGCTCCTTGCAGCATTTTTTGATGGACTCATAATTTTTGAGGAGTGTAGTGTTGTCTTCAGATCTACATGGGGTAAGCGCACAAGATCTTGGTCCATACAGAGCCTTGATTGCACTGAAGAAGTTCTGCATGTCATGACCTTCAACATACTTTTGGATTTCTTTTGCCTTCTCTTCCCACCATTTATTTTTGATTTCTCAAGTCTTTTTCTGGGCTTCAGCCTTAAACTGTCAAAAAGTTTCCTGCTTCTGACTGGACATAGGATGGTTTTGCCAGTCACAGAAAGCATTTCTCTTCCAATTGAGAAGGGCTTTGATCTCAGCATTGTTTTCATCAAACCAGTCCTGATAGTGACGAAGCCGATTGATTCTCATGGATGGTCTCCCTTAGAGCTTGATAATCTTCCTCAACACAAGTATTATCATTTTTAATCCTAAGATTGGTGAGTTTCTTGCTGAGATACATTTCAAGGGCATCATGGTGTCTAGGGGTCTGAAGGCATTTCACATTGTACTGTCTGCGGACTGATTTGGGTTGTTTTCAATATTTCAGTGCAACTCTAATGGACATGATTAATCTCACTAAGCAATGATCAGTCCAGTCATTGGCTCCTCTCATAATATGCATGATATGAACAGCTGTTAGATCACGTGCTCTTATAATGATGTAGTTGAGGAGATGCCAACAGTTTCGAGCAGGGGTGTTGCCATGTTTTGTACCTGTCACATGGTCTGAAGATAGAGTTAGTAATGGCAAGGTCATGCTCTGCACATTTACTGCGTAAGAGGATACCACTGGAATTGGCCTTGCCCACTTCTTCCTTCCCAGTGGTGCCCCTTCACATGTTAAAGTCCTGGCCAACATTTGCATTGAAATATCCAAGGAGAATGATCTTATCCTCTTCTAAAATGATAGTCATGATTTCATGAAGGGCAGCATAAAACATTTGTGTTCTTACTCAGCATGGAGTGTTGGGGTGTGTTCACTGATGATGGTAGAAAAATTGTTGGTCAGTTGGAGGTGGAGAGCCGCAAGGAGCTCATTGATGCCAAAAGGAAATTCAGTCACTCATCCGACAATCATGTTCTTAATGGTAAAACCAATGCTGTGTATTCACCTGTCATTTGCAGGTTTCACCTTCCAGAAGAATGTACAGTCACCCCATCCCCCTCCCCCAGCCTTTGTCTGCATGCCTGGTCTCACTGAAAGCAGTGATACTGATGGTGTATCATGAGAGGTCTTGGCAATTCCAAAGGCATATATAGCTGTAAAATATTATTTGCTGTGTAAGTGTGGGAGTGTAGGGTGTGGGTTGGAATACGCACATATTATATACAGATGGGATACACACGCACATACAAATATATATGTAAAATAATATTTTCCCCACCATGAACATTTTCCAGAAGACAAGGACATGCTCTATTGTTAATGCACACATATTTATATGAAAACATATTTTCCTTTTTATTTCAGATAGCCTAGTTTCTTCAGGCATTCTATTTAAAAGCAAACCCATAACAATACCTGTTTTTTTCCTTTCGAGATAGGCTGCCACTAAACAGAAGGAATTAAGAAAACAGGGCAATGAAGCAAAATGTTAGACAGAAAATATAAATAAATTGCATTTCAGAGAGGATCCAATAGCTCAGTTCACCATTTAATCTTGGACCAATCTTGACCCCTATCCAGAAGAACATGTACAACTGACATCTCTCTATAATATATTGACAAATTATGTTGTTTTTTCATTTCAGTTATTCTTCAATAGACAGTGATTAGCTACATTTCCCTTCATTTGGATTTTCTTATTTGATAGCCAATTATTTCCCTAGTTTGCATATAAAATTAGTCTTTTTAAACTAGAAAGCATCTCTGCTTTTCAGTTAGGATTCATGATACCCAGATTTTACTTAATCTTACAGCAAGCGAATGCACACTAGTGCAGCATATTATTTTTTCTTCCCTTAGTGCTTTACTTAAGGCCAAAAGCTGTAAAATGTATCAATTAAAATATTTAAAATATAAACAAAATTGTTAGAAAAGCTGATGTTGGAATCAACATATTTTACAAGAACATGACAATTCCAATTAATTCCACTTTCAACAGAAATCAGGCAGACCTGGCTGCTGCCCAGTGTACCTGCACGCATTTTCCTATAACCCCCTCCTTTAACTTACTCGCCAATCAGATGAATAGTTAGTTGGGGAGAAAGCAGCCTAGCTCTCCAGGTTTTTTGGGCAGCCCCTCTTCATCTCTTTGGAATGTGTCAGAAACAAGTGGATGTCTACATGGTGGAAAGCAAGTTTCTCTGGCTTGGAATTTAAAAAAAACCAGAAAAACAAAAACAATTACATTATTTCAAAAAAGAGAAAAAAAGATTATTAAAAATGCTTATTCTGTAAAATACTTGGTATTTTTGGCTTTTCATTCGAATTTAGCATGCAAAGAAGCAGAATTGTGAACTTTCCATAAGAGAGAAATTCTAATAGTTTAAAGATCCATCACAAGCAATGCATATAGACAAATGCTGAACATATAATATTAGTATAATGTGCTACATCCCATTTTGACTAATACGTTAAAGTATGAACTTTAATACTCACTTGTTCTTGTGCTAGCACTATCTTTTAGCTTAGGCATATCTTCGCATGTCCAGGTTTTCCCTCCCCCACTTAATTTATAGACAGCAATCGTATCCCCTACCTGCCTTCCTTTGGCTTGACTGAACAAGCAAAGCTCCTCTAATTTCATCTCAGGTAGATTTTCCTTTCCCCTAACCATCCTTGTAGCCCTTCTGTGCATACATTTGCTTTGAATTAACTTTTCTTCCACACAGGTGACATAGTATTTCAGAACAGGTCCCACAACTATGTTGCACTGAAAGTAATACTTTTCTATCTCTACTCTAAATACTTTGCCTCACACACCCTAGCATTGCATCTTCCATTTTCACAGTCACATCACATTGGCTGCCTATGGTCATCCTGTAATTGACTAATACTTTAAAGTATTAGTGTCTCTTCCATTCTCATTTCCAAAGATAAGCTCCCGGCTTCGAACAGAGATTTTTATTTTTATTCCCCAGATTCATGACCTTGGACTTTGTTCTATTATATGTCATTTCCTTGAAATAAATTGTTTGAACTACAGAATTTCTTTCTAGAAAAAATAATCCAAGCTTGATTTTAAATTGCCAAATAATGGCAAATACATCTCAAAGTTTTATGTCTTGTTCCAGTGATAACTACCCTAATTTGCTTCTTATTTCTAGCTCACACCTATCCACCTTAATTTTCCAGGTGTTGCATCTTGTTATATCTTTGTATGCTACATAAGAGCATCCTCTTATCAAATTTCTGTTTCTCATGTAGGCACTTACTGTCAGATGCTTAAGACATTCACTATAAGTTATGTTTTTCAATACTGTTTTTCAACTTCCTTTCTGAATTGTAGACAGAATAATTGGACCAAATATTCCAGTATTGTTGCCAAATACGGATATAGTATAGCCAAGGGCCCTTGCAGACGTTATATTTATTGTGCAATTAACATGTTAATCGTGCAATAAATTGTTACCTATCATACATTCAGCCAATTTATAGTCCAAAAAATGGCACGTCAGCCATAAACCTGGAACTTCTTTGCAGATGGTTTCCCTTCCATTGAATTTGAACATGTTGCACATTTGGCATGAGGTTGCACTGCAGCTTTAGGTGTCGGCATGTGAGAAGTTGATCAGCTGATGGTTTCCTCGTGCACAGACAAGCTGAAGGCTGTTTGGTGCAGCTTTGCATTGGCTGGTTGCACAGGGAGCACATTAGCTGATGAGCTCCCTATGCACCTGCACCTAACGCATAGGGCTGAACATCTGGCTTTCAACTTATCGGCACACAGGTAGCCCAGCTGATCAGCTCCTGCACACCACTCCTGAAGCCACCCAGTGCAGCCCAATGCAGGCTACACCATGCAGATTTCAGCTTTCTAGCATGCAAGGTGCCCATGCTTAAGGAAACATGGCATCAGGGACCAGCATGAAAGGTCCCCATACTCCAGATATGCATGACCGGGATCTGACCAATTTCATCCTGGATCCCAGAAAAGCACATGTCCTGCCATGCAGGTCTGGGATCCCAGGTAAAATTATCACCACCTAACTTCATGACTAAATTAAAGTGTTCCAGGGGACCAAGAATTCCCCTGGATCCCCTGAATTAGATCTTTTGGCTCCAGCATTAGGTTAGAACTTCACATTCAGCTGACTATCCACAAAAACCTGAGAGTCCTTTGCAGAGTCACTGTTTCTCCCAGGATGGGATTCCCATCCACTAACCCACTTTTCTCCTGGACGCAAGAATTTATACATGGCAGTGTAGCATGCTTACCTTTCAGAACTTGGGTTGAATCCCAGGCTTGAGATCCCGCTGTTTTGATTGGTGAAGCCCATCTACCAACCAGGAGGCAGCAAGAGAAATAACATCACACCCCTGGACCTGATTGAAGACTGCAAATTGTCAGGTCTGGAAGACTTCAGGGGCAGAGCCCTAGAGTGTATAAAAGGAGCTGTGTGCCCAGCACATGGGCAAATGTGTCAGGGACAGAGAAGAGAGAGGAGCGGGGCTTAGAAGAGCTGCTCAGCAGGGCAAAGCAGTAGCCCAGGAAGAACCCCTGAAGTCTTCTATCGGCAGGGAGTGTGGCACGGCTCCAGCGGTTAGGCTCTCGGTGCACAGCATGGTGCATGGTGTCCAAACTCTGGGAGCTGCACGAGGTGGCTCGGGTCTGCAACCTCTGGTGTGTGGCTAGAGACACGGTGCACGGAGCAGGATCTTTGGAGCCCTTGGGGTGGCTCAGGTCCTCAACCTCCAGAATGAGGCTGGGAGCTTTGTGCAGGAGGCACTGCACAAAGGGTGAGAGACCCTGGGAGCCACTTGAGGTGGCTCGGGTCTACAGCTGTTGACACAGGGCAGCAGCTCAGTGCAGATGACACAGCCCAGAAGGTCTGGGAACAGACTGAGCCCCGGTGCTGCACAAGACTGTCCAGGCCTCCAACCCCCAGCACAAAGCGAAGCACCCACTACACACAGCGGTGCATGTGGCCCTAAGCCAGAACGGCAGCAGCAGAGTCAGGAAACAGGAAAACCTGGCAGGGAACAAAGCTTGACCTGGAGAACAAGAGGCAACCCTCTGGAACTGTGGAGTAGTAAGTTACCCTAGAGAGAGGGTCCCCAGAGGGGAGGGACCACCCAAGTGTTGAGAAGGAGTACCACGTGGGCTGCTCCTGGGTAATAGTAGGGGAGCTTAGGAGTCTTTGGGGTCTTCCTCTCCTTTTTCTTTCCCCCCACCTCCTTTCCTGTAGTTGTACCTCGGGAGTGGGGGCCCTACCCTGGAGGGCACCCAGGTAGTCTAGGGACTGCTGATTATATTTGTGGACTGTACCTTACAGTTTATGTGAATAATTTGAAGTAATAGTTTGTATAGGAATACAGTTATAAGATTGCCCAATCAATAATCTTTGGTCTGGTTTGTTTTCTTGTTCATCTGTATTTTAAATGATAACTGGGTGTGTGTAAATCTGTATATATAGATATATATATATTATAGGGTTTATTGTTTTGTAAATTTGTACATATGTATATAGTCTATGTCCTTACCCTTTAACAGTTTTGTTGTAATAATTAATCTGTATATAATTAAGTAATTGATTGACTGGACCTAACTCTATTGGGGACGTAGGCGGCCACTGGGCTGTTGTGTCCCTCCACAGCACACTGCCCTGCCAATAATTCCCTCAATTGGAGAGGGACTACAGCAGTACTGAAACATATATTGTTTGCTTACAGCCAGCTAATCAAACAATCCAAATCACTAGCTTCTTTATTATTTACTACCTCCCCAATCTTTGTGGTCTCAAAAACTTTTAGTAATGATTTTATTTTTCCTCCAGATCATCAATTAAAATATTAAACAGCAGTATCAGGAACATCCTCTGCAAGAACCTATCAAAAGTGTGCCCATTCAATGCTGATTCCCCTTCCAGAGACCTAATCAGTTGGTTAGCCATTTTTAATCCAGCTAATATGTGCTATGTGATCTTGCAATGCTTTATTTTCTTGATCAAGTTGTAATGGTACCAAGTCAATTGCCTTACAAAAGTTTATTACGTCAATACTACTCTTTTCTCAATCAAACTTGCAATCTCATCAAAACAGAGATATCAAGTTAGTTTGACAGGATCTATTTTCTATAAACTTAGGTCAATTGATATGAATTATATTATACCCTCCTTTAACTTAGTATAACTTGTGTCTGATTCCATTATTTTGCCAAAATCAATGGAGGATTGACAAGGCTGTAATTACCCTAGTCATTTCATTTACCCATATTAAGCACTGGCACAGCATTAGCTTTTTGTAGTCCTGTGGAACTTCCCCTATGTCCAAGACTTATTGAAAATCAAAGTTCCATTAATTCTATTCCCACTGTACATTTCACTGTGTGCTTTTTGCCTGCTTCTGTTTGTAGGCCATTTTATTGAAGGGTTGTTTTTCTTTAATGATTTAACTGTCCATTTTACTTTATAGCTATTGGTAACTCATTACTATTTACACATTTCTAGGAGGATGTTCCAAATAACTTTTCATAACCCACTTCCTCTCATCCTTCTCTTTTTGGCAGATATCGTGGAACAGATGTCTATCTTCTGTTTCATATATTATGGTCCCAGCTCATCAAGGGACGTGTTTAAGATAAAGTATTTGCTTTAGTTCTTGGCTGAAGGAAAAATGATGTGGTTTGAGATAAGCACATACTTTGAGACTTTATTGAATTGCTGGATGTATAGTTGTATGTTATATCATGTTTTCTTAATTTTATTTATGCTTCTTCTATGAACCTGTGAAAATAGACAACAAAAAAGCAAAAGTATTATATATTTCTTCCTGTTTAATTTTTTTCAGTAACAATAATGCATTTAAAATAGATTTTTAGAATAAAAAATGACTTTCCATTAGATTAAAACTGATCCATCAGATTAAAACAACAGCTGTTTGCAATATGTCTGATTTCAGTAAAATACTTTGTTGTAATTTTCATAGAAAAATAAGGAGAAAGTCTATGTTTTAGCATTATTTTTAACAAATTATGGAATAAATTGCTTTGAATTTGAATTTCAAAATTTTATCAAATATTCCTATTTCAATTCTTGAGGGGGGAAAAGAAACAACATTAGGGAATATAATCTTTCTCCTTCTATTCTTCCATTTAGGCTTATGGTAAAGTACATTTAATTTTCATCCTTGTGTACCCTACCTCTTTCTTTTCTAGGATGGCTACCTACGTACTAAGTAGGGTACTTTGTACCTACCAACAGAGATGTAGGGTACATACAGAAAATTCATTTAATAAAACTTTGGGAGCTTCCCAATTTAGTTAATTTTTGCTGTCAAATGGTCTGGTTTCATAAACTTAAATCCTGAGATTAATTTGCATTCATACAGATCTCTTCTGGTTACTTTGTCTAGCCAATTGCACACAGACCTCCTTCCACAAGCTCATGAACATTAGGCCCTGTTTCACTCCTTTGTGCTTAATTAGGATTAGTTTTGGTTTGGGCGGGGATTGTTTTGTTTTTAAATTAGTTGATCTATTCCTACTTCCTACAGCCTATTTACAATAGCTGACATAGAGCTTGGATATTTTCTACAGTAACTCTACTCAACCTCCTTGAAGTTCATACTCTCCAGCATGAGGCTCAAAACATATTTCTAGTAATAGAAAGAATTTGACATTCTAATTTATTTTCTGAAGCAGAAGGCAAGAGCAGCATTATAGTTCTTTTTTGTTCTGGTACAAGCAGCCAAAGGAAATCACAAATTCCAGTCATAGGCTGCTGGGTCATCCACTGGTAAAAGTGTAACTGTCTCTTGGCAAACAAAGAAAATCTTTTGAGTAAATAACACAACTTTTTTTCACATCTGGTACATCCAATAAGGGGGACACATTTTAGTTTCTCTCACTTTCTCACTCTCTCACAATTTGTGCTGATACACTGGTACACCATAGAATTTGGGGGTGGAGGGTGTTCTGTTCCTACTAGATAAGTGGGCGTTAAAGGAAAACTCAGTCCATGCATTGTCATGGGCCAACCATGGGATATGTCCAAGCTTCCAACCCAGGAGCACATATACTATATACTATAAGTACACACCACATGACAATTAATATCCTTCAAACCTTCATTCAGTAAAGCATTTAATCATGTGCTTCATATAAACATTCATGAAGAAGGCACTTAAGCAGGTGCTTAGCTTTAAGTATCTGAATAAATTGCATCAGCTTCAAAGAGGTATAAGCACAGGCTTAAAGCTTTTCTAGGGATACTTTCTAGAGTTTTCATAGATTTTATAGACATTTGGGCTGGAAGGGACCCCGGAGGATTATTGAGTCCAGCCCCCTGCCCCCTGGGCAGGAAGTCAGCAGGGATCATAGGATCCCAGCAAGATAATCATCCAAATGAGTCTTGAAGGCATTCAGAGTGGGTGCTTGAACAGCCTCCAGTGGCAGTCTATTCCAAACCTTGGGGGCTTGGACAGTAAAGAAATTCTTTCTTATGTCCAGTCTGAATTAGTCGCAGTGGAATTTGTGACTGTTCCATCTTGTCATCCCTTGGGGCACTCTGGTGAACGAACATTCCCCCAGATCCTGGTGAGCACCCCTAATAAACTTATAGGTGGCCATCAGATCACCCCTGAGCCTACACTTTTCCAGGCTAAAGAGCCCCATGGCTCTCAGCCTCTCATCATAAGGTCTGTTTTCCTGACCTCTGATCATGTGCGTACCTCTCCTCTGTACTCTCTCAAGCTTCTCCACATCCTTTTTGAATTGTGAAGCCCAAAACAGGACACAGTACTCCAGCTGTGGCCTCACCGAGGCTGAGTACAAGGGGAGAATGACATCCTGGGATTTCCTTGAGAAGCATCTGTAGACGCAAGCCAGCGTTTTGGTCACTTTACTAGCCACAGCATCACATTGAAGGCTCATGTTCATCTTGTGGTCAATCATGACCCTCAAATCCCATAGTGCTAGCCAGCGTAGCACTGCCGAGCTTATAAGCATGCTGCGGGTTTTTCCACCCAAGGTGGAGTACCTTGCATTTTTCGGTGTTGAACACCATCATTTCATAAGCCTGTCAAGATCTGCCTGCATCGCCCTCCTGTCCTCAGGTGTGAATGCTTTACCCCAGAGTTTGGTGTCATCAACAAACTTGGCCAGTCCACTTCTGACACCAATGTCCACATCATTAATGAAGATGTTAAATAGTATAGGCCCAAGGACAGAGGCTTGAGGGACCCCACTGGTGACTGCACACCAAGACGATTGGCTTCTGTCAACTACCACCCTCTGAGTCCTGCCACAGAACCAATTCCCCAGCCAGCAGATCGTGGTGAGGTCGAGAACACAGTTAGCCAGTTTTGCCAAGAGGTGATCATGGGATACCAAATCGAAGGCTTTTTTAAAGTCAAGATATATGACACCAATCTCTTCCCCCTTGTGCAGGTGATAGGTCACCTGGTCATAGAAGGTAATGAAATCAGTCAAACAAGACCTACCTGCAACAAACCCATGCTGGGTATCCCTCAGGATACTTCCATCAGCTAGTCTGTTAAGGATGGTCTCTTTGATAATCTTTTCCAAGACCTTCCCCAGGACAGAGGTCAGACTGATGGGCCTGTAGTTAGCTGGATCTACTTTCCTCCCTTTCTTGAAGATAGGCTCCACATTGGCCTTCTTCAAATCTTCAGACACTTCACCAGAGCACCAGGAGTTCTCAAAGATCCGTGCCAGGGGCTGAACTATGATGCTTGCCAGCTCCTTGAGTACCTTTGGGTGTAAACCATCAGGGCCGGCCTGTCAAGGTGTTCCTTCACAAGGTCAGCTTCAAGTTCCTTCACGAGGCCCAGGTGAGGGTGAGGAATCTCCCTTACCTGGGCCTCCCTGACCCACAGTGAGCAGGGGTGTCCCATGGGACTGGTGAAAAACTGACACAAAGTGACCATTTAGCGAGTTTGCTTTTTCCTGGGCATCGATTGTCAGTTGTCCCATCTGGTTTAGCAGGGGTCCAATGTTGCCCTTGCTTTTCCTCCGGCTCCTCACATATCTAAAAAAGGACTTTTTATTATCCTTGATATTTGTAGCTAGCTGGAGTTCCATCTCAGCCTTGGCTTTCCTGGTTTGCTCTCTGCAGGTCTGGACCTGAGCAGAGTATTCCTCCTAGGTGGTGGTTCCAGTCCTTTGTAGGTCTTCCTTTTAAGATGCAGGAGGTCTGCCAGTTCCCTGGAGAGCCAAGGGGCCTGCTGTGCCCTTTTTCTGCCTTTCCTCCAAGATGGGATGGACTTTGCTTGCATATCCAGGATTGCTCCTTTGAGGAGCAACCACTTGTCCTGAACTCCCTTCCCCTTTGGGTTGTGACCCTTTAGGGCCTCACTAACAAGCCTCCATAGCTTGTCAAAGTCAGCTTTCCTGAAGTCAAGGACTGCTGTATTACTGACTGACTTGCCAGCTTTATGGCAGATGGTGAAGGTGATCAGCTCATGGTCACTGTCACCCAGCTTCCCTTTGATTGTTAGGTCACTGATTAGGTCGTCCACAGTTGCCAATACAAGGTTGAGCAGTGCTTTACCTCTCATCAGCCCATAGACTTCCTGTGTCAGATAGAGGTCATCCACACATGAGAGAAAGCTTTGTGACCACTCAGATTTGGCTGAGCACTCTTCCCACAAGATGTCTGGGTAGTTAAAGTCTCCCATAACAATCATGCACCGGGAGCACATGGCCTCAGCTAATTCCCTGACAAACTCTTGGTCAAGGTCTTGACCCTGGGTAGAGGGTCTGTAGTAGGTTCCCACCATAGTATCCCCTGTGCTGTGTTCCCCATAGATTTTAACCCAGAGGGTCTCATGTTGTCCACTGTGGGTGCCAATGTCAGCTTGCAGGGGCGCGTAGCTTTCCTTGACATAGAGAGCTACACCTCCGCCTTTTTTGTCCACTTGATCCCTCCTGTACAGGGTATAGCCACCTGTGGCCCAGTCATGGGTGGAGTCCCACCAGGTCTCCATTATCCCTGTGACATCATAGTTATTTGTATTTAGCAAGAGGACAAGTTCTCCTGTTTATTTCCCAAGCTCCTGGCATTTGTGTATAGGCACGCAAGTGTCCCCTTGGGGGCCCTTGCCTTGCCTACAGTTTGTTCTAGGGCTGGGGCAGGGGTGGGTTCCCTTAAATGCCTTGGCCTGCTGGCTTTGCAAGGGTTGCTCTGCAGGCCAACAGTGGCAGTAGTCCCCCCATTTCCCAGTGGGCTTAGTTTAAAGCCCTGTGAAGCAGGTCAGACTGGCTGAGAAGAGCCTCCTCCCCAGCGGAGAGAGGTGGAGGCTGTCCCTTCTCAGCAGCTTGCTGCTTCCCTCACCAAAGAACTGACTGTGGTCATGGAAGCCAAAGTCTTCCTGATGACACCAGCACTGCAGTCTTTCATTGACCTGGATCCTCCTCTCCCCCCTCAGCCCATAGCCCAAGACTGGGAGGATCGAAGAAAACACCACCTGCGCCCCCAGACTCATAAGCCCCACCACCAAACCCCTGTAGTGCCTCATGATGCAGCTGGGAGCACTCCAAGCCATGTCACTGGTGCCCACATGGATAAGGAGCATGGGATAGTGGTCAATGGGCTGAAGGAGTTTAGGGATCTTGTCCACGATGTCTCGGATGCGGGCTCCCAGAAAGCAGCAGACTTCCCAGACTAAGGGGTCGAGGAGGCAGATTTCCCCCTCTGTCCCCCTCAGGATGGAGTTTCCCATGACAAACACTTTGCGTTTTGTCTTGAGGAGAGCAGGGGCAGTAGCTACAGTAGCACCTGTGTTGCCTGCAGGAGCTGGCAACTGAGCAGGCTCTGCTGGGGCTGCAAGAGGTTCATACCTGTTGCTGAGCTCCAGCAGGGCAGGGGCCTTGGTGTGGTGGGCCTTGGGGGCCTTTGTCCAACTTGGTCCAACCCCTGGGCTGGACAGTAAGGGAGGTCCTCAAGTCCTCCCTTGTCTTGCTGGGAGACCGCGATCTACCCTCTGCCTCCTGGGGGAGAAGGGCCTGGCAGTAGGAGTCTATCTCCTGCTCACAGTCCCTGATAGCACACAGTCTCTGAACTGGGGCCTGGTGTTCCTCCAGCTGGTACACCAGAGACCCCAATAGGAAGCAGACCTCACAAGGGGAGGTGGCTATGCTCCCAGGCCCCAGAGCCTGAAAAAGCGACAGGCAGCCCCGACAGCTGAGAGCCAGAGGCTCCATCTGTGTGGAGCCCGGAACCATGAGCTCCATCTAGGTGGCAGTCTCTGAGGTGCCAGGGGGCCACAGGCCCTGAGGGGACCCTCGGGGTGCAGTATATGCCCATCCACGTCATGCTGCTGGTGGGCTGACTGCAGCTGGGACTATCTACCCTGGGGGGCTCACAGGCAGGGCTTCGGGCCCTCCCATTTGCCCTCCTGCATGAACCCCCATGCTAACTCATGCACCAGGCCTAGGAGCGCACCTGTTTGTGTGGCCTGTTCTCGAGGCTGTGGTCACACAGCTCCCTGGGGGGCTGGGTGAAGTAGGAGCCGGGGGGCATGACCCTCCTCGGCCCACTTAGCCTAATCCTAGCTGTCTGGGTCCCTCCGTCCATGGGCCCCTACTTACCTGGGGCAGGCTGGGGCTCGTTGGAGGTCCAGGGATCTTATTGGGGGTCCCTGGGCTCATGAGGGCTCAGTGGGCTTACACCTGCATGTCTCGCACCGGGGCCAGGCCAGGAATGACATTTTAATTCTTAGTCACCCAGGATACTGAACATTCGCCTTGCAAAGCATTTAAGCCAGTGTTTAAACACCCATAACTTTAATGAGACCTACTTAACCTACGGTTAAAATTAATCAGGTACTTATGACTGGAGCCAGGTTCAAGTACCTACAAGGTGCAATCCTGGCTGGCAGGATTTCTATAGTGGGAGTTATGGATAGTAGCCCCCCTATCTTCCTGTTTTCAGAGATCAGAACAAGATCTACCCTCTGCCTGTGTAAGGATAGGTCTACACCAGGGGTAGGCAATTATTTATGCCCATGGGCCACATAGGTAGTTCTGGGGAGCTGAAGCTCCTCCCTACTACTGCCAACAGCATACAGCCCCAGTCATGACCCCAGCCCTCACCACATCTGGTGTGAACCCCCCCGCCTTCCCCAGAGCAGACCAGCCAGAACCTGCGCACACAGCACTGAACCCCATATGCCCTGTGCCCACTCCCGACTGCCCACCCACACTGAGCAGCAGCAGCAGCTGGGCAAAAACTGCTGCTTGGCATGGGGAAAAAGTGGTCCCTCCTCCTCACTGCTGCTAGGCTCCTAGAGCCCCCACCTGGGCTACCCTGCAGCTCTTCTCCACCACCATTACTGCTGCCTCCAGGCCACCCAGCAGGGCAGCAGTGGCAGTGCAGAGGAGTGGCAGGGCAGCCTGGGTGCAGGCTTGGGTCCTGGCTGCAGTGAAGGGGAGGGGCTTCTTTGCCCTGCACCAAACAGCAGCTTCTGCCCAGCTGTGGCCACTGCTGCTGCTGCTGCTCAGCATGGGTGGGCGAGTCTGGAGTAGGCTCAGGCTGGGCTGGGGTCAGGGCTGTGTGTGTGGGTCCCCACCACTACTACAGGCCAGTGGTGATGGCAGCAGCTGGAAGGAGCCACCACCACCTGGGCTGCCTAGAAAGACAGTCTAGCTGCAGAGTTGCCACAGCTATGCTGTGTGCCCAAGAGGCAAAAGGACACACCATGGGCCAAACAGCGGCTGGACCAGGCAGAACCAAGGGACCTGCCATGAGCTGGACATGGTCCCTCCACAGGCCAGATGTGGCCTGTGGGCTGCATTTTGCCCACCCCTGGTCTACGCGAGCAACCCTGGTAACAGTACTTCACACGGAGCTGCTCCCTGTGAGGCTTCCTAAATTGGATGCAGCAGAGTCAGCTTTAAACAGCATTGTGGAACAGCTAATTATCACTGTAGAGTGACAATGGTAGTCAGTCTGTTCTCATTTCAATGAATCTACCCCAAGTGCCATGCAGACACAATTATACTATTTCTGACTCCAAGAGGCAGCCCGTATGCAACAGTTCGGCATATTCAAGGGTGTTTCTGTGTGGCATGCTAGGATTACTATGCTGACATAGCCTGAGACTGCCAAGTAATCTCTTGCTTTCCCTCCCACTTCACACTGTTTTTCTACAGCAATCTATGGATAAGTCGCAAAAGAATTCTTTTAAGAGGCTTAGAAAGAAAAACACTCACCTGTAAAGTTCAGAAATTACCTGTATTTTCAATTGGAATTAGGAGACCAGTCTTTAATCTTCCTTTTTTTGTTCTTTACTTTCACCTTGTCATCTTGTCAGGGTCAGTGAGCCTTGTAATTCATCTCCAAGCATTGCTGTTGAGTGCACCCTTCACACTGACACTGGCCTTCTTCATGTCTTGCCTCAGCATCATCCTTTATCTCACAGCCTTTGTCCTGATACTGCAAGAGCCTATACTTACTGGCTGACAGATCCTGTCTTTTATCTGGGTTATGCGACATGACATCTCAGTCAGTATTACTTCACAACTTTTTCATGATGTCTGGAGGAACCCCACAGTCCGGATCCAGCCCAGGGGACCAAAGGAGTTTGACATCCCTTGAAATAAAAGAATGTCCTTGTTTAATGAACATTACAATACAGAAAGCTTCAGAAGCATGCGCATGACTACAAAATATAACTTCAGGGTCTTTGTTTCTGTGAATGTTTCAAAACTTAAAACCACCCAGACCTCGTAACAGTCTGCTTATCCTCTGATCTTTTTCCCCAAGGCTTCAGACGTTTGATGTGTCTCTTAAATTCCCAGCCCCTAGAATCATGTGATTGCACAAAAATTTATCATCTCAACTTTCACTTTTAAAAATTAAGTACATGGCTCACATGCCAGCTGACAAAATCTTTCAAAAACTTAAAGGATTAAATACCAGAAAGCAAAAAAAGTTCCCTTTCCTCTAATGATTTTTGGAGCCCCGATACACTCTGGGTTGGCCTGGTGTGAGTACTTGGGGATATCAGCCTGGGGCTCCTGTTACTTTAAAGAGAAATGGCGGAAGATGGAGCCCAGGCAGTTGAGTAGGGGCTAACTGTGAGAGGAAAGGCAGCAAAGAAATACTGCTGCCTAGGCAGGGGGGCTGCCCATTAGAGTGAAGGGGAGCACCTACAGCCAATCAGGAGACCTCTGCTTGGGGACAGGTGGCTGCAAGGAAATAGGCAGCTAAGGACAAATGACTTTGACTGTCTATTGCAGAACTAGCTACTCTGCAATAGGACAGCAGGGCAGAGCCTGGCTTGGGCAGCAAGGGGCTGCTAGGACAGCAGTCATAAGCTGCCATGGCAACCAGCTATCAGGTCCTAACAAGAAACTGCCGCGGGGCTGGAGCACCACCTAACTGGAAGGGGCAGGGTTTAGGCAGTATAAAGGCCTAGGACCTAAGCCAGGTCAGGCAGTCTGGCCCTCCAATTCATAGAGAAAAGAGCTTCTGCTCAAAGGCAATGTAGAAGGATGCCTGGCTGACTCCTGAGCTGCCTTAAGGACTACTAGTAGCAAGGTCATGGTCCAGGGGTGGCCAGGACACTTTTGACTTGCAGAGCATTACAGCTCAGTTTTAGGGGAAGACTTGCTGCCCTGACCCTAAGCTGTTCTCAAAGCTTGGATCTAGAGCAGGTTTACTTTGTGTTATAGCCAACAGGCTTATTTTTTTTGGTAAACTTGAGACCTGTGGTTTGGGATGGGATGATCAGGGGTTGGTGGAGGCCCCAATAGTGCCTGAGGGCATGAATGCGTTTGAGCCCCACCAAGGGCCAGGGGGTTCAGATGCGGCTAAATTAGGCTCATTGCCCAAAGCAGGGCTGTAACAGGGCCAGAAGGCTCAGGACCAAGACAAGAGCTAGAGCCCAAAAGCCAGGTCCAGCACAGTGGGCCCAGGCTGGAAGGCCCAGCTAGAGAAAAGGGGCAGAGGCTGAGAAAGCCAAGGCCCTGACAAGGGAGTGATTGTACCTGCAAGTATGGCACAGCTGTAGGGGAGGCCTTAAGGCTACAGGTACCCTGGGAGGTGCCAATGGACTGAACGAGATATTTTATCATGAGGACAGGATCAAGACTGGTGGGATCCAGGAAGGACTTACTGGCTGTCAGAGGAACTGTGGCTCACTCTAGGACCTATTTGGCAGCCTCCCTTTTGATCAAATAAGTACATCAAGATGTGGCTAACAAGTGAGAAAGGGGAGGATACCCTAGAGCTGGAGCAGAGCAAGGGTCGCATGGCCACCCCGGCCCATGACCTTGCTACACAGCCTAAACAGCATAGATAAATAAAAATACAGCAGACATTTGCACTATGGCTCTGGCCTTTTCTACATCACTTCCACTACAGGTTTACTGGAAGAGAGTGAAACTCAAACCATTACACCCCACTTTACAGAACTGAAATACTCTCCTCAGTTTGTGACTGCCATAAAATGCTTTACATATGTTTGACTTGCATACTGTTATTAGTACTGTAATGCAAAATAAAAATTAATTCCAGTTTGCATCATTTTTCCCTTGTTGGGATCTTCATGCAACAAAGAGAAGGGGAACAGAGTTTCTTCCCCCTTCAGAAATAAAAATACCTTATGATAAGAGTAAGGAATTGCCGGCATATCTTCTCCAATTCTATACACATCCTAATCCCGTAAATCTTAATTTAGGTTGATATAGAATATGGCTTCTCGCTTTTTATAATGGCATATACATTATATTGAGCCACTGCAGAACTCTTCCTCTGCAAAAAATGCCTTTTCTTTTTGTAGCTGATCTCAGATCCAGGGCAATTAATTTTGTAACGTATTCCAATGATTAAAGCTGGAGCCACATGGTACTCCTTCAGTTTAGTTAATGTCAAAATGCCTCAGGCTTCTGTTCAGCACAACTACAACTAGATTTGCCAGGAGCTTAATAGTCAAAAACATCTTCCAGAAGGGTCCAGGGACCTAATAGCAAGAAGAATTTCTGAGAGATGAACCTTCCTTGGTCTTCATTTATGTCCAACAGTAATTATAAAACCATAAAGATGAAATGGCCTTTTTCGACTAGTATTCATCACATTTAAAAGGCTGGGTTTTTTTCTGAAAGTCATAAAGAAAAATAAAATGTTTGGTTTTGCTTTATTAATCTGCTTAGGTATGGAGGCTATTCTTTCAGCATGTCTCAAAACAAACTTTTCAGTCAGCCTCAGAAACTAAACCTCTGCTAAACAGTTTGTTTTTCCGTTAAGTCCATTTGCATCCAGTCTTTTTCATTGTAAGTACAAGACTCAGCAAGCATTCCACCTTAAAAAGAAATACCCAGGGAATGAAATAACAAACCATGACTGAAAATGCTGATTCTGTTTGCCTGAGTAATGGTGGGGAACCTCATTAATAAAAAAAACAGAAAGCAAAATGCATAATTAAAAAAGAATATACAAAAATTGATTCTAGGTTAAGTGGGATTGCAAATAAATATGTTGGAAACAGATTTCAAAGCCTTTTTCTAGGTGAAAGGTAGCATTTCTGTCTTCATCAAAATGTTGGCTTGCAAAAATAAAGGGAAATCATCCAGAGGCCAGGTCAAACTCTATTTGATACACATTTATCTAGAATCACAAAGAAGCTGCCATTCCAACAACACAAACACATCTTAATCTTGAATGCTACATTTACTCAAGCTCAGCTTTTAAACATTTTGCAAAGCTGTACATCCGTTGCAGCTGTTTGTGTGACAACCTACCTACAACAGTCCTGACAAAAATGCTTTTCCATATAGCCAAGGTAACATCACAATTCCGTGATTTCCACATGTAAATTGTGACAGCACGCAAGTAGTGCTCACAGTATTTTACATGTAAAAAAGAAGAGAAATATAGGTCTTTTGAAAATGTGAACCTAAATAGAGATTTTTGATGGCTGTTGTTATGGGGCTTGTGAAAAATTCTTCACAAAAGCATGCGGTTATCTTAAAGCTAATAAACTAAAGCTAATAATAGGACTACTGGATAAAAATAAGTACTTGCTTGGGAACTTTGTGGAACCCCTTCCGCATGTGAATATAGGAGGAACAACTGGGCCTGTTGTGGTACAGATTCTCTTTTGGCATATATCAGTGTCATTTTATTACTTAACCTCAAGTTAAACCTTGTGGCAACAATGTTTCTGATGGAAGTCTCAAGGGAAAATAAGTTGATGGAACACAAGTTGATGGAACATGATTTTATAGTTCATCAAATTATATGCAGTATTACATATATCATATCAGTTGCACAAGTTTAATTAATATCAGAATATTTTGAATAGTTTTTTTTTTAAGTAAGTACAATGAGCTAAATATAAAACTACACATCTCACCAGCTCCATGTATTAACTTCATTACTGAATGATATTTCAGCATTACCGGATACTTCCAATACTCACAAATTTGGTTAAAGATAGTCTACCTATATGCAAAAGAAAAATGTGGCAAAAAGCTTTCAGCAACATTATGGGAAAAAAATTACTGTCAAATTCAACTGCTTACAAAAGGATTATATATAGAGTTCTGAATCTCTTGGTGACATCTGGTTGCCCCCAACAAATTATTTTCTTGGTTCTTTTGCAATAATTTAATGTAGAAATGTAAGAAAAATGAATGGATCAACAGCTAAGGACATAAAGGGAATGATATCTTTTCCTTCCTCTCTGTTATTTTCTTCCTTGAGACAAAGGGATACACAATTGTATACATCAACTATTTTAAGTGTTATGCTATTTTGACAATTAGGCTATAATCCAGCAAATTACTAATCACATGACCAACCGTATTGAAATCAATGGGTTCACTCACATCAGTCAAGAATTCGCCTGGACAAAGAGAAAACAATCCATTTATCAGATTTAGCACCACTTTCCTATCAAGAACTGACTATTAAGAAATAATGATTAAAAATCTGTTCTTTATCCCAAAGCATTTGAAAATGAGTTATAAGACTTATTATAAAATGGCTAATAAAATATCAAATGATATAAAAGACTTATTATAAAATAGTATATTATAAAATGAATTATTAATGCTTGGACTGTTCCCAAACTATATTCCCCACACATCTTAACCTTTAATACCAGCTTTCATTGCTAGTCAGTCCTTCTGCATTCAGTGGGCACATCTACATGAAACGTTTGCTGCGGAGTAGAATAATTAGGCTGCAGGAAATTAATTAACTCCCTACCAGGCTTCAGGAAATTAATTACTTCTGCAATAATTGTAAATACTTGTAAATACAAGTACTACCCTGCTGTTGAGGTTTTTAACTCTGAAGCAGCACAAGTGTAGGCTCTGACACAGCTGGCTGGGGCATGAGGGTGCTTCAGTGTGGGGGCTGTCTGGTGGCTAGCCCCACACTGGAGCACCCTTATGTCCCAGCCAGCCATGGTCAGAGCATCCCCAGGCAGGCAGGCTGACCCCCCCGGGCTCCCCTGCCAACTGGGGCTGCTCCAACCAGGCTTAATGTGCTGAGGTCCCAGGCACACAATCAAATGGTGTGCCCAGGAGCAGTAAACTCTGGTGCCTACTGATGCCAAATTAATCACATGTAGATGTGCCCACTTTTTCCATATTTAAGTCCTTCTGTTCCTCAGTCTAGCTGACTTTACCGACTAGTAGCCTTTGGTTTATCAAAAACTGCCCTTTACCTTGAGAACCTTAGTTATCAATTTACGTTTGTTTATTCTAGCATCCAACTGAAACTGAAGCATACAGGATTACTCAATCTGGGGTTATCTTTTTATAATTAGCCCTTTTATGAGGTCTAATCCAAAACAGCACCACCTTTTATATATTCAGTGACTATTTGATGAAGAAATTACTGGCTATCACTTCCAGAAATATTTTGCCCCTGCCATTTTAGTAGCATTTCTCTGATCTATGTCTGGGAAATTGAAGTCTATAATGCTCCTAGTAGCATTTCTCTCTTTAATATCATTATGGAGATGTCTATCTTTAGTCATATCTGACTTTGGAATTTCTTGCAGGCTCCCAGAATCACACCACAGTACCTCTTTTACCATCTTTCCTCCATATGATGTTGAGTCAAATTCTTTTTTTTATCCATACCATCTCTTCTCATTCCTTTACAGTTTACCACATTATTAATATGTCACACCAATCACCTCTTTGGCTTCTCTGTCTCCAGACATTTAATATCCCCCAATACCTCTGTCCCCATCATCACTGCTATTCTACTATGCGTTTGTTATCTTTCTAATACCTGATTTCATATCCTGCACTGATAATTGAAGCTCTTCCATTCAGTTGTCCATTCCCCTGCTATCTGCATATAAATATTTCAGTTCTTTCCAGATGACCATTTTCCCCATTTCTTGGTTGGGCTAGGTCCACTTGTACTGCATGCCTGACAGTTGCTTTCCTCAGTATTACTGCATTTATTCAAATCCAAGACAAGGTGCCCCTCCCCCCACTCCCCATTCAACATGGCAGAATGAAAACCCCTTGTCTCGGATTCAGGTATAAGCAGCGGTGGAGGGAGCTGCAGCTTCTGCCCTCACCACTACCACAGCTCTGAGGCCGGGTCCAAAGCTGCTGCCACCACTTCATGCCCAAGATGGAGCCAGAGGCAGCCCAAGCTCTGTGCTCCCTGCCCTTATCCTGGGCCAGAGCAGAGCACCAGCCAGAGCTGCAAGGATAGGGTGGCAGCATGAGTGGTAGACAGCAAGGGGAACATGCTGTAGGGGATACATGACAGGGAATACAGGCACCATCGGGCAGCAAACAGATGGGGTACACAGGCACCAGAGGGCAGGCAACCAGAGGGGCAATTTGGGGGGATAGGCGGCAAGGGAAAGGGCTCCGGCCACTTGACTCCCACCTACCTATTCCCCCTCTACCTCCCCCCATGCTGTTCGTCCCATTGCAGCAGTGGGGTCGGAGGGCACAAATTTAAGATTACAAATTTATAATTTTCCATATCTAGAATCTAATTATTTGGGGGGGGGTCAACTTAAATTCAAAGTTGTCTTGAATTTGGGTAAATAGAGTAGTGTTTACTTTCTCCTCCTTACTTACCACAAATTTAGTCTGGAGAAGAGAAGACTGGAGGGGGTGGGGGATGGTAGGGGGTTTGATAGCAGCCTTTAACTACCTGAAGGGTAGTTCTCAGTGGTGGCAGATGACAGAACAAGGAGAAATGGTCTCAAGTTGCAGCAAGGGAAGTTTAGGTTAGATATTAGGAAAAAACTCTCTCACTAGGAGGGTAGTAAAACACTGGAATAGGTTACCCAGAGAGGTGGTGGAATCACCCTTCTTGGAGGTTTTTATGACCCAGCTAGACAAAGCCTTAGCTGAAACAATCTACTGTGGGATGGTCCTGCTTTGAACAAGGGGTTGGACCTTAATTTTCTATAATTCTGTATTTCTTAATTTATTGACATAATCATATTTATCTCTGTTATAATGAAAACCAGGCATAGGGATTATATGAATTTTTCCTAGTCTTCTCTCCTCATTTCTAATCTGATGTTGCTTTTCAGTCATGCCAGCCACCATCCACCCCATAGGCTATCACCTGAGTGCATAAGGAAAAATCCATGTTTCAAAGAGTCCTTTTTCCATTTCCCAATGGTTCAACATCCCCAAAGCCCTCTTTACAGCACTAACCTCTGAGTCACATGTTGCTCTTCCCTGTATTGTCATGCCTTGGCCCTCTTCTAGGAACAGGAAGAATTTCACTGGGGATCACCTGAACTTCCACTAATTTGTGTATATATTTTTCATGAATATTTATTTGATCTAAGGGGGGGGAAAGCATACTTTTGTTACTGTAGATTTCAATCACTGCTTTTTGGGGGATGGCTAATACTGACTCAAAAAATGCAGCAGTTTTTAGGGTGGGAAATTTGCTAGGGAACTCCAAGATTGACATATTCCAGGGCATCCCTAGCAAGATTCCACAACAGAGATTTTATTAACTATCTTGGTCAAAAATATGGCAGTCCCTACTTGATTGAAGTCCCTGAAAGGACAGTACTAAAAATAAGTTGGGGCCCTTTAACTTTTACCATAATCACCACAGTGAAAACAAACAAGGAAAGGGCCTAATATTTATTAATTCTCATGGCTAGCTGACACTTGTCATTTATATCTGCCATGAATCAATACTTTCTATCCTTTTGCTTCCATCCTTATACTAGCTAATCTGATCTAGCAGTTTTCTGCTAGACTAGAATGGGCAATTCTCAAAAGACCTAGTGATTCGATTCAAACATTTTTCAGTTCAAATTCTTTCCTGATCTTTTTAGGCCACCTCTTTTCTCCTTCAATGTGACCCTTCAATCCTTTTCCTCCCAGTGTGCACTGAAGTATCAAGATTCTCTCTACAATAAATTATACCGTTTACTTCTAGTGTGCCAAACCCTGTCTCAATATATGATATTTCAAACCCCTACAAAAGTTCTATCTATCAATTGAAAGCAGCAGTGTAAAACTCATCCAGCAAGATGAGCCAGATGAGCCAGATGAGCATCTCTGAGTGGGTTTGCAGGTTGGACCAGGACCAACCCCCTGCGGAGAAGCTATGGAACAAAGTCCAGTCTGTAAATCACAAGTAACAGCCTCCAGGGCCAGTATGGGGCATGTGCTCCCTACAGCACATGGGCTGGATCCAGCACTGCAGGAGGCACAGTGGATTCAAGCAGGGTGTTGCATGCATACTGGGCCCCAGATCCTATTTGCCGTGTGTAGCACTGAGTCCAAAATGTGTGCAAAGCATGCTGCAATGTGGTATGTGGAGCTGGACCGGAGGCACATGCTGCATGAGGCCCAGGGGGCTAGCATAGAGTGTATACTTCCCACAACATGCAGGATGAACTTAGCACTGCATGCAACAGGAGACCTGGGGTATGGGATGCATGCGGCATCCTGGACTGTTGCCTGTGCCTCCAGGTCCAGCCCATGCACCACAGGCAGCACACATACCATGCTGGTCCCGGAGGCTGTTGCTTGTGGGGCCTGGGTTGGACCCGGCATCATGGTCACTCTGCAGGGGGTCAATCCTGGTCTGACCTACAGACCCACATGAGGTGCATGGGACTGGACCAGTCCCAGCAACTATGGCTCATATATTTGACACCCCAATCTATTCTGCACTTCCTATATTGCAGTTGCCACTTCCATTTCTACATGAAGTGTCCCTAATTTCTAAGCAATGTTTTAACATTTCCATCAGTGACTTAGAATGTCAGAGAGAGAGAGAGAAATTCTGGCTTGTAGGTCTTAGTTGAAAAATTCTTAGTAGTTGAAAAACCTATGGTATGAAAAACTTTTGTTCTTTACACAACGAGAAAGCCCCCCTGATTATGGCTGTCACACTCAAAGCCAGAGAGAAACATGTGTTTAGGATCTGTAATGGTATTTGCCTCATTGGTCCTTACCTTATGACTCTCTTTTAATACCTCCACTGTCTAACTAGTGGGGCTACTTACTTTATTTATAACCACAATATTCCTGTTAAAATGCAGAGTTAAGATACCAACTATTCTATAACAGTATATGAATACCATTTTAATAACAATCATGATGAACCAGGAGGTTATTAATTTGGGAATCACATTTTTATGCTGGAGGATAGGAGGCTCCCAAATACTGTGTGTTTGATTTATGGGTGGCCACTGGCAGACTTCCTAAAAGCTCATGGACAGGCTAGCACCTTTTATTTAGGCTGAGAAAGGGAGCAGTTACATATTCTTTGTTTAGTTAAAACACCATCCTTCAGACTAATAACAAAGACCCTACACATTGCTAAAAGAGTAGAATACCAACAAGGCAAAACAGAGATAAAATATTGTTCCCTTAGAAGATGTACTCTAGTTAAGTTTCATGTTCTTTTTTTTATATGATATAAAGTCACATTATCTTTTTTCCTTGTGTAACTACTATTGTTAGTAGTAAATTTAGTTTTCCTTTAAAAAAATATGCAATCTACAACCATTCAAGGTGAACAAGCCACCAGCAATTTAAGCATCTTTTCTATGGAGGGCGAGTTAATGGAATCTTTAGCACACGGGAGGTTGCCCAGCACTCTCTCTCGACAGATACTCCCGCTGTTATCAGCTGGGGTTGCTGGGGCTGAGCAGTGCCAGGCTCCAGGCAACTGCTGGAGCCGCCCCAGCTCCCAGACAGGGCGCAGCGCCCTGCCAAGCCAAGCTGCACCTGCACCATGGGGCAGCTGCCACGTGGGTGCCAAGCAGGGCAGGGGGTGATCCCCACTGCCCCACATTAGCCCACCAGCCCTCAGAGGCCTTGATCACTGCTGCTGCAGCCAGTGAATGCAGGGGGTTTTTGTTTTTTTTTTACTTTTTTGTTTTTGTTTTTTTAAGTGCCAGGAGGCTGGGGCTAGGGAGGGCAGCCATAGGGGCTTCTCCCACTGCTCCCCCTGCCCAGAGAGAGGCAGGCACAGCTGGAGGAACTGCGGGAGAACCTGCAGCTGCCTGTTGTGCCTGCCTCTCCCCAGCCAATCTGAATCTCCAAATCAGCACCAAAACAGTGTTGAAACTCTGAAACAGATTCAGCTGAATTGAAATGGAACAGTGATCCAAAACATGGAAACGAATCACTGTCCTCCAAAATGCCCAAAATCAAAAAGAAACATAACCATTTTATACAGCCCTAACTGAAATGCACTAAGCCCTCCTTACCCCCGCTTCACCAGTTTGATTGTTTTGTCTGTCCAGACCCAGGTGATTCAGGGAAAGAGAAGGAATTGACTTACGCAGGGAAGGAGGCAAAGAAAGGAAAAGAAGAAATAGATGTTTGTAGGACGAAGAGAAACCCCATCCTAGAGAATTGCTGATGTAGCAGATAATATTCTGCAAGCAATTTATTTTGCTTCTTCCTGTTCAACAAAATTAGCTGATGGAAACTGTGTCAGGAGATTCTTATATTCCCCATTCAGCTTTCAAATCCATTCCTACTCATGTTTTCACATGGATGTAATAAAGCCAAAGTAACACTACTAAGATTGAGTTTTATGTAACCTCTGCATTACTGCCATGACAACAGACTTCAGACAGCGGACCAAAACAGTTACCTATTATGCTAAGGAATGATGGAAAGTTGAAAGCACGGAAGCTGAATTCTGGCCCTTCATGAATATTTGGATAGATGTTATCAATACACACAATTAAATTTGCATTATAAAATATGCATTTGTATTTGATATTGAAATGAAGAGCTATTTAAAATGAGAAAGGGTAAGGGCTCTATGTATGAAAAAGGAATTAAAATATAGCTCGGAGAGATATTGTAAAAACGCTGCATTATTTGCTTCTTTTGAAGGTAAGATATGCTATTAGAGATGCCCATTTATTTTTCAAAGTCTGGTAAGTATTTTGCAACAAAAACCTTCAACTTTAACAAGCATATAAGGTAGGAAAGAACAGCTGCCTCCCTCATACTCTTCTTTCCCCTCAACAATAAGAAAAAAATAGATCCTCTTTAGGCCTTTGAGGTGTTAGTTTGTACACTGTATCTACGACACAGTGATGTTATCATATGTGGAAGGAAAGGGAAATTGCTTTAATGACATTTAAAACACAACACCATAAGACAGTTACTAAAAATTAGAATAATTATTTGATGCCAGATCCTTGAACCAGGTAAAAGTTTCCTTTGCTCCCACCAAAGCCATGTTAACAGGTTAAATGGGGATTCTCCAACACAGTGGTTTTTCAACCTCTTTTCATTTGCAGGCCCATAAAAAAATTCAAATAGAGGTGTGGACCCCTTTTAATTGTGAGTTTGGGTATTCACATACATTTGCTTGATCATAGTCATCTTTCACAGACCCCTTAGACATAGTCTGCAGACTCCGAGGGTCCGCAGACTACAGGTTGAAAGCCAGTGCTCTAACATTTGGACTACTCTAGTGGCACAAAGCTATCATGGCTGGAGGAGACTGTGTGCACAGGTCAAGAAGGGAAAGGGCAAGAATGTCCTGAACTGTAGGAATCCGTGGTTAGTGAGGCAGACACTGAGGCAGTCCTAAATTGTATTGGAAGCTGATTTAGGTCCCTTCCCTCACCCCCATACCTACATATGTATAGCAACTAGGAAATCCAACGCCTTTATATGTGAGAAGATAAAAGAACTATGTATTAATTCAATTTGCTCATCTCCAAATAACTGTGATGTGTATAATGATTACAAAAAAAAAAGTTTTGCTTCCAGGTACTCCATTTCTAAACATAATGACGGACTCACGCATTTCTCAGTAATCTAGTTAAGGAGGAACAGAATTCTAGTTCGCAGGGAAACAAGAGCCGGTTGGAAATGTAATAGTTAAATGAAATGTTGATGGAAAAAACAAACATTTTCAAAGACATTCTAAGTCTTGGTTTGCTGTTGTTCTTGAATGTGTGAGTATTTTCTAACTGCCTCTTGAAACCAGTGAAAAGAAACATTAGTCATTTATGCCACTGATTGTTACTCAATTAGAACATTAATGGTTTACAGCCACTGTACATTAAAATCTCTGATAATGTAAATGACTAAGTGTCTGGCAAATAAAAATTGAGCTCCCAAGCCCACTGGAATTCTAATATCATCTATGAGGAGCAGAAGCATAACTGAAGCAGGGGGAGAGGGAGATTCATGGGGGTAGTGTAAAAGAGGTGTATAATAGGATAAATTAATAAGCTTTGGTGGCTCTTGAAGACACGATGAAGAACTTTCTCACTATGTGAGTGTTTAAGTGTTGGAACAGACTACATTGAGAGGTTGTAGAAAGGTTGTAGAATATTCATCTTTGGACATTTTTAAAAGCAGATTAAACAAATGACATTGTTTAGACAGGGATAATCTTACCTTGACTAGGGTGCTAGACTAGATCATCTCCTGCAGTCTTTCCAGCCTCTTTTCTATTATTCTAAGTTATCTTCCTTGCTGGTGATTTGTTAAGATTTTTCCTTAGTCATGAACATGTTCTCACCTGGCTGACAGAGGCTGACATTTAAAAAGAGCTTGTCTAAAAGTATTCAGTCATGAGTGTGGTGTTCCTGAAATATGCAGTCCCAATGCCTTCAAAATGAATACAGAAGTGCTGAGTACTGAGTATGACTGTAAAACATATGGTCCTAGTGATCATAGAATAGTAATTAATTTTTAAAAAGTGATTTTGAAGTTTTTCTTGTTGTGTCATTATTCATTCACATAAAATCAGTATAATTTATAAAAAAACGGGTCCTTGGGCAAAGAAGGAAAATAAATTAATTCATTGCTGGATTAGTTCTTAATGATATTTATTAATTATTCATTTTTTTCAGGGAAATGAATGCACTGTTATAAGGTAAATCAAAAATCTAGTATATCTGGATAAGTTAACCCTAAGGAAAAATTTTAATTGAGCTGGACAAAAACAAGATGCTCACTTTTCTCTATATGCTTTAAGTGAGACATTGCAAATGTCTTTGCAACTATTTACAGACAATAAAACATGCAGAAACCATTATGTCAATATTCAAAATATAATGAAGGGAGTAAAGTTTTCATTCTCCGTATGGAAATCCCATTGACAACATAAAGATGTGCACGTAGGTTAAAAAAAGAATCATACCAGTATACGATACGATTAACAAATCACTAATATAATAATCACCTTTTTATAGACCCACACAAAATGGGATAAACTCAAAGGCTCAACTTCTCAAAGAAATCCCCATTAAAACTGAACCACCAACCATTGTAAGCAGCTTTGAAAAATAAAATCTAGAAATCCTTTTCATCTTTATCATATCATCCTTTAAAAATAATCACCTACAGCAAAGAAACAGTGAAGGTACTGCCCATGGCTAATATTAAAAGTGAAAATTAATATGGAAAATTATATACTTTTAAATATGAATGTGATTAGAATCTGACCTCATTGAAGCTGACAGGAAACTCACATTGGCTACAATGGAACAAAGATTTAACCCACTGTCTATACTTATGGGGACATTATAAACTTCTAGTTCAGAAGGGAATCCCAACTCACATCTAGCACCTACACCTATTTTAATGTATCTGAAAAATCTCCAGCCTCTGGAGATGCATGGATTTATATGAAGTTAATATCCAGAAAAGAATTAAGGACATCATTTTGGAAGCAACAGGTTATTTAAGGATACAGTTGTTTGGCTTTTTCACACATTTCCTTGACTTTTATTAAAACTGTGCAGCTGATTTCCCAATGATAAAATTATGGGAGATTACTCAGTAGTTGTTCTGTGCCTGTCTTGTATTATACTAATTGAACGTTAGGTTAAAAACTGAACTATTAGTGAAATGAGTTGGAGGAATTGCTAATAAAAACAAATCATTACTCTGACATTTAACAATATGTACACGGTACTGTATGGATACAGACACTGTTTTAGTTTACTATGTACATGTCCAATAATCTTGTAGCAAGAAGGACATTTCTCTTTCAGATTATGAACCGGTTCTTGCAGGCTCTTACATACATGCACATTCATCACTCTTATAAATGGCAAACATAAATTGATATGTATGTCATTTCTAAGATGTTAACCTCTAGACTGGCTGAGGAGATGGCCCGAATACGGAGACCAGTGGAACAGCTTTGGGACTCAGTTGCTGAGCACACAGGAGGGAGAAGGGTTAATTCTGGGGTGCTCAGGATTATGAGGACTGAGCTGGGGACAGATGAACTGTTTAACCCTTTGAAGAGGCAGGGTTCCCTTGCTCTGCAGCCTTTGCCCCAATAATTGGTTTTATTAAAGAAGAACTCCGTTTTGCTGCTTGCAACTGCAAGTTGCACTTGCTCTCCCCAACAAGAGAAGGTTCCTCTCACAGGAGCTGAACTGGAAGAATCAAGGCCATGGACTCTTTGAAACCGGGCCATGGACAATGAGGGAAGGTCAAGAACTAAAAACCCAGGGCCTCATAGTGGGAAAGAGTCAGGACTTGCCCCCTTTCCTTCCCCTTGCCCCCCAACTCTAGAAGCCATGCCTCAGCTGGCTTCAGGGGGCATTCTCAGAAACCAGACAAAGCTGCATTCCCAAGCAAACATGCTCCTGGAGGTACTCTGTGACAGACAAACTTATTTTGCTTTCTACCTTGGGTGCATACATTATGCTACTTGAACACTTACATTTTTTCCCCACAGAACCAACTGCTCCTTTATTCTGAGTACCAAATGGACAAAACTCACTGAATTACATTACTAGGGGGCACTCTAGATGGTCAAAGACCCACCCAAATCTAGGCGGGCCATTTGAGCCAACATGGGCAACTTTCAGCAGTATCTGTAGCCAGCAGAACATGTAGCTAATGTCACATCCAGCTTTTTTTTACTGTGGAACCCAAGGGCATGTGTACACAACACGGGAGTTAATGTAGAACACCCAAAAATTTGAATGTGGCTGGGTACTCACTTATAGCTGGGTTGATTGGGAATGGCCTTAAGTGGGAATCTTGAGTGATACTCAAACTCACACCCCTAGATCTATAACACGATCTGTGGTACTCTGCCAGTGAGGACCCTAAGTATTTGAAGTAGAAAGAGGGGAGAACAACTGACAGTTTATATGCCAGCCAGCCTATTGAAGCAGCACTTCTAAAGGTTACAATACATAATTTAGTTGAAGCTGGAGAGGGTAAGTGCATTTCAGATGGGCATATATAAAAATGATACTGGATTATGTTGGTGATGATGATTAGGAAAGATGATTACAAGCATGCTCATGAATACTGACTGAGATGGGCAGTTTATCATTGACTAGCCCAGAACAACATTAGAATTAATGCTAAACTGAATGCTATATTTTGAGAAATTCCTGTAGAAGATGTATTAAAATCAATACTATCAAGACCATACTATGAATAAAAAAACCATTTCAAGAGAAAAAAAAAAGAAATACAAATATGCCAAGCACAGGAAAAACCATGTGATCCTCTGCAACCCATTTTCAGTTTAGCTCAGCTTTGAGATACTGATGATAATCTGCTGAAGTTTGAGCTCAAAGCTTTTGCTGGAAACCGCAAGTTGAAAATAATAAAAAATCCTGCCCCTATCGCTCTTTTCTTTAACCATACAGGGCATGTGAAAACTGGCTTTTGCTCCATTAGGATTCGTTATTATGTACACAGTGCCTCCCACACAATGATATTGCTATTTGCCACCTCAAAGAAAGCTAATAGCATTTTCCAAATGCAATTAGAACCTTTCAGAAGAAAGCTCAAGCTGTGTTTGGATAATATGAAGTAACTCGCTACTACATTTCACAGACAGGCACACCAAAGCTAATAAATTCTTCTCATGTCTTCAGATTATTAACACACCTACCGGCAATGTCAAGATGTTAGTTTAAAGAATTTCAAATATGAAACAGTTCAATAATCTGGTTTACGACAGCTGACTGACAAAGCTAATTAACTGCCTGGAGAAGCTTCTTTATAAACGAAGCAGCTTCTGTCTAAATGCATTTCCAAGAAGAACAAAATGTTCTTTTTGTCTTTCTCTTTCCTCCTCCCCCCCTCATTCTTTCCCTCTCTCCTCTCCTCTCCTCTCCTTCCCCTTGCCACCTAATCTTTGATAAAATATTTCTTCATGGTATGTATAAGAAGTTTTTGGTTGGTTCTTGTCTTCTGTGCTCTCTACAGCTGCCTGCTGGATAGCTGCACGCCTCTCCTCCAGCCCTTCTTAGCTTTAACAACTGAACTTTATATTTCCTAGCTTTCAGGGCATTCTACACTTAACATTTGCACATCCAGTCCTCTGTCTTGGGGGACTTTACTTTTGGAATATCTGCAAACTTTTCCCAACTGTGGTACAGCCTTGTTCCATCTGCCAGCTTTAGGCAGACCTCTTCATATAGAGTTTCACCATCAAATCCAGACTTCACAGAAAAAGGGCTCCTTTTTGCATCAAATCCACATTGCACAGAAGGAAACACAGTTGTTTGGTTTACTTTCAATTTGACTCTCAGAATGGCCAGTGTTATAATTTGGGGAAAATTTTCATGCTGATTAAGTTGACACTGATGGCACTTATTCCTGGCCATATTGTGGACAGATGCTGATGGAACTTTTCTACACAGCTTTGCCAATGCATCTCAATCTTAGCCAGAAAGGCTTTTGTGATTCTTGCTAAATAGCCTCTTATAATGACAATAGCCAATCATGCAAATAGCATGCCAGGTCTGTGAAGTCAATACATCCTAGGACGGAGCAGCAAGAATTCTCAGTAACTTGCTTAAGTGCTTTGCTGGATCAGGGTCTTTATATGCAATTTTACTCCCATGCTCAGAAGCCATGAATCCAACAAAAATGGAAGAGATGGCCAAATATTCTTCCTTTAGCTATGCCACAGCCAAACACACACTTATTTGGAAGCTATACATGCCTAGTATGGCATCCTACTGCAGTAGTGAACTTCCTTCCCCTCATCAAATTTCCAGTCCCCAAGGCTTATGCAGTTCATACTTGCATATATCCCAACATTTTTAGAAGGATTCAGTCTCTAATTTTCATACCGCTGTGCCATTGAAGATACAAAGGACAGAGAGAAAAATTCAACAGAATTAAAATGGGCAAGAAGTAGAGGGGAGAGGAGAAAAGGGAGAGAGAGCATGCACATCAGATATTTTGCAGTGCAGTTACAACCCTGAAGTAAACAGAAGCGAACCCTGTTTGCAGCACCACACACCATACATTCAGGTGTTTCCCACACTGCTACCTTACAACACGAGGCAGGGGGGAGGGGGTTGACCTCTGCAGATCCAGGGGGAAAAAAACCCACACAGAAAAAAAGTGGGGTGGCTCACATGGAGGCAGTGTATGCTGCCTAAAACCAGAGCCTGGTTGGCTGAAGCCACACTCCAGCTGCTGGAAAGGCTCCAAGCTGCAGGAGCTATGCCACTGCAGCTTCCCGGGTCCCAGGACCCCAGGTAAGGCTGCTGAGGCCAGCTCAGTTCCTGGTCCCAGCCTCTCCTACCCCAGCCTAGATAACCTACTGTGCACCAGAGGGTGCACAGCACAACCAGTCCCCAGGGACATATAACAGCAGCACAAAGTCTCCCGCTGCTAGTTGTCACCTGGGACCAAACGTCTGCACTCATCTGGAAGCGGCCTAATAGTTTAGCAGTTGTTTCATTTAGGGGTAAACTGCTCCCACTTACCATACGATGGAGCAGATACATGAAACAATTACTGCTGATCAGTAGCTGCCCACACTAAGTGCCCCTTGCATTTAAACTTAGAAAAGAACTTGTTTGCCAGGTCATACCATAGGTATTGCTACTTGACTGGTGTTGAGGAGTTCGTGACCCCTTGCGGAGCTATTCCCAAAGACACAGAGTCGCTGTCTGTCTCAAAATTTATTCAGCATGCTGGGCACCCTGAGTGAACTCAGAGGCCCTGAATAAAACTGTTAGAGGCATTTTATAGTTTACAGACAAGGTGCGAACGCAGGTGGGAATTTTCCACTGTGAAAGAAAACAAGATATCAGGTCAGTTTGAGAGAACCCTTAATTGGTTCAAACTGGTTTTTGGCTACGTGCTTGTTTTTGAAACGCTAACTAATCCTTGATTGCTTCAGACTTTAAGACGACTAAGGTTTAGTCATTCCAGAGTCTTATCAGGCTGTGTTCGTGAAATGCTGAGTCTTGCTTTGTAGTTGATTTCTACAGTATTATCTATGATCTTGTTAGAAAATTTCTACACTGGCATATACAACCTATGGGGGTTTGTACATGACACATGGGTTTAATTCTCCCTAAACTGAAGCAGTGTGTTTTTAAAAACACTGCTTCAATTTAGGGTGAAGTAAACCTCCATGTCATGTACACCCACATCAAAGCCCAGTTCTTACCTGCCTCTACAGTAGTGGGGAGGGGAGAGCAAGCTGCTGGTGGGCAGAGCAGTCCCTGAGCTGGGGTGGGGCCAGCGCTACCCTCCATGGCAGCAGCGCCCGCCCCCCCGCTGGCAGCACCTGCCCACAGGCACTCAGCTTAGGGGGGAACCACAGCTGTGGAGGGAAGCACCGGTCCCCCGCACAGCTCAGGCAGGCAGGCAGGCTCCTACAGAGGGGTGGGGGGAAAAAAATCAGGCTTGCTGAAGTTTTTTTCTTTTCCTTCTGTGGATCCTGCCTTCCTGGGCTGCTGCTGGGTTGCCTGCAGGGACTGCCTGCACAGCCCAAGCTGCACAGGGCCTGGCGCTTCTCTCTGCAGCTGTAGGGTTTAGAAACTAAAACTCTTCAGAGGTGTTTTACTTTGCAGTGCCCCGAAGTCATGTGCTGCATCCCAAAGTCATTTAAGATGCATTTCGCCGTCAAAAGTGCTACAGCAGCTGGAATTAGCATGCAATACACTGCCGAATGTGCAAACAGCTGTGTCATTAAAGTGGTGCGAAAGGCATTGAACCCGCTGTAAACCTGCTTTAAAATGTTGTCTACAAATGCCCTGTGATGCCACTTTCTCTCTATACTTCTGAAAGTTTAAACAGAAGAGTGAATTCAATGCAATTTTGGTCAAGAGGTAAGTAGGACACAGGTGGGCATTAGAAATACAAGGGCAAGCCCTGTTTAGACTAGGAAATATTTGCATCATTGGATGACACAGAACTGATAAAGCAGAAGAGTTAGAATTCCATTCTTTCCATCAATGAGAAGCTTTATAACAATCTAAATCTGCTCTGGAGTTTGTGTATACAGAGCCATAGGAATGGCAATAACAATTCCTTCCTTCCTCGCGTTACTGCTAATCTCACAAACCAATGATACTAATTATCAGCTGCTACTGTTTCTGCATAGAAACTCATCCAAACTCTAGTTTCCTCCATACAAATATTAAAATTTGCACTCAAGAATAAATATCCCTCATACAAACAGATTTTACTTCCCAGAGTTGTGTCATAATCTATCAGTAACCAAAACAGTTTTAATTATATTAGAAGGTCTCGTTGCAGATACTAAGACAAATGTAACAATCATCCTTTGAGAACAACCTGAATTCCACATACTATTTTCTTGAGAATGGTGTCCAAAGTAGATGCATGCCTCTTGTTTTATGATCACTGATCTTTCCAATTCTTCTGCTCCTTAACATCTGTCACCACCAAGCTGAATACAATACAGATCTTTCTACCAGTGATACTCAAGAGGTGTATTTCAACTAGAGATGAACCTAAGTTGCAATCGCCGGAAAAAAAAAAAAGACATACATACAGAATTCAGAGCTATTGAGATTTAGAGCTCTTCTCAGCTCACTCTAGAAACAGGTACTACTAGCCATGCAGTTCAGATTCCTGGAAGCTTTCCATTTGAGTCACATATTCTACACAGCCCTACCCAAAAATTAAATTAGAATCACCATTTTCATTTCGTTGATTTAAAATCAATTCTCCAAAGGAACAGCTGGCATTTGTTTTGGGGAAGTGTGAAATGTGGGTATCTGGCCTACTGTGACACACGATAGCTGGTTGATGATCTGTGTTATCCAAAATGTCATGCTTGAGTCATAAAATGTCTGGACTCAATTGAGTCACTTTTTCTGTCTCCTTTCAAAATTCAGCGATTGTACTTAGCTTTTAAGGTCTGTGCTAGCTAATTAGGGAACTTTAGTAATCTATTTTTAATATGTATCATCTTCTGTGCTTTTTAGTTCTGCCTTAAGATAGACTTTTATCTTTACTGCTATGCACAGATCATCAGAAAATATAAGTTCTCCATTACATGACAACTTGTAATGAGCTTTAATGAAGCTTGGGAACAGCTGTTAAAAACTCCAGTTGAATAGGTTTTCACAAGTAGCAGTAGCTTAGGATTCTTTGTCTGTTATAACACTGTTGAGTCATCTGCTCACCAAAGATATAATGAGAAAAAAGAAAATGAAACACTAAAGCGGCTTAATCCTTTTTCATTAGATATTTTATTTTAATCAGAATTTTAATATACTCATATTGAATAAGTACATTATGAACCATCATCTCCAAGCCTTTCACCTTTTTAATTATATTTCTGCTCTGAACATAGAAGAAAGCAAATGTTACTATGCAAATTTTGCTCTGAATTCATGTCCTTAGTGAGAGCATAAAAAACAGAGATCGAACTCCATTTTTAATTATACCAGAGATGCCTGAGCTGCAAATTGTTGGAAATTAAAGTAAGCTTGTATGATCTCAGTTAAGATATGCAAGTTAGAAGTCAAATGGATGTATATTTGGGGTGGGGGATGGGAGCCTAACATGTAGGTTAAATGTGCCAGTAAAAACAAATGACCAAGATTTCTTAGGGTGATATCTTTTATTGGACCAACTATGTAGGTGGGATAAAGTTAGACTTGTTTTGGGTTATGTATTTTCCATTTTAAATGACTGATTTCAATATCTTCCATATTATATTATTGCAAAAGTAATGTTTCTGTGATGATCCAGAAATTATGAGAGACAAAGTTTTCTTAGGGTGATACGTTTTATTGAACCAGCTAAGTAATCCTTCCCTTTCACATGATATCTGAACTGTCAAGGCTACAACATTACTCTTACACTACAGTAAAAACAAAGAATTTCTGGTTACTCATATGATTTCCTCTTTTCTCCTCAGCCTTCCTTCTTCAAGTACTGCATATTACACCAACATGTACAATCATAACTGCTTGTATTACTCCCTCAACCCCTCTTATGTTTCGCTATTTCCCCTCTTTATGCAAGTTAATGTGCCATTAGTTTAGACAAAATGATAATAGTTTTCCCACCCCCACTCTTCCTAATATCAGCAAAAAAATCAGTGGTCTTTTCCTACTCTGCTACAACTCCTATTTGTGTTGGAAGAGCACCTGAAGACCTGAGTCCCCTTTATTATGCTTGTACCAAGCTTAGCACAAAGAGACAGTTTCTACCAGAAAGATTGCACAGATATATGACTAGAGAAAAAAAGAGTATGGGAAAACCAAAGTATGTTTGGTGTAAAAGCAGCATTCACAAAACTGCTGCCTGTTACTTACTCATATCTATCCTAGTAATTGCTATATCCAGATAAAAGTGCAAGAAAAGACCATTCTGCAGGCCCTTGCCATTATGGAATAAGTTGAACTTTTAACATAATATATTCAGGTAATACAAATAGCATTTCTTGACATCAGCTCATTAATTTCAATGACTAGCTAATGATCAGGCCTGTTTGGCTAGGTATAGACATTGGCTGCACTTTTCTTACCCCCATTTTCCTACCCCCGTGCTGCTTTTACACCAAACATATTTTGGTTTTCTCATACTCTTCTTTTGTCCCTAGTCATATATCTGACACCAAGCTATTTTACGTCCCCAGTCCCTACCCCAAAAATGCCACCTCCCACACCTAGGACCAGCTATACCCCCTCACCCCCAGGCATGTCAAACCCCCATGGTGCCGGTTTTACCACCAATCACCAGTGCTGGAAGCCAAAAAAGTAAGTTGGGGGGGAAGCAGAGCTGGGAAATTATAGGTTCACCAGTGGGGGCTGTTCATTGGGGGCTGGGAGAGGTCAGTGAGATAAAAATAGCCACTGGTCCCTGGAGGAGGGGAGAGAGTCCCCCATCTCCCAAGGACCCCACTAGCCTCCCTGATCCTGCCAAACCCTCCCAGACCCCACCAACTCCCCCTGCAGATACCACTAGCTCCCCGCTATTCCTCTAAGCCCCCCTCAGACTCCACTAGCCTCCCCAATCCTCCTGAAGTTCCCATAAAACTTATTTGCTTCCCTGATACCTCCCAAGCCCCCTGCAGATAAGGCTTGCCTCCTGATTACCCCCAACCCCCCCATGGATCCCACTTCCCCCTCAATCTCCCTGAAGATCCCCATTCACCCCCTGATCTCCCTGCAGGCCCCCACTCACCCCTCCACTCCATCCTGAGCCCCCCCATGGACTCCACATACCCCCCAATCTTCTCCACAGACTCTGCTTGACCAATATCCTTCATGGACACTGCTTGCCTCCCCAATCCTCCCAAGCCTCTCCTCCGCTATGCCACCTCATCCCAATTTACCTTAGATCAGGTGGCCATTTTCAACTCAATCTAACCTCCCCAAATGCCTGTACATACCCTTTAAGTCCAGATTCAATCTAATTTATACTGTAGAGCTGTGGGTGTTTTCATCTAGCATCTTATGCATTTAAGTTGTTAAAAACTATGCAGCATCACAAGCAGTAACACAGTCATGATATGTATATGCTTACTACACAGGATTATGTCTTTGGCTAAAATTGTAGTTCAATGAAATCTAAGTTTTAAAATTGACTTTCATCACAGCAGAAACCACCCCCTTATTCACTGGTCATTGGGTAGAGTTGGTTTTACAAGCCAGTGACTTGTGATATTTTGTTTCTGAAAAACATATTTGCTTGGGTTTTCAAGCTCATTCTTCTAATTAATTTCTGTAGTAATATTACCACTTTAGTCTCAAGATTACTGTTTGGAAGAGGCCACCCAATTACCACAACTCCACTGACAAATACCAATGTGTACAGTTTAAAAAGCTTAAAATATCCATAGCTTGGACTTGAAATTGGCTTCCTTCTGACCTCACTATCACCACTGTGGGCACAGACAAGATATGCAGCTCCCCACTGTAATGCATGGCACATTCACAAAAAAGTGCCATGAGTTACGGCAACCCCCCTGACCCAACAGATGCACGACTGGGCACTTTTAAAGCATTCTGCGGCCATGCACTTCTGTCAGGGCACAGCTGCAGAGAGCTTTCAGGGAGATAATCACAGAACAAAATGTCACTTCTGTCAGCACACTGTATTGCTAAACCCACTGCCAACATAATGAAAGTAGTTCACAACACAATACGCAGTATTTATGTATATATGGAAACAAAAATTAAAAACCTGACTCTCAATTGCATTAAGGTTTTTATATAATCAAGAGGGCCTTTTGAGGATATCTTCATATAACTAAGGGTATGCACCTAAGAGAGAGTTACTCATGATACAGAGGGGCAGGAAATTGGCATTCATAACAGCTTTACCAAACTAGCTTCCTGCATACACAATCTTATCCTACAGAAAACAAAAGATAAACCATGGTAGCCTATGCTCTTAAAGAAAGACTTACTTTTGGGGAAAAAAACAGCTGGTGTGTATTACATCCCTATTCCTTTTTATCATAAGATAACTACTTAATGTTTCCAGAGGCTTAATAACCAGGTTCTATGTCCTGGATGGAAGTGGCAGTGGGACTGAAAGCTGCGGCTAGCCTCATTACATTACAGCAATGGTGAGGCTTTGGTTCGGTACATACAGAGTCATATTCCCAGAATCACTCACCCAAGCCTTAACAACAGCAGCTTTGCATTGTATTACATAAAGATGTGAGTGGTATAGTCTAGACATCCAGTCTACAAAAACAGCAACAAGATCAGATGAAAACACAGTCAGAGAGGAATTAGAAGGCCAGAGTAAATCTCTCTGATTCCACATCGCAGCACTCCCAGAACATGAAAAGAATAAATGCTCCCCCCCACCCCTTTGTCTCTACAGTGAAGAGGCTGCGTTTAGGCTATTAGACTAGTAGAGGAAAGAAAATCTTTGGTTCCTTCAAGGAATGGACCCTTCCCTGTTTGCAGGTATTAAGTTTCTACAGGGCTTGATTGAGGAAGGTAGTAGATTCAGGGCTGATTGGTTATACAAAACTATTGGCTCCTACATAGCTAAGAGAAGGACAGCTTTGCTCTCCCATGGATGCCATTCTGCACAAGAAAACTGTCCTGGGATCTGGGTATTGCTGTGGGCATTGTGCTAAATGGGAAGGAAGAGGTGAAAAGGAAGTTTTCCACTTCTGCCACACAGGCCAGGGTAAGGAGTCGAGATTTGCCTTTCTTTCAGAATCTGGGAAACCAGTAGACAGGTCAGGTTAAAAAAATCATGTTATTTCAATCTGGAAAGTATCCAGTTCAAATAATCCATCAGCAGGTGATTTTTTCCTGATAAATCCAAACTGGGAGAACATTAGGTGAAGAAGATTTTTAGGGCTCCTAATGTCTGGCAAACTGAAGAAACAGTTTTTTTGCCTGCCCCTTTTTTCCCTGCTCCCCTTAAACCTGTACACAAGGAGGCTGGTGGATTCTAGCAATGATGCTGGGACCTGCTAAACAGCTTAGGGAGCTGATGACAGCTTGCTTCCAGCTGAACACAAGGAAAGGCCAACCCAGAGTAACAGCATTTTTAAATAAAGTTGTGTTACTTAATAGTCTCATCTTTTTAAGCCATATCCCTAGTTTCTTGTCTTTCCTCCTGTGATATCTGGGCTGCTAGGGAACCAAACCATTAAACAACAGCAGGTAGGTGGGATTTTCGTCCACTGTTCTCCAACTTTTCTCTTAAGGTGTTCAATTCCTCAGCTACTTCAAACACAAAATGCCATGAAATGTGAAGTCAGGCAGAGAAGATGGAAAAGTAGTAATTGAGTCTCCTTGATGAAGTCACTGCATAAAACCATTAGGGATGCACACTCACTTTTCACTCTTGTAACTAAGAAAAATTAGGTTCAGACTTCAGAGACAACAGCAACATGGCTTTTTCTAGCATTTGAAAAGGAGATAATTTTTTGTGTGAATTAAAATTAGTGGAGGACACATTGTTTGCTCAAACAATGTATTTGCCAGATTTGATCCTTTCTTTCTATTGGCAGATTTTACTAAAACATATTTATATGATTTTTCTTTTCATAATGATGCTGGGACTGGTTCTTACCAATGTATTTAGGTCTATATGCTTTCACAAACTGTTCATAATATTTTCAGATATCCATTTCACGTGATTGGTTACCTAAATTGAATGTTATGGGTCTTAAGACCAAACCCTGTAAATGAAAACACCACCTGGAAAACAACACGGGATATCACTTTGCTCAGAGGACATCTTTTCCCAGTGGCTTGTTGCTCCACTTTCCAAATCAAAATGCCTTCACACAAACATGTGACAATGCAAAAGACATGCCATCCTGGCAAGAGTAACAACAGCTTCACTTAGCACTTATCCCTGGGTACTGATTTTTATAATGATGTAGCATCCATTTCTAGCTCTACAGAAACATTTTTTTTAAATCTGTGGTTCACTGTCAGGACGAAATCCTGACCCCACCGAAATGAATGAAAGAGTTGATGTTAATTTCCATGGGTCTAGGACTTCACCCTGAATATCAAGACACAATGGGCACATCCACACAAGACGCTACAGTAGTTATTGTGCATTAATGTAGTACCTGTATTACCAAGTACTAAATAAATGCACAGTAACCAAAGTTACTGCACATTAGCACCAGCAAATTTCTTTTAAGTGATGCTACCGCATAGTAGCCTAATAATACTGCACAGTAGCATATTAGCACTGTCCATCCTGTGATGTACTACTGTGCAGTATTATTAAGCTACTGTGCAGTCAGTGTCCCATGTAAACACACCCACTGTCAATGATAACAGCCTCTAGAGCAGGTAGATCAATGGAAATTTCAGGGGTGAAAACCTTAAGTTGTTGTTTTAGTTAGGTGGGAGGATGGGTGATAAGTCAGACAAAAATGGGTCATTTTAAGGATGAGATCTAAAGACAGAGAAAAAAGGGCCAAAAGTATACTGAGTTGTATTAATAGGAGTGTCATTTCCAAATCAAGTATATGATTCTTCCACTGTATTCAGTACTGGTGAAGCCTCACCTGGGTGTACTGCGTCCAGTTTGGGGCCATACACTTGAAAAAGGATGTGGGTATAATCAACAGTAGAGAGCAACAAAAATGATTATGGGCCTGGAAAGCATGACTTATGAGGAAGGACTAAAAGAGCTAGGATTACTTAGTCTGAAAAAAAAGAATCAGGGGGATTTGATAACCGTCTTCAGATATCTGAAGGGTGATTATAGAGAGGATGAAGTCCATGATAAGTGGTCACTCCTTAAGGATGTGATCCTAAAAGCACAAGGAAAGTTCATTCTGGCCCATAGGAAAGGTAGCAAAAGGACTGGGAGAGCCCTATTGGCTCAGTAGGGAACTCATGGACCTCCTGAATCTGAAAAGAGAAGCTTATAAGGGATGAAAGTCAGAAACTACCACTAAGGAGGATTATGCAGCACTGGCCCACAACTGTAAGGAGTGGACCAGAAAAGCCAAGGCTGAAATCAAACTCAAACTGGTTACAGGAATCGAGGACAATAAAAAGACCTTCTTCAAATATGTGGGAAGTCAGAAAAAAAACAAAGGCAATATTGGACCACTGCTGAACCAAATGGGGCACCTGACAACCGACACCCAGAAAAAAAAATAATCTCCTCAAAGATTACTTTGTGTCGGTTTTCCACCAGCTCAAAGGGATCACCCTGCCTGACAGGACACAGGACTACAAGGGTAAAGGTGATCATATGCCTATAATTGGCAAACATCTTGTGAGGGAACAACCTGAGAGGCTAGACATCCACAAGTTAGCTGGCCTGGATAGAATGCATCCAAGAATGATAAAAGAGTTGGCTGACATCATAGTACAACCAATGGCAAGGATATTTGAAAACTCACGGTGCTAGAGAGACGTTCCTGAAGACAGCCAATGTGCTGCCTATCTTCAAGAAAGGAAGAAAGATCCAGGAACTACAGGCCGATCAGTTTGACCTCAATCCCTGGAATGATCTTGGAAAAAATCATCAAAGAAATCAACAACAGGCTAATGGAAGGCAACATTCCAAGAGACAGCCAACATGGCTTCATTTTACATAGGTCTTGCCTGATCGACTTCATTTCCTTTTATGACCAAGTGATGCATCACCTGGACAAAGGAGAAGAGGTTGATGTCATATATTTAGATTTCAAAAAAGCCTTTGACTTGGTCTCCCATGATGTCCTCATGGTAAAATTGGGGAACTACAGCCTCAACAACCTTATGGTCTGATGGCTGGGGAACTGGCTCCATGGTTGGACCCAGAGAGCGATTGCCAATGGAACCAAGTCAACATGGAATATGGTGACCAGAGGCATCCCCCAGGGCTCAATACTTGGACCAGTACTCTTTAATATATTCATAAGCAATCTGGATTCAGTGTCAGAAGTGGACTGGCTAAGTTCACAGACAATACCAAATTATGGGGAAGTGTGGTCACACTAGAGGATAGACTAGCAATTCAGGCCATCCCGGACAGGCTCACAAGGTGGGCAGATCAAAACCTAATGATATTCGACACAGAGAAATGCAAGGTGTTCCACCTCAGGAGAAAAAACTCACATCATACTTATAGGTTCGGCAGTGCTACACTCACTAGCACCACAACCAAAAGAGACTTGGAGGTCATGACTGACCACAAGATGAACATGAGCTACCAATGCGATGCCACAGCTGGTAAAGTAAATAAAACTCTGGCTTGTATCTACCAATCTATCTCAAGCAACACCCAAGATGTCATCCTCCCACTTTGCTTGGCCTTGGTGAGGCCAGAGCTGGAGTACTGCATCCAATTCTGGGCTCCACGCTTTAGAAAGGATGTGGAAAAGCTTGAAAGAGTCCAGAAGAGAGCCACACGCATGATTAGAAGCCAAGAAAGCAGGCTTTATGAAGAGAGGCTGAGAGGTATGAGACTCTTCAGCCTGGAGAAGCAAAGTCTCAGGGATGACCTGGTGGCAGCCTATAAGTATACAAGGGGTGTGCATCAGTAACTGGGAGAACATCTGTTCACCAGGGCAACCCAGCAGAAGACAAGGTCTAATGGTCATGAACTGCTGGAAGACTGCTTAAGACTACACATAAGGAAAAAATTCTTTACCATCCAAGCCTCCAGAGTCTGAAGTAGACTCCCCCAGAAGTGCTGCAAGCACCTACTCTGGATACCTTTAGGAAACACTTGGAAGCTTATCTTGCTGGGGTGATCTGACCCCAAATGACTTCCTGCCCCTTGAGCAAGGGGATGGACCCGATAATCTCATGAGGTCCCTTCCAGCTCTAATGTCTATGAAATCTATGAGATGGGCTTTCCTCTGTGGTTATATGGGACAGAAATAGTAGCAAATGGCCTCTGTAGCACAGAAAATTTAAATTGGAGATTGGGAGGAACTTTCTGACAGTAAGGGCACTTGAGCATTGGAACCAACTACTTTAACAAGGTTTGGGCTCCAAGGATAGCTGTGATGCCCCCTGTGATGCCTTGCCCTGCTCCAGGGTGTCCTCACCTTCTCACTCACTTGCTATGCCTTGATGTATTTGATCAAAAGGGAGGGTGCCTAAGGGTCCTAGAGAGAGCCACAGTTCTTCTAGCTACCAGCAGGTCCTTCCTGGACCTTGCTGGTATCAGTTATGCCCCTCTTGGGCTAAGTGGGTCCTTTTGACCCTCTCCAGCCCCACCAGGGCACCTGTAGCTTTAAGTGCTATTCACAGCCTCTGACCTTCTCCAAACCATACCTATACCTTGCAGGTGTTACTTTATAATCACTCCCTTGTCAGGGCTTCAGTCTTCTCAGCTTCCCTTTTCTCTAGTTGGGCCTTCCAGCCCAGGCACACTGTGCTGGACCTGGCTTCTGAACACCAGCTCTTATCTTGATTGCTTTAGTCCTGGCCCCCCAGCTCAGTCTCAGCCCTGTTTTTAGCAATAAGCCTGCTTTGGCTCTGCCTGTGTCCCCTGGCCCAGTCTATGCCCTAAATCCCTAACCCCTGGCTGGGCTTAAAACAGCCTTATGCCCTCGGGCACTATTGGACATCCATACCACACCCTGATAATCCCAAACCCAAACCACCAATAAAAACTATAACCAAGAACTAATCCCTTTGGCTATAACACAGACTGCAAGCCTACTGGTTTTGTAGCAAACTTCTCTTCTTCCCTGCCCTTGATCACATCCCCCAGGTAGCAAGCCTTCAGTGCCTTACTTGCATCCCCAGGGTGCGCCAGGGGCCAGCTGGGCATTCTCTTGCAGCCTTCCAGACTAGGAGCCTCTCTCTCTACAGCTTGCAGAGTCAAACTGCCTTGCTGGGTCAGACACTGGGCTTATAAACTGCCTAAACCCTGCCACTTCCGGTCAGGTAGCACCCCAGCCAGCCCCACTCTTCGAGTCTAATGGCTGGTTTCCATGGCAGCTTGTGACTGCTGCTGTAGTAGTACCACCGCTGCCCAAGCTAGGCTCTGCCCTGTTGTCTTATTGCCTAGTGGTGAGCTTTGCTACAGGCATTCCTGAGCAGAGTTCTCCTGGCCAGGCTGCAGGTACGCCCCTTTAATGCCTAGGCAGCAATATTTCTCTACTATGTGCCTTCTCGCATCTGGCCTCTACGCTGCTGGCTGGGCTCTATTGGCTGCAGTTTCTCTCCTTAAAGCAGCAGGAGCCCCAGGCTCCCTGTTACAGCTACCTAGAGAAATTATAGAATCTTTGTTTTTGGAGATTTTCCATAATAGGTTAAAAGTGTCCTGGACTGAGATGGTTTAGTCAGGGACAATCTTGCCTTGAGCAGGAGGTTCAACTAGATGACCTTGTAAAGTCCCTTCCTGCCCTACTTTTGTATGATCATAAAATGTATTGGTTGCGTGTTAAATTTGATATGATTATCTTTATTTAATTTTAAAGCCTGACAGAATCCAACCCCTCAAAAACTTTACACAGTTACTCAAGAATTGTCTTTCTTTGAACCATCAATTACTGCCAGACAAAATAGTAGGCTTAGTGGCCCAATCAACTGATTTGGCATTGAAAATATTTCTTCCTTATGAAATCTGAGAGCCATACTTTAAAAAGCCAAATATCCTGAACCATTGCACTGAGAATTAAAAGAGAAACTTCTTCCTATAGTATATGTTTCTGAAGGGGGATATGGAATCCAAAGATTATGGAAAATACTGAACCTAGACGCAGGCCTACATTTTAGTTTACACATGCTGCATCTATTTCTAATGAAAATTATAACCAGAAGAAAGATCTAGGACAGCCATTCCAATAGTTTGTGAGAAAGATAAGCAGCTCTTGGACCTCTGATCATCAAATGGGAGTAGATATTATGTGAATCTCAAGGAAGGCATAAATGATTACAAAAAGGAAAGGAACTCTCTATGTTTAACAAAATCATCTCATTAGCTAGACCACAAGTTCAAGTTTTGATTATGTTCTGTAATTACATCTCAGACTTTGCAAAGACCAACATCATGAAAACCAGGCAATGCTAATTTGAAATCCATAGCCTTCATGATAGCAATATGTTCTAATAGGGAGTACTTTAATGAGTCCCTGAGCTACATCAACATGGCATATGTAGATTTTCCTAGGATAATTCTGCTGCAGGATGTCCAAGTGCATTAGAACAGAATATGCACGCTGTTAAAAAAGATTAAAGCAGTGCTTCCCAACCTTTTCCTCAGCAAGACCCCATTTATGACCCCATTCCCTCAGCATGGCCCCAATCTGCAGCCCCCAACCCACCAGGTACCCTTCACTCCCCACACACAGCCTCCTGGCACTGCCAATGCCCTTCAATCCCCCACCAATAGCCCCCACCCCTGCAGCCCTGCTGATGCCCCACAGGCCCCTGCCTCCCCCACCCCCCAACCCTGCCAGAGGGGACCCCGAGCTACCAGGGCTATGAGGCCAGGCCCCTCCGCAGCAGCACCCATACCCCAGGTCCCCCCTGCCCCTTGCATCCTCCCCCTACAGATGGCACAGCCAGAGTGGAGCCCATGAACAGGGGAGAATGCACGCTGCCCACTGCAGTCTTGGGTCTCCCCACCCTGATGATCTCTTCCTCTTCTATGAATGCTTAGGACTTATATATTTAAATATTGGCATTTTCTAATTGCCCCTTCATACAGTTTTCTGCCAAAAATGAAAAGCAAAGTGCTTTAACACTTTCAAATGTAACCATTCAGTAATGTTCTCCATTATTTGCTGAAGAGGGCATGCTATCCTAAGCTGATATCACTGCAACCTCAGGGACAGATCACAGACACTGGGCAGCTACAGATGTCACTATTAGAGCAGTCCTCCCCCGATCCTTCCCCCTTCCTCTTCTTAGTTTCTGTTTCCTTACAAGCCCAGTTTTGAAACTCTGAATTTTTCCAAAACATTTTGAATTATTTCATTTTGTTTTAAAGATGTTTTGGAGGCTTCCTTTTCATTTCAGGCACCAAAACAGCCTGAAACACCTACGAAATGAAATGGCTACCAAAGTTTTGCACAGCCCTGTTATCTACCCCTAGACCACGGGTCAGCAACATTTTGGGGCAGAGTGCCAAAAATACCAAAAACATCAACTTGTAAGATGTTGGCATGCCAAAGGAGGATGGCGGAGAAGCCACAAGGGGCCCAATCCTTGTTGTGGCATCGCAACCCTGTCCCTTCCCTGAGGCATGCGTGCCAAGCAAAATGCCTTTCCATGCCACACTTTGGCATGTGTGCAGAGGGCTGCTTACCCCTGCCCTATACCACCATAGAGCAGTTAAAAATTATTAACTGCTATAACTAAATTCAATAGTAGTTCATTGTGCTTATCAGGACACAGAGAGTCTAAAGAGAATGAAAGGATCAAAATTTAAAATCTAGATTGGTTAACACACATATTGGTCCATATTGAAAACCAAATGTCAGTGACCAAGTTTTACAAATAAGGTTCTAATTTGGCTGTTTCGGTTGTCTTTAGGCCTGTGTGAAGTGGAAAGTATTCACTTTGGACTGGTGATTCAGAGAGACAGTGATTCGATTTGCTGTCCTGATTTGATTCAGCCGAATCCAAAGCTATTCAGTGCCGAATCTTATTTGGCCATAGGCAGTGCCAATGGGAGCAGCAAGATGAGCCCCAGCTTGACCCAGCAGCCCCAGAGGAAGCCATAGCTCATCTGGCTGCTCCCCTGGCTATTCCCACCCCACACCAGAGCAAGGCAGGCAGTGCTGGAAGCTCCAGGAGAAGCCACAGGGGCTGGGGGATCAAACCAGAAACTGGGGGGAAGCCCCTGTTCGTTCCCCCAGCTCCCCCATCATTCCCTCCAGCTCCCAATCATTCCTGCCAGCCCCCATGGTTTCTCCCAGGGCTGCCAGCACTGCCTGCCTTACCCCGGTGGGGGGGCAGCTGGGAGAGCAGCTGAACGAGCCACGGCTTGAGCTGACAGCCCCAAGAGAAGCCACAGGGGCTGGGGGGAAGGATTGGGGAGCTGGGGGAATGATTGGGGATTCATCCCAGCTTCTGGTTTGATTCCCCAGCTCCCCAATCTTTCCCTTTAGCCCCTGTGGCTTCTCCCAGGGCTGCCAGCCAGCACTGCCTGCCCTTGCCCCGGCAGGGACGCAGCTAGGGGAGCAGTCGGATGAGGCACGGCTTCTCCCGGGCCTGCTGGCTCAAGCTGGGACTCGTCCAGCTGCTCCTGCCAGCACTCTCTAATGCCTGCCTGTACAGCCTATGGCCAAATCTATGAATATATCCAAATCTCTCTGAATTGATTCGGAGGCTTCTGATTCAATCTGGAAAGATTAATGGGTCGCCCGATTCAATTTGGATTTGGAGATTCGGCTGCCAAATCGGGCTGAATCTCCTCCAAATCGAATCAGCTACCAAAGCTTCACACAGCCCTAGTTTTCTCACCTCTTCTGATGTCACAGCAGTTATGCACATGCATCCTTTTATAGAAGGAGCAACCGCTGTTCTCAGATTTTATTGAAAAAGCTTCTACTCTGACATCAGCTACAGAAGAATACCACAGATAAAAATCACTTATTAAATAATGACTAGCACATTTCAGAGGGAAAGAGAGTTCTACTAGAGACAAACATGTTGTCCATTTATTGCTCGCCTCAAATGGCCTAAGGCATTGATAATGCCAGACAAATATCAGACAATAAAACCAATATAAAACAAGCACTTGACTTTTTAAGTGGTAATATGATAGTGAGTTAAAGGATGAGAGCCTAGTGTCATGAGAAAAATCAAGCTCAGTTCAAAATTCTGGCATGTACTGTAGCAATTACAGGAACTGTATCTGCAATAAAGATGTGCACATCTATATTTGAAACCTCTGCAGTTACCACCCACTATCTACCTAGGGACCGCTGGAAAATGAATGCATTTTGCTAATTGCTCATGAAAATTCAGAGTGGCTTGCCAAACCTGAATTTTCAGTAGAGTCTGTCAGAAGTTTAATAGGAAGCACACAAAGATATATTTTTAAGATCTTTTAAAGCTCTTACTAACAGTAGGACGATATAATTGCAGAGTTTCGGCTCCTGAATTGGAAGGGTGTTAATCATTAATAGGTATAGGGAATTATTGTGCCTGAACCTCATACAGAGATATATATGACAGTCTGAGGGTTTTGCAGAGCTCTACTGTTTAAGCTACACATTTATCATAGTATCTTCAGCATACATACCTTTATTAAATGCATATGGCTATGTGCAATACACACCTTCTTTTAAATAAAAAGTCAGTATGTGTATTGCATTCATACAATCAATATTCTGTTTCCAAAGGTTGATGATACCAGAAGCTTGAAAATAAATGAATTCCCAGAATGAAATAATACAGATCATTGCATATAAAATATATACATGGGGGAGTTTTCCTGTATGTAAATTTAGAGTAGAGTAAAGAATATGGTCATTCCTTATGCTTTTCATTTTCTTAAATTTTTCAACCTTCATTTTTATCTGGTCGTTCATTCATCCAACAAGCTGTTTCTGAAATTCCTTGCAGTTCTTTCTGAGATTGTTTAGTAAGGGACAATCGTGCCCTGAGCAGGAGGCTGGTGTAAATAATCTTGTGATGTGCCTTCCAGCAGTGCTTTCCTATGATCCTAAAATGTATCAGTTGCATGTTAAATTTGATGCAATTACCTTTATATTAACTTTTAAATCATGGCATAATCCAACCCTCAAAAAACTTTATACAGTTGCTGAAGAGTTACCTTTCTTTGAGCCATTAATTGCTGCCAGACAAAACAGTAGAGTTAGCAGCCCATCAACTGATTGGGCATTGAAAATACTGCTTTCTTATGAAATTTGAGAGCCATAGTTAAAGAGGCCAAGCATCCTGAATCATTGCACTGAGTAATATAACACTTCTTCCTATATTAAGTGTTTCTGAATGGGGATATAAAACCCAGGGATTATGGAAGATATTGAACCTAGACACAGGTCTACATTTTATTTAAAATATGCTGCATCTATTTCTAATGAAAACCATAATTAGAAGAAAGATCTAGCACAACCATTCCAGTAATTTCAAGTGAAATAGTTCTGTGTTATCAACCTATTTTGCTATTGTACTGTTTGCCATTTTTCCAAATCGTTAATATATAAAGTAAAAATCACTATTACTGTGGATCTTTGGAACAACTTACTGTTGACATCCCATATTTTGAAAATAAATCTTTTAACACTGTTCCACAACCTGTAATCTAGGATCAGACTTTGATTCTTATCATATGACTATTAAATTTGCTTAACAGTCTCTTGAAAAGGAATTGGCGAAATCTTTCTGACAGTACAAATAAGTTATGATTAACTCTTTTCCTTTATTCATCCATCTGGGCAAAAGCAGTCGTAGTAGAGAGGTAAGATTTTTCCCCTTTACATAAATCAAGCTAGTATGTTATTCATGTATATTTATTTGTAATTATTATTTTAGACAGTGTTTGCCATACAAAAGTATTTATTCCTTGGTATTCTCTTAATTTTGAAGATGACTAAAGCATTCAGCTTCCTTCCCATCAAGGATCTTATTTTAATCAGAGGCTGTGCATTTGTCTAATAGCCCAGCCATCATATTTAACTTCATACAGAATTCTTGGATGTTTAGTACTGGTGCAATATGATGTGGCTGCTGATTAAGGCAGAGATATGCAGATATGCTGAACTTTACACTTGAGAAAAATTCCACTGGGATTATTTGTGTGCATAAATATGAACACATGGGCAACTGCGTTTAGGTTCTGTTCCCAATTTATCAGCACATATCTAATAACATATGTGACTACATAAACAAAAAAAATCCTTTATCTCTTTGTGAAAGGAATATATTACATCCTTAAAGAAATCTTTTTTAGTCTTCATTCATTGCACTTGTCAGTTTCCATTTTCCACGTTTTAAACCATGTTTCACCTGTTTTTTCCTGTTGTTATATCTAAAATGATGTTTTTTACATGAATGTTGGTTTAATTCCAAAATTAAAAGATGTCCACAAAGAGATCCAAATCTTGCCTCATGCAAACTTGAGGCAAGCAACTGAACTTCCTGGCATGGACCTTGTTTTACTATGTCTGTTTCCCAGATACTTTTCTCCATGTCTCTGTTATCAGTATTTTTATCCTTCTAATTAATTTACAAAAATTCCTTCATTTACATTTCCTTCTGCTTGGTACAATTTAGGATTACAAGAAGACGAAAAGATTTAAGAACGCGGGGTTTATTATTCACTTTACCCTTATGTAATGATACAGGAACCATAATCCTTTAAACAGAATACTGTTCTTTTTCAATGTGAAGTTTTTGTTGCAGATCATGTTAAATGTCAGTGCATCTTATCTTTAAACAATAAAATACATTGTATAATATATTATAAATAATGTATATTATACACTATATATACTATATATATTGGAAAATAAAATATACACATTGCATTTGCATGTAGAAAGAGTAGAGTATCAATGGTTGCAGCTAACGGTGTCAATCTTTTTGCTTTCTGAAGGCAGATTTGTTCAATGTCTTGCTATAGTATTCCCACCTGAGCTCATCTGAGAAATGTTGTTTATATCTTAGGAAGTATTGTCACTATTATAATCACCATTATGATAAAGACCACTCTCAAACAAAGAGGTGTGAGGTTTGGGCTCCTGTGGGGAGGGAAAGGTGTGTATGGGGAGAGAGAGTTGCTTGTTTTGTTTTTTAGTTTTAAAAGTCTGCTGTTAGTCTGGGTATTAGAGTCAAGAAAAAGTTTACCATATATTGTTAGGGTGACAATATTTGGATCTTGGGGAGCACTGGATTTGCAGCTAAATAAAGGCATTAATATATAGATCTTACTACATAACATGATATGTAAAACTACCACTGCCATCCAAAAATTATGTGAATATATCCTTACATTATGGAACAGATTAAGTAAAAGCTGAAGATGATCTTGATTTGTTTTCCAACTCTTAAGTAAGAAGGTATACCTGCAGTGAGATAAAATGTTCAAAGATACTGGATTTTGTAAGTTTCCCTTATTAAGATCATGATGACCCCTATCAGGGATTAATCATTCTGGTTAATCCCTTTCCAAAAGATGGTTTCATGTTTTCAATCAAAATATTGTTCTTAGAAACTTGTAACTGGGGACTGGATTAATGGTTTATTAAAAAGCATGTACTCTTACTCTCTCCAAATCCCCAGCACTCCATATTTATGCGCCTGTGCCTTCCTATAAACACTTAATTAAAGCATACACCTGCAGTAGCTTTCCTTCAGTATGCTGCAGTGGCATTAAGCACCATTAGATCATTATTGTTTCTTTATTTTTCCAGGTCTGTTTGGATAAGACAAGGCTCAATAGCCACAGAGTACATACTTCCAGCAGTAGCAGTAAGGCATCAAATGCCCCAGCAGAAGTGAGCAGAATAATTCAAGGCTCCAACACACCTTTAAAGAAACAAACAAAAATTCCCCACGAAAACAATCAAACATCACACACTCAACTTTTGGAGGCACTCTAGCCAGTTTCGAACTGCTAACAAATCCATTAGCCATACTAGCTGGTGAAGAAGTATAACAACCAGTATCTGTGCTTTGGGCAGTAGGGACTAGGCTGGCTGTGGCAGCAGGTGCTGTTCTAAGTGGATGCTTGCGACAAGTGCCCTACTTGCCCACCCTCATTAAACTACTTTTTTGGTGGTTGTCAACACGCTGAAAATAGCTGCAACACTTTACATTTGCCAAAGATGATTTATTTTGTATTCATGAAGACCAATTATATTACCATTTGTGTAATACAAAGCAATTGGATAGTATCTATTTATGTAACTCTAATCATCACGTTGCTCACAATATAATTGTCCTGTCTGTATTAAATGCACAGTGAGAGAACTAGAACTTAAACAGGGCTTGCTACCATAATAATGTATTCCATGTTTGATTTTAATTCCCTTTCAACTGCTGAACAGTTGTGAAATGCAAGCTATTAGTTGTTGCCCTCAGCTGTATCTCTGCCCGTCTGATAAAGTTTCCATGGTTAGCACATCTCATATTTGGGACAAAACAAAGGAGTGAGAGCTCCCCTTCTGCTATCACCCCTTCACCCCCCAAAAAGACAAGAACTATATCACAAATATTCTGCAACTCACCAGAATGCCAATAAATCCTTCAAACAGTTCATCTTTAGGCCTCCAAAATGTTCAAAAAATTTTTAGTGGAAAAAAGATATTAAATATTAGCAACTAAACACAATATAAAGTCATACAAAGCCAGGGGTGGAGGGGGTTGAGACAGCCTATGTTTAATGCACCTCTTCGAGCCCCTTCCCCATTCAGGGTGAGCAGAGGGGATCCTAAAGAGGACTGATTAGTCATAGCCACAGCTCAGTTATAGCCACAGCCAAATTGTACTTCTGTCTTGGTAAGTGCAAAGTGATCATTAGCAGCCCCTTGTTGAATAAAAATGCATGCCAAACTGAGGATATCCCTTAATCTAATTTTCAACAAATGTATTTACCAGAAATCTTAACAAAAATGCCCATAAAAACTGTCCACCTGACATTAATGGAACGAAATATATTTTATGAAAGAATCATATGAATTATTTCAGGCTGTGTGACAATTTCAGCGGAAAGGCGAAAATGGTGTCCTCTGAACTAGCCTTACATATATCCTGGTGGTCAGGATACCAAGCAGTGATAGGGGCGAGTCTGAACCCAAGATGAGGATGATCTGTAATCCTGTTGCCCAGTTCCATGGGTGAATATCCTAACCACTAAACAAGAATTTTAAAAGGTGGCACAAGTGCCCTTTTTTTTTTTTTTTAAGCAAAGTTGCCTTGGTTATTGTACCTCATGCTGCCCACAGTGAGCTCATTGTTTTCTTAAAGATTCTGAGTATTCTCCAAGGAAGGCACTTCCCCTAAAAGTATATTAAACATCTCACCTAACTATATAGTTGGTCCAGTAAAAGATATCACCAAAAACACCCTTGCTTCTTGCATATTTCTTGGACTATCATAGTTGTAGTTATAGAAGTTACAATTTAGAGACGCATCCTTATTTAGAAGACTACAGAAGCTGGGAATTAGGAGATGATCCCTTACTTAGTTGGAGGCCAAGACCTCCTCTACACCCGAAGCTAAAGGTGCAATGGAATCTAATGCGTAATTCATACAGTCGCGCCTTCTGCCATGCCACATGAGGCATGGTCATGGGATTACACATTAGATCACATCACACTTCATTGCCATGCAGGATAAACCTGATTCCAGGCTCCCCCTACACTAGCAAGCTCCTCTGCTGGGAGCTCCGTGCACCCTAGTTGAGGGACTCCCAATTGTAGGAGCAACCCACACACCTCTGGGGCCAGCAGACCATTGCAGGGGCAATCCCCCTGCCCTGAGGCTGTAGGACCCCTGGGGCTGGAAGATCCATGATTCTCTGGTCCTTGAGGTTCCTACACCCCCAAAACCCTAGGAATCATGGGAACCACAATCCCTAGGTCTAGGGATATTCCATGCCTCTGAGTCCTAGAGATCACAGGAGCTGTGATACTTGGGGTCTGGGGATTTCCCACAGCCCTGAGTCCTAAGGATTGTGCTGCAAGAAACCCCCAGGCTTTTGGGATGATGGATCCCACAATCCCTAGGTCCCAGGGGTGTAGGAAACTCCCAAACACTGGGGATCATGGATGCAGCAATCCCTAGAACTTAGGGGTTTTACACTGAGCATGGTGCACCCCTGTGGCTGGGATCTTATCAGGTGATGGGGCCCTAGCCACAGGGGACACTGCTTCACATGCAAATTAAAGCACAATAGAAACCAGCTGCAAAATTAGTATACATTTTCAAGGTCTAACTTTATAGCTGGTTGGAGCTTTTCATAGCATCATAGCTACTTTGCATGTGTCGCTGGTCTCCAGGTAATTGCACAATTAATCAGTTAATTGTGCAATACCTGTAATGTGTAAAGGGGGCCTAAGGGTCTACAGGGGTTACTTACTTGTCCACGGTAGTATTCGTTATTTAGTTCTTCTCATTTGCTTATGCCTGTGTTTATTGAACCCAGTGATCACTACAATAGCTACAACAACTCTCCAGCCATACTACTGTTTATCTTTATTAGCAGCTCTCCTTTTCCTTGTCCCTTTACAGACTGCTTGGAATAAATTCTAAATAAGCAGCAAGGTAATATCAAGTGGGTAATATAGTCTTGTAGGACTAATAGCCCTCACTGAGGGCTATCTCCCTTATTTTATACTTCCAAATTTTCCAAATGTTTTTAGCCTATATTCAATCAATAGCAGATCCAGGGCAAGGAGATATATACTGCCCCCAGCCCCTTTAGCTGTGCCACGTATTTACAGTGACTCTGAGATCTGTGGGAGTAGTGAGCCCAGGACAGTAAAGGCTGCTATTATTAGCCCTCCCCCTTCCTCTTCACCCCTGCTGAATTCAGTACCAGGGGAAAGAAGGGGATGAGCAGCAGTGGTAGCCCTCACCCGCTGGGATCTGGAAACCACATGAAAGCACCCTGCTCTGAGAATTCACATGCAACACAGCCAAAGAGAGTTGTGGCCATAACACTGCAATGGCTCTGGAACTGCCCCTATATCCCATGGTTACCATACTTGAGGCTGTAAAGTACATGAAATAAGATGCTCTGCAATACACAATTTTCCAAGTTAGAAATTACATAGTATCATGCATAAGAAACTGAGATATATTAATATATCCACCCCAATAAATTATGTATGTATATTTGTTTCACAATGGATCCTTTTTCAGTGGTGAGCTCCCATGGGAAAAAATGGGAAGCGAAAGGTCAGAAAAAAATGTTGTTTTCTCCCATTGTATATTGCTATTCAGTTTCTCTTAGTTCAGGAATATCAAATAAATAGCACAAGTAGACAACAGAAAAATAAAAAAATTTTAAAAGCCAGCCCAACAAGTTCCCAGTAGAATTTTCTGCTGGTTTATTTGAGAAACTCAGCTGCACCATAGTAGGTCAACACAGTCTGTCACATCAGCTAACTTGCTACTATAATGTTTATGCTATACAAATCACCATGTCCAGTGCTGTTGATAGAATAGCACCACTTGCTATAAAAATCCCTGTCTGGTTTCCATTTTCCCCTGCAAGAGTTGCATCTTCAGAAATAATATTAACATCACAAGATAAAAAAAGAGCTGATAAAAAGAAGACACAAGCACGCAAGACAACCACAGTCTCAGTATCAGAGGGCTGGCTGGTTTCCAACAGTTCTATAGGATTACTGCAGGGCACCAAGGGCCTCAATGCTACTTAAACAGTTAAGCAGTCAACAGCTGTCAGGTTGCCAATAAACTGTCTTCTTAGTCAGCAGCTGTGCATGCCATCACCAGCTACTCTCACACAATTGTAGCAAACCAACAGCAAGCATGCTTTTTGACTTGGTTATTAGCAGATCACTGCAGAAGATATATGAATGGGAGAAATTGCTTCTCTATTTGACAACTTAAGAAACAAGTAAAAAATAAAGGCATGCAACCTTCTGCCCAGACTAGAAAATTACCACCTGGCTACCTACTCTGGCCACTTTGCAGTGCAGGTTGCTACACTTTGGGCTTGTTTCACATTATATAACTCTAGTGATTGATATCAAATGACAAAGGCACAGTTCTTTATCATAGTTGATTAGCTGTTTTATATGTGCTACTCAGATGTTACTACATACAGACATAAAAGTGTGTGTTTGGAATTTATCCACAATACACACCATCTACAAGTATTCCCCTTTGGGCTTTTTTGTCACAAAAGGTTTTGGGTTTTTTAATAATCAACAGAACCATTAGTATATCAAATAAAATTATATAAATGGCAATTTAGATAATATCATTCAGAAAGACTTAAGTTTTCATATGCTACAGCCTATTTTGTCAGCTGTAGAGTCATAGCACCTACGAAAGCTCATGCCTTTTTAATTAGTTAGTCTTTAAGGTGTCTTTTTGTGCCTTCTGCCTGATTTCAGACTAGCGCTGCTATCTCTCTCTAATGAGTAAGTGTGTGAATTGTAAAGAAAATTGTGTACATTCTCTTGCCTATTAATTAATTTATCTGTTTACCAGAAGATAACTCTGGTACATCTAAAAGTGAGATTCATATGGATTCTTGTGGTACTGGTGCAGGTATGAATCTAAAGATTAATACATTGTGACAAATATAACCCCAGAGGGGAACTTACCTGGGGTGGAAGCCGAACTGAGCTGGCATGAGACTGCATTAAGCCAAGAGAGCAGTGGGTTCGGAGCCGCGGCCGGGGAAAGCGCCAAAGTGGAAGAAAAAAACAACAAAGAAACAGCTGAGCCAGGAGGAGTTGGGATCAGCTCCTGTGCTAGTGTGGTTGCGTTTTATGGCCGCTTGCCAGTGCCAATTTGCTGGGCAGCCCACAGAACCAGGGATAAAAACCCCGATGGAGAGGAAGCCCTGGGGGCCCAGAAGTGAACTCCCCTGCAGGCACTCAATAGCCCAACAGAGAGCTTGACCCCACAGGAGGAAAGTGGTGGCAGCCCTAAGAGGGGATTTTGAGACAAACTGCAGGCCCAGAAATGCAGCAGTACTTACCTGAAATAGACACGTAGATTCCTGACGTCTCCCAGGCAGATTGGGCTTACCAGGAACCTGTGGAGAAAAGGAGAGATGGCCGTCCATGACTTGGCTGCAACAAGCAAGAAGATTTGAAACCAACACTGGGAGGCAAGGTAACCTGGGGCCAAGTAGAGGCTAGATCAGTCCCACTGCGGCAAGACCACAGTTAAGCTAACTGACATCCATACGCAGTATACCATTTCAAAAGGCCAAGACACATACCAACACCATGACCAAACCCAGAAGACTGGGATTTGACATCACTGGTTGGCATTAGGTGGTGTGTAGGGGCGGTGGAGCCTCAAAATGGGAAGATTGCCAGGAGGATCAAAGGAGGGGACCAGGCGGGATGGAACATACATCTTCCTCCCTACTAAATACATTTATTCCAGCAAAGTCACAGCGGGAAAGAACCATTGAGGACACTCTGGAATCTGGCTCAGCAATTGACCATCCTTCCTGTGGACAATGGCACTATCCAATAGGCCAGCACACACCAGGTGCTCTGGTGAATGGCACAGTCGCTTACATATATTCTAAGAATTTTATCTTTTTTAAATAAATTTCTCACAAAATGGATCCAGATAAGTAAATATCGGTATTCAGGAAAACATGAATCATTTCTTGTCGTGCTGAAGAGAAAGTTCAGAAGATGCATTAACAGTCTGCTGTATATATTCATTTGAGCATACGGCACTATGAATTGGTCCCCATGATCATCTCCACTGAGGCTGCTTGCTACTCAGTTGGGCCTTAAACCTTCTGAACATAGCAACAGTTCCTCCCTGTGGTCTCTGCTAACAATATCATTCAGGAAGTGTAAAAATATGTAGCACTAGTTGGTAGGGCTGCGAGAAACAGCACAGTTTTGTTTTTAACTTCCATTTCACCATTACAACAGGACAGTTTTTTGCTTCGATGTTTCATTTCATTTAGCTTCAAAGCACTGTTCCGTTTTCTTTTGTCAAAACTGTTTGCTGTTTCAACGCTTCACCCATAGGCTACAATGGGGAATCACAAAACTGCCTGTAACTTTGCCATTTCTTCCCTGATTCAAATGAAAACAGTAGGGAGGGTAGCCCCTGCTGAGGCCACAAAGTCTGTCACACTTAAAGGAGAATGGTGCAGGCATTTCTGAGAAACTGCACCTCAAAGTCTTGAAGGCAAAACTTGTGTCACTTGTAAGTGTGAAGGCACAAGGTGGTGAAAGCAGCAGGTACAGTAGCCCCTGCCAAGTCCATGAAACCTGCCAGGTTTCAAGGAAATAGGTGCAGGGGTTTCTAGGAAAATACAACTCAAGCTGTTGACAAACAAAACTTGTGACTGTGTGTGTGTTAAGGCGCATCCTCACTGGCACTGGGACCTCTACATAACGCAGGAGCTTCTTTCCCAGCAGCTGCCAGAGAAGTCTCCCTGCCAGCCCCAGACCTGTGACTTAGATGTGCCCAGGGCCCTGCATCCTTACAGTCAGGTGACTGGGGACAGGTACTAGGGGTGTAAGTTGTAGCCATCTTGGTCTAAGGACATGGTACTGGCAGACAAGGTTCTTTGGATCAATCTGGTATCTTTTAGTAGACCAACTGGATAGTTAGAGAAATATATCTTAGCAAGCTTTCAGGTTGAAAAACCCTTCATCAGGCTGAAGAAGTACCTGCAGTTGATGTGTGTACAGTTCCTGGATGGAAGGAATAGTAAAGAAGCCAGAGGCTGGCACACAGTGCAGGCAAGAAAGCCAATCAATGAAAATGGAAATGGAGGCATCATGGGGGAGGGACAGGCTGGAGGGGGAGGGGGAGATGTAGCAGTGCAGGTGAAAGTGCAGAGGTACCTGGGGAGTCAGATATCCGGCAGGTCGCAGTGTGTCAGAATTCCACTGTCTATATGGAGTCCACGAGTTTCTGTACCTAGGAGGTTGATGAAATGCAGTTCATAAGCTCACTGATATCAGAGTAGCTGTTCTTAAATACCAAAATTTTAAAACAAACTTGAACATGAAATTGCAGAACAAGAAATCATCCACAAACTGAATTTTATTAAGCTTAGTCTCAGCAGAGGCTCTGGATTTTTATCCCATTATCTGGACTACCTTTTATAACCCTTATGTCTCTCAAAGGATTAACTGCTTTGCTTATCTTCTCTGTTCTCTTCAACTCACCTTTGCTTCTCTCAGCAGTGCCTCCTCCCCCTATTCCTTCCTCCCCCTTCCCATAACACCTTTGTATTTAAATAATTGTATTCCTTTACCATCCAAACTATCTTAAAGAAGACATAGAGTGCACCCTCAGCAAGTTTGCGGATGACACCAGGCTGTGGGGAATAGTAGATATACTGGAGGGTAGGGCTAGGATCTAGAGTGATCTAAACAAATTGGAGGATTGGGCCAAAAGAAATCTCATGGGGTTCAACAAGAACAAAGGCAAAGTCCTGCACTTGGGACAGAACAATCCCAGGCACCAGTACAGACTGGGGGCTGACTGGCTGGGCAGAAAAGGACCTGGGGGTTATAGTGAACAATTAGCTAAATATGAGCCAGCAGTGTGCCCTTGTTGCCAAGAAGATTAACGGTATACTGGAAGGCATTGGTATGTTGCCAGTAGGCCAAAGAAAGTGCTGATTCCCCTCTATTCAGCACTTGTGAGGTCACATCTGGAGTACTGTGTTCAGTTTTGGGCCCTCCACTACAGAAAGGATGTGGACAAATTGGAGAGAGTCCAGTGAAAGGCAACAAAAATGATTCTGGCCCTGGGGTACATGACTTGTGAGGAGAGGCTGCAGGAACTGGGTTTATTTAGTTTGAAGAAAAGAAGACTGAGAGGGGACTTAATAGCAACCTTCAGCTACCTGAAGAGTGGTTCAAAAGAAGATGGAGCTAAACTGTTCTCAGTGGTGGCAGATAACAGAACAAGGAGCAATGGTCTCAAGTTACAGCAGGGTAAGTTTAGGTTAGATATTAGGAAGAATTTTCTCACTAGGAGAGTACTTAAAACACTGGAACAGGTTACCCAGAGAGGTGGTGGAATATCTATTCTTGGAGATTTTCAAGACCTGGCCAGACAAAGCTTTGGCTGGGATGATCTAGTTGGGAATGGTCCTGATTTGAGCACAGGGTTGGACTAGATGACTTCCTGAGGTCCCTTCCAACGCTAATTTTATATGGTGCTATGATTCTTTCTGTTCAGTATTGCTGCTCAGTGTAAGTTCATTCATAGTATCTGACATAGTAGGCTGTTGCCTATGAAAGCTTCTGTATTTCTGAACAAGTAAGTTGCCACCTTGTCTTGCCCTCAAGTACTTGTACATAGAAGTGGTAGTTCTAAGAAATTACCTCATTCATCAGCACAGAACAAGAATGGCATTAAAGACTCAGTAAGGAACATTTGAGCCATGAAATGATTTGGATGTTTCACTTTGACAGCTAATGAAAGGTAGTTTCCTACTGAAAGCAATATCAAAAACCATGCCTGAAATCTGACCTGAAATCTTGAGGTCCTTTTCCCAGAACTCAAGGTGCATGTGTGTATTCATGCTTTTAAGTAAGCTATTATCTTATGATGAATATGAAATAATACTATAGTAGGCACACTGGTGTTATTAGGTTTTCAGTAAAGCTCCATCCATGTCTCTCTCTGGTTCAGAATCTCTATGACTCATAGCTTTCATAGGAAGAAAGGAGCAAAACACTGGAAACTGAAAAATCTATAGGTTAAGCAGTTACTTAGTGGAATTATAAGGTAAAATATTGCAGATAAATGCACTCCCAAATGGGTCAGAATCCCAGTCTTAAGACTTAGGGCCACTTCAGTGCTTCTGTACTTCATAAACCGCTTAACTCTTCCTGCCAAATTATCTTGGGGGAAAGGGGAAGGGATGAGAACAAGGATGAAGAAAGGAAGAGCAAAAGATGTAGTGTCATGTAGTCCAGAGATAGTTGTAAGTGGGATTTGTGGTACTATATTATGTCGAGCAATTTAACAGACAGTAGTGGTACCTGAGGGTTACTGGTCCCTTCATGTCTTGGAGGAAAGCTTTTGCATCCATCAAACCTAATCATGTACCTACTGAAATCAATCCCCAAAGTCTGATTATGTCAGTACAAAGAGTGCCCTATACAAGCCAGCTGGGAGAAAAAAACTGCAACTAAGCCAATCCTGGCTGGATAAATACATTGTTTTCAAATGTCTGCAACACAATGTGCTGTCTTTACTACTGCTGTTTCTCATGACAAGAGAGTGGGAGTGTTACATTATTTGGACATTGTAAGCAGCCTGCCTAAGACAAGGAAACCAGTTTGTTAACCACACTGAATTTATTTTCTTCTATTTCTTTCTTTAAAAAAAAAAAAAAAGAAAAAGAAAAAAAAAGAAGAAATCAAAATTGTTGGATGGAACTTCTTCATCTCTAGCTGTGACTGTGGTTCAATTTCCAGGGGGGGTTTTATAGGAGGATCAGCATGAGCATTTGACTTACATTATAATGTAAGGTCAACTCCACATCCAAAGAAAACATAACACAGCAATCCACTCTAGGACTTCAAACAAACCTTTAAGGAACCACCACTGTCAAAGCTACTAGCAAGAATGCCCTTCTGTCAAACCACAGCCTTCTTTCACAGGCTTCTCTCTCTCTCATTACACTTAAACATAAATATGATTTTTGATGACCTAATTATTTCTCCATGTTTGTTTTGCTTCTTTCACATTCAAGTGCTTCTTCCCTGAGAACTATAGCCTCCCTCTTTAGAGTTAGTCTTGTTCCCAACAGCTTCCTCTTCTGTTGGGTGAAGAACTAAGTAGCCTCACCTGAGAGCCATTTCCTTGACACCAAAAAAACTAAGATAATACTTTCTGTGTGGGTCAGGTTCATTTTCTTGATCTCAGGGAAGGAGTTTAACCCCTTCACTAGCAAGCTTTGGGTGGAAAAATTAGCAAGCTACAGATGGAGATAATAGTTTGAAGTGAGCAACAGTTTCTGTCCAAAAGGGCAAGGCAAACTTCTGGCGTGCAAATGGAAGATCTCCGTCTGATACACATTCTTCTTTCAAGTTCTTTCCTTAGGATTAGTTAAATCAATCCACTATTCACTTTTTATGCTCAAACTCATTTACCTTCTTGTCTCTTTTCCATCATCCAACAATAGTATTCCTGCTAAAAGATCTTCACATCACCTATATCTTTTTGCCCATGTTTGTTTAGCTTCTTTCAGTTCCAGGAGTGTTCTTTCCAAGACTTGCAGTACCCCTACCTGTATCACTTACTCTGATGCCACAGTGATTAAATGTCTGCTTTTACTCCTTCCATGTTACTGCTCTAAGCCTGCCTAGGGCTCACTTTAGGCAGACTCATTCTAATCAATGAAGGATAGCATAGCTAGCCAGTGTATCATAGATAAAACACGGGCCCATAGGGAAAAGTGTCCTGTAGTATGCTTCTGAAAAAGTTAAAAAATATGTATTTTTTCCACTCCGGTTTTTCTTATGATTTTGATTTTATATGACATATTATAAGGAGCAATTCTCAAAACATATCTATATTGTACATTCAGTATTTGCTATCTTTATGTCATTTAATAGCAATATCATACATTAAACTATGTTTATAAGAAAACCCCTAGTAATAAACATGTATATTACAGCAGCTGTGAAATGTGACCAAGTTAATGTTACTGCAATTTTAACTATGTGACTTCAGCATTTCATTACAAATGCATTTTTTATGGTTACCTCTTTTTAAGTTCCATTAGAAGTTTTTCATGAAGGCAACTGAAGCTGTTGATAAGACATCTCTAAAAAACTGAGCACTCAGACCTGGCCTTGCAAAGCATTTCATGTGAATTGACCCTCCCTGCACCCATGAGACCACTGCAGGTCTAGCCCTAGATTAAGAGCCAAACTATACACCTCGAGACCTGGCATTAGATATATACTTTCCCTAAGATCCTGATTTTGGCTCTGCTCATGAACTTTGTTTTGCTTTTTTCAACTGTTCTCAACCTAGTTTAGAGTGGGAGGGCAGTCAAACACAGAGGAAGGCTGTCATCAAGCATTCTCTTCTATAACACCCTAGTCCCATTCTGTCCCTCCCAGCTATCATATTCACTTTTAAACTATTAGATTCCTTATTCTTCAGTGCCACTAGGTAAAAAGAATGATTTGAGTGAGATCTCTAGAAATACAAATATATGTGACATATCTGATCTCCATCTCCATCATTAACCTGAACTTGGGTTGTCACACTTTGGTAATAGGAAAGCACTAGTAAAACACAGCCAGGGAAGAGCTCTAATGAACATTTGACAGCATTCATGTTTGAGTCCCATCACACTGCAATCCTTGGTGTATGTTCGCTGCAAAAGTGACTCTTTCATTGACCACAATTTCCTGGACACAGGCTCTCCCTCTGCTACGTCTTCCAGTAAATAGGACCTCAAAGGCTTTAGGAGCATGCTGAACCCCCATTCCTCCCATATCTTTAAGCAGATCTTTCCAAAAGTGGGGTTTATAATTCATTGCATCTAAGAACATGATATTTGAAGCAAACAGAAACCCCATCTTTGTAAAGGTTCCAAAAAAACAATTTCCCTTTGCTTTATCTAGAAGAAAAATGCAAACTGTGCACACTTTCCTCACTCAGTTTTCTAATCATACTTAAGCTTCCTTTGAACTTACTACCCACCCTGTGCACGGTGAGTTTTACCTGCTCCTGTGCATGGTGTCTCCTCTAAACCATAAAATCTCCATCTTTTGCAGTTTTTCTCTGTTCTTGTCTCTTGTGTTTCTAGAGTTGCTCTTGAAACTCCAAAGGTTTATGGTATTGAAGACTCACCCCAAGTGCATGAACTATTCTGAACCCCAACCTTGCAGACAAACTAGCTGTTCTAACTTCCCTAGGCTTCATTGATCCTACTGTCCAGCAATACACCAGGCGGAATAAGACCTCTGTCCTAACATGTTCCCAGTTTAATGGGAGGCATCAAAGTTCAGCAGCTTTGTCCTGGCTCTGGAAAATATACAAGACAGTTCTGAGAGCATTTGGCTGACTCCATAGCTTTCCTAGATATTCAATTATGCAGTTTCACACCTTCAGCCAGAATTCATCTGTTGCATATATACCTATTCCTCATACACATCCTAAGGTAATACTGGTCTGAAAGAAACAAAAGGCTTCTCATCATAGAATTATAGAATTGTAGAACTGGAAGGACCTGCAGGATCATCAAGTCTGGTCCCCTGCTGGGGGCAGGAAATTATTGGGCTTAGACAATCTCAGTAAGATGCCTGTCCAGCCTCTTCTTAAACACCTCCAGAGATGGTGACTGCACTACCTCTGGTGGGAGTGTGTTCCAGATTCTAGCAACACTTACAGAGAAAAAGTTCTTCCTTATGTCTAGCCTGAATTTGCCCTCTATAAGCTTATGTCCATTTGTCTTTGTCCCCCCTTTAGGTGCCCTCCTGAAGAGTGCTCCCCCAGATCTTTGTGTTCTCCCATGATGTACTTGTAGGTGGCCATCAGGTCACCTCTCCACCTTCTCTTACTCAGGCTGAACAGGTCCAGTTCCCTGAGTCGCTCCTAGTAGGACTTATCCTCCATGCCTTTGACCATGCGAGTGGCCCTTCTTTGTACCCTCCCAAGCTTATCCATGTCCCTCTTGTAGTGTGATGTCCAGAACTGGATGCAGTACTCCAGCTGGGCCTTCACCAGTGCCAAATAGAGAGGGAGGAGCACCTCCCCAGATCTACTGAATACACATCAGCTAATGCACACCAGAGAAGTTCCAAATTATGGTAAGTTCCAAAAGATACTGCCTCTTTCTGGCCACAAATTTTAATAATGCATTTATCTTGCAATGGATTCCAGCCTTATGATTCCTAATTCATTTAATAGATTTCATAGACATTAGGGGCTGGAAGGGACCCTCATGAGATCATTGAGTCCAGCCCCTAAAAACAAATTCCTAACATCTTTAGTTTGAACTGATAATAGTGTATCCAGTTGTAGGGGGAAGAAATGCTGCAATAAATAGCTTTTTCTAGAGATGGATCATCTGACCACTTCCTACGTAACAAACTTACTGATAACAGAGGCATAACTAGGAAGTTTTATTCTCTGGGCAGTAGCGGTAGCAGCATCCAGGTTGGCAAGGATGGCAGTTGCTGTTGTGGTGCCTCTCCTAAAAGAGTGGCAGGGGCTGATACCCAACTTGTCTATCCCCAGTTACTCAACTGCCCCATAATGGGTGGTATCTTCTCCTTAAAATTAAACTATTACTGTGTATGATCCCTCTCCCTGCAAGGATTTGGAGACTTTTACTGAGTTTCACATTCCAGAAAAAAAGAGCATAAGAGGAACTAGATGCTTAGATGTCTGTATTCAATCATGTCTGATTGAATGCCTGGGGATCTTTGCAAGCTAAGATGGAAGTGAATAAGGAACTGAATACATTAGGAGTAGTGACTCTTTAGCAGGGTAGAATAAGATCACATTTAATGACTTTGGCACCTTAGGTGCTACTGAGGCACCTTAAAGGTAAAATAGAGTTTAGGCCCAGATTTTATTAAATAGTTAGATGCCTAATAATAAGCACAGGCATCTATGCTCAGGTCCTCTGTGGTATTTGAGAATCTCTCTCCCATTAAAATAAAAAAGAGTTTAGGCACCAAGCATCAGAGCACTGTCTGCATTTTTAAGAATTTAAACACCTTCAAGAGTCACTTTAAAAATTCCCTTAGCTGCATTTTTGATAATTTTTCTCTAATTGCAATGAAAACCTTCAAGAGAACTAAGCACTTTTTTAACACATGTTCTCTCAGAAGAAATAATGAATTAAGTTAGGAACAGGAGTTTACTGAAAATTTCCTCTCAGAATGTTAACTAGATGTCATTACACCAGAATTAGTTGCAATCTCAGAGCCCTCCCAGCTATCATTATATCTGAAATATAATGTGCAGTATTTCTAAACAAGGTATAGACCTTGAAATATTGCTGTAAAAGATTAATAAGTGCTTTCACAAATGACTTTTACAAATAACAAACATCTTACCTGTTTTTTAGTGTAAGAGATTATAATATTCATAGTCTGAATAAGACGTATAAGAGGTACCTGTTAGATTAATATCAAGGAAAACTGTTTTTAAAGCCTTAAACTGACCTCAAACAGTTTAGAAAAGTTGAAAGCCTCAGTATTACCTGCAGTCTGAAAATTGTTGCAGTAGTGCTTTCAGATTACTGGGAATGAGAATTTGAAAGGTATAAGAATTATTTAGCATTCGAAAGAATGTGTGAAGATGAAAATTGTCGCAACACAGAGTAGCATTTTCATCAAAAAGTTGTATTTAATGGACTCTAGTCTGATATATTGAAATCATATGAGAGATCCTACTTTAACATTATTTCAGGGCATCAGACATAATCACTTCCCTTGACTTGATGAATCTTATAGAATTACTGTCAAGCTATATTTGGCTGAGAGATCTGTTTATATGAGGCCGATTCGTAGTTTTGCAGCTAAGTAAAAAGATAAATCCATCTCCTGTCTTTCATCTCACCTTTTTATGAAAGCCTGCAGGATGAAGCCTGTAGCAATTTTTTTCTTAAATCTTTCTTTGGCTGCTCCATTTTCAAACATCAAACTAGAGTTTTTCAGCACAGCAGATTGAAGCTTTTCTCCACTCTGGTTATAAAGCATCATTAATTCTCAGCTCTAAAACCTATACATGCAAAATGGTCACATATTCAAACGCTCATCAGCCTTCTGGCTTCAGACAAAGGTTGTGGTGCGAGAAATGTCATGAGCATTGAATTACTTACTGTAACTTCATTCCAAAGAGCCTATTACTGTGAGCCAGAGAAGAAAGATGGGGATATTTCATTCTCTTAACACTTGATATTTTGAGCAAGTTTAATATTTGGGAGGCTGTCTTCCTGGGGTGACCCAAATTCAAAATTCTGAACTGTTGACGCTTTCAAGTGAAGAATATTGTTAAACAGACCTCACAGCAACATAATGTGCTTGCTGCTTTATTATACTTTTTTATTATTTTTAGACTAGCACAGATAATCACCATCAAAAAGTATCTGAGAGTAATTAAAAGCAACTCCAAATGGAACAACCGCAGAGGCTTGTGCCTTTTTAATGAGCTTCAAACTAAGAACGAGAAAGAAACTAAAAGATTAATTAGAGGCTCTGGGCTGAATCCCCTCTGCATGGGCAAGGTCTGCTCAGTACAGAATCAGGTCGACCCATCCATTGGCCATACATAAACTAATTTAGAGCGATATAAAGCAGCTCCTGGACTACACTAAGTTGTGAGAGGTTGCCTGAACCCTGAAGGAGCATTTGGGGATCAGTGGAAAACAGAGATGCTCTAGCATTTCCATGGCCAAGCCCTCAAAGCCGGTTGTAAGAATAATGATCGTCATAGCTCTGGTATTTCCTAATTATTCTTCTTGAAGCTGGTTTACATCAAAAACATTTTACTATCATGAATGCCAGGTTATCAGCTGAGATAGTATGTTAAAGGAAAGAATCTTACAGCATTTTAAATTTCTGTATGAATAATTATTCTGTACTTTTAGATGCGTCAAGAAGCACAACCTCAAAGGGCTGGTTGAGATTCGGCCCAGAGAACAATTAATATGAGACCACTGTGTTTAGAAGCTTTCATATATTCATCACTGTATGGCAGAGTCTCTCTCTTAAACCATGAAGAAATGTGCAATTGCAATCTGAAGTGTTCTTAACTCTACCAAAAATAATAGGGTTTTTTTGTTTGTTTGTTTGATTTTTTACTTAAAACATCTTCTTCTGAGTTTTTTCTGTGGGGAAAATTTGATTGTGAACCAATTCCTTTAATGGTTTAAGAATCCATTCTGAAGATAAATTAAATTCATTTGCTCTATCAAGGTAATCACTGTACCGTCAATCCTGCCAATAATATGGGGCTGTCTATAATTTACAACATCTGTCAATTTTGGCTACATTGGTCAATTATGTCACCAAGGCAGCCATTTGAGTACCACTTCTATTGATTTATCCAAAAGCAGCCATTCTTGCACCTGTAGCCCAAAGTACTGCATAAATATGGTCTTCTTCAAGTAAGAAAGACCCCACTTTTTGTGAATAATGCTTTTGGTACCTGGAACCATATTTTGGCCCCTATTTTCAAAGTAGAAACTGCACAAATTCTGCTCATATAAAACTCACCCTATTGCCTCAAAGACCAGAATAAAGGTACAAAGTAGGCAGACCAAAGGGGAGCGCCAGTTGCCATTCTCGACAAGAGCAAACAGCGAGTGCTCCAATAATTCTCCGTGGCTTGGAAGAGAATGTTCTTTCGCACTTGAGTCATCCCACTATCTGGAAAAGGGACTGGAGAATCACAAGTAAGACCAGCAAAAGGAGATCATGCCTGATAAGAAGTTGCTGGTGATTCCAAATCTGGTATCAGCAGGTTAAGTAGGGAATAATCATAGGCTACGTATAGATGTTCGAAAAGACTGAGGAGGAATTGGTCTAAGTTACATGGTTTTCTCCAAGCAGCCTAGTTTAGATCAGGAATGAACAGTATACACATACACCCTTGGGGAAGGGGGACATGAAGGCAGCCTGCACTGACCAAGGCCCACAGGTGGAGGGAGCCCCTGCACACTTGCCGGCATGCCCTCCAGGCTCTCTGGGCTGCCAGAGACTGCCAAGTGCCCAGGCTACCCCTAACTGGCTGCCAGGCGTGGGGAAGCACACCCCCAATTTCTTGCTATGTCCCTGTGGATCCTCTCCCATTCTACCCTGAGGCTTTCAGAAGAGTCCCAGAGTGAGTGCCCTCCCTTATGAATTGCACATGCCTCTGTGTCCCAGCCTGCCCACACCCCACTATGGCACCCCACCTGCACCCAAATGTGGAGACCCAGGTGCTTTCAGTGCGTCTTACTTGCTGTCCTGTGCAATCATGCACGCCCATCTGGATATGATGTGGAAGCTGGTCACCATGAGACGTGGCTTCCTGTCCCTGAGCCAGAAGCTGGACATCCCATACAAGGCCAGCTACTTCACTGCACCATCCTGGATTGGGCTACTAACTTACATATAGCCGAAAAGTATACGTAAGCAGGGACATGGTCTCCTAGTGCCCCCTCATAGGATCCCAGGCTGCTCATCCCCCACCCCTGGGGCCCAGTCTATCTCTGGGTCCCCAACACTGCAATGCTTGGCCATGCCTTGGGTCCACCTCACACAGCAAGACTGAGCCTGGGGGCTGCCCATCCCCACTGTTGCTGTGCCACAACCTGACAATGAGTTGTCCAGGCCAGAAGGGGAGCTGCAGGGAATAGGAAAGCTCCTTCATGGGCCCCCCACATGGCAGGTGGACAAGCAGGGGCAGACAGGCTCTGATGCCAGCCATAGTCCCAGCAACAGCCTGGCCCAGCAAACTGTGCTCCCAGTTCTGAGTGCTCCTGCACCTCATCAAGACTGTCCTGGAACTGCTTGGGGGGGGGGGGGGGGGGGGGCCTGTGTACATGGGGCAATGGCCAGGGATGGGGGGTGCAGATCATCATATCAAAGAAAGTTAGGGTGGGAAAGGACTTCACAAGGTCATTTAGTCCAACCCCCTACTCACAAGACCAACAAGATCATCCCAACAAGATCATCCCAGCCAAAGCTTTCTCTAGCCAGGTCTTGAAAACCTCCAAGAACAGAGATTCCACACCCTCTCTAGGTAACCTGTTCCAATGCTTTACTAACCTCCTAGTGAGAAAGTTCTTCCCAATATCTAACCTAAACTTCCTCTGCTGCAACTAGAGACCATTGTTCCTTATTCTGCCCTCAATGAGAACAGTCGAGCTCCATCTGCTTTTGAACCACTCTTCAGGTAGCTGAAGGCTGCTATTAAATCCCCTCTCAGTCTTCTCTTCTCTAGACAAAATAAGCCCAGTTCCCTCAGTCTTTCCTCAGAGGTCATGTCACCCAGCCCCCGCACCATTTTTGTTGCCCTTCACTGGACTCCCTCCAATTTGTCCACATCCTTTCCATAGTGGAGGGCCCAAAACTGAACACAGTACTCCAGACAAGGCCTCACCAGTGCTGAATGCAGGGAAATAATCACTTCCCTTGACCTGCTGGCAACACACCTACCAGTGCAGTCCAGTATACTGTTAGCCTCCTTGGCAACAAGGACATACTGCTGGCTCATATTTAGCTTATTGTCCACTGTAACCCCCAGGTCCTATTATGCAGAGTTCCTGCCCAGCCAGTCAGCTCCCAGCTTGTACCAGAGCGTGGGATTGTTCTGTCCTAAGTGCAGTATTTGGCACTTGTCCTTGTTGAACCTCATGAGTTTCCTTTTGGCCCAATCCTCCAATTTGTCTAAGTCACTCTATATCCTCACTGTCACAGGAGCACTGAGGTGTCCGGTGCCTTAAGTAAAGGAAATGGATGGCTGTCAATCAGCAGGGCAGCGCAGCTGCGGGTTGCTGTGGTAACCAGCCGGTCAGGTGACCGGAAGGGGGCAGGGCCGGGCCCTTTATAACAGCTCAGGCCTAGGCCCAGGAGCAGTTCCCCTTTGGCAGCCACAGCTCTGCGGGAGAGCTGAGCAGCAGGGTCAATGATGGTGGTTGGCTGGCTGCAGTGATGTGAGGAGAGGGAGAGAGAGAGAGCCCAGACAGCGGTAGCGACTGAGAGTCAGCACTGTGTGCAGTTGGGATTGTAAGCCGGTAGGCCTTTTGTTACATTGTAGCCGGCTGGCTGACTGCTTGGTTTGTTTATGATTTTTCCGGAGGACCAGGTAAGGCTGTAGGGGTGCGAGGAGGCCTCACGGGGGCTCCCCAGTAGCTTGGGGGTTCCTGGTGCCCAGTGGGGCACAGTGAGTGGTGCCATTGTGGCACAGCGGTTTGTGCCGAGAGGCGCGGCACAGGCCCCAGAGTGGGGCAGCGGGGCGCAAGAGGCACAGCATGGGCCCCAGAGTGGGGGCAACAGGTCCGAGGTGGGCCATGTATGATATTAAACCACCCCAAGGCGGGCGGCAGGGACTTTGGACAGACACCCAGGACAAGTGCGGGACAAAGAGTGTTCCGGAGGGCTTCCGTGATAGAAGGGGAGTCCAAGGAACCAGAGGGGCCAGGTAAGGCTCCGGCTGCCTGAGCCTAACTGACTCACATGATTGGACGGCCATTATTTGATAGGATTCAGAAGGGGCCAGGTAAGGCTTAGGTCGCCTGAGCCAAATTGGATGGTTATCATTCACTGGACTCAGAGGGGGGGCAGGTAAAGCTCAGGCCGCCTGAACCCATTGACAAATAACTGATTTAGGTTATGAGCCCAGCCCGGGGGGGGCACCAGAGAAGGGCCGCTAGCTGTGGGCCCAGCCCAGGGGGGGCGCCAGGTGGGGCGATAGCTAATTAAGGACCAAACAATGTCCAGGAAGAGCTGCGAGGCTTGGGGCGTGCTAAAGGGGAGGTAGGAGGCACGCATTGCCCTTAAGGCCGGGGTGTGCCGAGGCACCCCATACAGAGTAGGGGTAGTAACACACTCACCATTCACCAGGGGATAAAGGCAGCCTCCCATGTAAACTTATTACCATCAAAGATGTGGCGGGCGAGAAACCGAGGGTGCTGAGTCCACCTGAAGTGATGGTAGGGGGGCACTAGGGAGTTCACGGCCGCTCCAGGGCCCCACTCCCTCACACTCACCATACCCTCCAGAATATCTACTACTCCCTCCAGCTTGGTGTCATTTGCAAACTTGCTGAGGGTGCAATGTATGCCATCTTCCAAGTCATTGATGAAAACATTGAACAAAGCTGGCCCCAAGACCAACCCCTGGGGCACTCCACTTGATAGTGGCTGCCAACCAGACATCAAGCCATTGATTACTACCCTCTGAGCCCAATGCTCCAGCCCATTTTCTATCCATCTTACAGTCCATTCTTTCAGCCCATACTTCCTTAGCTTGCCTGCAAGAATATTGTTGGAGACTATCAAAAGCCTTACTAAAATCAAGGTGCACCATATACACCAGTCTTCCCACCTCCACAGAGCCAGTGATCTCGTCATAGAAGGCAATCAGGTTGGTCAGGCATGATTTGCCCCCAGTGAATCCATTAGGTGAATCCATTAGGCCTAGTCCTAATCACCTTTTTCCTCCAAGTGCAGAGAAATGGATTCCTTGAGGATCTGCTCTATGATTTTTCCAGGGATTGAGGTAAGACTGACTGGTCTGTAGTTCCCTGGATCCTCCTTCTTCCCTTTCTTAAATATGGGCACTATGTTTGCCCTTTTCCAGTCATCCAGGACCTCTCCTGTTTGCCATGAGTTTTCAAAGTTCAGCTCTAGAAAGGGAGCAGCGTCACAGATAGCCCTGGCATTGGGGCCCAGGCACCCCCATCCCGCTCCTCTCACCTACCACTGGCCACCAGAATGGGCCTCACCAATGGGACCTTTTACTAACCCAGACCACAGGTCACCAGCTCCCTCATGCCTCTTCTCCTGTCCTGAGTCTGCCTCCCACTCTGGTAGCTGTCAGTCCGGGCATGGTGGGGACCATTCCCTACTGACTGATATCCAGAGGTCCCTTCTGTGGGATCCCCATTCCTGTTGCCCCTGGGAAGAGTCCCTGGAGTATGCTATTGGGGGATGGGCAGCAACCTCAACTGCCACCCCTAGCCTGAGGGGCTATGAGTTTTTTGTGGGAGGCAGTGCTGGTGCTAATCAGGGATGTTATACATGACTGCAAAGCAGCCCAGGACCCTGTCTATAAGCTCTCTCTTTCTCTCTCCTGGTTCAAGGACTTTGCCAGCTCTGCAGAGGCATGGGTTACTGGCCCAAAACAGTGGGTGGCCATCTCAAGACCCTGTTCCCACACTTCTGCAGCTAGGGTTTAGGCATCCTCCTGCCTAAGGCTGTCCCCCTTCCAAATCTGGAGCCTCTCTTTGTGCTGGTCCCACAGGTCCTGTCACCAGGAATCATCTGTGCATGCCTGGTGCTCAGATGTAGCGACAAAGGTCTGCAGCATCTCCTCTTTGCTTCTCTGATGCCTCCTGTAGGCATCCCTCATGTGCTCTGCAGCTATGTGGGCCCCTGTCCTTGAACCAGCATTGCATCTTCCACACACCATCATCCCTCACACAGGTGGTGTTTCTGCAGTTTGAGAAACAGAGCCTTTGTATGAAGTTGCAACATTTGCTGACAATGAAGTATAAGGACAGGCATTTTAGACTCTCCCAGCACTCACATGAAGACAGCAAGGTAACTATGTCAAGTCCTCCATCTGGGCCCTTCCCCCACCTGAGGCCAGGAGCCACACTGCTGCTCTCCACCTGGTACAACAGAGACTGGGGTCCTGACTGTGCTACATATGGACACCACACCCTGCAGTGGTGCTGGGATACGTTGCCAGGGAAGGAGAAACTGAATCCCTCTCCAGGAACTGCAGTGGGCACTTGCTCTTCACCCTCTGAGGATCAGCAGACCTGGGGTCCCACCACTTGTGGCAGCTATATCAGGAAGTGTCCCAAGAACCATGTGTTTGGCCCTGGTCCACAGGGCCAAGGACCAGGGGGGGTACTCCCATGAGGCAGGGGGCACGGGCTTGGGTTCCATCTCCTGGGTCAGCTTCTGTGACATCAGAGCTTGCTTCCTGCTCCTGCATACCATATCCCCTGTTCTTGACAATACTTGAGAAGTTGTCAAGGGAACTCACGTCTGGCTGCAGCTGTAAATCTGCTCCCAGATCCTGTGATTATCCAGGTACCAGCGCCTACTTACTTCATAGGTCCGGGTGTCCAGACTATGGAAGAAGCTCCTTCCAGAGGTGGAAAAATCACCTACCCTGGAAATCTTTAAGAGGAGACTGGATGGGCACCTTGCTGGGGTCACCTGACCCCAGCTGTCTTCCCTGTTTGGTGCAGGAGGCTGGACATGGTGATCTTTCAAGGTCCCTTCCAGCCTTACAGTCTATAAATCTATGAAACCACTGGGGTGGCCTCCTCCAAGATTGCTGCCATCAGTAGATTTGGTGCTCTGTGGCTCCTGTGGCCCTGCTCCTGGGCACCTGGTTGTCCCATCCTTCTGGGGCCTCCCTGCACCCCCTCTGGTGAGGTCCCTGCCAGCAACTTCTGCTGCCACCCAGTAGTGCCACAGCAGTGTAAAGTGGCAACAGCCCCATTTGTTGTCAGGAAGTGGGACAGTTCCTCATAAAAGGGCATGCTCTGCCTCCTGGCCGCAGGCTTTTTGTTGGCATTACACACACGCTTGTACTGGATCTTCATCCATTTCATCTTGGCCCGGAACTACACCTAATGCCGGTTGTGGCCCTATACTCCATCTGTTGGGCAATGCACGTGAATGTATTCCTGGTGCATTACTCTTTGTGGAGCTGCTGGGTCTCCTCCTTACCCTAGATGGCAACAAAATCCCCCATCTTCCTGTAGTCCCAGTTGCATGACCAGGGTTGAGTAGTAGAGGACCATAGGACATGTCCTTCTATGGTCTGCTGTCATGCCCATTGGTGTCTCAGTGTCCATGGGTGGGCAGATGGGTGGATGGAAGGGTGGATAAAGCCATTGTGTGGGTCCTCTCACTACATCTGGGTGTAGCCCTTGCTCCACAGTAATTAGGGCTCCACTGGCCCAGCCATCTCATGATTTTGAATTTTCCAGGGGCTTCCAGCAGACACCCCACAATGTTGGCAATACCCAAAACCCTGGCCTGGAAATTTCCAGTGTTCTCTACCTGCAACAGTGAAGTAGGTGGCCACACCCCATCTGCTCCTGAAGTTTCTAGGGGCATCCACCTGCTTGCCCCAGCTTTGATGCTCAGAAGCCCCACCCCAGCCTTAGTACTCCAGGACCCAGTAGCTGTAGGCCAAGAAAGCCTTGCAGCACTGCAGGTGCACATGGACCAGGTACTTACTGGCAGTGGCTGAGCCATGGAGGTCACAGGGATATCTTTATGTAGACACAGGCCTGATGTTCTGACCCACTGCTACCAGAGGTGAGGTGAGCCACCTGCACTTGGCTTCTGCTTGGGAGTGCAGGTTGTCTGTGCTGGGGTCTATTTGGCAGAGTGACTGGCTCTGGCCTTCTAGACGTAGTGTGCAGGTACCAGGGTTGAGGTCCTCAGGCCTGTACCCAAGCATGGAGGTATATGGGTCCCTCCACAGGTGCAGGGGCCAGGATTAGGGTCTGTGGGGCTGTGCCTAAATATGGCAGTTCTCCTGGGTTCAGTGTTGTGGGGTCCACATTTATGTCATAGGGTGCTTTATTATGGGGTGTGGAGGCACAGCCTGGGGTGTGCAAGGGACACAGACACCTCAGTTCACCCTGCTGACTGCCTGAGGCTGACAGATGGCTAGAGGCAGGAGGTGGAGCTGGACCTGGGGAAAGTGGCTGGCTCAGCACTAGGAGAGCCTGGGGGTGGAGCCTACTGGGTACTCAAGCCAGAGCAGCTGAGCCCAGGCTCAGTGCTAACATACTTCCCTGTGAGGGAGGGGTAGCAGGGGCTGCAAAGGAAACTGGGATACTGAAGGACAGAGATCTAACTTGAAACTATACAGAGAAGAGCAATCCTAAATCAGTTTCTTCTGCACCATTAAGCTTCCCTTTCCCTCTGCCACTCTAAGTTCCCCACCTTCTCTGGGAGACTTTGCGCTGCCAATATTAAAAAACAAGATATAGTACTCTATATCCTCTCAGGGCTTCACATTTTATAGCTCAGAGACAGCCAAAACTGAGATGCTGTATGAAGCACATCAAGCACCTTGTTTCTGAGTAATTACTGACGACTGCCTAGCCAAGTCAGACAGCCCATCATTAGTCATTAAGGCACACCAATTCCTGTAGCCAAAAAACAGTATCAGAGCATGACATGGTACTGAATTTTAAAAATACCATGAGTGGAAAAATGAAGCAGTTAAAAGCACCACTGGAACAGAAATTCTTTGGAAACACGGAAAAGAATTGGAAGAAGTTGAAACAATGGGTCAGTGTACATACAGGTAATCACTGCCACGAAAAAAGAAGATAGGTAGCCTTGTTTTAGATCACAACTAGTTATAGAGCATTTTTTTCAGAAGATAATGAAGCTGCAGTACAGATATTAGAGGGGTATTACACTCCATATAAAAATGGAGCATGAAAAGAATACATGAGGAAAGTAAATTTGGAGAAGTTTGACTAATCTGTTCCTGCTTTTTTGCACAGCATTCACGTCCCTCGTAAACAATCAGATCATGACTGGGATCTTTAAAAAACTAAAAAACCTTGGAGGAAAAAAATACCAGAAGATTCATGATTAAACCTTAAACACGTTAACATTTTCAGTACATTCACCCAACCCAGTATGAGGTCTATGGAAGGTAGGCAGTCCTCTGACAGTAAAGAGTATTGAGAATAAATAAGTAAATACATACATACATCCGACAAGAAGAGATCTAATGTAGTATCTAATGTAGAAGTATTCAAACTTAAAATCCCTGTCAAGCAACAAGAGAATAACAAATGCAAAACAGAATAATACCTAGCACAGGGAAACATATGCAAGAAATGCAGTGGCTAGAACACACTGCAAGTGCTTGCCAGCAACAATACAGTGTACTCTTTACAATATAGATAAAAAGAATGATAACAGTAGTACTAGTTCACGTTTCAGGAACAATAAGCAAATAATGTAGGACAACAGACAATTAACATTTGAAAACAAATGGAAGCTTTATTCCTCTTAAGTTGGACACTGATGCACAAACAAATGTGGCTCCATAAACAGTAAAACAGGCCAGGTAGCTAAAACTTATTCTCATTACAGGAGTTAGATTGGAAATAAATGTGCAAGTAAACACCTTATAGCTTACTACAACAGTATCAAGAGGGGAAAGTGACAGCTATTGAGTTAAAAGTATTTTAAAACCTTTGTTTCACCAAAACAGTGCACTCATTGGACATGGAATAGGGAAATTCACAACAAAGCCGAGCGCCAACCACCTCACAATTCATGCCCTTAGGGGTTCCTTTACCTTAAGGCAGAGGTGAAGAAAGGAAATGAATAAAGTTGTTAGTCTGGGAATCACAGAATTGGTAGAAACCAAAGAAATCATACCACTTTCACATTGGTATAACACCCAAAAGAAGAAAATATTTCGTACTACTTACAAAGGCAGAAGTACTGGAGGATCTGGTTGATGACAAGTATTTTTCCTCACTAGGTTCTAGCTTTCTCCAAGTGACCTTAAAAACGCTTATGTTCATGCATAAACAGCACCTCCCCTAAGAGACACTATTTCCACAGGATATTAAGGATATGTTGTACACATTTCACCAAAAAGTCAATGTTTTTATGGTATGGATGAACTAAAGTCTACATGCATGTCATTTTGATCTGCAGAAAAAACAGTAGTCGTACATGATCAGAGACGCCAGACAGCATTTAAAAAAGAAGCAGAGCTGCTAAACTAAAGCTAAACAAAGATATAAAAACTCTATTTAATGGTAATAAGACAGTTAAGAAAGTAGGTAAACACAGTGATGTATAAACAAACTGAAAGTTTTCAGCAGCTAACCTTCTCTCAAGAGCCAAAGAAAGGATACAAAAGCAGCATGGCAAAACTACATAGGGAAATTGATGCCTGATCAAGAGACCTGAATGTGCTCCCATGTAAAGATATCCACCAGAAATCTTACCATTAGATCTAAATTTTTATAAAGCATCTGGGTAACTGAATTGTCCATGAATAACCCCAGAAAGTAGATCTTCTATAGAAGTAGGGGCAAAGCTGATGACTAATGTTTTTCATGTCACAGATACTAACAACAACTAAACCTCAATATGCTCAAATAGGAGGCAGTTTTGGCCTTAATTTAAGATGTAAAAAGTTTTAATGTCTCATTTGTGGGAAGCCAAGATGTGCCAAGGTATATCGCCATTACCAAAAGTGACCAGCGAATGCACACACGGACAGTATAGAAACAGATTATTGTGCAAGTTTATGAGTTACAAATTTAATACAAACCTGGGAGAGACTCTCAAACATTTGACAAAAAAAACAATGGAGAAAATTCTAAAGCTGGAGATACACATAAGAAAAAACCTTGAGTTCTCAGATGAAACCTGGACTATGATTGACAAAACTATGTTTTAGGACAAAACCTGCAGAAATTTACTAAAGCTACAAGCACAGAGTGGCCAAGACAGCAAGTTCCTAGCATCTATTGCCAGTTCCAGGGGGAGTGCTCAGTCATAGCCAGGATTCTGTGAAAATCACCAGAGCAGTAATTCCTAAGGCATCAAGAAAACATATTAGAAAGAACAGATGAAAGTCATTTAGGTATTAAAATCCAACAGAAGAATTAGAGACATTTTAAAGCAACCCAAAATGAATAATAGAGGAAGTCATGAAAGCTTGCCATAAATAAAAAGCTAAGTGAAATCAAAATTGATGCCACAAAACAAACAGTAAAAACCTGGCCTCCAGGAACAAAGTTAGGTTTAGGCTAACTGAAAAAAAAAAAGACAAGACATATACTTGTTATACACTATTATTCTTATTTTCCCTTTTCTAGCTTAGTAGAAGGTATTGTAGCTAGACAAGTGATAGTGAACATTAAATCTGTTTTTAGCTAGACATATTACACCTGGAAAAAAAATGTCTGACAATGGCTGCAATTTACTAGGGATACATTCAAGTAGTTTGCAGAACTTTGGCCATTTAAGTCAGAATTTGGTGGACAACTATCAAAGTAATAAAGCACCAATGAAAAAAAGGTTGAGGAGTCAAAAAATGAACTCTATTTAGCGCTTTCAGTTGCAAGATGACACCAGTAAAGCATGGGTTGTCACCTGCTGACATTTTATTTAACAGAAAACCAAGAACAAGATGCCAGTAATGTTAGAAACAGTGATGTCAGTTTCTCTGATGTCAGAGAAGCTGTGAACTTCTAGCTTTATAAAGCTAGAGATAGTGTCAAGCTTAAAAAAAAAAAACTCAGTATGGCTCAGAACCCAAGAAAACTACACAATAGCAATCTAGAATGTCTTAATGGTCTCAAGCCAGTGATTTACCAACGGGGTTCCCAAAAGCTCATTATAAAGCACATCTGAGGAGAAATGGACAATAACTCCAACTTCCAGAAGGGAGGAAGACCAAGGTCAAAGTCTTCCATTTTATACCAACTCATTCCACAAGAAAAAATCTTAGATTGGTAACAGTCACAGCAGTTTAACAGAGACAAGCCCTGCTGACTTATCAGAATAAAATGACCATATTACCCATACTTCAAAGGAGACTGTCAATTCCAAGTGAAAGTGCAAGGCATTTCAGAGAAGGTACCACTAACCAATTACTAGCCAAGTTGGTTAGTTAGCAAGCGATAAGCATTTGCAATTCTGTGTAGTGATTCTTCATTAATATTGTTAATTTTGGCCAGGAAAAGAAGATGCAGAGAACTGTACCTTTAAGAGGCCCATATCATGTAACACCCAGGCTCCCCTTTTGTAATGGAAAAGCAACTAGAATTGACACAGTGTAGGCATCCACATCACAGACTGAACATAAAAAAGGCTCAAAATTCACATCACTAGCTTTCAACCTAGATGGGGAAACAAGGGCAGATCCAGAGAAGGTATAGTTGTGTGGCCCCTCCTTTCCACAGTATAACTCAGCAGCTTTGGTTCCCCATAGCCCCACACACCTGGGTCCCCTGCAGAAATTTGGACAATGCTGCAGGAGCAGAAGCCAGGGACTTTAAGTTCCCAAAACAAGTAAAACTCCCCCCTCAAGGTACCTTCTCCCTTACCCTCCATGCTCAGTGGCACTTCCCCTCCCATCTCATGTTTCCCCCCATCCCCCTTCTTACTCATGCCTCTGGGTTCAAAATAGGAGAATCTGCCCGCTGCTGCCACTGTCCCCAGCTGGCCCTTGTGGTGAAGGGGAACTGAAGCACTCCTTGGTTGCTGCTCCTTTACCTCCTCATCAGAACCCTGGACCTGCCTACAGTGGAGAAAGACTGGTATAACTATTTCTTCTCATGGGCCTCATAAATCACTTCAGTTCTCCTGTAATTATACTGGCATCAGCTAAATATTTGACCATATCTGAAATCCAGATCCTGTGCTCCACAACTCTAAACAGACTTGTCTCTAGCATCTCAGAGACTTCTACTACAAAGTAACACCTGACTCTCCTTTGATTTATGGGATCAGTGACATCACTGTGGGCTAAATAAGGACCAGTGGAATCTGGATGCAATTGTTTTGATGTCAGGAGTCCAAATGAAGAACTTACCCCCCTCCCCAAGAGCAGCAGATGAACAAAAACTTTCTGGGCATCATGACAAATGGCAGATGAACATGCCCACTCATCCCCCTCCCCCCGCACCAGGGTCTTCACAGTTTTCCAATAATACAGTAATAATTTCAGAAAGTATCTCTGCCTGATCTAGGACACGGATCTGTGTGTACACTATCAGTGTGATCTATGTATTTCTGTAATATGCTCAAGAAATATATTATTAGCTAGACACAACCGGTAACGCCTTTGTGATGTCACGTTATGAGGAGGGATTCCTAGAGGGCTTACGTTACTAGGGGGTTCCTCTTCCAAATATATAGTTTTGTATGCTGAAGTCAAATGCATAGGAACCTCAGGACATAAGGCCCTCCATTCCTTCACTATTTTCTCGCTTCGTTTTTCTTCCCCATAGGCTAAGCCCAGCAGCTTGAATAGCTGGAGACATAAGCCTTACAGGCAATGTAGACACTAGTACCTATATCACTGTTATAGGAAGTTTTATCTAAAAAAAAAAGACAAAAACAAAACCATGCATAGGCTGCCCAACACCTTGATATACAAGTATAATGGCTGCTATTCTACTGAACATTTCAGGGACTGACCCAGGAACCTTCAGAACTACAATTCTGAGTTGGGATAGTTTAAGTTAAAGATCCAAATCTCTGTCCAAGTGTTATTTCTGAATAAAGCATAGAAAAGGACCCCTAATGTACTAGTGAGTTACATGAACACCAATTAATATTTTATTTGTCTTTACAACAGTGATGGTTACACTATATATACACCAGTCTCTTTCAACAGAGATGTCTGAACTCCATTTATACAGTTGATTTCAACTGTTTTTTCAGTCATTAGTTCAATATATTACACTGAGCTTGCAATAATTTTATTTGAATCTCATATATATTCCCAAGACACCCCAAAATGGTCTCTGTGCTATACTTCAAACTGTACTTGAATAGGGAAATCGCATCAACTTACTCCTTTTTTGCCAGTGACAGGTTTATTGGTCATGTTAGAGTGATGCCACAGAGTTGCTTTGTATTTCAGTCATTTGGAGTGGCATTTGGAAAGGGCGTTTTCTGCCTGCAATCAATAGCTTTATATTTGGTGCTATATTTCTTCTCACTTAGAAATATTACACCAAATATAGGAGCGATTGATTGTACACAGAAAATATACTTACCAATTACTGCTGGAGAGGAGAAGAATATAAAGTGTTCTCTCGCTGAAATAGTTCCAGTTGCTGACATGAGAGACCACACCAGTGCCTGTCAGCACATACAAGAGGCACCAGGTCCTTTTTAAGTAAGTGCCTGATTTTTCTTATTACAGGTTAAAATAAGAAGCGCTACTTATTCCAAACCTCATGCTTTTCTTCAATTTTCAAAGTAAATTCCTAGTGTTGTATTTTTAGATATGGAGTTTCAGAGTAAATGCTAAGACTATTTTGTCAACGAATTATGAAATTAGAAACAAATCCTGAAAACATTATTCAATTTCTATATATTCCTACTCAGACAAAAAGTTTTCATCAACTTCAGTAAAGTCTCATCTAGATAAGGACTGAATAAAAACCACCAGCATCTGTGGCTGGTCCCTGCTCGTTGCTGCCAACATCAGTGCCAGAGTCTGCAGGTGGTCCCTGCTTGCCACCATGGTGCCCCACCTCCCAGTCTCAGGAGGCACCAGTTGTTCATGTGTAGGACATATAGTAGGTGAGAGAGGAAGAAATATTTATGCTGGCACTGAGATGTCTCATTAAGTTCTAATTGAAAAGCTACATTTTAGATGTTTTGGCTAACCTCCAGGGAACTTGGTTTGATGAGCAGCAGTTTTTGCTCTGATTTAGTCTATAAAAGGTGAAAATCCACCCTGCCTTCTGCCTGCCAGACTGCCTTCTGTTAGTCTGGACCAACAGGACTAAATACTTCTCTCAATATTATATCTAGCATTAACGTACATTTACACTTCTTCTAAAGATAGGCTGGCTATTTTTAAGGCCTCGGTTTTCAAGAAGTGTCTAAGTGAGTTTGAAATCAACAGTAGCATTTCAACAGGAGTTGTGTTCCTAACTTGCTCTGGAAAAAATAAGAAAAAAAAGTCAGCCCCTAAATGAATAGGAATGAATCTTTGCAAGTACCAAACCAAAGCAGCTTTGCAGCTAGCTTACCAGACAGATCACAGGTATTTTAAAACCAGAAGAAGCTTTTAGTCATCATTGCAGAAAGAATTCTGGCTTCTTGATTAAGCAGCAATTTTTAAACCTGTTTCTTCAGGCTGTAGGAGTCAGACTGAGACATTCCACTCAACCTCACCTGTGCAGAAGGCTAAAGAAAAGATTTTCCCCTCATGTGTATGCCTGGTAAACCTCTGCATCAGGAAGATGCCTTTGCTTATCATGGGTGTTCTGACAGACTATGTTAAAATCACCTGTGGGAAGGAATAAATGTTGTGATTACAGCAATGAACTCTTTCTATACTTATAAAATCCAGTCATTTAATGATGGAAAATAAATGAAATAGTTTGCACAGGTCCTGTCTGAAACCACATTGAGTTATATATGTGTAAAGCAAGTAGGGTCAACACCACTCACCTACTACCTTCTCCCAGTCTCCCTGTAGCTCCTGCTCCTTGCCTGCCGCACCTTTGACATTATTAGTGGTTGGGAAGTGGAGGAGTCCTCAGACCAGTAGCAGCTCCATGGTTAGCCTGACCTGTTTAACCAAATCAGTCACCTCACCTGAGTCTCTTGAACCCACACAGAGTTCCCCTTTTACAAGGTTACCCTTGCAGGTTCAAGACTACAGCTATCAAAATCCTATGCTCCTTTTTTCTCTGGCCACACCTGCCTTGGTCCACTGATAAAGGCCTCAGCCTCTCAGTTATAGGCCCAACCTCATAAACAGTTCCCCCCACTCCACCACAACCCATTTGGGGGCTCTGCCTCACAGTGCAAGAATGTGCTGTTCAGCTTGCTGCTGTCTCCTGGCTCCTGTTGCAAAAAAAGAGAGCACACCCCAGCACCCCTGTTCAGGGCCTCCTCCACCCTCTATAGATATATTCCAGTCCTCTGGTTCACAAGTTTAAACCAAACCAAAAAGCACAAGCCATCCACTTCACAAAGAAACAAGTGATCTCTCTCCTTGGCTAAAGGCAGCCCACAGGCCTTACCTGTTTAGTGTCACCCCCACCCCCCGGCCCCCTGCTCCCTGGGCAGCTTATGTGCCTGCCCTCCCCTCCAGCAATACTCACACTGCCCAAAGCTCCTCTTCCCCTACTGCCCTTTCATGACCTCAGGCTGGGTTTAAATCCCCTAACCTAGCCTCCTTCCAGTCACCAGACCAGGGCTGCTGTACCTAGCGGCCAGGTACATCCAGTTACTTGTTAGCCACCTTTCTTTATCAGTTCCAGGCTCAGCCCCCCTGTGCTGCACCTCTTAACTGCCTGCTCTCTCAAGCCTCACCAGTAACAGGGGTAGGGGTTCCCTGTTACAATAACCCATCTCCAAATCTTTTCTATGAGTGGGCTATTTCCTTATGAATGTCTATATATTACCACTTGATATGCTTCCCAGACATTTACTCAAATTGGTTCTCAAGAAGTGCTTATGTATGTTTTTAGCATCAGCAAAAAAGTTTTACAGAAAAATGATACAAGTCAAAAGAACGCAATAAACTAAAAGAATAATGGTAGTAAAGGAAAAACATTCCTTGGCCTGCTTTCATTTACACTAAAAGTCCCTTTGCCTTGCTCTGGCAGTGAGCCTAAGAGTGGGTGCAACAAGCATTTACACAGGGATGACTTGTCCTATCCTGTAGAACCTGTGGCTGTAGTAGACCCTGCAGCCAAGGGGCTGTGTCTCGCTCTCCCCCTGCTGCCTGCACCTTGTTTAAAAGGCTTGATGCAGGCAGGGAACCCCTTCCTGGTCAAGCGGGAGAGGAATGACCAGCTCTGCTCCACCCTGGCCCTGGCCCTGGCCCCAGCGAGGAAACCCAAGCATTCCCAGCACATGCTTCCCCCACCCCACACCCTCTACCCTGCAGCCCATGTGCAAACAGCCTGGCCCCAACTATTTTATTTCAGTGAGTTTATACCACACTTAACTGCAATTTTGATTTCTCAATGAATCAGGGGGCCCCAAAACTATATTTTCCAGGGGGCTCCAAAAAATTGTGGGCCAGCCCTGCATTTATTCTTACTAAAATACTCTTTGCACAATCAGAGCAAAAACACAGAGGCAATGGTGATGCACAGGGGGTGCACACGTGCACCCCCTGAGCGTGGTGGTGCACTCCCTGCAAAAATGTGCCACTGACACTGCTGACAGCATCTGTGGGCATTTGCCATCCCCTCACTCCCCTGACAGTGCCACAGCTGCCTGTAGGAGCTCCCTGCTTACTGCCACCCTGCTCCCCCCACTGACAGCACCGCCGCCACCTGCGGGATCTTGCCACGTCCCCCCAGCCTCTGGGGGCTTGTGGCATTCATGTACAGGGGTAAATGAGAATCACCCCTTCTATTTTGGAAGACAATAAATTTTGGGTAAATATTAAAGGACTTGTTAATCTAAGGGGATAGGAATCTATTTGATACATTGTTTTTCCAAAACAGTCTCATAACCTCTATGGAATCTCTGTACAATACCTAGTTTAAAAATGGGCTGTGAACTGTTTGAAAACATTCTCCAATTCTTGCTGTTACCAAGGTGGCACAGACAGAGCAAGAATTATAATTGGGTCTGAGGCACAAAAGTTCTGGTCATGATTTTTCTCAAGACAATGTAAAAATATTGCAATGATAGGAAAACGGCTGAAAATCCCAACAACATAAATCAAAGATGTTTGGAACCAGGATTTTGGTTAATCAGAAACAACTTGAACTGTTACCCCTAATTTACTTAAAGCTTTGGTCTTGTATTTATTAAGAACTGTAACTGCATCCTACCCCAATTTTTAACAATCCAATTAAGTGAACCAACATTTTTCTCATTGGTTAATAAATACAAGTTGTTTACCATCATGTCAGTAAATCATAGGTAAACACCCTGGTCCATCTGAGGCATGCTTAGGTAAAATTATGCTGGGCACAACAACCCAAATTGCATTTGCCTTCTGCCGACTCTTTTTAAATACCACCCCCACCATGCTCCCCTGCCTTGGCGACTGGTACTTCCTGGGTCTGGAAAGGACACCTAGGGTCCCCCCATGGCTGATTGCCAAGCTGGGAGGGTGTGGGGTGGGGAGACCCTGCGCACTCCCCGGCAGACCCGGAAGAGGACCAGAACTACTTCTGGTCCACTTCTGGGTTTGCTGCCAAGCACATGGAGGGCCCTCTTGCACTCCTGTGGGACACTCCATGTGCCCCTGCATCACAGCATTCACAAGCCATGCCTGGTGCCTCAAGGTATATAGAAAAAACATTTAAGGCTGTGTCTATGTCCGAATCAGCACTGAATCTTCAATTTGGCTGAATCTGAATCAGGGACAATGATCAGAATCAATTAATCAAATCACTGTCTGATTTGGGCAAATCCGGATCCGAAGTGAATAGGGTCCTCTTCGCACACTCCTAATGTCCAACCCTCTCAGGGCATTTCCAAACCTGGCTTCTTCTGCATCCTGGATAAGTGGCCTAATCAATTCACTATTAAGCAAAAAAGTGAAAAGGTCCTCATTCTCTTCCAACAAACAGGCACTCTGCCTTTTTTCTCTCCAACCAATGTTCTGTGGACTTGTATGGAATTACATGCACTCCCAGGTGGCATGAGATTGATGTACAGTGTAACAGGGCAGAGTCAATCCCTTCTGAGCATGCTCAGATGGACAACTTCATTTGGGCAGGTGGAAATAAGATATAAAATCCCCATGAACTAGCTCTAAGTATCACGAAGATGTGTATGTACTATTTAGATGCCTTTGGCAGGATAGGTTTTAGGCCAATTTGTCCTTATCTACATTAACCATGTGATGAGTTTAAATATGATTACAGTTCCTAGTGTAGACAAGGTCTTTAAGGTTTGAAGATATGCACTGTGAAAGGGAGGGAGAGTTAGGAGTAATCAGAAATAATAACTTGTGAAGGTACTTGTGAAGGTGAGCATAATTTTATTTTAATAAGATTGAATAAGATAATAAGATTTAATAATAAGATTTCTCCTAGTGCATCAGTAACTTCTCTAATCAAGGCTCTCCTGTGTGTACAAATTCCCTGAAAACTTTGATTTCACATACTGTCTCTGTATATTGGTTGATCTGACAGCTCAGAAAACCATCAAATACATCCAGGCAAAATGAAGGGCCAAGTCCACTTCCTATATCCACTCGAGCAGCCATATAACACTTTCCTCTATTTGTCTGCATGCATCCACTCTTTCAGTACTATAGATCTACTATGCTATGAAATGGGAGTTCCCAAATCAGAAGTCTTGCTAGCATTCCAGTTTAGATCTATAGCTCCCTTTGAAGTTGAATGTTTGAAGAAAACCGTCATTTTATCATTACAATGATGAAAAACTTCATTTCACCATTTCTTTAGACATGGTTTTAGAGCATGAATGGTATTTTCACAAACTCATTCTTACATAGGCCTGTTTTCTATTTCAGTGCAGTGCTGCACTTCCAGGTTTCAGGGTGGGGCAGAAGGATAAATAGAAAGATACTAACCCCAATACTTCTGAACCATTTGGAAACAAGAAGTTCCAGAAACCATTTAAGAATTTGTTCAGGTGAACTTTCCAGCCCAGTTTTGCAGAATTGACTGGTTTGAGACTTTTTGTTGCTTGTCCAGATCTGGATGATTTTGTAGCAGCTCATCAGACACAAATGGTGAGGAGCATTCTCAGGGACTGCACTTGTATTTTTAGTTAGGATTTCTTCTGACACATCGCTTATTCAAAGAATTTTCCATGCTGTCATTGCCCTAAAGATTCTTTTCACAGTTTCTGTAACAGTAGCATCTGCAGAGGGGAGCTTCATCCACTTGAAACTCATTAAAACATACTTGAGATTGACAATGAGTTGAGAACATCTGTCAGACTTGGCCAAGATTTCAATCAAGTGTGATGTTGCTGTGTTACTTTGCTACATTGACTTAATAAATGAGTTGGCTGCTGTTGGCACAAGGAAAGTTGGGTTCTAATTACGAGCCTGTCCTTTTATTCTGTATCTGAAATGTACTTTCACTTAAATGTTCATGGCCTACGTGAAATGTATTAAAATTAATTTACTGAAGTTGCAAAGTAAGGCGAAAAATATAGGCTCACATTTCAACTTGCTGTATTTGAGCAGATCACCTAGTTTATAATGCAGCAATGTGCACTGACACTTCGCCAAAAGGGGGGAAAGATCCACATTACCACAAATGGAAAAAACAAACAGCCAAATGCAACTACCTAGCATTTTAGCACATTCAGCCCGACCTTTTATTGAGGTATCTGCAAAGTCCCACACAACTCTGAATAAAATGCTCATAAATACATGTGTCAGCTAGTGAACAAATAACCTCTAGAACAGCATATGAATCCAGCAGTTCTTTTCCAAAGACACTATGGAAAAGTTTAGCTATATGAAACCATACTTGTCAAAGCTGAAAGACTATAATGTTATTTCCAAAGGAGAGAGGGGTTGCCCCAAACTATATCATACAGTCAGGAACCTTAGGTTCTGAAGATTTTTTTTTCTTCAGATGAAGGTGGGAGGAATTCTCTCCAGAGACAGAAGTGCTTCCCTTTTAATCTGCACAAGATATCTTTTGTTTACACTGGCTATTGCATTAAAAGCTTTAGAAGAGTGATGCTGTGCTCTTTCTCCCAGCATTTCCAGGACCTTGAAGAAAGATACAATATAGAAGCTGCATTGTTCTATGAAACTGGTACCTAGGATTGTGCAAAGCTGGGAAGAGGTTATCGGTTCATCATGAAGCACTCATATTGATAAGCATTTCATGTATTGAATTCATAGGACTTGAGAAGCAATAGGTTCATAGACTATTGTTATCTCTCCATCATGTAATTTTAACATTCTGCTGTACATATATAAAATACTTTGTTGGATAATTTACTAAAGAAGCATGTGAATAAATATTATGATTAAATCTATGTCCCAGTGGGCACATCGCCATAATTCTACTGCACATTAGTGCATCACAGCAAAAGCTATGCTAATACACAGTAGAATTAGTCTACTGCTCATTAAGCGTCACAAAAAGACCATGCGCCATTGGTACTGCATAGTAGCACTGGCTACTGTGCATTTAGTTAGTACCTCATATCAGAGGTACTAAACTTAATGCGCAGTAGCAATGGTGCATTAATGCATGTGCAGGTGCGCCCAGTGGCTTGCTTCCTGGGCCACAAGGGTATTACAGTGTGCAGTGATACTGTTAGCATTCATGGGCTCTGAAGGGACTGGATCAGGGGTGAGAAGTCTACATTCTGTGGACCAGAACCAGCCCATGGATGTGGGGCTTTGGTGGCATTCAGCAGCAGGGGCTTTGGCTCTGGGCACTCTCCCTGTGCAACTGCAGAGACAAGCATCAGCATCAGTTGGGTCCTAGTGTCCACCTACTAATAACATGGTGTGGATTGTTCTGGCCCAAAAAAGGTTGTCTACCCCTGGGCTACATTTTTACCTCTGCTTTTAAGGGGCTATAGCATAGTCCCTTAAAAGCAGAGACAAAAATCTGGGGAAAGAACCTGGACATACATGTTAATATTAAGTGAAAGGTAGACTAGTACCTATCTATTTACATTTTTTCCCCTGTAAATAACTAGCTTTTAGTTGGGCCTGTTTTTTGGGTTGGTATTTTTGTTAGTTTGCTTTGTTTATGTTTAAAACTCTCTCTAGATTTACATGCTGAATATTTTAAATGAGTGTTGAAAGTCAGAAGAACTCAACTTAAAGTACTTGTGGGAAAACTGACTATGCCCAGATAGAGGAAAGGACAAAAATGATACCTTCATATTCATTGAAGGCTGTCACAGAGTGGGGTCCTAGGGGAGGCAGTGATCTCCCTAGCACCCTCTTACCATGCCAAGTTTGCCTCAAAGCATCTCTAAATCTCACCCACTACGTCTTGATCTTATAATGGGGTTTCCATGCACCCCAGTCTTATGGGCTATGTGTGGCTCCAACCACCCCTGTACCACGCCCCAAGCCTTGCAGATGTACTGGACATTGTTCAGTCTTAGCCACAGCCCTTGTCTCTCTCTGCGCCCTCTGGTGCTCGGGCTCTCTGCATCCCTTGTCTCTCTCTGCGCCCTACAGGCGCTCTGGCTTTGGCTGCCCCCTTTTGCCTGGGACCTCTCACACTGCCCCCTTTGCCTGGGGCTGGTGTCAGTGCACCCCAAAATGCTGTGCCCTCTCTGGTGCTGGGGTCCCCACGCTACCATGGATCCCCTGTGAGGCCTCCTCCAAGCCCTAATAGCCTCACCCAAACCACCGGTCGTAACAGTAAACACAAAACCCAAGCCCCTAGGCTATAACATAAACTTCTGCCAATTGGCTACAACATCACTCAAGCCACGCCCAAGAGTGCTCCATCCTTTACCCGTATCATCTGCTCATGCATCTTGGCCAATTCTCTTCTCTTGCTCGGGCACTGTTCCTACCCCTTTGGCTACCAGCAGGGAACTGCCTGCCTGGCCTCAGCCTGGGAGCTATATAGGAGAGCCAAGCCCCGCCCCTTCCAGTCAGCTGGCTCCCACTGGTTGCCCTAGCAACCTGCACCTGTGCCTCTTCATTACTACTCCACAAGAAGCAGGCATCTCAGTGCCCTGCTACACACCTCCCCACTTAAGATTCAAACTCAAACCAGGCCGAGTCTTCATTCTCATCTGCCACACACCTTTTGTCTTCATTCTTTCAGGTCTTGGCTCTTGTTCTTCGACCATTCAGATGCGCACGGGTGGAGGTTTTAAGGCACCTCCTACCCGCCTTTTACCCAACGTGCACCATGTGGGATTTTATGGGATTTGCCCCGCTGTGGGCAGTCACCCCACACTAGCCAACCTTGATAAGTTACACTCTCTGTTGGTCAAGCTCCAGCCTACCTTTCGGGGTTCTTTCTCCCTCTCATTTCTATGTTCCATCCCTGTGCAGTGTGGTCTCTTTCTCTGGGCAAATTGTGGGATCTCTTGCTTATCTGTAACTCCCTGGAGATCCTGAAGCCTTCCCCAGATGTCCCACTGTCTACTCAGCACTTTCTGTGAATACTCTTCTCTCCAAAACTCTACCTTCCCCCTGCCAGTATGTCTTCCTCCCGGCCCTTTATAAATCTTTACATAGGCTACGCCTCCCACTTTCTTTTCAAGGAGTTTCCTCAATGTCCACCACCGGATCTGTCCAGAGATGTTATTTACATAAACCTGTGGTCTTTTTGCAGGCTCTTGCCCCCCCGTTGGTGGTTGTTCTCTCCTCCTCATCTCATGTGCCTTGCCTCTATCTTCTTCTCTGGGCTGAATTGATACCCTTTTTGCGGAGTCTGTCTTTGACCCCTGTTGCCCTTGGGCCTGAACCATCTGTGCACAGTCCTGGTAGACTGAGCGGGAGGTCTTGCTCCTTGGGGTAGTCTGTCCATCTTCCCCTGCCAGTCCCTTATCCACCAGGCCTACTTCCTTTGGCTGCTCCTCGCTTGGCTCCATACTCCTTTCCCTGGGTTTGAGATCTAAATAATTCTCCCAGCTAGATATGGGTGCAGCTGACAAACCACGCGGGCAGTTTTCCACTGTGCGCTTCCTCGCTCCTCCAGACCTCTGCAAAAGGTAAGTTTTTCCCTTCTTTTACCTTGGTCTTGGGTCTGCCTCTGAACAAGTCTTCCCCATTTTTTCCGGTCCTGTGCCCCTGGGACAAAGGTACTATAGGCTTTGAGTTGCTCTTAAATGCACTCTGTTCTTGCAGCACAAATTCATATAATCTTATTAAGAGATACTTGGACTATGGATCTGAGAACAGGACCAAGCAACAGAAGTTGCAAAATCCTAGTCCAAATGAAGATACCAACTCCCTTCAGGGGATATCACTAAAACTCTCTGCCACTGCTTCCTTCTCTGAATTCCTCTACCTCACAGGATATAGCTTCATAGTTAGTAGGGTCAGAAGGGACCTGAGCAGATCATCAAGTCCAACCCCCTGCCATTGCAGGAAAGAGTACTGGGGTCAAACGACCCCAGCAAGGTGATTGTTAAACCTCATCTTAAAGACCCCCAAGGTAGGAGCCAGCACCACTTTGCTTGGAAGTTGGTTCCAGATCCTAGCTGCCCTGACAGTGAAGTAGCACCTCCTGATGTCTAATCTGAATTTACACTCTGCTAGCTTGTGACCATTATTTCTAGTCACTCCTGGTAGTGCTTGGGGAAACAGGGACTCCCCCAATGCCTGCTGGTCCCCTCTGACTAGTTTGCAACAGGCCACTAGATCCCCCTCAGCCTTCTTTTATGGAGGCTGAACAGGTTCAGGTCCCATAGCCTGTCCTCGTAGGGCCTGCCCTGCTGCCCCCTGATCATGCAAGTGGCCCTCCTCTGGACCCTTTCCATGTTGTCCACATCCCTCTTGAAGTGCAGCGCCCAGAACTGGATGCAGTACTCCAGCGGCAGCCTGACCAGTGCTGCATAGATGGGGAGTATCACCTTGGACCTGCTTGAGATGCATCTGTGGATGCATGACAAGATGCAGTTGGCCTTCCTGACTGCATCCCCACACTGCCGGCCCATGTTCATCTTGGCATCAATGACGACTCCAAGATTCTTTTCTGCCTCTGCACTGATGAGAAGGGAGTTCCCCAACCTGTAGGTATGGTGCTGGTTCTTCCCCCCACATTTTTGCTTGTCAGCAGCAAATTTGAACAGGGTGCTTTTAACCCCCTTGTCCAAGTCACTGATGAAGATGTTGAATAGTGTGGGCCTGAGGACCGAGAACTGCAGAACCCCACTGCCCACATCCCTCCAGGTCAAAAATGACCCATCCACTACCACTCTCTGGGTGCAGCCCTCCAGCCAGTTGGCAACTCATTTGACTGTGTAGGTGTCGACACCACAGCCCCCCAGTTTCTTAATGAGAACAGGGTGAGAGACAGTGTCGAAGGCCTTCCGAAAGTCCAGAAAGACTATGTCCACTGCTACCCCTGCATCTGAGGATTTGGTGACCTGGTCATAGAAGGCCACCAAGTTGCTCTGACAGGACCTGCCTCTAATGAACCCATGCTGGTTGCCCCTAAGCACAAACTCCCCTGCTGGCCACTCGTGGACTTGTGCCAGAATAATTCTCTCAAAGAGCTTACCCAGGATCGAGGTAAGATGAACTGGCCTATAGTTCCCCGGGTCCTCCTTCCTCCCTTTTTTGAAGATGGGAACCACATTGGCCCTCTTTCAGTCCTCTGGCACCACACCAGAGCACCACAAGTGCTCGTAAAGCCATGCCAGGGGTTCCGCAATGACCTCAGCTAATTCTCTCAGCACTCTGGGGTGGAGATCGTCCGGACCAGCTGATTTAAATACATCCAGTCCCTCCAGAAGTTCCCTGACTAGATCCTCCCTGACCCTTGGCCTAGGTACGCCTCCCCTGGGGCCTGAGGGGGACCCAGTGGTGGGGGCTGGTCCCTGCTCAGGAAAATGTTGCTAAAATTAGTGATAAGAAAATATTCTCAAAAAAAAGATTTGCATGAGGACATGTGATATACAGAGAGGATTTAATCCAGCTCAGCACATGACAGATCACCAGAGTCGATAAATTTATTCTTATCAAGTCTGAAACATCGTAGGAATTTGTCTGGCAATTAGCTTTGTTCCAACTGGATTTTTTCTGGAGGGTATTTTAGTTTCTGATTGGTCTTCTTCCTTCATGTACAGACAAGTTAGGAACAAAATCTCAGATCTGAATCTGACTAGGACTGGGAAAACATTGCACCAGAACTTTAGTTTTAACCAGCAGTTCTTGTCTTTATGGCATGTGAAATCTGAATGCTGGATCTGAATAATCCCTATCTTCTGATGATTCGAAATTTGAATCTGGATTTTGTAGCTTGTATTTCTTGATTTCATGAGGAATGTTGAGTTGGGAAGCAACACATCCTCTAAATCATTTTCCTAAAGCAAAAATATTCAGCTCAGTGCACGCTTCACTGATTATAATACACACCTGCATGACCAACTGTCTTTGTCTTCTACAGATTTTATTCTATCCCTTCAAAAAGTTCATTGAAAACAATGCATCTTTATGTTTCCAAATATGCTCCCACTTTTCCTTCAAAATGTCTTTATTCATTACATTTAAATTAAAAGCTTAGCCAGGTTCAAATTAGCCCTGGAAAGCTAAAATATTTATTAAAAACTTGTTGTAAATGTAAATGAACCATATGAAACTTTATCACTCTGAAAAATCTCCTGTCCTGTCTCTATGCCCTTCTTCTTATGAAGATCTATTCCTTCCTTTGAACTTTGCCTCTCTACCTTGCCCTTCCTAACCTGGCTTGGCTTAATATCTTATTAATGCCATTGGTGGGGTGGGGAGCCGGGCATATGCAAATAAACATGCCTTAGAGCTTTCAGCATACATTCAATGCCGTTTAAGTAGCTCTCTGCCTTGGGCATGCATAGTGGAACATGCACAATGCCACTCAGAGACAGTTACACTGTATCCATTTCAGAGCTTAATTTGCACAGAACACACTTGCCAAACTTCACTGCTGAGCTCCTACCGTAATCCAGAGGCAGTGTACATATGCCCCAACAACATCAAGTTTAAGGACAAACATGAAACATGAACTAATTTAAGTGGTTAGAGACTGATTAAACCTGTAAGAGAACAGAAGTTCTTTGCACATTAACTGGTTTCAAAATGGCTGAAATAGGTTTATGATAGACCTGGATGGATATAGTATCAAATTTAACAGATTTAGATTAAACTAGTCTATCAAACTTCTGTCCCAGATCCCCTCCTGATTCAAGTTACTCCACTGCCCTCCAGCATCCCATGATGGATGTTTGCATGTCTTCTCCAGAACTGCTGTCCCTGCCCCCTGGGCTGTCATATTGCTGAGGCAGCAAAGCCTCTGCTCTCCAGCCCTGTGTCCTGCCTGCACCTACCAGTGGTGGTGCAGGGGGAAAGGATGGGGAGAGTGAAAAAGCCCACTCAGCCCCCCCCCAGCTGTGTTTGGTTGAGTCTGGGGGGAGGGGGCAGGGCCAGGGTCTGGCCACAGGGCAAGAGCCTCTGCTTCCCAACCCCTGATGCTGCCCCACTTAGCTGACAAACTGCATGGCTCTCAGCCCTGCTCCTGCCTACTGATGTCAGCCAAGCCCAGAAGGGCAGTGGAAAGTGGGAGAGCACAAGCTCCTACCTGCTGTACTTGCTTAGGTCTGAAGGCCTGTGGGGTGGGGGCTTTGCTCCTCCCCAACCCCCAGTGCTGCCCAGCTAGGCTGACACAAGCTGGCAGAAGCCAGGGCTAACAACCACACCAGGACTGGCAACCCAGCCACTCAGAGCACAAGCCACTGCCCCAAGGACCTGGTCCTAGCACCATCCCCCCCACCCTCAGACTGGACCAAGCACTGCTGGGGGGGAGCTTGTGCTCCCAGACCTGAGTGGCTTGGCTGACAGTCCTGACATGACTCTGAGCCCTGCTTCTTCCTGCCTGTGTCACCAAAGCCAGGCAGTGGGAGGAGCCAAGTGGTACTTGAGTCTGGTGGGACTGGGAGCAGGGCTGCATGGTGTGGGTTTCTGCTTCCCCACCTCTCTCTGCCCTCAGCACTGAGCAGCTTGACTGACAGTCCTGGCACAGCTGTCAGCCCCAGCTCCTGCCTGCCTGTGTCAGGCAGCAGTGGGGGAAGAGGAGGGGGGCAGTGTCCCCACCCCCCATGCCCAGCCCCAGGCCCCCCAGACCCAAGCAAACACAGCAGCAGCTTGTGCTTTGAGTGGCTGGGTTGCCAGTCCTGGTGTGGCCTGTGCTCCCCAACTCTTCCCCCTGCTCTGCCCTGCTTGGGAGAAGCAGAGCTGAGAGCTGTTCAGGCTGTCAGCCAAGCCAGGAAGTGATGAGGGGTCAGTGGAGCAGAGCCCCCCCCACCCCATGGCCCAGCTCTGGCCCCCCTGCCACCCAAGCAAGCACAGCTGGGGCAGTGTCCTCCTGCCACTGATATGCCACTACAGGACAAGGCAGGGATGGGGAAGAGACCCCACTGGGAGGCACGCGAGAGCACCCCCTGCCTTCTGGACTAGCCAATCTAGGCATCTGCATGCCCCCACCCTACCCACCAAGATTGAATGTGTTCTATTCACTCCCAATTCAATCTACGCAGCTTAGAGAAACCTGTGCAGATTGAATCATTTCCACCTCAGGTTTTTTGAACGTCTGTACTTAGCCCAAGAGGAGCCAAGCGTACCAACACTGTGCTGTTTTGAAAATCACGTCCTGTTGTGTCTGGAATCATAGCTCAAGGTTGGCAGTGGGGCTGGAATGAGGGACAATCTGGTATTCCTAAGGATCAGTTTGTCTCTCCCTTTGTAAGGGTTGGCATGTTCAGAATATTTATTGTACAGAGATAATGCTCTCTGAGCATTCCCAGTTAATACCAGTCCCATTTTCTAAGGGAAATAGATACAAGTTGGAAAAACAGCAAAGGTTTAATTTCCAGTTACTATACATATTAATTCTCCACAGGCTGTGCAAACATTATTTAGTTAGATATAGTAGAAAACAAAAATACTGCTACTTTCAATGTGTCACAGAAAATCTTTGTTCTTGTTCTTGCTGTCCAGGAACCTCAGGAAACAACCCTGAATTTGCATTTCCCTTATCACCAGTAGCAAAAATAAGGTTTCCTCTTCCCTAACTGCACTTTGAAATTAAATATAAATGCAAACAAGGAACTGAATTTGTGGCAAGTTTGAGTAATCTATTTTTTTTTTTTTTTTTTTTTCAGTAAATGGTCCTCTCATGCCTATTGTACCCCCTGGGGGAAGGTTAGGATAAGGCCTGAAAATAGGGATAAATTGGTTCTGTACTGTAGTATCATTTAATCAAAAACTAAATAACCATTGTGCAGTCAGCAAGAGTTTTTTCATACAATTTTTCATTTCAGAGAGAGAAGCAACTCCACCCTGCACTCAGATGGATAACATATTAAATCAATGTGATACACTGAGGTGGTCTGTATATACATTTGAAACATTGTAAATGATCTTTTGTAAAGCATAGTGTTATTGAAATGATGTCTCTTGCTAGGATTTTAATCCTTTCATATACTCATGAGTTTTTTTGTTTAGATTTAATGTCTGTGTCCATACCACTCTATCCAGCATACTTAATTCCAGAAGCTTGCATTTTTTTCAGATTAAAAAAAACTGTCCCGATTTGTTTATTCTAGGTCAAATAAGATTATAAAACATAATCATAATTTATTTAATCGAAGTACTAGAGGCTAGAGTTCTACACCAAGTGGTGCCCTTGTCAGTGAATATTTTAACTGAAATCCATTGGGTGAGTCATAATATAAAGAACATTGCAGTGCAGGTAACAATGATAAAATCTGATGTTAAAACAAAACTATTCAAGATTCAGATCCAAAAGATTTCATCACATTATTAATTGGTGACTTAGCTGGCAGTTCTTTCTATGCAGGAACTGAACTTGCCTCAAAAATCTTAGCACTGGGGCAGGCAATTATTTCAGCTGGAAGGTCGCTTAATGAGTTTTGGTAAGCTGTCAAGGGCCACAAGGGCAGCCCCACCCCTTGACCAGTGCCCAGCCCCCAGTCACCATCTTGGGATAGGAAGTCCCATCCCTAACCCCTGACCTTTTCCACCAGAAGTCCTTCCCCTTGGCCCCAGAAGTACTCCTTTTGGGAAGGGGTTATGCCATCTTGGAACCGGGAAAAAAAGTGGTATACTAAAAATCAAACATCCCCAATAACTTATTTAATTTTATTTTAAAAATATTTTTGTCCTGATTTGTGTGGTGTATATAGAGGTGATTGCATAGAGGATGGGTGGGTATGTGGCTTGTGGGAGGCTGTGTGTGTGTGGGGGGGGGATATGGGACAATGTGTGGATGGGTATGGGGGGGTTGTTTGTGGGGATGTGTGGGTGAGTGGGTATGCAGTTTGTGGGGGCTGTGGGGTATGTGGAGGGAGAGGGTGGCTAGGGGTGTGTGTATGGGGGACCTGGGGGATGTGGGTGCTTGTGTGTGGTGAGGTGTATGCACTGAGCGGGGCTCCCCCAAGAGGTGCATGGGTTTTTGTGGGGAGGGTGCCTGTTGGGGGGGTGCAGTGTTTGTGGGGGGTATGATTGTGTGTGGGGGAGGGTGCGATTGTGGGGTTTGTGAGTATGGTGAGGTGTGCATGGGAGCCCCCCCACATGCACTCCCCCTGAGTCAGTCAGCACCCTTCCCTGCTCCACCACAGCCCACGTGCCCTGTGGCATCCCCCCACCACTGCCAAGAATGCACAGCCCCAGCCCACCCCATACCCATTCTCAACTCACCCTGGTGGAAGCGGAGCATCCAGAACCCATGCACACAGTCCCTACCCCAACCAGTCCCATGCCTGCTCTCCACCACCCACCTGTGGCACCTCCTGCTGCCCCCTGGACATGCAGTGGGGTTGGGGTGCTCTGCAGTTGGACTTGCTTTCTGGGCAGGCCAGTCAGCAGCAGCTCCTTCCAGCTGCAGCCACCACTGGCCCGAGCCTCATGGCACCAGCAGGGACCTGTATGTACAGCCCCAACCCGGTCTTCCCCATGCTTGCACCAGACTCACTTGCCCAGGCTCAGCAGTGGTGGCAACCAGGCAGAAACTGTTCAGAGAGGCAGTCCATCCACAGAACCACCCCAACCTTGCTGCGAGGGGGTGGCAGGAGGTGCCACAGGCAGGCGATTCCTGGCAGGACCAAGGAACCCACCTCAGACCGGACAAAACCCTTCTGCAGCCCAGATCTGACTTGCGGGCCACATTTTGCCCACCTCTGTCTTAACATAAAAAACAATTTTTCACATCTTAACAGCCTTTTCTGTAAAGTAACCGCCATTGCAAAATAAAATTATTTGACCTTCAGATAGTTGTATTCAACAGCTGGGGAACATCTAACAGCCAAATTACAGTGTTTTTCTCCAACAAAGAGAGGGCACTACTGAAGACAATAACATTTGTACCAAGGGTTTCAATAAGGCTAGGATTTCATCCACAGAATACGTCTGTCTTAATCCTGGCATTTTTTTTTTTTTTTAAATAACACTAGGTATTTAAAATTGTACAAGTAAAAAGAAGTTTTAGATCTGTGGAATATGTTTCTTGGGTAACCAATCATGCATTCTTATTTATGGTTGAAATACATAATATAGAATGAAGTTTCACTTCTAATTGTATGCCATTATCAATATTGCTCCTTGAATATTGGTTATTTCTAGAGAAGTTCCTGCCTTTACCAAATGAATGGAAGAGAATCAAATCAGTCAAACAGAAGAGAAAGGCATTCTGGCATCTCTATCCTTCCCCCAGCTCACAAAGCTTATTAATGGTGCCCTTTCTTGATGAACAACCACTACACCACTTTTAATGTGTATAACTTGCTACTTTTTACACCAGAGACATGTAATGAATTATTGTGCTCTGTGCTGAGTCTTTATAAGTACACTATACCAATTTTTACACATGCGTTTGCTACATACATCACAGTCAGGAGGCTGCTGAACAGCACTCTGCCAGAAGTCTGCAACATTGATCTAGGGTGGATTCACCAACAATTTAAATTCCATCTGGAACTTAGTTGCAAAATCCCACTATAGTGTATCCTGTAGCCGAATATTAAAACCCCCAAAAATGAACACCACTGATTAGGGTCATACAGCAAAGCTGCTAATCATCCAGCATCCTGGTCTACTCCAGATCTACTCCTCAGCCACATGAAACAGATCTTCTGTATTAGTATAAGTAAACCTCGCCATGGCTGAACCAGCAACAGGTCTGCTAAACTAATCTCAAGCTAATATTTTCAAAACATCTAAACGTTTTAGGAACCCAAGGACCAATTCCAATAAAGCACTTAATTTCTGGTTGCGGTGCTCTGTTCTGCTTAAGATCTAAAAACCCCTGCTTAGCTGTAGCCTAATTCTGGAGGCACCTAAGCTCATTACGTACCTCTTAGCACTTTGCAGTGCAGTGTCTATGCCTCTTCTTAAGACCAAGCAGCATCCAAGAACTGGGAGGGACAGATGACATGTCTATCAAACACTAACATGCCTATCAGACACTAACAGGATCAAGCCCCCTGTTAAAATAAAACTGAAGTTTGAGGATGGAGAGTGCCCTATCCCAGGCTTGCTTTCAGCTACGTTGTTAGAGCAGTTTTCTAAGAGGTAGGCAATGTAGGTTTTAACCTACTCAGGAGAACATTAACCTAAATTTTCCACTTCCTGAATGAATACTCTGGCCATTAAGAAAAGGAGAATTTCCCACCCCCAACTATGCATCCTCCTTCAGCTCCAATTTAAAGGAAAACCTGAGTCAGTTCTTTGGAAGACAGGATGTAGGCGCCTATGCTCAGTTATAAATTCCAGGCTTAAGGAAGCATTTATAGGCTGTAGGGTGGGGTATAAGGCATATTACTCTCTAGAGCATTCCCATTGCTTAAGCCCCACAGAAATGGAATTTAGGCAAACTACTCGGACAACTATCCTGATATAACAGCAATTACACAACACAGGCAGTTGTACAAAATGCAAATGAATATAATTTTGACATGAAAATAACAAAAGAGTTCATCTGGCAATTCTGAAAAATGGTCTCTCAGTATCCTGTCCCCACAACCATTTCTAAGGGTCAGTGATTAACTCATACAATTTGTAACAAATATAATGTTGTAACTTTGGATCTTTCCTAAGGTTTATACTGGTGTCATCGTATAAAAATCAATCTAACTTGCTCTTGCTTAAAGAATGTTCCTCATGATATTTGCAGTTAAGACTTCTTAATATCTTTTCTATCCTTCTATTTTGCATCTAGGCTTTGTTTTTACTGACAGTAGCTACAGCCCCTGGGGAGAGATACTATCTTGTACCACTCAGCAGTAAATTGTGTGGATGAGTAAGAAATAGCATTGATGGGCTTTAGAGGAAATCCCAACCAACCCTATACATTCAGGGAAGAGATTATGATGATATGAGATGTTGGGAAAAGCAAAGAAACAGGAATTTGAAAGAATAATTGCATTGAAGGCCCATTGTGGAGTGAATATGTACTGTAATCTGAAAATAATGTTCATTTCTGTAGCATCTTGCATCGAAGAATTTCAAATCATATTCATATTTGGTGAAATGCCCCTCAATGCATAGAGCCCTCACAATCCAATGAAAGGGCCCAATACAGGACATTGTGCAGCCATTAAAAAAAAAAAAACAAACTTGAGTGGACAACACATTCAAATAATCCTTTGTACTTTTTGATCTCAAAATGAAAATACTTTCTTTGAAAAATTTGCCTGTTTGCATATTTTGTTTGTGCTTTAGTATTTCTATGCACTGCTGTGTAACTAGTGCCTTTAGTTTCACAGAAGAATAAATTTAGCATCCAACAGCATCTCTACAAATCCAAAAAACATCGAAGTATGATACAGCGAATCACTTTCAAGGCAAATACAACCCCATTTTCATTTTTTTTGTATTCTGTCAAAGTTTGTCAGTATTAAGGCAGCCCTCCCTAAAAAATAATAGAGCTACAATTAGAAATGTTAAAAACAAAAAACCCCAAAACACAAAAAACCTGTGTGCATGCAATTGAAATGCTGCAAGCTAGCAATCACCTCGTGAAAACCACAAAAAATTATTTCCATTCTCATGAACCAGTGCATCTGGTTCACCATCATTTTTCAACAAGGATTATATATGACTTGATAGTTAATTTCCAAGATAGAGAAGTAGACTCTGTGCTGTTGACAGGAGTTAGTGATTTGCTATTTGGGCACTGCACACCGTCAAGCTTATACTGTTAACAATTTAAACTACATGACCAAATAATAGTGTTCTCTGCTAAATATTTAATGTGCTTCACAGGTTTCCTCCCTTGCCACAACTAGAACAGATAGACTTTTCTAATTTTTCCTATGCTGTAAATGATATGGAGCTGACTTACAAGCATCCAGAACCCGCACACTTTCTTGGGCTGATCCCAGGTGAAAGACAACATTGTGTAGTTATAGAAATAATTACAACCCAGATATACAATTAAGGCCCTGGGAATGCAAGCAGAGCTAATGATTTTTTCTCTCAAACACATAATGCCAATGTAGATACGGGGCCAGCTCCTCAGCTGGTGTAAGCCAAGATAGTACCTTTGACTACAGAGAAACTCGATTGACTCAGGTCCCTATTCAGCACAATTAACTAGTCCCACTGAAATCTGGCTATAATTACATGCCTAAAGATCATCACATGCTTAAGTACTTTGCTGAATAAGGGAGCTGGATCAGAGCCTTACTTCTGTAGAGAATCTTGCCCCTACTATGCGAGTTCCTAGTACCATACTCAGAAATATGCACAACATTCATCAAAATGTACACACCACACATTCACAATTCCTTTTCACAAAAACTGTTGACATATTTATAATTTCCCATGTTTATAAAATATTTCTGTGTAGAAAAAAACAAACCAAGCAATTAATTTGAATATAGGTCCAATTTAATTCAAAATATGTTACTGTTTTTTAAAAAAAGGTATTATTCCAAACAACAACAAAAAGATAACATTATGACAGTTCCTGTTAAAGTAATAACTTTTTTAAAAAATTCTAGTTAGGACCATTAGAATAATACTAAATTTCTTTTTGCAACATTTGAAATGTTGACTAGATATTTGATTGATTTTATTTCAATGTTTACAATAGGGCTGTGCAAAATTTTGGCGGCAGCTTCGTTTCAGAGGTGTTTCAGGCCATTTCAACACCCAAAACGCTGATTCTAAATTGAAACAGAAGGCTCCAAAACATCTCCAAAATGAAGTGAGGCATCCAAAACGTTCCAGAAGTATTTTAGAAAGTTTTGGAGCTGGGCTTGCAGGGAAACAGCTGTTCCCCACAGGGGGCAGAGATCCGTACAGGGGACTCCTCACCTGCACAGAAGGCAGCAGCCCTCCCCTTCCCACAGACGGGCCACCCATGGCCCCGTCCTGCTCCCCGCTGCGGTCCTGCAGCCCTAGGCTCCAAGCCCCGCCTGGCTGGGCACTAAGGCTGTGCAAAGCTTGCAGTGTGTTCAAAACAGGTTGGGAAGAGATTCAGCTGAAACAAAAGAGGACAGTAATCCAAAACTGAAATGAATTACTGTCCTCTAAAACAGCCAAATCCCAAACCAAATTGAAACACAGTCATTTTACGTAGCCCTAATTGATTATCAATCTAAAATATCAAATATGCATGTTATATATAATATTAAAACATAATATAAAATATATATAATATTAAATATTTTACATATCAAACATATATATAATATATTTAATATTACAATAATTTATAAATTATATAAAATGTAATATTTCAACAATGTTAAAAAACCATTGTGACATTTCCTGTTGAAAGTGTTCATTTAGATCAGTGGCTCCCCACCTTGATGCGTGACCCAAATCAGGGTCATGGTGCTTCTACCCCTCACGCCACCCCTCCTGCCTGCAGGGCTCTCCTGGTGCACGGTCTATGTGGTTCTCACCACCGTAGCCTTCCATGATCCAAGCCCAGCCTGGGCCTTGCTGGTGCCGCCAGGCATGGGTGAGTCAGAAGCAGGGGCAAGGGCTGTGACCATATATACAATATGAAGATATATAGATATAGATAGCTATCTTTCAGATATCTATCTATATAGATATATCTATATAGATACGAAAGTGTTTTCAGCAGTTGTGATAGCTTCATATCATGCCAGTGTAGTTCTGTACAATTCAGTTAGAAAGGTATCGCCTTTGAAATATCTTACTAATAAAACTGAAAATATATAACATATTTTGAAATTTTTAAATATGCTATAGGTTTGTCTAGAAGCTACAGACAGACTATATGCCTCACTTCACTAAGAGAGTTTAGTATGTATCAATTTTTAAAGTAAACAATAATTACGGACCCACCAAATTCATGATTTCACAATTTTTGCAGAAAACACAAATTTGGGACATCCCCTGTAAAAAAGTCCAGTTCCCACAGAAAACCACCAGAACCACAAAAAGCATAAAAATGGCCAGGGGTTGAAAAAAAGGAACTGCAAACAGGGACAGGAAGCCCTGGTATCCTGCATCACAGAGGGAGAGAGATGAGGGAGGGAGGGGAGATTTTTGCAGCAGAGCACATCAGGGCCTTGTGAGGGAGTAGGGCCTAGGAGCAGCAGTGAACTCCCTAGCGCCCCCTACCGTCACTCACGGTGGACTCAGCGCCCTCAGATTCTGGCCCGCCATGACTTTGATAATAAATAGGTTTGTATGGGAGGCTGCCTTTATCCCCGAGTAGACGGTGTGTGTGTTCCTACCCCTACTCCATATGGGGTACCGCTGGGGCACCCGTGCCTTAAGGGCTATGCGTGCCTCCAAACCTCCCCTTTAGCACACCCCAAGCCTCGCAGTTGTTCCGTGGGACGTTGCACGGTCCCCTGCCCCTCGGGTGCTCCCCCTCTGGCCCCTTGGGCCCGGCGCGCAGCCGCCGCTCTGCTACCGGCGCCCCCTGGGCCCGGCACACTCTTGGGCTACCACTTAGCCCACCACCCCACTCTGGGGCCTATCGCCCACGTCTGGGCATCCCCGCCCCTCTCGGGGCCTCTGCCGCACCTCTAGTGGCTCTCGCCCCTCCCGGGGTCTCTGCCGTGCTCTCTGCGGTCGTTGCCCCCCTTCTGGGGCTACGCCGCGCTCTTCCTGCACACTCGCTGCCCCCTCTGGGCCTCGCCTTCCCTGGGGCCTATACCGCGCTCCTTGCGCGTCGCCCACTCTGGGGCCTATACTGCACCTCTCGCGCTGCGCGTTTCCCGCGCTTGGGGCTCAAGTGGCCGTAGCCGTGCCTGGCCCCTTGACCCTTTCTTGGGTCGTTTGCCCCACTGGGCAAACTGCCGCCCTCATGGGCTGGGGTCCAAACCCCATACACCGCGCCACTCCAGCGCAAACAGTAGTGCCCCACTGGCACTGTGCCCCTGCGGGGCACCGAGAACCCCCAAGCTGCTGGGGAGCTCCCGTGAGGCCTCCTCACGCCCCTACAGCCTCACCTGGTCCTCCGGTGTAACTATAACATAAGCCAAGCCAACTGGCTATAACACAATCAACAAAGAGCCTACCTGCTTGTAATGCAAACTCCCAGCCCCCAGCAGGGCTTCCACCATACCTCCTTTCAGGGATCTCTCTTCCCTAGCATCATTGCGGCTGGTCAGCAAGATAAGGCTGCAATCACCAACTCTGGCCGCTCCGCTCCGCTCCGCTCCGCTCCGCCCAGCCCAGCCCAGCCCAGCCCAGCCCAGCCCAGCCACAAAGCTCCTGCTCCTGCTCCTGCAGCTGCCACAAGGGGACTGCTAGTCAGGCTCCGGCCTGGGCTGTTTATAAAGGCCCAGCCCTGCCCCCTTCTGGCCACCTGACCAGCTGGTTGCCATAGCAACCCACAGCTGCACTGCCTGTTGATTGGCAGCTCGGTTCCTTTTACTTCCATGGCACAGGACACCATGGTGCTCCTGTGACACACACCCACCCCAAATTACACTACCTGGCACAGGACACCTCCGTGCTCCTGTGACAGGCCCCCCACCTCCCATGCCTTTGATAGGCTGAAGGGCTCTGGAAGTTCTGCTCCTCCCTAGAGATTCTCAAATGGCTATTTGTCAATCCCTGGGGAGGGGCAGGAGTTCCAGGACCCCTTGGCCAATGAGAAGGGTTGGGGAGAGGGGCATTGTGATCCACCACAAAAATGGTGACCATCACCACAATCAGACCACAAAAGCAGGGGGCAGCTACCCTGATTTCAGTAGGTCCCTAACAATAATATTCATGACCTTAAAATATATTTAGGTACCTTCCTGAATTAGGGCCAAAATGTTGAACAAAAACATTTAGGCCCCTGATGAATGTGCAGGAAAAGGCATGATGGGATGGGGTATGTCGGGGTGGGCAAAATACAGCCCGCAGCCCACATCCAGCCCACAAGGCCATTCTATCTGGGGCTGCCTGTGCCTCCTTTCCATTGCTACCACTTCCCCACAGGGCAGTGGCAGGACAACCCAGCACAGACTGCGAGTGGCTGCAGCACAGGGCACCAGCCACAGCAGGGTGGGGGCACTTTTCCCCCATGCTAAACACCAACTCATTCTCCGCAGGTGAGCGTGGGGTCAGGGCTGTGCACTGCTCTCCACCTGTACCGTGGGGCTGGGATGGGGGCACTGGGAGTGAACGGATGCACAGGAGCCAGCAGCAGCTGGGCAGGAGCAGAGGGCCCAGACAAGTATCACAGGGCCAGCGGTGGCAGGGCCCAGAGCAGGGCAGTAGGAGCGCAGGGTCCTGGCCAGCAGGGGCTCTATGGAGCTGGGCCAGCTTCTTGCTTTCCGGGCTGGTGCAGCCCAGTCCAGCTCCACAGACCCTTGCCAGCCCATGGCCCATGCTCCTAATGCCCCGCTCTGGGCCCCATCAGCGCTGGCCCTGGGATACTGGTGCAAGCCCCACGCTCCCGCTCGCTTCCACTCTCCCCCACCACTTTTCCCACTTTTCTGCCCAGCCAGTCTGCACTACATGGCTCCCATACCCGCATCCATACCCACACAGACACATCCCCACAAACCCCCATATGCAATCACTTCTGTATATACACCACAAATGGCCACAAATCAGGATAAAAAATTTTTTTTAATTAAATTAAAATATATTATTATGGGTGCTTGATTTTTAGTATGTAATTTGTATTTTTTTCCCCTAAGAGGACAAACCCTTTTCCCCAAAGGAGTACTTCCAGGGGCAAGGGGAGGGGCTTCCAGCGGCAAAGGTCAGAAGTTAGAGGCGGGACTTCCGGTCCCAAGATGGTGATCAGAGGGCGGGGTACCTGTCAAGGGGCGGGCCTACCCATGCAGCCCTTGACAGCTTACCAAAACTCAGTAAGCCGCCCTCCACCCAAAATAATTGCCCACCCCTGTGATACATAATCTAAACAGTTGTGCTTCTGGCCATGTCACATGTGCATAGCAGGATATAAAACTGAAGCAGGATATAAAACTGTAAGACTGAGCATCAGATCTCATCATGCCTTATTGCCAGTGCAGAGGGAGCCCATAATCACAATCTGCCACACAATCCCAGGCTCCCCCTGCACCAGCAAGTAGCAAGCTCACATGACTGGGAGCCCTGTCAACTTATCTGGAAGCCCTGTCACCCAGAGTCAGGGGTACAACATGCCCCCTGAGACTGGGAGCTTGCAGGTGATGGAGGAGTGCATGGTATGTCCCCACAGGTAGGAGCCCAAATCAGCTGACGGGGCTCTCAGCCATGGGGGCACACTTAGCTATATGTGCAATTGATGGCATGATAGGAACCAGCCACAAAGTTATTGCACGTTTTTTGTAGGATAACTTTGTGGCTTATTGCTTATTTTATGATGCCATTAATTGCTTTAACGTGTGGCCAGATTACAACTTAAAATGCAATTAACTAGTTAATCACGCCTTAAGCATAATGTGTGGTAGAAGCCTTAGAGAAATATATCTGAAAATCTAACCAGAAACCTTAAGAAAAATACAGACAAAAAAAAACTTTTCTTTTTTTTTTAAGATGTCTGATCTGGAAAGTTCATTGATCAGCCTCTAAAAAAATAGCAGATCCTGTTCCCCTTTACACAGATAGGATCATAATGATGAATTACAATATATCATAATTGCACAACACTGGTAATTTGCCTTTTTCCTGAAAGTCAGCATGTGGCATGCTGCATTGTTTGGACTTTTCATAGGAGTTAAAAGCCCCTTCACCCTCTTTGAGAATTCTAGCAGTGGCTCTGATTCTGCAGCTGCTTGTGCATGAATCCCTGCAGACCTCTTTGATTTCAAAGAGAATGCATCATGTGAAGATCCTCATATCAATAGGAGTTTCAACGTAGTCAGCAAAGCTCCAACTGAGCATGGGGGGTACACCTACCCCAACACAGTTGCGAGAGTGGGCTATAATTTGTTTAAATTAACCTGAACTTGGTATGTCTGTCAAAAAGCAGATGAACCAAAACAAGAATCCTTCTTAACAATTATCTCTCCACCATTTACTTCTATGGTCATCAAAATACCAAACATCAGCTAAAAAAAATGGTCCCAATATAGTCTGGGCTCTCTTAATTTCATGCACTGTGACTTCAACAATTTCTTCATTTCTCATTTTATTTCTCTAAAGTAGCTTCATTTAAAAATGGGGAAACCACATTTCATGCTCTTCAGTTTCATTAAAGTTATACAAAAGCCCTTACCAAAAGGAGATTTCTCTAATTAAACCATTGTAGCAGATGAAAATATTGAAATGATGAGTCTGAAAGGAATTTGACATGCCATATATTCTTTTGCATTTCTTTTCGTTAACATATTAAAAAATAAGAGAATCAAAAATAAAGATCTGAAATTACATGAGGAGACATGTAATACTTGCCATATATGAACAGGAATGGAATACCTCACTGATTTTAAAAAGTGCTAAAAGGGGAAAAGGATTGATCATTTGTTCAGTATTGTGAGAACAAAATACTGTACCCTCTGAAAATTTACCTTATACCTCAATGGCTGAACTACAATATGATTAGAACCCTGGCTTAGAATATATCCCACAGGAAATGTGATACAAGGATCATGTGAATTACATAAGAGACATTCTGTGTAATTCTACATGAGCTACAAAATGCAAAGTTTCATGGGTACTTGAAATAAAATTCTACCGACAAAATAAGAGAGTGAAATTTAATATTATTTCTTAAGTTGCATCCTGGAATGTTCCTTTGGTTGCTAACTTTGAAAAAATGAAAATGCCCGCAATCTTGGATTCAAAGATTAAGACTGGGGAAACTGAACTGGATTGTTTTCAGAGCGCTTGTACCTTATCTCGACCTCAGAGCACGCCGAACCAGGTTTAGACAAGGAAGCTGCTCAGTACTAATTCCTTACATTTCCCAAATTTCAATAGTAGTTTAGGATTCTTAGTAAACATCCAAAATTGATAGGGGTGGCCTTTGCAATATGGATTCCCATGCACAAGCCTTAACCTGGTTCACAAGAAATAGTTTGTATTTGCTTCATTGCCATTATTAAAGCCATCATTTTATAGGCTCAAGCCACTGTTATCTGGCTGTGTGATAGCTGGGATAAAATTAGCAGGCTCTCTCTATTCAACTCCCATTAGACCAAAGCCTACATAACAAAGCTCCCATTGCAACTTGGTGCCAATTGGTGCTTACAAGAAAGATATCAAGTTTGAATAAACCAGATCTCAGATTTTCTCCAGGAGGAAGGAAAATTTCTTGAGCATTTCATCATTGAGTTTCTCCCACATACATCTATCACAGACCCATAGATCTTGTTTCTAAAACCTTCTTCTGGATCTCAAGTTCTTTCCCATCTCTTCACTAAAGAAGCCTCCAGCGTCTCGGGGAACACACTGCAATAGGGGTTGGAATCTATGATTCATGGGCTGCATCTAGCCTGCAAAGAGGTCTGACCACCCCATGGAGGTCTAATCCTGCATGGGAAATCAGTCTCACAAAGCTGCGCCACTCTGCTCCTCTGCTGCCCAGTGCTCCCTTTCACTGAAGGGCCTGCTGCTCTGTAGCATCTGAGCTTATCCTTGTTTCAGAGGGGCTGGGAATATGGTACCCAGCCACTTGGAGTTGTGTGGGGGGAAGAAAGGGTAAAGACTTCTGACCCACATGAAGTCAGAATCCTGGAATGTTCCTTTGGTTGCTAACTTTGAAAAAATGAAAATGCCCGCAATCTTGGATTCAAAGATTAAGACTGGGGAAACTGAACTGGATTGTTTTCAGAGCGCTTGTACCTTATCTCGACCTCAGAGCATGCCGAACCAGGTTTAGACAAAAGGTTGCTGAGCCCTGTTCTAAAAGAGGCTTCCTCCATGCTGAGGACATATGTTAAAATGAATTAAAGCCCTAGGTTCATATGACAGTCTTTACTTCTCCCTCTTTGTCCTGCAAGCTCCAAACCAACGCTGACTGGCCACTCCTGTATCTTGTCCCTGCATGGATCTCAGGTTTTTGAGGAACCTTCCTTGAGACTCAAAGACAACAGAACAGTGCCACTAAGATAGTTAATAACCCTTTAAATCAGGGTAAACTACATACTTGGAGGACTCCCTACACAGCCAGATCAGGGAGTAATAGTTGCTCTGATTTAGTATCTTACCCAGGTGAGAGTTAAGTCACAGAGCAGTAGGAGGTGTGAAGCTATCATTGTTACTGCTAATCATAGAAAAGCAGGGTTAGAAGGAGGTCATGCCATGAAGTTTTTGTTGAAAGATATCTACAGTCTCCATGCATTAATTCTGAAGGAGCTAAAAGTTCACTTTAAATATGCCAAAGTTTACTTTCAAAACAAAGAGTCCAGGTAAAAGAGAAATTGAAAATAATCTAAATGCAGTATTAAGAGTCACAGTGCCCAAATGAAAGTGAAAGACTTGTCCTCAAACCTAACAGATCAGATGGTTTGCTACACCTTATGAGTCTCACCACAAACTCCTTTTGAAATTCAAAGGTAACTGAAATATCAACTCAATCAATTCTTCCATTCTTCTTGCAGTCTCATAAAGTCTTACAAACTAGAAATGCCCACAAAACTTGAGAAACCAGTGTGAATCAATTTCTCCCTACTTGTCCTGCCCCTGGGCCTTGCTGTGGTAGCTCTGTATTTGCAACTCCATGCCCACTGATGGGTCATCAGTAGCTGGCAAAGAGTCCTCTGGTTTTAGAAACATGAGCCTTATAGTAGATCAGTGGTCACCAATTGGTCAATCATGATCAACCCATCGATCGCAGAGCCTCTTGGAGTCAACCTGAAGCTGGAGGGGCTGAGCATGTGTGTGCATGCACATGCATAACCCCCCCAACCCAGCAGGTCAGTCTATGGGGGAGGGAAGGGGTAGGGCCCGATCAAGGACCCTCCAGTGAGGAACAGAATGTGGCAGAGGCAGAAGCAGGGCTAAGGTGAGTAGAGCCCCAGCTGGGGGAATGGTGGGAGGATCGAGCCAGGGACACAAGGGGAGCACAAGAGCGGAGGCCCTGGGGGGCAAGTACCCTGCCATCTGTGTGTGGTGGAGGCAGTTGCCATTGCAGGCTGGGCTTTGTGCCCCAAGCCCTGCTGCAGCTGGCCTGGGAGCAGCCCAATTCCATGTGTGTCCAGTGGCTGGGTGCATGTGCAACTGAGCAACTCATAGGCCAGCTGCAGTGGGGATCAGGGTACAAAGCCCATCCTGCAATGGCAGCCACCTCCACTGAGCACAGATTGGGGGGGGCCCACGCCCCCCAAAATGTGGGGCAGCATGGGCAGCTGTAGCAGCTGTGAGGAATGAAGTGGGGCTGGGGTAGGGACCCGCCCTGCACAGCCTGGGTGGGGCACAGGATGGAGCTGTGCGCTGCTAATCCAGGGGCGGGGAAGCATTGGGACACACACCCCAGGAGGTATGAGGGTCGTGTGCCCCCAAATCTGCATGGCAGCTGGCCCAGCTGCCATTGCAGGGTGGGGCCAGGGCTGTGCCAGGTTCTTTCTGGTCAGGGTGTTGGACCGGACTGCACTCGGGCTGGGCAGTGGCAGCGCTGGGAGTAGGGTACAGGAGTGGAGTGCAGGCATCAACCATTCATCATAGACCCAGCACTGTAGCTTACCCCATAGCCCCACTCCCAGTGCCACCGCCACCCAGCCTGAGCACAGCCCAGCCCAACACCCCCACTGGGAAAAGCCTAGCGCAGCCCTGACCCCAACCCACCCCACCCCACTCCATGTGCAGATCTGGAGGCACACGCCACCTCATGCCCCCCTTCCACCATGCCCCCCCAGATGAGCCATTCATACCTCCATCCCATGCCCAGCTGTGCAGGACCTGCCCTTTCCCCAGCTCCATCCCCACTTCCAACACTGCTGCCACCCACCCCAAGCACAGTGCGGCACAGACCCCACAGCATGAAGAGCCTGGCGCTGCCTTCCCCCTCCCCTACCCCTTACCCCTACTAGGCATGGGGGCCATGTGCCCAGGATCTGTGTGGGAGAGGTCAGGCTCGGGCTGGAAGGCAGCACTGGGCTTTTTCCAGTGCAGGGGTTGGGCCACGCTATGCTCGGGCCAGGCGGCAGCAGCATGAGCAGTGCTAGGAGGGGGGTTGAGGGGACTATGGTGAATTTTCAGGTGCCTCCAAACCTCCCCCTGCCCTCCCATAGCTCCACTGCCACCTGGCCTGAGCACAACCTGGCCCAACACCCCCACTGAAAAAAGCCCAGCACAGCCCTAGCCCCAGGCCCTCTACCCCACCTGCAGATCCAGGGGCATGTTCCCCCTCCCCCACGCCTCCCAAACAAGCCATTTGCAGCTCTATCCCATGCTCAACTGTGCAGGGCCTCCCACTGACCCAACCTCACTCCCTCCCTCACCGCCATGGGGTGGGGACAGATTGAGGCTCCAGCAGTGAGGGAAAGAGTGGGGCACAGGCGGAGCACAGGCTGGGGAGAGTCGGGGACAAGAGCAGGCCTGGGGACCACATGTGCCCTGGGTCTCTGCTTGTCCCACCACCTGGCCTGACTAAGACCCCACTCCCCCCAGCCCCTGCTCCTGCCTGTGCCCCACTCCCTCCTTTACCACTGGAGCTTTGATCTGCCCCACTCCCCACCCCACCCATAGATTTGCTTGCTGGGAGCTGGTGCACCCCCAAATAATTTTTTCTCCCTCCGCCTCAATCTGTGCCCCCTTCCCTCCCCACAGACTGACCTGTAGGCGGGGGGCAGAGGGTGGAAGCGCACAGTAGATCTTGGGTTGCTTTCTAATTCAGAAAGTGATCTCCTACTTAAAAAAGTTGGAGACCACTGTAGTAGATTATGGGAGATGCATTAGCCTCTCTAGTGTACCCAGTCACACTTAGAAGGAAACAAGGAGTACAATGAGTGGAGGAGGGTCACACACTTTAAAAAAAAAAAAAAAAAAAACACACACATTTAAAAGTGTGTCAGAATTCTGCCTGTCAGAATACATGACAGTGTCTGTCTACACATCTCCTGAGAAGAAATGCACTAACTGAAGTTATATGGGAATAGTAAAATGGACACTTTTGAGTGAAAAAAATATTTTGAAATAATGTCCTTGACTATTATAATAACTATGACTCCAGTTCCATGAATTGACTTCAGCAGGACTAGCCAAAGTGTGTAAAGTTAGGCAAACTAATAACTCTGCAAGATAAGAGCCAAATTCTGGACTTCCAAGTTGAAAGGTTGCATTATACAACATATTAACTTTTATATAGTTTTTTGCAGGTGCTTTGCACTGCTGTAGTTGATATAGACATTAGACAAAGCAGAGCAGGATGAATAATTTTTAAAGTCCATGAACATTATTGAGTTGTTTTGTAAATCAATTTGATTTTATTTACAAAAAATCCCTAAATTCTTGAAAAACAGGCTCAATGAAGTTTCAATTTGTTTAAATATTGCCACTTAACATTAATACATTGTTCAACAACTATTATTCAAGCAGCTGTATTTTGTACATTATGGGCTAATTAATCAGGGTACACTTTCAGTTCCTCAAATAAATTTAATGTTTGTGAGCAACAAAAAATGACCATTTCAAAGCTAATGGCTGTAGAAGGAAGTTCAGCAACAGAGGAGACATTATCTGAAAATATTAGTGGAAGAAAAAAAAGTTCTTCACAAACAGCTTTGGCAAAAGGGGATAAGAAAAGGGCTTGAACAGAAGTAAAGAAGTCTCTGACAAGACCAACAGGACACTAAAATGTTTATGTTCACTTGCTTCTAATTTTATTTCTCTGCTTTCTGAGGCAAGCCTGTTTTTTCAAAATCCTGGAAAAACAGATTAAAACCTACTTCTGAACTTCGGAGAGGTAGAGTCTTTGCAGACACGACAGAATGAGGCTGGGTTCAAAAGTAAGAGTTTCATTCCAACACAGACACTACAAAGAAGAATGCATCAGCTCCAAGCCCGTGGAAGTACCTAGCTCAAGTAATGGGTACAAATGATGGTCATATAAGATAATGGGAGAAATTACTTTTTCAGAAGTTACACTGGTACTGGTTATAATATAAGATAAGCATAGCCTAGTATCCAATGTCCAGGGTACTCAAAGATCATTTTATGCTGAATTAGTCACTTAAGTACAACAATGACTTTTCAGTGGATCTAACATCAAGCCATTTTGAAAAGAGCAGACTGCAGAGACAAGAGCTTACTACTCAGGAGCATACAATGTAACTGTTCTATCTGTCCCCTCCTCTACCAGAAGACTGGAGATAAACCATTGTAACTTTGAGTCTTAGAGTGAAATAGAGCACAGATTAAACAGGTACAGAGGATCATCTGTGAGACATTTTAATTTTAAAATGGTTTAACTATTCATCAGTTCACCCTTTCAGTGAGAGAAAAGGAAAGACCTGCCTTGTCTTCAATGGGAAGTGATGCAGGCCCAAGAAAAATAAAGGTTCCATGGTTTAGCATCTAGTTACATCCTCATGGACCACCCTAATTCATTCATCTCGTAGCATACAAGTTAGATACTATTGCCTTTTTGTGGTGTCCCACAAGGCATGTAGTGAAACCAAAGTAGACAAGATGCAAATACAGGCTCTTTTATATATATATATATATATAACACACTCATCCCAAAAAGATGACTCTCCACACTGGGTTCCTTTTCAGAACCAGTGTTGCAAACTTGAACTGAGCTGAGTTCAAGTTCAGGCTGCTGTATTTCATTACTGAGGGGACATGAACAGCAGAAAGAAACATCCTCTTCCCTCAAGACATAAACATTAAAGTACATATCATCCTGTTTCAACAGACTTCCTTACTTCTGCTTCCAGGCTATGCTGTTTGGGCTTCTCACTTCACAAACAGTATGGCCTGATATCCAATATCAGAGAGAGAGATGCTCATTGGCCAAATAATGCAATCGAACAGCAATAGAACAGCAATAAAGTGAATGAGCTAAAGCTGATCAATGTCTGCTACCCTTCATCTGTGAGCTGGCTTTCCCTGTTCTGCTGACTTTTGCAAATCCTTTATTTTACTGTGGTGACTTTAATTCCCACCATACCGACTAGAGCTATTCTGACAGTGAAGCAGGTGGACAGAATTTAGTGAAGTGGGCAGCAGTTCACTGGCCAACAAGTCATTTATGATCCAAAGCAACTGCCAAAATTTCACAGTCACAGATGGGCAACAGGATTTTCAACTGACATCACCTTTTCATCATTTTCCAGTCTGGTGCCATCCATGGACACAGATAGGAGAGTACTGGAAGCATTTCTGAGGCCCCAGCATCAGCCATCTTTGATAATCACAGCTCTGTCCATACAAGGGACAAACAGCCTGCAGAAGCCCACTGAGATTTTTCAAGGGGATATCTTCAAGGCAGCAATACAGACATCTGAAACCGCATTGATGGAGGTAGACTGGATATATCCAGCCAACATAAATGACTGCCATCAAACCTTTTGCAAATTAAGCCCAGCAGCCATATGGAAAAAGTTCCCTAGGGGATATTTCCAACATACAAAACTGAAATTAAGGAACTCTTAATTGCTGGACCAAATTAGATGTGATCACAAAGATCAACTTTGCCCATTTGACCTAAAAAACCTGACTGTCAATCAAAAGACTTCCTAGAAATTCCAACCGCAGAAAAATGGAGTCTGCAATCACTACAAATGACATTGCATGCCAACTAATGGCAAAGAGGTGCTCCTCAAACTTTGATAAGTCATTCAATTGTACCCTCAAAACTGAAGTGACAGGGAGGTGGAAATCTATCACTGACTCGTACTTGATGACCCCATTCTATGCTTTTATTAATGTTTTCAAAGCAATAGAGGGTCCAGATTTGGATAGCATCCATGAAGAGTTCTTTTTACATCTTAAATCTTTGGCAAAGAGCTTTGTTTCCTCAAATCAATGCCTCCATTGAACTTCATGCCAAAAACAAGGTGCAGAGTAAAAGCTGAAACAATTCCCAAGCTAAAGAAACCACTGGAAGATCCTTTACCTACTGACCCATCTCTTTCCTCTGTGTTTCATATGTGTTTATGAGAAGACACTTTTCTAGTGAACATCAGGAAAATTACTGAGTCTTTTGTTCAGGCTGGCTGCAGATAAGGACAGTATACTCAAAATCAACTCTTACCTAACAATCAAAGTTGCCTTCAAGAAGGTCTTGCTGATATGGACAACAATCTATATGAAATCAAGGTGTTGCACTCCTCCTGGCTACTTATTTTCACCAATGGAGACTTGCATTATGTGAATCTAAGACAGATATGATAACTCCCCATCAAAACTTTCTGGGCAATTGTCTAACCATACCATCTTTATTGGCTATCACCTACTCCCTTTCCAGCCATTTATGACATATCTAAGTGTCAACTGGATTTCAAGCTAACACACCAGTCTCGTCTAAGCCATCTGAAGAAAAAAAAATATTTTGAACTGCCCTGATCCAAAAGTTGGCAGAAACTTCTTAAGTCCAGCAGCTAGGTACAATAAACCTTGCTCCTAGGACTAGTATTCAGATGAGCCTGGGATACAACATGTCATATCTTATGGACTCAAAAATGAATACAGTTGTACCGTTATTTTTTGCCTTGGCTATACATTAACACCTAATCTGTATATGTAGGCAAATCTTTGGCAAGCCACCATCACCATCAGAATGACATGAAAAGCTGATAATGATTCTAACAGAGGCGTAGGTAAGCTGTGAGCAGCACCTACAAGATCTGTCTGTCTGGAACTGAACTCACCACAGAAGACACCAAAATCTAAAATTCCTGCAGACTTACTAAGATTGATCTTACAACATCCCAACATTCCTTTTTCCATTGCTGCTTTTTTATTCATGGTCATTATGGCTGGCCCAGTGCCACTTGTGGCCAAGTGAATGGCATGTATATCAAAGCCAATAGCTGTATTCTCACAAAAAAGTGAAAGCTTCAGGACTGAGAGACAGACAGATATGGCAATGAAACTCAGAAGCCTTGACTTCCACTTCTTTACTACCCAGGCAACAAATCCTGGATCAGAATGAACAAGGTGCTGACTGGGAAGGGCAGAAATACTGATCCATACCTCAAAAGGTAACTGTAGGGCAGTGGAAAAGACAATCAAACTGTGGAAACTGCTAAAATGCCACCCTCAAAGATGCAGCAGTCGGATCAATAATACTGACATTGATCTGTGACTGTAGATGAAAGAAGGCAGTGATGGTGCTTACGGTCTTCAAATAACTATACACTGTCCTCCTGCCTTCCCCTTTGCCATGTCTTAGCAAAAAGAGATGGAGCTTCTTTAATTTTTCAGCATTATTCAGTTCCCAGACAGCTGCTCTAATTAAAACAGCTTACCATCCAGTGTATTAAGCTCCTATGCATTTAAAAATGGCCACAGGACACTCATTGGATGAGTTTTAGATAAAAGCACCCCCGTGGCCATTTTGAAATGCATGGGGGCTTAATACACATGACAGTGAGGCAATGCTGTAGCATTCTAATTAGAAAGCAGAGCAGACTTGTCTGAATGCTCTGATGTGTTGTAATTAGAACGTGAATGAGCACATCTATAGGCACCTTTTCATTTCAGAATTAAGTGTACATTTTCATAATGGTTGTTTCTAACTGGTCTTAAATACTCACATTTAGAACAAACAGCGGGTTAAACAGGAGAAGATACACACAGTTCTGTTCTCTACTTGCCCACTCAGGAATATCAGACTGTTTGAAATTAAACATGACATCAAGTCAGAGAGGAATATTTTTAACAAGACTGTGTTCCCACTGCAGAATAGAGAGGTTGTGCTTTTCCTATAACTAATCCATTTCTTCCTTCTGTGTAGAGTTTAAATAAAGGAGTATAAAAAAAAAACCAGATTTAAAAAACATTGACTCAATCTCTGCATTTAAAACTAATAGTAGAAGAGCTTGCACTCTATAGTCAATTTGCAACTGTCCCAACAAAAATCTTTCTGTTTCATGTCTCACCTGCTTATTCCATGTAAAAATGTTGAATGCATAGTATATGTGCTGATGAAAGCACAGACTCGCTGAAATATAACATCCACGCATATTGATACTGTGATATTGTGGTCTAACTTCCTGTGCCAATTTTGCCTGAAGCTGTTTCCATTAAAGCCAATGGCACAATTTTTTGCACTGACTTCAATGAATACTGGTTTACTTGCAAATTAAATACCAAAAAAATCCCTTTAGAGGTTGATTTTGACACCCTCCCCCCCCCCACACACACACACACTTCCACACTTCCTAGGTCTGCAGCAATACCATGACAATAGATGTTCTCATAAGATTTCTGGTTAAATATTATGAACACTAGAGCTTTAAATAAGCATTTTTGTACTCATCAAATTGAAATTCTGAGTATTTTAATGATGTGGAAAATAAACTAAAGCATTACACTTAGATATACCACACTATGAAATGTGTCAATTAGGTACCAATACCTAAGCACTTACTTACCATTCATTATGTTAAACACATATGTAAATCACCACAAGATTGAGGTAAAATAGTTTTAAACTGACCAAAACTCAGACTTAGAGTGGTAGAATTCAGAACCACTCATAAAAATTAATTAGTGTATCATCTTTGAGACAGAGAAACTAGATTGTGTTGCTGTCAGTGCTAATGTAAAACGTGTCAACACAATACACATGTATTATTAACTGTGATACATCTGTTATATAACTCAAGTATTTGTTATAAGAATTGCATTTGGGATTTTTTTAACATTCTTTACATGGGCTGTGCGAAATGGGCCCTAGTCAATTCGGATTTGGCCCAAGTTGGAGACAGTGATTCAATCCATTGATCTGGATCACTGTCCCGGATTCACTTTGGCCAAATCTGAATCTGAAGAGTTGATGCTGATTCAGCAATTCGGACACAGGACCCTGAATGCCCCCCCAGACCCAGGAGGCACCAGTCGCCGAGCCAGGGGGGTGCAGGCCCCCTGACCCTGTTTGCTCCCCAGTGGACCAGGAAGTGGACTGGAAGTGCTTCTGATCCACTTCCAGGTCTGCTGCCAAGCACGCTGGGGAGCCCCCCACACTTCTGTGGGACACTGCATCCGCCCCAGCATCACAGCGTTCAGAGACCCTGCTACCTAGAGGTACGTAGAAAAAAACATTTAAAGCTGTATCTAAGTCCAAATTGCCAAATCTGTCCAAATCACTCTGAATTGATTTGGAGGGTTCTGAATTGATTCAGAGAGATTAAAAGGTTCTCTGATTCACAGGCAACTGGTACAGTGTGAACGGGGGTGCACATGCCCCTCCGACGGGGCCAGTGCGCCCCTTGATGTCCAACACTGATACTGTCGGTATGGCTGGTGCCCTCCATGACAGGGCTGCTGCCATTGGTAGCTTCTGTAGGTACCCCCCCCACACATTCAGGAGGCATCAGTCACTTATGTTCTGATTCAATTCGGATTCAGAGATTAAGCCACTGAATCGGGTTGAATCTTCACGGAATCAAATCACGGACCGAAGTTTCACACAGCCCTAATTCTTTATTAGTTTTTATAGCCAAAAGATTACACTGATACTGCATTGATCCATGTTTCTATCACCGCGCAATTTTAAACAGTGTAGTAGTGTTAGGCTAAAGATTATCCCATATTACTTTTGATCATAAATAAATTGTTGGCCAGTGACTGCTGCCCACTCCACTAGAGTCTGTCCACCTGCTTCATTGTTATAATAACCTTAGTTGGTATAGTGGGAATTCACAGGAAATTGACGTATTTGGAAAAGTCTGCAGCACAGGGCTTGTTCAGTCCTGGGTTTATTGAATGATGTACCTTAGATTATATTCTCAGCAAATGTTAAAGAAAAAAAGAAGAGTCAGTCAAAAAAGGGAAGTGTCCATCTAATGTGCTGTGAATATGTGAATGCTACATTTACTTGCATACCCCACACACCTTTCTTCTCCAAAATCAGCCATCCAAAAGTGGAGTGCTTGTCTTAAACAGAAAACTGTTTTTTCTTTGCTGGAATAGAAAAGGGAATATATTAGAGCATGGTATCAATTTGGTCCTGGCTGCCAAGATGGCTGCCACTCATCTAGCTGCAACAAACAGATGCCATAGCTATTGGCTGAGTGCTGCAGCTTGTGCCTCAATCAGCAATAGTAACAGTACCTCCTTTGATGTGCACCAACCCATTGTTCAATACACATTCTATTCCATATAAATGTTCCCAGAGTTTCCCTTTCTACTCATCTGATAGGTATGCTAATAAGGGTTTCTTTTATATGAATTCAGCTGCAGTCTAGTACAGCAGTTCTCAAACTTCTTAGATTCAAAGCGGCCCTCCTAAAATGCCAGCTCTAAGTCTTCTTTTGTTTTTTGAACATAGAAAAAATAATAGAGCAATGTTTCTGTTGCAAAGAACTCGGGAGAAATACAGCAGGTCAGGATACTATGGATTCCCATTTGAATCTCTAGGTTTATCTTTGACAGTGTTAACATTGTGTGGCATGCTCTGACACCCCTGAAAGGATCTCACAGTACCTGATTAAGAATTCCTGGGCTAGTAAGAAGAATTTTTGTCACCTGAGGAGACCACAAGCCAACTGATCATTTCTGAAGTCAAAATATAAAAATGCAAAAACACATTTTTATCAAATATCCCATTTCATACAAACATATACATGATAAAGATGAATATAGCTCATTACTAGCTGTTAAAAGAAACCAAATACGACAGAAGACAGCCCAACCTGGGGAATATCTGTTTGTAAGAAAACAAGGCCCCACAAAATAATCCACTGCAAATTAGAGTATTCTGCGAGAGTATGACTGTATGAACTGCAATTGCTGGAATTGGGATGACTGAAGTTGAGATGTACTTAAAATAAAAAGTGTCTCATAACTTTTCACATAAGCTTGGGGAACAGGAATTCCTTAGTTCTTGTTCAAAATTTGACACAAGCTTCCTCTGCAGCCTTGGTAAATCATTTAACCTCTGTGCCTCAGTTAACTTGGATATAAAATGGGGATAATAGATAAGAAGGAGAGTTGTGCAGAATAATATTAGAGGTTAATGGCTGTCAACTTTTTGTACCAACAGACTACTGTTAAACCTCAAATCTTTCTGAGACTAACATGAACCCTTACCCTCACACTGTCAAAACATATGAGGCCCAAGGTAACCTGCAAACCAACTAGAGAACACTTAGTATCGACTAGAGACCACTTAGTATGGCCTTATGGATCACAGTAAGAATGGAAATCATGCTTATAGAGGTTTGAATTTCATTTACTGTAGAATTGGCTAATTAGCTGGACAGTAAATTTCTAGGTGTCTACACATGTGGCCCTATTAGGTCACAGGAAACTAATATACTCCACAGCTGGGGAATACTTGTAAATATGAGCACTATTCCATGGCAGAGTTTTTACTCTGCAACATTGCACTTGAAGATGCTGATGCAGCTGGCTGGGTCATAAGGATTCTTCAGTGCAGGGACTACCTGCTAGCTAGCCCCACACTGGAGCACCTTCGTTCCCCAGCCAGCCCCTCTGCTGCACGTTGAGCTGAGTCAGGGCAGCCCCAGGCTCCCTGCCAGTCGGGGCTGCTCTAACCCAGCTCAATGTTCTGCAGTCCCGGGCACACATGCAAACATAGCTCTGGGAGCAATAAACTCTGGTGCAATATGCACCAGAGTTTATTGCTGCACATTAATATACATGTGTAGAAGTGCCCTGTATATCGTAGGTATTATTATTATTCTCTTTAGGCGAGAGCTAAACTGCATGCTTTTCAAAGCAAAAGATCAAGATTCCTGTCTCCATGTGTGTGGTTTACACCAGGCTCGATATGCACAGTTATGTGGCCATACATTTTACTCCCTAAAATGAAGCCAAAAGAAGTAGTGTATCCCTGAGGTCGAGCACATTTTTGCTTCTTCTGCCTGCAATGTCACAGACTCTAAAGTGGAGCAAGGTTGAGAAACCATCCAAAGAAGTCACTACTTCCAGAAAAGTGAAGTGCTTCACACAAGTATTTCGCAGAATTGTTTCCCTGGTATGTGAAGAAGTAATTCAAAATTCCAAATAATAATTTACCTCACAAGAGTTTGCTCATTATGCACTTTTTCTGTCCCTTGTGCTCTTTTAAAACCCTATTTTAGTAGGCAGGCATGAAATAATCTCCTGCTGCCTGTAGCAGTGGCCTTGTTCTTTTCATGTGACTGCAAACAGAAAGTCCTTATTCAAAAAGGAAAAGGTTATTAAACTCAGCAGAGTTATTTAAAAAAGATAGAAATGAACTGTGACTGCAATCTTAACTAAGTCTTGACTGGAAAGCTGTTTAAGATATGAAAGGTGTGTGGAAAGCCCCGACTCAAATAGAGCCTGTCCACTGTAGTGTATAGTCAGCATGAATTTTAGAAGCCAATCAGTTGCCAATTTACTTTGTAATAAATGAATCTTTAATTGTGGGGTTAAAATACCTTAGATATTATAAAATATATATAAATAATATATTTATATTAAAACCTTCCTCATTTAGATTCCTTCTTGGCAAGCATCTGAAATGCTGCCTTTCCAAAGTAAGGCCGTGATCCCACAAAGATCTGAGCACATATTTAGTTTTACATATGTGAATATTCATCTTGCTTTCAAAGAAATTACTTATATGACTAAGGGGATAAGACTTTGCTATAAGAAGGTCCAGTTTGGTAAAACCTTTACAGGCATACCAATTTAGTTTGAATGCAGCATTATGAGGTAGGAAATCAGGCATTGGTTAATTAACGGCTCGTTACTGTGCTGTTTCACAGGTCAAGTTTTAGCTTGAACAATGAGCTTGTCTGTAACTGGAGGCTGAACTAAAGAAGAATGGTATTAGACTGATCTCACATTTCCTTGTTTATAGTATGGCTGGGATTGGCCCACTTGGATATTTTTCTTACATAAAACTTATTAAGAAGATTTTAATCCAGAAATGTTAATGAGATTCTCTATGCCAACTATTGCCTGATGCATAAATTGTCATGACAGCCTCCCAGCTGCCCTGATGACTGTGTGACACTTTGAAATTTCATAGGCTCGGGCTGGTCAAAATGATTATTAGCAACAGTCATGTTTGTTTGAAAATAAAATAGATAAGCTGAATTAAACCATCCTATTGGTAGCCATCAAGAAATTAAATGAGCTAATTGCCATTTCCTTTCTTTTCCCAATGATCTGCAATCCCTGGATGAATGCTGTGTAAACCAGAAAGGTTTTTGTAACCACCCTTTAGTAATTGACCTTTCACTTTCCCCGTTTCATTTGCCCTAAGTGTTAATTGACTTTGAAAAAGCAGTATATTATCCCTTTAGAAAAAAATCTGATTTCTGCACGGCAACCTTCTACAGCATCAAAGCTCTGTTAAATCATAGTGCAGTAGAGCTGGAAATGAGCCTCCAGAAGAAGTAGAAAGTGGGGGTGGGGAAAGAAGGCAAGCTCAGAAATGAAAGAGCTCCAGTGCCATCTACAGAAAATCAACCCCAGCTGGCTTTCTGAAGGGAGAAGCAGGTAGCTAATGAAAATATTTCAGTTCTTTAACTCATTTGAAGAAAAAGAGATTCTGTTTTACTGCATCCTGCATTTTGAAGCCACTTTGACTGTAATTTGCACTAAAATAACACGTCCTGATGTATAAAAATTGCTACAAAACCTGAGGGAATCAGGTTGAGATTGCTTTAAAGGTTGCTTTTAGGCTTTCACACAATGAAATCTGGTATCCGTAGAGTTTTGTTTTAAGTAGTTTTACTCATGAGGTAGATTTTCTCTCCTTTCAGACGGGTCTCAGGCACAAACAATTTAAATCTTGACAGACATGTTATGCTCCTAGCAGCTGTCTTCATGATACTACTTGTCAGTTAAAAATGGAGAATGTGCTATTTGGAGCAATGGATTCTTTCTTTCAAACATCTAAAAATGTCCTTTCTAAGGAGAGTGCTTGATATGCAGCAGACTCCCAAGGACTTTGCAAGCCACCAGGCAGGAGATACCTATTGGAATGAGCTGTTCACAGTAGCCTACTTTAATCTGATCACATTCATTTACTCAGCATCTATTTATGCTGCAGGAAAATTGAGTAGACAGGATATGTGAGCAGCTAAGAAAATTGCAAGGGGCTGTTCACTACTGACACCGAAACCTGGTACAGAACAAAGGCTGCAGTCATCAAGGTGTGTGGTTAATTGCACTATGATTAATAGTTTAATTTGTTACATAAGCTACAGTCTATAGAAAAACTACACCTCAAAAAGGAGAGCACGATGCTGTTGTCTTAGGAAAGCACTGGCTGTAAATTGTAGCAGTATCCTCTAGTCTTTAACATAGCTATTTAGCCGCTAATTAAAGTGTACTTTATGACTTGTAACAGTTAACAGAGATGCTCCTTCCCTTTCCTGACTCCTGTGTCCTTGAAAATTTCAGGCAAAAAATCATGTTTTATTTGAAGCTTGCATGTTGCCAGCCTGAGTCCAGCAGAGACCATTTAAATCCTGCATCTATCTTTTTCAGGCTGTAGTGAAACCTCTCCCAGCTTTCTTGATCAGGGTTCTATGAGATTTGGCAACATGTAGGGGGTGCACACGGGTGCACATGCAGCCCTTGAGATTGGCCGTGCATGCCCTGGAAAAGCCAGAGGCAAAACTGGAAATGCCACTGGAAGTTAAAATTGTAAGGCAACCTGGAAGCCTACCAGTGTCTCAATTGTTATAATAAAATAAATTGTAAATACCTATATATTTTAGCATTTGATTTGGGGGTTTTTTATCATGGATAATCAGAGCTCTCCCTGCCCCTTTTGCTCATCAGGACATGGGTCTAGCTGTCCCTGCTGCTGCTTTGTGATGCTGAGCAGCCCTGATATGCCCGTGCCCTGCTGATGCCCCTCACTCCTGACCCACAGCCCCCTGGCCCTGCCGGTGCCCCTCACTCCCAATCTGCAGCTCCCCCATCTCTACTATGTCCCTCATTCCCAACCTGCTGCCCCCACACCCAGGTCTTCAGTGTGTGAGGAAGGGGATGCAGGTGTGCAAAAGAGGGGGGCACAGGTGGTGGAGAGCAGCCACTTTGTGCCAGGTATCCCAGACCTGCAGCTGGGCAACGTGACTATGCCACCCCTCCTCATCAGGGACCCCATTTATCTGGTGCTACCATGACTCATGCACCCCTGCACTTGCCAGCTCAGGCCACACCAGGCACATTTTAACAGGTGCCTGGCCAGAGCTACATGCTGGTTAAGTGCACCTTTGGGCAATTCAAGTATGCTGGCTCACCCTCACCACCCACATTGAATTCGCCAGCACCAGTATCCCCTGGGTTATCATCACCAACATCTGTGAAGCCTGAAGGAGCTCTTCCATGGGTCCTGGACAGAGGCAGCATGGCAGGCAGAGGACGCCTGGCACTGGGAGCACCAGCTGTGCTGGCAGTGCCAATGATACACCCCCCTCCCCCCACAAGGCCCTGGGCAAGCTGTATATCCAGCAGCAGGGGCCAGGGCATCATATGTGTGAGACACTGATGGACCACATCCTCCTCCACCCCTCCACAGTAGGGCACCTGGCCAGCTGCCCACAAAACCCAGACCCACAGCACACCCCCAAGAGCATGTGCACTGTAGACAGTTTCCAAACACAGACCCACCCCACAACAGACTCCCCCCCGCCCTCCCTCCCAACAGCAAACCCCACCCCTTACCCCAATGCCCACCAGCAATCCACCAATAAAGCATCCTCTTCCCCATGAACCTATATACACTGAGGGGAAGCCATGGGGTGGAGGTGCCTACAGCACAGATCCCAGGGAGAAGTACCCAGCACCCTGACTTATGGCCACACCACCACAGGGGCAGATTCTGCAGCAAGGCCAGCAGGCCAAGGGATGGCCCAGGGGTGAGGGTGGGTGCTGTCCAGCCTACTCAGCATGCTCCCCCTCTTCTTCCACAGGGCTGGGGCCAGCAGAAGCCACATGCACAGCTGAGTCAGCCACAGCCAGCTCCATCTCAGGGGCCAAGAAGGTGATGAGCAGGTGGCCGCCTAGGCAGGGGGCCAGCCTGCTGGGTGGGGGACCAGGCTCAGAAGCAGAGGCAGGGGGGCCTGGCCAGTGCAGGTGGTGTTATACCTCCCTTAAGCCCACTGAGGGACTTGGCACTGGGCATGGGTGACTCCCAAGGGTCAGACATGGGCAGGGTTGGGGGCTGGGTCTCAGGCAGCACACAGCTGACTTCCAGGGCCAGGATGGTTTCATGGACCCAGTGGTTCTCCTCTGTCACCACCACCGCCTGGGCCACCATGGTGCCCTGCCAGTCCTGAAACTCAACCAGCCTCTCCAGGAGGGTGATATGCCTCTCCTAGAGGGTAAGGTATGCCCAGTACCCTATTTCTCCCTCGCCAGGTCCTGAGCTCACCAGACCCAAGAATCTGTAAGCTGCTCCTCCACTCCTGTGACCAGCCAGTCTAGCACTAGCATCCCATCATGGGTCCAGCACTGGTGAAGGTGGTGCATGTGGAGAGTGCAGGCTGATGGTGTCCTCATGGCCCCATCTCCACTGGCAGCTGGTGGTTCTCCCCCCATATGGAGCTACAGGACCTGCAAAGCAAGGACAGAGAGGCTCTTTGTGATAGTTTGCAACATTTCAGAGATAAGATGCACTGTATATAGGGGCTGTGCACTGCTTGGCCTCAGATCAGTAGTCATACATGCACAGGTGCCCAGGAACCATGGTAAATTGGCTGGTGGAGCTCTGCCACAGGTGGCTGCAAGTCAAGCCCTCCATCCCAACTCCCACAGTGGAGGCTGGTAGGTCATTCACCACAGGCAACCTGCCTTCCCTGTCCCCTACCCAGGCCAGGCCAGGCCAGGCCAGGGTTGGCTTCTGCTAACAGCTGCCATGGCAGCACTGGACCAGCCACCACCCCCCAACACACACACACACACACATACACACACTTCTCCTCCTACAGGCTAGGAAGCTTGCTCCCATGCCTCTGGGCCCACAGCACCCTGGTTCTGGGGGTAAGGGATTCCCACCCAGATGGGATACAGACCTTGTGGTACCCATCCCCCCACAGTGGCCCTCTCTGGAGATGCACCCTGGGGCAGGGCCCCTGCTGCATGTGACCAGTGCCCCAAGAGTACCTCTGGTCAGAGTCCCCTGGGCGCACTGCAACAAACTGTTTAAGTGCAGTGATGGCTGCACAATCCACTATGCCTTGCTGATGATGATCACCATGGTGCCCCAGCAAAGCTGAGAACCTGGTATGGGGCCCTGAGCTTCAATGGTACCCCAGGCAAGCCCACACTTCCCATCAGTGTGCACAGCCACCTCTGGGGATATCTCTGCCTATGCTACAAGTGCCTGAGCTGTGGCTGAGGAGATCACTGCTGTTATTGATGAGTTTCTTTGCATGTGGCAGGTTCCTTTCCATTTTAGAAAGAAACTCCAGCAGGCAGGCTGGGAGCTCAGCCAGCAAGGGCAAGGGGAGTGCTCAGACTCAGTCCCTGGCTGCAGAAGCTCAATCAGGGACTGAGTCTGAGCACTGGGAGTGCCTACCATACCCATCCAGTAAGCCCTACTGGGAGGAGGGCTGGGGAGGAAGGAGGTGCTGTGGCCCGGCCAAACTGCTGCTGGATCTCCACATTGTCCCAGATCATGAAGAGGTTCATGGCCTTTTGCTCCATCCAGTTTGGGCCCTGGAGTACTGTCTCTAGCATCAAGGAGGCTGCCTTGGCAGCTGCTGCCAGGGGCCTTGGGAGAGAGTCAGGCCAGGGCTGGAGTGCTAGCATCATCTGGCATGTACCCACAGAGGTGGGGCATACTACCTGGGAGACAGACTTTGGCTATGTGGATTCCTGGAAGGCAAAGCCAGGGTCTATGTGGCTTCAGAGCCCAGTACATGCCCACATGCCCAGGGTTACAAAGCCCATGGGCTAGGCAGATGCTGGCACGGGCCCCAAGGGGGTAAAGCTGCAGTTTACAGGGCTGCTGTGGCCAGCACATGCCCACACTGGTGAGGTGCTATGTGCAGGGGCAGGCAGAGCTGGCACAGGTACCAGGGGTCAGGCCAGGGGTTCAGAAACCAACATTGCACAGCTGAAGAACTGCCTGTCCCACATGGCTGGAGAAGTTCCCAGCAATGTGGCTCTACCCTAAGCAGGAGGCTGGCCCCTTGCTGGTGTAGCTGACCAGACACTGTTTGCACCCGATGACAGCATCTATATGTGCACTACTGCACATTAGTTAATGTGCCATTTATGTAGTACCTGTATGTGCTGGTACTAGCAAATGGCTCATTAAGAATTTAGTGCACGGTAAGTGCCGTGCACATGTAGAGGGTGACGCTTTACTGTACATTAGTCTAGCATCTCATGTAGATGCGCCCAGTGTCAGCTATACAGGCTGGGTGCTAAATGTTACCAGTCTGAGCTGGTAGCATTTCACACTCATTTTGCACAAGAATAAGTGATTACACAAGATGCAAAATATCCTAAGAGGTTATCAAGACTTTCTGGCTGGAGATGTTAAAGGCACGGCTAAGAGCCCCTTCTATCAGGGGAGATTTTGTAATCATAAATGCAGAAAGATGGATGTATTTTCCATCCCTAAAGTATCCATGACATGCAGTAAGTATTCCCCCTATTTATTACAGAGTTGTCAGAAGCAGAAAGCCCCAATGAAGCTGAAAAGTCCAATCCTTCTGTTTTACTAACAAGCATGACATAAGTGTGCAGTTCTGAGAGTAAATAGTGTGAATTTAGAGAATGGACAAATTTAGCAAGAGAATTGTTTACTGTACGAGGACAAGGGATTTAAACAATGGCTAGACTACATAAAGCTGTCTCCTCTGTTATCCTACTTTCCACTGCCCAGACACCTTGAAGAAAGTGATTTTAAAAGGACAGAGAAACAGAGCTCGTATCTTAACATTTTTATAAGAATTGGTCACATGTCAAGATGTATAATTCTAGATCCAGTAGTTCCTCTGATACAGCATGAGCACAGATACTTTTTTTAGAAAGTAATTAAACACAGTCCAGTCACTCTGCTTTCAACACACAGGTCAATACTCTTAATTTTGTCCATTGTACATTATGCCTGATGTTGCTAAAACAGTGTCCTGGAAATGTAGTACATAAGCTAATGAACATGAGATCGAAAGAGAAGCTGGTATTTGTATAGCGAAAATGAAGGGATAGCATTTGTTGTGTGTAGAATTTACTGTGAAGTCAGAGGGCACAGAAGAAATTCTATTTTGTTTGTACATGCCACTGGATATAATAGGATGGGTTTCCCAAAGATATGAATCTCTTACGGGGTTTTGAGGGCTTTCTTAAAATGCATTATTTTTCTAGGGAGATAAATACAACTCTTTTAAAGCCACTGACTTACTGTGTGACCATAATCAATTCAATTTATTTCTTGCTGTTTCTTCCACCCTTTGCTTGTCTTCTCTATTTGAAATATAAATCATGTGGGGCATGGACAGTCTCTCACTATGTCTTAAAAGTGCCACCCCTTCCCTCCCCCCACACACACACAAACGCAATGAGGCCTAGTGTTAAATAAGCCCTACTAGAATACCAGTAGTTACTGATGTCTGTGTAAGACACATTTCTTTTAATATTTGTTTTGAAAGGCTTAAATACAGCAGTATGCTATATGAAATCTTGTCAGGCCAGGCCTCTTTTGGTCTGCTATCTGCTACCATGTAAACTAGTATAGCCTGTTCCAGGGTTGGGCTGTCAGCAACTAATCCAGCACCCCCACCTGGGCCAGCCTGGGTGAGGAAGGTGTGCAGACACGCAGCAGAACTAAAAAAAAGACTTGTCAAAGAACAGACAAGCTCCCTGTGAGCTTGTCATTCAAATGGCCATTCATATTTGAAGAGGAGATGGACGCTCCCAGATCACTTTGCTTGAGGAATCACCAATAATGCATAGCATCTAAGGTGCCCCAATAGTCACAGGGGCCTCAGGACTGACTTCACTTGTCTTGACTTGACTTGCTATATGAAAAAGGCTGGGCCTGCCAAGGGGAAGGTTATAGTAAATCTGATGTTGTTTATCTAGTATGTATGTCTTCCCAGAAACTGATACTAGGGGTTATAACAACTACTTATTGATGATTACTCTTTTAGCTCAGATGTTAGGAACTTGTCTTGCTGGGATAGAAGACATTGAATTTAATCATGACCATGGCATCTGCATGAAGCTCTGATGCACAGTTTCAAAGCTCGTCTCCACGACTGGTCTGGCACAGTCAAGGGCACCTACTGTCAAGCACATCCCTCTGCATGTGGGAGCATACAGGAGAGCCCAGAATATGGTAGTGAGATCATTCCAGGGGTGTACACATTAATGGGCAAATTAAGCAGCCTGCACATAATGTGCACATTATAAGGAATGCCCCTGGAACTTCACTGCCAAATTTCTGGCTCTGGAAAGGGTGGTGGGGTATGCTCAAGAGATGACATCTTTGGTAACCATGGATGTAGCAGAGATTCTCCACAGGGTCCCAAATCAATATTTAAGGATGGTGGACATCACTATGGCAGAACATTAATGGCAGTCATCATTTGAACATCCCAGGTTAGATCCTCAGCAGACCTAGATCATCACAGCTCCACTGAAGGCAATAGGAGCACCACCAGTTTTCATCCTGGCTCCTAATGTTATGGTCCATAGCAGCATCTCACAGCATTTGAGGAGAAAACAAACATAAAAGCAGCATTTATGGCTGCTTCAGAGTTCTTCCTGCACTTTGTAAGTGACCTCCAGAAAAATCTTGTTCCTGCCCTTGTTCAGCTTCCTAAAGTGCTTACATAACATTTTGGTCATCTTGCTTCAGGCCTGGTTAGAAGTAATGTTATTCTTCTAATTAAGTGCACTTTAAGATTTTTTGCCAAATGCATTATATTTGCTTTAGCGCACATTTTGTAGAAGGTGAGTTACTTGAGTAGATAAAAACCTAGGCAGAATACTAAACCCAGAAAGCACCTGTAACTAGAAGCAGTTCCGAATGGAAGGAGTTGACTTGTGGAATACCATAACATTAGTATTGATTTTGTTTACTTTACAGAGCTGAAAGTAGGAAAATGCAGTAAGGCGATGAAATGTGCTGATGATACAAACTGGGGGAACCCAGTGAATACACAATAGGAAAGCAATAAAATCACAGTGACTTATGTAGACTAGAATCATGGACAGATAAGTGGCTTATGCAATTCAATTTGAAGAAAGGTAAGATAATGAATCTAAGGACAAGAAAGAGAACTATATCTTCAATGGACAGAGAAGCAACAACTGAAAAGGTTTGCATTTTAACAAGAAATGGTGTACTGTATATTCTGCTTTTCTTTAAAGAAATTTCTCTGTGCAAAACAGACTTTTAATTTGGTGCTCCTATATGCTAAAAAGCACTAACCAAAGAAAACATGGAGAGAGCAGTGGGTGAAATGCTAAAATTTTGGTATAGTGCTTGACAGTGGTAAATAAAAGGAGCTAAGATGTTTAAACATAGGCTTCCAATATAAATCAGAGATTATTTGAACATGGTGTTAATTTAGACCAATAAAGTGACATTTCCTAACATATGTACCATTCTAGTTATAAAATGAACACACAGTAGGAGGGAGGAAATGTAATAGCAGAGAGCAAGTAGGAAGAGAGAGGGGCAAGAACAGATTAGTTATTTAGACAGGTTTGAGAAAGTAGAGGTTACAATTCTAAAGCATGTGGAGTGTTTAATTGTGTGACTCCAATTGAATTGACTAGTCACAAGACTAAAGCTGAACATGCTGTTTTGAATAGGCACACCTAACGCAATCCTGATTGGGGAGAAAACAAAAAAATTGAGAAATACAAAATCCTGAGGCTGTCATGCTTATCCTAGGTAACACATTCTTAACCAAGAAAAGACCAACAGACCACCTAAAATCTACTGCCAGGCAAACAGATGTGTAGCAGCAAGAGTAGTCCTAGTTAGAGTCAGGTGAATTTTTTCCATGAATATTCTATGCGCCAAAAATGCATCTTGGGTCAGTCTGAAGCCATCTGCAAATTCATCCTCAATTTGCTGAATAGTTTTGGATGGAAACAGAATTGGGGTTATATGCACAAAACCAGAGAGGAGATGGTCATCATAGTGCCCCTTTCTTACCTATTCCCTCAGTAGTTAGAGCAGAAGGCTGGACCCACATCTCTTATTTTCTCTGGAGAGTGGCCCAACCCACCATGCTCTTAGGTAGCAGTTCTCAAGCAGTGATCTAAAGTCCACCAATAAGACAGAAGAGGTAGAAGTTACATAAAGGGATATCAATCAACCCCCAAAAACATTAATGTGGTACCAGGCCATATCAAGCTGACAAGCCACACTGATTCACATACACTATCTTCTGAAATGGGAGGAAGCTTACCTTAATACAGCACTGTGGGCAGACTAAACAGCCCAACTGACAGACATAACTAATTAGACCAGGCTTCTGTACTACATCCTGTTCAAGATGTAACATGTACAGAGCTAGTTCAGGTAACTTGGTACACTACTCCCAGTTCTGAAGGCTGAGAGTATCACTTTACTGTTATGAAGATGGGCCTTGGAAATGCTGGAAGCCATAATGGTTCAATACTAGTTTATTGCCAAACGAATGATATGCCGCATTCACAGATTGGATTGTAGAAGGCCCAGTGTATGAGTGAAATACTTGGTATAAGCAAATTCTGGTTCCTGCTCCACATTGGCAGCTTCAAGAAGTGGAGGGGGGAGGGCACACAGGGTGAACAATGATCCCAGTGAAATTCTCCCACTTAGGAGCAACATAAAGCCAGCATATGTGACAGGGGCATAGATGGAATAGTTATAACAATTGGTGCTGTTTACATTCAGGGCTGCAGATCAGCCCACAGAATGACTTAATTTTAAGCCTGACTACAACAGAATATAGGAGTACAAAAGGAGTATAAAAGATAATGTTAAATTACTTTCCCTACCCCCACCTTGTTTCTTGAGATGAAGAGTCCTGTAAGCTCAATAAATGAGCACTAAAAGATCACTTAAAATAAATCAGGGACATGAAAAAACAACTCTGATGAAAGTGAAGTCCTGGTCTCTTATTTGGGAGGAGAGAATAGCACCACAGGTTTTCATGTCCTCAGTAACTACATAGGTCCACTTTGTAGGGGAAAAGATAAGAGTTTCTCATTCCAAGCACCAGTAAGTCTATATGGGTGCATCTATACATGCGCCTGACTGGGCAGGTGATAGCGTATAGTTATTTAGTACTTGTTAGTCATTGTTATTACTGCACAGTCCCAACAGCACACGGGTCATTTTCAACCCTCCTGTGCAATAGCAACGAGCTACTGTACAGTAGCATCGGCATCACGGTTCATGCCCGCTGACGCTATGTTGCCATAGCTCATCGCTACAGTGACATAGCATCTCTTGTAGACATGCCCTATGGGACCCAAATATCAAACCAAGTTCTTTTCTTTCTCCACATCATTACTTCTAAATCTTTTAGGCTATAACATATTGATATTTCTGAAGTTCTACAGTCTTCAAATTAGATGTTCAGTAATATTTGTGTTATCCCTTACTCTTCAATTGGGTAGCACAAGCAACTAAAATTTAACCAATTATCCTGTTGTTTTAGAAGGAACAAAATTGGGATCACTAGTATATACCAAACTTGCCATTAAATTCAAAGCTGAATTCTTCTTACAGAAATAATCACATGATGATGAGACACATAGAGCAGACCCAATGAGAAAGTAAGTAATTTTTCATGTAGCCTTGAGAGACACTTTAAGACCTAACAATGTTATATTTGCCAAAAAAGAGCGACAGAAAATTGCTGATGAACTACCTTAAACTGCAGGTATCACCTGCTGGATATGGGAGTGTCTGAAGGGCTGGAAGATGCAACAAAAGTTTTGAAATGGAAAGAAATGAACCTACCCATCTAGGTCCAATTCCTTTTATCGGTCTGATGATTTTAGTATGTAAGATTTTTCTCTCGCTATATGCTCATCTAACTCTCATCTTTAGTGTGTTCATGAAGTATATAGGACATTCAGATTCCTTCATCTGATTCACCATGACAGTGTTAGAAATAGTAGCATGTAATATATTCCTACAATTACAAAGACCAAAGGCCACATGTACCCCTAGGCTTATCCTTCAGGTAGTGTATGCTTATACCAGACGTTTTGAAAATGTTTCTCAGGCATTAGCTCAGATGCTTTGCCTTAAACCTAGTGCTGTAATATAACGGTACATATTTTGCATAGAAAGAGAAAGTCTATGCTTTTGGTAGTTTGGGGGTAATCCCAGTACTGCTCGTGGTGTGCTGCCCCATGCAGAAAAATGATTAAATAAAAACAAAGGAAAACAAAATATAACTCTCACAGTTGTTAATTTCACAGCCAGTCATTTCCACTGACCTGATCCAAAAGCCATAGAATGAGATAATCATTTTGGATTATGAAATCTGCATAATCCAATAGGAGGCAATATCGCAGCTGGATTTAAATAAAAATCCAGTGTCACTTCTTGAAGGGACTGCCAGTTGTCGGGGGAAAAAAATCAAATTCATTTTCAATGTGCTGCAAGCCAATAAGCATATGTGCAGCTCAGAAGGGTTACAGATCTTTAAAATCCTGACCTCCAGATAGTACCCAATTTAAAATCAAATTTAAGGGGGAAAATCTGCATAAATAATTCATAACAACTTTGCCTGGCATTTCTTTTCAGCAGCAACAAACCTATACAACTACAGGTAATTTCCTGTTTCTAATCACCTGTTTTGTTGTAGTTGTGTGATATATAAACTATCCATACCTGCCATAGCACAGCAATCTAATGATCTAATCCTGCACTAACACTCATTCATATAAATAATCACCCTGACTTATGAAATTATGCTGATCAGGAAAAGCAACTTCCAAAGAAGGTTTTGGTGCACTAAATATGTAAGGACTTATTCTATGAGATGAATTGCAAAGCTGGATAGTTTTTAAAATGAGTGTGGACAGCAGACTCTAGCCTTTTGTAAGTAGCATTATCACTGTAACAGCTAGAATCAACAAAAGGTGCAACACAGTATATATTTATAACCATTTCCACCTCCTAGAAGACTTGTTAGAGCTTTACTGTGGTGTCAGTAAGGCTTTGATGTAAAGTCTGGGGAGAGAAGAAGCTGTGTGAGCAGCAAAGGGTTTGCCATCTGCTTTGGGCTCTGATTAGCAGTAGCATAACTGAGGTGGGCAACCAAGGCAGCAGTCCCAAGTGCCACTTTTTTGTGGGGTGCAAAAGCAGCCATCGCCACAGCAGCAGCTGACTCCACTGCCATAATGGCAGGAGTTGATGCTGCTCCAATGGCCTTGTGGCTGCCCCAAGTGTAGAGCTGCACTGCTGCTATGCCTCTGCTGACTAGACTCAATTCTCAAGCCAGCATTGCCTCCAGAGAAATAGGTCTTGATGTTGGTAAATAGTGTAACTAAGAGGGGGGGAGTGACCCTGGGCGCCCATTTGAGTGAGGACATAAAAACGCAGCCACTGCAGCTGCTGGCCAGTTGTGCTAACAGTTACTGCTTCCCTATGGGCTGCTGCTGCCCAAGGCAAAGAGCTAATCTGTTATACTTCTGGGGTGCATCCAGACGAGCACGTATGTGCAGGGCCATGTGTTTGCTGTGACCAAAATAGCAGCAGTGCAAATTGGTGCCACTTTTTTTTGCCACTGTGCATGCCCCTGCATGTGGGGTTTGGTGCAGGGCAAAATGCCCCACTTCAGGGAAATAGATGTTTCCCCACTCCTCGTGGCTCCCAGCAAGCTGGAGGAGCTGGCAGACAGCTAGAGGAGGGAAATCACTCTGGCTGACAGCTAGGACATCTCCTTGAAGGACCCAGCTTCTGTATCTGCCAACACACATGACTGGTGTGTGAGCCGCACTACTGGTTTTTTGCAGTACTATTTTTTTTAATATACCAGGAGTTCCTGGTATCAAATTTTGGCACTATGCTGCAATTTTGCAGCATGGCAAACAGTTACGTGCTCTGCTTGTGGTTTGCAGTTCCTCAAACAGCCTTGAGGTGCTGTAAACTGTACGTGTTCCCTCACGTGGACGCACCCTGGGTGTTGGATCAAGATTCCTGGAAGAAAGCCTGTCTACCACCAACTAACCCTGCTTCAACTAAATATGAAATAGTAGAAGCTGGTGAAAATAAGAACCACCGTATTCTGAACAAATGTTCTGTCATTTTTTTAAAGAATTACGCACTAGCTTAGACCTGAAGGATCACTGTGTTATTGTAATCATGTTCCAGTGTGATTATGATCCAGACTTCCTAGCAGAACACTGGAAAAATGGATCTCTGCTAGGAAATACTGATCTCCTTAAGAGGTTATAAGGTCCCTGACTTTTTGACAGAAAGATGCTGTAATAGTGAGAAATATTTAAGCACCTATAAATAATATGAGAAACCTTTATGTGAATGTGTAATAAACCACAATAATAATAAAATGAGTATTGTAAGCACTGCAGTGAGATCTGTCTTTGTTTTGAGGGCACTAAATTGGGTGGCAGAAATGAGTAAACTGAAAGTAGAGAAGGGACATTTTTCAAGCTAATAATAATGATGATGATTGACATTGATATAGTATCTGGTATCCAAAGAGTTCAAAGCTCACTGACAAGTTTCACATACTGATTTACAAAAAAACACCCTGAAAATATACTGATGTACTGCCAGTGAATTCACTAGAACAACTCATGCACTTAAAAGTTATCTACATGCTTAAACATTTTCTGGAGGACAGTCTAAATTACAAAATAACTTTAGCCACTCCTTGGGGATAGAGGGTGCCAGCTATGTTGGCCTTGCAGGCATGACACACTCACTGAGGCAAGAAAGTATGCAACCTTACAGTGCAGGTTGAATTTCAGTAGGCTGATTATAATTACTCAAATGGAATGAACCTTAAAATGTTAAGTTGTTAAATTATATAATCCTATGAATGCCATGGAGGTAAACAGTACATGGCAATTTCATATACTTTCACTAACAACTCTACATGATTATATTAGTGGGTAAAGTTTGAAATGGTTTCACCCAGAAGAGAAGAGGTGGAGGTGGGAGAAGGGGGTAGATAATATAATTGAGACATGTGAACCTACAGCTACCTCTCTTCTTAATTAATATTAAATTGATTTCAATTGTAATCATAATTTAAAATCTGACCACTGGTGGTAGACTAGAAAGCAAAGAGTTGTATTGCCATCTTCTGGCAGTATGTTATAATGAAAGTGTGTCAAAAACTGTTTCTTTTCTGAACCTTATCAAAGATTTGACTTTCTAAATATTCATCAGTGGTATCAAGCTAAAAATGACTGCACCATTTATAGCATTTTCTGCCTACAGAAATATGTGGACAAACAGGAACCGCATCGTATTTTGACACCTACTGGTGTCAAAACGTAACAAAGGCCAACAAGAGTTACACGTAAAAAGAAGTCAGGAGCCAAACCCCCATCATTTTCATTGGAAGAAGGACTGAACCCAAAGTTACAGCAAAACCCAATGCACTGTTTGGTTGTAGAAGGCAAATCAATATGTGAGGCAAATAAGCATAATTTGATATGCACACTATCATACTTTTTAGCATGGCTGCAACTATATAAAGCAGCTGGCTGGAGTCTACTCCTAAGCATATGTTAGCTGCCTTTTGCTGAAACTAAGTATAGCATCTACCATATGTTGGCACAACGTCATTCTAAAGTCTCACACTTCTGTAGATTCAAAAATGGTTTTATAGTAAAAATCAATATTACATACATTTTTTTCCAACATTCCCTTGGGTCTTCCCTGAACTATAAAACCATTTATGGCTAAAATTAAGCTACCCAATTGTTCCATTATTTCCAGGTTCTCATTATGTACTAAAATATCCATTCAGCATTTTTTTCCTCCACTAATGTAACAGAAACTCATCTGCTCAATGAGATTTATTACTTGCTTTTTTCCTGTGTTCACAAGAGATTGTTGTGCATTTTGCAGTAGGTCTTTATTATCTGGTAATGATGGCTTGCAAATTAAATTAGTTTTTAATGGCATAGTTAAATTCTAATTTATGTTTTGGAGCTTTGTTTAATTCATTTAGTTGTAATGTAATCGCTTTCTTGCTATTATCTTACATTACAAAGGAAGAACAAAAGAATGGCAACTCCTCTCATCACATTCAGTTGCTTTGGTTTTATTAAATCTCATTACTAATTGCGTTTCCCTGAGAAACTTTCAAAACAATTGCAGGCTTATTTTTTGGGCCAAACTATGTAGCTGTGCAACATCCCCCGCCTAAAAGGAGTCAAATGGAACAGTTATTGGACTTCACCAGGATTTGTTATACACTCTGCTTGTTCATAATCATTTGGGGCATGGCTCACTGTTGATCTGAAGACCTTTTGCAACAATACCCGTTTTGCAATGTTACACTTGTATAAAATACAAGGTCTATAAAAGGGGAGCATCACCCTATCTTTGCTGACCCTCTTTATGTCCAGAAGTAGGACATTAGTAGCACATGTACCTTTAATATAAACTTTAAATAACGGCAATTTTTTCCTGGATGCTCTCTGCATATCCCGTACTGTCTTCTAAAACCCTGCTTTTGTTAAAGATTCCTCTGAGGCATTCCATTTGGATAGTGTTAAGTAAAATGAAACTAGCCAATCAGTACAGCAAATAAGACTAAATTGTTTGTCTTAGAACAGAGAATAACCTGATAAATATCATTACCAGTGTAATAATGCCTTGATATGCCCATCTATCGTTTAACAACAATGTAAAGTTCTTACGTTCAACAACATTGACAGTTTACACCAAAATCTGGTATCAGATGGAAACCTTAAGAGACTGTTGGCATATGATGACTTATAAGTGATGACTTTAGTTACAAACACGGTGTCAAATTGTTGTTTAAATAGTATAAAATAATCTTGTAATTGTGCACTTGGGCATAACAAAGTACAGAAGCAAAAAGTATAAAGTAACACTTGAATGTTGCATTCCTTCTTTCTGGTGTGGTTAATAATGATTGCTGTGGTAATTCAAATATTTTGTTCATTGCCTTGGGTTTTCTCCCCCTTCCTTGGAAAATAATCTATTAAGAAAAAATATTGTTAACAGTTTAAAAGCTAAAAGCAAACTTATACTATCATACCCACACTAACTTTTTTCTGCCTAAGTCAGAGATATTGATTATACTTTTCTTCTTGTTCTTTAAGCAGAATTCCCAGTGCTGTCAATGGGACTTTTGCAAGGGGAATGAATGAAAAATAAACAGTAGAAAACCTCTCAGCATTCCCCTGATACCATAATGTTAACTTGAAAATGCAACAATTAATATGGAACTTCAACTCTGAAGCAAATTTGAAAGAAAAGGCCATTTATAGTTAAGTGAAATAAAGAAATGTTCTATTTCCTTACAGCGATATCATTTTGATATTTCTTAGGACAACAGCCCTGTTCTGCTTTCTGATCCTAACATGAAGTTACTTGTGTTTCAGAGAGTGTAGCCTGTTACCACAAAAATGGTTATGATACCACAAACCCAATATTCTGTCTTTACTATGATTTCAAGTCACTGGAGAAAAAGGAGGACCCAGAGAGCTACAGACTGGTTAGCCTCACCTCGATACCCAGGAAGTAACTGGAGCATATCATAAGGAAGTCCATTTGCAAGCATCTAGACAAGGAAAGGCTGATCACAAGCAGCCAGTGTGGATTTACTATGAGCAAATCATGCCAAACACAACTCCTTTGACAAGAAAACAAGTTGGGTGGATGAAGGGAATGCTGTGGATATAGAGTATCTAGTCTTCAGCAAGGCTTTTGACTAAGTCTTATATGATCTTCTCATAAACAAATTGGAGAAATGAGGGTTAGACAGAACTACAACAAGGTGGATAGACAACTGGCTCAATAGCTGGAAGGAAAGGGTAACTGCAAATGAATCCATTTTGGAATAGCAGGGGGTTTCAAATGGAGTCCCACAGGGGTCTATCCTAGGCCCAGTGCTGTTCAATGTTTTTATTAATGATTTGCATGTCAACACATTAAAGATCAATGCTGACAAATGCAAGGTACTACACCTTGTGAAGAATAATCAAAAACACAAATATTAGATGAGTTATGACTGGCAGCACTCTGGAGGAGAATCTAGGAATCTTAGTAGGACGCAGGTACCTAACTCTCCCCATTCACTCTGTAGCCACAACCTAAAATCCCCTTGCAAATTTCCCAAATGATTTGGAGTGCACTCTTTTCAATAAATTAACTTCATTCATTCATGCATTCAGCCCCTCATTTCTCCAGGGGATTTCTAGAGGTATATAAATACTGTTACCATGTGGGAAACATTGGCCCTGGAGGTCAGGTAATGTGTCCAATGTTATATAGCAAGTCTAGAGCAATGTAAGAGATATGAGCCAGGTTTCCTGGTCTCCTTTCCTATGCTTGAACAACCTATGCATCTTTCCTCCTCAAATTATAGACAGTGGTTTATTGTTTGTATTGAACATTTTTGATGCACTAGTTTTGAGTCAATAACATACTTTTTTCAAAGCTAGGCAAGAAGTTGTTTATCCAAAGGGCTGTAGCAATTGTAGTGCTGTCAATCATATGTACTTTAAAAATTCTTTATTTGTCCTTTTGCATATTCTAAGTTTTCAAAAGTATTCTTTAGTACAATGGTATACTGCAGACTGTAACAGCTCAGATAGGTGACTGCAGTCCATTTCGCTAACAATCAGCCACTTACTGAAAAGAATTTATTGCTTCTAAAAAGCCTTAGGTTACTAAAAAAGGTGTGGGGGGGAGTGTATATAAAGTTGCATTAAGGTATTGAGGAAGAATAACACTGGGAGGTAAGTGCAAAGCTAGAAATGAAATTCTATCTTCTCTCATCCCTGTGTGACAATGTGTTACTTGCCATTCAGATGCAAGAAACAAATGGAGTCTAGATGTTAGAGCAGGGTCTCCTGGATTCTACTTCTAATAGTGGCTCCCTCAGTAACCCAGGGTAAATTAATTCCTCTCTCAGTGCTCCAGTTTCCTATCTATAAAACTAATAATCCTTTCCTACACTAGCCTGTTCAGAGCTAATTGCTTATAAAGCAGTACAGAAATATATTCAGATATGAAAGAGAGAGAAATAATAGAAATGCAAATTGAGAAATCAGTATGTGCTGTGCTGTTTGTTTACAAAAAGAGAAGTAAGGATGGACAACACACTGGTTTTTTTAAGCTGACTTTTGTTCAGTTTTATTTCAACTTTGGTGGTATCTAACTTGTAACTGTATATAGGTGACCCTAGAGTATACACAAGACTGCATTCACCCTCCCCATTCTGTTTTTCTTCATAAACCATGATAAACAGTTCTCCTACCAATTGTGACAACACCAGTGGCCCTGAAAAGAATTATAGACTTACAGTCACTCTAGGGACATCTATTGTGTAATACACAGACAAAATACAAAATGTTAGCAGTGGCTTCACTGGAGAAGAGATCAATGCCAGAAAAGATAGACTAGAAGTGTTAGGGTGTGGGGAATATTGTATGATATTTGTATGTTTGAAACATAACCAAAGTTGTAAACATGGGAAGAACATGCAAATTTGCACTGCATGCCCAGAATGGATGGTCGCTATGAAACTTATAACTCCCCATTTCTTAACCTTTGCTGGGTGTGGTGGTCAGCGGTCCTGAGCACTGGTGCTAACAGTAATGAGCTCGGACGAACAGGCAGGGGCTAGCGGGGCAGAGACGGTACTGTCGCTTGGTGGTTGCAACGTAGTTTTATTACTTACGCTTGTTGGGAGCATAGGTTTCAGTTGTAATCTTTTGTTAACAAAATGATTGAACCCTAAGTTGAAATAACAACTAACTGAACTACCAAAGTAAAGTAACGTAGAACAGAACTAAACGGAGTAATCGTAGAACAGAGCGGAACAAGGTAAAACGAAGCAGAACGACAGCTGATAAACGAGTCGACTGAACACAAGATGGAAGTCAATCAATCAATCACGAGCATGCAGGGACAGGGTACGCCCGGAACAGCAGTGGCGGAGAGACAGGTCCACAGGTGGCCGGCCTGTGAACTAGCCCAAGGTCTCAGCGGGTCCTCTGGTCTCTGAGAGTCTCCGTCCATCTCTGGGCTGGTCTCAGAGAATCTCCTGGGCTGGTCTCCGTCTGGGCGGAAACTGTGTTGGCTTAAATAGTTTTTAAACAGCCAATCACACGATGCCTCTTGTGGAAAGTTCTAGTTGATTACATCACGGCTATTTGCTAGTACATGACTAGGCATGCACGCTCTGTTAAATTTGAATACCTCATGAATCACATACTGGCTGTGTGTGATGCGTGTCTGACCATGAGCACTTACTTTAAGAGCTGTCTACCTGCATGTCGGTACTTGTCTCTCTTAACTTTGGTACCTTAACTTGATGTCTCTTAACCTGGTGTCAGCAGCACCTTTTAACTTTTGGCTCTGACACTGGGTAAGTTCCATTTCACCTGCATCTGTGAATCTAGTCTGTGGTGCTGGAATGGGTACTATTGGGTTATCTAGGAATAATGTTTCATAGGAGTTAAAACTTTCTGCTCAACAGAAATTTCTAAAAATGTTGAAAGTTTTTAATACCTAAAACCATGCACCTTTTTTGGTCAGATTCTGTCAGATATTTGTCTTTCAGTTTCAGATCTGCCCAACAAATCAAGCGACCTACATTGCAGCAGGAGTTTGTAAGGCAGTGGCATCTTCAATCTTGCTCTTTTCCCTATGCCCCTTCTCCTCCCCTGATGAGTGGCTAAGAGGCAATTAATGGCAAGGCATTTACCTTTCAGCCACTCCACAGCAATGGTGAGGGGGTCCACGGTAAAAATAGTGAGATTGAAGGTGCTGTTGCACCATAAACTTCTGCCACTATTTAGGTAGGTCCCTACCAATATCCATTGCACTGCACTATATATGTGACTGCCCTTGATGACTGTGTGGAATCTACACCTGATGCAGAATGCAATAGCCTGACAGGCACAGGGCACCAGAAGCACACTAGCTCCTGTGGATGTGGGGAAAGCAGTGGATGTGACATGCCTTGATGCTAGCAAGGCTTTTGATATAATCTCCCACCGCATTCTTGCAAGCAAGCTGAGTAAGTATGGGTTGGATAAAGGGACTACAAGATGGATAGAAAGTTGGCTGGAACATTAGGCTCCATGGGTAGTGATCAATGGCTGAAGGTCTAGTTAACAGATGATATCAAGTGGAGTGCCCCAAGGTTCGGTCCTGGGGCCAGTTTTGTTCAGTATCATCGTTAACAATCTGGAAGATGGGATGGATTACACCATAAGCAGGTTCATGGAGGATACCAAGCTCAGGGTATAGTAGGCATGCTAGAGGGTAGGGCTGGGATTCAGAGTGACCTAGACAAATTGTAGGATTGAGCCAAAAGAAATCCCATGAGGTTCAACACTAACAAATACAAAGTCCTGCTCTTAGGACTGAAAAATCCCATGCACTAATACAGGCTTGGGACTGACAGGCTAAGCAGCAACTCTGCAGAAAAGTACCAGGGGTTTACAGTGGACAGTAAACTGGATACAGGTCAGCAGTGTGCCCTTGTCACCAAGAAGGCTAACAGTGTACTGGGCTGCATTAGTAGAAGCATTGCCAGCAGATCAAGGGAAGTATTTATTCTTCTCTATTCTGTACTGGTGAGGCCACATCTGGACTACTGTGTCCAGTTTAGATCCCTCCACTTCAGAAAGGATGTAGCCAAATTAGAGAGCCCAGCGGAGGGCAAAAAAAAGAATAGGGGGCTGAGGACCATGACTTCTGAGGAGACACTGAGGGAACTGGGCTTATTTAGTCTGAAGAAGAGAAGACTGAGAGGGGATTTGATAGCAACCTTTAACTACCTGAAGGGTGGTTCCAAAGAGCTTGGAGCTAGATTGTTCTCAGTGGTGGCAGATGACAGAACAAGGACCAATAGTCTCAAGTTGCAGCAAGAGAGTTCAAGTTGGATAGGAAAAAGTCTTTTTAACTAGGTGGGTGGTGAAGCACTGGAACAGGTTACCTAGAAAGGTGGTGGAGTCTCCATCCTTGGAAATTTTAAGGCCCAGCCAAAGCCCTGGCTAGAATGATGGTCCTGCTCTGAGCAAGGGATTGGGCTAGATGACTTCCTGAGGTCCCTTCCACCCCAAAATTTGCTATGATTCTATAACTCCAATGCTCCAGAGTCTTCACTGAATCCCAGTTGATTTCTGAGCACTATTCCAGGTGCTGGTTTTCACCTATATGGTGCATCGTGATGCATGTACAGGGGTGCACATTTCCTGTTCCACCAAAAGCAGTGGCACATATTTGTGCCACTGTATTTTGTGCCAGTGCACACCCCTCCATGCATGTTCTTGCATGCAGCAATTTGACCCAGCTGAGGTAGGGGAATCTGGGGCCAGCACCTATACTGGCCCCATCAGCCTTACCTTAGGCCCTGGGGGCCCCCCAGAGCAGCAGCAGCAGCATTGAGCCAGCCACTTGAAGCCTGGTCAACAGCCACAGTGTAGCTCTGGCCAGCTGAGCTCTGTTTCTGTTGATGCATACTACTGCCACATGCATGACACCACTTTTTAATGGCAGGATTGTTTTTTTTTTACATCGGGATCTCTCAGTGTCAAATAAAACTGCTGTGCAACAAATTAGCAGCACAGCAAATGGATGTCCATGTGCTCCATGCAGTTTGCAGCACCTCAAATAGAGTTGAGGTGCCACAAACTGCACGTGCGTATGTGTATGGACATGCCCATCAAGTCAAATGGTGAAGCCATACCTACCTAGAGTACTGCCTTCTCCTTTATGTCACCTCCTGATCCCAAGGTCAGCCAAGAGCAAATACAGTACTCTTCCAAGTTCACTTGGGCAAAGCATGTGGGAGGTGGCTCTCAGATGGTAATAAGGTGGTTCTCAGCTCCCTCAGGTCCAGAGCTCCTTCTCCCTTAAGGCCTGCCAGAGCCCAAGCCTGGATATCTTTCAGAAGCAGTGTAAGACCTTCCTATTTCAGTAGGCATTTAGTATCCAAGGCTAGGCTGAGATGTTGCTTGGCAAGGAAGGGGGTTGCTCTATAGTTTATTTTAAACCTCTAAATTGGTTTTTATATATTATTTTGTTTCTCCTGTTAGCTTGTTTTAGAAGTTATTTTCCTCTCTTTTGTAAGCCATCCTGAGTTTTTGTCAAGAAGGATGGCATATAAATCCAATACATAAATAAATAAAAATACCATGATTTAATCTTTGTAGAACTTTTAAAATATTAATCAAAGAATAATTTCCTGAAAGGAAAGTACTTTTTGGCAAAGGATGCCTCGCATATTCAACCCAAAATATTTCTAAGTCTAATTGTTTGCTGCTGAACGCAACATGCAAAGATTGCTTGCCACAAGACGGAGTTGTATAATTAGCATGACAAACAGCTGCAGATTTCAATTACTATATGACAATCAGTGTATAGAATAAAGAGGCAATTTTTGCAGAAGGAAGCCACAGGGAATAAACTGGACTGACAACTGTCTGGAATTCAATTTACTGGAGTGATATTGAAATATAGGGGAGAAGTAGTGGTACATTGATTAAGTTTCAAACTACTGCATTACTAATACTGTCTCATGAACCTGTATGCTCTGTTATCACCATGGCAACATGATCATCAGAGCAATCCAGAATGCGCAAAACGACAGACTGTTCATTTACATTTGTGATGGATACAGAAAAGACATGGACTTTAAGGAGTCCAAATTCCTACCAATACATGTAGAAATAATGATCTGCAGGACAGTGAATGATACCTGTCCATTCCTTGAGAAATTTGGGGTGCAGAAAAACAAGGGGGGAAAGTGTACTATGTAAAGCAGAGTATTTTCATAAGAAAATTCTTCCGTCTAGCTTTATAATAAAAATAACAGTAAAAAATCCCATACTTTGTTATATTATTAAGAATAATGGTTATTAAAAGTATGCCGGTGATCATATTTTGGCACCTACTTATTTTATTATACTGTATACTGACTATCTCCTAACAGAAACAAATCAAACTCATAACATTTTGGTTAATCTCACACACCCCAAAGTGTCAGTTGTTTTCAGGTTCTGGATGTCATGCATCAGTTTTAAAGAGAAGTGTCATTGCAAAAGTCAGATCCGTATTTGGACTTCAGATAATTCCAAGTTTGAACGTGTAGGGAAAGTCAGTTGTTATACATCCATCTCATCTGAGCGTTATCTTACTGGAAATAAAATTTAATTTGTAATTTATTTTATTTAATTTTTTTTTTTTTTAACCAGAACTAGGATTTTTGAGCCTCCTTTAAAAAAAATGGTGAAAAGAGCAGAATAATTATTATTGTGATGAGAAAATCTTTACACTGCTGCAAACCAAGAACTTTTTCCATTACTTTATCTACTGTTTCCAAATTATATTTATACAATGCCTTTCATCCCAAACCAATAGAATTATACACAACCCAGCTATGTGGAAAGTTGCATCTACCATGAATCTTAATGGAATCCATCACCTCATCAGGGATAGCATACTATGACTGAGAAACAGCAAAGCTCTGGTTTCAGAAAAGGGAGGAATTACAGGCCTGTAAGCTTGATTTCAGCAGTAGGTGAGATGCTTTAGCAGATACCAAAGAAGAGAGTAGTTAAAGATGTGGAAAGAAACAGAAAATGGGACAAAACAACATATCTTTATCAAGGGATGAACTTATCAAATTAATTTCTATCCTTCTACGATAAGATAGCAGACTTCTTAGATAAGGGTAATTTAGTGGACTTAATTTATCTTGATTAAAATAAAGATTTTGATGCTTAATGGGGAATTACTGGCCAAACTCGAGCGGACGGGGATCAGTGCTTTAAATGTGAGGTGGAAAAGGAGTTGTCTCAAGGACAGACTACAGCAGATTAAGTTGACTCATTTATCTGAACTGTGGTTACCAGTGTTGTTTCTAAGAAATCAACTCTGTTTGGGGGGGGGTTTAATTATCATAAATGATTTTAGAGAGGTAGTTAGTCATTTTAGTCTAAAGACAGGCAGAAGGCAGGGTAGGGTGGCACCTTAGCAAGTAACTTACTCGGAGAGGCATACACTTTTGTAGGTGACAGTCTACATCAGATGCTGTGAATGAAATTGCAAAAATAAGTGACCTTTGGTTCTGAAGTTAGAAGCGTCTTCAATAAATTTGCAGACAGTGGGGTGTATTGCCAATGTGGAAGTACATCAACAGCACAATGTCAAATGATTAAAAAATGGCTACAGATAAATTTAGATTGCAAATTTTGACAAAGATAATTTTAACTATCAGAGGACTTAAATTTTGGAATGGTCTTGCAAGCAAAGTGGCAGGGGGAAATAATCTGCATCTCTATGACTGAGTTGGCTAAGTTTATTGAAAGGATGGTATAATAGGACAGGGAGTTCTTGCACACCAATCAGTGTATGGCATGTGGAGCTGTGGTGTTTGTGGTCCCCCAGTTGGGGTATGAAGGTAGGTTTTGTAGTGTAGAAGAAATCTGGTAAGCCCATGCCTCAGGACTTTAGCTAGTCATCAGCTGAGGCCAAGAAGAAATTTCTGTCACCTCAAGGCTACTGGCTTTTGAGTAGGAGGATTGCCATTCTTTGAGGCACTGGGATGCTTGCCACTGCTAAGATGCATTTTTTTAACTTGAATGTGCTGATGTTCCTGCTGGTGCTACAAGGTCTTTCTCTGTTGCTCAGGGTCATACCAACCACCAAACGTGGCATCAGAAAGGATTTTTTCTTCTACATTAGATAGGCACAGTTTGTGGGCAGCAGGGAGTGGCTTCCTCTGTTACATGAGATGTGGCTCTACTCTTAGGAACTTCTGAGTATATATTAACCAATTACTTTCCTGTTTCTGCAGTGACAAAGATTGGCAGTGCCTTCATCTTCCCCACTTTTATTTATGGCATGCTATAAGGTGTTCTTAGTGTTTCAGATATTGTTACTGGTAGAGTTAAGTGAGGATTTGAAGGAGTAATTTGGAGATTTCTTTGGTTTGTGATTGCCTGCCAACATAGGGGATTGGACTACAAGGTCCAGGACATCCCTTCAAGTACTGTGCTCCTACCCAGCATCTTCACCTGACTGAGCTACACTACAGCTATGTCTAGAATGGTAATTAAACACTGACCTTTCATCTCATGCTAACTGAATATCTACACTGAAGATTCCTAAACTTAACCCCCCTGGGACAGTCCAGACCAATGGGCTAAACCCCTTTGCCTCCAAGCTAGTCCTTTTCCGCAGGCTAAAAAGTGTAGGAAATCCTCCATTTTCAATGCTATAATCTCCTGCTCCTGACTTCTGACCTTTCTGCACCTCAGTTCCTGTCTACTGTCATTATTAGAGCTAGGCACAGAAGGAGAGAAAAGTATTTGCAAACTGAGGGTCATAACCTATTCCACCAATTAGACACCTAAATGGACTTAGACATTTAGGTGTGATCCTATTCCACCCTGCTTGAAATAGGTAATGTAAAATATGGGTTGGACCTTCTTCCACACTTGCTGAAGGCTAAAAGGATGGCATGTTACATAGGTAGGCATGTTAATATTTTGTTTAAATAACTTGAGCAGGCTAGAATAGGAACACACTTAGGCACCTAATAGGTGAAACATTGCACACTTAGGTACCTAATAGGCAGCTGTCATTGCTAGAAAGGTTCTGTCTGAGGAAGTAGAACCACAGTGTGAATGATCTGCGGTGTGAATTGCTAGGTAAGATGTAGATAGGGAAAGGCTTACATGGCTGAGGCTGAATGAAGCTAATCACAGCATTGACCCTAAATACCAGTTTAGATATACCCTCTGTGCTTAAAGCATTACCCCTTGGACTACAAACAACTATTATGAACACTTGGATATGTTTTTAAAATCCAGAAAAAAAAGTCTCCTTAGCCCCATAAATGTGTCATTTCACCTGGTTCTACTAGCAAATTTGACTTGGTCCATCTCCTCACCCCAACTTTCTTTTTCTTCTGTCCTGATGTGGGCTCTACATAAGGCAATAACAAATGTATTATTGATGGTGCAGTGATGGTGGAAGAAAGGAATTCCATATTTGGGAAAATTGGAGGAAGTGTGTCCCTCCAGTCCTTGTGGCAGATTCACACATATATTGCTTATAGAGTTGAAATATTAGTGTGACTCTTGAAGAGAAGAATGAGAGAGCAGAGAATAGGTGGGGCATCAAAGGTGCAAGATAAATACATTGAATCAGTCTCAATATGTGGTATATGTGTCAGTGGAAATGGGCTTAAATGTATTATGTGTATATAAAAAAGCACTGACAGACAATTTAACAGCTTATGGTGTCTGGAGTAGCTGAAGCCAGGGTGATCAAACTCTCACAAGTTATAAAACCAGAGTCAACGCAAGTAAACACTTCAAAATGATACAAGTAGAAACAGACTTTTAAGCACTATTAAACAGCAAACACTTAAAGGTAATTCAGAAGTATTACAGGGCACTTATTGTCTACAGCTATCTGTACTTTTGAACAATGAGGAGAAATAAAATGCTGTCATTTTCCAAATGTATAATGACAGCAGTTCACAAAGCTAATTACAAATGAGTATCATCAGCCTCAATTGTCTGTAGAGAAGAAACTTCATGAACAAAATATAATTGTTATAATTTGTCACGTTCCCATATGAGAGACTGTGTTACTGACATGATATGTATGTTTAAGCATTCTCTTACCACAAGAAGCCAGAGACTATTACATAGAGAAAACTTGCCTCCAGCAAAGGCAGGTGTTGTGTGCTTTCAGGACAGAAATTATGGGATTCAAATACCCAGATCAGAAAATGTATCCACTACTTTGAAGAAACCCATTTAGGCAGTCCCATTTGAAATACAGGCATACCTCGGAGATATTGCGGGTTCGGTTCCAGACCACCGCAATAAAGCGAATATCACAATAAAGCGAGTCACACAAATTTTTTGGTTTCCCAGTGCATGTAAAAGTTATGTTACACTATACTGTAGTCTATTAAGTGTGCATTATGTCTAAAAAACAATGTACATACCTTAATTAAAAAATACTTTATTGCTAAAAAATGCTAACCGTCATCTGAGCCAAATGGCGCCGATGGAAAAATGGCGCCGATAGACTTGCTCGACACAGGGTTGCCACAAACCTTCAATTTGTAAAAGCACAATATCTGCGAAGCGCAATAAAGTGAAGCGCAATAAAACGAGGTATGCCTGTATAACCAAGTCTTTGAGACCAGCTTGCATGATATTTCAACCCAAGGTGATGGAAATACCGTAATGGTACTTCACCCTTTAATGTAACAAGTTTGTGAGATTTCAGCAACTTGGGAGGTAGGCCTAGTCTTCTACTTGGATTTGTCATAAAACATGAACCAGAACAACAGATCTTTGCAGAATCCAAACAATATTCAGACCAGAATCCTGCCTCCTTGTAATGAGCTTAGACCAGGGCCCAGGGCCCAGCCAGTCCCAACAAAATGATCAGGGCAATCAATCACCTGAGGCTGCAGGGAACCAGGCCCCATCTGCAACACGCTTAGAACAGTGCCCTAGTACCAGCCAGTCCTAATTGGGTAATCAGAGCAACCAATCTCCTAAGCCACAAGAAAGAGGCCACACTGTTCCATCCTTTAAAAGCTGGCCTCCACACAGCAATATGCTATTGAGGCAGACTCTGGTGCTTCCTTCTGATCTCGTTGCAGTTCCTTGATTTTCTTACTGAAAGTTCTAACCTAGGTGCCTGGCTTAGACCCCCTCTACACATGCAGGTAAAGGCACAATTGGATCCAATGCATAATCCACATGATTGTGCCTCCTAGAGATGTAAAATCTCTGGAAATTCTGAAGCCATGAAAACAAAACATTTTTTCACACTTTTTCCCCCCAGAAAAAATTGAAATTTTGAGGAAAATTGAAATATATGAGATACTTATTTTCTTAGCACCCTTTACAGATCTAAATTCACTTTGCTACTTTAAAAACATAACATGTATTATGTTTAACTTGGTTTGCTCATAAAATTATCATGTTTGATATATTTATTACATTTAAAAGTATAGTTTATTCAAACAATAAATACACATTTACTAATTGAATTTACTTTAAAATGTTTTTAATTTTTGTTACAAATGGAGCTACAATCTGCTGAACTCTAAGGAACCTAGCATCTCCTAGTCTTTGCCAGTTTATGAGAAGCAGGCAAAAATTCAAGTTGAAAATAGAAACCATGTGAATACCATCAACATTATAGTAAAACAAAGAAAGTTATTATGTATTCTGGACTTAGTATCCTCCACAGTGTCAAGCAGATACAGAAAGCACTCATTTTTAGAAAAAAAGCTGATAAAAAAAGGGGGGACAAAAAACTCATTGAATACAAATTTTGCTACATGAAACTTTGCCTAATCAGTCTCATTTTCTGAGCTATCACTATCAGCAGTTTTTGCTTCTTCTGATCCTTCATTTTTATCATCTTCATTGACTTCTGAAAACTGAAGTTTTGCTCAGATTGAGACAAGCTTCCTACTCTTTCATGTTAGCTTATTTCTTGATTTGGTGCGAGTATTTCCAAACATAGATTAGTTTCTTTCACATGCTGCAGAAGGTGGAGGAATCTGAAGAAGGCGAGAAGCAAGAAGAGTCAGAGGCTGTGTCATGAAAACTGCTTGTCACCATGTTGCAGGAGGGATATGTTTGTTTGAGTCCCAGACTGCATTCCTGGACCAAATACCTGAAGATGTTCTATATTCTGCAATATTTGAAAGTACCTTTCCAACATCAAATCCTAAGTATGTTGCTTGTTTTGTAATCCAGTCAAATGCACTAGCAGTGCTATCATCACTAACATTTCTGCCTTTGAATCTTGGATCCAAGAGATTTGCAGCAGCATGAATTGACTGGCAAAAAAATTCTTCCAGTCTGTTAATAAAGTCTTTCACTTTTCTTTCTTCTGTACTTGTAAGTGGAGATTCTTAAACACAGTTGATTTTATCTGGGCCATTTGGTAAGGAATGTCTGACAGAAGTGCACTGTCTGATTCAGATGCAGTGATTGCTAAAGAAAGTGGCTTTAGAATCTTCAGGGAGTTCTGCAGCTGAACCCAGAAGACATCCTCATCAAGTACAGCATTCCTTACACTCCCGGGTACTTTAAGATCCTCAGTTATTACTGTTTCTTGAAGAGCTTCTTTGTTTTTTTAGTAAACTTTCAAATGAGATCACCACTCCACCCCATCTAGTTTTACTACAGTTTGAGTATCACTATTTTATTCTTTGCATTCTTTTCTTCCTGTTTCTTCTTGAAGACTGCAGTTACAATATGAGTCGCTTTTACATGTTTTATAATTTCGTTTGCTCTTCTATAGATCTTTTGCAGTTTCCAACTTCATGATGTCATTAAGAAGCAAGTGTAGCCCATGGGATGCACACTGTATTGTATTGTAATATGTGAACATGTATCCTTTATGATCTCCCATACTGCTTTCATGTTACTTGCATTATCAATCAGCAAAGCAAATGCTTTACCACTCCCAATCTTATGTAGAACTTCAAATATTTTACTACTGATATACTCTGCATGTTCTCTCCTGTTTCGATGCTTCTGTAAAAAACTGGTTGAGGTGTTGCTTATGATCTTCCTCCCTGCACATTTGTCCATCCATCTGTAAGTACTACAAGACATAGTGCTTCATTGATTTTTCCTTGCACAGATTGCATTACACATTCATATTCTGACTCTAAAAGAGGCTTGCTCAAAGAATGTCTGCTGGGCAAACGGTATGATGGTCTTAGTGATTTAAAAGCTTCCTGCCAGTATGCATTTTAAGTTATCAACAATGGCATCCCAGAAGAATATATTGCTCTTGCAAGAGCTTGGTCAATTTTTTCCTGATCTTCAGGTGTAATCTTGTCTACAAATGAAGCTCCTGAGAGTCTTTTGTATGCAGTTGGTTGCAATATTTGGTTACTTGAGGATGTTCATTGGGCAACCCTTTGTGATGCTGATGTTATAGAAGCAGCAGCAGCAGCAGTAGGAGGACTTCTGACTTGAGAACATTGGAAATCACTACTTGTACTTTCATCATCATGATCTACCTCCTCCTCACTTACACCCATGAAGGATTTTTTGAATGTCTGCAGGACACTACTTACATACAAGGATGTATTTGATCATCCTAGTAGCATTTGGAAATACATATTTCATTTAACAGTATTTGCAAATCACATTTTTTTGCTCAAAGTATCTTGCAGTGTAGAAATGTTTCCATATACTACAAGTTGGTCACACCATTTTGGTAAGGGAGAAAAAAGAAAAACGTAATTTAGTAGCTAGCTTGAATATATAAGCACTAAACTACAGCATGTACAAATTTAGTAATGGAGGGAGGAGCACTCTCCTCAGAGTTAACTGTGAACAGCTTCCCTGCCCTGCCAGCCTCAGCTCACTACTAAAGTTAAGTGATTAGTCACAGAACATCAGTTAGTAGGAATTCAATTATAAATTATATAAGTTATGAAAATATACTAATGCAGATAAAATATAGTTTAATATACTAAACTCAGAGAAATTTAAACCCTTGCCTTTCAATAAAGAAGAATACTTTCTTTCAGCTCCTTTGTGCTTCTTCTGTACTTCTGTGGATCTCGAGGCCAGGAGGAGGCAGATTCCTTCCAACTCCAAAACCTTTAGACTTGCTCTGTCTCCTCTCCTGTGGCTTTTGTGCAAGCAGGTCAAGAAGCTCCTTGTTTCTAATCTCTACTGGAACAAATGGATAATGCTGCCAATGTATGCTCCCAGTCCTTTGAGGCCTAGTCAGGAGGACAGGAGCAGATCCACCAACCTCTAGATCAAAAGTCAACAATAGAGAAAGTCCACAAGCAAAGAAGGCACTGAATTCTTCTTCCTTCACTTGTGAAAATGGGAGTGCCCCCCTGGGGGCAAAAATGCATCTTGCTCTTGCATTTGGGAGTTGTAGTGCACTACTTGTCCTCAGCATACAGGAATTGTAATGATCTGATACTGTAGATGGTCTTACATAAAGGTCTTCCTATTACATAGTTATTAGAAAATATTTTGGGGGAGTAAAGGGTAGCAGTATATGAACACCTTGTCTTAAACATTTCATCCATCATTCTAAAAGAAAATATTTCAAGAGGTTTTTTTAAATTTTTCCAAAAACTTTCAATTTTTCCAACTTTTCAGGAAAAAACAATAGTCCTCAGAAAAAAACAGAGGAAAAAAATTTTCCTTTAATTTTTCTGTTTTTTTTTTTCCAGGCCTTCGTATCTCTAGTGCTTCCTGCCATGCCACACATGCATGGCAGGAGGTGCAATTGTGGGATCGCACATTAGATCCAACCATGCCTTATTGCTTATAAGGGGCACCCGGTTCTGAGCTCCTTCTGCATCAGTAAGAAGCGGGCAGCCATGGTTAGGAGTCCCCTGTACTGAGGGAGCTCCCAGCCACCGGGCTACGCACAGCTAGGACCCAGACTCCCCAGCTCTGGGTCCTGGCTGCACCCCACACATGCACAGCCATGACCAAGAGTCCCATGTGGGCTCAGGAGTTTCATGCACCCCTGAGCTTTGGGGATCATGGCAACTGCTATCCCCAGGGTTAGGGGTTGTACCCCTGGGCGTCAGCTGACAGAGCTCCCAGCTTCAGAAAAGACCATGCTACATATGCATATTAAAGTTCAACAGCAACCAGCTATGAAGTTAATACATTTTTTCAAGATCTAACTTTATACCTGGTTGCAGCTTTTTATCATATGATAGCTACTTTTAACATGCAGCTGGTCTCAAGGTATTTATACAATTAACCAGTTAGTTGCATAATACCTATAACGTGGGAGTTTTACTCTGAACTCAATTCCTAGACTTTACCTGAATGATTACCCAGTGACTTCCCTGACTACCCACACCCTATCCCCTAGCACTCCTTGACTCTCTTGCATCTAAGAGCCGATATGTTCACAGATATTACAACCTAGAAAGGAATTTCATCCTGATCCCACCTAGTGAACCCATTATTCAAAAACTCTAAATACTGAATTTTATACTAGTGTCCCCACAATTTTTTTTAATACTATTGTGGAGGTTATACATGTCTGATAAGAAAAGAAAATATAATAAGAGAGATTTATCCACTGCCCATTTGCACTTACATTTCCTGGCACAATCACCAGTCCATTTACAAGAAAGACTCAAATACACTTGTTTACAGATGCTTGAGGTTTTTTGTTGTATTTTTTTAAACGCCATTTTGCTGGTCTCTCACAGAAATAATATTTAACATTACAAAAAACTGCAGAATATGCTTCTAGTCTTCTGTAACATTGTTAATAACTTACAAATGGCAAGGGCCTCCTGTAACTTAGTTGCAAAAAACATTAAACATAATTGCCTTTGACTAATAGATACTTTATGCTGAAGGATAACCTCTAATTCTATTCTGAGAGGAAAGGTACATATAGTAATTTACCATTTGAAATTGTAACTAAGATGTGTGAAGGCATGCTGCAAAAAAAGTCATGTCCATATAAAGTTAGGTGAGTTACATTTCACATTTTAGTTTGGATGAGTGAGGGAATTTACCCTCACTCACAACAATAAATTTGGAATTCACTGCTGAAGAAGGATGAATTAAAAAAAAAGAACTGAACAATTTTTGACTGCTAATATGTGTGCAGGTAGGGAAGGCAAGATCTTGATAAGGGCCTGTTACCCCCATATCTCAGGATGTAAAATGATTCTGGAGTAGAGAATGCATTTCAACTATCCCTAAAATTGACTAAGTGTATTCTGGGCCTGATCCAACTCACAAAAGTTAATGAGAGTTGGAAAATGATTTCAGCAGGGGCTATAACAGTCCGGCTATTCCACTACATAATCATTATAGGATCTGATAATAGAAAGATCCCTTTAACCTGTCACAGCAAGTTTTCTTTTAAACAAGTCTATTGAGAATGGGTAAGTGTTAAATTATGGCCTTAACTGCCTTTTGCCAAAAGAGATTACTATTCATCATGATTCTGAGGGCAGCTACTAAGCTAGTAAAGAAGAGCGAGCCTCAAAAAACCCTATGAAATTCCGTATTTACTCAAATACAAAATGAGATTTTTTTTCTCCCAATCAGCATGAGGAAAAAGCCCTTCACATCTTATATTTGAAGACAGGGAAACCTAATTAAATACATAGTGTATCATTAAACTCCTGCCAAAAGCAGCTTGGGCTCAGTAATGGAAACCAACTATGAAACTGATTAAATGCAGCCAATGCTGACCCTGACTATAAAACACATGGCTCATATTGGGCAAACATACTGGTGGGATTCTACCACAAGGATAGGTTAGTGCAGCCTATCTGAATAAGATATATGGTGCTGCCCATTGCACATAGTTCCCCTCAGCACCAACTCTTTTTCAAGCCACAGTCAGCCACAAGACTGAATACATTTTGACTTCCTCTTCACACCCACATCTGAACTGTGCCTTTCCCATTTCCAATTATTCCTGTTTTTTCAGTAGCCTTAAATGTCTGGCAAACATGACCAAACAGGCCGCAAACAGTTCACTCAAAATCCTTTTGTCACCCCCTCTCATAGCTGGCCCCATATGATTAGTGTGGCCCCACCCTCAATGAGGTGGAGTTGGACCAGGTTGCTTTGCGACTCAGCTGCACATAATTTTTTGAGGTTACCAGGACTCACGACAAGAAGACTTAGTTCCAGTCACTGGGGTTGGGGGGGGACTAGTCAGCACATGGTTTCTTTGGGGAGGAGCGAGGTATCCGGTGTACATACACACATAACTGAGCAGTTCTTTACTGTGGGGTCACCATGGTATGAAACACTGTTGGCTTTGCTGGAGCCCAGCCTAATGACCTGTATAATAAATAATGAGCCTTTTGGCCTTGGACTAATATCTGGTATAGTCTGATTGCAGTGGAGTCAGACATCAGGCAGGGCTGCCTGTTTTCCCCGATCCTGTTTATTTGCAGAATGGAACCACTAGCACAGCAGCTCAGGCAAGACCCTGGGGATCAGTGGTGTGAAGATCCCTGGGAGTAAGGGGGAAAGGTGAAACTCCTGACTTACATGGATGATTTTAACATCATATGCACAGACAAGGGTTTGGTGGAAAGAGCACTACAACATACCCAGGTTTATGGAGCAGCAGCAGGGGCCAAGCTCAACATGAGCAAAAGTACCTGCCTAGTCCTGGGTGAACTTGGAGACCTGTCACCCCTCAGGGTCTCTGTCCCTTGTGAGGGGTTAAAGATCCCTGGGGTGGAGTTTGACCCAGAGCTGACGGGACAGATGCATGGGAAAAGACGGAGGCCAAAACCAAACAAAGCCTGGGACTATGGCAATTGTACTGTACTGTCAACTGCAGTGGGGGGAGGAGGGGCGAATGGTGGTGATGAATAGGGCTGTGCAAAATTTCGCCAGCAGTTTCGTTTCAATGCTGTTTTAACTCGTTTTAAGCTCAAAACAGCAAAATCAAATTGAAACACAGAGCTTCAAAACAGCTTTGAAACAAAATGAGGGAAGTCAAAATGCTTTGAAATTTTCTAAACATTTCGAGTTTCGAAGCTCAAGCTGAGCTTGCCTGCAGGAAAACAGAAACTAAAGTAAGGAGAGGCAGGAAGAGGTGAGGGGGTGGGGGGGGAAGGAATGCTCTCATTATTGACTGTGTAGCTGGCCAGTGACTGTCGTCCTTTCCTGAGGTCCCATCCAATCCCAGTGCTCCCGGAGAGGGATGGAAAAACTGCATAAAAGTCAGCATTGTTTGAACTGCCTTGCTTTCTACTGTGGTGTCAGCTGAGTGAGGGTACACCTTAACACACGCATATACAGTGTCACCCACCCACATCACGAGTTTTGCCTGTCAGCAGCTAGCGGTACAAGGTGCCAGAACCCAGGCGCCCCTTTCACCTAACTCCATGACAGCTGGCAGGCTTCATGGCTGCACAGCAGGGCCTAGGAGGCCTGCAGTTTTCAACCCCCTGTGCCCCAAGACAGACACAGTCCCACAAGCACCCATGTCACAAGTTTGGCCTGTCCACAGCCAGAGGTGCAGGGCCCCAGAACCCAGAAGCCCTTGCACCTATCTCCTTGAAAGCTGGCAGGCTTTGTGTCAAATAGGAACACACTTAGGCACCTAATAGGAGGAACAAGATCTAACTGTCATTCCTAGAAACGCTCTGATTAAGGAAACAGAACCACAGTGTGAATGGAAGGAAAGGGTTATGTTGCTGAGGCTGAATGAAGCTAATCACAGCATTGACCCTAAATATCAGTTTAGACATCCTTCTATGCTTAAAGCATTACCCCTTGGATACAAACTACTATTATGAACATTTGGATATATTATTTAAAATCCAGAAAAAGTCTCCTTACGAAATAAATATTTTTGCAAAAAAAGGTAGAGCTTGTACTATATATAAGAATATACAACAGTACTGCTTAAAAGTGTGTTTATGGAGTACCTGTGCTAAGATTTCCCGCAGTTTCCAAAAAAAGGTAAAATGCATTAATGCTCAATGAACTAAGCTTATGAGTACCGATAATAATTTGCCTATATGCAAATTACTACATGCATGTTTTTCAAAGTCAGTGTTTTCAGATTTCCCCCTCACTTCCATGTGTTCAGAGAGATCAGAGTCTGACAATAAGGTTGGGCAGGAAGGGACTGTAGGGGGAAGAAGTTGAGGGTGCAGTGGGCAAGGAGGCCACCTGACCCCTCCCAGATTTATTTTCCCTGATGTAGCTGTGGAAGCAGGAAAACTTTAAGGCAAACTTCCAATAATTAGATTCTATACCCAGAAAATTATAGCAAATTTATAAATTTTCCATATATACAATCTAATTATGGGGGGTCTTATGTTCAATGCCATCTTATATTTGAATAAATACAGCACTAAGTGGGTAGAATATGCAAGCTTTTCCAAAGACAGAGCTGCTGGAAGAAAAGTTAATGTCCAGAATTGGATTTTTCCTTACAACTCCAAACAAGACATTTTTAATTATTTCTTAAGCATGTGGGGCAGAAGGAGATAGTGTAAGATTCGGCCAAGATTTAACTTCTAACAAATAAAGGAAAAGAACAAAATCAAAACCATTTCTGGTTTTGGTCAGCTCCCCACGTGGTATTATACTTTCCATACTTTATGAGGCTGCAAGATATGGAAGCCGGATGATTCTATAACACAAGGGTGAAAATTATTATTATCAGATGACTGGAGTTTATTGCATCACATTAATATGCATGCGTAGACATGCCCAGATTGACTTATGTGTATGATGATTTCCTGTGTGACATGACAGCAGAAAGCAAAATCAAAAACACTCTTTGTAAAAATCCCACAAAATTACATGGGATTCTCACATCACAGATGAGAAAAAAATAACTTTTCTATGACACTAAATAAAATGCCCTTAAAAACTCTAAAGTTCTGAACACCTCAGAAATGCAGAGAAAACTAAATCATTAACAGGATTTAAAGTATGTAAATATCAAGAAGGGAAATAAATTAATTAAGACACAACAAGATAGTATATATAAGAATAATAGGATGGAATGGACCAACGGAAAAGTCTTGATGAATATCAGGACATTTGTGAAAGTGGTGTCTATTAGAGGAGAACTTGTCTATCACCAAAATAGAACTTACATTGCTAAATCTGTTGAAAAATGGGATGGAAATACATTTAGACATATGTGACAGAAACAATCTTCCATTGGCAAGAAGGTTTTAGCTTGTTACATTTCACACTTCTAACAATTGTACTTCTGTCGAAGCAATTCCATTCAAGTCAATAATGCTGCAAGGGAGATCACTGACAGAAAAGCAGAATTTTGTTCTATTTTATGGTTTATAACTTCATCGTTCTGCACTCTTTCTTGGAGAAGTTACATCTTTGTCTACTCTTAAAGGGAATAGGTTGTATAGCAGCATAGGACAGCTATAGAGAGTTGCCTCACGATAGGGAACCTTTGATGAAAAGCCTAGATGAAACTGCCTCAGTACAACTGCACAAGAACCGACAGCTATTCTAGGAAGAAATTACAAGGAGTGGAAACAGACAGAGTAACATTCACTAGGTCAAGGTAGATTTAGCTTGGTTCAAGGGGTTGCATCATGCAGCTGCTCTTTCTGCACCCCCTCAGGGCAACCAGGGCTTTCCCAGGATATCCTGTTCACATGTATTTGGCTTCAAGCATAAAAAAAATTAAAAATACAAACCTAAAACTGGGGATGTATCATGTTTATAGGCCATCTTCACGTGCAAATTAATTTGTGTAGTTGATACTTAACATCAACATGCTATTATATTTTTACTACACTGAAATGGATATTTTTGAATGCTTTTGCTCCAAGACAAGCTGAAAAACAATAGTTTTTCATGTATTAATTGCCACACAATCATACAGTATCTCAGAGTGATGCAATAACTTTCAAACAGGGTAAAAATAGATGACAGAATGACCATGCCAATTTCCAGTTTCTTTCGTTAAGGGCACTATTTACTATAGGGAGGAAAGTATTTCTATGGAGGATTTAAAGCTTCACATATCTATCATACTATATCTTCACTAACATAGGTTATGGCCATGTAGGGAGCAAACCGAGTTATGCTAAAACCAGAGTCTTGGCCTTCCCAGACCGAAGAAATAAAATTGTACAAAGTGCCTTATAAAGCAATGGAAAAAGTGAGTGCTGTGATTGGTATGCTAGGTGAACCAGATACAACAGTTTCCCCATAAGGAAATGAAACCAAAAACTTAGTAGAATTGGAGTACCTTATCTAAAAGATAAGGTATGAAACCTGAGGATTGGACAATTTGGTATGAGAAAGTTACAAAAGTAATTAACAAACAAAGGAAGGTGTGTAATTGTGCTGTGAACCTGGAGAAAACAGACATAGCTGTGGTTTCTCTGCCAGAAGCAAACATCCCATATACCCAGCGGAGGACCCAAAGCCCAGTACCGCTGAAAGTCACCACTGAAACATCTAAGGAGCCACTTGCCAGGTTGTATTACAGGGAGAAAACCTGTAATAGTGTGATTAGGGATTGCTATTAAAGTTCACTTGATACCAAATCACAGGGCCATCCCCTAGGCACAGCGAATCAGGGCAACCACACCGGGCTCTGTGCTTTGGGGGGCCCCGCACTTGACATCACAGCAAAGAAAGTCTTAATTTAATTTAATGTGGTGGTTTTTGTAAATTTGGTTTTGATGAGCAGTAAATACATGGTGTTCCATTTGGTAGGAATGTGGTCTCAACAATAGTCACTAAAACAGGTGGCTGCAAACCTCTCTTTGTTTTAGTACAAAAGCAGTCAGTTACCATAAAGAAGCACTGCCTGCTCACAACGATCAGCAAATATTTTTACTAGCTTGCCTAATTACTAACCTTGCTATGCACACCACCTAATATGGAAAGTGGGGTGAATCAAAATTGGATTGCAGAGTTTTCTACAAGGAAGTAGAGGAACATATATTTCAGAAAGTAGGCAGTGGAACACAGATCATGATCAGTGAGTTTTTTAAATTATATGAACTTCTTTTTAATTATATAAAAGTGTTAAGGGAGCCCCGCACAGGCTGATTTGCCCTGGGCCCCGCAGCTCGATAGGGTTGGCCCTGCCAAATCGGACGAGTTGCCATGTTGATCCTTGAGGGGCTCTGGCAAAACGAATCCTATTGGTAACAGGCCAAACAAATTCATTTCATTCATTCACCCCAACTGCCTCTTACCCTGCAATAAATGTAGTAACATTTATTTACTGAACCCTTATTCACGGAAGCTGAGCTGACCCTTTCTACCCCCCACTAAATTGTTCAAATGTCCATACATGCATTGTCACAGTTTATTAACTGACCAACTTCCAGGGGCCAAATTAAAAATAGACCCACAGCTGATATTTTAAGAAGATTATTAAAAACACACTTGTGGAAACTATTGTAGAGTATAAGAATTTGTGTTATGGATATTTTATTCTATGCCTCTATGCAGTTAGCTATTCTTGGTAAGGTATAGGAAGGCAGGCAGCTTTCTCTTATTCCTGTGTGCCCATGCTCAAGTTCTAGATACTCCACTAAGGGTATAAGGTAGTTCTAATTCTTACTCTCTCTTGTAGGGGAAGGAGTCCAAGTACAATCCATCCCTAAATGCCAGCAAATCAGGGTAAACATAACCAGCTCCTTTTAAATTACCATTTTAAAAGGTATATTTGATCGTGTGAATCCAGGATTTTTTTAAAAACAAATCTGTTGGGAGCTGCACACTAAGCACCCATTGAGGCAAAAATTGGATATATAGGAATGGTTAGGGAAAACCAAAAAAAAGTGCTCACAAGGATTTCTTTTAATATTTCTCTATGTTAACATGGCATAACGAAAAAAAATTACCCTTACACTGCTTTAATGTTGAAGTACGCACAACTGAATGTATATTTTCCAAGTCATGGGAGGACAAAAGAATAGATTATTCTTTTGACTTTGTTCTTAGCTGTCCACTCCTTACAAAGGCCAAGCTGTCTGAAAACAGACAAGAGGGGTCCTGAATATAGTTGGTAGACCTGGAGTTTTCTGAATGGCTCCACAGAAACATTTGTAATCTAGGTGGAGTTCAATTCAGTGTGTAGATACTGTACTAAACCATGTCTCAACAGTTTTTACTCCCAGATCAGGTAACATCTAAAGGCCAACTTGTCTTATATGTTCTAAAAGCAGCAGGTTGTAATTACATATTTAGGTCATTTATGCAATTTCACTAAATTTATGCAAGTTCTAAAACAAGCTCTATGACAGCTGTGTCACACATTCATTATACTATAAGAACAAAATATGGCAGTGAGACTGAAAGAATATGTAAGAGAAAATCACGTTGCCACTTTGCGGGGTAGGTTTGAAATAAACACATAAAAAATGAAAACCACTTTTCTAAAGTTGCTAGACTAGTTGGAAGGGTGCATTAAAACCAGCATGCAATATGTGTTCATATCATGCATTGCCTCAAAGCCAGAGGTAAAGCATCCTAGGCAGAAAATGCCAAGCATGAGGAGACAGGGAGTTTGGTAGAGGGAGCAGCAAGGCACCCTGGAGAGTCTTACCATGACTGTTGTCATTCTCATCAGGGTGTGGGCTGCCAGCACAAGGGTGGCTGCTGTGCAGTGCAGACCCCCTGGGAGCCACCATTCTGGTGCCCTCTAAATTTTCACCCAGGGCTGGTGCCCTGTTTGCCCACTCCTACTTCCACTACTGCTTCAAACATTTAGGACAGGGGTGGACACAATACAGCCCACAGGCCAGGTCCAGCCAACCAAGGGATTTTATCCAGCCCGCGGTGGGTACCTCAGCTCCACCCAGTCCAGGCAAGGAGGGCAGCTTGGGCCGTGGCATGTATGGCTGGTCCCATTGTCCCCAGACACACAGCAAGGTTGGGGCAGTGCGGTGACCGATTCCACTTCCTAGCAGCCTCAGCAGCTGCAGCGCCTCCTTCTGGCTCCTGCTGCTGCCAGACCCAGCCCTGACGCCTAGGCACCCTGACCCATCTGCCCCCCCTCCACCTCCCCACACCCACTACTGGGGGTGCTAGACAGAGCGGGTGGGTGAGCAGGCAGGGTCTCCTTGGAGACCAGCCTGGGACTCCCACAGGTAGGGTCTGCTCAGCTGGTGGACAGGATGGGGCTGTGGGCAGGTAAGGAACAGCATCTGAGAGCAGGATGGGTGGGTGGGTCCAGGGTCAGAGCCAGGATTGTAAGGTGGTGACAGTATGGGGTCAGGGCCCAGGGCAAAGCTGCAATCCACCCCGCACACATCTCTGCCCATGGGGAGTGGATCTCCACTCTGCCCCCCAGCCACATGCTGTCACCACCCTCTGATCCCAGCTCTGGCCCCACCCACGTAGTCCGCTCCCGAATGCCACTCCCTACCCATCCACAGCCCCATCCCATGCACTTGGCCAAGCACTCCCTGCCCATGGGGATCCAGGCCGGTCTGTATGGAGACCCTGCTTGCTGACTCCATCTGGCACCCCCAGAGATGGATACATGGTGGACGGGCCTGGGCAGATAGGACCCCCAACCCTCCCACACTGGATCAGCACCACCCCCTCACTGCACCAGGCCAGATCAGCACCCCCATCCCCTGGCCCACAATAGCTTACCTAAACTTCCTACGTGGCCCCCCAGCCCAAGTAATGGCTTATCCCTGATCTAGGACCTGATGCTGCTAGCCATCTACATGCTGAAATCTCATTTATCTTAAAGCAAACTACACGAAGGGAGTGCTGGATCAACCTCACAATTCAAGTAGCTATTTATTTGTCATGATCTGTTCTAAGCTGTTAGTTTTTTCTCTGGGAAATGTATCCAAATTTAGTATAGAGAATAAACCTGAAAACAGAAAGAGAGAGAGACAGAAAGAGCCAATTTTGATTTCAGCAAAATTGCCAATAATAACCTTTCAGGACTTAATTGTGTGTATACTAAACGCATTTTTTTATTTAAAAAACAAAGACACTGAAAATTAATCCAAATTGTTTTTAAATAGATGTGTTTTACTCCTTAAGACAAACCATCTCCTTTTCAAAACTTGAGCTATTTTCTACATTCCTGAATATAACATGGATATTAACCAACAAGGGCAACTTAAGACAAAACAAACAAATGAAGGAGAATGAAAGCAATTGTTCCTTTTCATTTTCCTGCCTTGATATTACTGATGCTTCTCTGTACAATCGAAACTCCACACACAGCTTTGAAGTAAAAGGGAGTTAAAAGGATTCCAAGGTCCAGACAGGTCTCAGGATACCTAAACATTTCAGTGGGTTCAATACCCTGCTACTGCTAAAAATCCTGCCCTTTACCTCCACCCTCAACAGGTCTATTCAGAGGACTATCTGCAAATGGGAAATCAGGATTTCCAGCGCATATATAGGAAAACCTATAAGGGGTAAGTTGGACCTTTGGCAGCACACAGATAGTATCAAAACACAACAGTATTAATTGAGAGAGATACAAACTGGTGAATCCTCACAAGTTCAGAATGTTAATTCATGTAAACACCAGAAAACTCAAAATATTGTTTCTAATCGCTGTCTTGATTGTCCAGACCTCTTATATTAGCAGCACTAGACAGGAAGTAGCTCTACTATGGACATGCAGGACTCAAGAGGGTGGGTGATGCATTGCCAGCAACTACCTTGTGAGTTTTACACAGCCTGGAATTCTTAATTCAGGGTTAGATCCAAAGCCCAGCATAGTCAATGAAAAGATTTCTATTGATAAATCAATCAGAGCTCGTGACCGGGAGACAGAGGATTCCCATTACTTTTAGAGTGCTGCAAGCAGCTTAACTAAGCTGCTGAAGGGAAAGGCAGACCGGTCGTGAGGCCCAAGATCGAAACCCCTGCGGGTGCCTGGAGACCTACCTGACATGAACAGACAGGGTTTAGGAGGCACATAAGACCAGTGCCTGAGACCAGGCAGGCAATCTGGACCTGCAGGGGGAGGAACTCTTGAGCACGATGAATGCAGGAGAGTGACTGGCTGATACCTGAGCTTCCCTGGGAACTGCAGGCAAGGAGCTGATAGCTTGCAGGGAAGTATGACCCAGTATGTGAAGAGTCTTATTGTACAACTAGTAAGCTGGTGTTTATGCTTGGACCCAGTATAGAGGAGAGTTTTGTTATACAGCCAGTGGGCTACTGTTTGCATTCGGATTATACTGGTGGACCGGTATGGCTATAAGGGATGGTGATGAGGCATTAGCCAGATACTGGTTGAGTAGCATGAACACTGATAACCAGGGATCCTGGTTTTCTTGGATTTAAAAAAATCCCCAATTTTTGGTGAAAAAAATGAAACCCAAATCCACATTTTTCCATGATTAAAATGAAACACCACTAGTATAGCTATATTATGTCCACTTTCTGCCCAGAATCTTCCATGATCAAAATGAAACACCACTAATATAGCTATATAGCATAATATATAGCATATAGCTGTATATTAGTGGTGTTTCATTTTGATCATGGAAAAATGTTGACAGAAAGTGTCTCACAAAAAAGAAAGTGAATCACAGATAGAAAGTGGATCACGGCAATTCATTTAAATCATGGAAAAGTATGGATAGAGCAGGGTTGAGCTGAATGACTTTTTTAACCGAAAAGTGGAAATTTTTTTAAAAATCCAAGAAAACTGCAATCCCTGCTGATAACTTATGATGAGCAGTGTCATTGCTTCCTTGTGTTCCCTTGCTACTTTTGTACATCTCCTTCTTATCTTATCCTTGGATTATAAGTGCTCTGGAATAGAGACTATATCTTGATTATATTATTTTTGTATATCACAATGAGATCCTGGGATCCAGAACCAGTATAAATAACAAAAATAAATACTGACTGCTCAAAGCACATACAGATCATACAAAACAGATTTCCCCCTTGATTCACTGTTTGGAAATTAAATGAATCACTATGTTGGAAAATCTGACAGAGTCCTCTAAGTCATACCTGTGGCTGATATTCACTATTTTAGTACTACAGCTTTTTGCCCGTGTAATTTCATTGTTTTCACCAATCCAGTCTCAATAGAGTTGTTCTTGCATAAACTTGAAACAACAATCCATTGAACAAAATTTGATCTTCATACACGATTTTTGAACTAATCTCTTACGACTGCTGTTGAGTGTTAGCAATGATGGGATAGCCCTTGGGAAATGAAAGGGATGAGCAGATGATCTTCTATAGTTTATAGCAAAAGATTTCACAGGATTTCCATAAACAATGTCATTTTGAATTAGATGCGTATTCAGGTTTTGATTGTTAGTGCAGAACAATTAAAACAATTAGAAGGGAGATTTATTTCCAAGGCTGAAATCCTAAGTATACTCAGTTCAGCTGTGGCACTACCTCAAAAAAGGAAGGCATGTATGGGAGCAGAATATCAGTGTCCTCAGCAACACAAAGCAAAGACCATTATTTGCAATAATGACAACCTGACCACAGAAAGCGGTGCTAAGTGCCAGTATTCCAACAAAAATACACATCGTCCTAATTATTTGTCTTCCTTCACCCTAATGCTATGGGCTAATACATGGAAATGAGGAAGTCCTATAAAAATGACATTCTGTCAAAGCTGAATAGTGTTAGCTAATTAAATGATATGGGAGCAGTGTACCATTATTATCAATCCCCCATTTTAGAGAAGCTTCTTTCTATCATTGACAAGTTACACTTGTTTTAATTGCAGACTATTTGAAAGAGTAACCTTACCTTTCTTCCTGCCTACAGTATGAAATAATATCTTTCTCCTTTTCATATCCCTGTCTATCTCTTCATAGCTGAATCAGTCGTTCAGTGCCAGATCTACATTGTTCTTCTAAGTAGCTCCAAGTAGGCATTGCAACAACTAAAAATAGGCATTTTCCCCTGATGGGTGATCCAGATTGAAAGAATGACCTACCTTGTATCTCTATGCAGTCAGTTGAAAGATTCCTCCAAAGGGTGATTCAGAGAACATAAGCAATCAGCAAGGAGGTACCTGGAGGTAGATAATAAAGAAAATGTCAGGCACAGGAACTAGTCTGAACTTCCCCACTGTAGTGATCACCAGGTTCAATAAATACAGGCGTACATGAATGAGAATAACAATAAACTTTAATAATGGAGCAGTAGGTAGCCTGTGCAGAACTTGTTTGGTTTTAACTGGGTGCATCTACGCATAAGCTTTACTGCGGAGTAGACTAATTAGCTCCACAATAAAACATCACTATCTACATATGAGCCAGTATTAGGGTGCAGTAAATTTATTAACTCCACCTTAAAATAGCACCGTTGAGGACAGTTCTGTTTTACAGTGGAGTCATTTATTGCACTGCAACACATGTGGACAGTGACCAAGAAAACAGCACTTTGAGCAAGGGCAGCAGAGCAACTCCAGGTTAGAAGCAGGCTCAGGGAATCAGCCATATGGCTCCACAGTTTCCACACTCATGTGCTCCAGCCAGCCCCTCCACCTTTATCCTTGACACTGCCACCTGGAGCCCTCCCCTTTATCCTGCATGCTATGACTTGATGTAATTATGGCTCCAATCTACCCACCCCCTACTCCAGTGGGGCTGAAAAAACCCCAGAATGGACCCTGCTGTCCTGCTTTCTCCCCCACCCATTCAGAGACAGCAGCTGGGGCCAGGCCAGAGCAGGCAGAAATTAATGAAAGTGCTCCACTTTGGATTTGAACTCTCATACAATGAGAGTTAATTTGTCATGTGATTGGAGCACCGTGCAGCCATACTCTTCGATCTGAGCACAGCTTTAGAGTACTTTCAAGGGACCGAACACACGACAAATGTCATTTCTGTCACCTACCTTATAACGTCTATCGTCATGCCCACTTCATAGAGCTCAAACACCTGAAGGCTGCACATTAGCTACCTCTGTCATCTCAGAATACCAAACGGCCAAAGGACAAACACTTACCTCATTCTAACAGAAGCATTCAATTAATGCTCATAGTAATTTTCACTTTCTAGCTATGGTAGTGGTACTACTATGCACTATTCAATAATGTATCGATTAGAGTCACAGGACTACAAGAAAGCAGGAAGGGGTGAAGCCAGGCAAAGGTAGCACAGGAGTCTCAGGGCAGAAATTGGAGATAAGCCTTAGTGTTATCTGGATCACAACAGGACTGATGCAATTGCATTGAGCTGACACTCAACAGTCAACAAGCTGATTATCTTTTTAAGGTTGAGGCTGAAAAAGGGCATGGTTGTGTAGGGTCTGAACCTCATGCATCGCTTAGTCCAGCTTTCAACAGGCTGATTGTGTCATTATGGAGATACGTTGTTTCCTTGGCATTTGCTCAACACAGGAGTTATGGTCCCTGCTGCCAGGGTTGCTTTCATCCTTTAATCAGAATCACATATGAGCACACACAGAAGCTCAAGTCTATATGCCTGGAAAACTTTTCAGGGCAACATAAAGCCACATTTTGACCCTAGGCCCCAAGGCAGTTTTGTGGCCACCAGAGCAGGGTTGAACTGGATGATTTTTTTTTCTGACTCTTAGACACTTACATATTGCCTCAGCCCTGTTGGATTGGACCTGGCCCTTAACCTCATTTTTTTAACTTTTTTTTTCTTTGGAAATACTGAACTATATTCCCAAAAAAGCTGAAAAAGAAAACTGGATTTGATTCAGGCTAATAGTGTAACTATTCATAGTGTACCCCCGAAGTTGTATTTTCCCTTTCACAATTGAAGGTTTTCTTGGTTTTACTCAACAAAAGTCAAGCATGTTCTATCTCCCAAATGTGCTATCGGGGTTCCCTAAATTTCTCTTCCTTCCTTTTTCTTACAAAATAAACCCCTTTTCTCCCCTTTATTAAGCAAATATCCCTTTACATTTTACCCACACCACCCTCTTGGAACACATTAAAAATATCACAGGGTTTGGAGACTTTCTACCTAATCAACTGAGCCCTAATAATTATAATATTAAATGGTCTAAATCTGGTTCCCTAAGACCTTCAACCATCTTTCAATAATGTTATTGGTTTTAAGTAGCACTTCTAAATGGAATGTAAAAGGCACTCTATCCTACATTGCCTCAATATTTTACAGGACTCTATCAATTCTCTTTGCAAGATTAATTTTCTTACAGATGTTTCCTTGACTACCCCTTTGAGGAAGGTCATCCAGCTTTGTACACTGTCATTCCTAGTAAGAACTGCTTTAAATGTATTGATTTATAGCTCATTCTCCACAAATCCAGCAAAGAATCCACTACAGAAGAGGTACAGCATATAATGACAGATGATCTATCTGTAAAACAGAAAGCCATTGCATTACTCTAGTTTTATACTGATGTAAGCCCATTAAGGTCAATGAAGTTACAGTGGAATAATACCAATGATGGTGGTGAGGGGAAGGTCAGACAATAATTTATATGCTGCTGCACCTCTCAGATGATTTTGGGAGAAAGCACTTCCTAGTGGCTAGCACAAAGGACTGAGTCAGGAGATATCATTTCTCATCCTAGCTCTGCTGGTCTGCAGCACAAATTTGAGGAAGTTACTTTACTCTTTTGTCTAAGTTTCACCTTTAATATTATTTTTGCTCTCTACTGTAAAGCATTTCTAGAATGTAAAGCAGTATGAGCTTTGAAGATGGAAAAGTATTATTCACCCAGCAGTGGCTATCAGGCCATTGCAATCCCTAACAATTAAAAAACCTCAGATCAGTGAAATCAGCCAACAGAGCATAGGGAAAGATTAATAAAAGGATTATAAGAAACCCAAACAGTTTTCCCAAGATTAAACCTAAAAAAGCCCTAATCTCTCCCTGTCTTGTCTATATATCTGCAAGAGACATTCTACTACATCCTCCAGTGGAAGAATGAGTAGGTCCTCTAACACTGGAAGTTTTCAATAATGTTATTGGTTTTAAGTAGCACTTCTAAATGGAATGTAAAAGGCACTCTATCCTACATTGCCTCAATATTTTACAGGACTCTATCAATTCTCTTTGCAAGATTAATTTTCTTACAGATGTTTCCTTGACTACCCCTTTGAGGAAGGTCATCCAGCTTTGTACACTGTCATTCCTAGTAAGAACTGCTTTAAATGTATTGATTTATAGCTCATTCTCCACAAATCCAGCAAAGAATCCACTACAGAAGAGGTACAGCATATAATGACAGATGATCTATCTGTAAAACAGAAAGCCATTGCATTACTCTAGTTTTATACTGATGTAAGCCCATTAAGGTCAATGAAGTTACAGTGGAATAATACCAATGATGGTGGTGAGGGGAAGGTCAGACAATAATTTATATGCTGCTGCACCTCTCAGATGATTTTGGGAGAAAGCACTTCCTAGTGGCTAGCACAAAGGACTGAGTCAGGAGATATCATTTCTCATCCTAGCTCTGCTGGTCTGCAGCACAAATTTGAGGAAGTTACTTTACTCTTTTGTCTAAGTTTCACCTTTAATATTATTTTTGCTCTCTACTGTAAAGCATTTCTAGAATGTAAAGCAGTATGAGCTTTGAAGATGGAAAAGTATTATTCACCCAGCAGTGGCTATCAGGCCATTGCAATCCCTAACAATTAAAAAACCTCAGATCAGTGAAATCAGCCAACAGAGCATAGGGAAAGATTAATAAAAGGATTATAAGAAACCCAAACAGTTTTCCCAAGATTAAACCTAAAAAAGCCCTAATCTCTCCCTGTCTTGTCTATATATCTGCAAGAGACATTCTACTACATCCTCCAGTGGAAGAATGAGTAGGTCCTCTAACACTGGAAGTTTTCAATAATGTTATTGGTTTTAAGTAGCACTTCTAAATGGAATGTAAAAGGCACTCTATCCTACATTGCCTCAATATTTTACAGGACTCTATCAATTCTCTTTGCAAGATTAATTTTCTTACAGATGTTTCCTTGACTACCCCTTTGAGGAAGGTCATCCAGCTTTGTACACTGTCATTCCTAGTAAGAACTGCTTTAAATGTATTGATTTATAGCTCATTCTCCACAAATCCAGCAAAGAATCCACTACAGAAGAGGTACACTAATGCCAGGAGCCTGGGCAACAAGCAGGAGGAGCTCATCCTCCTGCTCAGTGCAAAGAATTATGACATCATTGGGATAATGGAGACCTGGTGGGACTCCACCCATGACTGGACCATGGGTATAGAGGTCTATACCCTGTACAGGAGGGATCGTGTTGACAAAAGGGGCGGGGGTGTAGCTCTCTATGTGAAGGAAAGCTACATGTCCCTGCAAGCTGATGTTGGCGACCAGCATGGACAGCTAGAGACCCTCTGGGTAAAAATTTGTGGGGAATACGGCACAGGGAACACAACGGTGGGAGTCTACTACAGACCTCCCACTCAAAGTCCTGAGCTTGACCAGGAGTTCGCCCGGGAACTGACTGAGGCCGCTTGCTCCAGGACCTTGGTTGTCATGGGTGACTTCAATTACCTGGACATCTCCTGGGAAGATCACTCAGCAAAATCCAAGTGGTCGCAAAGCTTTCTCTTGTGCGTGGATGACCTCTACCTGACTCAAGAAGTCTATGGGCCAACAAGAGGCAAAGTGCTGCTCGACCTGGTACTGGCTACGGGGGACAACCTAATCGGCGACCTACTGATCGATGGGAAGCTGGGTGACAGCGACCACGAGCTGATCACCTTCACCAACCACCATAAAGCTGGCAAGTCAGTCAGCAACACAGAAGTCCTTGACTTCAGAAAAGCCGACTTTGACAAGCTCAAGAGGCTTGTCGGTCAGGCCCTTAGGGACCATGACCCCAGGGAGATGGGAGTTCGAGAAGAGTGGTTGCTTCTCAAGGAAGCGATCCTCAAGGCACAAGCCAAATCTATTCCAACACGGAGGAAAGGCAGCAAGAAGGCACAGCAGCCCTCCTGGCTCTCTAGGGACCTAGCGGACCTCCTGCGGCTAAAAAGGAAAGCCTACAAAGGATGGAGGATGGGATTCACCTCCAAGGAGGATTATTCTGCACTGGTCCAGTCCTGCAGGGAGCAAACCAGGAAAACCAAGGCTGCAATTGAACTCCAACTAGCTTCAAGCATCAAGGACAACAAAAAGTGCTTTTTCAGATATGTGGGGAGCCGGAGGAAAAGCAAGGGCAACGTTGGACCCCTGCTAAACCAGATGGGGCAACTGACAACTGACGCCCAGGAAAAAGCCAACCTATTAAATAGGTACTTTGTGTCAGTCTTTCATCAGTCCCATGGGACGCCCATGCCTGCTATGGGACAGGGAGATCCGGGTGATGGGGATCCCCTACCCTCCATAAATGCTGACCTCGTGAAGGAACATCTTGAGAAGCTGGATACCTTCAAGTCAGCCGGCCCTGACAATCTGCACTCCAGGGTACTCAAGGAGCTGGCGAGCGTCATAGCCCAGCCCCTGGCAAGGATCTTTGAAAACTCCTGGCGCTCTGGTGTAGTGCCCGAAGACTGGAAAAAGGCCAATGTTGTGCTGATCTTCAAGAAAGGGAGGAGAGTGGATCCAGCTAACTACAGGCCCATTAGCCTGACTTCTATCCTGGGGAAGATCTTAGAAAAGTTTATTAAGGAGGCCATCCTTGAGGGACTGGCCCAGGCTAACATTCTAAGGGATAGCCAGCATGGGTTTGTTGCGGGTAGGTCTTGTTTGACCAATCTCATTTCCTTCTATGACCAGGTGACCTATCACCTGGACGAGGGAGATGAGATTGATGTCATATATCTTGACTTCAAAAAAGCTTTTGATCTGGTATCCCATGATCACCTCTTGGCCAAACTGCCCAGTTGTGGCCTTGGCTCCACCACGATCCGCTGGCTGGGAAATTGGCTCCGTGGTCGGACCCAGAGGGTTGTAATTGATGGCAGTCACTCATCGTGGTGCCCTGTGACCAGTGGGGTCCCTCAAGGCTCTGTCCTGGGACCCATACTGTTCAACATCTTCATTAATGATGTGGACATTGGAGTCAGGAGTGGACTGGCCATGTTCACCAATGACACCAAACTTTGGGGCAAAGCATCCACGCCAGAAGATAGGCGAGTGATCCAGGCTGACCTCAGCAAATGGGCAGACGAGAACCTGATGGTGTTTAACACCGAAAAATGCAAGGTTCTCCACCTTGGGAGGAAAAACCTGCAGCATCCTTATAGGCTCGGCAGTGCTACGTTGGATAGCACTACAGAAGAAAGAGACTTGGGGGTCATCACTGACCACAAGATGAACATGAGCCTGCAATGCGATGCTGCGGCTAATAAAGTGACCAAAATGCTGGCTTGCATCCATAGATGCTTCTCGAGCAAATCCCAGGACGTCATTCTCCCCTTGTACTCGGCCTTGGTGAGGCCGCAGCTGGAGTACTGCATCCAGTTTTGGGCTCCACAATTCAAAAAGGATGTGGAGAAGCTTGAGAGAGTCCAGAGGAGAGCCACGCGCATGATCAGAGGTCAGGAAAACAGATCTTACGATGACAGGCTGAGAGCCATGGGACTCTTTAGCCTGGAAAAGCGCAGGCTCAGGGGTGATCTGATGGCCACCTATAAGTTTATCAGGGGTGACCACCAGGATCTGGGCGAACGTTTGTTCACCAGAGCGCCCCAAGGGATGACGAGGTCGAACGGTCACAAACTCCTGCAAGACCACTTCAGGCTGGACATAAGGAAGAATTTCTTTACTGTCCGAGCCCCCAAGGTCTGGAACAGTCTGCCAGCGGAGGTTGGTACATTGAACACCTTCAAGAGTAAATTGGATGCTTATCTTGCTGGGATCCTATGACCCCAGCTGACTTCCTGCCCTTTGGGCAGGGGGCTGGACTTGATGATCTCTCGAGGTCCCTTCCAGCCCTGATGTCTATGAAATCTATGAAATCTATGAAATTACTGTATTTACCTGATGTGGTGGCAGCTGTGGCTGGGCCCTGGTGCCTTGGCCAGATCTGTCAGTGCCATCACTATTACTAGGCCAGCACTGGGGGGACGAATTTAAGATGCCCCTCAAATAATTAGATTCTATACATGGAAAATCATAACAAATTTATAAATTTTCCATGTATAGAATCTAAATATTGGGATCATCTTAAATTCAGAGTCAGCTTGGATTTGTGTAAATACAGTAATATTCTACAATCCCTGATGCCCATATCCAGACAAGGTTCTTTGGGTAAATCTGGTATCTTTTATTAGACCAACTCAAATAGTTGGAAAAATTCTTCTCTGCAAGCTTTCAGGTACAAATACTGATCAAGTGTATTTGTACCCAAAAGCTTGCAAAGAAGAATTTTCCAAGTAGTTGAGCTGGCCTAGTAAGAGATACTGGATTTACCCAAATAACTTTGTCTGCCTACGCCCTTAGGCATAAAACTTTGCATAGCTCCACATATAAGCTATGAGACAGATAACGAGCAAAACCCCTAGAAAGTCTTTGTTCTGGACTTTGACAAAGATTAGTCACACGACACTGCCTTCTGAAATAATTTCAAGATAAAAGACCAAAGCTACAACAGTCAAAAACTTCATGAGACCAAGAGACAGAAGCTATGGCACTATTATGTATTTACTCATACTAACTAAAGTCTTCTGGACAAAAGCTATTAGGCCTACTCATTTGTATCACTAGTGAATGCATTAACAAAGCTACCTTATTTACTCACTATGTAAAAAGTTTATACTTTTTCAAGCAAAACAACACAAGCTCTAATTTGTACACTACATAACTGCAATTGATCAAGTGGAGTAGTTGTAAGTACATGATCCTGGCCTGTCTGTCACTGTATTTGACTTAATGTGAAGAATTCATGGACTGAATAATTGAATGAGATTTTTTACATATTACTAACATTTCATTCTGTTAGTTCCAATGACAATAAAACGCTCAGGAACAGAAATGCATTTTGGGGGATTCCAGTGAGCAGCTCGTTGTAATCTGCATCACAGATGCAAAACATACGCTACAAAGTTAAAACAACTTATCATTTCCGTCTGCTGAGTTTTACATTTGCTAATGCCTCTGGTACAGAAGAAAGTGATGCTGTAAAGAGAAGGGGAAGCACCAAGTCAGCCATATGACTACAGTGGTAATGTAAAATTGTCCACAAGAGAGGAAGCCTTCAAATTAAAACACGTGTAATTCATTTCCTCCTCATCATATCCTCTGGTGACATTTGTATATACGTGTGAAGTTTCTTAATTGGTTCGAAGGCAGGTTCTGCTCTGTAAAGTGACAACGGAAGCAGTGATTAAATAAAGTTGGATTGTAAGTTCCTGCTGTGCTCCCACAGCCAAGCCATTGTGTATGGAAACTTCAGAGAGCTTTTGTGGAGATTTTTTTTTTTCCTCACCAACTCATGATTTGTTCTGTTTGACTGACTTCCCCTTCCCTTAAGTCTGTCATTGTGTGTGACAAGCAAATTATGATATATTCATTCCTGAATATTTTTAGAGATATCCCAGAATGTAGAATAATGTTTTAATAGAGATATACAGAAAACAGCAGGTGGCTGATATCCAAGTTAGTTACAGCTGCCACCCTTAAATAAAAGAGGGAGTGAACATAAGACATACCATGCATATACTGTATTTGATTCCCACATTCCTGGGAACAGAAACCTTGAGTTAACCTAAAATGGATTTCACTGTTTCTCCCTATCAGTGCCTTTTACCCAGCTGAAAGTATGAGACAGAGTAAGAAGAGAGGCTTTCATCTTCTCTTTACCTATAAACTGCAGATCTTACTCACAAGTTCTTAGACACCGTGAGTCAGTCTATACAGAGTTCGGATGGCTGTACATTCCTGTTGCATTCAATGGTAGTTGAAGCTATTCAGCACCTCTGAGCAGATGCTCAACACTGTACAGGATTTGCATCAGTCAGTCAATCACAAAGAATATCTCCAGATATAATCAGCACTATTTTGAGTATTCCAGCCTGTCTCACCCCACATGGCACAGAAATCTTGGAGGCATGAGTAATTTATTATAATATTTCTAATCAAAACACAATCTGAGACCCCTCCTCATAATAAATTCTTTTTCAGAGAAGCTTGCACAATATGTCTAACAACAGGGCTGAAAGCTGGCAGATTTGGGGGAAGAACATGCCTAGTGAGGGAAGAGCAGGCTTATACAAACAACAGCTTGTGTAATTCCTAGGTCTCATGATGATAATGTGTTATAATTCTTACAGTATTTACTATTGCTTATTCCAGACAGTTCTGTGGCCAGCACAAATCGGTGAGTTGCCCTTTCTTCTATGAAAAGAAATAAGGATGGGGAAACATGGCATTAAACAAATAAATACCCCTTAATTCCAAGTAGGTTTCTAGTTTATTTTTTCAGCTCTTTTTTTTTTAGAATGATTCAGGTCCCACTGAAATTAGTCGAAAGGCTACCATAGAAACTGTCTCAGACTCTGGGAGTGGGACTGAGCCAGGGGACCAGGCCTAAGTTTTCCAACACGGCTCCTGGATTTTGAAATTTGACCAGTACACCCCTGGTCAGTACCTTTCACCTGGACAACTATAGGAAGGAATACATTGACTCGTTAAGAATAGGGAGCCCATCCCTATAAATTTAAGGCAGTCATGGGCAAAATACAGCCTGTGGGCCAGATCAGGCCCACCAGCTGACTATATCCAGCCTGCAGCTGTCCCCGTGGTGCCCCACATGGGACCGAGCCCCACCCGCTCCCACCAGGGCAGCCTGCACCACACTCCCACTGGCACCCACCAACCCAGGCCCCAGCCACCGCACAACTTTTGGGGAGGCTGTTCCTAGTGTGGCTGCAACTGGCTGGATGCTGCTCTGCTCCCCACACCTCCAGCAGAAGCCGCCCAGCTGAAGCTTCCCCCTACACACCAAGAGTAGCGCAGAAAGGGCAGGAGAGGGAAGAGTAGAGCAGCACCCAGCCAGCTGCAGCCCCACCAGAAACAGCCCCGCTGGAAGCTGCACGCACTGGCTGCACCCAGGCCAGTGGCGCTGTTCTGGTCTCCTCACCTCCACCTATGGCTGCTGCTGCCCCTGCTTTGTCACTCCAGGCAGGTAGGGGGGAAGCTTCAGCTGGGTGACTCCTGCCTCAGTATGTGGGGCTCCAGCTCCCATCTGCCTTCCACCAGCTCTACCCACCTGGCACAATGATCAGCCGCCTGCAGGAGGGCAGAGTGGGTGGAAGGTGGCCAGGAGCTGCAGCCAGAGCCTTGGATGCTGGGGCAGGAGCCGCCCAGCTGAAGCTTCTCCACTCAGAGCAGTACAGCAGGGCAAGGGCAGGAGCAGGAGCTGCAACTGGAGGCAAGGGAAGCAGAACAGCCCAGCCGGCCTGGGTCCAGCCAGCATGCATGACTTCCAGTGGAGCTGTTCCTGGTGTGGCTGTGGCTGGCTTAGTGCTACTGTGCTCCCCTTGCCTCCAGCAGTAGCTCCTCCCACTCCTGTCCCTACTGTGCCACTCCAGGCAGGTGGATGGGAAGCTTCAGCCAAGCAGCTCCCGCTGGAGGCATGGGGAGCAGAGCAGCACCTGGCTTGCTGTGGCTACACTGGGAACAACCCAGCCAGAAGCCACACACTGGCTGAGGCCTGGGCCTGGACCAGAGCCAGAGCCAGGGCAGGAGCATGGCATGGGCTGCCCTGGATGGGGCTCAACCGCACTGCAGAACACCCGGGAGGCAGCTGCAGACTAGGCAAGCTCTGCTGCATGCACCCCCCAACCTCCCCCCTTCCCTTACCTCATCCCCAGCTGGCTCCCAGGCAGCCCCCCCAACATGTGCACATGCCCCCTCCCCCCTGGGAGGCAGCACCTGGCAGGCTTCCTGTGGGCAGGCTTGGAAGGACCACAACCCACACACACATTGCTCAGGGGCTGCTCGGCCCACTGACACCTTACCTCCCCCAGCTGCAGGCGGGGAGGGAGCAGCAGGATCTGCAAGAAACAGGATTGGCTTGTGCTTCTAGCAGCTTGCTGCAGCCAGCTGGATACCTGGGGCTGCCCAGGAAAGGGCTGGCTTGCCCTGGGTCACCACAGAGACATGGCAGGAGGAAGGCGGGGTGTGCTGGTGGCAGAAAAAGGTGGCAGGGATGGCATACAAGGTGCTGGAAACCCAGGCCAGCTTGTGGAGAAGTTGGATCCGACACCTCAGAGCTAGGCAGCAACCAGCAAACTAGCAGCCCACCCGGGTGGCTCCAGGGCGGGGGCCACCACTGCTGAGGGAAGCACCAAGTCCCCCCACAGCTCAGAGGCTGCTCATCCTGCTGGCAGCTCACCTCCCTGGCCATGGGCAGGCACCAGCTCTGCCAAAAAAAAAGATCAGGCCCCTCACCATAACATGATATCAAAGTTGAAAAAGTTTAGTCCTCAGGGTTTTATTTTATGCCCCACAATTTCAGTTTAGGGGGCATAAAATAAAACCTTGAGGATGAAGCCCCCATCACATTTACAAGCACCCTAAGGCAACAGGTGCCTCAAGGCATGTATGGGCTAGTGAGACCCAACCACGGGCAGAGCCAGTTCAGACTAGTGGGGTCTAAGAGGGGATCCATTGGTAAAGGAAGTACGAGGACTGGTTCTAGGACTAAAAGCTTCCCTTTTATAATTTAACAATTATATCAAGGCATGGCAGAAAAGAGTGGAGGGGAGGTTACCTAGAATCAGATTGAGGCAGTGGCCATTTGGCCACCAGGGGGTAGAAAGGCTCAACCCTGGGTCCTGGTCCTTTTACAATAGATAACAGCAACAGAGGTAGAAAAACTATTAAGAATTTTTAATTTCAGGAAAACACCACCGATCCCAATGGGTTAATGGTTTATCTTGTAAAGGGATTTAAGCAAAGACGGACCCTACACAAAACTTCAGTTCAGAACATCCCTGAATTTTCAAATTCCCTGGACTGTGTAATCTAGACCTCCATACTAAATAAAATAATTGTTTCCCTTACAGTAACAGAGCTTTTAAATGTTCTACTAGAAGGTACATTTCTTGCCAGAGGAATCAATGAAGAAATAGATATATATCTTGGATTAATACAAAGGAAAGAAGCATAATAACTGCACCTACTAATAAGCCATGTTACTTTAAAATAATGATCTAAAATTCATAGTCCCATTTATTTCAGATGAGATCTTCAAAATACACTTACCTACTTTTCAAGTACATTAAAAAGTAGACTTCTAAAAGCACTGCGGATGAATCTCCATTTCTGCAGGTGTATTTGGCCAGATTTATGCATATATTTCTGTGGCTGCAAAAAAGAAGCCCATCCTGTGCAAAGATAATACAGTCCATAGGCAAAGAGGCCTACATCAACGAATGTCCAGATTTGCATTATACAGTTTCTGTTCTGGACAGCTCCCTGACCTATCTCTGTCATCCAGGACAGAGGGAGATCAGGCCAGACAGTGTAAAGCCAGATGTGCAGAAATAGGGAACATATTGCCCGTTACATTAGCAGAGACCATATTTGTCCCTTCTTACTAATTCTCAAAATTCAGTCATTGGCAATCACTGCAATAACTGGAATAGCAAGGTTCTTTTATAGATCAAGGTACTAAATCTCAGTCATACCAATCTGCTGATCTTGATGCCTATCTAAACCCTTTTAGGCAAGATAGATGACTCAGGGCTCCTTACCTTTCTCCCTTCCACAAATCTGAGTAGGTGTTTCATACTCCACGCAGGAGTGATAACCTTAGACAGTGGAGCTACCCTGTTATGATCCAAGGCTATTTGTAACCCTCCTATTGTAGACACATAATGCATCATTTTCACCTAATCATGCACTAGGGTGCTGGTCTGTAATTTAACAGTACTAAAAACAGATCAGAGTCTGACTAGACAGACTCTACTATTATAATAATATGCTTTATTATTGTATTACCCTTTTTCTTGGGGCTATTGGATTGGTGATAATAGGAACTACTATACAGACTTTTACACAAAACACTACCACATGGTAGCTCACTGCTACCGCACAGTAGCATTGCCAGGCACTAACCATGATGTGACGCTACCGTGCAGTACTAACAAGCTACTGCACAGTAGCTTCAGAAAAAAAACATGCAGGTACGGTACTGCTCAGTAACACCAGTTATGACTGTGCAGTAACAACTGTGCAGTCCACTGCTTGTGTAGACAGCTGGTAAAGAGAATAAGCAAGTACTAAATGACTGTGCAGTAACAACTACACAGTCCATCCCACTGCTCCTGTAGACATGGCCACTGGGTGATACATCTAAACCCAGACTTCACTGCAGACTTCTTAAATCAATGCCCATGAAACTGTGGCTTATTGTCAGAGACTACTATGTGAGGAATAACATGCATAGGAATAATAATTTGATATGTAGAGACTTCTTTATAGGAAGTTTAACTCACAGAATTAAGAATAATAGAGCAAGACCAGAATAGCTGGGGGGAGGTCAAATTAAGTGTGACCAGCATGGGTTCCATCATTTGATTTGACATATATTTTTGGAATAAGTAACAAGCCTTAACCAGATTCCTCCATTTCAATGTCCTTTTGAAACCAAAACCTCACCGTCTTTTCTCATAGATTTTTCCATCCCATTACTTAAGTGTCCTCCATACCCACTGTCTAATGCATAACCCTTTAAGGATCACCGTCTCACTGCCCTTAGATAATATTTCACCAAGCAATGAGAATCCACCTTTCAGTTGATAAAAGGAGCTGAGAGTGTGCTGTTCCAGCCACTCTGTACTAATAGCCTTAATTACTTTCTGCAAGGTTTTTTCATTAGTAGTAGCTCTGCCAACCAAAGAATATCTTTGATCTGAGACCAAAGCAAGAGTTTGGGGGGCAGGATGTTAATGAGATTGGTATGTATATAGTCTAGCTCTGGATTTTGTTCTGTTACACTTTGTGAAATACTCTAATGGACTCAGTTTCCAACAACCAAATAACTGCCTGGCTAAAATGTGAAATGAAAAAAAACCTACTCTATTTTCAGGGAAGGAGGTTGTAAAACCCCTCTTAGCAATAATAAAAGGTAATACTTGGTCAATTCCAAATAAGATGGTTTTCCCATGACCGTATTTTTCAATACCCACAGATTAAAGCCAAAGCCTCATTCTCTATGCAAGTGTACAGACATTCAGTACTTATTCATGGAAGTGATACAGAAGCTATCAGTTTCAACTTTTGACCATCAGACCAGTAAATTACTGCACCAATAATCCCCTTATAGATATCCATGTTATTTTTGTGCTTAGGGTCACACACCCTTGTATTGGCATTATTTAATTAAATCCTTCAGTTTTCAATCTATTAAAATTTGCATCCCATATTCGTTAGACATCTTTTCAGAGAGCACATAATTGTCTTGGGCACACATTTTCCAGCCTTACTGCTATCCAGGAGTATTATGTCCACCTTATTCCATTTATCTAAAATATAATTTGCTGTGTCATGCTCACGTTGGTTTTTAGGGATCATTCCTTCCTCTTCCAGGTATTTACATATCAAATGTTTTATATTTTTCTTCAGTGATTTGCAAGGTATTGAGGTCAGGCTGATCAGTCTATAATTCCCAGTTCATCCCTCTTCCCCTTTTCAAAGATGGACATCATGATAACCCTTCTCCAGTCCTCTGGTAACTCACCTATAATGCATTAGTTTGCAAATTTTACTGCCAGTGACTCCAAGATTTCCTCAGCTAGTTCCTTAGGACCAAGGGCTGATTCCTTCAAGCCATCCTGACTTAAATTCAGTCAAATTTTTCTAGCACATTCTTTCACTTATGCCTTTCCCCTCTTTGATTGCAGGTTCTGAGTGCTGTGCCATTTTCATGTACATGTGTATCCAGGTGAAGAAGACCGAGCAGCTGTACCTCCTTCGTATACTCTTCCTGGGGACAAGTACCCACAGTTTCCCATATCTTTCTTTTTCATTTGACCTGTTTGTAAAAACCCGTTTGTTGTCTCTAACATCTGTTGACAATTGTAGATTGTTTACCTTTGCTTTCTTGAATTTTCCCCCTGCACATGCACATTAGTCCTTAGCACACTTTTAGTGGCACACTCTTCTTTCCAATGCCATGCCAATCACCTCATTTCCAAAGCTAACACCCAAAGGACAAGAGTGTGTGGGCAGGGCACATTTTCTCAGTGGCAAGATTATATGGTCTGCCTCTGCAGTGTAGCTATACTCCAAGTGAATGAATTCTACTGGATCCACTTTGTACAATACAAGCCTCTGCACAACTCATTCCCCCCTGCCCCCAGTACCCCCATCAGGTTCCAGCTGGCTCATCCTGAAGCATCTTAAAAACATGGTCCCTCACAGGTTATTTTAGGGTATACCAGACCCAAAGAAAGCTATGCCCAACAGCACCCTCTGCTTTCTAAGGACCTGTAAAGTCTCCAAGATAAAAAGCTGTGGCATATATCATGGGACAAAGATAATCTCTCAGGTAAGGAAGTACACTAATATTCTGAATTTTCAGAAAATTATAGGACTGTGTACCTATAATTATAGGGACACTGTATCTATAGAATCAGTAATGGATGTTAAATGGTAGCATCATGATTTTTTTTCCAGTCCTTGATGTTAAAGCAAGTGTTTTGGAGGCTTTTACTGTGAGTGTTTCATTGTGACATTTACTCACTCCTGCATGCTGATCGTCTCAGCAGCAAACTCAAGCTAGCGGTCCTTATGCCAGCTAGAAAAAAAACATGCAAGGAAACCACAAATGGCTTTTTACACTCCGCTAGAATTCTTGCAGCTGCCTGTGATGATGCTCAAAAGCAAGTTTTCGATTGCTTGTAATTTTCTTTCACTGAAAAACAAAGGAAAGGCACAAGACTTGCGAAAGGACTTTTAAGCCTGATCCAAAACATACAGCAAGTTAATGAAAAGATTCCCTTTGACTACAAGAGTGCTTTAGAGTCAAGCTTAAACCCAAGGCAAATTTCAAACTTCACCCACTTTGTTCAAGTTCTAGTCCAACAAACCTGGATGGACCATATATATTTTACTCTCTCGTAAGTTAAAGAGCTAAAAGGATTTTATTTAAAGTTTAGACAACAAAAAATAACCTACGATCAGGATAAATATGGAAAAGTTAAATCATATCCCCTCTTTCATAAGGATATGAACTTGCATAAACAGGGATTTATATGGAAAGTATTCTTCAACACCATAGGGGCTGCCAGAAGGCATCTGTTGTAGCTTTATCTCCTTTGTTTTATATTGTATCCCTTTTCTAATACAACAATTTCCTATTTTACTACAGGTATGCAATGAGACCACAGTTTCAGATATTTTTGTGTAATAATCCTCAAGTCCTTTTCCTGATCATTGTGCTGGATGATTGTCCCATTTAGCAGGTATTCCCTAGATTCCTTCCTTCCTTCAACTTCCATTATCTTACATTTCTCTACATTGAACTACACTTGCCATCTGCTGGCTCAAGTCTCAAATGATACCACTTCTTCTGAATCAGATTGTATTTTTCAGCATTATTTGCTTTGCCTCCAATCTTGGTATCATATGGAGTCTTAAAATTTTTACTTCAAATCAGTTTTACAGTATCAGAGGAATATTCAGAAAAAACGTAAAAATTAATTTCAGCTCAAACTGAGCTGAATCCAAACCTTCTTGGGAAAGTCACAAAAGATTGGAGAAATTTGTACTTTATATACCAAAGGAAATAGAAAGACCCAAACTAAAAGGCTATTCATCACATCCTATCCTCAAGGAAATTGAGATGAGGGAAATCTCATTAGGAAAAACTTTCCAAATTCCTTGCTATTTCTCTGAATTAAAAATTCAAATCTTGTGAAGTTTGTGCATTGTTCTTAAACTGTGCCGTGAATAATCAACCTATTTTAGCTCCATCTGCCAACTTCTATTTTCCTTTACAGCAAAAAACATTTTGCACCTTCTCAGAAGAACACTCAGGGAAAAGCCATCATTTTCTAATGTTGCTTAATGAAATGTTTTGTACCTAAAAGGACTGATTCAGAGTTCACAGATTCCAATGAAACTTTTTCAATTGATTTCAGCAGGTTTTGATTAGACCTGTAGAGTATTTTACATCTGAGGATCTCAAATTCCTTTAAGTCTATGTGCATGTGTGTTCTTCTTGTGAGCAGGGTTTATCGGTAATATACTAGCTGAAAACGTTGTTTTCATTCATGCATGCCCCCACACTGAATCAGTAGATGACAAATTAGACTTCAGGAAGGCCTTTGATATGGTATCTCACCCCATACTGGTGAACAAATTAAGAGGCTGTGACTTGGATGATTACACAGTCTGGTGGGTGGCAAATTGGCTAGAGGATCTTACCCAGAGAGTGGTAGTGGATGGGTCGGTATTGACCTGGAAGGACATGGACAGTGGAGTCCCGCAGGGCTCGGTCCTTGGACTGATACTCTTCGATGTCTTCATCAGACAAGAGAGTGAAGTGTACTCTGTCCAAGTTTGTGGATAATACAAAACTGTGGGGAGAAGTTGACACACTGGAGGGCAGGAACAACTACAGGCAGACCTGGACAGGTTGGACAAATGGGCAGAAAACAATAGAACATGATTTAACAAGGAGAAATGCAAAGTGCTGCACCTAGGGAGGAAAAACGTCCAGCACACCTACTGCCTAGGAAATTACCTGCTCGATAGCACGGAATCGGAAAGCAATCTCAGAGTCCTAGCGGACTCCAAGATGAATGTGAGTCGTCAGTGTGATGAAGTCATCAGCAAAGCTAACTGCACTTTATCATTCATCAGCAGATGCATGACAAACAGAACCAAGGAAGTGATACTTCCCTTCTATCAGGCACTGGTCAGACCACAGCTGGAGTACTGCATGCAGTTTTGAGTACCACACTTCAAGAGGGATATGGATAACCTGGAGAGGGTCCAGAGGAGGTCCACTCATATGGTTAAGGGCTTGCAGGCCAAGCCCTACGAGAAGAGACTAGGGCACCTGGACCTCCTCAACCTCTGCAAGAGAAGGTTGAGAGGCAACCTTGTGGCTGCCTATAAATTCATCATGGGGGCACAGAAGGGAATTAGTGAGGCTCTGCTCACCAAGGCACCCCCGGGGGTCACAAGAAATAATGGCCATAAGCTAGCAGAGAACAGATTTAGACTAGACATTAGGAAGAACTTCTTCACAGTTAGAGTGGCCAAAATCTGGTATAGGCTCCCAAGGGAGGTGGTGCTCTGCCCTACCCTGGGGATCTTCAAGAGGAGGTTGGATGGGCATCTGGCTGGGGTCATCTGAACCCAGCACTCTTTCCTGACTATGCAGGGGATCAGACTCGATGATCTGTTGAGGGCCCTTCCAACCCTAACATCTATGAATCTATGAAAATATCCTCCAAAAGCTGAAGTAGTATAAGTTAAGCCATTCCATAATGCATACTATTACGTAATATGAAATTGTAGTTTTATGGTTTTGTATCGAAATGTCAAGACACTTTGATTTGGAAGTACACTGACCTATTAACTATAGGGTTTATAGACTGGCACATAATTAGAAAAAAGCATTGACTGTTCCTGTGACAGAGTTAATACATGCATTTTTTTGCCTATGCAAATAGAGACGATCAAAATTTTTTTAAAAATTAAAGATGAATCTGAAAGTTATTGTACCTCATAAGTTGCAAGTTCAAATTTTCAACAGCTAAAATCAGTATTCCTTCAAGACAAGAGGGAACTGTATTTCTTGCACCCCTTTAAAAGTTATGTGGGAACTTCAGCTGAAGAAACAGGATCTTGAATTCAGATTCCAGCATGTAAAAAAAAAGGAAAAAAACACAAAATGGAGTTCAAGTGCTATAAATTGGTTGTGTATTTGAAGTCTGTGGGTAAAACTCTGATCCTGTCACTCACTCAGGTGGCTCTATTAAAATTAATGGAACAACTCAAGCAGTTGATGGGCATTCTGTGTGGACATTTACCACCTGATCCTGAAAAGAGTCTAATACATCTTGTCAGGTGTTCACCTCTCCTAAACTCAGGATTTAAGATTGCTTACCACGTTACAGGATGAGGCATTTAATTATGCAGGATTTAAAATAATTACGGAAGTGGATTTTTATTACACATTTTTGGTTGTTTTTAGATATATTGTAGTACTTAAAAACCAAACAGATTTGCTTCTCAAATCCAGTTTCACACTTTCCCTGAACACACAGGCAAAAGCAAAAATTCTGTATTGTCACTGAATAACAAATATTTTGTTCTGTTGTGCACAACTCACTTGAAAGAGGGGACTGTTTTAGCTGTCTGTGGGAGTATACCATTTACTGCAGAGTAGACTAGCTGCGCACTAAAGATCTCACGTCTACACGTGCAGCACTATTAGGCTGCAGGAAATGAATTAACTCCTCAGCAGGGTAGTACTTATCCTGCACTAATACACGTACTATCCTGTTGCAGAGTTTTTTACGCCACGTGTGCACCACGTGTGTAGATGCTGACACAGCTGGCTGGGCATAAGGGTGCTTCAGTGCAGGGGCTGCCTGCCAACTAGCGTCAAGTACTGGAGCACTCTCATGTACTCTCACGCCCCAGCCAGCCACTCCGCAGCATGCTGAGCCACGGCAGAGCAGCCCCCAGCTGGTAGGCTGACCCCCTGTGCTCAGTGTGCAAGTCCAGTGTGCTTCAATCCAGGGAACCCATGTAAATGAGGTGCCCAGGAGCAACAAACTCTGGCGCGATAAATGCCAGAGTTCACTTTAATAGCGTATAGAGACACACCCTGCTTGGTGTGCAACAGTGCAGTTTACATATGTTCTGCCTACTGCATCATTAATTCTCTTCCTGTTCCTTTAAAAGAAAGAAAAGAAAAGAAAAGAAATAAAGCTTCCCCATAAATCATACTTCAGCACCTAAAACCTGTGGTTACCCTTAGGGCCTGATCTTCTGCTATTGAGTCTGCTGCTTTGCTACAGCAGATACAAATTTCCCTTGTTCAGTTTCTGAAAGGCTTTGTTTAGCTTGCTAGTTTCCATTCAGCAAAGAGATAATGTTGATATTGTATAAAATCATCCAATCTCCACATATACTATTTGTAAAAGTGACATCTTGTTTATCTCTTTTTATACAGGTATGCCAAAATATTTCAGTCCCTTGTACTTTTTCCCCACAGAAAGGGTGTCTGTACTATAGCAATGACCTTTCAGAAAATAACATTTGAAAAATCAGTGATGTACAAGGACATCACACTGCGACTCATAAAAGACACAGAAGGTGTTTGTGCTCTAGGAATGCTCTCAACATTGATTGAAACTATGTGGAACAGCTCCACCCGTGCGGAGGCTAGAGGATTCTGTGTAGAAGGATGATCCTCCGGTGCTATTCTCCTCTCTCTCTGGGCAGCCAGTAGTTGAGTCATCCCAAGGAGGAGCCCGAGGGGGGAGTTAATGGGTTTTTTTTTCTTACGCAGCATTAACTCTCCATCAGCTTTCTGCCAGGAAAGCCACAGGGTCAGCAGGGAATGATGGCACAGAGTCATACTTTTTTCTCGCTTAGGTTTTAACCTTTATTTCTGCTCAGGCTCCATTGTTTAACACCTGGGAGTGCCTTAAAACACATAATATAAACACTGACAAAGGGCACTTGCTTGAGTCACTGTATTTACACTGTACAGAATTATCTTATGGCTTCACTAACAATGGGCTAACCTATGTCTTTCTACAAAAATAGCCCTGAGCTTGCTAGGAGATGCGGCTCACTGTTGGTTTATCTGACTGCTAGTATTTTAGTTTTGCTCTTAAATGCCTCTAAGCTCTCTAGGTCCAGATTTATTTTTTTTTAAACTCTCAAGAAACTTTATGTTTGTCTTCTGTCTCCTCCAATAGCCTGTACCAACTACTGTACATCAACGGTCTGATACTTACCTGGTACTCCAGTGTAACCCTGCTGATTTTGATGGAGTTACACCAATGCACAACATAGGTAAACAAGATCCAGATCATACTCTGGGGGGCCTTGAAATTTACTGCTTTAAAGACCACATAGACAGCAACCCAACACTTCTTTATTAGCAACATGGTACTGTGCAATATGTACTATGAGATTACAGATAGATTTAGGAGTCTGATTCTCCATTTAATCCTTGTGTAATCATTTGGACCTATAGAACTGGAACCCAGGAAGAGGTGCTTATTTTATATAGGCAATGGCATATAGACTATACAAAGTTAAGGTGATTGGGACTTGGACTCCATATGTGCTATTAACACAAGAGCCATAATGGATTGCAGTAGATTCTAATAAATATGTATACATGCCTTTTAGGGCTGTGCGAAGCCTTAGTTCCCGATTCAATTCGGCAGAGATTTGGCACGATTTGGTGGCTGGATCTCCAATCCAAATCAAATCAGAGGACCCTTTAATCTCTCCTAATCGAATCAGAACCCTCCAATCGATTTGGAAAGATTTGAAAAAATTTGGCAATTCGGATGTAGACACAGCTTTAAATATTTTTTTCTACATACCTCTAGGAAGCAGGCAGCTCATGAGTGCTGTGATGCTTGGGCACCTGGAGCATCCCACAGGAGTGCGGGGGGCTCCCCAGCGCACTCAGCTTCAGACCCAGAAGTGGACCAGAAACACTTCTGGTCCACTTCTGGGTCCACCAGAGAGTGCGTGGAGGGCCCCCCCACACTCCTGTGGGATGATCCATCTGCCCAGCATCGCAGCATTCATGAGCCACGCTGGTACCTTGAGGTATGTGAAAAAACATTTAAAGTTGTTTCTGTGTCTGAGTCACTGATTCTCCAAATCAGCATTGATTCTTCAGATTCACATTTGGCCAAATAAAATCAGGGACAGTGATCTGAATCAATTAATTGAATCACTGTCCCTGATTTGGACCAAATCTGAATTGAATAGGGCCTGCTTCGCACGCCCCTAATGCCTTCATGATAAATAATTCTTATTAGGGCTCTTGGCAAGTGAAACAACAACTGAAAGAATTCAGTGTCATCTTCCAGTGAGGCCCTTTGATTCTCCATCATCCTCTGACCTCTCTGTATACTGTTAATAAATGCTTAGGGAAGGGTTTGTAATATAATATATGTTCACATAGATTTAGCCAAGTGGGGCCCCAGCCTGATTGTGGCTCTGCACTACTGTAGTATACATATTAAATAATAAATTGTGCATAAGGGTTTTTCCCGTGGGAGCAACAAATGCTGTAATCCCACTGCACAAAGGAGGGCCACACACAGGGGCGCATATCCTTTGCATACCACTGCATGGTGGTCTGTGCAAAGCGGTCAATTGATATCTAAAAGCTGTATTTACCTAATCTGTGACACACATCACTCTTCCTAGGGCTCAGCATAACAAGATTCCTATTACATTCTCATTCCTACTCCATGATGCTTCCTACCTCTAAATTCCCAAGCAACAGTTGTAGTAGAACAGTCCCTGCTTTTCTCTCTCTAATTTTCACATATCGGACTTGCATATAAAGCAGGTAATAACCCACTCAGTGTGTTTCTTAAGAATCTATCACCACAATCCTATAAATCTCTGAAATTGTAGAGCAAGTTCAAATGTAACTAACTGTTGCACAGAAGCTACAGGGTTATAATGCCACTCATTGTTTATCATAAAGATAAACACACCAAGAAAAACAAGTGGGTACAGAATAATTGAACTAACTTGCCCTAGCCTCATAAGGAAAACAGCAGCTTTCATGAATCACAACAACAATAGCAGGCACCACAATGGCCTACCTGATCAGCTTTTAAATCCATTTCTATTAGCCTTCAACTATTATTTTCTGCAGAACAATGTAAAACTCTTCACCATAACACAAAGCAACTTCCTCAGTGGATAATTGAAACATTCAATAAAAAAGGCATTCTAGCAAGTAATGGAAAACAGCACACATGATAGTAAATATTTGACTTGTTCTTCAAATGAAAGGTGCAACACTCCAATATTTACTTTAGGTCAAAACTGCTGACGATTTCCCTACTGAGCAATAAAACGGAGAAAATTAAGGAGACTACCTAATCAGTTGACCTGCCTTTTAAAAAATTAATGTTTGCCAAAATATTCTCTGTATTCCTATTGTTTCTGAATTGGAAAATATAAAATTGACAAAAAACACTTGCAACATGTTTGAATGGCATCCCAAACGTTGATTTTTAGAGCTGCTTTCTGCCCTGAAGGGAATAGCAATTTCTCACTATGTTAGAATGATGAGATAGATCTGGCATCTTCAAGCTATATCAGCGTGAACAGTCATCAGCACTTGCTGCGCATCCATCTCACATCACATACTGTTCCTAACATGTTTATGCTACAATGGCAATTACAAAAGTTGCAGTGCCTGCCTGCAGATGGTTATATGATCATAACAAGAAGTACAGCTCATACTGTTAATTGTGGCTGGTGTAAAATCTGCAGAAAAACTAACAAATTCATGACAGATAATGGAGAACTTATTTCATGTTCTTTCCCACAGTCATTTTATTAACTAATATTTGTGTCCATAAAGATGCCCTTAAATATCCTTTTTCTTTTTCTAACCAAAAATTCAGAGCAAGTCCTATCTCAAGTAACAAGTACTACCCTCTCTTCATTACTTCAGAGTATAATGTCTGCTTAACATAACTAAATATAGTTAATATAATTAAAAGTAGTATCTCCCCTGGATCTTCACTTAACAGGCACATAATTGCCAGTATTTAAGGAGCCTATGCTCTCCATCTCTATCAGAATAAACACTGAATTAGGCAGTGAAAATTAGGCTCCTGGGATTGGTAATGTGATCAAATGTTTTCTTCTCCTAAGTCTGAATCCAGCATTTGTTTTAAAGTACTCTTTTTATAAGACCATAGGCTGAATCCTCAAGTGTTCTTCAAACCACTGCTTAAGCATTAATTGATTTAGTCTCACAGTACTCCAAAGTTATGCAAAGAGAAATGGAGGCACAAAGCACAAGATTCAGAGATACAGGAGTGTAGGTTGTAGCCATGTTGGTCTAAGAACATAGACAGACTAGGTTCTTTGGGTAAATCTGATATCTTTTATTAGACGAACTCAAATAGTTGGAAAAAGTCTTCTTAGCAAGCTTTCAGGGTTAAGATTTGCCACCTCACAAAGCTTTAAAAGGCTTTTATTCAACAAGAACACTCCTCCAGAGAGATAGATCACACATTTGAAAGAGCCACTTGGATACCATGTGAAGATTTGCTACAGTACAGAAGGAAAACCCCCACGAGTTGGACACTGCTGATTATGACATATCATCCCTCCCTTGAACCTATACAAAAAATCCTCAAACAATTGCAACACATACTAGAAGGAGACCCAGTTCCTAAAGAGATCTTCCCAGATACACCCATCCTAGCCTTCAACCAAGCACCAAACCTCGCCAACCTCATCACCAGAAGCAATCTTCCTATGGCCCAAAATGCACTGAATGGATCCAAACTGCACCATGACAAGAAACACAAAACCTGCCAACACATCTCCACCACCCCCACAATCACTACACCCCACAACAGAGCCATCAGCATTCCTGGATCTTACAGCTGCACCTCCAGAAATGTAATACATCTCATCCAGTGCACCAAATACCCTGATGGAAAATACATATGAGACCAAACAACAACTGCACACCAGAATGAACACACACCAGAAATCTATTAAAGACAAAAATACCCGGGTACCTGTGGAGGCACATTTCTCACAAGAAAACCACTCTCTCTCCAATCTCTCAGGTCTAATCCTCAAAGGGAAATCACAAAACACTTTTCACAGACAAGCCTATGAACTTCACTTCATCAAATTCCTGGACACAAAAAATCATGGACTAAATATAGACATTGGATTTATGACATATTATAACTTGCCTGACATCTGACTTCCCAGGTACCTCTCCACTATTTACCTGCTACATTCATCCCCCCTCCCCGACCATCCTGTCTCTCACCCACTGACTCCTCAATTTACATCTTCACTGACTGCCTTTCTTGAATGCACACCAGCCTCTGGCTTCTTTACTATTCATTCCATCCAGGAAGAGCACACACCAACTGCAGATGCTTCCTCAGCCTGACAAAGAGTATTTCAACCCGAAAGCTTGCTAAGAAGAATTTTTCCAACTATTTGAATTGGTCTAATAAAAAGATAGCACATTTACCCAAAGAAACTTGTCTGCCCAAGATTCAGAGAGGCTCCTACCCTGACACTTCATCAGCATTCAGGCCCCTTTGTCCAAAACGGTGATCCAGAAAATCCCTCCTCCACTGGCCACAAATCCCATTGTATATCTATTTTGATTTGAAAGGGTCCCAAAACAGTTAATCCAGTGGGCATGTTCAGATCCTGCTTAATACTGGCTGACAGTAATGAGTTCAGCAGCCAGAGCAACTTCCATTAAAAAACATGGCCAACACTGGTACCAATGCCTATCTTCTACATACTAATAAGGTGCATCTATGCATTCATTAATGTACAATGGTTTTTTGCACATTTAATTTAGTTTAATGTAGTATTTGCATTAGTGCTTAATGATACACTGCTCAGTAGCCTAATAATACTGCACAGTACCGTATTAGCACTGTTTGTGCTGTAACCTGCTACTGCACAGTATTATTAGGCTCCTGCACTGTTAGCATCTTGTATAGACATGCCCATATAAGGCACATCCAGACTAGTGTACATGTACCTCTTGCCCCATCTCAAACCCCTTTGAGATGGGGCAAGAGGCACATGCGGGAATGAAAAAATGTTCCCTGGGCTGCAAACTTGAGAAAATTAGACCCCTGGATATCCTGGGGTCTAAAAATATTGAAGTTTTAAAAAGTGGACCATGCACTGAGGCAGCCAGAGGCTGGGTCTTCCACGGAGACACTCTGGCTTCCAAAGCATCTCTGTGGTTGGCCCCTCACCCTGGTGCTGAAATGCGCAGCCGGCCAGGCCGCATGTTCAGCACCAGGGCTCCAGTGCCAGTGAGTAAGGGGTTGAGAGGGCTGGAGAAAGGGGGAGGGGACAATGGGGGGTCCCCCGCCAGCCCCACCCACCCTGCCTAGCCCCACTCCTGCCTGCTCCCCCAGCCCCTCCGACTCCACCCCCACCAGCTCCCCAACCTCCCTGATCACTTCCCTGTCTGGTCTCTCCCCCCACCAGCCTCCAAGCCCCCCAGTCACTTTTCTACCTAGTCCCTCCCCCCACCAGCCCCCCCAATCCCTCTGAAAACTTTCCTGCCTGGCCCCAACCCCCACCAGCCCCCCTGATCCCCCAAAACCTTCCCTGCCAGCCCCCCTGACCCCCCCCAATCACTTTTCTGTCTGGCCCCACCCCCCACCAGCCCCCCTGACCCTCCCAACCCTTCCTGGCCCCATCTCCCCCATTCCCCTAAGCCCCCACCAATCCCTGCCCCCCCACCCTATAATTTAAAAAAAAAAATCCAGCACTTACCAGTAGTCTGGCTGGGGTGGGGCATGTGGGACTTGCAGCTGGGGTGGTAGCCATTTGGCTCCTGTTGGGGGGCTGTGGCCCTTGTGTGGGGGCTGGATCCCCTGTTGGGGGGTCATAGCCCCTGTGTGGGGGCTGAACCCCTTGTTGGGGGGATGTAGCCCCTGTGTGGGGGCCAAATCTCCTGTGAGAAGGCAGCAAAATATATATTCATGAATTCATGAAACTTGTATTTAGAGTTCACTTTATTATTATGATAAGACATGCCTTAACATTGGAGATATATCAATAAAACATTGTCCAACTGATTGCTGTCTCTGTCTCTCTCTCTCTCTCTGTATAGTGGTCTTTTGTTTTACTTGTGGAGGAACATGGATTGGGGGTATTTTACACAGTGACTTTGGGATTTTTTTTGTCAGGGATTTTTCAGTTTTCCAATAGGGAACACCAGAATTCCTTCTAAGGAGGCTAGTGGCAGGACCCTGCCTGCACAGAGCTGACACCTTGGACCCTGCTGGCTGTGGCTGACTTCCCACAAATGGGGGCCAGGAGGACATGCTTTGACAGTTCAAAGCAGGCCACCACACCTGGTACATCTTCAGGGCGATAGCTGCCTAAATGGCCGGACAGGGGGCCCACGTGGCAGTAATGCCATACAGAGGCCAACCCTGCAATTACAGTCTACTGGCAGCTGGACCAGAGTGGCAGATGCCTCTACTGGCTGTGCAGCCCACATCCAGGTCTCGCAGGTGCACAGCAGGTCACAGCCAGCCAGCAGCCCCCACTGCCAGACTGCTACAGTGAGTAGAGGGTGCAGGGAACTCTCAGGGCTGCTTCTGCAGTCCAGCTGGCACAAGGGGTAGTGTCCCTAGGTACCAATTGGCAGGGCCGCAGATGCTTCTAAGAGCTAGTATCCCTGAGCTACTTGCCAGGGTGGCTTTTTATACTGCTGGGGTGAGGACAGGGCAGCTTTTTATAGTGGTGGGGACAGCACATGTACTGGCCCCAGGCTCTAGCTCCCCCTGGCTGCAGATCCAGGAGGAGCTAGGCAGGGTTATTGTGCTCCAAGTGGCACAATTAGCTCCACAACAAAGTGCATGTCCAAGCATATGCACTGAGGCAAAAAGCCCTGACTCAAATTTTCACTGCTTCTATTTGAGCTGCTGCAAGCACACATGCTTGCATGTGTGGAGACCCCCAGTGTAGTTAAAACACTTGGCTAAAAAGTAGCTGACCTGGGATTTGAGCCTTTCCTTTACCCAGACATTCAAACCCATACTTCCCAATTCATACTTGGCCTGTTTATGCAAATGCATAAGCAGGCCAAGGAGGCAGGCTTTGCCACCACTTTAGCCAGTACAGCATTAAGTAAAAGGCAAGTGGCTCCAGGACCAGCCACATTTTTATATAAACGAAATGCTACTCTCAGAAGAAAGCTCTGAGCTGGGAATCTGATGTAAACAGAAGTGCATCCATTGTGACCCGGACTGATGCCTATGAGTTCATAAAGGCAGCAGAAATTTACATAGAATGCTGCACTCAGAGTTTTCTATTGGCTAATTCTACGCGACCCCCTTCTCATCTGGCAGGTTTTGGTGGGTTGCCCTTCAGAGGCACTTACCTCACCAGTGTCTGTATAGGGAACTCAGGCATATAACTCCATTTCCCTGGAGTGACCTCCTAAGTTCAGGCAATGAAATTTTAGACATTGCATCACCTATTATGAGGGCACTAAAAGTGTATCTGGCCCACCATAAACCTGTCATGTAGCAAATCAAAAGGATAGAGTAAGAAAAAGAACTGAAGTGCCCTGACTCCAAGGCTCAAACAATTTTTTTCATAGTGGCCTACTGCAGATGAGTAGTGATCCTCCGGCACACAGAAAATTTGAGGGGCCTGTAACTTTATTTCACTACAGCCTGTTGCACCTGTTCTTGTCTTGTTTTTTTTAATTCTCTTTAGCCTATATTATTCCTCTGAGCTTGTGTCTTGTTATTTGTTCTGAAATTCTTAGTGATTGTTGACAGTGGGATTCATCCCCAACTATACTAACAAGAACAAATGTGCATATTATGACAGGCTAACCCAAACTATGTTTGTTTAATTATACCCAAAGGCAACAAGCTACTTGATTGCAATGTAAACTGCATCAATTATTTTTTCTATATTGCTTATTAAACCTTTTTTGGAACTCAAGTTTAGAAGTTTAGAAAAAATATTTTAAAAATGTGTTGCAAACAAATGTTAAGCAATGCAAAGTCACATGACTGATACTTCTTAGCCTCTGTTCACATGATGGGGAAAGGTTTTATGGATAGCTCCAAAAGACAGAGGATATCATCAGCCTTAATTTCAGATTTCCTGGCTTTCGTCAGCTAGCATGAGTTATTTCCCCTTCTTCTTTTGCATCATGCTTAGTGTATTAAATATAATGAATAAAGAAGGCTCAAAAAGGAAGAGTCAAATATGACAATATAATTAAATTATTCAGCATCCAAAAATCTCATGGTTTTCAGATTTGTGAGTTAAATACATGCCAATTCAATTTCCTTAAACATTTGGCAGGACCTATTTTCTGCAAGATTTCTTGCTAACAGGCTTTCAGTCACATTAAGTGCTCACAAAGTGCACAGAACTTGTATTTTATCACACGGCCCTAATTGAGCTGTCTGAGCTAAAGTAGCTGAATGTTACAGAAATGTTTATTATACAAACCCACTTACTCTAAAACTAGAGAAGAACATTTCTGTAGCTTTGAATGTAATTTATCCCAGAAAAAGGAAAGCAAAGGGCCTTTTATCACCTTCTCATATCAGTGAATTATGTTTATAGCTGTAGGAGAACTCTATGAATCTGGTTTCATGCCAGCCCGAAGAGGAGTAAGGTCTCAAATACCTCTCCGTTGACTCTCATCATGTTTGATGCCCCCTTTTTTCTGATCAAGACATATGCCTTCATTCCAAATAGAGTACAGTAGCAACCATTCCCATCAGCTTTTATTTATAGCTGGTATCTGTGCGTATAATAGCAACGACATTATGAATCTAGAGATAATGAAACTTTTATATTTTCAAGAAATATTTTACTGTACATCAATTTGTCTTTTACTTCATAGTCTTGTTTAGTATTTGTTTTATTTACATTTCTTTTAAGCCTCCCTCCACATGGCTTTTCATCAAATCCACAAATACATAAAATTGACAAAAACAAGAACAAAAAAAACCTCCCAAAGGTACAAATATGTGCACATAGAAATTGACTTTGAAGATCACTCACTTCCTCTTCCAAAATATCTTAATGTACCTCAGCTATCCATTCCTTATCACTCAGCCCTGCCCCTTTCTTAAGGGTATAAGAGATGAGATGAACGTTGCTATATTCTAAGAGATCTGGGGTCTGAAGGACCAAGAAAGACTAAATTCCAAAATCAAGTGATTCTAACAAAATATGCCTTGAAGCCAGGGCTGTTCTCTACTTCCATTAGACTAAGTGTTCATTCTAATCATTGCTGTAGTAGCTCCGCACAGCAGGACCAATAGTCCCTCACCTCAGACGGTCTTTTAGGACAGTAGTTCTCAAAATGCTTGCTTACAGAGCAGTGGTATAACTAGCATTTTTGGCACCCTGGCCAGAAAGATTGCTGAGCCACAGGAGGAGGGGAAAACATGTACTGAGCTGCTGCTATGGTTTAGACTCCCCACACACCAGCAGTTGCTGCCCATGTGCAGGCTTTCCAGGTTACTATTTTGGTGACCTCTCTAAACTGGAACCTATGACTCACCCACCCCTAGTTATCCTATTGCTTCAGAGTATGTTTTTGGTAGTTTGCAGAGATCTGGCAAGCCACAGTGGACACGAATTACATAAGGTGCAGGTTTCCAAAAGCGTTGAGTGTCAGATACATTGAAAGTTTAGCTACAAATAGTCAGTGTTGAGCACCATGTTGGCCTAAGTTCATATTTTGGTGAATAATATATCATTAAAAGCAGGTGTGACCAATCTATGGCACATAGGCCAAAAGTGACATGCACAGCCACTTTGTGTAGCACACAGCAGATCCACCAAGGAGCAAGGAGAATAAGCAGCAGATAGGACAGGGAGGAGAGAGCAAAGCAATGGATCAGGGAAGGGAAAGGAATCAGGATAGCCCTCCAGTGGGGATGGGGAAGGCTTACCTTGTGACATGCCTACCAAAAAGTTTAGCTCCAATTGCATTTGATCAAGAACCCAGGCATCCCCCTCATGCATGACTGCCTTCACCACCAGAACAGAGAGTTATTCTCATTCTGTACAGAGCTGACCTTAGGGATGGGTGATGTGAGCAACCACCCAAGGTGCCATGGGCACCACACACACATGCATGCATGAGCAGCCTGCACTCACAGCAGTGCTCTCCTTCCACCCTGCCCCAGCCAATCTCCACCCCAGGCAGCAGGAGAAGTGTCCAACCCACCCTTGCCACCTCCAGCTACTGCCCACCCATGTATCTGGCACATCATGCTGCTCCACCTCCCCACCAGACTGTGCCCCATGCCCTTGCCTGCAGCAATTCCACTGACTTGGCAAGGGGTGGGGAATGCTGGAGTGGGACACCAGGGTGACGCCAAAATACAAGGTGCCATTTTCCCTAAGGCCAGCTCAGATTCCATAAATACTTATTCTACGTGGAACAACTTCAACAGGAAAGAACAAGTGAGTGTTATATATTTTGAAAATCTGGCTACAGATGGTCATTCTTGAGCACAGAGTTCAGGAGATCAGCAATCTGTCAGACTCAGGAAGAAAATAAGCTCCAGAAATAAGTGACTCCAACAGAATATGCCCTGCCACCTCTGCCCTCTGTTAACTTAGGTACATTCTTGTTCCATGACAGTAGTAGCTCTGTATCAGTGACTTTTATTTATTAAGTCATTGGTTAGGAGACCTATCAATCAACACTAAGGGCACCTGTAGATGTGCAGGGACACTGCTCTGACGTGCTGTAATCACAGTGCATCAGAGCAGACTTGACTGAGTCTGCTGGAGTATGCTAATGAGTGCACTCCAGCAGCCTTCGTGGCTTGTGTACTCAGCATCCCCGCAATGGCAGTGGGGATACTTTAACTAGAGCTCATCAAATGAGCTTTAGCTGAAGCACCCCTGCCACCATTTTGAAGCACGGGACACTGAATACACGAAATAGTACAGGGGCTTTAATTAAAGTGCCCTCCCACCCCCACCCCCAAAGCATATGTAAAGACACCCTAAGGTTCTACCCAGAGGGTGATAGGAAATTTAATATATATCTCCTTTTCTCTTCACCCAGTCCCAGCATGTGTTAAATATTCAAATGTTCACTGGAACAGAAAGTGTCCCACCATCCCAATGACTGCCTTAGTCCCCAAGCTACATTAATTTTTTCCTCTCTGTAGGTGTGGACAGATGTAACAATTATACAGCTATTAAACTAAAACAATATAAGATATATAAATCTGTTGTGTTCAGTATTCCATTTCAGCACTTTAACTCACCTGAGTGCCAAAGGAGCCCGTGGATGTAAAAGTTAAATTGAAACAGCTGAGGCACACTCCCAAGCAATACATTTTTCTTCTCCTTTTAAAACTGTTTAAAGTTCCACAGAGGTCTCTCTTTTTCTCGCATCATAAAGTATTTAATATTTCAAGAGAAAATGAAACAGGTTCCATAAAAGAGGCTGAAAATATTGTGACCTGAAATGTCACATAGTCTAGGAGTTAGGATAGTCTCACAGGGTGCAGGCAAGACTGCTTCCGATCAACTCTCTACCTGATTCAGACTCTACTTGTGGGTGCTTATAGTTGAAAATCTGGTTTGTTGATGCAGCAGGTCTGGTGCTAGGGCAGCAAAGTCACCCTCTAGCAGCCACCTGGATTCCACCTTGCTCACCCCCTCTGGCCTCTCAGAGTCCCACCCTGTTGTTTCACCCATGCTTTGGTGTTATAACTGGACAGAGAAACTGCCCATAGAGGGCAGGGGGATTTTGCTTTAGGTCTCAGGTCCTCGGGTGGGCCAAAGCCCTTGGACCATAATCCACTTTACTCTGGCTGGGCCCCTCCATGCAAGGTCCACTGTCCCAGAACCCTAGGCTCCCAGGCAGCTCCAGCCTCACTGTTTAGGGACTCTGGACTCTTTGGTCCCTGGTCTCACGCTTTGTGAGCTCTGGGCTTGTGCCCCAAGTCTTTTCTGCCTGACATCAAAGTCCTTCTGCTGACAGAAGCACTCCTCTCTTTGAAGAGTTTAAGACCTGGGGTGCTCTGGCACCTTCTCAATGGCCTCCCCCCCAGAGGTCCACTTCTTGCAGCCTGCAGGGCCAGACTGCTTCCCTTGCATCAGACCCTGGACTTATATGTTTCTAAGCCCCTTTCTGGGTTGCCTGATCCACTCCTCCTCTTCTCCCCCCCAGCCTGTCCATCACTGGCCATATTGTGCTGACCATACCTGGGGTGGGAAGCCATACTATTCAAGAGCCCTCTGCCCCTATCGGCTCAAACCCCCTTTCTCTGAGGGGTTCAAGCCAGCCAGCTTCTCCCTGGCTCCCTATCTCCTTCAGTGATCCCCACTGCAGTTGCCCATGTTATTTCAACCCGAGAGAAACCAAAAATAGAAAGATTCAAAATGAAAAGGGAAAAGTAGAGCGTAATATTCCCAGTAATTCATTTTCACAATGACCAAACAATAATCACACTTAAAACAGCTGAAATACATAAATATTCTCCCAGTACTTCCCTCTCATGTAATTGTCATTGATAGTAGAACACTAATGGGAAAAGAAATGGTTTGCTTGATCACAAATGAGCATTTGTTGGTGTCCCATTAAATTCTCCCTTCTTTTTACCTCTTTTCTTCCTTTGGAATTTCTTCTGCTTTACCACCTCATTTTGCCTCATTTCATTTATTTTTCTGAAGTATCCTCTCATCATAATTCAGAGCCTACGCTAGACCTACACTTTGATTGACTGACTGATTTTCTTTCCCTTATGCCCATGCTTGGCAGGCATTTAATGGTAATTAAAGATTTCTCTAATCTATTCAAAGGGTACTCAGATAATCAACAGGCAGTGACTTTGATTGATAGTCACTGTCATGAAAACTAGAAGATGAGACCTTTGAATGAATTTCCTTGAAGAAAAATTCTGTAGATAATGTTCCAGACTATCACAAAGGCTTATTTTTACCACATGCCAGTGCTTCTTATAAGGATGGTATGGTGTGCCAGTCTGGCACAATAAAGAAGATTTACTGCAGCTATCCCAATTTCTCTGTGATCTCATCTGCCCTGGGGTCATGCTCCTCCTCTGCATTAACCTAGGCTCCTTGGTGGTATGACATATCAACCAGAAATCCATAGTGATAAAAGTAGCACTGAAGCAGCCTTGGTTGCTGAGAAATTAAGACAGAAAGTGAATCCCACGGGTTTTAAAATAATGAGGAGAGATGGCAAAACCAACAGCAATGGTTAAAGGGCAAGAACAGCTAAAGAGCCTCCATGGGTCATCATTGGAAAACATATTATTTCTATATACATTCTTTTGATTTAGAGCTTCCTACATGAGGTCTGCAGTACCACAAAAGCTAATAAATCATTTCTCTGGATGACAGACTTAGCACCTGTGCTTTATCATACAGCAGGGAGCCTTGTAAATTATCTACAGAAGCAACTGGTAGCTATACAGCATGTCTGGGAGAATCACTGAAGGCCTATTTCATCACACTGATTAAGGTCATTTTGTTTTATTTTCAGTAGTATGAAAAAAATCCTTATTGTAAAATGTGTGTTACTCATTGATTGCTGACTTAGTATTGGTTGTAGAGTCTGACTTAGTATTGTGATACTATCATTATAGCTTCTTGGGCTTATATAGCTGGCTTATGTACGATCACTGAAGTTGTGCCTGTGTATCTTAAAGAGGATTCTGGAACTCCTACTAACATAAAAGACAAAGCAATGTTAATGAAGGGGGGGATATTTAATAGTTTATTTGGGTTAAAAAAAAGTTGAGTGCCATAAAGCCACGTGAAATATTTGTCTTGCTACTGAAAATATGAAATATTTGCCTTTTCACAAGTTTAACTTCCATTAAGAACATAAAATGTTTGTTTGCATAGTTTTCATGTCAATAGAAGTTACTCAGAGTTGAAAAGGCCAAATTACCATCAGGCAACAATTGTTGAAAATGCACTGACTTCAATGGAAAAGCCTACCCAACATTTTGATGCTAGTTTGATGCCTGTGTAATGTACACAACTATTTCAAATGTATTTTAAATTTTAGCCTAGGAACTGTACGTAACATGGTAGGAGCTACACAGTTATGCACCTGTTGTCTCCTTGAGTGAATGAATTAATTTTGCTCCAACTTAGAAGGGGGGAAAAATTGGAAAAAAGCCAGGCATAGTAAATCTAGTCCCAAAACTAGAAAGATCATTAGGAATACATTTTGGAAATGAAGAAATGTTTTCCATATCTATATCAGCTATTAATGGTACCTACTATTTTGCAAAGCAAAATAAAATGGAAACCCTGAATAAGTAAAGGACCAATGCTGAACCAAGATGTTCTGGTCGGTTGAGCCTCCATGCCATGCAGCAGAGACAGGGAGGGTCAGAAGCTATTTCCTCTTCAGTGCCTAAGTGGCACATGCATGGCCATGCAACTGCAATTTTTGGCAGTTACACAGTTTGGAATCCAGAAGAGTTAAGCTCACTTTACACTTCACTTCTATACAGGCTGCACTCTGAACTGCAAAGCCACCTGCAGGGAGTAGAATCACTGTCATGCATGTCTTGTCAAGTCATCTCCAACATTTTGCCATGGAAAAAAAAAAAATGCAGGAGCAGGGCAGTCAGGAGATGAAGATACATGGGGCCAAGAGAAGTAGAGCAAGCCAAAATGAAGATAGCTTGGTAAAACAGGACAGTCCCTGGAAGTCAGGGAGAAGTAGGTTCTAACATGAGACAGAAACTCTCCCAATGCTATTTATCTACCCTCAAATGCAAGGTGCAATAGATAAACTTCCAGCGGAAAGCTAGAACAGGGGTGGGCAATTATTTCGGGCGGAGGGCTGCTTACTGAGTTTTGGCAAGCTGTCAAGGGCCACATAGGTAGTCCTACCCCTTGACAAGTGCCCCATCCCCTGGTCACCATGTTGTGACCAGAAGTCCTGCCCCTAATCCCTGATCTTTGCCACCAGAAGTCCCTCCTCTTGCCCCCGGAAATATGCCTTTTAGTAAGGGGTTTTGCTACCTTAGAACCAGACAAATACCAAATTATATTCTAAAAATCAAACATCTACAACATTCATTAATTTGTCCTCTTGTCCTGATTTACATGCATTTGTGTAGTGTACATAGAGGTGATTGCACAAAAGCTTAAAATTAGTCTTACCCTTGTGTATTGTGGGGGATTGGGGGGCATGGGTATAGGTTTTTGGGGGGCTGTTAAGTGTGGCTGTGTGGGAGAGGGTGTTAGTGTGGGGTGAGGAAGCATGTGGGGGGTGTATGGATATGTGGGGTGTGTGTGGGTATGGGGCTTGTGGAGGACTTTGTGGGGGGGAGGGTGGCTGTGGGGGCCTGCATGTATGGCAGTGTGAGGGGGGTGCGAGTGCATGTGTATGGTGGGGTATGCATGCGGGACACACCCTATGAATACACACACACACTCACTCTCGTTCCCTCACTGTGCACATGCGCGTGCACACACACACACACACACGCACACACACATATTCCCTTCTTCCCACTCCTGGCCCTGGGGTACTGGCATATACCTCATGCTCCCATGGTCCAGTGATGAAGCTGGGGACCACGTGGTACTGAAGCAGCCTGAAAGCTGAGGCAGGAAGACTTCTGGTTGGGGGGGCGGGGAAGAGGGCTGGGGGTAGGGGGGGTTGGGCCCAGCCAGACTTGTTGCTGATTTCTGCGGGCTTCCCCTGGGTCCTACTGCCCCTGGCTCCTGTCATCTTTGACAGGCAACCAGGAGCAGATAAACATTATTTTTCTATATTCTTAGGGGCACTTTGGGCTGGATAGAATGGCCTGGTGGGCTGGATCTGGCCTGTGGGCCATATTTTGCCCACCCCTGGGCTAGAGGTTGTTCTGAGTAATGCCTAGTTCATAGCCTGCTTGTTAGAGTAATATACTGGGAAACAGAAGATGTAGGTTCAAACTGCCTCTGGTTGGGGGGAACCCAAAACTCTTACTCCCTGGGCTTTGTGAATTGACGCAAGGTGCTTTACTGTTCATTAGACTAATCTAATGTGCAGTAAAGTGTCACTGTCTACACATGTGTGTCAATTACTGCACATTAAATTAGCATAATGCACCTTTTGCTATTACTAATACATACTGATACTAAAAAAAATGGTGTATTACTAATGCACTGAAACACACATGTAGACTCTGACTGGGAGCAATTTTCTCTTAGTCAGCCCAGGCATCAGGGAGCCACTGCTGCTTGGCTAAGCTGAGATCTCCACAGGGCAGGAAGAGCTGTTCTGGCTGCAGGGCAGCTCCCTACCAGCCATGTGGTGATCAGAACTGGTCCTGATCTCCATGGGGTGGGGAGAGCTGTCCTGGCTCTGGGGGCAGGTGCCCCCAGAGAGATGGAGATCAGGACCAGTCCCAATCTCCATGGGGCAGGGAAAGCTTTCCTGGTCCGCAGGGCAGCTCATTCCCAGTCACGCTGTGATGGGGGCCAGCCTTGATTGCCACATGGCTGGGAGGGAATGCCCTACCCTGTGGAGATGGGGACCAGCCCCTGTGCCCCTTCCATCCTTTGCTGGCACGCAGGGGAGCCTGGAGCTCCCCCTTGCTGCTGCAGGGGCAAAGGCAGAGCAGGGCAGGATCAGCCAGGACTGAACTGCCCCCAACAAGAGCAGTTTTGCTCCTGACAGGCACATGTTCAAACGGATGCCTGGGCACAGTTTAATGCAACTGAATTTTCTGCATAGAAAACTCAGGCACATTAACTGCATGTGTAGAAGTGTTCATTAACTCCTTAACCATTAGGCTACTGGGCTTAGAGACAGGAGGGTTCTCCTCCCCCTCACTTCCTGCAGATATTCACACTGGATGATCTTATTCTGCCACAGGTGAAAATACAATTCCAAACTGTGTGTAAGGGGGCAAAACTTCATTTTTAATGGTACACCAGAGCCAATAAGGCACATTAAGGTAAACTAGGATTTACCCTCGATTTCTCACAGTGCTTTGTTTCTCTGAGCAGATTTGTGCCATCCAGCCTTATGGCAGATCTTTTTGTTTTCTACTAACCTGGATGCCTGAAGGCTGTGGACTTAACCTTCATGAAATGCATACTCAAGCCCACCTGTCAAACTGGTAGGGGTGGTTTGTAAGGAGAGTGCCATACTGATTCTAAGCAAAATATGGGCTCCCCACAATGATAGAATTAACAGCTGTCTGGATCCAGCTGTTTCCTGGCTCCTTCATACTGTTTACATGGTGCAAAAGAATCTGGGTCACCGAGAAAAAGAGCATTACAAATGCTTTGTAAAATGTAAAATTTAACTACACTGTTTAGATTATTGTTTAATTTTATGTTAATAAGAAACATCATGCAAATTTACTTGCCCCCGGTGCCAAATCCTGAGGGGTTTTAAGTTTTTACTCAGTCTATACTCAACCATACTGCTTATTATAGAACCTCATACCATGATCATCACTGTGGTATTTGAGTGCTTTCCAACAGTGCATTAAGCAAGTGATTAAACATCTGTGATGTTGTGTTTGTTCTTTCATCCATTCCCCAAGAGAAGCAGCATGTGCAGTGGAGTGTTTGTGTGCATGCTTATGTGTTTGGTAAGATTTTAGGATGTGTTGTTACCATACATTTTGCTATGTTAGAGGGATCAAAACCAAAGAAATACACATCTTGCATTTCAGTCAGAAGGTTTTGATGGGCCACTGTTCCTACTCTATAGACAGCCTCTATAGTCATCACAGGAAGGTGCCATCTACGCCATTGACACACTTTATCCTTACTTTAGAGTTCCACTGGGCCAGAGAAGTCTCACTGACATTCAAGCAGTTTTCATCTCAAAGCTTCAGACCATCTTCTAGACCTGCTGCACCCACCTGATGGAGCTCTGTGAAGATTAGGACCAAGACTTTAAGCTTAATTTGAAATTCTGTGGGAATTTCAATATAGAGAGCAGAGGACGGGTCTGATGATCTTGCATAAGCCTTTGTGGCTGAGAAGATTAGCTACAGCATTCATACTAGTTAGAATACAGAGCAGTGGATGAACTTACTCAGAAAAGGATAGGTAAAGCTATGGAGCTGCATGTTACAGGCATCAAGTCCATACCATCTGACAGCCACCCAAAGGCTACAAAGTAGACGTTGAAAAGAGCTAGAAAGACAATTGATCTTTGTAACTCCATGATAAAATGACAGGCCAAATTAAGGATTTGGGGACTATATTATGAATCAAACAGTACTTTGGAAAAAGGCTGACCCTTCAAGGAAAGGTCTTTTTTCACTTGTATTCTGTGGGTTTGCTGTCAGGTTGTGCCCAGATTTACTCAACATACATACCAGGATCCAGTGAAGTCAACGGGCCTTTTGCCATGAATGTCAATTACACAAATTTCACCCTAACTTGTCCACCTTTTATCCCTTACTGTTACAGATGAACTCGGATTCTTTTGCAACACTCCTAGAACACCAGTCAGCCTTCCATACCTAAATTAGCTACATGAAAATATTGAGTATCAAAACATGCATTTGAGCTTCCGGGCTCCATTTGGGTAGGACAGGTTGCCATTAATTCTTAGCAAGCAAAAGATTTAATAAAAAATGTTGAAAACTTGAATGCATGTCAGACAAACTCTAAATGTATAAATAGAGGTCATTAAATAGAATACAGCAGTAAAATGCCATTATACAAGGAGAAGAATGCGGATGTTATTGCCCTGAAACTGTAATGAGAAAAACTTGTAAAAAATAGTAAGAAAAGGTTTCATACTGTTGTCCACTCTTATTTCAGTACTACTAAAAATGGCTTCAATAAATGCACTTTTTCATTGTGTCATTTATTTTCCTTTTTACAATTTATGTCAGGGAATAAGGTTCAGAAGATTAATGCTTCAAACTTTTGGAAAACTGCAAATAATTCAGGCCATTTCAGTGTGTTGCCTTTCCACTTGCTTAATTGACAGGCCATTCTGCTTGTTTCTAAGCTTTCTGCTTCCTTGTAGTCTCCCTAAATTGTTGATCAGAGGTGAAATAGATATCCAATCAAAATACCAGTTGTTGAAAAGACCATAACTGATATAGCATAACATTATCTTTGGCTGGCTGTATTAACTCTGCTAATCCTGCTAAATAATTCCCTCAACAGAGTGTCTGATTCTGCATTCCTAGTAGGAAGTTGGGTGCACACGGAATATAGGAAAAGGTTGAAACAAATATGCAATTATTATTCACTATTTGTAGTATAATGGTGTCAGAGGTACCAGTCTGAATAAAGGCACCAGCGTAGTGGACAGCATACAAACTTTATATATGTGACATAGTCTCTGGTTCAAAGAGTTTACAATATAAATAAGGATAAGATGCAACAACAGTCTAAAAAGCACAAGAAGCAAAGATGACTCGGAGAACAGGAACTTGACATTGCAGTTAGCAAGGCACATATTTTGCAGGATACAAGATGCTTTATTTTATATAGTCATATAAACAAACAAGCTTTTGATGGGTCTTTAACAAGCTGCTGGTGTAGTGATAATTAATTAATTGTCATTTAGATTCAAACAGAAAAATCTGGTGCCTTCTCATTATTATTTTTGAAGGAAACATGCACTAAGTCCTTTTTTTCCATTTCTAGGGATTAAGGGTCCCTTCCTTGTCTGTATACACTCTGATTCCGATGAAGTCTCACAATCCTCTTAAAAGGAGACAGTGTGAAATCTTACTAAAAACTAAAAATCCCCACTGACCACATACCCTTGCTTGTCACATACCTTCCCAAACTGAACCCATAAGAAAGATAATCAAGCATTTACAACATATACTTGAAGAGAAACATGCTTTTAAAGAAATATTCCCCCAACCTCCTGTATCTCTTTACTCATCATCAGATGAGACAAGATAAGATCAACAAGTACCAAGTGGAACAAGACTGCCTAAACAAGTAATGAAAACTTGACAAAACATTTCCACCATCATCTCAATCAACACACCTAGCAACAACAGAATCCATGGATCCTACATGTATTTATCATATAATGTGGTATATCTCATCAACCTCACCATGTGCCCACATTAAAAATATATGGGTAAAATTAAACAACCACTCTGCTCCAGAGTGAACTTACATAGAAAATGATAAAAAAACAGAAACACTTAATAAATATTGGGAGAATACTTTTCATAGAACCACTCTTTCTCTGACCTGACACTTGTACTTAAGGGAAACTTACAGAATGCCTTCAGAATACAGTCCTGGAAACAGAAATTCAAAAATTGACTGGATACTAAACTGGACTCTTACAAAAGTTTAATTTTCTTCTGTCCCCTGGAATTGATGTCTGTCCATAAGTCAAGGTTGGTCACAACAAGGGGCAGAGGGAGGGTGAAGGAGTAGCTATCCTACTGGAGGCTGCGTTATTCCTTTTCTGGAGATTTCATAGATTTCATAGACTTTTGGGCTGGAAGGGACCCCGGAGGATCGTTGAGTCCAGCCCCCTGCCCCAGGGGCAGGAAGTCAGCAGGGATCATAGGATCGCAGCAAGATAAGCATCCAAATGTGTCTTGAAGGTGTTCAAAGTGGGTGCTTGAACAGCAGTCTATTCCAAACCTTGGGGGCTCAGACAGTGAAGAAGTTCTTTCTAATGTCCAGCCTGAATCGGTCACAGTGGAGTTTGTGACCGTTCGACCTAGTCATCCCTTGGGGGGCTCTGGTGAACAGCCGTTCCCCCAGATCCTGGTGGTCACCCCTGATAAACTTGTAGGTGGCCATCAGATCGCCCGAGTCTGCGCTTTTTCAGGCTGAATGGCCACATTGCTTTATTTCATGGCCTGTATCCATGGGCGACTGGTGCCACCTTAGTTGTGGGGGGTGGGGGATGGGACACGTGCTCCCCCCCATCTCCCCAGCTGCTCTCCAGCTGGTGCTCGCATGGGGGGCACCGGCACTCCCACCTGCTCCCCCTGCTTGTCACCTAAGCGGCAAGCACAGCTGGTGAGGGGGTGCACCAGTGCTCTCAGGGGATCCACGTTCACCCCTGTGCACTAACTACACACCACCACTGACTGTATCTTTAACCAGCAATATAGAAGCAAAACAGTTAAGCATTCCACCTAGGTCACATTTCCCACTTTACAATAGCAAACTTTCCTGCATTAGGCAGCTAACGTGAAACACTCCAGTTGTGGCTTTTAGTGATTCCACCCTACAGTATTTTGACAAACAAGTCTAACACTGAAACCAACAGCTGCAATTTGGCAGCAAGAAGTTCACTCTCTTTCATTTTAATAATGTTTCTCCCAGCACTCAGAGTTCCAGTTATTCATGGTACAGCAACCATAACTCATGTCTGCCCAGGCATTTTTGTATGTACGCTTTGGAATAAAGAAGCACTCATAGGGTGTCTAATACGATGTCCTTTGCAATCTGTTATTAGTGTACATCACCTTGCCAGTTAATCATACCATTATGGATGCTGAAGACATGAAAAGCAAGAAGGACTGAATTGCAAGCATTCCAAGATTAAGAAAAGCTACCTGAAAATAAAGTAAAAATAGACTGTGAACTGCTGCATAAAAAGGGAAGGATTTTTAATCAGAAAGCTTTTGCTAAGTATCTGTTTGCAACTATACAAGGAGAGAAAGGGAAAAGAATAAGCAACATCAATTCTCATTTTTGGTTGAGAGTGGAGAGTAAAAGGAGATTCAGAAGGTTTTTGGATGCAACCCAATATAATTTAAAAAACAATTGATAAATACATCAACCCTCTATTTACCTACTCTGTCATTTTAAGCCAGAAAAGGCTGATGCATTTAGTCAGAGTCATCATCAGTACTGCACAACATCATTAATCTCTTTGCTTGTTTGTGTTGTGGTTTCTTTTGCCTTCCTTGCGCGTACTTTGCTGCCACCCTCAGGAAATTGGGGTTGTAAAAAAGTGACCCCAAAGTACAGCATTTTGGCCATTTAAAGGAAGGATTTGGTCTCATTTTACAAGAACACTTTCACTAGAAATATTTGTCAAGAAAACATTGGTAGGCATGGTTTTCATTACATCTCACAGATGCAGAAGCCCAAGCTGCTTGTTAGACAAGTAAAATGGTACTTTAAAATAATAGTCATTTAATATAATGCTGAATTACAGGGGAAATACTATAAAAAGATATTTATGACATGCATTCATATCAAACAAGTCTGGCATGATTAATGTCATGCATTAAATGTCAAGAGAATAAATGGTAACTAGATAGTTATTAAGAACTCCAAAATAATTTATTTTGTTAACTGCCTAAAGTATTCTAGCCATATTGCTAAAACCATTAAAATGAGACAAACACGACAGGTGAAACCAAGAGCCACAGTCCTCTATAAGAGCTAAATGATAAAGGGACTGGAATAGATTTTTTCATTATTAATGGGGTATTTGAATTCAAATGGATGGTGATGTACAATGCCAGTCTATAAGGATTTTTTAACAGAAACTTTGATACAAAATGATATGGTTCAGATTGCATGACCACATATTTGGCAGATCTATACTTCTGCTGCAGCTCAGATATACAGCTGAGGAGAAAAAGCCCACCCATATGCACCATGCACTCATGTGTCAACCCCCCAAAACGAGGAAGTGAAGCAACCCTGATGGCACCCCTCAACATCACCTCTCTCAAGATCTCTGTTTACAGCTACCTTCAGAATAGATTTACTGCTGGATTTAGCAGGTGGGGAATGGGGGTATGCTTCTCAGCAGCACTTGAGAGCACTGTGGACAGGTTGTGACCTGCTGCAGATTGCTGCATAAAAAGGGAAAAATTTTAATCAGAAAGCTTTTCCTAAGTATGTATCTGTTTACAGCTATACAAGGCGCCCACTCAATCCTGACCAACTCAGGAGCATATGGCTTTAACCACACCTTATCTCTTAACCAAAGGCACACACTAAAATATTTTTTCCAATATAAACTGTGGCAGATACACAACTCCAATAGGAAAAAAAGACTACAGCAGGCAGCCTCACGTGGTGCAGTATATTTGCATGTGTTGCATTATTTATGATCGCAGGAGAGGCATGGCCAATGCATGCAATAACAGCAAGCAAATGCTTAGTATAAATTCATGGAAAAAGCCACAGGTAATAAGCTTAGGAGCCACTTGTAGCTCAAGCCCCATAGTCTGAGGATCACTGTTAGAATGAAACTTTCAATAAGGTAATAAATCTATTAAATGGTAAAGCAGGCTTCACATATGCTACAGGAATCATTCTACAATAAGGTCATTTAAATCTCTTTTGGAAATAGTTTCATGACTGACAGATTTTTTAACTCTTTCTAAGACAGCAGTTGATTATAATGATATATTTTTAATATTATATCCTATCCCCTTCTTAATTCATTCTAACATCTAAGAATCATATAATCATAGAACCATAGAAAAATCAGGGTTAAAAGGGACCTCAGAAGGTCACCTAGTCCAGCCCCCTGTCATAGTTTCTAGGGTCGAAAGGGACCTGAGTAGATCATCTAATCCGACCCCCCACCATGGCAGGAAATAATACTGGGGTCAAACAACCCGAGCAAGATGTTCATCTAACCTCCTCTTAAAAACCCCCAGGGTAGGAGCCAGCACCACTTCTCTTGGAAGCTGGTTCCAGACCCTAGCCGCCCTGAACGTGAAGTAGCACCTCCTGATATGTAGCCTAAACCTGCCCTCTGCCAGCTTGTGACCGTTATTCCTGGTCACTCCTGGCGGTGCTCAGGGGAACAGGGACTCCCCCAGTGCCTGCTGATCCCCCCTGACTAGTTTATAACAGGCCACTAGATTTCTCCTCAGCCTTCTCTTTTGGATGCTGAACAGGTTCAGGTCCCATAGCCTCTCCTCATAAGGCCTGCCCTGCTGCCCCCTGATCATACGAGCGGCCCTCCTCTGGACCCTCTCCATGCTGTCCACATCCCTCCTGAAGTGTGGCGCCCAGAACTGGACGCAGTACTCCAGCTGCAGCCTGACCAGTGCCGCATAGAGGGGGAGGATCACCTCTCTGAACCTGCTCAAGATGCATCTGTGGATGCATGACAAGGTGCGGTTGGCCTTCCTAACTGCCTCCCCACACTGCCGGCCCATGTTCATCTTGGAATCAATGATGACTAACTGGCCTATAATTTCCTGGGTCCTCCTTCCTCCACTTTTTGAAGATGGGAACCATGTTGGCCCTCTTCCAGTCCTGTTCAAAGCAGGACCATCCCCAATTAGATCATTCCAGCCAGGGCTTTGGCAAGCCAGGCCTTAAAAACCTCAAAGAATGGAGATTCCACCACCTCTCTAGATAACCTGGTCCAGTGCTTCACCACCCTCCTAGTGAGAAAGTTTTTCCTAATATGCAGCTTAAACCTCCCTTGCTGCAACTTGAGACCATTGCTTCTTGTTCTGTCATCTGTCACCACTAAAAACAGTCTAGAGCCATTCTTTCTGGAACCATCACCTTTCAAGTAGTTCAAGGCTGCTATCAAATCCCCGCCCAGTCTTCTCTTCTGCAAACTAAATAAGCCAAGTTTCAGCCTTTCCTCAGAAGTCATGGCCCCCAGCCCCCTAACCATTTTCATTGCCCTCCACTGTATTCTTTCCAACTTGTCCATATCCTTTATGTAGGTGGGTGGGGGGGACAAAAACTGGACACAGTACTCCACATGTGGCCTTATCAGTGCAGAACAGAGAGAAATAATTACTTCTCTCAATCTGCTGGTATGCTTCTACCAGTGCAGCCCAGTATGCTGTTAGCCTGCTTTGCAACAGGGCACACTGTTGACTCATATCCAGTTTATTGTCCACTTTAACCCACAGGCCCCTTTCTGCAGAGCTGCTGCATAGCCAGTCAGTCCCTAGACTGCAGCACAGCATGAGATTATTCTGTCCTAAGTGCAGGACTTTGCACTTGTCCCTACTGATCCTCATGAAATTTCTTCTGACCCAATCCTCAAATTTGTCTAGGTTACTCTGAATCCTAACCCTACACTCCACCATATCTACTATATCCCTCCAGGTTGGTGTCATCTGCAAATTTACTGAGGGTACAATCCATCCCATCTTCCAGATTGTTAAAGAAGATATTGAACAAGACCAGCCCTGGGACCAAAACCTGGGGCACTCCACTCAGTTTCATAGTTTGTAGGGTTGGAATGGACCTGAGCAGATCATTGAGTCCGACCCCCTGCCATAGCAGGAAAGAGTACTGGGGTCAAACAACCCCAGCAAGGTGTTCATCTAACCTCCTCTTAAAGACCCCCAGGGTAGGAGCCAGCACCACTTCTCTTGGAAGTTGGTTCCAGATCCTAGCCGCCCTGACAGTGAAGTAGCGCCTCCTGATATCTAGCCTGAATCTACCTTGTCACCGTTATTCCTGATCACTCCTGGTAGTGCTTGGGGGAACAGGGACTCCCCCAGTGCCTGCTGGTCCCCTCTGACTAGTTTGTAACAGGCCACTAGATCCCCGCTCAGTGTTCTCTTGCGGAGACTGAACAGGTTCAGGTCCTGTAGCCTCTCCTCGTAGGGCCTGCCCTGTTGCCCCCAATCATGCGAGTGGCCCTCCTCTGGACCCTCTCCATGTTGTCCACATCCCTCTTGAAGTGCGGCACCCAGAACTAGATGCAATACTCCAGCTGTGGCCTGACCAGTGCTGCACAGAGGGGGAGGATCACCTCCTTGGACCTGCTTGAGATGAATCTGTGGATGCATGACAAGGGGCGGCTGGCCTTCCTGACTGCATCCCCACACTGCCGGCCCATGTTCATCTCAGAGTCAATTATGACTCCAAGATCCTTTTCTGCCTCTGTACTGACAAGAAGGGAGTTCCCCAGCCTGTAGGTATGCTGCTGGTTCTTCCTCCCTGGTGCAGCACCTTTCACTAGTCGGTGTTGAATCCCATCCTATTCTCATCTGCCCACCCCTGTAACCTGTCTAGGTCCAATTGTAGCCTATTCCTTCCTTCTAACATGCCCACATCCCCCCACATCTTAGTGTCATCAGCAAATTTGAACAGGGTGCTTTTCACCCCCTTGTCCAAGTCACTGATGAAGATGTTGAACAGTGCGGGCCCAAGGACCGAGCCCTGGGGGACCCCACCGCCCACATCCCTCCAGGTCGAAAATGACCTGTCCACCATCACTCTCTGGGTGCAGCCCTCCAGCCAGTTGGCAAACCATTTGACTGTCTGGGTGTCAACACCACAGCCCCCCAGGTTTCTTAATGAGAAGGGGGTGAGAGACAGTGTCGAAGGCCTTCCGAAAGCCCAGGAAGACTATGTCCACTGCTACCCCTGCATCTAAGGATTTGGTGACCTGGTCATAGAGGGCTGCCAGCTTGGTCCGACAGGACCTGCCTTTAATGAACCTGCGTTGGTTGCCCCTAAGCATAATCTCCCCTGTTGGCCCCTCGTGCCAGAATAATTCTGTCAAAAAGCTTGCCCAGGATTGAGGTAAGACTAACTAGCCTATAGTTTCCCGGGTCCTCCTTCTTCCCCTTTTTGAAGATGGGAACCACATTGGCCCTCTTCCAGTCCTCTGGCACCACACCAGAGCACCATGAGTGCTCATACAGCCGTGCCAGGGGTCCCACAATGACCTTAGCTAATTCCCTCAGCACTCTGGGGTGAAGATTGTCCAGACCAGCTGATTTGAATACATCCAGTCCCTCCAGAAGTTTCCTAACTAGTTCCTCACTAACCCTTGGCCTAGGTGCGCCTCCCTTGGTGTCTGAGGGGGGGTCGCTGTTCCAGTCCCTGCTTACAGTCCATTCATCCAATCCATACTTCCTCAGCTTGCTTGCAAGAATGCTGTGGAAAACTATCAAAACCCTTGTTAAAAGTCAAGGTATATTACATCCAGTGTTTTCTCCACATCCACAGAGCCGCTCACCTCATTGTAGAAGGCGATCAGGTTGGTAAGGGATGACTTAACCCTTGGCGAATCCATGCTAACCATTCTAATCTCCTTCTTCTCTTCCAAGTGCTTAGAAATGGATTATTTGAGGATCTATTCCATGATTATTCCAGGGACTGAGATGAGGCTCACTGGTCTGTAGTTCCCTGGTTACTCCTTCTTCCCTTTCTATTTGCACTTTTCCAATCATCTTGTACAAGTTGATCAGATATCTTCAACTGTCTACAATCATAACGCTACATCTACCTTGAATTACAATGACTATAGTTATCAGTGCATGGTAGTTTACTTATGCATTGCTCCTCCCAGTAAACATTAATTTGAACTAGCCACCCTGAAGTCCATTGGCTTAGACCAGATGCCTTTGCATCCTAATGAAGTTCCTCATATAACTGTAGATTTCACTAACTGCCATTCCTAAGTTTCATCCTTCTGTGCACCAAAGTTTTAATTAACACTAAATAAAACTTATTTCAATGAAGGTTCTTTGGATATCCTTCTATCAAGCCCATAAAAGTACCTTGCTCTTACTCAGAAGATTGGTTGCAGACATGTTCTGTTTATGGATGTAGTACAAGCTGTTCCCACTCAAACGCTTTCAAATGTACAAGCAGGCATTTAGGAGCAACCTTACCAAAGAAACCCCACAAGACCCACATTTCATTAGTAATAAGAGGCATTATGAAACACTAAAAAAAATTCTACTAGGCCAATAACCTTCTCTACTATCTTTCTTCTGATGAACATGAGCATTGTGCAAGTTAGATCCATTGTCTGGAGTCTATGAATCAATGGAGTTATACCAATTTAGATTAGTTGAGAACCAGACTCCAGACCTTATCACTTTCCTAGGCAGAAGAGGACTTACCACTCTCTTGGTACAGGGATAGAAATCTTTCCATTTCAATGAAACTGAGCCCCTGGAAAAGGCCAGCAAAAGAATGATACTTTACCTGAGCCCTCAAAAGGGGTCTTTAGTGGTATTTAAAGGAATTTACATCATGTGTAGAGGCATCTACATATGTAGAATTTACTGTGGCTTGGAAGAATACACACACATACAAAAAGATCTTGGACCTATATATATTAAAAAAAAACCTAATGCATCTACAGAGTAGTGTGAAAGTAGTGTGAACTTTCAGATATTTTTGTCCAAGTTACAGCTCAGATTCCCTGCTGAAATCATTCAAGATTTCCATGTGTAAACATATTCCACTGAGACTCATTTAACATTCATTTATTCTATATTTTCTTGCAGGTGCTTTTGCAGAGCAATCAGCTAAGACGGTCTTATTTATTATATTAAGCATGTATGTCAACCTGAGAGATGTTTCTTTAACTAAGACTCCCAAGTGGTTAACTCTGAGCATTAAACTTTTTTTTTTTTTTAAAAGCAGATCCTAAGTCATATTATCCCTAGCTAAAAGAAGCGTTGATTGATTCCTTCCATGATTTCAAAAACAGCTGAGCCACAAAAATGCATAGTGGAACAGGTGCACATTCTGCTTACAGTAAGTACAGAAGTATACTTACCTTCTTGAATTAAAAAGCTCAATTTAGTTGTTCTCTTTTTTACTGAACTTGAAATATTGGCCATTCATTCACATGTAATGTGAAATGAGATACATGTCTGTACAGTCAAATATAGCAGTTCAATTTTATGGTGATTGGAGACATGTAAGGAGATTGGGTGTAAAATTTGACTTCCAGTTATATTAGCATAACTTTAGTGACAACTGTGGAATTCTACTGATATTTTAATGATGTTTTAGGACATTTTCTAAACTAGTAAGCTGTTACTGAATTATTAAACCAATAAATGCACTGTGCTTAGAGTATAGGATATGTTTTCTGCAAAATTGTATATTCTAACCTGGGCTAAAATAGTCATCCATTCTGGAACCTTGGCAAATAGCATGAGTTTCTGGAAAAGCACAAAGAAGAGAATGGTGGTAATTAATAGCACATCTACATACAACAATGGGACATCCATATCCATGTTACTGGGACAGAAGAAGAAATGTTTTGCAGGAGGACAGTAAACATCTAAATAGTTGACCTATATGGAAGAGAGATTTGATACATAGCAAGAATTCTAGTGCTGTATGGGAAGGAATAATCACATAGGGAATAAAATTGTATGTGATCCAAGGTGGGCTGGTTAAATTGAAGAAGCATATGATCTGAGCAGATTACTACACTTTATTACAGAGCTTTTTTTATATTTCTTTATACAAATTATTTTCCTGCTCAGACTTTGTATTATATTTCCATATGATTTTTCACACCTGCAAATTTATTTTTACTTATGTTTGTTGTCAAAATATTGGCATAAAATACATATCTGAAATTAAACCCTAAAGCACACATGTATATTATAACCATATTTCCAAATGCTAACTAAAATGCTGCTCCAATTACTTCCCTAAACACTGAAAGTATTCAGAAACATATGGCTGCACCGCATATTTTTCTCACTATCATTCATTTGCTACAAGAGTCCCATGTAAACATAAGCCAATTAGATGTTCATCTCATGCAGACTTCTGCTGTCAATATTCAGTATGGCTATTCACCAGAAACCATCAATATGCTCTATACACTGTATTTTCTTAACTGACAAGTCATGCATCAGCCACATGCTGGTTATTTGTTAGCTTTATTGATTGAAATGCTTTCTTATTCTTTCAGTTGCATATCCAGCAGGAGGATGACATTAGCAAAGACTCCATTAAAAAAGATGATAGGAACTGCCCACGGTAAACGCACCATCAGGTGAACGTTCTACACCTTTAAGAGTAACAGAAAACTAAAGACTGTAACAGGCTTTTTTGTCACTCCTTGATTAATTAATAGGTAACACAATTCTTCAGGCATATACATTTCCAATACAGACTTTCCACTTCACTTGCACCATAGCATCATTAATACACGTATAGACCTTAGTAGGTTTTTTTAGGATTCTGGTGAAAATAACAAGTTCTTTATCTGTTCCACTACCTCTATTACAAGAGGAAAAAATAGCTCAAAACACTCTCTTTTATATAGTGTCACAATTTTTCTGCTTAACATAAAAATAGACATAATGGCAATTCAAAAAAAAAAAAAAAAAAAAAAAAGAGGAGGAGAAGGTAACTTTTCATCCAGGGAGGGACAGATATTCTACCATTTGCAACCATTGGCAGAAATTCACTGACACAATATCATGAAATCAGGATAAGGCCTAGAATGAAACGCTGAAGACGACCATTTGTATTAAGGTCTCTAATTCCTCCCTGTGAGTGGCAGGTGAATTCTCTCTGATTGGAGCTAACTTGCATTGAATTGCATTTTACGTCATTAGAAATCCAATGGAAATAAATTTGGCATAAGGTACCATTCCATTTTCATTGGCAGAATCGGGTTTTAAATGTGGTCTCCATTTTAATTTTGGTCTCCGTTTTAATTTTAATTTCTGCTGTGGTCCAATTACATCACTCAGAACATATACTTATAGAAGTTATTTTTAAATCATGTTTCTAATTACCAGAATTATTTGTAAAGACACAGAAGCTTTCTAATGGTTCTCCTTCCAGTGTAAATACTGGAGATTTTTTTAACATCCCTTTATTCCAAGCAAGACAAACTACTCCTTGGAATGCTTTGAACAATATCTGTAGTCAACATTTTATGTTTTCTATGAAAGTCATTTTCTTCACTTTTTTGAATGATGATCATCTCAAAAGCTTTACTGCTATTATGATTATTAAATACACAGACATCCTTTTAGAGTTTTCAGTAATTACAGAAAAGCACATCCAGTGTTTCTATTATAAAAACACATATACAGACAGATTGTCCCTACACACCAAGTCCTATATATTGGGCAGCAAGCAACCACCCTTCCTCGGAAAGGTTTGAAGGAAGGAATTGTGAATCAGCACTACAATTACTTCCATGATTCCCTTGCTTTCAGACTTTCATCAGTAACAGATGACTTCCCCCCCTCACTCTGTAGCACCAATTACACTTGCCAGAGCATCATGACAACAAAGACAGGGTGCTCTCTACTCCCCCACATCCTCTAAGCTCACCTGTGATGGGACAATGTAGCAGATGCATGATTCCTAGTCTCTCCTCCACCTGGGCCTGCAGCTGTTCTGCCTCAGAAAGGCAGGCAATAGGATGCAGAGTCAAAAATCATTATCGAATGCAGGCATGAGGGGAGACTATGTATAGAGGAGTATGCTGGGGAAGGAGGCGTCTTACACCTATTTGTGCCCCACAGTAATGACAGAAGCCAATGTTGACTCTGCTGGCAGGAACATACAGTTTGGGAGTAGGGAACTGTGTATAACCTGTCTTCTAGCTGATAGAAAATGATGCAGTGTTCTATTATCTGCACTGACAGGTGATTTATTGGAATACTTTCTTTTCCTCCAAACTGTTTTAAAGTATTATTTTTCCCCCAATAGTACTGATTTTCTAAGTTGCTGCATGTGCAGTCTTTTATTTGTCTGAACAGTCTTTTTTATTTTTTTAAATAAAAAATCTCCAGAACCAAGAAGTGTTGTCTTAATAGAACGTTGTAACGGTCCATTTCCCTCAGCGTATGCTTGTTCAGGAACATTTCTATAGCACGTTTTCATACAAAGTATACAGGTGCTTTAACAAGCCCTAGAACTTCCCCTAGATAGTTTGGGATTACACAGCTAGCCAACACATTACCACATCATAATGCTTCGTTCTTTTAATATTTTGTATTATACTTGCCTAACCTCACTCATTCTACACAACGACGTTTCAAGTAACTTTCAGGTTTCCGCTAGTTTAATAGGAACAACTCTAGGCATCCTGTATATTTCTAATTCAGATGAGTTATTTGGATAAAATTTCAACCACTTTAAATAGATTAGTCAATAATTTCTGGGGGGGAAAATTACTACGTCTGCTCCCATTGCATTCAATGAACTTCTATTGACTTAAATGAGAACAGAGTTAGTCCAGCACTGAGCATTTTCTAAAAGCCTAGCAGCCTGTATGCATTAAGCAAGCTTTGACTTTCACACACTCTCTCAGACCATTCTAGGCACCCTGCCTTTTTATGAGGCATTTTTTTCTTTTTAGCTATCTGAAAAGACAGTCCAACTATTCTTAAAATAATTGAATAGCTCTATGCTCTTTGACAGTTTAGATTTACATTCAGTAATAACAACATATCAGTCTCTCGTAATTAATTTTTGCAAAACAAAATTGAAGAAAGATGGTTCAATTTCTTTTCTTTACAGGATGTTTCAAATATTAACAAGAGGAAAGCAATTTGAAAGTACAAAATAGGTTTCTGCAAGCAACTGTTTTCCTTCAAGGATCATACATTATACAAGTGTACGTGTTTGCCTACTGCTGTATGCAGAAATTCTGTGACACTCTATCAACTAGTGCCTCATTTTTATTATTTGTTCCTCTGAATGTGAATACACACAGCCTGATACTCTGCTGTCTTGTGTAGCTATTTATCTATGTGCAAAATCAGTGTAAACAAGTGATCAAACTAAAACAGGGGCCCACAACTTATTCAAGCTGTGGGTCAGAACAACCCAGCTCCAGTCCAGTGTGACCTGGGTGGTTTCAGTAGCATGTCAGCAGCAAGGCAGGTTTAGGGTCAGGCAGCTGGGACCTGTGCCATCATCACTGCCACTTTTCCCATATCCCTTCTGCATGGCTGGGGCAAGTGGGAACCAGCGCAGCTTCCACCCAGAGGGGAGCTGAACTGGGGCCAGGCAGGTAGGAACAATGGCCAAGCTGCTGCCTTATCTACCCAGGCCCTCTGCCTTGCTTCTGGACAAAAGCACAAGCACAGTTTCCAGCTGGTGGGGAGCTGTGCCAGAGCTGGGTACCCAGGAGCTGAGCCTTCTCCCTGCCCTTTCCCACTCCCAGCTGCAGCATGGGCACAGGTGGAAGCTGCTTGGCCCTGGCTCAGCTCCCCACTGGTTGGAAGGTATATCAACACTGCAGCATGGCAGCAGGGGGTGGGAAGTGGCAGAGTTGAGGGCACAGCTTCCAGCTGCCTGCCCTAAGTGAAGCTCCTCACGGTCCAGCTCCAGCATAAGCACAGGCAGAGGTAAAGCCTTCCAGCTCTGCAGGACAGATCTGGTGGCTCCAGGCCAGATGTTGCCAACCCCTGCAGTAGAATGAAAACATTTAAATCTATATTTAATCTATGCACATGCTTGTATAGGTGAAAGGCATTTGACAGCTCAAACCATACCCTTTATATGGTTATTATATATGACATATTATGGATGTCATTTTCCAAACCTCCCAAGTGATTTAGTAGCATCTTTTAAATTGATTTTCAGTGGGACTCAAGTCATTTATGCACTTGGAAAAATACTACTCTACATTCAAATTAACTAACAGTGTGATTACATCTGCAAGAAAGACATTCTTAAGTATCATTATTCAGTGTCAGCCATTAATTAAGAAAGGGGATTGCTTAAAACGGTTCAGATGCATACAGTATCTTTTCCTCCAAAAGCAGAATACGTCTGCTCCTTTATGATCTGATTTGCCTCTGCTCCTTGTTCAGTCTGGTTACTGATTCAAGTGACCTTGTAAGACCAAAGTAGCATTAGGTTCTCCTCCAATTTTCAATATAGTTTCCTAAGCCACAAAACAGTCTTTGCATGTTTAAAGGCAGAGGAGTGAAAGGAGACATGAAAACATACTCTGTCAAAAAAACGTCACAAACTGTCCTGCTTAGTCTGTCTGGACCTCTGCTCCAGGCATGAAAAAGTAGAACCCCCCGAGACCTAGGGGTCAGCAGTGATTTTGGACAGTGCACCAAAAATATCCACAACCTCTACTTGTAAGATGTTGGCATGCCAGGGGCAGACCGTGGGGAAGTTGCAAGGGGCCTGATCCTTGTTGTGGCACCACAGCCCTGGCCCCTTCCCCACCATCTGCCCCAAAATGCATGTGCCAAACAAAAATGCCTTTGCTTGCCACACTCTAGAACCCATGGCAGGGGTTGCCTACCCCTGCCCTAGACTCTCTATTTTCTACTACCCCTGAGAGAAAAGACGGTTAGAAGAAAAAGGGCCAACAAATGTCTCACCATGCTTCACCATCCCCCTGCTCCAACAAACCGGATATTAGAGCTGACATGCTTACAGGACATAAATACAGGACCCATACTGTTCAACATTTTCATTAATGATGTGGACATTGGAGTCAGGAGTGGACTGGCCAAGTTCGCTGATGACACCAAACTTTGGGGCAACTTCTCACCAAGCCAGAAGATAGGCGGGTGATCCAGGCTGACCTGGACAAGCTCAGCAAATGGGCGGACGAGAACCTCATGGTGTTTAACACCGAAAAATCCAAGGTTCTCCATCTTGGGAGGGAAAACCTGCAGCACCCTTATAGGCTCGGCAGTGCTACGCTGGATAGCACTACAGAAGAAAGAGACTTGGGGGTCATCATTGACCACAAGATGAACATGAGCCTGTAATGCAATGCTGTGGCTAATAGAGCGACCAAAACGCTGGCTTGCATCCATAGATGCTTCTCGAGCAAATCCCAGGACGTCATTCTCCCCTTGTACTCGGCCTTGGTGAGGCCGCAGCTGGAGTACTGCGTCCAGTTTTGGGCTCCACAATTCAAAAAGGATGTGGAGAAGCTTGAGAGAGTCCGGAGGAGAGCCACACGCATGATCAGAGGTCAGGAAAACAGATCTTACGATGACAGGCTGAGAGCCATGGGACTCTTTAGCCTGGAAAACCGCAGGCTCAGGGGTGATCTGATGGCCACCTATAAGTTTATCGGGGTGACCACCAGGATCTGGGGGAATGTTTGTTCACCAAAGCGCCCCAAGGGATGACTAGGTCGAACGGTCACAAACTCCTGCAAGACCGTTTCAGGCTGGACATAAGGAAGAATTTCTTTACTGTCCAAGCCGCCAAGGTCTGGAACAGTCTGTCAGCGGAGGTGGTTCAAGCACCTACATTGAACACCTTCAAGAGTAAATTGGATTCTTTATCTTGCTGGGATCCTATGACCCCAGCTGACTTCCTGCCCTTTGGGCAGGGGGCTGGATTCGATGATCTCCCGAGGTCCCTTCCAGCCCTGATGTCTATGAAATCTATGAAATATGCAGTAGCTGGTATGGCCTGTAGCTAATTAAGTAAGCTGAGCTTAATGAAATGCAGAACACTACCACCCCGCCCGCTGCTTTCACAAGTAAAGGGTGCTGCTGCAAGCAGGGGAAGGGGCAGGGTGGCATGGTGCACTGGGCAGGCAGGCATGTAGTGGTGCCTGCCTGCCCACCTGCCAGGCACATGGTGCTGCTCCACCTCTGCCAGACTGAGCCCTACACCGCTGCATTTGCCAGACACTCATTTTAATTCTCACCAGCCTGCTGGGACCAGCCTCCAAAATGCAGTACTGTCCTGGCTAAACCAGGACTTATGGTCACCCTATAATTAAAGTCCTTGTGGAGCTAAGTGGAGATTGTCTCTGAGTCAAAGTTTTCTTCACTTTCTGAGACAATAAAACTACATATAGCCCATTTTTATAAGAGAGTGTTTAAGTGGCATAGCCTACCCTTGCAGATGCTATTAAAACTAAAATTGGGCAGAAAGTTTTACAATATCCATTTTTAGGAAAAAAGCCTATTTAGGTAACACCTGGAATTTCAGTTTCACTGAATTTTTTTCTTTGTAAAAGATTAAAAAGCTGAAAAAATTGAAATGGTCAGTTCCTACACTTTCAAAATTAAATGCTCTGCTCTTTCAGTTTACAATGATTTTTCATTTCAAATTTTCCTTCCAAGTTTATTTAAATAAAAGAAAATTTTGGCAAGCTCAATATTAAAATATTTTGAGACAAAAATATTTCCCCACATTTTTCATTCATCAGAAGTTGTTTTCATTCACAATCAGAAAAAAAAAATTGTCAGACTATCCATTTTTGCCAGGGTCTAATTAAGAACTGGATTATTTGGTGTTCTCATCTAGTGGAAAAGAAAGACAGGTAGGATAAAGACACAACCTGATGATGTGCAACATGCCTTTAAGACAGGCAGGCTGCTTTGTTCCTTAGGTCCATCTGAGTCAAGCTGTATTCATAAACTGGATTCTCTTCTTAAAACTGTAGTTTTTCAGTTAATGAACCACTGGTATAAGCACTTCAGAGATGCACAAAATTAAAAGGCTGAAAGGAGATTGCTGACTTAAGAGTTACCATTAGCAGTTTTCCCTGTATCATTCTTGCATAAATCAGGATAAAACTAAGAATGGGAAGTCCTATTGATTTCAGATTACATTCCCATCCTACAGTGATACCTTGAATTCAAAGGACCTACTTGTATGTTTAAAGTAAAGGAGTTGCTTAAGTGCCCTGCTTGATGGGGGCCAAAGTGAGCACAGAGCTACCCTTTTGTCTTTGTGAAGTGAGGGTTAAAGCATGCAAGTTGTAAATTAAGGAGAAACGAGTACTGAAGCCTATATATGCCTAAACTGCTCATAAATAGTGAACTTGAATTGTTAGAGGTCACCAAAGATGTCAATGGTGCTTATACAAAACAGCATAAAGTCTATATGAAAAAAAAAAATGTAATGATTAACCCAAAGTTAAACTCCTCCTCATTGACTGAGGTGATAATAGAACTCAAATATCTTGTCCCCAAGACCCGACTTCATCCAAAATGTGATTTGTCTAATTAATTATTAAATCTAATCTGGAGTTTGCAAATGACTTTATCACTAGGTATATGAATGGGGCTAAGAAAGAGTTGATTTATTCTCATATGAAATCCATTAGGCAATTGATTTTTGCTGGTTCCTTGGGTTTTAAAACACACATTACACACTGTTTTCTCTGAGAATTACTCGACAGCCTTGATTTATTACTTATCAATTCTGGTAATCTTAAATTCATATTTAAAAACTACTATGCTTATTTTAGCTATCCAAAGTCAGTGCATAGGACCTACAACCATTATGCATTTATTTTCTTCTCACTTTTCTGGGAGGAAAAAAAAAAAGTGTGCGTACCAAGTAGTATAGATGCCTGTATCAAGTGTATATATTATGGTTCAGTGTGTAAGAGAGCTCTCTGAAGAGGACAAACTAGAATTCAGAATTGGTTCTGAGAGCCTGCATGATACAGCTAACTCTTTTCCTTTCATGTCTTTTATATATGTACTAGCTCAGTTTACACTGAACAGTTTAATAATCTTAACAGTTAAGGCTTAATAATTAAAGATAGGATGTGGAGTTAAGAATGAACTTATTAAAAGTAAAAGCCACACTCAGATTTAACCATGTTAAAAAATAGAAAAATTGTAATGAGGCCTATGCTTAGAAGAGAGTATTGGGCAAGTTAATGTAAGTAATGAACCTTTCATGTGAAATGATGTAGTGTCACAACTCATTTGCATCCCACTTAAAGTGTAATTAAGTTTCCCTGACAGCATGGCTTATGGCTGAAAGAACAGACCTGGCTGCTAAATTAATCCAGAATCCCTCTAGTTAATAACACTCAGCAAAGAAAACTTTATACTTTCATTTAAAGTTCTTAAACTTGCATTTAAAGTGACATTATTAGGAACGTTAAAGGCGGCCAAAGGCCAAATTAAACGCCAAAGCGAACTTGAATTGCAGTTGGGTCTACTAAATCCAGGGCTGAATTTGACCAGATTCAAAGAACTGAACATAATTGGGTAACATGCTGTGTTCGTGTTTTCTTCTTAATGTTGGATTACTGGTATATGAATTCCAATATCCTTGTCATTAAGGCTTGAAGGGTTCTAAACTGTGAGAAATTCTAAGATCAACAAATGATTTGGAAGACTTGTTTCCAGAAAATGTGCTGACAACTACCTATTTCATTAACCATAAGATATCAATGCCTGACAACTTGATACGGCAACAGGAAAACATAACGTGTCCAATAGTAGTAACCCATTGTCCATCTCCCTGAAAGACAGCACTTTAAATAAGAAAACTTCTTTTTCCAACTCCAGTGTTAGCAAGAGTTCTAAATTCAAAACAGAATATTGAAATAGACCACACAAGGTTTTTTGGTTGTGTTTTAAGTAATAGTGATTGACTTAGATGTTGCTAGAGCTAACAGCTTACTACTCTGCCTACCACTTAGAAGAATTTCCTTTAGTGAGTTTCTGTGATTCTTCCACTTGAATCTGAGGCAAAATGTTTCAGCTTGCAGAACCTACAAATCTTTTGAGACCCATGTAAAATCAGAGGGAGAATTGACTTGCCACAAAGTTTCCTACTGCTACCACCATTAAAAGTGCCATGGAGGCAAATTATGGAGCTGTACAGGAAAAAGAGTTCACTACTTCTTAATTATGGTGGGCTTGTTTTATGTATTATATTAATGCTCAGAAGTCCCTACTGTGCCAAAAATGTTTCATTATGCTCTTTTGCATAAAAATGATTAAAAATAGAGTAACACTCCTATTTATCTCTCCTATGTAGAAGTAGAGTAACTCTCCTTTATTTGGGGGTGCAAATCTATTAATAATAAAACTGGAGTAAAATGAGAATCAAGAGAGAATCATTTTTGTGGAGGTCACTATAAATACTGTACATTCTAGAATTTTAATTGTCATTCTTAGTTTGAACCCCCCACCTTTATCTACTGCCAAAACAGTGATTTTTCTCCACTGACACTTTAAAAATTCTTCCTAGAAAATTGGAAAAAGAATCTGGTTTCAGCAACTCCCTTGACATTGTTCCCTAAAGTGTAATACATGGTGATCTGCCAAGTCAGACTCCAGTCTGGGAAAGAAACACTTACCAGAGGGCTATAATTGGACTGCAGCAATTACCTGTCCTGAATACATACTGGGCTGGGCAGCAACACCCTGTACTATACCAGGTTGCTCTGTATGGGCTGTCTCCAAAACCAAAAACAGCATTCTTGCATTTGCACAGCAGTTTGGATGAGCTGACAAGCACTGCTGAGGGAGAGTGACACCTATGCTTATTAGCCCACTCACAAAAGGTGGAGTCTGGGCAACGATAATGGTGCTCTGCAAAAAATTTCAAGTTTTCACAAATTACTTTTAACCCCACTATGGAATGAAAGCAACTTCACCCTTTCAAACTTTTTGATAGGGAGGGTGGAGTAGGCAAGAAACCACGAGAGACAGAGAGAGGCTAAGACTCCAGCCCAGAATAGCCAACAGTCTCAAAGCCCACATTCTGGCTGCGCTAATAGAGTAGGTTCAAATCTCTTCTATTGGAGCTATTATTTGTATATTTATTGAATGAGAAAAACTGATACTATAACCTGGGGCACAGACAGACAGACATTCAGGCCTGTGCTCTAACTCACAGCACTTTACATAAAGCACCATGAGTTAAAGCACCGCACCAACCCAACATTCGCCTGTTGAATCAGGGGGGATTGAGCTTGCCTGCACGAAATCTCACTTGAACTGCTCTTCTCCCCAGCACTGCCCCCCACCCCACCTCTCAGCTCTGGGGCTGTCAGCAGGAAGGAACTGGAGAGGAGGGACAGGGAAGCAGCAGCAGCCTGCTACTGGCTCAGCTTTGCCTGGTCTGAGCTGGAGGGGGCGGGGAAATCAGAGCTTTTCCACCTCACAGGTCCTGCCCAACTCCCCCCCAGTACCACAGCTGAGGGGCTTGTGGGGAGGCAGAAGGCAGGGGAGGGGGGCTCTGATCCACTCACCTCCCTCCAGCTCAGGCCAGGCAAAGCTGAGCCAGCAGTGCACTACTGCTGCTTCCTCCTCCCTTCCTGCTAACAGCCCAAGAGGTGGGGCTGGCCCCAAATGCACAAAACATTAACCCTAGGAAAGACAAGTTTTCTAAGGCACTCTAAAACAGAGTGCAGTCATCTGATACCTCATTTGAGGAGGGTTAATTTTTCGTGCGATAGGCCACTTTAAAAGCATTCTGCAATTAAGCATGTGTGTCACGGTGCAGCTATAAAGCACTTTTAGGGGCCTTATTGCATGAAAAATTTAACTTCCGTCTGCATCCCAGGTGATCAGGTATTTGCCCGAGATGCAGGAGAATCAAGTTCAGATCCATGCCCTGAATTAGCAGATTGCACAGAACTGTCACATCTCAGGGGTCAGTGATCTGACTGTCAGGATATTGGCTGTGCTGTAATGAGACCACTCTCTGGTTTTATGAGAAACTGGTTTTTATAAGCTGAACTGGTAGAATTTTTAGTGGAACCAATACCTTCCCACAAACATTTCAGTTCTGGGAATTCAGTATTTTGGAGCAGTGGGGAAGAAGAGAGAACGATTTTGTTGGGAAAATCCTGATCACCTCTTGAGCTTACCTGGGCCAGTTACTAGAGAAGCTCCTTTTTTCTGGATTAAAATACTTTCACTGGTTTCTGCTAACCTTCAGAACAGTTGTGGGGGGGCGGGAACAACAGTAAACAAATGGCCAAAATACCAATTATTCCTCTATTTATCATTTGTTTAAAAGAATCAATATAAACAAAACATTATGAAAAGGAATATCTACTTACATTATTATTTGAAATTTTATATCACATTAAAGCTGCAACAAAAGATTTGCTTTAAGCACATTGAAAAGATTTTTCTCAGGTAGCTGCTTTTTGGGTTGGTATTTCTTCTCTGTCACAGGATGTTCCTTGATTGCTGAAACAATTTAAGTTATGGCCACAGGTCTGATGGAGGCTGCTCCCAGTTCTCTCCCATAATCCACTTTAAACTGAACTTTTTGAAGTACTCCAGACGGTGGCTATTGGTGAGAAACAGATAGAGAACTGTAATTTGTAGGTAAAGAACAAGTCTCACAAGAACACAATATTCACTTTAATAACACACTTTTAAATTAACTCTTATTTCAAAAATGGGCTGTGATCAAAATACAATAGCTGGAGCTACAATTCTACATACATAGTCATTTGTGGGTAGAAATACCGTAGGTGCTATTAAAATCTTGATAGTTTACTACAGGGGTTTTTAACCTTTTTTAACAACTGTACCCCTTCTCTCAATGTTCCAGCTCAGGTACCTCTTTACATTTTTTTACTTGTTTTTAAGGCGGTGAGGGGGAGGAAGCCTTCACAGCCAGGGCAGAGAGTGGGACAGAGTCCACACCAGCTCAAATGAGGGGGCATGGGAAGGTGGTGGGAGTTCCTGCTGGTGCATGCACCCCAGGAGGGCATGGGGCAAGGGTGAGCTGGCCCTGCAGTGGGGGAGGGAGTGGGGCTGGGGCAGGCGCTGTCCAGTCGGGGCAGGGCATAGGACTGAGCCACACAGAGGGTGGCTCCCACAGCTATGTGCACCCCTTGGAGGGCACAGGAACATCTGCCCCCTGATCTTGGTAGGGGAGGGAAGGCTGCCGCTGTGGACTGGGGCCAGTGCCAGGCTGTTCCCAGTGGGGGCTGGGCTGCACTGCAGTTGGGGCGGGCAGTGGCAGTGCTGGGAGGGGGCTATGGGAGGGCTGCAGCAAATTCTGGAGTGGCTACAGCCCCTCCGTAGACCCTTCCCAGCACTGCTGCTGCTGCCCACCCTGAATGCATCCCAGCCCAGCCCCCCGCCAGGAAGAGCCCAGTGCATCCCAGCCCACACTCTCCCCTACCGCTAGGACCTTAATCTGCCCCTTCCCCTGGCCTCTTCCCTCACAACATACTTACCAGCCAGACCTGGATGCTTTCCTGGCTGCTTGTGTGCTGTGCTGCAGCTGTGCGCATGCACACAGCATTTAAAAATCAGCCACATTAGGTGCGAGTACCCCCTAGGACCTTTTTACATACCCCTAGGGATACACATACCCCCAATTGACAACCAATGGTTTACTGCATTCCAGGATTTACTTTTACAGCTACATTTGCCTAGTTCTCTGTTATGAATGGGAAGCAAGATAAATACTTTAGGTATTGTAACTGTGAAAGCAGTTTGGCAGTATTTAACGGTGCCAACTGAACTTGCATTTCAAGGTGTAACTACTGAGGATTCAAATGCTGCAACTGCCTTTGCTAATCAAGTCATTAGCTATTGAAATGTTACCATTTATGTGAATAAATAGCTGTATACACAAAACTGTGGGCAAAAACCTAAAAGCTGTTAACATTTGGCTGATAAAGCCATTTAGAATTAACTCATTCAAACAGTGAACAGCATAGGCTACTGCAACTCATAATCCACTACCGACAGCCCTCGGGGACTTTGAGCTAAGGGACACAACATGGCACACCCAGCACTAATGATTAAGAGAGAAGGTGGAGCTACTATCATAGGGCACTTACAGAAATTCCATTTTTTGCATGATGAGGCCCCTGAGCACTATACAGTCATAATATAACACATGGTCATGACTGCAGAGCACTTTTAAAATAGCCAATTGCGTGAAAATTTAACCCTCATTTGATACGTTATCAGATAGGGCACTCTAAGGCAGAGTGCCTTAGGGAACCTGTATACAAGTTCTCTGTACAGGTTAATTTTGAGCGATTCCACCCACATCCCATGCCACATCCCAGACAGTCTTCTCCCTGTGCAGTGGGAAAAAGAGAGGCAGGAGAAGGGAGCCCCCCCTCCCATATACGCCCCCTACAGCTTGGGGAGGAGCTGAGCTGAGCCTGCAAGGAATAGGGTTTCCTCCCCCCACACCCACCCACCTGACTTGCAAATATCCTGACAGTGGCAGGGGTTGCCACACTGGAGATGGGGCAGGGGAGGTAGAAATGGAGGCTCCCCACCTCACAGGCCCATCCTGGCTCTACCCAAAACCCCAGCAGGAGTAGTGGCGTTGGGCCTGTGTGGCAGGGCAGGGCAGGGCTCCATTTCCCACCCGCAGCTCCAGACATGACACCCCCTGCTGCTGTCAAGATGCTCCCATGGAGAGTAGGGCAGGGGAAAAAAAAAAAAAAAAGGCCTTTGCCACATGGGCCCAGTCCAGATCCCCCAAAACCCCATAAGTAGCAGCTGGGTGGGCACCCATGGCAGGTGGGTCTCTCTTCCCCCCACCCCCACCCCTAGCGCAAGCATCTTGACAGTGGCAGAGGCTGCTGAGGGCAGTTGCCAGCTGGTGGAGAGGGCAGGACTGGAAAGAGGGTTAGTCAGCAGCCTCCTGGGAGATTGGCAGGACTGCCCCTGCCTGCTGGCCAGCGTCCGGACAGGTTCACCCCTGCCCTAACAGGCAAATGCCTGTTGGATTCAACGGCACTAGCTCATGGTACTTTGTGTAAAGCACCATGAGTACAAAGTATCTCGAGTAACAGCACCTCCCTGACAGGCTGCCTGCACTTGTGTAAGCACCCACAGTTTTGTTCTACCTGAGGATGCCCTAAATAGCAAGAATTTTTAGAGGCTGAAATCATTGTTTCCACGTCTGCTTTGCATGCAGAGCAGTACAGCCAAGCCAGAATACGGCTGACATTCTGACCTAAACAGAACAACAAAAAATTATGACCCATCTGGCTGGAAACTTCATTGGAGACTTCAAAAGGGCTTACATATGGGCTTAAAGTTAAATGCCTGAGCAAGTACTTTGCTGAACTTTGCTACTAAGTTATGCAAATCAGTATGGGAAGTGCATCCATTACCGAATAGGAAAACTAGTGGAATATGCTCTCTGCTGCTTCTCTTCATATCACTGTATTAGATTTCATCTAAGACAATTTGCATAACAACATAAAAATACTCTTAAATAGGAATCTCTATATTATTATTAGCTGAATTTAGTATATTTTTATTAACAGTCTGCCTCTCTTCTCTGGGTCACATCTAAACAGCATCCAAGTCAGCAGAAAGACTTCCCAGATTTCATGATGCTATTTATGTGCATCATACTGAAAACATTTCAGCATATCACACTCCAGCAGGAAGGATTCCCCAGCCTTGCTATTGTAGTAATCACTGAGAGAAAAAAAAAGAAAACAAACACCACACTGGTTTTGTACTCACAAATTTGGCCCCTGATCTTCTGCTATCTCTTCTCTAGGTATCGGATAAAGTGCCTCATAAGTTCTTCCAATTCCAGACCCATGGATGGCATATGCATTCATCTTGTCTACACCAGGTGGAAAATACCTCCAAGGTATAAGGGCTGTGCCATTCCATTTGTTCCAGTGTATGTCTGCTTTAAAATCCAAGTCAAGGCCTTTCTTTAATTAATATTAAAAAGAAAAAGGTTAAAATGCCACCTTATCATTTAAACAGCAAATTACTATCACCACAGCATAATAAATGAAGGTATTTTCAAACAAGCAAGAGTATTTTAATTATATGAATGATATGGCATGTTTAAACATGATATTGGGGTAAAGGTCTATAAGTGTTTCCAATAAAATATTACCTTTAACATATGGATTATAGCAAACTATAAGTTTTGTTATACAGGAAGCCTGCAAGACTCATCCACCAAATGGAATCCGAGTGAGCCTGGAAAAGCACTGAAGGACATTCAACCCTTCCTAGCTATATGACGACCATTCAGAACGTAACTACAGGACTGGATCTGGAAGCACAAGTCAGGGGGAATGGACAAGGTGGACTGTGGAATATGCAGTTCAGATGTGCTCTAAACTGTATATTCTGTTTAAAGAAAGAACTTAAAGCATACAAACATGTTATAAGGAAAAATATTACTCTGAATTATGTGCATGTAACCAAACTTAAAATAAGTTTATTTAGGTTTTTATTTTACGCTAAAACACTGAGCTCCATGTGCATTTTTTTCTCACTTCTGTGCAAATATTACCAGTTAGGTGTTAGTCACTGGCAGCTAAAAAACCTGTTGCTGGGTCTGATATTCTGGAGCTGGTTGTGTTCATCCTTATAGTCACTGACTTAGTTGCAGGAAGGATTAATACTTCCATTGAGTCTTTTAAAGAACCCAGTAGCAAAAGGTCATATAATCTTGAGGCTCTGTAGTAATTCTGTTGCTAAAGCAGGTTTTTCAGAATATAGTCCTCTATTACAACTGGCTGAGCCAAGTCAGTGAAAGGAAATATTATTAATATTACTGAAAAATAATCCTAACTTTTCAAACTTCCATTGTATTATTTCCTTATATGCCTGCACTGCAAATTATCATAACTATCATGGATTTCAAACCAGTCCAATAATCGCTATTATATACTACATTACATTACATTTTTACATTACAGTAAAATAAAGGAATGTATATACCTCTTACTGGACCCAACATTCCAGATGTAGGCAAATTATGTTTTAGTATCTGGCAGGTCCATGTTGAGGAAAGAAGGAGCAGAGTAAACAGTAGGCCATAATTAGATCTCTCTTGCATTGGTGTAACTAATGACTTCACTGAAGTTACTCCTGGTTTATGTACAATATAGCAATTGCAAGCCCACAGCCCCTTTCCCTTTCAGAAGCATGTATCTCTATATGGAGCAACACTATTAGAAAAAGTGCAATAGTGGAAAAAGATTCCAAGTGTAGCAACAGCCACTCAATTCATTTTTTCAAAATATGAGGTAATCATCAATTTTGGGATTTTCCCCTCACATCTTCAAACAGTTACAATCAAGAGGACACCATCACTTTAAAAATAATTTACATACAGCTTCACTTACAACTCTTGCCTTACAGCTTGTGGTTTTGCATTGTTTTCTTTTTCTACATTGCTTTGTTATTTCTGTGGGTGTTTCACTGGATGATTTGTTGGGTTGTTTGACTATACATGTGGTGCTGTCTAATGTACAAAACAAACAAGTGGACAATGTAGAAAAAACAGTACAGGTTACCCTTGCTTTATGTGGGTACTGTATGGGCAAGTTTGCTCTTATGTGATGACTTTTTTTATACCAAAAATGCATTATACATGAGGTAAATTCACTCTTATGAGATCAGTGTGGTGGAAGCCTACAGTCAGCTGCTTTATGCAGTGCATTGTGGGAGTGACACACACCAAAATACAGTCTTCTGTATGGATTTGTGCTTTTTGCTCATTGTCTACAACCCCCATTTCTGTAGTTGCCATCTACATTATGATAGTGCCTTGTGCTTGGGTGTAGTGTCTGCTGTTGGTAAGTACCAAAATTGTCTTGTAAAAGTGGTAGAAATGGTTCTGGGGGTCAATACAGTTGAAGACCTGGAACATTTCCCTATTTGTTACATTGTAAAGTGGGTTCCCTTTATGTGAATTCAAGTTATGCACCGTTTTCCAGAAACACATGTACAGCATAAAGCAAGAGAAACCTGTACTCTTTAACCTCGGTTATACTAACGTAGCTGTTACAATACCTGCGATGGGTCTGTAACAATGTGTGGGCAATTTCTTTTTTTTTTGGTTAATAGTGTGGCTTTTCAGAATAGTAACTTCTGGGTTTGGTATTTTCTGGTCGTTAGTGGACAGCTGAAGGACATACGCAGCTTGCTGCATCAAAGCCAAAGGCGCTTTACTCAGCTGATTGTTAACACAGTTATCACTGCTTAAATGTGAGCAATATTTCATCAAAAAAGTCCAAATCTTAGGAATTTTGCTTAGGAAAATTGCAAAAAGAAGGACTGGAGCCTAGCAAGTATAAGAAAATTTATTAAAATTGCATTTCACTCTCCTTAAGATACAAACAACACTATCTGGTGAATTCTCACATAGGCACAGATTTCACTACTAAGTCAAACTTTCTTACTACAGTGTATGGACCACATAAAATCCATCTGTCAAAGACTGCATGCAAGACAGAAGTGTCAACTGCAATGTTCAAGTGAGAGCCATTTGTAAAAGTATATCTGGAGTCTGTACAAGGGTTTCATGTCATCCTAGACTGTCAAAATAGTTAGGTTTCCTTGAAAATAAAGAAAAGGTCAAATTTAACCTAAATTAGTTACTATTACAGTGTGATCAAAACTTGGATAAAAGAATATGTCTTTCAATAGGTGAGGCTTTGATTAATTTGATAAATCCTCATCCCTGGAGCCAAGTTACGAGTGATTTGCAGGCAAGCTGGCTTTGCTCAAATAAACTATACTATTACTATTACAGACAGTAAAACAAATGATGAAGTGAAATTTACAATCCTTAATACCCAGGAAAAAAAGACAGGAAAAACAGGAAAGTAAAGAGAGCAGTGACTGGCAATTTGCAAAACTGTCAGTAAAGGAAAGTGTGGAAAACCATTACTTTTAAGATAACAGAAATTGATTTTATCATGATTGTTCTCTATTTTTAAAAAAAGGCATTTTAAAAAACAAATGACGCGCATTTAATCTTGAAGCTGTTGCACCTTAAACAGAGATCTACTATTCAGTGACATAGTTGATACTGTGAACAAGAAGTATAAAACGAGCAGCATTTTACATATTTCAAAGCCTGATTTCAGAACCAAAGTTATTTAATTTTCATTATAAAGTGACTCTTACAGTAGGAAAACATTTTATAACATTTTTAAATTGTTTGAATGTTAAAGAAGGCACCTTACTTTTACTAATTTGATTTATTTTTCATCTCAGAATGCTCATCTCTCACAAAGTAGTAAAATCAGATTAAAATATAATAATGAGGGAGCTGTTGTACCTTCTCTGCAATAGGCACTTTCGAATTTTAGGAAAATGTAGGACTTCTTTGTAGTGTTCCATTCTGAAAATAACCCACCCACAAAAACCAGTCTGAGAGATTGGTTTTCAAAAGTGCTCAGCTTCCACATAAGCACCTAAATTAAGGTAGTCAAATTTGCTTTAAAGATAACTTGTAATAGATACATTTAAGTTTAGAGCTTTTTCACCTTCTTCATGATAGACAAAGAAAATCTGAAATGGTACAGAGTGGCACTCTCTTCAGAATGGGAAGTGGGAAGGGAGAGGAGAGAGATCCGTCTGGGGGGTTGCCCAGCCGGTGGTGGAGAATGGGTGGGTGGATTGGGGCCCCCCACCTGAGGGGGGGTCCAAACTACCTGTCCCACCCTCTAGCACTAGCTGGGCAATCCCCAAACCAAACTCCCTCCACTCCCTTGCCTTCCTCCCATTCTGAAGACAGTGCCAGGAGCAGGACTGGGCTGCATCAGCGCAATGCTGCTCCCAGCACATGCTGATACAAGATAACAAAGGCGTTCCACTTTGAAGCGCCTTCATGTCATGAGGGTTAAGACTGTTGTGGGACTGGGGCCTTTTAAAGCACTCTGCAGCCACGCACTTCTATAAGGGCACAGCTGTAAAGTGCTTTCAGTGGGCCATCACACAACAATGTCACTTGTGTCAGCGCTCTAACTTCTTTGTATGAGCTCACAGCAAGTGTCAGAGTCTGAGTCTTACTTCTGTGGAAGGCTGACATGTATTTTAAAAATCAGATATCTTGTTCTCCCTGCAAAATATGTGGGAGAAATCATGGGTGCCTATTTCTGCAAGTTCAACCTAAATCCCCATCTCTCACTATTTTGGCCACATGGTATTAAATCTCCTACTTCTTTCTGAATGCATTAAATATTTCAGTACATCTGAAAACTACAGCAATTGCCCATATTTTCATCATATGTGTAATTGATGTAGTTTCCAGATCCTAATGGGAAAGAGAGAAGCGAGAACAGTTGATAAACATTGTCTAAAACAGTAGTGCTATGGCTATGGCCTGTAAGCAAGTTCCAACCCACAAAGCCACATCATTTGGCCTGTGGGTCTCTCCCCAGGTCTAGAAATTTGATGGTGAGGGAGTGGGGCCAATGGTAATTGCTGCTGCCTTACTGCCAAATTTCTGAACACATGAGGAACCCCACAGGCCAGATGACATGATCCTGAATGCTAGATTGCACTGGTATGCAGTGGGGCCAGTCCACTGTGGTACATGGGCTTACTCTGTGGCTGGATCTGGAGCCAGATTGCACCTGTAGTCTGATCCCATACTGGATCATGCCTACAGGCTGGCTCCATGCTTCTCATCCATTCCCCAGGGCTGAAGGATTGAGGACCTCTGGTCTAAAAAGATGAATTTCATCTGCTGAAAAAAAAAAGCTTGAGAAGCTTCATTCTACACTATTAAAAAAAATCAGCCTCTAGAGGAAACAAGACCAATGAAATATTCAACAAATCCTGTGTGGCATAGCACTGAGAGATGCAGAGGCAAGCTTGCAAAGTCAGACCTTTCTAAAACACTATCCCTGAAAATTTTCCAAAAATCACCAAGTTCAGAGTACAAATAAAGCAGTAAACAAGAGAGACATGTTTTCTTGTCCTCTTCAAAACACAAAAGTAAGAATAGCAATGCCATATAGAAAAAGAGCAGTCAGTGGTGAAAAATCTTACTTTGTACGAAACCTTTTACAAGCAACCAAGCAGGAGGGACTATAAACAAATACTGAAAAATATTAAAGTTGTTTAGCTGATATTCCATTGTAAAATGTTTGAGGAATATTACTTACTGCAAAACAATCTCCTCCAGAAAGCAATAGTACAAGATGTTGTCCATGCCTAGCCAAAAAGAAACATAAGAAAGACAGAATTTGAACTATAATGGCAGAACTGACTCCATATCTAACTCAGAGTCTTCCCTTTTAAAATCTTGAATTAAATTTCATATCTAATCTCTCCTCTAACCAGACAGAAATTTGATCCCTAAAGACTTCAAGTATCTTGACTGATCTATCCTAATCCCCACTGATAATGGAAATGACAACCATATGCATTCACACAGTTTAAAGGTAGTGGTCTATTTTATCCCCATGCAAATAGATTGCAACAGTTATCAGTTCAAATTAAAATGGCACCCAAATTAAAGTTATACATAGGTACAGAGCATATATCAAAACTTCATCAGCTAACTTTTTGATGCATCAGAAATTAAACAGGGAAATCAATTTAAAGACCAATTGTTTGGATGTACTGAAGTAATGCTCACCATAATGTATATGGGATTCATTATATATTATGTAAAACTGCTTTAAAAAAAAAAAAAAAATTTCAGCATCCAACCATTCTACAATAAATGGAGTACTGTTCACATAGGGGAAGATGTAACTTTAAGTGTTCATAAAATCATTCAATAAATAATTTCCCATGTACACACACCTCTACATACAAATTCAGTAATTGAACTGCCACTTTTCAGTAAACAAGAATATACAATTACCTGATCTTGCTATTGCTATATTTTTAATTAATATGTTCTAATTAATTAAACCCATGATCATAACAGAATATGTTACAATACTCACATAATGCAGACTGACCAAGATAATATTACATTGCTTTTTAAAATGCCAACGTTGCCAGTATTATGGCACATCACTTACAACAACAGATCAGATCCTGTGAGAGGCTGAGTACCTGCAAGTGCTAGAGAACTACATGGAATCTGAGGGTGCCAAGACACTTTCATACACTCGGTAACTCACAATATCAGGTTCAAATTTTTCAGGATTCAGACTGAAGATATTTTTTTTTTCTTATTTTTTAACACTGTTGAGAAGTAGGATCATAGGAAAGTGTGGCTGGAAGAGACCTCACAAGAGCATCTAGTCCAGCCCCCTTCTCCAAGTAGGATCATCCCTGGCTAAACTTTCCCAGCCAAGTGTCTGTCCAACCTGCTCTTGAAAATTTCCAGGGATGGAGATTCCACAACATCTCTAGATCACCTGTTCTAGTACTTCACCACTCTCATCATCAGAAAGTCCCTCCTAATCTCCAACCTAAATTTTGCCTGCTGCAGCTCAAGGCAGCTGTTTCCAGTCCTGTCTACTCATGCCACAAAGAATAGTCTATCGCCCTTTAGGTATTTCAAGAATGTTATCAAATCCCTTCTGAGTCTTTTACTCTCCAGACTAAATAACTCTAGTTCTTTCAGCCTTTCCTCATACATCACACTCCCCAGGCCTCTATTCACTTTTGTTAGTCTCCACTGAATTCTTTCCAATCTGTGCACACCTTTCTTTAAGAGTGAGGCTCATAACTGGACACAATTCTCCAGGTAAGGTCTCACCAGTACTGAATAGATTGAAAGAATCACTTAGTTTGATTTGCAAGCAACACCCCTGTCAATACAACATGATATACTATTGGCCCTTTTTGCAACAAGAGCACACTGTTGGCTCACATTCAGCTAATGGTTTACTATAACCCCCAAGTCCTTCTCTACAGCACTGCAGCCTAGCCAGGCAGTACCAAGTCTCTACTTGTCCATGCAATTATTCCATCTCAAGTGCAGAACTCTGCATTTGTTCTCGTTGAATTTCATCTAGTTAATTGTGGACTATTTCCCCAGTTTATGCAAGTCATTCTGGATCCTAGCCCTACTCTCTGGAGTGCCTACAAATCCACCCAACTTGGTGTCATCTGCAAATTTGCTAAGTGTACACTAATAAATGAAAATATTGAACAACACTGGACCCAGGAAAGACCCCCTAGGTAACCCTACTTGTTACTTCCTCAAAACTAGACACTGAGTCATGACTACTCACTGATCACATAAATCCAACCAGTTATGTATCCACCTTACAGTACTTTTATCCAGCCTATTTCCTTAACTTGTTATTGAGAATGCTAAAGTCAAGATATCACACCACTGGTCCCGGTGCTTTAAAAAAGCCCCTACTTACCAGATGCTGCTGGGTGTGGGAGGCAATCCCCGCTTCCCCTCACTGCCTCATGCTGCATGGGGGGCCCTAAATGAGCCCCCAGACCTCCTTGCTGTCCCAGCACCCCCGCCCTCCATGGTCGCTGCACCTGCCCAAGCTCTGGCCCATTAAGAAAAAAATAAAATAAAAAAAACCCCAACTCACCAGCTCCTGCAGCAGCCTCCGGGCTTCCAGGGCTCATGGAAGAGCCCTACATGTGGCATGGGGCACTGGCCCCCACTAGGCATGAACTGGTGAATTCAGGGGCTTGGGGGGTTATTTTCCCTTAAAGGGCCAGACCTGGGGTGGGCGAGGCAGCCATGGGGAGGGCTGGGGTCGGGAAGGGCTTGTGCAGAGCCCCCCACGCAGCATGGGGCAGTAGGGATTGTCCCCGTCTGGCAGCACCTGGTGAGTCGGGGCTTTTAATTTCAAACTGCCGGGAGCTGGGGAGGACAGGGCAGCCATTGCTGGAGATGGGAGAGTGGGTGGGGGATGGGCCTGTGTGATTCAGAGATTCGGCAGCAGCCGAACCTCCGAATCAGATTCGGCTGAATTGATTTGAATCGAATCACTGTCCCCCGAATCAGTCAAATCCAAAACTGAAGCGGATACTACCCACTCCGCACAGGCCTATCAACTATGCATCTCACACTTTGGACTGTAAACTGCATGACTAAATATGATATGTGTATGGGTCTACAGTGAAAAAATGTTCACTTTCAAAATGCTGGGTAACCCGTATGATATTAGTAAAGACATAACTAACAGTACAACCTGGGTGGTGGCAGCACACAATGCAGAGGCAGTGCCCAAAAATACACAGCTACAAGGAAAGACGTCTTTTTTATCTTGCCACAAACACCTGTTTCAAGCAGCATTTTATACAGTGTACTATTACAATAGCTTTTTGTTACCTAAAGCAAACACAAAAAGAATGCTAATCTTACAGAAAAAGGTCTAGTCCATAGGTACTCAGAAATGCAGAAAAAACACATTTTTTATGTATCTAAATAAAGGACTTGGTCCATCTGTCTGTGCATCTGTCCGTAATACTCTTGGGGGGGGAGGGGGGTGGCTCCAGCCAGTAATGCTCACAGGGCTCCTTGGAGTAAACAGCAGCACAGGATGATGGGGGAAGGGGACAGAGGGGACAGCGCGGATAGACTGGGATTGCAAAGCGCTGCCATAATGGCTAGAAGAGGGGGAACAGAGTTGGGGAGTGAAACCAGCAGCGCTGGTCTTGCCATCTACTCCCCTGGCAGTGCAGTGCTGGCCTCACCCCTACTCTGTCCCCTCCATCATGGTGATGCTCTATCCCCACTATCATTCTTGACGGGCAATTCACCAGTTAAGGTATAAAATTCAAATAATATGATCTGATGGGGTTTTTACATCTGAATATTCTTCCTGCATTTGACAGCAACATTAGCATTCATATATAGAGGCCCCATTTACACACGCAGGTAAAGACTTGATGTGATCTAATGTGTAATTCACAATCGTGCCTCTTGCCACGCTACATAATCATGCATTAGATCCCATTACACCTTATTGTCGGTGCAAGGGGAGGCCAATCCTAAATTCCTACTGCTCCAGCAAGAAGCTCCCAAAGCTGGGAGCTCCCCTCAGTTGAGGGGCTCCCAGCCACAGGGGTTCCCCATGCACCCTTGGGACCAGAGGATTACTGCAGGGGTACTCCACACCCCTGGGGCATGGGGAGCACTCCTGCAGTTATCCTCTGGCCCTGGAGTTTTTCTGCACCCCAAAGCACCAGGTATCACACCAGTCATGATCCCCAGGGTTTGGGGGTTTGTGTGAAACACTTGGACCCTTGGGACTGTGGCTTCCATAAACCCTAGGGATTGGGGAGTTTACACTGGGCATGATGTACCCCTGGGGCTGGCAGCCCCATCAGCTGACACTTCTACACATGCAAATTAAAGCTTAATATCAAGCAGCTATAAAGTTAGTATACATTTTTTAGGTTTAACTTGATAGCTGGTTGGAGCTTTTTATTATGTGATAGCTACTTTGCACGTGTAGGTAGTTTCCAGGTAATTAAGCAATCGGCCAGTTAATTACCCAGTACCCGTAATGCTCATATATAGATAGAAACATGTTTCTTTTTGCTGTTCAAGCCTGAAGATCTGGGGCATACCAGCCCATAGATTTCTGAGGGGGTAAAAAAAAGAAAAAAGAAGAGGAGTTAGTGTCTTCCCCTCCCCACCCTTACCTCCACAACAGCAAACCTCTGCCCACTGCACCTACACCACACGTTCCCACTTTTGGTCTGCCCTCCCCACTGCCAGGGAAGGTGCTCGGACCTGGGACAGGGGAAAGCAGAATGAGGAATGGAGAGAACGAGGTGCTTCTCACCCTCTGGATCTTAGTTTTCATATCATCACCTGATCCTGCCTTTTCTGGGATTAACCTTATTTTATTCGTTTTCAGAAATGCTTCATGCCTGTGTTAATGTGATCTAAACCTAAACAAAGTCCCAGGCCAGTTTAAAATGAGTTTAATAGGACTTCGTATCAATTTAACCTATAAAAAGTGTAAAAAACTACAAACAAATAGAAATAAATGGTTATGTCACTGAAAGTTAACTGTAGAGCTGTCACCAGTAGAGTGGGTTTTCTTTATTGTTCTTTTTTTTTTTTGTGGGTGGGGTCACTAAGAATTTCCATATTTTATTGATAAAGGCAATAAGAATAACTAGATCACTATGATATACAGCATCTTCTGGTCTGGAAACAATTACAAGCTCTCTAACTGTCACTCTTAGTGCTTCTGATGACTTCTGAGCCTTGACTGATTTCTAATGTGTCATTCTCTCAACTCTAAAATTATTCTAATTTGAAAATGTTGTAAAGGATGCCACAACCATGGGAATATTCAGCAGATAACTGACATTTCTCCCAGCAAGAAACAAACAAACACTGCATCATAATCCCTGATTTCTTTTAAAACCACCTCACTTCTATGACCATAATTAGTCAGATTACAGCCGCCAGCAAAGTCAGAGGCAGTGTGATTTCTAATAAACCAGTCAAACTAATGCATATAAATGCCTTATTTCTAGCATAGTATATTTCACAGTTTATAGGAATGATCACATATTTTTAAACTAAAAATTAAATTACTATACATTTACTCTTAATCAAAAATAGGTTTTCATACATGGGAAGGAATGTAGGCTATGTTCCATTAAGCTGAAATGGAGTAAACCATTTTTTCTAATTAATAAGGATAATCTTAAATGAAAACCAAGAAGTATCCAAGTTAACTAATGCTCTGAATCCAAAATTTCTTGGGTGTAGGGATTAGGTGGATAAGGGATCCTCAGATTTTAGGGCCCTGAACAACAAAAAAAACCTCACATGTTTCTACCTATATATATGAATATAAATGTATGAATGATAATGTTTCTACCAAATACAAGCAAAATATTCAGATATAAGAATCCAATCAAATAATTTGATTTGAATTCTAAATCTTAATTTGTTTTTTCTGTATTTCTGAGTACCTATGGACTAGACCTTTTTTCTGTAGGATTAGCATCCTTTCCATGTCTGTTTTAGGTCAATAAAATACTGATCCAAAGTGAAAAATCAGTCCTACTAGATGGCTACATTTTGTGAGCATGCTAGATAGCTAAAGGGTCTTCCACTCTTTATCAGGCACTGGGGAACGTTGGGAGTGTACCTGGGGAAAAAAGGTACCCCCTGTCATCCTAAATCCAACCTAAAATGTTGCAAAGCTCCACAAGTTATGCACAACAAGACTTGCTGTAGCTCTCTTCTTGTGCAAAATTGGGGACAGCAAGGTATTTCCAAGTTCTGGAGAAGAAGGTATAACACTGGAATTAAGTTTTACCTCCTAGGTAGTTATTCTATCCATCCTTCAAATCATGACTGCAGTACAAGACATGACTTGACATCTTAGGCTGCCTACACACATGCTCAGAGGGAAGGGGAGGGTGGGGTTAATTAAGTGCGGTTCCCAGAGAGCTGCTGTAATTAAAACACCTCACTGTCATCTGTATTAAGCCCCCCCTGACATTTCAAAATGTCTGTGCAATGCTTTAACTCAAGCTTATTCAACAAGCTTTAGTAAGAGGTGACCCCGTGGCTATTTTGGAATATCAGGGGGCTTAACACACATGACGCTGAGGCAATGCTAGAACATTTTAATTAGAATGCAGAGCATACTCAGTGAATTGAGCCTGTTTATTCGCATTTTAATTAGAACATGAAAAAGAATGTCTATAGGCAGCCTTAGACTATAAACCAACGTGATCCTTGAAGCAGGATCAACTGATCTGCTTCACTGGGTAACAAGGATGTTGCCTGTTGCCCCACAAGGTTGGGCCTGTGCCACTCTGCTGCTTCAGAGGCCTGATCCCTCAGGACAACTGCAAATAGTGGAACCCCGCCTTCCTCAGTTTACAGACATGTGCCCTGAGTTGGGGTATTTCAACACAATACATGGACACTGAGGATTTCCAGGGTGGGCCTCTGCAGAGGAACCTAGGGCTCCTCATTTATGGAGACACTCCATGAGTCAGGGTGCTAAAGCATGAGTAACCCTCTTAACTTGGAGATTCCCAGGGTACATTTCTACAAATGGGGAAACCCAGACAGATTTCATAGATTTCATAGACATTAGGGCTGGAAGGGACCTCGGGAGATCATCGAGTCCAGCCCTAGGACATTCAGGGGGTCAATCCCGACTGCCCCAGGAATGCTCCAGCAGCCCCAGGATTGGGCCTCTGAAGCCTTGGGAATTCCTGCCTGGGTGGTTGGATAGCACAGGCAGCTCCGGACCATCTGTGCTGTCCCACCACAATGCAACCAGAACCTCACCACACAGAAGGGGAGCAAACTTTTACCACCCATGTCGCTGCCACAGTTTTGGGCATTTGTTGCATGACAAGGTGTATAGACATCTGTTCGGGCTTTGTGCCACCGTAAAACTTTAAATAAATAAATACATTTTAAATCAATAAATAAAACAGGCAATGTCTGTTTGCAGCTTGATATTCCACCTGCTCCAACTATCTCTCACCAGGTACAATAACCCCTAATCTCCTCTCTCACACTTACCTCAAGTAATACTAGGCCTCCATTCTCCCCACTGTGAATTACACAGTATATAAACTTTTATTTAAAAAAATAATTAATTTCAAACACTATTGCTCCCCAAACCAGTTTGTGCGTCAACGTGGTTGCCAGCTACCTTATGCTATTGACAAAAATAGAGAAAAAAAATATATTAGTGGTATGACCAAACCTAAATAAAGTATAATGATCACAGCAGATAAGTCAAGACAGCATCATCCATTTTCTGATGATCAAAACTTACGGGCAAAGTTCCACTTCCAAATATTCTTTAGTCTTGCTATTGAGAAAAAAGGCTTCAACAACTATGAAGAAACAAAAAAACAAAAAAACCCAAAGTGAGCCTTAAAAAAGTATTTGGGTATAGAATCAAACTGGCTGAATCTGGAATATGCACAGACAAACAGGGTGTTAAGTATCATTTGGAAAGGCCTTCAAATGGAAATATGAAGGGAAATCCCTAACATGTTATACCAAGGCAAACACAACAAATGGGGCACAAGGGTGCTATCTGTAATAAACACTTGGATAGTTTCCATCTTTACAAGTAGTACGAATGCCCTGTACACTCTTTTTTAACCTGATCTGGTTTTGTAGAGCAAGGAAAGATCATTATAAAGGTGTGATACACTTGCACTTTGATACAGTGTTTGTTTTCCTCCTGCAGGCCAAATTATAAAACCCGCAGGTGAGAATTCTAGGCTTGCATGCTGTGCAGTTCAATACTGATCTATTTAGAAGTTGGCAGAATCGGTATTGAAAAAGGAAGGTCAACTAATCTGGTTTGGCTTGTTCCCTGGAAGACCTGCCATTATGGGAGATGCTTTAATGAACAATGATATATGACATACTCTAACAGGTTTGATTTACATTTTCAATTAAAGTTTTGTTTTCGTTTTATTTTAACCAGTTTCATTTTAAAAAATCTCTTTCTTATACTGAACATTTTACTTCATAAGTTGCAAAAAATGTAAAGTCACACACACAATCTTTTTAAAATTGTTCTTGTTGAGGGAGCAATTCTGAAAAGAAAAGTCACAGGCACTGGTCAACTCCACTCAGAAACCAAATTCTGTTTGCTTGAAAGACCAATGAGAAGTGACTCATTAAATTGTGCCTAACTTCAAATTGCGATCATCCCTTATTTTTCTTTTTCTTCTCTGCTTGGTTTGATCATCAGCAAGCTAAAAATCTTGACATTTTATGTTTAGCACCAAAAGCAAATACCACCAATAAACAGGAAGCACCTTTTATTTTTCTCTGAGCTATTGTTTCAATGGTTTGCAACTCTGAGCAGACACTAGTGCAGATGCATTGATCTTTTTCGTATTCCAAAAGTTACCTCTGTAGTTGTGCATAAACATAATATCTATTTACCTTCATAGTCCCAAAGTCCATCAAAAGGAAATCCTGGCTCACCAGGTGGGGCTGGAGGATCATCAAAGTACAAGGAATTCACTTCCATTATCAGTCCTCCATCACCTGCCTTAAATGTGATGATCACTGGCTCATGCATGACCGGTATGCTGTCCCAGGTATTTGTAATCCTGTATTCCAGCTACAGAAAAAGAGAAGTAGTAATAATAATATAAAATGGATAAATGCAGGGTGCCATCCTTCCCCATCCTTGGGCAGACTATGTCCAGATACTTTTTACTTTCATTCAATTCATTATTTAATTGGATCTTAGAATAATCAACTAAATAAATACATAAATTCGCTATTCTAACAGAACAAATATGTTTACTAATGCAATAATACAAAATAAGTAAATGGTGCAACAGCAAACTTCTATAAAGTTTGTCCTCCATAGTCATATAAGGTCACATGACAGTGGAGACAATGCAATTCTTCTGTACAAACATAATCAGGTATATGAACACTATAGGCACTCCCCCCTCCTTAAGAAGCCAGGTTATTGAAGAATCCACTGCTCCATGGGATTTTTTTCTTCCTTTCCTGTATGCATGTGGTAGGCCTCAGAGTACAAATGTAGCATCAAGGCTGAGGCAGTGACTGATGCATAGTAATCTCATAATGTGCCTCTGTGTGTATGAGAGGAGTATCAGTGGCACTTGTTTAGTTCTCCAAATAAGATACTGTCCTTTCCAAGGTACCATAGTTAATGTTGCTCTTGGTTCCCTTCTCCTAATTTATCAAACTTTTTTTTTTCTGGAGATACAAGAGATAGGAAATGCTGGCTTGTATGACTTAAATAGTACCACCTTGCATGGGACACACTGGAATCAAAAGCTATAAGGAGGACAGAGAATCTGACTTTCTACTGCCTGCTAGCATGTAGTTTACTGGATGACAAGGGAAGTATTTTGACAACCATGAAGGCTGATGTGAAGTTTAATATGAGTCTTTGGACTGTAGGAAACAGATTATGTTTGGTTATTTGTATTCTCAAAAGTGCATTCTACCACTGAAGAGGGTATTTACAATATTCTGGTTTTGAAATACTGTTTTATACCAGCACTCAGGAGCCAGGAGCAGTGGGGAGAGGAGGGATCCAGGCATATGTGTGTCCCACATGCCCTTGTGCCCTCTTACCAGACCCGAGGCGGAGGCGGACGCAGCAGCAGCAGAGCCAGCAGTGGGGCAGCAGCAGCTGATCCCCCTAAGGTAAGAGGGCAGGGGGACCGGACACAGCTGAGCCGGATCCATAGGAGAAGCCCCCCGGATCCCTCTTAGCTAAGCCAGTAGGGAGCCACACCCCGAGCTGTGCTGCGCAAACAGGTGCATTTGCATCAGCGTTCGCACCGGTGGGCGAGCAGAAGGGCCAGGAGGGAAACTCCTACTAGGACAGGGCGAAGGCACTGCACTAAGCTAAAAACAAGCAGCAACTCCTATGATGGTGTCCACACAGAGTGCTGCCAGGGCCCCTGCCCGGGGGGAGCAGGCTACCTGGGGTTTGTCTGAGGCCTCCACCCAGACAGAGCCCATGGGGGAGCTGGCGTTCCTCCCACCCCCTGGCCTGTGGGGGCTGCCCAGCAAGGCCCGGGGGGGGCAGGGATTGGGGACCCCCACACCTGTCCTGCAGGTGCCCGCCTTAGGGCCCTGAAGGCGCAGGTGAGGAAGCTCCAGGAGGAGGTTAGCAGGCTGAGAGGAATCAGGGAGGTGGAGGAAGAAACTGATGGCTATTTTCTTTCCCTGCAGGGCCACACACACAAGGAAGAAGCACCTTGGGAGGTGCCTTCCACTGCAGAGTGGCAGACGGTCACCTCCAGAACCAGGGCTGCTCGTAACACAGCAGTACTAGTTCCTCCAGTCCGGCTGGAGAACAGGTACAAGGCCCTAGCAACACTGGAGAAGGAGGGAGAGGAGGCAACCAGAGAGGAGGCAACTCCACACTCGCCATGCTCTGAACAGGCCGAAGGAGCTAAGCAGTCCCGGAGGAGAAAGCGTCGAGTGATCATCATAGGCAACTCCATCCTGAGAGATACAGGAGCCCATCTGTCACCAGGAGCCCTCGACACCTACTGCCTACCCAGAGCAAAGATTCATGATGTGACAGGGATGATCCAGGCCACCAATTACTACCCCATGGTCCTAATCCATGTGGGTACTAATGATGCAGCCAGGAGAAGCCCTGATCACCTGATGGTGGACTACCACACTCTGGGGGGTGTGCTGAAGGAGATAGGTGCACAGGTGGTATTCTCTTCTGTTCTACTAGAGAGCGGACGTGGAAGACGGCATGAGACGTGCATCGCAGAGACCAACTGGCGGCTTTGGGAATGGTGTCTTAAGGCGGGCTTTGGTTTCCTTGACAACGACCCACACATTATGAAGAGAGACATGCTCGGGTGGGATGGGCTCCACTTTCCCCTAAAGGTAAGCGTGTGTTCTCTTCTAGGTTGCCAGATCTCCTCCGGCGGGCTTTAAACTAGGCTAGTCAGGGGAAGGGGAAGATGAGGGAGGAGGAAGCCTTGGACCACTAAACCAAGCAGCACTCACAAGTACAGCCCAGCCTGGACCGACAAGCAGAACATATACACAGGTAAGCAACAGGGGCCAGGGCAATGCTGAGATTAGGGGACCAGTGCACACATCCACAGGAGGCCTCAAATGCCTCTACACAAATGCTCGTATTATGGGAAACAAGCAGGAGGAACTTACCCTCCTGCTAGCTGACATCAACCCAGACATAGTGGGGTTCACTGAAACGTGGTGTGATCCAACACATGACTGGGTGGTGAATATCAAGGGCTATAGGCTGTATGGGAGGGACAGGACAGGGAGGAAAGGCAGGGGTGTAATGTTCTACATTAAGGAGGAATACACATCCTCACCAGGTAGCACAGAGTCAGAGGAGGGGCACACAGAAGTGCTCTGGGTTAATATACAAGGCAGTCGAGGGGAAAGAGACTTAATGGTGGGTGTCTACTACAGACTACCCAACCAAGGGGAAGAGCTAGACCAGGAATTCTTAAGTCAGCTCACGGAGGTAGTTAGGTCAAAGAGCGTGGTCATCATGGGTGACCTGAACTTGCCAGACATCTGCTGGGAAGAGCAGTCAGCCAGGTCTGAACACTCACGTAGGTTCCTAGCCCAAATGCAGGACCTCCATCTAACCCAGGAGGTGCACAGCTCCACCAGGTGAGACACCTTGTTGGACCTGGTGCTGGCCATCGGTGACGACCTGGTGAGGGGGCTGCAGGTGCTCAACCACCTGGGCAACAGTGATCATTGCCTGCTGGAATTCACCATCCAGCACAAGGTGGCAAAGGCCTGCAGCAAGGCAGCAGCCCTAGATTTCAGCAGGGTGGACTTCAATGAACTAAGGAGAATAGTCAGAGAACCACTGAGGTCCCAGAAGGGAGGGTAGCCAGGTGTCCAAGAAGAGTGGTCGCTCCTTAAGGAGACGATCCTCCAAGCCCAAAGGGAGGTAATCCCAACACGGATCAAAGGGAGCAGGAGGGCACACAAGCCCCCATGGCTCACCAAAAGCATCCACAAATGTCTTCTAGGTAAAAGGGAGACCCAATGGAAGGGAGGGGCCATCACCAGGGAGGATTATACTGCGCTTGCTCGGGGACCCGGGAGGGCAGTTGGGAAGGCCAAGGCGGAGATGGAACTGGAACTAGCTTCCCGGATGAAGGACAACAAGAAGTCCTCTTTTAAATACATAGGGGGCAAAAAGAAGGTACCGGGTAACATGGGGCCCCTGCAAGACATGCTAGGAAATTTGGTCGTCACACCAGATGACAAAGCTAACCTATTTAACGACTTCTTTGCCTCCATTTTCCTGAGAAGTGAACAGCCCAACCACTGGGCCCCCCTCAAACCCCAGGGGAGGCACACCTAGGCCAAGGGTCAGGAAGGATCTAGTCAGGGAACTTCTGGAGGGACTGGACGTATTTAAATCAGCTGGTCCAGACGATCTCCACCCCAGAGTGCTGAAGAAATTAGCAGAGGTCATTGCGGGACCCCAGGCACGACTTTATGAGCACTCGTGGTGCTCTGGTGTGGTGCCAGAGGACTGGAAGAGGGCTAATATGGTTCCCATCTTCAAAAAAGGGAGGAAGGAGGACCTGGTGAACTATAGGCCACTTAGCCTTACCTCGATCCTGGATAAGCTTTTTGAGAGAATTATTCTTGCACATGCACATGTCCACGAGGGGCCAACAGGGGAGATTATGCTTAGGGGCAACCAACACGGGTTCATTAGAGGCAGGTCCTGTCAGACCAACCTGGTGGCCTTCTATGACCAGGTCACCAAATCCTTAGATGCAGGGGTAGCAGTGGACATAGTCTTTCTGGACTTTCGGAAGGCCTTCGACACTGTCTCTCACCCTGTTCTCATTAGAAAAACTGGGGGACTGTGGTGTTGACACCTACACAGTCAAATGGGTCACCAATGGGCTGGAGGGCCGCACCCAGACAGTGGTGGTGGATGAGTCATTTTCGACTTGGAGGGATGTGGGCAGTGGGGTTCCGCAGAGCTCAGTCCTCGGGCCCGCGCTGTTCAACATCTTCATCAGTGACTTGGACAAGGGGGTGAAAAGCACCCTGTTCAAATTTGCTGATGACACTAAGATGTGGGGGGATGTGGGCACACTAGAAGGAAGGAATAGGCTACAATCGGACCTAGACAGGTTACAGGGTGGGCAGATGAGAATAGGATGGGATTCAACACTGACAACTGCAAGGTGATGCACCTGGGGAGGAAGAATAAGCAGCATACCTACAGGCTGGGGAACTCCCTTCTCGTCAGTACAGAGGCAGAAAAGGATCTTGGAGTCATCATTGATGCCAAGATGAGTATGGGCTGGCAGTGTGGGCATGCAGTCAGGAAGGCAAACTGTACCTTGTTATGCATCCACAGATGCATCTCAAGCAGATCCAAGGAGGTGATACTCCCCCTCTATGCGGCACTGGTAAGGATACAGCTGGAGTACTGCGTCCAGTTCTCGGCACCGCACTTCAAGAGGGATGTGGACAACATGGAGAAGGTCCAGAGGAGGACCACTCGCATGATCAGGGGGCAGCAGGGCAGGCCCTATGAGGAGAGGCTACGGGACCTGAACCTGTTCAGCCTCCAAAAGAGAAGGCTGAGGGGGGATCTAGTGGCCTGTTACAAACTAGTCAGAGGGGACCAGCAGGTATTGGGGAAGTCCCTGTTCCCTCGAGCACTAGCAGGACTGACTAGAAATAACGTCACAAGCTGGCAGAGGGTAAATTCAGATTAGACATCAGGAGGCACTACTTCACTGTCAGGGTGGCTAGGATCTGGAACCAACTTCCAAGCAAGTGGTTCTGGCACCTACCCTGGGGGTCTTTAAGACGAGGCTTGACCTTGCTGGGGTCATTTGACCCCAGTACTCTTTCCTGCCATGGCAGGGGGTCAGACTTGATGATCTGCTCAGGTCCCTTCCGACCCTACTAACTATGAAACTCTGTTAAGGGGTAGGCGGGGCACAACAATTCCAACCTGTTTGTGGGTGTGAGGGTCTATAGATTCTTCCTTTATATTACCCTGACCTTATTCTATATACCAACATTATAAAAAAGCAGGTTAAGTTAATCAAGTTAATAGAGAATAGTTAAAAGTTTCAGATTAAATTAAATGATGGAGAATGGATCGCAGAATGGACAAACAAAATAATTTGTAGTTTGACACTGTATAAGATTCTTGTAAAATTAAAAAGACTAGGGAGTTCTCGTGTCTGTCTAAGATATAGCAGCAATGTATAAGACTCATGAGATAAATTACTGAATTAAAAAAAAAGGCATAGAAAACATAACAACACTAGGTTGCAAAGCCAAGCACTCAAAAGATGCAATATGCCTATGCACCACTCTTATGTTGTTTCTTTGCATTTCCATTCTATTCCATTTCCAAGAGAATCTCAACATAACTCCATGCATGGAAGAGTGAATCTAGGCTGTATAGTGAAGGCTGTTGTCTCTAGGACTCCTATCTTATTTTCTGCAGATACTGGAAAACTTGTAGTAAATGAGACTGGGATCTACAAGAAGGGATAGGATGACTACTTCCTGGTCAAGACAGTTAAATGATACTATGGAAAACTCCTGCCTCTTACAGAGTTCCACTGTGATACCTGATAAGTCAGCTAAACCGAACTTGGTAAGTTTACCATCCACAACTGTAATTACAGTCAGTATCAACAATAGTTATGCTCTGAACAAACCAATAAAAAAGGTTATATTCTCTTTTTAAAAAGGCTGAAGATGAGCATCTCTTATTGGGGTTCCAAAATTAGTGAATGCTTCTGATAATCCTGATGCATCTGTTTTCCATCTGAAAAACAGTGATAATAATGCCATATCACCCACAGGGATGTTATCACAAAAAAAAAAAATATGTTTGTGAAGCATTCAGATACAGTAACAACAACGATTTCGGAAGAGCTCCTAAAAATTAATAATTCTATACTAAGAACATAGTGTGCAGTAAATAAGAAACAGAAGATTAGAAAGGACTTTTCAGATCACTGAGTCTAGCCCTCTCTTACTGCAGGCCTCGTATCATATCAACCCCTTCATAATTATTAAACTCCACCTTAAAATCAGTTAGGCTCTTTCCCCTGCACTACTCTCACTGGAAGCTCTAATGCAGGGGTGGGCAAAATGTGGCCTGCCAGGCCATTCTATCTGGCCTGTGGGGCCCCTAAACAGTTTAGAAAATTGATATTTATCTGCCCTGGGCATGTCATGCAGCCCTCAATGGCTTGCCAAAACTCAGTAAGCAGCCCTCTGCCCAAAATAATTGTCCACCCCTACTCTAATGGCTAGGACTCAGCTTCTAATATCCAGTCTGAATTAATCATGGCCAGTTTGTGCCTGTTTGATCTAGTACCAACATCATCCTTAACACTCCCTTATTTTTACTTCCCAGATGAACTTAGGAACAGCAGTTATATCCCCTCTCAGCCATTATTTTGATAGATTAAATAACCCAAGCTTTTCCAATGTGCTCTCTTGAGACAGAAAGACAGACTTTTCTTTGCTGAACAGTCCCTTCTTCCATTGTTTGTAGACTCTGCTTATTCCTAATATACTTCCTGAAGTCTTAATTTGTCCAAATTTGTGTTAGTTTAACATACTGACTTCAGGAAATTCTTGGCCACCTCCACCATCAAGTCCTTAGCTCCTCAATCCAGTTAATTTTAAATATCCCTGAACATCCTGCCCCGCTACCTTTCCTCCATTTAATTTTTCACTTCAGGTCAGTCTCTAACCTACATATCTGAATCTCAATCTTTCCCTCACTAAACATCCTTAGCGTTATGTCCTAATCCCACACTGTGGCATGTCTCACGCCCACCTTTCCACCCTTCTGAATTTAAGCAAAGGAGTTTCCTCCTGCTCTGCACTACTTTGGTACTGGGAGATACAGCATTTACAGTAAAGGAAGGCCAATCTTCATGCTCTCAGTTCTGTTGCACAGGCGGAGAAAATCCAGAACAAGCAATATCTTCAGATACATTAAATCGGCCAAACTACACAAGTCCTTACTGAAGATGTGCAAACTGAGATTTTTGGGAGCCTGTTACTTGGCTAAGTTTGGTCAGATTTTCACGGAGACTGCAAAAGGGAGAGGACTAATAATAAGCTGACTCCCACTGAATCTCAGGTCTTTGTTCCAAAACACTGAAACATGAGAATTTGTCAACAGAACAGTTTAAAAAAGTTAAAGTGGTACCTCATTCTTGGAAAGAACTTAACTGTTTTTGCTGAAAGAAAAAAGAAGAAAAAAAGAAAATCATCCTAAAGTAGAAACCTTGTACAGAAACTACTTCCCAAACTGTTAAAGTAATAGGCAACTAAAACACAATCTAATTATTGAAACTGCCAGAGAACCTTAACTACAGGGATCACTATCTAGAGTGTCTATAAAATATTGAAGAGAAAGAAAATGCTATTTGCAAAGACATATAGCTAACTCTTAGAAGTCACAAATACCATGCCTAGAATTAAAGAAATGGGTAATTTAATGACAACTACCATTTGTATCAAAGTGTAAACTTGTTACCTGCAGCACAGTTTTGGAAAGAAATCTTTTCCTGATGCATAACACTGTATACTTGGCAAAGTGCATAATACAGGAGAGAGTTACCAGCCACTGAACTAAGAGATTGGGGTACTACCCAAGGCAGGATATTAGATAAACATTGTAATGATCCCATTCACAAATGCAAATTCTATATTCCTAATATATTCCAACTGAAAATTCCTTCAAAGGTGTTTTTGGATATATCTGTGCTGCAAAAAAAAAATGTATGTTCTTAATGCAGGTTGGCTAAGGCGAATTAATTAACTCAGTCAAAGCAGCAATGAAAACAAAAGGTATCTTTTATTTACAGGATTTCCTATTTGAGTTCAAACCTGTATGGGAAATGAGGATTTTTACTGCTATTTTAACCAGTGTTGGCTATACCCAGTTTGTGAACCAGTCTTAATAATGTAACTTCTTTCTTGTGTCGATGTACTCTCAATGTACTGGGGAATATACTACACACTCAAACGTGTAATAACATGTATTACTTTAGCTCCAAAACATCCTGAAATTTGACATAATCATACCTAACATAACCATAAATATTACCTGTTTGACATTCCTGTTCAGTACAGCAACTGCAGCTAGACGTGTTTTTTAGCAAAAGAAAAAACTCATGAAATATACATAGCTTTGCTACTACGGGACCAAGTCTCTGTATCTGTAAATTCTTCAGAAGATGCTGTTTAATATTATAATTAAGAATATTATTAAAATACTACAATACCAACACAGAGGGCCTGGTTGTTCTAACCTTACTCTTGTAATAGGACACACTGGGGCAAGTTCAAATAGTCACCGTCTTGGAGGTCAATTCAAAATCCTAGGTGCTTAGGATTCCTTAGAGTCAAAGGAGAGATTTAAAAAATAGGGCTAAGAGGTTTATGTGCCCAGGCACTCTATACAGAAAGTGGGAAGTATTCAAAGCCTTCCAAATGCTTTTCAAAAAAAGCTGGAGATACTTGAAAGTGCTTAATAGGAACCTCTAAAGCATAGGGGTAAGTTTAAATTTCTGTCCCCTTCGCTTTCTTCTGTCCCTACTTGAGCTATTTGTAAGTTGTCTCCATAATGCACAACACAAACATCCACTATTGAACCTAGCCACATGGTAAGTTTCTGAAGGTCAGTGATTCAAAATCTTCTCACTTCCATTTGCCAATAGTCCTGCAGTTAAGGCACTTGCCTAGGAGCAAGCAAAAGGAAATATGCCATTGGTGGCAGTAGGGCATTCTCCTGGGAGCCAGTGCCACCCATTCTACCTCTTGCTCCCTAAACACTCAATGAACTGTACATTACATAGGTAGTAATTGAAAACCATAAGTAATCCTGGTAGCAGAGACCTTCATCTAGAGCTCCCCTCTTTCCAAGGCAGTGCCCTAACCTATGGGCTATAAAGGCAGACTGCTTTTTGTGTGTTTTCCTTCCAGCCCATTAACTCCTGCTTGCTTGTGCCCAGGGGACCAGGCAAGGTGAAGTGAGCGCTCTCATGTAACCAATTCTACAGCCTCGTGGTAAAGGTTCTCCCTTCCAGAAGAGTGGGAGATCCAGATTTAAATCATGTAAGGGTAAGAGGAGCCTAATATGCAGGTTGTTTATGTCCCTAAGGTGCTGAACTAAACATGTTCACCACCACATTATAGTTTTTGATTAGTTATCAGTATAGCTCTCTGGGAAAACTGAGGTTTTAAGCATCTGATTCCCACGTAGGATCTATGTCAGTGCCGACTGAAAATAAGGCCATTCGACCTTCCTGGGACTGTTTACATGTTTGAATTCTAGCCAACATAAATAAGTCTTCCAGAATCAGTCTTAAAGCATCCCCCAGGGCATTTGTCAAGTCAATATTCAGGAACACAATAAAATAATGCATTTACTAAATGGGAAAGGAGAAAATTATCAGTAAATAAAATATAGGTTATCAAATGTCAATAATATGATGATGAATGCATTGTAACTAACTTTAGTAAAGTATACCTTAGAAATGGAGCTGACATTGTGATTGAGAGCAATGATTGTACATTGTGTATGCAGTATATTAACAATTGCTTTGTGCATATTTATGACAGGACTGGAAGTGCACCAAAAGTGAAATTCTGTGCTGTGACTTTCTTAAGGCAAAAAAGGAACTCTCAGGCTAAGGGACATATAGCCATAGTGACTTAAAAATCATGCTCGTTTTCCCAGTCCTGGGGGACAATGATGAGACCCCCATTGTAATGAAGATAGGTTGGAAGAAAGGCAGTTTAAATTACAATGGCCTCTTCAGGTACCTATTATAATCAGGCCTTGGAAAGGGACCTTCCAATGAATTCTTAATCTGACTGGATAGAACTTTTAGGATCTACTTTATACCAATCAAATTCTTCTAAACTGGCATAAAGGAGTGAAAAATGAGGATGAGGATTTTACCTAGTTTATATAAATTAATTTATACTCTTTTTTTTTTTTTAAAAAAAAAAAAGGCTATACTGCATGCATGGAGTTATAGAAATTCTTTAAGATGTTTTAGTTTGGTAATAAAGAGAACTTGATCCAAGACCCCAGAAGCCATTGCACAAAGACTCCCACTGAGGCAGGATCCATTGAAAATGGTATTTTGTATACTTGCTTGCTGAAAGCTTGGGTTTCTCAAAATATAAGATGAATTGAAGAGCAAAATAAAGCAGCTCTTTTCTCAGCCTTTAAAGATGCCAAAGGATGTCTTTTTATTTTGAAAAAGGATTCATGCTGTTTGTTTTTCCCCCCACTGTAACAGATTGCACTGCAAATGCTAGATACTGACTTCCCATCTCAACTAGATGCAAATCAGATGAAGGTCAGGTTTATATATCATAATTAAAAGGCAATGTAAAGAGCTACTTGCCTGCATTTAAATAAGCTGACTGATTTCTTGAGCTCTATATGCTATGTCCCACCAAACGTTTACACAGTACAGTCTTAATCTTTAACATAGAAATTAGGTAAATCAAACAAAAATGTTCCTGTGATCATCCAGATCTCCTGCTTGCAGTTTTTTTGCATCCAATTTGTCTGCTTCAGAATCCAAAGCAAAAAAAACAGGGGGGGAGGGGGAGGGAGAGAGAAGAGGAAGCAAGGGAGGCAGGAGCCATCCTGGTATATATCAGTTTGCCATTAACACAAGCAACTCTCACTTCAAAGGTATTTAAGGCATTATAAGTTGTTTAGAAAGTGCACATCAGATGACATCAGAACTCTGAAAAACAGGATATTTAAAACAACCTCATGTTACAAGACTTTGTGCATCATAACTCTTACAAACTGGCACTTACTTTGTTTGTTTCATCCTCCAGTGATTTTCTCTCTCGATCACACCTTAAAATGTTTCTATTTGAAGAAAAACAAGTACACAAAAGATAACAACTGAATATAGATAATGGTACAGCATAATTTGCTATTTCTGCCAATATAAAAGACAGCTGACAAATTTAAAAAAGCAATAAAAATATGGTTTACAAAAATTGAAATTTTTGAGAGTCTTTATTTTAGAAACAGTTTAGGCAGTGGGCCTGGAGGAAAATAACTGGGTTGGTAGCATGAAGGCATCATTTTGATAACCTTCTTCTTCCATCTAGTGGCAAAAAGTAGTAAAAGAAAACCAAAACAAGATCTAAGGGAATCTAGTCATAAGATGTTTCTAAATGCCAGCTCCAAAGACTTACTGATGTGACAGTGAGTGGGTGAGTAAAGCAGAAAACTTAAATTTTATGTACAAGTTTATAAGGGTGATATATATATATATTTATATGCCTTTACAAGAAATTAGAAAAGCGCATACAATAAAATACAAAAGCTGTTGAAACAAGTTGAATTTTTGTTTTGCAAGTATGTCATTCGTTCATTGCTTTTTCCTACTAGTGAATCTAATTTCCTATATATGAAATTGTCACTATCCAATGCCTCATTCTCAGTCGCTGAGTTATCCTCAGTGGTTCTGAAAAAGTAGCATTTATACACAATTTTACTGAGATTGCTTAAGAATCTATTCAGTCTTCAAATCTGTTACACAGGCACAACCATGCTAAGAACTAAGAATGGTAGTCCTGTGGCATCTGCTCACCTGCAGCTGGGGATGTTAGGAGGATAGAATATGAGTATGAATGGGATATTAAAATCAATTCTCATCTTAATTACTGCTCCTAGGAATCTTGTTATGGTGGAAGAACCATACAAAGCAGGGTTTAGGCATTGTGCAAGAGGAAAAAAGTTATTAGGAACTGTCAAGTCAAGCAACACCAACGCTACAAAGTGTCCAAAATGCCTCTCTTCCATCAGGCCTGATACTTCTGAAGAAGAAAAAAGATGGAAAGATGTTGTTTTGAAGATCACAAGTGGAAATTAAGTCTGTGTATACATTATTCCCTTCCTATTTCCAGTTTTTATTCTTCTTCATCCCTAAGCTTTTGATACAACAGTAGGTTACTTTGTGTTCATCAAGCTTTTGCTCCTGAGGCTGCCATTTCTTCACTAATATTTTTCTCCTACCTGCTAAGGTCACTCCTTTGAAACTGTCGGCATAACTGGCCTTTTGGCAGCCTTGTGCATTTTCCCTCTGTACTGTGTACAGTTTCTGCTGACTGAAAGAACAGGAAATGATACCTCTGTGAGACACTGGCTGTTCATACTGCAATGGCTCACAGCTCTCCTTTGCTCTTCATTACCCTAGCGCATATTTTATATATACACACACACACACATGGACCTTCAATTTACTTCAATTTTTAAACTTATTGTAAAAAAGGTATTAACACGTAAATCTTAGTTCCTCTCAATCATTTAATATGTAGTTTATTGTAGTAAAGGTATTAGCAGTCAAAGAAAAAGTGGATAAAAAGAAGACAAATCAGGCATTTTCCAACTGTAACTTGTAATAAGAAAAAAATGTCCAGTACCTGCCCTGTGCAACATGAAGCCCTGGATCAGCAATGCACCCTGCAATGAAAACTAGAATCCACAGAGCCATTTTTGAAGGATTTAAACAAATATAAAAGTTTGTCACATTTATACTCTAATTCCTGTTATCACAGCCAAGTAAGCTGCACCACATTTCTGATGTCTACTATTTAAATAGTGATTAATGACATTTACTCTCCTTGGCAGTGTTTAATAATTGACTATGGTTACAGATCAGTGCTCTGAACTGTAGGTTACAGGTGGCAATTTATTTGGATATGTTCAACAATTTCCTTAATCACAGTGGTGATAGCATAAAACATGAAGTACAAGTTATTCATTTAACTCAATTGGTTGTCAACATAAACAGTGAAACCTGTGTTAGATAATCATCCTAGGAATTGAAATATCAGTTACTTAATACAAAGCTTTTCTTTTACTAGTTGTTTTAAAATTGTACTGCAAGCTTTACCATATCAGGAAGGCAAATGACAGGTAGTTAGCTGTGTTAGCCTAAAGTCAGGCAGAAGGCACCCCAGAGACTAACAGGTTCAGAGAGATATAAGCTTTTGTAGGTGGCATCCTATTTCATCAGATGCTATGATACCACTCACATAGGCAGGTGGTTGCCTATTGATAATGATCTTTGGTGTAGGTCTTATTAGAGCACACTCCAAGCACTGTAGAGGAGTAATTCCACTAAAGTTAATGAGATTACATCAACAAATGCTAGCTTGTGTGAGCATAAATCAGGTCCCGAGGTGCTCTAGATAGACTGAGATTTATAGATGTTTTATATAACATCTAGCACCTGGCTTGCAAATTGAATAATATTATTTGTGTGTTGTTCTTAAAATAATTATACCAAACAAGTAATTTAAGATAATTAGTGGCATAAAAATCAATACCAATATATCAATTATCAGTTTAGGTACCTCAAAGGAATACATTTAAAGAAAAATTGGGAAAACAGCACCATAATACCTGAAGAGTGGTTATATGGAGGATAGAAATAGACTATTCTCTGTGGAAAAAGCACACAAGACATTCCAAAAAAGCAGCATGCAGTAGTTTACTAAAAGTAACACCAATTTAGTACCAGCACAAGAACCACCTTTTTATAAGATTCATCAAGGTATAATTGGAATAAAAAACAGGAAAGAAAAGACTGCAGCTAAAGAAACAACAAAAATAGTATTGTGTAAACAAGACCTTGGGCAGATTACAGAGATGGGTCATTTACATCAAGTTGCTTTCTAGGTTTGCATTACAGAGATTTTAGGCTTCATGACACAATCTTCTCGCTGACTGCAGAGCTTTGGCCTTGACAGTCTGCAGCTACAGAAACATGAAACTTTGTAATAACTAAAAATCCAAATCACTTTCTTATTCTAATCAGACCTTGATAAGTCTCATAAAGAGTTGGTGGAAACAGATGGGTTGGAGGAATTAACAAATTCAGATAGCTGTTTTCCACTAAGGTAACAGTGTGGACCCAATTCTGTGGACTCTATGCACATAAAATATCCACACACAAAAGAGAACATGCACAGTGAAGTTGTTTTATGAGTTTTACTGTCATTCATTGATAGCTGCTTTACTCACAAGTTATGAAGCCACAAGTGAATTATGTAGATCATATCCAAAGAAGTATTAATAAAACCTTTATTAGCCTTCGTTAAACAAGGTGTATCCTATATAAGCCATATGTTGCAGAAGTTTAGGACCTGTTAAGAATTTTAAACAGCTTTAGGGAGTTTAAATAGTTTCATCTGTAAAAACTTATGATTCCCAAGTTCACTCCTAAAGTTGAAGTTTTATTATGGAAATCAAGAGGCAGGATTATGCATTTAGCTACCACAATTCTCTCAAAGTGGCCAAAGGGAGAAGAAACTTGGCTGTAGTGTTGTAAAACACTGCCAAAAAATTACTGAGGCTGTTTTTACACATGAATAAAGCATCACACTTAAAAATAAACAAAACAAGCCTAGCAATTTTGAGCACTTGTAGAGTTCAGAAATATCAGTTGGTGTGTCCCCATTGGGAATATGTCTTTTCCAAAGAAATAAAAATCTTACGAGTTTACAGAGTTTTATCAGATTTAGTATGCCACAATTTGTAAGCGGCATAGAACTAAAAATTGCCCATAGGAAATATTTGTCAAGCAGGCTGCTTTGAAAAACAGTGCCTGTTTAACAATGTTGCCAGGTTGAACTGTTTAAGTCCCCAGAGACAGATTAGTGGGCAATCTAGCTGAAATAGTCACGGGCATGTATGTGCTATTTTAGACAGAGTTCTGCAATTTAGCAAATCCAATATTCTCCATGTAGGATATATGGTGACACACTGGAAAATTTATCTGTGGAACCTATGAATTCTGGGTAACAGTATGAAATAGTCCCCATGAAGAGTTCAGCAAAACTGGTTGCTTCAGTGTATACCCACTCAGGGGTGGTAGGTTTGGGTCACATTCTTGCCAATATAAGGGATGATGCTTAACAGGCAGTTATCAAGGCAGGACTCAGGACAATAGATTAGAGCCCCGCTGCAAGTAAATCAATTTTACTACATTCATCTGTAGCAGGTAGGATGGTAGAGCAATAGGACAAGTTTAAAAAAAGGGTCTTGCTAGGGAAGACTAAGGTATTCTGTTACCCACAGCTACATGTGTATAAGTGCTTGTGCTGGCTTCTGTATTGGGGTAGGGAACCTAATGAAGCTGCAGGACCCATCATCAGAAAATGATTAAATCATAAGCTACCTGCTTGTTGCCCTACAGATGGGCACCTCAGCACTTCTCACAGAAGCGTGAGCCAGATAGAAAATAGGGGTGCACTGTGTTTAGAAAACTTACTAATCCAAAACTCCTATTTTTTCACTAAAAGGAATGAGGTGTAGAAGCAGTATGGAAAAACCTACCTGTATCTGTGTTTACTTACAACTAATACATGTGTCCTATGCACTTAAAGAGCTGTAAACAAGAAGCTCACATCTTTTGCAAGAGACTTGGTGAGGGTGTGTTACAGATAACAGAATCTGAGAAGCCAGGACTACATCCCAGGGAAGTGAATCTGGTCTGTAGGTTCTAACCCTCAGGAAAGTGTTATTAGAAAGAGGGCCTGTACTCAAGAATTGTTCAGTTCAGAGATTCTAAAACTGAAGGACAGTGCTTGCTCTCTCACCAGGCTGTGGTAGCTTATAATACACAAAATTCAGTGGCTGAATCCTCTGCTACTGTTGACCATCAAGTGCAGCATAGTTAATGTACGATAATCTGTATTTTCAGAAATATCCAGCATGTTTAATACATTAGGCCACTGCCCTCCAATATAGTCCAATAGATGTACTCAAGGCCAGAACTGGCTCTACAAAGATCAAAATCTGAACAGGTAAAAACCACCTGAGTAAACAGGACGATTTATTGTACCTTTAAACATAAAATAAATCAGCCAAGTGTGAGAAGAGAAAGCCTGTACAAGCAGGAAACTGTTTTGAATTACTGCATTCTCTTTGCACTCAAAATGCTCAACCTGAGCAAACACTAAGGAGTTCACACATGAAATAGCAGCATGCAAGTGTGTGTGTGTGGGGGCGGGGGGGGGAAAAACACGGACCTGTGAAATTTAACAGAGTAAGACAGCTTTCAGACAAAAACTCACCCAGATTTTTTACTTATGTTTACTAGATAAAAATCCATGATCTTGTACTAGAGTTTATTTTCGGAAAAGTGTGCAAGTACTGTAGGTGCAAACCTTCCACCACCCCCTGCAACTATATGTACAGTGCTTGTAAACTTTCAACAGGTGGCAATTCACAGCAAGGAGTCTACAGTGTCCAATTTTAAAAAAGCAGTCATATTGAGGCTGATCCAGCTTAGCTACACTGGACAAGATCCTCTTATCTTAAATGACATTCCTGAAAAAATACAAGATGCCCAAGAATGAGATCCACGAAAAATCACCTAAACTAGCCAGTGTGAAATATTGGTGGAATAGATGTTACAGTCTTTTATCCCCGCAAAACAGACCTACCTTTAGACTACAGGATTATCCCTTCACTGGGGACTGTCATCCATGTCCTCAGGATTGACTTAAGCACTTTAACTTCAAAACATTCTCCTGACAAAGAGCCAGAGACCATGGAAGATCACTTTGCTTCAGATCATTAGGAAAAACTGCTTATGAGGGGGGGAAAAAAAATATTATATATATATATCTATATCTATCTATATCTATCTCCACTCTTGGCCAAGTTACTAAACTGGGAGAGTCCTTCAGTTAAATCTCCTCATTTCCGTCAAGCAGAAAGAGGAATTATCCAGGTCACTCTCAAATCTGGGCAAGTGCTCCAACTTTTAGGCTAATTAGGAAAAGGTGAGGTGAGGAAGAGGTGGGGACACCTTTTCCCCTGGCTGTCTTGTGCAATGACTGATACAGTAGACATCTCTGAGAAAACCTACCATATTCAGCTCCAGAGATTAAATAAACCTTTTGGTTTATTCCCAGTTTAGGAATCCAAATAGTTAAGTGTCAGTTAGGTGCCTAGCTGCTCAGCTGCTCAAGACTCAAGCCTAAAGCAGAAATGCAGGCACTCAGGGGCTTTTAAGAGCTTCCAGCATTAGGCAGCAACTGAACAGGGATCAAGGATCTAAATTTTGGGAGATAAACATCTAAAATATTTTAGTTAGCTATTCTTAAAAGCATATACCTGCATCTTTGGATGCCACAAATATTAAAATCTAGCAGTGATAGTATGCAGTGGGGAGCTGGCCAGAACCCAAATAGTTATAAAAGCAACCTGGCAAGGTTTCTTGAGTCAGACTGCCAAAGAAAAAAATAGCAATAATACTGAAAGATTCAGTCTACAAATGAAGTTCCATGGAGGCACAACAGCATGTAACATGGGTACTGTATTGTGCTGGAGGAGTGCAGTTACTATGCTCCCTTCCATGCATTATATGAAGTAGGATGTGTTCTTTTGGCCTCCATAAGGCATGTCTGCAGATATATAGTACATTTCTTCCCAACTTGAGAGCAGTTATCTTTTTAACCACAGTCAACAAAGTATAAGAAATTTTCCCCTTTGTGTTTGAAAGTGATATATGTAAATGATAATTTTTATAAATTCAATGCAACTGCACACCCATTAAAACTGTGTACACACATTCTCCATTCTTTCCATCAACAGGAACTGGCCAAGATCCGCACAGTCTTCTGATAACAGAGACTGACAGTATAAAAACAGGAATAAAGTTTTCATCCATACCTCCTCAAGGAACAGTAGAGAGTAGATAAGTAAAATGAGGAAGAAGACACTCCAGAGACCTGCCCTACATCATTTAGAAAGTCAACAACAGTTGGTGTCATATGTAGACACTCAGCAAAGGTCTAGGGGATGCTACTAACATTAGTTATTTTCCTAGGTCACAGAGCTACAATCCTCAAGAACATGAACAAAAAGAAAAGGAGGTGACAATTTCTTGCAAGAAATAGATCTTTAATCTATTACAAAAAGACAGAATGGGATACAATAATTAGACGCTAAATAGACAAACATAGTGAAGTGAGGTACCAATCATTAAAGGAGTACTATTTAAAGTCAAGAGGGGTAAGGGAACCTTTCCTTGAAAGTGGAGCATCTCCAACATGAAGTCTTAAAATCAATACTAATTTTATTTATTTATTTTAAGAGACATACTACAGGTCAAATAGAAGTTATGGAACTGATGTGGAAACAAGAAAATAAAGATGCCTCTGGCCTAGTAACAGCCATGTTATACAGAAAGTCAGATGATCATACTTGCTTCTTCTGTCCTAAAATGTTTAGGAGATGATCAGCAGTCAACTCTGGGCTAAGATAATGGCAGGCTGGTGGAAAGGAAACTGGAAATGGAGCCCTGTGAAAGGCTCACCTGAGTAGGCCTGAAGCTAAAAGGCTAAGCTGAAAGTGGCCAAGGGTAAAAAAAAAAAAAAGAGAAGTTAAACATGATTCATTTTAGTAACACACTGGAATTCTTACCACTGAAATTTAGCTGAAGAGATGAGGCCCTACAGCTTCATTCCCCCCTAATCAGAGTAAAGATTTAAATTTCTCATCCTGCTTTGCTAATCAGCATGTTTGCATGACATCCAGAGATCGGATTCAGGCTGCCTCCAATCTTCTCCCATTAATGCCTTCAAGCTAAATTGTTTGAAAAGTTCCAAGCGATGGCTGTAAGTAAATGAAAAGAAGGGTAAGTTCCCACGGGTTATGAATTTCAGGCGACTGTCTTAATATGAAGAAAAAAATTGGTTTCATAGTTTCTAGGGTCAGAAGGGACCTTAGCAGATCATCGAGTCCAACCCCCTGCCATGGCAGGAAAGAGTATGGTGTCAAATGACCCCAGCAAGGTCCCCCAGGGTAGGAGCCAGCACCACTTCTCTTGGAAGTTGGTTCCAGATCCTAGCCACCCTGACCATGAAGTAGCGCCTCCTCATACCTAGCATAAATCTACCCTCTGCCAGCTTGTGACGTTATTTCTAGTCAGTCCTGCTAGTGCTCGAGGGAACAGGGACTTCCCCAATACCTGCTGGTCCCCTCTGACTAGTTTGTAACAGGCCACTAGATCCCCCCTCAGCCTTCTCTTTTGGAGGCTGAACAGGTTCAGGTCCCGTAGCCTCTCCTCATAGGGCCTGCCCTGCTGCCCCCTGATCATGCGAGTGGTCCTCCTCTGGACCTTCTCCATGTTGTCCACATCCCTCTTGAAGTGCGGTGCCGAGAACTGGACGCAGTACTCCAGCTGTATCCTTACCAGTGCCGCATAGAGGGGGAGTATCACCTCCTTGGATCTGCTTGAGATGCATCTGTGGATGCATAACAAGGTACAGTTTGCCTTCCTGACTGCATGCCCACACTGCCAGCCCATACTCATCTTGGCATCAATGATGACTCCAAGATCCTTTTCTGCCTCTGTACTGACGAGAAGGGAGTTCCCCAGCCTGTAGGTATGCTGCTTATTCTTCCTCCCCAGGTGCATCACCTTGCAGTTGTCAGTGTTGAATCCCATCCTATTCTCATCTGCCCACCCTGTAACCTGTCTAGGTCCGATTGTAGCCTATTCCTTCCTTCTAGTGTGCCCACATCCCCCCACATCTTAGTGTCATCAGCAAATTTGAACAGGGTGCTTTTCACCCCCTTGTCCAAGTCACTGATGAAGATGTTGAACAGCGCGGGCCCGAGGACTGAGCTCTGCGGAACCCCGCTGCCCACATCCCTCCAGGTTGAAAATGACCCATCCACCACCACTCTCTGGATGCGGCCCTCCAGCCAGTTGACGACCCAATTGACTGTGTGGGTGTCTACACCACAGTCCCCCAGTTTCTAAATGAGAACGGGGTGAGAGACAGAGAACGGGGTTGAATGCAATCTAGTCGGGACATACAAATGGTTTAAACTTTTTCTTCCTCCAGGACAGTGGCAAGGAAGTGTTCCATGCTTTTTCTATACTAGACTTTTGAGAACAAGGTCTACAAATAAATAATAGTAAAAAAGTTTAAAATTCTGCAAATCTGGCACTAAAAATATGGCAAAATTCAGCAGAGCATAAGCTTATTATTTTGGTGAAGAAATTTTTGTTTTGAGGGATTAGTATCTCTAAGAAAATTGCAAATGTATAATCAAGAGTCTTCTAGGGTAGTGCGCTTTTACTACACACAATAATAATTGCTAGAGAGGTAACCTTAACCTACTTCATTCTCATAGTCAGATATGCCCCCAAATGCCTAGGTAATGTAAAGCTCCTGTTATTTGCTCCTATGACAAATGTCAGTTTCTTTAATGTTATAACCTGTCAAGTAATTCAGTTGATTTTTTTTTTTTTTTTTTTTTTTTACTGGAATCAATTCCAAAACACTGGAAACACTGGGTACAGACCTGGCTGTGTAAGCCCTAGGCCACTGGAAATTCATCTAATAAAATCATCAATAGCTGGCATTTCAATGGGTGTTTAGTTAGGGAAAAGTGGAACAACAGCTTGAGGAAGGTAATACAACAGACACCAAGTGGTACTTCATTTCCTCACTTTATATGAATGTAGGGGACAGCAACAAGTATGAAAGTAGTGACTCGTTACAGCTTATCTGCCACAGAGTTCTAAATATTATATAGAACTCGACACAGTGTTTGCAGCTCAGCAACAGAATTAAAGCACCAGTGGTAGTCTTAGTTTTTATAAGAAAAATCAACTCCTTTATACAAAAATCTCCTAGACTGTTAGGATACATTGCGATACAGATGAGGTAATTTTCTGCTTACAAATCTGGTTTCTGTCCTTCCTGTATTTCATGCTGAGGCAATGGATAAAATGCTTCATATGTTCTCTTATCTTCAGAGCCATGAATTGCAAATGCATTAAATTTGTCTGTGCTTGGTGGAAAATAACTCCAAGGAAGATGAGCTCTGCCTTCCCATTTGGTCTCTGTTCTGCACACTTCAAATGTTAAAGCAAGTTCTTGCTACATTAAGAAAAAAGCAAAGAGATGCAGATAGTCCATCATATCTTCCAAGCAATCACAGAACAACTAGTTGTCTAAAAAGATAGTCTTTCATGGTTTATGGAAAGTATTTTATCACTTACTTTCCATACTCTTCTTCTGCCAGAAAGCAGGAGTACCAAATGCTGTCCGTGGCTGGTAAAAATAAAAAATAAAACAATGTTATTAAAGTAATGTATATTAAATACACTCATATCTGCATCTACAAATATGAACATATAAATACTACAGAGCTGAAACAGCTCTTGCTACAGTTATGTTGCCCTCTCCTTCTTATCTATCATTGTGACTTCTAGGACTTCTACTACAATGGCACTGAAAATACCAACTATTAAAAAAAAGGAAGAAAGCATTGTACTTACGGACACAGTTCAACTTCCAAGTACTGCTCAGTTCTCTCACACAAGAAAAATGCTTCTACAACTTGAAAAATACATGCACCATCAGTACAAAATAGTGGTTACCTCTTAAACCTTATTTCTCACTAAAGTATTTTGTTTTCATACAGTAGTTTGACCTACAGATTACAGAATTGTACTACATTGTGAATACACCATCAGGAGGTTCCAAACCTGAGCAATCTTTTGATCAGAAAGTCATTTTAGAATGCCAGTGCCTTTTTTACAACAATCACACTTCAGAGCTTTCTACAAATAAGCAGGTTGGTTTAATTTAATTTTATTGCATCACATCCAGTGGTTCTCAAGCTGGAGTGTCTATAAAAATTGTGCCTCTGCTAACTACTGTTAGGTGTCAATGGGAAAGGAGCAGTACTAGCACAGACACATTTTATCAAATGATACCTGCTGTGAGCGCAGCTGACCAGGCCCCAAGTGATGTTAGTCAACTGCGCTCTTTAAAAAAACCCACCACAACCCATTTAAGTTGAAAGTGCATGATGCTTCAAATTCCCATGCTGATGACTTGAACATGAAAGACAAGACCAACAATAATAATAATTTTAAAAAGGAGTTAAGGGGAAAAAAGAAAACAAGAACATTCACAAAGAGCAAAGTGCACATAAAAATCAGCTGCTAAATTTTGCTATAGCAGTGATCCTCAGAGAAGAGCAAAACCAGGTGATGAAGCATTTGAATTGAACTTGCTTTCCCCAAGAACAACCTTCTAGAGCAATGTATTTGGAGGTAGGCTACCCTTACTGAATGACCCTTCACTTGATCAAATGTAAGGTATAGCATTATCATCATCATCAAAGATTATCATCATGGTCTGAATACAAAGCCACTTTCAGCAAACAATTCTAAAATGTAAATACTGACTTAATTTACCGCAGTATCAGCCATAGTAAAAGCACAGCATTTATACTATACTACATATTGTCTCATTACAAGTACTCTTCCAGAGCAGCAAATAAAATTATTACTTCCAGTTACAGAATGGACAAAATATAATTTACAATTAATTTCTTTAAATTATTTTGATAGTATTTTGAACAACTCCACTTTTTGGACTTTTGTAACAGACTGCATGTTAACTTTTTTGTGGAGTGCTAACATGTGTACTCCTCGCACCACAGCTGCAGATGGAGCATTGTTGGGAGTATATCAGACTTCAGATTATTTAGAACAGCTGGAACAAGAAATACCATATTTACTCAAATAGAAAGGGGACCCTGATTATAACAGGACCGCTCAATAATTGATGAAAAATTTATAAATGTTATAATTTTCCAGGTACAGAATCTGATTATTGTAAGTTTTCCTTGAATCTGTCCCCCTCGCAGTGCTACAGCAGGGAAAATAAATATGAGATGGTTTCCCTTGCTTTCTGCTTCCCCTGAATTTTTTACCCTGGGAGACCCTTGCCCCTCTCCTTACTTTCAAACCCTGCTCTCCCTGAGCACAAAGAAGTGATAAGCAAATTGAACATACTGATCTTCAAATTAAACATGGCTGTAACATTTTGCATATAGTTTATACTTAGGACATCCAGAATGGATGTTATTCTTTTTTCTTTTTTGGAACTGTTGCAAATTTTAGCACAGGTACTCCATAAATATATTTCTGAGCAGCACCTTGGCACTTACTTATATGTAGTAGAAGGATCTCAGCTACACGCCTATTTTATGGAAATGAGCGATTCGTCCCCAGCATATTTGGTTTTCAGGCTAAGGGCACACGAAACTCAAGGGCATCCGAACTCAAAGACCTCCAGGCTTGGGGCCTGCATGTAGGATGCCTGCCATGGATTTGGAAGTATATAACACCCTAGCCTAGACAGTCTGGGACAGAGGATACTTGCCAGTGGTAGTACCACATGGACCTGAACAACTCGGCTCTGCTCAGTCAATAGAATTTGGCGCTAATTTGACCTGAGACGTGAAATTAAAAAAACAAGCAAACAAATGAACAAACAAAACTATGCATGATATTAGTCCAAAGCCAAAGGCTCATGATTTACCACATCGTACATTGGGGTGGGCCCCAGCAGCATCAACAGCATTTCAAGACATGGTGACCCCACAGCACAGCACTTGCTCACTACATCATGTATTCCAGATACCCGCAACAAAGGATCCATGAGCTAATTAGTTCCCCACTCATGACAAACTGGGTGTTCTCATCTAGTCTTAGGATGCTCCAAAAATGTATATGCAGATGAGATGCAGGGCAACCTGGTCTGGCTTCACTTCATGGAGGGCAGGGCCACTCTAATTATATGAGACAGGCTGTGAAGCAGGGTGACAGAGGGATCTGGGGGAACTATTTGGGGCCCTGTTTCATGATGATGTTTGCTGGGCATTTAAGGCTAGTGAAGAAACAGGAATCACTGGAAATAGGAAAGGCCATGTATGTGGCTCACTATGACTTTTAAAAGAATCAGCAGTGAGGGGAACTGAGCTTATGGGCACTACTACGTATCTTATTCAAGTAGGCTGCACTAACCTATCTTTGCAGCATGCTTGCCCAATATGGGCCACAGGTTTTATACTTGTGCTCAGTGTTGACTATTAAATCAACTTCATAGTTGGTTTCCATTGCTGAGCACATGTTGCTTTTGGCAGCAATTTAATTACAAACAATGCATTTAGTACGATTTCGCAGTATGTGATTATAAGAGAAGAGGCTTTTCTCCCCATGCAAGCTGAGAGGGGGAAGGGGAAGACAGGGGAGAGGCAGGGCGGACTTCATTTTGTATTCAAGAAATTTTGGTACTCTTCTGTCTAAATTTTGATATAATTTTGTACGGCAGTATACATATGAGCAAAATTTACCTCTGTTTACATCACAATTTTGTTTGGCTGTAGGTCTATGGTATTTGTTGTTTCTGAAATAGACTCCAGCCAAGACAAGATTGGAAATTACTTATCTAAATGATCAAAATGTGCTAACCGGTGGTTTAAATTGCTGCCGTGCCATTTTTCGAAAACAACAACAGGACAAGTATTTCTGTAGCTCTAACAACTGTCACTCAAATTCTTCATGTCTAAATATGTTTATATTATTCCTTGTAAACCCATCATCAAGAAGAGACATAAAAACTATGCTCCTTATTCCAAGATCTTGTGACAATATCCTTTTAAGCTTTAACAAAAATAAAGCATTTTAAACAGACAAAACTGCATTCTGAACGCTCAACAGGGAATTAACATAATTCTACTAATGACTATACTATTTGCCTCATACATTCATATCATTCAATTAGATAATTATTTACTTCTTTCCCCAAACCAGTATGCATTACAGCACACACTACAAGAATACAGCCCCAATGTTTTATAAGAAAGAGCAATTCACTAACTATAAACATGCAAATGTTGAATTTGTAAGAACTTTCAAAATGCAAGGTGTCGTTTTAAATAAGCAATCATAATCATTATTTTTTCATGAGTCCTCAGGATAGTAGTGGCAGAAAGTGTGTTTAATATATCATCTTACAGACTTTGTTGCCTCTAAAGGGAAACTGTCCTGATGAAAGATGCTGAATTGTAACTAATAGATTTCATATATCTGTCAGTTCAAGCTAGACTAGATTGGTGAAACAGCTTGTCATGGGATTTAAAACAAAAACTAGATGCATCAACTGCACAGCGTCTATACTGTTAAATAAATTAAATATATATTGCTTTAGGTATTACACAAGATTTATGTTTCCAATAAAATATTTCCTCTTACCTTCATAGTTCCACAATCCGTTGAAAGGCTTTCCTGGCTCTCCAAGTGGTGCTGGAGGATCGTTAAAGAAGGGAGCACTTATTTCCATCAACAATCCTCCATCACTCAATTTAAGCCTGATATGTACTGGCTCATGGCTCACAGGTAAACTGTCCCAGGTGTGTTCAATTTTAAATTCCATCTAAAGATTTTCATGCAATAAATTGGCAATGTGGGTACAATCAACAACACAAGCCTTTTTCAGCTGTAAAAAAAAAAAAAAAAAAAAAAAAAAAAAAATTGTTTTAAGTATGACACACCAAGGCACTCAAAAGAGAAAAATGATCCTGCAGGGAAGGGAGTATAACTTAAGGGGTCTTAAAAAAGAAGATTGCATTATTTAGCTGAATTCACCAGGCAGGACAGATGCAACATTATAGACTTGGGACTGTGTGATGTAATCCTGATCCCCTTTGCTTAGCCTAAACAATCAGGCTTCATGTGGAGCAACAGACAGAAAGATTTAAGAGCAGGTGGGAATGAGTGTCTTTCTCTATTAAAAGAAAGAATCCAAAATTCTCTGACAAAAATATCCAAATCTGAATTTTTTCACAATTAAAGTGAAATGCTTTTATCTACCTATCCCAGCTGAACAAAATGTTTTATTGATATATTTACAGTTTTAAAGCAATTTGGAAGCCTATTAGTGCCTCAACCAGTATAATAAAATAAAGACCTATATATTGGTGTTTGATTTTGTTTTTTTTTATCGTGGGAAATCAGAACTCCCCCTGCCCGCCTTTGCTCACCAGGACAAGGGTCCAGCAGTTGTCTCCCCCCTGCTTTGTGGCACTGAGCAGCCCCGATATGCCCCTCACTGCCAAGTCACAGACCCCCCCAATCCTGTCACTGCCCTTCACTCTAGACCTACAGCCCTTGCCTACCCCCTACTCATTCCCTCCTAGCAGCAACTTCCCCCCTGCACGAGGACTTGGGTCCAACTGCAGGTCCCCCCCACCGTTGGACACTGGTCCATCTGCAGCTGTCCCCCCTGCTGCTTTGTGGTTCTGAGCAGTGCTAACCCCTGCTTTCTGCTCCCTGCACCTGTTGGCAGCAATAAAGGGCCAAGTTCAAGTTTGGGGGCAGGAGGAGAGTGTCCCAAATAATTTTAGCTTCAGCTCGAGCACCCACCCAGAAGCCAGGGACAACTAGATTTAAACTGGGGTATCCCAAATGAACAAACTTTTCCCTTGCAAGCAACGTACCAAACAAAAACCAGTTTTATTACAGGACAAAGGGGAAAGAAACAAAGTACAGCATAAAGCAGTGGGTCTCAACCTGTTTCCTACCGGTACCCATTTGCAGAGATTCACGGCCTGTCCTGACCCACAGCCCCCTGGCCCTGATGGTGCGCAACCCATAGACCCTGGCCCAGCCTGTCCCCTCCCCACCCCCGGACTATGTTAGTTTTCCTTGCTCTCAACCCGCAGGCCTTTCTCCTTCCCCCAGCCCTGCTGAAAGAGCCCCCAGCTACCCTGGTCCCACTTGAGCCACAGTGTGGTGGCTCCAGCTCATGTGGGCGGCAGCAGAGCAAATCCAGCCCTGCCATGGGCTGGAGGAAAAAGGAGGGGAGGCCTGTGGCAGTCCCTGTCCTGGGCTGGGGCTGCCATGCTGCAGCAGGTAGCCTGGTCACAGCCCCTTCCACCCCCCAAGTAGCATCCCCCAGCTGCCCAGGCCCCGTGAGCACCCAGCATAGCCTCACAGCTCTCCCTGGTACCCTTCCCCCGCTGGAAGGGGCAGGCACCTTCCCACCACCACTCTGCCCTGCCGTAGTCTTGGCACTTTCCCAGGATCAGCATTTCTTGACACATGGCTCACTACCCTCTGAAATGTTCTTGCAACCCACTTTTGGGTCACAACCCACATGTTGAGAAACGCTGGCTTAAAGCACTTTTAAACTGTAAGGCTTAAGTTCTGTAGTCCAGCCCCATCTGGGCTGTCTGCACTCCTCAGTCCTCCAGGGCCACTCACCCATTCCCAGACCCCCTGGTCCTTGGGCCTGCTGAGATCGCCACCTCCCCTACAGTCTCGTCAACATCCCACCAGATATTGCCGGGAGCTGCAGCATTCTAGCCACAATTTTCATCTTTCAGATGGTAGTGATGAGGACTAAAAGGAACCCCAAGTTGGTGGCAAGAAGCTTCAACATCGGCTGAATTTACAGTCAGTTGGAGGAGAACCACTGCATATTTTGCCAGGTTGGGAATGCAATCTTCAACCACCATCCAGAACTGAAAAGGATCCTCAGAATCTCCAAACTTGTCTCTGACAATCTCTAAATACACTTGCCATTCCATGTTGCATTCATTGCACAGCTTTAATTCCAGTTTCAGTTTCAAAATCTGTATAAACAGCACCAATTTGTTTAGGATCCAGTGCAGAAACAGCATGGAGAAAAATCAATTGCTAGCCATTTACTTTTTATGTTCTACTATCTCAGTTTATCAGCAGAGCTTTGAATAGCTGCGAACACTTTTGCATTATCAGTTGATGCAAGATGTTCCAGCCATGAAATTAAATGCAGGACGCTGTTGTACACTTGGTGTTTTGGGGACTGAAAAGTGTCCAGTGTGTCCACAGGAGTGCTTTTGGGACTGTAAAATGTCACCAGGCATCTACAGTTCTCTGCAACGTACTTCAAGTTAGTGTGCAGGTCTTCTACCACTAGTTCCCATAGAACAGATGTACCTTTTGTTCCGTTTATTCACCCTCCACAAACCCATGGTAGAGCTGGTAGTACTGTGTATGGTACTTTAAACAATGGAATCAAGTATTCTACCTGGTCACAACTGGTGCAGGTACAAGTGTTGGCAAATCAACACTCTGTTCCTACAGGTATCTCAAGAACCATGCATGACAAGCTGGAGATTTTGCTAAAAGTGACCTCAAAGCAACAAAGCGATCTACTTGCTTAACGGTATCTCACCAAGTATTTCCTGCCAGAGCAACAATATGTGTATAGCAACAAACATGTACAGAGTTCGACCACAGATTGCAAAACAAGTTGTTCCAAGCCTTCACCATGTAGCTTTGCACTGTCTGTTACAAATGCTAATATCCACTCAAGTGGGATGCTGAATTCCACCATACAAGAAATCAAAGTTTGCAAAATGGTGGCATGATTAACTTTCCCCAGGCACCCTGTCTTTACCAATGATGCAGGAAGAATGTTAGCATGCTAGGAGGACATACCTTGAGCACCTGAAAGAAAATGTTGAAAACTGGTGTATTTTGGGAGTCAATTGTTTTGCTGGCAAATACGGCAATGAAGTTTCCCTCAAAGTCATTACGAAAGTACTGTTTTTCCTCTTCAAAAAGAGCTGGTAGGTGGAAATGCAATTAGTGTGACTTGGGAATGGCACTGCCTCCCTTAATATACTTGCTGAAAAAAATCCCTGACTACATGTGAGTCTATTTTATGCACAGGAAAGTCTGCTTTAAAACACACTTGAACAAAATCCAAAGTGACAGTGGCATGGTGGTCTTTGGCAACTGTAGAGCACTGGAATGCCACAGCCACAGTGCGTTGTTTCTTTACTATTGTTGATGGCTCTGTTTCAGCATCTTCTTTTCATCTCTTTTCATTCCGTTTATGCTTAGCGCTTTCCACGCGTTCTACAATCATCTGCTTTCCAATGTGATCTACAGCCTTGCTACATGCAGTGCAGAACAGCACAGTACTAATCAGAGTGAAATGTATCCTTGCCAAACTGAGCGACATACTCTTTAAGGGTGACTATTGCACTCTTCAGCATCTTTTCTAGACTTGAATGCAAGGCCTGGAGGCTGAAGTAAAATTTGATGCATCAAAACATGAGCCCCTGTACGTAGGGGCTGACAATTCACAACTGCATTTTTTTCCACAGAAGGCATGAAATCAAATGTTTTCTGTGAAAAAAAAAAAGCAAGCAAGCCCTGCAATTTTGTTGGGGTTGGGGAAAAAGGGACTTCCTGGTCCCGAGCATAGAAGGTGGAAAGCCTTCCCACCCAAAAGCAAACCTGACTGGAATCTTTGAACACAGGGGTGCCTGGTGGCAATGCAGGACTGCTAGGCTGCATGGTATCAGCTAGCACTGCCCATGGGGCTCACCCCAGTGCAGCCTCTGCAAGATCCCAGGCAGAAGACATGCTCCCCCACAGAGAAAGGCAACACCCTGCCACCCCAACCAGTACCAATCTGACCAAGGGAAAAATTTATTCCTGACCCCAGTGCAGCACTGGTCTGACCCTGAGCCAGATGGGAAAGACCCTATAGCCAGGATCCTCTGGGGCTTAGACTAGGCAGGAGAACTGGCACATCCTTGGCACATCCTTGACTGATAGCTGACCAACCTCTTCTTGAACATCTCCAGTGTTGGAGAGTTCACAGCTTCCTGGGTGCCTGTTCCACTGTCCCCTGCTCTAACTGGGAGTTGGTAACAGCAGCCTCCTGGATGCTGCTGGTTTTCTCCCTTGACCCTTGGGGAGAAAGAAAAATAAAAGCAGTAATAACAGCCCCCCAGGCACTGCTGGCTTTCTTCCCCAGCTTTCGGGGGAGAAAGAAAATAAATAAATAAATGAAAGCAACAGCCTCCTGCCATGCACTTCTTCCCTGGCCCTTGGGGGAGAAAAAATAAAAAACAGCAGTGTCCCAGCCTGGCCTAGCTGCAGCAACAGTGGAATGGAGCCCAGAGCTGTGCCTGCAAAATTAAGTCCCAGGCTCTGCAAATTAAGCCTGTCCTTACTGATCATCTGGTTTAGGAGCCCTGAGATGGGTAACTAGGTCTTGGAGGGTTGCTGCCACCATGTGTTTCCCCCACCCAATCCCCAGTGGCCTATACTGCCCACCCCTGCCCCGCCCCCTGACAGTACTCCCTACAAGCCCACTCCAGGCCTGGCAGTGTCACCACCCATCCCCCCCCTGCCCTGCCAACTCTCCTCATAGCCCCCATGATGCACTCCTTCCCTGACACCCTCTCTTCCAGTGCCTGAGTGTCCCCATGCCTGCCCCTCCACCTCCCTACCCTCTCCTGTGTGCAGCCAAAGTAACAACAGAATTTACATCCCTGGCCTGAGCAGAGCTGCCGCTGGAGCAACACCCCTTCTGCACCCTGCCCCTTATACTTGAATCCAAGGCAATGGATCTCCCCTAGCACACAACCCCATGTTAAATGGGGAAAAAAAACCTCATCTTTGATCAAAGAAATATGGCAATATGCACAGCAACACGAACTGAAGGTACTGCATTGTAATACACTTTTATTTAAGGTGTGCTGTACAGTATATAGTACTAAAGATTAGCAATAAGAATGAAAAAAATCTTAACTGGCAATGACTGAATAAAATTAAGGAAAGGGGTCCTAGTGATTTTAAAGCAAGCAACTGAACAAGCAGCTTTCTGTAACAGAAGGGGAATTGCTCTATGATAATTTATGAATACTGTAGGTTACTAAACCAGTCACTTACCATATGAATTTACTGGTTTTATTTAAGAACCGATAGCAAGGAAAACAAGCAATGTTAGTTCAAAATAAGCCACCCCTCAGCAACTACTTGAAGGTTACTGCAGGACAGCAGAGCCAAAGGCTTCGAGGACTCCAGTTTAATCTAGCAAAACTCAGCTTCTTGTCAGACAGTACCAAAGCCCAGGAACTGACTAAAACAAAGCAATTATGATGGAATAAAAATAGAACTGGTTGTTAAGAAGCTGCTCTGAGAGACTGATAACCAGTATACACTGGGTATCTGAAGAAATTAGTCCTTTTTTTGTCATCACGATGGGACAATTAGACATTAGACAGTTTTGAAAACCTTCTCTAAGTGATTATTGTGTAATTAAATGATACAATAGGCTGGTTAGTATGCTCATTAGGGCTATGTGAAGGCTTGGTCCGTGATTGGATTTGGCAGAGATTCGGCCCGATTTGGTGGCCAAATCTCCGAATCTGAAGAGACTCAGAAGACCCTTTAACTTCTCTTAATTGAATTGGAACCCTCTGAATCGATTAGGAGAGATTCAGACATAGACACAGCTTTAAATGTTTTTTCTACATACCTCTAAGTAGCAGATGGCTCGTGAGTGCTACAATGCTGAGGTACATGGAGTGTCCCACAGAAGGGTGGAGGGCTCCCCAGTGAGCTCAGCAGCAGACCCAGAAGTGGACCAGAAGTACTTCTGGTCCACTTTTGGGTTCACCATTGAGCACATGGAGGCCCCCCCGCCCCCGTGGGCCACTCCATCCACCTCAGCATTGCAGTGTTCACAAGCCATGCTGGTACCTCGAGGTACATCAAAAAACTTGTGAAGCTGTGTCTGTCCAAATCACTGATTCTCCAAAGCAGCATCAAATCTTCGGATTCAGCCAAATCGAATCAGGGACAGTGATCTGAATCATCAAATTGAATCACTGTCTCCGATTTGGGCTGAATCAAATAGGGCCCATTTCATACACCCCTAATGTTTACCTAAGAAAAAATGGAAGGAATTAAGCAACATGTAATTTACTGAGGAGTCATGGGTGATGTACAGGGTACTGTGGCCCAAAGCCCAATTTAAGAGTAGGAAAACTACAGCATTTCAGGAAAGGTAAGGGTATGAGAGCCATTACCCAAAGGCAGTATATAAAAAAGGTGAGGAGAAAGCTGCTAAGCCTGCAGTAGTGACACTTTCCATCTTCTCTCACACGCTGATAAATATCTAAAAATTCCAAAGCTTCAGCCACTTGTGCCGAATACAACTTTCAGCAGAAGGAAGATTAAATCTTTGCTGACTACAGGTGAACACACCTGTCCTATGACTGAGTAGTACCTGCTCAGCTGCAACACTCCAGCATGCATTATGCTAAACATACAGCTGTCATGAAGTTCATCCCTACAGAGCAGTTTCTGTAGGGAAGCCTTACATCTATTATTATGCAGCTTCTATTTATTTTCAGTTTCTAATATACAGAAGGAAACAGTGTTTAAATGAAACTTTGAGAAACATCCACAGCATCTTCTCCTTAACTTTTAATAACTTTTTATTTGACTGACTTGCTGTATTATCCAAGCAAGACTCCAATCGTGCCAGACCTTCAAACACCCAGGTACCATTCAAGAATGCAAATGAAAGAGAATTGCCTCCACTATAATTCTTTATGGAAAACAGCAAGCTTTCCCGGATGTGGAAAGGTGTTGACTCCTACAGATTTAGGTTGCTTTTGACAGACACTATTCTCACAGCATGAATGCATATCTAGATCAGTGTTTCTCAACCAAGGCCCCAGGAGATCCCTTGAAGGGTGATGCAGGAAGTAATGAGATTAGCAAGTACAGGCAGCTCAAGCTCTCCCAGTCTGTCTGGACCCTCTGCAAGCAAGCAGTTTTTGAAGTGGGATGCTGCTCAGTTCACAAAAAGTTATGGGGGGCGGGGGCTCAAGTCTAATGAGGTGTGCCTCAAATCTAAAAAGGTTGAGAACTACTGATCTAGATATATTTTAATGATTAGGGCCCTAACAAATACACACCAGAAGTGGGTTGCACTGTGGCTGCTTTAATCTTGCAGGCTCCCCTACATGCACTGCCCTTGCCACTGACTGGTGGAGGGGGACCCACCTGCAGCTCACTCCTGATTGGGAGGGAAGCAAAAACCATGGTTTTAAATGTGGCACTGTTTTTGCCTCCGGTCAGCAGCAAGCAGGAGCCCCCACTGGGCCCCTTGGGCAATCAGTTGCAGGAGGCAAAAATGGCACCATATTTAAAACTGCAGTTTTCACTTCCCTGCCAATCATAAGCAAGCTGCAAGGGGCATCCCTCCACCAGTTAGTGTGTGTGTGCGTGTGTGTGTGTGTGCGTGCGCGCGTGGGGGGGGGGGACAGAGGGGAACCTGCAAGATTAAAGGAGCCCTAGCACAGCCCACTTTTGCCATGAATTCAGGCCCTTTAATAATCCAAGCAAAAATAAGTAACCTTACAACTTAGAATCTATACACGTTAAAATCCTAAGACTTTCTAACAAGTGGCCAGTCTGTTCGGGAGCTCTTATTCAAATTCAGGGACTAGATTCTATGAGGGGTTGGATCTTAATTATGTCTACAGATGGAAACATCAGCAAAGGACGCCAGAAGGATACAATTTAGTACTGAACAATTTTTATCCCCACTTCAAAACAAAGGTTTATAATACGTGACAGAAACTTCAACAAATATGGTCAGAAAACAATGTGTATGTGTGATCTTGTCAGTCCAGTTAAAACACAGACCTGAGCACTTAATCAAGATCTGACGTCCTAATAATGGGATAGTCTTTTCAAGAAGTTTCTCTCACCTATAACTCAATTTATTTTATACCCCAAGGGAAATTGTGTAATAATAAAGAGGTCACTGAATGAAGTCGATCAGCTGTACTAGTACATGGCCCAGCAAATCTGATCCACTCCACTGGGTGAAACAAGTCACCTGCTGTCTCAGCCATTGATCCTGAAGAAAAATGAACCACACGTTCCCTGCTTGAAGAGGCATGCCCAGAGATTCCCCTGGATGCATCTCTAAGCAGGCAAAGCTGGAGTTCCCCACTTGCAGAGAAGCATCTGGAGATTTCCTGGGACATGTCTTTAGGCAGGGAAACCTTAGGTTACCCATTTGCAGAGACCCACCCTGGGGAATCCCCAAGGCATGTCTTTAAGTGCAGAAACCTGGAGTTCCCCACTAGCAGAGAACAGGCCCCAAAGATTCCCTGGGGGCATGTTCTCTGCAAGTGTGAAACCCCATCTCTCCTCACTTACAGACGTGTACCCCGGAGATTCTGAGTGGCACAACTCTAAGAAGGAAAAGCTATGCAGGCGCTCCTGGGGCTTGAGGGACCTAGTCATACACAGAAATTCCCAGGGCACGATGGATCAGACTCCTCAAGCCTCAGGAGTACCTGCTTGGCTGGCTGCTCATGCTCTCACACCATAAGGCTAACAAACTACTTTTCATCAAGGTCCACAAACTTGGGCATAGGCATCTAACTGCTTTCCCTTTAGACTGCCATAAAAACTGTTAGGGTGGCACAAAGGCAAGGTCTAGCATATACTTAGCCTCACTTTTGCAAATATGGCCTAACTTAAGCCAGAGGCCTATTAAAACTACTAGAATGCAAGCTAAAAGTTATTCTAACTTAACGTAACAGCCTACAAAGGAGAAACAGGGTACAGCACCATCCCTCCATTTGTCCCCAAGACAGAACAAATAGAGCAGGGACAAAAAGTCTGACAGACCTTTGCATACGGTGTTTAGAGTGAATAAGTTGCGGAATATTCCTTATACACCCACATCAAGGCATCTTGCTGCCTTGCCAAAATTCAGGAAGTTTCAAAGTTTCAACAAATGGGAGAAAAACTATTTCTGCTTGAGTGCAAAACACTGGGCCTTATAACCTCTGGAAAATGCAGCCACTAGAGGGCAACATATTCACAAACATCAGAAAGGAAGGTATGGAAACTTGTGGCAGCAGCAGTCATCCTTTAGAGGGCAATAAGACTACATACTTCAAAATGGATACAAAAAAAAAATCACATCTCAGAGAGAGGCACCAAGTATATAACTGAGTAAGAAGAGGATCACACAATTAGTAGATTAGCTAAACAGTTCTGAGTTATTCTGCTCCATGTTACATAGTGCAGTACTGCCACAAGTCATTCTAAGTATTCTATTAAAATTCCTCTATGTGAACAATGATCTAATTTTTATAAAGGAGAGTGGAAGAGAATAAACTCCTTAACAAATCTTAAACGTGGGTGTTCTGTATGTGAATGAAGTATATTACTGAATAAAGGGGGAAACGAGAGGGGGAAAGGAACTAAAGTAGAAGTGATGCATCGTTTCACCTACACAGAACTACAAAATGATTATATGCAGATAACCATCCACAAGAACAGTTAGATGCAAGTCAGAGATGCAAATCATACACATTAGTATTAAAAAGGTATTGATCCCAAAACTCCTTGAACAATAAGCAGCACAAATGGGAAGGGGGGGAAAGGGGTGCATTGGTTCTCTCAAAGGACACTAAAAAGTGAAGCAACTATGAAAATTCATATCAACTGAAGAGAAAAATCATGTGTACCTTTCATGTAATTCTCCACAAGAAGCAAGTCACTCTTAATCTCACTGTTTTCCCTACTCTGAAGAATCCAGGGTTAAATTAAAAAAAGGGGAGGGAGGAAAGGAGGAGGCAGGCACATAATGATTAAGCAAATAAGATACCAAGCTCCCCTTCCGCATTAGACAAGAACAATTCAATAATTCACTTACGTGTATCAGGTTCTTACGAGGTTCCCAGTGTGTGGGACATCTTTTTTTTACTGCCTCTACTTTGCCTCGCTGTTCAAAAATCTAGCCCTGTGCAAGTGTGTGTGTACACACCGATGCTGATTTACAAGATATAAAACTAGAAGCATTCATGTGAAGAAATAAAAATAAATTATATATTTATTATGTGTGTGCGGATATTTAAACAAATTGTAAATATATTTTAAATGATATATTTATAATAATATATAAAATATACATGTAACAAATTGTAAATATAGTTATAATATCTAATGTACATAATACATGTATATATATATTATTCTCACCTTTTGGAAACTAGTTACAATTCCTGTTGCTAACAGGACACATGCCACATGCCCCTTGCCTGTGGAAAGCTGTCTCAGAAGAGCGTAAGCTGAGTTACAAGAACACAAGTTCTAGAAATGACAAGAGAAATACACAGCTTATTAAGTCATTCACTATCACAGCACGGAATAAAAGTGACACCAAAAAGAAGCTCCACATGCAGTCACCAAGAAGACACGAGCTGGTACAAGGGCTGGGCAAACCACAAGGAGCTCCATCCCAGTTTTATCTGCACAATGACAGGCACAAAGATAAGTTCAAACCCATCTTGCTGGGCAGAACAGAGCAGAGATGGCTCTGGGTACAGGAGTACCCAGCTCTGCCCATTGCTTCATGCCATATTCACAACTCGGGAATAGACGTGATGCTCCAGACTGGCAGTTCTTGGCCTTTTCAGCCTCTGGGACCCCTTTTTCAGTCAGCCCTGAACTTTCCCCATTTTTTTACAACGGGAACACAACAAAGTGAGTTTCCCCATGGTGAAAACTGGAGAAAGCCCACACCGGGGGCAAAGGCACGGCAGGGTCTTAGGTGCAGCCTCCAGGCTTGGTGAGCAAATAAGCCCTGTGCACCCAAAGGTGCTAACACCTCCAGAGGCTGCCAGAGGGGCTTGAGGCACCCCGGGCTGCTGTAGTAGCCCCTCTGAGAAGCGCTGCTCTGGCAGACATCAGTTGTGGCGGGGCAGAGACCTGCTACGGGACAAACGACCCGACTCAAAACGAGGGCGCTGGTGGCAGGGCAGGGGCGCCCACCTGAGCACACATTGGCGAAAACCTCTGCGCAGCACGACTTGCAGCGCCCTCCCCGGTGCCCGTCGCTCAGGAGGTGACACAGAGGGAAGCTGCCCTTAGTTTTCGGGCCCCGACCCGCGCCCCCACAGCAGCTCCCGCTACCACCCTCGGGCTCGGGCTCGGGCTCGGGCCCGGGCCCCGCCCTCGCCAGAGCTCGCGCAGCAGTGGGGGGGGGGAGGGGAGGGGGGGGATTCCCCCTCCCGCCAGTGACCCACCCAAGTTCCAGCAACCACCGGCCCCGCTGCCAGGCAGAGGAACTGGCTATTGAACCCCCTGCGCATGCGCGGCAGCTTCTCCCAGCTCGTCTTCCTCCCCTCGCCCGTCGCCGGGGGCGGGGCTTCTGGGTTACGTGAGGCCCCGCAACCAGCGTGCCGGAGCGGTTACTAAAGCAGTTGGCTGTGTTGCTGCTGGCGGTGAGTGCGAGTGAGTGGGGGGAGCGATCCCGGGATCGGGTCGGGAGGGTTGCGTCCCTGCGGCTGGGCCCCTGCCCCTGGGCTGCGTTTTGAAGAGACGGGCCGCTTGGCTGGGCTGGGAGGCTCCGCTTCCGTCCCTCGCACCGAGACCTCTCGGTCAGCTTTCTCCTGGCCGTCGCCGCCCAGTGCCATTATAGACCTGGGGCGCCTGAAGTCGGTTCCTTATTCCCGGTTCCTCTTTCAAAGCTAATCCCTACCCAATAAAAGTGTGTTATTCCTGATTTTTTAATTAAATTTTCCACGTTCCAAGCCAAATCAGCCAAAACAAAATCCAAATCCGAGAGTCAGTCCAGAACCATAAATGGTCCTGCTACCAGCAAACATCCTCCACCCCCACCAAGGGCTTCAGATGTTTCCAAAACTTTTGGCGAGCATCCTACTTGCCAGTGCAAGTCAGCTTGGGGTTCAGATCCCCCTGAGTTTTGCTTGCCTTCAGCCATAAGGCCACAGGAGCAAGCTAGGGAGGAGGCTTCCCTTCCCATAAAGCTGTCATAAATCCAAGACCTTCCCACTCTAGCAGCTAAGCAGGAGTTTTACTATACATTACCTTGGCAGGTACTATCTCCATGACAGGAGAGCGGTTTTCCCTGGGAGCAACTTGGAGGACCACCTCAGTGGTCACAGTGTTTCCCTTGCCAGACAGGCATAGGGTTACGCTTCATCTGAGCCCACAAGAGGCTGAGATTACACGTGCTAGAGAGAGAATTTCATTAGAGATGCATAAAAAAGGAACTGGGAATAAGAACTGAGGAAAAAGGACCCTTTACAGACCTGAAGCTCTCATGGTATTTGCCAGGCAATTGACTCCAAGTGCATTGCAGAATTTCATCAAAACCTGCTGCCCCTTAGAAATGATGCTGATGCTAATTGGCAGTAAGGAAAATTACTAGAAGAGATGATGATACTAGCCTCGCAAAGACAAAGTGCCTGCATTGGAAAAATTATCCCTATAATAGATACATAAATACAATAGAGCCGTGTACTCAAAGGTGGGTTCGCTGGCCTTTGTGAAGATGGGACCAGGGAAAAGACTGTGGCTGGGATGACCCTGCGGCTGCTTCCCTGCCCCTTCATGTTTCACTGGGCAGTGCCCACTGGCTCCTTGGGCTGGTTGGAGGCCCCAGGGGTACTGTCTGCCATACTCTGGTCCATGTGCCCCTGGGTGCACTCGTTCTGAACCTGTGATCGTTACTCCCATGCCTGTTTTGTATTTTCTTTGTCCCAGGACTTTAGGTGATGCATACGTAATAGCTCTTTGGGTGCAAGGCCCATGTTCCCGATATGGATCAAATAAGCCTGGTCAACCTCCTCCTGGCTCTGGCCAGGCTGGCCACCTACAAGACCAGGAAGGAGGATCTGGCTGGGTGGGACCTGGCTGAGCTGCCACCCTCTAACTCGTCTGCTTGTGTCTCCAGGCAGAGTTTTGCTGCTTGGTGTCCGCAGGCTCCCTTGACTCATACAGGGGGCAGTGGGCACTGGCTAGCATGCTTTGCTCAGTGTCCTCTTCTGGATCCCTTGTTTCAAACCTGTAACCCTCGCTCCGTTTCGTGGTTTCTTTTTTTTATTTGACTCAAGCAATCAGTTGTTCCATTCTCAGTGTCATTCTTTTTTAAAGGGGAGGCTTATAGTTGTCTATGATAGGCCTAAGCCTACATTTCTGAATGTATCAAATTGGCCCTGATTAGGCCCCGCATATCCCATCCAACGCACAGGGCTATGCTCTGGAGAGAGCAAGAATTATTTCCTCACAGAGTTGGACTTCTTGGCTGCCCCCTTCTCAGTGCTGTGGCTGGGTCACTGCTTCTACTTCCTGCCTACTCTTGCCCTCCATCCTAGGAGCAAGCTCTGAAGACAGGCTTGACTTGGAAGCCCTGCTTCCCTCTTTAATGCTTCCTCTGAAGGTTCAAAATAAGCCCTCCCTTTCTTTTTATTTTTCTTTCCAGTGTTTTACCTTACCTTTATCTTACCAGGCCAACAAGGGGCTTTAACTGTATGTTGAGGGCACAGTTAGACTGCAACAGCATGAGGAAGGTGAAGAAGTGCCATTGCACAGTACAGAACCCAGAGGGTTTTTACTCAAGTGGCCTTGCCCCCAGCTTAATTTGAAGAGTGAGAATTGGTATCATTGCTCTGATTTTTATGGTATTTATTTGTGACGGCTGGCAGAGTTGACTGGAGACCACAAAAGCTCAGGCCTCTCCAAACAAATCCCTTCCTTGGAGCCCTGCTATACCTTCAAATTAAAGTTGGATAGAAACTGGTGTAGAGTGGTTACATGTTTTCAAGCACTGGCTTGATAGCTGGTTGGCTGTCTTTATAGCTGTCCAGTCATTTTTATCATGTGATAATCACTTTGCATGTATGACCAATCTATATGTATTTTGCGATTCACCAGTTAATTGTGTAATATACATGTGTAATATCGCTTCTCGGCCTCTTGAAGGCTCAGATCGAGCGAAAACATTTATTCTTCAATATATGTAATATACATGGCCCTACCCTGCCTTCCACCTAACTTCAAACTAACAGTGTCTCTCTAGCACATAATGTTAGCCCCATTTTATTCTCATTCCCAGTGAGCAGCTGTGAATTCTAATTGAATCAAGCAGCGCAACAAATGAATCAGGGTTGCAGAGGTAAGGACAAGCTTCAAAGCTGTATGTGGGTGACACTAGCCAGTAACTTGTTCAGCTGCTTATTACAATGCAGTGGGAAATGGTGGAGGCGAGTCTAGTTTTCTTATAGTTGCCTACTGTTTTTCAAGCCACCTTAAGCACCAGAGCAGTTGTTTGTTGCATGTCGGGAACTATGCATATGAGCTCTCTGACTCTCGTATTCTCCTTGAAATTATTTTCCAATACAATTGGTGAATTCTTTCTATTCAAAAATGCAGATCACACTGAGCATTTTTAGTTTTCCATGTATAATTCACAAACCCTCATCTTCACAAAGGCAAATGAACCCAGCCCTGTGAACACAGAGCTCTACTATATTTATATATCCATTATAGGGATATTTTTTACAATGCATGCATTTTGTCTTTGCAAGGCTAATATTGTGATCTCTTCTAATAATCTGCCTTACTACAAAGTAACATCAGCATCATTTCTAAGAGATAGCAAGTTTTGTTGAAATTCTGAAATGAACCTAGTAAAATATTGATACAGCATCTGGTCTATATGGCTACCCAGGGCTATATGGCTTCTGTAAACAGGGAAATAACTTGTAAGTGGACATAGGAGCTGGGCTTAATCCAGGTGCTATTACTTGTGGGAAACTGCCAGCATGGCAAAGTATGATGGTCAAGACTGATCTCTATATATATTTATTTTGGTAGAAGTTCTCTAATGGTTATAATTGGTAGTGATTTCATACAGTTTTTAAAAAGATTAAGTAGTTGGAGCAAATGACATCAAGAGACAGGTTGCTCTGTCACTTTTTAGATAGAATTGAAAAAAACAGGTCCTGTATAATGGCAGAATCCTTCCATAGTAGACTTTTCAACTGCACCATCTTGTATTAAACAAACCCAGTTTTGTCTCTTGACTTATTTAAATTATAATGTATGAATCGTGCCGTTTAATTTTTTATTTAATGCAGAATATTTTGGTCGAGGTCTCACAAACATAGTATGCAAGTGCAAAATAAACTCTTTTTTTTTGTTTGAACTCTGTCAACTTGAAGTGTAAGTTTTTGAGTTACTTAATCTGTCAAGGGGGTTGGAGTATTGTAGCTGTGTTGGTCCAGGAAATATGATAGAAACAATGTGGGGGCAGTTATTGAACTAACTGTATAGTTAAGCGGGATGTTACCAGGTACAGTCTCAGTTCAGCAGAAGCCATAGTATTATCTGGTATATAGGTTAGACTATCTGCTGCTTTCCCTAGACTGGGGAAGAGCATTTTGTGTCTGAAATCTCGCTCAAGTAACAGTTGATATGCAGAGCAGTAGCTGTCCCTTCCCTTTTAAAATGGTTAAAATCATGTTCTGTTAGTCTAATCCGTGTAGATGTGCTATCTTAACCAGGACATCCATCTAACAGAGCTAACTGCATAGTTAAATTCCTTCTGTCTAGATGGTTTAGCATAGTTCTTGAGTTGCTGCATATACATATGTTGCATCCTTTCTTTTACTTGCATTATGTAGAACAAAGGTGATCAACTTTTGGGCCCCTTGGGTCTGAGTTGTACAGGGCCAGTCCATAGACTTGGATCAGGTCCTGCCTCTGCATGCCTGGATCAGGTTCCATACAGCCATGGCTGGTCATTATATGTCTGGAATTGGCCCCATGCCACCTCTGCCCAACCCCGTGCACCAAGAACAGAGTCAATGCACCAGAAGTGGGCCCTGGGTTCCTAGATTGGGCCCCTCAACAACTTTACCCCAGCTGAGCACCAGGATTGGGCACTGCACTCCCGGATCAGGCCCCATCCTGGCCCTGCACACCCAGTCTAGCACACAGGGCCACACACTCTAACTTCCAGGGTTCCCTCCAGCTCTAAAAATTTGGCAGCAGGCCACTGCCCCTTACCACCGATTTTTGGATCTATGGGGAGCCCTGAAGGTCAGATGACATTGGGCACCCCAGTCTAGACTCAGGTACCTGCTTTTATAATGCATATGGGCAATGTGAGACGTGCAGTTCATTTATAGCCACTTATAACCATTAGAAATTGTGAATTAAATAGATGACTACTACTTTTATAAATAAGCACACAGATATGCTTTCAAACTGCTACAGTAAATTTCCCAGGCATAAGCCAGATAAATATTTCTGCAGGATTAGTCTGTTTAACTTGGATATTGTTTTTTCCCAGATCAGAGACTAACTATAAGATTTGAACAGTACCAAATAGAGCATCCTTTTGACAGCTACATCTGTACAGATAGGTTACAGTAGTAATTTTTACATTGATGTCAGTGGCCAGCATAGTTGTAAAATGGGAGTTCACTAGTGTAATTTAGCTTAATTTTGGGGCAGCCACCCCTGTGGGTAGTCCCATTTACTTCTGCTATTACTGTTTAGGGAACCTGTGAACACCTGAGGAAGATTAGTTTCTGCTCTGCTTCAACTTAGCAAATGTCTGGGTGGTAGCACAGGCATAAAATTGTGTGTTTGCAGATGTAGGAAGATGACAGCTCCTACTTTAGCTATCAAGTTGCAAAGGTACTCATTTTACAAACATAAGAGCTAAAATGTTGTGATTTTTGTTTGCATACAAAAGCCATAAAACCTATGGAATTAGATTGTATATGCCCTGGAAACAGTTGGACTTTTTTTTTTCAAGCCCTGTTATTAATATAAGCAAAAACAGTTATACATGGAGAATGAAGACTTAAGGCAACTTTACACTTTTGAACCTTAAAAAAATCCAGTAGTTATTAAATTAGTTGATACCACCTATTGCTTCTCTTTCTGTGAAGTGCGTATTCACCTTGCTCGTGGTGAGAGAGTGGGTTTGCTGCATTTAAATCATTCATAACTCCTCCTCATATAACTATTAAAACATACAAGCTGCTGCCCCTTTGAAACAATCTCCTTTTGAAAGGGCTCCGAGTGTTAATGTGGCCAAATGTTAAAAAAGAATATAGGATTTGTGTGTCATCTTGCAAGTTTTTAGAAAGAAGCTTGGACTTCTGTTCTTTGACGTGACACTTCTGTATAGTTGTGAATGTCATAACATACCCAGGAGAATTCAGTGCTATCCTTCCAAATTGAAAGAGTTCATTGTGAATATTTATTTAAAACTGAATGTGCAGGTTGTGGTTTATATTATCAGTACAAATGGAGCAGAACCAGACTCCTTCAGTATATAAGCTGAACATCAACATTTTTTCAGTGATGCACAGCAGTGTTAATGTGTGAACTGTTATTACAGAAAAGTGCTCTTGGAGTTAACGACGTGATGGAATCTCAGGGGTCAGACCAAAGGTAATCATGAATCCAGATTTTTTTAAAGTTGTACAATGTTTTATAATAGTATTTAAATCAAACTTTACACTCTGAATGGTGTTATAGATGGCCATTTTCAGAGCATAATTTATGGCTTTACAATTCAAAGTTTCACAAACAAGAGTAAAGTTTTAGCCTAGATTTTTAGAGTGAACAAGTAGAGTAAAATTCACAAGTGTGTTGAAACCAGAAATGGTTTCTTGGCTATTGTGTTAATCATTCAGAAGATTAACCTGAATGAATAAGACTTCTGCTGGTAATTTGTAAGTGGAATGGATAAAAGAAGAGAACTTCCCCTTTGAAAGAATTATACAAAGCAGGCCAGGAAAAAAGTTCTTGCAGTTAGTGGAAACAGAGAATGCTCATATGCACCAATTTTTGAACTGTTCATTAAGTGACTGACCAACTGTGAATAAGGAAAGTAGTAGAAACAATTACTCTACTTACTCATGGAGGTCAGTCTTATGTTTAAACATTCTCTTTTGAGTTCTAAATACTTCCCAGCTCTGCCATCAGCATCCTATGTGATGCTGAGCAAACTGTTTAATAGCCAGTGATCCCTTATTCTCCAGTGAGGGGCACAACAGTCAGCCACTCTCTCACGTTATCTATCTTTCCCAGCAGTCTCAAACTTATTCTGTACTCAGGGTCTTTTACAACTCAGATAACTATAGTCTCCCAGTTTTGACCCATCTGCTCAGCTTCAGGAGCTGTCCAGCACACTGCTCTAGCTTCTTTGGTGGCTAAGCTGTAATGGACTGGTCTCTTTCTGGCTCTCCTTATATATGACCTAAAGGGAAATTCATCTACCCAGTGCTACCCAACATCTTAGCAACTGGGAAAAATCAGGAAGTTTGGGATGGGATTCCATTATAATCCCATACTTTTTTACTGTAATGTAGGGAGGCTAATCATAGTCTTACTGCAGGAAGGGATCGTAAAAGATTATCTCACCCAACAGCATAGGCATTCTGGACCCTAGCCCATGTTTTGCTGCAAATTTTAAGTTGATTTTTTGGAGAATAACTGATCCCCTTTCTTTTCATACCACCTTCTTATGTATTAAAAGACTGTTGCCTTGACCTAATATTTTATGCTTTGTTTTGACACCTTCAGTCTTCTCTTTTCTACACTTAAACTAAGTTATTTCAGACCCTTAACGTGGGTCACGTTTTCTAAACCTCCTATTATTCTTGTTGCTCTCTTCTGAACCGCCTCCGGTATGTCTACATTTTAAAGTCTGGTCTTCCAAATTTGAGATACCCTTTCAACCAAGGTCTCTCCGACATGAAGTAGAGCAGAATAGTTGCCTTATTTGTCTTATATTACATTACAAACTCACATAAATGGATCCAAGGATGAGTTTTACTCTTTTTGCAGCAGCATCACATCATGTTTGACGTCTGCTTTTTGACATGTAGGACTTTGCACTTCCTTTAACTGAATTTCATCTTGTTGATTTTAATTCATTTCTCCAATTTATCAAGATTGTTTTCAGTCCCAATCTTGTACTCGAGAGTGCTTGCAACCTTTCCCAACTTCTTGTTATTTGCAGATAGTAAGAACATGTGCTTTTAATAGCCATAGTCCATGATGTAAAGGAGAACACTGAACAAGTGACCCACTTAAGTTGCCTTTCAAGTAGAGGTGCACCAATATTAGTCCATAGTGTTTCACAGTGGTCACAAATCAGTCAGTCTTGATCAATCGATAGATCTCAGAGCCTCTTAGAGTCAATCTGAGGCTGGGGTGGGGGGCTGAGTGTGCGTGCATGCATGCATACATACATGTGCCCCACCCAACAGGTCAGTCCATGGGGGAGGGAAGGGGCAGAGGCCAGATCAAGACCCCTGCAGGGAGGGACAGAATGCCACAGAGGCAGGAGCAGGGGTAAGTTGAGTGGGGCCCTAGCCAGGTAGGTGGCGGGAGGATCAAGCCTGGGCACCTCATCCACGGACATGGGGGGTCTCCCACCGCTGCACACCCCAACAGAGGACCAGGGGGGCACATGCCCCCCCATCTGTGCACAGCAGAGGCAGCTGTGTTGCAGGCTAGGCATCCCAAGCCCCACTGCAGCCCGCCCAGGAGTGGCTCAATGCCATGTGCATCCAGCTGCTGGGCGGGTAGGGAACAAGGCTCAGCCCAGCGGTGGGACATGCAACATTGTGCCCCAAGGCCCACTGCAGCCCGAAGCCCAGCCCGCAGTGGCAGCTGCCTCCGCTGTGCACAGATGGGGAGGCACATGCTCCCCCCGACAAATGCCAGGCAGTGTAGGCAGCTGCAGCAGCTGAGAGAGGGAGGGAATGGGGCTAGAGCAGAGACAGGTCCTGCATAGCTGCTTGTGGGATGGAGCCATAAGCTGCTTACCTGGAGGTTGCAGGGAGGCAGGGCATGCACCCTAGGAGGGCACAGGAATCATGCACCCCTGGATCAGCACGCTAGCTGGGCCAGCTGCTGCTGCACACTAAGTCTGGGGTGAGCTGGGCAGTGCTAGGAGCAGGGTTACGTGAGGGGGCTGCAGGCACCTGAAAATTTGCCATAGCTCCCCCTTCCCAGCGCTGCTGCTGCCCGGGGCCTGACCACAGCACAGTGTAGCCCAGCATGGTGCTGCTTTCCCCCAGGGATCTGCCCCTGCCTCACATCACCTTGGGGGCCTTGATCTTCTTCTCCGCCCCCCGACACCCCCCCCCTTCCCTTTCCCACACTCCTTCTAACCCCCTTCCCCCCCAGATATACCAGCAGGAGGCTTCTCTCCAAGCTGCTGCATTGCATATCGGATCCTTATCAGCCACTATACCTAGTTAATAGTTGGCCATCAGTATCAGCCAAAAATTTTTATCTGTGCACCCCTATTTTCAAGTTTGATAGTGAATCATTGATAACAGTTCTTTGACAACAGTATTCCACTAATTTTTGTACCCATGCAAAACATGTAAACTATTTCCTTGGTTTTGTTCTGTGAGTATCTGATGGAAGAGTGCCAAAAGCCTTATTAAAGTCAAGGAATAATCACATGAACTGCTTTACCCTTGTGCACTAGGCTACCTAACATTCTATACAAGTAAGATAGATTTGTCTGTTATGCTTGATTTTTAAGAAGCCTATGCTGGATGCTTTTACCACCTAATTGTGCTTTAGGTACTTACAAATGCATTGTGCGGTTGTTGGGGGGGGGGGTTTGTTTGCTTGTTATGTTGTTTTATTCCAGACTCTTTCCAGGGATTGAAGTTAGGCTGACTAGTATATCATTCCCTGGGTTCTCCTTTTTTAATAATATTTGTTATCTAGTTACCTGGTAAACTCTTACAGTATGTACCATGTCTTACTGTTCAAATACTTGGTAAGTGGCACCATGATTGCCCCCATCCTCATTTGTGGAAGAGCCCCTAGATCTTATTTTGTAATATTTTAAGCTGTATAAAGAGAAAAAGGGATCAAATAAATATTAAGGGAAAAATAGAAATCTGTAGAGATGAACATGTGGACAATGAGTCAAATTCACAGATGACTTAAAATATTAATGCAGACTAGTCAGGAAGCAAAAATATGAACAACTAATGATGGGCAGTAGAAAGATGTGCATTAGGAAAAGCAGCTACAAGGAGGAAAAAAAGGTGTACCCTCCTGTTGTTTTATGTCCTTTTAATTGCCTTTCATGGGTTAATTCTTACCTCTATGAAAAAGGCAGACCTCAGGTTCTATGTTGAAGTTTAATATTTTGATGTATATAATATTAATGTTTCACTGGCATCAATTTTGTATTTCAAATATCCAGTTTTGATATGGCAGAAAAAGATTAAGAGTTTTGCAAGTGACTTTACTAATTTTAAGGCATACTTATGAAGCTAATAAAATAATTAATCTGATTTTGATAACGTTATGGTTTCATTAGGAAGCAAGAAGGAAGATATGTGAACTGTGTTTTTTCTCAAGTATAAAATCAAGACATTCTGTAGGAATCATGTAATTATCAGAACACTGTCAGCATCCATAATTGTACATCTTACACAGTTTTCCACTTTTAGCTTGTCTCCTCTAGTTGCTGAACGTGATAAACATCTGGACGAAATGAGTGAACAGTTGCAATTCTATCAGGTATGAATCTTGCTCATATTTTAGATTGCTTATCTCTTTTCTAACAAATACAAATCAGAAAATATCTAGCTGTATGAACAGATTTGCATCTTGGACTTAAAGCTGGCTTAATTGTAAAGTAAATACTTTCAGTTCTAGTAATTCAAGGAACTGCATCAATAGAAACTGAGCTGATAGTTAGCATCTTGCACAGCAAGACCCTAATGCTCGAAGGAAGAAAAAAAGAAAAAGTTTGCCTAGTCAAACACCAAGGCTTGCCATACTTTTTACATTATTATTTTGAAAGTATAACAAAAACTGGCTTGTAGGGGGGTTTTTCCCCTGTACTGAATACCTATACTACCAGCTTTCCAAAAAAATGTATTTTGGTGCAAGATGGCTGTTATTGTTGGTAATACTTTATTCCTTTAGTACCAGTATCCTAGACCATGAGATTTAGTCAGTGAAGGAAACAATATTGCTTTTTCAAAGACTTACCAGGATGCTGCTTTTTCTGAAGAGTGGAATAGACCATTTTATGAAAAGAAATTGAGTATGTCCTAACTGGCTTATATACACACTAGAAACTGACATTACGAAACTAAACATGCTCAGTCTTGCCTCTTAACATCCTAATGTGGTTACAAGCAGGGGTGCACCAATAGGGATTTTTGAGGCTGATGCTGATGTTTAAGGAGGCATATCTGCCAATACCAATCCAATACCAGATACATTGCTTACAGCAGGTAAGTCTGGTGTGGTAGGAGGAGAAGGGGAAGGGAAAGCGCGGAGCAGGTCAAGGCCCCACTATGAGGGACCGAGGCAGGGGCAGGCACTGCCCAGTCAGGGTGGGTGGGCTAAGGATGAAGCCACAGCTAGTCTGGGGGGCATGGGATGGAGCAAGGCTCATCCAGGGGGCACAGGGGGAGGGAGAAGCAGAGGTGGCTCCCACCATCATGCACGACTGGTCTGGCAGCTCCCACCACTGTTGCTGTCACTCATTTAGGAGGGGTGGGGGGTATATACCTCCAGATCTGCACTGGGCAGGGCAGGCTGGGGCCAGGGCTGTTTCCCATGGAGCCTGAGCCACCCAGGCAGGGCATGGGATGGGTGGCAGTGCTGCCCGGAGCAGAGGACCTATGAGGGGCTATAGCTAATTTCAGGGTGGCTGCAGCCCCCACTATAGCCCCCTTCCACTGGCACTGTCCCCTGACGAGCCCAGGCTCCTCTGGGAACTGCCCTAGCCTCAGTGTGTCCCACGCAGATCTGGGGCCTGTTCCCAGCAGAGCCTGAGCTGCAGCCACCCCAAAGTTTGGGGTAGCCCCCCTCAACCCTCCTGCTTCCAGCAGCACCACTGCCTGCCCTGTGCCCCTCCCAGCCCAGATCTGGGGGCACATGCATCCCCCGCTCCCGTGTAAATGATAGCAGTAGTAGTGGGAGCCCCTCCCCTCCCCTCCCCTCCCCATATAAGCCCTGCTCCATTCCAAACCCCTAGACAAGCTGAGGCTTCATCCCCGCCCTCCGTGCTTGCCTCTGCCCCACCTCTGCTCCCTCCCACACAGCAGGGTCTTGATCTGTGTCCCCCACCCCCTTCCCTTCCCTTCCCCAACTTACCAGCTGCAATCTGTGTCTTCACTGCCTACATGCTGCACTGCAGCTGCATTTCATCAGCCCAATTATGGGCCACCTAAGGCTGATACAGATAATTTTCTTTATAATCTGTACAATCCAATAATCAGACTGGTGTATCGGTGTACCTCTAATTACAAGTTCTTTTCTGAGGTGAAATGAGTATTAGTGGTGAAGGAGATTTGATGGGAACACAGATTAAATTAACTTCTTAATTTCAGTTATTGGTCAGAGAGAGAGGCAACAGTGAGTATTATTCACTAATTACTACTTAATTTCACATCCCAATATTCATCTTGAGGGAGAAAAGAAAAAGTTCCTTCACCTTCCACTGCATTTCCTGGTGGTGGAGAGGCAGAAAGTTAGCAGTAGCATGTCCGAACTCTTCCAGATCTCCTCTTCGTACATCATATCTCCACCCATCCCCCTCCCAATGAGGCATTTAAGTGGAAAATTGGTTATGCAAATGGATGGATATAAACCTGAGGGGAAATGTTGCTGAAGCATATCTGGCCTTTTTGTTGGCTCTCTCAGCCAGACAGTCTACACATGTTGACTCAGTTTGCCTAGTTCAGATAATTGTAGAAGTGGTCTGCTCTTCCTGATGCTTCAGTCCTTTAGGTAATAATTTATGGCCAAACAAAAACAGTTTAAAGAAAAAGTGCTCTTATTTCCTAGAGTTTCAAAAATTAAGAAATTTCTCTTAAAATTAGAAACATTATTTTTTTCTGCACCTATTTAAGGCAGAAAGTTATATTGGATGACTGCAATTAGTAAGAACTATGTAAAATTACAAAACTCAATCTAAATGACAACTTTACTATTAGAGTTCATTCACCTAAGATTTTGCAAACCGTATAAATATTTATTGTGCAGTTTTCATAGACATGAATGGAATGATTTTAATATATTTGAATACTGTCTACAAATTATCTGGACTTAAGTTGCATCTTGTGAATTCTCTTGCAAAATAAATATTACATTATTTGTCCACCATGCTGCATTGTCTATTTTTATTAATGCGAGTCAGAAATAATTGGTGCTAAGCTTTAGGAAGTTCAGGGAGTGTTTTACAGCGTGCTTTCCAGTCTGTTACTTGACTGATTGGTAGCTCTGAGATTTACATATGAAAGCTCAGTCTCAAATTTTATTCTGTCAGGTACAGTTGGGCGAGATGAGACTGAAGCTTGAACAAGTCATCAAGGAAAATGAAAGGTAGATTAATCATTACCATTTTTCCTATTTCTGAAATCTAAAAAATAAATGTCTTTTTAGGGACCTGGAAGTAAATTTCTGAACCTGTATATTGCGGGTGTGTAATATGAATTATGGCATCAAGGTTTTGAAATTTTAGCCAAGTGTACTTGTACCTGATTTTGTGTTTATATTGTTAAATGGGAAGCACAGTACTAAGTTTCAATGCTGTAAAAGCTTAATTATTTTATACATTTTTATTTATATATTTCTGTACCTATAAACATATCCAGTGAGTAGGAGAGGGTTTCTTCTTCCCCTCTCCCTTTCCCCTCATCAAGTAATATTAAGGCCACAAAAATAAGTAATAAACTGCTTATACAATTGATACTTTCCAAAACATTGTACTGAAAAGATTATTTAGAGTAGAGTATTGATAAATTATCAGTTTTAAGAAGTTTAGAAAAATTCAGTTGTTGGAATTACGCAAGACTTAGGAATACTTTTTTCCTGCAGCTTTTAAGTAAAACCCATGCTTCCTCTTTTCTGCCTCACTTTTGAAAATGAAATTTTGAAACTTGGCAAGTAAAGAATGAAGGTTTATTTTGGATTATATTGTTACCAACTAAGTGAAATACGGTGAAACAGCTTGGCACCTACAGTTTTGGGGGAATCTAGTAAATCTCTGCCCCCCTTTTAATGTTAGTGTCTGCTCTTACCACGTTTCCTTGCATTGTGCACTAAAGGTGAAAATCATTCCTTACTTTGTTTCCTTCCTGCCTCTCCCCTCAAGTTATTTTTGAAATGCATACCCACTTTAACGAAAATCAGTCAAGCGGTTCTTGCAGTCTAGCAAGGGAGAAAAAATTGTGTTTTCTACTGTTAAGTAGAATGTGAGATGTTTAGATATAGCATCGAGCTGGTGCTTGGTGGTTAAAGGGCTTTTCCTCTGGCACTGTATTTAGGAGTATGGGTAAACATGTATTTTAGCCACTTTAAAAAGCAGGTTGCTGCTTAGGAGCATGCCTTACCCATTATGCTGTAACTGTTACATCTGAATGATTATGTAGTGATGCAAGTTTAGACAATCTACCCAGTTTGAACATGAGTGAAGTAAAGATGTGAAAGCTTAGATTTATAGTAGTAATGCATTACCAGTTAACATTTTGCACAGGGCCCTGTTCAGGAGAGAAGGGAAGTGGCACAGTACCTCACAAACAGGGAGGTGGCAGGGAACTAGTACCCATAGATTACAAGATTAAAGAAAAACAGGTGGCCCAATGACTCAGACAATTAACTGCTTGTTCACAGGTGCCAATAACCTGGCTGGAAGATAACAGGCTACTTAAAGTCCAACTCCAACTCATGTTGTCTGCTCACTTCTTCCCAGTGAGCCAGTGGCTGCAGTGGGTTGAGAAAGCCCCTTGCCTGCTGCTGCTGTCCACAGCTTCACATGGGACGTGCTGTTTGGTGGGGCTTGCCGCCACTGCCTGCCCCCATCCAAGGCCCCTGGGACCTGCTCTCAGCACCAGCTGTGTCCAAGCAGGTCTGCATGCAGCCCCTTGTTCTCCATACAGCTCCAGGCAGGATCCCCCACTCCTCAGCAGCAGGTCAAGGCAGGCACTAGGGCTCTGACCTCCCCCGGCCAACCAGGATTAGACACATGTTAATTGGTTAACTGTTTAATATAATTAGAGGAGGCTTAACAATTTTTAAAACAAGATTTACATTCCCAGGGAGAAGCAGGGCTGGAGTTGGGGCAGTTTTGCTATTCTTGTGTCTCTGTAGAATCATGTAAACCTAATGGTTGCATTGTAACAGCATATCTTGTTATTAATTGTTGCACTCTACAATTTTCACACTTCTTTTTTAAACTTTTACCTCTTGATAGTCTTTGAAAGGCAAAAGCAAAAATAAATTTTCCTTGCTTCTTTCAATACACCATTGTATTCTAGATAAATTTAGAGTTGGTGTGTAGTCTGATTTAAGGTGATATAACTTGTATTTCACTTGTATCATTCACCTATATCTCATGTGCTTAAAGCAACAGTTCCTAGACTGTTTCTAGCTGTGACCCCACTTTTATTTACAATCTTTACTTCTGCTGGGTTTGTGAAACCAGATGCTACCACACAGCTCTGGAATGCTTACAAATGTTTGCGAAGTCTTGTTCTTTGGAGAGGGGAGGAAGGCAACAACAAGTGACTGTCAATCTTATATATTCCATTTAGTTTTAGTGGCAAACTTGCAAAATTTTTCTAGTCTTGCAGGACCAATGAGTGGCAATTGACATGCTTCATACAATTGCTTTAATCAGATTTAACTACAGCTTTATTATTTATTTTGCTGTCTTGACTAAATATATTACTACAAGTTAATGGGCCTATTAAAACATTTCAGCTTTTTTTCTTGATGACTTAAAATGTGCAGAATTGAAAGAGTTTCCAAGTTTCTATCCAATAAAAAGCACCTAGCAACTTGAATACTAAATATTTTCCTCAATCTCTGGCCAACTCAAAAATAACTAAATCATCATGTGTATGCTTTCACAGAAAGAAGTTTCAGAGGAAATAATCTTGAAGATGGTGTTTCATAATGAAAGCCTTCCTTAGACTCTTAACTACCACATTTGCATATCACATTAAATATCAAAGAAAAACAAGAAGTAACTTATTTTTCTGTTAAAGCAGCAGAGTACATACTATATCAATGCTTGCAATGCCATAGGCATTCTTTCTAGTCCTAGTATTTGAACCTCTGGGTGAAGTCAGTTTGAGTAGTATGAACTCACTTGTTGCAAAAGAAAGAAGGAAGCAAGGTTGTTGCTTGCATCTGTTAGCTCTGTGAGAAAGTTAAACAGTAATAACTTTCAGTGTATTTATAGACATTTTTGTACATGCTAAATTTTTATTTTTATTTCTGTAGTACTGCACTAAAGTTTACATTGTATTACAGGGCTTCTGCCTAAGTATGCCAGCAGCCTTTTGGTGTAGATGTATCATACCTTTTTTGGGGGGGGACCAGAGTTAGACCAGCAACCCTGAACGGCGGAAATGCTGCCAGCAGAAGCTGATCTTTTGCCAATAGAGCTGCATCTCACCAGGCCTTTGTTGATGTAGATTTGTCAGTTATACGGGATAGGACCCCATATACCATAGACATAGTTGAACCTGCAAACGTTAATGCAGACAAAAGGCTAACAACTTAAAATAGAGCTTGACTGAAAATATTAGACTATTTCAGGTATAGTCAGTGTTTCACATCAGTAATACTTGTGCTGTTCCAAATGTCTTAAAAAACAAAACAAAAACAACACATAGTAAAAGTTTCTTTACATGTATTGTAGGCTGCATGAAGAACTGAAGGAAGCTGTTGAGAAACAGTTAGAAACCCTTCCTCCTAGTACTTTTCTGGGAAGCGATGTGTTTGCAGATGAAGACATAATAAGAAACCTCCAAGATCAGTTACATCTAGCCAATCAAGTGAGTAATGCTGCTGTATGTCTATCTTCAGCTTGTTCCTTGGCATGTCAGGGAAAATAATTTAATCCCTTGGTAAAGAAACTCTAATTATAATCTTTTTGGATTAAATATTTAGAAAAGTATTCCATTTTCTGTTCTGCTGATACTTCATATCTTGCTTGTGGTTCCAAGACTTGGAAGAGAATTCGTCATTGGAATGTTTCAAGAAAGTTTGCATTTTGTACCATTAATTGCTAGATTGATTTATTCGTTTAATTGCCCAACTAAAAAGAAGAAATTGTCATGGGAGAATACAGAAGGCTTTTCTAACATCTTGTGATGAATATATTTCTAGACTTTGTATTGGCCGTCATTTTGGCATATAGCTCTGATCAAAACAACAGTAAAATGTAGAATAGGACCATTGAAGGTTCATATTAATTAATTTTAGGGTAGGAAAGGTGTATGCAGTTCTCTAATCCAAGACCATTACTGCAAGTACCTCCTCATGTCCATGCTTCTGTACTTGAGGGGCTATGTTCTCTTGTGTAGCTCTCATAATGATTTTGGGAGCTGATCCATATAACTAATAGCTGAATTTGGCAATTGAGTTAAATAACAATAGCCAACACGTATAGAAACTGAGTTGGACAGTCTTGGAGCTCTTTGGTGGAAGCAAGATATCATTTTCAATTAAGATAAACATGTCTTTTTGTAAGAATACACATGTATAATCTTCTCTATTTTTGTTCTTAAATGTCCTAGGAAAAAGAACAGGCACTAGAACTCTGGCAGGCAGTATCACAGGAACTAGATCAACTCCAGCAGCAGTACCAGGAATACATGACTGAAACCCACATTCACGTGGCTGAAAGGCAAAAGCAAAAAGTAATTTGCCTTGCATTTGTTTCTTTTGGTCCACCATTGTATCTGGGATAAATTCAGAGTGTAAAGTTTGATTTAAAGTAATATAATTTGTATTTCACTGCCATCATTCACCTATACCTTGTGCTTAGAAGAGTAGTTCCCAAACTATTTTTAGCTGTGACCCCAATTTGTTTGCAAGCTTCACTTCTGTTGGGTTTGTGACACCAGATGCTACTACACAATTCTGGCAGGCTTACAGTTCCACTCTTAACTGCCACAACCCCACTTGGGTTATGGCAGTTACATGCACTATAGTATAACTGAACAATAAATCCATTGACAATATGATGAGCTATGCATACCAAGTGTAGTTTTATATAGCAGTAAATTACAGTGAGGTAGAGTGAGAATGCCATTCAGTTTTTAGAAGGAATTGTAGAATGGTGCTGCGTAGAACCGTCTTTCCATAAATCATATCCCAGCAAAGTATGTAAGGAATAGAAGTCATTGTCTTTCCTCCTTCCCTCCCCCACTCCTTTTGTTTTTCATTTTCAAATAAGCTGTCCTATAGCTTCTTAGTCACAGGAGCCACAAGAGCCATAAGGAAGCATTCAAGAGTCCAGGGAATGGCCTAAATGCATATAGGGAGTTACAGAAAGGCTATATGTGCATAAGCAAGTCTATATTTTCTGCTTCTAACAAAAATAGTCTGCTAGAAGTCTGTAGCTGCTTAGAAGTAGTGTACCGGTATACATTAAGATTTTTACTGTATGCATGTATCCATTTAGGAGGCATGCGACCAATTAGATTTTTGCCCTTAATGGTTATTATCAGTAGCTCACCTACGATTTTACTAGTTAAAGAGAGATTAAACATTGATTCCATAAAACAGAGACACACAATTTGTTGGAAATTATTTCAGTTGAACATAAATGTATCTATGATAATTAAAGATCTCTTAAAGATGACTGTTTCAAGCTCTCCTTTCTTTTTCAGGATCAGTTGACTGGCTTTCAACAACTAACTAAGCAACTTCATTTAGCCAATGAGAAAACAGAGTTGGTAAGCAGTACATCTGAACTGTTTTCAAAATACTAAATTGTTTAATGCTCTCGAGGTCTCTAATGGGGCAGAGGGAGCATAGACCAGACAAGGTAATTTTTCTGTGCATGGATAATACTCATTTATATTTCCAAGCAATTAAAAAAAAAAAAAAAGTGATTGGGCCTCCTTGCCAGTTATCTTGACTGGTTTATTACTCTCGAATCCAGCAGGCTTTGCTGTATTCAGGAATAACGTTCAAAGACTTGATTGTTTTTCTTCTTCCCATAGTTACTCCACTAGCCAGTAACCCATGCCAAAAATTTCTTGATAGAGTTTATGTATATTATAGTTGTCATCTCATGTTTTCCTTCTGCAAGTACTTTATGAAAAGAGCAAAGGACTTGCTCTGTCTATTAAATAGAGAGAGAGAGGGGCAGGCTGGAATAAGATCACTTAAGCACCTAAGACCTCTTAGATTCTCCACAACATTTCGAGGTATTCTACAATTAGAGCTTTTAGGCCAGTTCTTCACCAAGCTTAAGTGTTTCATAGATCGACTAGTAACCACCTTGTGTTCATATTGTACAGTCCATCTCTGTAGGAGTTTCAGTGCCAGTTGTGTTGGCCAGTTTCATCATTTATGCTTCTGGGTGGTTTTTTGTATGTTGTTTTTTGCTTCAATTAGATTCAGTTCAAAAGTAACAAGATGTTTTAGTGCCTATATTTTTAGTATTTTATTGCAATGTATTTTTAGGAGCGCTTGATATTCAGTGGGTTAGTACTCAGCACTTCCTGAAAGTCACACCCCACTTCCAAGTATCTTGGATTGGACAATCACTAATAAGCTGTTTGAATATTGATAGTCTGATTCAACCTGATGGTTATCAATGGCATTTTTTCTTCAATTGCCAACATTTCTTATCAAAAGGTGTACACAATAAGAACTTAAAATTGAGGGGAAAAAAATGCATGACTAAGAAAAGCCAACAAAGAACAGAATGATAGAAAGATGGGGGAAGGAAGTGAAATAAGGGCGAAAAATAGTAGTTGTGGTAAATATCAGTATATTTTCCTACGGGGGTAACAATAAAATTCTCAAAAATACTGAACAAAATTAATGGTGATTCCAGATTTGATCTCAGTATTGACAAATATTTTGTTAGTGTGATATCTTACTGAGTTTATTGGGCTGCTGCATAGGCAAAGGTGTCTATCTGCGTGGTAGTTTGCAGAACTGATCTTTCAAGACCTAACCCTATAAAGGCCATAATGTACCTGTGGGCTAGGTACAAACAATCAAAAAGCCCAAGGCTGAATTATTTCAGTCTTTGCAGGTTAGTTTAAACTGTACAGATTAAAAGTTGAAGACAGAAGCAAACAGACATTTACCTTGGATTCAGGAAATGCAGCCACATGCCTGTAGTGGCTCAGGCCAGAAGCCAGGGGGTGCCAAAGCATGGCTCTGACTGTGTGTTCACTTCCCAGAGACCCAAGGGGCAGCAGGACAAGGATATGCAGTCAAGAATTACAGCAGCAGGACTCTGGAGGGTTGCTCATCACTTCCTTCTCCTGCTTCCAGGTGCCTCCGGGATTTATAGTCCACAGTTGCAGCCAGCAATAAGTTTGAGTTCGGGAAAGGATCTTTAACCCCCCTTCCTGGCCCCAGACCCACCCAAGCTGCGGTTTGCCGGGGAGGGGGGGCAGGGAAGAAGAGAGAGAAAAGGGAAGATAGTTCCCTTCCCCCATAGACTAGTCTGCATCCCCAACTATGTTTGTGTCCCATCCTTGTCAGCCATCCCTCACTGCTCCAGCTAGGGAGCAGAGGGGTGGGGTCAGGCCTGCTCTGAAGTAGACAGTACAGCCCAGTCCAGGGCTGCAGAGCATGCTGGAAGACTGTGATTTAACTTGAACCAGGAAGGGGTCTGGGACAGAAGTTTCATAAACCAGTCTGACCCAAAATCAGTTGCATCTGATGCATTCAACTAGGTTTACCTTAAACTAGTTACGGTGATTTTGAAACTGGTTTATATGCACTGAATATCAGTTCTGTTCCACGATTAGACCAGTTTCTGATCACTTAAAACTAATTTGTGTGTAACTTCTGTCCCTAGCCTTGCATTCATTTCCTTTTGACAGCAGCAGAAGTTAGGTGGCAGATTCAGGGTATTCTGTAATGCTAATATTCATCATTTCACTCACAGATTATAAATTAAAAGCAGAATCTGGCTTTCTATGCAAATAAGCTTGACAATTCTTGTTAAATAGTCTTAAATGGTTTTAAACAGGAGTCATGTGAGAGTTGAATGTTTTGTAATACTCCAGAAGTTAACCAGTACAAATTATGGTTCGCTGAATAACCCCCAGCCTTTGCAACACATAGCTTAATTTGGCTAGAAAACCAAGTATAACTTAAGAAAACATATCAAAAAAAGAATTGAGAGGTATGAAAAAATACTGCTTTAATGAATTCCATTTTTAGTATGTTGCCTAACCAAATAGGATGCGTGAGAAAGAACTTGTGCAATAAAAAGTAAACCCCAATAGAATAAAAGTATAAATACATTCTATTATAATAAAAGTCTTAGTCTGTCTGTCCATAATGCTTTATTCACACTCTGATTGGTTGTCCAAAACAATCAAATGCAGTGCAAGTGTTCAAACAGGAACTGGCAGCCAAGCTGCCATGACAGTGGCAACTGAGTGTGGGGGAGGCCACTGGAGCTGGCCTCACCCTCTGCAGCATGAGGTGACAGTGGCAACTGATATGGAGCAGGGGGCCCAGCTCCAGCCCCAAGTGGCAGGGTGGGGCACCAGCCATGGCCCCGGCCCCAACCTGAAGCAGTAGGGCAGGGGGGACCCGGACCTGGCTCAAAGTGGCAAGGGGCAGCGGGTAGTGGCCTCCCGTCATTCTTGATGGGCAATTTGCTAGCACATGGTAATGAATTTGTATGCAGTTGTTAGTAGTGTGCATAAGGAACTCTCTTTTAACCTAGTGTCCAAAAGTAGTACTTGTTACTTAGAGCATACAAGTGGTCTTCAGCAGGAAGAATGAATTACAGATCTTTCCCCATTTTGCAGGCTAACCAGCAATTCCTGAAAACAGTAACAGAACAGAATGTGGAACTAGAACACCTACGCAAACAACTGAGGTATAAACCAGAGATATTTCTAAATCTATCCAAGCATTTGGGTATCAGTATTCCTGCTTGATGCATTGCTGACCTTTGTTAACCTTGTTTATACTGCAGAACTCAATTCTCTCTCTCTAGAAGTCATTAGAGACCGTTTGGATACAGATAGACTAGGACAGACCCTAGTTTTCAACTAACAAATCGTTTAGTCCTCAATAAATATATTAACTAGATATTATTTTCTATATAACAAGTTATTCATAACAGAAAATTTTAGATTCTAGAAAAAATGATGGGATAAATGCATTTGTACATCTGAAGTCCTTTCCTCTTCCAGTGATGAGTACTCAGCTCTCCCCACGCACTTGATCTGGGAGACTATTCAACACTTTAAACAGGACTGAGTCCAAAGAGACTTATTATTAGTATAAATATGTGGACAAAAACTCAACTGCATGCATGTCCTCCTGACCTGCAATTCATTAAAGTCAAGAAGTATAAGCGTTTAAAACACCTAAAACAATTTTTTATGTAGTAAATAGAATTCTTGTACATTTCTTGTATATCACACACTGACAAATTATACTGAGTTTGAAGAGTAAAGAAGTATTACGTTCCTTAAGTGTAACATCAAAAATGCTTAAATTAAGCTCAAACTTCAAGTATCTTGAAAAAAAATCAGTACTACTAAATCCAAAGCATTGGTTTTTGGGAATGGAAGGAAGAAAAGAGCATGGTTTTTGCAAAAAATAAGCAGCAGTGTCCTCATTAAAATAAATTCTGAGGTATTTAAATAAAAATCTGAGCTACAATAAGCACATTGAAAAATATAAGCATTAAAACAAAACAAGTCTCTGGGGAGAAAGAGGTGAGTTATCTTTTTACAATAAGACTGGTAGGAGGGCAGCACTAAAGAGCTATAGCTCTAAGGTAAAGCCCATTTTATTGTATGGAACTATGGGATACTGACCCTGTAGTTCATTTTGAAATAGAATGAAATTTAATTACTTTTAAGGTGTATATCTCTACCAGACTCTACAGTGGTGTGGGGGGGAGAAGCATTTATGTAGTCCAAAACAGGGCTTCACAATGAGAGTGCTTTAGTTTATTTAAGAATTTTATTGGTTTAAAAAAAAAAAAAAAAGTTATAGTTTGTACCCCGTCAGACACCCTAAAGAGTTTATTTTAGAAGCCTCTTTTCCTTTGAATAAACCCTTATTTGTATAGTTAAATGCCATTTATACACTGCAGAGAAAGACTGGGAAGTGTGCTGACAGCTACTAGACCAATATTCCCCCATAGTTAAGGCAAGAGATAAAATTTAAGAATTAAAGATGCCAGCAAACAGACAACTATGCAGGCAATGGGATTCTCTAAAAATTTCCCTTTTTTAAATTAATAAAGCACCCCTTTGGCCAAGAAACCTATTTATGTATCTGAAGTAGAGAGCCACAAACAATGAGAGGCCATTATAAGGCTGCTGTTCGCTCTAATGAAATCTTCAGTTGTCATGAGGCGGTAGTGATGGACCCCATATTCAGATAGGATGTGCTCTTGCAGGAGGAATGAGATGGATGACCTAGCTACATTTGTGGTCCCCTTTGTTCTTGGGGGGGGGGGGGCAGAGAGTAAGAAGGAAGTTGATCTCTCCGTTAGTGGAAAATTAAGTACTAGGCTAATGAAGACAACATAACTATGACTCCTTTCTAACAACTTGCAGCCTGTCCTACACTACATTGGTATTGGTGTTACTTGTACAACAAATAAGGGCCAAAGTCAAATTGAATTCCATGTCTTTATTTTTTTTATTCTACTACTTTACATTGCTTCGTTTTGTTTATTCATATGCATCTTTATACATTATAAAATGACTGTAATGCTCCTTAAAATTTGTAAAATACATAAAATTATTATACACTTTTACCAGTAACCACAAATCATGCAACTTTATTATTATACAATATAGTTTTATTGTTAATTCTACTGAATTGTTATTAGCAAAAGTTGCAAATAAACAACCACTACTGCATAAATTTAAGTTTCAGACTTAAAAGTAGATGTTACAGATGTCTAGTGTATACATCTAGCTGTAAGCCAATATACTGTGGAAGTCCTTGGAAAAGTGGTCCTGGACTTGGGCTGAAAAATTCTCTTGTGGAAATCTGAAGCTCTTCCTCAAATACTTACTAACATTCAGCATGCAGTTCTTGAAAATGTTTGGTCACCGTCTACACATTTTCACTGTAAAGGACTCAACTCTGTGGTTGCAGATGTAGAGGGCTCTGTTAAACATTACATAGAAATCATTCTTTAGGAAGTCTGGGATTTGTATTTAGAAGGTTCTCTCTCCCTAGGACTTTAGTGAAAAGGATTATTAATAAAGTAGGTATGTATAACTATATTGACACAAAATGACAAGTGCTATTCATTAAGCTGTTTGATGGAAAAAAAACCTTAGAAGTCAAAATTGTTTTCTAAGAGGTCCCTCATTAATGTTGCAGATAAAATATTTGTAAATATACTCTCCAGTTCAAAGCATCAAGAGCTGGTGAAAATACACTCATGTTAATTTGAGGCAACACAACAGCACTAGTTTAGAGATGTAGTGTGAAATACTATGTGTTATAGTCATTTTTCTTAATGTCAACATTTGACAAGAGTGTAACATATTTTGCATCCAACATGGATAAAGACTGTTTCTGGTTTGCTGTACAAATCACATCCACATTTTTTTTTTTAAGTGATTTCACACAAGTTTCGGCTAAAAGTCATCTGACAAAGCTGTCGGATTCATAGGTACATGACAACAGGTTGTTCAGATCCCAGGAGCAGCTGTGACACCCCCTGGTGGGCACATAATTCCTGCCCCTCCAACCCTAGGGGGCTGTCACCTGTTACTTGCCTACCACACCTTTGATGTTATTGTTTGGAAAGGAGGGAGGCTGCCTGGGGAACCTAGAGCGAGCCTGTCATTGTTCAAGTCACAGCCTATGCTTTTTTTGCTTTGAGCCCCTCTAGCTGTAGTCTAGAGACTGTACCAAGCTTCAGGGTTCCCAGGTCCTCAGCTTACCCTCTTCGACTATCAGATCACCCTTCTTCGGCTGTTGAGCCTCCCAACACTCTCTCTGTTTGGGCACCAAACCTTGCTTCTGCCTTACCTGGGCATTGGGCCCCCTGGCTCCCAAATTCTCAGTCCTGCCTTTCTCTGGCTCTTTACAACTGCAGGTGCTATGAGACTTCGTAACCCACCCTATAGGCCCCCCCAAAGCACCAGGTAAAACTGGAATCAAAACACAAATAGAAGTCCTTCTGGCTCTAACAAAACTACTAGCCCAGTCCTTGCTCTGGATCTGTTGCTAGCATTCATTTCTCTAGCTGACTCAGGGCCTAATGTACTCACAGTCACCTTTGCAGAGCTCCTTCTTGCTTCATTCCCAGGGCCAGACTAGCTGGCCCGCCCCTGGGGCTGCCTTTTATTCCTCCCAGGGCCCTGCCCCCTCTTTCAGTCAGGTGAGTCTCCTGGGCTGCCTGCAGGTGCCTCCTAATTAATTTAATCAGCCAGTCTCTATGGCAACCTAGATGCAGCTCTGCACTGCCTCCTGAGTAGGGCTCTGCCTGGGCTCTTGCTCTCTTAAAGTGACAGAGCCCCCAGGTGCTCCATCACAGTACCAGGCACTGTTGATAGACTCATTGTTTTTTGTTGTGTTTGGGCAAGAATAGAAGCATGTATTTTCATAGTTGCATAGTTTGTAGGGTTGGAAGGGACCTGAGCAGATCATCAAGTCTGACCCCCTGCCATGGCAGGAAAGAGTACTGGGGGCGGTCGGGAAGGCCACGGCGGAGATGGAACTGGGACTAGTGACCCAAATCAAGGACAACAAGAAGTCCTTTTTTAAATACATAGGGGGTAAAAAGTTTTCTTATACCCAGAGGAACCATCCTGAAATTGCTCAGCAGTAGACTAATTTGCAGGCCAGGCAGTCATTTTGAGAGTATGATATAATCTATAAATGATCAAGTTCATAATTTACCTTCAGTTTCCTTGCCTTACAGGGATGTGGCACAATTCTGTATTGTATACATGTAGGCAATGTACATATTAGGAGGGAAGCACCATACTGCCTCACATACATCAAGCCCCAGAATATAATACACATCAAAATGAAGAGAAAAATATCTTACCTTATAGTCAGTAACTGAGTAGCAGCAGTTAGAAAGCCAAGTCTGCTCAATGCTCTACTCCCTGAGAATTAATGTGGATTTTACTTTTGTTTTCACCTGATAAGTAGCAGAAACTGCTCTTACCATATTCCTTGCACATAATACACACTCTGATTTCCAGCAGCTGGTTTTTCGGGGAAAGGCCTGTTTGTACACAAGAAAATATGGTACATTTTCTTATTCTAAAATGCTGCCTCATTTAGAAAGTAGCACACATGCCTTTAAATCCCATGAGGTTGTCTGTAAAAGCTGTGCAAAGCAGCTGTACTAAACTAGTATATATATGCTGTTTCTGATTAGATGCTGCTTTATGAATAGCAATAAGAAATGGTGGTTAATGGCATGACAGTTTGTCCTTCAAAGATTCATCCTGCATCGTATACTATAAAGTAGGCATAATCAAACTAAAAATATATATAGGAGAGCATGGGGGGCATGTGCCCCACCCCCCACAGTTTTGTGTGTAGGGCAGGGGAATATATGGGCAGTCTACTGCAGGTCTCAGGGCTCCTCAGCCTACTGCCCTCCCAACCAGGGGCCTCCATAGTGCAGTGAGTGGGACCCACCGCAGGAGGGTGGAATGGGGCTGGGAGTCTGGGTGTCACTGCCGCTGAGAGCCCAGCACCAGCTATGCCATCATGGTGAGGCAGCCCTATCTGCCTGACAGTAGTGGGGGAGCAGAACATGCCACCACTGCCACCCCCACTACCAGGCAGGCAGGGGGCACCTTACTTTAGCAGTGTGGCTGGCATAAGGCTCCAGGCAGTGGTGGTGGCACTGAGCTTCCTCACCCCACTCTGCCTTCCTACGCAGAGTCCTGCCCGCTGTGCTGCGGAGGCCCCTGTAGGTAAGGCATCAGGGCAGGGACTCCTGAGCCCTGCAGTAGGCAGCCTCCGTCCCCCCTGCATGGGCTCTACTTGGCTCCATTTCTGCTGTGCCAGCCACAAGAAAAGAGGGTGAAACTAGGCTCCATGATCCCCTCTAGCCACATGAGCCATTGGGTCCCATAGCCCTGGCAGCTGGGGGCCCCCTCCAGTAAAATAAAACGTTGTGTTCAGCTGATACCTATATATATATAGGTAGTGGAGTTTCATTTTAATTGTGGATTTGGGGTTTTTTAATCAGAGAATTCACAGGGGGCAGTTTAAATTGGAGAACTTGTGATTTTTAAACAGATTAAACCAAGATCCCTGTTCACGAAACAGCATTGGGATATTTCTACCCAAATGAGGGCAGGGCTGCTCTCTCCATCTTGCTGAGCTACTTACTCCCTTGGTCATGTTTGAAGACAGTGAATTGGCAAAAAACCTAATTCAATGCCATTCCCAAATAAAACATTTATATATTGTTGAACTTTGGTACAACTTAGAAATCACTTTCTACCAATGGCTGTTGTTACTTCGAGAAATTGATCAGTGCCTAATAGTACTGCGGTCTGATAGAGACTGTTTTATTTTTACAAAGATGCCTTACGAGACGACAGATAGTGAATCAGGGATGACAACAAAAACTTTATACAATGTTTTGGTTCAGAATCAGGGAAAAGTGATGACAAGTATAAACCACTATTTGTTTTTTGCGGCCATGCATTCCAGCCCTGGGCCCCAAACCCCACACACCATCCCAGCTGGGCAGCATCCCCAGCCCCAGGTCTGCCCAACTCCCTCCCTTCCTTCCTCCCTCTCTACAGGGACCTCATTCCCCCTTACCCACCACCAGACTTACTTGTAGGAGCTGCTGTCCAAGCTGCTTGGTAGCCATGTGCATGCATGAGCACACAAGTGCACATGGGGCCCCCTTCCTGACCACCCTTCCCCCGCTTCTCCCTGCCCCTTTCAGGCTGCAACTCTGCCAGCCTGCAGAGAGGTCTTTGCAGAAGTGGAATATCTGAGTATATCAATGTTAAAATGAAAAATCCATGTTTTTCTCAGTTAAAAGGGAAAATCTGCATTTTTTTTTACCATTTTTCTGCAGAAAATGGGAAATTTGGATCCCTGTTCATGAGTCAGCAGTGTGATGCAGTCACCCTGGGGTGCATTAACAGGAGTAGCATATTTAAGATATGGAAGGTGACAGTGGCCATCTACTCAGTGCTGATTAGGCCTCACCTGGGCATTGTGTGTTGTTCTAGGTTTGACAGTTTAAGACAGAATTAGACAAAGTCCAGAGTATCCTGAAGCAAGCAACAAAGATTGTAAAAGAATTGGAATGCAAGCCATTTGGGGAAAGCTTGAGAGAACTGGGTATACTTGGGTTAGAGAAAAGAAGATTAAAAGGTGACATGTTTTCAAGTATTTAAAAGACAAAGGAGAAAGAAAGAATAAGGAGGAATTTCTGATTGCATATGGAAGAATATGAAGCAATGGGCTTAAATAGCAGCAAAGCACTTATTTATTAGATCAGATTTTCAAATAACTTCCTTACTGTCAGAACAGTACGCCAATGGAGCACTTCCCAGGAAACTTTCAGGCTTTCCTTTGCTTGAGGTTTTTGAGAAGAGGCTGTATAATGATTTGTCTGGAATGGTTTAGGAATAGCACATCCTAGATTTGCACAAAGAATGAATTAGATGATCCTCAAGGTCACTTCCAGTCCTATGAGTCTGAAGGAATTGCCTCAAGAGCATGCGTTAATGGAAGATCATGCTGTTTTGCTTGATTGGTATCAAATGTTTGGCATACCTTGAAAAACTTACCTGTGGGCTAACAGTAGGGCAGTGGTCTCCAGCCTTTTTAAGTAGGAGATCACCTTTGGCATTTAAAAACAACCCAAGATCTACTGTGCGCTATCCTGCCCCCCTGCCCAGCAGGTAAGTCTGTAGGGTGGGAAAGGGGGGAGCAGATTGAGGCAGAGGGAAAAACAATTATTTGGGGGTGCACCTCTGCAGCAGGTAAGTCCCAACTTACCCCTGCTCCTTCCTCTGTGGCACTGTCCCTCACTGCGAGTGCCTCAATCTAGCCCTCGCCCCTTCTCTTCCCCATTGACTGACTTCTCAGCACTCAGCCCCCCACCCCAGCCTCAAATCAACTCCAAAAGGCTCTACCGTAGCAGGCTCCAAGGTCTACTGGTGGATCGAGATCTACTGGTTGGTGACTGCTGCAATAGGGTATAGCACAATATATTAAGCTTTGTTTTCTTTTTGCTTTCAGTAAAGGGCTTTTTTGGCCAACATGTTTTCACTTATGATTGCTAGATGAGCAAAATCAGTCATATTATTTATACATTTATGTGTCCTAATTTCTCTGTATGCACATGGTGAAAGTTGACATTATTCTTGAGGCAAATATGTGTTTTAGCGCAGGTTTGTTTTAGTGCAGTAAAGGGTCATTCTTTTTTACAAATGTTTTTTCTCCATGTATCACCAGGTTAGATGGCCACATGTTCTGTGTATTTAGAAACAATGCTTTAAGATTTTTTCCCCCATGTTTTTATCTTATATTCAACTTTGTTGCTCAGGAGCAATTTTGTCAAGGGAAACTCCATATATTTTTAAACTATTTTGACCAGTGCTTATATCACTATTTTAAAAGACCATAAAACACAATTTATTACGGAGTTTTACCCTCTCCTCCTTTGTAAAGACTCTACAAATGAACAATGGGTACAGACAGAATGCAGCTCCCATCTGTAACTCGGAATGATTTTTGCAGTGTTCTGACTTGCAGCGTTACCCCAGACCAAACAGAAGTTGGCTGTTGGTTCCAGGGCAGAAAGGAATCTAGCTGTGCTGGGAGTCTGCAGCCAGGTTCCCATAGCAATGACCAGGGCTCTCTGCCAGTGCTGGCTGTTTTCTGAATGGGTGGGGGGAAAGGCAGCAGGAAGAACTCATTCTTGGGGCACCCCAGCTTCCAAGAATTGGAACCTCCCCTCCCTAACCTGAATTCCCTCTGCTCCCTTTACTCCCGTCCCATTCTGAAAACAGTGACAGGCTGGGAGCTCTGCAGACGTAAGTTACAAAAGACGCTATATTTTTTAACATCTTTATCTGATACCTCATGCAATGAGGGGTCAGCTTTTCATCCAGTTGGCCATTTTTTAAGCTGTTTGAAGCCATGCATTTGTATTTGGTCGCAGCTATAAACTGCTTTATGTGGCCAGATCAGCCAAAAATTGTCACGTCTGTCTGCATCTAGTATGTCACCACTCCAGTAAATAGGAGATATCTGCCTTTAGCATCTAGATTAAACTCCAGATAAACTTTCAAAAGTTTTCAGGTAATTTACACAACTTTAAAATAAACTTTCACAAAGAGAGAACACCTTTCAGTTGATCTGAAGTCTAACAACACTGTTTTTCAAAGTGCTTTTTCCTAACTAGCCTATTCAAGACATAAAATGGAATGTAATTGGCCAAAAAGCCAATGTAAGTCATGAACTTGTGTTCCTCAATGCATTTTTTCTCCTCTTTCTTTACAGAAAATAGTTCATCCCCTTTGGAGCTTTCTTTTATTTGGAGGGGAAATAGGGGTGTGTTCTGTTTTGTTTATTTGTTTTTTCTACTATCAATTCAACTGCATGCAGCTTTCATTTATATAAAGCATGCTCAGGATGTTTGTCACAGCTTGCTTTTTCTGGAAATGTACAGGATCATTATATATTGTATATCACATTCCCATTTTTATGAAATATCCCTGCTGGATATTTTCTTCTTTTCTGCTTAGCATTTATATTTGCCATTTCTCTCACGCTTAGTGCCACCATGTTTTACTCATTTTTTTCATCAGTTCACTGGCCTGCTTCCTTGTTCAACTAGAGCTGTATCACTATATATGTACATTTTCATGCTTACAGCCTCCTTACTGGGCGTGTTTACACGTTCGTTAACATGCGTTAGATACTGTACATTTAGTTTAGTACTTCCTTAATAAAGAACTAGCTAAATGCACAGTATCTAGAGCCTCTGTGCCAGCGCATGGCTTAGTGACACTTGCTGCGCATTAGCCTAATAACACTGTGCAGTAGGCTATTAGCACAGTGTTATTAGGCTAATGCACAGTAAAGCGGCTCGTATAGACACACCCACTGAGTGAGAAAGCTGCTGATTTGATTTGATGTTACCACATCACATGCATTTTTATATAAAATAAGGAATATATGGAATTAGATATATTTTTACAGTCCTTTACAAGATTTTATGCAGAGTATTCCAGTTGCCAGTTTCTGTGATAAAACTGTAATGTTACTCCTTGTATGTGTGCAAATAAAACCTGTGGTTTTAGGGGTCTTAAAATTCATGTAAAACTGGGAAGATTGACCGCTAGAATCTGTAACCATAGGATGGTGTAAACGTGATACCGTTATGGTTGTCATGATATATCCTCGGTATGTGTTTCTGGAGATGACTGGAAAATAAGGTGGCCTGAAGCAGTTAGAGACTTAAACTGGAGGTGGGTTTGATATGTAAGAGATTGTAGGCCCTCCAGATCTGAGGGAAAGCTTGATTTAAGAAGAAATTGAATTTTTTAATACTGCTTAAGAAAAGTTTTAGGTATAAACAATTACTGGGAGAGTTATATTATAATAAGCACAATGCAACCACAACATAACGATGTGTAAGGATTAAAGAAAGGCTTTTCCATTCTGTTATTGTTGTTGAAACGGTGGAATCAGTTGCTGACTGGTTAGATAACCAGTTGATCACTTGATCAAATTTTCCTTTTGCCCATTTATTTAATTAATGGGAGACTATTCAGCCAACCCAAATGGTGTTTATTAACACAGTGTTACTAATTCAACAGTATAATGGGGGTGGCGGAGGGCAAGGAAATATAAAACAGGAATTTCTTACCAAGGTTCTACTGATGTTTTCTTTAGGGCTAATGGAATACAGTGGCACCTGATCCAAAGTCTAGTGTTAATGGCCTAACTTTTATTATCTAGGCAAAATGCTGGAGAGTTCCTTTAGTTGTGGAAACTCTGAAAACCAATTCAAGCCAGTTCCTTGTGGGTCTCACGGAGATATGTATAGGCAGACAGTGGGTGCATCTACATGAGACCCTTAATTTTGCATTAGCATAATTTACTGTGAGGTAATCATATGTCTACAAAGGGCTCAGACTGGGAGATCCTTTTCTCCCAGCCAGCTCTCCAGAGTCACGGGGCTTGGGTGGGGATACCCTTATCTCCCAGCACTGGCCACAACTGCAGAGCTCCAGCTGGGTAATAAGGGCCTCCCAGCCCAAGCCCCATGACTGCAGAGCTCTGGCTGGGAGATGAGGATCTCCTAGCACTGGCCCCACAGTTGTGGAGCTGGCGCTGAAGATCGTGCTGGGAGCTCCCTGCTGGCAGGGGCAGAGGAACCTGCTCCTCGCCCAGCTCTGGAGGGAACAGGCTGGGGAGCTTGTTCTCTGCTTGGCTCCACACTCAGAGCTGGGCAGGGAACAAGTCCCCGAGCCTTTTTCCCTCCCGCTCTGCGTTCATGTTTCTGAGCAGGGAAAAAACTGTCCAACCTCTACCCAGGGTGCAGGGCAGGGGCTGGGAACTATCCTGGTCAGAGACAGTTTCCACCCTATGCCCCAATTTGGTGATTGGGGATTTAGCACAGGGCTTGGAAAGAGCTGTAGGGATGGGGTAGTTCCCAGCCCCTTGCCCCAATCTGCCCCAACTTTGTCCCCACCCCAGGAGCAGGTGGCCCCTGGGGCCAGGGGACAGCTGTCTCGTGGCCCGGTGTTCCCTGCCAGCCCCTGGGCTAGCACCCAGGGAGCCTGGAGCTCCCTCAGTGGTGGCAGGGGCCCATTGCAGGGCTGCAGGAAACTTGGAGCAAAGAGCAGCAAATCTGCTTCCTTATCCCCACATGTGTAAATGCCTGCCCAAAACCCTTACTCTGGAGTAGCATACACCAAAGTAAATTTAGTCAAGATTTAAAACTCTGAGAAGGATTTGATTCCTAAGCAGTCCCCCTTATTTTCTCAGATTATCTTTAAGTGGGGCTTCCTAGACTGAGTGATACCTACTGGGTGCATGTACATGTGAATTTAAGATGGCTTAAATTTAATTCGCATTAAACTAATGCGAATTAAGCGGGTTTGGCAGGTGTCTAAACATGGTGGGACTTGGAACTAACTTCAGTCTCAGATTGCTTCAGCCCTGCTGTGAACCTCTGCGGCCACTTGGGGGAACTCCAGCCTCTTGACAGCCATGTCAAAGCCAGAGCCAGCTGCCAGCATTTGGCAGCCATCTTGGAAACACACTCTGCCTTCTGTTCCCTGGCCTGCTCCTTCCCTGCCCAGGAGCCACATACCAAGCACAGAGGCAGCACACGGTAGCTCCCTCCTTCCCACCCTGCCTCCCTGCACCAGAGCTGCCTCTGCTTCTGCCAGCAATGTCAGCAGCACCCTACTGCTCCAGCCTGGCCCCTGACTGTAACGACCAGCACCCCATGCTCCTGCTGGCTATGGTGCTGTCCAAGCTGCCTGCAGCAGGCACCCCCACCCCACCCAAGCCCCAAGAGAGCTGCGTATCCACCAGGAGGAGCCAGGGCACTAGCTGCAGAAGGCCCTGGCTAACCCCCAACTCCTGCACTCCCTGCTGCAGCCCACCACCCACACACCCCCTACCCCCTGCCCACCTCCAGCACCACTGTCAGGACATGCATATGCTTGAAACAAAAATACTTTATTACCCTCACAATACCCATCCCCATTCCTTCCCCCCCCCAAAACAGTGTCCCTCCATCCCACCCACCAACAAAAAAGCCCTCCCGCTTACAAGTGGCAAACTATATAGAGAGCAACCCAGGCATGGTGGAGGAGAGGCCAGCCAGGAGTCCTGAGGCTGGGCTCTGGCAGGCCCCCTAGTGGCTGGGCAGACCCAGGACTAAATTTGCATTAAACTAATGTGGAGTAACGCATTTATACATACATTAATCTGCATTAACAAATTTGATATTTGGCTTGGACGAGTATCAAATTTAGGCTCAAGTAGCCTAAAATCATCATTTCTAAGCCACTTTAAGGGCACGCATGTGTAGACTCGTGCCCCTAATGTGGCTTAAATTGGCTAATCCGTATTAAATGACCATATGTAGGCACACCTGCTGACAATGACATACCTCCTCTTACCACCCAACCAATATAACAGGCTCAGTAGTTTGTGCCTGTGTCAGAGCCTTTGGGCATGTTTGGTCAAGGCCTTAGTATCAGTGAACAGGTAGTATATTGGAAAATATGACCTATACAAGGTTGTATAATTAAACGTTTTGATATACAGTAAAAACTCTGTTATTCATAGATTCGTAGACATTAGGGCTGGAAGGGACCTCAGAAGATCATTAAGTCCAGCTCCCCATCCGAAGGGCAGGAAGTCAGCTGGGGTCATAGGATCCAATCAAGACAAGCATCCAATTTACTCTTGAAGGTGTTCAGTGTAGGTGCTTAAACCACCTCTGATGGCAGGCTGTCCCAGACCTTGGGGGCTCGGACCATAAAGAAATTCTTCCTTATGTCCAGCCTGAAACGGTCTTGCAATGGTTTATAACCATTCAACCTCATCGTCCCTTGGGGCACTCTGGTGAGCAAACGTTCCCCCAGAAACTGCTGGTCACCCCGATAAACTTATAGGTGGCCATCAGATCACCCCTGAGCCTGCGCTTTTCCAGGCTAAGGAGCCTCATGGCTCTCAGCCTGTCATCATAAGGTCTGTTTTTCTGACCTCTGATCATGTGCATGGCTCTTCTCTGGACTCTCTCAAGCTTCTCCACATCCTTTTTGAATTGTGGAGCCCAAAACTGGATGCAGTACTCCAGCTGCGGCCTCACCAAGGCTGAGTACAAGGGGAGAATGACGTCCCAGGATTTGCTTGAGAAGCATCTATGGATGCAAGCCAGTATTTTGCTCGCTTTACTAGCTGCAGCACTGAAGGCTTATGTTCATCTTGTGGTCAATGATGACCCCCAAGTCTCTTTCTTCCATAGTGCTAACCAGCGTAGCACTGCCGAGCTATAGGGATGCTGCAGGTTTTTCCTCCCAAGGTGGAGAACCTTGTATTTTTCGGTGTTAAACACCATCAGGTTCTCATCCACCCATTTGCTGAGCCTGCTCAGGTCAGCCTGGATCACCCTCCTTTCTTCTGATGTAGATGCTTTGCCCCAAAGTTTGGTGTCATCAGCTAACTCAGCCAGTCCACTTCTGATTCCAATGTCCACATCATTAATGAAGATGTTGAACAATATGGGTCCAAGGACAGAGCCTTGGGGGACTCCACTGGTCACAGGGCACCATGATGATTGACTTCCGTCAATTATTACCCTCTGGGTCCAACCACAGAGCCAATTCCCCAGCTGGTGGATCGTGGTGGACCCAAGGCCACAATTAGCCAGTTTCTCCAAGAGGTGATCGTGGGATACCAGATGAAAGACTTTTTTGAAATCAAGATATATGACATCGATCTCTTCTCCCTTGTCCAGGAGATAGGTCACCTGGTCATAGAAATAAATGAGATTGGTCAAGAAAGACCTACCCGCAACAGACCTGTGCTGGCTGGATTCCTGGAGAGCCAGAGGGCCTGCTGTGCCCTCTTGCTGCCTTTCTTCCAAGATGGGATAGAATTAGCTTGTGCATTGAGGATCGCTCCCTTGAGGAGCAACCACTCTTCCTGAACGCCCCTCCCCCTGGGGTCGTGGTCCCTTTGGGCCTCACTGACAAGCCTCCTGAGCTTGTCAAAGTCGGCTTTCCTGAAGTCAAGGACTTCAGTTGCTGACTGACTTGCCAGCTTTATGGCAGATGGTGAAGGTGATCAGCTTGTGGTTGCTGTCACCCAGCTTCCCACTGATCTCTAGGTCACCGATTAGGTCATGCCCACTAGCCAGTACCAGGTGGAACAGCGGTGGGCACTTCCAGTTTCACTTTACCTTACAAACGGCTCGTAAGGTGCTGGTTAATGTAGCTTTTACTGTATTTAAAACTAAATTACAGCATGCACTTTGCATACAATCTTGTCTGTAACATCAATGATACTGAGCATGCAAATGTTCAATGATTCTGAGCATGCAGATGTTCCAGGGTGGGTATATACATGCAGGGAAGCAGAAACAGCAGCCTGCTCCAGCCCACACTGGCCCTGCACTGGCCCCCTGCAGCAGCCAGGGGGAGCTCTAGGCTCCCCCTCGGTGCTAGCCTATGGCTGGCAGGGAGCACAGGGCTGGGCCTGGATGCCTGTCCCGGCAGCAGGCAATCTCCTGCCCTGTGCTGCCTGGCTGACCAGGAGCAAATTTGCTCCCAGTTGGCCATCTACATGTGTCATACTTCACAGTAATTACTTATGAGTAAATTTGCTACTTGTATTTACAGGTAGCAAATTTATTCATGATTAAAGCACATTACTGCTCGGTAAGCATCTGTACGTGTAGATGGTGACAACTTTTGCACAGTAATTTGCTCTAATCTCGAGTAAAATGTCTCATGTAGATGTACCCACTGTGTATTTGGTTTGTTTGATGGCACTTCTGGTTTCCAAAAATACAGTTATTATTTTTTCTAATAGTGTTAATTGTGAGTACATAAATTACCCGAACATTGCTGCATTAAAGGGTATTGATGGAAGTAGAGAATCTTAAAAAGGACCAAAAAGCTACTCTGTTGTAACAGGTTGAATGGAATGGTGATGATGGAAGGAACAAAATAATTGGAAAATAAATTATCTTTAAGAAATCTTTACTACAGACAGACTCACTAGTTTTGCAAGACATCTCTGACAAGAAGAAATTGATTACACTTTTAAGCTTGTTATCCTTTCGCTATATCTTGTTCTGCCTTTTTAATCTGAGTAGTGCCACTGTTGCAATGACAAACACTTCTGTCTTTGTGGAATTCAGAAAAGAACTCTACCAATGTGCAGACTCTGAAACTCTAAAATAGCAATTATATTAATTAAATAGTGGCAAAAGCTACAAATGCAACTATCATAAACTACTTTTGGCAGCTGGTCTCTGACGGTGTGTTACATTTGTTCCTTTTTTGTTTTTTCTTAGGCAGTAACAATGACATTTTGATACTTAAGAAGTTGAAAACATTGAATTCCTGCTATAATATACTAGAACTTTCTTCTGTGCTTTTTGGTAGGGAGACTAGTTCTACCATCCAGATAGTTTAGTGCTTGATTTTCCTTGGTAGAAAAGTGAGGTTAAACAGACTTCCCTCCTTCATTTTTTGTTAAAGGTAGGAAAAGAGAGATTGAATGGTGTTCAGTGGTTTTATTATATTATACATCTTCTCTTCAAAAGCAGTCATTATCAAATCATTCTAAAGAGAATACCAAGACTAGATGGACAAACGGTTAGATCTGGAATGATAAATTCTATATTCTTAACATCAGTAAATATGTCAATTCAAATATTAGTGAAAATTGAAAAGTAAAATTTTAAATGTCTTAGCATTTTTTACTGATGCAAAGGAATTTACCTATCCATCATAGTATCCAGGGGTCTCATATTGACTAATTTATTCATACAGTGCTCCTGTGATGTAGAGGGGCATTCTCCTGATTTATTGATCTGAATTTGCAGGACAGAAACATAGTGATCTGCCAAATGCTAGCTCTGTGATAGAAGGAATAAAATCCCTACATTCTGAAACCTGAGGTACCACATAACAATTTCCATTTTTACACTGAGAAAACAATCCTAGGGAGTTCATTATCACTGAATTTTAAAAACTTAGAGTTGGTGGTATAGATTCTTACTCTGAGAACTTTCTCTGGTGCAATTTTCCTGCTCTCCAGGACAGTAATATAAAACAAAATCCCATAAATAATGACATGGAGAAGATAGCTGAAGCCAGGACCACCAGTACTTTAGTACCTTAACTACTAACCATAGATTTATTCTCTTCATTCTGTCCTCAGAAACCTTACATTCTGTTCTGCACAGTGGCACAGCTTTAGCAGGAAGGATGGAGATTGTCCCTATCTAGAGTATTCTATAACCTGGTGGTTTAGGGGTAGTAGAAGATGTGGGTCTCAGGCTGAAAAAAAGCACTAGATTGGGGTTTCCCACTTTCTGGCCAAGTGCCCTGACTGCTAAATTATTATGTAAAAAATTGACACTGGCAGTGGTATTTATGCTACTGCTTCTTCTGCTGGATATATATATATATATATATATATGCATGTATTTTAAAGAAAATGGCCAGATCTGCATTTTCCAAAGTCTTGATCCAGTGTGTAATAGATTTGCATGGAGCATGCCTACTAGATCAGGCCCCTCAAGGGACATAGGTTCTGTTCTGTCTAATTTCTTAAGCCATAATTAAGATGATTATTTGGTAAGAGACAAGAGGTACAAAGGCCAAGACAAAGACAGTTCTGGATATAAACAGAAGCAGGATCGTGGGTACCTAAGTATCTTAATAAAAAGACTAGAGTACCTGTAAAGTTTTAGTTGCTTCCAGATATAAGGTGGGTGAAGTAGATCACAGAAGAAGAAAGAATCTGGGTTCTTTTTCCTCTCTTACATTATAGAGTTGTAATAAAGGTTTTTCTTTCAGTTTTTCGATTTAGAAAAACTGTATGATTGCTGACCCACTTTCCCTGGTCCCATTTATGTGCTCTTTTTTGCCCTTCCCTCTTTCTCTAGCCAAATCCAAACATTCTGAAGCACACAGGCTATAATTTTCAGAAATAGCAAGTAATTTTGGGTACCCAGTTTAAATTAACTTAAAGGGACCAATAATCATGAAATCCTTCTGAAAAACATACCCCTTTAACATGTCTTAATCATTAGATTACTATGGAAAATGTTGGTCATGGTGTCCCCAACACAGCTGTGTTGAACAATACCTAAACAGTTTCAAACTCCTGCTTGGTCATCAGAAATTTCTTCCCACTACACGTGACAGTACAACAGTAATTTTAATGAAATTGGAACCCTCTCTGTTGCTGCTGCATACAAGGCAACAGAACTTGTTCCTATTCAGCTTTCATGTTGAAGTAGATTTCACAGCTGGTCAAATAAAGTTCTAATAAGTCTGTTCTAATAAATCAGCAGCCTCCCCCCTCCCTGCTGCTCCTCCCTATATTTAGCTAATTTTAATTCATAGATTGGTGTCTTTATACACAGGCAAACCAAATTAGATGTGAGAACAGCAACTGCAAAGGTTGATGAAATGACCAAAGTGATTGAGGATCTTCAATCTCAAGTGGAGAGAAAGGTATTCTAACTGCAGGAGATTCTTCTAGTACAAACATAAAGCGCTTATATTCACTTCAAAGTGTTCTTTTTGTAACATCATAACATTTCATTTTTTATGTTCAAGCAAAAGTAAGAAATCTTTGACTAATTCACATGATTTGCAGGAAGAAGATGTTGTATCAGCTCAGGAGAGAGAGGAAGCATCAGACAGACGCTTGCAGCAACTACAATCTAGCATAAAACAATTAGAAACAAGGTAAAGAGATTAATGTTGTTGGATCTGAAAGATGGAATTGATTACAACAACATGAAATTTGAGAATTTAGGTTTCATAATCTTTAGGATTTCCTGTTTCTCAAAATTTACATGCTTACTTTATCCTGGACTAACAGTACTTTTGCTGCTCAGTTCATAGAACCCTCTCAAAATTATCTGAATTGCTTTCTTTTCACCTGAATAAAGGTTATGGGACCACTGTTTGCTTGATCCTACTCCCATGTAGTTTTGCAAATGACTTCAGTTCAGTGGAGTAAGATTAGAGCTCATATCAAGCTAATCCATGGATCCCATTCACAAATTCCATTAATATTGGGTGGAACTGCCTATCTAAGTCTCAGTCTGAAATATGCATTGGCCACCTTAATACAGCCCTCCTCCATATTAAATCAAGTAAGAGATGATTCTAAGCCTCAGGTTGGGAGTCTTGGAACTAGTAAAATCATTGTTGTAATGAAACTTTTAGTGATAAGTGTCAGTGATATAGTTTCTTGAATACTAATGAAGGACATGAGTTCAGTTATAGTACCACCAGTTGTAATGTATGTCACAAACCTCATTGGAGGGTGCCCCAGAGCCCTAAGTTTCTCCTTTCTGTCCATCTTGTCCCACGGAACAGACCAAGGTTTACCCTGATATAACTCCTTCTCCTCATAAGCTTCAGCTCCACTGCCCTCATACCAGACCTCACAGCAGGGGAATCTTTGTCTGGTCTAGGTGGCTTCCCTGGGTCTGAAATAAATTTTAGGTCCCCCTTTCCATAGAACTGGTAAGCCTGGAATAACTTTCACCCAGAGATCACTTTTTACCATATGCACTAAATAAGGAGACAATAAAAGGATTTATTATATAGGACAAAAGAGAATAGACCAGAAGTTTGAAGACAGAAGAGAAAGACAGTTCAAGTTTCTTAGGTTCTCATTTAGTATGCCTTAGTCCTCCTGAGAGGCTCCCAAAACACAGCCTTCTTACTGATTCTGTCAACTCTGGCTGCAAGGGCCTTGGACCCATCTCCAGCTGAGGAAAAAATGCAAAAAATAACCATATCATAGACTTCCCCCTAAATAACTCCAAGCTAGAACCAGTCCTCTTGTCCCCTTCTCCCTCAACTAGTCTTATCCCAATTCAAATGAGTAGCAGAATCCTCCAGAAGCTTCTCTCCCAGGGACATGTGGCATTCCTTTGACTGATAGGCCATTTCTCTCAGAAGCTTTTGCTTTAGGAGTTGCTTTTCCCATTATAAGCAGACAATGCCTTGGGTGCCCAACCCAGTAATGTCTCTTTCTGCCCATGTCTGGGAGTGGCAGTTGTTCTTATGTATGCATCCCATACTTCCTTGAGTAAACCATGTCCAGTATCATGAAGCTATATACAGGCAATGTACCATAATCTATAAAATTATAAAAGTGACAAAAATGGATACAGCATAACCTGGGCTTTCCAACAATATCACATACACGGTATCAGTTAAATAAATACAAGAAAACATTCATGACACCCCATGAGCCTCCCCAGACCATAGTGCAGCTCATAACAGTTCATTTAAGCTTTTAAGGTTTCCAGGAGAGAATCTGGCTGAATAAATTAATTCTGGATCAGAATTTTGATTTTAATTCTTACCCATCAAGCATTTGGCCAAACAACTTGATAACTTGATAGTAACGCAAATCCAAAATGCATTAATTTCCCATTTAACAAGTGGAAGAAAAGCTCCTTGTCTTGAATTTGAGTACAGGCAAGCAGGCTGGGTCTGAGCCTGGAGCTGCCACTGCTGCGAACACGGCTATGTAGCTGGGCCTGTGCTTCATGCCCTAGGATAGAGTGGTGGTGGGGCCAGCAGTGGTAGGGTAAGCAGCAAGTGACAGGAGGGCAGGTGTCAGTGGGGGCAGGCAGCAGGGGTTAAGCCACTTGATCCCTTCTGCTACCTGCTCCCCCAAGCCATGTGCTCCTGCTACTGTGCAGTGGTGATAGCGACAAATTTAGATGCTCCTCTGATAATTAGATTCTAGACATGGGAAGTTATAACACATTTGTAAATTTTCCATGTCTAGAATCTAATTATTAGGGGTTTGTCTTAAATGCAGTCATCTTAGATTCATGTAAATATAGTATGTGGAAACATTTGCTAATACATGACATACTTCAAGTATTTTAATTTACTAATCTGTACATAGAGAATTGTGATTTTTTTTCTTCATTGACTTGCTCCTTGTTTCACTTTTTTTTTTCTTTATTTCCTTGTCTCTTATAGATGATAGGAAATAAGCTACTTGATTGCAGTCATAAAATAGTAATTATGCTCAATTATAACTTTGGCCTTTTACTAATCTGTACGTAGAGGTCTCCCTGAGATTGGTGCATCAAAATTTTTCTTGCTTATCCTTGGTGTTCACCAGTAATGTCAATCATAATTAATAAAAATAATTATGATTATAATAAATAATTAAGCATTATAATGCAGCAGTAAGAATTTCTAGAACTATGTTACAATCTCCAACTTCTTATGACTGACAGCATGGTTGTAAATTTTTTGTTGTCCTTATCCAATTACTCCTTTTCCCTTTTTTTAAAAAGTCCAAAAGGACAGGCATTTATATATATAATACTGTTTCTTTAAGGTGCATCTGTTTTTGTTGTTTAACAACTGATGTTAGACCAATTTGTGTGACATCAACTGGTTGCCCTTGCAGTGACTGTTACATACAGAAGATTATACTGTAGGGTCAGGAACAAACAACAAAAGTTAGCAAATTATAGTGCATCGCTGCAACCCAGCATAGGTGTCTCAGAGTAGCAGCACCTTTCTCATTTGCACCCATTTCTTCAAGATTAACTTGTTTCTTTCTGTTTTTCTGAGGTGTATGAATGGCCAACTGAGAGGTTTTATACAAAAATCAGCAAAACAGGCTTCAGAAATGAGAGAGTTTTTAGTAAATTTTGTTCTGTCAATAAGAGGTATTGTGTCTTTACAGACTTCGTGTAGCCACTCAAGATGCCGAACAATTGAAAACAGCAAGAACAGCCCTAGAGAAGCAGGTTAGAGAGCTACAGGCAAAATGTTCACGTCTCGAAGAAGAGAAATATGATGCTGTCGTAAAAGTCCGAGATAGCATGCAACTCTTAGAGGAAGCTAATCTACAAAAAAATCAGGTAAGATAGGGGATCCAGAACTTTCTTGATTATTAGACTACTTACTACTTTATGTTGTTAGGTGCCAGATTATAATACTAAAACAGCTAAGTTGGGACTCATTTACAATGCAGTTTCTCCTGATCCTGTTACAACATCATTAAAACCGAGGGAAAAATCACCAGAGTTTAGTTAAACTATAGAGATGCACTAGTGCATCAGTCCGTATCGTATCAGCACCAATGAAAGGAAAATCGACATTATTGGCAGTGCCTTTTTTAGCTGATGTTGGCAATAATGTTGCCAATAAATGTTGTATGCATGTGCACAGCAACAGCATGTACACTGCTGAGAGTGCAGCCCAACAGTGTGGAGCACAGCATCTGGCTGGTAAGTCTGTGAGAGAGAAGGGGGATGGGGGAGGTAAGGGGCATGAGGGGTGCAGATCAAGGGCCCCACAGTGAGGGAGATCGGGGCTGGGGCAAGGGCAGGTGCTGCACAGCCAGGGTGGGGTGGGGCGGGGCATGGGACAGAGCTGCAGGTTTCTTGTCTAGAGGTGTAGGGGGCAGGGGGGCAGCTCCTGTGTGCGCCCCAGGAGAAGCATGGGGAAGCGCATGCCCCCCAGACTTGTGTGCAGAGCGAGGGTGAGCTGTGCACTGAGGGCCAAGGGCTGTGCCAGGCTCTTCCAAGTGGTGGGGCTGGGCAGGGGCTGCATTTGCGGTAGGTGGCAGCAGCACTGGGAGAGGAGGCTACAGGGGGCTACGGCAAATTTTGGGGTGGCTATAGCTCACCCCATAACCCCCTTCCCAGTGTAGCCACCATCCACCCTACCCCCACCATCCCCAAGCACAGCCCCCAGCCTGCAGTGGCCACTCGCCCTTGCCCCGCACACAGAACCTGGGGGCACATGCCCTCCATACCTCCCCTGGGTTGCATGCAGCAGTGGGAGCCCCCCCTGCATACCCCGTGGACAAGCTCCCTGTGGCTCTGTCCTATGTCCCACCCCACACTGGCTGCCCCAGCCTCAGCCCCACCCCCTCCCTCACCATGGGGTCCTTGATCTGTGCCCCCATGCCCCTTCCCCCCAACAGCCTTACCAGCCAGATGCTTTTCTCCAAGCTGCCGGGCTGCACATCAGCAACTGGATTGGTATCAGCTGTTATGGCTGGTCAATAATCGAAATCAGCCCAGAAAATCTTTATCCATGCATCCCTACTAGACTGTATGATTCTATTCATCAAACCGTCCGACAGGAGTAGGCCAGTTATATCAGAGGTCCCATTTTCTGAAAACCAGGCATTCAGGAAACTGCTAGTAGTTTGAAGTATGTTTGCTGGCAAGACACTAGTTTGTAAAAATCAGCAAATGAAGTCTAGATAGTTAATATTTATGGAGCATATTACCTGTACCTGAAATAGGCTCTTCTAACCAGAAGAAGCACATAAAAATTAGGTAGTTTATTTCAGTACTTACCTTCTTGCAGGGGGTTCAGGCAATGTGACAAGGCAGGATTGAGCCTGAGCTAGTATTTATCTCCTTGCACCTTACAGGCACCCTTCAGAAGATCACACAGCACCTCAGAATGCCCTGGCATCCTGGTTCAGAGTCACTGTATTAGAGGGTGCAAGGAAAGGGATAGCGGCTATACCAGTATCTCCTCCTGTATCCACCAACATCTGGAATATTCTCTACCCCTATTGTTTGCAGTTGCCTGGCCTAGCTAGTTTCTATTCTTCTGGAGGATGAATAGCCACAAGCTACTTTCCTGCAGCTGTTGCTGATTGTCTTTGGAGTCATCAGTCCTCATTTCCTGATAAGCAAGATCTGACCCCTATAACTTGGCCTTTGGAGCTTGGAAGAGGGAAAACCAATGCGAGAAGCAGAGTGAAAAGAAAAAATGAAAAACTTTTTTCCAAAGTCATTAGAAAGGAAACATATTATTCTTTTCTGGTTTAATTTGGAAAGTGTCACCAAAGAGTAAAATCTCATTTTGATGGCATGCATAAAGGTACAGAGTTTAAGAAAATGTTAAGATTCCTATATCTGAGCTATTGCAGTATACATCTTTTTATCCAGTTCAGCAGACTGTTCAGTGCTATCCACAGTCAAATATTCTGCAAAGCATTATGCCAGAAATAAATGGTTTGGTAAAATTACTGTAGTTGCAGTACAGATTTGAAACACTAATTGAACAGGTATAGAGGTAAAACATCTGGCATTCTTGAAAGTAGCAGATGAGTATATTCCTATTGTGAGAATAAAATGAAATAGTAAAATACAGCTAATTGATAATCTTGAGAGAGAGAGAGATTCATTGTTCTGAGCTTTATGAATTAAACAGAACAAAGAACCAAAATGTAAAGAATAACATATACACTTTAATATTTCTGGTTTTGAACACTACTCCTTAAAAAAAATTATTTGGAACAGTGAGCTTCCATCCATCAGGATGATGTAAAATGTGTGTCTCCTGGGAAAGTAACAGATTTTTAAGGCATGGAAATGAGGTAGCATCTCTTCTTGGAGAAATTGGGGCTTACAAAAGTGAGATCCACAAAAGGCCTGAAGAATTTAAAAAATGATAGTAACAGGAAATGAAGTACAATGATTGAAATAAATTAAAACAGAAAATAACCAAGCAGAATGATCAGAGACTGACTCATTGCTCGTTTTGTAGCTGTTATGAGCTGTTCATTGTACATAGCAACGAGTTCTTAGATTTCTCCATCATCCTCTCCTTTGGCCCCTTCTTCAGTGCATGTTCTGTGTTTCACACGGTCCTATTTCAGAGACTCCTTCACAACTCCTCCTCTCAAGAATTCTGTATGTCACTTTCCTCCCATGTCGCCATTAGACTTCAGAGTACTGAGGTCCTTGCATCATACTCTTCCTCCATTTGGGGTGGTCCCAGGCAATAGACTCCCACAAGTTGATATTGCGTTCTTCCAAGTTGGCCTGATGTCACAAAATTTATATGCCCATTTCCTCAGGTGTCTAAAGGTTGCATTTGGATTTCTTCATCAATGTCAGCCTTCTGCGAGAGAAGGTTTCCAAAATACCAGAAATACTCAGTGTTTTCCAGTTTCACTGTGAATCTGAATTAGCAGAGCTTGGGACTGCTCATGAAGGGTGTTTATAACAGGAGGCAGGGAGGGAAGAGGAGGGGTACTTTAATTAGACTGGCTTCAAGAGCCTTTCTGAGTAAAGTGTCTGTGTATCAATGCATATGTATCAGCGTCTGTAACAGGGTGGCCTCCTCATCAGGCTCCGCCAGCTACCCTGCTCCTGGAGTAACTGCTTGCTTTGCTCTCCTGCCATGCCTTGATGGAAAAATATGAGAGTTGTTACTAACATGGGAGGCTACCCATTTTTCACCCTGCTGACAAGGGCCTAATACCTGCTCTGACCCCCCTTGCAGATGTTATTCTGGTGTTACTTCTCCAGGCCTTTGGTTAAAGCAAACTGGGAACACAGTTGTAGCTCTTCTCTCTTCACGTGCCACCCCTCTCTCACCAGAGTCCCATTTACTCTGTTGGCTCTCACCCAGCCTCTTTCACACTGCCCTCTCTCAGGGCCATACTCATCCTGCCCGGCCTCACCCAGCTTTGGGCTTAGCTATCCTCGCCTGTGTCAGCCCCAGCACAACATGTTGGGTGTCTCCTGCTACCCTCACCTGAGCGTTGACTGAGCGATTCTACAGCTATAGGCCTCTTTTGCTCCTAGCTCCTCACTGGGCCAGTATGCCCCCAGTGAGCCTCCTCACTCATCCCCACTCACAGGGCTGCTGTGTCCATGGCCCATCTCACTCAGGGTCTGTCTCGCACCCCCCCAGGCTTTCCCCTGCTGCCTAGGAGCAGCCCCAGGTCCCTCCTCCGGCCTCAGCTCTGCCTCAGGGCTCCTTAACAATTCCTGGGCTCTCCCTGCTCATTAGAACACCACCAGGGATGTGGGGCTGAAGTTATAAAGCACCCTGACCTAATTTTCACCAGGGAGGTAACTGGCCTTGCATTTCCTGGGGGCTCTCACGCCACTAGGAGCCCCACCAGACCACCCTTCCCCAGCAGGGTGCGGTTTTGTGTCTTACCCAGGACAAGGGGTCACTTCTACCCCATGGTCCCTGCCCTTACCTCCTGACTATGGCTGGTGCAGCCTCTCAGCCTGATGTTTCCTCCTGCAGCAAACTGCCACCCAGTTTATATGCCTGGGTCCAAAATGGCTGCCCTCATCAGGCACCTGGCTGCTGCCTGTTTTCTGCCCTTAAAGTGGCCAGTGCCCTGCCACAGCATTCCTATGCTGAAAAATGGCACTAGTGGCACTTTAACTAATGCTTGTTGAACCAGCTTTATTTTAAAGCACACCCGCCACGATTTTCAGCATGGGGATGTGATTACACATGATGCTGGAGTCTGCTGCTCGATTTCATTGAGTCTGCTCTGACATGTAATTACAATGCATTGGAGCAGCTTCTCTGCATGTGTACAGGTGCCCTAAGAGCTTGTTGATGGAGGACCTTAGTCTTCTGAATGTTAATTGTCAGTCCCATTTTATTGTATGCTTCGGTAAAGATGTCAGCAATTGTCTGAAGATCTGTTTCCAAGTGAGTACAGGCTACAGCACCCTTAGACATCAATGTAGTGCACTATATTGACTCAGACATACACTTGATGTTCAAGTATATGTATTTCCTGATGTGCCCAAGTTCATTTAGTCTAGAAAATTAAATATCTTATATATGTATGAAAATTTTGTATGGAACAGTAATTCTCATGCCATTCAGCATTCCATCACATTCATTTTCTCTTTACTAGAAATGAGATTATAATAACTGATTTTTTTTTTAATAAATGGCATTTGTTAGCATTAACAGTATTACAGATTGTTAATATTACAGTGTTTCAGATTATTTTTTCCTGTAGGCCTTGCTTGGAGAAAAGCAAAAAGAAGAGGAAATAGAAAATATGAAAGAAGCAGTTTCTCAGCTTGTACAAGATGCTGCTGCCAGAACTAGAAAGGAAGTAAGTTATAGTAAAATAGTCTGCATAATTTCCAGTGCTTGTTTTAGAGTTTATTCTGAACATTTTCAATACGTAGAAGAAAAAGTAAATGACTTAGACTATTTGAGGATATCTTCCATTGGTTCAAGTCTGCTCTTCCATATACTTTGTGTCACATATACTGGAATATGCATATGGATAGTTGCTCACAGAAGAAATTGAAAAACAAAAACATTTCTAGAGGCATATTGATCATGCCACTTGTTTTCTCTATCTAATAAGAAACTGATCAGAAGCCATTTTTCCGGATATTCTTTCTGTGAAAAAGTTTATAAACTTTGCCCTTGTTTTGTCTTAGTACTTACTATTAAAAGCTTTGTATCTAGGTTTGGGTTTATGTTTTACTTTCCATTTTATGATATTTAACAGTATTTGATTCTAGCTGCTTTAAGAAAGTAAGCATACCGACAAGCAGTATCTTCAACTAGAACTAAATGAAGCTCCTTTTTGTAATGTCATATGGCAGGCCCTATGAGGAGAGGCTACGGGACCTGAACCTGTTCAGTCTCCACAAGAGAAGGCTGAGGGGGGATCTTGTGGCCTGTTCTAAACTAGTCAGGGGGGGATCAGCAGGCATTGGGGGAGTCCCTGTTCCCCCGAGCACCGCCAGGAGTGACCAGGAATAACGGTCACAAGCTGGCAGAGGGTAGGTTTAGGTTAGATATCAGGAGGCACTACTTCACAGTCAGGGCAGCTAGGTTCTGGAACCAATTTCCAAGAGAAGTGGTGCTGGCTCCTACCCTGGGGGTTTTTAAGAGGAGGTTAGATGTACACCTTGCTGGGGTCGTTTGACCCCAGTACTCTTTCCTGCCATGGCAGGGGGTTGGACTAGATGATCTGCTCAGGTCCCTTCCAACCCTAGAAACTATGAAACTAGTGGTTTTCAGTCCAAACTTTAAATAAGTTATACTTAAAGGATTTTAGAAGAAATGTGTACAAGACCTATAAAAGCATTTACAGTTTCGTAAGTGTTTATCATGTATATCTCATATATTGTACATCAGAAAGCACTGATACAGTATTTTAAGTACACAATGCCATAATTCTTGCTATCCACCATAACTTAAACAGAATCACACTTCCAGTGCACCAAATGGCTGAGTGAAAATTAAGAGTTTTAGCCTACTTCTTCAGTTCAGTATTTGGTGGTTCCAGGTCATTCTGTAGTTGTGTTGCTGGTATGTGTTTATTTAAAAGATGGGTCTGGCAGTGACTTGAAGGAAGATTGTGAATGTTTCTTCAGATGGAATATAAAATTGGCCAGTAGGCAAGTCACAGTATCTTGGATCATTTTCAACTGCCATGTCTGCCCTTGCCATTTAAAATGTCTGATGTATGTGTATATATAATAGTAAATGATCTGCTGCTAATATTGTATCATGAATGCCAGGAATGTGGTATAATATAAATGAAAGATATTTGCTTTTTCTAGTGGAACCATACTCATATTTTCTTCACTTTAATCATAATGGTTCCACCAGTGAACAAAAAATTAATAAAGCTCACATCCTGCAAGTAGATTGGCCAGTGTGGAACCCTGATGACGCATTTATAACCCTGAACTGATGTGTTATTAAAGCATGTAATATACTTTAAGTAATAAACTCAGACATGAAAATGATTGCTGGTCTCTGGTCCTGCATTTTGCTTGTGTGTTTATGAAGTTCAAGGTGCTGATCCTAATCTTACTAAGTATGTAAAGTATAAATATCCTTGCCACAGCAATTGATTTTTCTCTTTCTAAATACTGACAGGAATTAATCAAATGTAATCATTGACAAACATAAAACAGCATGTAAACAGATTTTAATTTCAGAAAATTTAGAATTTACAAATGTAAAAATTATCCAAACAATAGCCTAGGATGTTTCTAATTGAAGTAAAACTGTATTTTGTTGTCTTGCATAAATGTTGGGCAGAACATTAATTGCATCATTTTTGGCAGATAGTTACTAGTTTGTTAGAGGTTATAAAGTTAAAAGGGCTAGTTCATGCTAATAAGTTGACAAGATAAAAGCTTATGTTGATTTAAATACATAAATATTGTTCTAAACTCTTTCATGTTATGGAGATGTTCTGCAAGATAATACATAGGTATGTTTTCCCATGTGTTTCTTACAGCCCCAAAAATTGATTGTACATGATCAATGATAACAGTCTTGTTGCAAGCGTTTTAATACTACAGCTACTACAAGGATGTCTAGATGGCAAAGACAGAGCATAAAACTGCTCTTATAACGCATGAAGGATTCTTACAAATGCCCCAGGGACCCAAAGTGTTGAAGTCTGTGTAGGCACTGTTGTAGGAAAAAGCCCGTATGTGGACTCTTAAAATGGAGTCAGATTCTCTTCAGTAATTCTATTGGATGTTACTACCTCAGACCTGCTGTTTTACTGAGATCAACACAAGGAGCTATGATTAATTTAAGAATATGGGGCATTTTGAGTTCCCTGCGGAATGCCTATTGCGTGCATGGGGTAAGCTACAAGTTCTGATGAAAGTTCCTGTACCAGTTATTGCATCTCCATGGCATTACTTTAAAAGTTTGCTCTATATACAACTAGATTTCACTGAAAAGGGCTAAAACCAAAAGGCCACAATCCTGGAACATGTACTCGTAAAATGAGGTGCAGATTGACTTTAATCAATCTTTACAATCTTAGATTTTAACTGGTCTTTGGACTAACTCATGCTTGACATCTTGACATTTGTGAGCAGTTGAGCAATTATATCTATTATCATCTATGAAAAGAGATGGAAATGATTTTTCCCAATTCTGCTTTATCTGTAATGACACTCCTTTTCTTTGAGGGTGCTCAACAGCTGTTGTTCCCATTTCAAATGTGGTTACCTTAAAACAGAGTTTATCAGAGAATATAGGCTTCACAACCTTGATTTCCCTCTAAGAAATGTATGTGTTACTGTAGATGGGCAATAGACTTAAATCATCTAATCTGAAAGTTGCCAATGACATGACAAAAAGTCCATATGCTGATCCATTGCTTTGAAACTTTGTCTCAATTCAGTCTCTGTCCCTGATTCAGGATAAGTCTCTGTGCAAGAATGCCAGGTTCTTTTCTCCTTCCCAATCTCCTTTCCCTATTACTTTCCTTGTATCCAAAGATTGCAGTGACACATCAGGCTTTCAAAATAGTTTTTAACTAGAGAAATAGGGCTAAAAGTGATCTCTGATCTCTTTTGGTTAGCTGCTAGTAGCAGGCACGAAAAACTGCTGTGCCTCATAGAAATCTGAAATACGGCATTTGCAATGCAGGTAGAAGGTAGATGGCAAGTGCTAGTTTTAAGACCCAGCAATGAAACAGTAGAACCATCAGCACTTATCTGGTTGCAACGCTGAGTTACTGCTCAGAGCTAAAGAGCTGTCTTGCATACATATTAAAACATTTTTTGTCGTTTTACATAATATAGGATTAGGGCACATTTTACCTTGTTGAATTAGCATGCATCTTTGGAAGTAAAAGCTAAAATAAAATGTCAGGTTTTTTGTTTGTGCAACATTTTCCCCCCCAAAATTTTAAAAAGTATTTTCTTATGTTTGCTTTCATGAATACTGAAAAAATGTTATATTTTTTTCCCTTCAAACTGTATGAACACATCTAGTCTTGCTGCTTATTCCATGAAAATTGTGTTGTATGCACATGCATGCTGGAGAAAAGAAAGCATTTCAGTGACAAATGGTCACTGAACTGAAGAACTGTTGTGAGGAAGAGTTGTCTGCTAAGGAAATTGGAGATAAAGAAAAAAATTAAATAATGTACTAGATTTATTAGCACTAGAAACTAGAGATTTGGGGGAAAAACAAGAAGTTTAAAGAAATATGGAAGATAATGTTGTCACAGTTCACAAGGGTATTGGCCTAGTGGGTAGAGCAGGAGTGAGGACAAGCAGGGTTGCTGGGATGAACTAGGGATTGGGAGCAATCAAGACCAACCCAAGTTCTAAACTGAAGCCCAGAGTCTGAAACCAAACTGGAAGATTAACTAGAGATCAGAGATCAGGAAGTAAACCAAGGTCAAAGAGAAGTCCAAACACTGAACCAGAGGGTTAATTAGGCATTGAGGCCACAGAGGAGTTACCAGGACAAGAGCTGCGTAAGGACTGGCAACCATTAAATTGTGCAGCCAAGCTCTGGTGCTGAAAAGGTTCTTTAAGAGCAGACATGAAACCAGTCAGAGGGAAGGAGCTAGGGCTCAGCTAGCACTGGTTAGTTCTTCAGGCTCAGTTACTCTGGCTGCAGGGAAGAAGCCTCACTTAGGTTATTCATAGATGCTAGGGTCGGAAGGGACCTCAACATCATCAAGTCCGACTCCGTGCCTTGGCAGGAATGAGTGCTGGGGTCAGATGACCCCAGCCAGATGCTTATCCAGCCTTCTCTTAAAAGACCTCCAGGGTAGGGGAGAGCACCACCTCCCTTAGAAGCCCATTCCAAATTTTGGCCACCCTTACTACGAAGAAGTTTTTCGTGATATCTAGCCAAAATCTGTTCTCTGTCAGTTTGTGACCATTGTTCCTTGTTACCCCAAGAGGCGCCCTGGTGAACAGAGTATCTCCGATCCCTTGCTGCATCCCCCTAATGGATTTGTAGGTGGCCACAAGATCACCTCTCAGCCTTCTCTTGTGAAGGCTGAAGAGATCCAGGTCCCTCAGTCTCCCCTCATAGAGCTCGTCTTGTAAGCCCCTAACCATATGAGTGGCCCTCCTCTGGACCCTCTCAAGTCTATCAGCATCCTTCTTGAAGTACAGCACCTGAAACTGGACGCAGTACTCCAACTGCAGTCTGACCAATGCCGCACAGAGAGGAAGTATCACCTCCTTGGTTCTATTTGTCATGCATCTACTGATGCATGATAAAGTGCAGTTAGCTTTGCTGACAGTTTCATTGTACTGATGACTTATGTTCATCTTGGAGTCCACTAGGACTCCGAGATCCCTTTCCGCTTCTGTGCTGCTGAGAGGGTCACTTCCCAGCCAGTAGGTATGCTGGATATTTTTCTGCCCTAAGTGCAGCACTCTGCACTTATCCTTGTTGTATTGCATCCTATTGTATACTGCCCACTTTTCCAACCTGTCCTTTGCCTGCAGTCGTTCCCTACCCTCAGGAGCATGCACTTCACCCCACAATTTAGTATCATCCACAAACTTGGATAGAGTACGCTTCACACCCTTCACACCCACATCCAAATCACTGATGAAGATATTGAAGTCTACAGGTCCAAGGACCGAACCCTGCGGGACTCCACTACCTACATCCTTCCAGGTCGATACCAACCCATCTACTACCACTCTCTGGGTGCAACTGCTAAGCCAAGTTGCCACCCACCAGACGATGTAAACATCTATATCACAGCCTCTTAATATACTTATGAGAATGGGATGAGACACCGTATCAAAGGCCTTGCTAAAATCCAAGAAAACAACATCCACCTCTACTGCATCTAAGCATTTTGTGACCCTGTCATAAAATGAAACCAGATTGGTCAGGCATGATCTACCTACTACGAGTCCATGCTGGTTTCCCTGCTGCATTATTTTTCTCACTGGACTCCCACAAATATGATCCTTCATAATCATTTCAAAGACCTTACCAAGGATGGAGGTGAGACTGACTGGCCTATAATTCCTCAGATCCTCCTTCCTCCCCTTCTTGAAAATAGGGACCACATTGGCCCTTTTCCAGTCCTCCGGGACCTGACCCAAGCATCACAAGTGCTCCAAAAGGCCGTGCCAGTGATTCTGCTATGACACCGGCCAATTCCTTCAGTACTCTCAAATGCAGCTCATCTGGGCCTGCTGACTTGAACACAGCCAGTCCATCCAAGTGATTCTGCACCAAGTCAGCATTGACAGTTGGTGGGCTGGTGTCCCTGTGATGCCCATTTAAGAACTCATTAGCAGACTTTTCTTGACCCCTTTTCAGGAACACAGAGGCAAAAAACTCATTGAATATCTCAACCTTATCCCCCCTGTCTGTCACTAATTGCTCCTTTTTGTTCAGTAGGGATCCTATGCTGCCCAGTGCCTTCCTTTTACTCCCTACATATTTAAAAAAAGATTTTTTGTTCTCTTTAATTTGTGTTGCCAGCCTCAGCTCTTTATTTGCTTTGGCTTTTCTGTCTTCCTGCAAGTATGGGCCAAGTAGGTTTACTCCTCCTTGGTAGGAGTATACCTACAGCTTAGCAGGGCCAGGTTAGTTCACTGGGTTCAGCTGACCCACTAAATCAAACTGCAGAGCATAAGCCGCACTTAGCCTAGTCCCGACAGACCTAAAGAAAACATTTTTCTTAATCATATATTACTTCACAACATCAGTATTAGAGTGAAATACTACACCAGAATTGCTGTGTTCTCTCGTGTTCTGGTTAAGTGCTGTACTGCCCTTTCCTTTTGGCTCTTCTGTTGGGTTTCTTTCACTTTCTTCTAAAAAGTGGTTCTTCTGTGTCCAGATCTTAGGGGCTACAGTGAAGTCCATACTCAACTGAAATCAGGTGTTTTTCAGTTGGCTTCAGAAAGTCAGAATATCACACCTGGTCTCTAGAACTGTAGCCTGACATTAAGGTAGTTTTAAAATTGGCTAAGTTTTGTAGACCAAGGTGTGGCCCTGATGAGTGGTGTGGGATTGGTCCATGGGCCAAATGAACAGTTTGGGGCTGGCCTGTGAGCTGGATCAGGCCCATGGAAACTTCCCCTGCCCCCCAGTGCCAGATCTGGTGACCACTCTGTCTGGTCCAGGGTGTAAGCCACACACAACACTCAGGCCACTCTGTGATGCAAGCTGCATGCAGCATCGGTACGAAAGTTTGTGCTGTGTGTGCTGCAGTCCCAGACCAGCCAGAGCAGGATCCACATGCAGGAGGTGTCTTGGACTGGCCTCAAGCTACATGCAGTATGGTCCTGGAGCACATACCATGTGTAATGCAGGTCCCAGGGCCAGTCCAGCATGCACCATCTGTGACATGAGTTAATTTGTGACCCAGGGTCAGCACTGGGGGCCAGATGATGTGGCTTCAGGAGCCAGATGCAGGCCACAGGCAGTGTCTTTGACTCCTCTGTTATAAATCATTCACAAAATTACTTTCTAAAAGAAAAAAAAACTACTTTATTGTAGGTTTCTTTTGTTTGTTTTTCCAACAGTTCCCACTGAATTAAAGCAACATAGGCAAACAGTAATAATTTTACAAAACTTCACATAATATGTAACCTATTTGGATAACTAGTTTTCATAGATTATTAAAAATGCATATATAGTTACTGCTGTCTCCCACATTACATATTCTTCCTATTCAAATTCAATTACATGCTCTCCAAATCTTTTTCCTTCCTCCAAAAACTCGAGAACTGTTCCTTAATTCAGAAATGTCATATAGTGAAAAAATGCCTTTTTTGTTTCTGATCACCAAAAAACAATAGATTTTAACTCTAATTTGGTTATTTTGGTGTCACAATTCCCTTTCATAGAGGCAACTTGTTATTAAAGTCTCCTTGACAAAAGTTAATTACTATTCATGCTACCATTCATAAATGTAGGCCATATCTTCTAAATAGTTTCCAAAAAGTTCCTGTCTGGAAACTGGTGAAAACTCCTAATTCCAGTACCATATGCATTTCACATGACAGAAAAGCAGTTCATGTAGAGCGAGTTAAATTTTTTTGTTTGTTTTTATTATGTTTTTAATTGCAGGTGGAAGCTGCAAGGAAACAGTACAATATACAGATTTCTCGACTATCAGAAGAACTTACTGCTCTCCAAATGGTACAAGTCCAGACGTTGTTGAAAATATTCCTGACCATCAAAATGTTTGAATTCCTCTTTATATTCTAATATGCTCCCTCTTATAGTTATCTAATTGCTAATCTAAATCTAGAGAGACTTGAACAAGTTGTTTGAGACCCTCAGTAGGGCATTTAGATGTCAGTTGTCAGCAGCCATGAAATGCCAGTTCTGTTTTTTAAATGAAAATGTATTTTAAATTATAAAAATGATTTTTTTTTTATAAATTAGCATAAAGTTACAGTTCTTCCTATTCTTGTTTTACAGTGTCATAACTTTTCAGGCTGCCTAGAATCTGCCTCACACAGCCAGCTTCTTGCAGTGCAGCTACTTCCTACTTAGCTGCCTGCCTACGCAGCAAAGTTTGCCTGCTGTGATTTCCCCTTAAAGTAACAGGAATCTTTGGATCCCTGATACAGGGCTCTTTCAGTTGTTTATAACTGTCGGTCTTCATGTGGACTGAAATATTTCAGTTTTGATCTCTCCATGAAGAGGCATTTTTTAAAGATTCAGCAGAAAGGGTCTGACTGATTTCAGGTACAGAGGAAAAATAGTCAGTAGAAAACAGTTGCAACTTAGACAGTTTTGCACCTGATTGGTTTGGGTAAGGAATTTGAAATACTATTTAGAGGTAGCACTTGATTTAATGCTTACCTTTTGTTGATTATATGAAAATCAGTTGGTTTGGAGTGCTTAATTTGATATAGAAAAATGTATACCTAGAACAACAGGGTTTTCCAAAACTGTTTTCTTGCTTCTGTAAGGTGATCCTTTTGGTGCCGTATCTACTCACTCGCAGACTGTAGTTTATAAGAACCTTTGCATCCAAAAAAATTCTGTTAGTCTGGTTGTATATAAGACATTGCAGTCTGTCCTCTAGCTAGTAGTTTCAGATAGTGGCATTTAAGTATCCCCTGTCTTATTCAGTATATAAATTAGATAGTACCCAGTGAATTTATAAGGATTACAAATATAGCTTGGCTTTCTATAGGAATGTGGAGAAAAGCAGAGTCAAACAGAACGGGCTATTAGAGAGAAGCGAGCAGTGGAAGAAGAACTCGAAAAGGTAAGAAAGAAAATTGCACATTTGCACTTCAAATTTTTTTTATTGTTTTATTAAATTAGTTTATGATATATTTTACTATTGGTTTTTTCCTGAGTAATACCTGTTAAAGCAAGGTGAACAGTATACCATGATGCCTGTGTTTTGTCCTTTTTAGATTTTTATTTTTAATTTTTCTTTTTAATTTCAGGGTTTGGATTTAAAATTAAATAAAATGGATTTCATATTCCATTTTAGAGATATAGTAAATAAACTGTGAGCAATGGCTCTGAGATGATGTTCCTAAACCAGTAAATGGCTGCTTAACATATTTATTAGGTTCCTGTTAGCTTCATTCAGGTTATGACAAACAGTAGTAAAACCTGTTTACAAATATTTGAGAAGTGTAAAAGCTGGGGAGTAGGAGAAAAATGTTTAACATAATCCAGTGAGTAAAAGTAGGAGCAGCAGTTGAAACTAAAGACCACATATCAAGAAAATTAACTGACTACAAGATCTATAAAACTATTATCTTAGTAGCAGTTGTAATGATGGAAATCCCATTATTTCAACTACTAAAACTGCATGGAACAAAGACAGCAATAGTATGCTGATAGCCATTCATGTGATTAAAGTAAGATATTTACATGAAAGCCTTGTCCACAGATATACCGTGAAAACCAAGGAAATGAATATGATTACAGAAAACTGGAGGAACTGCACCAAAGATGCCTAAGAGCAGAAAGTGCAAAAGATGACCTTCAACTGAGTCTGCAGTCAGCACAAAACAAAATGAAGTATCTGGAAATGAAGTGAGTAACAGATGTTTTACAGATTAGGATTTCACTAAATATTCCACCTAATCTTCAAGTGTCATAGCATATAATGTTTTTAAGCAGCAGGAAGAAGAGTAGTAGGCTTCTTATTGTTATTCTTGTTTAATTGTAACAGCATTACTACTGTAGTAATATAAGCGGGAATAACATTGTTTAGAATTCAAGACAAGATCAGAACTATTCTATAACACAGAGAAAATAGAAAAATGAAGTCAACTTTGTAACTAATAATCTTAATATGCAGTATTATCTGTTTGGAAAAATCACTTTATGTAAAAAATGCAGAAGAATTGCTACATTCTGTATTTACTAGAATTATTGTCCAGTAAAATAGGCTAGTTCCTTTTTGGTATTACACTTGCAGTACTGAGAGTAAGTTCTTTGTACTGAACAACTGAAGAAGAGTATTTTTTTTCCAGATTTTTATTTTTCTCACAGCCTTGTCTCCTCCTCTCCTTAACAACTACTCAAAAACTCTACCAGGGGGTTATTTAAGGTAGCACTCTACCTTAAAGAAGTTCTCCCTGTAAAGCACTGTGACCTGCCCTCTGACACTTTAAGATTTGTGATGTGCTAAGTGTTGTTTCTTCCTAAGGTTCATCTGTAACATGAGTACATTTTTTCCTCTAATGGCTTTGTGACCTTATTCTCTTGTACACTCACCTTTTATTCAACAGTCTCTTGCTTCACTACCATTTTTTCTTCCCCCAGTAGGGGAGAAGTGTGTCTGTATTAATTGGCTTTAAGGCTATTCTCTTCAAAATGACTAAATTCAAGGTCTTCTGGCCTCTGACAAGGAGTTGAAGGATAGGACCTTTTCTGCTTCGGAAAGAGGAGACAGAGGGTAGGCTGTAGGAACTAACTTCCAGTCAGTTCCTAGCCAGGATGTACATTGAAACAGTTGAGCTGGTAGCAGAGGAAAAAAATCTACTTTTCCTCTAAAGGAAGTATTCCCATAGTTTGTAGAGCAACAGGATAGGTTCACTGAAGCCTTCAGACTTTCTCTATTAATCTATTTGAAGGGTCATCCGTCTGTAGTTTTTCTGAATATTTTGAGTTGCCTACCTGACAAGGTAGATGTGGAGTTTGGTAAAAAGTGTTACAGAACAAGATATGCTCAGAAATCTGTAGGTTCCATTTTAATTCTCCCTGAATAGACTGAATCTTTTTTTTTACCTGGATTAAGAGAAGGAAATTGTCTTTGGTAAGTTTTCATTCTAGAACCATTTATGTCAGATAGTCTGAACGTCCCACAGAGTACTACATTATGTTTTATTTGGCTGTTGCTTAGGTAGCAATTTGAAATCCCTATATTTTAACATCAAGGTTCTCCTGCAGATGGTGTGAAAGAAGTAGCACTTAGAAGCTTTGTTAGCTTATTGTTCTGGATAGTACTTGCTTCAAACATATGACAAGGTTAGGCTCCAAGCAAGTATTTTGTGAAGACTGTGTGAATGGAAGGTGCTAGAATGAAAAGTCACAAGATAAAGAGCATTTTCCTCTTCTCTCCTGGCCTATGATACCCCTTACTCTAAATCTGAGTAGGCATGACATAGAGGTGTTTCAAGCATGCTTGAGAGAATTGGGCTGCTAGCTGTAGTACCATTTTTGAAGCTAGAGCAAAGAGTTGTGAAGCCCAAGTGCTCACAAGCGATTGAAAGAGAAGTGGATGTTTTATAGCAGAGAGCAAAATACAGCAATGTTCAGAGAAGCTTGATGCATCTTTTACCACTTAAAATGGGAGCTCTGTTTCCCCTGGGTAAGGGGATTACTTGATTTTTTTAGTGGTGTTGTTTTGGGTATTTTTTTATATGCTAATATATTTCCACCCCTTAGGCTAGGTCTACAATTGTTTCTGGATTAAAAGAATGAAATACTGCTACAGACTGTATAAATCTAATCTAGTGAACATTACATTCAAATGAAGCATTTTCAGAATTTTCTTTCTTCTAAGGTATGAGCTGTCCAAGTTACAAACTTAGAAATATGTTTCAGCCATATTTCTACTGAAACTACTGTGCACCTACATTCAGAATGAAATTCATCCCCTTTTAGTCTTTTCTGCTGTCTCTCCCCTAATAGGTAGCATCAGCCTTTGGATCCATCTCAAGCCTGTACCTGCCAACCATCTATACAACAAACTCTTTTGCTCAGTCCCCATCAGCAAGCCAGCTTGACCCTGCCAGCCCTGCTGAAATTCCTAGCCTTGCTTCCTAGCCTGCCCCTTTCTGCACTTATTATCAAATGGCATTAAGGTTTTGGGCACAGGGTGTTTTCCAGCAACAATATCATGACTTCTAGCCCTTCTGTACCTACATGGTTTCACTGCATGCCTATAAACAAGTAGAGATGCTGCTCCAATGCACTGTAATTCCAGCATATTGGAGAAGACTCGATTAATCGAGTCTTCTGGAGCATGGCAATTACTGTGCTCCAGCAGCCTCTCACGTCTTGTGTATCAGCATCCCTGTGCTTCAAAATGGCAGTGGGGGGTGCTTTAGCTAAAGCTAATTTGGCAAGCTTTAGATAAAGCACCCCCACTGCCGTTTTGAAGTGCACAGGGACACTGATACACAAGACGCTCCAGGGGCTTTAGTTAGAGCGGCACTTGGAACTGCTCTAATTAAAACTTCTCTTTCTTTCCCTCCCTGGAGTATGTATATAAACGCCCACTGTTTATAATCGTAGACAAGAACCAAATATTCTGCAGATCAATTTCTAGAAAGCTTTGCTTGAGAAATAGGCTGCATGTTGTGGATAGCACTGGTGTGAACTACAAGGTCTGATATGAAAGGGAAAGGGCTTCTCACATGGCTCAGAATAGTTGTGGCCTGGTTCAAGATAGACCCTGTATATCACTGTAGCCATGCCTCTTGTAATCCCTTCACAGAGTTCCTACATCAAAATAGGTGAAGTCTCTACACCCTCTATGCCAGTTCTCAATAAGTCAGCAGAGAGGAGAAACATTTAGGGTATACCAGGAAATTTGCCATGGTAATTCAAAGTCCAGAAACAGATAGACTAATACACTGTGAATGATTGCTCTTTTTTGGTATATGTCGTTATATAAATTGTTTCGTTGCAGAAAGTCTTTACTATCACCTTATGCTTGCTCTTTTGCCGCAGACATGTTTGCCTTCATCAAACCTGTACAGAAAATCCATATTTTGTAGTGCTATCAAGGCAAAAAATGTGGTTAGTACTGGACAGTACTTCACCTAAAAAAGATGGGATCACTCAGGAGTGAAGTAGAAATCGGAAAGTGAGGATTGTGTTGGTATTTGATATCAAGTTTGTGGTAGGAATCATAAGTGACATGGGAAAAATAATAGGGAATGTTATAGGGCAAAAGTAAAGCTGTAATATAGCAAATGGGAACAATATATCTGAAGTCCAAGTTTCAGAGCTGAGTGAGTTAATAGGTCTTCTGAACTTTTTACCTCAAGACTCTTGCATCAGGACTTAAAGTTCAACATCCTTTATATTATGGCTCAAAAATACTCATCTTTAAATGTAGTTTGTTTTAACAAAAGCATGTCTTGTTTATTGGAGATGGAGAGAGTAAAGTTAATTTTCTGTGATCACTTTATTGAGAAAAAAGAACATTTTAAATTTCAACTAAATATTCATGCTAAAGTTTGATCCTCCTTATTTTTCTTGAATATTGACCCTGCTGGAAGTTGGAAAAAATATTCAAAGCATGAAGTCTCACACACTAGAATTCACATTTGCCAGTCTTAACAAATAAGTCAGTGTTAAGCATTATGCATTTTAAACATGAGAATTCTGCCTTCTAAATATAAATTTCTTAATTGAAAGCCATGGACAAAAGATAAGGATACTCAAAAAGATAAAGACTGACTTTACCTTCTGATTAAGTGAGAATCGATTGTTTTTTTCTAGCACTGAGGAAGAGATATCTCGTTGCCAGGAAATGGTTCGTAAGTTGCAAAGCATTCTGGATTCCGAAAGAGAAAAGTCTGGTTGTGTCAGTGAACAAAGGCTACGACTACAGCAAGAAAATGAACAGTTGCGAAAAGAAATAGAGGACTTGAAGAAATTTGCCATGGAGGCACAAAAAAAGGCTAAACTCAAGGTACTATAAAAAAAGTAATAATGGATGGACTTGAATTTATAATTGCCTCACTCTGAGAATGGAATTTATTAACCCAAATCAGATGTTTGAGATCCCTGTACAGGAGAGGTGCTCAAGCTTTGGCCTGTGGGCCAAATGTGGCCTGTGGAACTACAGGGCTCCCCACAGGTTGGGAAATTTGGTGGCAGGGGAGTAGTCGCAGTATTGCCACCCCTTCTCACTGCCAAAATCCCAAACCCACACTCCCTTTTTGCTCCCCCCTGCAGGACCAAGCCATACCCCCTTCTCTCCACCTGGCCAGGTTGGATGGGGGACCAGGTCACAGCTTCTCCCCCCTATGGGCCCAGGTTGGGGCTGTCCCAAGCCCCCTTCCACCATGCAGCAACCCATCACCACCCCATCTCATGCCCACCCAACCCTGGCTGAGCAGCTCTTGCCCCCGCTCTCACCATGGGGGGGCGTTGATCTGCCCCCCACTACGCCCCTTCTTCCCCCTCCCTTTCCACCACACGGACTCACCAGCTGGAGGCAACTGTATTGGAAATCAGATCAGTATCGCCAATATGCCTCCTTAAATATTGGGTATTGGTATCAGCCCCCAAAATCTCTATCAGTGCACCCCTAGATGTAAGCCTTTCCCCAAGAGTCTTACATTTTAATGGTACTTCCACATGGCAACCCAAATGTAGATCTGTCCAAGCTAGCTGTCCAGATACTGATAAGAACACAGCTTCTAGCAGCACAGGGTTCAATATAGTCTGCAAAATCTGCCCTCCATCCCGGGTAGATACTCAGGCTTGCCCAAGCTGACCTCTGTGCTGTTATGTTACTGGTACCTGAACTAGGTAGTTTAAAGTTAATTTGGCTATATCTATTTCAACTGCAGTCATACCTTTAAATTTGAGGGGAGAAAAAATAAAAATACTTGTAGAACACAACTAAATAAAGACAGAGTAACAGCTCCATTATCCTTTATTTTTAAGTCTACTACATGTTTGAATTGGTTTTAGGCAAATATTTCTATTTGAGAGAATAAGTAGAATTTGGACACATTGATTTTGTATTATGTGGACATATTCTAGATAAGCACAATGGAACATGAGCATTTAGTGAAAGAGCACGGATTTGAGGCCCAACTGAAAGAGCTAGAAGATGCTAACCAAAATTCCACTGGTGAACTGAGACGTCTTTTGGTAGCTCAGCAAAAAGCAACAAACCGCTGGAAGGAGGAAACAAAGAAGCTGACAGAAACAACAGAGACCAGGATTAGTAACTTGAAGTAAGTTAATTCTTGTTAGTGTTTTTCTTTAATTAGTTGCACTGTTCAGTTTTGGTCATCATTATGAAACTGTACATGTTGTGGAAATAAAGGATGGTGAGCAAAACATCCAGTCCAGAGAAAATGTTGCATTTTCTGCAGACCAACAAAAGATGCTGCAAAAGCAATGTTTGGAAACTTCTTGCTCAGTGTCTGCACTGTTCCAAATTTAGACAGGCAAATATAGAAATTAGAGCTTTCTACCTCAACTAAGGTACAACACTATTGTGTACGTTTGACATTTTATTACAGAGAATAGCTGTTACGTTTTTTTTTCTTTCCAAGTAAACTGTCATGTTTTAGGAAACTTGAGCTCTGGTTTATGAAATTTTCTATACAGTAGAACCCAGTTCCTTCTCGGGGCTAGATTCCTAACCAACTAGCCAAGATGAGGGTTTGCAAACTAACAGGGAATGCCTTTGTACCACACAAAAGACCTGCACAGGACAGACGAGCAGTGTCTCCCTAATTCAGCAAACCCCCTAATTAAGCAAGTTATAAACCACTTGGATATGAAAAATCCAGGTTCCACTATATTTTACACTTCTTGAAGTTACCCTCCTTAAATTCTGTTGCAGGTTGTCACTAAATTTTAAGAAAGCTCTGAAAAGCATTGCCTGTTAAAGGCCACATGGGTATTGTCTTCTGATACCAGGTGTTCAAAGATGAGGTTATAAAAGCATCTTTTGAATCCATTCAGTTCAGTTTCTGTCTTTTCTGGATAGATATAATTTGTGAAGGACCTTATGCTGTAGGCAAGAGCAATTTTAGGCAAGGTTTTATACAGTTCTTCCATCATTCTTATTGTTAAACAAAATCACGTCTGTCAGACTCATACGGCAATCAGAAAGTTAATTCTGACAGATACTTTTGAAGGTTAATCTTACAGCTCATCTTAGTACTTCCACTGTTAGCAATAGTAGAACTGACTATACCCTGTTAGTTCCAATACTGCTATTAATAGGATTTGGAAAGTAGACCTATTTGCCCAGTGAGTTGCCTATATTATCTGCAGGTAGGTACAAGAAGTGGCAACTCTTAATTTCTAAATACCTATCCCAGCAACTAAGTTAATTGCTATATATATTGTTTCTCCTTTTTTTGGCTACATGAAAATATTAACAACTGGATTTATCAGTTCAGCAAACAGATGTATTACGTATTCTGCATTTATCTAGGCCTTGTTCTTTAACATATGGTGTTATCCGCCCAACCTCTCAAGAACATTTTACATGTTCCTAAGATTTTAAAAATACAGAAAACAAGGAGAAAGTCTGAATGGCACCTTTTTACTTTCTGTGTGTTACTGATTACAGTCCATTCTCTAAGCAGTTACAAGGAAGTATACTGGGCTATGTTTTCATTGTGGATAAGATGCATTCAGTTTTCACATTAGGAAAATGGGTAGGGTACACAAAACACAGGAAGTTAAAACTCCTTTATATAGCTTGTTTTACTTCCTGAAATGCAGGATATATTCAAATATTCATAATAATATGTAATAATGTATTTCTTCCTTAGGAAGACAATTATGAAATTACAATGCTGTATTTATTTGCTTACTAACATACACCTTTTCCTCTAAAATTAAAGGGCTTGTCTTCAGTGACAAAAGCTGATTTTTATTCACTGGAATGGGGAGGAATAGAAGCAAACAGATGCTGTGCTCCTTGTCTCTGGCCCCAGCAACCAGAAAGGGTGGAGTCCTACGTTAACCCTCTCACAGCTGTAGCTTTTGGCTGAGCACTGTAGCTTGTGCTTCAGCAGCTGAGCTGGCTCAAGGCAAGTGAGCAGCTGTATGCAGTATGTTGTATTTTGATGAAGCTTGTGGTGTGGAAACAACCCTTCATAATTTACAGGAATTTATATCAAGAGCTAGTTACACTAAAGAAGTAACAGTCCTGCTACTGTCCCTACAAGAGTTGGAGGCCTAGCCTTGTTGCTGCCTTGCCATGCCAGGAAGTTCCTTCTACCTCACTCAGACTTTCCAGAGTGTCACTCTGAGTATCTCCACAGTGACACTCAGTGTTTCCAGGAGGAAAATTATTTTTTTCTATGTTATGCTCCCAGAAACAAGATATGTGTTTTATTTTGGGGCATATCTTATGTAAGAAAATGCTGTGTAAAGCATAGACAAAAGTTTGTGTTTCAGGTATTGTGAAACTTCAGTTTTCCTTTAACAAGGTGTTAAAGGGGAACATTAAAATGTGAAATTTACAAGATTTCCACTTTGGAATAACCATTAAATGTGTCACTTGTAAGGCTATTTCTATTGTACAAGAGCCAAGTTAACTTCTCACTATTTAGGATGAGTTTTTGTAAATTGGCAACTGGGAGTAGAGGAAGCATTTAAGACTGGCCAATGAGTAGTGAAAGGGTGTACACTGAGGGAGGATCAGCATATGTAATAGATTTCAAAGGAAAACAGCAGAAAAGGAAGGTGGCCAAATACCATAGCTTGAAGAGACAATGGAAAGGGAATGTTGGGAAGTAACAAGAAAGAAATGAAAGTTAGAACAAGATTTGTATCTGCAGCTGTCCATAAGGAGAAAGAAATAGGCTGAGAGGTTGAAGCAAGACCTACTAACATGTATGTAATTATTGGTTTTTGTTGTATATAGGGGTATGTCTGTTTAAAGTTTCTTGATAATATCAACATTATAATAGCTTTAGATAACTCACAGTGATTAGAAAGTTTTAGAAAGCCATATGATTTCTTCAGTTGATGAGGAATTTTGGGATGGCTATAGCCCACCCCATAGCCACCCCTCCCAGTGCTGCTGCTGCCACCCGCGCAGCCCCTCACTGGGAAGAGGCCAGTGCATCCCCTGGCCTTGTGCCCAAAGCAGGCACCCCACCCTGTCCCTTATCAGTGACATTGGCCACAAAAATGTCCTGTTATTGGTGCCAATCCAATATGCGACTGATATATCAATGCACATCTAGTTTTAGAAGTTAAAAAATGCTGCTTATGCAACAGCTTTACTAAAAACCATTCAAGATGTGTTTACCCTGCCATAGCTTGGGGATAGAATGCTGTTTCAAATCATTTTATTCTGATTTTACTTTTCATGGGGTAACTGTTATATACTTTTCTTAATCTGCCTGTGCTTCATTTTGGAAAGTTTTCCAGATTTTCTTACATAAAGTGTCTTTCTGAAAAAAAACTAAATTCAGAACTCACAGCTCTTCTATGAGCTATGTATCTTGTTTTTCAAGCTTTTATTAATTAACAGATTAATATAGCTTTGACTAAATGTAATTAGTCAACTCTTGCAGCTGCTTTTTTATCGTCTTATGTCACTGTTTGACTACGGAAGAACAATGGATGTAGTGTTTCAAAGCAAAGTAAGGTTACACAATTAAATCTAGGCTATATCCTGTCTTTCAAAAAACAAAGAAATGCTGAAACCATTTTTCACAGCTCAACATATGGGGTCATAACTAATGTTGGAGATGATCAAACAAAACTTTCAGTTTAAGGAGAAAAAAAACAGCAGAAAGGGGGCATGTCTACACGTGCTTTACTGTGCAGTAGACTAATTTACTGCACAGTAAAGCTTCACCATCTAAACATGCACAGAAATTGGGCCAGTGTAGACTAATTTAGTGTAGACAGCACTGTCGGATAGTACCGTCAGATACAGGTACTATTAATTGTACGTGTAGGCACACCCAGGGAAAGTGAAATGACCAATGAAAACAAACACTTTGGGCATCTACACACATGCTTTGGCGGGGAGGGAGGTGCTTTAATTAGAGCAGCTCTGAGACTCACTCTAATTAAAGCACCCAGAGTGTCATGTTTATTCATCATCCCACACTTCAAAATGTCAGCGGAGGTGCTTGAACTAAAAATCATTGGACAAGCTTTAGTTCAAGCGCCCCCACTGCCATTTTAAAGCACGGGGACTCTGAATGGACATGACATGGAGGCTGCTGGGGTGCATTAATTAACATGCTTAGGTAGATTTGATTATCACATGTCGGAGCAGATGTCCAACATGTGTATAGGTGCCCTTTCTCTCTCAAAGCTATTATGAGTAGGACTAGAACATTAAAACATTTCCATAATGGATCAGAAGCTTCAATTGAAATCAAATTGCTGATGTTTATTATTTTTCAAAATAAACTGAAAAAAACATAACAAATAGTTTTTTCTTTGAACCTGCATGAAAAATGAATAGCCTGTTTTGAAAATGTCCTATTTGTGTGTCAGGACTGTCCATATAGTAGTGTCTGGGAATATCCTGCAAAGATTTAACATCCCATTTACTGGTGTAATAGCTATTTCATCAGACAGGACTGCCTTGATGAGCAGAAGAGGAAAAACTCAGTTCTTTCCATATTAAAAGCTGTAAATCTACACACACTCCATGTGGAAAGCCTATATCATTTTGGCAGATGTTGTGTATTTAATACTAATACCAAGTGATTTCACCTTTTGGAGATGATTTCATAGTTTATGTTTATCATTCTTTCTCTGATCAGGTATTCTATGAAATATGTGGAAGGAATTATTTTAGATGTGATCTGAAAACAGTAACAATAGAAACTAATCGGAGTAATTTGCTAAAACAAGTTTGTCATTTAAACTTACATAAAGAACTTTGTTATTGCATCTATATTCTTTGTGATTGGTTCTCTGATAAGCTGACAAGTGCCATTACAATACTGGTAATTAGATATCATCTACAATGGTAAATAGAAAGCCAACTTAAATATTTTACAGGTTTTGCACTACCCTACAAAGGTATATAGTACAGAATGTGATTGATGCACAAATTAGCCATGGTGTTTATGAGAGAGAATTTCTGCAAAATAAAGTCTTTGTTGTATTATAAACTAACAGGTTTCATATGTTGATTTTAAAATATTAGTGTAATTATTTTGAGTGCAGATATCTTCTAGACATTCAAAACATCTCTTGTCAAGAACCAAGAAATATTGCAGGTTATTCAATCAAAAGTAAAATAATTTTGAGACAAACATCTCAATGGTTTTGTAACAAAATCAGCAAGAACCTTAAGTAGAATAGTGGCAGAACTCCAGTGTGGTAAAACACATTTTAAAACTGATCACCAGTTGGAAAGTCCATTTGAAATCAGTGGGCTTGGACTGAGCTGATATAATAGTCTTTCAGTATATTATGGTCTGACTGCTTATGGTACAAAATTAAGTAAGGTTTATGCAACTACAAGGAAAACCTAGCTTTCTTGAACATATATTAACCACCTTTACAGTAGCAGGATGTTGGTCACCGTGGTCCCCGCTGTTTTACCTGTGGTAGGTTAGGATGTTATGTCTTGTGTTGTGTCAGGGTTGACTGTGTAGTTTTGCGAAGAGGTTAGACAGTGGATTTGTATAGGATGGTTTGAATAGGGATAATTCTGCCTCAGGAAGGGGGTTGGACTATAGGACCTGCAGAGATCCCTTCCATCCCTACTTGTGTATGAGTCTATATTTTAGAACATGTTTAATAGGCCTGTGGACAAGCTACGGCTTCACCCTGCAGGACGCAGAGGCAGGGCTGGGTGTGCTCCAGGCTGGGGCTAGCCTCCCAGAGCACAGCCCTGGCTCCACCCACCCTGTAGAGCACAGCCCACTGGTGGGGGACTGGGGCTAGCCTCCCAGAGTGCAGCCCGGCCCAGCCTGCCCTGCACATATCTGGGGGCACACGCCCGCTCCCATGCCTTCCTGGACCGGCAGTGAGATCTGCCAGAGGAGCCACCAGAAGAGCAGCTCCTAAACCAGCATCACGCGGTGGTGCGTAATGGTGGAAGCCCCCCTCCCTGAGTCCCGCCCTGGCTTGGCAACTTGGCTCAGCCCCAGCCTCAATCCCTCCCTCGCTGTGGAGGCATTGATCTGCACCCTCCCATGCCCCTTCCCTTCCCCCTCCATCCACCAAAACAGACTTACAACCTGGAAGCAGCTGTCCCCCACATCATGAAGTCAGAACCTGGAAATGGGGTCGCAATTTACAAAGGTTGTTAGTGCTGTTTGTCATAACTCGAACTGTCATAAGTCAAAGACTACCTGTATGGAAGGTCACCCCATCCTCCTCCCTCTTCTGAGTTTCTGGTTACTGCAAGCCTTCTGAATCTCGGAAGGCTTCCGATTCAATTCAGACCTTTTAATGGGTCTCCCGATTCAATTCAGATTTGGCCGGCGACTCAGACTGAATCTCCTTCAAATTGAATCGGCTACTGAAGCTTCACACAACCCTAATGTTTAAACTTAATCTCATCTTCTTTGCACACACCACACACAAACATCTATAAGCATGTATATGTGTGTGGATGTTTTGGTGGTTATGAATTGTAACTTGGAGATGAAGGTACTTAACTTTAGAATGCAAGAAAAATTAGGTTCAAAGCCAGAAATGTAGACGGACGTTGTGTCTTGTCTGAGTTCCCCTGCAGGTTCCAGTTATAAAAGAGGTAGTAGTGTCATAACATGTACAAATCAGATCCAGATGAAGACCACCAGTTTACTTGTGACTTGAGAGCATAAACCACATTTATCCAAGGTCTCCAGAGAGATGATGGATATATTATGATAATACGCTGCTTTTTTTTCCTTTCCAATCCTTGAAATATCAATTTAAGGAAAAAATGACACACAGTCATTTTGATTATTCCTTTTGATAGGCAAGGAATTAACACTTTCGCAAAGGAACTGAAAAAAGTAGAAAGTAGGAGCTAAGGTGATAGAAGTTTTCCTTAATTTTAGTGCATAGTGATAATAATTTAGGATTGCAGTCAGCAAAAAGCTGCTTTATTTTAATGTCTAGAACCAGCATTAGAACACTGATTCAGTGCACCATAGGCATAAATTCATTTATCTTTTTTTAAAAAATATGCATTTGAAATCCATTCAGTACTTGTGGACAGTGAATCAATGTGTGATAGATTGTATTGCAATTAGTCAAATTCACGGGAAGTTTAAAGACCCAGTGTCATCTCACATTATCATTATCATTTAAAGGTAGGTGTACTTACTTTCAATAATTCCCTTTTCTTTTATGTTGTTACTTGAGACAGCTGCATAAAACGAGACATTTGTTCATAATCAGTCATCTGATCTTGCTTTTTGTGTCCTACTTTTAAATCCTGCCCTGCTGCTTGGGACATGTCACAAAATCAGTTTCTACCATTATGTTCACAATGTTAAAAAAAATGTCATGAATTCACATGAAGAATAAGCAAGAGAAGCACATTATCTAATGAACAAAGATTCTATTTTGAGAACGGGGGAGAACAGAAAATAAGGATGCTGTATAAAATTGCTTCTAACTATAATCTTTTGTTTTCCATAACCCATCAGCTAGTACTAAAGGATAAATTACCCAAGATTCTTTAAAAAGGGTTTAAAACAAAATGTCAATGGTGTCACAGTAACGAGGTAAACATTGTTTTTAACAAAATCACACAGTAGCATTTGTGACTTCTTCTGTAGAAACATATTCAATCTAATCACTATAAACTGTATTTAAATCAATTTGCATCATTACAGAAATTTAGGACCAAATCCTTCTAACACAAGGATGTGCAATATTACTCATCAAATTAGTCTTATGAAGACAGTGGTGTCAGTATGCCTAAAATTAAATATGTATGTGTGTTTGTATTCCTGGGGGATGGGGAAACAAAAAGCTGTTAAGTCCACCTCCTTTTTAATGGAAGATTATCCTTTCTGTACGTTTATTATTATTACATCATCTAGTCCAGCGGTTCTCATTTTTTTAAAAAATCAAGGCACCCTTGTTAGGTACCCCCTGGCTGCCTGTCATGCAGCCCTCAATGGCTTGCCAAAACTCAGTAAGTGGCCCTCCCCCTGAAATAATTGCCTGCCCCTGCAGTCTAACCTCAGTTCCTGCTACTTTTTCTATAACATTCCAATTATCATGGCACCCTTACATCAGGTATAAAGTGCTTCAAGTAAAACTGGCTTTGTAATTTTCTTCAATCCTACTACTAGCCTTTGAATATTTGTGCCAGATTGCAGTCTTCTTCCTCCTTGTCTTCAAATTTCTGACTGCTCTGTTTCCATCTAAGTAGTCTCCCATCTCCCCATCCCTTACCTACATAAAATAAGGCCATGTTGATTTGTGATTAGGAAGATTGAAGCGATAGCCCTTTAAGAATGACATAAAATAATTAATGAATAATGAAAAGCTAATATTGCTTTTGTATACACTCGATTCAGGTTTACTTCCAGTGTGATAAATCTTCTAAATTAATGACCCATTTGCTAAAGAAAATAATGATTGTTCCTCTTTTTACTGTCTGCTGTAGAAACAGGACTTTTTTCTTAACATCAAAGAAATGTTTTACAGTCTTTGATATGGTTCACAAGAAAAGACACTACAATTATGCATTACTGTATGCTCCAGTGCAATACCATCTCTTGTACTACAATGCAGATTTTTTCCTAAAGTGCTCACATTCTGGATTATCCAGATTCAATATAGTTTTAGTGTTTGGTAAATGGAGGGCCTTTTTTGCAATTTGTTTTGTATAAAGCTGTATTAGCACCTTACACACACAGGAAACATTCCATTAAGAGACTTTTATATTACAGTTTGCATTATATTTTTGTATCCTTTCTAAGGGTATTTGCATAAAAAGAAGATTTTTAAAAGTTTTTCTGCTCTTGTTCATACAGTTCCTAAAGTTCTGTTTATTTTATAATCTCCGCAGCACTGAGTTGTGATCTCACAAACACGGTTAGGATTTTAGAAATAAGTGGCAGATTCAGTAATCTTATATAAAAGGTCTTACTGTTATGTCCATGTCTTTTATAATTTAAAAACTTCTAAAAAAAAACCTGTTTATTTAAAAGACAGTGTTTTCAATTAGACATCAGTAGCTGTTTAAGATTTAATGAATATTTAGTTGATATTCATTAATGCAGTACTAAATGTAATATCTTACGTATTTTTAGCTTCTATTCGATAGTATCTTTCTATATGTAAAATATATATTTAGAGTGTTATTTAAGATGTTTAGATATCTAAATTGTAAGGATCACTTTTAGCCTCAGAAAAATACCAAATATTTATACTTTTAATACTGATGTCTTTCCAGGATTGGGATAAAATTTATACAGAAAATAGAGAAAATCCATGTTTACATTCCTATGAGGAGATATTTGCTGTCACAAAGAGAAAACAAAGTGTTGTCAGTTTCCAAATAATGCTTACTCAAAGTATCTTTTTAGGTAAAAAATAAAGAAAGAAAGGAGGTGCAAATGAAAGTTTCTGTATAAGGCAGGCTGTCTATTTGGCATCTACATTATGGCTTTGTCCAGGACCAGCAGTATGTCTGTGCAGGAAAATGAAGCTTTAATTTAGCTGGCATGGGTAATAAAAGCAGTGAGGATGTGGTGGCATAGGTTAGCAAAAAAATACAAGTCGTCGAGGTATCAAAAATATACTGCAGTGGCTATCTAGTGTTCAGGCCTAGGCCATTAAGGATGAGATCCTATTCTGTCTCTTAGGCCAGAGGTCGACAGCCTGTTGTCAGTGTGGACCAGAGCTTACAACCTGGTTGTCTCTGCACACTAAAGTCTCCGCCCCTTCCCCCCTCCAAGTGGCTGACTGCCAGACCTCCATGGCTGGATCTAGCTTGTAGACCTTAGGTTGCCAACCCCTGTGTTAAGTACTTAAAAACCAGTTAATACAAAATATGGATGGGTCCTCCTGCTGCTCATTACTTTTTGTGGCATAGTCTTACAGCTAAAATGGAGTCATATTATGAAAACAGTTATGTTAATGATTTTTCCAGTCTAGAGCAAGCTAGAATAGGACTATACTTAAGTGCCTACATCCACATTACTAATAGGTGGAACAGGATCTGTCCCTGAGTCTTTACTGTCATTGTTGTCCATCCTAGCTCAGTCATAGTTGGAATTGGCATTTCTACAACCATACTTTGACTTAGCTGTAAAAATATAATATAAATGTATCACATAAATCAAGGGTTGGCAACCTACAAACCAAGAGCTGGATCCAGCCCACAGAGATTCTTTCTGACTCACTGTGTTAGCAGGGAGTCACTGAGCAGGTGGCTCCAGGGCAACGAGACCCCAAGAAACACCTCCACTGGGTCCCCTGGATGGGGTTGGAATGCCTGTAAATCCACCAGGCCCTGGGACTCACCTGCAGGGTCAGAGGTGGGGTGGGGTGGACAAGAGACCCTCAGGCACCGCCACTGCCCTACTTTATCAGCTCATGCCAGATGCAGATAGGCCAGCATGCAAGGGCTGATGTCACAAAAGTGTGCCCCATGCCAGCAGGAAAAAAAGAGAGTCCTGGGACCATGACAGCAGGAACATGGAGCCCAAGTAGAACATGCCCCAGCAGGTACAAAGTGAGCAGGGGTGAGCCTGCTCACCTAAGTAGTGGCTCGGAGGACACAAACCCTGACAAAGAAGAGGGAGCAACACACTGTGCAGGACCCAGAGGGACATTATATGCCCGGGGGAACAATGCAAGCTCTAATTGTGAGTTCTGGGAAGCCAGGACTTCATATTGACTGTAAAATTAATATGTGTAGGCATATTAGAAGGATTATAAGCCCGCTAGGTTAGTCCTGCTGGACATTGTAGTAAAAGCCCCATGGACTGTGATTAAAGGGGTAGAGATCCTAACCACCAGGGCTGAGAAGACACAGAACTGGTAGCTCTACGTCAGGGCCAGAGAAAGGGAACTGATACCCTCTGGCAGTGTGAGAGTGAAAAAAGGACCTGAATGCTCAGTGCAGAACCCAGGCGTGGACAGCTTGTTTGCCCAGACATAGCAACAGACAGGATAGGCTCAAGTCTGGCCAGTTGAGTGGCTAGCTAATTATACCATGTTTCCACTAGATGGCCAACAGCCTGGCAAGGGTGTAAGATCTGGTTGGCCTAACGTGGGGTGTAAGGTGAGGCAGAACCCCAAGGATCAATGACCCAGGGTGCTTAAGTGGGCAAACACTATCAATCAAGGATTCTCCCCTCTTGTGAATAAGATCAAGGCGTGGTGGATAAGACACAGGATGTGCCTTGTTAACACAAGTGAACATAAGCCAAGCTGTACAGCCCTAAGAACCGGTGTTCAATGGACAAAAGTGCCAGATCTCAGCAGCAGGGTTGGGTTGGGCACAACCATCCACACCCACCAAGCACAGGATTGTGAGTGAGAAATCTGTAATAAGCACAGGACTGCAACCTAGGAGAAGACAGACTTGGCAATAAAACTGGGGGCAGAACAGCATCTCCTGCCGTGAAGCAAACACTCCAATGGTTGGCAAATAGGTTTTCACTTTGAGCAACCCTTTATAGGCAACCATACTGCCTCAGACAAGAAATTGACCCCACTGATTTTAATAGGGGGTTGACCTAGTGTCTGACCAGATTCAGGCCTCATGTTAACACATTTGTTCCAATGGGTCTTGACCTGGTATCCAAGAAATGTTTTCTAAGTCTGAACCTAGCCTGCAAAGACCAAACTGTGTCAATCCAACCCACCTTTACCACCAAACCCACATGTACCACCAAAAGCTTAGTTAGACAGCCAAAAGGCACTAAGAAGGAAAGAACATATATGAAGTCCTTTAATAAAAGCAGAAATAAAAGGAATCTGACCAAGCTGTAAATAAATGTGTAGCTCTCACTGACAAGTTAGCATGTATAGGCCATATTGTTAATGTGGTTTTAGTAAGTCTGGAAAAGACACAGAACTGCTGGCTTAAAGTTTTTTCAAATTACCCTTGCCAGAAATGTTGGCCTGCACTATGCAGAAGGTCAGACTAAATTAACATAATTGTCCCTGCTGGCCTTCAAATCTATGAAAAATTTATGTCAGGATATGTCCTGAATTTGGGGACGAGGGAAGGAATTAAAGTAAATTGAAAAATGACTTGGCAGATAACTAGTGACCATGCATAATATTTTAGAAAAGCCTAATGAAGTCCTTTTTGCTATCTTACATCACCAGACAGCTGGGAAAATAGCACTTCCCTCCTAAACATGGTTCTAGCAGGACTAGGGCTAGAGCAATAATGACAAGAAAGACTGTAAATGTCATTTGAAACATATAATAAATTGTCCAATAAGTGGCCTTTAATGGAGGAAAAGAAGACTGGAGACATACACAAGTAGACAAAATAATTTGTCCAGTAAAATCCTAATTCTGAAAAATTTGGTTGCATTTGTATTGAGCAACACCCTGTTCTGCCAGTAATCACACTTAAATCAATGGATGATTGCATAGTAAAAATACTACACCACGTAAGTAAAGGCAGCCGCAGCTGATTAAACTACTTCCTTTGAAACTAAATTTCTACATAAGGTTACAAAGAACCATATAACTACCAATATGGCTAAGTACAGGGTTTCCTTCAAACACAAGTAAATTAAAAATGTTTTAACATTACTCTCACAATTGAATTTGGAAATTAGGAATTTAATAAATGGAAAAATGTCAGTTATAAACTTAGCAGTCTACTAAATAGAGTATGGGAAAGTTGTTTTCACTTTCTTAATAGAAGATTGAATTTGTGTCTCAACATTACATTAAAGTCAGTTTGTCTTCAAGAGTCAACCTGTAACGTGTTCCAGCAAATAAGCTGAGTAACAGCATACATTTTAAAAACTCTCTTCAGTTATTAACAGTCATCCAGTACAGATTCACCAAGAGGATGACATAGCTTCTGTTTGTTGAAATACACTTCATTTTATTCTTAACATTATCCTAACCTACATGTAACTTCCTCAGGTATCTTTGTTTCTGTTTCTGCCACTGAAACATTCACTTTTTCATGGTAATAGTGTCCATCTCATGTTTAATTATGCACATTTCTCCATAGCCTCAGGTTGTCCACTTATAACTATCTTCCTTGTGAAAGTTGGCCATTTTGAGTTTTATTTAGCAGTTCACCATATTTGTGTACTTGGACATATCGTACAGTATGTTAAATGAGTGTTTCAGAGCGTTTGAGCTGAAGGAGATTTCCTCTGTTTCTAAAACATTATTACTGGCTGTGCTTCTGTAATGTTTGGCATCGATAGCTGCTTTTTTAAGACATTCATTAAAAAAAAATTAACAGGATGAGAGACAGCTGCAGGTACTGGCAGTCTGCAAAATGCATAATTACTAAGAGTAACTGAAGCATATTATAGTATAATTCAACTGAAAAAACATCTGTCACATGCTATATTTGTCATACGAGAGTTTTGTAGAAAGTACTTACTACAGCTGGCAGATTTATCACCCATCTGCCAAAATACTAACAGCTCACCTTTGGTTCCTACTTATTTAACAAAGACAATATGGAGTAGACATTTATTTGATCAACTTTGTTTAAAAAAAAAATCTCTTGGTCTTATTCAAGTCTAAAAAAAAAAATTAAAACAGTCCTCATGGATCAATTATTGATGCCAAGAACTGTTTTGTCTTCCTTGTGGATTATAAGACAAAATTGTTTCCTCTTAAACATACAGCCAATGTAATATAAATATAACTTCATAGTATAAAGTTGAAAATGATTGCATCCATGCTGGTCTATCCTACTGAGAATGTCAATTCATCACCTGCTTACGTAAGCAAAAAAGGCATAAATACATTTTAAATACCAAATATAGTACTGAAAAATATTCTTTGTTTGGCCCCTTAAATGATATTAAAGAGAAGTTCTCCTTCAGGTGACTGTGCTCACTGTTGGTGTTCATGTGCTTCTGGTAGTCGAGTTTTGCCTTGGCTGTATCTGTTGAGTGCTGTATATACCTGCCCCTCCTTTTGCCCTATGCCAAGGGGATAAAGAACAGTTCACACTTCCTAATCATCAGTTTCTCTCAACTACCTTGAGCTTACAGCTTATGAATTTGTTTGTAGATACCTGCCAACCTTTTTTTCCCCGCAAGTGTTACGGGGGGAGAAGAGGGGTGGGAGGAGAGGCATTGCCGCCTTCTGCAGGGCCAGATAACATGGCCCTGTGCACCAGATCTGGCTGACACAGGACCGGATCAGGCAGTGTGTAGGTCAGATTGGAGGTGGACAGGTCCATATTGTTCAGCAAGTGCCCTAAAGTGGTGGCACAGGTCCAGCCACTGTGAGGATGTGTATATGGTTGACACATTTTGAACTACGGTAACTTCTCTTTCCACAATTTAATAACTTCCTTACTTTCAAAAATGTTTAATAACATATAATTTAATGTTACTTATATTTGAATACATAAACAACCTTTATACTGTTAGAAAAATTTCTGAACTCCACTGCTAGTGAAGTATATCAAAACACTGTTGTCTGGCAATGACTAGTTAGCTCATAGAACCAATATATAAATAAATCAAATCAATGATTTGCAGATGGTTGAATCACTGTTCACATTCTGTAATCAGCATTCAAGAATTAGCTGATCACTTGAGGCCCTATCTTGAAAATACTTATACTTAGGTTTATTTACATCATTGACTTCTTAAGGACAACTTATTATAGTGAAGTTAATGAGGATAAGGTTTTGCAGCATCTAACCAGGCCTTTAATAATCTTAATCTGCATAGTTCAATAAAGAAAAAAAATCACTCGTATTAAAAAAAAACACTTATGCAAGAGGGCAGAGGGATAATTTTAACATATGTTTAAATCTATAATGCTACATCAGCATGTATAATAGTGGTCAGTTTTAAATTGATAGGTAGTAGCATGGTATTCTTATAGTTCTGGTTGAGTTGGTCATTGAAGAACTACAAGAACAGCATGCTGCTTTAGAGATGTAAGAGGAGAATAATCTGACAAAGTAAATGCATTCCTGCTTCATTTCTTAAAACTACTGTCATCGAGCTTTAATGTACAATTATACGTGGAACTGTAACAAAGTTAAATTAGGGGAAGAAGCAAGGCAGCTGCGATAATAAAAGGGTATGGATCAGTTTTCATTTCTTATTTTTTAAAAACTAGGTTTTAAGTATTTGAAGAAGCTTTAAAAATTCAAGTTTTAAAAGGGAAGGAAAGTATAAGTTGTGAGTGAATATTTTATTTTGGATGTGTTGGTCCCACAAAGGAGAGAGGATGGCTAATTTAAACTTTATTTCCGTTCCAGTACCCAACAATATTATTTTCACTTAGAATTAAGATCTCCAAGCTAATAATAGGACAAAATTGTTAACATGATGGAGACTTGCAAACCCTTTATCTGGCAGTGGCTTTCACATTCTAAGAATAGAAGCTGAAGCTTTCAAGTACATCTGGGCTGTACATCTGGTCCATCTAAGGTAATGAGAGACTCTTAATAGAATTTAATGGAGTTTCGTTCTGGCTTTATGACAGTTTTATGAAATGAAGCAAGAATGCTTTTACTTTGTAATATGCATTCTCTTACATTTCTACGGATGAATGAAGTGCCCTCTTCTAACAAATTCAATTACGGTATCATCATAACCAGATTGGAAAGGTAGCTAGTTTGCTGATCTAGCCCTTGTTGACCAGATTTGTAAATTAAGATTCACAGAATGTGTGTGGAAAAGATGAGCTGGATCTGTTCACTTGTTTGTCTACACCTGTGCATGCATATTTTTTTAAAGTTAGCTCCCTACCTATAAACTGAACTCCTTACAGTCATTTTCTAGAGTCTGTATTAAGTGTACAAATTATTTAGTGCTTTATTTTAAAGTTGTGTTTTTTCTTGGATATTTTTTCTTTGAGCTAATGGAATTTTTAACACTACATTTTACAGTCATTCTTAGCAGATGGACTTGAATGTCAGTGGAGTTGCATCTGCCTACACTCAGGTTATTTAGACCAGAACTTTTAAAGGTTCCAAGTTTGGTATTAAGTGTCCTCTCCTTTTCCCACAATGGTAATATGAATGAAGATGGAAACATTTTAGTGTTTTTATTTGGCATTTTTTAAATATTACAAAATACTCAAAGGAAATAAGAGAAAAAAATAAGCTACAGGTAAGGGTTTCTCCAATTGATAAATTTATGTTTTAAGTTATCTCATTCAACTGCAGTGTTTTTGCTTCTCCTCTCCCTCAAATCAAGTTGTTGTCAACTTCCTTTCCTCTGTCCTGTTTTTTTTCCTTCATATACAATTGATGCAAATTCCTCTATGCTAAAGTATTAACTTTGCTTGGGAAGTTCTAGTTATACCTTGCTACAATACTTTCCTAAGTGTTGTACTGACAAGGCTGTGCCTAGATTTTTAAAGATTAGAATGAGTGTATATGTTTTATGTACTTCAGATTTTGCAGAGAACTAGTACCCTGAATTTGTAGTTCCCCAACATTAATGTTAGCTTAGTTGACCTAACTAAACTAATGACTTCAGTTTATTTACCTGAAAGTTTAAAATTTGCACACACGGCTTGTATTTGTAGTCAATATAATTGATTCAGTATTTGTAAAACATTGCTATTGCAGACTTATGGCAGTACCAAAGGTTATTTGCCTTCAAAACAAATATGCCTTATACCTCTACTATTACACATTTAAGTCTATATCATTTGGAAGGGAGAGTCAGAATGCATTTGGTGCGAGTGTGTTGTCAACAACATTATAATTAAAAATGGACCATAAACCCTAGCAAACTTCAGAAAAGTACCTATTAAGTATTATTCAGATAGCAGATGCATTACTTTACATTAATCAGCTTCTTTCTTCTCATTGATAGAAGTGAGCTACGTCAACAAAAACTTCACACTCAAGAGCTGCTTTCTCAGCTGGAAATAGCAACTGAAAAGGTAGTAGAGGTAAGAAAATGGCTCTCATGGGAACTACTTTCAGCTATAACCTGATGCGCATGCAGTAGACTCTTACCAGAACCCTATCCAGATGAGTTATATTGTTACTTTATAAATGCCTGTGAAGATACTTAGAATTTTTTACTAGTATAGTTCTAAGATTGAAAAGTTTACCATCTTATTTTTGCTGAGATTTAATGGACAGATGCCAGGAATAGAAGTTAATGCAACTCCCAAATGATGAAACTTAAGGAAGGACAGTGTAAATTGTCAGTGATTCAGAAAAAGTCACAAGACAAGGATTTTTGTCGATATCTGTCTGTGTGTGCTTTTGAAAGGTGACCTGTTACATTTTTACTTTTATTCTGTACCATCTCCCCATACTACCTAACAGTGGTGGAATTTACAATATATATGCATAGATAAAGGACTCTCTCTTACATTATGCATTAAAATTTTAAAGGCAAGTTTGTTTGGGATGCATTATTAAGTAATTAATGGTCACTTGTGAAAATAGCTGTGCTTCTGTCAAACTGCCTAGTAAATCTGGGATAGTACCTAATGTTCTCTGAAATTAGTCTTTTAACATCATGCTTTATTCCTTAGCACTATTTAAGACAAGGTGGAGGGGACAGATTTCTAAAACTGCTGGTAGAGAAAAATACGACCAAGGAGTTTTGGTTGCTCTGGATTTTGTGGCTTTTTGGGGGGGCAGATTTATTTTTGGTTTTGCACACGACTTTTTGGTGTGGAAAATAAAGGGAAAAACCTGCATTAAGAGGAGTCATCTTTGAAATATTTGTTGCCTACTCTCCTCTGCTTTGCATCTAGTTATTATGTTTGCATCTCAGTGGGTGTTGTACCCTGGAAAGAAATGCAGGGGAGGGGGCAGTACTGAGTGTCAGAGAGCCAGGGCACAGGTTCGCCACACATGGGCTCTTGCTGCCGCCATATTGAAGGCTCTACATTAGCACCCATGACTGGTGTCCCCACACTTGCCCGCCTCTAGTTATACTATCACATATAACAGTTATTGCCAGTAAAATATGCCAACTTTTTATAAGATGTCTCAACTGTAAATGTGACATTAATATAACTGGCTTTGAAATCTTCTGTGTGTAAAAGAACTGTAAAATAAAAAAATGTGAGAGACTTTGCATTTTTTTGTTTAAGCTGAAAATTCTTGACAATCTATCACAACAATCTCTCTTTCCTTATTGTAGATGTTAAATAGTTCCAATATTTAGCATTGGTTAAGCTTTTTTAGCTCAAAGCTTTCACACTGCAATATGCATCAATCTGTTAACAGAATCTTACATTTGTAATAAGGTTTTTTATTTATACAGAATGAAAAATTAATGATAGAACATCAAGAAAAAGTCAACAGGCTTCAAAGACGGCTAAGCCAAGCAGAGCAGAGGGCAGCCACTGCGTCTCAACAGGTACCTAATTCTAAGTAGACAACATCCTGATTACAATCACATATCAATGTCTTTGAATATCCCAAGAAAAAAATGTTGTCTTGGAATCTCCTCAGTTTATAGGTATTAGTTTGTTTGACATAATAAATTAGCTAATAAGCAATGAGACATTCTGATATTACAAACTGTCGTTTCAAACTAGTATATATTCAATCAAATGCTGGACTTTCTTCAAACAGTCAAGAGTTGGTGGAATGCATTCTTTTCAAACATGATTCAATGCTTTTTATGTGATCTGAGCTTGGAGATAAATTTAATGGCATCTCTGGATTCATATTTTTTCATTATACTAATGAGGGGATATGGATTTTGTTTGACATGCAAAGAATGATAGAAAATAAACAAAGGAAAAGAAGGTTCTATCTTTTTACTTCTGTGTAAAATAAAATCTAGGTCAAAATGTGGGACTAAAATATAAAGTTTAAACAGCCATCATCGCTAATTACACAAAACAGTTGATTTCATGCCCCACAATTTGATCAAGAGAGCTGCATTCATCAGAAATGGTGTCTTTGTGAAACTGCAAATGCTTTGCTACCTCCTACAGCCTGGCTTCCATAAACTCTTGATCCAATTCATGATGTAAAACAGATTTTATCTTTTCAGTTCAGTCACAATGCAACTGTAATATCAACATACCTGATACATTCTGGCCTCATCTACACAAGACCCTGACTGCGCAGTTATTACTGCACTGTCATTTACTACTAAATGACTGTGCAGTAATCGGAGGTACTGCATAGTAGCATCCCCGAATGGCTTCTTGGTTATGCTGACTGCACGGGAGCTTCGTACTGCAGCACAGGAGCTTGTTACCATATTGTGCAGTAGTAACAAGGTACTGTACAGTCAAGTGTCTCGTGTAGATCACCTTTCAGCAGATGGTATCAAACATTCTCAAAGGCCTTGTGTGTGCATACAAACCAAACCTGCCCAACACAGAACCTCCACATTCCACTCTTAAAACTTGGCTTCCTTCAAGCCTCTCAGAAAAATCCATTCCTCATTTTGCATTAAAACAGTCTGTTTGCTGTTCACCTCTGCTCATCATCCCTGCCAGAAAATGGATGCTTTAGGTGTTCACTAGGGGAAACCTCACTGCCACCAACATGTTCCAAAAGAACCAATGTTACTTACCTCCATGGAAGGTCTGTTCTTCTCTATATTCTCTATTATACACTGGAGTTGGTTGCTGAATCCAGTGCTAGATCTGGGAGAGCATCACTCCAGCCTGATGCTCCTAGTCTGATACAGACTATCTTGAAGATGATACAATTTGGCAATCACCTATAGTGGGCTGCACTATATACAAAGAAGAAAGAATGGTTACTTGGTCTTAGAGATAATTAGCTGGTCCATCACCACATGCTGAACCTTCAGACTGTGAAGTAACTGATGGAGCACCAAAGCTATTCTGCCATTTCTGCCTTCCCAATGATGTATAGAACTCAGCTATAATGAACACAACTATTCAGAAGAGTCCAAACTTGCCCCCAAAGTATGCAGCCACTTTTGTGGGAGGTTGGGGAGGCACAGTGACTATGACAGCTCAAAGAACACTGTTCTGGAAGGGCAAATGGTCATTCTTTGTATTTGTTTAAGCTTTACAGGGTGCATCTACACGTGGCCCTGCAGCACCCTTGTTAACTGCGCCATCATTTAGTACCTTTTGGAAGTACTAAATGATGATGCAGTAACAGCCCATACTGCGCTGTCAGCTGTGCATGGTTATTTTTAGTTGCTACATTGCCTTAGTATTGCACTATACTGAGCAAGCATGTTGCTACAATGACATAGGTGTGGTGTCATGGTGTTTGCCCATCAATGTAGCGTCATTTGTAGATGCGCCCACAGTGAATGTGGAAGGAAGACGCTTAGAAACTAAGGACATATTTGCATCCTGCACACAAATGTTACAGATACTTACTTTTTTCTACCTACTGTAGAGTTACCATAGATTATTTCTGATTAGTTTACTAAGTAGTGGTGGCCCAGATATTTATGTGCCCACTGTTGGCAGATAAATATGCATCACTTGTTTACCTCGCTATTGCCCCTTCACTGGTAATGGCATTTCAGTGGTTCAGTGTCTGTGCAAAGTAATGTATGTAGCAAGTTGAGATGAAAGATGCTCTAGGAAAGAAAAAGGAAATAATTTATTAAATAATCAATGATCTTCAGGAGTTTTACAGCCATGACTAAAATAGGACTATACCACTAGACAAAGATAACTCATAAAACAGGATTTTGCAGGATTTTATACAGATTGTTTTAAAATATATATGTATTCTGGATGTTTAATGCATTTTGTTTTAGTTCAGTGCAACCTCTGTTTTTCAAGATTCAATCAATCTTAACTCCTTTCTGTCAAAAAAAAGATCACAACCATATGGCATCTATTGAACAGAGTAAAAAATTCTTGAGTTATCCAAAATCTCAGTTATCTCTGCCTATTCCATCGCATGTTGCTTATTGAAACTGTACTGCCATACGTTTCCTATAATGATTTTGATGGAAAAGGGAAACTGACTGTTTGTTTTTAATTACAGCTCAGGATGATTGCTATGCAGAAGAAAAAGTCTGCCTCTGTGATGGATCTGGAAAACATTTAAAAATATGCATTATTCATTTACAGCATTTAAGAGTTGGGAAAACCATCAGAGAAGCACAGTACTGGATCACTGAAGTCTATAGTGCATCATGGGGCTTATGGAATTTGCACGAACATTTTCCTTTCTGTTTGGACAAGGAAGAATGAAGCTGAATTGTAGCTTCCTCACAGTAAATACATACAAGAGAATGGAATATAACAAATAAGCACCAATGTAACGGAACAATTTCAGAAGTTAATCACCTTCATTAATGTATAAAACAAAACAAATTTAATATAGGGTAGTGTTTCCCAACCAGCGTGCCATGGCACAAAAGCATGCTGTCAGAAATGAACAGGGGTGTCACAGAATTTTGCCGTGGCAATGAGCTACGATAGGTATGAGGATGGGGAATGCCTTAACAGGTGTGCCGTTGGAATTTTTTTTTTTTAATGCAAACATGCCTTGAGCTGGAAAAGGCTGGGAAACACTGCTATAGGGCTTTTGGGGTTTATTTCATTTCTCAAAAGCAAGTGCTGCAATCATGACCAAGTATTAAAGAAATGCCTACTGGAAAGTCTAAAAACACCTTTATTCTTTACATAGTTGTATTGAATTTTATATGACACCTTTTCTTAAAGTAATAAACTGAATTTTCTGACCAGTTCTTGTGCATGAGAAGGAATGTACAGCACCTTCTCTGAATTAAATTGGGAAATTACCTCCTTAATTTTCAGTTAGTAGGTGCTTATGGATGATAGTTTTGCACATCTGTCTTACCTCTATTTTTTGAAGTATTCAGTATCTTCAGGTGACTACTTCTGTGCTCTCCATGGAAAATAATAAAACATGGATGATCACTGATGATGATGATTTTCCCCTTAGTACCCAAAGTTCTTACAAACACAAGTCCTCCCCCATTGTTTTTTAGTGCTTTATAGTTGCTCCTTCCCTTTTTTTACCCAGCTTCTTTTCCTTGCTGGAATATGTCTGGTAACCAGAGGCAACTGCTCCTATTTGCACAGTGTTGGTAAAGCCAGACAGAAGAATCTACAGCTTTTATGCACTAACTTGCCATTTTCTGAGCATTGTAATTCCGTAGAATAAGAGTTCAAGAACTCTCCTGAAGGTGCAGTTTATCCTTATTTGAGACTGGCAAATTTCATAACATTAGTCTAAAAGGTAATTTTTAAGCAAAAATAGAAATAACTATTTTTTCTGTGAACATATATTCTTTGAGCATATATCTGACAGATATTGGAAGGTTCTCATCTTTGGCTAAAGTAACTTATTTTCTTACGTATTTATTGGAAGATGTTCCTAGCCATGATTATACTCTTTTTCCCTGTTTTATGTCAATTATAGTGTTGACTTCAACTTTCATTATTTTTAGATTAATAATTAAGCCATGCTTAATCCCACAGGTCTGTGGCAGTGTTTGTAGCTGCTTGCACCTTTGGGACAGGACCTGATACCTTTGGGACAGGGACAGGCGTCTACACGAGTTGTATAGACAACTCGTGTAGACGCCTGTCCCTGTCCCAAAGGTATCAGGTTGACTAATTAGCTGCACAGTAAATGTCTCAGTCTCTACATATGTGCCCCTATTAGGTTACTAATTTACTCCACAGCAGGATAGTACTTCTAAATATTGTACTTGTAAATACAAGTACTATCCTGCTGCAGAGTAAAAAATACTCTGTATCAGTGCACGTGTAGATGCTGGAGGGGCTGGTTGGGGCATGGGAGTGCTTCGGTGCCTGCCAGCTAACCCTGTGCTGAAGCACCCTCATACCCCAGTCAACTCCTCTGCAGCACATTTATCCCCTGCCAGCTGGGGCTGCTCCAACCCAGCTCATCATGCTGTATTCCTGGGCACACGTTCAAACCAACAAATTCCAGAGTTTCTTGCTCTGAAGTCTATTGCTCCCAGGCACATGTTCAAATGGTGCACCCAGAAACAATAAACTCTGGAGTTTGTTGCTTTGCATTAATTGCACTTGTAGACACAGCCACTGATACCTGCCTCCCTCTGAAGAGCCCGTTAAGAACATTTCCACAGCTAAGGATAATTCTTCTCACTAAGTAAGTTAACGAAGAAACCTCACTTAATTCAAGAAAATGGAACAACCACCGTAACAGAGCATGGTTTTACCCCCAGACATTGTTGGCTTGATGTGTGCCATTTTGGATCACGGTTTATAACAGAATACTTGCCCAAGTGGAGAGGCTGGATCATTAAACCTTATTACTCAAACATGGTTTTCAGGGAAGATTGGATGCATTATTTTGTCTTCTATACTCTACCATTGCAGAAAATTTCAGATCTTACTTTATCCACAGCATGCAAGCAATATGACAACTAAGCACTACATTTGAATACACCTCTGTATATATTTTTGGGTTTTTTTCCTGGTACTACTACATGTAAAAGTTTTGAGACCTGACTCCCCTAACTAGCATAAGAAAGGGTAACTACTGTACCTCTGCACTTTGATTTTTCTAGGTACTATTTGCTTTCCTGTGGTGCCTTCCAGCTCATCGGAGATGAGAGTTGGAAAATGCTGATAACTTACTCTTACGAGTAAGTTTGCCAAGGACTTGAATCCTAAGCAAATATCTGGAATTAAAACTGTAGTTCCAAAACTTCTGTTGGGATAGCAGAATTAAAACCTTTGACTTTTTACTTCAATGAGAGGAATAGGTTCCGCTGGTGCAGACAAAAGGGAGCTTTGCAGGAAAGCTTGGTAGAGGGAGACAAAAATGGATTAATCAGAAGGTGGTTCCATATGCCCCACCAGTCTTTCTGGTTAGTGGTGTGAGCTCTGGCCAGCACGTTCCATTGTAGTCTTTTCCCAGATGGTAATGGTGGAAAAGATGTGATCTGTGTTTTGTTCCTTAGTCCATCGATGCAGACTTTGGACATTCAGGTACTTTATTTCATAGTCATATACAAAGGCTCTTCTCAAATTGATCCCCTTTGGAGGAAAATTGGAGAAATGCTAACAGCTTTGTTGGAGCTGTGTAAGTAGGATTTTACCTGTTCTGTTGTGGGGAACTGATACAACCTCTACCAAGCCTGCACTGCTCATAGAGCATCTAAGGTCTGCCCAGAGATGAGAGACCCGAGTTGAGGTGGTCCATAAGTGAACTGGCATGGCATAAAAGCCTCATATTTTTGTCACTTTGGTCAGTGTGTCAGTGTTGTATTCTATCAGGGTGAACAGGAACTGCAGTATCTCAGCTTTAGGCAAAGGAAGAAATACTCCCTCTGCCTCCCTTTCTCCCCACTCAAAAAAAGGTTGCCTTGGACTATAACTCAAGTTGGGCCCAAATTATTACTGAAAAGAGCTTTTAAAGAAGTTCTGCAAGTAGTGAGTTCTAGAGAGGATCTTACCCTAGCACTTAGGGGCAAGTGAGTCTGAGTCTATCCTTAACGCTGAATGCAACCTGAAGGTCTCCTGTTACCGCCAACTCTAGACTTCAGAGAAGAATTGTATGTTGTACTGACAGGTAATTTCTAAGCATCTTAAACATTTCTAAGTATTCTCAAACCTCAGATTCCATCCTATTCACCATACAAGTCTCATTAAACTTCTGCTCACAAATAATTGGAGAAGACAGAGGTTTCCTGCAAAATTAGTTGAATAGAGAACCAAAAGAAACTGAATTTAAAAGCCAGTCGCCCTTTACTGAGCCCAATCTTGTCAATCCCATTTAGACCAAAGAATATGAGCACTAGTTCTTTTCACAGAACTGGTTGTTACTAAACAAGCAGTTTGTATAGCATCTGATCTCTTAATCTTATAGTGTCTCCTCAGCGTTTTCACTTCAGGATTCTGCAGTTTAATCGCTTGATTTCCTACAACTCATCTTCAGATAGGAAAAAGACCTAGTGTTTTCTCATATTGCTGAGTTTTTGGAACAGTCAACAATAAATATGACTATGCTGCAAAAATAGTCCCAAAAGTCAAAGGAATGATGCATTTAGCAAGGAAGAATTAGTCTCTCTCATTTTGGTTTTAGTACATTAAAAATTGTGTAGTAAATTATTTATAATTACTACAGATGATAGCCGGTAAAACCAGCCTGAAGGAGGGCTTAGTACTGCTACACATCTCTCACTGGCATGGAAGTTGGTATACATTAAAAAGGCCTTTTGAAGGTGACATCTATATAGCAGAATAGGGGCTAGGTGTCCTAATGAATTGGAGAGGTGCATTTTTACACTTTGCCTGAAGCACTATATGGTCGATGCATTACAATTTGTAAAATACCTTAAATTAGGAAATAATTGAGGTGTAAATATACTGAAAAGAGAGGGAAACAAATACAGACTCATACACGCAGAGGCAATAAGATCCTGGAACGGATGCATCTATCATCAGATCTATATCTACCATCCACATAAACATTTTCCAAGACAGCTGAACAGGCATCTCCCTGAATCACAAATACTATGTCAAGGAGTCCATTATTTAGGACAACTTTTGACCTCTTCATCTGCCAGGTCATTGATGTACTAGTTCTCGCCCCCCCCATACACACACACTCATATTCAGCTTATTCAAATCAGGGATATACTAACCAACAGCAGAAAATGCTCCATTAGAAATATAATGCCTATCTTGTTGAATTAGGTTTTCAGGATGGTGTAGCATACAGCCACTAACTCTAAGCAGTTTCTGTTTAATGTAGGAAGCTGAAGTATAATGGTATAATGATTTACATATTGTAGCAGGGCACTAAGGTGCCTACTACTTTTGGAGCAGTGAGGAAGGAGCCCAGGTGCAAGTTGCTAGAGCAACTGGAGGGAGCCAGTAACCAACATCTGTTAGCGGTCAGCTAACTGGAAGGGGCAGGGCCTGGCTCCCATATAAACTCCAGGGCTGAGGCCAGGTGGGCAGTTCTCTGCTGGCAGCCAAAGGGGAAGGAGCTCTCCCAGAGCAAGTACAGGGAAGAGGCCTGACTGCACGAGCAGCTTGATCCTGGTGAGGGATGGAACACCCTTGGGGTGGCTTGAACGATGTTTTAGCCAAGCGGCATGAACTTATGTTATAGCCCAGGGGTTGGTGTTTTGTTTGCTGTTTAGCTGAAGGTTTGGGTGAGGCTATTAGGGATTGGAGGAGGCCCCATAGGGGACCCACGACAGCGTAGGAACCCCAGCCCCAGAGAGGAGGCAGCGCGAGACCGAACAACATCAATTACATCTGCGAGGCTTGGGGTGTGGTAAAGGGATGGTTGGAGCCATGCATATAGCCCATGAGGCTGGGGTGTACAGAAACACTCATTACAGAATGAGCCAGTGTACAACAGGATAACTGTGCCCAAGCGGATGGAAAGGCAGCCTCCCTGTTATACATTAACATCAAAGATGTGGTGGGCAAGACTTGAGGGTGCTTTAGGCTAACTTGGCAAAGTACAGGGGGCATTAGGGGAGAGCATGGCGACCTCTAGGATGCCCTCCTGTTACACACATAATTCATAAGCATCTCAGACATCATCTTCCTATAGAGAACCATTAGTCTTTTCCCACTGGAACTTCACACTGGAATTTTTTACGGGTCTGACTAATCCTTTCAGCAAGAGATCCAGTCCTTCAGCATAGTCCTTACAGCCCTGATAAGTCCACTCTTTCAAACTTGTGGCAACTTGCTGTCTTCCTCACCCGTCTATGAAGATGGCCTTGATGTCTGCAACCATAATGTTTGAAAGAAAAATAGGAAGTGTCCAAGTCTTGATGGTAGATCCTCCATGTACTGTGTTTGAACTGGACAAGGTTGCCTTGAGGACATCCTCTGTGCCCAAGGTTGTCAGAGTTTCAATGAAAGTAGCAGATCCACCTTTCTTTAGCATGATTGCTGATGCAGACTTTGGTAGCTCAGGCACTTTCTTTTATAGTTCTAGAGAAGAGCTCTTCTCACACTAATACGCATCAGAAAAAAACTGGAACAATGTTGACAGCTTTATTAGAACCACCTAGGTAAGATTCCCCAGTTCTGTGAATGGAAACCAAGACAGCCTTCGCCAAGACTGGGGAGAGGGCAGAATCAGAGGCGTCATTTCGTATTTTGGATACATGGAGGTCTTACTTTATACCCAGGCACCTACCCAAATCGAGGAGGCAGGCAGATAGCAGGGCTGGCTGCCATTTTCACAAGTCTCTGATTGGCCAACAGACCCCGCTAGACCCATCCCTCCCTGCAGACTGACAGATGATCCGAAATGGCAACTTCATTACCCTGACTAAGCCCATGGAAGTCATTAATGCAAACATTATTAAAAAATATAAGCATTTAATTAAACTCTAAACTGAAATGTCTTATGAAATTGAATCTATACACAACATGAATTGAAACTAATAGCATGTTATTAATACCACCTTATTAAATGACACTGTCAAAAGGAGTTTGCTGAATGCTAACCTTGAGACAGACAGGCAATTCATGCTAGCTTAAACGCTAGCATGAAGCATCCATCGGCAGCTGCTGCTGACATTTTCTGTCTCTGTGGGGTGCACACTTGTCCATACACTGAGATGACATGCTCAACGTCCACTGAGTTCATGGGAATGGTAAGGCAGCATTTTGTCAGAGCACATATAAATGTAGAAACCAGTCAAAGAGTCCCAAAACGCAGGTACAGGCACCTGGCACTCTTTGACAAAGTTCACATAATCTTATACTCTTTCTGCCATCCAGGGACTGATTTCAGTAGCTGAGGGTCACAACTCAGAACAGGCACCTGGTTGCAGTCCAAAATATGAACAGCACTAAGGAAGGAGGCAGCTGGTTGTCTGAACCATGGTGGCAGTGTTGGGTCATACCTGTAATATGGTTCAGTTTCACATCTAGTGCCTAGAACAGGTCCCTTCTCTGCTGGTTTTCATGATGATCAGGGATCCTGGTTTTCCCTGATAAAAAAAAATCACAAATTCTCTGATTTAAAAGCCCCAAAATCCGTGATTAAAATTAAAGGCCCCCCACAGCACCCCCACGCCACTCTCCCACATCCCCCTGCCCTGCTCATGCCCTTCACTCCCCACACAACATCCCCCCAGCCCAACTGGTGCCTCTCGCTCCCCCCCCCGCAGCCCTGCTTGTCCTCTCTGCCCCCCACCCATAGCCCCTGCCCCCCAGCCCTGCCAGAGGGGGCCCCCAGCTGCTGGGGCTATGGGGCCAGGGACCCAGTTCCACAGCAGGCAGCAGCTGCTGCAGCAGCAGGAGCACGGCCCCCACTGCTGCCTGCCAGTGGGCAAGGACAAGGGCAGCTCCCAATGGCAGCGCACATTTCTGGGGGGCAAAGGGGACCCACACCCCCCAGATCTGGGCAGGGACAGGGTGGGTGCACGTGTGCAGCTTCCTGAAGGGCCAACAGCGCACCACTGTAGGTCCACGCACCATCAGCTGGGTGGGCACTCCTGCAGGAAGTTGGCTGGGAGCTGAGGGATTGAGGAGTGCCCACCCGCCCGGCGGCACATGGACCATGAGTGCCACTGTATCGGCCCAAGTGGGCTCTGTGCCTCCATGTGCAGCTTCGCTAAAGGGCCAATAGCACGCTGCTCTGGGTTCATGCTCTGGCAGCCAGGCAGGCACTCCTGCGGGAAGCTGGCTGTGGGGAAGTGGGGAGGTGTTGGGGAGAGACACGGAGTACCCAGAGCTCACCCAGCAGCACATGGACCCAGAGCAGTGCAGTACTGGCCCTTCAGGGAAGCCACACAGGAAAGCACGGAGACCACTCAGGCCAAAAGCATGCCGCTTCAGGTCCACACGCTGCCAGCCAGGCGGGCACTTGATGTGCAACTTTCCCCAACACCTCCCCACTCCCCCAGCCAGCTTCCCGCAGGAGTGCCTGCCTGGCTGCCAGCAGCATAGAACCCAGAGCAGCGTGCTATTGGCCCTTCAGGGAAGCTGCACATGGAGGCACAGACCCCATTCAGGCCAATACCGCGCCACTCACAGTCCACATGCCGCCAGACGGGCAGGCGCGCCATGTCTTTCCCTAACACCTCCCCACTCCCCTTCAGCCTCCAGCCAGCTTCCCACAACCAGCTTCTCTTCCAGCCAGCTCAGCCCCTAGCCAGCTTCCCCCCAGCCTTGACCTGCACCGCCCAGCCCCCTGCAAGCCCCACTTACCTTACAGGCTTGAGGAAAGAAAGGGAGCCTGAGCCACGCCTTGGGTAACTAAGAGCCTCAAGCCCTGCCTTTATGTCTGCTCCCTCCCCCTCCAGTCATGGTTGGGGGTTTCTTACCCTTTTTGCAATTAGCTCTTGCAGGCTGGAACTCTGCCAGCCTACAGAGCTCTTTGCAAAACCAGGAAATCTGCAGGTTTCTGTTTTTCCTTGGGAAATGGAAAACCTGGATCCCTGGTGATGACAGCTTGACAGTTCTTGTGATGCCGTATCTTTGACTGCTTATCAAGTCCATCAGCTTGTTGTATGCATGTTGGATCGCAGTCTACCGGCCTTCAAACCATATTAGAATCTCCATGAACCAGGTAGCATTTTCCCCCACAAACTTCACTTGAACTTGAATGTCTCCCTGTATCAGGAGATAGTGAAACTTGAGCATGCACTGTGTGCTGGGTGTGATTTCCAGCTCCTCACTCATGAACTGCTGCTAGTACTGCATATGCTCAGCTTGGTAGCAGACCATACTGAACCATGAATTCCACCTTGTGAGCACAGGCTCTGGTGGCAGTGACAGTCGCGTATGACTCCCCACTTTGACCGGCAGCAGACTCCCTGCATCAAACCTTACAAACTGGACAGTGCTTGAAGGCTTTTTTGAAGGACACCAGGATATCCACATTGCATGCACCACCTGTCACTTACTAAAGACAGAATGGGCATTGAAATACATTGGGCAGCATTCTGTGGAGCACATTAGAAAAAGCCTTGCACATGTACATTGTTAGACAGAATCTTGTTAAATTCTAAGCCATAGTTAGTTGCTTTCACTACAGCCTGAGCCACGGAAGAATAATGGACAGGTGTGAGGTAGACCAGCTCTGTTTGAAAAACAGGCAGGTTCCAGTCTGTCCAGCTCCTCAATACAAATAAAATGTGTAGCACAAGTGTTTTCAACTGGGGGTACACATACCCCTGGGGGTATTTTGAAAGGCCCCGGGGGTACACGGCAGTGGAGCAGAAAAGCCACTGGCACTTCCGGTTTTACCAGCAGCACTTCCAGGTTTGCTGCCACATGCCATGCTGGGAGATCCTCCCTCTCCCCGCTCAGGGACCCCCCTCATCGACCAGCTACCAGGGGACCACCCCCTCCCCCCCTCAATCAGCTGCCAGGGGACTCCCTGCTTCTCGACCGGCTGCCAGGGGTACCCCAACCAAAAAAGATTGAAAACCCGTAGTGTAGCACATAGTTATTCTGAGGGGCAGTGGCTTCATCAGCCACAATGGAGAAGGATTCATACACAGTCAATGCAAACATTGTGGACTGTACACGTGAAGTAATCACTGCAGGGAGATAGTCTTGCCAAAGCTTGTTTGCACACGAAAAACTGCCAGCATGTGGCATGTTTTGGTTCAAGTAGTCCCTTAACTTTGGGTGATCAAGTTTCTCTAGCCAGATGTTTGCCACCACAAAAGCCTCCATGAGGGAAAATCAAATGCCACCTCTTGCCTTGCCAAGCTGCTTTCTGTGGTCCTTTTAAAGAGCAAGGAGACAGTCACTTGTTTCTTGCTCTGACCTTGAACCTCTGCAGCAGTCTTTCACTTCAGGTGCACCTCGGACTCTAAGTGTCAATCTATACTGGTGTCAACTATCCAGGTTGTAGCCATATTGATCTAAAGGAAAAAGCAATCTGGGATCATGGTAGAGGTATTATCTTTTATTAGACCAACAAGATTTTTGCAAAAAAAAAAATCTTTAATTGCAAGCTTTTGGGCACAAACACCCTTAATCAGGCATTGGAGAAAAGATTGTAGAAGTTCTCCTGGGTAGAAATGAAAGTTCGTATTTCATAGGAATTCACAGAGAAGTCAATAGCTGGAAAATTCCTCTGGGCAGGCAGGTCTTAGCTATTAAGGAGTCTCTCGCCTCTCTTGTGAGGCTCTGTAATGATGCAAATTAGCTTGAACAAAGGCAGGAGCAGGATCTCAGGTTTCAGGTTATCATAGTTGCTTCCTCGAGAAAATATGAGGATTTCATTTTTAAAAATTGGCTAAAATTTGATATCTTCCATGTGTCAGGTATCCAGGTTGTAGCTGTATTGGTCTAGAGGAAAAAGCAATCTGGGCTCATGGTAGAGGTGATATCTTTTATTAGACCAACAAGATTTTCACAAAAAATCCTATGAAATACGAAAAAATATGAAATAATCCTATGAAATATGAGCTTTCGTTTCTTCCAGAACTTCTACAATCTTTTCTCCAATGCCTGATGAAGGGCGTTTGTGCCCGAAAGCTTGCAATTAAAGATTTTTTTTTTTTTTTTTTGCAAAAATCTTGTTGGTCTAATAAAAGATATCACCTCTACTATGAGCCCAGATTGACCTATACTTGGTGTTCCTCAGTACATCCAAAGTCACTTCGCAGGACCAATGTTTTTGTCAGGAGAACAGTCTGCCTCCATCTGTATATAAGATCTCTGCAGGATACTGGCTTGCACAGTCCAGAGCCGAAACATATTTGGCCCTCTTGGAGGATTTTGTTCATCCATGATCAATCTTCCTCAGGTCACAGCATGCTGCAGCAGCACGCCTCTGGCTGCTTAAAAGACGGTGCCAAAATCCTCTTGCTTCCCTGACTGGCACCTGTACTGACCCTACATCACAGGCTCAGCCTGATTTGCTCCTTTTCTCCCTTTCCCCCCATCCAATGCTTCAAGACTGCAGGGCTTCCTGCCCTTTTCTCAGCTTGTCAGTAAGTTGTTTTTTTCCTGCAGCAGAGCCTGCTATTTTTCACAGAAAACACCTGATTTCAATAAGTTTCTATTTATGCTTAACAAGAATCAAACTTCAGATCTTCCCCAGACCAATTTGTTGCCATTGCAGAGAAATCAAAGAATGCAGCAGTGTCAGAGAATAACTGGATCTCTGACTGCATCAAGGTATGCTGGGACTAAAAAGTGAACACCAGACCTCAGGCCATAACTTTGTCCCTCTCTAGAATTTCTCCATTCCAGGTATCTGTAGGACTTCTACCTGGAGCTCTGTTTACACATTCACAAAACCTGTGCTGCTCCTGAAGCTTCCAGATTAGACTCTACATTTTGGAAAGTGATCCTGCAGTCAACTATTTCCTTTTGATTCCAAGCTTCAGCATCTATTTAGACTGGATGCTGATTTGAGACACCCGCAGTAAAATGTACGTATGGACAAATCACTTGGAAAAAAAAGTTATTTACTTAATCGGAATTCTTCCAGACCTGTTGTCCATGTGCATGATGCATCCTGCCCTCCATCTCTCTTCCTCCGAGCCCCCAAACATCCTGGGATTGTGTTACTGAAAGACGAGTGAGAAGTTGGAGGTATGCTCCAACCTTTATGCCTCCAGCATAGAACCTGAGAGGGAAAGGGCATGGTACTGGCTAGGGCCTGAAGTCACAAACCTTAAGTGCAGGAGGTGCATCTGCACCCACCATGGCACGTGCATGTGCTTTACACATAGCTACTTATCAGGAGGTGAATTCCATTGTGATATAGCATGCATGTATATTTGGAAATAACGAATTATACTTAATAGATGATGAATTAGCCAAAGCATTCTGCATGTAAACCAATAGGACCCTGGCAGATACTTGGTGCATGACTAACAACACCACAGTGATGAGTTATCCCACTGACTAATAAACTGGATTTCACTATATGTGAATATAAACTATTTTGCCAAATATAGATTAAAAAACATTTTTTCCTGGAACTTTATCATCTGCAATAGTTTAATATGCTCTAAACTGAAAGATTATTACAATGCATACACACAGGCAAGTAGAGTTAAGGAGGCACAATGTTAAGTACCCACCATAATTGCTGTTATGTAAAGCAAACAGCTGTCTTTGCTGAGGAGCTTAGTCTATTAATATTGCAGACTTCATATTAATTTAATAATAATAAATAATTTATATCAATATGCATGCTGGTATAGTATTAGGAGATGGATTTTCTTCATATTTGGCCTTGGAATTTTTTTTATAGCAACTGCAAGTTGGTAAATCATTTTTCACCACAGAGATTACATGGTTCACCTAGCTGCTGTGCATATGTCCCTGACACAGGTATTGTGTTGCCATGAGGCTTTGAACAATGGACAATAGCCACTGTCTTCCCCACTGGAGAAGCAGAAGAATGTTTCTACACACAGCATGATGCCACTGTCTCAGCCTGCTGTTGGATTAGATTGGTGAACTAATGAATAGATTACTACCTAAACAATTAATCTCAAACCCAACCCTAGCAAAACTCAAATCTGTGCTTTTCATCTGATATGAAACCTGGATATGGAACAACACTTGAATGTCACCTGGGGGGGGCCGGTGTGGAACTTCAGAAACACTTGGTTTACTAAGGGGTAACATTGGACTGTACACTTGGTTACAAAAAGCACATATTAAATACCAAAGCCAATCCACATGAAACAATATTATGTGTAAGCTTGCAGATTCCAAGTAGGGAGCACATCCATCCACCCTACACACTACTGCCTTAGCACTTTTGTTTCAGTGTGGCTGAATATGCCTGCATGACTTCAGGATGGTAAGTCACAGTAAATATATCAACACCAACTCAAATGATGCATGCAGAATTATAACAGGCTGCCTAAAACCCACCCCTGTTCCCTGCCTATACACTGTATCTCAGGAGGAAAGTAGCAGGTGACGTTGAGCAGCAAGTACAAGAATCAGATAACTGCCATCTACTATATGGATATCAACCAATGCACTGTCATTTCTCATTGAGAAATAGCCTTTTTTTGTCCTCTACCATACCATTGACCACATCACCAGAATCAGTCAGAACTACCCTCTGGCAAAATGAATGGGAGAAATTAGGTGACAAAGCTACTAAATGCAGCTGGCAAGGAATTACCCCCAGTGAGGAGTTAGCATTTAGTTCCAATTACAAATGGCATACTTGGCAGAGCCTGAATGAATTCAAAGCGAGTCTTGGCAACTTTCTCATGAAATCATGGGGCCTCTACACAACCAACCAACGTTTTTGTCAGAAGCAAACCATGGATCATCACCTGAAATGCCCTGTAGCTCCACAATGCACCCCACAAGATTTGGCAATACAAACACCAGAAGCAGTGGCCTGTGCAGAATATTGGGAACAGACCATTTAGAAAGGGTAAATTGGATGCACAACAAAGACCACTAATGAATCCACCACTGAGAGGTCCACAGATACATGCCATTTCAAATACAGCAGCTTCCATAGATGCTATAGATTATAAAAATATAGGCCCTCTCCTTAATTTACATTTATCACTACGTTATTACTGCCTTCTACAGGCTTCATTCAAAACTTTTTAATCAAATTTCTGTGAAGACTTATACTTGCCCTGCACATGTGTAATAAGAGGATAAAAATTTAGAGCAATGATTCTCAACTGAGGCACCTTGGGGTGCTGTGACGTTGAGGGTGCCATAAAATATTAGCATTGTTAGCTGTGGAAATACCTATACATGGTTCACTAGATTAAACCCAGACATTTCAAATAGAAATCCATGGTTTCAAAGATACTCTGACCTGTTGTGGTGTTTCTGTGGTCTCTGCAACAGAAAAATTGCTCTACTCTTTTCCCATAGTCAAAAAACAAGAGAAGCTAAAAGCCAGCCTTTTCTGAGGGTGCCTCAGATCTAACGAGGGGTACTCTGAGTCTTAATGAAGAGTCTAATAAAGTTAAGAACCATTGATTCAGAGCCATATTTTATCCCATATATTATGAGGAATCTGTTTCTAAGTGTGACCCTACTTAGGTCCATGGCAAACTGTTAATGAATTTCCTTATGTGACACCCTTTCATTTTAGCCCTATAGGTAAGTTGCAATAAGTAGCAAGAAGGACCATGCACCCACCTTTAGCTTTAAACAGCTGTCAAGGACTGAAGCAATAGGATTGCATTACAATGTCTATTAAATGGTAGAGGATCCAGGCCTTAGAGTTCAAAGTGCACTTTTGATAGTTCTGACTAAAAACAACTGTATTTGTCTACCAGTCACAGCTGCTTACAGTACAGCACAGTCTCTGCTGCTGAGCAGATGCTCATGAGTGTTTCCCTTGATTTCAATGAAAATATTCGTTTAAGTAACTGCAAACCAATAAGTGAATCACAGTCTCTTACCTGAAGGACTCAAATATTTCATTAGTGCTGGTACTGCAGAACCAATCTAAGAATGATCTTGCATCTTGATCCTGTGTCCTTATCAGCTGCCTGTGAGTTGTTGGACTGCTATTAATGTTCTGAGTGAAAAGAAACATTGGGCAAGCACTGAGGTAATATTATAGTTCTGCCATGATGGACATGTACACTACATAGAAACAATTCATAGACACTACACAGTATTTGTGCGTACTAAACGTTTTAGTGAACATAATAAACCAGTGAGTCCAACTTGGTAGCTGCTGGTCCCAAAAGCCCCAATTCTGCAAATGCACTTTTAAAGCACGCAAGTCATCAGAATGAAGCAAATGGGATTACCTGAAGCTAACCACAGGATTACCTCAAATTAACCACCTTCAGGAGCCATGGGGTGCATGAAGCTAACCACGGGAATATCACTTGGAAGATCAGGACACTCATTACTTTTAATCTTGAAAGACGTTCAGATATGATAATGACGACCAAACCAGAATAGGTAAGTGCAGATTTCAAAACGCTGCAAGTGTATTGCAAAATGTACAGCATTTATTCACATACAGACAAAAAGGCACAATTCTACTAAATATTTTAACAAAAAATACAGCTGTCTTCAACTAGGTTTTTATAAATACTTCAAAAAAGGGGGAAAATAAATACAGGATTGGGCCATGTAATATAAAATAGTCATCTCTACATATACTTTTTAATTTCTGATTCTATCTGTTTCTCTTCATGCACCTTTTTATTTTAGCTGAATGGACACCAAAGCTAGGCACATAGTGAAAAATCCTCTGTACAAGGTTTTACAAATGTAATGACATTTTTTTTCAAATTTTTAAAATAATTAATATTTGTACACATGACACGTATAACCCTTCATTTAGATTTGTGTTTATAACCTAACAAATGGCATTCCAGGCAACTTTACAAAAGTTTAACTAGCCTACATTTTGACGTAAAACACCAATTATTATCAAACAGATTTCTTGGTCAATCTGCACAAGGAAAGGTAAAGCTTAAAAAAAATATTAGCAAATGTTCCATACCAATAAAACACAAGGGATGGGTCTGAGTTGTCACTGCTGTACTTATGACTCCTTTCCTGCTGAGCACTAAGCATGGCATGAAACTTATACTTCTGTTCATACAGCAATTATCTTACCTTATAGCATTTTGCAATTAGGGGGATGGGAAAAAGCGCTTTTTTTGTTTTGTTTTGTTTTGTTTTTGGTTCAGCATATCTTGGAACATTAGAAAGCTTATTAACCTAAATGTGTGGGGAGCAAAACAGATAAGGCATTTTTTTTTTCTGCACAATGGTAGCATTCAAAATAGTGCAAATGAATTGGGTACCTCTTTCAAAATGGTGTGAGGTTAAATGTTTACTTAGAATCAAATTTACTTTATTCTTTCTATGGCTTGACAAACAATTCCCTACATCACAAGCTCTTTACAGTAACTAACTTAGCCCTCATCTGGAAATGGTGCTATACTTGAAAGTGAAATCAACGGTGGAAATCAACTTCCCTCTTTTCCTTATGACCAGGAAAAAGGCTATGCTTTTTAATCAAATAAACTCTTATGATTTTTACTCACCCCGAGATTGAATACGTGTGTGACTTAGGTTCACTGTTACCTATCTGATATATGCAACGGTGAGTTAATCCACCCAAAATGAAGAGAATAATCTGGTTTCTCAGAAGCAGCAAGTTTTAACAAAATACACCTCTCCACCATACCAACATCTCCCCTTCCCAGGACTATCCTATTGTCAAAAAGTTAAGACTTACTTTAGCTTTAAAAAGTAAAAGGGGTAATAGGGATAAATTCTGTTGATGTGTTTAATTATTTGATACTTGCATAGCAAGACAGGACATCAATCCTTTTTGTGTCGAATCTTCTGGAAGACTTGAACTTAATGGCAGAGTTCTAATATTTCTTTATTTAAAATATCAAAATTCTTCCCCACCTAAGTGGAAAGAGGTGAACACTAAAATGCATTATGTAAAGGAATACTGATAGCAATAGGTTGGGAGGAAAATGGGTGTTCTTCCATATGCCCATATTTCTGTAACACATTGCTGCTGCTTAAAAACTTTCTTTTATCTTGTTCATGCCTGACTTGCATCTATATGGAATTCCAAAAATCACAGGCTCCTATAACTAACCATTGTTATAATACATATGCACTCTACTCAGTGCAAGAACAAAACAGTCTCTTCAAGAACTGTTAATGTTATTATTGCTGATAGCTTACTCACTAGTTATTGCCATTTGCAACTATTCTTTTAAAAAAAGGTACATAATCAGAACGTGAGCTCCCTCTTCCATCAAATCTAATCCAGAATAGAATGAAATTATTTTATTTTCTTGGTTGAATGTAAAGAGCTAATCACAAATGTATTGCCTTTTCATTTTATTATATTTAAAAATATATATTCCTATGTCCATTTTTAAAGTAACCTTTAGTGTCAGAAGCCTGGATTTCCCAATACAAACCATTAGTGCATAATTGGTTCTTTGGGAAATCCTGCTGACTAGTGCCTTAAAATTATCATTCCCACTTGAATTGTCATCATTTCAGGACACGTGATTAACGCTAAAGCTGCTTTGTGGATCGTTCCACAAGGTACATGAGGCCATAAACCTGTCCCTCTTCTCAGAACCGGATAAACTACTTTCAAGATGAAATCAGAACTGAAAGAGAAACTACACCCTGTCAGAAAAGCTTGGAAGTTTTCTCCAGGCTCAATCTGAGTTTTCTCATACTGTTACGTTGCATCAGCAGGCAGCTACAGCTCTCAACTGTCCCTTCGTTCTTCTCCAGTACTCATGGTTAAAACTGACTACTTGCTGCGTGTACTTACATATGAACTCACTGGAGTTTTGGAAGGCTCAGAGCTGCCATATACACCCAATACAACAAAAACATTCTGCAAACAAATAGGATTTAAAGACTTATCACAGTCCAAGAAAAGTGACTATTTGTAATGGGTTTAGCAGTGCAGGATGGTTAAATAACCATATATGATTTAGGACACACTAGTTAAATTAAAAGCTTGTGCTTTTTTGGGAGGCAGGGAAGAGAAACAAAATCTTATCAGTGCTGTTCAGCTAAATAGGGACAGATGGAAACTACCCCCTTCCAAAGTGTTTAGTGAAATCTTTTAGTGTTTCATCACAGGCTCTATTTTAGTAGTGACGTCGTTTTCTCTGCTTCCTCAAGAAAATTACAAATAAGGTTCAAATTTCTCACAGAAATGGATGTGGAGAAGGAGACAAGACCAGTTTTAAGTGCATGTAAACAAATGTATACAGCTCAGGAATAACAGGTTATCAAATCGTCAGTCTGCAGTCATCTCTAAGAATTCCCCCTTCGTCCTCACACCAATAAATAATGTGGAGTTGGCTTGCAGGCAGTGACTCTACTGACCATGATGCTGACAATGTTTCTTACTGTCCAGTCAGGAAGCCAGGATGCTTCTCCTAATAATGTCTGTCCTCCTGCTGATAGTGCTGTTTGGACTAAGTCTTTGCTGTCTGCACTTTTTCTCAGCCACTTCAGTTTCTGAGTCACTCATTTCAGCATCGGGGACATACCCATCATTCTCGCTGTCCGTCTTTAGTTTGGTTTTCGCCCTGTCCTTAGGCGAAACTCTGCCCATGCCCAAGTACGGATAGTTAGAGTTCTGGCGGCAGGTCTCCTCCTGGATCTCTCCCTGCTGTTGTCTCTCCCCCTTCTTTGGAATTCGGAATCCGCCCCAGTTTTTCACCGGGCTCGTGGGCGTAGTAGGCACTTTAACTACAGTCTGGTTATAGTTTATTTTGATGAGGGATCCATTGCATTTAGGCACTATATCCCTCCGCGGGCCGGGTGCAGACCTACCACTGGCGTGGTTCACAGACCGTTTGTTTTCTGTCTGTCTCTGAGACAGTTCCGTGAGTCTCAGCGGCTTGTGGTTGTGTTTCGAAGGCTTTTCCTTCAGTTCCTCCTTTAGTACCTCGCAATGGGAACGATTGTCTCTTCTTTTCCTGTGGTCTGGCATAACTATCCCATTTTTCTGTTGTGCTGATACAATTCGTGCTTCTGTAAAGGTCTTTTCAAAATTTAAAAAGCTACCTGGATTGGAAACACCTTCCCTTTGGCTGGGGTGCTTGAGCAGGGATTTGCTGTCACTCCCAGAGCTATTCCTTATTCGGTCTCTCTTACGTGACTTTTTCAATGACTGACTCAGAGAAGTGCCCATTCGCTTCCTGAAGAAAGCAGAGTGCCATTTCAAATCTTCTATCTTGGGAGCATCGGGACCCAAAGGTGGACTGTTGAACAAAACCATGTTTTCCACTCGGGAGGAGGAGGAAGGCACACCTAAAATGACACAAAAATTATTTCAATTTAACCAAAACAAGTTATTACTCTCTGATAAACTTTGAGTTTGACATCCTTTATATCCTCTTGACTTTTACCCTTCCTGAGACTTATTCTGCAGTCTGACCAGAATTTGGTTCCAAAATCTACACAATGTGGCATGGTATATTCAGTATTTTTGTTCAACATACAGTAAGTATACCAATCAAGCTTCAGTAATCCTTCTATCTTCTATCGTTCTAATTCTAGTCGGTTGCAATTTCCACACTATCCACAAACACATGAACTAAGACAGGGGTGGGGTCAACCTGCAGCACAGGTGCCACAAGTGACGTGGGGAGCCTCTATGTGTGGCACACAGCAGATCAGGGAGGAGACAGGCAGCACAGCAGCATATGGCAGGGAGCAGAAAGCAGAGTAGCTTTTGGGCAGGGGAAGGGATGGTACTGGCACTGGGGGAGGTGCCAGGTTAATCTGTGGCATGCCTGCCAAAAAGGTTGGTCTCTGTTGAACTAAGATATTAAATTCCTTAGGAAAAAACCTAGATGGGGAAAAAAACTAACAAGAATTTATGTTTTATTGTCCCAATTGATTATGACAGTACAATCTCTTCATCTGACTAATGCCTAACTCCTTTAACAATAATAGAATTCACCTTTTCAATGCAATTTTTTTTCTGGCATGAGAAGGGACAATGGTCAGTGAGGCATAAGTGAATAGGAATAGCTGTGATTTTTAAAAATCACTTTGTGGCACTTTTCTTCATGCCACTTCAGACCACTCTGTGGCTTACAGACTAATTCAGTTCCAGGCTATACCTATGAACTACATTAGAAGTAACGGGAACTTGCCTTTCCCTTGGCAACTCACAGCAGCATCCTTAGGTCCAACTCCCAAGTCCCTTCTAATGATATTTTACAAAGAGTTTAACAGGGAAGAGAAAAGGTTTCTGACAAGCTAGTGCAGGGTACTGGAATGCAATTTTCCTCTTACTACAGATATAAAATGTCAAGTTATAAAAAATATGAATACAAATCCATACAGAACGTTGTTACACTAACAAAACATGATATGCACGGAGCTAGAATTTTACTTTTGCAATCTAAGCCAAAGAATTTGGGAAATAATCCATAATCACTAAAGGGTAAACAACAAATAAAATTAAATGAAAATCTGTTTAAGAACTGTGGTGAGTTTTTTTGAACACATAGCTCATTTTCTTCTTAACTTCTTTAAAGGGACCTCATCCACTTGAAATCTACTCAATTTAAAGAAATAGGAATTTAAAGCATATGAAGTATTACATCCATGGCTGTGTCCATACTGACTTTATTTGCTGTTTTGGCAGCATATTTTCTTTGTGTTTTTTTTAATGTTTTCTCTCCCCTGTTGTAAAAAAGACCAACATAAACACATCAGAATAAACTGCCTGTGCAGGGAAACAATGGGTCTGATGATGAAGAAAGCAATGTTGAAGGGACTAAATAAAAAACTAGATAAAATTAAGTCCCTGGGTTACAATGATTTAGTCCAACTTTTCTCAACCATTTTCACCCCACCGCACACTTACCTAAATAAAAAAGCACTGCGGTATAGCGGATGCAGAGTGGGGGGTGGGGGGAAGAGAGGTGGTGCCACGCAACCAGCCAGACACCGACCGGGTGGGTGGAGGGGTGGGGTGCTGCACAGCCAGCCGGACACTGACGGGGAGGGGTGGCGCACAACCAGTCAGATGGCATTTTGGGCTGCAGCCACGCCTCCCTGCCTGGCTAGAGCCACACTCCCCATCTGTCTGTGTTCTCAGCAGCAGCAAGCAGGGGGGTGGCTCCATTCCAAAACCAGCGGCACACCTGGACGTGCCTGACAGCACACAAGTGTGCCATGGCACACCAGTCAGGAAATGCTGATTTAGTCATATGGTTTCAGAGAAGATCATGGATTTCAGCATTAACAGCAATAGTACATCGTTTTTAAATACTCCTAAACCAATGAGCTTCACACTTGACACTTGTAGATCCAAAGAAGAGATTCTCCTTGTCAACTGAGTCCTTGACCTTTTTTTGACAGATGCGCCTATACCAGTGTAGGATATAATGACACCTGTGCACTACATCATGGGCCAAGGCCAAACAGCTGTTATTAGTAATAAGTATTTGTAGTGCCAAGGCATCTACCAAACTCGTTTGGACTTCACTGTGTTTGGGCACTATACTGATATAATGAGTAATAGTCCCTACCATTAAGCATGGAAAACATATTCATCATACCAATTTCAAAGAATTAGGAAGTAAGGTAAGGAGGAACAATTTTTCATCCCATTCTTTGCTTAGAGCCATACCATCCCTCATAGCTGATTAGTCCAGGCCCACTTCGTTATCTGTGTCTACAGCAATTCTAATGTGACCGTCTTTAAGAGTGTTGCCACCTGAATTTACATTTGAAGTTTTAGAACAGGGGCATCAAACTCACCCATGCCCTGGGCTGGAACAGGACCCTAGGACTCCTTATAAGCTGTATCCACAGGGCAAACTGCAACTATAGCAACAGCAGGACAAGTGGCAGCTGCAGTGGGGCTAGCAACTGAGGCAGCAGAGGAAAGAGCTGCAGGTCAAGCAGCTGCTTGTCACAGCATTTGTGGTGTAAGAAGCCACAAGGCATCAGGAGACTGGAGGCAAAGATAATTCAAACCAGGAGAAGAACCCAAGATCCATTATATTGTAAAGCAGGGGTGTTAAATATTTGGCTCATGGGCCAGATTGCCTGTGGAGCTGCTCCACCTTGCCTTTGGGCTACTGGCAGGCTAGAATATGTAGCATTTGTGGTGTAAGAAGCCACAAGGCAAGCAGGAGTGTGTTGGCACAGCCCTTGCTCACCTCCCTGCCACCAACAGTCATGTCCAATGGGGTCTGGGATTCAGCAGCAGTCTCGCCTCTGCCAATGCCACCCCTACATATTCTAGCCTGCCAGTAGCCCAAAGGCAAGGTGGAGCAGCTCCACAGGCAATCTGGCCCATGAGCCAAATATTTAACACCCCTGCTTTACAATATAATGGATCTTGGGTTCTTCTCCTGGTTTGAATTATCTTTGCCTCCAGTCTCCTGATACAAAGGGGACTGCATAAGAATGTAAGACAAATAAACCATTTCTCACTGCACTTCAGATTAGGCATTATATTCTGATTAAATCATTTGATGACTGTGCTCATTATTCTGTGCTAAGATGTAACAGTGAAACATACCTGAAACTCTTTCATGCTCCACAAGCTTTGCGTAGAAATTGAATATCTGTTCTTGCACTTTGCAAACAGACCTTTTAATCTTTTCCCTTCGGGTCACCATGTAAGTCAGATTACGAACCTAGAAAACACAAAATCATGCTATCATTGAGTTTTATAAAAGCTAAATTGTTATGTTATTCACATGAGTTGCAAGTAAAAAGAAATAATAATTAGTAAAATCCCATTAAAAAAAGTTAAAGAGAACCAACCTGTGCATGCACAGGGATTTATTGTAAACACAAGATTGTTAACATTCTAACTATTTTTAATCAAACTTTTTAGATTCACAGTGTTAATAAACTTGGGTAAAGCCTAGCTGTCACAAAGGTACTTGGAAGCTTCAGACATGAATCCGTAGACCCAATCACTGGTAGAGTAATTTGTCAAAAACTTGGCAGGACTGTGAAAAGCCCACAATAAGGTAATAGCGTAGCTATAAATACTCACATAATATATACAAAAAGCGAGAGAGACTGGAAATTCTCAGAAAAACCCAACTATAAATTGCTCCAAGCTGGCCTGAAGGATCAGAATGCAGGAACCAATTTGCTCCTTGTTCCCTGAGCCAGCAAGCTGTAGAGGCATTGTGTCGCTCAAGTGACCTCCCTAATGTTCAGGGAAGCACTGAAACATGCCTGCATAGAGGAAGGACATCAACATTAGGTCCTTGATGTTGTGGGGTACAAATAAAGTGAAAAGTGAGGGTTTGTTGAGGACCTTCCCTCCAAACTCCTCTACTCAATTATTAAAATAAACTTGCAAATGATGCTTTATGGCTTGCAGGACCAAAATTTGGAGAACTAAGGTACTATATGTTGTCTTTCATGAGTCTTCCACATGGGTCAATAGTAAATGCATTAGATTTGTGTATGCTACCCCATGACAGATGTAGCACAAATATAAATATGATTCATCACAGATTTGGAAGGGACCTTCAGGAGTCATCTAAGTCCAAACCCCTGCACAGATACACAGGTTCCCTCTTCCCAAACTATTCCAGGCAGATGATACCTATGCAGCTCTTCTTAAAAACCTCCAAAGAAGATTCCAGAAATGCCCAAAGCAGCTTGTTCCCCTACCATTCGGTTTTTAGTCAGAAAGATTTTCCTGAGAATTTATCTAAATCTGCTCTGCTGTAAATTTAAATTTGCTTTGGTAGTTCATGTCCTGCCCTCTATGGCAAAAAAAATCCATCTTATTTCAGACAGCCTTCATGTCTCCCCTTCTCTCCAAACTAAACACACCTGAATCTTTCAACCTTTCTTTATATAACTTCGCCGCTGGCTTCTAGATTCTCTCCAGTTTCTCTACATCCATCTTATTATGCCCAAAACTGGACACAATTATTTCAGATAAAATCCAACCCACACTGAATGAAGTAGCACTGTCAAGTCCCATCTCTTACCTACATTAGCTGTTATGCACCCAAAACCATATTTACTTTTTTCTGTGACATTATCACATTGCTCACGCAGATTGAGCTTTTGATACACCATAACCCTCAGATCTTTCCCGGCAGTTTTACTTTCCCTTATTCTCTATTTGTTTTACATTCCAATGGGCAACTTTTTAAACTGGTCTTTGTTGAACTGCATTTTGCTCCCCACAGTTCTGTTCCACAATGTATCAAGGTTCTTTGACTCTTAACCCTGCTCGCAAAAGAGTTGGCAACTCCTTCCAATTCTGTGTTACCTGCTAATCTGACAGGCATACCACCCACTGTTGCATCCAAATGATTAGTAAAAGCATGTCTGAAGTATTAACAAGAACAGAACCCTGTGAAACCTCACTCAAGGCCTCCTGCCTATCCAAACCTGTCTGATATATTGACAGGTATTCTGTTTGCAGTTATTCATGCAGTTGTGCGTCCACGCATACTGGCAATCCTATCTAGCTCGCATTCCTCCACTCAAGAAAATGTTGTGTAACTGTGTAATAAACTCTACTGAAATAAAGGTATATTCTGTTAAAACTCATTCCACTCATTCAGTGTTACTCACTGGTTTGGTATGATTTGTTCGTAACAAATCCAGGCTAACTTCTTGTGATCACCTCTTCCTCTTCCAAGATTTTACAAACTGACCGTTTTGTATGAAATTCCATGCGACTGGGAGAAAAGCTCATTAGAAAACAATGTCTCCTATAACAAGGTTAGTTAATTTCCTGCATAATACTACTTTAAAAATGTTTTCTGCTGTTGGGATTTTTTAAGGCACAGATTTGTCATGAACAGGGTTCGTTATAATGAGGTTGTACTGTAAACTGTCTCTAGGAATTTATCAGATATTCACATCAGGCTAACTAGTCTCCAAATCCTTGGGTCCTCCTTTTCTTTCCTTTTAAAAATGGACACAGTATTAGCCTTTCCCCAGTCTACTCAACTTTGCCTCTCATCTAAGCTTTTGCAAACATTGGCAAGATTTCTTCAATTAGTTCTACAATTCGCCTTGGGTTTGTTGACTTAAATTCATTCAAAGTTGTCAAAAGTTCTCTGAAGGCCACTATCTTTATGATTTCCAGCCCTTCCCCTTCCATATTTTTATTAACATTTGCAGATGTCAGTAGTGAAGACTGATGCAAAATAGTCATTGAGCAGTTCTACCTTCTTTCATTAATGACTCACCTTTTCCACTGGGCAGCAAGCTCAAAGCACTCAGTGTCTCTGATTTAGCTTTCTAAATATCTGTAGAACCTGGTCTTTGACGTCTAACATTTTTTATCTTTGCTTTCTCGATTTTGCTCCTACATATTTATGTTAATCCCTTATATTCCTACTAAGAGCAAACCCTACCTTCCATTTCTTGTATACATCTCTTTGGCTTTCTGGCTTACACACTGGCCTTTTACAGTTCTTTCTATCTTTCCGTTGTGTTAAAGTGACTTGTTGGTAAGGCTCCAATTTCTGTCTCAATGGAACAGCCAGCCCTCCTTTTCCATTGTCTATCTGTGGGAGTTTACCTATTATTTTTCCAAGTCAACTGGAATCTGAACTTTTAAAGTCTACTGTCCATTCTCTGCTAGGCTCAGGCCTTTCCTTAGGATAATTAATTCTATGTTTATGATTTCTTCCTCCCACATTTCCAAGCACCACCATATTTGCAAGCAGATCATCCCTACTGGGGATGCTGCAGGGATTAAAATTGTAACCAAATTATTTATTGTTCATCAGCCTCTGTATTGCTTGATTGATTGACTGATTGATTTACAGAAAAACACATTTCTAACTTCACAGAATTTGTTCTTTGTTTCTCTTTATTTTATTCTTATTGATTTGGACCACATGAAAAGTTAGCATCACAGCTGACATCCCAGACACACTGTCCAGCATGTCCTCTTTCTGTACATTCAAATGTATTCTTTTTGAGATGACAAGTTTAACTGATAAAGACAGCTGTGTTGAGGTAGCACACTTAGATTTCTCTGTGGCTTTAGACTCAGTATAACACAACATACCTTTCTAAAAATATCAATATTGTAACAGATGTATATGGCCCATAATGAACTGAAACTGGCTAACTGACTGATCTCCAAATACAATTGTTAACCGAAAATTATCAATACATATGGTTGTTTTGAGTAAGGACTCACAGGAACAAATCATCATCCAATGCCAATCAGAACTTTTATAAGTAATCTATTAGAAAATAAGTATAATCATTTTCTTAGGCCTGTAGCTTTTAAGAAAACGGACATTATAGAAAATCTGGTCTGCTCTCCTGTATAACACAGGTCATAGCATTTTATTCACTCACATAGCAGATAGCAGAAAGATTCAAGCACCAGCAAGTCATCTATAAAGATCTGTCTTCCCTTGGCAAGCTTGGCATAAGTATAAATTTTAATACAACTAAATCAAGGATGTAGATCACAGAACTAGGAAGGTTGACTATTTCCTGGAAAACAGTGACTCTAAAAAAAACAAAAAACAAACAAAAAAAACAACTTGTGGTCCTTCTGGATAATGAGCTGAATATGAACTAATACTGTGATGCTGAAGATAGAAAACTAATATTAAATTTAGGCTGTAAACAGACAGCTCATCTGAGGCAGTCTTAATTGCGTCAAGATTTTGATGCAGCTCAAAACAGTTGAGTGCCACAGCCCTTTACATACACAGCCCTTCCAAGCTGTATTGCTGTTTCTCTGCCAGGAGGTGGCCTGAGAGAGCCCAAAGCTTGTCCATGGAATGAACGGCAATTAAGTTAAAGAGCTGCAATTAACTTACAGACACAAAATGTCCCAGAAAAGTGTTATCATTTTATCCAGCACACTTCACAGCTTTTTGAAGCGAGATAATGGATACGAACATATATAGGAACCCGGCACAAAAAGCTTTTCAGGAGGGTCCGTTTACAGCCTTAGAGGTATAAACAATGGAAGTATCACCTCAAAGTAGCAATATAGTGCTATTACCTCCATGTACATCATCTTCTAGACCACCCGCTTGTATAACGTGCCCTGTTTTGAGGTCCACATGTTTAAAAAAGCTGTTGAGAAACTGGAGAAGGTGCAGTAACAAGACATAAGAAAAACCTGATGTCTAGAGAACTCAGAGGGAGTTTCAAGGACCTCAACTTACTAAGCTCAACAAAGAGAAGGTTAGGAGACTTGCACATGGTCTGTAAGTACTTATATAAATTTAAGATTTCTGATGCTGCACACAACTTTAATTTTGTGGAAAGAAAATACAGCAAGAGCCACTGGCTGACAGTTAAAGCTAGAAAGAAGACAGGAGTTAAAATTAGGTACAAATGTTTTCCAGTAAGAGTAATTAGTCTTTGGAAGCATTTATGAAGGGATGTGGTGGCTACTCCCATGTTTAAATCAAGCCTGAGTATCTTTCTATAAGACACTCTAGTTCAACCACAAGTCAATAGACATGATTCAAAAACTATTTTGTCAGGTTATGTGGCCTGTATTATAACAAGAGGCCAGGCTAGGTGATCCATCCCAGCTTTAAAATCTATAAATCTCTCTACTGACTAATCCAGGAGAAAAACACTGAATTCAAGTCCTTGTTAGGCTAGATGTATTAAGGATAAAATACTGAATCAATGCCCTTAAATTTTAGTAGTCAAAACCCAGTTCTGTAGAATACCATGTGTTTGAATACCAAACATACCCCAGTGAACAGCTAATGTCAGACTGCAAAGACTGTCAATAGAAAAAACAAGCAGCCTCAAGTCAAAGATACAGCAAAAGTTTGTCTGAAAGACATGACACATGAAAAGAGTTAATGGCTTCCAATTTTGAAAATATAATGCTGCCCAAAAGCCACCAGTGTCATCAATAAACAGTGCAACCAGCAATATAACTGTCCAGAAACATCAGGATGCATACTGAATGCCAGGACCTGTTATTTCTGTGGGTGACCTGTTCTGCTCTATTAAATTTCAATGCAGTCCACAGAGTCCTGGTAGCCTGACAATGTAACCCTGGCTTGGGACAAAGTTTAAAGGTCCTATGTGATGGTAAAGACTAAGGATATTTATTACCAGTGAACATATTCATTAGGTTAGGAACTTAACACCGTCCTCCTTGTAAGTGTAGGCACTGCAGTGACTTACCCTTTCCAGGTCCTGCCGGAGATGTGTGAAGAGCTGTAGCCTCCTGAACAGAACATCCTGCTCCCGCTTGGCCAGATTATCCTCTTCATCTTTCTTTGGGGTTATCAAGGGCTTGTTGAAATTTGCTTTTCTCTTGAGCTTCCAGTACTGGTACATAAACTCCACAGACTCCTCGGGCAACCGCAGGACCGTGGCCACTTCCAAGAAGTCAACAAATGTGTAGAATTCATCCTCTAGCTGCTGGAGCTTCTGCTTGCGGACGCTGACCCTGTGGGCCTCCTCCTGGTTTGTCTCAATGCTGTGAAAGGGTTCCAGGCGGGTAGGAGGAGAGCTGTCCAGTATCCCATTCTCATTCTCCTGGCTGGTGCTTTCACTGAAGTTTTCATCCTCTGGTTTCTTGGTGGAGCTGTGCTTGGGGCAGTAGGACTTGAACTTGACTTCATCATTCTCCGCCAGGATGGTCTTCATCTCCAAGCCGCGGTCAAATGCACAGGTGACATGAAAAGCTGTCCGGCAGTTTTTCACTGAACACTATGGAAAAGTTAAAAAAAAATGCATTCATTAGAAATAAAAAGCCACACATCATACAAAAATACCAATGCAGCCAGGACTCTTGGGATCAATGCTGTAGCAAAGCAGCTTTGCTACAGCTTGTAACCTTACTGGATCTTTGCTTCTAAGATGTGTACTTTTTCTCTCTTTTAATTAGGTTTACAATTTAATGCTTTCCATTCAGGCAACAATCAAGTGGCCTAGAGGGACATGAGTGATTAACTCCTCCCAGTTCTATCATGCTATTCAATAACCAAAAAATTCTCACAAGGACTTTCCTTGTGGTGAGTGCAGCTAGTCACTTAAAGCAGTACTGTCAGAAGCAAAATGATCCCCACTTTAGCTGTGCCAGCACTAGAGAGAGAGAGAAAGAGAAACAGAGAGAGAGGGGGAAAAACCCAGTGGCTCTGAGCCAGTCTGATACTTTAATTAAAGTCTCTCCCAGCACCTGGAACTGTGCAATCCAAATGGCAAGAGCTGGGTGGGAGTCTTCTCTTTTATCATCAGCTTACAGTGTCACATTTTAAATTACTAACAATCCCACTACACTGACTATTGCCTTTAGTTCACATGAGGAACAAAACTTAAATTTGCGGCTTTTGTCATTTTCTAAGACTTCTCCCCTGCAGTGAACCCAGCCATCATGGAGTGATGGGCACTAGTTCAACCAATTTAGCACTTCATTTTAACCATAAATAACTTTCTTTAGTGAAGTGCTGTCATGGCCATAACCAGCCATAAACTGAGAATAATATTTAAAAAAATCCCCTATTGATTCACACCCGTGTCCCCAATGAAAAGAAATAAATTAAAAGAGGAAATTAATGTCACTGATATTAACTATGACTGGACGCAACTATACTTAACCCAAGTGATCTAACCTTAAAGAGAAATGCACTGAGCCAGGATATTTATACAGTGCTTTGTAAGGAAGCCAAATATCTTTCTCCTCTGGGTTTTCCTGCTCAGGTTGACTCAGCAGCCAGATGTCACATTAATGTACACTAGAGTTTAAAACTACAGAGGTTTCAGATACATTTTCTTTAATAAAATCAATACATAAAAGAATACAAAAATGGTCAAACCGGCTTTGCCTTTTCCCTTCCTCCAAAGAAATGCTTTGCTGACAAACAGCACCAGCAGCCCAGTTGAATTTAAATTATGCTAAAGAAATAATTTTTGCTGTGGGTTCCAGGTCTCTATCACCTCTGATAATTAGCTTGCAGTGTGGATAATGTTTTATTGAGGAGAGAGGAAACCTTGTCTCATCGGAAGGAAATCTGCTGAACTTGGAAGAAAAAGCAGTCTCGTTTTTCCCAGCTTGCTGCAGCTGCTTTCTGCCCATCCCTATGCACACATCCAGCTGCTCGATTTTTAAATCACTGTGAACATCTCATAACATAAAACATCTCTGGAGAGACTGCCTCACTCCCTCAACTCATCTAGTTGATATTATTACCGATTTTATTATAGCAACTCTGTAAAATACTGTTTCTCCCAGCTGTATAAGTCTAATAGCACAAATGTATGTATTTACAAGCCATCAAAAATTCCTTCATTCACAATCCTCATAATACAAATACCCTACAATATTCCTGGGCAGTGTCACACACAGCTAGGATCAAGAGTATTGCCCCAAATGACGTTTAAAAAATGCCTAAAGTGACAACCATAACCTGCATATTCCCCCCATGTGACTGAATCTTTTTTCAGAAGTGTGTAAAAATAAATACATATTCTGACGATGAAGCTGCAAAATTACCTGAAAATAAGTATCAGGAAGACACACTAGTTTGATCACTCCATTATGTAAAAGCTGCCACGAGGACAACCCTATCTGCAAGAACCTTTTAGTGAAGTTTGTTAAAGTGTTGTGGAGAGATTCCTTTTCTCAGTATGTATGGATTAGTAGGCTAGTATGTATTATTACATTATATTTCACTGGAACTTCTGCTGAACTGCTGTTTTACAACTCTTTCTGGCAACCCCAGTCACATGACTCAACACACAATGGGACAAGGGAAAGGGTGGCACAATCCAGCGATCTGAACAAAGGGCTATAAGCTAGGGATGTTTCTCACCCAATCCCAGCATTAGCACCAATACCCATTCTGGCCTTTGGCAATATGCCACACAACAAGAGTTCAATTTCCTCAGTTTCCTTATTTGTAAAATGGAGATAGTAATGTTTTCCTACCTACATCAAAGGGATTCTGCGATAGCCGATTTGTTAAAGAATATAAAAGGCTTTAAAGATACAAAGCACTATGTAAATGTTAAATTCTACTATTCTGGTACTAGTACTTCTGTGCCCACAATCGACTCAGCTACCCTTACTTTTTCCAGCAAAACAAATACATCACTTGTTTCAGAATGCATCAAACACATCTCTAGCCCTGCTCTCTCAGTAATTTCAGTGGGTCCTGAATCCAAGATGTAAATCCAAGATTTGGATCTAAGTAATGTATACTATGTTAAATTAATCCCAAAGTTAACTCTCATTAAAAATAATAAGATCTATTAGCAACTTGCATTTCAAAGAACTTTATCGATCTGATAACTATAGCCTACAAACAATAAATAACCTGGCTTGTTTCTAAAATGCAAATATTTCCGGACAGATTAAACCAGTGTTTAACAGCACACAGCCACATAGTGCATTTTATAATAAGAAGTGAAGAATCCATATCCTATTGAAAGTTTGGGGGAAACTGAGAAAGTATGCAATGACACAAATTGGATGTTGGCCAAGAATGCAATTTGTTGGTATGAAACAGGATACTGATGTTCGTCCTTTGCTGCTAGATACAGAGTCAAAAGATAAATTCTTTACCGCATGGAGATCTACTTATTTTTAAGTATGTGAAAGCCTCTGGGGTGCGTGAAACGTCTGGGGCCAGGGAATTACAACAGCCACAATCCCTAAGCCTCAGAGGTGCATGGGGTGCCCCCATGGCTGGGAACCCCTCAAGTGGGGAGGGATCATGCATTAGATCCTATTGTGCCTTTAAGTGAATGTGTAAAAGGGCTCTCAAAATAAGAGAGCTAGCGTTTGACACCTCCACAGTGCAGATGTCACTAACTACATAAGGAGGGGCACAGCCACACACAGACGTTTCAGTTGTGCAGGACACAGATAGTACATGCAGCTGGTTATCTAACTTTCCCATGTGCCTTTGACAAGGTGCCTTTACCACAAAGGTGCCTACAGGTGGATTTTTTGGCATCTGTTCAAACATTTTACCCAAGGCAAATTAGTGACTCATGCAAATTAGCAAATAAAGAAACAAATGCCATTTAAAAGGCAAAGAGAACACAGCACAAAATGTTTGGTTTTTTTTCAATAACTTGACAAGTACAGCCATTTCACATTTGGTAGTTGTACTGTGTGAAAATTAGGAACCTTTAGAATTTCAAACTTCACTATCATCTGCTATTAAAACTTTCCTGGGAAATAGAAACCAACATTTTTGGGTGTTAACTATGGGAAGTGCTAATTAATGAAACAGTAAATCAGGGAAATTCTGCAGTTTTGTGTAAACTACATACACACGCACGTATGTGCACATGCACGACACATATGCATATTCCTTACCTGTATGCACGCTCCCATCTTCTCATTGCAGAGGCTGCACACTAATGCCCATCGACTGCTGGGAATATGAGAGATCTTTGTTATGGGCTCCATTTTTTCTGGGCTGCCAATACTCACCTGAAAAAAGGTTTTTGGGGAACAATGAATGTTAAGCAGTAAAAGCAAACCTTTCCATGAGGAATCTCTCACTGCCTGGTGACGAAGCCAAATTCATATGTTCCAGATTCTTCAGTTTACAGAGCAGAAAGTCTAGTTTTTAAACAATTTTTTCACCAATAAAAGTGAAATAGCTATAAAGTGAACTTCATCACCTCAAAATGATTTTAGAGAATGTGGATATAAATGTTAACAACCTTAACTCCTGAAGGCTCCAAGCTGCCTACCACTCTCTTATTCAATTTCTACAGTTCAGTTTACTAGTTAAAACACTACTCACTAAGTTAGCTTTCCTAGCAGTACACCTTTTTTAGGCCTATAAACCATTTGTATTACAGTTGGCCATACTAATGTAATGAATTCTCTCTCATAAATCGTGTACAGTCCTGGCAGACTCAAAGTCCCCTGTGTCTGACTGCAAATAAATATTTCTCTGTTTTATCTTTTGCTCCTGTCTACTGCCTGACAGGAAATACTCTGGGGACATTACAGTCATCACAGCAACGCATATCAGATGGGGTGTGTTGGAGCAGACATGGTTTTCCTCAAGACTGCTCCAGTCCTGAATATGGGGGCTACACATTCACATTAAAGCTGGTTAGAAACCAGCTATAGAATTGTTACACATTTTTAAGCACTAACTTTATAGCTGGTTGGGCCTTTTTATAGATGGGCAGTCACTTGTATCGTGTGATAATTACTTTGCACACGTCACTGGTCTACATTTATTACAGGATTAACCAGTTAATTACTTAACATGCATAACATGTGGCAGGGGCCTAGGTATATCAGGTGAATCAAGACCTACCTCTGGTATCCACAGAGCACAGCTAACATGGACCCACTTAGTTCCACTTCGAGTTGGCTTCATAGCTCCACCTTTCTTGGGACACAGTAAACACTTTGGCTGAACACCAAGCGCGCAGGTCCGGCACAGCCAGCTGCCTTCTGGCACCTTCAGGATTCCATAACATGCCTGCATTCACATTTACACAGAAGGGAAAGGAAAAAGGAGGAAAGGGAACCACAATGAGAACATTATCTTTTTATTAACTGATCTATCTCCAGTCTTTTGCAAGCATCAAGGACTCCATCTAATAATATTAACTTAAATTCATGTAGAACCTTCCACAATTTTATAACATGAATTGAAGAAGACTATATTAAGCAACTCAAACACAGCAGGAGGAGTTCAGACAGACAGCTACATGAGCCATCAGCTATCTAAGCTAGAGCTTGGCCAGGTTGTCTAAGCTGAAAAGTACTAGGAGCACTTCAAAGACCACAAGTGAAAAGACCTTGGATTTTCATCTCACTCAAAAGCCGAGACACTGAAATAAAACGTGTCTCTGCCTGCCCTAAGGCAGATGTTCAATACTTATTCAAAGGGGAGAGTATGGCCTATTAAATAACAAACATTACTTCCTGCAGAAAAATGGCAGTCTCTTAATGCAGGCCTCTGACCAAACCGCTGACACTTCTGACCCTTTGGAGCTTGTAAGATTTGATCTGCTCACATATCAAGGTAGAAAAGCTACAGGCTTATCAAGGGGCCAATTTGCAATTCTCATTTCAGGCCACTCTGCAGGATAAGCAACATTCCACAGCACCGCAGATAAGGGCACATTTCTTTACCACGCATGCAAATGCCTTTATATAACCCTTAACCCAAGCAACAACAACAACAACAAAACCAGAAGAAGAAAAACAAAAAAGGCTGCTCTTTGCTTATCAAACATTACGGCTGCCCAAGCACTAAATGACCAAGCAAACATTCTAAGTCTTGGGAACAGACCCACAGCAATGTCTCTTCCACAATATGAAGCAACCAAAGAACCAGATATATTTTTAAAAATGCATTTATGCCTCTTCCATGTCAAAAGGACTTGTTTAATTTGCACCAGAAGCTGTCACATCATGCTGTTTTGTCCACTTAATGGGTGTCATCAGGTTCCTTATTAAGATAAAGCTATTGTAGGAAACCTGCCTGTTTTCCTACCTGTTGGGTATTTTTCACATTTCCCCTTTTTTATTTATTAATCAAACTACTTAACATTGCAAATATACTGTCCCTTCTCCCCCCACAAAGGAAAGTGGGGGATTTCTTTGCAGTTCATGGCTTTCATATGAAAAGTGAATGGGTAAATTAAAAAAAAGTCATGCATCTCTGCGGAACAAAGCATTTGGGGAAAATTTTTAGAAGTTGTAGGGAGCAGTGTCAGTGAGAAGAAAGCAACCATTTATCCACAGAAAACAATCAGCAGGAGGTTGTCAGATATGCAGCCCCCATACTTTTTTTACATCTTACATCCTCTGGTCGATTGGTTTTCCTGTTACAATTTAGCTCTCAGTATGTGACTGACATATTTAAGCTAACCCAGTCTTTCATTATGGTCTTTCAAAATATTGCCCATATGGAAAATATTTGCCTTTGGCATAATTAATAAAAATTAATGTCACTCTGGGAAGGAATGTGTCCTGTTATCATTGAACTTGTTTTACCAAGAAGAGTTTAGATACATTTCTGCAATAAGGTTCCACTTCCCTCCTACTCCTAGCACAAAAGCTGCCCAGAAAGTTTTGCTCCACGGGCATACCTGGTGTACACAGATATTGCATTTGTCACAAAACACCATTTCATTGCCATCCTCTCCATCTGGGGACTGGCAAACATCACAGACGACATCCTCATCATACTCGATCCCAAGCCCTTCTTCAGTCTCAATAGCATGGTTCATGTTGTCATAGCATCTCTGTTCAAATTCCTCCATGACTCTTTCCATAGTGTACTCATCCAGTTCAGGCATCCCTGGGAAATGAATCCAACACAAGGGATTAATTTTTAATAGCATACAACACCTGCTTCCTCTAATCAGTGGCTCCTCAATTCTTCGGATAATTTCTAACATATAAAATAAACTGTGGTTTTGAGCTCACCACGGTAAATATGGCAAAAAATGTCAAAAACCCTGGAGCTTTAAAGTAATGGAAATGTTCTCACTTAAAAGAACTTTTGAAATTGTAGGGAAAGCTGAGTTTTCACAATTGCTCCTATTTCTCTAGCTTATTGCTCCTGATCTCACTTTTCCTCCTTGTTGTACAACATTATCTAAAAGTGTTTGTTTCAACTTTGCAACATCAACCATATCAGGAAATGTTGACTCTTGAGAGTGATTCTAGGGTCAAAGCACTCACAAACAAGCAAAGAGCATTCTGTCAAAATGATGACAACAGTCAAATACAAAATGTACCATGTGCAACCCAATCAACAACCTGAACCAGACAAAATAGTATTTTATTGGTAGTGGGACATTTTTATGATGCCTGATCCGAACTAGAATCCCTAGCCAAGAAACAAGTAGTACCAAGACACAAATATTCCAAAAAATATCAGAAGCTCAGCACTAAATACAGCACCCAAATGTCAGATTTTGCACCATTTTGCAGGGCCAGAAATGCTTTCAAGTTGGTGATGCAACTATTTCTACACAACCTCCTTACACTGAAACCAGTAATGTATTTGCTACCCCAACGCAATCCTTCTCCCATTCCAATGCTAGTTTAATGTAAGCACTTCCAATCTGAGGTATTCTTGGAAGTCTGCAACAAGATGTACATTTTGGAAAAAAAGACCGTTGACAATAACTGATGCTTACTGTGAGATACTGAACAATTGGCAGCTACCTGACAGTCATATTAAGGAGCCAATCGTCTCCTCAACTCTCAGTGTCAATCACTCAGCCATGGGCTGAGATGCTTCAAAAGAAGGTGAAAAAAGAATTACTCATTCCCCCAGATCATAGATTTACAGTATAAATGCCAGTGTATACTCCAGCCAAATAACTTCCCACACCACAGGAAATGGACTGAAGAACGTTTGTCGCAGTACATGCCCTGCCTGGTTCAGCCCACCGCTTCTCTCAACTGAAGAGCCAGAGGGTAACCACACAGAAAGTATCCCAAATTCTGCTTCCCCCTCAACACTTTTATAATGTTCTCTGTACCCTTGGAGCAAAAGAGATTTTGCCCCAGTGACAAAGGAGGAGGTGATGGACTGAAAGATGAGTTAGCACAGCATGTCGTTAAAAAGCAATTTAACACTGGCACTCAATTCAACTGTAAACTGTTATATCACCTACAAGACATGCTTAGTTACCTGGAATTTTCTACACAAATTGGTCTATATTGTGATTAAATGGTAATTAAGTTTAGAAATGTTAAGGATTTTTTTTTAAGTTTTATCATTTACGTTTGCTCTTTAGGAAAAAGAATATGCATTCTAAATACCAAAAAGCATTCCAGAGAGTGCCACAGTTAACCAAAGGAATTCGCAACTGCAGGTGGGCATCAAATAAATCCTACAGCTGAAGATTAAAAAGCAGCTTAGGTTTCTTTTTTTTACTGGCCATAAATAATATCCATAGAAATTAAAATCTGATAAGCGTACTCAAACATCATATATCAGGGTCCTGCATACACTGTCGGCTGGGGAACATACGGTAACTTCCCTCCTGTATAACTGCATGTGTACAGATTTATAGCAAATAAACTACTACGCACTAGCAGATCAGTCACAAAAATCTATAATAAGAGAATGTTAAGCATCTAAGTAGAACCTGTCGAATCCAGACAGTTCAGTATTAAGGACGAGACTCTGACTTTAAAGGTTCCTGTCTAGGTATTCCATGCTACTTTAAATCACAGAAGACCAAAATGCATCCCAAGTTTTATCAGTGTGGCTCCACTTAAGTTATAATGGCATTACAAAGAGCTAAATCTGGCCCTAAGTATTTAAGGAAATCTGTAGGAGCTGAGTGCCTAAGACACAGATCTTCCAACAAATGGAATTAATGTCATGCTGTACTTTATGTACAGTACTGTAATCTATGCTACAATGTCAACAGCTCTCTTCCTTCCCTGTCGAAAAAGGGCAGGAGAGAAAGGTGGAGAGAATGCCTGATTCTCAGACTGTCTACTCTCTTCTTACAGTTTATTTAAATAAAGCTGAATGGTTTTTAAAAATCAGCCTGAAATGTAACTTCAAGCTAAAGTCACATCTTTGGTCTTCCAAATTCATCTCTGAGATTTGGGAAAAATGACCCAGGGTGAGCTGGTTTTGTTTGTTGTGTGTGTGTGTGTGTGTGTTGTTGTTTTTTCCAGTAGAAACTTTTAAATGTATATTTGATTTATAAACCTCTTCCTGGCTTGCCAGGTCCCTGGGCCATGTCCAGGTAAACCCATAAAACTAACAACTCTAACCCAAATGAGGGAACTGTCACAAAGTAAGAATTGACAGTATTATCTGTGCCTTCCAATAGCTCCAAACCTATTCCATCTGGCGTAATATTTTTTCCCCACATGTAAACGTTGCGGTCAAAACTCTGTCCTGACTTACGTACATCGTGTCCTGAACAATATCCCAATGAAATCCACAAGGTGCTTCCACTTATTCCCTTCTCAAACACACCACCCCTCCTCAGGGGAACAGAACTCTCAGACTCAGGATGACAAACCATTTTTTTCCTGTTTGGAAACTAAGGACATAGTAGAAGTGTTTGGGAGGTTTTCAAATGAATCACCAAGCTCATTCTTTACTGTGTCACTCACTGAGCAACCTCAGTGGGGCTTCTGTTTCTGAACCTCCCAAATACTTGTTTCTATTTCATTCCTGGCATAAAAATAGATACAGCTACCTAAAAGATGTAGGGGAAACAGGAACAAAACAAACGAATGGGTGGATGAACAGACTCACTACTTGAACAGCCAACTCTGATGTTCTCTAAGGAGCTAAATGATGACAGAAAATGCTCTGTGAGAATTCATATAGAGGGATGCGAGGGGCAGAAAGTAAAATCTTAGGACCAAGATCTCATCTGGCCTAAAAAGTTACAAATCTACTGACCTTAAAGGGAGCTTCAGGCCTGACATTCACACCAGGTGTGGTGTGTGGCAACCATGTCACCCTGAGAGTAAGGGCTGGTGTTTTTTAAAAGTAAAATCACAAATAATTACATCCTAATGTATACATGTAAAAACTGCTCCCTTCAGTCTTAGCACCCACAAGCCTTCATAACCTCCTGTTTTAAACACAGTGGTGTGTTTAACATGGATAACAAGATGACTGAGGGCTTTTCTCACCCATCTCTTTAAATTCTTCGTTGGCCAGTTCCAACCACGCTACATCCACATCATTAAGGTCATAGCGACATACACTGTCCGCTAAAGTTCGGATGTCAACGTAACCCAACTCAGGAGGCTCAGAACCCGATGAAAGGATGTATTTCCGGGGGCGTGTAAATGTGACTGCTTTTGTCTCGGACACAACCCTGAAAAGGGAGTAAAAAAAAAAAGGCATTACTTACCACAGGTCATAAATTACCTAGTTCTATATTGGGAAATCTCAATCCTGCTGAGTGATTAGTACCTAGGGGTTTCAAAAAGCCACCTCCTTATTCCAGGTGGCTAAATATCCCCACTAATCTTCTAGAACTTACTTTGTACAAAGCTGCAGGGAAGAAAGATGGGTACATATAACAAAATGTGATACATACACATATATTTTCAAAAGTAACCTTCAGTGCCACCAAAAAAGGTAACACTTTTTGAAATTCAAATTCATTAAGGATACAGACTTTAAGGATTACCAATATGCAGGAGGACACAGCATCTCTCAATTACACTGCATAGTTTTGACCAACATTCCTCTTGAACCCCATTTAATTTCTGAAGTCAACTATAATTTTCACCTCTGTGACATCTTAAAGGCCTTGATAATACATAAAATACATCCACTTATCATGTCTAAGGCCTGGCACTCAGCATTCTACATTTCTTCTACTGCAACCATTGAAGCCAAACTGGCCTGGACCTTAGAACAAAATTCATCTACCACTTATATAACCAACTACAGGTTAAATATGTTCCAACATGGTTTGGAGGGAGTCTAATACAATGACCTGCCAAACCACAGTAAATGCTATTCTGGCTGCAAGTATAGTTAAAATGTACGTAAGCACACTTGTTAAAGGCTTGACTGCAGAGGTGTGGGAGGCAGCAGGACACCTAAAATAGTATAACTAATTCTTCTTTAGTGCCTGGGACACAAGGCTATTAGCAAGGAAAAATGCATACGGACTGGAGAGGGGCAGCAATCCCTGTTCCAGACACAGGCTGTGCTACCAGCCGACAGCTTGAGCATGATTCCAGGAGTAGAGGTAGGTGCCGTTTCCCCCTCCACAGCACGGAACTGTGGAGCCTCCAGGAGAGGGAGGCTCCACAGACTCCATTTTCTCTAAGCACTCTGAGATCCCATTTCTATGAAGAATAATAAAAAATGTAAAGATTATATCTGGAACAGTTCCAGCCAATGCTGACAAAACTGCAGCTGCTGGGGGCCCTCCATTATGGCATCCTCACCAGCAAGAATATGATTTTACTGCTCACACGCTAGCTCCTCATGATGCAGACCAGGAGGCAACCTCAGAGACAGCTCTTTGGCGGCACAGGGACGTGAGATATCCTTTGCTCTACTGCAAGCTGGGGAAAAAAATTTTTTTTTCTTGTTTGTTTAATAAACCTTGATCCCCTAGTTCCATTATCACCAGGGATCCAGGTTTTCCGTTTCCCACAGAAAAATGGAAAAAACATAGATTTTCCCTTGTATCCAAGAGAAATACGGATTTTTCATTTTAACGGAGAAATACTCAGATATTCCACTTTTGCAAAGAGTTGACTGCAGGCTGGCAGAGTTCCAGCCTGGAAGGGGCTGAGGGGAGCGGGAGAAGGGCGGTCAGGCAGGGGGCACCATATGCACTCTCACATATGCACCTGGCTACCCTGCAGCCTGGAGAGCAGCTCCCACAGGTAAGTCTGGCAGAGAGAGAGGAAGGAATGGCGGGAGGGAAGGAGTGAGCTGGGCAGGGGCTGAGGCTGCTGCCCAGCTGGGGTGGTGCATGGGACTCAGGGCCTGGGGCCATTTGTAGCCACAGAGCCCCAGTGGGCTGATGGCACAGAGTTGTGCCCCTCGCTGCTGCTGGGCAGACAGGGGGTACCTTGCCATGGTGGCATGGCACTCCCGACGGTGGCAACAAGCTTCTCCACCTCGCCTTGCTCTGCCATGCCACCTGAGGGGAGGGCAGCAGAGCGGGGAGCCTGAGCCCACAGCAGGCAGTCTGCACCCACCGTCACCTTCCCTATGGGCTCTGCTCTGGCCATGCCACCCATGGGGAAGGGGGAGCTGGGCTCCAATCCACTGCAGCAGCTGCCGCCTTCCATGGGCGGCAGCTGGGGCTCAGGCACTGCTGCGGGGGGCAAGGGCTGTACACCTGGGTGCCTGGCCCCATAGCCCTGGCAGCTGGGGGCCCCCTCCTGGTGAGGCTCTGGGTGGAGAGTGAGGGGCACCAGCTGGGCTGGGGGGCTGTAGCTTGGGAGTGAGGGGCCTGGACCCGAGTCCTGGTGAGCGAAGGGGGAAGAAGGAGCGCCAATTTTCCATGATGCAAAACCTAAAATCAAACATCAAAATTTAGAGGTACTTAGAATTTATTTTATTATAGTGATTGAGGCTCTGGTAGGCTTCCAAATTGCTTTAAAATGGTAAATATATCAACAAAATATTGTGTTCAGTTGATACCTATATATATAGTGGAGCTTCATTTTAATCACACATGTTGGGGTTTTTAAATCAGAGAATTTGTGGGGGGTATATCAGAGAATTTGCCATTTTTAGACGCAGAAAACCAGGATCACCTTTATCACTGCACATACGCAGTTCTGGACATATTCCTCTGTCTATTCCAGTCTCCTGCAATACAGTACATTCCCTGATCTAACACACTGTAGAAATTTAAAACACAATGAAGGAGAAAATCAAATCAAATCTTCGGCTTTGCACCTGAGGGAAGGAAGAGGGAATCAGAATCTGAACACCTTTATAAGGAGCCGAAGATACATTTGAGTTTTCCTGGCTGTACCATAATAAAGCAACACAGACTACAATGTCATGGGGTACACTGTCGTACCCTGACCACTGCTCTCTTGATCTTCTATACAAAGATTAATTTTCTCATAATTATCCTAGTTCATGTTTCCATACCAAGAAACTGTGGTGGCAACACAGTATGGATGAGAACAGGTAGTCTGGCCTCAGAATAATCCCTTTGCAAAGGATTTCATTTTTATTATGTTCATGATAGGAAAAAAATAAAACTGAAATTGAAATTATAATATGCACAAAAACACATGCATTTGAGCCATCAACCTAAGCACATGTTCACAATGCATCAACACATGGCAGCCCTTGCCTAACTCTCTCTGTCCCTCCCTGCACCCCACTATTTGTTGCCCTTACTAGTCACATCAGGGCCAACGACTTTGTCCCTTTGCTTCTTCCTACAATCTTGTGCTTCAGGCACTGTAATAATAGGGATCGCTGATCTATGAAATACATTGTATTTTCCTCTGAGTTCCTGTGTTCCTAGAGAGTAGTAGCGAGAAAGCTTCCTCTGCATTTGTGTACTTGTTACATTTATTTTTTATTATTTTAGGTTACGATTCCGCTTACATGGCTTATACATTGTACTTACTTACTCCACCATAAGATAGTACTGTCCCCAACAGTACTATCTTAAGGTAGAGTTAATTAATTTACCACACCCTAATACCAGTGCACATGTAGACAGTGATGCTTTACTGAGGAGCTAATTAGTCAACTCCGCAGTACAGCGCACACATAGATGCATCCTCTATCTACATTTCATAAAGGGACTGGGAAGAAGGAAAGTAAATTAAAATTTGCCATGTGAGTGGAATCATAACATAAAATAACAAAAAATAAATGTAACAAGTACATAAATGCAGAGGAAGCTTTCTTACTACTACTCTCTAGGAACACACAAAGCTGCCATGCTGGATCACATCAGTGGTCTAGTAATTTATCTCCAAGAGTGGTCTGCATTCGATGTCTCAAATATTAGTATAAAAACCCGACAACACAATTATGCACTAAGCTACCCAAGGGGGGAATTTCTTCCTGACTCAAGAAGCTAGTGGTTAATTTATGCCCTGAAATATGAGGGTTTATGATCCTTATAAATTTTTATTCCACCTAAAGCAACTGCAGATATTCCTGTTACACATATAAATGTCTAAAGGCTGCATTCTCTTCCTCTTTCAATATCACTTTTCACAGTGAAAGGAGACATTACATAAAACTTCCTAAAACTGTTTTTAAAAGGATTTTTTTAATGTAAGGAGTCATGCCCTAGCTGCAGTACACCATGCATTAATAAGCTACTAGTGCTCTTCTTAGCTTGTTACAGACACTTGGCCTTCAGCCACAAACCTTGTAACATACTGAAGGTACAAGAGACAGGCTACTAATATCTATCCCAATACTGGTTGTTACTGCAGCAGCCTAATGCTGAGCACAGGTAAGCAGACTCAGATAGCTGCTGTATCAACTATTATGCACTATATCATATGGACATATACCATGACCAAAAAACTATGACTGAATTAAAATTCAGCATGTACTATTCTTAAAGACAAATCCAAAACCAATGGCATATGATATGCTTTTTCCTCCTTTTATCTTCTCAAAGATTTCAGCCAATAAGCTACTTAGTTTGTAAGCTCTTCAGAGCAGGGATCATCTTTTCAGTTGTGTGTGCACACGTGCCATGCTTGGTACAGTGGACTCCTGTTCCATGACTGGGATGGCACTGCCACAGTACAAAACAAACAATATTAATGTGCTTGAATTAATATTTATAAGTGAGTAGTATATTAAAGTTACTTAATATGATACAGATGTTTTACAGTAGGCTCCTCCCTAATGAGCATACAACTTCATGTGAAACAAGGCCCAACAACTGTGTATACAAAGAGGGTAGGGAAGATAAAGTTACCTTAGGTAAAAGTAGTGAAACTAAATAATTACAATAGCTAGATATGTGCATAACAGGGTGGTTCTGCTGGTTTGATGGCTCTCAATGCAGTTGCAGTGTTGTACAAGAAACTAATTTTTAAGCAATGAATAAACAGAAGAAAGCTCAAAAATATCATATAAACAAATGAAACAACCAGCAATTTCTGTGTAATTGAAATCTGGCTTCTCTGATTGAATCCAAAATTTAAAAAAAGAAACAGCATTTTTCTCTGACTCAAAACTAAGCATTATAATTATACAGATTTTTTTTAATAATGTTGGATGTGACCAAAGTCAGGCTTATAGTGGAAACTATTTTTTAGGCATGGTCACAGCAATGTCAAAAAAGGTCAAGATTTTCATCAATGTCACATTTATAAAACACCTAAATAAAAGTGGCCTTATTTTTAAGGACCTTGAGTAATTGCAAATTCCCCAGACTTCAGTAGGAGGAAGTAGATTTGTTCAATGCCTCAGAAAATTCGGGCCATTTCTAACCAGAAATCTAAATATTATTCAAGAAGCCCTTGCGTCAAGAGGGAAGACTGCTGGCCTGAATTTATGTGTATTTGTTTACATTTCTCCAAACTATACCTGGCTATAGGTTCGGGGATGGTCCCTGGGCTAACTGGCACCTGAACTCCCTTTTCCCACTCCTGCCTCCAGGGGTCTGCCAGCACGTAGTACTCATCAGGGTTCAGTTGGTAGGAGTCATGTAACTTCATGGCAGTGATCAGGTCCGTTCTGAACACCTGCAAAGAGAGCGACCGAGAGAGAAGAGAGACACTGACATTTGATATTTACATTCTATGATTCACAGCTCCAGGGTAGCCATGGAGCACAGTGCATAACAAGGTCACTGTATCAACACTAAACTAACGTGACCTATTACAGGACAGACATTTAACTTCACATCAGCACAGAGGCAGAGGAAAGGAAAGGGACATCAGTACAGCAGACTTAGCAGCTGATAGCTATGATCCCTGATGCTCCCACTGCACAAGAGGCATAATCCTGGGTGATTCTGCATGCCTGTACTTCTCTCTCATTTTAATAAGACCTGTGGGAGCTCAGAGGAGCCTCTCACAATCAGTCCCCAAAACAGTAGCATTAGTTAACAGCACAGAGCCAATCCTGCTCCTTGACAGCTATGTGCTAGGAGCCCAACTGACTTAAAATGGAAGCAGAACTGAGTCCCAAGTTTTTTGAATTATTAGAAGCACTTATGAAGGAATTGTAGAAAAAAAACTCTACAAATTCTCTGTGGCAGAAATCTAAGTGTGACTATAAAATGACCAGCTGCAAGAGGAAACTCTTAACAAGGCAGCTCTTCTTACAAATATTTTTAAAAGTAACTCAAAAGATCTAGCCAAACAAACCCCAATCTAGATTTCTTGGGCAGCTCCATATTCAGCAGTTGTGTTTGTCCACCTACCAGCTACACACACATCTGCCTTACAACCGTAACTTCATTTTGCCTTTGCAAGGCATCTGCCTCTAAAACCAGCAAGATGTCTGGTGAGTTACAGGTTACTGGTTATAAATAAGCAAGGATGCTGTCTTTAACCAGCCATAGACAGAAATAAAAATGGATTTACTCTTGCAGACTTGCTCCTGTCAGCAGTACGGAAAGGGAATGATGATATCAGAGGCATGAGAACAGCAAGACTGTACTTGCCCACACTTCTTCCAGCATCCAGCAACCAAAGCTGTTACATTACAGCGATAATTAATAGAGTACGTTTCACCTGCTCAGCTTTTTGCAAATATTAACTTATTAATGCCACAAAAGAGATGCAATGGGTTAAAAAGCAAACAAGCTACAAAAATGAAAAGGTAAGGCTGTAAACCATGTCCTTTGTCAAACAAAATAAGTGAATCAGCCCATCCAGTGCCAGCCAGGAAAACCACAAGAGAGATAACATCTCAAAAAAAAGCTCTACTGCAGACGCATCAGTTCATGGCAGGTAGAGTCAGCAAAGCACATATCCAGCTTCATATCACCAGGTTATGAGGCTGTGAGCATATTTTCAGGAAGATAATATATCGTCCCTAACTTCTCCAAACACTGCTAGTGATGCAAATTTATGTCACACTTGACACACTCACTAGGAATCCTTAACCACACCTACATATATGCGGCCTTGTGTTAGTACCCACAGCCAGAGACATCACGTGTCAGAATAAGCACAGATCCATAAAGCAGGTGCGCCTCATCTGTAGTTACACAGTTCATAAGGCAGAACGCCCTGAAGAGGGTAGCTTATTTTATATCCCTCTAAAGCACTTCAAATGACAACAGATTTATTTTTATAGCCATTTTAGGATCAGTTGGATCACTTAGTTCTCAAAAAATAAAAGAAAAATAGAAAAAAGTCCATGTCGTATCCTAAAACCTTTTTAAATGCCCTACCCCTTTAGCCTGACTTCACATGAACACGTTCCCCCAGTCCATTACACCTCTGACTTCTTCAACAGGGACTATCAAAGCATGATTTGCTCCTATGTTTCAAAACAGTTAATGCTCCTGGGGATATTTTTCAAATGTAATTTCAGGTGTGAATCTGCATTTTTTTAAATAAATTCCCACTATAATCAAACATTAACTTAGAACAGTTATTCGAGAAAAGGAGAAAAGGGTGAGTATAGGCAAGGTAAATATGATAAAATGGTTAAAACAATCCAAGCATCAATTCCATGGGGCTGGAACCAAGAAATGAAAAACGTTCCACAAAATAAGCTTGATCTCACAGTAAACTAACAGAGATAGCTATGGGATTCTGGCGCTAGTTGGGGGTGCTCCTGCTTTGAGCAGGGAGTTGAACTAGATGACAGCCTAAGGTCCCTCCCAATCCTAATTTCGATTATTCTATGATTCTGTGTTGGACCTCTGGGCTGGCTATTCTGGGCACTAGATGAGAAGTTAATGACCATCAAGAAAATCCTTTCCAAGATTCACTGCTTCGCATCACAGTCCTTTCTGCTGTAATTTTTGATGCAATCAATATGCCCAGAGCATCAATAATAAAAAAATATATATATTGATCTCTGAAGCCTTGCAGCACTTTAAAAATGCGGGGTGAAATTCTGGCTCGCTGAAGTCCATGGGAATCTTGCCATTCTTACATGGGTCCAGGATTTCAGCCAGGCAGTACAACGAGGATCACTTCTCTGCCAGCATATAGGAAGCAGCAGAAGCATGCTGTTGCAGGCAGAGACAATACAAGGAGAAAAGGACATGCGGGAAAGCTGCAGATGGAAGCAGAAGACTACTCAGACTGACAAGAAAGTCAAAGGGAGGAAACACCAAGAGGCAGAAAGAACTGCAGAGTAGCAAGTGTGGATGAAGAAACAAAAAGACACCATAAAAACAAGAATGGATAAAGACAGCCAAAAATCAGGATTCAGCATTACCCCTGGTTATTTACTTCATTGAAAAGCGGCTTCTCTAGCTGCATTTCTAACACTGAATAGTGTGCATTCATGAAGTCTCAGGAAGTATATTCTCATCAGCAAAGTACAACTTTTCTCCTAACTTCAGTAATTGAAGCATTTGGACACAGTGATGCTGACCAAACCCAAGAAATTCCATCTTGGTTTTGCTCCCACATAACCTGAAGTCTAGCGACTGCCTCAGACCACTTCTGGCAATGGCAGCTGCAAAGTGATGGTATCCATTTGGTGCCAATGATTACTCCCCCACAAAAAAAACATTCAAACTGATCTCCATTTCCTTCCTTGACTCAAATTCCTCAAAGCAGCATATATGAAGCTTAAAAGGGATAGATTTCTGGTTTGGTAAGTCTGTTAACAAAGATTATTCATTAAGGTCAAATAATGGCTAGGAAGCTACTGCAGCTAAAAATAAAATTTTCACAGTTCACCAGAAATCAAAGTCAAATCATCCAAAACTTTAAAAGAAAAAAAAATGTCAGAGCTATGTTAAGTTGGTTCCAAACTAACCCAATATTCATAGCTAAAAACTAACTTGGTACTGGCAGTGACTGTGGTATCAGCTGACCTCCCTGATCTCCTGGCCAGATGAAAGGTGTTGGGTGTGCCAGTTCAGATGGAGCAGAAAAGGAAAGAAAATATAATTAGGAAGAAATGTATTCATTAACAAGGCACAAGTACATTTTACCAGAAAGAGATAGCAAAATGCAACTATCGTTCTTGAAATACCTCGGAAGGTTTTCTGTCTTCGTGTCTGGAACATGAACTCCGCCGATGTCGGGATCTGGAATGCTGGGACCAGGTGGACAAGCCTAGGATACAAAAAGGATCAACTGAAAATAGGGCACGTGTCAGGGCTCCACTCACACAAGTAAACCAGTTAGCTTCAATGGGACCATCATGGTAAGACAAGCAGGAGTCACCCTTACACCACATACCTGAAAAGTAGGGTTGGCAAGCTGTTCAGTTGTCTGGTCAGATATTGTCAACCGACCATTCAATTTACTGTATATTTTTGACCGATCAAAGATACCAATTTTACAAAACCTACATATCTTTGTAGGTTCCTTGATAAAATTTTATTTTATTGCTTTTTGGCATATTCTTAAAGGAAAAATTGTGCTTGTTTGTGTATTATTTGCACCTTTTGGCAATTTTTTACAATTTTTTACCGATATTTGACCAGCCAATTGACCAAACATTATTTGACCAGTCATCATTACCCAACCCTATGGAAAAGGATTCTTTCATAATAGACTAGCAGGAGAAAACTGTGGCTTAGTTCAGCACCTCTGTGATTCCTTCCTTATATTTCTTATTCCCTCTAGATGCATTTACTGCCTTCATAATACAGATATTTATAGATATTATTCCAAAAAAGCTTCTGCACAACAGTTCTCTATTTGAGTACTAGTAATCTAAACAAGGGTCAACTTCCTGGCCATTAATAAATGACCAGGAGATCTAATAATAGCCTGAGGTGAAATCTCTAAAGTTACCACACTGATGTCCCAGCATATCCAGGATGACACCAATATGCTTCTTGACTTCCACTACAATGAGCTTTTGCTCAACTTCAGACAGAATGTATATCAATATCTATAGCAAAAACTTCTTAAGTTTTTGTGATGCTATCTGTCTCCTGCCATAAGACAATATCTGAGCATAGTTGTGGGGTTTTAAATGCAGAATTCTTTGTCATTGTTACACAGAACAAATTATTTCTCTGGATATCTGGATTCTTTAAGAAGAACGGTTGCCTCAATCTACTTCTAGAAAGCTAATTCTAGCAGAAGTCAGGATGCAGGTACACCATCCTGCTGGAAATGCTGTGACAACAGAATATAACCTGTGATCAAGACCTGCTTACAGAAAGCCTGTATTAATCAATTCAATTTAATCCAGCCAGAGTTTATTGGTGTGATGAGGTATACAAATGTTGCAAAAGTCAAAGTATGTCAACAGTAAAAAGAAGAGTCAATGGATAAGTGTGATGGTAAAAGGAATCTTGGTCTGAACAAATGAACCAACCATTACTAATTTATGTCAAAAAGGCAAACAAAAAGTCACCACTGCACCACTTAAATCCCATGCACACCCTTTTTTGAGGTGTAAAGATAAACATAAATTGTGCAGCAGTCTCCACAAAGTAATCACTCAGCACAAGAGTGAGTGTCAAGCTAAATCACCCAGGGGAGGGAGAGAGTAGGGGAGCGCAAAGCCAACCATAAGGTGCAGCTAAATGCACAAAACATGTAAGTGAGGAACAGTGATTTATGTTTTTGTTAATCCCTTCCCATAAGTGGAATATAGATGTTATTTCTAAAATTGTAAGTAAAAGAAATTCAGACCTGTTATTTCTAAGTCAATGCTGCCCCTTTAAGGGATATCCTCTTGAGACAAGTTGTTCAAGTCTTGACACTTTGTCCTCATCTACAAAACTTGCATGTCTTATCAATTGCAGCACTGCCACTGAAATATTTGGCTAATTAGATAGCTGCAGCAGCAATTTAGCTGATTTGAGATTTCTAATTCATATGTGGATATGACTGCTAGTTTTGCTTACATATTGGTTTTTTGCATGAAGGGTAATGATAAAAAATGACAGGCTCCATTAGCAAAACGCTGTTCTATTCTGTAGCCTGTGCCAGTAACAGAGCTAGTAACTCTAGAAGTTTGATATAGTTATTCACAAGTAATGCATGTGTCTGGCAAAATTAGAGCAGCAGCAGTCAGATATACTTCTAGATTTTCAACTCTGTGTTTTCATTCAGCTCTAGTGATAAGTTTACATAAACTGGTATACTTGACAGTAAGCAAACATATGGTCTTTTTGTACAGCTTCTCCCAAGCCCGTTGTTAAGGAACAGATTTCAAGATTGTTTGCGTGTCATTTGGGGCAGACTGGGGGTAAGGGTCAAAAATAATACTTATCTTCTGTCTCCACTTGTCCTGTTAATACTGTTTGGGTTAATTCAGTTGTGTATCATCTGCTGGTTACAATATAAAGTAGCACCCTCTATGTGTACTTCTAGTAATGTCAATAGTGCTCAATGTTTCGGCTAGCCTAACTAACCACTAAGTGCAGGAGGAAGAGTCCAATCTTACCACCATTCTCTACATTTCTTCTTTTCACAGTTGTATTCATCAGAACATTTTACCCAAGAAAGCCCTTTATTTGGAAGGATAATTCAAATATAACCAGAACATATCAGAGTATTTCAGTGACAACTAGTTTTCTCCCAATACCCAACAACTTTCTACAACAGACAGCAGAAAGGTGGGAGCTTTTTAACATACCATGTTTTCTCACAGGCAAACAGCTGCTGAGAACTGGAGTGTATGTTATATGCCAGAAATACAACAGGAGCAGTTTCAGCTGCTTACCACGGAAATCTAAAAGTAAAGCCTGCGTATGATCTACAGGGGGCACAAAAATGAGCAGGCTTAGCTCTCTAGCTGCTGCTACTCAATTGCTTACTACACAGGAAGATTTTGTTTTCATTCTGCCTTTCATAAACAAGGTGTGTATATTATGTCAGGACATGCTGTATGTGAGAAAATACATTATTAAAAAATGACTGCCTCCTTACACACACAGAAGTTGATGATAATAGAAAGAAGTGCTTTTAGACTGCTGCATTTGTCTAGCCAAGTTAACAGACTATTTATAAACAAGTTACAGTCAAAGGTCTATTCCAAGCCTCAATGGTCCAGCAGACAGCATGATTAAGGCATTCCCTTTTCTACAGCCAGCACCGCACAAAGGACCAATGGGGTCAGCAGCATCACTTCCAACCACCTTTTACTCCCCAGGCTCAAGTTCAAGGCACAACTCAAACTTACACCTCTTGATCCATGGGGAGATGTATTAACCCTTCTCCCAGTACGGCCCCAAAGTACTGACTAGAAGAAATAAGCAATAAATGTAAAGACCTTCTAGAGGAACTGAAGATCACAGGGGCCACATCCACATGAGCATAGGCATTTGGTTCCCAAGAGACACCTAGCAGCGGGACACCTTGAGCAGGTTACTCCAGGTGGGGTAGGAGGGGCTGCAGCATTACCTGGGGACCTCCTAGGGCTACAGCAGCAGTGATCCTGCCACTTGGAGGCAGGTTCCAGTTTTGAGCAGCGCACACTGTCCCTGTGTGCACCGCTCCAGGTTTTTTTGCACAGGTTTTTCTGACCCCCAGGTATTCAGGTTTCAAAAAAACCCAAAAAAAATAAAACCCCATGCACAGTGCAGAGCAGAGCTGAACGTATAGTATGCAGTGCTGCAGATGAGTCTGCATCACCACATACCACACAGCCATACTTGTCTGGACACAGTCTAGGACACACAACTGTAGGAAATAGATGGCCAATGTCATGTCATTTCAACATAAAAAAACTTTTAATGAATAAACACAGTATCAAACAGTTAAGTATGGAGGACAACAAGTGCAAACATTGATAGATTTAGATAACACTATTTAGATGTACAGCTACTGTACTAGAAATCACAGGAGCAAGACAAGTGATAATTTGGAACCTATAACAGAAGTAATATAATTACTTTGTAATATTTAAGAGGAGCACTTCAAATTAAGGGTGTAAATACTGATTTTAGAAGTACTCATTTAACCTGTTGTAATTAAAATGGTTAAACGATTCATCGGTATGGCAACCCCTGGCCTGGCCCACGTGGAGCTGTTCAGGTCCAACCTGCAGGACACCCCTTCCCAGCGCAGCACCAGCAGGGCGTTTCCAGCCCCCCCAGTGTGCACTAAGGCCTCAGCAGCTCCCCAGGGCTGCACCTCACAACAAGCCAGGTGGGTGGGTGGGTCCTCTCTGAGCCGGCATCCAGGTGCAAACGGGGTGGGCAGGGCACATTGTGGGGTTAAGCCACAGGCCCAGGGGATTCACCCTGCACCCACTTACCTCCACCTTGTCCCCTGCCAGGCCCAGCGGCAGCTGTAGCAACAGAAAGCACGGGATCCAGCCAGGCATAAGGCTGGGGACAGGCACAGTGACATTAGGCTCCAGCCCACAGCGCTGCAAAGTCAGATGGTGGGGGTGCTGATTCCCGGGCAGGTGCCTGCCCCACCCCATCCTGCCATGGAAGAGGGGCTGCACCATCCATAGCAGCATGGAGAGGTGGGAGCCCAAGCAGCCCCACCAGGCAGGCAGTGCAGCCCAGGAGCCATAGGTGGCAGCAACCAGTGAATCTGCTGCAGCACAGGAGATAGGGGAGAGGCATGCAGCACAGTCTTGCCAGGCAGGCAGCAGCTTCACAGCAGACAGCAGGGGCCTGCCCAGAGTGAAGGCTGCTTGTGAAATGCTGTGGGGAGGCTGCAAGCAGCTGTACCGGGGTCCGTGGAACATAGCTATTAAGTATTAGTCACCTCTACCCCTCCTCCTTGCTCCTCTCTCCCTCCCTCCTGCTCCACTATTTTCTGGTTTCTGCCGGGGCACCGCCTGACTTCCTGTCCCTCTCTTCCCTCCCGATGTATGCCCAACCCCAGGCTAAATGATAACCAGTAAGCTAGAACTAGTCATCACTGGGCTGATCAGTTAAACAATTAATCGTTAACCATTCACATCCCTACTTCAAATCTGCTCAATGAAAATCAATGGCAAGATACCAATGCCTGTAGTGAAGTGATATTTTTAACAAAAAGGGATTTGACTAAATCAACTTAACTGTCCATTTTAGGGATAAACCAAGATTATACATATTAATTAAATAACTCAGGCAAAGAAGAAAAAAGATGGAAGCATGAATGATAAATCACACCATCTCCTTTCTTAATGTATATATGGCAACAAGGTAATCCCTCAATAATTATTTAAAGAAAGTGTTCATCACCAATTACTGTTACTTCACTGATAAACAGACCTGATATGTGTGTCCAAACAGAGATATCAAAGGACATCCTGAAGTATAAGAAAATGGCTACTTGCTATGGCCAAAATAAAAGTTGTACAGCAAGTGTAGAAGCAACATGGTGCTCTTGTCTGGTATACTCCGTGGATAAACTCGCAAGACATGAACCTCTTGTATTAAAAACAGTCACAAAGACATTTCCAAAATCAATCTTCTCCCTATCACAGTTAACATCCTTTCCCAGATTCAAAGACTAAAGCATGGGATAGCGATCCCCAGGACTAATAAAGTCATAAAAAAGACGACGTTTTAGAGCTAAATTCCAGTCTCTGAAAAAAAATACTAGAAATATCAGAAAATGTAGAGTGCTGGAATTTTAAAAGTAAAACATCCATAACCAAACATTTCACCCTGGGGAAAATCTTGTTTGTATATTACATGAATTAATTCAACAAACAAACAGATGGAAAATTAATGACAAACAGTAGTTCTATCAGACTGCCAAAACCTGCAGGATCTACAGTGAATAAGAAATGCACAACTACAAAACACAACACTAATAAAACTTACCCAAAACACACAATCTATTCATCATTAGAAAACCAGGTATAAATACATAATTCAAGGGACTTGTTCTGTCCTGTGATATGCAAGGTATGCAAGCAAGGAATTAATATTAATACTGATTAAGTCATATACATAAATCACACAAACATCACCTGGAGCAGAGATGACTTCAAAAAAGTAATTAAAAAAAAAAAAGGGTCTGTTCATGTTACATTCTGGACAGCAAAAATGCTTCTACCAGTCTTTTAACAGGAAAAAAGCCCACTGATTTCAATGAGAATGCAATCAGACCTTTGCTATGGGTCTCTGTTCTGTATTATGATCATATTTACCCATATTGGAAACATATTTAACTACACATAATTAAAAATAAATTTGGAGCCTTTGGTCAAGAGAGGCCAGACCTTGGCACACAACTATTGCTAGAGAGACCAAGAGACTTAGAACAAGACTCATGTACAGAAAATTTCAGCTATGGTCTGCCAACACTGTGTGCCAAGCACTAGCCAAAAGTTATTTATCACACTTCATTTACCTGCACATTAATGAAGTTATAAAAGTACATTGCCACAATATTAAAAGAAAATGGTAAATCAGGAAGATAGAAGAGAGAGGCCTATTTCATACCTGTGAAAAAATGCAGAATTCTTGGAAAGACATAGATATCTGTCTCTATCTCAATTTGTGAAATGATCCAGTCAAAAACATATTTCGGTTTTTAGAAGGCCCACTGAAAAGAAAAATCTTTGAGACTGCCAAGGTACATCCAAAACCTCAGGGAGATCTCCCCACCAACCAATATGCTGCTCAGCATGTGCAGAAGAGGTTCAATTACACTGTGTAACATGCATAACATTGTTGTAAAACCACCTGCAAGGCTTCCAGCTGTGTCCCAGGAGAGCTACAAGCTGCTACAGTCTCTGAACAGTTCAAAGCTTGAAAACACTGGGGTCTGAATACACATTTCCTACTGTAAACACAATTCTACTACACCACTAAACCATTCAGCACAAGAAAGCAAAACATTTCTGACATGGATGCATGCCTGACGGCTACTTCTGCTTAATGCTAGCCTTTCCAGTTGCCTACGCTCTTTCTTGACTCGCTTTGAGGTAGAATGGGAATCGCTGGCAACACTGCCAGAAAGATCTGTAGCCTAAGGTAAAAATGGAAATGCATAGAGTAGTCTCCCTTTTTACTGCCTGGGCTGTGATCCTTCGTAATGCTGTATTTCACTCATCCATACACCCTGCCTATCCTCAAACTTCAAGACAGATCTGGCAAACAGGGCACAAAGAAAATAGTAAGAGAATCTGGAGCTACTTTCCCTGTTATACGCAGGCTGTTTCTATTACACAAGTCCACAAGCTGCTTCCTGTACAGCAAGGCCTGAATGCAAATACAACTCAAAGCAGTTTCACAAGTCCATGTTCATTTTCTCATGCTTCTGTTGCTGCAAGATTTGCTGATCCACTGACCTCTGCTAAACTGATGTGTCATTATAGTGGCATATTGCTACGCAGTAACTTATGCAATGAAAAGAACACATCCCATTCAACAAATCATGAAAAATAAGCTCCCCCGTCTTGTCAGTGGTGATACTACACAGAAGTAAAATATCACCAAGAACTATTCAATTATTGTTCTTGAGCAGCATCTCGCTCTAAATGATGCTCCTGCTACCTTTCAAAAATATTAAACAATTACATTGTATACCATACCAGAACCAATCAACTTTCACCAACCTTGTCCCTCCCACAGTAATTTAATACAAGTCCCTTCCTTTCCTCCTCTCTCTCTGTATTGTACCCTGAATATTTCATGACCTTTTCCAAGACACATTAGATTGCATATGCATATACCTCATTATATGTCACCCTCTCTAAAGTTCAGAGAACTCTTAGATCCGTTGGTAGCTTCCATTGTACCAGCCAATCATCTTCTATTCAGGGCTCATGGATCCCTTCATGGAGCTGCTCCACGGCAAGCGTGTTTAAAGTTGTAGTGTTAGATTGGCTGCTAGTTTTCAATAGCTATTGAACATCTGCTATATCACCAGCCCTACCTCCATATCACGTGATTCCATTTTAAAACCTAAGCAAAATTAGGTACCATCAGTATTTGAATAGAAGTCTCATGGGGAAAATAAGGGTGCTCTAAGAAATGGAGATGATAGGTAGGTGGCAGATGCTCATTTCCCTGAATCAGTACTGAGTTGATGCCTAAGAACACAGGACTAAACCAGTATGCCCCTTAAAAGTAAAGTCTCTTGGTTTATTATTTTAGAGCCATGGTTCTGAACTTTTTTAGAATCAAGGCACCCCTGAGAAAATGCCAGTTCTTAATTTTCACTCATTTCTTGACTACAGAAAAAATAACAGAGCAACTCCGCTGTTGCAAAGAACTCAGACCACAACAGGTCAACACGTTTTTGACACTAAGACACAAAAAACTAGAACTCTTGGTTCCAAAATAATACCTTTTTTATTAGACCAACTGGAAAATGGAAAGAAAAGTGTCCTTTCCTGCAAGCTTTCAGGATCCAAGTCACTTCGTCAGGCTCTGGGAAATTGTAGATAGTACAAGATGGTCAAAAGTCCCCATAAGTAGGAAATAAACTTCGTTTTTGCACACAGAGAGCTGAAGATGGAAGGCTGTCCCTCTGGGTCCAAGAGAATGTCTTTGTGAGCTGTGCTGAGTAGCTCTTTGATGCACTGATCAGGTAGAATTCCTTCCCTGGAGGTGTCAGATGGCAGGCAGGGAGGTAAAAAAAACCAAAACCTTCCTTGTTGTTCTGCAATGAAGTTTAAAATCCAAAATTTTTGACACAATGCATTCTTATTTGTAATCTCTGGGTTTATCCTGTGAATCATGTGTAGCTGTTTGCACAGGTAACAATGTGACTAGTGCAGAGCACCCCACAGCACCTTTAACAGGATTTCCAAGGTGCCTCAGCACACTGGTTGAGAACAGAATGACAAAAAAAAATATTAGGTGTTTTTTTCCAAAAGAGATATACCCTGTCTCACAGAAAAACTGAAGTCCTGCCTGATCACTTGTAGTCATTAAAGATTGTGTGACAACGGTGGTGGTAAAAATTAACCTCTGTCTTCACTCCAAATTCCGTATTAGGCAATTACACTCTGCATACTTAAATACCACCACTAAAGTTCAATCTAAGTTTATACAACTAGATCCTTAATTATTACAACATTTACTTCTTGGAAGCATAGGATCATAGAAAAGTAGGGTTGGAAGGGACCTCACAAGGTTATCTAGTCCAACCCTTGCTCAAGGCAGGAGCATTCCTGACTAAACCACCCTCTCCAACCTGCTCTGGAAAATTTCCAGGACTGGAGATTTCACAACTTCTCCAGGTAGCCTCTTCCAAACCTTGACCACTCCCAAAGTCAGAAAGTTCCTCCTAATCTCCAAACTCAACTTCCTCTGCTGCAGCTTGAGTCTGTTGCTCTTAGCCCTCTCCCCTACAGCCACAGAAAAAAGCCCATCTTCATCCTTTCTATAATCACCCTTCAGGTATCTGAAAACTGTAATCAAATCCCCCCTTAGTCTTGTCTTCTCCAGACTAAATAACCCTAGTTCTTTCAGTCTCTCCTCATAAGTCTTGCTTCCTAGGCCGCTAAAAAATTCTGTGGCTCTTTGCTGGCCTCTGTCTAATCGATCCACATCCTTCATGAAGTATGGGGCCCAGAAGTGGACACAGTACTCAGAGTGAGGCCTCACCAGTGCTAATCATGGAAGCCAAAGCACAGAAACAGTCAAGGTCTCCATAAAAGTTGGTGTCTGGAATTGTTCTTTCCAGACACTTTGGTTTCAGTCACTTCTTTACCAAATATGATGCGATGATCAAAAAAATATTATGAGTACACATGAAAAACGCAATGGGTGAATTCCTGATCCCACTGACATCAAAGGCAAAGCTTCAATTGACCTCAATATCCTGAGTTTCAGGCCTTGCAACTACCATCTTTAAACCAGGTGCTTGGTGACTTCGTGAAACATGAACATACTGGAGCTGCAAATGAAGGGCATGCTACAATATAGCCTATCTGATGTGGAAGGAAAATGTGGTATATTCAGCACAGTTTGCCATGGCTGATAAAGAAGACTAAAGGCAGAGAAACACTGGGCAGAAAAGATAAGTAAGCTCCAAATATAATATGGAATTAGCACAAGACCTGGAATCAGAAAGAGGAAATTTGTTGCACTGGAAAATAAGTTGAACTGCAACATAAACGGAATCGCTCCAAAATAGCAAGTCATGAATATCCATAAAGATAGGTAATGAGGACATAACCGAATTTGAAGTAAATAAAATTAATTTATACAGATGTTCACAAAGAGCTCATATACTCTAAAGAAGAATCCCTGTGAAAAATCTATCAGTACCATATATTATCGTCACAGTAAATTATCTGGAGAGGGAGTCACACTACCAAGCTGGCAAAAGAGGATTTTCTCTGAAGCACGGAGTGTTTTTTTACTGAGTGTGTAGGAGTCTAAAAGGAGTCTTCAACTTATTGTGAAGGAGTTACTTGGCAAAATGAAGATCCCAGACCCAAGTGTACCTGTAACAATTTTACATTCAACTAAATTTTATGGATATAGTATTCAAATGCAACTGAATTTCAGACACTGTAATTTCTGAGGGCATAATCCAAGACATCTAAGAATGATTTTTTCAGAAGCACTGTGAACAACTTCCGTCCCCTCTGTAACAGGTCCATCTTAATTTGGAATCTAAATATACATTTAGAAATCTGATTTTAGACTGCCACAAGCAAAAGTTTTGCCCAAGGTAATTTGCAACATATATGAGAACTACATTTTCTGCAAAGTAGTTTCTGGAAAGAATCACATCAGATGGTCAGAAAGAGGGATCAGAAAACTGAAGACTCAGACCTTTATATTAAACTACTGTTGTATGGTACATAAAATATTATTTTATTTAATAGAAAATTAACTGCATAGATAGTTAACTGCACACATTTATATTCTCCAGAGTTGTGGCCATATTGTTATGGCTTAGTCAGTTTCTTACTCAAATACCTGACACACATTCACAGAATAAATGAAAATATTTCTCATTTCTATCTCCTGTCAATGAAGAAAAGATACTTTTTTCTTGATTCTTAAAAACTAGTTTACAGCTAAACTTGCTCTACAGATGAGCTGTTTTGTTTTGGTTATTTTGTTAAACTACTGGACTGAATACTGAATAAAAGTTTCTTTAATAACTACATGGTTACAGTACCCTTACCATCAATATTCATCTCTGGTTACATGAGTCACAAGGCAGGAAACTAACATTATGTTTCCCTATTTTCTTGAGAATGGCATTTATGCAAAACCTGAACACACAGCCTTACTTCTGCATATCAAGCCAAATGTATAAAATCACTCCATAGTCCAGTGATTCTTAAAATAAAACAAAATTCACATCCCAAACTTTTTCTTCACATTTCAGTGGATTTTAAGTATTCATTACTACCTATATTTTGTGAATGTTTAGGTTTCCATGCTCCAAAAAATAAAGAACTTATTCCTTTAACTTAAATGCAGCTGGAGTGGGCATTAGGTGATTAGTTAAGTGTCAGTCACTACATAAGCATCACTATAAAGTTAGCTCAAAGTTATATGCAATCAAACTCATGATGAATCCAAGATGTCTGGCTATACAAGCCTGTTAAAGTGCATCTTGAAAGACTCATGACTGTAAGACAAATTAGCTCAGGGTTTTGGAGCCCGATCCTGCTCCCAATAACGTAAATCGGTTGACTGACAGCAATGTCAAGCTCTATAGCTGTAGCAATGCAGAGTTCAGCATGGCAAGAATGCAATGAGCTCACTGGAGGTCAAGAGGTACTCATGACTGATAAGAAGCAGATGTTAGACAAGAGGATTCCAACTCAGTGTTGATTAAACTTTTAATTTTTCAATGAGAAGGCAACTGTTTGAAGTGCTCAAAATAGTATATTTAATTGTCTTACGCTTCTAGAATCTCTAAAGGGAAAAATAGCTAGTGAAAAGATTGAAGACTTCAACAAAAAAGGTGTGGAAGTCATAAATACAGATACAGTGCTGTAACCTGTGCTTTAACAAACAGGGAAGCTTGAGATAATCTGCTAAATGAATGTTGTTTGAGGCGCTACTAGCAGAGTTGATCAAAGACATCACCGATAGATAAATAAATCTGGGTCTCCCTCTGGAAAGTGAGGTAACAACAGCCATTAATAATCTCACCAAATAGAAGAAACTAAGACGGGAAGGTGACACACATGAAAAAGAAACCATCTATGGTCGCAGCTTATGCTACACACCAGATTTCTCAGCTTGAAGGCCTAACAAGACCTGTAATTTTGCATCGCTTCCTACTGCTTGTGTTATTTACTACCTTTAGTAAAAGAACCATGGAAAACTGTGGGAAAGCTTTGAGTGTCTCCAGAGTGTCAAAGACTGTTCTTTATATGCAGTTGTAGCAACATGCTAGATCCTAGATTTCCTGGCCTTTATGACAGAACTTACAAGAATGTACTGGGAAGTCCCTGGATCCACAAGGTCCCAGAGACAAACTACTGTGATTCCTTCTCAACTGGGAGGTTCAGATTTCAGCCTAGAGAACATAATGGTGTCTCCCAAATAGAAGGAGGGTTCTTCCACCCAGAGCCAAACAAAAATCAAGCCTAGTAGCAAAGAGTTGCTTGTGTACCTGGAAGAAATCAAATGTGGCAAATGTGGGAAGGAGGTTTGGAACTATAGGTTTCCCTTGCTTTACGTGGGTTCTGTATGTGTGAATTCACTCTTATGCAGTGACCCTTTTTATACCAAAAAAGTTGCTATATGCAAGGTAAATCCACTCTTATGCGACCGGTGTGGTGGAAGCCTGCAGTCAGCTGCTTTGTGCAGTGCATTGTGGGAGTGACACGCACCAAAATATAGTCTCCTGTATGGATCTGTGCTCCCCACTTGTTGTCTGCGACACATGTTTCTGTAGTTACTATCCCCATTATGGTAACATTCACCACCACCCTGTGCTTGTGTGTAGTGTCTGCTGTTGGTGAGTACCAAAACTGTCTTGCAAAAGTGGGAGAAATAGGTCTGGGGGTTAGTACAGATGAGGTCTTGGAACTTATCCAGTTTGTTACATTGTAAAGTGGGTTCCCTTTATGCAAATTTGAGTTATGAGCCATTTTCCAGGAATGCATGTACAGCATAAAGCAAGGGACACCTGTACTTTGTCAAGAGGCTTTGTCCTCCTGGATGTTTAAATCTCCCAGGTCTACCTAATTTCAAACCCAATCAACTATCGCAATTTGGAAGTTCAACTCAAAGATCAGCTATTTCTTGCCTTCTGTAGGAGAGTCTGGGACAGGAGGAACAAAAAAGGGATAGAAGAGTAAAACTTGATGAGGAAAGAGGCTGAAAATGGAGCAAAATGCAAGCAAAGGGAAACACCAGCACAGAGAGAATATAAAAAAGGACACTGGAGAAGGGTAAGGAAAACTTTAGGGGGTTACACAGAGCATCAGTTTCACAACTAAAAACATGTGTACTTGTATTCATCTTTGGGGGAAACTGAATCAAATTTACGTTAGCAACATTTTTTTGCAAAACCCCAAAGTTGGTCAAAGTTATCACTGATAAAATGAAACTGGGTTTCACTCTGGAATGTGAGGTAACAACAGCCATTAATAATCTGACCAAAGTAGATTTTTCAAAATTTTCAATTCCTCAGGATTCGCCCTACTCAAATAATGGGGCAAATCTTAAAGGTTCTTAAAGTCTTTTACTCAAGCCTCAGGCAAATTCCCAGTAAAGCCATTAATTCTGCCTCCTCTGCTCCTTTCTGTACTCATGTAATTCAATGGCACTGTCCTTAAAGAAGGGCATGCTAAGTAGGGGGTAAGGTGTAGTTACTGCTATAAGTTCCAGCCCAAGTAAAGCCACTGGGGCTCTGCAGACAGCAATGAAGGAATCCACCAACTGAGATCAAATAACACCATCTGGGACTGACAACCCGATTTAAAGCCTCAGAAGTAAATGGAAAGCCTTCCAATAACTTTGACCTAGGGTTTGGATTAAGCACTAACAAGGTTTGTCCCAGTAACACTTTCAATTTATGTAATATCTTTCAAACCAAAATATTTGCATTAAAGTAGATCAGATCAGAACCAAGAAACTGTCTCTTATAACTGCATGGATTACACAGATGGAGAATATGAGCAACTTGCTTGTTTGGGCAAGTGAAGCATCTTAGCACAATTCCCACCACCGCTGCTATCTTGCCTGTCATTTTAAAAAATGAAATCTAAACACAAGAGCTATATTTAATGTAGCTCAAGTTAATTATACCAAGAATGAAGACACCCCTAGTAGCAAATGAATGCACCTTAGTCCTCAAATACCATTAACAACAGAAATAAAATAATAAAACTTTATTATTCATCAAATGATGGTACTGTCCCTAAAACACAAAGTTCTTCTCATCAAGCTTGACGCACTATACCCTATCCTTTTTACAAGGCGCACAAGAAATAACTGAAATAACTTTAAAGCCCTAGATCAATCTTCTCTTTCTCTATTAAATGTCGAGTAGTTGACAATGTTAACAAATGACTTTCTGCAAATACTGCTCTCATAACAATAAATTATATTGCTTGCAGGAAAGAGACATCTTTCTTTCTTGTTTTACATCATCAAACACTGTATAATCAATAGCGAGTCCTTGGGGATTCTCTAATCCACGGCTCACCTACACTGGAAGTGTTTGATTTTAAGAACAGCTTCTTAAGGTTTGTACTCTCCCCCCATTTTTCTATGGCCCAGCTGAAATGCAAAATGCCTCCATCATGTAGAGTATTATATTAAACATGTTTTCAACCAACTCATAACCTATTGCACTCTACAATAAAGGAGCACTTACTGCCATTGTCATCAGAATCCTCACTGCTGCTAGGAAGCCGACCTCGTTTCATGATCTCCACGGGAAACAGCAGGTGGCCTGCAAAGCAATGAGACAGCACTTAACCCAAGATAATAATACAGAATCATCAAGTTGTATTTCAGATGGCATTCCAGGATTTAAAGCACAGAAAAGAAAACAAACAGCTTTAAATAGCATTTGAAATATAAGCAGTAAACAACCTTAAAGTGCTTAATTAAACCTACATCACATGACAGGTGAAAATATAATTTCTGGAGGTTTAGTGACAGTCCTGTGGCTGTCCTCATCCCAAGGTGTGAAAGCATATTCTACTGTTTTCAGAAGTCTTCAAATAGTTAAACATCTACAGTAAAAGTAACAGCAGCAGCTAGACTTCCTCTTACCCATTATGATACTAGATGGGCAATACAATGATGCTATTATTCCTTCTATAAATATTTACATTGGCTGGCATGCCTTGAAGCAATTTTATTCCTTGTGGAAGGTGCCAAACTAATACAACTAGAGATAAGCCTGAATCCACAGAACAGGCAAAGGCAGTGCAAGGTTCCCCATGAGCCAGTAAACATGCACCAATAACAAACTAGAAGGAATCCCTTGAATGAGAGAATCATTCCTTCCACACGCGCACAATTTCCCTGCTTCTTTGCCCAATCCCAATCATAAAAGTGGCTTCTCAGATGTCAGATACTTGATCTCTAGGACCAAGTCAGACCACTAACTCATCACCTATTATACAACAGGGATAGGCAACCTTTCCCAGCTGCAGGCCAGAATGACCCACCTTGTATCAGGGGCAGGAAAGTGGATGGGCGGACACTAGGTTCTGGATGCTGCCACCACTTTTCCCCACACCAGGAGCATGACCACAAAGAAAGCCCCCTGCTGCAGAAGAGGAGCTTAAAATTTTTGTCTCATTTGCCATTAAAATGCAGACCTAAGCATTGCATTGGCAGCTGCAGGCTGGATCCAAAGGTTTCATGGGCCAGATATGGCCCAGGGGCCACAAGTTGTCAGCCCTTGCTCTAGAAGGCTGTGGAAGTTTAACAGTATCCACAAGCTATCAACTATCTGAACTGTGACTGACTCAGTGACTAAAAGGTGAAAAATTCTAATTCTTAATCCAGTGTCCAAAACAGAGGTGTTATTCCCATGCAAACTGAGGTTTCTAGAAACCTTTTAGCAACACTTCCATTAGCCTACAAAATACAAACATAGCAGCTTCAACTTACTATGGTTCAGAAACAAAATATGCTTCACTATAGCAGTTAAACAGTTAACTGATAACATGCATCTACCTGGGATTCTCCAGCAACTGCATCAGGCTGGGAAAGCCCCTCACCTCCTGCTGCCACTGGCACACAGCTACCCAGGGATCAGGGCCAGCTACAAGCAGCAGCATTGAGCCCCACCACAATCCCCATGAAGCCATGGGCAGCAGCAGTGGGCTAGGAAAGCCCCTCACCCGTTGCTGCCACTGGTGTGTGGCTGCCCAGAGTCCAAGGCTGCAAGTGGCTGCACTTAGATCCACAGAGCCCCACACTGCCAGCAGCAGGTGCATAGATGCCTCATGGCAAATGGTGGGGGAGCTGTGAGAGGCCTGGTCCCTCGTGTGGCAGCGCAGCTCTTGCCCCTTCCCCACCGTCCGCCCCAACACACGTGCACCCACTGCCAGCAACGAGCCAGGCCAGGGCTCCTTAGACCCCAGTGCAGCTGCCTGCAGCCTCCCCACTGTGTGCCATGAGCAACCTGGGCTCTGTGGAGGTGGCTGCAAGTGGTTGCATCAGGGTCTACAGAGCGTTGGCCTGGCTCACTGCCACCAGTGAGTGCATGCACGCCTTAGGGCAGACAGCGGGGAAGGGGCCAGGGTTGTGCTGCCTCAAAGCTCCTCTGCCACTTCCACACTGTACTAGGTATTAGTCCCCCTCTCCCCCCTTACCCTCCTCCTTGCTCCTCCCTGCATCCCTCCTGCTGCCCCTCCATCCCTCCTGCTTGCCCTTCAACTGGTTAAACATGTATTACCAGTTACCAATATGTGAATGGTTAAACACTGCTAAGTCTGCTGTTAAGTCTGTTTGTGTTTTTAATTTGTGTAAAATTAATTTACACTGAAGGAAAAAAAGAGCCTAAACCAAAATCTGGTCTAAGTTCTAATGTATCCATATAAATATCTTCTTAAACAAAACAACTCATACAGAAAGAATTAAGATTATTAATTTCCCAGCAAATTTCTGTTTTATGCTGATTAATAGTTTTATCCTCATTAATAACATAGTTTTCCAGGAAGCCTGGTAAGAGCTGGTCTGGTGAGCTCTGCTCAGCGTCTCCCCTTGCCACTCTTATTATGAACCTTTGACCTTCACTGCTGTCCCTGCTTTCATTATTATTTATTCAGAGAAATCTGTAACACATCTTTAGTGGCCCCCAATACTAAAGGGGGCTTACAGTTTCCGAGGCGGATCTGGCCTGTGACTTCCCCTGATGTGTTAAAACTCCTGGTAAGAGCTGGTGCGCTACAGGATTTCCACTTTCATGGTGTTAATTTATGTTAACTTTGACATAAGGATGATTTCCCCCAGTTACTTACCCTATCAGAAATTAGAGTAAATGAAACTATCTTTGATGTTAGCAATGGCTCATTTCATCCAGACCTTTCATTGACATTTTATAGAGCAAAAGACAAGACATAATTTCTGGGTAAAAGAATATAAACCAATTATACAACCCCCTGCAATTTGTAAACTCTTTCTGAAACACCAGTTCCAGAACAAGACAGAACTTTACACATTAATAGTTATAAATGTCAAGGATCAATAAATGTATTAGCCATGCTGGTGTCACAAAATATGAATACAGGTATGAATTAACTTTAGAGGCTTCACATCCAAGGATTCGTAAGGATCCATTATAAGGATGGAGTCAAATCCAAATTTTAGGTAGAGCAAGTGGGTAAGAGGTGTAGGTTGGGAAGCAGTTAGGAGACTAACTAGTCTCAAAATTCTACCCTGCCCTACCTTCTGCCCAAAATAGTATTGAAATGCACACCCACCATCTGCTCGGGTCAAGGACTGCGCTTATTCACCAAAGGAAGCATAACTGCTTCTCAACCTACACCTCTTACCCACTTGCTCTATCTAAAATTAAAAAGAATATTATTGACACACATGTAAAGCAGCATGTGTATTTTCTTCCAGTAATAATATTTCCCATGAAGTAAACAGGGCGCGGAGGGATATAATGAAAAAATTAAGTATCCTCCTATACACTCGTAGTCCTGGACACGATTCCGTGGTTCTTCTCTGACTCCCAACTGGTCAACAGGATTTTATATATGTAGAACAAAAAATACACATTATGCGCTATACTATATTCATCTCCACCAATTTAAAACCAAGAAATTCCACCACCTCTTTGAGGGAAAGTACATTTTGGGGGGAGAAGCATATTCTTCATCTTCTCCTAACTGTGACCTTCTACAGACACTCTAAGCAGTGAAAGAGGGGTAAATGCTCATCTCTTCCTTCCTCCCTCCATGCATGCAAAGGCAGAACTTGGCTTTTTATGGCAAGCCCCAAATCCTGGCTCAAAGAATAGCACAAAAGAGTAAGTATATGGCTGGTGGAAGGGAAGGAGGGAGGAACTTCAATACCCTTTCTATGGAATTTTGAATCGCAATGGTCAAAAACAAGGTTTCAGCTCTTAAAATTATGTTAAACTGTTCCAGTCAGATGCTTCCACCTATGATATAGTAAAAAGATTCTGCAGGTAAGAGCATTAAAAAGCTAATGATAATTACAACTGCCACACTGAAATGCAGCTGCTTTAAGGGATATTAATTCCTTTCTGATAGCAGTTACTATCAAATACTATGGTCAATCATGCAAAAATGACATCAAATGGTAAGCAGCAGTAACATTTTACATGCATTGTAATGGCAAGGTGCTGAATGAAAGAGTACTATGTTGTTTACTATTTGTTCCCCTTTTCAGCAATATAAACACCTTTTACAAGTGTGTGGAGAATGCTATATTGAGCGCACAGCAACTTTTTCAGCTTAAAACAAGTTCAGGGACACTGGTAATAGCATTCTGCTAAAATTTGTCTGGAACATCTACAATTATAAAAACACTGAAAGAAAACTGCTTATACTATTGAACTTTTCTCCTTACCAGAGTTCTAGTGTTTATCATCCTATTCCAGTGATTCACAACCAGCATGCCACAGCACCCTGGGCTGCTTTGAGATACTTTCAAAAGTACATGGCATGCCAACCAATGTTAGCACTTTTAGGTGTGCAAACATGATTCACATGATAAACCCAGAGATAGCAAATGGGAATCCAGTGTTAAAAACTTTCTGCCTTGTGGTCTTACTGTGTTCTTTGCAATAGAAGAATTGCTGTTATTTTTGTGCAGTCAAAAAACAAGTGAAAATTAAGAGCTGGCTTTTCAAGGGGTGCCTCGAGTCTAAAGAAGTTGAGAACCACATTTCTATTCCTTTTCTTCTAAGGCTAAAATTTGGGCACTTACCTCCTCCCCCCCCCTTTGCTTCCTTTGAAAATCCTTCCATAAGGTTTGCAAAATTTTAAAATGTTCCTCCTTTGAGTGATGTAATCTAAGCTTTGGCTTGGCATAAAATGTGTTTATACTTCAGTGCAAGTAGTTTATATCATTTAACACAAGAGCGGGTGCGTCTACACGAGATGACTACGCTGTACAGCAGACATCTCAGCAGCTACACGTGCTCCAGCTAGGCTGGAGTAAACTAGTACTTCTATTCTGCTCTGGAGTAAAAAAGTCTGCAGCAGTGCATGTGTAGGCGCTGGAGAAGCTGGTGGCTGCATGAGGGTGGTTCAGTGCAGAGGCTGCCTGCCAGCTAGTCCCACAATAAAGCTCCCTCATGCCCCAACCAGCCCCTCCACAGCACACTGAGCCTCTCAGCTGGCAGGCTGATACCTGCGCCCCCTTGCCAGCTGGAGCTGCTCCATCTAGCTCCATGTACTGCACATGAATAAACTCTGGAGCTTATTCATAGATTCCTAGATGTTAGGGCCGGAAAGGACCTCAACAGATCATCAAATCTGACCCTCTGCCCTGGGCAGGAAAGACTGCTGGGGTCAGATGACCCCAGCCAGATGCCTATCCAGCCTTCTCTTAAAGACCCACAAGGTAGAGGAGAGCATCACCTCCCTTGGAAGCCCATTTCAAATTCTGGCCGCCCTTACCATGAAGAAGTTCTTCCTAATGTCTAGCCTAAATCTGCTCTCTGTCAGTTTGTGACCACTGTTCCTTGTTACCCCAAAAGGCTACCCAAAAGGTGAACACAGCATCTCCGGTTCCTTGCTGTGCCCCCCTAATGAATTTGTAGATGGCCACAGGTTCCCCTCTCAGCCTTCTCTTGCAGGGGCTGAAGAGGTCCCGGTCCCTCATAGGGCTTGGCCTGCAAATCTGTAACCATATGAGTGGACCTCCTCTGGACCCTCTCTATTAACATCCTTCCTGAAGTACGGTTCCTCAAAACTGGATACAGTACTCTGACTGCGGTCTGACCAATGCCACACAGAGAGGAAGTATCACTTGGTTCTATTTGTCATGCATCTGCTGATGCATGATAAAAGTGTGGTTAGCTTTGCTGATGATTTCATTGCACTGATGACTCAGACTCATGTTCATCTTGGAGTCCACTATGACTCTGAGATCTCTTTCTGCTTCTGTGCTGTTGATAGGGTCATTTCCCAGCCAGTAAGTGTGCTGGATATTTTTACACCTTAGATGCAGCACTCTACATTTGTCCTTGTGGAACTTCATCCTATTGTGTTCTGCCCACTTTTCCAACCTGTCCAGGTCTGCCTGCAATCGTTCCCTACCCTCCGGTGTGTTCACTTCAAATTGGCATGCCTGGGAGCAATAAACTCCAAAGCAATAAATTCCAGAGGTCTTTCATGCATAGTAATATCATGTGTAGACACTCAGTGAAGCCACATCCACATAAGGCAAGCACTCATGACCTGGTGATCCACCACTACCACCAAGCAAAATGATTAGCAACATCAGAGCAGCCCTGATATTATGCTTGTACAGTATGCAGTAAGTGCTACTGCTCACCATGCTTTTCAGAGCCTATGAAGCCTCACAAAGACATACAAAATATCTTACAAAGACGTACCACCACTTGTCAAATCACTTGAACACTATTTCTCTACTCTCCCTTCATTCAGTGCTTTGGCTCTTAGAGCTATAATCTAGCTTTAACTCAGTAGATGAGCACCACACATTGAATGTACTACACTGTACTACTGTTAAGTATTATTCTGATTAGTTTTAAATGCACATCATTTAATAATCTGTGATGTTGCTTCTGATCTATAAGTATCTAGAAAAATGAGACAATCCATATTGGACAAAGTATTTGTAACATTTGCAAACAAATGACTAAATGGTCATCAAAAGCAAATGCCAGCTGCTTCAGAGTAATTTCATGTTTACAAATCTCTGCAGAGGTGAAGTTACAGATAGCTTTACACACTGGCTAGGTGTATTAAGGGATATTGATATATCTGCCTGCCCCTGAGGCAGCACACTGGATTTGAATTGGTCTGACAGAGTATAGCAAATCCTCCATTCTTATCAATATGTATTGCTGCACTTTTCTTTTCTCAACACTGTAAGAAACTAATTTAGAAAAGGAAATACAAAACATCAAGAATTAGTTAAAGTAACAGCCAGTGCCACAATCTTTCTTCTTCCACACTGACATCAGTGAGACGGCACAGACATCAAACTGAGGGTAAAATTTAAACCCAATTTTTTGCTGACTTTCTCAAAATAGAATTTGTACCATATAAACTAAATCGTAGGCCATTGGTTCTCAACCTTTTTGGATTTAAGGCTACCCTTGGAAAATGCCAGCTTGTTTCCACTTATTTTTTTGACTAAAAATAATAGAGCAATTCTTCGGTTGCAAAAAACCCAGAAAAAACACAACAGGTTAGAATGTTTTTGACACTGTGGATTCCTCTGTGAAATCTCTGGGCTTATCTGTGAATCCTTAGTAGCTGTTTATTCGCCTAGGAGTGCTAATATTATGCAGCACCCTGTAGCACCCTTAAAATATCTCACAGCACCCCAAGGTGTCCTGGCACCTTGGCTGAAAATTAGTGTTGTAAATAGACATGTGTGCACAGACATGCACACACACGTGCACACAACTTTTCATGCCTATGTTGCCTACTAAAGGAGTTCATGGTAAGTACTATTATCCAGTTTGACCTGAAGTTGTTGCTGATTGACAGACAGCTGAGGACAGAAATGTCATTTAAAAAATGTCAAACTCTTCATTTTAATGGTTAAGCAGGAATAGATTTTTTTTTAATTATTATAAAAAAATAAATGTGCATCCTCAGGTCAAAGCTTATAGATACCATATTTCCTGCTGGAGTGCTTTTGAATGATGTTATAAACCTCTGGGTAAACAGGGTTTATAATTCAAACTCTGACAGACCATTAACTGTAAGTGTTAAGGGGTGTCACTATAATAAACTGCTCTGAACAGCTGCAAAGACAGTAACGGAAGAAAGCAAAATTATGACAGATCTACACCCTGAAGACAGATTGAAAAATTAGCTTTTCTTGAAAGTAACACACTAACTGCAATGTTACTGACTGTACTGAGACCTAATTACCATCAATACACAAGAGATCACTTCAAACCTTCTTTTTTGCACAAATGAGAAATAAAGCATAATCTAGTCTTAATCAACTGGACAGATGATGAAGACATTAGGCTCCCATTACTTAATTTCTTTAAGTAGCTTGTTTTTGTGTTCTTTTTACTTTCTATCATTTGATACCGCCAAGATAGCAAGAGAAACATTGCCCTATATATGCTATGGACAGAAACAAAAGGAAAAAAGATGAATAAAACTACATCAAAAGCCATTTGATCTGACTAAAAACCATCCAGACACTCGACAACTCATCTTGATCGCATTTAAAATATTTTGCTCTCCACATTTTTCATGTATACAAAAAAAAAGTCTGACTTGAGCTAGAACTGTATCTTGAATGAAATACTAAGGCATGCAACAAGCCAAAGACATCTATGTAGAGAACAAATTTCTTGCATTTGCATAAAAAAAAGCTTGTTGGCCATATCTGTTCTCTTTATGAACTACTTTCATTGACTTCAGCAGAGCCATTCAAAATCTACAGTAAGATAAATTAAAGCAGAATTTGACTCCATCAGCTCAACTCAGAACAGCCACACAACCTGCATCCTCATCTACACATTGGGGCAAAGCGAGTATGATACACTATCATTCTGGCTAGCAGCTTTTCACAACACCCTGCAGTGCCCAAGGTACAGACACAATGAATTGGGCCCTAAGTATTATATTAACCTACCTCACTTCCATTAGATTTAATTGCTTCAATCTCAAGAAAGTTGTCACCTGAGCCAATTCTATCAGGAAGCAGTGGTGTGAAGAACCAGCTCTGAGCACATGGAAAAAACATTGAGGAAATGCTGGCTTTTTTATACATAATATTTCTGTGAACTGGGAATGAAACCAGAGAAGCTGGAAGGGAAATTTGCAGCTGTGAGGGGAAGGGTTTTTATTATTATTTTATTTTAAACATATGTATTAACTATAGCTCAAAACAAGGAGTGGGGTGGAATCTGTAGCCACAGGGAGAATCCTGTCAGTAAAATGCATGCCCCTCGCTGCTGCAACAGAATATCCTGCTGTGTTCCAGAGCCTCCAGAAATACTATCCTAACAAGCATATTTGGCGCAATTTTTATAAAGACCTTTGGTTTCCAAGACCAGACCGGTTTCTATTCCTTTAGAAGTCAGCAACTTCATGCAAGGCAAGTTAATCCAAAACCCAGCAAAACCTCTTTGGAAACAGGACTGGAGTACCAGCCAGTGTAAAATAAAGTTAAAATGCAGTTAAAAGATAAGAAAAAGCAGGTGTTGATAACCGACTGGAATATTGAGGGTGATGGTAAGAAAACAGCTATGCAAAGAGCAGCGATCTATGTGTTTTAAATGTGTGTGGGGCTTCCGAAGCTGTTACTTGTTGTGCCTCAAGGTATGGCTCCTCCTTATCTGAGGGATGACGGTTGTCACCTTATCTGAGAAATGACAGCTCTCCTAGGAGTCCTAGGGCTGGAAGGGACCTCCAGAGGGTATCTAGATCAACCACCTGCCTGAGGCAGGATCAGTGCTACCCAAACCATCCACAACCATCATCTAAACTCTTGACCCCACCACAACACAGACCTAACCCCCTAACCTGCCATAGGTAAAGCAGGAACCAGGGCAGCCAACACAGTCTCCCCATGTTGGCCATCACATAAACTTACTAAAACACAACAAAGTGCTGGGGGGGGGCACACAGGAAAGGTTTTGAAAGGAAAAACACTGATCTGCTGCAGTGGCAAAGTGTAGGGGGTGCATGCGCACCCTGACAGGCCACACTCCCTGCTTAGACGATGGGCGAGGGAGGCCCCCCTGCAAGCACCGGCCAGGGAGTGGGAGCGCCAGATGAAAAGCCACAGCCACTTCCAGGAACACCGCGGTCGCTTCCTCAGCGCGATCAGCTGCAGGGGACACCCCCACCCCCAGTCAGCGAGACTGACCACAGGGGACCCCGCCCCTGGTTGATGACTGGTCGTTGGGGGGCATATACACCCCGACTAAGGTGGCACCAGTAGCCCATGATCTGCTGAATGCTCAAATTAATTTCAGAAACCATCTCAAGGGTATGGGTTGCAGCCGTGTTGGTCTAAGGCAGGGGCAGACAATTATTTTGGGTGGAGGGCCACTTACTGAGTTTTAGCAAACCATTGAGGGCTGCACGAGAGGCGGCCAGGGGCAGGTAAATATTAATTTTCTACATTTTTAGGGGTCCCGCCAGCCACAGTTTGCCCACCCCTGGTCTAAAGACATAGGCAGGCAAGATTCTTTGGGTAAATCCGATATCATTTATTAGACTGACTCAGTTAAGGGGGAAAAAAATCTTCTTTGCAAGCTTTCAGGTACAAACACCCTTGGCTAATATGAAGCTGAGACACCATGTCACACCCTCATACTCCATACCCTGCCTTAAAGGCAATATTGAGGGGAAAACACTGCTCATCTAGCACTTCAGGTAGAGCGGAGAGCTGGCTGCTGTATCCCCCACAGCTCATTAGGTGAAAGGCATTTTGGAAGGGGGGGGTTCTTTTTTTGGCCTGAAGCTCTGCCCTTCTCAAGGCTGGATCCCAGCCCTGGTAACCCTCAAGTTCAGGCTCCCCGGCTTGCTGCGGGTGGGCAGCTGATTTCAAAGTAACCTTTCCTCAGCCCCGGTCCCGGTACCCACCCCAAACAGGCGATGCAGCTGCGGGTCTCCCCCAAACCTCTCCCTGCTTCATCCCCGCTGCAAGCCCCCCCTCCCTCCGCTGCCGGCCTGCCGCCTTCCTCGCCAGCCTTTCCTCCGGCGGCGGCGGCGGCTCTGGGGACATCTGACACAAACAAGAGAGCGGGAGAGGAGGGGGCAGCGGCGCCGGGCTCTGCGTGTGCGTGTGTCTGTCTCCGCTGGCCAGTGCCCAGCTCGCCGCCCCCCCGGCCGCTCCTCCCTCCGCGCCCGGCCGCCTGCGAATCAAACTCGGTGCCCGCGGCGGTCAGGCAGCGCCTCCTCCCCCGGCCTCCATGTTGCAGCGTGAGGGGAAGGCCCGGCGAGCTGGGAGGCGGCAGCGGCTGGAGCCCGCGTCTCTCCCCCTCCCCTCTCCTCCCACTCCCAGACCCTTCTGGAAACTGCGCGGCAGCCTCTTGCCGGGTGAGGCCGCCCGGCGGGGCGGGGGGACGCGCACACGCCCCCTATCCCTCAGGCCCGCGGGCTGCAGAGCCGCAGCCTGGAAGGCGGCTTTGTCTCCTCGCCCTAGCGGGCGGTGCTGGGCGAGCCCTGCAGGGAGGGCACCAGCCCGCCCCTGCGGGTATCCTCCCCTCCCCGGGATTCATGCAGCCCCGGCCACTTGTTCCCTTCCTACTGGGCAATTCAGAGGCAGGGAGAATGCTTGCGTCACTGGCACGGGAGGGGGTATGCAATGCCCCCTCCCCAGACACGCACTGGGTGCATCCGTGTGACTACCCCCCACCAGCACGCAGCGTCTGGAAGGGCTGGCAAAAGTTTCCCCCGCACGTGTTTTTGGTTGGTGCACCCCCCCTGGAGCGGGTGCACGCCGGAGGGGCCGGCGCGGGAACGGGAGACGTCCCGGAGCCTCCCGCTGCCGTGCACCTGCTGCTGCTGCCCCGGCTCGCAGGCGTCCGAGACGCCCGGGCCGGCTCCTTCCCGCGTGGGGGGGCGGGGACGCTCGCGAATCCCTGCAGCAAATGAGGCCGTTCCGACGGGATTCGAATCCCCGGCAACGTTCCACCCCCCCGTGCGCGCGCACCAGCCCGCCGCCGGCCGCGCGGGGCACCGGGAGGAGCTGCTGCCACCCAGCCGAGCAGCCGCCGAACAACGCCCCCCGCGCACTCACACCACACACACACGCCGCCCCCCCGCGTCCCTTCCCTTCCCTTCCCTCCACACACTCACACTCTGCCAACACGTGCACTTCCAGGCTCCTACAACTTGCTCTCCCCGCGAGAGGCGCGGTGCGCCCGGCTGCGACGATCGCCGCGAAGAACGCATCATAAACAAGGACCCCAACAAATAAATAAAATAATACCCTTCAAACGCAAGGCGAAAGAAAGACTTGGGAATACGAATAAGGGCGATAATCATCATCAACAATAATAATGAGCGGCGTGGCCAGACACCACACGCCCCCCCCGCTCCACAAGCACACGCCCGGGAGTGCCGGAGACAGCCTCCTGCGGGCACCAAGTTTCCGACTCCTCGGCCCCCACCCTCCTGCTCGGAGACACCATCTCCCCGCCGAGGGAGGCTGGCGGCTTTCCCGGCCTTTTAATCCGCGGCGAAAAAAACACACCCCCGGGGGGGGGGGCACTGCAACTGCAAAGCTGCCTCCCAGCCACCAAGCACCCCCCTGGCACACACCCCACCCCCACCCGCCCTTGACTAGATGCAATGGGCGACGCTGGCCATGCGGGTGACACAGTGACAAGCCCTGGCCAAGGCCACCCCCACGCCCTGCCCTTGCCATCTGTCTCCCAAGTTGGTACAATGCTTTCTACTTTTCAAGTCGGCTGGAGGGAGCACGGATGCACTTCGGGATCCCCCCGCCCCCGACACACATACACACACCTGCCCTCCTTCCAAACACATCTATGTCTATCTTAAACTGCAGCAAAGTCAAGGGAGCAGAGGCGCCCCTGGGTGTGCAGCGCGCGCCCCTCTCCGGGGGGCACCTCCAAAGCTGCAAGCTCCTGATTTGCCAGCGCCGAAGTCTGCAGCAAAATAAATGCCGCCCAGCGCTGCCCTCCCCGCTGCAAAATAACCGTCCTCTTCCCTCCTCCCCGCCCCCTCCCTCCCCAGCCATGCACAAGTTGCTTGTGGGATAGTGAAGCTGCAACTCCGCTGCCTCCCCCTTGCTCCATATCGAGCAGCAAATCTTTTGGCGCCATATTAATGACGTACTATATTATTTCCACTAGGCAGCGACCTTCGGCATGAAATTGCTCTCTGGCTGCTTCTGGAGAACTCCAAAGCGAAGCAACCAAAAAAAAAAAAAAAACCCCATCAAATATGGCTGTGCTGGCTGCTCCCCCGGCTCACTCTGCGGCGGCGGCGAGGAGGAAAGGCAGGATCTGGACAGTTACCTGCTGCTGCTGCTGCCGCTGCGATGGTTGCCAGCGAGGTTGGAGTTGCTCGGCGCGAAGGGGTCTGTGCTGCCTCATGAGTTCAGGCAAGCACTGGAGAGTGGGAGCAGATTGTGGCTCCCTTCGCGCGCACACACACACACACACACACACTCACACACACTCTCTCACTCTGACTGACGTTTTTACTTGTTATGGAGGAAGGACTCTGTGAATCAAACTCATTTCTGGGTCACTGCTGCCACAGGGGGGAGCTACTTTAATCCCCTGCCAAAACTAGAAGGAGAGAGAGAGAGAGGAAAAAAACAGGGTGGGGAGGAGAAGAGAGACTACAGCACTTGGGAACTGTCTGGGTTAACTCTTCACAGGCCTCGCTGGAGATGTCATGTTCCACTGACAGGAGCAGGGAGGCTCCCTTATTTCTGGCTGCATTTCACTGAAGCATCTCCCTCTTGTGCTGAAGAATATGTTGCAGGGAGACCTTTCCAGTCCAACCCGCTCCTTTCCTTGAAATCCCGCTCCTTCGAGACTGGCACAGCTTGAGAGCAGCCCCCTGTTCTCCCTGCTGCTGTCACTCGGGGAAGTTTCTTGTTTTGCGCCTAGCCGGTCTGAAAATAAAAACGGCATTAAAGCAGCCCCTGGAAGACTTGCAGCTGGGATGGGGGGGAAAAACGTATTGTTTTAATAGGTGCCGATTAATCTAATCTCAAACTACTACGTTGTGGGCATGTCTACACATTCATTTATAGTTTAGTACTTGCTTAATGAAGTACTAACTAAATGTGCAGTAACTACAGTAGCGTCAGTGCTCAGCGCAGTACCCTAATAACACTGCACAGTTTTTGCAGTGGCATGCCACTGAACAATGTAGTTTAGCGCCGTTTTTGACTGGCACGCCACTGAACAATGTTATTAGGCTACTGCACAGGAAGCATCCTATGTAGACGTGCCCAGTGAGGAATAAATCATGCCTCACAGCCTTCCCTGCAAGGTAGATTTTGCTTATGTCACAGCAGCATGCCAGGGGAAAGGGAAACTGAGGCACTGACAAATGATCGTGGTAAACCACTGGCAGAGGCAGGAACTTCTTGATTCTCAGTCTTCCATACCGGCCTCGCGGCTTTCCAAACTTTTCTGTTTGGAGTCTAGAGACAGAAGGATGTAAATAGCACAAAATATTCTGCCGCTTATATTTACATCTTTTTACTACATGTTTAAAGCAAAATGAGTTTGACCTTGTATCAACTTAAATCCATTACTAAGGTTTCTATTACTAAAAAAAAAGAAGTACAGTTAAATGCAGTTATTTTTACTATACCGTTGTTGTTCTCAGGCTATGAATTCCAAAAACGGTCTCACTTCCATTCCACAGAATGGGCACAGTAATGAATGGGGAAGACAGAATCTCAGACACATAAATAAGGCTACCCATGTAAAACTCTTCCAGAGACGGTGAACATGCAAATACAAATGAATGCAGCCTAGAGAACATATTTTCACTCGTGTGCCAAAAACTCACACCTTAATTCAGGAGAATGATGGCTTTGTTATTCATCAATAACAAACAAAAGGAATGTATGCTGGCATCTCACGCACTTACCCACCCATTGGCCTTGTTTTACATTGTTCCACTTTCTGAAAATAGGTGATGATATTAGAAGAAAAAAAATCAAGTTTTTGAACTCAGAATGGACCCATTCCTTTCAAGCACTTTATTTATGTACCAGCTATGAACTGACCGCCCAGAGGAGTTTTCCCTCCTCTGTGAAATCTTATGAAATATGAACTTTCATTTCTACCCAGGAGAACTTTGACAATCTTTTCTCCAATGCCTGATGAAAGGTGTTTGTGCCCAAAAGCTTTCAATTAAAGAATGTTTTTTGCAAAAATCTTATTGGTGTAATAAAACATAGAAGCTCTACTATAAGTACTACTGTAAGGGCCTTATTTATGTAGACACATTCACTCACTTATGTGCATCCATTCTCTCTTCTTCCATGTCTACTTTAGGGCCAACCCTGCAAATATTTACTCCTGGAGAGAAAGTTTGCATACACAAGAGAATCCACTGGCATCAGTGGGACTAGGTGCATGAACTCACCTTGGTATTTGCCAAAGACCTTAACTTTTGACATTTGCATTGCACACTCATAAAAGGATGATTTGTTTTCCAAAGAGAAACTTCCCTAGTTGATAACCATTCGTACATTATTAGAATTACATTCATGTGGACTAGCCTCTCTCCCCAAACAGAAATCCTACCCCAGGCATGGCTTTCCAAAGTTTGTCGGGCTTTGCTATTACCAATCTGTTATCAAGAAGGTGCTCCAATAGCACTGTCATAGGCAGTATAGTATAAAATCCTATAACAAATTAGACAAAAATGACTTAGTATTATTTTGAGTTCACAGTCTTATCATGTTTTAGAAAACCTGATCATTTTCAGAAAAAGACTGAAAAATTTGCCTTGTGACTATTCCTAGCAAATATTCTTCTAAGAAAAACTATAGATTCGTATGCCTCAATATGGATTCCCTAGTTTCATTTTTCCTCTTCCTTAATAATTTTCCCATATTAGGTAAAAACAGGATAAAACAAAATGTTTCTATTCCAGCTCGTGTTTTCAGAACCATTTAGTACCTACCTGGAAATTATACAAGGCCATACAAGTAGGCAGTGCCTACAGGATGGTGGGCCGTAGCCAAAAACCGCTAAGTGTAATTTGAGTGTCATTGTAGAAAACCAGCTTAACATTAGCTCCTGGTACAATGTTATAGCAAAAAATGGGTAATGTGATCCTTAGATATATAAATAGGGGACTATTAAGAAGGAGCAGGGTGTGATTTTACCTCTGGATATGGAATTGGTAAGACAGTTATGAAGGAATGTGTCCAGTTCTGGTACCCAAATTTTAAAAATGATGAAGTTGGAAAACTGGGAAGAATCTTGAAGAACTTCCAAGAACAACAGTATGTGGTCTAGAGAACAGTGACAGGAATTGTCTATGCAAAAAGCTGTATTGCTTAAACCAGAGGTGCTAAACTCCTGGCCCACAGACTAGATCCAGCCACTGGCACTGTATAATTTGGCCTGTGGGACTCCCCATGGATCAGTGCATGTTAGATTGCCAGCCAGCTGAGGCAGTGCAGGCCCCAGAGCCTGATCCTGGCCAGGCAGGGGCTGGGTGGAGGTGATGTGGGGTCTTGGGGCCAGCAGGGCTGGTACAGGGCCAGCCAACAGACGAGCCCCACACCATTCAGCTGGCCCATGAGGCCAAAATGATATTGATATAAAACTTGATAACAGTATAGCTATTTTTATATATGAAAAGAAATAAGCAATAGCAATTAAGCCATACCAGCATTTGCACTGGTATAGTCATTTTAGTTAAAAAATATATATTACCCCCTAAACAAAATAGTTATGCTAGTATAAAACCCGTGCATCTACAAGGATCTCGCTTTCCTTAGTTTGGAATTAAGAAATGACTGAATGACAGATAGATGTTATAAAACTGTCCACTACTCAACCCTTCTCTTGTCCAGCTCTCAAAATTATGGGTTAATCCTACCTATGTTCAAGTCAGTGTGACTTCTGGGAGATCAGGGTTTCACCCTGTATACTTATTAAGACTTTTACCCATTCTATAAATTGCTTAATATCTTGTTTTAATAAAATATGTTTCAAACAAAATAATACTCAAGCCCTGGCTCAGTCTTTTAAATAGTAATAAGGTATAATCACCATTATCATTATTAGTTATTCTAATATAAATAGCACCTAAAAAACACAGTTAGGAGCCAGGCTTTTTTTACAGAGCCCAGCAAAGAAAAACACATAATAAAAATTGGTCTTCCCTAATTTTCACATCAAGTGTAGTCATTACATATTAAAATTAAATCTCACCTATTCAAATCCATGAGAGTTTTATGTTGCTGCTTAATTTCTCCTACTTTACATTGTTTATTGTTATTTCTGGGCAGAATCACAAAGCCAGAAAGGAAGAAATCTGTGGCTTTCTCTGAATATCTGTTACAGGTTTAGTGGGAAATATAATGCTTCAGCAACATCTGGTAAAACCTTTTCACTCACTTTTTTATTTCATTGTGTTTTATTCTTTATTTGATAATACCAGTTACTCCTTTTATGCTTAAAATCTTTCATGTTAATCCCTGCAGAGTCTCATCCCATGTAAGTGAATGGAGAGCTAATAAACTTGAGTTTCCCCCCACTGATAAATTCAGCCGTAGTACCACTTACTACTCTAATCCATCATTTTGCTCCTTTAGCCCCAATTTTTAAGGATGTTTTATTTTCCCTTCCCCCTTTCTGTCTTTGCAAGATTAGAAATCTGAAGGCAAGAACAAAATGCTGACCTGAAGCAGCAGTGTCAAGATTTCAGCCAGCATCTGATCTTAAGGAGTAGGGATTCCAGCAGAGTACTTATATCTGCTCTCAAAGATAGGATATGTACACTGTAGAGAAATAAGGCAGATACACAGCTGGGCCAAATCCTGTTTGTCTTACATGAACAGTCCTTTTGGTCTCAATTGGACTACTCCTGTAAGCAAGATAAATGTGTGTATTACTATATTTTTAGCACCTGTAAATACTGTAAAACAGAATCATTTTTTTAGCATGTGGCCCAAGATAAACTATCATGAAATCATCATAAATACTTGAAAAATATTTTAAGAGCCAGAGGGTGCAGAAGAGGATATAAGGCTCCTTCTGCAGCATTGACTTCCCTGGATTTTGTGAAACTATTTCAACTGAGTAACTAGAAGTGACTTTTGGCCTTCCACTGCTATATGATCCCCTTACCCACTTCTGAGATAGCTCTCATTACTTTCACTGCATATCCGACTTAGTATGATGTAGCCAAGACACTCGCAAATGGCCAATGTGTTTCTCCCTCTGTTTCTCTCTCATCTACAAGGTTTGACTCTGGGTCATTTGGGAGAAGGAAGTTGGATGATATAATGGAAACAGTGGGTTGAAGTGGTGAAGTTTTGCATACTGCTCAGATGTTTGTGGCCAGCTTGATCCCCTCTAAGAGTGAGTTCAAGATTCACAGACCAGTTTCAGGGAAAGCTCTGACTCCCAAGTCTCATCCTTGTCATTAACAAAATGGAGCTGTCATGAGTGGTCATTATCTTGCAGGTAGAGGCGGTTTTCCTGGTAGGTAGGATCAGCGTCATGGAGGGCTTTGAGTATGGAATGAAACTTCCAATTTAAACCTCATATCCAGCCAGTAAAGAGAGCAGAGTAGTGAGATAGTTTGCTCCCAGTGACTTGTATTCTACAAAGACAAGCACAACAGGCAAGCTTCTATGTTCTAAGTAAAGCTCATGACGTCCCTGTAGAGTCAGGATTATAATAAGGCGTCTACTGTACTCGAGGCGGTGGTCAGCCAAGATCCTGGGGCTGGCCACTATATTCATGGAATGATCATGCCGGGTGCTACCTTCTTGTGGGCAGCACCTGGCCCTTTCTCCCCCGGTGGGCTGCGCAGCCACGCCACAGCACTGTGGGACCCCTTGCTTCCTCTGGGAAGTCAGCATTTTATTTTTAGTAAGTCTTCTTTTTTATCATGGATTTCTCAATTTTGAAATGCACGAAAATGTGATTCAGTAGAACCCTAATTATAATACTCATTCTACATATAAGTAAGCAGTGGCGTGTAAAGGTGAAGTAACTTGCATGAGGTCATACAGCAAGGCAGCGATAAAACCAAGAAAAGAAACCAGAAGCCCTGCCTATCAGTCCAGGTCTCTAACCAAAAAACAACTCTCTCTCCCTTGCCTTGTTATATCCTGTACAATGTAAAACAGTTTATGCCTCTGTGGCATCCTTTACACAGATACACATTAAAATTATTTTTAAAATCCAATTCAATCACTATATAAAAAGGGGCATAACTATACATTCATCTTAATTTTGAGTGAAGTGGGAACAAGCTTGGCAAATATCCAAAGGTAATGAATTCCAAAATCTAGAAGCACAGCTACTGAAAGTACAAATTTCCAAATGATTACAATTTAAAAGTAGGAGCTGACAGGAAACTAGCAGAATAAGAACCTCAAGGGAACAACCGAGCAGGTAGTTAACTTGCAGATCTGTGAGCAGGGCAGGATGAAGTTGATGCATCACCTTTAAAGTCAACAACTCAATATTGTACATGATGAGAGATTTAATTAGCAACCAACCTAGTGCCTTCCTAGTATAGGAAGAATGGGCTGCCGGAACCTTATGTGAAGAAGTCTGCAGCCATGATTCAATTCTCAGAGTGCTTCTATGCTCCTAATTAGAAGTCCATCAGGCAACATTACAGTGTCCAAGCTAGATTAACTTTGGCTGCAGTGTTAAATCGTGATGTTTGTGCAGGCTGCAACTGTGGAATGAAAGAAAGGTGTTCTGATTAAATCAATACATAGTTCAAAATAATCTATAGCCACTCTTCCATTCCTGATGTCTGAAGACAGAAAAATGGCATCATGATAACCTGTTGCTAAAAAGAACATCAGATAGGTTACCAATGAGATTGAGGAGGTTGAAATCCAGTGCTGTAAAACAATTTAACTTGTTACAAGTGTGGCAACTTCAACTGCAAATGCTTAGAGCCTAAAAGATGAAACGTAAAAAGCAATAGTGGCTGCTGAAGTTGCTCCAGCAGTTTGTGAAAACAATTTCTGGAAGGAGGAGAAACCTTGGAAAGAGTTGTCCTATGTTGTCTTTCTTTGGTTCTCTTCAGTGCTTCACAGAACTGCCCTAGAGCTACTTCCAGTCACTATGACTCACTCAGATTCCATTCAAGTTGAAGCTCATGCTAGCCCAAGAAAACTGAGGTCTGCCACAGTGGCTAAAAGTTCACAACCTTCATTTCAAGTTAGCAAATGAGGAAGAGTTCAAACTCAACAATGAAAAAAGAGAGAAAAAAATTAAAGGTGCTCTAAGCACACAGCCATGTACTCTATTGACAAACTCCGAGAACACAGGTTTATGGTGTTCCCAATAGTCTTGCAGCTGAGGGGCGGGGCAGTAGATCCTGGGGTGCCATTTACTTAGAAAAAGTGATCTTCACCATAAAAAGGTTGGAGATCATTGCAGTAGGGGGACAGTGGGAGGGCAATGGAGTCAGTGGGGGAGGCAGTAGGGGGCAGGCAGTGGGGGAGCAGGCAATAGGCAGCAACCAGTGGGGAAGTCAAATGGCTTGACACCTGTGTGCCCCCCTTTGCCCCCTGCCACCTCTCCCCCATCACACTTGCCCCCCCCATGCCTGTGCACCCCAGCACCTATGCCCCAACAGTGCTTGCCCCTGCTTGCACCTGCCACTTGCCTCCCCATGCCTGCACCCTCTGGCACCTGTCCCACCCCTGTGCTTGTCCTCCCCACCTGGCCCATCCCCCTGTTATCTTACCCTCCAGCTCCAGCATGGTGCCGGGCCCTTTCCAGTATGGCTGGATCAGGACTGGAGCACTGCTGGAGCCAAAGGGTAAGTGGCAGCAGTGGGAGGGAAGGAGGCAGGGCACAGGTTGTAGGAGAGCAGGCAGCAGGTAAGGGAAGGTGGCAGCTGCAGGGACCTAGTGGTTGTTGTGACTCTGATTCCCACTCTGACTCCAAATCGGGGCCAAGTTGGGAACACAGCAAGCCACCTTCCCCCTGCCCCCATGCACTCAAATCCAAAATGAGGGCATTCCCCACCCCCCCCCCCCATATTAAATGAGGGGAAAACAAGCGTCTTGGATTCTGGTAAATATTTTAGGTAGGGAAGTGATTCCCATGTTACAAAAAGACAGCAGGGTAAAAATCTGTATTCAGTCAGACTGATATAGTAGCCATTATGGCCTATGGCCCATTCTCACTACGTATTAGCCAGATCTCCAGCACGGATCCTAAATCACATGCAACATTCACTCACATTAATTATAAAGAATTTAACATATGAAACCAGATTATGACAACGGAAAAAGAAGATACAATAAAGAAGAATTCACAGGAACAGTTAGGCAGTTATAAGAGAGAAGGGAAAGATTATTTCTTCCTCAAGAAAATTCCCCCTCCTCCACTTCCATGTCATAGGATAGCTTCTTTGTAAATCTCTTTGGCCCTTAAGGTGTCTTTGATAATTGGCAAAAGATCTGCAGGAATAATCCTAATGTCTGCTCTTGTTCCCAAAGAAGTCAGTAGCAAAATGCCAACCAATTTCAATGGGGCCATAATTTGGCAGTTTTCCTGAAATCTAAATCAAATATTCATAAATTCCAGTTTTACAATATTCAGATAATTCAAATATTCAGTACTGGGGTCAGGAGATGCTCTTGCTCCTGCATAAAGAGAACACTTGGCATATAAACAGGCAATAGCTCTAGTTCAGATATTCTACATTATGTTAATTTTTTCCAGTGTTTACACATAGCAAGAGTTGTTGAGGGAAAAGGCTCCTAACTCCAAATAATGCAGCAAGGGAAGGGTCAACTCAGCTTGCCATGGCTTTCACTGTACATAGGAGCATAATGAACAGTATAATAAGTATTAATTGGCATAGACACACAATCAAGCTTCCCCATGAATTTACATTTTGCTATTAAGACTGACATTCATATTGTTAACATCTCAACCGGGCCTCTACCTGGCCTTCATTTTTATACACACAAAATGGTATAATCACATACTTATGCTCACATTTTGCTAGGTGCTTAACATGTAACACTTCCTTTTGAAGCAGTTGAAGAGTTGCATATGAAAGTAGTTTACAAATATAAAGTAAGCCTCTCAATACATTCTTATCGTTATATACATTGTTATCATAATTGTTACAGACATTTTTAAAATGGAAAAACTGAAGTACAGAGATAAATTAATTTGCACAAATCATGACTTAGTTATTCATAAATAAAGATCATTGATACTTTGACTCCTGGTGCTAATCTTGTGTATGCGTGTGCATGCACACATAAGCACGCGCACACACACACAATACCAGAAGTCAAATCTTTGTAGCAGTGTAATTCCAAGCAGCACCTATTTTAAAGAAAATCTGTGTTCCAGGTTTCATGAGAAAGTTTCAAAAACAGACGGGTTCGATGCACCTATGGGTTTCCTCTACTATTTAATTTAAGGAAGTATTGCCATAAGAGTTTAAGAAGGTACAAAGTCTTTGCATATAAACCTATTCAGACAGAGAACCTCAAACAGCTGCATAGTAAATTGTCAGTGCTTACAAAGGAAATGTTCAAGATGTAAATGGCCCTTGAATCATTTCATACCATTCACAACAGTAATTCTGAAATTATATAAAAAAACATTGGACAAAGGGGCTGATTGCATTTTAGAAGGTGCAACTTCTCTGCTCTTGTTCTAAACACAGGGCTACAAAAGATATATTTAACAATGTACCTAATGAGGAATGATACAGACTAGAAAATTAAATTGTAACTCTGGCTCCTGTGAACTTTGCTTCCAGCAAGCAAAAAAAGTAGGCTTTGACCTTCATATACAGCATTTTAAAAAATGTCTGATCTAAAATAAAGAAAGTCTGATCTGCCTATGTTGACAGATTTTGGCACTAGGTAAACATCTGTTTCTGCACCTGAAGTGCCTACAGCCACACAGTTCACATAAGTAGCTCCTTTTTCTTCATTCACTGCATGTAAGCTGTGGGTGTTTTTACCACCCTGTGGTTGTTGCATTTCTAGAAGTAGCTGAGGTAAGTTGCTCTCTAAGTGTAGGGGATATTACAAGTGCCCCTGTGAAGGTGAGCACTGGGATGTGCTAAATGTTTTTTTTTTTAATTTGCCAACTGTATGTGCATTTATATCCTGATGACTACAATGGGGAATAATACTGCTTCTGCAACCTACTGCAAATGGGGGGATAGAACAAATTCTGCAATTCACCTCCCTCATGCCACTGCTACTTGTCCCTGGTGAAGGCCTCTGCCACATGCCCCCTGGAGTGCAGCAGATTATGCTGGGTGGGGTAGGGGAGGCTGGAGCCAGTACTGGGCTGGCCCCCACAGTCTTATCTGGGATCCTGGGGGCCTTCTGAGACTGGCAGCAACAGCAACCCTGCTACTTGGAGCCTGGCCAGCAGCCAGAGTATGGCTGTCCCCACATGTGCCGCCCCACTTTTTTTCTTGTGCAAGATTTTTTCACCCCCCAGGATTTTCTGCAGTGCTAACTTGCAGCATGGAGAACACCTGAATGTGCAGTATGTGCTGGCACAGACGTATCTGCTTCACTACATACCACACGGCCGGGCTTAGCTGGATGCAGCCTAAGAGATGGTTTCAAGACAGTCTCTATGGATAGGGACAAAAGTTACACATAAACTGGTTTAAACCTGTAACAGAACAGAACAGAAGTTCATTGCACATAAACAAGTTTCAAAAAGGCCAAACCCAGTTTAAGATAAACCTGGATAGATGTAGTATCCAACTTCCTGATTTAGGTTAATCCGTTCTATGGAACTTCTGTCTCAGATCCCCTCCCAACACAAGTTATGTCTCAGCCCCCCGCATCCCAAGATGCACTGGGAGGTGGGGGAACAGAGCCCCCTGGCCTAGTCCCCGAGTCCTGGTCTGCAAGGTTTAACTCCCAGCAGCACAGGCTGGCACAACTCCCTAACCCACTGAGGGAGGTGGGGAAAGAGTCCCCCTTCTCAAGATCAGTCCTCAAGCTGGGCAGGTCCCCTGGCGGATTACCTCCAGCCAGCCTGGAATCTCCCCCAGCCCTGGTCTGCCCAGCTGCAGGGAGATGTTTCGCTGACCCTGTACAGCTGGGCTACATAGAAAGAAGGATCAGGCCCCACTGCCCACCACGAGCCCCTGGGGCTGCCTGGAACATCTTGGTGGCTGCTGCTGTTGCCAGGCTATGGTGAGATGTGCCAAGTAGCCCAGGGGACTTGTGTCAGGTGGTGGGGATGGGAGCACTCCATACAGGGCAGGATCAGGCCCTGCTGCCGGGCACAAGCCCCAACAGCTGCCCAGTGCATCTTGCAGTAGCACCAGCTGCAGCTACCAAGATGTGCCAAGTGGCCTGGGGAGCTTGCATTGAGTGCTGGGCCCAAACCTGGTCTCTGTGGAGCACTTCCATCCCCTGCACCCAGCATGAGTCCCCAGGGTTTCACAGCACATCTTGTTGCCTGCTGCTGCTGCTGGGCTCTGGTGGAATGCACCAGGCAGCCCGGGGGGGTTTGTGCCAGGCAGCAGGGCCTGATCTTGCCCTGTATGGAGTTCTCCCATCCCAAACGCCCAGCACATGTCCCCCAGCTGCCTGGAATGTCCCCTGGAGCCTGGCTTCAGCAGCTCCAAGCAAGATGCACTGGGCAGCCCCCGGGACTCATGCCAGGTGGCAGGAACCAATCCTTCTTTCTATGAAGCCAGCTCAGCTGGGCAGGCATGGAGGGAAAACCCTGGGGCCCAGCCCCCCCCCCAGCTGGGAAGACCTCAGCTTGGGGGCTAAAACCAAGGTAGGAGGTTTTGTTCCCCCTGAGGCTGGACAGACCACGCTCAGGGGGATCCCTGGTGTTGGGCCCCCCATGTGGGCAGACACTGAGCTCAGGGGCTGGCCCCAGGAGGGGGGACTCCTTTTCCCCTCTCCACTGCATGATAGTGATTCGTGCAGCCCAGCCCTATGGGAGGTGGGGAGGGGAATTCTCTTCACCCCTCCCACACCTGGGCAGACCAGAACCGGGGGGGGGGGGAGGTCACAGACTGGCCTAGAGAGAGGTGTGGGGCTTAGGTGCCCCCCCCCAGCAGGGAACAGCAGGATGTTGCCAATATATGCTGGCCTCCACTTGGCTGGGCTGGGCAACAGCCGGCAGGCTGGGAAGCATGCTCTAGTGCTCCCCACTTTCTGGTTTGCATCAGTGTAGGCCTCCTCCTGCCTTTCCCAAGTGCAATGCAGCTTAGAGAAACCTGTGAAAATTAAATCTATTCCACCTTGGGTTTTTTGACTGTCTGTACTTGGCCTAAGAGCACCAGCTTTTCAGAATGTGCAGACATATGCATCCATGCACAAACACACAGAGTAGCAGCCATTTTGACCAACACTATGAGCTTTTTAGATTACAGTAACTGTACAGAAACTGCTCTTTAATGTCATAGCTGAACAACATCTCCATGGACGGAGGGGAAGGATTCCTCAACTCCAACTCCCATGAATCTACTGGAGTTGGGTGGAGTTGGGATCTGGAAGAAGGGCTTGGTCCTAATTAGATCTAATTTATCTTCTGTGCTTTTCAAACAGAGTGTTTTACAGTACTGTGCGAAGCAACTTCCATCTCCAGTGAATGTCTTGAAAACTGCTGCAATCACCCCTTTGAAAACACCCCCTTTGCAAAGCTATCAGCAGGTCTTTGTTTAACTTATTTTTGCTCTTCTATGTTGCTAATTTGCATTTTAAATCCTTTTTATGGCTGTTGCAGATATATTCAGATACAGAATTTTATATTTTTCTAGACAGCATGTACAGTTGTTTAAGGAAGCAAATTATAGATTAAGCTCCAAATCACAAATGATAAATTATATATATTATCATATATATTATTCTGGATATAAAATGATAGCCAGGAAGTTTACAAACATACATAAAAGAAAAAGTGTCTCTTCTTAAAGAAACACTAATATCTGCCTCGTTTTAAGGTTCCTTAGGTGCAACTACACTTTGTGAGTTTTAAAAACTAAAAGAAAGACTTGAAATACTTCCCTCATTGAAGTCAAGAATAATCTTGCCATTAATGTTAACATGGGTAGTATTTTGCCACAAGACTACATTTTATAACCTGTAGGCAATGACATACTGCTGCCTGTATAAATCAACATACTATCCATAAGATACTGTTCTCTCTTTAAAGATTTCAGACCATTTCAGCCTGAAAGATTAAACAAGGAACTGGTGAGTATAGGGTTTTTAATGTTTTGGGCCATACTTTGCATATACGCTAGTCACAAATTAAATCATATTTATCAAGGGTTATGTTACAGCCTACTACCCTGATTATATTACAAAAGTACACCCAAACCTGGTTAACTTCTGTTCACATGAACTCACTTACAAGTAAAATTATTCACGAGTATTTTAGAAGATTAGCTCTTTATTCTCCTGGCTCTTTCCCTACACTTGTATGAAATCAGTTTAACAAAGCATTTAAGCTAATCTATAATTTCAAGTGCATTCCCAGCCCCATTGAAAAGCATTTTAAACAACATATTTTAAACATTTGTAATAGTTAACATTAATAAAAGGACAGAGTTCTTTATTTATTGATCTGATATAAAGCTTTATTGGACAAGTATGTTCATTCACTGGGAGGTAGTTGCACCCTAGCTTTTTCCATCATTCAGAATGAAGCTTTCTTACAAATATTTTATAAACATATGGATCAACCAATAGTAAATTTAGCTTATTTTAGTTCTTATTAGGAAGCATGACAGTGTATTTTGTCTTTTTCATTGCCGGTGTCATTCAGATTTTAAAGAGCCAAAGTAAAACAAAAAATGAAAAAAAAAGACAACTGTTGTTGCATTATGCACTTTGCCATCAGCATCCCAACATGCACTGTAAAGCAGTATGAGCAAGAAAAACTTCTGCAAAACAACTGAATTTCATTAATCAAGAATAAACTGCATAACCTTATGGGCTAGCCTTTCAGAGAGCAACAGGGACAGTCTTTTATCTACTGGCCAGCCCTGACAAGCCTAATTAAGATGACCACCTTGATGTAAAATGCTTTACTTTTTATTCCATGTGTATATAAGTAATTACTTACCTGGAAGCATGAGTACAAGAGGAATATATGTCCATGGACATCCTTTCTTTCTACATTAAAGAATATCTGCTGCAGATATTTGTAGAACCATCTTTTCATCTTTTCCATGTCTGTTCTAGAAAAAAAAAAGTAAATAGTGACTACAAGTTACATTTACTAGTTTATTTAATGGCATGATGGTCTCTGATCCCTGATCCCAATAATCATATCTCCTGCCATGCCACACATGCATAGCAGGAGGTGCGATTATTGGGATCAGATCCCAGTGGTGCCATTACTGCTTGCCAGTGCAGGAGGAGTGCAGGATCACAAAAGCACTCCTGGACTCTCCCTGCATCAGCAGTTGAAAGCTTAGGGTGTCTTTGTATCTGCTTTGAGGGGGGCATTATAATTAATGGCTCTTAGGAACCACTTTAATTAAAGCACCTGCAGTGTCTTGTGTATTCTGTGTCCCACACTTCAAAATGGTAGTGGGGACACTTTAACTAAAGCTCATTTGAGGAGCTTTAGTTAAAGCGCCCCTGCTGCCATTTTGAAGCACAAGGACACTGAATACACATGATGCTGAGGTTGCTGGAGTGTGCTCCAACGCATGCTAATTAGCACACATCAGAGGAGTCATTGGGCATGTGTAGGTGCCCTCAGTGTCCAGAGCCTGGTGTGAATTGGACCAGTCCCAGGGCCCAGACTGACACAGCTAATTATCAGTCCCAGGCCAGGTTCTGCACAATGTGGTCCCGGGGCTGGGATTGAAAATCAGTTAATGGTTGGTACCAACCCCAGAACCAGCCCCTGGAACTGACTCCAGTGTGTTCCCAGGGCTCTGGTTTGTCACTACCCTGCCACATATTTAATTTAGGGAGAATTGGAAACCAGCCACAAAAATTACACATACTTGGTGGAATATGTTTGTGGCTGCTTTTCCATCTTTTGTGATATTAATTTCTTCAACATGTGGCAGGGTCAGGATTTACAACATGATTAACAGGTTAATCACATTTTGAGTGTACCTGCCAGGGGCCCTAAAGTAATACCTACACAACAGAAAAGTTCTGCATCTATGATAAGAAAATAAAAGAAAAGAACATTTTACAACAAGACAATACTTTCTACCTACCCAGGCTGCTAGCACCAGAGACCAAAAATACCTTTGTCTAAATAAAAGTCTAAGTATAGTAAATTACTTATTCACCAGACTCCATAGGTTAGTAAGTTTTAGGTATTTAAAATTCTGTATTTTTTTTCTTTTTAGAATATTCATAGAAAATTTAGTTCATTTTTCTAGCTCTGGCCTAAACCATTATATATAACCATATTTACACTTACTAATTTTAGTTTCTTATATCTCACCTTTTAAAAGTTCAGAAATTAGTAGCAGGGAAGAAACACATGCAGTGTATCTTTGCACTTTACTCCCTTACTTTAGGGGCAGCAGTGGCATCTTGTAGCTGAGACCATCACAGGTAATTTCCCACACAAGTTCTCATTGTTCTTTATTTTTAATCCCTGTGAGTGAGGCCACATTATGCCGCACAATAGGGACAACAAATCACAAATATTTTCTCAAGAGAAAAAGCAACAAGTGAGGGTCCTCATTTTTGCCTAGGCTGAGGTTGCAGTCACAACTGTCACTGCCATCCTGGAGGGTGGGGGGGGAAGCGTACAAAGGAGGGGTGGGCAAAATGTGGCCTGTGGGTCAGATGCGGCTTGCCAGGTCATTCTATCTGGCCTGCAGGGCTCCTAAAAAATTTAGAAAGTTAATATTTATCTGCCCTGGCTGCCTGTCATGTGGCCCTCAATGCCTTGCCAAAACTCAGTAAGCGGCCCTCCGCCCAAAAAGTTGCCCACCCCTGGTACAAAGCAACCATAGGAAGGGGGGCCATGCAATGCTGTTGTTCCCAGCTGATTGTGGCACCCCACACAAGCACTCTCTACAGCCCCTGGCTGGAGTGCTGCAGGAGCAGCTTTGAGGATCACCGAAGTCTGGATCAGCCAAAAATGGTGGTGATGACAATGGTAGGTGAGTCCCCACTTCCTGCATCTGCTTCCAGGGACTCCAGCTGTGGGGAATGGGTATGCAGGGTGCTGGTCCTGACTGAGAATGATGGCAGCGGTAGATGGGCCCTAATTCCTGCCCACCCTCATTTTTCCAGCTGTGGGAAGGGACTGCACAGGGGGCTTAGCTCAGCAAGGAGCTGGGGCAGTAGAATCAGGTGGGTCCCCCCTTTTTGTACCTGCCCCCTGCCTGGCCCTTCCTGAGTGTTCCCTACTGGTCTGGGGGTAGAGAGCTCATTGTGGTACACAGTGGGTATGTCTACATGTGCAATTAATGTGCCTGAATTTTCTGCACAGAAAATTCAGGCACATTTAACTGCACTTGTGCACACATCTGAACGTGAGTCCAACCAGAGCAAATTTGCTCCTGACAGGAGTGGTTCAGTCCAGGCTGCTACTGACCTGCTCTGCCCCCCTGCAACAGCCAGAGGGAGCTCCAGGCTCCCCTGGATGCCAGCCCCAGGCTGGCAGGGGGCATGGGGGCTGGTCCTGATCTCCACAGGGTCAGAGAGAGCTGTCCTGGCTGCCTCCCAGCCACACAGAGATCAGTACGAGTCCTGATCTTCACAGGGCAGGGAGGCAGCTGCCCTGCAACCCAGACAGTTCTCCCAGCTCCATGGAGATTGGAACCTGTCCCCATCTCCACGTGGCTGGGAGACAGCTGCCTGGCAGCTGGGACAGTCCCTGCCCCCTGTGATCCCCTGCTGCCTAGGCTGACCAGGAGCAATTTGCTCCCAATCAACATCTACACATTCACTTTGGCACATTAGACTAATCTGTTAGGCAGTGATTGCTGTGCATCTCATATAGATGGTGACATCTCATGTAGATGCACCCAGTAGGAGGGTCATGTGACCATACTCCCTGTATCCACCCCTGCTGGCGCTGGATTGTTATATGGAAAAGATTTAACTTCCAATACTTCAACTGAATCCACATGGGCAAAACTGTGTGCCTGAAACAGGCTGCATGTAAACAAAGGGTTTAATTGGACTATCATGGTCCTCCAAATCTAAATCTATATCAATCTTGTATCAAGATTATTCTAAGATTCTTAGAGCATTGTTATTCACCTTGATACTGCAAATTACTGACATGTTGCACCTATAAATAGCTGCTGAAATCAATAGGCATTAAGGGCGCAGTGCACAGGGCCAGGAACACCTTATAGGAATGGGCCAGTAGTCACTCAACTACACAATAACATGGAATTTTTTCAGTGGAATTACTCAGTGCCTGAAGATCTTTACTGTTTCTAATAAAGTGACTTAATTACATGTATTAAAAAACAAAACAGAAGGGTGCAGAGAACATTATAGAAACTGTGCAATCTTGCATTCATTTCACCCCCTTCATCTCCTTTCTAACAGAAGGAAGTCTGGCTTATTATTTTTTCATTTTTGGATAAATCTCATTTTAAAAGTTTGAAAGGGGTTGTCTTATAAACACAAAGGAAGTCAAGGGAAGTCCTCCCTCTCCTTCTGCTACTACTACTTCTGCTCGTATGATTTGTCCCTTATGTTTTCAACCTCTCTTCTGGAAAAAGTCATATCATGAAACAAACTACATGAAAGGGTGGTGTAGAGACTGGCCAAGTTTGGAAGTAGTTTAGATCAGACATTTGTATGTCACAGCTCAATTTACCTTTGTAATGAAAACAAAGCCAACTCCTGGTTTAGAAGAACCCTAAAATGAATATGTTCATTTTTGTGTATAGAATCCATTTGGAACTCTGGGACTATGGTCTGGGACTCTATCAAAAAATTAAAATAAGAATATAGGAAAACAGATTGGGGGGGATAAAAATCTGTACTGAGAAATATAAGGGATCACAGTTTATGTATATCCATATAATGATATAACAAATTTTTCCTTTAAAATAATTTATTTCATTGGTATTTGCAGTATGCCCTATGTTAGTGAATATATATATACATATTTAGGGACCTTGATTTTTAGTAGTCCTACTGAAGTCAATATTTACATAAAACCAGATATATTGTAAGCTTTTGCAAGACTGGGGCCTTAATAAGGCAATTGTCCATTTCCTTGAAAGAGAAAGCAACACACAGCTTATTCCTATTTAAGTGTGGCTCAGAGGAATATTCAGTGATGTCCTACATTAATCTATATATTTGTTATCTATTCATTTAATAATTTTTCAGCTCCTGTACTGTAAATTATCTCTACAATACGAAGGTTTTTTAAAATCCCATGGACCCTACAGTTACTATAGGGCTAAAATTACTGTAGCCACTGGGTCATCAACAAATGCATATTTTTACTAATTTAAAAAAATATTTATACCTATTTTAAAATCTTTTTTCCTCATGTGAAAAAAAATTTCATAGTGTTTAGTTTCTTTTCATGTGAAATTATCATTGGATCCCAAAAGATATCTACTGATATTGTCTGTATACGGAATATCCTATATTCCACTCCTTTTCAAAGCCATGTGGAGAGGAATATGTATGTGTGTGTGTGTACATATGTAAAAAAACAACTCAGCAGGGGTTTTTGATGAATGATAAACCACAACATGTCCCTTTGTGTACATGTAGGATGGGTGATGCAGAGCTTGGCATGATGTCATTTCCTGCCCCATGCCCCTTTCATCGTCCATACAAGAACAGCTGATTGCTAAGTTTAATATGAAAAGGCAAATGTATTATTTATTGTTTTGTATATCAGATGTCGAGAAGACTATTTATTCTGTTATGAAAGAAAAGAGAAAATGGCCACCAGAACTGAGAGATGAGGTTTATTGTCTGTTTTCTTACAGAAAGACATAACCCCCTCTGGAAATTGTGTTATAATGTTATGACCTTGGGATATTCTATGAGGGTTATAAATGAATTCTAGGGCCAGTTCAGTCCCAGGTTACAAAGCCAAAGCATCTTGAATATACAGGAGCACCTGTCCCATAATCTGAAACCAAGCCTTGTAATTTGCAGAAAGGGTTAAGTGATTCAAGAAAGTCATGTATCATTCAACTAAAGGACAGATGGAGCAGAATTTAAGTACCAGAACATTTCATACTCTTCTTCTCAGATTATTCATACCCCAGCAATATTTTTATATTAAAATCTGAGTGTGGGCCATGAACATTAAAATATTTTATGTGAAAAGCAAGTCACCTGATAAACAATAACAATGGTAATTGAACAAGAGATTCCAGGTGGTAGAGATAAGCCATAAAAATAAATAAATAAATAAATAAAACAATGGGGGAGAAACTGCTCTGCAGCTTATACAAATATGAAGTTCAGGCTAGCTATAAAAATAAAAACAAAAAAATTGAAAAAACCCAATACCTGCATGTATTTGGATTCCTATCCCAGCAGTTACCTAAACACCAAAAGCAGACTGGCAAAATTGTCATGTAAATATATCAGTGTGAACAAAAATCTAACTGCCAGTCTTGTACAATGTCTAATAATAATGACACTTTATAAACTCATTGAAAAAAGACAATTAAAACTTTGTATAGATGCAGTTCACCAGATATTAAAAGCCAGATATGTGCTGCCAAAATTTTAATGCCAGGCTCCTCCAAAGGAAACCTACTTCAGTCAGTGAGGGATACTCTTTCCTGCAAAATAAAATCTATTCTTACTCTTCTCCATCTAATTACATCCATGCCATACTCTTTCATATTCCCAAGTTCATCAGTCTTTCCATCCAAGCCTCATACACATACTTTCTTCTTCCCTGTTCCTCATAGAGATCTCTCTCTGTTCTTTCTCTACTTGGCTATTTCCCTCTGCAGGAAACAGCAGCAGCAGCAGACGGGTGTCATTTTGAGTATATTGGCAGCAATAGAGGCTGTCTACAAGGTGATTAGAATTGTTCCAGAAACAACACCACCAGTTCTCCTGGCTTTCTTTTAAATTATAAAAAACTGCATTTCACAGAAAAAGCAATAAAAAGACCATACCCACTACATACAGTGTGATTTTAAACAGGAAGCCTTTTCTCAAAAGTGCTGCAGCACCGGTAGATGAAATTCAGGCCTACATTTTAAAGTATTGTTCTCATCTAAAAGTCACCAATGTGAAAAATAGCACCATTGTACTCCAAAAAACAGCTCCCTGAATACTGACTCATATCAGCTTCTCCAGTGACAAAAATAACTTTTATCCTTTGAACTTCTATTGGCTGAGCAGAACCAACCCAGCTATGGAAGATAACTGAAGTCTATTTCTCCTTGTGCATCATCAGCTTACTAAATTCCAGTTGTTTACACCTGAAGGGAAAAGCCATGCCATTGTATTACTCACAAGACAAGATGAAGATTGAAAGTGGGTGCATGTGCCTAAGGATATGGACAGGTGTTACATTTCTAGAAGGAGAAATGCAGGTCTCCTGCCAGAAACTGGGAGTATACTCGTATTCATGCAGTTTTCCCCTACAAGAAACATGTTGGATCCAGAAGAAACATCTCCCTGTTTCAGTGAGGAAGATCTTTCCTGCATAAATATTTCTTGCACGGAAATGAACATTTGTACACTTTCCCAATGCTTGACTCCTTCCAGGGACTAAGAGGAGTCAAGCACTGGAGAAACTCTCCACACACCTTCCCTAGACTAGAGTGACCCTACAAGGAGCCTTTTCCCACTACTCCACTCCTCCCAGGCACTAGGAGGAGTTGTGCTGTAGTTGTTCCTTACACCTTCCCCAGACTGGAGTCACACTGGTCTGGGGAAGGTGTGGGAAGCAGAGAAAAGAAGGTAGCTTCAGGCTGGAACACGTATAAGTTCCCTCTCTTGGGACGGTTTCTAGTTCAGCACATTTCCCAGAAATGTGAAGTGCTAGAAACAAATGCCTGTCCATATCCCACAGGCAGAAGTAGTCTTAATGGTGCATAATAAGGAAAGAAGAACATGCAAAGTTTTACATTGAGCTTCCACACTGAGTTTGCACGGCTAACATTTAACAAAATGATACTTTGCGCAATTTACAAATGATGAATATTTTTTCATACTAAGTTTAAATACTATCTTTGACTTCTTGGCAAGATTATATCACAGCTGTGATTGGCAGAAGCATTGGAGGTAGATCCCATTAGGCATAGATAGCCACAGCAGCATGTTTTCCCTGTGAACTTCTGTCCTCTAGAATGCTTCCTGTGCCCTGGTCCAGACTCAATCGGATAATCTTTCAGATGCATTACAAATCCTATCCCTTTGAGAGGGTATTTAGGGACAGCTGAAAAGTTTTGAGTGAGATCTCTGTCCAAAGGGAACATAAGCTCTAGAAACTGCAGTGGGGCTGCTCACTGGTAATTATGATATGGTACATAAGGGTGGGACTGAAGGAAATTAGTTCTGCTGCTTGGATGTGGAGTTCTCTTTGTAAGAAACATATTTGTCCCTATGGATATGTTTGGCAGAGTGAATTGACTTAGGCGGTAGAGTCAAATTCAAAGTGACATATGAGGATGGTTAAATCACATGTCAGTGAGTAGAAGAACTTTGTTCTTAATTCATAGATTTCATAGACATTAAGGGCTGGAAGGGGCTTCATGAGATCATCCGATCCAGCCCTCTTGCCATGGGTGGGAAGTCAGCTGGGACCAAGTGACCCCAGCAAGAAATAAATCCAGCTGTTTTTTTGAAGGAGTCCAGAGTAGGTGCTTGCACCACCTCTGGGGGGGACACACGTACTGCAAAGAACTTATATAGCTAATTAGCTACACTAATTAGATAAGCATAGCCTGGCTAAAGTCACTAGAAGTTCACCAATATATAAATTCAGCCTGTACAGTGATGTGTGCCACCAAGCCTAAGGCTGACGTGCCCACATGTCAAATTACACCACCTTAAATAACACCTCTAAATTTAGCCCACCATCACTGTCCCTGATGTTACAGCACTGACTATAACACTTTCACCCTTGCTAGAATTCATATTAGATTGATTCATCATACAAGAATTCTCTGAAATTTTTCCAGCACTCTACAATCTCCTTTGATATTAGGAACAATTTTTCAAAGAGGCTTCACTCTGCTGCCTACTTTGTGACTGTGTTAGGGGTCACACAATAACTATTTGGATTTCCTTAAAAATGGTTAATTTGCAGTTCAACATCTACATGCTTCCAAAAATCAAGAACTCAAAATACAAGTTTAGCTAGCTTTAGCTGATGTTCTTTCTTGAAGCAACCTAGCACAATTCTGTCTAGACCACCATCTGGCCTCACAGAGTTGACTTTGGCTTTCATTCTTAAAGGAGCTCACTCTGAAAAACATATTAGATTCCCAACCCTTCTGTAGTTTGATGATCATTTCCCTGCTTAAATAGTTTCACTGAAATTAGTGGATAATACTTGTCTACATGCTCACCAACACAAAGGCAGTATAATTTAATCTCATGAATATCTATCATAAGAACTGTAAACAATCTCCACCTTTTCAACATCAGGAATTTCTAACTGGTAAGAATGGAGTGGTCCATATGAATTCTAGCTCAGCCTCTGTTTAGAAATCTTGAGTAGGTATTCATTCTTTAACTGCTGCAATAAGCTACTGCAGGAAGCACATACAGTATATAATAAATTGTGCCTAAGATTTTGCACTCACAGTTGTTTGTATGCACAGAATCCTGAAAGTCAGGAGGTAGCAGGTGCAAAATTCTGGATGCAGAGCTAGGGGTCACTTTTAAAAAACTAGCCATTAATATTCAGGTGGAGGACATGAAATGCTTAACAAAACACAACAGACCTGTGATTTCCTTGTCGTTTCAGGAATTCTAAGTACTCATATATTTCTCAACCTCGTTTTATTCTCTTGGAAGTAAATTCCCTTTATAGCAGACATGCTGCCCTTTAGCATCTTTCCAGACAGCTCAGTTTGATCCTCCATTTTAGCATCCGGAGGGCTACTACTTATTTTCAGTTTTTACACACAGTCGTTAGTTTTATTCAGGTTTCTTTCCAAGTACTTCCCTTTCACACACCTCCCTCCACAATTTTGCTTTCCTAGCTGACAATGCAAAGCCACCTTTCTAAGTCTTCTCACAAGGGATCGGAAACATCATTTCTAAAAATGCCATGGACTGAAGGCAGGTGGGTGGGAGAGTCATGTTCCTGTGATGCTGTCCTCACAGTCATGTGGGAAGAAATATTTATTGCTTTAGTTCTATTGTAGGCATTTCATCAACTGTTGTTGCTACTTTAAACACTTCAATATTGTAGATGGCTAAAGGAAAACAGATCGCAAAAAAATACTAACTAAAGTCAATCCAGAGTTTATCAATGGGGCAGCCAGTGTGTATAGGTGTTAGTACCCCCTTCATCCCCTCCACTTCCACCTTCTGAACAGAGAAGTTTTCAAAGTTCACCTCTCTGGATTTCTGGATCCAGATTGTAGATTAACTTTCTCCCCTGCTTCCATCCTGGCTCACATCTAAATCTGGGAAGCACAAAGGAACTAATGCTCTTTTATTTGCAGAAGTCACCGAAGTATCTCATTATCAGAACTAGTCAAAACCTATTATTTGACATGCACCACACAAAGATGGATGGTGCCTCCCAACACTGCACTGAACCACTGAGTAAATACTGGCTCGTGGGGAAGAGAACTATTGGACAAATCACCAATTCTTCCACAGCATCTTGTTTTCACATAAAAGCAGTGACTATATCTGTAGCAGGACACGTCACAAGAGTAGCCATGATGCTCTCAGGTGACCCTGCAACTCCTGTTCTACTTTATCTCTAGGTCCCTCCCTTCCCTTCTACCTGCCATACCTTGATGTTCTAAATTAAGTTTTGGAAAGGAGGCTGCCCAAAGGTCTTAGAGTGAGCCTCTCCCTTTCTTCCTGTCAGTGTATCCTTTCTGGGATCCCACTGATTGTTAAGTGGGTCTCTCAGTCCACACAGGCTCCCAAGGCACTCATGACTTTATGGGTTATACACAGCCTTTGACCCTCCCCCCCCCCATAGCTATGCCCATGTCTTGCAGGTGTTAATCACATCCACGGGGACTCCGACTCAATCTCCTATAATCCAGGCCTCTTTTCCTATAATCCAAGCCTCAATACCTGTATTTTCATTACTTCAGGTCCCTATCAAATCTCTATATGCTTTTAATTATCCTTGGCCCCTTAGCCATGGTCTTGCCGCTCTAGGGTTGTGGGTACCTGGCCCTGTCACCCATCTTTTGGATGCTGGATCCGTGACCCTATATCCATCCTTCTTGAGTGATGTGAGCTAGAATCTCTCTCTGTTATTGCAGGGCCTGTGGCCCTGTCTTTGTCCCTCATTGATGCTGGATCCCCAAACATGATCCCCTTTCTTTCCTTCTGTGCCTTCTCTGGCACTACTGGGACCTCCACCTCCCCTAATTAGTCTAAACCCAGTCCACCAGTAAAAACTCCCATGAAAAGCATAAGACCTTTAGCTATAACTAAATGCTTAGCCCAGTGGCTCTGTAATAAACCCGTACTCATCCTGGAGCCCAAATTCCCTTACTTTCTGTCTTCAGCTCCTTACTTTCTTTAAGCTCCTTACTTTCTGTCTTCAGGCACTGCAGGATCTTAGTCAGTCTCTCAGCAACAGGCATCTTACTACAGACCTTTCCCCCACTTTGGTCTTCAGTGCTAGACTGACCACCCTGGCTCAGGCCCTGGTTTACATGCCACTCAAGCCCTGCCTATTTCCGGTCAAGTGACTTGCTCGCCCTGGCACAGCTGCCTATCTCCCTTTCTAATGGATAGCTAGTTGTTGCTACCCTGGCTACTATAGTGGTGCCTCTGTTGCTTCAACAATACTCTGTCCTCTTGTACTATTGCTGTGTAGCTAGCATGGCAATAGGCACTTTCAGCTTCTGTCCTCCAGCTCCTATCCCTTTGCAGCTAGCCTTATTTGTCTGCCTGAGCACTGTTTGCTACTGTTTTTTCCTTTGTAAGTAACAGGAGCCATAGGCTCCCTGTTACAATACCCAATCCTGATTACTTTACAAACAGTAACAAGATCACAACCTTTTGGAATATGGCTGCAGGCCAACACTAAACGATATGAGCCATGATGGATACAATGTGCTGCTGCAATACCTGCCACTGCCAAATGTAGGAGAAAAAAAGCAAAAACCATCTCTACTACTGACTCTTTAAAGGAAAATATACTGAATATAAATGACATCCCAACAGCTGTGCAGTTGCTTCATTAAGAAAACAGCCATAAAGTGTGACATAAAGATTCTTACAAAAACTGACATAGCTTTCACAAGTTATAACAATTCCTTCTATGAATATTTAACTGTGGAGCAAGGGAAGATGTAGTCTGCAAACAAGATGAATCTGGAAGAAAAGACTGGATGGCTTAAAGGAATGGAAATGGGCACCTGAGTTTACAGCCTTCTCATCACTAGTGTGAAGCTGTATAAGTGTCTAGAAATTAATTCCTGGTAGCTCTTCCTGGTGGTTGTTATTTTATTAAAAATTCACACACCACAAATTTATTTTATTGTACATGGAAAATGCACATTCCAAGCATCCAATTCAATTAGTCATTCTAAAGAAACTGCAGATATAAATCTCAGCTGACAAATGACCACGTTGCGAAAGCCAGTTCTAACAGACCCCTAGTTGGCAATTTTCTTAGAATGACCAGGCATAGAGTCTGCTGTTTTATAAACATAATATTGTTTTATATTGTTTCTATTGAAAAGACATTTACAAATTCTGAACAGAAAATAGGGTCTGAATGTACTACTCACTGCATAAACATACAAAGTTGATCCGTGCCCCCCAGATAACTCCCAAACTCAGAAATTCTCAGGTGGGATCAACAGTCAGCAGTTCCACTGTTTCAGATCACTGCTTTAGAATACGGTAGTATTTTACTTAAGCTGTCCTCTAATGTATATAGAGGGTGTGTCTACACGTGCCAATTTAAGGCACTTTAGCCAATTTTAAGACTGCTTAAGGGCATGGGTTGATATGTGTGCACCCTTAATGCACCTTAAAAATGGCAATTTTAAGCTATCCGCGAATAGCTAAAGCACCTTAACACACATGTAGACACACAAAGGCACATGAAGGGTGTTTATGTTGACTGACTTGGGACTAACTTTAGTCCCAAGTCGGTCCACACACTGCATTAATATGCCTTAACACTTGCATGTGTAGACATGTGCTTAAATTGCCTTAATGTGCATTAGGCAAATGCACATTAAGTTTAGGTGCACATAAAAGCACTTGTAGACACACTCAGATAGTTTTTCCTAGGTCAGGACTGGAGGACATTGATAAGGCAGCATGAGTAAGCTTGTATCATAGTTGTTGGTGTTGTTGGTGTTGCACACAGGCTGAGAGCTTAAATATTTGCTACTGTCAAATTGCCACCTTCTGAAAAAGCTGTGTTCAACTTCATCTTTTAAAATAAGATGCGTCATGAAAAACAATCATTCTAAATCCTCAGGACTATGAAGCAATATCTAAATTCCCAATACTGGAATGTTAGGCTTAGCAGGGTCAATCCTCCCTTTTTCTTTTGGAAACCACAACTCTTCACAGTTGATACATGGCTTACACAGTTACACGTTTATGTAACTCTACAAAAGCCTTCATAGGGCACAAGGTCCTATACTATAAACAAAGACAGGGCATCCTCAAAGAATTTCCCTGCCAATTACAAATCTTTCCAAAACCATGGTATTGGCCAAGGTATTGGTGTTTGGCTCAGCTGAGAAAGCCTTTTATTTAATTGCAAAAGTGCTGCTAATCTGCTCATGTTTTTAGGAAACTTTTGGAAAAATAACAATGAGCAGCAATTCTGCAGTGAATTAAAACCTGAAGAATTGTATCTTTGTATAGACCTGAAAGGTGCACTCACAATATTAGAACTACACCCATAGTCATTTCCTTCTGATGCTACAGATGCGCTGGGAGTTTGCTTCTGACAAAGATACAGTAATTCCTGTTTAGTGTTTCAAGAACCAAAATCCTATTACTAAGTTAATTTCATAGTAGTTGTGGTCAGGTAGGTAGTCTTCGCCTTTATTGTCATATAGGCACCCAAATGATAAAGCAATGGACAGAACCAAAGCATGCTCAAGCCATTGTGTTTTAATCTAGGAAAAACATCTAGACCAAAGTACAGTTTTTCAACATTGTTCTAACACTTTTGTTTGAACCCATTTTCACTACAACTGAATTTAAACCAGTTTTATTGAAAGTATAGGCTGGCCATAGTTTTAGAATATTCTCCAATTGCTTAGTTAAATATATGTCTTTTCCATCAAACTGAATGAGATGTGCAAGTGTGGAAAGATTAAACTATCAGTTAATTTAACCTCTGGGTTTTTCCAGACTCACCATGCATTTCATTACACTTTACATCTAACTTTATATCCACCTATGTCCTTGTGCTCTGTCAGGTTGTCTACAACACAGTGGAGGGTCTTTCTGGTTTTTTTCCAGCTATGCTGGCCCATTTGTCTAGGAATACTTTCCCCACTCTTCTTACCTATTGAATACCTCCCCATTTTAAGTGCCGAAATCTGAGCTGTAATCGGTCCATATAATGACTTCATACACAGGTGGCATATCAGTTTTGCCTTCCACCTCTGTTTGATTCACTTTGTAAAGCATTTTTATTACCTTAGGTGAATTATCCTACATAAAATGAGGCACTGTGTTCCTATGCAATGCAACAAGCCCTAGCAACACGCAAGAAAGGTCACCAGGAGGTGATTTTTGTCCTGCCGCTTCCCTGCCAAGACATCATGACCAGTGCCAAAGAGGCTCTTCCCCTGTGAATGTTCTTGGGAAAATATGTAAGTATTAAGGCTGTGCAAAGATTCAGTAGCCAATTCATTTCGGAGGAGATTCAGCCTGATTCAGCAGCCAGATCTCCGAATCCAAATTGAATTGGGAGACCCATTAAGGGTCCAAATTGATTTGGAGAGATTTAGTGCCAATTTGGAGATTCGACCAGAGACTAAACAGGCAGCAGTCCTTGACCACACTGGACACAGCTACCTCCAGCTAATAAGTCTGTTGTAGTGGGCAGAGGGAGGAGGGAAGGGGGAAAGGGGGGCAGATCAACACCTCCTAGTGAGGGAGGGGTTGGGGCTGGGGCTGGGACAAGCTGCCCAGCCAGGGCAGAGGGGCATGGGTCTTCCGCCACTGCACAGCACCATGCACCACCGGTCTGGGGGCTGCTCTTCTAGTGGTTCTCCCAGCAGCTCTCACTGCCAGTCCAGGAGGGCATGGGAGCAGGCATGTGCCCCCGAATCTGTCTGGGGCAGGCTGGGGCAGGCTGCGGTCCAGGAGGTTAGCCCCAGCCACCCACCCCCAGGGCTGTGCTCCATGGGGCAGGTGGTGCCAGAGCTGCACTGTGGGCAGCTAGCCCCAGCTGCAACCTGGAGCACAGCCCTGGCTCTGCCCACCCCACAGAGCACAATGGAGTGGGGGCTTTGGGAGGGTTGCAGCCACCCTAAAATTCCTCATGGCCCCTGCTGCTGGCCCCACCCCGATCTAGGTGCACGCACCCACCCCCATGCCCTGCCACTGCTCACTTAGCTGGGGCACAGTGGGGCAAAGCCGCGGCTTGTCCAAGAGATGCAGGGAGCCTGCCGCTGCACATCGCTTGTTTGAGGCAACACAGCAACACTGTCCTGTGCCTCTCCACCCTGGCTGAGTGAGCGGCAGAAGGGCATAGCCCCGTTCCCAGTGCCTTCCACTGCCAGTCAGGAGCTCAGCCTGCCCTGCGCAGATCCGGGAGCACACACCTGCTCCCATGATCTCCTGGATAGTGGCGAGAGCTGCCAGAGGAGCCACCAGAAGAGCAGCTCCCAGACTGGCAGTGAGCAGCAGCACGCAGCAATGGGAGCCCACCTCCCTGAGTCCCATACCTCCCCAACCTGGCTGGGTAGCTTATCCCAGACCTAGTCCCAATCCCTCCCTCACCTTGGGGCATTGGTCGCCCCTCCCCCCATGCCCTTTCCCTCCCCCCTTCGCCCACAAACAACAGACTTACCAGCTGGAGGCACCTGTGTCCAGTGTGGCTGAAGACTGCTGCCTGTTTAGTCTATGACTGAATCTCTGAATAGGCACTGAATCAAATCGAATCAGGACAGTGATCGAATCACCAAATTGAATCACTGTTCCTCCAAATTGGCTGAATCCAAATTCAAAGCAAATACTTGCTGCTTCGCACAGGCCTAGCAAGTATCAAATTGGATAAAGAGACTTGATACAAATGTAAGTGTAGTATAATTTAGGCCACAAGTGAGCTCTACTCTCTCAGCTCTCTCAAAAATTAGGCATACCAAATTGCGCATAAATGTGCAGCTGAAAGAAAAGTTACCTGATCTCCTTTATTATTGATGTCCCCTATGTGGACATACCCTCTTGATGAGTCACATGTTAAAATAGAAAATAATAACCCAGTGAAATGTTTTCCATTACAATGTTGTCCTTTTCTTTCTGAATTTGCATCCAAGTATGAGAATGAAAGAACAGTCTTTTCTGAAAGGATAGTCATCTACCAGTCAAAGATAAAGACTATAAAAGAAGGGAACTCCTTCAATTCCTTTTGCCATATGTAAAATGGAGCTGCTTAGGTTTACAGAGTGACTTAACATCTGTTTGACAAAGACAAGTCTGTCCTGCATCAATGTGATGCTCATAGTCAGAATGCAAACTGCATAAAAGATACTACTGAAGAAAAAAAAAAACCTTGTTATCATCATGAGGAGCAGAGCTAAGATCTGATAATTGCGTGGATTCAAACCAAACTTGCTTGAGTACTAGAAAAGACATGTTTTTTTAAAGCAGATGTATGTTCTTAGCATTGTTTGCTTGCAAGCCAATACAACAATTTGTTCCTGTCCAAAGTATCTCAATTGTTAAGAGTAAATATGGTTACTTCATTTAACATACTAGATGGGACCTGAGCAGATCATCTAGTCCGACCCCCTGCCATGGCAGGAAAGAATACTGGGGTCAAATGACCCCAACAAGATGTTCATCTAACCTCCTCTTAAACACCCCCAGGGTAGGAGCCAGCACCACTTCTCTTGGAAGTTGGTTCCAGGCCCTAGCCACCCTGACCGTGAAGTAGTGCCTCCTGATATCTAGTCTTAATCTACCCTCTGCCAGCTTGTGACCGTTATTCCTGGTCACTCCTGGCGGTGCTCGGGGGAACAGTGATTCCCCCAGTGCCTGCTGATCCACCCTGACTAGTTTATAACAGGCCACAAGATCCCCCCTCAGCCTTCTCTTTTGGAGGCTGAACAGGTTCAGGTCCCATAGCCTCTCCTCATAGGGCCTGCCCTGTTGTCCCCTGATCATACTAGTGGCCCTCCTCTGGACCCTCTCCATGCTGTCGACATCCCTCTTGAAGTGTGGCACCACGAACTGGACGCAGTACTCCAGCTGCGGCCTGACCAGTGCTGCATAGAGGGGGAGGATTACCTCCTTGGACCTGCTTGAGATGCATCTGTGGATGCATGACAAAGTGCGGTTGGCCATCCTGACTGCCTCTCCACACTGCCGGCCCATGTTCATTTTGGAGTCAATGATGACCCCCAGATCCCTTTCCGCCTCTGTGCTGACAAGAGGGGAGTTCCCTAAACTGTAGGTATGGTGCCGGTTGTTCCTCCCAAGGTGCATCACCTTGCACTTGTCTGTGTTGAAATCCATCCTATTCTCGTCCCCCCACCCTTGCAACCTGTCTAGGTCTGATTGTAGCCTGTTGCATCCTTCCAGTGTGTCCCCTTCCCCCCACATCTTAGTGTCATCAGCAAATTTGAACAGGGTGCTTTTTACCCCCTCATCCAAATTGCTGATGAAGATGTTGAACAGTGCGGGCCCGAGGACCGAGCCCTGCGGAACCCCACTGCCCACGTCCTTCCAGGTTGAGAAGGACCCATCCACTACCACCCTCTGGGTGCGGCCCTCCAGCCAGTTGGCGACCCATTTGACTGTGTGGGTGTCTACACCACAGCCCCCCAGTTTTTTAATGAGAACAGGGTGAGAGACACTTTCAAAAGCCTTCCGGAAGTCCAGGAAGACTATATCCACTGCTACCCCTGCATCTAATGATCTGGTGATCTGATCGTAAAAGGCCACCAGGTTGGTCTGACAGGAACTGCCACTGATGAACCCGTGGATGTGTGCCAGCATAATTTTCTCGAACAGCTTGCCTAGGATCAAGGTAAGACTAACCCGCCTGTAGTTTCCCGGGTCCTCCTTCCTGCGTTTTTTGAAGATGGGAACCACGTTGGCCCTCTTCCAGTCCTCCGGTACCTCACCAGAGCACCACGAGTGCTCGTAAAGCCGTGCCAGGGGACTTGCAATGACCTCGGCCAGTTCTTTTAGAACTCTAGGGTGGAGATCATCTGGACCGGCTAACTTGAATACGTCCAACCCCTCCAGAAGCTCCCTAACTAAATCCTCGCAACCCATGGCCCAGGTGTGCCTCCCCTGGGGCCCGAGAGGAGGCCCAGCAGGGAGGTGGCTGTTCTGGTCCCTACTTAGGAAGACGGAGGCAAAGAAATCGTTAAACATGTTAGCTTTGCCATCTGGTGTGAGGACCAAGTTTCCCATGGCGTCCTGCAAGGGCCCCACATTACCTGGGACCTTCTTTTTACCCTCTACATATTTAAAAAAGGACCTCTTATTGTCCTTAATCTGGGAAGCTAGTCCCAGTTCCATCTCTGCCTTGGCCTTCCTAACTACCCCCCTACATCCCTGAGCAACTGCAGAATAGTCCTCCCTGGTGATGACCCCTTCTTTCCATTGGGTGTAAGCCTCCTTTTTAGCAAGGAGACATTCCCGGATGCTTTTGGTGAGCCACAGAGGCTTGTGTGCTCTCCTGCTCCCTTTGATCCTCATTGGGATTACCTTCGTTTGGGCTTGGAGGATCGTCTCCTTAAGGAGCGACCACTCTCCTTGGACACCTGGCTCCCCTCCCCTCCGGGACCTCAGCGCTTCTCCAACTATCCTCCTTAGCTCCTTGAAGTCTGCCCTCCTAAAATCTAGGGCCGCTGCCTTACTGCATACCTTTACCACCTTGCACTGGATGGTGAATTCCAGCAGGCGATGATCGCTGTCGCCCAGGTGGTCGAGCACCCGCAGCCCCCTCACCAGGTCATCACCCGTGGCCAGCACTAGGTCCAACAAGGCGTCTCTCCTGGTGGGGCTGTGCACCTCCTGGGTTAGATGGAGGTCGTGCACTCTGGCCAAGAACCTACATGAGCGTTCAGACCTGGCTGACTGCTCTTCCCAGCAGATGTCCGGGAAGTTCAGGTCCCCCATGACTACCACATCCTTAGCCTTCACTACCTCTGTGAGCTGACCCAAGAATTCCTGGTCAAGCTCTTCTCCCTGGTTGGGAGGTCTGTAGTAGACTCCCACTGTTAAGTCCCTTTCCCCTCGACTGCCTTGTACTCTAACCCAAAGCACTTCAGAGTGCCCCTCCCCTGACTCCTTGCTAATTGACGAGGATGTGTATTCCTCCTTAATATAGAGTGCCACGCCCCCACCTCTCTTTCCTATCCTGTCCCTCCTGTACAGCCTATAGCCCTTGACATTGACCGCCCAATCATGCGTTGCATCCCACCACGTTTCTGTAATCCCCACTATGTCCAGGCTGGTGTCAGCCAGCAGGAGGGTGAGTTCCTCCTACTTGTTACCCATACTACGAGCGTTTGTGTAGAGGCATTTGAGGCCTCCTGTGGATGTGTGTACTGACCCCCTAGTCCCAGCGTTACCCTGGCCCCTATCACTTACCTGTTTATTCGCTTCACTCGTTGGTCTGGGCTGGACTGTAGTTGTGGGTGCTGTTTGGTCTGGCAGTCTGATGTTTCCTCCACCCCTCATCTTCCCCTTCCCCTGACGAGCCTAGTTTAAAGCCCGCCGGAGGAGGTCCGCCAACCTAGAAGAGAACACATGCTTACCTTTAGGGGGAAAGTGGAGCCTATCCCATCCCAGCATGTCTCTCGTCGTGATGTGCCAGTCATGGCTGAGGAAGCCAAAGCCCTCCTTGAAGCACCATTCCTGCAGCCGCCAGTTGGTCTCCGTGATGCACATTTCATGCCGTCTGCCTCGTCCACTCACTGGCAGGATAGAAGAGAAAACCACCTGTGCGCCCATCTCCTTCAGCACACACCCCAGAGCGTGGTAGTCCTCCATCAGGCGATCAGGGCTCCTCCTGGCCACATCGTTAGTGCCCACATGGACTAGGACCATGGGGTAATAATCGGTGGGCTGGATTATGGTTTGGAGCATCCCTTTCACATCCTGAATCCTCGCTCCAGGTAGGCAGTATACCTCGCGTGCCAAGGGGTCCCGGCGACAGATGGGGCCCTCCATACCTCTCAGGATGGAGCTACCAATGACGATCACGCGACGCTTCTTCCTCCTGGCCTTCTTGCCTCCTTCAGCTTGCACGGGACGTGGTGAGCATGGAGTTGCCCCCTGCCCGGTTTCATCCTCTCCTTCCTCCTCCTCCAGGGCTGCCAGGACTTTGTACCTGTTCTCCAGCTGAACTGGAGGAACTGGTGCTGCCGTGTCTCGAGCAGCCCTGGCACGGGAGGTGACCGTCTGCCACTTAGCAGTGGAGGGCTCATCTTGAGGTGCATCCTCCTTGGTCATACAACCCTGCAGGGAAAGACAATATCTGTCAATTTCCTCCTCTGCCTCCCTGATTCCCCTCAGCCTGCTAACCTCCTCCTGGAGCTCCCTCACCTGCGCCTCCAGGGCCCTAAGGCGGGTGCCTGCAGGACAGGTGTGGGGGTCTCCAGTCCCTGCCCCCCCAGGCCTTGCTGGGCATCTCCCACAGGCCAGGGGGTTGGGGGATGCCAGCCCCTCCGTGGGCTCCGTCTGGGTGGAGGCCTCAGACAAGCCCCGGGAAGGCTGCGCCCCCCAGGCAGGGGCCCTGGCAGCACTCCGTGTCAACACCATTGTAGGACTCGCTGAGTTTCTAGCTGAGTTCAGGTCCTCTGCCCCGCACTAACATGAGTCAGCCTCTGGGCCCCTCCTGCTCCCCCTCCGGTGCGAACGCTGGCACAAACACCGGTGCGCTCTTACACTCCGCGCCTGTTTACGCGCTCTGTTTGCACGGCTCGGGAGTGCGGCTCCCTACCGGCTCAGCTAAGAGGGATCCAGGGGGCTTCTCCTCCAGATCCGGCTCAGCTGCGTCTGTTCCTCTGCCCCACTTACCTTAGGGGGATCAGCTGCTGCTGCCCCCGCTGCTGCTCTGTTCGCTTCTGCTGCTCTCGCCTCTGCTCCGGGTCAGGTAAGGGGGCACACGTGATGCCAGGTAAGTGCAAGTGCCTCATGGGGCTTCATAGTGCCCATGGCCCCAAACTATCTGAAAGGTTCAGCCTGACACCGGCCTGCCATGTAAATTAGGTTTGCACCTGGAGGTAAACCCTGAAGAACTTTGACCGCCTAAAGATGCATGCTGCAAGGTCCATAAGTAGGCATAGACACATCTATTTACATTATATTGGTTTATTTATTTCTACATGGCCCAAACACTATTGGATGTACTACCACGACTTGGTGTTGTTAGATAAAGGTGGGGGGTGTTCAGTGGAGATCTTCTTCCTGGGGGGTCTCCGGGGACAGCAGTACTCACTGCTTGGGTCTGATGTTCCACAGGGCTCTGCCTCCCTTACACCCCATCCACTCGCCAACCAGATGGGCACCAATGATGTGGTTTGGTCATGCTCGATCGACCCCTGCTTGCCTAGAGGGGGAACCCGTGTTCGTATGGGTTCTGTTGGACTTGCCAGGATGCCCCGATGAGTAGCCTGCCCGTTGTGGAGACTGGCAAGCTGAACTTGAGGTGGCTGGCACCCTCTTCGGCACCTCTGGGTCAGGCACTTCTAGTCTTGCACCTAGTCTCTCGTTTTTTTTGTCAAAAGAAATAGACCTCTGGGGAGGAGAGGGGTGTGGAGTTCCCTCCTTCCTCCCAGCCTCCTACAGGGGCTGAAATGCCTCCCCCTGCTCTTCCTGCTGGTGTCGAGCCGGCTGCACTGCTCCTGTCTGCTGCAGGAGCCTCTGCACATCTAGCACGCCCCTTACCAGGGTGCTCCCTCTCTCTCCCTGCCCCCCAGGTTCCAGTGGGGCTTTTAAATCTTCTGGCCGCCACGATTGGCTCAGCTTTTCCCCACCCAGGGAACAGCTGATTAAAAAGTCGGCATAATGCTGGCTCCGATTGCACCCCTGGAAGTAAGTCCCCCCATGGGGGGTGCTGTTTGTGGGGTTTGGGGCTCGCGGGGCCTGCCCTCTCCCCTTCGGGAGCTTGTGGGGTCATCTCACCGCCACAACTACTTACATCTTTTATACAGCAGTATTTTGGAACCTGCTCTTGCTACAGCCTCCTCAAGAAAAGGCTGAGGGGGGATCTAGTGGCTGTTTACAAACTAGTTGAGGGGACTAGCAGGCATTGGGGGGTCCCTGTTCCCCTGAGCACTACCAGGAGTGACTAGAAATAACGGTCACAAGCTGGCAGAGGGTAGATTCAGACTAGATATCAGGAGGCACTACTTCACTGTCAGGGTGGCTAGAATCTGGAACCAACTTCCAAGAGAAGTGGTGCTGGCTCCTACCCATGGAGTCTTTAAGAGGAGGTTAGATGAACACCTTGCTGGGGTCATTTGACCCCAGTATTCTTTCCTGCCATGGCAGGGAGTCGGACTAGATGATCTGCTCAGGTCCCTTCTAACCCTACCAACTATGAAACTATATGGGGTGCATCTACTTAAGACATTTACTGTGGAGTTCCCTAATTAGCTCCATATTAAATGTCTCAGCATCTACATGTGCAGGGCTATTGGGCAGGAGTAAACTAATAAATTCCATTGCAGACTAGCACTTGTAAATGCAAGTATTATCCTACAGCAGAGGGTTTTTTTACTATGCAGTATCACATGTGCAGACTGTGACAGGGCTAATGAAGTTCCCTTGTGCCCCAGCCAGCCTCTCTGCAATACGTTGACCTAGGTCAGTGCAGCCCCAGCTGGCAGGCTGACCCCCTGGGCCTCCTGCCAGCAGGGGCTGCTCTGACCCAGCTCAACATGCTGGGGTCCTGGACACATGTTCAAATGCAGCATCTAGGAGCAATAAACTGTGGTGCAACATGTGCCAGAGTTTATTGCTTCACATTAATTGCATTTGTTGATGCACCCATGGAGTACTAGGTAGTAATCTGAAGTGTTTATTTTGAGCTGCAAAACCCTGAGTAGCTGGAAAGGACTGCCATTGTGGCCATCAGGAGAACCAATTGGGCTGGACCCCCCCAAACACAAGAAAGGCAGCTGGGTGAGCTCTGTGAATGCCCCTTGGCTTTGGACCTTGTTCCCCCTCCTAATCCAAAAATACATCTGGTTTATTGACCCTCACTCAGCTCATTGACCCTCAGCTCATGCTATAAAGCCTATTTGCTTTCCTCAGCTGTGACATACTTTGGGGATTCTGATGATAACATTAACTCCAGCTTCAGCATACACTATTAATTAGAAAAACAAGGGAGCAGAGAAGTCTGTTCTTAATACTCTTTAGAAATAGTTATAAGATGAATAATATTTTTATGAGTAGAGAGAGGCAGTTAGCCATGTTAGTCTGAAGTCAGGCAGAAAGGTGGCACCTTAAAGACTACCTCACTCAAAAATGCATCATCTTTCATATGCGATGGCATACTTTGTCAGATGCCATGAATGGACTTGCAGAGACCAGGAGTACTAAATAGAAATGAATAAAATAATTTAAATACAAAGAGAAGGAAAAGAGGGAAGAAAAGAGAAAGAGTCACTGCTGAGAGAAGTAAAAGTAGGTTGGAGAGATTGAAAAGGATCAGCAAAGCAGTTGGCCCATTGAGGGACATGAGGGTTATAAAAGCGAGCACAGTTAATGTGATAAGAATCAGGATGAGGCTGTACTTAACGCAACCCAGTCTCTGTAAGATTTCTTGTTCTGCAATTTCATATAATTCTTCAAATTTTAAAAAATGTATTTTTAATTTCAAGTTGGTTTTTAAAGTTTTGTTGCTTAAGAACAGCTACTCTGACAGAACGAAAGAACATCCAGGAATATTAATGTGTGCTTTTGTGTCTTTCTGGAACTGAGATCAAATCAGTGTCTGTTCATTCTCTCAATTTGGGATCATCCTGCCTGTCCAGTGTGGACAGAAGACTGTAAGCAAGCAATAGCTTATTTGACATTCATAGAGGAGCAGAAAAGCTGACTAAAATCAACTGCAAAAAGCAGGTACGTTGGATAATCATAATTTCACAACATTGAGGGCCTCTTGTTCAATGTGCCTTGAGCCTGAGTGAAACTAATTATAACTTGTACATAGTGGAAAGAAGGTTCTATACCCAGTGGAACTTTTTTAGTAGTCTGACTGACTCTAACATGAAAACTTTACCAGGACTGAAGTTGAAGTCAGATGAAAAGTCTGTTTTACGGGAATTTTAGGGTGAGGTTTAGTGGACTGGAGGTCTGGAACAAGATATTTTCCATCACAGATGAAAACATGGAGATAGATGAACATTTGAAGATAAAAACAGAGCAGTAAAATGGAAGATACAGGCAAAGAGATATGGAAAGCCAGGCAGTAGAAAGAAATAGAAGTGGAGATGTAGGCAGGAACAGCACCCTGCAGGGGCTTGGCAGTGACAGCTTGAACTTCATTTGGAAAGTGGGGGGCAAACCAGGGAACAGATCTGAAGGAGGGAGTGGCATACCTGGTACAAATGGAGTCATGCATGAACACATGGGATCTGTGAGTACATTCTATTATTTGCATGTCTACATTACAAAACATCCAACTCAAGTTTATGTTACCACTTTCCAATGCTTAAATTAAAAATACATTTACACTCTACCAGCTTGGATGGAAATTTCTGTCAGTCAACTATGAGTGGCAAGACATCTTATAGAACAGAAGCTCCAGTGGTTTTCTGTTTAGGAATGAGTGGGGGTTCTATCCTGAGCCATTAATAAACTGAAAGCAATTGTGCTATTAGAGAAAATGTCACATACTGTATAATTACAATTACTTGACTGACAGTCCTACTCCATAAATATATTTTCTACTATTGACATGAATTATCTATTTTAGTATTAGCATTTTAATATTTCCAATGTAAAAAGCATGAATCCAATTTGTCAACAACTAAAATGGAATAATGCTTCTTACTGGAATAAGATAAATTTCAGTATTGTCACCACAGGTATGACTTAGCAAGCTGTCACCACTGAAAGATTCTTTACTGAGCTCTTCAAACTATGTATTGTATTGTCTTCTTATATAGCTCCTTGTCCTAACAGCTGTCTCATGGTTTTAAATCTACCTGCAGTTTTAGCTTCCTCTCCTGCTGTGTACCTGCAACAAAATGCTGAATTAGATCTTCAGGATGAAGAGGGGTGAAAAATGGAAATTTGAAATAAGAAGGTAAAAGGCAAAAGATAAGCCATCTTTAACTCACTTCTACTTTTCTGGCCCTGATCCTTTAGAACCTTTACAAAGTACCTACAGCAGGAATATTTAGGAATTTGCAGCACATGTATGACACTGTATTAAACCAATACATACATACCTATATAATACACACACACTGCTAAAATGTATATCACACTGCTATATTGTTCTGTGAATGACTCGGTATACTGTTACCAAGCTCCACTGCTTTTGCAAAGTGCTACTGGAGTTAATGTCCCCAAGGGCCAGTCATAAGATGTTTTTTTCATAATTGTGTGTATGTTACAGAATATTCAGCTGTTCATTTGGACAAAGACAAAAAAACTATTATTTGGCTTTTGTGACCATTTCACCTTGGCATTTGACAAAAATATTTAAAATTCCCAAGCATTTGATCAAACAACTGAGAACCTGACCTACATTTGCTCACTGAACAAAATTACCAAAGGAACAAAAGAAATTACACCTCACTGTGTACTGTTAACTACAAAGTATCTGTCAAATGCTAACTGCAGATGAAGCATTTGTAGCAATTTTTTGCCTTGTAAGTGGAGCAAACAAGGTTCAGGTGACAGCCATTTCAGAGTGGGTTTGGACTCTGGGGAAGGGGAGCTTTATGCCTGTTAGTTTACACTTTTTGGAGCCTAAGAAGTTACCATATGATGGAAACTTCTGCAGAAACAATGTGATTCTACTTAAAATAGAGATTTAATACCACAATAAATAGTTAAAAACCAGTCAGTCGCACAGTGTCAATGGAAGCACGGAAGAATCTGCCCGTAGTCCTCACATATTGGAGGTTCAGACTGAAATATATGGACTCCTTAGAAAAGTTCCCTCTAAAACCCATTCTTAAAATTTCATGAAGAGTCCCATGATTTTTGGGACACTTGCCTGAGGCTATAAGCAGACGGCCATCTAAAAACAGGTTTTCTTTTGACATTATGGCTAAGTGCAGATATTCAGGGATGTAGGGGAGGTTTCATCATGTTACAAATGGCAACCCAATCTAAGATGAATTGGGATGGGGGGAGGGTTGGGGAATGGGGGGCAAGCTGGCTGGGGAGGGGATTAGGGATTTTCAGAGGGATGAGAGGCAGACATGATTCACAGGATTGATGCGGGGCTGGTGTGATCTGTGGGGGATAGGAAGAACAGGCACAATCTGTGGGGAGGGGGATCAGGAGGGATTCGGGGTCCACAGGATGGATGGGGAACAAGTGGGATCTGTGAAGGATTGGGGAGGAAGGCAGGGTCCACAGGGGGTTGCTGGGGTCCAGGAGGGTTTGTTGGGATCAGTGGGGCTCACAGGGTCTGTGGGAGGACTTTGGACCAGGGGCTATTTTTAGCCCCTGCCCCCACCCCATGAACATACGTCCCCATACCTCCCAGCACTCCCCCCACCAGGACTTACTTTCTCAGCTTCTGGCAGCTAAATTAGATCAGGTGCCCATTGTTGACTGGATCTAACCTCCCCTTAACCCCCATGAATGTCTGTATTTAGCCTGTGTCACTAAAAAGAAAGGTAGCATAATATAAATTAAGGTATAAGGCTGGAGTTTCTTTAAGGAACCTAGAACAAGTTAAATGTCCAACTCCCATTAAAAATCAAAATTTCTGGAGCATCTAAAATGTCCCTAAAGAAGATCCCAGCTTACTGCTTCAGAGTTTTCTGGTCTCATATTTTATCACTGTTTGGTCCCACAAACTGCAAGGAGTTAGAGAGAAGCAGCATGATTTGAGGAATGAGCAGAACTGGGAGAAAGACTACGTAATCTCCTTATATGATCCCCTCCTTCCAAATCAGAGAGGGGCTGCAGTTTGGCAAACAGCACAAGGAGAGGACAGTAGGAATATTACTGCTTTCTAGCAATTCCCAGATGCTGCCACTTAAGAGTATCTCAAGAATCAAATAAAGCTGCCTGTGATCCTATTCCAAGGTTCACTTCTACACCAGTTCAAAAGAACTGTCTCATTTTGAAAGCAGCAGCAGAATTTGAATATACCCTCTATGTCAAGCACAAGTTAGTGCAGTGCTGTAGGGCTTGTTGTTTGGAGATGCATCTGGAACCAAAAAGGATGGTAAGAAAAGATTTAGAAGGAAAGTGTCTGTTTCTTAGCATTTGCTTTTGTTGCACTAACACTTTCTGATTCCTGTACCCCTAAATAGTCAGGATGAACATTTCAGATATCTAAGCTCCTGCAAAGATATGTACAATCAATCCCATATTTGCATATGAAAACTGAATGCACCCGTGAGTATCAAAGTTGTGAGTGGAAGTGATTGTACTTGCAAATGTCAGGTTTCTATGCTCATTTTTCCAGCTGCAGCTCAGCCTCCTCTGATTGAGGAATTTGGTCCATTATCTGCCATTTTACTAATGTATTCTTTGCTGAGGTTTTGTTGTAGTTATTACTATTGGTTTAAGGGTGGTAAAAAAAGACTGCTTCACAGTTACACCAAACCCCTTTAAGATCCTGACTTTCCCTTAACCGGGAGATCAGCACACGCAAACTAAGTAGTCTATTCTCGGTTATCCCCATAATCACTTTTCATTCACATGAGAATTCTACCCAAAATTTGGCATCAAGCTGAAAGGATCTGAGTTATCCACGTTCTTTGGGGCTTTTTTCATGAAAATACATTTTAGTTAAGTGAATTCTTGTTCCCCAGAGAAACTATAAGGGAAAGGATTAAGGAAATCTCAGGAAAGCCAGAGAACAGGCTTATACCAAGTCCTAAGCAAAACAGTGTCACTGTATTTTATGACAAGATCATACAACAGGAGATTCAGATGAAAACAATCTGATGTATTGAAAGTATGTTGACAAACTTCCTTCAGCACTGAAAAGCTGCCTTTCTGCAATTCATTTAAAGCTCTTGCTCAAGGAGTGCCAGCAGCCCACTGGAAGTCTATCAGTGATTCACTACAGGTCCCAAGGGGCCACTATTTGAAGCTAAGGGTGTATTTATGTGAGCCTTGTAGGGCCATGTTTCAGATTCTATACGAGATGAACAGCAGAGTCAGAGTTTAAAAGCAGGATGGATGCAGAGTCCTCTTCCTTCTGAGGGAGAATATCTTAGCCAAATCTGCTTTCTTGATAAAAAGCGTAACACAGTGCCATGGGCATTTACCCAACCATTTCCGAATATTAAGCACTGAAAGATAATTCCTTGCTGCCAGCACTGTGAAGTTCTGCCCAAAGGGAAAAAAAAAAGCCACACTGCAGGTGATGCTAATCTACGTTCTTCACACCACCAAAGACAGAGCAGCAATCGGATACAAGGGAACTGCCTGCAGCTGAGCTGACAGTAACAAACTTCAGGTTATGCAAAAAGCTTCTTACAAGCTATGCCAAGCAATATTACAAGCAAAGCCAGCAATCTGAACCAGCAGCCCTCTGGTTCTTCACTGCCTGTGGTATATTCCCACCTTCAGCAAAAAACCTTCAGGGCAGCGAGAACAGCAGTAAACCTGTCATTAACAGCCATAGTACTGTCACATCAGCGACTCTCCTGTGTGTCAGCTACAGTCTTTAACTCAGCTGTTTGCCTCATTGGGGAGAGCATTCTTTGATTGTCAGGAAATAGAACAAGTACATTGGTCCTTCATAAACACATACAAGCTCTCCAGAGCGCAAACAAAACAATCATGTACTTTGGTAAGTGTGCATGTGCATGTGCGCATGTGTGTGTGTGCACTTTTTTTTAACCAAACCAGAAGAAACCCATGTGAATATCTCTGCATATAAAATAGTGTGGGATAACTTGCTTGTAATCTGTCATGTACAATGAGCAATTGCCACTCATTTCACTATAGCAACACTGGAAAATAAATTATTTTTAGACATGGCTTGGTACACACACTGCTACAGTCCTTGAATGGCAGCCAATGAGTTGGATGCAAGAGTACAAGAGTACTTCACACAGATCAGTACCTTGGGCATTGGTGTCTCTAGACACAAAAGAGGCCTTTCTTCACATCTCATCAGCCTTTGTGTCAGTGTCAATATCAATTAAAAGCAACCACCACCAACAGGGGAGCTTATCTGTTCTGCAATTCAAGGTGCTATTTTATTCTTTATTACAGATAACAGCTCATTCTGAAGCATCTGGAAAGATTTAAGCTGTGCTTTATAAAAATTACTTTTTGTAACAATTGTAACAGTTACGAGGGAAGCAAGATGCCATAGTGGTGATATGACTGCATTTGAAAAAAGTAGCATGTGCTTTACAAAGAACACAGAACATTGAAACAGCATACTAAGGCCACCAAATTCACGTCCTGTTACTTATTACTCCAGCTGCTCCATTGTATCAGCATTGACCATACTGTAACATGGAAGAAAGAAGTGCTGAGATCAGTAGGAACATTGGTAGCGCAGCTGAGACAGAGGGAATTAAACATACAAAACTTTCTTCCAGTTTTTAAGTCTGTGGGAAAGTAATCCCAACAAGCAGTAATAAAGGATTTGTCTATGCCGATGGTGCTCAACTTTTTGTCCCTATAGACCAGACGACGGATGTAAACTAGTCCGGAGGCCAGATCCCACTGGTGGGGTTGATCCACAGGTCTTATCCTGCATAGGGTTAGTGCTTGGCCATGAGTACAACCAAGTGTGCTGACCCAGTCCTGCGCATCAGATCTAGCTGTGGACCACCCTGTGGAAGCTGCAGCAATTAATTCTGGCACCACTTACCCACTCCCCGCCCCCACTGCCAAATTTCCAGATCATGAGCTAGATGACACAGCTCCATCGGGCATATCTGGCCCATGGGCTGGAGTTTGAGCACCACTGGTCTACACAGAAATCATTTAGAAAATTAATCTAAAATAACTTTAAAAGTGGATTAGTTAAACCACATTAAAACCCTGTGTGGATGCATGAATTAAACATGGCCTCAGTTCAATTTAGCTTAATTCGTTTATGAAGTGTGCTCAATTTGCTTCTGCATAACTTCTAGATTTAGAGGTTCTGGCTGGCTGAAAGACTGTCTCATTCTGAGAAACCTGGTCTCAGTTATTCACACTTTCATCGCTTTTCAGCTGTACTGAAGCACGGTGCTCAATAGTACTATAGAAACTCCAATTACTATACCATATTGCAGGGCATCTCCTCAGTACTGTAAGCATATCAAATCCATGCTGGTTTCTTGTAGAATAGTGCATCAAGTTTAAGGTGTAATTTCCTTATCTTCAAGGTACTCAATAATTTGAACCCAGGCCATCTAGAAGATCCATTAAAAGCTCTGGGTGAAGATTGCAGTTGACAACTTTGCTCCTCTAACAGAACAGAACTTTCTACAATGTGAGTAAAGCTCCTCTGCACAAAGGATACAGCTTTCTTGAGATTTGACTCCAGATAGGATGAACTCCCCACAGTCAGAGCCCTCTAATAAATATACAGTAATATGTATGCACTGCAGAACAAAGGCACTCCACTGCACACACTTCTGCCCCTGGGGAGAGAATGAGAGAACAGACAGCATGTTGTAGATGTCAGTCATGTTACTTAATGAACTACTAGAAGTCACCCAGGTACGGTGATAAGTGCTGTATAAGAATCTATATAGAATAAATTCATATGAAAGTGCTGTTTTCAATCTAGTCATTATTATCTGGCTGACTTCTTGAAGGTCTTACAAGAAGAGGATTATGTAATAAGAGATGACAAGTCAAGTAGAGGGACAGGGTTGGTAAATGAGAAACTGGAGCTGATATAGTAGGAAACAGGAAGTCAGTAAAGGGACCAAATAAAGGCAATGTCATGGTCAGAAAGGTGAACAAACAATTTCCATTGCCTTTGGAAGGGATAAATTTATAATACATATTGTTACTTTTGTCACACATTCAATATTACCACATTCTTACCTGTACCCTTGAATAAATGTCATGGTCTCAAATGCTAAACAAAATGATCAGCCATACTATCGGCACATGAATATGCAATGGTGCGGCCTAAACATTTAATCGTCATCTGGAGTTGGGTGCATTTCCCTCGCATGGAAAGCCACAAGCAAATTGAATGTCATATGTCATTATGTATTCTGAATATACCATATAGGGTAAAGAAATGTTATAGATATTTTTTTTCCATTTAAATTCATTTTTATTAATTAATTTTTATAGCACTCCATTAACTTGAATGCAAAGAGGTCAGAGCAAGATAAAGAAACCTCTAAACATAATGTTAGTTTTCAAATGCACATCTGTGTCACTTCTTTGAAAGTCTAAGGTTCTTCCTTAACTGCAAGTGTGAATTGGTTTAAAACAGTTTTACTAAGTTTCATTTTGGTTTTGGGAAATGTAATAACGTGGTGCTAGAACCATCAGTGGGTATGGGATAGACCTTTGGAGTTCCTCATAGAACTGCAGTTCTGTTCAGTTTTAAAAAAAGAGATGATGGGATACAAAACTAATTTTCAAACAGGTGCTGCAACTCTGCCTGCTATTTTATACCTGACAATATGTGGAGATGCACTAGTACCATTTATGTGTTTTTTAGGCCATCACACCTGTGACTGAACAATTTTCCTCTTTCTACTGAAGTCTTGTCCTCTCTGGATCCAGCTAAATCGGGTGCCCAACCCCCAGCCCACTGGGCAGATCTGGCCTGCAGAATCATGTCATCTGGCTTGCAGGTCCCTGACAGGTCTGTCCAGAGGGGAAGGGTGGCAGTGATAATTGTCACTCCCCTGCTGCCAGACTTCCAGATGCCTGGGGAGCCTGTAGGGCCAGATAGCATGGCCCTGTAAGCTAGACTGGGCACACAGGGCTGGGCTGAGGCATCTTAGGGCTCAATCCAGGTGTGCTGGGCTGAGGTTGCCAACCCCATGAGGGATCCAGCCCTGCACCACTCACCTGGCCCATGGGGCCAAAAGGGTGAGCTCAACCTTTTGGCCCTGTGCTAAAGTATCCCTCCCAAGGACAAGTTGTTCTGAGGCTAAACTGAATGAAGTAGCTTTTGTCAAATAGCATGTATTTTGAAAACAATTCTCAAGAGAATATCTTTTGCTGCCTCCTCCCCCACTTCACAGTCTTCTCTGCACCTCACCCCTGCCCAGCTAATTCAGACTACACGAGTTGAAGACCATGCTGTGCTATCATCTCTTTCAGAAAGAAAATATAAACAGCTCTCACAAAGGGCAACTTAAGATAAGTTTGTTTGCCAAGTTGTTGCCTCCTCCCATGGTTACAGTCCGGACAAAGAGTGTTTGTTCAAATAGAAACTCAACTGTAAAGATTGCCAACTCCCCAATCTCTCTTAGGTAACTAGTGTTTTTTTAGAAAGTCCAACTGTTACAATATTGGCAATGCCCCACTATTGCAGGTATAGCCAGGCAGTTAGATGCTTAAATGTTATACACTACACCCACCATTATTTCTGTGTCAAGATTTCAAACATGACAAGGGAGGTCCTTTTCAGAATCTAGCAACTAGCAACCACTATCTTTGTCCACACAATTCAATTTTAAACTAATCAAAATTTTTAAAACAACCCAACATCATCACAACCAGATTAAGCAGGGAAAACAACGTATTGATGATCTTATGCTATTTCCCCTTTCAGTATCACAAGACTTACCAGACTGCAATGGACGGGTGACCTGGGAGTCGCTTCTGATTCATGCTGTTGCCAGAAGAAAGGCTGCTTTATGAAGAGGAGGAACCATGACCTAATCACTAAAGCTATACATTTTTAAGTGTTTATTCCCTTAGAATATGTGGATTAATATGGAAGAACAGCATGTTTGCCTTATCTTCATATACAGATTTTCCCAGCTAAAGTGATGAGATTAGTGGTGATGAGATTAGTGGTTTCATAACTCAACTGCATCTCAGTTTGAGCCAAAGGTCAGTCTCTCAACAGCAGAAAATCAGGTTAGGGAAAGATAATTGATTTTTTTTCCCCATCAAAAGAAAAAGGAAGGACTCTCTCATGAGGCCAAATCATGGTGTGGTCTTTTACAGTCACTCAGGAGTATAGAACAAGACATCCACACACAAACACACACTAGCACTGCTTTGCCTGGTATCCCTGCAACTCTTGCATTCACAGCATGATAGGGAAAAACTAGGACTATGCACTCGCTATTTCTCCCTCAGGTCTCATGTAGATGACTCAAGAGAAGCAAGCTTCATTTCTTCATTTACTAAGAAATAACTTCTTCATCACAAAAGATGGTCAATCACCAGTGTCATATGTGCTGCTTCTCTACCATATTATGGCCTGTAGGCGGTAGCCTGTCTTAGAGGTACCTATGCTAACAGTGGCTGAAAATTAGTATTGAAGTCAATCAGGACTCATAGTAGAGATGATATATTTTATTAGACAAACAAGATTTTTGCAAAGAAGTATTGAAGTCAGTTATTCTACTATCTCCTTGATGAGCTTGAGCTCCTTGATAAGAGGGAGATTGGCTAACAGACATTGGGAAAACACTATCAACAACCCTGGTTTAAAAACTGATGATTTTGGGTAACTGGTAGAGTCCTCCAGTCAAAAGGAATTGTTGAACATCTGTTAGCCTAGGCCTTATCTAAACTTTTAGTAGTCAGAAAGAAGAGAGTTACAGTGCAGAGTGCAGTCACTGTTTCCATGAGTCTGTTGTGTAAATGGGCCAGATTTTTGCAAGGACTCTTCCTACCCTACACTTATTTTATTTTTCTTGGTGCTTTTTAAAAGGACATCATAGAAATAAGTGACTGTTATAAAATAAAAAGATGAATTCTTATGATGTACTCATTTTCTAGATGGAGTAAAAACACTTCAGATTTACTTAGCAATTTACAGTCCAGACATCTTCTGTGGGGCATGGTTTTGTTATGCTTTTGCAGACAGACATAAGATCTCTTTGCAACTCCCATGACAGCAGCATAACTTTGCAAAAACTCACTATGTTCAAGTTTGTCTCTAAGAAAGCATATCTTCCACCAACATCATTTATGTTTTCTTCGTACTCAATTTTTCGCTCACAGGTCATCCAAATACCATTGTGCTCTGCATGGGTAGAGAGGGTGATTGGGGAAGAGAAGGTTTGCAGTATCAGTCAGGCTATTATCTGATGCTTGGTTATTCCTCTATTCCCTAGTATTAAGAATCAGCCTTAGCAGATAGTAGATTGCTCAGCGTCCCTCAAAAATGTAAAGTTAGAAAGGTACCTACAAAAACTAAAGTGAGAAGGCCAGTTACAGAGCTGTGTGAAGGAGAGATTTTTCCAGTCACTGGAACCAAAGAAAGATATACATTTTTGACAATTCAACAATTCATAACAATTTTGCTTTTTGTCAAACTAATTTGACAAATTGAACATTTAGTTTCAATTTCAAGTATTTAATTTAAAAAAACCCAAAATTAACAAAACTGGGGGGAATGTCACATTAAATGTTTCAATATTTTTCAGAACCTTTTCCAGTTCTTTTTTTTTTTTCAGATAAAAACAATTCACCAAAACTGAAATATTTTTTTTTTAAATTCCAGCTGACCAGAAGCTAACATTTCCTTTTGGTTATATAAAAAAAAAGTTAAAGTGAAAAATTTCACCCAGCTCCACACATTCACAACACATATAGTTAAGTAGGAAGAGGAGTCCATGAAAGACAGGGATTAAGCAAGAAGAATGGAAGTAACTTTTCCTGATTTTGGGTGCTGTTACACCTTACGCTGTAAACTGAAAAAATGGCAATCGGTTAGTGCTGTTCGGCTTCATGGAGCAGTCACACCTTAAAGGTGAAAAACCATCTCTGACTGTTCTCCACCTGCACAGCTGTGACTTGCCAATAGAGGCTTGGTGAGCAGGGGCAGGACTAGCTGCAAGGTGCATGACTTTTCCCACTGGGCAGAGGGAGCATTGCAGCCCCAGAGTGCCCAATGGCCTTGGTGCCTCCGGCCACCACCCGGACTGGCTTGCTACTTGAGCTCTGAGGGGCTCTGAAGTCCCCATGCCATGCCACCCCTGCCCAGGCTGCTGGCCAGCCAGATGCTGCCTGAGCTCTGGAAAGGATTGGGCTCCTCAGAGCTCAGGTGGTACCTGGCCGGCTGGCAGCCTAACCAGCAGCAGCACAGGGGAGTGACCTCCAGAGGAAATAAAGGATGGGGCCACCCTGGATCCAGATACATGCCCCAGCAGGCCCAGGCAGCAGGAACAGTGGAGCTCAGCAACTGCAGTGTGGCAGCCAAGGCTACTTCTCACTGACCCTGTGCTCTGCCACACTGTGCCAGATCCAGCCACTGGGTCCCCCTTCATGGCTTGCCCCACAGTGGCCACAGTTGGCAGGCACCTGAAAACCATGAACCCCCCACCAGCCAGATGGCTCTGAGCACAGGGCTCAGCGCTGCCTGTCCAGCCTGGGACTGTACAGAGCAGAAAAGGAGGTTGTATCGCTCATAGCTGCCTCCCATTCCCAGCAGGGGTGGGAAGTCCAGTCCCTCTATCCACTCAACACAGCATGTCTCTGGACCACTGGGACTGAGCAGAGCAAGCAAGCTTCACGGCTGCAGCACTGGCTCTGGCTGATGGGAGCAGAGAGGGAACTGGGATGGGACTTGCTGCTCCTGCTGGACTTGGGGGTGGCTATGAGCAGCACAGCCACCTACTCTGTACAGCCCTAGCCGAGATGGACAGCTCTGAGCCCCACACTCCATGCCTGGAGCCTCCCAGCTGCAACAGGAGGCTCAGGGGCTCTAGGTACCTACCAGCCATAGCTGCTGATGGGTGAGCCAGGCAGAGCAAGCCAGCAGACAGACCCTGCACAGCTTGGCAGAGCACAGGGTCAGCAGGAACCAGCCTTGGGCTGCCACACTGCAGCTACCAATCTCCACCCTGCTCCAGCCACCTGGCTGTGCCAGGACATATGTCCAGGACCTGGGGGCATAGGCACCCGGCCAGGGATATATATATATTATTTATTTTTTTGTTTTTGTTTTTTAATTTGTATCCAAAGCCAAATTAGCCAAAACTAATTCCATATTCAAGAGTCCAGAACCATAAGTGACCCTACTACTGGCAAACATCCTCCACCCGTATCTGGGGCTTTAGATGTTTCCAAAACCTTTGGTGGGCATCCTACTTGCAGGCTCAAGCCCAGAGGCTTGGGGTTTAGATGCCCTCATGTCTTGTTTGCCCTTAGCCATCAGACACCCAGAGCAAGCGAGGGACCAGGTGGGGGAATATGCTGCAGTGGAGTGTGGAGCTGGGTGCAGGTTCAATCACGGGTCAGTGATGGGGGTGAGCACCAGCCTGCTGCCCCCCTCCCCCTCCCAGGCACCACAGCCTGAGTCCAGATCCAGTATTTGGAACAGCAAGCTGTTTAACGAGGATCTGCATCTGCTAGACACAGCGCTAGCTCTACCTGGCAGAAGTAGCAGGACAGAGGCACCATTGTCCATCCCCACTGCACCCCGGGATCCTCACTCACCCTGAGTCAGGAGGGGCCACTGCATTCTGGGATCCTGCAGGAATTCACTTGGCTGTCTCGAGTGGCAACACCTTAATGGAACAGGAGCAAAATTAGGCAGATTAGAGATAAGTCTACACTGGAGTGGCATAACTTTAAGACAAATAACAAGTGCTTTAAGCCACTTAAAAGTTATTAACGTGCAGCCAATCCAGAGGTTAAGAGCTCCAGAAACCACCTAAAATTACTGTGCAACAAGGCCCTTAAGAGGAAGCTGATGCAGCATGTGAACCTCTGGGTACAAACCTGAACCCTGCACTGGTAGAAGTTCTCTCATTTAAGACATTCACCCATATAAAAGCTTGCATCTGGAATTCTTCTGATGCTGAATGGAAATCAGGATGTTAAAAATGCAAAGAATACAGTAAGGATCAACTAGGTCAAATACTCTGTTAGCTACTGCCAGCAATGCTGTCAGCTGCTTTTAAACTGCATTAAAAGTTTTGGAAAGCTGACAAAACTGAGAGGATTCAACCAAAGCAGACTAGAAATGTGACAAGGATCCAATAAAAATTAGACTTAAAGATTAAAATAGATTTTTCACCCCTTAAATTGCAATGTATAGTGCCAAACCCTTTATTAATAAAATATTTTTGGTGAGGTAATATTCAGATGAAGGTTAGAAATTCCAAGTTCTGGCTACCTACTGTACAGGCTAACCAAGATCAGTCCTAAGGACTGAGTTTTGTTCTTGTCAAATGTCCAGTCAAATTTAGATCTGGATGTTGAAAACAGATATAGTAACGAGCCACTGATGTACAAATAAAATAAATCATTTATGAATGATACAAAACCTGAGAAATAAGGTCTGTAAAATAGTAAAAACACTTGCAAGTAACATTGTGTAGTCATAATTTTGAAAAGTAATAAGAGTATGGAGTTTGCTATGTCTAAAATGTGCTCATATTTTGATATGATTTTTAAGTTTTATTTCATGGTTTTATCTCCTTTGTGTTCATCTTCAATTAGTTCATTCTTAAGAAAAGCAAAGCAAGCAACAAAAACCCAACACTCTTTTTAGTATTTTGTAAAAGGAGGACCCAAACTAACCACTCTGGAAAATGGAGAATTAACTCTTTTCCCAGAACAGCTACAGAAAAGATACAGTTACTGCAAGGTTCCCCACATTGCTCCAGCATTCGATATGAAAAGACCTGCTATGAGGATAAAATGATAGTTCTGGTTCCCACAGTCCTTCAGTACTTTTCCGTTTGGCTGAGAAAGGCAGCAAGAATACCCGCCGGGATATTTTTATGCTGTGGAAAACTGCCCGTCAAGAACTGGACTAAGAAGATCAGCTCAGTTTACATATGCAGCTAAACACTACCAGGCTTAGTTAACTCTGCAATAAGTACTGATTGGATAGTTCTTGGCTTTAAAATAATCCCACCAGAATTTGAAACTCAGAAGGAAGCTTTAGGAGAAATTATTTCAACAGTATGTTACATCCAAGGTACACAACAATTATCTCCCCTGACACAAATATTAACTCCAGCTCTTGAAAACTCGTTAAGAATTTTTCATTGGAACCCTTATCAATTAAGATACCGTACAACTGACATTACATTCCCTCTTTGGAACTGGAAGAATTTGGCTATACAGATAAAGAATTTAGATAAATAAAGAGCAGAGAATCTATAGGAGGAAAAGTAGAAGAGACTGGAAATTCATAAGAATCTTCACCAAATAAGCTCAAGCACAGATGAAAATATTAGGGCATGGGATAGCTAGAAGTCCATCCTGTTGTCATATGCCCATCTCTGTAGTATCAAAATTACCCAGCAGGGACGCTAAGACCATAACCAGTTAATGACAAACATGTTTCCTAGCATGCTTGTATTAGACACTGAAGAAAAATATCACCCATGTTGTAAGAAACTACACTGAACAAGGCAGATGCAAATTTTCATAGTCACTGCTAACAGAGAGAAAACCAGAAGTGTTTTGGAAAGGTCGGCATACCTTGGACTGATCTGGGTAATTTTGAAGTATTTCCAACCCCTACTGTGTAAGACTACATGGTGAGCAATTTAATCTCTATCTGTTACAGAAAAATGAGAAAATGTTTAGATAAAATTGTAGTGGTACCTACTGCCTTAAGGATTTACATATTTTTTATGATTAATATTCTTCAGTACTATGTTAAAAGACCCCACATTCTAATATAATGAAAGCCTTACCACTTCTGGCTGTGTGTCTGTCTGTCCGTAATGCTCCGTGCCAAATGCTCATGAGTGGCCCAGAGCCTTACAGATGGAGAGACAGACAGGTGGAGGCAGTTGGGGCCAGGCTGTGCTCCCCACTGCAAGGCATGGCAGGGGGACCGGCCATGTGGGGGCCATGACATGCGACCATGTGTGGGGGGAGTGTGGCGCAAGGCTGCAGAATGCCACGCAGGGAGTGGGCAGGGGGGCACGAGATTGCCTGCTGGCTGCAGCACATGGCCGTGGAATGGGGCGCACCCCCATGCCCGCTCCCCTTCCAGCATCCTGTAGCCATGTACCATGCCCCCCCACACCATGCCCCCCCATGTGAGGAGCACCTGCCAGCTGCGGACCGCAAGCTGGGGGCCATGGTGCACGGGTACGCGCCCGCAACGTGCCACACAGGAAGCCAGCATGGGGGGAATGGCACGGCGGGGTATAGTGCGTGGCTGCATGGTGCAGTCAGGGAGGTGTGGCCATGGGGCACTCATGTCATGCAGGAGGGATGGAGCACGTGGCTGCATGGTGCCACATGGGGAGCGGGCATATGGGGTGCTAGCAGCACCCACTGCCTGTAGCACGCAGCCATGGGGTAGGGTGCGCCTTCCTGCCCACTCTCTGCATGACAGCATGCAGCCATATGCCATGCCACCCCATGCAGGGAGAGCCTGCTGGCTGCAGGCCACAGGTGGGGCATGGTGCAGGGGGGAGCCGCGTGGCCACACAGTGCTGCAAGGACAGCAGGCATGGGCAGCACCCGCCAGTTGCAGCACACAGCTGTGGGATGGGGCATGCCCCCCATGACCTGTGCAGCACTCTCCAGTGGCACACCATGCCCCCCCGCATGGGGAGAGCCCGCCACCTAGTCAGGCCACAGTTGGAGTTCTGCGTCCAATTCTGGGCGCTGCACTTCAAGAGGGATGTGAGTAACATGGAGAGGGTCCAGAGGAGGGCCACTCGCATGATCGGGGGCAGCAGGGCAGGCCCTATGAGGTGAGGCTAAGGGACCTGAACCTGTTCAGCCTCCACAGGAGAAGGCTGAGGGGGGATCTAGTGGCAATCTATAAACTGGCCAAGGGAGAACAGCAGGCAATGGGAGAGTCCCTGTTCCTCCGAGCATTACTGGGAGTAACAAGGAATAATGGCCAAAGTTGACGGAGAGTAGATTCAAGCTAGATATCAGGAGGAGCTACTTCACAGTCAGGGTAGCTAGGATCTGGAACCAAGGGAAGTGGTGTTCACCCCCACCCTGGGGGTCTTTAAAAGGAGGCTGGACAGACACCTAACCGGGATCATTTGACCCCAGTACTCTTTCCTGCCATGGCAGGGGGTCAGACTTGATCTGCTCAGGTCTCTTCCGACCCAACTAACCATGAAACTATGAAACTGCAGCCGTGGGGCATGCAGGGGGGGCATGGCGCATGGCTGCAGGGTGCTGTGAGGGAAAGGGGTATGGGGGGGTGCCCCCATGCCCACTCTTCAGGCAGCACCCTGCGACTGCATGCAACACCCCTTGCGTGCCCTCTGCCACACCCAAGGACCATGCCCTATGCCATGTGGATGCAGGCAGCAGGCACTCCCCATGCCGTGGCCATGTCACATGCTACCCCCCCATACAGATGCACACCATGCCCCCCCACATGCCCTGCACCACACCCCAGAGTCAAGACCCACACCATGTGGCCGCAGCCAGCAGTTGCTCTCCCCATTGTGACCACACCCTGAAGCCATGCACCACTCCCCCCCACACGCTCTGCACCATACCCCAGGGCCTCACCAGCTGCAGCCACCTGATTCTCCCCATGCCATGCCCACTCCGCATGCCATGCCCTGCCCTGTGGCCTCACGCCACCCCACCATGCAGCCGTGCACCACACCCCCGGCACCCACCACATGCCACACCCTAAGGCAGACCTCAAGTACTCCCTGTGCCTTGGCCACTCCCCATGTCATGCCTTGCGGCCATACACTACACTACCCCCGCACAGCCGTGTGCCACACTCACTCATGTGCAGAGCGGTGGGGAGGGAGGTGGAGTGAGGCTGAACTAAGAGTGGCAGGGGGAGTGGGACATGACCCAAAGCAGCGGCAGGGCGGGGGAGCAGGCCAGGACCCAGAGCAGTAGCAGGGGGGTTGGGGAATGGGGCAATACCTGGAGCGGCAGCAAAAGGAGGAGCACGGCAAGACCCAGAGTGGCAGCAGGAGGAGGGGGAGCAGGACAGGACCAGAGCAGTGGGGGGAGGGCATGCGGCCAGATGCTGGTTTCCATCCCCATCCCCCTGTCATTCATGATGGGCATTTTGCTAGTATTTTTATAATTATCTTTTCTGACATATTATTATATGTATTGATTATATAACAATCACTTATATTTCTGATTCTTTAGAAATCCTAATAATAGTTTTCTAAACTTTATGAACCAGAGCTTCTTTAATTTTCTTCTATGCTATTCACATATTCATGAAAGGCGCATGCCCCTGGCAGCTGGGTGGGGCACGGCTGCACTGGCGGCAGCAGGAGCATGGCAGCAGTAAATGCAGAGTTCCCACAGACACCACCAGTGCTGGTGGCAGCGGGAGGGGGGTGGCAAGCTCTGACTGGGGTCAGTGACCACCTGTAAGCGCTGCCGGCAGCGGCAGCCAGCAACGATCGCAGACTGCCCGCAGATGCTGCTGGCAGTGTCGGCAGTGGGGTGGTGAGCGGTGATTGCCCACAGGGGGCCTTTTTGCAGGGGTTGCACCACCATGTTCATGGGGTGCATATGCACCCGCATGCACCACCCACACATCACCCCTGAACATATTTCCTCAATTAGCACTAAAACAGTTATACCAAGATGGCGAAACCTGTTTTGCTTGCTTACATGATATCTTTAAATGTTGATCTTTGACCTTAGAAGGTAATGGTGACTGTCTTTATTGCCATTTACACTTGATATTTAAGCTCCCAAAGTGGCCTCTGAGGTTTTTGCAAAGATCCTTAAGTGTTCTTAAGAACACTTGCCCAGCACTTATCCAGGCCCAAACTATCAATTTATCCAATTTATCCAACTTTGATCAGACAAACTTTGCAAGACAGATATCTAAGAATGGCATAAAACAGGGGTGGCCAACCTGCAGTGCAAGTGGCATGGGCAGCCTGTCTGTGTGGCATGTGGCAGACTAGATAGAAGACAGGGAACTCAGTGGCAGATGGAGCAGGAAGCAGAAAGCAGAACAGCAAATCAGGCAGGGAAAGTAGATTGGAGGAGCACTTGGGGAAGGTATGGAGGTAATTTGGGGCATTCCTACCATAAAGGTTGGTCCCCACTTGTATAACAGATATTAAATTGATACTCTTCTCTGCCCGCTGTGCTATCAATCTGCCTATTGCATATTCTGTTTTTTCCCCAAAAGTGGACATAAGTGATATCTCTATGTGACCCATGTGCCACAATCTGCAGCATTGGTTACAAAACCCAGAGTCCAGATTAGTTCAGAAAAATGTTGCCTTTAATTTTGTAAGTATATTGTCTTCTAGTAATATTTAAGGGGGACAAAGAATAACGCTCATTGTAATCATACTGTAGCTCTGAAAACACTTTGTTTCTATATGTGTACATGTATTTATTCATATTTGTATTATATAGCCATAAGCTCCTACGTGTTAGAGTTGACACGGTAGAGTGAGATAGTATATCCTCTGATATACTATTAGTGAAATTTGATCTCAATGTATCTGCTAGAATAAAAGGGAAGGAAGAAGTAAGGCTTATGGGGATTTCTCTGAAGAATAATTGGTGAAACTTTCATCTGGTTTATAATTCTGTGTTTTCTAAGACCACGATTCTGTTCACAAACCAGCCAGCTAGAATTTTCTCATTAACTTTAATAGGGAAGGACTCCAGCAACAAGACATTCAGAACCTGCTATTCTACTCAAGCAAACTTCCTATGAAGTCATTAAATGAAACAGAGATTACAAAGGTGAAAGGAGGAAGATTGTTGTATTGTTTGTGTATGGCCAGTTGGAAGCTGAAGATCACAATAATCAAGAGAACATTAAGCCAGAGAGGGAAAGGGGGAAGCTTTCTCTTTTGAAAGTAAAAAAAACCCCAGAAACATTTGCTCCCTTTTTTTCCCCTTTTTTAAATCAGACAAACCAAATTCTTTCACATGGAGAAATATCCAAATTCTTAATTAGATGAATTTTGGATTTTTGAGGTCTGCACTAACAAAATCTCTGATTTCAGTACCTAAACTGAAATCAGTACAGGTCCACAGTTCACCATCACTGCTTAGGAGAAAAAAGAAGATAAAGGTTAGGACGGATGTTTGGGTTATGGGTGAGTTACATCGTGATGGCCACATAATCAATTTAGTTCATGCAGGTCCAGACCTTACTCTTAGACTGAATCTAAAAGTGAACCAAACAGAAGTTCAGGAAGGCTAGATTGGTCTAAAAATGGCCAACCCAATCTAAGGGTACTTTAGAGGTAGTCTAATGAGACAATCTAACTGAACTTCTATACAGTCCCAAGACTGGAAAACCCCAGCTGCTGGCCCCAGCCCCAGGGCTGCACTTTTCCTACTCACCTCCACTAACACAGGGCTCTTTTTAGCTCCCTGGTCCCTTGCCCCTCCCCTAGACAGACAACCCCCCCTGCAGATCAGCCACCCCACCTGAACTCACCAAACCCCCATCCTGTAAGCCACTCCCAGTGCCAGTTTTACCAGCACTTACTGGTGCAGGGAGCCAAGGAAGTAAATCAGGGTGGGGAGATGGGCAGGAGGGATTGGGGGTGGGGACATGCAGGAGGATTTTTTATCCAGGGTGGGAGGAGGGTTAGGGAGCTAAAAAGAGTTCCTGTTCTCAGGAGGGAGACAGCTCCTTCCATGGATCCCACTAGCTCCCTTGATCCCACCAAATCCTCCTGGACCTTACCACCCTCTCCTGCAAATCCTGCTAGCCCCTCCATCCCCTCCAAACCCCTCTGCAGACCCCACTTGTCCCCAAGTATCCCCCCTCCCACAGACTCTACCTGTCCTCATTCCCCTAATTCCCCTTGTGGACTCTGCTTGTCCCCCAATTCCATCAGTCCCCCCACAGATGCCACCTGCCCCAATCCCCTCAATCCCTCTGTAGACCCCACTTGCCACCAATCTCCCCAACCCCCTCACAGACCCTGCTTGCCCCTCTAATAGCCCCCCCCCCCATCTTTCATAGATTTCATAGACATCAGGGCTGGAAGGGACCTCGGGAGATCATCGAGTCCATCTTGACCTACCTTAGATCTGGTGGCCATTTTTAACTCAGTCTAACTTCTCCCTAAACTCCCCAAATATCTGTATGTTTCCAAAGACAGACCAAATTTTGACTAAAGTTCTGTAATATTATTTTTTAACCTTTCAGTTATAGTTAAACTTCTTGCGTGGAAGTATTAGTATTAATTGATCTTACTAATACCTAGTCAGTCTTTTTTTCCTGCTAGAAGTTCAGCAGATTTTTTGGCTTGTTGTACTCATACAAAGCTATATATTTCTGCTTTGCCTAAAGGAAAAATTGAATGGGTTAACAGTAGGTTCTCATTGGATGATTGATTTCAGCAAAGTTAGGATCCACCTTTCTTTTCTTAGTTATTCATACTATTGGCATATGGGCTTTTTTAAAGTATAATTGCTAGACTCAATGTATTCAGAACACCAAGAACAAAGAAATGTTTTCTATTTTCCTTCTCTTGTTCTAAATGACTTGCTGAAGCAAAATTTCAGTGAGAGATTAATGTATCTCTTTCATAGATAAGAATTTCTAACAAACAGGAAAATTTGAGTGCTAATTATCACTATGAATTGGAATAATGTTCCTCCTTAGGACATTTCCAATTTTGAGTTTCTGAGGCCAAAGAAAAGAACTTGCCTTTCTTATGTATTATGCTAATTAATTTATTTTAAACAATGAGTATGATCCTATTTCCTTAGTTTCCCCCCTTTATTGTATGTTTAATATAATTCAGAACTGGGGGCTTTGGGAGAGATTTAGACAGGAAAGCTGCTTTTGGTAGAATGGTGCTCCCCCCCTCCCTCCTTCCTCCACCCTCCCTTCCTATAGACAGTGCTGGGGGGAAGGGGGCTTCATCAGCCCAGTCCTGACTGTGGACAGGCAAGCAGGCTTGATCCTCAAAAATGTTGGCCCACACTACCCTAAATAAATATTGTGTTCCTTGCACCAAATTGTTGTTCATTGTGACCTCACAGTGAAGAACAATTTGGTGCAAGGAACACAATACCTAATACTGCACTCCTTAGAAAGCCATGAGTTCTGTCTGGCCAAAAATTGCAATCTGAGCCCTCTTATTTTGGCAAACAATTTATAGAGTATAACTTTGCACAGTTCTTGAACAGATTCTCTTTTCCTTGGAGCTGAAAGCTCAGTTTGGAGAATAAGTTAAGGCTTTATATTTTAACATACTATTAATAAGAAGAGTTAACAATGGATTCATAATTACAGGAAGTTCTCTCTCATGCACGAGCAAGAAGAGGAAACCATTGGTTGATCTTGGCTTAAATGTATAATAGCTCAGGTGTTTTAAACATATTCACCTGAAATAAGTGTAAAGTAGCTTCAAGGAGAATTACAAACTCTCTCCTTTATGTGGCTCTGTAGAACAACAAAATGAGCGAAATACGAGCCAACAGCCGTACGTAGAGGTTAGCAGTCCTTACAAGAGCTACCTGTTATGCCAAAGACCAGGAAAACATCAGACATTGTGGTATCATGGCAGTCACTTCCTAGATAAGACAACTATTTCTAGTCTAGGCCCAGTTTTGGTCCCTGCTCACCAAAAAGTCTTGCTTACCTTAAAATTGGATTTCTCAAATTTCTACAAAGCTGCAAATGAGTTGGGCAAAGTGTTCCAGAATTGTGATATCCTGACTACATAAATATTCTGTAAAATTCTTAACTTTTTCTCCAAACCTAAAATTTAAAAAAATAAGGCATTGAAAAATAAAGCATTGATTTCCTGAACCCCCTTAGCTGAGATCTAGTCCATGGGATCATTATTAGTTTTTAATTGAGGGCAGTACAGGATATAGCCAGTCCTTGCAGACAACACAGAATCCCAAGTCTTCTGGAGATCTGGGAGGGGTAATTTAGGTGCCTTGCTGAGAATGCCAATCTTTTCTCTGCATCCACTGGATTTATCATCTATAATGTATTAACTTATGTCCTTAAAGCACTGATACACATCTGCAACCTCAAATTCTCCTTAAGAGGTCATTGTGGTAGATAATTAATAAATGTTCTGTTATAACTCACTAATTCTTTTGAATTCACAGTTCTGCCTGTAGTAGCACACATGCTTTCTTGGAAAAACACATGCCAAAATGTCCTGTATCATTTTGTGGTTTCTGTAGATGAAAACCAAAAATGTAAACAAGGTTTTCTCTCTATTATTACTGCCTAAATCAGGGGCAGGCAACATTTTTTGGCTGGAGTGCCAAAAAACCCACAAGGTCTACCTTGGAAGGTGTTGGAGTGCTGGCATGCCAAAAAAACAAAATAAGGGTAGGGGGCAGGGAGGTACATGGCAGGACGCACTGCATAGTGGTATATTTAACAATCATAAATGTTGCCTTTGTGTATTCCTTTTTTGTTAAGCATGTTGCAATGAGTGAGAAAAAGAGAGAAATAATAGAGAGAGAGAGAGAGAGAGAGAGAGGGAGAAAGAAAGAAAAAGGAGAGCAGAGAGAGAACCAGACACACGCACACGCACACAGAGAACCACGTGCACAAACACAGAGAACCAGAACACACCTAGAACAGTCACATGCACACACACATCCAGAACCAGACACGTGTGCACACACAGACACACAGAACCAGATCCGCAAGTACACAGAGTCGGGCTCCTGGGCCACTGGACAAAGTCTGCTCCAAGGCATGTGTGCACCTGCTGGTATGGAGCTAATGCCAGAGCCTGAAGCAGATGTTTACAGCCTCCTGGCTGCAGCCAGACCAGGCTCTGGGTAGCTGCTGCCAACCACGGCAGGGCTTGCAGCCTCTCAGCTGCTTGCTGAGAGCAGCCTGGGCTTCGTGGCTGGCAGCAGCTGCCTAGAGCCCAAGCCGGCAGTGGCATGCCGAGCAAAATGGCCTCGCGTGCCATGCTTGGAACATGTGATGGGGGTTGCTGACCCCTGGCATAAATCTTAGCTTTTTGGCTAAGATTACCTGCCCCAAGTTCTGAGCAGCTGAAAACTCCACACAAAAACATGGGTGCTCTGCCACAGTGCTGTACAGGGCCATCTTGGTATCAGTAGGGGTGGTGGCTATAAACCATACCATTCCAGACCTTAGAGTCAGTGGGAACTGGCCTTCAAGCACACAGGGGCATGTTGCAATTCTGGAATCATAGTTATGGAATGACAGTTACCCATGTATACCTGCTTTCTAGGGCTGTGCGAAGCAGGCCCTATTTGATTAGGATTCAGCCTGAATTGGGGACAGTGATTTGATTCATTGATTCAGATCACTGTCCCTGATTCAATTCAGTTGCATCCAAATCTGAAGATTTGATGCTGATTCAGAGAATCAGCAATTCAGACATAGACACAGCTTTAAATGTTTTTTCGACATACCTCACGGTACCAGTGCAGCTTGTAAACTTTGCGATGCTGTGGTGAATGGAGCATCCTCCAGGCGCGTGGGGAGGTCCTCCATGTGCTTGGTGGTGAACCCGGAAGTAGACCAGAAATACCCTCCAGACCGAGAAGGCAGCTGTTGCCAAGACAGGGGAAGTGCTGGGAAGCCCCCCTGCATGCTCCCTGGCAGACCCAGAAGTGGACCGGAAGTGCTTGTGGTCCACTTACAAGTCTGCTGCTGAACGCACTGGGGAGCCCCCCATGCTCCTGTGGGATGCTCCATGCACCCCAGCATCGCAGTGTTTACAAGCCGCCTGGTCCCTAAAGGTATTTAAAACTGTTTCTGTCTGAATCACTGAATCTTTCCAAATCTGTTCAAATCAATTCAGAGGGTTCCAATTTGACTCAGAGAGATTAAAGGGTCCTCTGATTCCATTTGGAGTCAGAGATTTGGCCACCAAATCAGGCCAAATCTCCACTGACTCGACTCAGGGACCAAAGCTTTGCACAGCCCTAATGCTTTCTTTCTTCAGATGTCTTTTTCTGTACTCAACTTGCTCTTGAATTAAGGCTGATAGACAATTTCTGGGTACTTTTGTAAGAACTTTTGCTTTCATTCTAATATTTAAAAAAAGACAAAAACCTATTTCATTTTCTTCCTGCTCAGTGGCCACATATAATTCCAAGCCCTAATAATAGTATAAGCATTAAGAGAACAATTTTGACTACTCAGTGCTGCTCCCATTTCACTAACTATGCATTCCATATAATATTGACCTGCCCTGTATCATTTTTCCTTCTTCCATAACAACCTATTACAATTTTTTAAATTCTGTTTTTTATATTACCCAAAAAATATAGAAAAGACTTGCACCTTTACTTCACAGATCTTCATCAGTACTCAGACCCAGAGCTCTGACTGTCTGGGGGTGGACAGAAAGAAGATGGCTTGCTAGAGTGCTGGAGGAACCCCTACCCTGTCTTTCTGCTGTCAGCTCTGCTTCAGTTAGATGAGGATGCCATTTGAGGTGGGATTATGCATATGCCACCAAACCCAAACAGAGCCTGAACTCAAGGTAGGAGAAACAGGTGCCATCTGAGTGTAGGTCTGTAGGAGCCTACTCCACAGTAACTTTGATGGTGGAAACTGAGCTCCTTCGTGACATCTAAAATCTTTGTCTGATTGACTGACTAGTCTTTTCAATAACACCAGGCTCTGCCCATAGTAAGAAAGGTACTGACAGAGACATGTGCATTGCAGCGGCTCCTGCCTCTCCAGATGTTGAAAGAGTTTGGAACAATATTTGCAGAGAAAAGATTCCTATCACACAAGAGCCGTAACACCACATCGTACAGTGGTATGATACAACACCAACTCTGGGACAAGACCAACAGACTCCCTCTGGTTGTCACCTATTTGACGGTGTCCAACTTGAACACCTTAGACAGGTCATTAATGGCCTCCAACCAACACCATACCTAGGCTCCTGGTGGCCCCGGGTGAACTTTTAGTACTGAGCCCCCGTTCTCCAGAGATAATGATAATAATTTTTAAATTACCATTTTCTGTCTGGGACCCTGCCTCCAATCCATTCTAGGAAAGGATGACCATGTCAAGTTAGCCATGGGAGACAAACCTGTCCGGCTTACAGACAGCCCCCACCAATTTCAAACGCCATCTCTCAAGCAACATACTAATTCCTGTCCCCAGTGAGGCACCACACCTCACAATGGACCCAAATGCCTGATGTGCTCCCACATCAATACAGACTGTATTAATCACTGAACCAAATAACAAGGAATATAACATGAGGTTCATACACCTGAAACTCTACTAACGTCAGATATGCTATCACCCGCTTACAGTGCCCATCTACTGTCTACATTGGACACGTGGTGACCTCTACATGTAAGAATGAATGAACACCTATCTACCTTCAGCTGCAGAAAGACATAAAAGCCTGTGGCAGATCACTTCAGTTTCCCTGAACATCCCATTGCTGACCTCAGGATTGCTGTCCTCAGGCAGCAAAATTTTTAAAACCAGTTTGAACAAGAAATTAAGAACAATAAATCATCTACAAGCTGGACTGTGTTAAGTACAGTTCAAGCAGGGACTACAGTGTTTTATCTCATTACCTAATTTAGCTTTTGTGACACCCTTTCTTCCTATGGTTTCTTCACTTATTTACCTGTCCCAGCTCTGTCCCCTCCCCCTTTCTTCCCTTCCTCTCCCACCTCGCTTCCCACCTTTTGTATTCAAATAATTCACTCCATGTTATACACTGCTGTTTGTCTTTTCACAACATCTGATGAAGTGAGCTTGAGTTCAAGAAAGCTTATACTGTATGTATCTCATTTAGTTAGTCTATAAAGTGCATATCTACCCTGCCTTCCACCTGGAAGACCCAGAGGAGGAGAGTGCTGCACACATTCTTACATCCCTTGCAGATTTTTCAATTGCCAGAGTTATGATAACCTAATACTCTTCGCATCTTTCATATTCTCTTTCTCAGTCTCATACTTCATTTCAAAGTAAAATATCTAATATTATTGTACCTAGTGGGATTTTCAGGGAGTTTTCCTTGAGGGGGATATGGGTGGAGGATAGGAAAATGAAAACACCTATTTGATAAGTATTTTAATTTTATGCACAGTATACTAGTGTCCTCAATGTAATTCTGAAGTATGTTTCAGACTCACAATTAGGTTAAAAGCTGCACATTTTAGTTATATGCTAAGCCAATTTTCACAAAGCAGCTGCAATCACCAACTACTGCTTTTCTTTTAAACCACAACTGAAAGCATAAAGCAAAGGGAGCTGGTTTCCTTTGGAGCTGGCTCCCTTTGGAGCAAACTTCCCTTGGTTCTTGGTTCTTCAATACATTATCCTCTAAAAATCAGTGTAATCTAACTGGAAAGTTTTATCAGGACTTAACATTCCAGCAAAATCAACAAGGTGAGATTTTTTTTACTAAGGGCAAACTAAACCTATATTAGGCGGAGCCACCTAAATACAGACACATGTAAACCGAGGTGTAAACTGTGAACTATGTCCATAAAATTGGTACTAGATAGTTAAACAGCATCAACTTGCCTTGTGTTATTTGTGACCAATGCAGAGCACAAAAACACAGATGTTGTTCATTTGCTTGTACCTCATGCTGGGTGTGTCTACACATGCGTTTGATCAGGAGCAGTTTATTCGCAAGTAAACTACTCGTGAGTAAATGCTCCCAGGCAGGCACCTACACTTTCAGTGTCTCAGGAACAGATTTGCTGCTCATGGCAGCAATTTGCTCTCTCTGCCATTGGCCCTGCACTGGGCCCCTGCAGTAGCCAGGGGGAGCTCTAGGTTCCCCCTGGATGCCAGTCCAGAGGCAGGCAGGGAGCACAAGTTCAGAAGACAGCTGCCTCCTGGTGGGGACTGGGACATTGCTGCCTGCCCCTCAGGAGCTACCTGCTGCCCAGGCAGCACCGTTGCTCCTGGCCTGGCTCCCCAGCTGGGGGCAGGAGACTTGGAAAGAACTGCAGGGGAGGAGCAGGCTCCAGCTCCCTGTCCTGATCTACTGGTGGGACAGCTAACAGTGAGGCCCCAGCTGGGTAGAAATCTGGCGGATGGGGCAGGAGGCTGGGACCTGCCTTACTCCTGCAGCTCTTTCCAGGCCTTGCACCTCAATCACCAGGACAGTTCCCAGTCCCCACTCCGTAATTGGTGGTGTTGGGACTGGACAACCCTGTCCAGCTCCGTGATCATACAGCTGTGCAGGGAACATGCTGGAGACCCTCTTCACTGTCCAGCTCAGCAATCATGGAGATGGTCAGGGAACAGGCTCCAACAGCCCCTGCCAGCAGGGACCTCCCAGCCCCTGCTCCGTGATTGGTGAGCTGGGGCTGGGAGATTCTTATCTCCCAGTGATAGCTCTGCAGTTGCAGGGGTCTGTGCTGGGAGATCCTTATCCAAGATAAAGATCTTCTAGCCCTGGTCCCATGACCACAGGGCTCAGGCTGGGAAATAAAGATTTCTCAGCACCAGTGCCATGACTGCAAAGCTGGCACTTCCCAGTGCCGGCCCCATGATCACGAAGCAGGACCTGGGAGCTCCCTGCTGCTGTGATTGGGGAACATTGTCCCCACCCCAGCATCAGGCAGCTCCCGGGGGCAGGGAGCAATCTCCTACCCCCTGCTGCCCTGCTGACCAGGAGCACATTTGTTCCCAGTCAGGGTTCTACACATGTGCTACTGCGCAGTTACTAATCTCGAGTAAACTTACCACTTTCATGTGCAGGTAATTACTCACAATTAGAACTAATTATTGTGCAGTAAGTGTCTGCATGAGTAGTTGCAGATGTTTACTACTCAGTAATTAGCTCTACTGCGCAGTAAAGCATCTTGTGTAAATGCACCCACTGTTAATCCTTTTTCTCACAATCTCTATTAAGGCCCCAAGTCACACTTCTGTGTGGGATCCTGACTCTCAGATTCCCTTGAACAATGAAAATAGAGAATATCTGTTATATTCTCTATCCTCCACACATACCCCCGTCAAAGAAAACTCCCTGAAAAGATTATTATAGACCAGCACTCAGCATCAAACCACACTGTGCATTCCAGAAGAATACCAAAGCTGTCCTGAGGCAGTCACCTTAGATCAACCCTTACTTGGGTCACAGTGCATCTATACAGAAGGGTACATCTATACAGCACAGAGCAGTGCCATGCCAGGTGAGCTCAGGTATCGGCACTAGTATAGATGTGTTACTTTACGCTCCAACCTGAACTCCTCTTTTAATTATTAATGCACCCTGACCCCCTGTACAGAGGTGAGAATAATGGAGCTCTTAAATGCTAGTTAACCCCTTCAGTGTTAAAATGTGGTGTTATACACCATGATACCATCATTTAACTGATATTTCAATGAAAGGTAACATTGAGATAAAAATGGTATAGCCTTTGAAAAACAAAGTCTTGTTTTCATTTAGTGAGAAAGAGGAAGAAACTCAACATGGCACTACATGTAGTGTTAGTAAAGGCAGAATCTGGTTGGAATTTGTAAAACAGTTAATAGTAATCAAAGACCAAAGCAGTTACAAAGATCTGGGGAAGGCAAGGATGTGCCTATTGAGCAAGTGAAGTCTTATATTTGTGAATGCAAATGATTTATGTATATGGCTGTAGCAACTAAGAGTCTCACTCAAGAACTAAAATCTCACTATGGCAGATACTGTACACAGAACAAAAAGCAGTGCCTATCCCAAAGAGCTTATATGCTACAAATAAGACAAGGGACAAAGAAAGATGAGGAACACAAGGAAAAGAGTGAGACAGTACGAAAAACAGTAATCACAACAAATTTGCAGCCTAACTTGTCAAGTATCTTGTGGGCACCACAGCAAAGAAGAGTTTTAATGAGGAATTTGAAGGAGAAAAATGAGTTAGCTTTGCTGATGTTTACAGGGAGCTCCAAGCATGAGAGACAGCATGAGTGAAAGCAGATAAAACTGGGTGAAGGAAGGAGGCAGACAAATGAATAAAGCCAGAAAGATCAGGCCCTGAGTTTTAAGACCACATGAATACAAAATAAGCCAATATAAAATTCCAGCTCTATGGCATATTGAGGCATTTTTAAACATATAAATGACTTCTTCAGTAAGTGGCAGGAAAAATGTGAATTAAACTATAAAGTAAGCCCACAAAGAGTTCAATACAATCACTTGCTAAGGACAAAATCAGGAGCAGAAAAGTATGTCTTTATTCCTTTGATATTCAAGAATTTATTACCATCAAAGTACGAGAGCCCATGAAATTGCTTTTCAGGTTGCACTCCCTACAGTCAGCATTTTTATTCTATAGCCTTGTAATTTTATGTAAAAGGGGAAAAAAGCTTCACAGGTTAAGTTTTGCACTTATGCAGCAATACTTACCAGCACAAGCAAGATGACAATACTGACGAAGATGAATGCATAATCACAAAAGCAAGACTACATAACTAATTTCAAAACGTGGACATCAAGCTACTGTATTTGTATTTGTATTGGTTTGTCTAAAGTGTTCTGACAGAATAATTTAGTCCATATGGTGCACAATGGCCAATATTCTCTACTCATTTAATCAGGAGACAAAAACATATACGGGGTAGAGTGTTACCTTGTTTTTTTAAAGCTCACATTTTGTTAATGTCAAAGAAGAGGCACAATGCCAGAGTGGTTAAGACATCTTGTTACAGCTTCAGAGGTATGCCTGACGCTGAGCTCATACTGAAGACCACTCATGGATGACCCAGCTGTAAATGACTACCAGGTCATTTAGGCTGGATGTGTTACTGACCACATATTTGGTCAGGCATTTAGCAAACAAAGCTAGGCTGAGATATTGTTTAGGGTGTTTTGTTCATATTCTTGTTCCCTTTTTAGTTGTTTGGTTGCTTGTATCACTCTCCTGTTTTATAAGATGTTCTGCTCTCTTACTATAAGCTCTCTTGTCATATTGTCAGGCACCCTGAGCTTTTGTTCAGAAGGGTGACATATACATCAACTAACTAACTAACTAACTAACTAACTAAATAAATAAATAAATAAAACTTCTGTCTTAGCCAAAGGTACGCGATGGAGTCTTAACCATGTTAGCCCAATGGACTGTTAGACTCGGGTGGACTGACCTCCCCACTCCACCAAGCCAAACAATTGTAAAACTTATTTTCATCAGATCTTGCTGGGAAGGTTAGGATTCTGCCATAGTAACAGCTGCTAAATAGATCAAAGTATGTGCTATCATTTTTCTGACTTTACTACCAGTTTGGTAACTTGCTAAATCAAGGAGATAGCCCTTTGAGCATCATTACCAGAAGAGATTTTGTAGAGCTGTTTTTCCCCTCACTCTGATCTTTTCTGTTTAAAAAACAAAAATAAATCTGTCCTCTTAGAGAGAGCAAAAACAGTTGGTGTTGGTATGTAAGGTATTGCACTTACCACAAAACTTGTTCTTTAAAACCCCAGAATGTACGCCCAGTGTTTGCATAAAGTAATCTTACTTCTCAACATGGGGATATACTGGAATTGGAAAATCAAGCTGATAACTTGTACATTTAGCAACAACCGCTCATATTGCCTGGGGAAAAAAATCTAGTTAATGAACTGTTTCATGAATTCCAGAGTAAATATTTCTTATTATGTGGCAAGCAAATACAAAGGGGTGTGTTTGGGCATCAGGCAGATAGAAACAAGTGCTGAGAGATGAAACAAACCAACAGATTCAGAGAGAGGGAGAGATGTGAACATTTACAGAACTCAGGGGGATTCCATCAGTTCAGAGACATCCTTGTGAGTCCAAGTAGAGAAGAATTTTATGAGTCAAAATGTAGTGATAGGTTAGAATTTTTCATGGGGTCATGATCTGCTGGTGGACTGACACTCATTTCAGGGATTCACTCTAGAATCATAAATCCCATTCTTATCTGAAAAACTTTTTTTTAGCATTTACATATCTGTTTACTTGGGAAACTGTGATTGGGTGGAAGGAACTGTTTTGATTCTTTTTTAAGAATCATAATCAAATGTTACACTTATGGGAGGAACTGGTCTGAGAAACCCTAGAGCATTCTTCTATTCAGAGAACAAGTAGAGTACAGGCAATGGCAATATAATCACCCCAGTGCTGCGCCAGTATGACTCAACTTCAATACATGTTGATCTTGGCCAGAAAGTAGTTCATTATCTCTGCTTATTAGATCTTTTCTCGCTCTACTGAGTGTCAGCAGCTGGGTCAACTGGATCACCAATAAGTTTAATTTCTCTGATTGCTCTTAGACATTCAGATGGTATCAGGAGCCAGAAACACTTTTCCCCATCTCGGCCTGTAACTTGGACCCATATTCTTTCAGGCTGACCAAAGCAGCTAAAAAACAGTTGTTTTACCATGACAAAAATACAGTCAACAGTTCTCTCAAGGAAAGCCATCTGTAAAGCATCCTGAAGCATATCATTGCTTGGTCACATAGGGGTACAAAAAGCAATGAATGCAGTTTACCTTTTAATTAGCATAGAGTTTCCAAACCTCTCTTTCTTGTAGATACTGATCTGATACTAGTATGTAAACTGATGTAGTATATCCAAAGTATGGGACATGGTGCTCTCCATCCTAGAAGTATTTTTGAGATACTTAATTTGATGCAAAATGTGGCTGCCTACTTACTTAGCAATGCTTCTCACAGAGAATATATCACACTGGTACTCTGAAAACTGGAGTTTCTAAGCAGAGTTGAGATCATGAAGAGGCATCAGACCTGACTACCTGGCATGATGGCATGTTTCTCTGTGTGATAACACTGCAGTTAAACAGACTCACTCAACTCCCTGTTTTTAAAGAGCTGCTGGCATGAAGCTTTTGTGAAGTGTCTTTGATTCTGGAACTCAGTCTTCCTGCATTGTGCAGGTTCCAGATTTGTGGCTCCTCTTTATTATTCCTCCCCCGATCTGGGGATTTCTGGGTGTGTATGTGTGACACATGATTAGGTCTGTGTAGAAGGCTGTTTTCTTCTATTTTAGGCTTTTTATTTTAGTTTGGGTTTGGGTTTCCCCACCCACCCCGCCTTTTTTCTTTAGAATTGGCATTATTGATATTCTGAGTTGCTGGGGGGTTTTGGTTTGCGTGATTTGATTTGGGATTTGATTAATCATTTTTATTTTAAATGTGTATAAAAATCTGAGCACTGTTAAGAAATAATACTATGAAGATGTCTAAATGTATAAATACAGAGCTCTTCAAGTTAGCTGCCTAAATCCATAGGTAGATTCCCAAATAAAAGTGCTCTGAAATCAGTGGGAGCTATCAAACCATTTTATTTAAGTGTCTAAATACAAATTTATGAGCAAAACTTTAGAATCTCAAGTTTTGCTCTAAATAAATAAGGGTTCGGCCTCTCCTGGCCTGTATCTAAGACACCAAAGTTCCATTGCCAGTCTGCAGTCCACCCCTTAAAGTAGTATTTAAGCATACCTGACCCTTCACATATACAGCTAGCAAGCAAGGTATCTATTTTGTATTCTTCCTCCTGTAACCTAGTGCCATTGAGATGTGAGATCTTGCTAGATTTAGGATATACTCAAGCCTATTGTAAGCTCCTTGAGGCAGGAAGCTCTTAGATAGCTGTAAAACACCATGGATCCTGGTATAAATAACAGAGGACTGGGTTAAATACTTCTGGTCAATCAATTGTCTGGTGACTGCTACCTACTCAGTCTCATACCCCAGCTCTGGTAATCCTGATCCACAACAAGACTCTGGAGAAGGTTGAGTATTTCCCATACCTCGGAAACTATTTCTTGCAGAAGGCTGACATCAATGAAGAAATCCAACATCGCCTCAAATGTTCAAGTGCAGCCTTTGGACACCTGAAGAATCAGGTGTTCAAACAATGCAACATCAGATCCGAAACCAAGCTCTTGATTTGTCAAGCAGTCATGATTCCCATGTTGCTATATGGAGCTCAGTCATGGACAGCATACAGGAGACATCTAAAGTAGTTGGAGAAATACTATCAATGCTGCCTGCGGAAGATCCTCTGAATCCAGTAGGAAGAGAGATGCACCAACGTTAGTGTCCTCCTGAAACCAAACACCATAAGTACTAAGGCAATGATCATCCAGCATCAACTTTGTTGGGCCGGCCATGTCAACCAGATGTCTTACTCTGGAAACAAGTTTTATTCTCCCAGGTCAGCCAAGTTGTATGCTCAAGAGAAGGGCAGAGAAAGCACTTCAGGGATGTCCTCAAGTCCAACTTAAACAAAAGGCAACATTGATGTCAACTCATGGGAGACTATTGCCCAGGACTGCCCCAAATGGAGGAAGAGTCTGCTGCAACAATCTCAGTACTCTGAAACCTCACAACAACAACAGGAGATGGGAAAGTGGGAGTGGCAAAAATAGCATGTCGCGAACCACCCCTCCATGGAAACGCATGTCCATCCTGTTGATCCCTGATAGGTCTATAGGCCCTCCCCCAGCTATCTTTGGACACACAAATAAGACAATCATGGAAGACAATCATCCTTGACTACGAGGGATTGCCAAAGATTCAATTGCACATGGCAGACAAGCTGTTTCACACAACTGCCAGCACTGCTAATGGAGTCAGATCTCTATCAACCTCAATCAATAAAAGGTCTGAGGAAGGAGTACAATTCAATATTGCACCCAAGAAATTAACCGCTTTGCAGCTATTTTGCCTTGCTAGCTAAAGAGAGTTTGGTAGGTATGGAAGACCTACCTAAAATGGCAGAAGCAGGAAAAACTTTCCCTCATCTCAGGGAAGTGATGCTTTGTGAAGGAACTGCTCTCTAACCGCCCAATACAGTTGACAGCTATTGCAGTTTGTCCCTGTCTGTAAAACTGGCAACAACATGTCCAGGATGTATTTGATATTGAAGGCAATGGCGGATACAAGGGACTCACAAACGATGTGAATGTTGAAAGTTAGAATAATGCAAGGAGGAGATAGATAGAGAGCTGCTGTGACAGAACAGGGGAGGGGAGAACTAAATTTCCAAGAGAGCAGCAAAGAGGAATCCTAAATTTAGAACAAAATTCAGAACTGAAGCCAAGATACTGTCACCACCAGAGCTGTGTGAACACCTCATCAGAAACCCTTAAACTATGTAAAACTCTACTCGTTTGGGTTTAAAATGAGGAAATGAAACTAATTCCACTTCATGCAAATGTCCTTTGGTTCCTTTGAACTGCTACTTGCCACTCAAAATGAAATTTTCTGCCTTTTCTGAACAGGCACAAACATTTCTGAATAGATTATTAGCCCTTCATTCTGACGTTTAGAAACATGTGGCTGTTTGTCCCATGCTAGATTTGCTGGATAGGACAAACCTGGTAAAACTTTGCAATATCTTGGGCACCCATTCACAATGCATAGACCTTAATTTAACTTACAAAGGGAGACTCAAGGGGTGACACCATGTAGAAAACTTCAAACCCATGTCACTCCAAACCATCAGGAAAACAGTTGGATCATCTTATAATACTGTATTGCCCCATTCATGTTACCAGTAATCCTCCTCTTTCCAAATCTGGCCTTCTTTTCCTCTCTAACCATCTTTCTATTCTTTTAGTACTTTTTCGAAGTCGTTTTTAGCATGGTTATGCTAGATTATATGGTACTGGATGGTATCACCATAACTCCCAATGGTATTTTATTTTCTATTATAAAATTCATAGCAATCATCCTAAACATAATGACAAAGGTAGCAAGAAAAGCTACCATGTAGTGGGGACATTTTTCCTTCTGCTTTTCAAGAAAAGCTGGGATGACCTAGATAAAAAAAATCCCAAATAGCCTGCAATGCGAAATAGTCTAAGCATGGACATTAAAAAATTTAAATAACCGTCACAAGGAAAAAAATACATTCGTAGCAGACCTTGCCCCATGTCGAAGAAATAGCAGGTGTACTTTGATCAGGATATTTGTGTGCTGATTTTTTTCTCTTCCCCAAAATTATATTGTAAAAAATAAAATTAACAGATCGGGATACATGTGGTGATCAGAGTGCACTGCTGTCTGCTTCCCCATCAGCAGAGTGCCAGGCCAGCATGTTGGCAAGCTGCCCAGAAGGAGTAGGAGACAGCTGCTGGATCTGGTTGCATTCTTTACACCTGACACAGGAATGCAGTGCAGCAAAATCCATTTTTCCCAATTCCCTTCCCCTGCCCCCTCCTCACCCCAGAACATTTTCCCATGGACAAAGCCAACATACACTTGCAAGTCAGAATCCTAGAACTTGTCTCTCCTCATTTAGTGTTTTACTGTAATAGAGGAGATTTTTTTAAAGCATCTGATAGATTATAACAACAGAATCAGGTTACCATCCCCATCTCATCAGAAAGGACAGAGGGAGAGAGATTCTTTTGCCCTGCTCCTGCTGCTCACTGCTGACAAGGGCGGAAATGGTAAGTGGAGCAGGAAACAATTAAGTAAGGTAACTTAGTGGCCTAAGTTTCAGGCTTAAAACATCAAACCTTCAAAGACTCATAAATTCCAGCCCCAAGCAGCAACAACATGACTCTTCAAGTGTATCCAAAGGCATATTCATGTAGGGCATGCACATTACTGAAAGATGTATCAGACCTTTTAGCTATAGCCCTTGTTGAAGAGTGGGGAGAGGTGAAAAGCTGAAGGAAGGATTACACCATACTGACTTTTGCTTTACATAGAAGCAAGCAGGGTATAAGCTCTTACAGAGCTACAGCTCTACAGATTGGCTTATTTAGCCATTTGTTTTCCCAAATTTGTTTTTAATCGAATCCCTGGAGAGCAGAGACTTTTTGCCTCCAATTGTACTTTTCAAGAATCCCATGAAGAGCTCTCAAAAAGTTTAGAATATAGTCTAGATTTTATAATATTGTTTCTGTATGGCATTTCTAAGCATGCTAAGATATTTGTTAGGATGAAGAACAAGTATTATTCAGTCATCCAAATTAAAAGTATCAGAAACTTTTCTATTTTTACCTTTTAGCACCAGTTCCTTTACCTCCAAAAATGATGACCTTTCACAGATGATTTTCTACACAACAGGAAGAAAGTCATGGTAATGTCCTTGACTAGAAATACCTGCTTTAATAGGACCAGTTCCTATAACAACTGGATGGAAAAAAAACATTGATGGGCTCATTTTGTGTTGGCGAACTCTCCAAAATTCTGTTTAGCATAAAAACCTGGAAAAACAATTCTGACAATACTGAAATATCCTGTGTCAGTGTTTTCAGAATTAGACTTTTGAGTTTTCAATTTGAAGTGACTTTGTTTGGATTATTTTAAATTTGTTTTGCATTATAAATTAAAATAAAAATGATCAGAAACAGATTTTTTCATATTCCTTTCGGAGAATTAAGACTTTTTTCAGGTTTCATTCCAATTCAGAATAAAATCAACTCTTCCAGGCAGTTCTATTTCTTATTACTGTTCCATTGCTCTCATAACAAATGACAGAAAAAACAGGACCCTCAAGTAGTCCATCAAATGTCACTCATATCTCAAGTTTTAAAATCCTTTCTGTTGCTTACAAGAGCAACAAAACCCCATTTTTGCCATGAAACCATGATCAATAGCCTTACGTAACTTCAGTCAGCTTCCCACAAGAAATACATTATACTGTGGAGATCTGGCCTCTTATTTCTCACACCTCTGAATTTCCTGCTAAGGGGATCCTTTTGATGTAGATAGGCCCATATCTAAATTTGGAATTAGCAATGCAGTAGCTCTGTTTCCCGTACTGGCTTGTGTTCTCTCCAGCAAACTGCCTCCCCACAATTCTTCTGGCTAGCATTTTGTGTTGTCTTGTCCCCTTCATATAACTCAGCATGCATTACCTGCTTCCGTGATTATCCTGGAGATGCAAGGATAAAGACTTAGTCAAATGCTACGTATAAACAGGCTTTTTCCTTTTTTAATGGCAAGCAGCCATTATATAAGCAGTAAAAGCAAAAGAAAATGTATCCCAAAGAAGAGTTTCATTTCCCTTAGTTAAACTATATAATCATTCCCATGTTACATTTGTGTAGTTTAAACATACAAAATGCCACAAAAATGCGTAGAAAGCTTTAACACATACTCAGCATTAACAATAAGGGATGAAAAACATCTGTATACTAAGCTACGTAACATAAAACACAAGGAATCATATAAACAACACTCTATGATTTATCCTAATGCTAAAAATTGTAGGGATGAAGAGTTTTAATCAATGGGGCTCTAGAAACAGCTCTATGTTTTCTAGAAGATAAACACATTTACAAACTTTTTTGGTAATGGCATGATAGCTTGCAGACTGTCATGGGAATTGTGGTATAAAAAGGATATTCCTCTAACACTTCTCAGGCCATGAAAACTGATTACAGTCATCATAGTCATAGGAATGTACAACCACAATGATTCTGATGAAATTGTCTTTGCCTCTGCCAATAGTTAACTTACCCTATTCTGGCATAAGTCATTCACAGAAAGAGGCAGCAATACATCTGTGATATTCTTATAAAGGTATCCCAGTGCATCATCCTTTCTACAGAAGCCATCTTTATTAGGGCTGCATGAAACAGCACTGTTTAGTTTCGACTTCCATTTCACCATTTCGATGGGACACTTTCATTTCGAGTTTCAGCTTGATTCGAAACCGCTGTTCTGTTTCGTTTTGTCGAAACTGTTTTGCTGTTTCGACATTTTGCCCATAGGCTATAATGGGGAATCATGAAATTGCCCAGATTCAAATGAAAACATCAGGGAGGGTAGCCCATGCTGAGGCCACTACGTCTGCCAAGTTTCAAGGAGATAGGTGCTGGGGTTTCTGGGAAACTGCACCTCAAGCTGCTGCCAAGAAAAACTCATGACGCAGGTGACTGTGTATGTGTTAAAGCGCAGCTGTGTTTCTGTCCCTCCCCCAGAGCACTGGGATTAGAAGGGACCTCAAGGAAGGACCACAGTCACTGGCCAGCTACACAGTCAATATGAGAGCAGTCCTTCCCTGCTCTTCCCCCTCTCTTTCCTTACTTTCTGGTTCCCTGCAAGCAAGCCCAGCTTTGAAACCTGAAACATTTCAAAACTTCCAAAATGTTTCAAGTGCCCTCGTTTCGTTTTGAGGCTGTTTTGAAGCCTTTCGTTTCATTTCAATTTTACTATTTTGAACTCGAAATGAGTCAAAACAGCATTGAAATGAAACATCCAGCAAAATTTTACATAGCCCTAACCTTTATTTCAGTAGGCTGTAGAGCATGGAGTATTCAGTAAGCAGTAAATCTCGGGTAATAAAAAGAGCTAGCGGTACAGTGCTGCCCTTACCCCCAACTCCAGCAAGTAAAGAAAGCTATCCTGGATGGCTACTCTAGGCACATGAGTTTTGCAGCTGTGACATACATAGCTCCCAAACAGAAATCACCTCACTAAGAAATGAAATGCAGTCACTTCTGGAATAGAAGGTGGCAACCTCTGTGTGATGCATGGCAATACTAACCATTAACATGAGTAAAGGGAAAAGGCAGGAAAGGAAACCGGATGCCAGTGGAACTGCAAAGGAATTTGAACCAGGTGGAATACAACAGCTCTGCTAGGGTCTGGCCAGGCGATGACGGTGAAAAGGGTGGGCATGGAGACCCACACAGCACAAGAAAATTTCCCTAGACACTGACAAGAAAAAATGTGAAGAACCAGAATCTCATAGTTAAAAAGACATTCCTCTTGGTTGCATTTATACTATGTCACAGTATTCTACAGGACCAAGTTAAGCCTTCAGTCAATGCTAATCTGCTCCAAGTCACACCATGTCGACTCCTCTTTGCCCACTTGTGGATTCTGAACTTGCCAAGGAACTTGCAAAAAGCGTTCCCTTTTCTTCACCCAGGAGAAGGACAGCGAACATACATTTTGCTTGCTTGTATTACAATGAACTCTGTACATGCTCCAGGACTGTTTGCCCTCTAGATAGCTACACAGCCATGACTAATTGAAAAGAGCTCTCACCAAGTGGTTAGGCTCAATAAATGTGTTCTGCACATCACAGAAGCAGAGGAGCGAACCAGGCCACAAGTTCACATGGGCAGCAGTTCTAGCAGAGAGGCCCAGGGTGAACCACCCAGTAGCTGACCCTTTTAAAAATTAAATAGGTAGTAGTACTATATTTTACTGTAAAGGCCCCCCAAATACCTCCCATAAAAATATTACTGTAGCACAAAGCTGGTGGGGTTTATAAGGTCAGTAAAGGAACTGTGCTATGCTTGCCTTATACCAAGCCATTTCTTCATACTTTAAGCATGATTCATCTTTGGGTGAATAATTTTATAAATACAAATGCACAACACAATACAGTTGATTCTTTTCATTCAGTCAAATATAAGTAACCTAAAAATGCAGAAAACGTCTCAAGATGTGATAGAAACAGCAGAGGAAGAGGGAGAAAAAGCTAAATTTCAGGAAGAATAACCAACTGGGATGATCAGGGATTAGGATGTGATTGTTTTGTTAGGAACAGAGTTAAAAGTCATACGCTGGAGAGAAAGGGCTTGAGATGGGATTTGAAACCATTATATAGTCACGGTACCAAGAATCAGGGAGAGTGAACCAGATGGCCAGGACAGCGTGGGAGAACAACCTGCTGCCTGCCACGGGGAGACTGGGAGGAGGAACCAGAAAGTCATCTGGTATTTGAGAAGTGTAGGAAACTATAAATCACGTGTCACAACGGAACGTGCTGGGACTTTTTTCATGTGTTACTTTCCTGTATTGCCCAGTCATATACTGCAGGGAAATCTCAATTTGTAAAACGGTTACTCTCGCACATGAAGCAGTAAGGAAGGAGTTCTTTAGACATACTTGGTTTCTCAGTGTAAATGCCTATGAAATTCTTCCAACATTCATCTATATAGCAATGTATGAATGAATTTACAGAGCTGCAGAACTATGCATTTTCCCTTTTGAATCTCATATAGGTTCAAGACCCTGAACCAAAATCAGCCCTGGCCTGAAATTTACTCCCACCGACTTCAGTAGGAAAATCTCCACTAGCCCCATTCATCTAGGTTAGGACTTTACTACTCTTACACAGCATATAGGGCAACTGCACTGTGGTTTAATAAAAATCTCACCCATTTCCTCCATAGGATAAATTAGAACTGACCCAAATTAAATGAACAAGTGTTTTCCTGAATTTAAAATACATTTTTCTTTTGTACCCTAAGATTCCTTTGCTAATAACTGTTGTGATCACTATGTTTGTTAAGTGGCCATGTTCGCCAATCAGAAAAAGTTACACAGAGTTATGTAACAGTTGCTAGGCAGACCATAGTTGTTTTTCTGCCATCAATGTAAGAGATAAGCGGTAGCTAGAACTTTCCACAAGGCGGAGTCCAGCGTCAGTCAGTCAGTGCCATGGGCCTATCGAAAGGTGCCTCACGCAATCACACCACCGCACGTCACCTAAGCTATAAAAGGAGCCTGCACCTGATCGTCAGGGTCCTTTCTGCGTCTAACGGACTCGGAACGATTTACAGCAAATTATTACGGACACGGCTCGGCCTTCGAAGTGGCCAACCGAAGGAGGATGCAGAGACCCGCCTGATCCCGGCGACTTGAAACCCCAGAAACCACTCACCAGCCAGGTTCATCAGTCTCGCGCACCATTAGGGCACATGAGGCGTGGTGAGTTCTAGCTGCTGCGCGGCTATGTTAATAGTCGCTAATAAAAGCTACCAAGCCTGTTCACTGTTCTCCCGCCTATTCGTGATCTGTGGTAAGCCCGACCAGGGAAAGATCCTGCAACAATAACCTAAGTAGCTGCTCAAAAGAATGGTCAACATAAATACCTAGCTTAACCAAACCAGTTGGAATCTACTGGCTATTTTTTTAATTCACTTTCAAAAGAACAAATATATAAAGGGTGCATCTACACATCGCTGTATGGAGACGTTGCTAGAGTACTGGGCTTTAGTATTTCCTTTTGGAAGTACTAAACTATGGCACAGTAACTGCCCATACTGTGGTGTGCTCGTGGCGCATGGTTACATTTCACTGCTACATCGCCGTAGTGGCATGCTAAAATGGGATAGTGTGCCACTATGGGAACATATCTGTAGATCACATGTAAACCCATGTGATCACTACATCACTGAAATGCACCATACGGCAACATGTAGACATGCCCAAAGTGTAATAATTTTGAAGAGTGTCATTAATAGTGGCAATGGCTGCTCAGTAGGGGTGTGTGAAGCTTTGATTTGATTCGGTGGAGATTCGGCTTGATTCGGTGGCTGAATCTCTGAATCTGAATTGAATCAGAGGACCTTTAATCTCTCCAAACTGAATCAGAACCCTCTGAATCAATTCAGAGAGATTTGGAAAGATTCAGATATTCAGACATAGACACAGCTTCAAATGTTTTTTCTACATACCTCTAGGTAGCAAAGGCTCATGAGTGCTGCGATGCTGGGGCAGATGAAGTATCCCACAGAAGTGCAGGGGGCTCCCACCATGCTCAGCAGCAGACCTGGAAGTGGACCAGAAGCAATTCCGGTCCACTTCCAGGTCTGCCAGGGAGCATGCAGGAGGGCCCCTCCATGCCCCCCCAGCTCGGTGACTGGTGCCTCCTGGGCCTGGGGAGGTACCTGGGGTCCCCCTGCGACTGATCGCCAAACTGGGAAGGCATGGGGGGGGGCCTCCCCAGCGTACTCCCTGGCAGAGGATCAGAAGTACTTCCAGTCCATTTCTAGGTTCACCGCTGAGCACATGGGGGGGGGCCCCCACACTCCTGTGGGATGCTCCATGCACCCCAGCATCACAGTGATCACAAGCCATGTCTCATACCTCGAGGTATGTAGGAAAAACTTTTAAAGCTGTGTCTATGTCCAAATCGCTGATTCTCTGAATCAGCATCAAATCTTTAGATTCGGATTTGGCTGAATTGAATCAGGGACAGTGATCTGAATCAATGAATCAAATCAAAGTCCCTTCCTGCCCTACTTTCGGATGATCATAAAATCTATTGGTTGCATGTTAAATTTGATATGATTATCTTTATATTAATTTTTAAAGCCTGACAGAATCCAGCCCCTCAAAAACTTTACACAGTTACTCAAGAATTGCCTTTCTTTGAACCATCAATTACTGCCAGACAAAATAGCAGGCTTAGTGGCCCAGTCAACTGATTTGGCATTGAAAATATTGCTTCCTTATGAAATCTGAGAGCAATACTTTAAAAAGCCAAATATCCTGAACCATTGCACTGAGAATTAAAAGAGAAACTTCTTCCTATAGTATATGTTTCTGAAGGGGGATATGGACTCCAAAGATAATGGAAAATACTGAACTTAGACACAGGCCTACATTTTAGTTTACACATGCTGCATCTATCTCTCAAGGCCTTGCCTTGGTGATTCAGGCCAAATCCGAATTGAATAGGGCCTGCTTCACACACCCCTACTGCTCAGTGCTGTCATTCCCAGTAAGTGTCATTTCTAGCTCTTGTGGCAGTTCTGGAAATAGACATTAAAGATGGTAATAATGACCAGTTTGACAGGCAACTGTGTCTAGAAAAGACAAGTCTAGTGCAAGTATGCAGTCACACCACAAGTGCATGTGTGGTCCTCTTGAAACATTTGTCAGAAAAGTCAAGCAATGCCATGTGTCTTAAGCAACACAGCTTAAATATGAAAACATGTATATTAAATACCAAAGAGAGTACACACAGTAAATAACCCCAGAGCAATTCATAGACTAAAGTTTGTTGGCACAACATATTTACTGCACTTCAGAGCATAGACACAAATTTGCATTTGATCTGTTCTTCAATCATTTGTGAGCAGGCAAACGATGGCATTTGCTGCATATCCTTTGTTGTATGCTGTTCATTCAACTCTTCTCATAACTGAAGTTACATTTAGGAGGATATTTTTCCCTCACTTTTCCTATTAGTTCATCATTTCCAGACAGAACCAAATCATTTTTGAGCTGTTTACTTGTATGTGTAGAACAGCTTTCAGGAGGAAGTAATTAAAAGAAAGCTATCAACTTAGTATTTATTTTCAGGTTAATAATGTTGACATACTGTTCAAATAAACCCACGATTTAGCACAATCTGTTTTTAGATGAGTCTTCCACTTTAACCTCCAAATAGAAGGAAAACTAAAATACTTTCCCCATCTCCACTTAATCAAGAACATATGTTCAAAGATAATACTGAAGGCTTATTCTGAGAAGTGCTCTGTTCTTCCTCTGACAGAAATGCGGTGAGCTTGCATAGTAATATTGATACATAATGAAAGTACACATTGCCATAAATCTCATGCACTGCAGAGGTCACCTCAAAAAAATAGCCTGCTGATCAAATAAGCACCAGCGAACCTGAAGCACACTAAAAACTGTCAGATTTTATAAACAGTGGAGTGCTTACCATTAGTCCTAAGGTAAAGCCTCATGGGGTAACTTGAATGCATACTCATGATGTACAACCTGTTTAGGGAGGGGTAGAAAGGGAAGAGGTGCCCTCTTCATCTCTATTATTACACTAAGAATTAGTACTGTAACTAGGGCAGGACAATTGGGGCAGCAGCCCTGAGATGCTGACTTTTCAGGGAAGAAAGAAATAGGTACAGCTCCAAGTACACAACTGTGGTGGCAGCACAATAGCACCCAAAAGTCACTGCAACCCCATGTGTGGCAGCTGCCTCAAGCATCTGACCACATCATTGCACCTCTAAATACAGGGAACTTTCCGAAAGATGCATGTCGTGTTTCGGAAAAATTCTGGATAGAGAGGGTTGTAGACAATTGATACTGACTTGCACTTAAAAGTACTGGCCTTGTGTGTTCTCTCTCCTGTTTATAAAGGAGATCTGTGTCAGATGGTGAAACTGAGGCAGAACAGCACTTCAACCTTGGCGTGCCCTTGCGCCAAGCATAGCACTTGCCCAAAAGAGGAATCCCATTAGTTTGACCCAGCTCGCCCACCATCTGTATAGATCGCATGCTTCAGCAGGGCTTTTTGGCACTTTTATCTAATAGCTGATTGAATCAGCTATTAGATAAAAGCACCAAAAAGCCCCACTGAAGCACCCAGTCTATATAGATGCTGGGAAGCCAGGTCGAACTAACAGGTTGCCTCTTCCAGTAAAGCATGTTTTGTTTTATTTCACGTATGTCAGCAGCCACAGATTCTGCATTGCTTCGAAACCCATACTGGCACTGTCACACCGAAAGCATCTCAGTTTGGAGCAGGTACCATCCTTATTGCCTTGTCCTCCCAGAGAAGCACACGGTTCTGTGCTGAAAGCACCACCAGTCAGGAAACTATGACGGGCTAACAACAGCCCTGAAGTTAGCCATTGGTAACATGAGACAAAGTAGTTCACAACAATCCTGAATCATGAATTAAATACTAGAGTCCTTACGAGCTGACGGTCAGCATAGCTGAGCAGACACCCTAAACAATGAACACTTGAACCAGAAGTTAGAGTGAATAATTCACAAGCAGTTCATAGGTTGAAAAGTGTATGCAGACAACATTCTTCTAATAGTTTAAAACAAAAAAAATGCCTGACCAGTTACGTTACAGACATTAAAAGGGGCTGTAATTTGGACTGCACACAGTTCCTTGTCAACTGTCTATACATTTCTGCATCTTGGGACCTGTAGTGTTATCAGCCTAAACTACTTTGATTAAAATTAAAGCATGCAAGGCCTTTTTCTTGGCTTCAAGCTGACATGTGAAAATCATGAGAGAGATAAAAAGTTGGGTTTTTTTCTTTTTCTATCTTAAACAGATTTAGAAGTCATTATAGCAGGCTTCAAGTTCCTTACGATCTATCACAAACTAACAAGTTTGATTCCCTTAGTCCAGTGATTCTTAACCAGGGTGATGTGGCACCCTGAGGTGCCTTGAGATACTTTCAGGGGTGTTTCAAGGTAATATTAACACTGTTAAGTGTGCAGACCTGATTCACAGGATAAACTCAGAAATGTCAAACAGCAAACCAGTGTCAAAAACATTTTGCCTTGCTATGAACTGTCTGAGTTCTTTGCAACAGAATTGTTCTAATATTTTCTGTAGTCAAAAAAGAGTGAAAATTAAGAGCTGACATTCCCCAAGGGGCTCTCAAGTCAATCAAGGGGTGCCTTGAAACTCAAAAGGTTGAGAACCACCAAGTTAGTCTAGAACAGGGGTGGGCAATTATTTTGGGCAGAGGGCCACTTACCCAGTTTTGGCAAGCTGTTGAGGGCCGCATGGGTAGCCCCACCCCTTGACAGGTGCCCTGCCCCCGGTCACTATCTTGGGACCAAAGTCCCAGGGCCAGTGCCAGTGGGGCCCAGAGTGGCGTGCAGGCTGGCAGGGGTCTCTGGAACTGGGCTGGGCTGCACCAGTAGGGAGAGGAGGGAGCTGGCCCAGCTCCATAGAGCTCCTGCTGGCCAGGACCCTGTACCCTTGCCGTGCTGCTCTGGGCCCTGCCGGCACTGGCCCCAGGACACTGATGTAGGCCCCACACTCCTGCTGGCCCCTGCGCCCACTCACTCCCAGTGTCCCTCTGAGCTCCATGGTACAGGTGGAGGGCAGCACACAGCCCCAACCCCACGCTCGCCAGCAGGGAATGAGCTGGTGCTAAGTACAGGGGAAAAGTGGCCCCTCCCCAGCCCTGTGGCCGATGCTTCCTGCTGCAGCCACTCACAGCCTGCACAGGGTTGTCCTGAGCAGGCACAGACTGCCCCATGTGGGCTGAGAGGTGCTGCAGCGCAGGGTACCAGCCACAGGGTGGGGTCTCTTTTCTCCCCCACACTCAGCACCAGCTTGTAACCCACCCCTGCTGTCAGCCTGGGCCTCACGCCAGCTCCAGGCTCACCTGTTGGGGGTGTGCTGCAGCAGCAGGAGCTGCTCAGTGCAGAGGAAAATGACCCCCCTGGTTGCCATGCTGGGCAGTGTTTGCTGCTGCTGTCCTCCCAGAGCTCAAGCACTGGACAGGCTGCAGTGGTGCGAGCTCCACGCAGGGAGCAGCAGCAAACACTGCCCAGCATGGCAAGCAGGGGGGCTGCAGCTGCTGCCGCCATGGTGCAGTCCCAATGGGTGAGCCTGGAGCTGGTGTGGGGCCCAGGCTGGCAGTGGGGGCAGGTTACAAGCTGGTGCTGAGCATGGGTAAAAGCGACCCCACCCCCAACGCATCGCCAGCACCCCGCACTGCAGCACCTCACAGCCCATATGGGGCTATCTGTGCCTGCTCAGGACAGCCCTGTGAGGGCTGCAAGTGGCTGCAGCAGGGAGCGCAGGCCATGGGATGGGGGAGGGGCTGCTTTTCCCTGCTCAGCACCTGTTCATTCCCTGCCTGCAGTCCTCCCCTGCTCTTCTCCCTACTCTGCCCTCCCCCCTTACCTGAGTTTCCTGTGCCGGTGCAGCCAAGGAGCCACATAGTCCCAGGTCAGAAGCCCCTGTTGGAGTTTCTGCCTGAGGGGCGGGGCCAGGCGGGTCCTGCTGTTGCAGGAACCCACTGGGGCTTCCCCTGGGTCCTACTGTCCCTGGTTCCTCTCATCTTTGACAGGAACCAAGGACAGATAAATACTAATTTTCTAAAATTTTTTAGGGGCTCTGTGAGCCAGATAGAATGGCCTAGCGGGCTGCATCCCACCCGCGGACCATATTTTGCCCACCCCTGGTCTAGAACGTGCATCTCTACCCTGCCTTCAAACTAACAAGAGAACCTCACTGAATGTTTTGGGTGCGGGGAGCATTTTACACAGAGAATGTTGCACGTGTTATTGACAGAAGCAGATAGTAGGGCTGTGTGAAATGGCTGTGTTGATTCAGTTTCCGATTCAGACATTTCAGAGGGACAGCGATTCATTTTTGTGTTTCAGATCACTGTTCCATTTCAATTCGGCTGAATCTGTTTCAGAGTTTCAACACTGTTTCAGTGATACAGCCATAAGCTACAATGGGGAATCACTAAAATTCCTATAACTTTGTCACTTCTCACCTGAGTTAGATGAAAAGTGCAAGGATGGTAGTCCCTTCTGAGAGCACGAAGCTTGCCAAGTTTCAAGGAGATAGGTACAGGGGTTTATGTGAAACTGCACCTCAAACTATTCAAAGCAAAACTCGTATCACTTGCTGGCAGCAGCAGCATGCTGTCATCTCACACACAGATCTGGGGGCCCGCGCCTCCTGGAAGGGCTACAGGGCTGTGCCAGATTCTTCCCGCGGGATGACAGCATGCTGCTGCTGCCAGCTGGGGCCAGTGCCAGCACTGAGTTCTGTCCAGTGCTCGGCGCAGGCTGCGCTGAGCAGACTTAGGTGCTGGCACTGGCTCCAACCAGGAGTGGCAGCATGCTGTCATCCTGCATGCAGATCTGGGGGCCCACACCCCCTGCAAGGGCTGCGGGGTTGTGCCAGAGTCCTCCTGCAGGATGCAGGCCCCGGGATCTGCACATGAGATGACAGCGTGTTGCCATGCTGCCCCCACAGCACTGGAATTGGAAGGGATCTCAGGAACAGATTTTAGACGCTGACCAGCTACAGATGTCAATATTAAAGCAGTCCTTCCGCCCCTCTTCCACCGCCTCTCCTTACTTTCCGTTTCCCTGCAAGTCTGGCTCCAAAACTCCAAAATTTTCCAAAATGTTTTGGATGGTTTCATTTTGTTTTGGAGATGTTTCGGAGCTTTCTGTTTTGTTTCAGATTTCCTGTTTCGAGTGCTGAAACAGGCCATAACACCCCCTAAATGACACGGCTGCCAAAGTTTCAGATAGCCCTGGCAGATAGTTTCTACAGGAACCCCATCTTGAAAAGTTGGCAGCACATTACTGGCTTTAGGAGTGGTTATAGTTCTAATGTTAAAGCCAAGGCAAGCATTTTCAACCTCTGGTGCCTAAACCTAGGTTTAGACACTTATATCCATATTTTTGGCACATAAATTAATGTTTGATTGTCAAAGTGCTGAAAAATTGAAGCTCCCATTGGCCACATTTTTTTTCTTATAAAGATGTGTGCCTCATAAATGATCTGATTTTCTAAATGCTGCATAAGCAACAGCTTCCACTGAATTCAGTAGTAATTCCTGTGTAGTCAGCACTTGTAGTGTAGTAGAACCCAAATATTTAGCTGGTTAGGTTCCTTCCCCTCAACCCATGCAAAGATCAGTTTGCAACGTTACTGGGGGTATACAGGGGTGTAGAAAACAGTTGTGCAAGACTGTGGGGGTGCTCCAGATGTTTGCTGGGATTTTTATTTCACATAGTGCTGCTTCTCCAGGAGGTGTGCTGTCACTAATGAAGTTCAGCTGATCAGAGAAGCTGACTGTCTGATCCTGAATTTGGCAACCAGCACCAAATGAAGTGGACTGCAAACCACCCTGGTGTGAATCATCTGGGTTTTCCTGTAGTCAGGTAACTGATTTAAGTGCTTAAATATGAAAAGAAAGGCCTAACTTTTGGGTAGTATGGAGCTCAGGGGTAATAATGTGCAAATTTCTCAGTTCTGCAGCTAAGTGGGGTAGAAGGGGGAGGAGAACTGAAAACAATCTCGTTTAGAATAACTTCCCCACTTGCTGCCCTGCCCAGAAGTTAGGTTTTTTCTGACAAATGGAAAAAATTATCATTTTTTTCAGGAAATATTTTATTGTTGCTTAATTATTTCTTGTTGAGTATACGTAATAAATGCTAAGAAAGAAACAATTAGAAACTGTCAAAACAACTGAACTTTTGACACTTCTGGGGTATGTATATATATACACACACACACTATATATATATATATATATATATACACATACACACACGCACGCGCACACACACACACATATATTTCACTTTAGCTGGGGAAAACATTATTAAACCAATTTTTTGTCATATGCAGTACCTGCTGAAAGCATTTAATTGGTTCCACTGCAAAACTGAGGACCAAAGTTGGAAAGTTCTGGCAAAAAGAACTGGCTAAAAAGAAACACAGCAACTTCTAAAAAAGAAATAGGCAAATAGGATATCATAGTAAGATGCTTTCTGTATATGCTAAAATTGATTTCATGCATCTTCTTTAAAATTATATTTTGTAAGCATTTACAAGCTCCTTTTATCTCCATGCTACATAATTGAATGTTCAGGTATGTTAAGGTGTACAATACTTTTTAAAGGTATCAGATTTGCATTGTAACTTGCCGCTGGTGCTTAGGACATTTTTCCCAGAGTTCAACAGTCACAGAGTTTCCTGGGATCAGACAGAGAGTTTTCAATATAAAAAAGATTTTGTATACCACAAAAAACAATTTGGAAACCTCTCCAACCAGAATAAGGATATTACTAAAGAAAGATTCCATGAAGCCAGGTTGTTTAGTCAGGAACAATCCTTCAAAAAACAAAATTACGTGCCATTAGCTCTGTGCCCCAAGGGTTCCACAAATGTGAAACCTTGACAAATGCCAAATAAAAGCCATAAAACCAATATTTTTTTAAACCCACATGAGTGACTTGAGGAAAACTGCAGTAGTGTTGCAGGTCATTTTGAAATAAGGACGCTATAAAGCAGCTTATGATGTTGTAATCAAAAAGGTAATTAAAAGGTTACTTTCTCAACAGTTTGGACAGGATTTTGTTCTCATGGGGCTATTTCCTAATTGTCCCTATAAAATGGATCAGCCTGGAATAAGTAGCAGTTATAAACCAGAAGGCAGAAGAAACACAAAAACTTGATAGAAGCTAGCATCAACCACCAGTGAATATAAGCTATAAAGTCATTTATTCCATTGTTTTAGCTCAGAAGTTACGTTTTAAGGCTTGTTTGTAGAGAATAAAACCTGGACCATCAGCAATTTAAATGTGGATGTTTTATGTATGAGCTTATGTGTGCATTCTACCCCCAATTTAAAATGAACAATTGGGAACTTATATGGTACACAGGCAAGGTATGAGCAAGCTGCAAACTGGCTGCACAAATCATGTGCAGATTTACAGAAACACCATTATTAGGAGAGCTAACAAGGATGTAAGCACAGGCCAACATTTAAAAAGAAATATATCCTGGGTCACTCTCATTTCCAGGGCTTAAATGTTCCTAGAAACTAGATGTTCCTCATGAAAGGCAAATCTCTGGGACTTCCTCCCTGCAGCATCCCAACACATCCCAAATTCATCAAGGTTCAGGGCATAATATAAAATATTGGTTTATACTTAACTTTATGATATTACTCTGGAGAACAAGGGATACTGCTAACAGGACCATTATTGTTGCTGATGCTCCACAGCATAGTATTTACATTGATATAAGGCATTGCATCTACCAGTAAACCTACTGACAATATTTTAACTACATTAATGCCATATTTCCTCACATACAACACTCCCCTAAATAAGACACGTCTTGTTTTGGGAAGGCAGAATGAAGAAATAAAAGTTTTTTCCATTTTTTCCATTTTGTTCCATCCTGGACAAAACCTGACTGCATGGAACAGCCGGTAGCTCACAGAAACTCACTGCTTCAGGAAAAGGCTAGTTTTAACCCTCTTGCAGCCAGCGCCAAACTGGCAGCACCTTTTGGCCATGGCTATGAGAAGATTAAAACTGGACTGACTCCACCCCATCTGAATGCTGTACCTGGAAAGGAGAGAAAGAAGCAGAGCCCTGTACAGCCATTACAGTGTCTCCATGCAGTCTAGTGCAGAAATCAGCTTCCCACTTAAGACATGTGCCTCAGTTTTCCAGGTCAAATTTTTCAGAAAAGGTTCATATGATTTTAAGTAAATCTAAGAAGTTTGAAAGATAGGTATTGATGTGGTGGAAGATGACAGAACAAGGAACAACAGTCTCAAGTTAGAGCAAGGGAAGTTTAGGTTAGTTATTAGGAAAAAACTCTCACTAGGAAGGTAGTAAAGCACTGAAACAGGTTATCCAGAGAGGTTGGGGAATCTCCATCCTTGGAGGTTTTTAAGACCCAGCTAGACAGAGCCATGGCTGGGATGATATAGCTGGTAATGGTCCTGTTTTGAGCAGGGAGTTGGACTAGATGAACTCCTGAAGTCCCGTCCAACTCTAATTTTCTATGATTCTATGCTTTTCAATGCTAAACAACATTTACATTTTATTCATATATGTTCGTTTATATCTATTGAAAATCTGGTACTGTGAATATTTATTTAATACACTCACATAAACAAACATTGAGGATAGCTAGGTAGGGGGCCAAATACTTTTCATTTATTCATTGTCTTTCCTCTGGCCATCTGAAAGCACTTTACAAACTTTAAACTTGCAAGAGTACTTTGAGAAAAGGTAATTGATATTAATAGGAGTAAGGCAAATAACTTGTTTTAGAGCTTGCCAGAATCTTGACAATAGCATTCGGTTTAAGTCAAGGAAGCCACAATAAATAACAATAAATAAGATTCCATACAAGTGACTATATCATCTTTATCAGTTCATTCATTGTAATAGATTAATACAAGAGGCCAGATGCTTTGCCCCGGTCTGGCAGTGCTTAAGGACCAGAAACATGCAGGATTACTCCAGACATGGACTTCCCTGACTTAGGCACAACTGGGAGTTCTCTTTCCTTTGGCCTGAATCCTTCTTGCCTTTCTCATTGGAATACTACTAGTGCAGTCAATGGGGGCTACTCTCATATGTAAGGAATTTAAGATTTGACCCGTTAAGTTAAAGGGTTAAGCTAAATAATCCATTTGCTTTTAACATGATATGTGTTGATTATCACTTTATTTGGCTATAGAACAATCAATTTTAAACTAGCCTCCAGACACAAATAATCTAGAATCCAAATACGTGCATTTATCCTTGATCAATTTTAGAAATGTGTTTGGCATATTTCTGGCATTCTAAAATATATTTAGTGACCTGCTGGAAAAGACAATAACCTGCTAAAGGCTAGCTGTACCATTGTGAATTATTAATTACTGTTGTGTTGGGTTTTTTTTTTAAATACTGGCCCATAGGTCTATTTAAAAGTCAATTCTGCCTAATATGTCGTAAGCTGTTTTAGCTGTATATCCATTCATCCTGTGGATTATTACACCACAAGTCTGAGCAACTCTTCTGTATTGTTTCACTGAAGGAATATACAGGCTTTTCAAAGAGCTCTACCATATGTAAGCTAGGGAGACTCTTGTAGCATTCTGTCTGGCAGACATAGTCCCTTGTTGAGCTTACTACCACAAGGAATCATATTAATTTCAGTGGGACTAATCAAAAGAGTGAATAAAGCAACTTGCACTAAGTATTTGCAGCTCTTTTCAAGAACCCACTTGCATGTTCTCTTAGGGCAAGTAATCCCATATTTTTTCCTCAACACATAAGTGGGATATTTCAGACACCTTTTGCTTGAGATTTAGAGGAGGAAAACAGAAACGCCACAAATCATGCTGAAGTTGCTGATAGCGGTTAGCATGAGAGCAACATGTACCTAACCAGCCTGGGCCAAAGGATTCAGATTCTCAAGTATGGCTGGACAACATTGGAGGAGAGGCAGCAGACAGCAGCGATTTTCTCAGGCATCAAAGGTTCTGACCTTTTGGTAAAAAAATAATTCTACCTTATCTAACAAAAGCCTTGCTTAAATTCAGGCTAACTGGGCACATCTAAACGTGTTTTGCTGCAGACTTGACTCATTAGCTCCTCAGTAAAGCATGAGTCTCCTAAGCGTCCATATTAGAGTGCAGTAGATTAACTCCACTGTAAGATAGTACTGTCAGAGACAATACTTATGACTATCTTAGAGTACTTACCTGCAGTACGATTAACATGTAAACACTGACCCAGGCATACATTGCACCCAGTCATCCCAGGCAGCAGTGGGCCAGACCCCTACCAGCCGTCTAGCCATAGGGCTCTGCACATTGGGGCAGTCTGAAGCCCCAGCCAGCTCCCCTGCAACCCCATGCTGCCTCCCACAGCTCAGGACTGACCTCCCAGACCTCCTGCCAGCCTTGGGCTGTTCTGCCCCAGCTCAATGTGCTGTGGTCCTGAGCACATGTGAAGGTGCTGTGCCTGGGAGCAGCTGACAAACGGTGCCAGAGTTTATCACATAGCCTTAATAGCACATGTAGATGTGCCCACAGTCTCTCTGGCCTATGTCTTGATTTTTCACTGTACTGCACTTAGACATTTGAATTGGTGTTATACTGGGTAGACAGGATACAAAAACACCATCATTGCAAGTTTCTTCTTGCCCACACCTCTCCCTTGGGCACCTTGATGAGCTTGTCAAGTTTATCTATGTTGCACCTCTCTCATTGCCAAGATATTTCTTACAACCATCCACGCTTGCTTATTGTTTCATAGTTTCATAGTTTCTAGGGTCGGAAGGGACCTGAGCAGATCATCTAGTCCGACCCCCTGCCATGGCAGGAAAGAATACTGGGGTCAAATGACCCCAGCAAGATGTGCATCTAACCTCCTCTTAAACACCCCCAGGGTAGGAGCCTGCACCACTTCTCTTGGAAGCTGGTTCCAGACCCTAGCTGCCCTGACTGTGAAGTAGCGCCTCCTAATATCCAACCTAAACCTACCCTCTGCCAGCTTGTGACCGTTATTCCTGGTCACTCCTGGCGGTGCTTGGGGAAACACTGACTCCCCCAATGCCTGCTGATCCCCCCTGACTAGTTTATAACAGGCCACAAGATCCCCCCTCAGCCTTCTCTTTTGGAGGCTGAACAGGTTCAGGTCCCGTAGCCTCTCCCCGTAGGGCCTGCCCTGTTGTCCCCTGATCATACGAGTGGCCCTCCTCTGGACCCTCTCCATGCTGTCGACATCCCTCTTGAAGTGTGGCACCCAGAACTGGACACAGTACTCCAGCTGCGGCCTGACCAGTGCCACATAGAGGGGGAGGATCACCTCCTTGGACCTGCTCGAGATGCATCTGTGGATGCATGCTAAGGTGCGGTTGGCCTTCCTGACTGCCTCTCCACACTGCTGGCCCATGTTCATCTTGGAGTCAATGATGACCCCCAGATCCCTTTCCGCCTCCGTGCTGACAAGAGGGGAGCTCCCTAACCTGTAGGTATGGTGCTGGTTGTTCCTCCCAAGGTGCATCACCTTGCACTTGTCTGTGTTGAAACCCATCCTATTCTCGTCCCCCCACCCTTGCAACCTGTCTAGGTCTGATTGTAGCCTGTTGATCCTTCCAGTGTGCCCACGTCCCCCCACATCTTAGTGTCATCAGCAAATGTGAACAGGGTGCTTTTTACCCCCTCATCCAAATCGCTGATGAAGATGTTGAACAGTGCGGGCCCGAGGACCGAGCCCTGCGGAACCCCACTGCCCACGTCCTTCCAGGTTGAGAAGGACCCATCCACTACCACCCTCTGGGTGCGGCCCTCCAGCCAGCTGGTGACCCATTTGACTGTGTGGGTGTCTACACCACAGCCCCCCAGTTTCTTAATGAGAACAGGGTGAGAGACAGTGTCAAAAGCCTTCCGGAAGTCCAGGAAGACTATGTCCACTGCTACCCCTGCATCTAATGATCTGGTGATCTGATCGTAAAAGGCCACCAGGTTGGTCTGACAGGACCTGCCGCTGATGAACCCGTGTTGGTTGCCCCTAAGCATGCAGTCCCCTGCTGGCCCCTCCTGGATGTGTGCCAGCATAATTTTCTCGAACAGCTTGCCTAGGATCAAGGTGAGACTAACCGGCCTATAGTATCCCGGGTCCTCCTTCCTGCCTTTTTTGAAGATGGGGACCACGTTGGCCCTCTTCCAGTCTTCCGGTACCTCACCAGAGCACCACGAGTGCTCATAAAGTTGTGCCAGGGGACTTGCAATGACCTCAGCCAGTTCCTTTAGAACTCTAGGATGAAGATCATCCGGGCCGGCTGATTTGAATAAGTCCAACCATTCCAGAAGCTCCCTAACTAAATCCTCGCTAACCCGTGGCCCAGGTGTGCCTCCCCCGGGGCCCGAGGGGGGCCCAGCAGGGAGGTGGTTGTTCTGGTCCCTACTTAGGAAGACGGAGGCAAAGAAATCGTTAAACATGTTAGCTTTGCCGTCTGGTGTGAGGACCAAGTTTTCCATGGCGTCCTGCAAGGGCCCCACATTACCTGGGACCTTCTTTTTACCTTCTACGTATTTAAAAAAGGACCTCTTATTGTCCTTAATCTGCGAAGCTAGCCCCAGTTCCATCTCTGCCTTGGCCTTCCTAACTACCCCCCTACATCCCCGAGCAACTACAGAATAGTACTCCCTGGTGATGACCCCTTCTTTCCATTGGTTTAAGCCTCCTTTTTAGCAAGGAGACATTCCCGGATGCTTTTGGTGAGCCACAGAGTCTTGTGTGCTCTCCTGCTCCCTTTGATCCTCGTTGGGATTACCTTCCTTTGGGCTTGGAGGATCATCTCCTTAAGGAGCAACCACTCTCCTTAGACACCTGGCTCCCCTCCCCTCCGGGACCTCAGCGCTTCTCCAACTATCCTCCTTAGCTCCTTGAAGTCTGCCCTCCTAAAATCTAGGGCCACTGCCTTACTGCATGCCTTTGCCACCTTGCACTGGATTCTGAATTCCAGCAGGCGGTGATCACTGTCGCCCAGGTGGTCGAGCACCCGCAGCCCCCTCACCAGGTCATCACCCGTGGCCAGCACTAGGTCCAACAAGGCGTCTCCCCTGGTGGGGCTGTGCACCTCCTGGGTTAGATGGAGGTCCTGCACTCTGGCCAAGAACCTACGTGAGCGTTCAGACCTGGCTGACTGCTCTTCCCAGCAGATGTCCAGGAAATTCAGGTCCCCCATGACTACCACATCCTTAGCCTTCACTACCTCTGTGAGCTGACCCAAGAATTCCTGGTCAAGCTCTTCTCCCTGGTTGGGAGGTCTGTAGTAGACTCCCACCATTAAGTCCCTTTCCCCTCGACTGCCTTGTACTCTAACCCAAAGCACTTCAGAGTGCCCCTCCCCTGACTCTTTGCTAATTAACGAGGATGTGTATTCCTCCTTAATATAGAGTGCCACGCCCCCACCTCTCTTTCCTATCCTGTCCCTCCTGTACAGCCTATAGCCCTTGACATTGACCGCCCAATCATGCGTTGCGTCCCACCACGTTTCTGTAATCCCCACTACGTCCAGGCTGGTGTCAGCCAACAGGAGGGTGAGTTCCTCCTGCTTGTTGCCCATACTACGAGCGTTTGTGTAGAGGCATTTGAGGCCTCCTGTGGGTGTGTGTGCTGACCCCCTAGTCCCAGCGTTACCCTGGCCCCTCTCTCTTACCTGTTTGATTGCTTCGCTCGTCGGTCTGAGCTGGACTGTAGTTATGGGTGCTGTTTGGTCTGGCAGTGTGATATTTCCTCCGGCCTCATCTTCCCCTTCCCCCGACAAGCCTAGTTTAAAGCCCGCCGAAGGAGGTCCGCCAACCTAGAAGAGAACACACGCTTACCTTTAGGAGAAAGGTGGAGCCCTTTATAACATTGTGTTCCCCTTTGTTTACCCGTCACTGTTCCCCACACCTTCTTCACTTGTCCTTCTATGAATTTTCCCTCTGGCACCATCCTGTCTCTCTCCCTTATTTCTTTCTTCAATTGCTTATGATTCTTCAGGACCTCCAGCCCTGCCTTCCCTATTTTATACCTCTGTGTAAAACCTTCCATCTTAGAGTCATCTTGATGCAATGAATCAGTGGTTCCCACACCCACAGACTCTTTAAAGAGATATGAAATACTCCCCATTTCCTCAAAATTGCAGCTGTGTGAAGTCAGATGATATGCACTGCTTTCCCCTCTCCTATTACTGCCTTGCATATTGCATTTACTATTTTGCACAGACAGACAATCCCAAGTCCAGCAGTCCCTATCCCCCCTATCTCTCTTGCTTTGTACAGTTCAGATCTAGCCAACCTTCCTCTTCTGGCATTCCAGAAGAACATACGTATTTATCTCTGTATGTTTGCTATCTGCCACCACATTGGTGGTAATACAATTCCCATATATAGAATAATCAGCAGTATCTCAGCTTTAACCGCTGCCATTTTTCCAGCATAACTTTCCAAAGTATTTGCCATATTCTGTGTCACCTTTTCCCATACTATATTACTTTTCCCCTCAACATTCATCAGGATCCCTAGCGCTCTGATTTCCCTCTCTTATTTGAAGGCCCAACTTCTCCAAGTCCCACCAGTTCCCCATTCCAATTATGGTGCTTTTTGATCTATAGGCAGTCCTTGGACAATTGGTTCCTGAAAACCTCATCTTAAGTAACCCAGAACCAATTTTCTCATAGGAAACAATGTTATAAATGGGGGATTGGTTCCTGAACCAAGCCCCAATACCCTATTTTCACCAAAAATACCCCAGAATGTTGTGCTTCATCAATTACAGATGAGTAATATAGCTTTATTAATGTATTTATATTGTAAATAGCAATCATATTGATTTGGAAGGACTTCTTTGAGGTGACTTTGCTGGACTTGTTGAAGGGCTCTTGGCTGGAGTCTTGTCAGGAGTCTTGTCTGCAGGTTTTTCTGGAGTCTTGTCTGCTTTCATAAAGCAAGTGTCCAAGGAAGTTTGGACAGATGTTCTCCAGGGAAATGAGCAACACAGCAAACTTACATACCGGAGTGGCGTGGTGTCGCATCAGATCAAGCATTGTAAAGTTGAAACTGACATCATAAAGTTGAAGCAGGGTGTCAATTTTAAAACATTGTAAGTGCAAAATGTTGTAACTCGAAATGTTGTAAGTCGAGGACTGCCTGTATTTGTTTTCCCTTGACAGAGCAGTACTGCATCTCTGATATGGGGAAGACTGCCAGTAGAGAGAACAAAAACATTCAAAGTTTACAATTCTGCTTAAACAACAGCGCTTCCTGCCACTGGTTTCTTGTGCCCCCTCCTCATTTTATGTCCTCCAGTATAAGAAGAAAGGCAACTTCAAGGGGAGAGTTGCTTTGAATTTCCCGCCAGCACCTTTGTAGAGGACTGTCATATTGAATGTAATAATTTGAAAGCTTGTAATAAATACCCATTAGCCAGTTTAGAAAAGGTTCATCTTTTTATCTAGGATCATTGCTTGTTTCTGCCTATGTGTTGAATGTCTTGATTCTGAATTCTATCTTTAGAGGCTTTGCAGTGAACGTGCTGAATGTCTTGGTTTTTGAATTTTATCTCTAGAGGCCTTTAACAAAGTTAACCTAAAAGCGATCCTTGAGCAAACATTCCCAGAGATTGAAACCTAGGGACTTTTGGAAGGGGGTTAGCAGGAGGTCACAGCAGTGGTGTGGAAAATTTCCCAAAGAAGACCCAGGAAAGGAATCTGTTGGGTAAAAGATCTGAGCCCAAATTTGGGAGTAGTGACAGGGTGGGTAGGAGGGGCCCAAGACGGCAACTCGCCCAATAAAAACTGTAACCTACAGTCCCAATTTGGAGGTAACCTTACTTGCAGAACACCAAAGGAAGAATCGCAAGTGTAGGCCGGATCAGACTGATCACCTGAACCACCCTCTCCGTGAACAAGAACTCCCATTCACGCTGAAGCCACGGAGCGCCCGAGTGGGACCGAAGGAAGGGGACTTGTTCCTATCACTGCTGAGACCAACCCTAAAACCATATTTAAAGAATGAAAGTATATCTGGGGATTTGGTTTCTAGGAATTCTAGGATTGTAACTATACCATGAGAAATAATAGCAGTCATTTAACCTTTACTTGTAATTGTAGCTGTTTTTGTAATATTAAATCTTATAGCATTGTTTGAGAAGGATTTCTTAAAGCTAAGCAGTGTTATATGTGTAGCAAGGAATGTTAAAATAAAATTGTGTTGTATGAATTAAGTGTAAAATCATTGTGAAACAGTGCAATCAACCAAATACTCCCCCAGCCAGGCACATCAAACGAATCAGTAAATTGTGTGGGATCTCTCTCTATTCCATAACCTACTAGAGACAAGGACAATCCAGCTCCATATAAACCAATTTTGAAGGAATGATCTTTAAAAAAATCAAACAGGCATACAAACAAAAATGGAAATAAACTCTATGAACTCCACGAGGGCCTATGTTCAGTGAGTGTAAATCAGCACAGCGTGGCTGACTTCACTTTGTTTACAGCAGCTGACCTCCTGTCTCACTGGCTCTCGGATGGATGGTATACCTGCGCAGGTGAAGAGTCCATTCTGCTCTCACACAGACACCTGACCTCTTCGCCAGCAAAGGTTTTTTTAATCAGTGTCACCAGGGCAGGACTCAAATCCTATGGATGATACTGATTGCACTATAACCTTTCATGTGTGCTATGTTTAACAAGGTCAGTGTAAAAGAGTATAATGTACTCTTGAATACATTTAATATTGATTTCTTCCACTTCAGTAGCAGTATCGAACAAACTTCTGTGCTTCATCTTCCAGGTTTCAGAGGAATATAGTTCATTTTGCAGACTCTGTCCTCTTTTTAAAATTGATTTCAATATAAAGATACATTAAGTAAAGAAGATTTATTATATCATCTCTAAAAATATAATTCACATCCAGGTGTTCTACTGTCTTTGCCTCCTAGTGTCCTCCATCTCTCTCTCCACATTAGAAAACCTGGCTCTGGGCTCTTCACTGCTATATGTTGCAGCCTTAAACTCTGTAGTTAACACTTGCATTTCTTTTCAGGTGTTGCCAGTGAAGAAAGACACTTCCTTGGTGGCAGGCCAAATCAATCCTCATCCAATTGACTTCGAGGACATTTTGAGCTCAGAGCTTCTTTTTCTCAAATGCTTAGAAAGTGTTTTTCCCAGGAAACTTTATCATTAACATAATATTTTCTGGCTAAGAACAAATCAGCTAACATCTGTTCATGAAACCTGCACAAACCACATTACTCTATAACCTTACTATATTACATCTTTCTATCAGCCTTTATATAAAATGCACCACATTTTCTTAAAGTTTCCATGAAATGCTAAAGTTGTTAAATCCAGCAGTCCATCTGCCTTATCACTCATCCTCTAATCCTATAAACACTTATGATGGGAATCACTCTGGTTACAACAAAGAACCTGTAGATTTTGTATCCTTTAAGGCAATAGCTACTCAAAAATGAAGATGTGCAAATTAAGTTATATTTGTTTCTGTAAGTAGGAAGCATTCTTATTCTTCCTCTCCATGATACACCTTCGTCACAACAGTTTGACATTCAGTAATCACTGAAAAGAATAGCTTCCCGACTCTGATAAGCAAACAGTGGACCCTAAAAAAAAGTAATATATTATACCAATTGTTTGTCCTAGCACTATGAAATTAATGGTCAGTCAGCATCATAACCCTTTGTTTTCATTCAAGTGTAAGACCTTCCACTATAAACTTTCCAACTGAAATTTTCTGGTTTGGGGCAACTTTCCTTGAAAAGCCAATGAAATCCATTCTGCAGTTTCTGATTTCAGTGATGATGCAAAGTAACGCAGTTTTACAATTTTAAACCAGGCAAACACAAAGAACGGGTCAAGTTAAAAGTTTGACACTTGTCATAGTGATATTTCCCTTGGAGACCTTGTTTCCTTGCAGAGGAAGTTTGGTGGAAAAAATAACAAATGATGAACAACATGAAACATGCCAGTAAGCAGGATTCATGGTCATTTGCCAGCAGGTGGGTTGCTCCATTTGTGGCAGCACTGAATTTTCTCTTTGCCTAACCTAATATATATAAAGCTTACTATAGGGATGGTCTGCATGAGGCTGTTTGAGAACATTTTAATGAATCACACCCAGAAATATCTTCAGGAAGAAAACCCTGTGAACCTTAGGGCATTTTTACACATGCTGCAGGACGCAGTGCTGAGTGCTTTAATTAGTGAGCTGCACTAATTAGAAGTACCCACACGTCACGTGTATCAGTGTCCACGCTCATTCCAGCACTGAAAAAAATGGCACCAGGGCACTTTGAACTAAACCTCATAAATGTGTTTTATTTCAAAGCACCCCACATGACATCATTTTTCATGCTCCAGCAGACTCAATTAATCAAAGTCTGCTCCAACTTTCTGGATTTTTAGCGCATCGAAGTAGGCTCCATGCACGTGTGTAGGAGCCCTTAGGTGTTAAGTGTAACAGAAATATCATTTATCTAACTAACATAATGTTTCTCTCCACAACATCTGCTGCATTTTGCAGTATCTAAAACAACCAAAATTAAATGTATTATCTTTTTTCTTGAACTGAAACTAGATAGACTTACTGAAATGAAAGGAGGTATTCATCTGTGCTGCTAAATGTGTCCTGCACTGGGAAAATATACAAACAAAGCCTAAATATAAAATTCGTTTGGGAGAGAAAGACTTCATTAGAAATTCAAAATAAAAAACATTGACAATAAATATCCCCGACCTCTAGAGTCACTCCTACAAAGCCAAGGAACGCAAGGCTTCACATTTATGAGGTAGAACTAAAAAGAAAAAAATACGAACAAAACAATTTATCTCACTTCCTTTAAATATCATAGAGAAGAAGTATAATCTAAGGCAGTGCTTCTCAAAGTGGTGGTCCGTAGACTGGTGCCAGTCTGCAGCGAGTTGCCAGGAAAGAAAGAAATATATTTTCAGAAGCATAACACTGATATGTCATAGCGCCACAGTTCACATGTTCCAACACTCCAGGTGACGTCACATCGTGCAAGGTGAAGAAAGAAAAAGAAACAGCCGGTCACACATTTGTGTAGCGTTGTTACACGCAGTTGCTGCCACCTGCTGAACCGGGCACCGGTCCCTGGCCCACTGGAAAAAAAATTGCCAGTCTGCCACATTCAGATAGTTTGAGAAGCACTGATCTAGGGTACATATCACTGTACTGGAAGTCAAAGGTCTTAATGGCATTATTGGATCTACTACTAGTGGCCCTAGGTAAGTCATCTTCTCTCTGTGACTCAGTTTCCCAGACTACTGTATGCCAGTAAAATTTCCATAGACTATAAACTCTTTCAGGCAGGGACTGTGTACAGTGCTTTCGCTAATGAGACTCAGACCTAAAATGCAGCTTCTAAGGTGCTTTAAAATAAATACAGTATTCACTTGCATATCATGCTCACCATTTCCCCAAAAATTAGCCTTCCAAATTTACCATGCATGTCTTAAAGGAGGAAGCTGATTTTCTGCCCAGAATCAAAGCATGGAAACACTGTAAAATGGTTGCTGCTTCTTTTCCTTCTCTGTCCTCCAGCAGCTGAATCAAGGGTCCAAGAGGGGCTGATCCAGGTGCAGGTGTGGTGGTGCAGTTGCACCCCACTCTGAATTCTTCTCACCCAAAGTTTAAAACTGCCCAGCAGCAACAGTGGCATTTCTATGCAGGCAGCATGGTGAGAGTCAATTGATTTTATGGCTTATTCTAATCGATCTCTGGGGTACTCCGCTCCTGGACCATGGGCCAAATCTGTCTCACATAGCTGTGCCATCTGCCCTGCAGGACTCCCAAAGCGCCCAGAAATTGGTGGTGGGAGAGCATTAATTGCCGCTCCCTGGCTGCCAAACTTCCAGACCCATAGGAAACCTTGCGGTCCAGATAAGGTGATCCAGTGCACCAGATCCAGGTCAGGCCAGCACACAAGTGAAACAGGTCAGCATGTGGGATTAGGAAAAAAAAATCTTTTTTTTCCTTCATTCTGCCTTCCCAAAATCAAGGTGCATCTCTTATTTGGTGGCACGTGGTGAGAAAATACGGTGAATAATAACAGAGCAAAGAAAGGCACAAAGCCCAGTTCTTTAAAAATCCTTTGTAAATCACCTTTAATCCATCTTTCATGAAAATTGACTAAAAGCGCACAACATCAACAAAATGCTCACATACTCTTATCCCACCCATTTACCACAAACCCATGGGGATTAACCAGAACTATTTTTGTGATCATACTATTAATCACTGTAAATTTTTTACTTCTTTTAAAATAATTTAAGATAATAAATGGGGAAAAAGGCCTATTTGGATTTACTTTAACTACTGCAGTTAAAATGTTTAAAGTCTGGGAATCTAGATGTTAAGAAACTAAGAAAGACTTTAATTTTGGTATTATGTCATTCAATATATAATCATTACTATCATAATGGGAATCTGAAATATAATTTAGTGTAGCCAAGTTAATCTTCTGTGGAAACCTTATTTTTCCCTTTTCTCAAGAGTATGTGACTTTAAATGCACAGGCCAAGAATCACATTGTGTGTTTCATATAAAAGAGAGTTAGTAAAAAGGGATCCAGAATTCCCAAGTTCATGGCACTTAGGCAGGCAAATCAACGGGGTGTTTTTCCAAGTAAGATCTGAGAGGGCAATTAAGTTCTTGAACTCAGTGTAGAGAATTTCTGAAGAATTCGTCAGTAATTTGTTCCTAAATGCCACCTCCGCCCTTTTTTTGTATACAATACCCACCCCTTTACCACTTCCCAGTCTCTTTGAACTGCCCTCCCCTTCCACATTATAGCTTACCACTTAAATATTTCTAAAATGACTTCCTAGTAAAAATGTGCAGTCTAATATTTCACAGGTGCACTTGTGCTCTCTAGGGTAAATGTATCACCCTGTCATCACTATAGTCAACACATTCCTCACTATCACATTATCAGCTGCTTGTGTTGTTTCTGTCCTTATGGGTTGGTTGGGAATGCACAGAACTGTCGTGTGAAAGATTTCCAGGTGCAAGGTTATAGCCTTGCATCTGTTTTTCTTCTCATGTGAGTTTTTTCTCCCAATCTTTATGCAATTGCCATGTTTCCTCATTATTTTATCTGTAGTATATGAAGCCTCCAGGATCTTTTTAAAGTGATCATGAGATTTAGGTGTTTTTATTTTGTTTCTATAAGTATGAAGATCTTAAACAGTATTAACCTTGCCATCTACACCATTGTAATTCTGTTAAGGCCTCTGCCATTCTTTGCTACTATAATCTGGGAACATCCAAGGGTGTGCCCTGTCCTCAATCAGATAGGATGGGTAGGCAGGAGGGGGTGCTGTGAAGGGATACCCGGTTTTAGGGCAGATCCCTCTTCCCTCTATAGAATTAACCCAGGCCAAAATTCTTAACTATATACAATTTATTGCGTTGAAAAACATTTCTATATAAAACTCCTAAAATGGATACAGGTACAGATATAGATAAAAATATACATATAAATGTCCACCAGCATGAGGAAGCCTGCCCTAGGGAGGGCATTCAGTTAAGTACCTGTGCCCCAGGCCCAGACAAGGAGTGGATCCTGAGATAGTCACCAGGTAAGCCTATACCACAAGTGGGTTAACCAATAAAGACACCTTTAAAGAGCCCATTATACAGAATTAACAGACTCAACAATATATAACACATTCATGACCATAACCAAACCAACAATAATAACAGACACAAAATACAAAGTATAACTGTGCAAGAGTTTAGGCATACCTTATCTGGGTTGCAGCCAGCTTGGTCCCTCAAGTGGGCCAGGGTCTTCCCCTCCTATGCAACCTTGGGTGCCTCACAGAACCCTTCCCAGCGTGTGTTTGGGGTACCTCCCCTTTCACCCTGTGGAGTGGAGTGGGGAAGGAAGGGAGGGGGCCTTCCCCCTGCCCACTCCTCTCAGAGCTCTTTGCCCAGGAGCGCCTCCCCTGCAGGACCGAAGTCCCCGGTAACTCATGGTCCTTCCACTGCGGCTGTTAATTGAGCATTGGGGTCCCGCATACTGTCTCAGGCCTGCTGGAGCCATTGGCCTCAAGCTGGGGCCCTTCCCTTTGGGCCCTGCGCCCTGCTCTGGGCACCCAGGGAGCTCCTGCAGGAGCTGAGCCCTTGCTGCCTCATGTCAGGGGGTCTTTCCCTTTCTCGGGCCCTTCTCTGGGCACAGGGGCTCTTTTAGTTCATTGGCTGAGCCACGCTGCAGGGTTTCGGCTATCTGGCCTTAAGCCAGGGGCTACCTTGAGCAGCCTCAAGTCATTCTCAATGTCAGTTTTCCATGTGCCGATCTGTGCACCGTGTGGGGCCCCAGCAGCCTTGAGCTGCTCCCAGGACCAGCTCTCCGTGTGCCAATCCATGCACCATCTCACCCAGCCACTTGCTGGGTTTGGAGGCTCAAGCTACCTCGAGCAGCTCCCAGAGCCTGGAGCACCGTACGCTGATATGCACACAGGTGGGGTCCCAATGAGGGTCTTCTCCAGAGCTCCTCTCGCCTCGCTATTCCTCCCTGCATCTGCTTCGTGTGGCTCATGCCACTCCTTTTATTCCCTCAGGGGACTCCACCGCCTGAAGTTCAGCAGACCTACAGTTTGCAGGTCTCAATTAGGTCCGGGCACTCCTCATCCCCTCCCTTTGGGAAAAGGGTGGCACTGGCTCCTCCCAGCTCTTCCCTGATTGGTGGATGGGCTCCACCAATCAGAATCAAGACTTCTCGAGCCCAGGACATGGCAAGGGCTCGAGCAGGTAAGTCCACCACACTACCTTTTAATTTCACATTATTTCTGTCTCTAAACTTCCTATTGCCTGACAGCAGAAAATTTTCTCTCTTTTGGTGCATCAGTGCTAAAAACAGCATTTAAACATTCCCTATGTGAACTGCCAAATTGCGCCTAATTCTTATGCTGATCCTAAATTTCCATATAAAAAGCAGCTAGCCCTCTGCCACTCCTGAACTTGGCAGGAGCACATATCCTAACCAAAACTTTGTATCTAATCTCTCTCTGTAAGAAGCCAACCCAAACAAACTATAAGGAGTTTTGCACCCAAATCCAAATTTGTATCCTCTCTCATAGTTGAGATTCTCTTTAACAGATCCTAGGTGGAAACACGATGTTGTATGACCCCTTTTGAAAGAAATACTTTGCAACAGTGGTTCCTACTTTGCATTTAGTGCGTACCATATTATGGATAGTTTAGGCTTTTCCTTTGCCCCCAATCAATAACGCTTTTACTAAAGTTTTGCTTTGGCCACAGCTCTGATAGTATGTAATCTTCACTGTCCCAGGAGGCTCTGTGATCCAAGCTAAGTACAGATGTTCAGAAAGCTCCTGGAGGAAGTGCTCTAACTATTGCACTTTACTTTAAATGCTGTAAATTAAAGCACAAGTGAACCAAACACAAAATTACTATTGCAGGACATAGACCAAGCCCACATTGGCCACTGGAGGAGCTCCTGCATTCCTCCCAGGAGGCTGCTTGAGTGGGCCCTCTCCCTGGCCCCACCCTTGCCCCCACCCCCGCCAGTTGGTGACTACCAGCAGTGGCTGCAGGGAAAGAGACCCCAGAACCTTCCCATGTGCCCCACCCCTTGCTGGGCTTCAATGCCCTTCAGGGCCAGGACGGCTGCAGGGAGAAAGAACCCTTTTCCCCCCATCCTAGCCAGGTGTGGCTTACAACTGGCTGGAGGGAGGAGGTGGGGCTGGGATCAGAGACTGTGACTGACTCAGGTCAGTGACAGCCAATGGTACAAGGCTGGTGCAGGGCTCAGACAAGAGCAAATGAGCTCAGCCCAAAGCTAGAGCACAGCCCTGTGTAACACCACCTGGAATGATAATGGTCTCACTCTAAATTAATGCTTGCTGCGATCTGGCAGATATTCAGTGAACCGCTCTAGCAGAAAGCTCTTTAGTCTAATGCAGGGTGGGCAATTATTTAGGGTGGAGGGCCATTTACTGGAGTTTTAGCAAGCTGTTGAGGGCCACATTGGTAGCCCTGCTCCTTGCCAGGTGCCCTACCCCCTCGTCGCCATCTGCTCCCTAATTCCTGACCTTTGCCACCAGAAGTCCCTCCCCTTGTCCCTAGAAATACTCCTTTCAACAAGAGGTTTTGCCATCTCAGAACCAGAAAAATACCAAAATATATTCTAAAAGTCAAACATCTACAACATTCATTAATTTGATTTTGAAAAATATTTTTTCTCCGATTTAGAGGTGATGGCACAATAGCTTAAAATTAAGTCTTACGCTTGGATATTATGGGGAGTGGGGGCAGGGGGATAGGTTTTTAGGAGGCTGTTAATGTGTGGGTATGTGGAGTGAGGGAGCATGTGAGTATGCATGTAGATATGTAGGGTGTGGATAGGTATCAGGTTTGTGGGGGGGCTGTATGCAGTGGGAGGTGGCTGGAGTGTGTGAGGAGGTGTGGGGGTCTGTGTGTATGGCAGTGTGAGGGGATGTGGGTGCACATGTATGGTGGGGTGTGCATATGGGACTCACCCTATGAACACACACACACACACACACAGTCTCACACACAAATCTCTCTCTCACACACACACACACACATACACAATCTCTCTCACACACACACACACACAGTCTCTCTCTCCTTCACTGTTCTCTGTCTCACCCCCTTCATTGCATGGACAGACAAACACACACACACACACACATCCTCCCACTCCTGGCCCCAGGGTACCAGCCTGGACCCATGCTCCTGCGGTCAGCAATGCAGCCATATGGTGCTAGAGCAGCCCGAAAGCTGCAGCAGGCACAGACTTCCGGGTGGGGGAGGGGTGGAGGGCCAGGCTGGCCTTGTTGCTGGCTCCTGCTGGCTCCCCTGGGTCCTACTGCCCCTGGCTCTTGTCATCTTTGACAGGCAGCCAGTAGCAGATAAATATACATTTCCTAAATTCTTTAAGGGTCCTGCAGGCCAGATAGAATGGCTTGGTGGGCTGGATTTGGCCCATGGGCTGTATTTTGCCCACCCCTGATCTAATGCCTCATCCATTGAGGGTTAACATAAAACATGATCTGCCATTTTTAAAGGACTCTAAGAGCTGTGAAGATCTGTTCAATTAAAGCTTTAGAGCAGTGTTTCTCAACCAGTGTGTCGGGGCACAAAAGCATGCCATCAGAAATGAACAGGTATGCTGTGGAATTTCGTCATGGCACAGAGCTGTACTAGGTATAAGGGTGGGGAATGCCTTAACAGGTGTGCTGCAGAATATTTTTATTAAATGTAAGTGTGCCTTGGGCTGGAAAAGGCTGGGAAACACTGCTTTAGAGCAATTTCTGCAAGCTTAAAGCGCAATAGGTGTAACATCTATAACTATCCCCAGAGACACCCTCTGAGTCACAGTTCCTTCAGGCTTCCTCATTGCTTCCAGGGAGTAATGATTTACAGCTGGCCTCTTTCTGCAGTAAATTGCTGTCTCAGTCATGACCTCAGCTTAGCTACTCTGGCCAGTAACCAGTGAGGGAAGCCAAAATGCCAACCATTAACCACCCCTCTGCTGCAGGCAAGTTGTAAGCAAGGGAAGTGCATAATTTTTTAACATTTGGGCCAGATTCAAAGTCTACATGAACTATTAATGCAGCTCAGTAAACTCCGGTGCAGTTCATGCTGGAGTCAACTGCTCTCAGGCACAGCATCTTCATGTGCACCCTGGACCATAGCAGTTTGCACCCAGGTGGATAGCCCTGGGCTGGCAGCAGGCTCAGGGGGTCAGCCCTGGGCTTCAGATGCTAGTGTTGGGTGGTGGAGGGGCTGGCTGGGGCATGAGAGTGACAAAACTATGCAGCCGCATTGGCTGACCCCCGCCAAGCCTGTTGCCAATGTGGAGCTGCTCCACCCCAGCTCAAGCTGCTGTATTCCCAGTCACCACCCACACATGCAGTAAATGACTCTGGAGTAAGTACTCTCCCCAACAGTATTAGTTTATGGTACAGCTAATTAATTTACTGCACATGTAGATAGTGCCACTTTACTGTAGTCAAATCTGCAGTAAGCTCCACAGTAAAGCACATGTGTAGATTCGCTCCCTGTGTATAAAACATTCTAGCTTGAGTTTGAACTATTCCATTTAGGTTTGAGTGCTCATAAGTAAATACGGGGAAGGTATATACTGAGAGACAGAGGAACTGCTAATCCACTTACCTTATTCATATATTGCGCAAAACACTTGCTGTTGCCACAAAAGGTTGTAAAAGCAACAAGCAACTTCTAAAAGCAACAAGTATACAAAATCCTAGAAGAAATCTGGACATTTCTGTGTTTGCAGCATTTTTCCATCAACTGATGGCAATATTTGCAAACCTAGTATAATTTTCGTCCCTTCCAGGTAAAAAAAATTTTTTTCCATAAAAAAAAATTTTCATGGTGAAAATTTAGATTTCTGTTTGCTTCTAGGCCTAACTTAAATAGAGCCTTCCCAGAATATTTCAGCATCTCCCCAGCAGTAGCCATGTATCTTTTCATGGCCAAATAAAAAAAAAAGGTTATCATGAAAAATGATCAGTCCTGTTCACTGAGTATTTATATAATTCCAGTCTGAGCTTTTCCTCCTTCCACCCCTGGTGGATTTACTTCTTACTTGATTGTATTTCCACATCAGGTACAGAGGTATGAGCTTCAGCTTTTCCTAACTCTGAGCTCCTACAGCTTTCATTTTCTGCAACTGATTCATACGCCACAGCTGAAAAGTGGAGGTTCTGAAATTACCTCTTAAGTGACCTAGAATTTCGGCAGCATATGAATTGGCTGATTGAATTATTCTGAAGACCGAATGAATACTTTAAAAATCTTTCCACTGAATATATTAGATATGCCAAGGATTTAAGTTGCAATCCTAGCACCTTGTGTCACAAAACTGAACTGCATGAGCATTTTCTAAAGGCTCTTATGTCACAGAAGCCTCTGTGAGAATAGGACATGCCCAAAAATCAACCAGGTTGCATACACTACCCTTGTTCCTGTTGCTTAGCAAGCCAAGTTCCATTAAACAAGCCTTTTTGTAAAATGTTCTGAAACACTATAGTGTTTTCACTGCCTTGGACTTCAGATCGTACTGACCGGGGTTACATGAAGTAGCATGCACTTAAAGGAATACCTCACCACAAGTTGATTTCATCTATTACATCTATTGTGCTTCTGTTGCTTTCCTATTTTGAAAGGACTATACTGAAGCATTTATCCTGCAGCCAGGAGTGTAATGATGTGGCTGAGCACTGACCATACCCAATGGTTTTTTTCCATTCCTGCCCCTTCCTTCCCCAAGTGAGCGCCTTGGGTCTTTGCTCCGTCGCCCTGCCCTTGTTACACCACTGGCCACAATTCTGCCTATGGGCCAACAGGAAGCCACACCACTGCAGGAATAGCAATGCAGGCAGGCAAATCCTTTTCCAGAACTGATGCATGCAGGAGGGCAGGATGCAACTTGACTTTTCTAACCCAGTCATCTTAGTAAAGTAAAGCAGGTTGCTCCCCTCTGCACTGCTTCTGTTCTGCTGGCAGGTCTGAAGAGGGCTATAGCTTCATTTATTTCTTACATTTTTTTTCAGATTCTAGTTTCCCAAATGGGAGCTTAAGTACTTCCTTCCCTTCCCAAAGTCCTGGGAGCAGGGAGACTGCCACAGTGGTAACTAATTGTAACTGCACAAGGGAAGAGGAGGGCTGGGAGGCTGAGCACCAGTCTTCGCAGAGCAGCCTTTGCTACTGAGTAATAGTGGCATCGTGCATTTCTATGGTACTGTAACTATAAACACTGCATAAGGATTTACAAGACAATTATTGGAAAAACTAGAGGGGCATCCAGGCTCTTTAATCCCAGGCTGTTTGGCTGTTCCTGCAGCAGACCAGAACAGAAAAACAGAGGTTGTGAAGTGTTCCCAGCTGGGATTGGGAAAAGAGATGAAGGGGCAAAGAACTCATTAAAATAATGAATCAGCACTCCGGTGATTACTGACAAACCTGAAGTATCAAGAACCACCCCCTTTCCTGAGAGCATGTTGGCTTCACTGTCATTGGAGGATATGAGCCATTTTGACAGAGGGCTGTGGAGCCTGTTGGGCTTGGAGTTGCTCTTTTTTTTTTGGTGAGGGGAGGGCAGGGGAGAGATGAGAATTCTCTTTAGTACAGTTGTCAAGCTCACAGAAAAAGAAACTGAAGTTATAAAGGGTAATCACAAAAAATGGCTGTCAACAGTTAAAAATATTATTTGAATATAGCCAATATACAAAATTCTAATGAGTTTTAAACGTATGGAAAGTTTTGAAGAGTTTGTGTTATCCCATTATTAAGATTATTCAGGACAAAAATCACTTCCTAGCACAGCATGCTAAATATTTTTTAAATGGCCCATTTAAATTAATTAGTTAATTATTTTAACTCAGAGTCTCCCAATGCCTAAAGAAGGGTGTTTGTGCCCAAAAGCTTGCAAAGAACTTTTTCCCCCAACTTTTTAGTTGATCTAATAAAAGATATCACATCTACCCAGAGAACTTTGCCTTAACTCAAACAATTAATATTCAGCTATAAATTCTCAGAAACTTGATTCGGAAGTCAAAGAATAAATTCTTTGGCTTGCAGGGAAGATACATTTTACTCTTCATAGGTAATAGAGTTGGTTGAATTTTACCATTAAGTGCAAAATTCAAGTCAACCATAATTATGGAACTGTGAGTGACACTTCCATAATGTACGGGCGTACAGTACTGCAATCTACCCTCTGTGTTCCATCAATTCTAGCGCTGCTGTGTGCATTTTATGATGTCATTTCTCAGCGACTGGCTTAAAAACTAAATTTCTACAAGAAAGCCTATTAGCTGAAATGGCTTTTTGAAACAGAAATTTTGACTCAGTGGCCTGGTACAGACATTATGCATAAACTGGTGACTGGAAACTCGTCTCAACCTATAACAGAACAGAAGTTCAGTGCACATAGACTGGTTTTAAAATGGCAGAACCCAGTTTAAGATAGACCTGGACAGATGTAGTATCAGACTTTAGACCAGTCGAACCTAAACTTTTTGAACTTCAGTACCAGTTCCCCTCCCATCCCAACTTAGATTGCTGTTCTCCAGTATCCCAGGCTGCTTTGTGGTCCCCCTGCTAGTCTCTTGCAGAGAGGTATGCTGGAACTCAGCTTGGGCTTGGCTCCTGCAGCTGAGTCCCCAGTTGGCCCTGCCCCTGAGCTCTCCAGCTGTCAGCCAGACAGGACAGAAGCAGTGGGAGGTGAGTGGGGCTTGGGAGCCACTGGGGGAAAAACAGTGCCAGCAGCACACCCTGCATTCCCAGCCTGGGTCATCATTGCACAGAGCCTTTGTACTGCATGGAGCTGGCCCCACACCCCTACCCTAGACAAAGCCCAGGGACCCTCATGTCATGTGATCACACCTCCCTCCACTAGCTGCCTGCAGATGACAGCTGCCTGACATGGGAAAAAGGGAAATGGGGCAGGCGGCATGTGCCCAGCAGCCAGTCAGGGTGTCCTGCCACTCAGCTGCATTCAGTTGCCTTCAGCTGTCTCCAGCATGCTGGGAGGTGTGCAGAAGCACCCCCAAGTTCCTGCCCTTGGCTAAGGCAGGCAGCCTCCTTCCTTTCCCCACCTCCGCACCAAATGAAAGGATTAACTTATGTTCTGATCCTTCCCAAACTAACATAGTCCGCTTAGAGAAACCCACAGAAGTTAGTTCAAATCCACCTCAGGCTTTTTGAATGTCTGTGCCTAGCTACTGAGGAGGGAGGTACTGCTGTTTAGTAGTTAGAGTATTGCACTAGGACTCTGAAGTCTTGCATTCAGTTCCCAGCTCTCTCACTGACCTGCTGGGTGACCGCAGACAAGTCAGTTCCTTCACTAGGCCTCAATTTCCACATCTCTAAAAACGGGAAATATAATACTAAGCCTCTTTGTAAACCACTTTGGGATATACCAATTAAAAGCACTATAGAACAAAAGGATTGTATTAATATTGTTATTATGAGGGTGTTTGTTAAAAGGAAATTGAAAGAGAAAGTAAAGAGAGTTAAAACTATACACAGCCTGGGGGCTTTTGAAAAATACCATTCTGGAGTCACAAATTCAGTGCACACTGCAGACCAGAAAAAGAGACAGCAGAGCTAAATGTTGGAGTGAAGGAGGCTGGTAATAGCAAAAAAGTTGTCATTCAAAAAATGGAAGTCATGACCAAATGAGGAAGAAAAGAGCATAAACACTCAAGTTTTTAAGTTAAATGTAAAACTCTAATAAAGCAAGCCAAAAAGGAATTTGAGGGGCAACTTGCTAGACACATAAAACATAATAATAAGGTACATTAGGAGCAGGAAGCATGCCAGGGATTCAGTAGAGCCATTGGACAATCAGGGAGTAAAAAACAGACTCAAGGAGAAAAGGGCTATTGCCATGAAACTAAGTGAGTTATTTGCATCAGTCTTCTAATGGAACACATTAAAACAGTGGTTCTCAACCTTTGTAGACTCAAGATACCCCTCAGAAATTGCCAGCTTATAGTTTTCACTTGTTTTCTCGACTACAGAAAAATAAGAATCATTTTTCCATTTGCAAAGAACTCAGAAAGGCCACAATAGCTCAGAGTGTTTTTATGGATACCTATTTGAAATCTCTGAGTTTGGCTTGTGTATCACATTTGCACACCTAACAGTGCTGACCTTTCATGGTGCCCCCTGGCACCCTGGTTAAGAATCACTGTATTAAAGAGATTTCCACATAGGTGCCTTCCTTCCTGGGGACAAACTGACCCAAACTGAGGTGTCAGTAGAGGGGGTTATGTAGAAAATTGATAAACTAAATACTGGCTACTTGCCAGGATTGGATGGCATTCACCCCAAACGCCTGAAAGTGCTCAAATAAAAAAATTGCAGATCTACTGACTTTAGCATGTAACCTATTGCTAAAAATATCTTGTGTAGAGGAGAACTGGAGGGTAGCCAGTGTCTCTCTTGTCTTTAAAAAGTGCTTCAGAAGGGATCCAGGAACTACAGATCAGCAAGCCTAAATTCTGGCAACTTGTTAAAAGATGTAATAAAAAATAGGATTGCCCATCACTTAGATGAACAGGATTTGCTGGGAAATGTCAACTTGACTTTTATAAAAGGAATCATACCTCATCAGTATTCCTTGAACATGTCAATATTCATGTGATCCAGTAGTTATAGTGTATCTGGACTTTCAGAAGGCTTTTGATGAAGTCCCACACAAAGACACTTAATGTAATTAGTCTATCATAGTATTAGAGGCAAGATCCACTCTTGAATCAGGATTTGGCTAAAAGACAGGAAACAAAGAGTAAGAATAAATGGTCACTTCTCATGATGTAGATGTGTCAGGCTTGCCAGTGGCAGCCCGGCTTGCCAGCTTGAGCGGGAAGGCTCAGATCAATTTGTGGGGGCATTCCTCTTTCCCACCAATCAGGAGAGGAAAGGAGAGAGGCTTGCCCTACCCTAATGTAGGGCCGAGGTAAAGGAAAGGACCTGAGGGGGAACTAACCCCTCAGGCTTTCCTATTGGTCTGTTCCCAATCCAGGGGTAGAGCCTCCAGAAGGAATAAAAAGCCAGCGTGCCCAGCACACGGGCAGCTTTTGATGAGGGAAGACAAAGACGAGGGCTGTAGAAGAGCTGGTTGAGCTGACCAGAGGGACAGAGCAGTTGCCCAAGAAGCACCATGAAGACACCTTCAGCAGGGAGAAGCGGCAGGTAGCTGCATCCCAATCGCCGTGGAAGGGCTCAGCGATGGTGCACGGGTCAGTGCACAGAGGGTTCAGAGAGTGGACGGGACCTCAGTGGCTGCACAAAGCAGTACAGGTCCCGAGCCCTGCACGAGGCAGGAGCCCAGTTCCTTCGGTGCACAGAGCAGTGCACGGGGCTGCCAGAAAGCTGAAGGGACCTCGGCAGCTGCACGAGGCAATGCAGTTCCCAACCTGCATGAGACAGGAGCCCGCGGTGCACAAGTCAGCACACAGGGTTGGTGTCAGTCCAGGAGCAGACGGGACCTCAATGGCTGCATGAGGCAGCCTGGGTCCCCATCCCTGCATGGGGCAGGAACCCCATTTGATGCACAGAGTGGTGCACAAGGCTTGGAGAGTTGATGGGATGCCATGGCTGCACGAGGCAGTGCAGGCCCCTGCACCCTGCACAAGGCAGAACCCCTCGGCGCACAGGTTGGTGCACAGGGCTGGCGAGGGCTGATAGGACTTCTGGGGCTGCATGAGGCAGCTGGGGCCTTCCTGCCACAACCAGCGACTGGATGGGTCAACCACCCCTGTGAGGGAGAACGCTGGGAGTTTTGAGTTACCTGGGGAAGGGGATTCCCACAGAGGAGGAGGGGTCTTCCTCTCTGAGGCCAATTAATGGGAAGCCCTTGAAGAAAGAAGACAATTCACCCTTGGGCACAGAGGGGGGCCCCTGTTTGTTAAGGGTGGTTTCAGGGTTATGGGCCCCTCCTCGTTGAGTGACCTGGGAGAGAGAAATGATGTTCTGTTAGGTAACAGGATCCTTCCACAGGTTGTCATTTCTTCTTTGGGCACAGCTGCTGGGCCATTGTTGTGTTATGGTTGCTCATGTCATTAGGATTCTTGTTGTAACCCTGTATCCTTATTGTTCTATTAGAAGAGGATTGTAAGCTGTTTCACATTTAAACTCATTGTATGGGTTATCTGTATATGTTTGTGACTCTGCTGATGTAACCTGATTGTGTATGCTCAATTATTGTCCCTTCACTGCCAGCTATTCTGGCATTGATTTGTTAATTAATCTGTGTTTTATCATTAAGTGCTCCTTTGCCTGCTGCTAGAGGGCCCTGTCGAGGGGCAGGGGCTTCATACTTATCAGAAGGCCACAGAAGATAGGCCTGTGCCTGAGTTCAGAGTTGAAAAGAACTACTGCCTGTGTAAACTTATATTTGTAAATAACATATGTACCCGTGTTGTGTGTGTATATCTAGCTATCTAGCTATATGATTGTAAGTTTATGGTTATAAGTTTTATATTATTATCTATCATTAAACTTGTACATAGTTAAATATCAGTGGGTATCCTGAGTCTCTGTTTTGCTCTGTAGGGAAAAGGAGGTGAGCTAGCCTACAGCTAGCCAGCCACGCTCCCCACCGCATACACACACCCACTGACACACATCCCTTCAATGGGAGAGGGGGTACCTTCCACGTACCTCCCGGATTACATAGAGAAGTAAACAGTAAGCTCCTCCAAGCATCTGTGCTTGTGCCGTTTAATATTCATACATGATTTGGAACAGGGGTGAGTAAGGAGTGGACAAGTTTGCAAATGACACCAAATTATTATGGGCCAAAGTTCAAGAACTCCAATGGGATTTCATAAAATTGAGTAAATGGCAATAAAGTGGTAGATGGTGTTAATGTTGATAGGTGCAAAGTGATGCATGTGTGGAAAAAATAACTCAAGATGCACATACATGACCATAGGCTCCATGTTAGCGGTTACCAATCAGGAAATGGAGCTTGGAATTATTGTGGATAGAAAAAAACAGTCTGGTGGTGAGTAGCTGTCAGGAAGGCAAACAGAATATAATGATGTTTTAAGAATTGAAAATAAAACAGAAAACGTCATTGTGCCACAGTAATCAATCCAAGATATGCTCATACCTTAAATACTGCATGCAATGCTGGCTCCTTCACTACAAGGTTATAGTAGAGTAGGTACAGCGAAAGACAACAAGAATGATCAGGGGCATGGAGAGGCTTCCATATGAGAAGAGACTAAATAGACTAGAACTCTTCATTTTAGAGAAAAGGTGACTGAGGGAAAATATGACAGAGGCTTATGCTTTTAGGAACAGCATTTCCATATTAATGCAGGGGTTGAACCAAATGACTGTTGAGGTATCTTCCAACCCTGTGATGATGAATGGAATGGAGAAAATAAATAGAGATTTGCTATTTCTTGTCTCACAGTACGAGCACAAGAAGCATATAACTTTATTAGGAAGCAGGTTTAAAACAAGCAAAAAGAAGTTCTTTTTCAAAAAACATTGACCCAAAATTTAGCAGAGGCTGTTAATTTACCCAGATTCAAAGGACTGGACAAATGAATGGAAAATAGGTCCATCCTCAGGTATTAAATGTGATAGTTTGAACTGCAACCTACAAGTTAGGACTTCCTACTCTTTGCATACTAAAGTGTAACGGGAGAGAGGCAGGGGACAGATCAGTCTGGATACATGGTGCATAATACTCTTTCCTTTAATATTTCATCAGTCCCATGGGACGCCCATGCCTGCTATGGGACAGGGAGATCCGGGTGATGGGCATCCCCTACCCTCAATAAATGCTGACCTTGTGAAGGAACACCTTGAGAACTGGATACCTTCAAGTCAGCCGGCCCTGACAACCTGCACCCCAGGGTACTCAAGGAGCTGGCGAGCATCATAGCCCAGCCCCTGGCACAGATCTTTGCAAACTCCTGGCGCTCTGGTGTAGTGCCCGAAGACTGGAAGAAGGCCAATGTAGTGCCGATCTTCAAGAAAGGGAGGAGAGTGGATCCGGCTAACTACAGGCCCATTAGCCTGACTTCTATCCTGGGGAAGATCTTAGAAAAGTTTATTAAGGAGGCCATCCTTGAGGGACTGGCCCAGGCTAACATTCTAAGGGATAGCCAGCATGGGTTTGTTGCGGGTAGGTCTTGTTTGACCAATCTCATTTCCTTCTATGACCAGGTGACCTATCACCTGGACAAGGGAGAAGAGATTGATGTCATATATCTTGACTTCAAAAAAGCTTTTGATCTGGTATCCCATGATCGCCTCTTGGCCAAACTGCCCAGTTGTGGCCTTGGCTCCACCATGATCCACTGGCTGGGAAACTGGCTCCGTGGTTGGACCCAGAGGGTTGTAATTGATGGCAGTCACTCACTGTGGTGCCCTGTGACCAGTGGGGTCCCTCAAGGCTCTGTCCTGGGACCCATACTGTTCAACATCTTCATTAATGATGTGGACATTGGAGATAGGAGTGGACTGGCTAAGTTCGCCGATGACACCAAACTTTGGGGCAAAGCATCCACGCCAGAAGATAGGCGGGTGATCCAGGCTGACCTGGACAAGCTCAGCAAATGGGCAGACGAGAACCTCATGGTGTTTAACACCAAAAAATGCAAGGTTCTCCACTTTGGGAGGAAAAACCTGCAGCATCCTTATAGGTTCGGCAGTGCTACGTTGGATAGCACTACAGAAGAAAGAGACTTGGGGGTCAAGATGAACATGAGCCTGCAGTGCGATGCTGCGGCTAATAAAGCAACCAAAATGCTGGCTTGCATCCATAGATACTTCTCGAGCAAATCCCGGGACGTCATTCTCCCCTTGTACTCGGCCTTGGTGAGGCCGCAGCTGGAGTACTGCGTCCGGTTTTGGGCTCCACAATTCAAAAAGGCTGTGGAGAAGCTTGAGAGAGTCCAGAGGAGAGCCACACGCATGATCAGAGGTCAGGAAAACAGATCTTACGATGACAGGCTGAGAGCCATGGGACTCTTTAGCCTGGAAAAGCGCAGGCTCAGGGGTGATCTGATGGCCACCTATAAGTTTATCAGGGTTGACCACCAGGATCTGGGCGAATGTTTGTTCACCAGAGCGCCCCAAGGGATGACGAGGTCGAACGGTCACAAACTCCTGCAAGACCATTTCAGGCTGGACATAAGGAAGAATTTGTTTACTGTCTGAGCCCCCAAGGTCTGGAACAGTCTTCCAGCGGAGGTGGTTCAAGCACCTACATTGAACACCTTCAAGAGTAAATTGGATGCTTATCTTGCTGGGATCCTATGACCCCAGCTGACTTCCTGCCCTTTGGGCAGGGGGCTGGACTCGATAATCTCCCAAGGTCCCTTCCAGCCCTAATGTCTATGAAATCTATGAATTCATTCTCTGCTACAGAAAGAGAGAAGCCTATGTAATGGAAAACAGTGGGCCTAGGCCCATTAAGATGATTATAAACCTCCCTAAATCAAGGAAGCCCTTAAATACCCAAGAACTACAGGAATTACAGAATTACAGGAATGACAAAAGAGAAAACAGGCATGGGAGTGATGGTCATAGGTTAACAACAAGGGATCCAAGTGAGGGTACCAAGCAGAGCACACCAACCAGGACCCACTATCCCTTGAAAGAATCCAAAGAGCCAGACATGAGTGAAGGAGTGATTGGTAGATGGCCCCTGTTACCAAGGCTTCCTTCCTGATCTGACAGCTTGTGAGCCACGGCCAGGAGGTTGATCAGGAGGTCCTGGGACTTAGTGGAGCCACAGACTGGGAGTCCATAGAAGAAGAGCAGCTAAAATCTCAGGAGGAGATTCCTGAAGAGGAGTTAGTGAAGGGGCTGCAACCTGGTGCACTTGCTGAGAGAGAGGATACTAAGCTAAACAGACCAGCTGCCTGACCCAGTAAGACACACAGTTGCACTGGTAAAACTCATGACTCCTTGCTGCTTTGTAGAGTACAACTTTGCTCTCATATGCAGTGATGCAATCACTTGATTTCATCTTGCTATAAAAGCTAGACAGTATGTTACGCTGTAACGTTTTGTATCCTACTAGCTTGTAGCTTTCAGGAGAGACTCCAGTTTAACATGTCTCATATCTTAAACATGTTTATTACATCTACAGCACAATACAAATTAACAGCAGTACCAAAAGGAACAGATTAGATCAACCAACTAAAGGTCAGTCTGTATAAAGAGCCTATTTAGTTTAATTAAAATGATTGGACATCATGGAAGAAAAGAAATCTATCAGTAGGTACTGAACATTTTAGATAGGTGTGCAGTCTCTGAATCTGGAAGCTGCAGTAAGAGAGGAGCAAGGGGTACAAAATTGTGGACATGCCCTGCTTACTATGCCTGCATACCAACCACCACCTCCAGCATCCAATGTATACCACTACAGGAGACAGGACACTGAATTAGCTGGACCTGGGGTCTGACCCAGGAAAATGGCAGTTCTTCTTTCCTTAGAAATGTGAAATTTGTTACTGTCATGGAGTTCCTCCAAGGGGTATGCTGGCCCGGGACCACCCCAGCCTTGTCTAGGCCCTCTGAGTGTCTACAAAAGCCAGCCCAGGTGTGGCTTGGGTAGGGAAGCTGCTCTGCTGGTCTTTGTCTTCAAACTTTCCTTGCTAATCCTCCCCCCATCCACTGTCATGCTTATCTCAGTCTCCTCCCTTTGAGGTCTCCAAGGCATCTCCTCCTTCTCAGCCTGTCCATGCTGAGGATCCATCTAGTCTTATTTTGCAAGTAGGCACCTCTGGGATTTAACCCTTCATTCCCTGTGAACAGGCTAACGAGGTTAACTGAGGCATGCAATGTTATAACAACATGAACACATTTCAAACAGAAGTATTACAAAAACACCCAGGTCACAACCAGATGGGTGAGCACATGCCTGTTCCAGCATCTCCAAGCAGTTTGAGATGTTTCAGAAGGCACAGTAGGAATGGAAAAAAAAACATTCCCCATGCTGCATATTTGCAATGCCAACTAAGTTTGATACCAGAAAATCTCAGTATCTAAAACAAACAAAAAAATAAACAAACATGCTGAAAAAAAGCAGTGCAGAGCACACTCCTGGTTCATGCCCTGAAGCAACCAGAGACTGGGTCTTACACCCAGCCAAGAGCATCTCTATGCCTGCCATGTGCCCCTGATGGTCCAGCATACACCCTCAGCGTGCTGGAGCAAATAGAAGCAGGGCAATGCTGGCAGCAGTGCCTGGGATCCAGGCTGCATCTCTGGTAAGCAGAGATGTGGGGGGGAGGGAAGGGGGAAGAGGGAAATACCCACCCCACAGTGCACAGCCCCCACTGCCCCCAGCAGCACCAGCCAGCAGTGAGCTGTCAGGGCACTTGTGGCCTGCTGCTGGCAGAGCCCCCCAGCAGCATGCAGCGCTGCCTGACACCTGGGAGCTCTATGTGGTGTAAGGAGCTGGCCCAGCCTGCCGGCACATGCCTTCCCACAGAACCAGGCTGGCTCTTACCACCACCCGGGGCTCCCAGCACCACAGGCAGGAGCTGTGCACCATCAGGCCAGGCCAGCTCCTTGGAGACAAGAGCCAGCCCAGCCTGATGGTGTGCGGATCCCACCTGCAGGGATCCCCTGGCAGGAGCCCCTGGCAGGAGCGAGAAGCAGCTCAGTCCTGTGCAAAGACATGCGCCAGCAGGCTGGGCTGGCTCTGTGCACCACACAGAGCCCCCAAGTCTCAGGCATCACTATACGCTGCCGGGGGACTCTGCCAGCAGTGGGCCACAAGCACACCCAACAGCCTGCTGCTGCCACTGGGGTCAGTGAGATCTGTGCACTGGTGGGGGTAGAGGTAGAGGTAGGGGACCCAACCCTCCTAGACAGTCCTTTGCCACCCCCACACCCACCTCCCCAAACTCCCCCACACACCCTTCCCCCCCAAGCCCCACATCCCTCCCACACACCCCACATTCACTCTTCCCCCCAAACCCATTTCCCCCCACACCCTTTCCTCCCCAAACTCCACATTCCCCCCACACCTTGCCCCCCAAACCCCACATCCCCCCCCACAAGTCTCACACCCTGTATGCCCAGCTGCCAGATGGGATAGGACCTGCTGGCAGGAGCTGCGGCTGCAGGGGCAACTGCCACACGGAAGCCCTACCTCATGCCCATACCTGTGCTGGGACATGAGGCCCCAGCCTGGGACATGCTCCTGGCCTCAGGAACCACTTGGCAGGGGTGATGGGCTGAGGGAATAGGTGGAAGTGGCAGCAGGGGTGTGTGCAAGACAGAGATAGGGGTCAGGGATGGGGGAGCGCTTTGGGTAGGAAAGGCCACACGGGTGCCAGGTTTAGAGTCTCCCTGCCCACCTAGAGCAACCTGTGCGGGGGCAGGCTGGCCTGGAAGAGAAGGGGCTTGCCCAGTTCAGGGCTTCTCAGGAACAGAACATTAAGGGCTGGCACTGCTCAGAGCCACAAAGCAGTGGGTGGGACAGCTGCAGGAGGACCCTTGTCCTGGTGTTGGGACAAAGCTGCTGCCAGGAGGGAGAGAATGGGGGGCAGGCAGGGTCTGCAAGCACTGGCAGGGCTGTGGTTTAGGAGTGATGAGCAAGGACATGGGCAGGGTAGTGGCATCCCAGTGCCCACATCCTGATGAGCAAAGGTGGCAGGGCCAGCTCTGATTTTTTATGATGAAAAAAACAAAAAGGTAAACACCCAAGTGTATAGATATTTACAATATGTTTTATTATGACGACAGTTCAACGGTTCAAAGCAGGATTTCCCGGTATCAAAATTAGAGTCGACACTGCATATTCGCAGCATGGGGAATATTTTTTCATTCCCAGCATGCTTCTTGCAGTATCTCAAAGGAGTTTGAGATTTCATTTCATAGACATTAGGGCTGGAAGGGACCTTGGAAGATCATCGAGGTCAGCCCCCCACCCCAGGGGCAAGAAGTCAGCTGGGGTAATAGGATCCCAGCAAGATAAACATCCAATTGACTCTTAAAGGAATCTAAAGTAGGTGCTTGCACCACCTCTGATAGCAGTCTGTTCCAAGTCTTGGGAGCTCAGACAGTAATGAAGTTCTTCCTTATGTCCAGCCTGAAATGGTCTTGAGAAGTTTGTGACCGTTTGACCTCATCATCCCATGAAATGCTGCAACAGGCACATGCTTGCTCACCTGGACGCACCTATAGTCTATGACAGTCATGCAGTCAGTTTATTGAGGAGGAGGAGTTGTTCTGGGATATTTTATTTGTTTGCTTGCTTGCTTGTTACATCTCCGTATAAGTACAATTCTAGGTGCTCTTCCCATTAAAACATGCGCCACCATAATGCCACAATGCTTAATGTACTGCCTCTTGAAAAAAAAAAAACTACTTTACAAAAGAATAAAAGGAGTTGGGTGCAAAAGTGTCAACCAGTGCATCAAAGCCTAGTTGTAATATTATTTGTGGAAAAACATTTAGATTTAAACCAATTTCTGCTGCAGAATCATTTCATCTTAGTGATCCAGAGAACCATTTCACAGTGCAGATTTCATGTTTGTGACCAAGATCACTAAACTGAACATAGCACATTTTAATAATAATTAAAAAAAAGCCTCCTGATATTCCTAATGAACACTGCAGCAAAATTACTGCAACAGAATTAGTAAAGTTGTTGTAGGTAATCAAGCAAAACAGTGCAGAGTTCACTAAAATTAGAGTTACCTATAAAATCAAGCTGGATCACAACTTTGTAGGTTAATCAAAATGTTATGCTCACTTGCTATTTGAGAAGTTATACCTCTGTTTCTTGTTCTAGGATGAAAAATAGAACAATTGTCATCTTGATAGACTATTTCTTAAAGAAGTTTAAAATGATCACACTTAAATTACCAGCACAATTTATATTAATTAATCTCTTTTTTGGGAGTCACCACATTTGCTGAGGACATAAAGGGCTTGGAGAATGAATTACCCTCAATCCTTTGATAGTCACTCCAGTTCACTAATAAGGTATTTTGGTGGGCAAGGGAAAACTGTGTTGCTCTTGCTCACACTCTACAGTTCCATGACTTAACAGAAAGATCAGTCCTAAAGACAGTTAGTTTATTATCTTTAAGGTTTTACTCCTGGGGGCTCTTCTGATCCTAGCAAATTTCAAATATAAAAGTGTTAATGTACAATGTTATTTATACTTCAAGCAATGAAGCTGTATTACTAAGGTTCTCACCCACCAGTTGAAATGAGGAAAATCTTTACAGTTGTAAGAAATGCCAGTATTCTGTATTTCAACCACCCTAACTTATTTTTTCATTCTCTAAAAGTGATATTTCCATCCATAATATCATATTACAGTAAATGTACATACTATATCTCTTAATGAGAAAGTGTCTGGTTGATGGCTATGGTGGACAAAAGGTAGAGCATAAAGAATTTCCTCATACTTTGTGAACTAGCCTCTGATATTGCAAGTATAAAAGTGATAAGGCAAGGACTTCTGTGGTGATGAAAGAAAGAAAGTCAAAGCTCAACCACTTCTCACTAAAAAGAAATAACTGAGGGGATTGTGAAGATATTGCAACAGAGAAAAAACAATAACTTTTAAGACCACAAGATACACAAAATTCCTTATATGGTAAAGCAATAGTAATAACCAATCTCTGATGCCATGGCCCAGTAGCTAAAACTAAAACCTCAACAAAAATCACAGAGCTCCTTCATCCATGACATTCACAGTGCAAAGTGCAAGATGATAGAATCTCTTTTCAGCAGCTCTCTCAGTTTAAAGAAAGACACTTCAATGAAAAGTTTTTTGGGGGAAAAAAAACACTTCCTTTAGAGATAAGTTAGCCACAAATAAAGGTTTTTCTTCTCTTTTTCTAACATGGACATTTGTAAGAAAACAGGGTCTCTCTCTAAGAGCTTATCCACACCTATAGCTTGATATATATGTATTAGAAATTATGAATAGCCATTTGTAATGCAATATTTAGTTTCATTGCAAATAAATGAGATATCGATATGCTCCTGGCCACTTTGGACTGGGAAGAAATGCAAAAGATTGATAAGTATCATAAATGAGGTTTATAAAACTCATTCTGATGCATAATTTAGCTCCTGGGGTTAGAGAGAAAGGGGCACGATGAGAATTTCTCTTTGTGTGACTTAATGGCATCACACATTACACACATGCAAGTTTTAGGGGTTTTACATGAGTTTGCATCATTGCAAACTAAACTATATTCTATGTAGTTTAGCTTGGACAATTGTAACCATTAGTCAGCTCATCACCTGGCTATGGGAGAGAGAGACAGGCTCCGCAGGAAAAAAAAAGGATTGGGCACCTCACTGTTTCTGCCTTCAGCAGGCTCCTATGGGCATCAAGGCACATAAGGCCATCTGGGAATGCATGAACGATGCATGCCCCTGGCGGATGGGGAGCCATGACAGCACTGGCTGCAGCAGGAGTGTGGTGGCGGCGCTGCCACAGCAGTAAGCAGGGCAGCTCCTGCAGACACTGCCAGCACTGTCAGTGGTGGGGGTGGGATGGCGAGCGCTGACCAAGGGTCAGCAACCACCCGCAGATGCCACCGGAGGTGTCTGCAGGGGCCAGTGGGGATCACGGACTGCCCACAGATGCTGCCAGCGGTGTCAGTGGTGGGGTGGCAAGCAGTGACCGCCTTTTTGTAGGGGGTGCACCGCCATGCATGTGCACCCCCTATGCATTGCCCCTGTAGGAATGGGCAGGCTTGCACCTGGGGCAGCGCAGGGAGGTGACAGGAGGGAAGGTGGGTGTGCTGGTGGCCAGAGAAGGCAGTGGGGACATTGCACAGGGTCACCCAAGCAGGCTACTAGCTTTCCTGATCCCACCTGAGCTTCCAGTTCCCCATGCACCTTCTCCATCACCTTCTCTAGCTGCCTCCCTGTGCTGCGCCAACACGCCCAGCTGCCTCTCTGCACTGCCCCAGGGGTAAGCCAGTTCATTTCTGGGTGGCCCCAGGCACCCTGCCAGCCACAGGAGCCTGCTGAAGGCAGAAGTGGCAAGGGGCCTGATCCTTTTTTTCTGCAGAGACTGCCTGCCTTCCCTACAGCCAGGGGTAAGATGACAAATTAATGGCACAGATTAATGGAACCTCCAGCTGTGGGAGAGGCAGGCAAGCTCTGCTTTAAAAAAGAAATGGATTGAGCCCCTCAATACCTCTCCCTTCAGCAGGCACTTGTGGCCACCAGAACAGTAACATATATACAGTGACGGAAAAATATAATTCACCGTTTTAATTAAACACTCAGCCGTTCGGTTTAGGGGGCATAAAATGCAACCCTAGGGACTAAAACCCCCATCACGTGTACATATGTTCACCTGAAGGATCAGAGATTAGCCATAGCTAGTGATGGAATATTTAGCAACTTTTGGTGATACTCCAAGTGGCATTGAGAAACCTCTGAGGTGCCTGATTGGTGTATATGGTTCACATGCTCAAGACTGAGCTGCTTACCAGTTATGACAGCGGGGTTGGTTTTAGGATCATCTGGGTAAAATTTCACATAACGAAGTTCCTGACTCAAGATATTGATAGTACCCTTGGTCTTTCCTTTTCTTTTAGTTCATTGCAGCATGTGTAGTTTTTGCTCTTTTGTATTAAGGGTGTCAAGTTTGTTGGTGGTCGTATTATGGTGCAGTATGGGAGGAGCCAGAAAGGGTAGTCGTGTGGATTCTTTTGGTCTATTACATCATTGCCTGTAATTCTGGAGTGGAACAATGGTAATCTATGTATCCATGTTTGCATTTGCAAGTGCAAAGTGATAAAGAAGAGGTAAGAGAGATATATAGCAAGTCTGTATACTTACTGAAAGGAAAAAGATGGATAGATGTAGAAAGGAAGACAGAAAGATGAATAGATAAAATGTTCAGTATTGTGGAAGGTAATGTCGCAAAGCCTTGTCTAACTTTAGTGGTCCTGAATGATGCCAAACTGGAAGATCATCCTGTTTATGTGGCCAAAAATCAGAAGGTTGCATGAAATCCCTGAGGGACTGTCACCTTATGCCCCAGTTAAAGCAAATATTTCTGAATAATAATCTAGTAAAAGAATCAGAACAAAGGAAAATGAGTTATGGCACAATTATTTTGCAATAAACATATTATTTCTTTCAACATAGTGAATGTAACATTGGATAATGTGTGTAACAAATTTCAGTATATGCAGCTAAGAAGCTTTTCAAAACACACCAACTCTTCTCTGATTGGGATTGAAAGGACATTCTTTGATTTCTTTTTTTCCCCCTCAGATAAGGTTATTTTAGCCCAAACATATGCCTCAAGTGAACTGCTACAACAAGAAAATCTCCTAACTTAGATGCATGTAAAACTGTGAAAGATTTAGGTACAGAACTCAGAAATAGCGGTCAAACTAATGGGCAAACTCCTATATTCCGCTTTCTCTTTGGCAACAAGAGAGATTTTGCTCAAATTGCTGTTCTTAACATCTCACTCCATCTGGACTCAACAAAACATCCAGCTGATACTCTGAGCTATGTTGGAAGAACTGCATGCAAAAAGGTACCTTCACACATGTGATAAAACTGCCTTGTTATAAAAGGTCCCTGGATATCTGTAAGAAAAAACATTCACGCAATCCTCAACTGCCTTGTGACTCCCCCTTTTGCCCCAAGTTATCCTTCTTGGGATATTTTCCAAGTTTCTAACCCTAGATCACTACAGATCTTATGCATCTATCTTACCTAAACAATTGCCAACCTGATAGCCTATTTCCATGGTCTGGCTATCCCACCAAACGGGACAATGGAAAGAGAGAATATGGCACATCCACTATAGAAGAGCTACCTGCTTCACTAAATGAGGATCTTTTTGCCACCTGGTTACATGCATCTACCACAAGGGCTGCGTCCAGACAAGTGTGGCCGTGCAATATGTGGCTCTGCAGACATGTCTCCAGTGCCAAGTACCGCATGTTCTGTTGTTTTCTGTGCTGTAAGGGAGTAGCGTGGAGGGGGTTTTGATCCAAGGATCAAAAAAATAAGTAAATAAAAAGAACATTTTAAAAATCCTGCAGAGAAGAGGCGGAGCAGCACACGCAGCAGCAGTGTGGCCACCCAAAGCTGGAGCCTGGCCAGCTGGAGCTGCACTCGTTGCTAGCCAGGCTCTGCATGGCAGGATCACCTCTACCGCAAGCCCCAGGAGGCCCCCAGAACTCCAGGTAAAGCTCCTGGGGCCAGTCCAGTGCTGGCCCAAGCTTCCCCCACCCCACCCAGGGTAACTCGCCACACACCACCGTACGCATGACACTTGGTTTCCTGGGAACTACTAGCTGTAGCACTCTTGTGCCACTGCTAGTTGTCCCCAGGAATCCAAAATGTCCACACATGTCTGTACACAGCCAAGAGAGCTATAAAAAAAGAGGCACCATAATGACATTGCAGTGTGGAAATAAGTTTACTCAAAAATGAAAACACAACATGTCATAGTACTGTTTTCTTTCTGAACAAATTGGTAGTGACTTCAAGAGGAAACACTGAAACATTTATGTAGATGATCATAGCTCCCCCCCGCCCAAACTATGCTGTTATTATATTGTACTTTATAGTTTTTGTATGGTTATTTGGTTGTGTTGGAAACAAAATGTAATTTATTTTGTTCAGTGCCAGCAATGTGCTCAGTGCCATACAAAACAGAAGACAGCAGAGCTTACTGTCAAGACAGAAAAACAAAATGTTCTAGACTACAAAATTAATACTTTTTATGGGATATCCTCACTGCAGACAGGCCATGAAGCATTTAACCAAAAAAAAAGGGGGAGGGCTGACTTTTTCATTTGCTGGCGTTACAAAGAGCTACCAAATACCTATGCTATTCATGTTGTCCACAAGTCATATGACTGAGGACAGTCATACCTCAGTAATGTCATATATTGTTGCAATGTGATTTGAGCTATAAGCTTGCTTTATAATAGAATATGCATTTCTTATAGTTGTAATGAAGCCCAGGATATCCTCCTCTCTGAAAGAATGTGATATTCCTTTTAGAATCTAGACATGTCCATATGTGTTATTGGCCGCAATTCAGCAAAACACTCAGTGGGACTCAAAGACGACAATAGAAGTACTCTTGGCCCCAAATCAGCAAGACACTTAAGTGCATGCCTGTCATTAGAGACAAAAGTAGTCCTGTTTTGAAGCTAATGGGATTACTCACCTTCCAAGAAACAAGCACATATTGAAGTACCTTGATGAATCAGGGCTCTCCTACTCTAAGATAAACACATGCTTATTTGCTTTGCTGGGCAGAGGCATTTAGAAGAACAGCCACTAAGAGGTGAAAACTCCAAATCACCTTCCACAATATATTTCTGTGCAAAAGGACTATATGATACAGAGAACAAGCTTCCTTTACTCAGTGACAAGTAGCAGAAAATTTAACTCCAGCATAGGCAAGCTCTTCCAGCTATGTGGAATGACCCAACCCAGCTCAGAGGCAAGCAGGTTGGTGCTAAAACCCAGCCACTGCTGTCATTTGTCCCCATCGTGGCACAGGCAGAGAACCAACAGCCAAAGTCCCCAACTGCTACTGCTGAATGCCACTGAAGACCCATGTCCATGGGCTATATCGTTTCACTGGCCAGATCTAGCACATGGGGCATAGGTTGCTCCTCCCAATCCAAGACAAACATGTGTTTGACTACATACAGCAGCTGGAGGTTAGAATACAATTATAACGATTCACCAGCCTCCTATAAAAGGAATAAGATTACCTCTAGAGAAGGTGAGGAAGAAATCTCTCTCTCCTCTCTCGCTGGGGGATTGGAGCAGGTTAATTGAAAGATTTTTGTTAGCTTTACTGTGCTTTGGATCCAGCCCTTATTTTGCAGTATTTCCAAAGTACTGCAGGTGTATTACAAGAATGTTATACTTTCTACCAAAGCCTGATGCCCAATTAGATAACCCAGTTGTTTATTCCATTGTAGAAGTCCTTAACGTTCTGCCATATCCACAATTAATAATTCAATATTCTGAGCGTGTTAAAAAGGAGTGTGTTTTCCATCATATCATCATTTTATTTATTTATTTTAAAATGCGCACACACAGATGGATTAATTAACGGGCAAACTGGGCATGAGCCCAGGGGCCCCTTCCAATTTGGGGCCCTGGAATCCTCATCAGCAGTTTTAAACTGTTTCATAGAATCAGTGAGTCAGAAGGGACCTAGACAGATCATTTAGTCCAACCCCCTGCCATGGGCAGGAATGAGCACTGGGGATGGCAGGGGTCATAAGACCCCAACCAAGTGCCTATCCAGTCTCCTCTTGAAGATCTCCAGGGAAAGTGAGAGCACCACCTCTCTGGGAAGCCTGTTCCAGGTTCTGGCCACCCTCACAGTGAAGTAGTTCTTCCTAATATCCAACCTAAAGCTATCCTCCCTCAGCTTGTGGCCATTGTTCCTGGTGACTCCAAGGGGGGCCCTGGTAAACAGACTTTCCCCGAGTCCCTGCTGATGGCCCCTGATAAGGTTGTAGGCAGCCATAAGATCCCCCCTCAGTCTCCTCTTCAGGACCCTCAGCCTCTCCTCATAGGCCCCCAACCATACTAGTGGCCTCCTCTGGACCCTCTCCAGGTTCTCCACATCCCTCTTGAAGTGCGGCGCCCAGAACTGGACACAGTACTCCAGCTGTGGCCTGACCAGCGCCACATAGAGGGGCAGCAAGACCTCTCTGCACCTGTTAGTGATGCCCCTGTTGATGCATGACAGGGTGCGGTTGGCTCTGCCTATTGCTTCGTCGCACTGGCGACTCATGTTCATCCTGGAGTCAATCCTGACTCCAAAATCTCTCTCTGCCTCTGTGCTGCCAAGAGAGGCAGTCCCTAACCTGTAACCACAATGCTGGTTCCCTCTCCCCAGGTGCAGCACCCTGCACTTGGCCTTGTTGAACCGCCTCCTGTTCAGATCCGCCCACTTCTCTAACCTATCCAGGTCTGCCTCGATGCGGTCCCTGCCTGCCGGTGTATTCACTTAACCCCACAGCTTAGTGTCATCAGCGAACATGAACAGGGTGCTCTCCACACCCTCGTCCAGGTCGCTAATGAAGATGTTGAACAGCACCAGCCCCAGGACCGACCCCTGGGGGACTCTGCTACCCACACCCTCGTAGGTCAAACTCGACCCATCCACCACCACCCTCTGAGTGTGCCTCTGAAGCCAGTTTGCCACCCGTGTGACTGTGCATTCATCAGTGCTGCAATCCCTCAGCTTGCCCACCAGAATTGGGTGGGACACTGCATCGAAGGCCTTCTGGAAGTCCAAGAAGATGGCATCGACTTCCTCCTTCCCATCTAAGCTCTTTGTTACCTGGTCATAGAAAGAAACCAGGTTAGTCAGGCAGGATCGGCCTGGCACAAACCCATGCTGGTTACCCCTCAACCTCACTTCCCCTGCAGGGCTCTCACAAATGTGGGCCTTGATAATTTTTCAAAGACCTTCCCCAGGATAGAAGTGAGGCTGACTGGTCTCTAGTTGCCAGGCTCCTCCTTCCTCCCCTGCTTGAAAATAGGGACCACATTGGCCCTTTTCCAGTCCTCAGGGACTTGGCCCGAGCACCAGGAGTCCTCGAACAGCCGTGCCAATGGCTCTGCAATGACACCAGCCAATTCCCTCAGCACCCATGGATGAAGGTCATCTGGGCCCGCTGACTTGGATACATCTAAGCCCTCCAGGTAATCCTTAACTAGGTCTGAACTAACTGTCAGGTGACTTGCATCCTTCCCAGGACTCTCTACCCTGTCACCCGAGAGCACCCCATTGTCAGCAGACAGGAACAAGGAGGCAAAGAACTTATTGAAAAGTTCTGCCTTCTCTCGTGCGGCCATCACCAACTGCCCTGCCCTGCCCTGCCTTGTAGGGGTCCAATGTTACCCCGAGACTTTTTCAAGTGTATAGGTAGCAAGAAGAAGGACTTCTTGTTATCCTTAATCCCAGAAGCTAATCTAAGCTCCAGTGCTGCTTTAGCCTTCCTCACCAAATCCCTACAAGCTCGGGTCAGGGAGGTGTACTCCTTTGTCCCTGCCCCCTGCTTCCACCGCCAGTATGCTTTTTCCTTTGCCCTCAGGCCAGCCTGGATATACACACTCAGCCATGAAGGTTTCTTGGACCCTCTTCCCCCCTTCCTGCACAGAGGAATTGCATCCTTCTGTGCCCCAAGGATAGCCTCTTTCAGGAAGGACCACCTTTCCTGGACCCCCATACTAGCTACCCCCTGGGCTCCGAGGGCCTCCCTGACTACTGCCCTGAGCACATTGAAGTTGGCTTTCCTAAAGTCAAGCATTTGCGCTGTGCTAGTTACCCTCCCCACCTTTTTCTGAATAGCAAACTGGATCATTTCATGATCACTGTCCCCTAGCCTCCCTTGTACTAGCACCTCCCCCACTAGGTCGCCCCCAGAGGCTAACACCATATCCAGTATGGCGTTTTCCCTAGTGGGGACGACTACCTTCTGCACAAGGTGTAGGTCCTGTACGCATGTCAGGAACATTCGTGAGTGGCTAGACCTGGCCGACTGCTCCTCCCAGTTGGTATCAGGGTAATTCATATCACCCATGACCACAACATCCTTTGCATGCACGGCCTCCCCCAGCTGCCTGCAGAATTCCAGATCCAGCTCTTCCTCCTGATGTGGTGGCCTGTAGTAAACCCCTACCACCAGATCCCTCTCCCCCCGCCCTCCTTGGAGCTTGACCCACAGGGTCTCAGTTAAGCCTTCCTCTGGTCCCATTTGGAAGGTGGAACTGGTATACTGTTCCCTAACATAGAGCACAACCCCCACCCTTTTTTCCCCTTCCCATCTCTTCTAAATAACCTATAGCCCTCTATGTCTACTGCCCAGTCAAAAGTTTCATCCCACCATGTCTCCACTAGGCCAACCCGGTTGATTTTACTACTTGCAAGCAGGAGAGCAAGCTCCTCCTGCTTGTTCCCCATGCTTCTTGCATGTGTCTGTGTGTGTCTGTGTCCATGTGCAGAGAGTGAGAATAGAGTGTGCACACCTGTGTGCGCATGTGTACATTCAGTCATAGCGGGGCAGGGAGCAGAGAGAAGAGGCGGACACATGCCCCACAGCCTGGCGGGGTCCACCCAGCATCCCCTGCCAGCACTAGGAGGAGAAGGGGCCCCTCTCCGCTCTGCAGCTGAGCTCCCAAGGCAGGAGGGGCCTCCAATTTTGTGCTTGCCCAGGGCCACAATGTACCTTAATCTGCCTCTGCACACATACATTACAAGCCAATATTATAGTGATTCACTCTTATAGTTCTCAGATGCTCCAGATGATAAACATATAAATCTAATGGTAGTCAGTGCTGCAGCATTGCAGCAAAAGTGAAGATGGCATTAGGCATATTTATATATTTCAGAATCTGTCCCTGGCTTACAACTGCGAACACATGATGTTAATTTGTTCTTTGACTTCCATGTGTTTAGCTGTGCTGTCCTGAAATAATGCAAGGACACGTATTAGTCACTGTATACAGAGAGAATTCAATGCAGAACATACAATTTAGAAGCTATGATCCATGCAAATAGGGTCCCACGAGGCAAAGAAACAGGAAATTAGCCTTATAGGTCTCGTATGAGTGAATCACTATAAGCATTTTAGCCCGCATCATTTGATAATCATGTCACTAAATTATTTTTAAGTATTTTTAAGTCTGACAGTTTTCTAAAAAAGCTTCAGTCAAATCATTGACCTTTCAGTAGAGGAAGAAAACAGAAAAGAAATCTCTTCCTCACTGGTTATCTATATGATCTATTAACAAGAACATATAGGCAAGAACAATTCCAGGGCTCAATCCTGTCCATGGACATTAAAGCAAAGAGCAAGGGACATCTTAATCTCAGTCTATTAGTATGGATATGCAGAACAAACTTTGATCTATTAAACCAAGGTGTAACAAGATCCAGTGGCTGAGATCCAGTACTAGATCCAGTGGAGTTGAGGCTAAACAAGTTCAATCTGGAAATAAGGTGTATATTTTTTATGAAGAGTCCACAACCCCTCTGGGTAACCTATTCCAATGTTTTACTACCCTCCTAGTGAGAAAAAAAATTCTTCCTAATATCTAACCTCAACTTCCCCAGCTGCAACATGAAATCATTGCTCCTTGTTCTGTCATCTGTCACCACTGAGAATGGGCTAGCTCCATCCTCTTTGCCTACTCTTAGCACCCTCACTCTTTCCCTCCATGTTCAGTGGCACCTCCCTTCCCTTCTCTCTACCTCCCTCTCCTGCCTGCCACTGCTGCTGTCCCTGGCTGACCTCAGGGGGAGGGGAGCTCCACAGAGCCACTCTAGCCCTGGCTCCAGCCAGGACTGCTGGGGTTGTGCAGGGGGCCAGGCTCAGCCATGTACAACAGTGGTGAGTGATCTATTCCTCCCTGAGCCTGCTGCCAGGCTGGTAGGGAAATACCTGCTGGGATCAGGCAGAGAGGGGGAATAGCTGGAAACAGCAGCAGCATCAGGGGAATAGGGAAATGGGAGGGGAAAGGATAGGTTGCTGAGCACAGAGGGAAAAAGAGGACATACTGAAAGATGAATATAGGGGAAGGGGAGGTAGATTCTTACCTGCCTTGAGCACTTTTAAAAAAAAAAAAAGTTGTGAAAGGATGTAACTACACCACTGCACTTCCTATGGATCCATCTCTGCATATGGCCTCTGTAAAAAGGCACAACTCATTTAATAGTATAATTACATACTATTTCTCAATATGTACTTTAAGAAAGACAATATTGTAATGCATACATACAAAGGGACAGAGCTATTTTGCTATGTGGAAACATTGATCTAGCAAGTCCAGACTTTAAAAAACTCAGTATAGTAGTATAACACAGCCTGAATCTACCCCTTATGCTATAAAACCTAGTAGAGTAGAATTACTCTGCAGACAGAGGGGGTGGGAGGTAGAAATCATTCAGAAGTTTCTCTCACATATCTGTCAGAAAGGGTGGAGTGTTCCCCACCTGGAAAGTCAGAGTCTTATCTTTGATGTTCTGGGATTGTTGTGGACTCTGGGGGAATGTAATAGGGGGTAGGGCTCTTCAACATACCTGCTGAAGCCACGTGACCTTCCCTTCCGTTTTGAATTGACGTACAACTGTTCCCGTTATCTCCAGTGTAAAAGAATATGCAATAAAGCAGCACCACTTTTCCCGGGTTGGTATCCATCCCCAACTCCAGCTGCTAAAGGAACATCCTCTTTCCATCCACAGTCTTCTTCTCTGTCAACCCACTGAGAGTGCTCATGAAGTCCTGGGAAGCGTGAGATGCACTACTGGGAGCTCTACTCTTAAGTGACTTTAAGAGTGGCGGATGGTGCAGAAGCCCATGTTCCATTATTCAGAGACAGCTGGAATTGGTCACTAAATAAAACAATAATTTTTGCCTTATAGCAGTGACTCTTAGCCAGGGTTGCATGACACTAAATACTTTGAAGAACGCTGTGATGTATGAAGAGATAAGGTATGAGGAGATAAGCAGATAAGGGCAGGCTCAAGCTTCTCCCTGCCTTTGTACAAGCAAGGAGTTGAATCCTGCAATATATAAATTTGTTTTTTAAAATTAGGTGCCACTCAGTTCACAAGCATTGCAGAAGGGAGCCTCAAGTCCAAAGAGGTTGACAGCCACCGGTTTAGAAACATTCCTGAACACCATATGATGCCAGTAGTAGATAAGTAGAAGTTAAAGAAAATAACCAAGGTGGGAGAACGGAACAGCCAAAAACTCCAACAGAGCTAAAACCATCTAGAAATACAGAGGACCAGCAGAAGAAATTTAAACCGCATTTCACCTTCCATCTGTGAGCAATAGGCACTAATGAAAGAGGCAGGCAATCAGAAAGTAGTTTTATTTTCAACAATAGCAGGTTCTGAAGCATTTGATTTTTTAAAACAGTTCTCTGTTAACCCTTGCAAAGGAGACAACTCATGAAACATGCAGAATTTGAGAAGTAATGCACACCACATAAAAATGAAATGTATGAACAAGATGTTTTTAATCAGAAGGCATGAAAATTGAAACCACAGAAGAGTCTGTGACTGAAGAACCAAGCTTGCAGTTTGGGAAAGCAACTACATTGTTAGTGGAATCCAGAACAGAAAAAATCCCCTCAAACACACACTAAGATCCATTATGAGACTATCTTCTGGAGCAGAGCTGAAAGAGCCCAATCTTCCAACAGTTCACGCATCTAGGAAAGCTCCCAGTACCCCAAAGAAGAGACTAAAGGGTAAACTCATATATTGAAAGCAATCTAGTTGCAGTGGGATGAAAAATTAGCACATGCGAAGTTCCACATTCAACTGCTAGAGGTATTAAGCTAGCTTGTTTGGAGGTAGCTCAGGTAGCTGTAAACTACACTGCAGCGTGCAGTGCAGTCCTGATTCTCCCTGAAAGGAGCATTAGATAGGGTTGTTTCTCAAAGAATCATGGACTCAGTAGAAAAACAGAGTAGATATAATCTCTGGGCACAGGAGGCAGTAGGGAGAAAAATGCGTTAATTTAGGTATGGTGCCAAAAGTATCAATGAGTATGGAAAAAGGAAAACAATTAAGGGACGAATTCCTAAAAAGCAATATGCACATAGCACCAAATTGTCATGACATTGTGCAGCTACAGAGAAGGTAGGAGGTGCACAAAAAGATTCCGGCTTTTTTACATCTGTACAAGGGATCCTGACAATGATAGTCTTTGAATTCTGGGAATGCAGATCCTAACCCCCTCCCCCCCGCCAAGGTAATCTGTCACCAGAAAGAGTATAGAAAGGAGGTGATGTCACAGCTCTTTCTCCACTCAGCTCCAGCCCACAAAACAGAGCTGGTGCACCAAAAGGAAGTCTAGTGCAGAATCCCAATTACAGAATCGAAGGCACAGACAGAATTGCAACCCCCCCACTGTAACTCATAGCACTTTGCAGGCAGAGCTATGAGTTGCAGCAATTTCCTGCACCCAGATGTTTGCTGTTGGGTCCTGAAGGTTGGGGGAATTCAGCTGCAATTTGGAGCAGCTCCCCTCTAACCCCACCATTTCTTCCTCCCAACCTCAGCTCTGTCTTCAGAATGGGTGGGGAGGGAGCAGAGGGAGTTCAGTCTGGGGTTTTTTCAGCCAGCACTGGAAGGTAGGGCAGGTGGATTGGAGCCTCTCCCCCACCCTCCAGTGCTGGCTGAAAGAAAACCCAAACCAAACTCCCTCTGCTCCCTTCCTCCTCTCCCATTTTAAAGACAGCACCAGGAACAGGGCTGAGCTGTGTCAGCCCAGCCCTACTCCTGGCATGTGTAAACCGACATTAAATGAAGGCACTCCATTTTGGAGCATCTCCATCTGAACCCTCATGCAATGAAGGCTCAGATTGTCATGGGACTGGTCCCTTTTAAAGCTCTCTGTAGCCACATTCACTTGTGTTTGGCCATGACTGTAGAACACTTTCAGGGGCCAGATTGGGTGAAAATTGTCACTATCTGTGCCTAGAGAGAACAGAAAGTACTAGGAAGAGACTGAATCCATTTGTGCATGTACAGTCCCTCCTGGGGACAGAGATTATCCCGTGGTATGGTGCAATTCCTCATTGCCTCTTATGGAGAGCAGTGACAAATTCCCTTCTCACCCAATCAGGCCAACCTTTTTAGCAGGCATGCCACAAATTAGCCCCACACCCTCTTTGAGTGCCATTCCAACCCCCTCTCCCCACTCAATCTGCCACGTGCTCCCTGCCTGATCTGCTGTTCTCTTTCCTGATCACCACCCGATCCACTGCTCTGCTTTCTGCCCTCTCTGCCACTGTGCTGTTTGTCCCCTCCCCTTATTTGCCAAAAGTCACACGTCACATACTTGTGGCACACATGCTCCAGGTCAGCCACCCCTGTTCTAGACTATAAGGGATTTCAAAGGACAGCTCAAAGACCTTTCAAAAAGATCAACATATTGTCCTTTCCCAAGATTACAATGAAGGCAGCAACAAACTCAGTCTATTCAAAATATTAATTAACAAGCAGAGGAGATTGTGTCCTTCTAAGAACTACATCCATTATTTATATACCATTTTTACAGAGAAGAAACATGCTGTTGAAATAAAACAATTTGTAAGTTTGCAATTACTTATATTAGAAGTAGTGGCAAGTAAAATCATGCCAAGTCTCTAAAATGAAAAGCCCTAATGGTTGGAATAAATTCCAGCACTATGATTTATGAAGGACAGATAAACAGATGCTTGACTCATATAAAGTGGTTTACTTTACTTTGTCAAAGTCAGTAACAAAGATCAATTTTGCAACTGACTAGAAATGGACTACAACGTGACATCACAACTTTAGTTTTGCAAAACACTTGTGTATATGTTTATAATTAAGTAAATGTTTTGCTGAATAGGAAGGAGCTTGTTCTTCATCAAAACATATTTTTTGCTTAAAGTTGTGTGCGCTTAAGTGCACTTTCAGATGAAGGTCTAGATTTGTTAACATTGCTGGAGTCCCTGGTATGAGTTTTACAGATATAATTGGATCATTTTAATTGTGGCAAACAATTTCAGAAGGTTTGCAATACTGTCATGTTAACCTAGTCCTCCAAAATTCATATTCTGATAAAGCAGTTAATTAGAAGACATTAGAAAATGTTGTTTTAAGAAATAAATCCCAGAAGTAACCAAATTTAAAATTACATTAGACTAAACCAGATTTTTTCATGAATTCGTACAACAAGGTTCGGGCTCCAGGGTGACTGTGATGTCCCATGGTGGCCACACAACCTTTACCCAGCTCCAGTTGTAGGGTGCCCTCTGCTTCTTACTCACTTGCCATGCCTTGGTGTAACTGTTTAATTGGAAGGGAGGCTGCCTAATGGGTCCTTGAGCTAGCTGGCATCTAGAGGAACTGGGACTCGCTCTTCTGAGCTCCTGCTGATCTCCACATTTCCCTTGCTAGGTGGGCGCCAATGGTCCATTGGTGCCCTTTCCCAGGGTACCCATTAATCTTAAGGGCTAATCACAGCTCCTGAGCTCTCTTACAGCCCTGTCCATGCCTCACAGATGTTATCAATCATGTCTATCATCAGTCCCTTTGGGCCATGGCCTCAGTCCCTGTGACTAGGTCTCCCTACCTAGGCACACTGCCCAGCTTGGCTACTCCCAGGTGGAGCATCCAGGCTTGCCTTCTCCCCTCAGGCACTTTGCCTCTTACAGCTACTCCCAAGTGCAGCATCTCAGCCTGAACTCCCCAATCTGGGCACTTCACCTATGCCGGCTGCTTCCAGGCACTGCATCCTGCCCTCTCATGCTCCTATCTCCATTCCTCCTGGACTTCAGGCCCCTGACCTCTGGGCTCCTTCACCCCCATCTACACCCCTCTCTGAACTACAGGTCCTCTGACCCCCTTGGTCTCTGGCAGTGGTCCCTGACCTTTAACCCCCTAGACCCTGTCCCTAGACCAGCTGAAACTATGGGCACCCTCGCTCTCCTTGCTTCCCAGCTTCCAGTTCTTTGCTCTCTCCTGCCCTGCCCAAGGCTATGGGCTCTCTAGCTCCATCTCCCAGGTCTCCCTATTCCCAGTCCTGTTGCTGCCCCCACTGGGCTATACAGCCCTTGCTCCCAGACCTCTTGGGACCTCCTCCACCCATCCATAGACCTCGAGAGTTGCTTACCCCAGCTCAGATGTTACTCAGGAGCTCCTCTCAAGGCTAGACAACCTGACCAGCTCAGGCCCTGGGCTTATATAGTTCAAGCCCAAACCCCTTCTGGTTGGGCGACTCCAATTGGCCCCAGCCACACCTGCAAGCTGCTCCGCTGGCAGACTGTTCCAGACCTTGGGGGCTCGGACAGTAAAGAAATTCTTCCTTATGTCCAGCCTGAAACGGTCTTGCAGGAGTTTGTGACCATTCGACCTTGTCATCCCTTGGGGCGCTCTGGTGAACAAACGTTCCCCCAGATCCCGGTGGTCACCCCTGATAAACTTATAGGTGGCCATCAGATCACCCCTGAGCCTGCGCTTTTCCAGGCTAAAGAGTCCCATGTCTCTCATCCTGTCATCGTAAGATCTGTTTTCCTGACCTCTGATCATGCGCGTGGCTCTCCTCTGGACTCTCTCAAGCTTCTCCACATCCTTTTTGAATTGTGGAGCCCAAAACCGGACGCAGTACTCCAGCTGCAGCCTCACCAAGGCCGAGTACAAGGGGAGAATGACGTCCTGGGATTTGCTCGAGAAGCATCTATGGATGCAAGCCAGCGTTTTGGTTGCTTTATTAGCCGCAGCATCGCACTGCAGGCTCATGTTCATCTTGTCAATGATGACCCCCAAGTCCCTTTCTTCTATAGTGCTATCCAACGTAGCACTGCCGAGCCTATAAGGGTGCTGCAGGTTTTTCCTCCCAAAGTGGAGAACCTTGCATTTTTCGGTGTTAAACACCATCAGGTTCTCGTCCGCTCATTTGCTGAGCTTGTCCAGGTCAGCCTGGATCACCCGCCTATCTTCTGGTGTGGATGCTTTGCCCCAAAGTTTGGTGTCATTGGTGAACATGGCCAGTCCACTCCTGACTCCAATGTCCACATCATTAATGAAGATGTTGAACAGTATGGGTCCCAGGACAGAGCCTTGAGGGACCCCACTGGTCACAGGGCACCACGATGAGTGACTGCCATCAATTACAACCCTCTGGGTCCGACCACAGAGCCAATTTCCCAGCCAGCGGATCGTGGTGGAGCCAAGGCCGCAACTGGCCAGTTTGGCCAAGAGGTGATCATGGGATACCAGATCAAAAGCTTTTTTGAAGTCAAGATATATGACATCAATCTCTTCTTCCTCGTCCAGGTGATAGGTCACCTGGTCATAGAAGGAAATGAGATTGGTCAAACAAGACCTACCCGCAACAAACCCGTGCTGGCTGTCCCTTAGAATGTTAGCCTGGGCCAGTCCCTCAAGGATGGCCTCCTTAATAAACTTTTCTAAGATCTTCCCCAGGATAGAAGTCAGGCTAATGGGCCTGTAGTTAGCCGGATCCACTCTCCTCCCTTTCTTGAAGATCGGAACCACATTGGCCTTCTTCCAGTCTTCGGGCACTACACCAGAGCGCCAGGAGTTTGCAAAGATCCGTGCCAGGGGCTGGGCTATGATGCTCGCCAGCTCCTTGAGTACCCTGGGGTGCAGATTGTCAGGGCCGGCTGACTTGAAGGTATCCAGCTTCTCAAGGTGTTCCTTCACGAGGTCAGCATTTATGGAGGGTAGGGGATGCCCATCACCCGGATCTCCCTGTCCCATAGCAGGCATGGGCGTCCCATGGGACTGATGAAAGACTGACGCAAAGTACCTATTTAATAGGTTGGCTTTTTCCTGGGCATCAGTTGTCAGTTGCCCCATCTGGTTTAGCAGGGGTTCAACGTTGCCCTTGCTTTTCCTCCGGCTCCCCACATATCTGAAAAAGGACTTTTTGTTGTCCTTGATGCTTGAAGCTAGTTGGAGTTCAGTTGCATCCTTGGCTTTCCTGGTTTGCTCCCTGCAGGACCGGACCAGTGCAGAATAATTCTCCTTGGAGGTGAATCCCATCCTCCATCCTTTGTAGGTTTTCCTTTTTAGCCGCAGGAGGTCCGCTAGGTCCCTGGAGAGCCAGGAGGGCTGCTGTGCCTTCTTGCTGCCTTTCCTCCATGTTGGAATAGATTTGGCTTGTGCATTGAGGATCGTTTCCTTGAGAAGCAGCCACTCTTCTCAAACTCCCATCTCCCTGGGGTCATGGCCTCTAAGGGCCTGACCGACAAGCCTCTTGATCTTGTGAAAGTTGGCTTTTCTGAAGTCAAGGACTTCTGTGTTGTTGACTGACTTGCCAGCTTTACGGCGGATGGTGAAGGTGATCAACTCGTGGTCACTGTCACCCAGCTTCCCATCGACCACTAGGTCGCCGATTAGGTCGTCCCCCATAGCAGTACCAGGTTGAGCAGTGCTTTGCCTCTCGTTGGCCCATAGACTTCTCGAGTCAGGTAGAGGTCATCCACGCACGAGAGAAAGCTTTGCGACCGCTCAGATTTTGCTGAGTGATCTTCCCACAAGATGTCCGGGTAATTGAAGTCACCCATGACAACCAAGGTCCTGGAGCAAGCGGCCTCAGTCAGTTCCCGGGCGAACTCCTGGTCAAGCTCAGGACTTTGAGTGGGAGGTCTGTAGTAGACTCCCACCGTTGTGTCCCCTGTGCCGTATTCCCCACAAATTTTTACCCAGAGGGTCTCTAGCTGTCCATGCCGGTCGCCAACATCAGCTTGCAGGGACATGTAGCTTTCCTTCACATAGAGAGCTACACCCCCGCCCCTTTTGTCAACATGATCCCTCCTGTATAGGGTATAGCCCTCTATACCCGTGGTCCAGTCATGGGTGGAGTCCCACCAGGTCTCCGTTATCCCAGTGACGTCATAATTCTTTGCACTGAGCAGGAGGATGAGCTCATCCTGCTTGTTGCCCAGGCTCCTGGCATTAGTGTACAGGCAGGCAAGTGTGCCCTTAGGGGCTCTTGCCTGGCCCACAGATTGTGCCAGGGCTGGGGCAGGGGTGGGCTCCCTTAAGTGCCTTGGTCTGCTGGCTTTGCAAGGGTCGCTCAGTGGGCCAGCAGTGGCAGTAGTCCCCCCATCCCCCAGCGGGCTTAGTTTAAAGCCCGGTGGAGCAGGTCAGCCAGCCTGGCTGAGAAGAGCCTCCTCCCCAGGGGAGAGAGGTGGAGGCCATCTCTTCCCAGCAGCTCGCTGCCTCTCTCGCCAAAGAGTGGGCTGTGGTCATGGAAGCCAAAGCCTTCCCGATGACACCAGCTCCGCAGTCTTTGGTTCACTGCGTGGATGCTCCTCTCCCTCCTCAGCCCATAGCCCGAGACTGGGAGGATCGACGGAAACACCACCTGAGCTCCCAGACCCCTAAGCCCCGCTCCCAACTCCCTGTAGCACCTCATGACCTGGCTGGGGGTGCTCCGAGCCGTGTCATTGGTGCCCACGTAACTAAGGAGCATGGGGTAGTGGTCTCTGGGCCGGAGGAGCTGCGGGATCCTCTCCGCAATGTCTCGGATGCGGGCCCCCGGGAAGCAGCAGACTTCCCGGGCTAAGGGGTCGGGGCGGCAGATTGCCCCCTCAGTGCCCCGCAGGATGGAGTCTCCCACAATAAACACCTTTCACTTTGTCTTGGGGAGAGCAGGGCCAGTAGCTGTGGTTGAGCCTGGGTTGCCTGCAGGAGCCGGCAACTGAGCAGTCTCTGCTGGGGCTGCAAGAGGTGCGAACCTGTTGCTAAGCTCCGGCGAGGGAGGGGCCATGGTGCGGCGGGCCTTGGGGCCCTTGACCACTTCGGTCCATGCCCCTGACTGGGCAAAGCGGGAGGTCCCAGAGTCCTCCTTAGTCGTGGAGGGAGACGGAGCTCTCCCCTGCGGCTCCCGGGGGAGAAGGGCCTGGCAGTAGGAGTCTAGATTTAAGGCATTGGTTGCATCTCCGTGCTCTCTGTATTAAATTTATTTACTCTGCAAGTGAAAAAAAGATGCTGTATATGTACACATATACAAAAGCATCATCATTAATATTGCAATTGTTCCTTATATATACTGATATATACTGAAAACCAGTAAGAAAAATGCCACAGGAAAATATACATGTAAAAGAATCTATTCCTCTTAATATACTTTGATTGATCTGTGAAGACCTCAGCTGATTCAGACTGGTATAATACAGCTTCAGTGCAACTATTTTGATTTATACCAGCTGATGAGATAGCCATTTATTTTTTGCTTCTATATGGTGAGAATTTATTTAGGCATGCATAATATGCAATGGATTACATAAAATATGTTTACATTTAAAATGCCCCATTTGAAACTCTACAAGATTTGACATGAATATTAACTTTTGGACTAAGGGGGTCAATTCAGTTATTTCTGGCATGACAACAGCTAGATCAAACCTCCACTTAAATTCCTCTTTTCACCCTAACCATTTAGAAATTTTCTTCATATCCCGAGGCATTTCCTACTAGCTTCATTGTTTAAACTTCCTTTCTGTTCCTCTCCAGCCCAAATAGCAACTGATATTTGGCTTATGTTGTAGTTTTATTTTTCCCCAAAAGATTCAAGTTCTTGGGATATACGTAAAGAAAAATCAAACTATTCTCAACAGCAAAACAGGAACTAATAACTCATTGAGCATAACATTTTCATTTAGCATTGTATCTACGTTTCTCCAGGAACTGGCTTTAACAATTTGGCAGGACTGCTCTGAAGGGATTAATATTATTTACTCATAGGCATGGCCTGCAGCAGCTCTTGTAACACATCCTCCAGTCTTTCTCAGTTCTGCATCTGTTTTCAGCCATTTCAGATGCACATAACTCACAAGAATCATCACAGAGTGGTTTTCCAACTACGCATGTTCCTACAAGCATGCACAAGGGAAAAGTTTACCAAGCACATAAAATGGACTTTAATATCACACTACACCCCTTGGGATGCATGTATAATTTAATTAAAACATGCAGAAAAGCTGATGAGTTCCTTCTTTTTGTTTAGAGAGGTACAGTAAACCATGCACTTGTATATACAAGGGAGGTCTATTTTGGGCTAACTAATATAACTGTAATGACTCCCACCTCTTTTTTGATATGATAGCATCATGGACTTTTAACTTTTCATCTTTTAGTCTCCATTTTGTGAGGTATTTCTTACTAATCAATTCCTTGATGAATAACTGTTGATAGACTGGCAGGACATTAAGGAATTTAAAAAAAGTTTCAGTCTGCTACAAGGCAAGGTAAAACACAATATATTTTAATAAGAGTGGTCATATATCTATCTACAACTAATAATAAATCCCTAGCTTATTACAAGTGAAATAACTGCAAAATATACAATTCATTTTAAAAAGAAAAATATCACCTTGAAAAAAAAAATCACATAATAAGTATTTTAACTTCCAGTTAAAAATAACCCCTCAGATTACCATAGTTGCTCTTGTTAACATTTATAAAGTAATGGGGTTGGGCAGAGTAACAACCTGCTTGGGAAATCTCTTGGGTAAATCCAGGTGCTCCAGAAGTGTCATTGGTGATACACTGGAATGTGCTTTTGCTTCTAAACTTATTCAGTGCTTCAGCACAGCATTGAGAGGTGCTGTACATCTGGCGGTGGAGTCTTTCAAACGTCAGATTTTGACTAGTTGTGATTATTAGATACTTTGGGATATGTCTATAGCACTCAAGTATGATTCCAGGGAGTACCGCATTGAGATATGCTGCACATTACCCAGTAGAGTAACTAGGAGTGAGTGAGCAGGTCACAAGGTTATACAAGAGGTTGACTGGAAACACTTTTCCCTCCTCCTGTTGAAGTAATTGAACCACTGTGTAGCCCTGAATGCAAGAGTTGTGATGCCAGGCGAAAAGTAAGCAAAAGGGAGACTGACTGTGTACTTCAGTAATTTGAGCACTGTACCAGGAAGAGGGAGACCTGAATGAGAACTGCTCCCCAGTTTTAACATTATTTCTCATTTTAAACCAATGATTGTCTAATGTAAAATGCATGAGCAGTATCTTATAATGCATCAGTGATAAGCTGGACAACATTGGCTTACAGCTAATAATTGTGAAGCTAAAACTGTTCCGGAGTAAGAACTTGTTCCTTTTTTGATAGCTAATGAAAGAGACATTACTGGGTCAAATCTGAACCAATTTTTTTCTCTACAATTTTGATAATGATTGTAGAGCTGCAATACTTCCATTGAGGACTGTACCTAAAGGCTTTCCTGACTGTACTAGGGGCTCTACCAACAGAAACAGTCCTTGCCCCAAGGGGCTTCCAGTTTAAGAAAGTATGTCACACAAGCACACATTCGGGAAAAGGAATGCAGTTATGTTTATACAAGCTAAAGGGTTTTTTAATGAACACAGAAATCGTTACAATGCACACTGCAGTACTATATTAGTCCATGAGGATTTGAAAATGAAACTACAAACAACCAACCAAAAAAAGCTAGTCAATTTTATGAAATACAAAAATCACAGAAAGGTATGGCTGAAAAGGACCTCAGCAGGTCATCTAGTCCAACACCCTGCTCCAGCCAGGATGATCTCTGTAGGTATTTGTCTAACCCACTGTACATAACATTTTTGTCCTGTGAGCAAGATGAGTGGGGCAGAGCCAGTCCATGGGCTGGATCAAGTCCTGCATGCTAGGATCAAGCCTTCCGGCACAGTCCACCTCCTCTCTGCCCCGAGCTCTGAAAGCAGTCCCTAGGGCCCAGTGCCACCCCTTCCCACTCCTGAACACTAAGATTGGTCCCCAGGGGCCTGGCACCCCCTGCCACCCCAGCATGCCAGGCTTGGGGCCTGGGGCTGACCCCTCCTGGCCCCCTGCACCAGGATTGGGGTCTAAGGCCTGGCATCATCCCTTCCCAGCCTCCCACATGGCACTGCCCCACCCAGCAGCCCAGACACTCCATCAAACACCCAATCCAGTATGTAGGCCCAGGGCTCCCCATGGGTCTGAAAATTTGGTAATGGGGGACAAGTGCCACCATCAAATGTCCGAACCTGGAAGGACCCCCCCCTCCCCCATATATGCTGACCATATGGAAATCCAGGAAATTGGGACAATCCCCTACTGACCTGCTCTCACAAATTGGCAGGGCCTGGGCTTTGTGTGGGTAGGCAACGGTGCCTGCCTGCCCACGAGACTCTGTGCTGCTGCGACTCCCAGCAGGCCCCTGCATTTCCAGGACCCCCATTATAATTTCCCACAGCCATCTGGGACCGGTTTCTGAAATCCAGGACTCTCCCAGCTAAAACAGGACATATGGTCATCCTAACCCCCTGGGCTGAAATCACAGAGCCAAAGGCTGGATCTGGCCTGCAGGACAAGGATTGAGCATTCCTAGTCTAACCTGTTCTTAAAATCTTCAGTAATAATCCTCAGACACAATGGCCAACACCATTAGCAATAGTAAAACAATTTCACTTGCTTTGCTATTTCACTAAGGTGCCACTAAGATCAACGAAGAGCTGGGCAAATACAGGAAAACGTAAAAGCCAAATTCATTCTCATTTTCAAATGAATTTGCTTCAGCCATACTCACATTCCTTTTGCATTCATTTTCCAGTCAAGCAGTTATTTTTAGCATGAATTGTCACTGGCTGCAGTGGAACCAGTATGTGATCTACTTATTCCTGCCCCCCTCCAACAATTATATATATTTATTACCATCCTTGATAATAATAACAACATGGTTGACCATCCTTGGTCAAACACTGCAGGCTGGACACTGAACATCCATTCATTTGTCACGCAGAAGGACACGGGGCTCAGTAAAGTGCAAGGTGTGTTGTCTAACACAGCCCATTGCTCCTCCCATTCTGTCAGCATACATCCACCCCATCTTAACAGCTCCCTTAAACTAAACAAGGGTGGGATTTAGTTGCTTTTGATTGTGGAATTTTGCCAAGTATTGAATTTAGCTCACCTAAAAGCTGCCACTCAAACAAAATCTCGTCTCATATAAAACTCTCCCACTTTCCACGGATGTAAATGGGCCTAAACAGAAGTAGTAATACTGTCCTTTCTGAGAATTCAAACTTCCTGAAAAACACAAACCAGAAACTTTTGCACTGGTTAAAAAGTAAATCTTGGGAACTTTACAAAGCATTAGAGATACAAGACCTGGGGGTCCACTGATCAGACCCCATGCAGTGCAAGAAGGATAGGAGTAAATTCACTCATAGAAGTAAATACAGACCTAAAGCAGTAGTAAGGCACAGTCTTGCCTACATTAAAACTCCTACCTTCTAGCTGGAATGAATCCACCTCTCTAACCATTCCCTGCAGGCACTGCCCCAAACATACAACCATTTCACTTGAGCTAAGCCCTGGGTTTAGGATTTTGCTTATGTGGAGGGATCAAGGATTAGGGTACATACAGGCATTACATTTAGGTCAAACTGACCAGGGTTAAATCAATCTAAATGCCCAATTGTCCAGGTATGCAAAGGAGCTAAATCATCCATAAAATGGCATGCTGGATCTTAGTTCTCAATAACTTAGATCAAGATTGGGCTACCCTGACCTATGAAGAGGTTAACCTGATCTCACAAATACCTACATTTTTGCACTGCAGCCCCAGGACTGGAGAAGCCCAGCCAATTGCTCCAGCCCTGGGACTGTACTATTGCCCCAACCAGGCAACCCCTACCCCCAAATCCCTATGGGCCCACCAGCACCACCAATACCGCTCTCCCACTCCCCCCACCTAACCTGCTAAACCCCACTGTGGGCTCACTAGCTCCAAGTTACTTAAACAAGTTTCTCCAAGCAGCTCCTGGGAGCAGAAAACTGCTCTATGCACTGCTTCTGGTCTAGGTCTAGGCAGCTTATTTTGTTCTGGACCTAGACCAGAAGCAGTGCATAGAGCAGTTTGCTTAAAATAAGCTGCCTAGCCCTACAGCAGGTACAGAGAATGCTTGTTCACACCCTCAACCTTGCTAGCTTTCCACTGTGGATCCAATTCTATTGCTATGCAAGTCAACAGCAAAACCATCTTTGGCATCAGTTTTATAGAAGCATACCCTGGGAGACAAATGCCCTGCAGGATGCATCAGGATGCACAGACTGCAGAAGTGACGGTGAACTAGAGCGCTATCGAACTATTGGCTTCTATTTTACCATGAAGAACGCATAACACCAGCAGCCTCTTCCTATGCCTGAAGAAGGATGTTTGTGCCCAAAGAACTATTTTTCCATTGGTCTAATAAAAGATATCACATTTACCTAAAGAACCTCATCTGCCAGTGAACTTGTGCAGAGTTTAAGCAAGAGCTGTGTCTTCTTAAAACACATTAATATACTTTCCTTCATGTCCGTCTAGAAAAGCTAGGCAAAGACACAAATTTTATAAGCATATAATTTTCTTGGAGATACTTAAAGAAAAGTGGAAGTAAAGTGTTTTAAATTGACTACTATATAAATCTAGAGGCTGTAACAAATCAACTCTGCATGGTGCACTGCCACCTTTTGGTTACTTCCAGCAAAAGCTTCTTGTTAGGAGAGAGAGACTGTTAGAATAGCTATCTGTTGCCATAGAGCCTTTCTGTTTTGAAAATTGTCTCCCATTACTTCTGTTTGCTTTGCGGGAAGGAGAGAAATGTACATTTGCTTGGGAAGAGCAGTCCAATGTCTTTTGGTGACTTTTATTATATGATATTTTAGTTTGACATTCCTATGTTGCTTAAAAGGCTTTGGATTTAAGAAATGCGAGAATAAAAATATGTATTCTTAGTACTTTTTTGTTCAGATTGACAGTGTTTGGACTCAAGATAAGCTATTACTAACAATGCAAAAGATGACAAATGTGGTTATAATCTATAGATTGCTCTATAAAAACATAGTTATTAAATATATTTTTTTAAACTATCAGAATTAACATTAATGAAAAGCTTAGTTTTAACCACAGCATTGAAAAATCAATACCCTTTGAGTTTCAGAGTGCTATAAAAGTCCCCCAGCTCTGACTGACTTCAACATGAGAGACCATTTTTACATTGCACATAAAAGGCTAAATCTTGCTCTCTTGAAATCACTTGGAGTTCTGCATGTATACGTTTTTGCTCAAAACACTTTTGGCCTCTGACTTGCTAATGCCCTGAAGGTATGTCCAAATTCAGTTCTACTTTCTGTTCAGTATATAAAACTATAAATTAGGCATTCACAGAATTCTTTATTTTGGGCCCATTGCTGAAAGATACCCAATCCTCTCATCTTCCAAAAAAAAAATAAAGGAAAGGGTTGAGGTAGAGGGAACAATACCTAGCCTGGTCAGATGTGACAGAGTCTAGTCAACTGGTATATCTCTTTATCAGTTTAAATTATATAACTTGCAAACAGAATGCCCATCTCTCTTCACTTTGGATAACAAAACAATTTTGTCAGGGGGAAACTTGGAAACCTCATGATAGTTTTTCTAAGTAGATTTTTTTAATCTTTCAGCCTGCAGCTGAGAGCCCAGGCTAGATGCCACACACAGGGGCAGCAGCGACTTCTCATTGTTGCAGCAGCACTGGCAGGATTACACAGCCTCCGCCTCTAGTTCGCATCAAGGGCGGCTGCCCCACCCCAGTTAAGCCACTGCTGTTAATATCTCACCTTGTTCTTGCAGTTATGGTCTCAAGGTGCTGAGGTAAGAATCATCATTTTGTCAGGGTTTTCTAGCAGGGGGCAGAATGATTTTGTTGTTCTGTACCAATAATATTTGAAAAATCATCTTTATTTCCAAAAGGGGAGGAAATCAGTGATTATTTTGACTGCAGCATTAGATTCAGGTTCTTACATTTGCAAAGCTACACTTGTGGAGCTGGAAACAAATTCTGTTATTATTACAGGATTAGTGCACATAACTTCACCAAAGCTGCTTTGAAAATGTAGCCAAGAAATATTATTTGTATATACTTTTTTAGAATTAATGTAGGCTGTGATTGTTGGCCAGTATTACAACAGCATTGCCACATACACAGCTGTTGATGTACTGTCTATAGTCACTAATTCAAGTCTGTTTGGTTTCATTAACTTTTGTGCAATTCAGTTGTTTATGAAAAATGCATGGCAAGACTGCAGCTACTACTTAACCCTTGTCTTGCTGTTAACTCACTAGTCTTCATTTTTAACACTATTTGCTATACAGAGAAAAGTGGGGAGGGTAACTAGCACAGCACAAACGCTTGACTTTAGGAAAGCCAACTTCGATGTGCTCAGGGCAGTAGTCAGGGAGGCACTCGGAGCCCAGGGGGTAGCTAGTATGGGGGTCCAGGAAAGGTGGTCCTTCCTCAAGGAGGCTATCCTTGGGGCACAGCAGGACGCAATTCTTCTGTGCAGGAAGGTGGGAAAAGGGTTCAGGAAACCTTCATGGCTGAGCGTGGATATCCAGGTTGGCCCGAGGGCAAAGAAAAAAGCGTACTGGCGGTGGAAGCAGGGGGCAGGGACCAAGGAGGAGTACACCTCCCTGACCCGAGCTTGTAGGGATTTGGTGAGGAAGGTTAAAGTAGCACTGGCGCTTAGATTAGCTTCTGGGATTAAGGATAACAAGAAGTCTTTTTTCAAGTATATAGGTAGCAAGAAGAAGTCTCGGGGTAAAATTGGACCCCTACAAGGCAGGGCAGGGCAGGGCAGTTGGTGATGGCCGCACGAGAGAAGGCAGAACTCTTCAACAAGTTCTTTGCCTCCTTGTTCCTGTCTGCTGACAATGGGGTGCTCTCGGGTGACAGCGTAGAGAGGCCTGGGAAGGATGCGAGTCCCCCAACTGTTAGTTCAGACCTAGTTAAGGATTACCTGAAGGGCTCAGATGTGTCCAAGTCAGCGGGCCAGGATGACCTTCATCCGCAGGTGCTGAGGGAATTGGCTGGTGCCATTGCAGAGCCATTGGCACGGCTGTTTGAGGACTCCTGGTGCTCAGGCCAAGTCCCTGAGGACTGGAAAAGGGCCAATGTGGTCCCTATTTTCAAGAAAGGGAGGAAGGAAGATCCTGGCAACTAGAGGCCAGTCAGCCTCACTTCTATCCTGGGGAAGGTCTTTGAAAAAATTATCAAGGCCCACATTTGTGAGAGCCCTGCAGGGGAAGTGAGGTTGAGGGGTAACCAGCATGGGTTCATGCCAGGCCGATCCTGCCTGACTAACCTGGTCTCTTTCTATGACCAGGTAACAAAGAGCTTAGATGGGAAGGAGGAAGTCGATGCCATCTTCTTGGACTTCCAGAAGGCCTTTGACACAGTGTCCCACCCAATTCTGGTGGGCAAGCTGAGGGATTGCGGCACTGATGAATGCACAGTCACACGGGTGGCAAACTGGCTTCGGAGGCACACCCAGAGGGTGGTGGTGGATGGGTCGAGTTCGACCTACGAGGGTGTGGGTAGCAGAGTCCCCCAGGGGTCGGTCCTGGGGCTGGTGCTGTTCAACATCGACCTGGACGAGGGTGTGGAGAGCACCCTGTTCATGTTCACTGATGACACCAAGCTGTGGGGTTAAGTGAATACACCGGCAGGCAGGGACCGCATCCAGGCAGACCTGGATAGGTTAGAGAAGTGGGCGGATCTGAACAGGATGCGGTTCAACAAGGCCAAGTGCAGGGTGCTGCACCTGGGGAGAGGGAACCAGCATTGTGGTTACAGGTTAGGGGATGCCCCTTTTGGCAGCACAGAGGCAGAGAGAGATCTTGGAGTCAGGATTGACTCCAGGATGAATATGAGTCACCAATGCGATGAAGCAATAGGCAGAGCCAACCGCACCCTGTCATGCATCAACCAGGGCATTACTAACAGGTCCAGACAGGTCTTGCTCTCCCTCTATGCGGCGCTGGTCAGGCCACAGCTGGAGTACTGTGTCCAGTTCTGGGCGCTGCACTTCAAGAAGGACGTGGAGAACCTGGAGAGGGTCCAGAGGAGGGCCACTCATATGGTTGGGGGCCTCCGTGGCCAGCCCTATGAGGAGAGGCTGAGGGACCTGAATCTCTTCAGTCTCCACAAGAAGAGATGAGGGGGTGTGAGATGTGGCTGCCTACAACCTTATCACAGGCCACCAGCAGGGGCTCTGGGAAAGTCTGTTCACCAGGGTCCCCCCTGGAGTCACTAGGAACAATGGCCACAAGCTGAGGGAGAATAGGTTTAGGTTGGATATTAGGAAGAACTACTTCACGGTAAGGGTGGCCAGAGCCTGGAACAGGCTTCCCAGAGAGGTGGTGCTCTCACTTTCCCTGGAGATCTTCAAGAGGAGACTGGATAGGCACCTGGCTGGGGTCTTATGACCCCTGCCATCCCCAGTGCTCCTTCCTGCCCATGGCAGGGGGTCAGACTCGATCTGTCTAGGTCCCTTCCGACTCACTCATTCTATGATTCTTGTCTATTTTTCAGTTCTGCCCCAACTGCAATATAAGACTCTCCTCTGTTCTTCTAAAGTCTGTGAAATTTGTTCTCCTAACTTTCTTACCGAAACCTGAATCCTAGGCTGACTACAGTTATAGCCTCCTTCTACAGATATTCTAATCCCATCCAATTTGATTAAACTAAAAATCTCCTTTCTTCCCTTCCTCCTCTGAGCTATTGGTTTTAAAATCTTCTTGGATATCATTATACTTCACAATTAATTAAAAAGGTGATGAAAACAAAATCTGTTGAACACTCTACACAAATATCCCGAAGCGTATAACAGGAAATACATTCTAAAGTTCCTTGAGGATTGTCTTGCCTTATATGATTGCAGAACACCCAGGACAATACAATTCGTAATCCATGTCCAAAAGTTCTTAAAGGCATCTTCTCTGTTTGTGTAGCATCCACCACAATGGAGTTCTAATCCACAATGAGGCATCTGAATACTATTTTATTACAAACAATGCTACTTGTGCTAGTTTTGGTAATAAAGCATAAAAATGCAAGTACGCAGATTCTATAGTCTGCAGCAGTGATTCTCAACCTTTTTGAACTCAAGACATCCCTCATTGGAATCAAACTACTCCTCCATAGCTCTTGTGAATTGAGTGGGACCCAATTTCAAAAACTAATTCATATATTACAGTGCTCACCTTCTTGCAGAGGGGCATGGCAGTAGGAGTGGTATATTTGCTGGTCATGGACAAACCTGAGCATGCTTATCTCCTCACATCTCGGGGCACCTTTCAAAGTATGTCCTGGCACACCAGGGTTGAGAATCACTGCTCTATGCCAACTGTAAACACCTGACACTTCTAGGGGAAATACATTTTTTTCTGGCTGGCTGGCTGTAATTAGTAATGAAAAATGAGGGTAACAGCACTAGTATCTGAAAGAATAAGGACACAATATTAAAAAATAGGAGCCTAAGTTTTGTAACCACAGAGGAAGAAGTCAGTGATTGTGTGTGCAACACAGATACATTTGTTTGAGCAAAGAGGTACTTGCTCATCTAAGTATCTATCTGGTGACCAAGCATGTCTTCCACATGCCCCAACCAGCTTACTTTCTCCCCTCTCCCTCCTATGATGAAACAATTTAGATCAATGTTTCTCAACCTGAGGGTCACAACTCAAAAGTGGGTTGCAAGAATATTTGAAAAGATTGCGAGCAAGTCCCAGAAAAATGTGGAAAAGCTTAGGTTTCTCCATACAGGCTGGCAGACTTCAAGCCTGCATGAAACTGCTTGGCGTGATTGGAGGCAGTGGGCATATGTGCATCTGCATGTGCACACGCACGTGGCCAGCACGCAAGTCAGGCAGGGTCATGGGAACAGCCCCAGAAGCTGGATGCAAGGAGTTGGGGTTGGAGGTCCAGGGTCTGGGGCATAGGTGATGCATAGGGGGGCATGTGCCCCCACCAAGATTGGTCACCACCAAAGTTGTCCCCGCTCACCGGTACCTGTACAGTCTCCACTTGCTGGCCACCACTCACCACCCCCTCCTTCGCCACCGACACTGCTGCAGTCACTGGTGTGTGGGCCCAGCTCACCACCGCCACGCCCCCGCTGCTGCCACCTGCAGGTGATCTTCCTTCCCCCCCAGCCTCTGGAGGACGCTTGTCATTCATAGGTGTCCCTATGCAAGCAAAATTAAACCTCCAGAAGAACAGCATAAATCAGAAGGGGGCAGTAAGGAAGTGGAGACTAGGTGTAAAGTAGAAATTGTGGAAGAGACCCTGCAGAAGGAAGGAAAGGAGGAAGTGGGGAGTGTAATGTCTGTAACTGAGGTGGCTCAGGAAGAAATGGAAGAAGAGAAAGGGGATAGGGGAGTGGGAGAGAGGGAGAAAAGAAGAAATCAAACAGAAGATTCAAGCAGAGGAAATGGAAATGGAACAAGTAAGAAAGCCCAGGAGTCAGGGAGGGAAAAAAATGAAAACACAGTGGGGGGGAGGGAAATCAGGAAAAAGGAACCTAAAAACAAAGGGAATGAGTTGGAGACAGAGCCAGAGAGCAGCTTCCAACCATTAACTCCCCTGAGGGGTGAGCTAGAGGTGGGAAGCAGCGGGAAGAACAGGAAATGGAAATCTTCCTGAATGCAAAGGCAATCAGGCCACTTGCAAAAGCAACAGGTATGAGAGTGAAGGACAGGGAGGAATTAGCCTCGGTGAGTAGCAATAAAAGCGAACATTAAAAGGAACAGGCACACTCTTTTTAAAATAAGCACAATGGCACAGATTATAGCATCTACTAATGTCAGAAGTGTACTAAGAAGGAAAAGATGGGAACAGATTGAACCAATGTTAAAACAAGTAAAGGAGATCTAATCTGCTTACAAAAATGAGAGATAGGGATTATAGCAGAAAGCTTCCTTCATACATTTCCCTTCTGGACATTGATATAACAGAAGCCCCTTCTTGCCTGCACTCCTCCCTCCCCCATTTTGTACATTTCTTTTTCCTTCTAAGTACTGGCAGAGACCTAGCACACTCATTGCATAGATGTGGCAAAGCTCAGAGCAAGCCAGAAAGCTAAAATGGCTTTCTGTAGGAGAAACCTACAAACTACATCTACATATCAATTAAGCTCAGTGTCACTAAAGAAAACAAAAGAACTAAAATATCCACTTTAAAGCAAAGCCTATAAGATAAGCCAAGGTATATTGAAAACATGACTGTAAATATTAGGGCTGTGCAAAGCTTCGGTCCCTGATTCGATTCGGCGGAGATTCGGCCCAATTCAGTGGCTGAATCTCCAAATATGAAATCAAATCAGAGGACCTCTTAAATCTCTCCAAATCAAATTCGAATCTTTCTGAATCGATTCGGATGGTTTCGGTGATTCAGGCATAGACACATCTTTAAATGTTTTTTCCACATACCTCAAGGTATCATGTGGCTCATGAATGCTGCAATACTGGGGCACATGGAGTGTCCCACAGAAGTGCAGGGGTGGGGGGTCACCAGCAGACCTGGAAGTGGACCAGAAGCACTCCTGATTCCACCTTGTGGGGCCCCCTCATGCACCACCCTCAGCTCAGCGACTGCTGCCTCCTGGGGGGGGTACCCAGTGTCCCCTTGTGGCCGACTGCTGAACTGGGGGGGGGCACAGGGAGCCCCTCTGAGCACTCCCCAGTGGACCCAGAATTGTCCAGTCCACTTCTGGGTTCACCACCAAGCATGTGGAGGGGCCCCCCAAACTTGTGTGGGATGCTCCATATGCTCCAGCATCGCAGCGTTCACAAGCTATGCTGCTACCTCAAGGTATGTAGAAAAAGCATACAAAGCTATGTCTGAATCGCTGATTCTCCGAATCAGCCTCGAATCTTCAGATTTCGATTTGGCTCAATTGACTCAGGGACAGTGATCCGAATCAAATCACCGTCCCTGATTCAGGCCAAATCCACATTCAAATTGAATAGGGCGCACTTTGCACCCCCTGTAGTAAATATGTCCTGGTGAACACATTCCCCCTTTGATTAAAACCTATTTCCCAATGCAAACTACTCATATCTGTCTAAAGTTTATGCTAAACCAGTCTACTGCATCTAACCTAACTCACTTATTGTCCCCAGTGTTTGATCCTCATAGTGCATTTTTATATTTCATCCATCTCATCTTCACCCTGGCATTCAGTATTTTATACCTTTTAACAAATACATTTTTCTTTAAAAGTAAAGTCATATCTTGTATTGCTAGAACTATTATTGTAAGAATGCATTGGAATTGTAATCACTGGAATTATATTGCTGTATTGAGTTTGTCCCCCTTAAGTGAATGTGAGCGCCTATGATGAATCAGTAGATAATTGAAGACAAAGCAAGAGCCTCTGGCTGTTAATTGACAATAATGTAGCCAAAGAAACTTACCATTACAAAAGTCTACAAGCCATTGTAGGCTAATCAAGCCAAAGAACTGACTCCTGGAATTGAGTACCCACCCTACTGACTATTCCTGTAACCCATACCAATGCATCCATTAAGTCAATAAGTCAAGGGTGGACTCCTGAAACTTCAGGTACCAGCAGGCAGAGAGCCCTGTGACTAACAGCTGTCATGCACTACTCAAGACCCACATGGGACAGCAACCTCCAGATTGGGCAGCTAAGATGATGCTGGGGAAAAATTATAGAAGTCTGCCAGAAAGGGATAAAAGGCAGTGAAATGTGACCCTCAGTGGTGCCCTCTAATCCAGCACCTGACCTACTGAGACAGAAGGACAAGCAGGTGACCCCCTTCTGGAGAAAACATCACCTTGAAGGAAGCTGACCACCAACAACAGACTCCAGCGCCTCAGATAGGTAGATAAACTGACACCAGTGCTGTCACAAATCACTACAGCAGCTACTATACCCTATACTACGTGAGTTTGAATGAGTGGGAGTGGGAGTTAAGGTGAGCGGTACCTCTCATAACTCAAAGTTTACATTTATGATTTTATTGGTAAATTCACATCCCGGTCAATAAACTAGAATTTATGATGATCCCAAGAACTGGCCCTTTGTAGCTGTAGCAAGGTAGGTATCCCTGCTAGCCGCAGCTAGCTCCCCACTTGCCTCTGGGCATTCTGCCCACCTGTCTCACCCACCATGCCTTGTTAGTAAATAATAAATTGTCAAATAAGGCGGGAGGCTGCCCATTATTGCACCCTGATATTTGGGGGTGGCCGCAGCTCTGTACCATCTCCTTCACCACAGCCGAAGCCTCACAAATGGCATCCAGATGTTACAGTGCTCCTGACCTACAGCCAGATGAAACATAGCATCAGGCCTCAGTCACATGCACATTCATACCACCCACCTCTCACTCGGACCTCACGCACTCCACCCTGTCTCACAGGGTCTCTTTCGTGCATCACCAACTTATGCCACCTTGCTCACTCTTGGAGCAGGCACCCTTTGGCCACAGGCTTAGCTAGTCCATTCCTTGGGTGCCAGATGTACCATCGGTTGGGCTTCTCCTGCGATCCTCACCAGGGGTAGTGGCCAGCCAATTACCCAACCGGGTCTAGGTATACTCGGGCCCCTTCCGGGACATGTGTGTACGTGTGTGTGTGTACACATGCACACAGCTCAGGTGGCCATAGCCATGCCTGGCCCCCACTCTCCTCCTCAGGGTTTTATACCCCATAGGGCTCAGGTGGCCACAGCCGTGCCTAGCCCCCCTACCTCTGGTGTCACCTGACCCACCCAAAGGTAGAAGCTGGGGTTAAGGTGCCCCAACCCACCTTTCACTGGGGTAGTAACTGGCCTGGCATTTCCTGGTGGTTCCTGCACTACTGAGAACCCCACTAGGCCACCCACTTCCAGCAGGGTACAGTTTTAGGTCATGCCCAGGACCAGGAGCCTCCTATCCATCCCCTACAGCTCCTGCCCTTACCTCCAGTTTGTTCCTTGCAACCAGACAATATTGTTACCTAGCCTACCAGCAGCAAAATGCCCTGCTTATATATAGGCAGCCCTGAATCTAAAATGGCTGCTCTAATCAGGCACCTGCTGGCTGCTAGGCTCAGGCCCTAAAGTGGCAGGCACAAACAGTGCCCTGCCACAGTAGCCAACAGTGATTACAAGCACTTTGAGAAAAGGTGGAGATGGGGACCATCTTGGTGGCCAGGGACAAATGAAAACAAAGCAGCTGGAGTGGCAATACTATTTAAGAATCCAGAGGTGAAAGCAGAGCAGGTGCAAGACATCATAAGTGGCAGACTGCAGTGAATGATACCATCAGTCGGGGAGCAAAATTAGAAGTTTTCAACATATATGCACCAGAGTGGGAGGGGAGGAATGCACTGCTTAGAAAGCTAGCAGTTCATGTGGTCAGAGGGAGACAGCGGGTAATAGCAGGAGACTTCAACTGCATAACAGAAGCGGGTGACAGAACAGGGGAAGGAGGAGATGGAAATTTAGACAGTTCATCCAGATTGCTAGCAAATATAATAAAAGATGTGTGGGCAGGAGAGAAAGTTTTCACTTGAACTGACCCCAGTGGAACGAAACAATGAAGAACTGACTGTATTTGTATCAAATGACATAGAGATAAGGAAGAAAGAAACCATAATTGTGACATTTAGCCTTCAGCTTTAGGTGATCGCAAAACTGAGTCTTGGTAAGAGCCTGTAGGAGTGTAGAAGTTAAATGTCTGACTGTATGAATGACATGTGCCCCCAGAGGCTGGGGAGACATGGCGACTGCCACCAGTGTTGGTGGCAGAGGCATGGCATCAGCAAGCGGAGACCACCCATAGGAGGCCATGGCAATGGCGGGCTAAGTGCCATCCTCACTCTCGCCAAAATGTGAGCTAAAAGCAGTGTGTGAAGAAGGTGGTACCTGGATGAGAAAGCAGGAAGAGGTGTTGGAGGCAATACAAAGATTTTAATCAAGAGTTATAGCAGAAGAAGGAAACTGTTACCTCTCAACTCCATGTTCTTGGGGACCCCGGACACAGGATGCAGACTGTCTGACTCACAAAGAATCCCCCACCACCACCACCACCACCTAAAACAGAAACTAATTAAGATGCAGTGAGAAACACACCTAAAACGTTCCAGATAAGGGTGACAAAAGTGAAACAACTGCCTTAGGTCTCATTTGCATCTGAGATGGAACCAGATGACCATTCATTTACATGAGAGATGGAAAACAGAAAGCCTGAAGCAGACACTGCAGTGAATTGTGGGATCAGAGGAGCAGGGGAGCACTGCATGATGGGGAATCTGTGCTCCAAATGCTCATCAACCCACACACCCAGCTCAGCATTTATCAGACCAATTCTAATCTGGATTTACAAAGGACTTTTCCTCCCCCACACACACACACCCCTCTAAGCAGAAGTAAGTTTAATAGGCATCTCGGGCCATACATTTCCCGGTCTCACTATGGAAGGCCTATTTAAACTTAATTGGCTAAAACTCGGTTGCCAGGTTAGGGAATGCTGAGGCAAGACACCGAGTCGGGGGTATGGTCAACATTTGAACAATGCTAAAGGGTTCATCACAGCGTCCAGCCTGTTGGAACCCTGACCACAAGTGTTGTCATACTTTTCCCGAGACAACTGGTGGAAGTCCTCTCCACAAAAGGTTATGAACACTCCAATAATTGCCTTCAGTCTGTTAAAACACTATAGTAAGATCTGGAAAAGTCATGCTAAGCTGAGGCTTGTTCACAAGAAATAAAAATCCAAAACCCTGATGCTGCAAGCTATCTATAGTTTCTGAAGAAACTAGGAGATATCCCATCAGTATATCTGCTATCCATAGGAATGTCAAGCTGGCTCCTAAGTAGGTGTCTGCTGAGTATCAATCAGTTTCCTGAGATGTTCCAACCAGATAACCCCTTGTCAATAGAAAAGACAAATTTGATTTACAATATTGAGAATGCTTGAAAGAAGCTGAACTGAGGGTATAAAAATCTGCAAAAGAAGCAGCAGTGTGTGTGCTGACACCACCCGCTTTCTTCGAGAGGCTGAAGGAAGAAGATCAGCTCCCTTCAAGGATCGTGCTGAGAACTTTAACCTGTCAGCTTTGCAACCCGAGTGCCTTGGACTGGTGAGATCCCAGCTCTCTCTCTCTCCTTTCTCTCTAAGCATAGATTTCTGAACCTGAACTGTATTAGTTAAGCTTGAGCTAAGTTTCCCCAGATACTTAATGAAACCAGGGTATACTGTGATTGTTTGTGTTTGTTTTTCTTTTGCACATCTATTACTGCTAGTGCCGTGTATATTTCATATACTTAGCGATAAATAACTTTTATAGTCAAGCTGGTGGCAACTGGGTATATTTTTCCTTCTCTACTTCTCCTTCCCCACTTGCTCTGCAGCAACACTTCTTCTGCCTAAGCTAAAGATCCCTGTGAAGCCCAAAAGTACTGTGGGGTCTGCTCATCAAGAGGCTAAAAGATTAGGACGTGCTGAGTTTGAAACACATAAAGGGATCAGCTTGTACAGGCTGATTGACCTAGTTTGGCTCAGACATGCCCTTATGAACTGAATGCTGGCCCATGAGGGTGTCATCTGGACACCCAGCCGGATTCAGAGGTATTCTGTTTAACTGTGTGCTTGTGTCTGACTGTGGTTATTGTTGCTCTGATGAACTGATTCTTGGCATATGAGGGTGTCAGCCTGTCCATGCTGATCAACCCGGCCAGGTCAGGCGTGTCGCGTTAATCTGTGTGTGTTTGTGTGTATGACTGATTTGGTGACTGGAGGAACCCAGCCCCACTGAAACTGAGTCCTGCAAGATAGCTCCATTGGGGGTGAGGGCTTGTGGAAGGGAGAGATACAACTCCGTGTAGAAACACAAGTAACACAAGCAGCACATTAATAGAACTACCAAGACCCTAGAAACATATCCCTAATAAATGAGCACACCCCAAACTGATGGGCAAATCTGGTAACAAAACAGACAGGAAGAATATGAAGGTTTTGCTTAAAGAGACTGAACTGAAAAGAAAGTGGAGGAGGGGATAGCAAAGAAAGTGTAAGAAAAAATATGCTTAAAAAGGAAGTAGAGAAGTGCTTAAAAACCTTTACCAGAGAGAAATTACCAGGAGCAGATGGCCTGCCTATGGAATTTTATCGGAAGTTTTGGGCACGGGTAAGGAGAGATATAGTGGAAGTTTTCAAGGAAATAGCAGAAACGCAAGAGGCAGGGAAAGAGTTTACAAGAGGTGTTATGATCTTACTCTTCAAGAAAGAGGGAAAGGAATAGCCCAGAAACTGATTACACTCTTTAATATGAACTATAAATTAATGCCAACCCCCTCCCCTGCAGCCCAAGGACCTCTGTGCCTGCCAGCAGCTCTCCCTCCCCTCCTCACCGGAGAGGCAGGTAAGTCAGCTGGGTGTGTGCATGACAGGGGGGTTTAAATCAACCCTCAATTGAAGCGGTGGTTTTTTTAAACCCACCGCTTCAATTTAGGCCCCCCGTTTAGTCTACACACCCTGCAAGATGCTGCCTTTAAGTGTTAGGAAGACGAAGTATGCACAGTACCAGGTAGAAGGATCTCTGAAGCAAATCAGAGTGATCAGAGGTACACTGTCCAACATCCAAGAGAGAAAAACAGACACAGTTATAGCAAACTTAGATTTAGAAAAAACATATGATAGAGTGGATCATGAATACATATTCAAAGTGCTAGGAAAAATAGGGTTCCCAGAGAAATTTATATCCTAAATAAGGTTATTGTATAGAGAAGCAGAGGGTCAAGTCTAAATTAATGGGCATCTAAGCGGGGCTTTTAAAATCCACACAGGAATGAGACAAGGGTTTCCCCTGTCACCACTACAATTTGTTTGTGGCATGGAATTGTTAGCACAAAAAATAAGAAAAAACAAGGTCATAAGCAGAATAAAGATACCAGGAGGGGATGAGATAAAATGTGTATTATACATGGATGATATAAATGTAGTAGTTAGAGAGAGATTTTTGATGGAAAGGGTGCTAAAGCTTACAGAGTATTGAAAAGTGATGGGGGGTAAAATAACAGATCAGAAAGCACTATAATGGGAATGGGGAACTGGTGGGTCTTGGAGAAGTTGGACCTTAAAGCAAGAGAGAGAGAAATCAGAGTGCTAGGGATCCTGATGAATGCTGAGGGGAAAAGTAATACAGCAAAGTAATACACAAAAGGTGACAGCAAGAATATGGCAACTATTTTGTTTATGGTCTGGAAGGTTATGCTGGAAAAGTGACAGTGGTTAAAGCTGAGATACTGCCAGTTATTCTATATACAGGAATTGTATTCCTACCAATGTGGCAGCAGGTAGCAAAAGTACAGTGAGATATCTTCTGGGAAGTCAGGAGAGGAAGGTTGGCTAGAGCTGAACTGTACAAAGCAAGAGAGATAGGGGGAATAGGGACTGCTGGACTTGGGATTGTTCATCTATGCAAAATATAAGCATGATATGCAAGGCAGTGATAGAAGGAGAGGGAAAAGCAGTGCATGTCACCTGATTTCACAGCTGCAATTTTGAGGAAATAGGAAGTATTTCATATCTCTTTAAAGAGTCCATGGGTGTGGGAATCACTGGTTCATTGCATCAAGATGACTCTAAGATGGAAGGTTTTACAGAGGTATAAAATAGAGAAGGCAGGGCTGGAGGTCCTGAAGAATCATAAGAAACTGATGAAAGAAATAAGGGAGAGAGACAGGATGGTGCCAGAGGGAAAATTCATAGAAGGACAAGTGAAGAAGGTGTGGGGAACAGTGATGGGTACTATATGGGCTCATACCAAAGGGATTGGAAATGCTATTGAGGACTCTATTAGCACTCTTTAAAACTAGTTTATGTAAAAATAACTTCTAGGTTTTTAAGGGGTTGGTTTTCACTGAAAATGACTGCCTGAAGCTGGGGCTGCATGAACCAAAATACTACACTGATCAGGACAAGGAAGAGATCAGAGAAGAGGTGGAGGAAAAAGGACTGGATGCACGTGTTTCTCTGAACCAACAGAGGACTGACGAGAAGGGCAGAGAGTTTCAGGTGGTTACTGAGGTAACAGTGTTTCATGGGGTTCTGTATGAAGAACAATAGTTTTGTAAGGGTTTTTAGTGGGAAGTTGGTGTATGTTGTTTAAGTTTAATCTGTGTAGTTGTATGTTTTTAGATATGCAGTTGTTTTTGTGATAGGAAGTTTTGGTAAAACAAAGATGCTCAATAGGTGAAGTTTTGTAAGAGTAGGATAATAAGCGTATGAATAAATTTTTTTTAAAATTCCCATCAGCATGTTTGAGCAATATGGGCCATGTATTTTATAGTCATGCTCGGTGTTAGCTGCATTTACTCACCTTCATAGTTGGTTTCCATTACTGAGCACAAGCTTCTTGGCAACAGTTTAATAATAGGTAATATATCCAATGAGGTTTCCTTGTATGTGAATGTAAGATAAGGTGCTTTCCCCCCTCCTGCTGATTGGGGGGAAAAGCTTCATCTTATATTTGAGTAAATTTGATATATGTAGTGTCCTATAATCAAAACAGGAAGCCTGATTATGTAGATCAGGAACCTGATTCTCTACTGCCTTATGCAGACATAGATAGTTGTACTAAATGGGTATGAATTATAGCAACTTGAAATGGTGGTGTTTTTGTATCCTGTCTATCTAGTATAACACCAGTTCAAATGTTACAAGTGCAATACAGTGAAAAATTAGAACATAGGCCAGAGAGACAGTGGGCACATCTGCATGTGCCATTAAGGTGACATGATAAACTCTGACAGTTTGTGCCAGAGTCAGCTGCTTCCGGGTGCTACAGCTTCTTCATGCACGCCCCCTAGGACCACAGCACATTGAGCCAGGGCCACAGGCAACTGGGGGGGGGCACAGGCCCTCTCTGTGATTGGCCATCGCCTGCTTCGGCAGACAATCACTGCTCACCTCCCCATGCCCCCCGTTGCCAGTGCCGCTGCCAGCTTCTGTGGGCAGTTGCCACTCACCGCCCTGCCGCCAATGCTGCTGCCCACAAAGTGTGCCCCCCAGTCCCAGGAGGCACCAGTCACCTGTGGCTTAGGGACTGTCCATGTGGGGTGGAAGAGAAAGGTGAAAGGTTGCCCTTCCAGCAAGAGAAAGGGGTGGAGGGGTCCTTCAGAGGAGTCAGGGAGCTGCATGACTGAGCCAGCAGCAACTGGGCCGGTGCCCATATTCACAGGGGCTAGGTGCCCAGGAGATGCTACTTGGGGGGCAGGTGGGGCCATGACCAGACTGCCTAGAGCAGTGTGGGAGCTGCAGCCCAGGGCAAGGGGGGCGACCACCCCTCCTCCCCCTTTCAGCCAATGCTGGGGCTGGACTCAATCCACTGCCGCCCGCATGAGCCAGAGTTACTGCAACCACTGCACTCTCGCTCAAGCAAAATGGGGGCAGTTAGGGGCCCCCTCTGTCAGGGCTTGGGTGGCAAGGGGCTGCAGGTTGGGAGTAAGAGTCAAGAGTGAGGGTACTGGTAGCGTCAGGATGATGGATCAGGGGTGAGGAGCAGTGGCAAGGCCAGGGAGCTGTGAGTCTGGACTGGCCAATGTTTACAAATGGGTCCTGGTACCAAAAAGGTTGAGAAGACGCAATGATTTAGACTCTTGTTTAATTTGGCCCAACAACTTAACCGCCTGAAGATCCTGAAGTGCTTTCACACAAAAGGTCTCTTACTTCAATTGAAATCCTGAACATGGGATTTCATCCTGACGCTTTAAAGCCATGCCAAAAAGGCGCTGGTGGTGAGGGATGAAAACCTTATACAAAAAACAGAGTAAAAGTCATTTGGCAATACATAGTTACTCGCCTACCACAAGCCCCCAGATAAGACATGCACCTTGTTTTGGGGCAGCAGAATAAAAGAAGAAAAGGTTTTTTTCCCCAGCATCTTAACTGCCATAGCACGTTCGCCATGGTTGAATGCTGGCCACAAGCAGAAGGGACTGAGTCCACTCTTCAGTATCACTCACCCACCCCTCTCCCTGCAGCTGGAGAGCTTCAAATTTAAACCTTGTCACAACCACTACTGAATTGACAGTGTCTGTGACAGGGTTAAACCTGTAGTTTTGCAGCTGCAAGGACAGGGTGAGTAACATTGAAAAGCGGACTCTGTCCCTCTGCATGAGGCCAAGGAGGGGAGCAGAGCCTCCAGCAGTGGTTCTAGCACCCCCATGCCTCCATTCCACTGTAAAGATCAGCTCTCTCACTCTGGAGGGCTAATTTTGGGGAAAAGGGTGTATGTGGTCCATGAATAAATATGGCATGCACCACAGGTGAATTTCTATAGCAACAGAAAAGATTTGGTAAGCACCTGGAGAACTTGCATATGTGATATAAGGTGCTGAGACACTAACAGAAACCAGCAACTTCATGACACTGAGCTAGAAACTCCAGGCCAATTATGTTTTCCAGGAGGAAGGCACTTTATAGGAGGAACTGCTTCAGAGATGGAAGGTGTTTTGGAGGTAAGAGATGTTCCACATTCAGCCACTGTGCTGAGACAGTACAGAATGGGGAAATTTTTCATTTTGCTTTCTGTTAAGACCACTTTATTTAGCATATCTGAAACTATTGATCTTTGAACACTCTGAGTAATAACACTTTAAAGCAGTGGTTTTCAACCCATGGCCGCATGTGGCCCAATCAGCACACTGCCGTGTCCCAATGTTTTATGTGTAAAGCCAGAACAAGTTGGTATAATTTGTTTCTTCAGCTGCAGACCTCAGCACCACAGCCAAGCCCAAAATGTCACTTAGGCCATCCAAATGCAGGATTTGGTTGCCTCGCATAGAAGCCTCAGTTTGAAAACTAGGTCTACTGGGTATTCCTCTGAAAATGTGTCTGAAGTCAGAGAATGATCATTATGATTTAAAGGCACCATCAATCAAGAAAAAAAAGAGTATGGTGGGAGAAAATAGAAGCAAATATCTCCAATAATTAACATATGTGGCAAGAATCATTATGGAACACTATGAAGAAGAAACAGATTGACGTCTTAAATTGGATACACTTGTAAAATTTTCCCCCAGTTGAAAGCCTAATGTCACTTTAAAGCAGACTCCTCTGCTATTTTATGTCTCCAGCTGGCTCATCTCATTAGTCCACCACATATTTTTGTCTGAATCAGAAAATGCAAATGCTATCACACTTCTTCAGAAATATGCTGGGTGAAATCCTGGTCCCAGGGAATTCACTCGGGCTTATGTCACTGACTTCAATGAGGTCAGGATTTAACCTGTGTGATTAAGATCAAGGGGAAGCTACTCTGGAATATAATGAAGGTACAAAATGATCAAGGGCTACTTATTAATTGTCTATGTGGTCTTATTCCATTATATTCACTTACATGTGGCACTATTTCACATGGTTAAAATAGTTCATGTAAAAAGGAAGTGAATCCTCCTTCTCTCCACTTTTTTTTTGTGATTTTGTAACATTAGGATGACAGTGCGTTACAATGGATTCTGAGGGACTTTTGAACAGGATGGAATAGGATCACACTTATGCATCCAAGTCCACTTAGGGGCCAGATAGATTAAGTAGGATCTGTCCTGCCTACAGGAAACTCGCCAGAGAGTCAAGAACCAAGAGAAGCCTAGAGAATTTTCCTAATGCTGTACTAAAACAAAGTCTACACAGGTTGCAACCACCAGAATTCACTGTTCAATCTTTAGCAGAATGGCTTGGCTACTTAATTCACACATTTGGACCAGAAGTGGCCATTAGTCACTCATCTGTATTAAAGATTAAGGACACCATCCTACTGTAGACCACATTTATTACATGAGCTTCACTCCCACTACCTCCAAACTAAATATGTCATTGACCTCAGCTGTCATCTTCTCTTCTGGAAAACTGTTAGAGAATTTAAATTCAAGTAGAAAGAACAGTGATTATGCCTTCCTTCAGTAAGTAATAATAAATTTCCCTATTGTTCTGGTGAAATGAATAGAGACTATATATCCAGAAGTCTTAAAGACATATGGGTAAATTTCCTTTTGGTGCGATTAAACATCAAATAGATTTTGAAGTATCCATTTATGAAATTAGAATTTCAAATGCTTATTTCACTGCTGAAAATCTTATATTATTTTCAGGCCACTAATCTGCAAATCCCTCCAATCCTTTAACTGCAGTGGCTGATATTCCAACATTATCCATTGGACAAGGATAGTGGCTACATCATTTATAATAAGTCCTGGTAGATGACAGGGAGGTGGAGAGAGTGTTTTACAGTATGACATTAGCCAGAAGGATTGTTGCCTGCATGACACAGCACTGACTAATGGCAGATATTAAAAAGAGAAGAGAAAAAATGAACACACTGTAAGACCATTCAGATCTTCCACTGAAGCAATTTTTCTTGCCTGTTGCTGGGTTAGAATCCAAAACAAAACATTATTATTTGCAACCCATCATAGGTTAGAGTCTGAAACAAAGTACAAGTCCTTATTAATCAGGCAGTTATAAGCTACTCACTGTAAAAGTTAATTATAATACACAGAACAAGATTATTCCTGTACTGTACTTTGTAAAAACATTTTGATCCCTTGCTGTGTAAAAACTGATAACCCTTATATCACAGAAATCAGAGTTCATATCAGACTTTCACTTTGCACACAGCAAAGACCGTTTTAGCAAAGGCTTTAACCTTCAAGGACAAATGCAAAGACTTATGCACATGCTTAACTTGTTACACTTGAGTTGCTCCATGAAATCAATGAGAATATTTATATGACTAAACTTAAGTACATCTTTACAGGATCCAGGCCCTGATATGTACATGAATAGATGTGGTTTAATGACATGAGGGGAATATGATAATATACATTAGTGCTGTTTTTAAAACATACACACTAAAAAGGACATTAAGTTTCAAAACCAAGCACTCAAAAAGTGCTACTGAATCCTAGAGGTGCCTCTCACTGCCAGAATTTAGGTTGACTGTACAATATTAAGTCATCCCTCTTGTATGGATATATTATGATACAGTCTTTAACAACATGATAATATGCTACTTTTTTTCCAGGACTTCAGTCTTATTCCAGACACAAACTATACAGTGTTCTCTGATAAAAAAAAGTCAGTCAATATTTGTTTCATCTCTGTGCTTCATTTATTGCACACCACTGCATTCCTGCTCAGTTTCCTGAATAGAACTATCTATTTCCTCAAACTTTTCTACAGAGTTCCTCATCATAATATCTGAGGGCTGCTTAAATATTAATTACCTTTTTCCCCCCCTAAACACTCCTGGTAGGTTAAGTGATATTGTAATCCCCATTTTACAGATGAGGAAGGGAAGCAGGGGGGCATTACTGTCAAGAGGGGTCAATAACTTTAGGTGCCCAATTTGAGATGCCTGTGACCTGACCTTTCAGAAAATGAAGTACATTATTTGCAAAAAGCACAAGTTTTATTGGGTTTAGTAGCACTTAGAAGTGCCCTAAACTTCTGTAAATCAGGCTCCAAGACCCAATTCCAACTCCACCTTTAAATGGGCAAGTAACGCTTACATGGCTAACATTGGTGTGCAAGTGGCATTTTTGGCCACTTAAAACAGATTTTAGAGCCTACTCCCTCTGGGGACACAACCGCAAGTCAGAAATGAAAGATGTCCAACTTTTTATCCTATTGCACTAGTGGTTAAAATGCTTGCCCAGAGAAAAGAGTCAAATTTAGGCTCCTCTCATCTGATATTTTTGACTTCCTAGCAAAAGGCTCTAAGCATCAGAGCATAAGCTAGGCATTGCCACGACCACCATCCATCATTGTTGTTGAAGCTCACACACTCGGCAACCAAAAGGGGAAGAATATGGGCCCAGGAAGAGAACAAACTGAAGGTACTATGATTCAGTGAGATAGGTGGTGCCCTGGAAGAGAGGCGGCCTTGGGTTCTGCCCATAATGATGTTTCTACATTTAATAAGCTTTGAATAAAATGGATAGATGACAGTGGGAAAGCTTCTGCCCTACTGAAGTCAAGATGTAGAGAAGTTAGAGGTCCAGAGGCAAGAGGCAAAAAAATGATAAAAGGCTTAGAAGGCAAGCCATAAGAAGAGAGGTTGAAAGAAAAAGGAAGTTCAGCTTGCAGAAAAGGAAGAGAGTTTTCAAATATCCAAAGGGCTGCTATACAGAAGAAGGAGAACACCTTATTTCTGTTGCTGCAGAGTGCAGGAGGTGTATCAATGGCTTGAAGCAAGTTTTGATTGGGTATCAGGAAAAGCTTCTTCACTGTTAGAAAAGTGGAATAAACTGCCTCGGGGAGTTGTGGAATTGTCACATCAGAACAAGGGTGGTTAGGACCACTCAGGAAATGAGGTGCCACCCATGGTCAGGAGGGGTGAGCAGAATCTAGGGACAAGCCAAATCAGGAAGCCAGGGTCTAGGAAAAAGCCGAGTCAAGCAGCCAGGAGATCAGGAAAAGAGTGGAGTCAGAGAGCAAGCTGGTTTGAGGAGCCCCAAAATTAAGAAGAGAGTAGAGCTGGAGAGCAAGTGGGGTCAAAGAGCTGGGAAATCAGACAGAGCAAGCAGGATAGGAGAACAAAGCAAAGCAGTCTTGAAGCAAGTTAAGTCCTGCTGCCCAGACTCTTTCTGTTGCTTATATGGGGGACATGGAGGATCAGATGAGGGTTAGGCCCTGATAGAAGCTTTAAGGCCAGCCTTGCCCAGCCTAGCAGTCAGCTGTAGGATGGAAAGCTGGGATATGCAGTTGTGTTGGCCATATGGAGGCCCCAAGATTGGGGCTGCAGCCTGACTCCATCACTGGAGGCTTTCAAGAAAAGGTTGGATAAGAATTGGGCAAGGATGATCCATGAAGAGCAACAGCAAGAAGCAGAGGAGGGCCCTCAGCCTCATGGAAGACGTTATGTGGCCTACAGGAGGTGGATAGTGGAGAGGCCCATGCTCAGCAGCAGGAGAATAGAGCAGAGCTCCACAACTGGCTTAAATATGAAAGAAGATTTAAAAGTAGCTGGGATGTGACATGGAAGGGATACAGGAAAGGGAGTTCTAGCTGCACAATTAGAGGGTGTGATGTGTGGGGTTATGGTTGCTGCCCCCAGATTGCAGAACAGAATGAAGGGTGTTTGGGTTTCCCATATTTCTGGGTTTTGCTCATTGTCATGGCAGGCCAGGAAGGAATTTTAACCCTCCTGTTGCTACAGGTGTCATGGTTTTATTCACCTTCCCCAGAAACATTGGGAGTAGACTGCAGGAAAGGCTGGGGCTTCGACTAGCGTGTGCCAGTGCTTCTGCTGAGACTAAACCTCAAAAAGGTTCCTGTGACAGGAGGCAAGCCAGAGTCCTAGTCTTGAGTCAGCCTACCCACCTGTCTCTATGGAACAGTCCACCCAGTCTTGCCTGCCATGACTTTGCTGTTTCCATAACTGGTGGAAAATGCGGGCAACTACCAATTACAGGTGCAATCCACCACTCCAAACTTTCCCTACACAGTGGCCCACGCCTTGCAAATGGCATCATAAGTTCTTGCTATACATGCAGCCTAAAGTCACACCAACCTTAGCCCTCACTGTCAGACCTCTTTCACATGCACATTCACACCCCCCCCCCCTCACTAGGGCCTCTCACACTCCACTCCCTCTCACAGGGTCTCTCTCGAATCAACAATAGGGGTGTGCAAGACAGGCCATATTTGATTCAGATTCAGCCCAAATCAGGGGACAGTGATTTGATTCGTTGACATAAATCAATATTTCATGTTCATTTGAAATACTTCTGGTCCACTTCCAGGTCTGCCACCAAGCACAGGGGGACCCCATCCCTATTCCCTGGCTCAGCAATCAGCTGCAGGGAGACCCTGGGTGCCCCCCCACAGACCCAGGAAGAACCAGTTGCCAAGCCTGATTTGATATGGAGAAATTAAAGGGTTGCCTGATTCAATTTGGATTCGGAGATTTGGCCACTGATTTGGACCAAATCGAATCAGTGACTGAAGCTTTGCACAGCCCTAATTGACAACTTGTTCTGCCCTACTCCTTCATGGAGCAGCTCCCATAGGCCTTGGGGCTTTATCCAGATCATGCTTTGGGTGGCACATGTACAGTCTCTTGGGTCTGTCCCACAACCCTCCTCTGAGTAGTGACCAGCCAAGTTCCCAACCTGGGCCAAGCCTGCACTGGCCCCTTTTGGGACAACTTTACATAAAAGTACACAAACACACACTGGGCCCCTGGCCCCACATATTGGGTTCTCAGCCCTCAGTTGCCCCCTCACTGGGGTTCCACACTTCCCCCTCACTTGGGCTAACTTTATGCCCCTTCATGGGCTTGGGGTCTTATACCCCCCAAGGGCCCAGGAGCCTTTCCTTCACCATGCTTGGCCCCATAGTTTGTATATTCTCCACTATAAACTAGTGGGCTGAGGTTTTAAGGCACCCCTACCTACCTTTCATCAAGGAGGTAACTGATCTGGCATTCCTGGGGTCTCCCACACCACTAGGAGCCCCACCAGCCCACCCTTTTGCAGCAGGGTGCAGTTTCAAGTCATACCCAGGACCAGGAGCCTCCAAACCATCCCCCATAGCTCCTACCCTTACCTCCAAGGTATCCCAGGAGCAGCTCAGACTGACATTACCTCCTTGGCTGCTCCACCCAGATTGCTGCCTTTCTAGCCTAAGTTTGAAAATAGCCACCGCAATCAGCCATCTGGCAGCTGCCTGCTCCAGCCCTTAGAGTGACAGAACACTAAAGCTGTTCCATTACAGTTCCTGTTAGAGGGTCTTGCCCATCTGCTCAGGGTCAGACCAAATCACCACATTTGGATTAAAAAAAGACCTTTATCCCATGGTCAGATTAGTACTGATTTAGCAGGTGGGCGGGGACATGGCCATCTTCCTTGCTTCTCTCAAGTGTGTTTTAATAATCCTTGTAGCAGTGGGACACTGACAGCCTTCATCCCCATTTTCTCTGTGGCAGATTACAGTGTTTTGGGGATCTTTGGGCAATGTGCCCCTATTAAGATAATCAAAACTTGGGAATAAGCAGGCCTTCACTCTTTGTACTACAAAATATTTGAAATTTTTTTTATTTTGCATTTAACCAAGCGTCTTTATCCATTTCTTACCATAGCCCTTCTTTTCTCGTCCAAAAACACTAAGCCAAAAAAGAATGATACTAGGCACAGAAAGCAACACAGCAAAAGTGAATAAATGAAAATGAAAGCTACTTCTGTCATGCTAACATGGAGAGACAAGAATGGAAATAATGGGAGGGATACACTCTGTCAGTGTGTGGGCTGGAGCAGGAACAAAAAGCCTAATTTAAATGCAAAAAGCCAGCAAATGACATTTTAGTTTTGTCCTCATGGGGCTCAGAAACACCCTGGCTACAAACAGGTTTTTGACCATGAAATAGCAACTGGACAGTTCCAACAGTTAATGATCACATTTCCTTTATTCTTTCTCTGATTTCTGATGTTCTGGAGACTTTATGGTCAAACTCTTCTTGCTCCCTTTAAGATTATCAGTAGGTGTATCTACACAAGATGTTTACTGCAGAGCTGACTAATTAGCTCTGCAGTAAAACATCACTGTCTACACATGCGTTCCTGTTAGGCCAGAGTAAACTAACTAACTCCACCATAGGATGGTACTGCCAGACATAAGTACTATCCTATGATGGAGTCATTTACTCTGCTGCAATACACGTGTATATGCTGACTGGGCTGGCTGGGGCATGAGGGCGATATAGTTCAGGGGCTGCCTGCTGGCTCCACACTGTGGCACCCTTGTGCCCCAGTCAGCTCCTCTGCAGTATGTCGAGCTGGGCTGGAGCAGCCCCAGACTGGTAGGCTGACCCCCGGAACCCCCTGCCAGCCAGGGCTGCTCCACTCCAACTCAGTATGCTACAGTACCAAGCATACATGCAAACGTGGCTCCCAGAAGCAATGAACTCCGGTGCGGCCTGAACTGGAGTTTATTGCCCCACCCAAATTGCATGTGTAGATGTGCTCACTCCCAGTGTGAATTTGACATTACCCGATATAAATTTTTTATCCAGGCAAATAAGGATGATCCTTTGGTACTAGAAGAGCAGTTTTCTCTACGCTAAAGCAGGTAAAGCACAAGGCATCAGTGTCTTGGGAGTAAATGGTACTTGTGCCATAATTTTGGCAATTATGCAAAAGATCTAGGAATTGACTCTCACATTGGTAAATACTTTACTGTGCAAATAGTCCCACTGGTATTGCCCACTGGTGTTGGAGAACGCCCAGTGACAGCAGAGTGCAGCAGACTCTGACCCATTGCTTATCAGCATTAATACAGGCAGTCCTTGACTTGCAACATTTCAAGTTACATTTTCCACTTACAACATTTATAAATTGACACCCTGTTTCAACTTTACAACACCAGTTTTGATTTACAAGGCTTGATCCAATGCAATGCCATGCCAGCAAACAAGTTTGTTGCTTCACTTATCTCCCTGGAAAACATCTGTCCAAACTTCCTTGTCTGCTTTCTTAAAGAAAGTGTCCAAGACTCCAGAAGAACCTGCAGCCGAGACTCCTGACAAGACTCCAGCCAAGAACCCTTCAAAAAGTCCAACCAAGAGCCTTTCAAAAAGTCCTTCCAAATCAACATGATTGCTATTTACAATATTAATACATTAATGTAGCTATATTACTCATCTATAACTGATTGAGTACACAATTCTGGGGTATTTTTGGTAAAAATAGGGTATTGGGCCTTGGTTCAGGAACCAATCCCCCATTTATAACATTGTTTTTTATGAGAAAATTGGTTCCGAGTTACAACATTTTGACTTAAGACGCAGTTTTCAGGAACCAATTGTATTGCAAGTCCGAGGACTGCCTGTTTTCATTTTCTTGATAAAATGAAAAAGTCAAACTCAAATTAGTTTTCAGTATTCTGAAGGCATTTTATTTAATATTTTGACTTGTAGGATCATTAAGGGCACTAGTGTTATACAGACATATTAAATACCTTTTCTAGGATCAATTTATAATGCAATGCTCTAAAATCACTTCCTCTACCAATAAGATGTAGCCACCTCACAGACAGAATTAAGCAACTATTAGACAATGCATGAAGACTAGACTGCTCATTTGAAAAGTGTAGAGAACACATGGGTAGGATTTTGCCATGATGCTGAGTTTAAAGATCCCACCCAACAGTGCTCATCCATAATTCTTAACCATGCTTACAGGAGCTGTGAATATCAAAGCAGGCAAGAGTAGGTATGTGCTTCCACTGTGTGTATTCCTGTTCTCTCCTTTTAATAGGATGCATAAACCTGAAAAATTAACAAAGCTGGATTGATTGAGAAGAGACACCATTTTTTCCTGACTGTACAACTCCAACATGATCCATCATTTGGGCAGTCAATAAAACATGCGACTTCCCAATTTTCTTGGGTGGACATTCTGTCTCTCTCAGGATATGCTGACAATCAGTAAGAAATATGTTGACCAATTTTCTTGCCACAAAGTCTGTATGCGATGGTGATGCATATTTCACATCTTCATTACATAGTCCAAACAGTGCTGCTCACACTCGAGACATATGCATTTATTTATTTTTAAGAGGTGGTAAGCCTCTCCTCCATTGTTTGGATCCATTTCAACTGCAGATGCAACAAAAAAGGTCAAGGATAGTTCAAGTTTTATTAAAGAGAAGAGATTATCGCTGTGGGACGTCTTTGGAATTGGGCCCCGTCTATCAAAAAGCAGCCCTCTACAACTGCTGGTTCACAGACTCTCCATTGTTTTCTCAGGTTTCACAGCTGGGAAGGTTACTTCCTCTTCCAGAAGACAGGGAGTTCTCTGCACAAGCTGCTTAGCAGCTCCATAACGTGAAGTTGTATGTGTGTGTGTCCATTTTAAACTTTCCACAGTGTTCCTCCTGCACAAGTTCATCTGCTGCAGAACAATTTACCTTGGCTTTCCAGTCTGCCTAGTCCAGCTGCACTTGGATATCTAGACTGGTTAGGATACTTATCACTTGTGTAGCAAATATGACAAAAATTAAGAATTAAATCTACAAAATGATCCTTTTAAGCCAAAAAGACAATAATTACCCTTATAAATATTTGAAAGTAGGGTAATCACATATGAAATAAATATTGAATAAATATATTACAATGAAACAGGGTAGGTTCTGATCCTTGGATATATTCTTGCCTGTTTGTGCTATTAATGCCAAGTACAGGCGGTCCTCGACTTACAACATTTTGAGTTGCAATGTTTCGCACTTACAATGTTTATAAATTGACACCCTGTTTCAACTTTATGATGTCAGTTTCGACTTTACAATGCTTGATCTGATGCAACACCATGCCAGCAAACAAGTTCACTGCATCACTCATCTTCCTGGAGAACATCTGTTCAAACTTCCTTGGACACTTTCTTTAAGAAAGCAGACAAGACTCCAGAAAAACCTGCAGCTGAGACTCCTGACAAGACTCCAGCCAAGAACCCTTCAAAAAGTCCAACCAAGAGCCTTTCAAAAAATCCAGCAAAGTCACCTCAAAATAGTCCTTCCAAATCAATGATTGCTATTTACAATATAAATACATTAATATAGCTATATTTACTCATCTATAATTGATAGCATACAAAATTGTGGGGTACTTTTGGTGAAAATAGGGTACTGGGCCTTGGTTCAGGAACCAATCCCCCATTTATAACATTGTTTTTTATGAGAAAATTGGTTCCGAGTTACAACGTTTCAACTTAAGATGTGGGTTTCAGGAACCAAACGTGTCGTAAGTCCAAGGACTGCCCATATTTCCAGAACTGAATAGGTCCTGCTTTTTCAGGATTTCCTATTCTCAGAAGGTTGAAGGCAGTGAGTAGTTCTCAACCTTTCGATGTTATGACCCAATTTACCATACTGGACACTCAGATTATACTGGCTTCCCAGCACCTTTCTGTTGATAAATGCATGAAAGACAGGTAGTTAACTGTATGTCACGAGGCGGGGCGCGGGAGCGGCCGTGGGCTCCCCTTGTGCCCCTACCATGCCAAGTTGGGTCTCGAACACACCCTCTCTCGCCTGCCATTACTTTGATGGTTTGTCTCGCGCACCCTGCCCTACCCAGCGCTCTCTACTGCACTAATTATCCCGATAGTCACCCCCACTGGGGTTGGGGTCAGGACACCCCCAAACGCAGCGCTCTCTACCACGCTAGGAGCACCCCCACTTTACTGGGGAGCTCCTAATGAGGCCTCCTCCGTCCCCTCATAGCCTCACCTGGTCCTCCGGTAGTATAATAACAAAACCAAAGTCCCCCCCTCCAGGGCCACAACAACTTCAAAACCACAACATAACACAGAGCCTCTCGGCTGTAACATAAACCTTAAGCCAACCCGGCTAGCTTTCCATCATATCCTTATCAGGGTCCTCTCCACCCTGTATCCGCCTGCCAACGCTCAGGCTGCTCGGCTCCTAGTCTGTTCCACTCTGCTCCTCAGCAGAGCTCCTGCCACTCAGGCTGCCAGAGGGGAACTGCCTCGGGCCTCAGCCTTGTGTGTTTAAATAGGCCAGGCCCTGCCCCCTGGCAGTCAGCTGACCCACTCAGTTGCTTTGGCAACCCCCAGCTGTGCTGCCCTATTGATTGGCAGCTAAGCCCGCATCGCCATTACTAGTAGCAAGCACCCTAGTGCTCCGCTACATTGTAACTGACAAAAGCCATGATTTAAACCAGCAGCATTTAAACTTTCATCTGCATTGACCAAATGAGTGTTGCAAGGCTGGTCCATGGGCTGAATCCCTCAAGGGCCCTGCACCAAATTGGCCTAGTCCTGCTCACCTGAATCAGGCCCTAGGCCACCATTGCAGCCCCATGCCACCCTAACCCCATGTCCTGACCTAGCATGCAGGCCAGGCTATACAGTTTTCCAGACTCCCCCATATCTAGAAATTTTGCAGCAGGGAAGCAGCAATTAACATTGCCCCTGCTCCCTGGCTAGCCTATTTTTCAACCCATCAAGACCCTAGCAGGCCAAATGACACAGCTCTGCAGACTGGTCCCCCCCCACACACACCACTCCTTGTTGATCAGGGTTTGAGCAGCCCAGTTTTAAAAATCCCTGCAGCTCAAGCAGGACATATACACATGGAAAATGGCAGCAGGAGGTTGATAATATAGGACCCTAAATGTGGTTTAGTGCCATGTTGTGAATATCATATATATGCATTAGAAAGTAAAGGGGTAAAAGAAAGATTGGAGGCATAAAGATACATACTGGATAGGGGTTCCTTGAGGAAAGAAACTATACCAGTTTCATTTGGTATGTCCTCAATGCAGATGAGGCCCAATACATGCCACTGATACATTCAGTAAATCTTAATAAGAAGAGAAGTAATGCAAGAAAGAAAAGTTACTGAAAACCTATTTAAGAGTTTATTCTAACTTTATTGTGTATTAATAATATTTGTCTACCGCTTTTCATCTTCAGAAAACTTTTGCAAACATTAATAAACATCCACAAACATCCCTGGGAAAATCTAAAAAAAAAAATCAAGGAGGAACAGACTGTTTCTTTCTTATGGCAGAAAATGCAGTGATTTTAATGTGGTATTGTTTTCTAATACAATTAATACACTTAACATCCAAGTGGTCCTATTCTAGCTGAAATGATGGAGGAAAACAAAAAAGGAACAACTGTGACTGAGAACATATGGAAGGGTAATTTGTCATCCCTCTGAACACCCATATTGGCTATGAATGAGAAGTATTTTCCAGGTCCAGGTTGCTTAATATAATTCGTAAAATAAATGTAACAGCCAATCAGCAACTTCTAAAATAGCATATTGTCAAAATGGAACATTATGCTGGTTAATGAACAACAACTTTCTTTTCTAGGAGGATCTCAGTCTCCTTAGCTGGGCAGGCTCAATCATTCTCAGTCTAACATGGATGTTGAATCCCCTGCTGAAGGAAATATATCTGCAGTTATTAGTGTAAAATTTGGCACAAAAAAAGCAAATTTTCACAGTCTGTTGTATCAGATGACATTAAGACTTAAAGCTATTCACATTCCTTTAGTTATACATTCTTTCAGAGCTCTGCACAAATTCTCATAGCCGGTGAAAAATTGCTTTATTTATGTTTGTTGACTGTTCTGTATAGGTATGAAGAGCTTTGGCATTTTATTTTTCCAGATATATTTGTATTATTTCAGAGTAGAAAAAGTAATCTGACCTAGGGCTGAAGGACTTCAGTGTTCTTCAGAAATCACAGCTAGGAATTACACATCCAGGCTCTCCACCCACAGGGAGAGCTGGGTGCCTACGAAGGGATTACAGAAGCCAGCAAGATGCGTGGGGGCTCATCTAACACAGCTAGTAGGAAATGCCACAGAAAAAGGCAGGGTTCAGAGAGCCCCCCTCAAAGTTAGGTGCCCAACTCTCCTGGGATTCTCAGCTATCAACCCTCCCCTGGAGTTTGGCTTCTATGGGTGGAAAAATTGTATGGCGGCACAGAGCCCAAGCAAACAGATGTTCATTCCCTTTGTTATGCCACAAATGCCAAAAGTTTGCATCAATTTTGTGCCACTTTATTGTATCAGGAAAACACGGTCAGCCCAGAGCTCACAGGATTGGGTCCCTGAAGCCCCAGAAATGCCTGCCTTGGTTCCCCTCTTTGGGATTTCCCAGGCACCCATCGACTCTCCAGTGGCGTCCCATAGTGCATCTCTGTAAACAGAGAAAGCCAGGGTTTCTCCACTTACAGAGAAGCACCCAATTCTAGGAATATGTGGCCAATAGGCAGGACAACAGGTGACATGTGTTTCACCCAATGAAGTGGATCCCCTGTGCCAGGATGATTGTGGCACAGCTGATTTGCTTCATTTGGTGATATCTATTTCTAGCCTATGTCACGCCAGCATTTTTTCATGGAAGTCAGAAAGAGAAACATCTTTCCTGACCATTATATCTAGTAGTTTAATGGTTATGATCTTACCTGGGAGGTGGGGAAGCCATGTCTGAATCTCCCATCTGATTAAGCAGAAATAGGCAAGGATTTTTTTTAGTGTGCTGTATTGTATTGGACCAATTATGTAGTTGGGATATAGTTGTACAAACTTTCAAATACAAGATATTCTTCTTCGGGTACCTTGCATTCAAAAGCTTGTCTAATGATATCCCAACTATATAGTGGGATATCATTACATCCCAATGGGGCAATAAAAGGTATCACCCCAATAAATCCGTACCTCACAATTTCTGGACCATCACAGCTACAACATCATCCTTATACTCCCATAAATAGGAGTAGGAATTTGAAGGTAAATCACCCACATCCCCAGTCAGTGCCCTGTTTCTCTATCTCCCCTGCTACTTTCTTTAGACTGATCAATTTTAGATTGTCTATATTTATACAAAGGGGAACAGTTTCAAGAAGGTAGATTCATTTCACTTTGTCCAATAGCCTGGTGGTTAAGATACTTCTTTGGGAGATGTGGGTGCTCCAAATCAGATACAAGAATTAAAATGGGCAGTTTTCTGGCACAGAAGAGACCTACAAGTCATTGGGCTGTTATAACACTCACACGGAGCCAGGGAGCCTCAAAAGATTTTGTTCGTAGCTGTCAAGTGTGTAGGTTAGGTATGTTCTGAGCACACCTACTAGAGCAGGCCCTGGTGGGGGAATTCATTTGGGGGAATCCCAGGGAACCTTGGATACAAGCTGAGACAGGGTTGTCCACTTTAAATCAGACAAGTTGGACAGCTGGTCCCATCCAAGCTATTAAGGTCAGTTGGGGCTTGTCTGGGTAGCAAGTAGACAGACTCCTGACAGCGTGCCACAAGTTCAGCCCACACAGCATGGAGCTGCGTGTTGTTGGTGCTGCCTGCATGGCAGGGGGGGCTTTTGGAGGGGCCACCCCTGCAGTGTGCAGCCCCTGGCTGTGTTGAAGTTGGACAGCCTTGACCTGAAGCAATAAGCTGTTTGGCTGCCTCAGGGCATGGGTGATTTTGCACATGACTCGCACTGGCAGCTTAGGGCCCAGAGGAGTTTACCAACAAAAAACATTAGGTTTAAATACGGATTTTCTGGTACTAGTGGTACCTTGATACTATGTATAGCTGCTCAAAGAAATATTTAAGCACCTAAGTCCCTTATAGATCTAGTCCTTGGTATGCACATTCCCCAAACAGAAAGAGCCTTTTCTACTTTGCAGACACATTATCTGAGTCTCAACACAATGTGATCTAGCTTTGGGGTACAGTCCTGAATCTTTTTGATCAATTCTCTTTGTTTAAAAAAAACAAAACAAAAACCTTCAGCTTCTTTTAACCCTGACAAACATACACGCTTTAGAAGACTTTGTTTTCAAGTCAGAGAGCCTTATTTGGTGGAAATTAGAACTGAACAAAAAAAACAAAAAACAAAAAACAAAGACCTGCTATGTAACATAGCTGAAAGCTTAGGTTGGCAAGCTGATGTTGAATGTTTTGTATTCTGTTCTCTCTCCTTCATGCCCTTCCCCCCCCCACATACACATACAAAGTTTAATAAAGTTTTCATATCCCCTTTAGCTTCCAAGATCTTAATACAGCAGGAGGTCACGTTATAGTATCATAGTACTTAGAGTCGGAAGGGACCTAAACAGATCATCAGGTCGGACCCTCTGCCCCGGGCAGGAACGGGTGCTGGAAACATAATTACCCCAGCCAAATATCTGTCCAGCCTCCTCCTGAAAAACATGTTAAAACAGATGAAGCTCCTAGAACTCTTCATTAATAGAAATGGCAGGCACAATTAGTTCTATCACAAAGCTTGACAAGTGCATTGGAGGTGAAACAGAATAATTATATATGTTAAGCAATATGTGTGTATTGCATGTTGTTCTATCTAATCTCTTTCTAAAATATACTGATGCAAGTATATATAGTGTGTTATGAAGTTTCTATTCTAACATTTTTTCTTTTCACTATCATTGTTCCTATATTATTTCAGTCAAAAAATTCTGAAACCAATTAATGAACAGACATTTAACTAGTGTCCTAATGTATCCAGAGAAATACATAGCTCAGTATATACTATGAAAAATATAACCTTATGCAATGACGGCATTTCTTTAGACAATAAATACTGCATGAAGTCCTCTTATAATAAAAAGAGGGGGAAAAAATGCAACCAGAAGTGGAAAAAAAAAAAAAAAAAAAGCGCTTGAGAAATAATACCAGGGATAAGCTAGTATTCTCAACTACTAACCACATAGTTTACATCTTGTGAAGCATGATGTGAAAACACTGCCGCATGTTGTAATCTATTTTTCATATAGTTCGGCAAAGGATTATCAAGTCTTTATTTTGCCGAGTCTTGTAAAGGCATTTTTCAAGCTGTGATACTTCCATCAGAGAACTGCTACATTGGAACTATTGGAATACTGGGAACTATGAATCTAGATTTCCAGGGGTACAGAATGAGGTATTTTGGCCTTTAAGTTAGCTTTAAGAAAACACATGTCTACAGAGTAAAAAATGTTAAAGAGCTAGGACATACGAGCCAATGTAAGTGGAAATATTAGGATGTATGTCATTTGAGAATGATCTAAATCTTTGTTAAACTTCCTTCTTACTCTTACCTATACTGAACATGTTCAATATAATTCTTCATGCTCACAGATTTTTATAGCATTGCTGAAATAGATTTACTGTCAGAAGAAGAGACTCCGCATTCTCACAGGGATGATTATTTTGTAGTTTTATTTCACATCTAGAATGGAAGTTGGAAAGCTCTCTCATTTCCATCACAGAAAGAGAATTTGGGATGAAAACATCACCTTAACTCTACCCAGCAGATTTTGTTGTTCTTAAGTTTTAACAAACACTGCTGAAAGATGCTTTTGACCTACACCAGAAGAAAAATGAAACTTATTTCAGTTTGCTTAACTTTGAACTCTGCTGACAAAGATTTAACCAACTGATAGTGCATAACAGAAGATCTCCTTAGCTGTCAGAACATCAACCCAGAGGTCTGTGCGAAATAAAACTGGTCAAAATAAGAGTCCAATCTCGCTCCTCTTGCAGGCTTTGCATTATCTTCATGCTCTTTACAACAAAAAGGCTGTTAGAGGTTACCTGGGCCCTAGTACATGTGCAGCCTCATAGACAGTTATACCTGTCTATTTGCACATGTAAATCACAAACTAAGTGTGTTTCAAAGAGAACATAAGGCCTGAAGATCTGGGCCACTATATGCTTAATTCCTAATATACCTAATACAAAATGTACTTTATCTAGTATCTTCTCTAGTGACACAAAATGTTACAAATAGGGACAAGGATGGTGGAGCAAAACAATCATAGCTCACTGTAGTCCTAATATCTGATTTTTCTCATTCACTATCAAAGCACATGAATTGTGATATGCTCTGGAATTTACCCAAGATAAATTTATCAGGCCCATTCATCTCAGATAGTGATGCTGCACCAGGTAAATCAGCCTATGGATCTTTATCATTTCCTGGCTACTCTTACAGACCTTTCCTCCCACTTAAGCTCAAGCATCATGCTATCTTTGTATTCCATGTTCTTTCTTTTTCTACACCTTCTAACTTATGTGCAGTACTCACAGTTTCCTCAGACTAATTAATTATTGTGAATATGCCTGCCTGGGACTGCTGTGTGGCACAATGTACAAAATGGATATTTCTATAGAAACAAGATTTTTATTTACTATGGCAGCGCTTTAGATGGATACCCTGAAATAATACACAGTCCTTGCCAGTGCTATGCCTTCTTCTCATTCATGCCAGCTGTTTCCCATTTATGAAAATACTGTAACTCTGCCCATATGTTTGGGTGGGACTAATGTTACAGTGCTGACTGCAGAATCTCCAATTTTATGGTACTGGTGGCTATAGATTTCTTATTTCTTCTATTCAAAAACAAAAGTGCTCACTTCTACCTCTTTCTTGGCAGCCAAAGACCAAAGCCAAAAATGCTGAACTTGTATAACTGCTTTTACCTCCAAGAGGAATGTTCAACACCTGGAATCACATTCACCTGGAGCAGTCAGACACTGCCTAGAAAATGTCTAGGAGAGGCCTCATCGGCCATCTTCAGACACGCAGATAAGATAATCATGGAAGACAATCATCCTCAACTGCAAGGGATTGCTGGAAGAAGATAAAATGTCTGTCACAAGAATGACTTTCTTTGAAGAGTGAGATGCTCTCCATCTATAAACAACCAAAACAAAACCAATGGTGACTTTTAGAGTGGATGAGCTAATACAATGTTTTTGGGGAAGTGGGGCGAGATGGAGAATCTCTCTCCAAAAACTTTTTAAAAGTTTGGATGTTCATTTCAGTTGACTCAGATTATCAGCCGATTCCTCACCATCCTCTCTTTCCATAGAGTATATTCCTTTCTCTTATGTCAGGTGTTTACCTGAATGTAAAAGATAATCTTAGGCACCTAAAAAAAATTGTTCTCCACTTCATATGGCTGAAAAATTGACCGTTTGGCTATTCTTCGGATTTATATTTAGAACTTCGTGAGCTTAGACAGTTCAATTTTCACACACTAAAAAATATTTTGTATTTTTGTACTTAATACTAATACAGTTTTAAAATCCAGATGACTTAATATACAATTGCAATGGCAGTATAACTAAGAAAATCATAGGAGTGAATTACAAATTATATTGGATAGGCTCACAATTGTTCTTTTGAGTTAAACCATAAGATGCAATTGCACATATCTGATTTTGATAATGATAGATTAAGATTTTTTTTTTTAAGTTGACACAGTTACAATTTTAGTGTCCCAGTTTGATTTCTTGGTTAAATAAAATTATTTTTCCTGCTGCAGTTTGTATCTTGAGCCATGCTTCATGCAGAAAAACAGAAAGAAAAAAAAACTGAGCAGGGCTGTAAATTCATCCGAGAGAGGCTGACATCATAAACCACTCAAGCTTTTCTTCAAGAGACTCTTGATATATTTATAACCCTGTAATTTGTAGTTACCTCTCATTTATTCTAAATACATGAGAACGACCCAGTGTATGCATGAAAAGACAAAATGTACTCATGCAAGCAGCGAGCTGCCTGATGTTATGATTGTGCTTTAATAAAATATCTGAAAGCATTTATCATTAAATACCTCTAAAACTGCAGTGGCAACCTGCTTGACTCAATCTTTAAAAGCCAACTTAAAATTATTGTAAAATAGGGCTTCCTAGATAAGCAAAAAGCCTTCAGGTATTGCACTTTGGGGATTCTTTTAGACAAATAGTCCCACTTCTTTTTATTCATACTGTGATCCTTATTCATAGTAGTTCATCAGTAATTAATAGTGTGATCCTGCTCTTATTGAAACCAATACTAGGGCTCTTTGGGCCAGACCCTTGACTCTGCCTGGCCCTTTTACATCTCTCCAGTGATCCTTGCCCTACATAGGGACCCTTTATTAAATCAGCAAGAACAAGTTAGAATAGCCAAAATACAGGGGCTGTCATGTAAATTGTTGCCATTATTAAATGTTGTTAGTCATCTGAAATAGGTGACTTGATGATGCAAGTGACAACTTCAGGTGACCAAGTAAGTACACAAGCAGGTAAACACCTGGTTTGATTTAGGGAGAAAGTGAGTGAGGAAGTGACAGAACTCCACATACAGTGGACTGGATAAGAGTGGAAATCCAATTAACATATGGAGGTTTCAAGAGCGCACATATCTGAGTATGCCCTAAATGCATTACGTCTCAATAGTTAACTTCTTCACTCACCTTTACCTGTGGGTTAAGTAGAATTACATGGGTGTAACTCAGGATAGCATTCATTCCATTATCTACATCACTACAAAAAGAGCAAAGAAGATTAAGATAAAATACCTAGGGGGGTTTTGTGTATGCATGTTAACATTGCCTTCCTAGAGGCACTTTATTTTAATGTTACATTTAAAATATTACAGCATTTATTAGCACTGAATGAAAACTTACACAAGTTAAGGGATCAATCAAGCATCATTGAATTAAAAATCATTTTAATTTGTGTGTGTAAAAGAAATATACTTGTCTTATATA